>NC_141246.1:11736366-14428866 GCF_054856555.1 Leptonotus elevatus
ACTCCAGCGGGACTGTAGCTTCTACTTCTGCAACTGTGCGCGTCTCGTACTCTGATTTTAAACGGAATGAGAGGAGCTGCCTCTAGTGGCCAGAAAGCTAATCGATAGTGTTCACACCCACAACGGCACAAATGCACATTTCTAACTTCACCCATCTGTGAGAATACTAAAAAAAACTCCACCGATGCGCACAATTGGACCACACTTTGAGCTAGAATTTGCTAAACACCATAAATGAACCTTTAGTGTGAGTCTGCTTACTTCACACAAATGTTGTCTTCCTCTCTTTACACCCCTTGTCTAGGCTGCTACTTCTTCTGGAATAATTGTCACACAAAAAAAGCTGTGAAGCTTGCTGAAGTGAGGTCTTGTGAGGTACGCTGACGTGGCCTGGGAGGCCCTTGGGGGCTGTGCTTGCTCTGTCCTGACCGGGGTCGACGGCTCCCCTCTTTGGTGGAGGTTTTCATGCATGCCAGATCCACCACACCAGCATCTATCGAAATTCAAACACAATCTGCTTCTTCCTCTGGTTGTTGAATCGGTGGAGGCTGATGTCTGTGGATCTCACTCTGCTTCGTTTGTCCTTCCTTCCTTTCCTCAGTCTCTCCGTTGGTCTCTTGAGGTCTCCCTAATTTGTTGGAATTTAGATGTTTCTGGGGTTGGTGAAAGACTCTGGTTGGTAACCCGGTGGGTAGTAGGTGATGTCTGGTCGGTGCTGGATTTCACTTTCCTTTCTTTTCTTTGATCCTTCCTCGGGTCTCCTGACAACCTCACGACTCTAGCTGAATTGTGAAGTATTCGGTTTAGGTGAACGGTATGGGATTTTATATAGGTTTTAGGTGAATTAATGAGTACACACTCACATGCACGCACACATGCACACACATACACACACACATGCACAAACTAACGCACATATTCACGCACATACAAAAAAAGAAAACGAGAAAAAAAAGAGAGAGCAATGATGATGACATGTCGAATCAGTAAGATTACCGAATGAACAATACTGAGCTCTCTCTAAGAAAACAATTATAAAATAAATAATAATAATAATAATAAAATAAAATAAAAAAAGGTCACAAAAAATTGCTTACACAAAAAAAAAACACTCAAAATATTGTGCAATGCATATAAACAACTTACAATCTCTAATAACACTTAATACTGAGGCACTTCCTTGCTAATGAACGCACACATTGAGTTCCTCCACATATTGACTCGGTTCGCAAGCATATTACGTTCCCCTTCATCTGACCATTAGCGTGGATTTTAAACATAGAAGGGCCAAAACATGCCTTGCGAAAATTAAACTGCAACCGATGCGCCCAATTGGACCACACTTTGAGCTAGAATTTGCTGAACACCATAAATGAACCTTTAGTGTCAGTCTGCTTACTTCACACAAATATTTGTCTTCCTCTCTTTACAGCCCTTGCCGAGGCTGCTACTTCTTCTGGAATAATTGTCACACAAAAAAAGCTGTGAAGCTTGCTGAAGTGAGGTCTTGTGAGGTACGCTGACGTGTGACCGTTGTTTTGAATGCTAAAACCTTGTGCGACTTTCGAGGTGTAGTCTGCTCATTGATTTCCAACTCGCATCACCTCAGGGGCTCTGAACTTTAAAAGTTGTGCTGTACTTTGATATTCTTTGTTAGCACTCTACCAGACACAATTTTCAATGTGCACACTTTTTTTTTTTTTTGCAATGTTCCATCATCTGAAACAGATTGTCCTTGCCCCTTATCAGTGTTCACACCGCCGAGCAGTTGTTATTTCTCACTTGTAGTACTTTCATGTTTGACACCTTCCTTGAATCACGCTCGCTCATCTGTAATATGCGTGCAGGCCTATTTGGTGTAACTGCCTCATACAGTACTTTTCTTTTTATTCTGCCCAAGCTCCACAACAGATTTTCACACTTTTTGCCGCATTTCGTCATCTCACTAATTGTCATCAGTCCCTAAGCATCACACCTAATTAAACTTTTTTTTTCTTATCTTTTACTCCCTTTATGCTTGTGCTTCATCATTTTGTTTCACTTTTCCACGCACACATCCTCATTCCCTCTGTGACTGATTCACTGCATAACCAGAATTACATCCTGGTTTGGGGAAGGTCATGTTTTTGTCGCGATGGCGGTAATACCTACTACAGACTAATTATGAAGTGCTGGTTGCCTTAGCACAGAGAGCCAGGGTTCCAGAATTCATGGGGTTATGAACAAATTGGTTCCGGAGGGAGATGGACGACAGAAAGCAGCCTTTGATAAATGAACCAATGAAAGAACAGAAATAGAGACTATTACGCAGGAAGTGTGAGTGACTGACATCAGTGACTCTTAATCAAGTTTTATGCAAAATGATATGACTTGCTTGTGGAAGCATTGGCATGAATAGAAACACCTCGGACTACCTCTTTAAGAAAAGCAATTTGTTTTTAGAGTCACTGTCTATTTATTCAAGTCTAGATTTTAATTTGAGCTACTGAGACCTAAAATCGTATTTGGGTTGCATTTATTTTATTTTATTACTCATTAAAATCCTAGCCTCATTTTAACTGTAAAAACATATTTTATTTATTTATTCAATTTTTTTTCTCTATCTCGGCAAGCAGAGAGTAGTCATGCATGGAGGAGGAGTAAGATGAATGGAGCAAGAAAAAAGAGAACCTGCAAACACTGATGCGTTTTGTTCCGTGTTCTTAAAAAATAAGAAGATAAATATGTACCAGCAGGTAGTAGTTAGCCCCAAGGACAACATGAGAATCCCATGAGTCTGTTCTAAAAATAGCTGACCAGTGATGGGACACTGTGACTTACAAAGAAGAATTAAAACAGAAGAAGAATGTTAACCTTTATTACATACAAACACAACATGGTCCACGTTAAAAATCAAATAGATTGTGTCATTTGAGAGCTTAATTTTTAATACAGTGATACTGTGATAACGTGAAACTTTTACTCACATATCATACCATCAGAGTCTAATATCGGCCAATGCCTAATCAGAAGATATTTTTTTTAAATTAGGTGGAAACATTTGTTACAGGAGGATAAGATTGTTTGCAATATGTCAGCGTCAAGTGGAACCAAGTCAAATATCATCCATTCCATGATCAATAACATTTAATTCAAATTTTCAATACATTTCACCCAGAGAATAACAAACAAATAACAACACTTTAACATGTTTAATGCTCACATAATTGTACAAATAAGTTAACCACTGTTTATAGAAAAAATGGAAAGTACATAAAAAAGCAACATAATCACTTAATGCTTCACATAAAGAATAAACAAAACATTCAATTGTCAGCTAATATTGCAGTCGTTTACTCTTTGTTACATTTATGTTGTTCTGTTCGCGTCATCACAGTTGAACTCTGCCATCATTGCTAAACTCATGTGGTGGCATTGCAAAAAAGAAACATCAGAAGAGACGCTATAGCAAGATTTGCTGATGTCTTGTGAAATATGTGAAGGCTTGATTTTGTGCGACTTTGGTCCGTATTTTACCCTCGAGTAAAGCTAACAGGAGTGCTTAACTTTGCACATATGCACACATACATTGATGCTAACGTCCATGACACTTGATATAATTTCCAAATCTTAAGTGAAACCTCTCACACTGTAGATAAGACCATTTTCACGCTTTTTCTTGAATCATTTAGTAAAGCTTTTCTTGTAATTTCTCACTTGTCTTTGTTTGTTAACTCATCTGTTTTGAAGTTTAAAAAAAGAATAACGCTCGCAGGGAACATTTGCAACGACTGCTCGTGATTTCATGTGTTTAATCGGTAAAATTCTGAACTTGATGAGCTCTTTTAGTGCTATAGCTGCAAACACCTCATAGGTTGTGGTCTGATAAGGCTATTTTGGAAAATGTGAGATTTCATGCTCAGTTTTTAGACTGCTCTGAAGTCTGAACCGTCACACTTTCCCACTATCCTACATTGAACTCAAAACGCTGCAGTCAAAAAACATCTGACATTAAGAGAGTACAATATTTGCTTTATTCGTGAGGAGGCAGTTTGAAAGTCACTCGTCCTTACAACTGTTAATCTTTTTCATGCCCGTGATATTTTTTTAATGAAATTATTTATTACAAAATTTAAAAGCATCTTATCGTGTATATCAATTCCAGCAATATGAAGTGCAACAAATATATGCATATAGGGAGACCGGGGCTAGTTGTATCACAGGTAAGTTGTCACATTGCAATTTTCTTCTCCACCAGTGGGTGCAACAAAAAAGTAGAATACTAGTTTTCTTCGTAAAAATGACCAGGGTTTGTGTACAGTCTGAAAAGAGAATAGCACATTGTGAGCTGAGACGAGTGCCAGTTATCTGTTTTGCACAACCCTAAGTCAAAATTTTAAACTTAATATACAGTGTTTAGAAGCAGGCATCCTAAATTATTTGAACTCGTTAGAGGAGAGATTCAAGCATCTTGTAACGCCTGAGTCACTGCTCTGTTTTAAGCTAACTTCAAACGAGAGCAAGTATTAGCCAACACGGTAGTTTGGGGCAACTTGTCTCAGTCATTTTGGGGTTTGTTGTCACATGAATGAACCAAATGAAAAATGCACCTCTGGCTTTACTTATGCCAGAATTATTCTTCAGATGATCGAATCTTATGTGTGAGGAAATTAATTTGCCATTTTCTGCTTCATTGTTTAAAAATGTGATTTTCCAGTTGTTGGATCTACAACATGCCCACATGTCAGGACTGGTTTAAGTTTCATTCATTCATTTTAATCTTGTGTGGCATTCCATTGGACGTTTCCTAGTCAAAGGTCTGAAATTTCTACTTCCCAGTTTTTTCTTTTTCTTTTCAATGCAGCATTATTCCTTTATCCAACATCATTGGCAATGAAACCCAATTCCTGCTCAGTGCAGTGACTTATTTGTGGCAACCCACTGGGGTTTATGGCTACGCAAATTCAGCAGATCTTTACACTTTCTCCGCATTGCACCTGATCAAGCGGGAGGGGGGGCAAAATCCCCACACATGCACGTTTCCAATCTCCTAATCCTCCCACTGCTCCCTGCTTTCATCCGTGCCTTTACCCTTGCTCTCCCCAGCAGGATGAGGTGCCATTCAGAGCACAATCAGCAAAGGATGTGAATACAAAGCAGAGCTGAATCGCATGCGCACTAACATACACAAACAATCACCAAAAGCTTTAGCAACGATGAGCCAGCCGAGCGCTGCATTTGTGACATTCATACGCTCCTGCACACAAAGTGATGCATGTGACTATAACCTCTGCTAAGGATGATAGTTGGTGCAAGAGTAAAGGCCTCTGAAACACTTTGCAATGTTTGTGCCAACTTTTTCTGTTTATATTTTTAAAGAAGCTACTCAATTTGTGTGTAAACTTGTCCATGATTTGCACGAGTGCACAAATGCTCTTTATGAATGTGTGCGTGAAGACTTGGCAGGTCATTTACTCGACTTTCTTCATGTTACTGTTGTTGTCTAAAGTGTTCTGTTTAAATCGTCCAGATCAGATTCAAAGTGAACAACCGTAGCTTGTCATCTGCAATGGAATGCAGTAGACACAAAATCCACCAATGAGGCCAATGTGGTTTTGCAGTCTACTACTACCAGCAGTGTTAAGCTGTCAACATTGAACTGTAGAACCAAGGCAGGAAATGTGTCATGTAATAGATCACTAGTGGAAAAACCTCAGCATATTAGATAAGTGGATTGGACTGCAAATAATTTAGTGTGAGTGAGCGGGAAACATGCCACCACGACAGGACAACAGCTGTCAACCAATCCAATTATCCTTTTTTTTTTTGTGTGTGAATGTAAATGGACAGTGGACGGACGCTCGGAAGTCCCTAACCAGCCAACCAGTAGGCCTACCTCAATTTTGAATGCATTTTATCCAAAAGAAATACGGAAAATTGAATGAAGCCTTTGTGTATGGGTTAAATGTTAGCCATCAAAAAACATTCAAATGCGATCCTGTTCAGTACAGGAAACGTTTTAAACATACAAAATAGTTCATTTCTAGACTTGATACCAATCTGATATTTTTCTATTTTATGCAAAATCGGTGATTAGCTGTAATGTCTTAATTTGCCCGATCGATCAGTGATGTCATTGCTCAGCTCAGCGAAATAAGACATTGCATGTTATATATAATGTTTATCAGTGTTTTTTGAAGGCATCCCCCCCCCCCCCCCCCCATGCATTTCAGTTGGCATCAATTATATGTGTCTTTTCACTGTGCGTGGCCTGGGCAAGTCCCAATTCCCCAAGAATGGTGGCGGTCGACTGTAGAGTAAATATAAAAGTTGTTTCATCCATCTTGTAAACCATCTTTTGATCGAATCCGTGATAGTTATGTTTTTTTTTTTTTTTACATATATATATATATATATATATATATATATATATATATATATATATATATATATATATACTTAGGGTCCAGTCTAACTGACAAACAACTTTCGTTGCTCCTGATGTACATCATTGAACTAAGAAGTTGCACTTACTGTACTGACCTTTGTGGCATCTTGAATATGTATACATGTCCTATAGAACATGTCAGGCAGTGTTGTATGGTGCAGTTAGGCATTAATGCCTATTGATTTGAGGCTCCATATGTCTCGAATGTTACAATAGTTTGCATTTAGCTGGAATTGCCACTGGTTCCATAAACTAGCCTGGCAGCCACAATAAAACTGACTTGAATTTTAGCAAACATAAAGTGGATTTTTTTTCTGCTCTGTTTTTATAACACTGGAATTGGCCTCAAACATCATAAGTCATGCTACAATAAATTCGTAAAAATAAAAAAATCTGCGCTTATACTTTAACAAGCCTGTCATGACCTTGCAAATGTACATCTGCTTTCAAGTATCTCGCACAGGTGACAAGAGGATCCCTACAACAGCCCCTCGTATTTGTTTATCTTTGTGACTCATGAACATAATTAAGCTTAGCTGTGCATTGAAAAGTGGCATAAACGCACACAGCTGTTGACACAATGTTTCATGGCTCATCAAAAATCTATATCAATTTGATGGAAGGCAACACATAGAACCAACGCTTCTCTTTCAAGGGAAAATAATCACTCTGACCACAACATAATGCACACCTACAAAATCGAATGAGGTCAGAGATAGCGAACGTGCAGCATCCGCTTACAAACAAATTGAACTTTAAGAAACATTTTAACAACAAATTAAAAAGTCACTGTACAATGTTTGTGAAATGAATGTAACTGTAGGTCTGGTATCAAATTTTTTCATCCTATTATCATCGCAACATTGTATGTGAATCCTTTCAAAGCTCCCCTTGGGAAATAAACAGATCCATTTTAACATAGCTGCAGGTATCTTTGCAAGTTTAAAAATGCGTTAGTTTTATTCTCATGCAGCTACGCATTAAATCTGATTCTGATGTGTTTCACACTTGAAAAAAAAAACTCATTATAAGAGCAAAAGTAGGAAATCAGAGGCGAAGGAGGTTCAGATGATTACCACACAAGATCACTGCTCAAGTCCAAAGTGCAATTTATTATTTTTGGTACTTAACGCCCTGGGCTCTCCTTTCCTAAGTTACAAGAAAAGCTTCATTTCCCTGGACTTTTATCTGACCTATATTGTGTTTTGTTGGAGGACTTGTTAAGAGTCTGACTGACGTCCCCTCCTAAGGGGACAGCTCATGTACATACATACACACTCTTATACACTCACTCATGCGCTCAGTCAAACTGCTCAGGGCCATTGTTGGCTTTGACTGATGTGCCCGCCATGTTGCGCTGACACCTCACCGACACCGATCTTTTTCGGACGCGCTTCACTGTTTGTCAACCACTTGGAGCATAAGGACTGCATTTGAACACACGTGTCCGGGCACATATGTTTTCATCACGTTTGGGCCGGCATCATTACCACGCTTTCCTTGTTTCACTTTTGAATGGCTGTTTGCACATCTAATCCCAGCCAAGATGTCTTTCTGGCCCTTTGTGTTTGTGAGCGAGTGCACGTGCTTTGTGCACAGGGTGTCTCTGTGGTGTCACTCCGACAGGATTGTTTGCTGTTGTTCTCAGACTAGATCAGGGGAAAGGCAATGTTAGTGTAGCCGGATGCATGGACATTGTTTAAATGCAAATACACTGTAGTGCCGGGATAGCAACAGGGAATAGGGGACTGGCAGGGCTGGGAACAGCAGAGAGAGGGAGAGTTGACAAAGACGAGTTGCATGTGCAAATTCTGCCTTCTCGGTGTTTGAATTAAAGTCATTGGTGAGGTATCATAATGGATGCATGGAAGCATTATGTTATATTAGAAAAACATACATTTGTACAAAAAGCTACCGCCCAATAAAAACCTTACCCCAATAGATACAGTTTCACTTAGGGGTGTACTCACTTTTGTTGCCAGGGGTTTAACTGTTAATGGCTGCATTTTGAGTTATTTTTTATTAACGATTGTTATTAACAAAGTGTCATTTCTTCAGTGTTGTCCCATGAAAATATATATTTAAATACACTTGAATATACTTTACATGTATTTTAATATTTTGACATGCAAAATAATCACTACACTGTAAAACATTCATATGTTGTAAAACTCTGAACCAAACACAATTGTTGATTTGACAGTAAGAAAATGTTAAAAAGATCAACATTTTTGATAATTCACAAATCACTAGAATTTAAACGCAGATAAATTGTAAAACAAAAAACATTGGGATACAGTTAAAATTACATCATAGCAATGTTAGAATAACACTTTTTGTCACCAGGTTATTTAATACATTTTGTTAATGCCATAAAAAACATGCATTTTACAAATTCATATTACAGATAAAAAGATTTAGACATACAGCAAAACCATGTGAATATAAATGTTAAACTAAATGTATTTTGTTCATTTAAAATGTATATACTGTAGACCTTACCAGAATATTTCTGTAAAAAAAAAAAAAAAGTGCAAATATAAACAACTTTACAAAACGACTTTTATTTTATCTCCCAAACAAAAAATTTACGTGTAGATTAAACAGCTCTTTACTGATAACTTAACAAGAACAGTGGTGTGGCTCAGTGGTAGAATAGCCGTCTTAAAACCCTGAGATTGTTTGTTTAATCCCTTGCCTTGCATGGTAGGAAAGCGCTATACAAATAAAGTACCATTTACCAAGAACATGCTGGCAGAACTGGAACTATTTTCTTCTGTAATATTTACATATAAATTGGGTTTACTGTTGTACATTGAATCCCGGTAAAAATTAGAACTTGACGCAGTTACTGTTTATTGTACATTAAATACCAGTAAAATGTACAAGTTGCTCTGTAAAGTTGTTTTTATTTGCACTGACTTTTTACAGAATTTCTCTGGCACCAGTTTTTTTCCTATAAAACAACCGCATTTTTTTTTTACAGTGTACCACTATTAACCTAAAGAGGAACTCTTGTTTTTAATAGTGCCAACTACAATTACGACATTAATACATGAATATCAGTCAAAAGAGAGCATTATTATTGCAAAGGCCGCATTTTCTGACGCAGCTCTATTGAGTCTCACTATGCAGGTGTACCTAAAGTTGTGGCCAGTGTAGGTCAATCCTGTTGTTTGCTGTTGTTCTCAGACTAGATCAGGAGCAAGGTAAATGTTACTGTGGCCCCATGTACATGTTTTAAATGCAAATGCGGCGCAGTGTGATGATGATGAGGACAGTGAATAGAGGACAGGCAGAGCCGAGAAGGTCAGGGACAGGTGCTGGCGACAAAGGGGGAATAAAGATTTTGGTGTGGAGGAGGTAAGTTGAACATACAGAATGGGAGATGATGCACCGATGGGGGAGTTTGGTCAGAGATGATGAGACAAGAGGTCATAAAAGAAGAGAAAAGTGGGTATTTTACAGAGAAGGGACAGCTGGAAAATGGATGCTGAAAGAGAGTAATGGAAAAGCCCACTGTGAGGAACTAAAGTGGAGGACGGAGCTGTGACTGAAGCATCATCGATTACTTTGCTGTGTCACCGGGTGTGAATGTTAGTGAGTGCTTTGGAGTGTGTGATATTGCGCCTTGTCGTGCATTCAAGCTTGTGTGTTGCACTTGATATTTAACCAATGAGAGATGTAACAAAAGTTAATGAGGCTAGTACAATATGTATTTGTCTGCTGTCTGTGTTGCTTGCAATAGTAGTTTTACCTTAAAATAATAGTAATAATGAGAAGCAAAAAAAAAAAGAAGTATATCATATATCATCTTCTATATATTGGAACAACTGGGGCTACTTAATTAAAAAAAAAAGTTTTCTCTGCTACATATGTTTCTACTTGACATTGAGCATTCATCCAATGTTTACAAAAGCAAATATCTCTCAGCACTTGGAATCAGCGAACCCACAGTTACAAATTTTGGATGCCAAATGCAGAGAGACTTTTTGGAGACGCTCCATAAACAGCAGATGGAAAGCTAACTTTTTCATCAAATGTGTTCTTTCAGTTTTTTTTTTTAAAAACATAATTATGAAATGAAGAGAGGAATGTGGTGAGCTGGATTGCTAAACATCTGCGATTGATGACTCCATGACCTCCCAAAATTAGATTGTAGCCTATAATGAAATATACATATAAATGTATATCATCTCTCGCACATCTTCCTACATGATCCAATAAAGGCCTAAGGTTATGCATATATGTGTTTGCGCCACAATAGCATTAGCACACAGCTATAACAAATGGCACGGTGTTACTCCTCCTACACACTCATACTGCCCACCCACACATTCAGTGATGTTATTGTCAGCCATCCCCTGAGTGAAGCAATGACTCCTAACAGGCTTGCTTTTGTCAGCTTTTCTCGAGAAAAAAAAAAGGGCTCTGTTTCTTAGCTGATGCACAACCCACGCATAGATGACACTTTTAGCTGTGTGGCCACACATTTGTAAGTGACTGTAAAAGTATGCACATTCACCCAATCATTTATACATTTATATATTTTATGTGTGAGTAATGAAAGGGATACTGTATATCATTACTTGCAGTGTATGAGCTCATGTACTGTAAGGGCCATTGAGGCACTCAATACCCAGCCCACACACAACATACTATAAAGCACACTTGTCATTGTGTCCAATATGTGGCAGATTAATGTATATGGCATATTTACATATGGAAACTGGTGGAGTTCTTGTTAGACATCAAGCAACTCTGTGTAAACAATTTTCTAGATGAAGCACCTCTTCTGTGACAAAAGTGTGAGCTCTTGTGTATTTTATTTTATTTTTTTACATACGAGCCATTGGTCGGCTAATTTATTTTTTTTGCTTTGACTTGTGAGCAAACATGGCGGCAGTGAACTTAACTCACTTCACAACAAGAAGTGCTCATTGCCATTCCCAGAAGTTTACTGTGAAACTAAACATAAAAAAAGATATACACGTTGTTTATTAAAAACAGCAACATACGATAACTTCACATTAAAGTCTGTTAGCTTAATGCTAGCATATAATTGGATATACCATAGAATGGCTAACAGATAAGCTTCTATATGGCAGTACTATCACACTTTGAGCAACGGCTATTTAAACATAAATGGTGCCGTATATTCTTCATCCTCTGGGAAAACGACCAACACTATTATGGATTACTTAAGTCACTTACACTTACACTTGAGTGAAACGCTTCTTCATTTGTCTGCATGACTGCATTATACTGCCCCTGGTGGCCGAGTCACAACACTAGAATGAATTCTAATACTCAAACTTTCTTTCTTTACATTCTATTGATTATTTTTACAACAAAGTTTATGATATAGAGTGCTACTTTTCTTATTATTAAACGAAAAATAATCTATTTGTTATGTGCGTGTGTTTTTTTTTTCTTTCTGGAACATATTAATGGCATTTCCATTCATTTCAGGGGGAAAGATGATTTGGGAGATGAATGTTTTGAGTTAAACCCATTGTCATGAAACAAATCAAATGAGGATTTTAAGGCTCCACTTTAGTTTCCAAACTTTTGTGTAAAAAAAAAAAAAATCATATTCATTGTACAGTTAATGTTGTAAGCAGCATTTTACATTCCTAACTGTCCAATGAGTAAAGACATAATTTAACCACTGTAAAAGAAAAACAAAAACAGGTAGAAATTCCAGATTTTTCAATGCCAATGACCTTCACTAGATTTTGTTAGAGTGATGTTTATTTCTCTGGGCAAGCAGTATAAGAACACGTCTTGAGCTATATGCACTGTTTGAGTAATTGTATTGTCCTGCATGGTATCTGCTTGGCAAAATCTGCTTTTCCATATTGCAGTATTCATCAATAAACAAGCATAGCAAAACCAAACAAAACAAAGAAAAATCAAAGTACACTTTTGCGGTTAATCTTTAGATGTCTCAAAAGCTTTGCTGCCTTCTCACATGAGGGTTTGACCTCCTTTTGGTTATAGAGTTTCCTCTTCATCAGTCATAACAACTTGTTAACTTTTTAAAGGCATTCTGCCAAGTAAATGTGCAAATTGTCTTCAAAGAACGTCAGTAATGTTCTTTGTGAGCCAATTTTGAAGGACAATTGAAAAGGTTGCAGACCAGAAAGGAGAAAACATTTTTGCATTTTCTCAAGCTTTAGGTTTCCCCAAATATTTTGTATTTTGGGCTCTTTTAAATGGAAGTAATTTATTTTCGTTGGACAGTGATTTTAATTACACAAGTGTGTTGTCCTGCCTTGTTACAGAATGTTAACACAGCAGTTTGCTAAATGCTGCTCGTTGCTTAATATGAAAGCAAGATTTTTAATCATTTCATCAATCTGCTGTTCAAATTGTAATTTTTATTTCACTGAGATGTGAAACATGGTACAATTTGAATCTTTGAAACTGTCCCTTAGGTAAATGCACACAATCAAGACTATATGAAAATGTTTAAAATGATTAAAATTAAAATACTGAAACAACTTTGGCAAATGGTCCTTCGTGAAATGAAATGGTGCATAAATATTATTAAGTAGCAATTGAAAGAAATGTTTCTGAAAAGTAGGCCCATCTAAAATATGTTGTAGTAAAAAAAAAAAAAAGCTTCACCTCACCTTGTAACATACACATTATGGCACTTGACAATATCAGGTATATGATGACTTTCAATCAGGATATTGATCTGACTTAAAGTGTTCTAAATGAAGGCAAAGGTGTCCATATCTGCAGGGATATTAAATATAGATATCAATTCTTGATGTGTGGCTTTAAACAAGCATTACAATTAATTGTACACTCTCTTATGGTGCTTTGCCATACTGCCTTCAATCTCTATTCTCACCATCCCAGCAGCCTATTTCCCAGGTTGCAGCAAATTTCCTTCATAGAATCTATCTGAACTTTTGATAGAAGAGAAGTATTTAATTCTGTATGATGGTTTACGGTCTGTGCTTTCATAACAGCCCATTTCCAGTGAGAGCACTGCAGTCTGGAGTGGAGGGTCTATTTTAAGTGAAGGGAGATAGCTATATGGCACTGTGGCTATATTTAATAAAGCCTACCCAACACTGCGCCAATCTCCCCTCCCGGGGCTATTTTCTGGTTCGACTGGCTATGAATGCTTCAATTAATGCAAAGTGGTGGTCTGTTTTTAAAGTCCTGTCAATGAATGCCAGAAACAATTTGAGGAGCAGGAAGGGATAGGAAGTCATATTAGGACCAACCGGGTTGGATTACATACACCACTTGGTGAAGACTTTTGTCTTCATTGCCTAAAATTTAGAGCTGTCAAAATTAATTAATCGACAACTAAGGAAGATTAGAGTCTCTTCTTTCATCAGGAAAAAGGTATATTTCTATCTGTTTCTAAGTGTCATGATTATTCACAAATCTGTTTAAAACTGGTGGGAAAACCGCTTTTTGCAACACGGCCCTGGTTGATCTCGTATTATCTGCTGCTACCTGCTGGCTGTTTTTGTAAAAACTACCGTTGCTTCAACCGTTCTTTTCAGTTCAGAGGCTGCATCAAAGCCTTCTGTATGCTCTAACATAAAAAAACAAAAATATAAATATGTTTTTGGTACACTGGGAATATTCTAAATAGAATGTATTCATATGTTTTTGGGAGCAAATGAGTTAATCACTATACAAATATGAAGTGCAAAATAAACACCAATCACTTGTTAATAAGCACTAACCAGAGGAAAAAATAATTTTGTTAAACACTTAAACACTAAAAATATTCAATAGGAAGGATATTTATGTTCCTGGCTTGTTTGAAGGCGTTTGGTGTTAAAGAATTCGAGAAACCTCAATATCATCAAACACCAATCACAAATGTGTGATCTGGTTTGTGATTTTTATATAGTTTGAATTATTTTTTAATCTTTATCCCACTGCTAGCGGCTCAAACACATTTACAAATAGATTTTAAAAAATCTTGGCACGAAGGGGCCACATAATGCAGAGGGAGTGGGAAGGGGGGAACCGTACCTCATTTGAGGGGGCACCGTTGAGTTTTTAATGGCGATAAGCACTTTCAACTACTGAATATCATTCGGCTTTTGCCATCAACTTCTTTTCTCTTGCTTGTGTGACACTGTTGCAAGTTTGAAAGTATGTGTTGTTGTAGTGCTCCCCCACATCATCACCTCCACTATACATTTCTGCCTACAAACAGATCCAACCCAGCATTCCACCCTGCATCATCTTGAGTTCAATACTTCTGCGGCAGCCATATGACTCAGTTCTAAATGTGTCTGTAGCGCCAACATCTCTCTATATGCTTCGCCTGTGGACCAAAGCAGCATGGGTGTGACTCCGGCTGTGTGCCGCATCTTCGCCTACCTCCAGTACAACTGTGCGCCACTCCACAACATGAAATATCCATAAGTCAGGTTGGGCTGTGCAGATGCCGCTGTACCCGCTGACTCCCTTAACAGGGGGGGTGGAGTGTGTGTTTGTGATTTGTAGATGGAGAAGAGAGCAAGTTCAGGGGAAGGTACATCTGTCATCTTGTACCCCCGCAGAGTGGAGTGAAGCATTGGCCTTTTTTTTTTTCTTTCGGAGAGATGTCTGAGCATGTGTGTGTGGCGCTAATCAGCTATCAGAGCGGCAGCGTAGGAACCAGAGTGAGCCAGACAAAGTTGGACAGAAGGATAGGTGGCGAGAACAAGGGGTGCATCTGTCAACCTATCAGTTTCCTGCATGTGTGGGCGTTTGTGTGCAGCACCAGAGTCTGTTATATTGCAAATGAAAGAAAATGGTGGAAAGGGCAATTGAGGATTACAAAAAGATGAAGAGGCGGTTGGAGAATTGAGAGTGACTTTCTCGGAACTGCAGCGGGTGGAGGGTGGCAGGATGCGAGGTCAGAGGGGAGCGCAGCAGGTAGAGTGTACATCTGTCACCTTCTGCCTCTTCAGGCTACCAATACTCCAGAGGAACAGAAGGGGAGATCGAAGGGCTGGAGGCTTTTGGAGCAGGGAGGGTGGGGTTGTATCACCGACTGCACAGGGCTTATGATTACACCTACTTCCAAGCGGCTTCCCTATTATTTCTTTTGGTAAAAGTGCCAACAAGCAAACCTATGACTTTATGTTTGAGGGAGCTGCAGTCAAAAGGTTGTGCAAGGATTGTCACTTTATCAGAGTATTGTCAACTGATCAAGCTTTCCACGATTCAAATAAGTTTGACTTCTTCTTACTCCTTTTCAAATATGTACAAATCATATTAGTTTTTATTTTATGTTGATTTGATTTTGTACCATTTAAATTGCTCTTTTCTCATCTTACTGCTTTTGCTCCTATCAGAAATGGCATGACCCCTGACCATGTTAAGGAAGAAAACTACTATAGTATTCCACTTTTTATTTTTATTTAGATGTGACAACCTGCCAATGTGACAACAAACCTCAGTCCCAACTTGCCCATGTGACAACAAGCCCCGGTCTCCCCTATGTCATCGCTGTTTTTTATTTTATTTAAATGCATTCATTTTATATAGTGCTTGCACCCCTTAGCATTTTGGGGTGAGCTCAAGATATTTACAGCTGACTTTGGAACGAGAGGTGGGGTATAGACTCTGGACTACATGGTTGGCAATCACTTGCAACCATTCACACTCACATAGACACCAATGGGCAATTTAGAGTCTTCACTGAGCGTAATAAATATGTTTTTAGAATGGGGGCGGAACACCATGAGTAGGTCTACCACAAAAGCGGGCACAAAGAGGGTTTGAGCCAAGATTCAAACCCAGGATCTTTTGACTGTGAGGTAAAGAGGAAAAGCACTACTTCCTGCATACCGTCTTTTAGACAATTTAGAGGCTTTTTGATTTTGGATGGTTGTGATAGATGGTGTCAGAAGTCATTTTGAAAGGTTTATCAGCGCGCTGCTGGTCACAATTCTTGACCTTTCTCCAAAAACGTTTAGGGCTCATCTTTTTTTTTTTTGTCATAGTGCTACTCGATATGATTTAATGATCTTGTTCAAACCTTTGATAATAATAGGAACCCAACAGATTTTGTATAATATAAGGCCCGGTTGTTTTGGGAGATGATTGGAAATCCAAAATTGCAAGCTTATTTTTCTTTACTCTAGCTAATTAGTAATTGCTAAATAGTGTAGGAGTCTAGTTTGGTTTTGATTTTTGGTTTGCAAAATGTCAGGAAAATACATTCACATAAAACACGTGAGCAAATGAAAGAGAGAGAGAGAGAGAGAGAGAGAGAGAGAGAGAGAGAGAGAGAGAGAGAGAGAGAGAGAGAGAGAGAGAGAAAGGGACGAGTCTTACTAAGGATGACATTGTCCCAGAAACTTATGAATAACATCCCAGTGTGTCAACTGCTCTCTCAATGTATGTGTGTGTGTGTGCACGTGATGAAGCAGAAGAAGTCATGGGCTTAGCCTTTGTCTGTCGTGCAGGGTCCTCGTCTTGGTTTGGCCCACTGGGACTGCGAGCCAAATAGAATGACCCAGAAAGGCAGGACAACACAGCTGCCCGGACGTCAGAATGAAGGCAATGACTCCGCTCACATCAGTCTCTGCACAGCTTGTCTCTGTCTGCCTGAGTCATTTACTCAGCCGCCACGCTAAAGAGGACAGACAGGCATTTGTTTAACCGCTTGAATTAGATGACTTCTATTTATACACATTACATTACATTACAGAATACGGAAAATGTTGTTGTTTTTTCACTAAAATTACTATCACACTCATGAAAATTGGAAATTACAGCACAGAATTTTTGTGAATTCTCAGATAGCTCGGAAAAGATGAGATCTATCTATCTACCTATCTATCTAGATGGACGGACAGACAGACAGACAGACAGACAGACAGACACTTTATTCATCCAGTAATGGAATTTACCCCCCCCCCCCTCCAAATAAAAAAATTACAGCAGCAATCCCCAGATACCATGCAAATGCGACCCTTGCGTTGTATGGAAATGATATCAGACAATCTATACTGAGTAAAGTAATCAAAGTATTATGATTTATTCATAGGGGCCTTTCAGAATACTTTAAAGACAAAACAATAAAAACAGCAATCATTAACAGAAGGTAGCACTCTAATAAAACAATTTACAGTGGATCCTCTTAACATAAACACAATTTATTCAGGGACCTTGGGTGATCTACAATTTGTTGCGCGTTCAAACTATCAACATCATGAAACGATTGTATAACTGTAAGCATAATGACCGAGGGGTAATGTGAAGGTCCTTCTCCAAGCAATATTTTCTTTAAACAGCCTTAATTGTCACACACGTGCAAAAAGTAGTTAACCAATGTAGATGTAAATTGAAATTACTGTAAACATAACCCTATGATTCCATCGGGTTTACAATATATTACTGTATTGCTGTAGAAACTATATAATCTTAAAAGCCGTGTTCTTCCATCCATCCATCCATTTTCTGTACCGCTTGTCCTCACAAGGGTCGCGGGGTTGCTGGAGCCTATCCCAGCTGGCTTCGGGCAGTTCTTATTTTTGTTTTTACTCTAGTAGTCTTTCCACTGAGGCGCTGTAAAGAATTATCCTATCATAAAAATACGTGTTTTAAGATTAACGTAAAATGTCTCATTTGTTAAGTGCAATGCAAATGGATAGAACAGAAATAACAATAAAGAAAAAAAAAGAAAGAACAAGAAATTTATTTTCTATTATAACAACAGCTTTGGTTTATTCTCTACATTCCCACAATAAACTTTTATTACCTGCTGTGGTTTTGGAATCAAATAAAAGGCTCCATATTAACAAAAGTGATACAGGCATTGTTTCATATTTCTCAGTAAGTTTCAATTCAATATGTTCAACTCCAATACCTGATGCTCATGGTTTAGTGGGCACAAACACTTGGAACACATTGGAAATAAAACTAATTTGGTGGATATTTCTGAAAATAAACGCCCGTGTTGCTTGCAGCGTAAAGTGTTTTTCACCCTTCTCAAAGTCATCGCCACAGCCCGTCTGTTGGGCTCAGTCAAGTGCGGGAGAAATTAATGTTTGTGCGATGAGCGAGCAACAGTATGTGTGTCTAGCATCAGGTGCGAGCCAAGTGTTTTGGAGATGCTCTCGAGGCACCGTAAACACGTTCTGAGAGGTGAAAGTGAAAATGAGGTGACTGGTGAGCTTGTTAAGTCACTCAAAAGGTTGAGCGATGAAGTACGGCTTCAGTGCACTTGCAATCAGCATAGTCATGCCCATGCATGATGGACTGGAATACAATGGAGCCTTCAAAGGAAAAAAAAAGTTATGTGACTGCCTAACCCCCTATATAGCTATATAGTGGTTCATGGATTAAAATTAAAATAAAACTGATAATAATAATAATAATAATAATAATTTTATTATTATTATTATTATTATTTTCATTTTATTATTATTTTCATTTTATTATTATATTCATATTTTAATATTTAACATACTGATAATAATAATAATGTTTTATTAATACTATTATCATTCTTATATAAACATTATAAAAACTATTACAAATACAAATAAATAAATAAATAATAAAAGTAATAATTGTTATTATTATTATTTACATTATTATTATTTTATTAATATTTTAATATTTAACATAATGATAATAATAATAATAATTGTTACAATTATTATCATAATTCTTATATAAAAATTCTAAAAACTATTAAAAAAATAAATATAATAATAATAATAATAATGCAATTTGTAGTATCACGTCAATTGTGATTTTTATTTTATTTTATTTATAGTGTTTTTTTAAACTGGTTTTAATACATTGGTTTTATTATGTGTTTTATGTTTACTCACTTTGAGGTATGATGTCAAATATAAAGTGCTTTACATATAAAATGTATTATTGTTATTATTATTACGCCAGCAAGTACAGAGCTCTATTGGTAATGTAAATGCAGTGTAATTTTAAAAGTATGTAGAAGAAGAGGCAGCGGCATAGTTTGGTTGAAAATTATGGATATCCAGTTTATAATTCTCTTTTTTTATGTGTCTCTTTACTTCAAAAGTAAGTGACAAACAACTTTAAGCAACTCCGCTTCACCTCTTATTTGAAGAAATGTATGAGTAGGTGTGTTCTTTTGTTTCCGTAAAGTGATGTTTTAGGATAGTGCCCCATTTCTCGACTGTAAGAGAGTGAGAACAAGCGCTAAGAAACACTTTTGAAAGTGTGTTACTAAGTGACAAGTACTGGAAGCATGTACATTTCAACCTAAAGTAAACACCATAAGTCGGTGTTTATGTAATTGTGCTGTGTGGTATATAATAAATACACTTGTGTATGTAATAAATACCGGTATATAATGAATTGCATTCATCGCTCATTTTATATCGGGCATCCAGACCCTGTCATAGTGTCACAGTTAGTTAGAGTTTGAGTCCAACAAACAGATAAGAACGAAACAACAAGATATTTTATTTGTAGGAATGCTAGTCCACATCCTGACAACCCTTGAGATGCCCTTGAGCAATGCACTGGCTGCAGGGCCACAGCAATGTTTGTGGCCATCACGCTGACATCTCCTTGCATGCCTGTGTGTGTGTGTCTATGCACACACACACCCCCACACGCACACACAGCCGAGGATAAATTTAAGTGATAAAATGAGTACAAGAGTTCAAGCTTCACTGACGTCACGCATGATGATGGTCTGAGCTTCAAAATTGA
Source organism: Leptonotus elevatus (assembly GCF_054856555.1). Taxonomy (NCBI): domain Eukaryota; kingdom Metazoa; phylum Chordata; class Actinopteri; order Syngnathiformes; family Syngnathidae; genus Leptonotus; species Leptonotus elevatus. The sequence continues at coordinate 11,756,492 of NC_141246.1, forward strand.
ACACATTTGTTTGCCTTTGACGATGTGGGTTCCGATAAACTAGTGTTAACTGCATTAGATACTGGTCTTCATTATTCATTCTCTTTAGCTGTGAACCCATCTTTCCTTATATCATTTCCAAATTCAATCTTTTTTAATGAAGAGGGAAAAACAAATGATGCAAGTAAAAGCAATGTATTGGTTTTAGCCTCAGCGGAATACAACGGAACAAGTCGATATGCCAATTGGTTAATTGATGACAGCGATTCACGTTTTCATCACTGCTTTTTTCCTGACATAAAAAATCTTTTTACCAAATGTGATTTAATAATAGGGTAGGTTTTCTTTTTTTTTTTGTGTGTATTGATTTCTTCGCAGCAAATTGGCACTCGTCTATGTCAACACAATAATTGCGTTTTAGCGCCACCTGCTTTGTCGCACGATTTTGCACCTCAGAATTGCTGAAGTGTCCGATATTTACTGATATGTGTCTGGGGAAGAACCTAAAATCAATATTGTGGTTAATTGATTGTGAGTGTACGTGTGCGCTTGTGTGTGTGCCGCTACATTAAATTCTCTTGAATGTGTTCTGTAAATGGATTCTGTTTCCTCGAGTGCTATAAATGAGTACTCAGGTCTGTGTGTGTGTACGCATGCTTGTATATCTATCTTTGCGAAAACCAATAATATGTGCATGTGCGCGTCAGTGTGTATGTCATGGCCCCTTTATAAAAGGTCCAACAGTCTAATTGAAGATCTCATTGACTGAGTTGTGGGTCACGATCGGTGTGCAAATGCATTCATTCCATTCTAATTGCTAGCATCACTCATGGCTCTTCTCTTCTTGCTTTGCAGGGAGCAACATTGTGCTGTGAACGCAATCAAAGAGAATCAATTCAAATGGAATACTTTTACTTGCTATTTTGTGTTTGCACAAATATATAATTAGAAATGTGTAACACACAATTTCATAACTAAAATGCGTAATATCAAACTTGAATGTTTGTCTACCAGACCATAACAATGGAATTTTGGCAACTGCCTAATAAAATGAATATGGGTGTGACCCAACTTAGTTTGATAGAGCATTGTGTGTGTGTGTGGGGGTGTGTGTATACGGGTGTGTGTATGCGTGTTATATATTTGTTAGGCTTGGTTGGCTTCACACTGTTATGGGTCGAGCATACAAAATGGCAAATGAAGCATGTGCACATCCAAATGTGTTGATCGGTCATACAGTATGAGTGTGTGCCCAGAGGTGAGGATTTAAATGTGTATGATATATACACAGTATGCACGCACACTCGCACACATGTTATGATGAAGTCAGCACATTGGTCTGGAGGGTCACACATGCTAATTCTATCTATCTATCTATCTATCTATCTATCTATCTATCTATCTATCTATCTATCTATCTATCTATCTATCTATCTATCTATCTATCTATCTATCTATCTATCTATCTATCTATCTATCTATCTATCTATCTATCTATCTATTTATCTATCTATCTATCCATCCATCCATCCATCCATCCATCCATCCATCTATCTAGTTGGCTAGTTAGCTATCTAAATAGTGTCTAATATCTAACAACAAATTGCTTGCACAGTTAATAAAAGTTTATGCACAGTGTATGATGGGGAAAGTTTGACTCTGATGTTGGTTACAGTTGATCAATTATATGAATATTTGATTTGGGGAAAGAAAATCAACCAGCAACGTCTCAGAATGGAGTGTTTGACCTTGAAAGTTCCACTGTATTTCTTACCTGTATGTTAATGTTGCCTCATTTTACATGCAATTGCACGCCCACATGCCCAATAGTTTCCCTGCTGTCCAGATTATTGTGACATATTTTAAGCATAATTTTTTTTCCCAAGGAACATAATTACTTTTTCCTATTAGCAGCAATGTGAGAAGAGCATCTTAATTCCAAAATAATGAATAAAACTGTACCTTTATCTGTGTTTGACAAATAATTAGTTTTAAAACTTGGTCTTAGCAGAAAACTTAATGGCATGAAAATAAGTGAAAAACGTGCACATTTATTTTTCACTGTTTGGATGGGAAAATGCATGTGGTGATGCTGCAGCTACAGTAGACGCAATGTTTCCCTGTGCTTTATCATTGTTCCCTGCTGTCTCAAGTTACACATTGCTTCTGCATCCAGTGTTTGCCTTGCCAAGGGTGCAACATAAATTAAAGAACAAAGTATTGCTGTGGCTGTCCAAAAATGGTGCCTCTTTGAAATGAGCTTGAATGACGCTAGAAAAATAAGACTTTTATTTATATATTTAGCACAATCCTGCTTCAACAGAACCACCCGGTTGTGCTAGCAAAAATTGAAAAAAATTATATATATATATTTATTTTTTTAAGTAATATACAATTCAATTTAGCAAACAAGTAATTTCACAGAATACAGTCATTGTTAGGCTGACGGTTTACCGACCAGATCGGGAAAAAATCACTCTTATAGAGAGGTTAGGTTCTGTTTTTGGCCCGATCATTAAATTCACACCCTGGCTAAATAGCACTTTAATTGTGAAGGCGTCCATTAGCATCTAAAGAGTAAGATGAGTGTCAACATTACCAGTGAATGAGTACTTTTAGGGGGCAAGCAAAGTAATACTGTACTTAGTTTGAAAACTCCTGGCTGGAGCGATAGCTTTTCTTCCGTTTGCTTGTGTCCTTGTCCGCAGCAGCACAAAATACGTTTGTGTGCGTTTGTGTAAAGTATCTACAGCACATGAATCACCCGACGCTCTTATCCTGTCACAAGAGAGGAGGGAAGGAAGTGCAGCAAGAAAGAAGAGGATAGCCAGGGTGCACGCAGAGGCTAATCTGGAAAAGCGTTTCAAAAAGGTAATGAGAAAACTGGCAAAAGATAAAGAGTCATGCACAAAGCATTTATGGGCTTTGTGCAGGTTAAGAGGGAAACAAAAAGACGGCTTAGGACATTTCAGATGTTTGAAGATAACTACAGTGACCACAGTAAAAATCAGTTTCACGCCTCTTGAATGTATTTATAATGTGATGCAACTATTTCACGGAGGTTTGCTCCATCCCTGCTTGGGAGCTGAAAATAAAATCTGAAGTGTTGTCATGAAAATAAGCAGTAATGAGAAGAGCTGTTGCAGTCGATAATGGATAAGTAGAAAGATATGTTAAGATGATCTGAAATGAAAATTTAAAAGACTATTTACAGCTTAACACAATTTTTTACTTGCTTAAGACCTTGACAGATCTAATCATAAATTAGTTACCACAAATCAATGAGCCTCAGTCCTCTAGTAAAGCTGCTGTTGCTATGTGACTAAAGTCTATTACTGTTTACTTGAGTTTTTTTTATGGAGAACTTGTGTTTTATCCAAAGATTTTGTATTTTTTTAAAGCAATAAACAATGGGCGGAAATAATAGAAAACTTAAAATGTGCTCTGTCACTGGTATTGGCACCTTTTCCTGTAAATCAGTATGGAAACACCTTTGTGACTCACCTATGGTAAATCACAAATGAGAATTCCCTGAATTGTCTGTGCCCAATTGACATGAATTAACCAATAAATGATGACTTTGATGCAATCGTGTAAACAAAGGATCTGTCTGAGGACATCAGAACTGCGATCATTCGCAAACACAAGACCTCCAAAGGATATAGAGACATCTCCAAAGACTTTGGTAGCCCTGTTTCAGCAGTGCGTAATGTTATCAAGAAGTTTGACAAGCACGGAACTGTCAAGAATCTCCATGGACGTGGCGGGAAAAAGAGAGAAATTGATGACACAATGTTAAACATACAAAGATCTGAAAGCCAACCTGGAAAATTCTAGAATCATGGTTTCAAGAAGTACCATAAGGCACACACTGAACCAAAAACAGGGCTTCGTGGGTGAAGAGCATTCCTGAGACAGACATAAAAAATAATTTTGGGGGGGAAAATGTTCTGTAGACGGATGAAACAAATACAGAGCTTTTTGGCAAATCACGGCAACAGTTTGTTTACAGACAACGCAATGAAGCTTCCAAGGAAAAGAACACCATCCATCATTCTGTGGGGCTGCTTTGCTACATCTGGTACTGGAGGCCTTAATCATATCACAGGAATCATGAAATCAGAGAATTATCAAGACATTCTAGGGGAACGTGTCGTACCAATTAACTTAATTTGGTTTGAGTCAAAGCTCAAGGGTCCTCCAGCAAGACAAAGACAAAGACCCACCCAAACGCACAAAGGAATGGTTAAAAAGAAAGAAAATACTGTTTTAAAATGGCCAGCAATGACTCCTGATCTCAATCGGATTGAAAATCTCTGATATGAGCTGAAATGTGCCATTGCGAAAAGAAACCTGCAAACGTTCAAGAGCTTGAACAATTTGCAAAGGAAGAGTGGGGGAAAATACCAGCGGAGAAGTGCAAGAAGCTTAGAGATCGCTACAAGAAATGTTTGGAAGCTGTCATTACTGCCAAAGGGTGTGCAACTAAATATCAAAGAGGGGTGCCATTATTGCTGCACATGCAGTGTTTTCTATTTCTTCTTTGGAAATTACATTATGTAAGTTGAAAAACAATTTCCTTTGTTGAATTACTTTGGACATCCAATTAAAAGGTCCTGATGATATCAATTTGGTACATTTCCATTTATTTCTGAAGATATTGTAGAGACCACGCAAAAAATGAAGGGGTGCCAATAATAGTGAGCAGGACTGTAGGTACGTTGGTCATATGCTACGCTTATTGCATGATAAGCCCACCCACTCAAAGATGGTGAAAAGTGTGCCCTAATTCTTGAACCTTTGGGAATTTTCACAAATAAACCGTATGTCACAGCTCCAGCAAATTAGTCCGTTATACTTCTGCCATGTTGACCGTGCGGCTCACCTGCGCTGAAAGCCACTTCGATTGGCCGAGTATCAAGTTGGCTGTGTGCACATTTCTAACTGCACCCGTTTATAAAAATACCAAATGAAAGAAAACATGGTAGACTAAATTTGTCCCGGCACGAAAACGACGATGCATCCGCTTTTACGCTGGATGCCTATCTACAAAAATAGAGCCCACAGAGTTAAATGACATGATTTTTTTTTAAGTATTTAAAAAAATCCTCATTGCAAAGTTAAGTATTTGTCTTCCACTCTAATAATAAAAATCCAGTAGTAGAACATTTTGATTAAATTTGAGTAAAGTAAAATCCCAACGCTGTCAGCCATTTAAAAAACGAGCCACTGATTGGCTCAGAATGAAGCAAATAGAATTAGACAGAGGGAGGTGAGGAAAAAAGAAGACAAGTGTTTGAAGACAGAGTGGTGGGCAGGCTGTGCTGGTGATGGATGACACTCCAGGGGAGAGTTAGACTTGATGCGGTGCAATTCTGTTTATTTATTTTGAAGCCAGTGTAGTATACTTCTCCAAAGGGCAAAAAGGAGAGATGGAGGCGGGTAAAGTAGCAACATTAGATTGCAATCGTAAACCGTATCTGTCAGTCAGAGTAGCTGTTCCTTCGTTAACACACAACATATTTGCATGTTTGTTCTTAATCAAAATGCAGTGGAACCTACAAGGTCAAAAATCATTAAAAAAAAAAAATTCTTAATGATTCAACATTTTCTTTTCATTTGAATAATTATATGCAAATATATTGAACTCAAAATGTAAATACAACTGAACTGCGCTTACCACAAGAGGGAGCCTACCACTAACGGTGCTTGTATCTCACTTTGTGACTCAGTGATCAAAAGGATGAACTCCTTGATGAGGTTTCACAATGTTGGTGTTTTATGGTCCTCTCCGTTTTAAGTACTTTCTCACCATCTTGTAGTATCTATATGTAATTGTACACTGCTTTTGGAAGGACATTCATTCAAGTTCCTATCCCCCACGCATAGCGGGGCATCAATGCCCCCCCCCCCCCTCTTTGTGTGTATTCTGGTTTTGAAATCAGAACAACTTAAAGAATGTCACAAAACATGTTTTGTTTAGCTTTCGGTATTGTATATATGATCTATATTTTTTTTTTGTCAAAAAGCCATTATGTGTTTTGGAAAGTGTGTGCGTGATGTTTGTGATCTGCATGAGAGAAATTAATCATTTTATTTCCTCTCCATTTCCTCTGCTGTGCCTGTGTGTTTGTGTGTTTGTTTGTGTGTGCGGCCATGTGTGGGCAGTCAAGTGTGTGAGTGTGAAAACTGGATTTAAGGGGGGAAAAAACGAAGCAGAAACCTGAGCCAACTCCTTTGCTGAACTTTTCACAGTTGCACAGTAGTGGCTACATAACACAAACACAACACACACCAACTTCCCTTTGGCCAAAAGGCACACAAATACACCCTTCAAGAAATTAAAGCACTTGAGCAATATCTCCGTATCCAATCACACGTCTTGAGATTACGGCCGTGACCAATGAGGATAAAGCGCTTTAACTGTGTGTATCTGTCAGATATTCAAACGCCCATGTTTGGCTAACAGGGCATGGAAATCCTAAATCTCCATAACCAATTGCAAAGCATTCAGGTGAATTAAATTTAAATCATTTGCCCAGGCGTTAAGTAGCTCACAGATTATAAAATGTTTACATTGATCATTCATTTTCAGATTGATAAAAGTTAAAAATAAAAATAATTACCACAAAGCAAAAATATGATTTGTTTCTTTTGCTCTAGACCAGAGCAACAAAAGTAATATTAGTGCACTCCAACTGGCATTGATTACTGTGGTCACAGTAAGGTTTGATGGTTTAGTTGAAATTAATTAGCCGTAATATTCCGTTGTTTTTATGAACTGGTTTACAACCTGGCGTTTTGACCCTAGCTTTATTTCACGGCTAGTCACTACAGAGGTGGTGGATTGGTCATCAATGTATGGACTCGTGTACAAAGAGACAGAGGCCCACATTCAGGACGGGCTAACAAAGGCATTCGGTCAAAAGAGAAGGCAGAAGCAAGGCCGCACACAATAGAATGTAGCTGTGATGCCGATAGAAGGAAAAGTAAAAGCTCACAGGAGAATCGCCTGGGGCTGATCTTAACATGTATGACTGGATCAGATTTACGTAGAGTGCATGCTGCGTACAAACAACAGTACATACATACCCAGCAAACATCGGCCCATGTATTTTTTGTGTTTTTTTTCTGCCTCTTGCATGTAGTGAGTGAAGGATCTTTCCCTTTGTGTGAATGGCTGCATGTCTCAGTCTGGGAGTATTTACAAGTGATGCAGCCGGGCCAGTTAATAATGCAGCACTTGAGGAGGTGAAGTAGCCTTCACTTTGGTGGAGGAGAGCAGATAGAAGCAGATTCTAAAACAATGTTTTGGCAGATATATCCAATTATATTTAGCTTTTCTGACAGTTAACAACAAATCTCATCTGGACTTGCATGCACTCAACTGTTACTAACCACGCATTCACAAGAAATGCATATAATGCATATATAGATGATGTATTAGGTTGTGAACAATGATGAGCACATGTGTCTCAGAATAGCCACATCTTTTTTTTTTCGTTTGGCTCTTTTGAGAAATTGTGATAAAACTAAGAAACTTAATAAAGGGAAAATTATTATAGTTTGGAAAATGTGACATGCTTTTTCATTCTTGAGCCTATCTTCTGCGATTGTGGCTTAAACAAGCTGCTTTGCTATTGGGATGTGCATCTTATTTTGGAATGTTAGGAATGATATTCCCTAATATTGTTTAAAAATGTTTTATCTCAATTGTTCTGTATTGCAAAGTACATGCGTACTTGGACAATGACGGAATGGCCCTGACTTTGCGTTATAGGTTGTTTGCAGCAAGAAGTAGAACAACTTGTACAGGAAACTCATTACTCATTCATGAACTATGGTCATCATTAGCAACAAAAAATGTCTGATATTGTGACATTTCATTCTGTCTTTAGCACATGACTATTGCTGCTCAAATAATAACAATCCTCCATTGAAATATGATGTACATTTATTCACATTGCCCTTGGTTACTATATTCTATTATATATGTAGCAGTGTGGTGATATTGTTACACTTTTGTCATGCAAGTGTGCATGTGTTCAATTGCAAATGGTTGTCTGTCTCTTTGTGCTTTGTGAGTGACTAGCAACCAGTGTGAAGTCTGCCTTTCCCCCCAGTGTTAGCTGGGATAGGCTCCAGCTTCCTTGTGACGTTCAGTAGAGCAGGATAAGCAGTTAGAAAAAGAATGATGGATGGATGCTGGTGAGAGAAAATACAGTCACAAAAGAAAAACATTTTTTTAGGGCCCTATTTTGTGCCCAGCACAATCTAGCGTAAAGCACAGTCTAATCGTAACCCTAACACCCATGGGTGGAGTTTTCCTTCTTTTGGTGTTTTATTTTGCTTGAATAGCAAAGTTAGAAATGTGCTTTTTGTACAGTTTCGGTATGGAACGCAGCCGACTCCCGGCTAGTCGAAGCGGCACCCCTCATTCCCATTAAAATGAGGTGTATGGAAGCTCACATTGCAGAGGCAGAAATCGACTCGCTCCAGATAGCAGTCAGTTCTGGGCCTGAATTTCCTTTCTTCCTTCCTTGCTAACTGTATTTGCAAATGCAATGATTGCATAAACTTGAGTGTAAATCAATGCATATGTTGTGACTAACAAATTATTTTACTTCTAAAATCTAAACTTTTTTTTTTTTCAAGATTATCCTAACACATGGTCCCAGCCAATACCCAAGACTCAAGGATCATTAGAAACCACAACGTGCAACCTGTAAGTGATTCTTGGTTACATGACATCATGTTATATAATATGGGGATGCTAAATAGTAGATGGTTTTCCTTGTCTGGGTCATGTTCATACTGCAGTAAAAATCTGCTTTTTGCTCAAATTGAGTCAAATTTTTGTCACCAAATTGCCAAATGTGCCAGGGTTGCAGCAGCCGAGTCCACCAGAACACCCAGCGAGCGCAATACCGCCCCTAACATGTTTGACTCGTCTCGCCTCAGCATGACAATGATAATGCGCCGGTTTTAACACAAGCGCCTGTCTACTAAAATAGAAATTCTAATTTTCTTATATTCAATGAAAACGTTTTTCTCTGCTTTTACCCAGGGTAGTTGACAACAATTATGTTTAAATGTAGACCGAAGGATATATTGTAAAGCAAATAAATAAAATAAAATACTGCTGCTATATTGGGAGATGTGTTTGGGGTTGAGGTGGCAATCGAGCAGAGAGCCACACGGCCAGACAAAATGAATGAGATTAAAGAGGTCATTCGGGGGCAAGATGGTTTTTATTGCCTGTTTATAGGGATGCGGGCCTACTGCACAGCAATGATGGAATGAGGAGTTGGGGGTGGTGTTGGGTGGGTGACGGTGGTGGTCATGGGAGGGCATGGGAACGAAGGAGACATGAAGGTAGATCGAGCCTCTTGGGCGTAAGAGTGAAGTGGAAGAGGCATGCGTCAGCACATGACTGCATCACTGACTATTCAGTATAAACCAATGGCCTGAACAGTGTGGCATGCAGCCAAACAGGAAGTGAGGAGAGTGTTGTGTGTGTGTGTGCGTGTAGGAGAAGAATGATACAGTGGGAGAAGGTGTGATTAGCGAAGTGCGAAAGGGACATGATGAGGATGAATGCCAGTGCGTGTGCGAGTGTGACAATGACTAGTGGTGCGGAGTGAGAAAATTAAGGAGGCATGCACTTCTTCACAGACAATGGCTAAGGTTAGGTAGGCCTTGAAGGGTGATGCTCAAGAGGCCACAAAATGGGAGAGGTGCATGGAAGGAGTGAAGCGGCGGTGTGGAGGTTGTGGATGTATAGGAGGAGACAGCTGGATGCACAGTTTAAGAAAAACACTGATCATGCTGATTGTGGAGGAGGATAATAAAGGCATAGAGAAGAGAAGGGTAATGATGGTGAAAAGGTGGGGTGATTGGATGGGTAAGGGCAGGTTGTGAAGCGCAGAAGGAGGTGAAAAGAAGAGAAAAGAGAGAGTGCAGTGTTTAGATTTCCGTGCAGTCACTGAAAGTTACAGTTAAGTATTTTTTTTAAGGATTTGCTTGGACATAAGAAACACTGTAACATGCCAGGCCAGTAGTTGGCAACATCTCTCCATTAAGACACATATGAATGAATGCTTCAAAAAAATCTGGAAAAAAACTAGAATCTGTAAACATATTTTCTTTTTAATTCAATCATTTTCACTTCCAATAGCATTCAAGTTCCATAGGTCGATGTTGCTCCACTTGACATATTATCGGCTTCCATTTTTACAGGCAACAATTTTTCACTTTTACATAAAAATGACTCATATTAATTTTTTTCTGTTGTCGTGCAAACAAACAGACACGACCAAAATCACTTTTATTCACTCAAAAACAATGTGTCAAAGACTACAAAAAAAAAAAACTTTTCTTTTAATCTTTTACCACACTATAAATTGGTTCAGTTTGATGGTAAGTATTACTGTGTTTCCACTTTGTGGTACTTTGTTGGTTTGCAACACAGCAAAAAATTGGAGTATGTTAAAATGTCAGGGATAAATTGACGCATTTACTAATGTAGTGTAAAATCAACACTGACCAGTGTTGACTTGTGTTAGATCTGAACTATCATCAGAGTTGTTTTAACCCCTTCTCGGTGTTAGGGGGATACACTATCAAAAGTGTTGATTTCACTATATTTAGCCATTCATTCATCTATTTTGGCGGCCAACATAGACACTTTTGAAGTGTTAATTGAACTCTGTAGGTGTTTAATTAACACTTAAATGTCACACTATCTTTTGTATGTTACAGTAGAATAACTGAATGTCAAACTCTTTGTTGTCCCTTAAAGGGAATTTAATGTTTCAGCAGGAGCTCATAGACCACAAAGCACACAATGACAAAAAATACAAAACACAATTAAAAAAAACTAAAACCCAGACGCCGTAAAAAATAAATTAATTAAATTGCTGTTACCATGGTTAGACAATTATTATCAGTTCTTGAAAAAAAAACTGCAACATGAAGACGTACAAATAAACAACGGTACTAAGAACATCAACAACCTAAAAGCAAGTTGCCATTGAGTAAATAATTTGCAATTTAAAAAATAAGATTAAGACCGTGCCCACCAAAGCATGACAACCTGTGCTGGAAATTCGATTATAGTGCGTGTGTGAGACACATTTGCAGCAGAGTGAAACAAAGGTGTGTTTGTACAACAATGGTTGGACTGCGGCTTGGGCGAGCCGGCCACATGGAGGCTGGAATCTCTGACGGCGATTGGTGAGAGAAGCCGGTGGGATCCGAATGTAAAAATGAAATATTTCCCAAAAATTTAACCAAGCGACGAGGACAACAAAAAAAAATGCAGGAAGATGAAAAAGACACAAGTGTAACTAAGTGAGAGAAGTCATGATGGAGACAAAGGGAGCGAGAGGAGGGCAGAATAAGGGGATGGGTAGCAGGGAGCAAGAGATGGGAAAGTTGGATTAATGAAATAAATGCAGCGGAGGGCTCTGGAAGAAAAAGAGTTGCAAAGGGAAAGAGAGGAGATGTTGGGATGTAAGGGGGTAGTGCAGAGGCAGAGATGAATAGTTTTGTAGATGTGCTCTTGTGTTGCCACCTCAAGAGTAATGCCTTTTTCCCCTTTAATTCTTCCTCCCATCCTCCTATATTCCCCTTTTTGAAATGGACCCCATCCTCACACACATGTATGCGCATATGCACACACTCACAATGAATATCTGCTGTGATTCATGTAAGCTGTCTCCATTCCAGTGAGCATTTGCCAGCTCACTAATAGGAGAAATTCTTTAATACCGAGAGCCACTGTGGATTTCAAAGCCACTTACTTCCTTTTCGGATGTCTCCTGATGCACTCGGAATGCCCAAGCTACAATCGATGGCGATAAATAAGCCACAAAGCAAGGGCAGGTTGGTGCGTGTGAACGAGGGTGTACATGTGGACATGAGCGTGCAGGTGAACATGCAGGGTATCTGCATGGAAACGCGTCATTGTCAAGCGCCACGCTAAATGCGGTATTCCCTTCTGGAAGAGTTTTTAGCGGGTTACTTTGATCACGGTGCTTATGATTAATTGCTGTGTCTGTCAGTGCCACTGCGGGCCATTCAGCTCAATATCCACCATGAACTGCATCAGCATGTTCAAAGCACAACGTCATATCTGTTCTTTTTATGCTAATGGAGGATTGGGGTGGATAGCTTGCCACATTGTTACTCGATTAACATTTTAATGGGCAAGGAACCATATTTAGTAACATTAAGTGCGTTAAGAATGGCCCTGTATCGTTCAGTGTGATAAGATTCCTTTGAGACAATCATCAACTTAACTTATTCACACACAGTCCCCCTTCCAAAAGGATTGGAATGGAAAGGTCAATTCATTTGTTTTTTTTTGTATATTGAAGACATTTGGGTTTCACATCAAAAAGTTAAATATGAGACAAAAGTTCAGAATTTCAGTTTTTATGTTATGATATTTACATCTAGGTGTGCTATGCAACTCAGGACACAGCACCTTACATTGAAAAACTGCATCAAGCCTGCGACCCATTGATGACACCAGACTTTTGCATTCTTCATTCAAAATGCTTTCCAGTCTTTTACTGCTGCCTATTTCAGTTCTTGTCTGTTTCTGGGGGTTTCCCCCTTCAGTCTCCTCTTCAGGAGGTCGAATGCATGCTCTATTGGGTTAAGGTCTGGTGATTGCCTTGGCCAGTCTAAGACCTTCCACTTTACCACCCCTGATGAAGTCCTTTGCTGTGTTGGCAGTGTGTTTTGGGTCATTACCTTGTTGAATGATGAAGCTTCTCTTCCGATTAGTTTGGATACATTTATCTGTAAATTGCCAGACAAAATGGTTCTATTTAGTGGTGGAACGGATCGATCTAAATATTGATATTATCAGTTAGTGTTGTTCCGATACCGATAATGGTATCGGCAGAGGCCCCAATACTGCATTAAAACATTAGTATCGGTAACGGTGAGTACTAACAAGTAACATGCCGATACCATTAATTCTGACGCTAATATAGGACTTTGGATGCAGCATCTTGTGTTATGCTCATACACGACATTCACTGATGTGTGACATGTTCACTGCATGCCGAGCTAAGATATCCTATTGGCCCTTGAATGGTCTGAACCAATGGCAGGACAGCTTTTTCATGTTGAGAAAAAAAAAGAGAAGGTATCGGTAATGGTATCGGCATGGGCCAATACTGCAAAGCTGGGTATCGGAATCAGTTTTGGGGGCCAAAAAACGGTATCGAAACAACACTATAATATCAATACCAAGTCAGGATCGATATCGGATCGATACTGGCACTATAATATTGATCTAGTAGTTTAGTTTCAGTTTGGCTCTTTTATGCACTGCTGCGGTTTGGTCAAACAGACAACAGGCACGCCATAGCAGGCAAAGATAGACTTGCTCTCCCTCCTCCCCTTCTATGTTTTGATCGTGTGCCATCACCTGTTGTTTTATGTTTTATATTTGCTGCATGATCATCTTTAACAGGTTATTTAGGTTAAAAAAAATCCCCAAAAGAAGTGCAATGAAGGCAGAATTTTTTGTTATTTTTTGGTATTTGTAGTTTCTAAACAGTATATGATAAATAATTTGTTTACATTTGCTTTTCTATGATCACTTTGTGCACTTTCTTTAAGAAAGTTATATATATATATATATATATATATGCGATAACATAACATAACATAGAATTTATCTTTTCCATTCATCATCCTAAACTTACGACTACGATACTGTCCATGTAAGTTTTCAAGTCATGCAGTGTAACAACAAAGAAAAGTTAGCTGTTAGCAATAAAACTTAAAATCAATGAAAACAGCCTGCAAGGCATGTCTTTGAGTACACCTACTTTCTGCAATTCCTTTTTTGGTCTTATCATTGTCATTACCATTTTTTCTTTGGCTTATCATCCCTGATAACCTTGTGAAAGGGTATACACACTAAAACAAGCACACAAAGTGGAAGGCGATTAGCTGAGAGAAGTTAAGGTTTCTTTTTTCATCATCCCATCTTGCCCTTTATTGTTCAGGACACTTGTTTGACTTTTTTTTAAATTTGTGTTTCTTGTGATTTAGGTTGAACCAATGGAGTGCCAAGTGGTCAATGAGCGTTAATGATGTACCAAACCATATATTTATTTATTTATTTATTGAAACAGTCATGTAAGTTATCATATGTTCCTTCCCATAAAAATGTCTCTAAACAAAAACTTGGAACATCTGAAGCCTGACTTGATTGACAAAAAAAATGAAGAAACTGAATCTTGTTTTCATCAAATGTATCTTGAAAAAAACCTTTATCAAATTATGTTAATGCCAATTTAAAACATTCATAGTTCCAAGTGCGGCAAACTCCGCATTTGGATTCTTCTGACTCGGTCTGTAGGGCTGACCTGCAGGAGCGTCGTGTTCCCGAAGCTCAAGTTGAGCGCCGGCGTCATTAATATTTAGCTGTGGAATGCTAATGATCTCCCTGAATCGTATCATTGCACGGCAACCTCCAATTAACCTCTGCAGAACTCCATCGTTTCCCATCCTCTTGCCATCCCCTCCCCTCACGTACCCTGGTTGACTTTGGGTCTCTCTTGCTCTTCGCTGTGTCGATTTTCAGTCTCTCTCTGGGACTCGCGCCGCCTTTGCCTCCCTAACCTCTTTTTCATCTGCAACTCTCTTTGGCACATTTTGCCTCTCAAAGAACGTGTGCTCAGACAATTTTGCCTCTCTTCTGTTTGTGTGTGTCGGCATGTGCGCCCTGGGTTTTGTGCTATCCAAAAGTAAGAAAGACATACCGTGCCTTTTAGAGTTCACATGCTATCCTTAGAGATACAAAGCGCGGTCCTTGGTTTGTCCTTGGTACATTTTTAATAAATCAAATCGACGATTGGTTGGATGAACCTTGTCATCTGCTTGCCATTTTTATTTATCTTTCCACTGTGTGAGGAAGAGCTGCCGTGACATTGAATGTAGTTCAATAGAGTTTCTCAAGACTTTTTTTTAATCAATCAATCAATTTATTTAATTCATTTTTTAAAGAAAAAAAGACAATATAAAGCAATATTCAAATTCAAAGTAAAGCAAAAGAAATGACATTAAATCAAAGTAAAACTTTTTTTTGTCTGTGACTGATCAACTAAATAACAAAACAAAAAAACAACACAAATTTAATGACAACGAGCGGTCAAGACGCTTTCTACGGAAGCGTATTACATTCACTTGAAAAAAAACCTAGCTTTTCGGACACATTTTTTTGAAAAAAATATTGTTTCCCTGTTTTACTGAATATTTTTCAAACAAAATTTCTGTGATGAAAAATGTTTCAGAAAAACAGGAGTTTGTAGTATTTTATTTATTTATTTATTTTACCTCTGAACTCCAACGTACCTTCTGGCTCAGTTAAGGTAGGGCATGCACCGTAATTAGTAACACACACAGTAATATTAATGTTTTAGTGAAATGTATTCAGAAAAATATTAAAACTAATATTCAGAAAAACGGAAAAAAATATTCAGAAAAACAGAAAAAAATATTATAATATATATATATATTTTTTAATAAAACAGAAGAAAAAAAATCAGGAAAAACAGATTAAAAAAATACTAAAAAAAACAAAGGTCCCCCGCAAAAAATATTTTTTCCCCAAGTGAATGCAATACGCTTCTGTAGCTTTCAGTGTTGCAACAAAATAATTCAACTGTGTCTTTGTGCTTTACAGTATGTATTTTTGCAGTAATTGTGCTTTTATGCTTTAAAAAAAATACAAATAGACTGAGAAGATTTTGTTTTACAATCGAGATTATTCCACAGACTGACACCTTGACTTGAAATACATATTTATTTTCGTTTTGCTCTATATTTAGGTTTGGAAAAAATGTATTTTCCTCTTAATTTGTACTCACTTTCCCTTTTTATACATTTAGTTTGTATATTAACTGATAACATTTCATGATGGCTTTTATACAATAATTTAAGGCGGTTAAACTCCATCAATTCATTACATTTTTAAGTTTTTAGTTATATAAATAATGGATTAGTGTGGTCTCTGTATCCACAACCCCAAACAACACGAATAGCACGTTTCTGTAAAAAAAAGAAGAAAAAAAAGAAGAAGAAGATAGATTTAGTGTAGGTTCACACTTCAATGCAATAGCTCAGGTATGGAACAATCAATGAATTATATAACAACAACAAAGCATTCTTGTTCAATGATTCATTGACCTTGTGTAACACGGCTACGGTTTGTGACACCTTAGATTTGACATATTCTATATGCGTTTTCCATGTTGAATGTTCATTAATAATGATACCTAGAAACTTAATTTCATTAGTCCTTTCTATTTCAATGCCTTGCACAGTCAGTGTTGCATCGACATCCATATTTCTACAACTGAAAATCATAAATCTGGTTTTACTAATATTTTACGGCAAGCACTCTCCAGCAACGCCAATGGCGGGGGTCGCGGGAAAATGCGCCGGTGTTCTGTCAGATCAGCGTACATCGTCAGATCAGCATACCCCTATAATAAACTCTATCTGTTGCCTCACCCTAAACTCAACACCCAAACTGTTCTTACTGCGCATGACCTGTTTCCCACAGCGCATGCACAGAAGTGCAAGGTATGCTACTTCGACGGGTATGCTGTTTTGTCGAGACACCGGCTTCAACGTCGACGCTCCGGCCTGAGAAGGATTCCTCACGCCTTAATGCTGCCACGCGGCGGCCTGCACCCTCCGACGGCGGCAATAATGGAGTTGCGGAAAAATGCGGCGGCTTTGGCATCGATGCTCCGGCCCGAGAGCGGCTCCAGGCGTTGCTCACGCCGCCAAGTTGCTCACGACTTAATTAATCTTTATTTAGCTAATCACTTAATTTAACTTTGACTTGAATGTCCTGCTGCCCGTAGATTGTGTGGCCCATCAGATAAGAACATTTCAAAAGCCTCTCTACGAGAGAAAGTGCGGTATTTTGTTGGGACACAACGATTATCTTCAGTGAAAGGCAGCGGATGAATTTTACATGTAATTTTTCTTTTTTAGCGCTTTGCCCTTCCAACACACCATTTAGAATTTCTCTTGGCTTGGCTAGGTTTTTGATTGTAAAACATGTGCCACAGGCCTACTTAGAATTTAGCAGCCTTGAGATCACAGCTAGACAAATGTACTGCCATTATTATTGCCATAATAACATCGTTCTTATGAAGCAAAAAGCATGACTGACACGTAAACAGGTCTTTTATTCTGTTCTCAATAACAAGCAACACAATTCCCATAATCATTAAATTGTACCAAGAAGTCATAACAGGAACACAAAATACTTGTGGATGAATACATAAACTAAGCAACATAATTTGTCTGATACATTTTTTTCATTTTTTTTTTTGTTGAAGAAAAACTGTTTTTAAGTCAGAGGAAAACAGACACTTGTGATTTTTATTTCATTTTGTGCTGGCACCTTGAATAACCAAAATGCATCACAATAAAAGCAATTATTTCACTTGAAACATCAACTCAAAACAATGACAAGTAAGCAACTACATCACGTTTACTTTGTATTCAGCTCATTGTGTATTTTTTTCTTTTTTTAAAAGTTCATTTTAGAGCTTTTTTTTTTTTTTAACACAGTGATACTGATACGCAATATTTTGTCTTACGGGCACCATACTGTCAGAATCTAATATCAGCCCATGCACACATAAAGTATACATTAATCATGGCATTGGGCCGAAACCTCCTATATCCAAATGTGTTCAATTTCATTTTTTTTTCACAAAGCAATATGTTTTCTCACTCACCACGTGAGCATGTCATTTTTGACAAATTATTGAAAATGGATAGATGGATTTACCAATATAACATATTTAAAATGGGTTGCTCCCTTTGACGATGCAATGTTAATGGCACAAGAAGCATGGATTTTTTCCCCCTGGTTTCCAGATAAGTGATGGAGCTAGCGAACAAGGAGATTTTGCTAATTTGTTCTTACCATATCTACCATCATTTATCATGGAGAATTGAGTTAAGTGGAATTGTTAATTAAAATGAATGGATCTTGGAGTAATTGCACTACTTGGATGCATCCAGCAAAGGTGGTGCTCATATGAATGCCTGCTTTTTCCCAGTTTATTGTGCTGTGTGTAAGGTACCAATAGATGGGATAGAAATTGACCTTTACATTTCCAAGCTCCTGATTTAATAGTTGAAGTCATTCAACTTCTCTACTAAACTGTGTGGGGAAAATATGCATTTTTAAAAAGATGTGTGGACAGCCTGAATATCTGAACGTACAAAGCCACAACGGCTGTGTGGCCATAAGGTGATGTCCACGCTCAGTGAATTTCTGTCTGATGCGCCAATTTGCCGTGAAGGCAGTGTGAAAGAGGCTTCAGTCTACACTAGTTTGTTGTCTGAAGAACAACATGATGTCAGCGACGGGAACTTGAGCAACATCCACGTACACCTCTGCAATGGAGGCGGCGTTGTTCTGCCAAATATGACACTGCTATAGAAAAAGGAGAGATTCATTCTACCATTACTAAAACTAATATGAAATTGCACATTTAATGTAATAATTTAAAATAAAAATTTAGCGTTATTATCTTTTTAAAAGTAGAATATTTGATACAGCTCTGATAGTGAATTGTGATTGTCCAAGTCACAGTATATTCAGTCTCTTAATACATTTATTCCACTCCTGCTAATGCACGGCACTACTTATTCTTCCCTGCATCTCTCCCATTCGTTTTCTTTCGCTTCCCTCTCTTTTGTAGCGGTGATTGTGATGAATAGAGTCATCTTAAGTGTTTCCTCTCTTTTTGCATCCCGGGAGGAATTTAATCCCCCTCGATTTTTGCCCCCACTCGCTCCTGCCCCCCTCCTACCACCGAATCCCCGTGACTTGGTGTAGAATCATCCCTCCACCCTTTTAATGCAGATGCACCCTCTACCTCCCTCCACCCTTGGCCCACCCCCTTTTACTCTTCCACTAATCAAATCACAAGCATTCTCCCACACTTGCTTCCACCAGCACCTCCTCCACCACCCTTCAGTAAGCAGGTGATTTGCAGGATGGAGGCTGAATGGGTATTAATAGTAGTGGCCTATGCATTGTATACTGTACATGAACTGAGAGCAGCCTGTGAGGATGGTTTTAATGTGCACAGCCACACTTGCACAAACAAATCCCCCTGTAGTTTGACAGCACTGCAGTCATTCACCAAGGTTGCGACCTCCAGTCACCGTGCATCATAACAAGCAGAAAGATTCAGGCAGAATTTTAATCAACCGCTGAAATATGGCGATATGTGCCATCAAAGAAACAGTGTCCTGACCGCTGATGCATGGCGACTTAGTGATGTCTCACTCTGTGACTTTTTGAGCCAGCTGAATCCTTAAAGTTAGAATTAACGGTCAACAATATTTGGATATTAACCAACCTACAGCATGATTTCATCTTTGGCATATTCCTGCACCTTGCACCTGAAACTTAAAGCTGGCTTGTAATATTGAAAATAATGTCTCTGTTTCCATGGTGACCCTAAATTCTGAACTTGGTTGTTGACAATAATGCTAGCCCAGCAGGACACTGCTCGTTGTGAACTCAGGACATACTTTCTCATGTAATGCATTTTTTTTCCCATGACTATTTACATTGTAGATTCTCACTGTAGGCATCAAAACTATGAATGAACACATTTTGCCGTAACCGGCAACTCTCCTGCGAGCATTATTTTGCCGTGAATGTCTCTGATTTCCTGTGAATGCTTGTAGACATTTACAAGCGGTTATGAATAACACATATGTGCACATTTAGGCCACTGCGCGATCGCAACTTGCAAGCCGTCTCGTCAAGACCATTTAGCGGCCGGTTACCATCACAAAGTCATGTCAACTAGGTGACGATTTGTCAGTCACGGCAAAATAACCGCCGCAGATTGCATCTTGGTAAAACAATACGCGGCCGCTTCAGTATTATCCAACCACCGCCTGCTTTATCATATCTGACCCCTTGTAACCAAACAACCTCCACATGACAAATGTAGCTCCAAATTTAGGCACTAAAAAAGACAAAAAAAGAAGAAAGAGTCAAACATGCTCAATAATGGACTTGTAGAAGAGACCTAGAGCGTGTAATAAGTCCATGATTTAGCAGGAACAAATATTAAACTCTCCCTGGTTGTTGGCTACACCACTGATTGACTTGGCTTCTTCAGTTTGTGACCATGTCTTTATTAGTTGTAAAATGCATATTGATTTTCACATTCCACAGAGCTTAAAAATACTGTTTCACTTTCCAACTGTCGGTGAAGCCCAGTAGCAAAAGTATCTGCTGGTAATTTAACTGTAAATCAGAAAAACTAGCTGTTGCCAAAAACTTTGAATTTAGGAAAATAAATAAATAAACGGAGCACTTTCTTGGAGCCTTCAGTCGAGTCACTTTCAGGCAGCTTTAGAATAATTTTGTCACCATGCGCCGCGCAGGATTTAGCTAAATGGAGCATAGCAATTTGGTATGAAATGTATCTGCATTACAGCCCTTGGAGGTACATGCCTTTGATTTGCCAGTCAAGATGCTGACGGTCGGCTCTGTGTGGCGTCAACAGCAAAGGCTGTCAGCGTTCAAAGCCAGGGGAGTGACTCCGTTTAACAGGCTCAGTGAATCGCGGCTCCCAGTTTTCAAGCGATGCCACATCTCAACTTGGCAGTGCATAGTTTGAATACATGTGTAGATGTCCAACCTTCATTGTATGCATGTGAGTAATACCCACCCGCAGCAAAACATGCACAGAGTCACAAAATAATGCGCCTCCTCCCGCGGATGTGGGAGTAAACACACTGCTGCTTGCTGTGCTGGGTGTTTTGGCAGAAGCAATGTTTAACACTGCCTCTTCTGCTCCTCTGCTTTGCCAGCACTGCCATGGGACACATCCAGGTGTAAGGAGAGAGGGAGGGAGAGAGAAAGAGAGAGAGAGAGAGTAGAGATATTGGAGAGTACTGTCATTGATAGAAGGGAGGGCTGCAAACACAGCAGAGCAGGAGATCAAGTTCAAGGAGTAAAAACAAAAGGAGGTCAGGGGAAAAAAAATTGTCGGGGAGAAGACAAACCCCCCCAAAACAATTGGGTTACATCTCAATTATGGACGGTGGAGGCTAAACTTGAATAGGCAGGTGTTGATCGCAATACCGTACTGACACCTCAACAGATCAAACGGCGTCAGTAGCAGCAAGTGTGACAGAAAGAGATCACTATAGAACTCAAGAGATGAAACAGATGTTAAGAAGACATTTAGCAGGGTAGCGCTTCTAAGTGCAGTAAAAGACAAGACACATAAAAGAAACACTCTTACTCATACTGTAATTATTTTTATTATCTGGTGCCAGTAGACGTCATCTCTCCATCTCTGGGTTATATCACCTATGCTGCTAACACAAAATCTATAAATATAGATCCTACATTTTGAAACTGTCAATTGGATTGTCACTATTTATGCTTATAGTAAATTAACTGCTAAGTGAGCAAAACACAGCTTTTTTTCATTATATCTTCGGGTGACCAGATTTTCAAAAAAAAAAAGAAAAAGAAAAGGGGGGACACAACAATTTTGCTGAAAATCATGTATACAATACATCTTTATCAGGAATAACTTATAACAAATGTAATTACTAGTCAATCTGGTGACCGATAGTTGTGTTATTACTTTAACTAGTAGTTATAGTTCCAGTATGGCCAAAACACGGCAGTTAGCGATTAGATGCGGAATGAAAGTGAAAGTAGATAGGAAGGAATTTAAAAGTTGAATTTCTTTTGAATTAGTTTATCGTATGAATTGTTATGACAACAATGTGATCGACATAAACGTGGCCCAACATTTTGGCTTGTTGACTGGGACGCCGAGACGTGATCTGGGTAAAAGTGAGACCAAAAAATGGGGCTGGCGAAATCTGGACTCAGGCCACAAGGCTCAACACGGGATTATGTCGTTTAACCCGGGATGTCTGGTCACCTTATTTATACCCATTTCCAGAATTATACAGCTAGGCAACGCACGCAAAGTTATAATACATGTAGATTATTGTTGACTCAATGCAAATTCAGTTTCATATTCCGACTGGAGTTGAAACAAAGACATAATACAGTAGAATGAAACAAATGCAAACCTCCAGTTTGTTCTCAAGCAATATGTCGATGGATGTTGTATTCCAAAGGACACCAGAGAACAAGTTTTCTTCTCATTTACATCTTATTTGTCATTATTCTATTGGTTAAATGCCAAACCTAAACATGTGAGCGCATAAGAATTGTAAAGTAAAAATCTTGGAATGAGCTAAAACCTTTACGGAAACAGCACGATCCACTGAGAGGAAGAAAGTCCAGAAGGCTAAATCCAGCAGGAAATAATTCATTTTTAGTATGCATGAATCCAGCAGGGACGTACATGTTTGGTTCTGGATTTGTTGTCAGCTCTTCATCTGCCAACAGTACTGGCATTAGTTTAAGGAGTTGCACTTTGCTTGTCGGAAAAAATATGGGCTTATTATCCCCAAATACGATAAAATAATCAAAACGGATACCCAATACATTTGTTTGACATTTTCATTGGCATACATTTTCAACCCTTTGATAATATATATGTAAAATACCGGTAATACAATAATGTACTGTACATCGGTTAGCCGCATTTTAATGCACATGTTCGAATAAAGTCAATTCAAAGGACTTTTTTTTTAAAGTGCTGAAACAGTGTGAAGTGGTAAAACAAGCAAAAACAATGAAAGCCAAGTCTGGAATCAAACTTGTTTTCAGTTCGGAAGGTGAACACGCTATACCATTTGGCAGAACTTCTATTTTCACAATATACTGAAGTGAACCTTTTCCTACGTCATCTGTGGAGGCTTTGCATAGTTTGTCTTGAAATACCTGCTGGCATTCGTTATTCTAGGCCCATCTGTTTCACGCAAAACTCTTGAGAAAGGCATTTTACAAACAGATATAAGTAATCATTTTAATACACAGTTAATTTCTTTTAAAAGTTGTGAGATGAAAAAAATAACCAAAAACATTATATGATGCATGGTTAGGGGAACATTAGTACAATGGTGAGGGATGCAAGCACATAACCAACAAAAAAAAATCTTTCACGGTAACAAAAATATACCAAGTGTACCATTCAGGGAATTTTACAGCAACAACAAACTAAGAAAGCAAAAATTGCTGGGTGTGATGTCAGCTTCATGGCGGGAGGGCACATAACTCTGCGGGCGATCAAATGTAACGTCCCACCGTGCCGTTTGTATTGTCAGAGGATCTACTGTCAACTGTCACATTGTTCATTTTTAATTGTATTTTATTTATTTTATCCTAAATTGTCATACGTTGCTCCTCCTTTCCCAGTACTGTAGTTGTATTTCCTTGTGTTATACCTGTCCCCATTCTCTATACTAAACGAATGACTGATTTAAATACGTTTTTGTCGTTTTCCTTATAACATAATCCAGAAACAGACATGGTGCTCCTAGAGGTGCTCGAGGTTAATAAAAGTATTAAACTCGAGTCACAATTAATTCCGCTCTTTAGAGCAACGCAACAAACAGATATAAATACAAAAACTATGTTACTGTCATCATTGACTCTACACTATTTAACCTTGTCATTTAAAAATGGATTAGAACATAGGACTGCTCGATTTTGAAGAAAATAAGAATCACGGTTATTTTGGTAATAATTGAAATTACGATTAGGACGATCTTTTATTTTTTTGGGTACAAAACAAAAGAATGTTTAAATGTAAAAAAATATCAAGACAAATAAAATGATTTTGTTTGATAGCTTTTTACTGTCTTAGTGGCTGATGCAATTGTTTAAAAGTTTGAAACTAATGCATCAGTGCAGATATATAACTCAAGTTTTCAAGACATTAAGTGGCCTTGTGTCAATCTTTTGTTTCCAGCGATGAAGACATCTCATCAATAATAGCATCATTATGCATCTATGTGGAATTTTGGAACGACAATAGCAGCCAGTTGAACGCAGACCTCTGCCAAGGGCAAACACTCCAAATTTGGATCACCACCAAACTGTGCTCCTTAAAAGATAACAACCAATTTTGTTGTTAAGATTCATGCATTATTCACTGAGAAATTAGGGATTAGGCGTGTTGAAAAATGCAAGCTTAGCAAAAATGGGGAAAAAAATCCTTGGTATGCACAAATATTTAATGAATTCTTGGATCTCACTCTCCCACTTCACAAAGTGTTATGGGAAGTGGCAAAGTAATTTTGTCTAAACAGGAGCGTAACCACAAAAGAAGGTTTGCTTATCATTGGTTGAGCAATTGCAGTACATAAACATACTGGTAAATTAAATTCAGGTGGTGTGCTGGATCAGTGTCACCTCACAACAAGAACCCCAGTTCTACATTCTCGACTCGAGGCCTTTTGGAGCCTGGTGGTTTTAACGCTTAATCAAAACAAACATTTTCTGTAAGTTCGCTTGACCAAGCCGCAGACTCAAGATCCGTTCCAAGGTGACCCCTGTTCCTCTGGGATAGGTTAAATAAATAGATTCATTTTTTTCCCTGTGAGGAAAACCAGAGGACCTGACCTTGGTACAGAGATGAGTCATAGTCGTCATTGCGAATGCTTGTACTGTGATGACACAACAATTACAAATCTGCACCAAGCAATCAGCAGCAGTTTACACCCATGCTACCGTTTAATATCAGCCTGGCACACTTTTAAGCCCAGCTGTTTATGCCAGTGGAGTGTCAATAGAGAGTGGAGCTGATGAGCGAGCTCGCTGTGTTCAAATGGCATTATGTCGCGTGCGTCACAGTTATCCTCAGGAGTTTTGCTCGCAAATTCTTTAATTACAAGGCCACCCGGACGCGTTGTTGAAGAAGCACGGGCGGGCGCCTCTACTTTTCATTACCAGTGGCTGTGCACCCTCACGCATCCATTCACTCTGCTTCTGGAGGTCAGACCGTTGAGGCTGACATTTCAAAACTGTCACACGGAATGCTGTCAAAGTGTGCATTGTTGTGGGACGGGTCTGTAAGTGGCGCTTGTTTGCGTTTGTGCGCGAGCGAAGTTGTCAATGTGTTTAATGGATGTAGTGCTTTTTATCAATTGCCTTGGGCAATTGTGAACACTCATTTTAAATACCTTCCCTGCATGCTTATACCCACTTTCCTGCATATTTCTTGCCAACATTGACGCACACACAAAGACACTTTGCCATCACTGCACAAAGACAGACCCCCCCCCCCCCCCCCCACACACACACACAGACACTTATCGAATTAAATAAAGTCAGCATTTTGCAGCCAGTCGGATGCAGGGAAATAAAACACCATGTCATTTAGTGCTGATGGGATGGAGCCTCTATAAATAGTCATTTCCTGCTTGGCTTTAATTAAGTGGCACAACTGTCAGCTGTCACAGAGCACAATTATCAAGCAGACCCATTTAGCCAACTAACCCTTTCTGTGTCTCTGTCGGTTCATCCCTCCATCGGTCTGCGGGCTTTCTGCTTTCGCGTCCACTTTTCCATCCCCATTACATCTCCTTTCCTCTGTCTGCCTTCCTACCTCGATCAAACCCGACGGCGAGTGTTTACCTTGTTTTATTCCTCCTCATATTCTCCTCTCTAGCAAGCCTTTTGTCTTTTTCTGTTTGCTTTGCCCGGTGCCCCCTCTCTTCCTCTTTCTCGTCTAATCTGCTGCAAGTTTTGCTTTCTGACAGCTTGTTTCATCTCCCTGCCTCTGTCTGCCCTGCACTCTGGCTCTTGTCGGTGATTTTTTTCTTTGCGGTTCTCATTCAACCCCCGTTTGCACAACTCCAGTACGTATGCAGGTACGTCTAAATTTGAGCGTCATACCTCGTGTCAGTGAGTTCTCCTTGCTCTCCTGCATGTGTGTGCGTGCGACAGTGTTGCTGCAGTGTTTACTTAAAAGGTCTGGCGCAGTTCTGATCGAAGCTACTCTCTCCGTCTTCATCTGAAAGCTCTGAAGCATGTTATTCCCCTGGTACATAAAGTTAGAGAGCAAAAGGAAAGGGAGGGGGGGGGGTGGAGTAGAGAATGAACAGTGAAAGTGGAAAGAGGAGGAGGGAGGGGATTGAGGAAGTAAGGCCAGGAGAATGGAGATGGTGCGTAGGAAAAAGAGAAGGGCATTGCAAGGACAGTGCAGAGGAATGAGCGAGGGAGGAAGAAAATGCACTCGGGGACACGCAAAACATAGCTCACATACAGCATAAACGTTTGTATACATACTTTATCCACAACCACCTAACGGGCCTCATGGCAGACTTTATGACAACAGATATTAAGTCTTCACAATTTGAGTCAATCCCAGGACTCCTATTTGCCCTTATTTCCTCTGACTCACTAACATAAATACAGCACGGTGCCATGAGGATTAAGTTTATCATTTGACAAATAGTCTCCCCCGACTATATTATGATCACAACTGGTCTATTTACCAGCCGCATGAGTGTCTCGGCTGAGTGATATAATATAAGATATAATACAAAAATAAAGGTAGATCCTGCCACAGCATGCAGGAAAATGTGAAGCTTTCCCAATTAAAATACTACATTTTGCTATACTTTGTTATTTTGTTTTACATTAAGTATAAAATCCTGTTAAATTGTTGATTAAAAGAGCCTAGCTGACTGATATTTTTGAAACCAAACAACAAAGTGATTTTCATGTAACCTCAGGCAGGCAGCTAATAAATGTTTATTATTATTATTATTTATACATTTTTGTGTGTTGCATTTTGCCTACCTGACTGGACTGTTTTAACCCATTAAGTCTGGAAGCGCATTACCACGCTTCTACCACTAGAGCAGGGAGCGCTCTAGCGCTCTTCTACCTTTAATGCCTGGAGAGCGTATGCATCATTTTGTTTTGTTTTGACCAATTGTTTAACCTCACAAGCCAGAGTGATAATTGTGATTCACTCCATAATTTATATATATATATATATATATATATATATATATATATATATATATATATATGACAGAAGAAAATAACAAAACTCCATGTGATCCTTTTATTTATGAATTTAAAAATTGTCATGGGACAATACAACACACTCATTTCAATTTAGTGTCTGAGTGAGAAAGGTACTTACTGCGTACAGACTTAATCAGCAGCCTGTACATGTTCATTGAAAGCCACCTCTGGCATAACGTTGGAAAGATTCATGTACTCTTCACTTATAAAGTTTTTGTTAAAATGTCAAGTACTTTTGCATAATTGTACTAAAGTAACAAACACTCCAGCACATCATTAGAATTTATTGGAGTGTTTGTTGGTTGACGACAGTTTAAAGCGAAAGACTGAGGCCACCGTTAACTTTCTTGTATTACAACGTTTTTCACAGCAGACAAAGTCAAGCACTAAATGAATTGGACAAATACAATGGACGCTATTTTGGTAGGCCGCAAGTGCGCTTAGCGTAAAAACTGGTGCATCTTTGTTGTCATGCCAGGGTTAGTATAGTCTACCATTTTATAAGAATTTAAAAGTCTGCACTGCTCCTCACAGGGTGTTCTGGTGTACCGACGGGATTTCTATTTCATGCCCTTGGCACACCTGACAATTTGGTGACGGAAAGTAGACTAGATTTTTGACCAGGTGAAATCAGGTCTAAGTTGTGGCACGAGTGGTGTAACTCGATTTTGGTGGACTTGATCCAGGCAATTTGATTCAGCATATATGTGCGGTGGATGTCATCGTATTTTATTCATAAGTATTATATCAGCATGCATCAAACCCTCAATCAATGATCACACAACGTTGGACTATCAGCTTTACATCATCAGCAAGTGGAGATCTTCTTACAGTTCCTTATAGACTTACTTTGGGTGTGCTGATCACCAGCATAGACTCCGGCCCGTTAAGCCTCTGCCATGTAGACCATGCGACTCTCCTGTGCCGAGTTTAAAGTGAATGAGGGGAGCTGCATTGAATGGCTGGGAATCAAATCGGCTGTGTTCACTCCCACAACTGTTAAATACCCATTTCTAACTATGCCCGTCTACAAAAATACCAAAAGGAAGACAACTTCAACCATGCGCACAGTTTGACTGTACTTTGCACTAGGTTTGTGATGGGCATGAACATAGGGCCCAATAAGCATTTATTTATTTATTTATTTATTTATTTATTTATTTATTTATTTATTTATTTATTTATTTATTTATTTATTCATTAATTTATTTATTCATTTATTTATTTAAAATTAAATTTAACAAATATTCTATTATTATATTTATTATTTTTTTCCCTCCATGTAGACCTTGCAGTAATTTGGCTTAGGTAATAATTCATGTAATGCTGCCACCTCATAGCAAATAGACAGACAGACATGAGCATTACATTCTTTAGTTGAGTTAATTTTTTATTTTGCCACCTCTATTCTTCACAAAATAGTCAAGTTGAGTTTTTCATATTTCTGGTCGAATTTTCTTGCCAACCCACAAATTTGCATGCACTGTTACATACTTTATGTTTACACACATTGAATCACGTAAAAACACACTCACGGGCGGCAAAGGCGAAAGTGAAACATGCTTTGTCATAACTTGCGCGTCAGTGAATTTATCATCCAAGAAGTGGACCACACGTTCTCACACAGTGGAAGGACATCAGAGGCATACACACATAAACTCTCTTAATATTACATTTTGTATGTGTGTTCATAGTCATGTCCACACTGTGCCTGACTCTCCCTGCACGTACACACACATAAATACACGCACACACAGTGAGATGAGAAAGTCCAATTATCAGCTGGCATTCCTCTCTCGGGGTAATTTAATGCATTGGGTGAGAGCTTCTCATTTATGTTTGGTAATTACACTCTCTCTGCTTTACACTCCCTTTAATAAGCTTTAACTTCACTGCATAAACCCGTAGATTACACGCGCACGCACACACACACATGCGGATGGACATTTAAAGACAGACTATTTGCTGCTGTTTTATGATCCATAGAGACCTGCATGAGCACACGCACACACACATGCGCACCGACTCTCGCTGCTGATGTCCCAGAATGTTTTTTGCCATTATCATTCATTACATGATTGCACTGTTATTACTATTATTTATTTATATGTGTGTGTGTGTGAGGGAGAGAGAGAGGGGGGGGGGGGGGGGGGGGTCCCTCCATTATTCCTTGGCTTAATTCATTCCTGCACCTGAACTTTCTTGAAAGATTATGTTTTGTATTATGGAAATGCTTATGATTGTTATTCATTACGCCGTTTCATGACTGCCTTTGAATTGATGTGTGTGTTTGTGTAATACATTGGTATATGAAAACTCTTTAGTCCACAGGGATTAAACAGATGCAGAAGTTATGAGTGCACACTTTCGTGTGTCAGTGTGAGCTTGCATATTTCCCCGACTTGAGAAGTCGTGACTCCCATCAGCAGCAGAGAGAGAAAGTGAGAGAGTGAGGAGGCGCGAGTGTGTGTGCTGCGACTGTCAATGGAACATCTGAGAGACCAAATTATGGCTGTGTCATCTGCCTGGGTTTTTGTTTGAGAAATCCACTGCATAATCATCCACAAAAATACAAAACATGAAATTGCTCCATGTTGGCTTTAAACAACGACAGAGCACAAAAAGGACAGATAATGATTTGGGCACAGCCTTCACAGGCTCTTCAACTCCTGCAAGCTGCTCGTCAAATAATTTCCACGAATCAAACGGAATTCATGAACTCCACATTGCTTTTTAGTACAATCAAAACACCGCTTCACTTCGGCTAACTGTTGTTGTCTTTATTGAAGCTGAGAATGCCTTTGACAGGAAAATGACTTCAGGTAGCACACCGCACTGGTAGATCTTGTTTGTGGTCTAATAATATTCCATCTATCAGACCACCTGAATGCCAGAAATCCCCTTTTTGAAGCTATTCTGCGTTCATCTCTCAAATAAACCTACATGCTGCTATTTAACCAAAGGATATGCAGGCTTTTCTATTTGCTCTTTTAGTTTCAATATTATGTTGATGGCACGCTGGTTTGTAACGTTTGAGAATAACAAATGTTCACCGATTGTTTTCATGTCTGATGACATGTTCTTTGTTTACTTTTGACCGAAATGCTTTGAGTTAGGACTTCCTAGACTTTGTTTCCTTAAAGGTGTACTCAAGGATTTTTTTTTGTCGCTGCGCCTTCCGGGTGGATCATCTTAACGATTGGTTCTTGATCCCGTCAATCCATCTGCCGTATGCGCATGCGCACTTTGAGTGTTTGTAGCATGTAGCCGCTAAGCTAAGGACTCCGCCATTCAAGAGGACACCCGTCTATGAAGCAAGGCCGGCTGCAGAGATTAAAGAGACTGATGAAGATGAAGATGAGCTCACACGTTAGCGACATTTGAGAGGTTGGTAGGATGGTCTTCCGCATGCACAGTTTTTTTTAAACGTGACACAAAGACGTTTGGCTTCTACTTTTCGAGAAAATCCTCAAATACACCTTTAATTTCCTTCTGCTTGATGTTGGGCGGGTATATATTCAACAGATTTTTCTCCGATTATTGAGTTATAAATTATTATTATTAAATAAGAGTTGTCCTTAAAAAATTCCAGAAATTCATTTAAATACTCGGCATAAATGAGATATCAGCGGGCAGCCGAATATAACTTTGGTGACTAGGACTGGTTTTAAATACCTTGAGTATCTAAATACCACAAATAGGCTTTGGCATCGTAAAATAATTATCAGTCCTGCCTGTCACGTTCTCAACTCAGTGGTTTTGCAGTTAGGAAATCTGGATTGAGATGATAAAATATTGTCATCTTCATTTGTCTGGTATACTACACCTGTCCTGGCTTTAGACCATCTCCGACAAACAAAAATGATTTGATCAACACATAATGCAGTACTTTTAGAAACAAATTATTATGAAGGTGTCTTTTATTAAGCTTTTGGTTATAAGGTCTTCCATACTAACCACTTCCATTGGTCTACCTGACTCACCATTAGACTTTGGATCCACAGCAACAGCGCCTCACCACTTCTGCAGTATTTGCGGCTATTCATCATTCAACACAGTCATCAGTCAGGCAAACTACAGTTGTATGAGAAACAGACCTTGGTACTGAGTTGGTTGTCGATGGTCCATGTGTCCTGTGTGCACTTCATGCGCTGTTAAGATTCACCACAACAATGTCAGTTGTGCTCCAAAGTTAGTGAGGCTACTCAAATCACAACAATATCTTACCTGAGGCAAACCTACTTGAAACCGTAAAGTTTCTCACTATCCACACTCTTCGAGTTGCACGTCCTTGGCTTATACTCACAGATGTAGACTCCATATCTCCGGCGGCCCAAAAAAATAGACAAAACATGACAAGAATGAGGAGGAAGAATTTGTCACTTAAATTCAACATACAAACATCGTACTCATAGACACAATGTTTCTAAAACATTTTTTTTACTACTAAATTAAATAATACTCTATATACTCTATATCCTGTAGTTGGTTACAATTACAATGTCTTTTTTTCA
Source organism: Leptonotus elevatus (assembly GCF_054856555.1). Lineage (NCBI taxonomy): Eukaryota > Metazoa > Chordata > Actinopteri > Syngnathiformes > Syngnathidae > Leptonotus > Leptonotus elevatus. The sequence continues at coordinate 11,788,001 of NC_141246.1, forward strand.
CGCATTTTACATTTTCACCATATTTTCGCTTTGATTGACAATGTTAACATACAAAGATGCAAGCAATTACACAGAAAATTTGACTCGTATTATTTTTTTCCCACATCAGTCTTAAATCAGAATACCAAAGAGTTGTTACGAATAGAGATGGGAAGTAACAAAGTACAAATGTTTTGTTACTATACTTGAGTAGTTTTTTCAGTTCTTTGTACTTTCCAGAGTATTTCATTTTTTAGACTATTTTGTACTTTTATCCGTTACATTTTAACATGAGTATGAGTACTTTTTGCTCGATATATTTTTAAAACAAGGTCTTTACTTCTGTTTTTAAATGCATGAAAATGATTAAAATACTTGACCTGGAAGAAAAAGCAGCCGTCAATGTCTCCTGGCTCCTCCAATCATGTGAAGCGTTACGCACGGCCCGCTACATCCCAGCTTGTGATTGGCACTATCGCATGACGTGCAATTGGCTAGATTAGAACAACCCGTAAATATGAAGGCAATAGTTTGAACTTGCTAAAAATAACTTAATAAGAAGAACGCTGCAGACTGCCAGTCAACAATATGAGAGAAGGTTCAATCCTGTCAGCGAGGAGTGGACCAGCAACATGAGCGAGTGATACTAGCCAATATATACCCATTTTTGCTCCATTAGCTAATACTTTTCAAATTGACGTAGGTGGAAAAAAGACGGTAAAAATACTTTTACTTCTACTTGTCAAGGACATTCCAGAGCCTGTACTATTTTACTTTGAGTGAGTATTTTTACTTTTACCTACAAACTGTACTTTTACTCAAGTAGAGAATGTCAATACTTTCCCCATCTCTGGTTAGGAAAGGTTTTATGAAAAAGTAACAACTGAACTTTATTTGATATACTTGTTGTACATGGTTAGAGCTTACGTTCAAATAGAACCACACTTCATTATACGGAGACCTTCTCAAACAATGAAATTAGACTGTTTTAAAATATGTTGCTTTTAATTGGTTCTTTAGCAGTACCTAATCTTTTGACCAGTAAGTGTAGTTGTTATTTCTATCCATGCACTATATCTATTAAATGTGCTGTTCCGGTCCAAATATGAAATTGGTAAATTCATCCATCCTTTGCCATAACAGCTTGCCATCTCCTTCTGTTCACGTTAACTGGAGGCTTTTAATTGTAAGCGCTTTAGAAAGTGACAGCACACACACAAACATAGCTACTCATTAGTCTTTGGCAGTCAGTGCTGCAGGTGCAAAAGGGAATCACCTGACTGCTTTTGAATAATGTCATCATTTGCTCCAATCCAACTTTCCTGGCGCCATGCCTCTCTCCATCTTTACTTAGCCCCAGTCCTCCTCTCATCTGTCACCAGTATCTTCATCATGACATTGAATGTTATATTTCCCAAAGCATTAAATGTTCTCTCTGATTTCGTACTCTGTCTCCATTTGTGCAAACACAGCCCAACCTCAACTGTTTCCACATACAAAAAACCCTTTGATAGTTGAATATTGAAGCATTATTTGTGAACAGCGGTGCCAAATTGAAATCATCATTGAAATGTTAATGTAATTGGTATTGGCTGGCCGAAAACCTGCATTGAAGTCCTAATGAAAGCATACACACTTACTATCATGTGAAGGGCCTCAGTACACAAAGAATGCTCCTGAGGGAGAGGATGGTCAATTTTGTCTAATAGCATGGCCACCTTTTTATCTTCCCGTTGGGATGCTGGCATTCAATTAGCAGCTTATATACCTCTCGCCCTTGTGCTGCATATTGACATCAGTTGTGACAAACTATTGGAGTCACCTATAAATGTTTGTTTACAGTTACACAACCACTTGGAGGGGACTGACACAAAGTGTTTAACTCCCATTTTTTTTTTGCTTGTGTTCATTGGTGAGGGAACTGTTATGACTGTGCTTTGGGTAGGTCACTGAGTCAGTTGTTATGATTCTGTATATGTCCCTCATGATTATGTTGTGAGTTGCTATGCAGTTACTATCTCCCTTATGATGAGGATATATTTGTCACTAATATTTTGTTTAGTCACTCTTATTTTATAGTTGCTATGCAGTTGCTATGTCCCTTTTGAATGTTGTCAGTTACTATGTAGTTGTTTGCCCCTAATGATGAGGATATATTTGTCATTCTTATGTTGTCTAGTCACTCTTATTTTGTAGTTGCAATGACATTATAGTGGCAGTTGCTATGCAGTTGCTATAGTCCTGTAGTAGTTACTCTTAGTTTGTCCAGTCACTCTCCTATTGGCATATAGGCTTTTATTCTGTCATATAGAATCATTCGTCCCTCTTACCATAGCAGGAGTTACTGACTGACACTTTTTTAGAAGTTTTATAGGTTTCTCTCAGCACATCCAGGTTTCCTATCCCTATTTTTACATGCAAGCTTTCTTTCATTCTCTGCATCTAACCCGCTGAAGTTTCTTAAATAAGGTTTCTCTGTTAAGTGTTTTCTTACAGATCTCTTGTTCTCTGTTTTTACTTTGTATTTTTGTATATGGACTTTGTTTTTCCCAACTTCTGAGTTTTGTCTAAGTTTGGGTCCTAACCCCACACACCTCTTTATGACAGAAACTCACTTAAAACCTTGCTTGTACCGTACAATTGAAAAAATATTACACAGGCGAAGCAGTTTGACACTGGAACAAAATAACATTTAATTTAAATCATTTATTAAGTGTACCACACACCACAACTTCATATTGTATGTGAAGAACCTTTGACGTACCCAAGGACGGTTGTGAAGCGTGCTGTTTATCTGAAAAATGTGCTTGACACAACCAATTCCCTGCAAATACGGCCCATCGTGTTTCAATTGGTCTGGCTGACTTTTGTTCAGTTGCTGTTTCTCCCACCATACAACCTCCTTCCATCCGCATTCTCTCTCTCCTGGGAATGCTAGCTTGGTATATTGACCAAACACCTGTGGCGCTGTAGTGGAAAAACTGCTCTGCAGACATAAGTGAACTGTGTTGCCTCTGTGTTTGCTCCAAAATGCCTTTTCAAGTCCGTTTTTGTACTGATGATGTTTAAAGGTCTGACTGAAGTATGTGTGACTGCAAATGCATAAGTGAATGCAAAATTGTATGTTTCCACAATTATTCTACATGATTTCTAAAGACACAAGACACTTTCAAATTAAAAACTTAATAATGAGCAACAGCATCTGAAAGTAATTTTGAAACAGCCATACAAACATATGACATTTACAGTGCAAAAAAATGCCACTCAAAATAAAGCAATGTGCTCCTTTAATAATTTGCTCCAGTAGATGAATATATGCTTGATAATTTCTGGTGGAAAAACAAAACGATAGCACAAATATGTACAAAGAAAATGACAATTATCTGCACCTCCTACACATCAATTTAATGGTTTCTGAATTAGAAGTGCAGTACAAATGCAACCATTTATGCTTATTCTTTTCTCCAGACACAAGTGATTTTGACCTTTTTAGCTTTGATTTGCAGTAATGCTCTAAGTTCATTCAGAGTGTATTTCGCTGCAGGGCACCCAGGACTGTTTTGTACTTCATGCAGGGACGTAATTGCTAAAACAGAAGCAATTAAATCCATGTGGAGATGTGTGTATACGTATGTTGTCGTCTATCGCTGACCATTGTTCATTTGAATAATGGAGGGAGCGGACATAGACATTTTTGAAGGCATATATATGTATGGAGTTAAAATCATGCCAAAACCCCGCAAACACACAAAATGTGATCTCCACACACAAAACGTCATTCACAAACTAATGCATTTTGTTCTAAATACAGAAAGAAGCATATCTTCAATTCCAAAAAAACAAACAAAACACTAACAAGTGCAGGCTAAAATCTTTCAAGTATGAAAAATATCTTTCAAGTACAAAAAAATTCTTCCTTAAAATCGATTATAATTTACAATTGGCTTTAAGTCCAGTCACTCTCTACAAACTTCACTCTCTGCCTAGACTGATTCAACCTGCTGTAAAGTTTACTGGTATTTGGGTGGATCTCGGGGTTTGTGCGCTCTGCAGAATATTAGTGCCAAAAGTCACGTGACTGTTGTCCGTAGTTGTAGAATTGCGTTTTACGTACACGAAGGATTGTTTTGCACTTGAAGGATATTTTTTCACACTTGAAAGATTTTAGTTTGCACTTGAAATATTTGGGGGGGGGGGGTAAACAATATGCTTCTTTGTGTGTGTAGAACAAAATGCATTAGTTTTTGTGTTTGCAGGGTTTTGGCATGATTTTAACTCAATACATATGTTTGCCGCAGATCTGCACAATTATGTCCAGAACTTCAAAACATTTCCGTCAGATATCAAAAGGCAGGAATTTGAATTTGAATATGTTTCTCTTTCTGCTGCCGTTATGCATATATGAATTGTGTCCCTCGAACTTAAGTCCAGCCTAGATGCAAATTCAGCGACCGAATCTGAGTAAGTTGAGAGTTTGTATAGGTGGGTGACTGAGCAAGTGAGTAAGTGTGGTTATGGATAAAGTAGGAATGATAAACTTGGTAAATGTTTGAGTAGACGGTTGAATAAGTAAATGTGTCAGTAAGTAAGTTGGTTTTTGATTGAGTTAATTATTGATTATGGAAGTGACTCAGTCTAACGGATACATATCGTGAGTTCATAAGACCACATAAGTTATTAAGCATGTGACTATTTAGAACCATTTGTTAAAATACAAGCAACGCAAGCTTTTGGGGATATAAATTCTTTAAAAATGTAAGTTTCCCCAAAAATTGCTTCAATGGAGACAGAAGGTCTGCAGTTCAACTAAGTGCTACCACACAGACAGTCGTCAATTACATTTTTTTTTGAAATTATCTTCCTTGTCAAGCTTAGATAGCGACAGTTCCTCAATAGGAAGTATCATCTCTTCAGGATGTTAATACTGTGAGTGTGATAACAAATGGGCTCTTTAAGGGAAAAGATAAATTGAATCAAACTGAGAAAAGTAGGGAAGAAAATATTAAAACTGTTCACTTCTCTGTGCTTTTTCCCAAGTCCATTGCTCTGTGTTTGAATGGAATATAATTCAAACAATCCCCTAAGGCTTTTATATTATTACTGCTAGAAATAATACAGTAGGCCTAATAATGGATTGATTGTGCATTTTCCTGCAGGTTATGATGGAGTATTCGGAAAGGGTGACTATGATCTCATAGAATCTTATGCATGTTAAATTGAGTGGCTTGCTTCTGCCCGAGTGTTGCAACAATTTCATAGTAGATGCACAGGACCTTGGAGAGAAAGATTGTGAAGGGAGAGGAAAGAAAGGAAAGAGCAGAGGTCAATCCTTTAGAAAGTAGACCTGTGGGTGTTTCACGGAAGTTAAGTGGCAAAGTCCTCAGGCTCTCATGCAAGCATTGCAGACCCCGTCACAAAGAGTTTCCATGCAAAGGAAACAGACAGTTACCGCTAGATGTTTTTATGGATTATTTATTTATTATTATTATTTTGTTGTTGTTGTTATTTGTTACACTGAACTACAGTTCAGCATGTCAAGGTATTTGGGAAGGACAGGCAGACTTTTGTTTGGTTGTCAGTCAACAGAAAATCAATTTCCTTCTATTTTCTATGGTATACACAGGGTTGGGGAATCCATAGCCCATAAAAATACTTAAATTAGTCACATCGTGGTTTAAGAAAAAATTAGCGGAGATTACAGTATTTTTACCTTTTAAGACCCCAAAATTTTTAAAAGCCAGATATCCAGTGTAATAAGATATTGTATCCCTAAAGGTACGGCTACTCTCAGTCTTGAGACTTTGGAATCCTTGACAAACTTCAACCTTACAGTATCAGACAAATCTGATTTCTAAAGGGGTTCTTCACAAATACTCTGGCAATGATGGCGAGTTGACATCAGATCGCTTTGGCTCGTCTGTAGTCATTCTCGAAAAGAAACGGGCCATCTCCAAACAGTCCCCAAAAAGTTGGGAACATAGAAGAGTTCTAAATGCCTTGGAGGTAAAAACAAAAAACAAAAAAACAACCAAACAAACAATAAAACTAAGGGGGGATCGGGTCCAAACTAGGTTATATCTTGTCTCGTGTCAATAGTCGTCCTTGGATGTTTAATTTTATGAAAATATGCCTATTACCTTTGAATGTACTGTAAATGTTTTAGTTTTTTAATAAGTGGCAAAATGCTACAGGTGAGAAAAGAGGAGGCCATTAAAATGTGCCGCCTCAGAGAAATCCTAGTGTTGATGCATTATATGAACACCAGGATCCCTATTAGCCGTGTGACAGTCCTGTCGAAGCCGCGCGGCACACGGCGTTCTATTCCTTGGGGTTTAAAGTTGAGTATTAAGCTGCAGCTTTGACACTACAAATATGTGACGTTACCACAGCAGCATACGTCCTTGAACATCATCCTAAACCTTTTGTGTATTCAAGACCCCTTTTAAAATGACCACAAAATATTCAGTGCTTCATAACAACACAGACATTTTGGTGTTGCTTTGTTTCTTGCCGTTCCACTCTTCTTAAGTCCTTGGAAAAGTCTGAAAGAGAGCGTGTTATCGCCAAGCTGCGTGAAGGATGCCTGCACTGATACTCAATTGCATGTCCTGTTTGTAAACTCAAGACAGGCTGTTCAAGGACGTTGTTCAACTCCCGATTTGTCTGGATTTAGAACTGTTTTTTAAACTAGAAATAATGGAACTTGAATCAGTTAAAAGCTTAAACTGTCAACACTAGCGATTTTAAGTGGCAAATTGTCTTCACAGTCGCAACACATCCAGGAAACAGAAAAATAGCAATGGTCAACAGAGGGAGACAGGGATGCCTGGCAGATGCCTATCAATGCCCTGAGTTTCTTAGATGAGAAAAGATAACATGAGGAAGGGGGGAGAAAAAAACTAAACAAGGCTCAACAACTCTCTGCTCGTTTAAAGAGGGGGCACAGCATGAACCTGGGAAAAAACAGCACATCCAGCTGCATGAACTTCATGGAGACATTACAACAGAACTCTAAGACTTGCACCAGTGGGCGAGCAGAAAGGGGGTAGAGGGCATGACAACCCGTACAACCTGTCCAGCAACTAAAGCCTTATAGAGGTGAGTGCATCCGCAGCTCACTTGGGCCGTCACGGGGTGAAGGAGAGTGTGGGAAAGCCAACAAAAGAGGTGATATCAGGGATGTGTATGCATTGTGTGCAATCATGAGTGAGTAAGCATAAGTCTGTATCAAAATGTCCTAGTGGGCACACCAAAACATATCTTCTCGTTGTCATGGAGACAGCCTCGGCTGGCCGAATCAGGAACACGAAGCACTGGATAATGAGGGGAGTTATAAGGTATAACATATTACAATGTTTTAACCACAATTGTTTTTCTTTGTTCTGTTAAGACCTCAGTGATGCCATGTCAGAAGTTGTTCATTACCTTAAAATTCCTGATACTTTTTTTCCCGTCAAATTCCGAAATTGAAAATGTTAAATCTTTCATTGCACATGCACATCCTCACGCACATACAAAATAAAAAATGTAATTAAAAAAAGAGAGCGAGAGCAATGATGATGACATGTCCAATCTGTAAAATTACCGAATGAACAATACTGAGCTCTCTCAAAAAAAAAAGAAACACAAATATTTCATTGTATGTGTGTGGTGGTGTGTAAGTAATGTATGCTATGGTGCCTATCATCAGTTATTAGATTGAAAATGAGTTGGGGCTTTAAGACATTTCTATATACAGTGCATGTGGGTGGGCACATGTGAACTCACACACACACACACACACAATAATTCAGTCATGTTCAGCGGGAAAGGTGTCATAACAAATTTAATTCACCAGAGGCAGAAACTCCTGAGCTCAATTTTAACTCAATTCCAAATCCATGAGGGAATATGTAAATGTATGCACCACGCTGGAGCATTTCAATACCTTACTGTTCCATGTAGTTGCGGAGAACACCCACATGTCACCGTCAAATTGCTTTTAACATAACAAACCCGTAACAATGGCCTTCCAACAAGCCACCATATAGGACACTGATGCTGTACACACATTTTCCAACATTATGGCAGTCTGTTCAAACCCATTTCACGGGCATGTTGTTAGACTGTGAACTTTACATCACCTTCAAAATGGCAGCCACATGCTGTTCATATGTAAGATGGGTGTTTTTACATGTGTATGATGACATACATTACTGAAGACAAACATGAAAAGATTTCATCCTATTCATTGAATTATGGCCACCGTGAGCTTATAAATCAAAAGGCATATTTTTTTGTGCATTACCGGGTTTTAAACAATTTGTATATGATTGAAATGAAGTCTTAAATCATGTTTGCGTCATGTTTCCCTAATGACATGAAAAGCTGTCTTGAATCTCATCTCCATTAATCGGAGACGAATGAAACGTGACAGCATTCACAATGCCGGGATGAAAAATGTCCACGGAGGTGCACAGCCACACTGACATGACACCGCCAATATGGAAGTGATTGGGTCATGCTCTGTCACACACACCTACAGGCATTCACACGCACGCACAAGTCAAATTAAAGTACACAATAAGATAAACGTTCTCTAATTTTCACGTGTCCTTGTGTTGGGACTCTTACTATTTTATTCTAAGCTGCTAATTGTCAGTTAATCATTCACTGTTAATTGGTAATTAAACATTAAGATAACACTTGCTGTTAAATATGCGATTGAAATAATGAATTGCATGGATCAAATCGTGTTTGTGCGCTCACATCGAATTAGAACCTGCTCTCCTTCATCAAACCCCTCTGAATGAGAGCTAAGCGCCTTTGCTCATCTGTCTGTAATGGAGATGAAATGAAGGAAGACAAAAAATACAAAGGGGGTATATTAATGTTTAACACAAAGATGAAATGGAAAACGATTGGGAGAGGGATAGGGCAAAGCCTACGGGCAAAGAAGAGAGACGAGGAGGAGATGGAGTTTGGGGACAAAGACGGAGGAAATAATTTAGAAGGATTTAAAACCCTGGAACACTTAATTAGGTATCAGTACTAAACTAACTTGGGACTCGGCAGCCTCGCGAGCTGCTCACAAAATGTATGAATACATAATCTGATGTTTCCTATTGCAAGACTGCTTGTACATTCTCGGCCGAGACAAAAAGCCTGGTTGAGAATTGAAAGTAGCATTGATTGAAGAAAAAAACAAAGAAAATACTTTTTTTTTATTTTTATTAATATTTTGTTAGACTTGCATGTATCTACAACATACAGAGTATTGCACCTATAGGATACAATCTACGATCTGTCAAATGGGATTTTGCCAAACACAGAGGCAAACGCTGTGTAACGTCGGGACATGAAATTAAACCTCCAACAAAAGGAGGCTTTACTGCAGAGGAATACTTTTTTCTTAAAGATCTTTTGCAAATTATGACTGAGTTGAGTGGCTGTAAAGGAACCTAATTTACCCTTTGACCTACAACTATGAAGTGCCATTCAAACTTAATAAAGCTGTGGAAGTGGTGACAGAGATCAGTAATCCTTTTAAGAAGAAAGAAATCATCAAGGTTTCATGGAGAATTGTGGCGAGGGATAGTTTGACCTTTGAGTCCAATGACTTGAAACAAACCATACTGTACAGACCATTCAAGCTCAATAGGAGTCCTGCTTTCGGTATTATATAAAGTCCTGTCACTGGGGCCACCTACACGAAGGGAAAAACACAGCTTGACCAACTGGTATTAGACAGTAGGCAAGAGCAGCAAATCTTCATGACCAAATTCATTCAACTGATTGAGTACACGGAACAATTGGTGCTGATCCACATTTGTATTACCAGTATTCAGCCTAGTTTTCCTCTCCTGAGTGCTGTTCCATTCATGAGTGTGTCATCTGTTGTGAGTTGCGGCTGTTGATGAGTCATGGGTCACACGTGACTGTGTTTTGGGTTGGGTCATGGGTCATTGTGTTTTTATGGTCTTTATTTGATGATGTTCTCAGTTACTATGCAGCTGCTATGGTACTGTATTTGTCAATTTTATTGTTCCTTGTGATGATGTTGTTATCAGTTACTATTACTATGCAGTTGCTATAGTCCTGTGTTTGTTACTTTTATTAGTCCCATCTGGTGATTATGTTAAAGGTTATTGTTAGTTACACTGTAACAAACTGACTGTAGAATTTACAAGAAATAACTGTTAAAAAGTTGCCAGCTAATTCTTGTAAAATCTCATTTAATTACTGTGAAAATCTATTACAGTATATTACTGTATTTACTGTATATAAATTACAGTTAGACATCCTACTTACTATATTGACTTCTTAAAAAAAAGGAAGACAAGACTTAGATTATTTTTGCTCACTAAGAGAACAGACGGAGATGTGCACAGATTACATTCTCCTACCTGTTCTGAAGCACACTCCGCCGAACCTCCTCTTTTTTTGGGTAGGCCCTGGTTACAAAGCCTATTGCTGCTCTAAAGGGCTTGGGGAAGCAGCAGCAACGTGACAATCATCCCGGATATGAGTCATTGCGCAGACAATAATGCAGACTTTTTTTTTCTTCAGCGCTGAAAATTTCAGTCAAAGTTCAACAGCTTAACAGCAAAATGTCCCAGCCACTATCTTGTAATAAGGTCACTGTTCTTGTGTTGCAACTGCAGCTTCTTCTCTCCACAGACTACTCCAACCCACATGATTCAAACCTAGGTCACACTGCTGAATAAATGCTTTGCAATACTAAAAGAGTCGATATGGGATAATTTATGTACATTTATTCTAACAGCTGTAATCTAGTTTACAACTGTTTCCCATATTCTAAATTCATGTAAATGAATAATACAGTAGGTCGTTGTAAAATCCGCTTAACCGCTTATTCCTCAAAAGGGTCGCTGGAGCCTATCCCAGCTGGCTTTGGGAAGTAGGCGGGGTACACCCGGAACTGCATGGCTGTCAGCCAATTGTAAGGCACAAAGAGATGAACAACCATCCAGACTCACAATCACACCTAGGGACAATTAACAGTGCTCAATTAACTGGCCATGCATGTCTTTGAAATGTGGGAGGAGACCAGAGCACTCAGAGAAAACCCATGCAGGCACAGGGAGACACATGCAAACTCCGAAGGCTGGACTCGATCTCACACCCTCAGCACTGGGCGGCAGACGTGCTAACCAGTCAGCCACTGTGCCACCTTCATTGTAAAATCAATCCTCGTTCTGCAGCCGAGTGCATAAATGAATGTTAGCTGTAATGCCTGTTTATTGGAGAAACAGGATGTGAAGACGTTGCAGACTGCCCTCGCACTAAAATATTACTCACAAATTCCCTGAATTCTTGTCCTTGGTCCGGTGACAATACAGGGTCCGCTATTTGCTTTTTCTCCTCTAGAGAGTTCTATACCCGCCAAAACCCGACAATCTTTACAGAACATCTTTACCTGTACTCCACATATATACATGCCAAAATATAGTTGCTGTAAAATTTTCAGTATTTGACCATTAATTATACAGCAAATTACTGTACTTTGTTTTTACTCATAAGGCACTTTGTTTTACCCACAATGCATTGCTGTATACAGTTAAATACTGTAAAATAATAATAAAAATGCTGTTAATTTTTACTGTAGATTTTACAGAAATTTGTCACAGTACTATGCAATTGCTATGGTTCTGTCATGTATTTTTCTCTTGTGATGATGTTGTCAGTTGCTATGCAGTTGATCTGGTCGTGTATTTGTCACTTTTATGGTCCCTTATGATGATGATGATGATGATGATGTCAGTCGCTATGCAGTTGCTATGGTCCTGCATTTGTCACTCTTAGGTCCTGTAGTTGTCACTCTTCTTTATTTTTTTTAACCATGTAGACCTTTATTCTGTCATATAGAATTGAACCTGTTCCTAGGTGGAGTTACTGAGTGACATCTAAAGTTTTTCTGTATCCAGAACACTCAAGATTATTAGACAAGGTTTTTCCATCAAGTATTTTCTTCGAGGCCATCTGAATCCAGCCCTGCTCTCTGTTGTTACCTTGTATATTTTATATATTTTTTTAACAACCATATATCTATGGCTATGAGCCTATGGCCAGGCGCTATTTTGCTATTTTCAGTTGCGCATATGAAGATCTTTTGGGGTAGTAACGTAAACTGTCACTGCATTTCCGGTTGAGCATGACAGGAGCCGTCAAGGCGAGTGACTGCCGAGCATGCGAGGAAACAGCCGGTCAGCGAACCTATTTGATATTGACAGCGCGGGCGCATTGGTTTTGCACGCGTAGAGTGACGTCAGGACAGTCAAATCCGTTTTGAGTGTTTCGAGTTGATCAGACTGAGACGCATCCTGTCTAAATCGGATATGAGATTACCTCCTGCATGTGGCTTCAATCTGTCCCGCAAAAATCGTATTTCATGTGCTTTTTGACTGTTCAGACTACAAAAGAGCCATTCACAGTCAATCTGGATGGGCTAAAAATTTGGGTTTGCCAGTCTGAGCAAGGCCTTAGGACCTCAATGAGCAAAGGGAGCAGGAATCAATAAAGAAAACAATAGCTTACTTTTTGGAAAAGTCAGAACAGCTATTATTTGGAGTTGGGTTTGCCCAGTAATTGGATGTCAATTTACTAATGGCATGCCCAGTGAACCTCATCTAGAGTAACTTCTCAAAGTTTTTGCAGTGAAAATGAAAACCATATAATACAAAAAGAAAGCACAGTACCTTAAGCTCTGTACTGCATACACAAATGTGATATTCACTCTAAATAACTTATTTTTGCCAATGATGAATGTGTCAGAGACAACTGGCTTCACTGCTTTGTTAGCATGTCAAAAAGCCTTTTCACATATAATTATTATTTTTTTTACTTCACAATAATATTTGAATAATTTGATGTTAGCTGTGGTGTGGATCATTGTCTAGCTGACAGGTGACTTTTATGATACTTGAACATATTTTAACAACAGTGTAGCCATTGTTATTATGAAACACACCCACATCCCGAGATATTTCAATGTGTCTCCAATAACAGATGCTAATTAGACAGCTACAGACACAAAGACGTACCACCCCTGAACACCCCGCTAGAAACAGGGAGGCTGATTGTCACCCACTGATGGAGTACTGAAGCCTTGATAGTGACAGTTGCCCAGGGCTGTAGCACAACATTGTGGGTCCTTCACACAAGCAGATTGCCTTTGCTTGCTTTTACCACGTCTCCCATGCATTGTTTGGATGTTGGTTTCTTCACAAATAACAGTAATAATGACATTGTGGGGGTTTAGTTATGTTTAATCCTACAAAAATGGTTCAAATGTATCGTTAAATACATACGTACATCATTTTAGGAAACATAAATGGTAACAAAAAAAGAGACCTGGTGTGCCTGATTATGAAACTGCCAATCAGTGTATATAGCTAAAACATTTTTTTTTTAAATATACAATTCTAATTCATACCTACAAAAAAAATCCATCAAGGGTACAAAATGTTCTTGAATAAATCATTCTTTAGACTAGAGATAACTCTAACCAAATAATGATTGGCGAGTGTTGGGCTGATACCCATAATTATTTCAAGTACTCTCATTCGTGACCATGGCCATTTTACGATGAGAAACTAGAAATTAGAAGGATAGAAAATTAAAAATATTGCCTTTTACTTGAAACTAAAAATGCTATATTAGGATATATAGGTCTTCTTGCACAGCATAGAGTGGAGATAAAGTCATTGTGTATCAATAACTTGATATTGATATTCAGTCCAGACCCCAGTTGCAAAAAAAAAAAAACCTTAATGGAAAAGCTAACGAATGAAAAAAATGCATGTAATCTCGTTAACGTGCCATGACATGGTGTTAAAAGTGTCCTAATATTGCGGCCGGTGACTGCATAACTTTGTATAAAGTCATTCTAAAAACCAGACACGATCATTCCTATTTGATCCTTTCTCTCTTTTCGGTTGATGATTCAAACACAACTTAAGACAGAAGCGTTGTGTGCACATCTCCTGACACTCCAAACGTTCGTCTGACACTCAAACGCTGCTGACTGACAGCAGCGACACGCTTTTCTGACAGATCAAACCTGATTTACGATGCATGCGTGCCGTGCTTGTGCACGTGTGTCATTCTGGGAGCCGATGACAAGTCGGGGGAATTAGGGGTCACCATTGAAAATTCTGTTGTCACATATGTCGTGTGACTCCTGGGGTAGTTAATACACCCCCCTTGTCCTCACACAGAGGAGGCATCACACACTGACGTTGCTTCTTTTTTTTACTTTTTTTCTATTGTAGGACTCATCTACACAGGATGTATGTCAGGGCTCATACAAAGTCTAATCTACAAAAGAAAAAAAAGCGCAAATGTCTACCAATGATGGACAGAAGGTTGCCAGTGATGGTAAAAATAATATGGTGCAATGATCATGAAAGAACCGACAATGGAAGTTCCTATGACATAATGGTATACACTTGTAGGAATGGGAGTGGGTCTGTCCTGGCTGTTCAGTACCATTCAGCTCAAGTAAGAAGTCAACATCAATAATTGAGTATAAGAAGAGTGACAGAATGCAAAGTCAGCTATGTTGAGTATTAATGTGAATGGATTCACCTCCTATAGGCACACATATTTTTCACCATTTGCATGTTTGTCACAGCATCTTGTGTCTATATAAACTTGTATATGACTATAAACAACGTTGCCTTCAGCAAACCTCGCCTTTACAGTTGATAAATGGTATTCATTCATATAGCACTTTTCCGCCTTACAAGGCCCTCAAAGCGCTTTACGTTCGACTACTCATTCACCTACTGATGACACAGCATCAGGAGCAACTCGGGGTTCAGAATCTTGCTAAAGGATACTTCTACGTGGTTACAATGGCATGGGATCGAACCCACAACCTCTAGGTTGTGAGATGACCACTCTACCACTGACCCACCACCCAAACAATGAATCTTTATTACAACAAATAATATCAGATCTATTATGCATTACACGATGCTAAGAGACAAAGGAAAACAAAGCATTCATTCATGTGAAAGACGCTTTATCTTACCACGGCAACATTTATCTGCCACACGTGTGGTGTAAACATACAGTCCCGTCCAAAAGTATTGGAAAGGCAAGGCCAATTCCTTTGTTTTTGTTGTATACTGAAGACAACTGGGTTTCAGATCAAAAGACCCATTGATGTCACCAGACTGTTGCATTCTTCATTTGAAATGCTTTTCCAGGCCTTTATTGCATCTTCTTTCAGTTCTTGTTTCTGAGGGTTTCTTTCATCAGTCTCCTCTTCACGGGGGTAAAATGCATGCTCTATTGGGTAAAGTTCTGGTGATTGTTACTGACAAAAGTCCCATCTTGTGTATCGGTGTGTTTTGAGTCATTATCTTTTTGCATGTTGAAGCTTCTCTCGACAAGTTTGGATGCATTTTTTTCTGTAAATTGCCAGACAAAATGGTTCTGCGGACTTCTGAATTCATTCTGCTGCTACCATCATGAGTTACATCGTAACGGCATCCGAGGTAGAAGTAATGAAATATGAAATGGTCATGTAAAAAGTATACCATTCTCAACGTGAAGCAATATCTAGCAGGCTATTCATGACAGGAATACTGATGATTGACAGATCCATAAAGTGAGACATACATACTATACATCGGGGATAGTGTTCAATCTGGAATCGGAGCCCAGAAAGTGAGCATTGTAAAGCACCAACGTGACAGGGGGCCAATGATTATTTCACATCAGCGTTGTGTATAAACTGCATGGAGACGAAGTGATGTCTTTAAATGTTATGTTGATGTTCTGCTGATGTAGTAAGCAGTGCCGAGTAATAGTGTGTGGAAGTGGGCTCATTCATAACACAGATGCTGTTGACAAACTTCTGTCACCAACGAGCAGATTGTCACATAAAATAAACTTGTTGGGTCAGCATTTTGCCAATGATTACCAGTTTGGCATAAACAAGCAAAGGTGGTATGATGGGAGACTTTTTCTAACAACTTTAATGCAGCCATCGTGAAATGAATTTTAATAGGCTAGAATGACACCCAGTAGTGCACAGACCACTGCAAAGGATCAAGAAATAATTTGGAGAAGCACCCAATTGTACCCACCTCCTGCATATGCCTGAAATTTGTCATTAGGGTTCGTGCATTATTCACTGAAATATCATCCAGCATTCTGGTATGTACCAAAAAGTACAGTTTTTTCCCCTGGCCTTGCGCCCTAACCTTTAATGAACATATAACATATACTACTATATATATACTACTATATATATTTTTTTAATTTACTGTCAGGGTGCAGTGAAAATTAGAGCTGGCGCTGTCAGGAGATCCGGGTTCGAAAAATCAGTTGGTGTTTCTCTGTGTGGGTGCTTCGGTTTCATCCCATATGCCAAAAACATGCTTCTTAGGTAAGATCATTTGAATGTGTGTGAATGCTTGTTTGTCTATAACTGGGTTACTTCACCAGCCATCTGTGGAAGTGTGACATAATAATAATAATAATAATTATTATTATTATTATTGTTGTTATTATTTTTATTGTTTTTCCTGTTGTCGTAGGCAGTTTGGTTTGAAGACTGGATGACAGCTTAATTTTTTTATTACACTTTTAAAAAACAATTTCTAGCCTATTTTCTGAAAATCTTTAAACAAAGCAAGGCTTGTAGCTAAAATTCATTTCCATTTCAAAGGTGTACTATCCTCCCACATCCCTCATTAATTTATGAATGTGGCAGAATGTGTCAAGTGGAATGAAACGCAGATTAAAAATAAACAGAATTAGCATGTCAGGAGTGTTTAATGGTTATGTCAATCTTAGCTGTGACGTTTAAGGTTCAACGCAAACTACGTAAACTTAAATTCTTCCATGCAACGTCGTGTTGGTACCAAAATAGACAAATACACATATAGCCACTGTATGGAATGTTTTCAATTATGCATCTATATTGTGGAATGTGTGTTGTTGCTGGATGTCTCTAGGTGTTACATGAAAGCAGGGTGAGTGTGTCTGTGGGAGCATGTGGCCTGAGGCCATCAATGAAAGGTGTTGCTGTGGGAATTCCCCCAAAGGCAGAGCTCCTCAGTCAAAAGGAAAGCTTGCATCTCTCCTGCTTTTTGCATGCCACAGAAGCACTAACGCATCCCTTTTGAGTCTCAAGGCTGGGGCACAAACACATTGAGACATGCATTCAATGAAGTGTGTAGCCTTGCTTTTCATATTTCCAAAAACATATTAGAAGTTTTTTTTGCAGACCTAAATCACAGAGAGTAAAAGGCTAATGCAAAAATGATGCAACATCAAAAATAACAATAAACATAGTTTTGAATATATTTTTTTCAATACGTCAAATGCCAGTTAACCTCTTATTGGTTAAGATTTCGAAAGTATGTCGCCCATTGCAAAATGGCAATCACATGTACAGTCCACTTAATACACGTAATCCTTACATGGTTGCTGAGCTGAGGTCTTAAAAAAATTATATGCTTGGTGGTATTATTAACTCTAAATGCCTGTGCAATTTTACATACCAATTTATCCTAGAAAATGTTGGCTGATTTCTGAATTGTATTACCTCAAGTGCATTCCACTTCAGATCTTCCATTGTCCTTATAAACACAAATTAAAGATGCTACAAAGCGTTCATCGTCAGATATGCACCACCATCAAAATCATAGTCCTAACAAAGTAGTCCAATTGAAAGTTCGCAACACAAATTTTCTTGAGTCAAGATTAGCACCTGAAACTTTGTTGTACCTCCACACAGATCATAGGTCTGTCAATTAGAGCCCCCCTGCTGTGATGGAGCAACACGCAACAATCTGTCAAACGAGCTCACAACGCTGAAAAGATGGTGACACATGTTGGGGCGTTGGGATGAAAGGTAAAGCCTCAGTGGGGGGCACATGTTATCCTGTTTTTATACTCTCGTGTGACTTTTATCATCTTATCGCTGCACTGGTTTTTGAGCCGCATTGAAAAATAAAGTGAATGAGCAGATAATTCAACATTTTAATAACCGTGTTTCTCAATGTACAATTGCGAGAAAGGATTTCCTCGTCTATGGTCCATAATGTCATCAAAAGATTCAGAGAATATTGAGCAATCGATGCATGTAAGTGGCAAGGCAAAAAAAATTAAATTAAAAAAAACACTATGAAATGCCTATGACCTTCGATCCCTCAAGTGGTAGTGAATTAAAAACCGGAAACACCGAAGCAACTACAAATACAAGTTACACCCAGAAATGCTGCCGGGCTCTCTGGGCCTGAGTTCATTTGAGATGAACTGACGCAAAGTGGACAAGCTGTGGTCTGACGAGTGCACATATTAAATTGCTTCTAGAAATCATGAGTCGTGTCCACCGTGCCAAAGTGTAAAGGGACCATCCGGATTTTGTAATCACCGCAAAGTTCAAAAGTCAGCCTCTATGATGGTATGATGGTGCGTTAGCGTCAAGAGCAACTTGTGCCCTTTTCTTTTGTTCTGGTTCACTGCTTTACACTTTTTTGAGGTTGGGTGGTGACAATGGAATAATTCCTCAAAACCTCTGTTAGATTAGGCCTCTTAATGATTAGATAGGTGACTTGAGCTAAGCCGTTGTGTCACTGTGACTTGTCCTGGCTTGGCACCTTTCTATCTTTCTGCACTCTGGCACATTTATATACACATATATAATTTTGAGTGAGCCCCGTCTTACTTCTATCCACTTTTCTCTTTTGGGCAATTGCACAATGTAAGTCAAAGAACACACAGGTTTCTACAGAAAGACGACACAGTCTACAGTAAGTACAACAATGGGGATATATTGAAAGATGGGGATCACTCTCATTTACTATACATGGATTTTTTCCCACAAGCTTCAATTTTTTATTCAGAGGCAGCAAAATCAGGTCCACTTGATTGGTGCCTGAGAAGAAACGAAGGCCAGGAAACTGTAATGGAAAAGCACCTGTGAAGGCGCCAATAATGCGGAAAGGCACAGACAAGTTTTGGAGTAACATATGCTGCTAGCATCCTTTTCGTGGATGGTCTTGCTTATTTCAAGAAGACAATGCCAAGTCACCTTCTGCATATTGTCTGAGAAAAAACACGTATGTTTATTTTTGTCGTTTTTTTTTCTTTTCTTTTTTTTTACGTTTATGGGATGAAACTGAATGCAGACATCACAAAAACGTAAAAACAAAACAAAAAAATGGCGAAAAAATGTACGTAAGTGTTTATCACAGGACAGCCATGATATGTTACAACAGGATTGTTTTGTTTTTAAAGCGTGAAGGAGGAGGAGACTGGCCTGCCAGCAGTCCTGACCTGTCTTCCATCAAAAAAATTGTCGTGCATTGTGATGCATAAAATACGACAATAGTGACCATGGACTGTTGAGCAACTGAAGTTGTATATCAAGCAAGAATAGAAAATAATTCCACCTACAAAGCTCCAACAATTAGTGTCCTCAGTTCCCAAACAATTATTGAATGTTTTAAAGTGAAAGTCACCCCCACCCCCCGAAAAAAAATATTGACAATAATATGTTCTACACAGCCCCACTAGACTAAATAGGAAATTTTGGTTAATATAGTTGGTTAGTCTATGAGTTAAAAGGACATCACAGTTGATCAGGTCTCAGGTAACAACTTATCACAGTTCAGTTTCAGAAAACAGGTGAGCTGTACTAAGCACTGAGCAAATGTGATGTCATCTTCAGTCGACAGCAAGTGGCAAAATGGCCGCCCCCTGACATGGATGTAAACAGGTGGATTTTGCTGCATAACTCATATTCCACAAATGTAATATTAATCAGAATGTCATGTTCAGACTAGTGAGGTCGCATATAACATATTATTGGGGAAAGATGATATAATAAGATGTTGAACATGCCTGTGTATTCAATTCAATATTGAATAGATGTTGAAAAGAATTTGACATATTCATATATACTGTACCGAAAACTGTTCTGCTCTCATAGCATGCACTTCCCTAATGTTGCAGATACACTTGTCTCGTATTAAGGGATTTGCTCAGTGAGCATGTTATATTTGTCTCTGCACACATTAAATAGGCCTCTCGTGGATGTTTGAGCTTGGTTATGCTTTTCAAAGTGCTCATGGCAATGTCTAGAGTTCACATTGTGTGGCTGCGTGCGCATGTTCATGTCACTCAGGCCGCAGGGGTCACCCCTTGTGTGCGTCTTCGTTTAGCTGCAGCACTGTTAACTAATTCTGACATATGTGCCATCGCATGTGCATGGCTAACCGTGTTGTTCTCGGCTGCTCGTCCAACCGACTCCACTGTGTTGAAATTACGTTTTCAGCGCTTTGCTCGATTTCTTCAGCTCCATTTTTCACCGCCGTTCTCCATTTTAGGGTTTTATTAGATAGGACGACTCTTGCCGCCGGCAATTGTCATCGCAGCACTCTACATTCAAAGGCGTGTGTGTTTTGGAAAGCAGTGTGTGTGTGCGAAGTGCGCGTGTGTGCTTACTTACTCTCGGCTTCCTGAAATGTACACTAAGTCTGCTTAAGGTGGATTTGGTGTTTTCTAAGATCGCATAATTCCGTGCAAGTTTTATATTCCTTCTGCATTGCCCTTGACTCCATCTCGCATAATGCATTATGCTTCTTCTCATCATTGCATTGACCCTACTATCACTTTGGACCCTGTATCCGCATTTCTGTCAGCACACACACAGCCACTCACACCTACACACACGCAGCCCGCGGGCTCCGTCTATTAGAGATCCATCCATCACATATAACTTTAATATGTGAGGAATAAAAAGATGCTTACACAGCCAAATGAGAAATTTCTGAGACTTGCATGACGAAAACCTGCATAGACACACACGCACGCACACTGAACAAGGTCAAATGCACTAAACCAATTACGGATATCGAGATGCTACTTTCTGCCATACGTGTGTGCATACAGCCTTCCTGTGTGTGACATGATTACACATGTGTGCATACGGTATGTGTTGTTTTCTAAAGCTGCCCAAGGGCATGTGGCATAATGCATGTATTCAGATATCAGAGGCATCGTTTCTGCTTTTCTTTTGATCGCTTTCAACGTTGTTTTTATTTTCAAGGTTTATCCTCCGCCCACAGGGTTGCTCGGGCTTTGCAAGGTAAACTGGCCTTCTGTGTACTTTTAGAATGAACACAAATGTATTGGCATTCATTCATAATAATTTCAATACTATGAGAATTTTGGCTCCTATCAAGTCATCAGTTGATTATTTCATTAAATAGAAGTAAAAATAAATAGAAGCGACCCAACCAAAGTTATTGAATAATCATTTTGCACCTGTCACTGTCACTTTTTTTTTTTACCTATTCACTCTCTGTCCATATCATTAGGTACACCTACATACAGTATATTGAAATCCAACCTCCAAAAAAACAGCTTTGACTTAGATACAATGTTCACACAGTGCAAGTGGTATTAAATTAAACATATTTATGTTATGATTGTGTTTTGGATTGGGACATGGGGTCATTGTGTTGTGGATGTATTATGCTTATGCAGTTACTATGCCTTTTGTGGTGTGTTATTGTGCTTATGCACGTCGGGGGATCATTGGGTTATGGACGTATTAAGCTTATGCAGTTATTATGTTTATGCTTATGCTGTTGCTATGTACTTTATGGTGTGTTATTATGTTTATACTCGGGGGATGTGTAATAATAATAATGATAAGGATACATTTTATTTGTAATGCACTTTATATTTCAACAATCTCAAAGTGCTACAGAGTAAAAACTATGTTTATGCTTATGTAGTTGCTATGCTCCTTCTGGCGATAATGTGATCATGTGGTCAGTTGCTATGCCATATGCTCATCTTAGTTTGTCCACTCACTCTTATTTTATCATATAGGCATTATTCTGCCATACAGAATTGTGCATTACATTACCCTAGCAATAGCTACTGAATTACATTTTTGTCAGTGTGTCAAGGTTTTTAAGTGGACGTTTTCCCTGCATCCAGCCAGCACAATATTTAGAAGTCAGCTCAAGGTTTAGTAGTCCAAGTTTCTCCCTCTGCGTCTAACGCTGCTCTCAGTTGTTATTTTGTATTTTTTCTTATAAAGACTCTCTCTTTTCCAACTCCCATATCATGTCTGCATTTGGGTCCAAATTCGGCACCTCGCGACGGTTTGTTTTGTGTCTGCATTGCCGTGGTGTAAAACTGCACTGCATCATACTGAGAGATGTTTTTAAATTCAGCAGGATGCATTACAATTCTATACCACTGGAAACTACAATAATAAAGGTGCTGGACCATAAATATATGGAGGACCAAAGGTGCCAAAATTAAATAAATGAATACGCCATTAAATAATTAAATAAATGTGTCATTAAATGTTCCATTTATTAATTAAATATGGAATTAAATCAATCAATGTGTTATTATCTTTATATATACAGAAAGTTTAAATATGTTTTAATATAGCTGGATTACTAGTCACGATGACTAAGTAAAAACAATTTATTTTTATAATCATTCAGAGAGAGTGTTTTGAAACACCTCTTTTAATTTTTTTGCAGGACACAGTCAGCATTTAAATGCTCATCTGAGGGAGTTCTACTCAGTCTTCCAAAAGTTATTGCCATCATCATGAAATTGAGCAATCTTGTTTTATTCCTCACTTTTGTTAACCTCGCCACACAATAGCAAAATCGTTCGAACCTGGAGGGTGCTTGCCACAGTCACTTGCAAACGTACAAGAATTGTTTTTGTCCAATAAATGTTACCTGAGCCTAAGGGGGTGGGGGGTATTTGAGCTGAGGGATGTGCAATAAAGATGAGCATGGACAGCAGCATGAAACATACCCAAACAAATCTATTATGAGCTGTATTGATCCATAGGCACCTTGCTGCAGTAGG
Source organism: Leptonotus elevatus (assembly GCF_054856555.1). NCBI lineage: Eukaryota > Metazoa > Chordata > Actinopteri > Syngnathiformes > Syngnathidae > Leptonotus > Leptonotus elevatus. The sequence continues at coordinate 11,810,858 of NC_141246.1, forward strand.
TCTGAGAGTTTTAGCTCTACAGTTTGTGGGAGGGTGAACAAATAATTTACCATGCGATGTTAGATGTAATGGTGCAAAGTATGCCCGTTGTGTTTGCCATTTGGAATACTCCTCATGATTAAAATTATCGTTGTGTTATGTGATTCTGTGCTGTATAATGCAATATGGACTGAGATGTTCACATGCTGCATGCTGTTGACTGTGCTTCTTCTTTTCTCCCGCATAATGGTATTTGTAATACCTACTCTTCTGAAAAATAAATATAAAATAAGTATTTTTGAGAAGTATAAGGAGGAACAAGGGCTTGATAAATAGCTGTAGAATAAATGGTTATATTATGGGAAACACTTTGGTTACAGTATAATGGTGACAATAGGAATAATAAATATTATTGTTGTGATTATTATCATGTTGTTATTATTGTTTTTGTTATGTAAAAGCCAATCATATATGGTATGTTATTTCTTACGAATAACATGTGTATTAATAATATAGCAGCTAGCGTAATAGTATATTATGTTTAGCCAAATTGTCAATTTTTTTGTTGATATTTTAATGTTGAAATGGAGAGAAAGGGGTAGGAATATAAAAGTTTATACTTCTTCCTACTCCTTTTCGAACATATATGTCTAACTTATTACCGATAACTGGGTTGACGACCGTCTGTATTCATATCTCTTGTTGCTTAATATGATGTTAAATTTTTTTCTTGTTTGATTCTTTTTTTCTTTTTCTTTTTTTTTTGTTGCTGTTTACAAGTTTTGGCTTAACAAATTTTTTTCCCCTTATTTTTTTAAATATTTTTTTTTTATAAAAAAAACTAATCCAAGTTAGCCAAATTCCAATGACATTTGCATGTTGTGCAAAAAAACATGTTTTGGGATCATTTATCCACCTGGATTCAATTTAATAGTAAAGAATGTTTTGTTTTTTTATGTTTAACCCATCCCTGCTTAGCTGCTTCAGCAAGATAATGCCAACCCACATTGGCACGTGTTACAACATAGTGGCTTCCAAAGAAAGTGCCAACAGTTAAGATTTGTCTCCAACTTAAAACGTGGTGCATTATGGAGAACAAAATGCAACAACAGATATTGAACATCACGTAAGAATAGGAAGTTTCCTTATGTTTAAAATTGGACCAAAAAAGTTAACAGAGTTCCAATTGTTTGGAAAGTTTTATTGGCATTAAATGGACTCATTTTGAATTTAATGCATTAAAATGAGCATATAAAACCCTATAAAACCCATGTATCTGCCTCAGTGCATTTATTTCTTTCCCTCCTCTGAGTCTGGCCTCAAGTGATGCTGTGGCTGACACACTGATGTGAAAACATCTCTACACTTAAACTTAGCAACAGAGGACAATAATTCCACTACATAACCTGGGTCGCACAAAAGTCACCGCTGCTAGTACAATTTTAAACTTTCACGTTGGTTTTTCCAATAATTTGCATGTTGACATTTTGACAGCAGTATAGGAACCTAGATTGCACAAAATTGTGTGTTCCAAGTTCACTGACAAAAGAAATGGGGACAGTAAAAGAAAAAGTAATCAGTGAAAATCAATACTGACATAAGACACCGAAAAATACAGCAGGAATATGTTTTTTTCCCATATTTCTTGTGCTGTTGTTGTTGTATCTTTTGCAGCACTTAGACCGGAAATGCAGAGTTTCCTATCTCAGGGCATGTCAACTCGCTGATCAGGGTTAGTCTCGGTGTTTGTTGAACATGCTTTGTGAAATGGACCCCAGTTGATTCTTTGTTGATGTAAACATATAGCCAAGGTCATACACAATGTGGAATGGTAGCCATAAAACCTACTTTGCTGCCAGTAACCATCTGTTATTATTTTCTAAACATAGAATAATACAGTAATGTGTGAATACAACAAGAATGTCATTGTCATTCTTGGTCTTTCAACAAGAAAATCTATATGGAAGTGAAACTGCATGAGTATTTAGTTACCGTAGGCTCCCCTTTCAGCTACAACACTTTCCTACAAGATTTTTTATGTCTGTTTATTTCGAAGAACATTTTTGAGGTCATTGGCACTGATTGGTACTGTGTCATCTTTGTTCTCATGCATCCACAAGGTGTTTGAGAGGGTTGGGTCGAGCGTTTCCACAGGCGGCTGTATGGCTCAGTGACTTTGGACACGGGGTTGAAATCCCGGTCATGGAGAACTGCAGCATCCAGTTGGGTCCCACAGCAAGACCTTTTACGTCGTTTTCCAGCCACTGTCGTGGGTGGGTTGCATCAGGAAGAGCATCCAGTGTAACAACTGTGCCAAACATATCATGTGAGTTACTGGCTGTGGTGACCCTTGACACACTGGGACTAAGCTGAAAGTCAGACAGAGACAGAGTTGAATGTGTCCACACCAAACTAATCTAAGGATGCCTTTGTGGAGGTGACTGTGCGGTGGTGCACGGCAATGCTGGACAAGCAAACTTTCTTAAATCATTTAATTGTGTCCAAAATGGTTAGTGTTGACTCAAACCAAACCCATGATATATTGAACTTACTGGATCCCATTGAAGGGTCAGTGTAACAATTCTTGGTGGAATCCGTTTTTTTATACTATACGTTTTATGATACTTTTTCCCTATAGTCAGTCTGATTCAAAACACAATTAATAGTTACGTTTGAGCTAACTTTATGAATTAAACCAGATTATTTTTGTGCCGATGGTGTGGACAACAATGTGCTAGTCAACATTTTTGTTTAATAAGTATATACACAAAAAGAGATACACAAAAACAATTGTCTGATTTGTCACCAATTTGACGAGCCAATGTCTACTGGTATTGAAAACTTATCTGTACTGGCTTTATTAGTAATTAAGATTGCTGACCAATATTTTCAATTACGATTATTTCATATTTCCACATTTTCTGTACATCAAGAAAAAAGGCAATGTGGCCAAGTCTGGTGCGATTCATGAAATATTACGTGCTTCTATAAAGTACATCTGCCGCACAAATCGCCGACCTGAAATGGAGTACCTTGAGGAAAATAAGCAAAGTATTGCAGCTTCTTTCATGCCCCGTGAGTGAGCAGCTCGCTCATCGCATTCAATGGCTCTGACGGACACTATTGCCTTCTAAAATTCATACTACATCTTATTGTGAGTGATATCTTAAGGCCAAGATACACCAATCCGATGTCGGCCAACTGTGACTGACGCCTACCCCCAGTGGCGTCGGCCCAGACGTCGGCACGCCCAGTAGAAAAATTAAGTAAATACACACCACACCGACCCTGACGATTACGTATCTTCAGCGCATTCGCGAGAAGTAATTCCCCTCCGTACCATCGGCAGCGGTAGTCATTATTTCTAAAGGCAACCGGAAACTTCTTTACGCGGGCGGGATATAAAAACTTTTTTTTTTTTTTTTTGTAATTATACTTACCAACTACAAACAGTTGCTATACTTCTCAAGTATAAAAGTAAATCCTACCTGCTATATCCAGTCGCGTCCCCATGTCATGCCATAGTTTAGTTTGGCTTTCATACCTTTGTCGGCATACCCTTTGCGGTAATATCATACAATGCCTGTCTCTCTTGAACCAAAGAGACAAACATGTTCCCGATTTTCTGTCCAAACAAAAATTGTACGTGCAAATGAGAAACAAATAGCAGGGTGAGGATGTGCAAAATGAGCGGAAGAAAACATATAATGGTCCAGGCTTTCCACTGTTTATCCGCGTTCTTCACTTCCTCTTCTTGCCCCATGTGGTAATTCGCTAGCTAACAGCCAATCACAGTGATCAAATGCCCTGACGCCGATTCAACATTTCCAATTTGCTGAAAACGCCCCCAACCCCCCAACCACCACCCCCCACCCGACGTATACCAACTCGATCCGACTTCACGACAGTAATTTATACACTGATCAAACGCCGCATGCCGTCGGCCCAACGTGGGATTGGTGTATCTAGGCCTTTATACCATAGACATAGAGAATTGCTTTACACATTTCAAATTTGAACTTGACATTAACACGGTATTTATATGCCCTCACCTAACTTAAATGTAAGCATGTCAGTGGCAGTATGTTGGTCTCAGTGATCCTGTTTCACATTTCAGTGCATTTACATTGTGGTCATCTTTAATCCTAGACGATAAAGAGGTGTGCCCAAGATGTTTTTCAATACATCCATCCATCCATTTTCTTAACCGCTTAGTAGTTAGTATAAGGTAAATAGTTCCCGTGATCCTTATCATGTGGCTACCAAGAAAGTATATGTTTCCGAGCCCAAATATCTGCACCTTCCTTGAAAGACTTTCACCAAGCGATGTCTGCTGCATCCAGTGTCATCACTTTCTGTCTCCAAGTAAATTATTAAAAGCTTTTTTCGCTTCACAATCTTCCTTGCTATTCTTTAGTAGGCAGCTGATGTGGCACACTTTATGTGTCTCACGGTACTCCCTTTTGATTTCACACTTGTTTGCCAAACGGCATACCTTTAATAAAATCACTTTTTCCATCCTCCTTTTCTCATTTACCTTTGAAAGGACGAATTTGTCTGAATTAAGTGCGGCCCACCATTAGCGACAGATCATCATACTTGATGTGCATGTGAGAAGTGTGTGTGTGGTGGGGTGGACTAAAGAGGTCACGTGGGTAATATGTTGTCATGGTCTCTCCACTCTCCCCCCCCTTCACCATGCCCCCATGTCTTAGAATTGCTGAGTCGGGATTTTATAATGAGAGAACAGTGACGTGAAGGAGGAATAAAAGGGAAAACTAAGCAGAGTGGCTTGCTGGGGTTTAGGGGGGAGAGAAGAGGAGTCATGAGATCACCTTATAGAGAGGGAACATTCATGGCCAAGGTCTTCACTAATGAACAAATTATCATGCAAGGACTCACTCTCCACCTCCACCCCCTATGGGCTTGCATCCTGTATCTTTTCTCTCTCCCCCCAACCTTTTCTCTCTCTCTCTCTCTCTCTCTCTCTCTCTCTCTCTCTCTCTCTCTCTCTCTCTCTCTCTCTCTCTCTCTCTCTCTCTCTCTCTCTCTCTCTCTCTCTCTCTCTCTCTCTCTCTCTCTCTCTCTCTCTCTCTCTGTCTCTCTGTCTCTGTCTCTGTCTCTGTCTCTGTCTCTCTCTCTCTCTGTCTCTCTCTCTCTCTCTCTCTCTCTGTCTCTCTCTCTCTCTGTCTCTCTCTCTCTCTCTCTCTCTCTCACGCACACATTGTCACTCCTTCACGTTGACCCCCCCCCCCCCTTTCTTACCTCTCTCACCTTTATCTCGCTCTCTGTACTTGCTCAGCTCGGTCGGCTTGACCTTGGCTTTTGCCTCTCTCAAATCCCCCTCCCAATTGCATGTTGATTTTCTGCCGCATTCCTGTTTTCTTTATCTATGTTGCTTTTCCTCCTTTCCCCCGTTTACACCCCCACGCCCTCCTCTTTCCAAGTTCTTCCAGGCCTTAGGCAGTAGTCTGCTACTTTAAAACCTCTCTATCAGCACATCCCTGCAATAGTCCGGGCTGACAGTCACTTTCACTGCAGAATTGGCTGATTTACCACAGAGTCACACACATGCACACAAGCACTTACCGTTATGGGCGGCACTAACAAATAAGAGTGTGCGGCTTTGCATAAGCATATCTTCTACATCTCTAATAATGGCAATAGAGTCTCATACATGAATACTTAATTTCAAATGTGCATGTATGTCGGCTTCAAGGTGTGTCGCCTCCCTCGGTGTGTACCCTCCACTTCTCATACTTGCCCTTCATCTCTGCATTAGCAGACATTAACAACAGTAATGCTAAGGTCACACGTTTCAGATGCTTTTGATTCCACAGTCTGTTGAGCAAGATTGCTGTATTTACTGTTCTCAATCCCGGCCTTGAAGTGACATTCATGTGGCCTGGGGGCTACATCATCTCTACAGCAGCGCTGCATTGTGCCACGGTGCACTGGGAAGACACATGGTCAAGTACACGCTATGAACTTGTCAACAGTTAGTGTAGATTGGAAAGAAAATGATGTGAACTCCAAGTCACATTTCACAACATGTCTGCAAGTGTTTGTAAATGTGTGCCTAAACAAAAACAATAACTGCTTTTGCAAATTCCTCAAGTGGTCATTTTAAAATAGTATAGCAGTTGAAAGGGTTGTCACTAGTGTTCATTTCGTCAATGGAATCTAAAGGAAAATAATTTCATCAACACACAATATTCATCGGACGAAAACTATACTAGACTAGACTAAAACTTGCATAAAAAAAAAACAATAACTGCGACTAAATCATTGTGAATTTTTGTAGACTAATGAAGACGAGACGAAAATGTACTAAAAACTGGACTGAAATCTATGGACATTTTAATTCATGAACAAAACGAGATGAAAATTATATGATTTTGTATAATCTTGTCTCTTCTAATCACCCCCTTTCAAATCTGCAGCTAGCAAGTGCAACATGCACAAAGACATGGGACAGACAGGAGATGGATTCACAGTGAAAGGTAAAAAAAAAAAGAAGTAAATTATAGTCATAAAATGTATCCAATGGCTATAACATTCCAACAATAATATTAATCCGACCGCTAACGAATGCTGGATAACTTACTAGCTCATAGCATGGAGCCATTGTAGCCACTTGTTGATATACTGTAATTGTGCGTGAAGTTGTTTTTCATAAAAAAGATGAGAGAAAATTTCATGTGAAATAGTTTTAGATCCGAAATGTTCAACATTATCTGGTGACAAAAAAATGAAATGAGGTTAAATGATTGTCCTGACTAAAACTAAACTGCTAGATTTATAGTCGAATAAAAATGGACTAAATAAAAACGGGATGAGGTTGACTATGTCACTCTTGAAAAAACTTTGCTACATCAATAAAATAATTTTCAGACCTGAGATGGGAACAGGTGTTTTACCAATGTTTCACCATTAAATGCCTGTTATCGCTAATTTGCAACATGCCTGTGTTTATATCTATTTAATGTGCTGTAGTCAATTTAACACTCTCAGCTTAAGTTCGTATCTACTTGAAAGCCATTGAAAGTAATTATTGGAAATGAATTCAGGTTTCAAGGGGTCTACATTCAACATCATATACTGTATTTCATATATTTTATGCACTTTAGCTGCATCCTTTTTTATTCACCATCCGTTATAGGCATAGAAGCAAGACACAAACATCATTTCATTTCAAGAAGCTATTGCAGTGCCATATAAGAAGGCAAGAACAAACAGAGTACCATGTATACAGACAATCCTGAGGTGCAACAAAAGAGGAAAGGACTCGCTCTGTTGATGAAGCACAGCAGTGACAGACCTCGGCGCATGATAAAACATAACACCCAAGGGAAGGAAGGATGACAGTGGAAAAAGAAAGAATTTCACAAATATTTTTCCATAGTTCCCTCTCAGCTAATCTAACAATGTGATGAGTTAAACCAGTACTGCAAATATGTTCATGGTCACTAAATGTAGTTCAAGCAAACACTGATGAATGACTTTCACTTTCTCCTCGTTTTGTCCTAAGTGACCATTTTGTATAATGGATGCAGAGTGTCCAGGGGTATGTAAGTTTTTTTCGACAAACAGCCCGTGCCTCACTAAAGACGTAATATTGCAATCATGCACGAATGTGTTCCTTTACGCTAGATCACTTGGAATGCTACTGAATTCAAATATATGTTTGTTTTTTTACAAGATGAAATAGCTCTGTGTATCTGGTCTTGAATTCAACACATGGGAAAGGTTTTAGTTTGTAGAAAACATCTCTCAGTTTTCAGTTCCAATTTCAGAGGAAGGAAAGGAAGGAAAGTGTAACTTTTTGTTGATTTAATTGGACCTTTTCCTCTCTCTCTGCGAGTGATCCATACACCAACTGTGGTCCTTCATCCAAGCCCCACCTCAAAAGTTGTCCATAGAATTTAGGAAAAGTAAGTCACACAGTGACGACATTAAGATGGCATTTAAAATATCTAGAAATCCTATAGATATTCGGAATGCAAATTAATTTTGGCAACTTGGATTGATCTGGTAATCCCATCGGTAAGCAAGTGTAGACTGTCACATCATGCATGTATGCGTAATACATCATTCCTCCTATGAAATTTATAATATCCTCAGCAACAAAACTCGTGTGAGGGAGTCTCAACACGACTGTCTACAAACTGACTCTGAAAGTGAAAGGAAGTTTTTCCACCACCAAGCAGCTTGAGTCTAATAACTTAAATTCCCTTCAGGCCGCATCCAAACGTACGACAGCACCCAGATGGATTCAGCCGCTTCAATCCTTTCATAAACACATAATCCACAAGATGACCTTTGGTAGTATTACCCAGAGAATATGACCCTACGTGTTGCAAAGCTCAATATCCAGAGACACATCCCTCTAATCAAGTTAGTCTTCGCAAAAAATAGTGTAAGCAGGCTCACAAATCAGTTTCAGCATTGTGAAAACTGGGGAGGACCACTCACTCCTTTGAAGAGAAAATGCTTTAGCAAGTGCTGCGGTGCAAATATGCTGTCAAGGCTGCAGTTTTCTCAGAACTCGAACATGGCTTCATTGAAAAAGCAGTAACGAAAATCGTGTTTCTTTCTTCTTCAACTGAGAGAGAAATCAGCTGTTCTTCTAAAGTCACTGCCCTTTTCCAAACAGATTGTCATCTTGCATAATCAGACGGTCCAATTTAGTGAGATGAAGACGCCTCCAACTACCCAAAAATATATATCGCTGTCAGGCTGAAACCTTGTACCTCCAAAATAGTCACTTTTCAGGAGATGCCAAAAACAGCATGTTTGTTGAACCATTGTGACATTGCGTCATCAAAGAGTGCAAGACATTTTCAACACTCTCGATTGGTCAATAGTTTGCAAAAATACCATCAACACATGTGGACTGCTCAACGGTAAAGATTTTTGAAAATATAAAATTGACAACATTTGGACTACAATGTCATCTCTGTCACGACTACGGAGTGGAAGACCCAAATGCAGGGAGGCAGGAGAACCACGGCAGGGATGCATGTTATACTGAAAACGACTTATTTAACAAAAACACTACCAGGGGTACTGGGTAAACAAAACCAACAACGTTCTAAAAAGACCAAAAATCAACGTAACAACAAAACACAAGAGAGGTGACAGCGACAATGATCCAACAAAGACTGAACAAAACCAGGGAACTAAATACAAGCCAACTGACGAGACAACGAGAGACACCTGGACAAGACACAAGCGGCTGGGGGAGATGATTGGATGACACAAGGGAACAGGATGACGAGTACAAGTGCAAACAAAACCTTACAAGTCAGACAGGACACCAATCATAAGAATCTCACATTGTAAGTTTTTCTCAATATAATTGAACATTTTCAATGACAACATTCACACATTCACTCCTTCAATATAATTACACCACATTATTCAATAAAATTAAATATCATATCAACAAAAGTTACAGGTCAACTGTAGTCCATTGGTTAGATCAGATGACTAGTGTGTGGGAGGCCAGAGTTTGAATCCCGATTTAAGTCCAAGTTCAATTTCATCTCATAATCATTGTTCAATTCAATCAATTATATATTTAGTGCCATTTAATATTATTATTTTTTTCAATATTATTTCATATTTTTAATGACAACATTCACAACATTTCACATGCATTCAAATATTAGCATTCATCTTTCAGCATTCACACGCAATTTCTCTAGAAATTGCACATATAGTTTATTAGTATTTTCACTTATGACCTGGGGGGAAAAAAGCTTGCAAAACATTGAAACTTTTTGGGGGAAAAGCTCAGACATTTGATGTGCCACAAATCGAAATCCTGGAGGGACTGTTCTGTCTTCCCCAGATCAATTTGTGAAATGTGTATAAGCAACAATCTGCTATGGCATTTTAATAGATTGTACCTTCCGCTCTGAAAAAACATCCGCGGTTATTTCAGTATCAGAAACTAATAACATCACAATCCCAAATGACCTCAGGGTTAGGATTCTCTTATAAGGCACAGTCAAAAAGCACAATGCAGACAATGACGTGATGCAATAACATCCATTATGAACATCATCTATTAGCATCTACAATTCTGCAGACCTCTTTCTATATCCTTTTGTCAGAATCCATGCACTCTTATCGAGAGACTATGATCATCCTTCAAAGCAGATCATTGGTTCCCAAAAAATAATGGAACTCACTTTGTGCAAGTCTATTCTTCTGCACCTCTGTTGTCATCTAAAATGTGTCATAAACTTGATGAATTTTGTTTTCCTCCTCATTTCAAGCATCACACTTTTCTCTTTTACCTGGTTTTCACTTCATCAGGCTTAAGAACACGAGCTGCCTGCAGAGCACCGTCAAAGCCTGCTCTAAAATGATTACACCCGCACTCAGAGGACTCTTCAGCCTCGAAACAGACTAAGGTCAGCTGGAAGCATCATCTCGCATCCTGAAAACCTTCTGTTCTCCATAACTTTGTTGCCTGCAGCGCCGTGATAGTGAGAGCATTTTGGCCCCAAGGTTTACTGTCTAGCTCCATTTCTCCACCTATGAAGTGCAGCCACCTGTACCGCACAAGCTTCATGACTTTTCAGCACGTAGTGATCTAATCTAGAGTTATTTCTGTGGTAAAATATTTGGGGTAGCGGCAATGCGGTGGACCCTTTAAATAGCCCCAAGGGAAGTACAGAAATAAAATGCAACTAATCTGGAAAAGATTTGGAGGTTGAATGCAAGACCCAGAGTAATTCTACAATCAAAATTGTGTTTTTAATTTGAATGAGGGAAAATTACGACAAACAAAACACCTACCAAAAACTCATTTGAAATGGATATGTTTGCTGAAAAAAATGAAACCTATCACTTTGAAATAGAGGTGTGATAAATGATTAATTGCTGTTTTTATGTGTTTGTTGCTAATATTAGACAGATTGGGGGCTAATTTAAATATCACCATGAAAGGCATTTTTTAGATAAAGGGGGACATTGCTGGCAAGCTACAATGTAAACATGGCAAGTGTTAAACCGTCCCAATCGAGTCCCAGCCTTGAGGTTTGTCATTTGCCTTTGTTTGAATAGCACTCTCTTGTTCTCGCCATGTCTCAGCAGCAACAGTCACAGTTCAACATGCGCTGCTTCTATCTTATCTTAAGTGTCTTTTCTCCCCGGGGCATATGAGAAAGTGAGATGTGGGGTGATACAAGGGCCAAGAAATAATAAAAAAAGAATACATCAAAGTAAGTGTGGTGCATATGTGGCATATAATGCATGTCAATATGTGGCAGCCTATCTGTGAGTGTGTGTCTGTGGTTCAGTTGTCCACCTGCAGTGGCTGTTTGTTTACCTTCTTGTGTGTGTTAGTGTAACCATTGAGGTGTGTGTCCACATTTTATCATGGCCCAGATGATTCAGGGTAATTGCTCGGTATATGGTGACCTGTCAGTTCACATCACTGCGACTGGAGAAGGGGGCAAGAGGGGCAATTTATTCCACCTTCCTATCACCCCTCTTCTCTCCTTTTAATGGTGATTATGAATGATTTATGGCCTACTAGCATGCATGGGTGTCTGCATGCTACAATGGGGTGTTAATGTGCTCGTAAGTATATAGTGCAAATAGTGATTCACCAGTGAGATTATGTGTGAATTTATTTGTAGTTGCTAAATGATTTTGTTGAACCATAGTACCCAGACAAAACAAAAACACAAACTCAACACACGAGCCTTTGAACCCATTCCACAACCTCTGAACTGTGAGGTGGCAGTCGTCCACGATGCCACTATAATTATTTAAATAATAATAATAGTTATATATATAGATATACATACACACACACACACACACACACATACATGTGGAGACAGATTTTCTTGTCATTGCAATCGTCACAAATACAGAGCAATGAAATTCATTTTATGGTTTCAACCCGTCCAAAAAACATGAAAAGACAATGACACCTAACATAGGGAGAGAGGAACAGGAAGGCTGACGAGTCGCTATGCAGCGCCTCGATTTCTGAGATGAGAAAGGGAGAAACAAAGTGAATGAAGAGGAGGTGGGGTGAATAGCAATTCTCAAACTTTGCCCCTATAGGGGAGCACAATGTGAGTCCTGGAGAATAAAAAACACCTTGGCACATAGTGACATTATAACAAAAGACATAACAGCAAACTTTGAAGACTTGCATGTGTGGGAGAGGGTAAAGGGGAATGGGGGAGGGTGTGTTTAACAATTTGACACCCTGTCCTGCAGCTTACACCCTTTTCAAGACGAGCGCATCCGCCTTGCACCTGGGCCGTCACAGGGAGAAAAGGGTTTGGGACTGCCACCAAAAGGTGGTGATTATATACTGTATGTAGTCTATATATTTCACTAACAGTCATGTGGTGATTAATTTTGAGGTATATTCTTTTCAGACTTTGTTTTCAATTCAACATTTTGTGCCTTTTGTGGTGTTCAACATTGCAAGTTATGTTTTAAGTTATCATCTACTATTATGTCGCCTACCTTTGTGGTTGCTCCCCACCAATTATTTTTTCATGCCCGTGTTGTTTACCCACCTTTTACTGTCCCTTCTTAACTCTGCATTCATGAAAGACTCTCCTTTTGGTAAATATGGTTTGGTAGCAGAACATTTGGTTTGCTGGCTGAGAGTGTTACTGTGAATCCTCTGGGATTTGGTGGAGCATTAAAAAAAGAGAAGGATTATTGTGTGTTTAAAAGACTGAGAAATAAGGATTAACAGACTCATAGCAAGAGTTAGCGAGAGAGAGAGAGAGGACATTAGACATAAAAGAAAAGCAAGAGAAATGCTTGTGCGTGGAACGACATGCCCGTGTGTATATATGTGCCATTGTGCATTCTCCATTTTATGGAGCCTTTCATCCATGGCCCAGCGGTAGTTGTAATTGGTCTCTAATGGGAAAGACCCACTGGGTTTCAACAGACTTTGAATGGCGCCTTTAAATATTTCAGTCCGGCCAAACGTGAGGTCTCTCGCCTCGGGCTCACTTAGCCGGCTGACCTCGCCTCTGACAGAGAGCAAGAAAGAGAACCTCATAGGCGCAACGTGACATCTCGAGCTGTTTTCATATGCTCAAAAACCTTTGGAGGTGGGGTTGAAAGTATGAGTCACAATTAGAGCTAATGACATTTGGTACCATACGAGACTCGATTCTATGAGCTATGAAGTGAAGCTGTCAAGCTATTACAATCTGTAAGGATCAATTTACTTCCTGACTACTAGAAATGGGAATGATAATTGATTAAATTGTGACTGTGTTTTGGGTTTGGTCCATGTGATTTTGTTGGTTACTATGCAGTTGTTATGGTCCTGTAATTGTGACCCTTATTTTGTCATATAGGTTTATATTCTGTCATATGAATATTGAGCTGCTCAGTCACTCATTTCTCAGCACGTCGAGGTTTGTTCGACTAGCTGTCTTCCATGTGTTCTGCATCCAGTCAGAGGTGTCTTGGTCAAGGTTTCTTCGTCAAGTTCTTTCTTCGAGGCCATCTGCATCCAGCCCTTGTGCTCTGTTTTTACTTTGTATTTTTGTTTATGAAAGACTTCCTTTTTTGCCCAAATTACGCACCTCTCGTGTCATATTGTTAATTATTGAACAATTAAAGCAAATTGAGTGTACACCTTGGCTTTATCCACCAGTACTTTTTCATAATGTAACATGATCCAAATTTTGAATTGTTCCTTACAGTGGTATAGAACTGCTGCTACAATAGGTCGAGTAATATTAAGCAGCTCGGGTTTACATCATAAAATAGACTTGAGCAATTTTTAGTGCTCTTTTATTAATAAAAAAAATCCTTCTTTAACCTCAAGCCAATCAAAATATTTAACATGACGCCATTCAACAATAAACTGTCAACTTGCAAAATGTCATTTTTGCTAATAAGCATGTGATTTCTTTCAACCTGACATTTGCTGGTTGACAGATGTGATCTGAATGGCAAGCGTGTCACAGTTTTACAAAATATTAATGAGAAAATGTCACTCTAATGAAGTTGACCACCCTTATCATACATATTGCTTGGTTTCTAATTTTGAAAATATCTCTGCATTCCCAACTTAATTAAATTATCAATCAGGGGTTGGTTCTCTGGCTCTTAATTGTCATTAAATCTTGAATTCTTCATCTCATCAAGACATTTTGGGCAATTTGATGTTTCCAACAAGTACATGAGGAATTAAACCTAGCAGCAAAGTTTGACAGATCAGTGATCTCTCAGTTGTTATTCTCTTCTGGATGAGCCAAAAATCAATGTTCGCTTAAGGCTTGCGTCCCAACACTTTTGCTCATAAAGCAAATTAGATTTCGTCAAACGGTATTAGTCGTTAAAAGCAGTGGTTGTTGCTGGTCATTCTTGACGCTCATTCTTGACGCCTCAGACAGATCATCCAATGTCTGGGCCGGCCCACTGTTCTGTAAAGCCCCAGAAACGTTGAGCGTCCAATGGGCGGGAAAGAGCCCGGCATTTATCCAATGACCGTCCGCATTTCGCAGCAATGGAACAACCCACTCTACAAGACGGTGTCCGACTGTGTAAACAAATACAAGTGCTGTGGCACCACAGGGATGAATAAGAAGGAAGTCGTGTCAGTTATGTGTGACAAGTATCTCTTTCTGACCAAAAGATGAAGATATTCTGGCGCATAATGACGCAGTGCATATTTCATCACTATTTTTCAGGGAGAGGGGCATTTAGTGGAAGCTCAGCTTCCCTTGCAGTCGTAGAGCAATCGCCACTGGTCAAAAGGTACTATGGAGTGTGACTTTTGAGCCCTCTAATAAGCTCTATTGCGTTTGATTAAGCCTGTGCAGATGTCCGATTTATTTGGGTCTTAGCCATTGTAAAGATAGAGGAGAGTTCAGCCCACCAAGCGCGGTGCTGTTGTCGAGCACTCATTCATTCGCCATCTCTGTGACACGCTGTCATTAAAGTGTTGTCTAAATTCCAGGTTAAGCTGCTTCCCCCGAATCTCTTCTGTGAATCACATCCTCATTAAAGCGTGTCTGCCTGCGCCTTGTTAAACGAAACGGGCATCTTATTTTGCACATCAGTACCGCGCCGTACACCATGACACCAGATATTTGTCTTGCCTTCATTCTTTACCGGCAACCTCTTTCCCACGTTGCGCCGCATCTCTCGCATATACTTTCTTGTGGATTTCTCTCTTCCTTTTCCAAGCCTTGCTGTCACTCTTTTCCTTTCCATCTACCCACTCACTCCAACTTTTGTCCCATCCTCCTCCTTCTCCTCCTCTGTGGGATGTATCCTCCTCCCTCTCCAGCCTATTCATGCGTCTTCCACAGATACTACCAGGCGCAGGGAAACAGATCATTCCCAGATTGTCTGAAGAGGTGCAGCAAGTAAAAATAGAGGTTACCCTTTCATGTTCAATTTTTAAAGGAATGTCAGAGATTTCCTCAAGATGATTAAAAAGGAACACTGCTGACAAGGTCATAGAGAGACACGCTCACACAGAGAGACTGGTCCAAAAACCCTTTGGGATGTGATGCTGTTTCTGAGACATAAAACAGCAAACCCCCCAAAAGCTGGAGAGAGAGATATGGGGGGAGGGGGAGAGGGGGGGGTGGCGTGGGGGGTTAAAAGTGCGAACATGAATGTCTGGTTGAAAACAGCCAGGACAACGTGCTTGTCCTGCTCCCATGAAGGTGGAAGACTTAACTCGGGTCTTCCATATTTCTCTTAGCAGCTGTCATGTTTGTTGAGATAACACAAATTATGGCCTTATGTGTTGCCTGAATTCTGCATAGAAACATTTATTGGTGCTTGTATGTGAAGCCTTATGAAGGTTTAATGTTTTCCCTTTAAGCAGCCTGGTATCACTAGAGACCAATTATCTGCCAGGGTGAAGGAAAACCCCAGTACCAGAGACGGGAGGGTGTGCGGGGTTCTGACAAGCCTGCCGCATATTTCCTTCGGCATGCTGTTTGTGCATCCCGCATGTATATGCATGTGTGTCTGCATTATTAATCATTAGAAAAACTCATTAGCTGACACATTTATCATAAACACAGCCACTTTTTTCATGTTTACTATCCCCCAAACGTAGCAGCACAACAATTTCAACCAAAACGTGCTAATGTGAGGACTTGGGGGTCATGCACTGCAATTTAACTGCGACTCCCCATAATGTTAACATATTCAGGATGTGTCCCAAGCACTGGGTAACAGTCTAACTATAGCGAAGACTGACAGGGTTGCAGTGGGACAAAGTGGAGTTGGCGTTTGGAATCTTGCATTCAGAGTGTGTCCGTCTCCAGAGGCACGGATGAATGGCCTGATTCTCTCTCCAACTCACTTTTTCGCCATCACTTCCCAGGCCTCTCTCTCTCTCTTTCAAACTTTCTCACCATGCAGGATTTGTAGATTGCTTCTATTTGACCCTTTTACATCACCTGCCATATCCAAGCCCTCAAAAGCAGTTTTGCAAAGTTACATGAAATCATTTATTTATTTATTTATTTATTTATTTATTACACTCACTTGAAGGAAATAATAGCTAAACAAAAGTATAATGTGTGTGCTATACAGTTTGCTTTTGCAAACATCTGTTGGGAGGCCCCGCTGCCTGCTCCTCTTTGTCACCAGACCTTTGGTCGCCCTGCTTGGGTCTGGCAGCTCGGTGGGAGGCCCCTGTAATATTGCTGAACTCCCACCAAAGCTCTGTATTAGGTTAATTTATTTATGTATTTCTTTTTAACATAACCAATGGGGAAAAAAGTTGATTCAGTATGTAAACATTTAGGTTCATATTAAACATGTATTTCAGTGAGAGGGAGGACTGCGGCTGGCATATACAGCAGATTTCCATTTGCTTACTTGATGATAATAGTGAAATGTAAGAACTAGGAGTGCCAGGCGATTAACATTTTTTATCATCATTAATCGCATGACTTCAATAGGTACCTCACGATTAATCACAAATTGTATATCTGTTTTAAATGTACAATGAAAATGTACAATAACATATTTTTGAGTTGTCATACTCTTAACATAAAAGTGGACAAAAATATGGCTGCATATTTTAGTCATTGATACAGTAATTTCATAATAATTCATAAAATTGAGTTAAAATTGAAAAGATGTACTGTACGTGTAAGTGTAATATTGATTTGCGTTGAGGCCATTTTTCTGCCACTAGATGGCATAATTGCATTTGTAAAACAGTGACAGCTCAGTGCATTTTTCTTTTCACATTAAGAGCTATCTAATCTCACATGAAGTAATTCTGCACAACTTGACCCCAGTCTACTCAAATATATACATTTGTATTCAATTTACACTGCTAAATTTGCGTTGCGACTGGAATTCTCCCAGTACAGGCGTTCCAAGTAAGGCGTGGTCATTAATTGTGCGTTAAAAAAAATTGTGCCATTAAAGAAACTTTAAATTAACTCAAACGCACTCATTTTGACTGATTCCAACTGAACAAAATGTCAATACACAGTCAAACTCATTGATCATACATGCTGCAAATGTTGAATTTTTGGCTGAGTTCTGCACTCTTGTTGAGGTGATCAGATTGGCCAACTGTCGACTAGCTTTAAATTCACATGTATGCAAAGTGTTATAGCAAATGGTGATACTTTTGACTACAGTAGTTGCAAATGTCCCAATTCTGTACATCAGGCATCATTTATTGATGACATGGACAGAATTCAGTGTGAAAGGTCTCTGCTGTTTGTCTGCTGAGTCATGCTTTATATCACAACTCTCAAGTGGAGCAGTGACATCTCTGGGACATTGGGCCAGCGAAAGAACAATGTTACCACTGAATCACCTTGACACATTTTGATTATAGCTCTAATGAATGGTGGCAACGTATGCATGTATGCATTAATATCACAGCTAAACATATTGATCTTTACTGATGTACCGTCACAGGCCCAGTAGAGATGCAAACATTACTGACTTCTTTGTGCTGCATGATTTTGTTAAATTTTATTCAGACTTGAGGCAGACATTTGGTTATACAAATCAAGTTTTGACCAGTATGTTCACTGAATCATTGCTGAATACTGCTCAGTAATGGTCCGGCCTTTTTGAAGATTATGTTTGTTGCAGACTCCAATGTTGGAGATACAGAACACAGTTACCTCCATTAATTTTTGCAAGAGTCTCTTGTTGGTATTTTATCTTAATAACCCAAGTGCTGACAACCTTAGCTAATAAACATGACATTTTGAGCTAATTATTGACAATGCTGGCCTATTTTTCCAAACAGAGAGTGATTGATGCTCACAAGTAAAATCAGATGGCTGCATTAGAAACAAGCTTTTTAAGCTATGCTTCTTTTGAAGTATCAATGCAGTACTCGTGCATCATGTCGAATCACCTTGCTGCCTATCATTACAAACTGAGGAGATGGGAAATAGAAAGTCATTATTCAAAAATGAAAATGAAAAATACAAAAATAAAATGAAAAGGTAGATAAACATTATTTATTTATTGATTGATTTTTCTATTTATTCTGACTCAATTTTGTTTTCCTCCAATAACAACAATATAAGTATTGTTAATGCATAGTAGACCTAGGTTTTTTACCTAATTTATACCTCCTGCTACATAGCATAAAGACATATTTCATATTAATGTTGTACAATAAACATTTATGTATGTCTATAGTCTCATAAATAGCCCTCATAAATACTATAGCTGTAAGGTGTTGGAAAAGCTTGAAAAACGATATTAAAACCGTTTGAATTTGACCTTGTGTACTGAACAACATCATCTGTTGTACAATTTATGTAGACACCCTGAGTACATGCTGCAACATTCTTCCCCCTACTGATTTAGTGAACTGTTTGAAGCGGCAGAAAAAAAAGTATTTATTTTTTTTACTTCACTTGTCCTTGAGTAAATTTGAAGAGGGTTTTGCTTAAAAGTAAAGCCAGTCAAGAGAATAATTTCCCCAAGTCTGCATGCACAAGTTTATATCCTGAAATCAGTCAGGAAATCAATGCTGAGGCAAACTCATTAGGGACGTAAACGTTTCTGTTTTACACGTATATTTTTCCACATTTAAATAACCAAATATAACAAAGATGTGCTCATGTACCCCCCCCCCCCCCAGTAGCAAGCCTCAAACTGTGTCCATATTCACTTTCGTTATTATTTTTGGATTTATTTGTCATGTTAATATATTATGATACAGCATTACAGTATATGAAATAAAACCCCTGATAACTTTCTATGTCTGAATCAGAAGAAGCATGCCAAAGCTTTTAAGTCTTTTAAGTCTTCCAAAATGACAAATATGTCTTCACCATTATCCCCATTTGTCCAATTATTGCATCTTACTTCTTTATCTCTTTGCAGGCTTTTAGTGAGGCAATTTTGAAGCATTGTCTGTCACTCCTCCCCTTAGACATGGTGCAAAGACTTTTTATTTATATCTATATATATATATTTTTTCCAGCCATTGCCAAAGCTGAACACCTGAGTCACTTTCTTATGTCTCCCAGCACTAAATGTACCCCCCCCCCCCCCAATCCCTCTCAACTCACTTTGTGTGCATCACTCCTCTTCTACCTCACCTCTCCTTTCACCTAATGACTCCCCGGAGTCCACCCTCACTCCCACATCTGTCTACATGTTTATTTTAAATCTCTTCCCATCTTGCCTTTCTTATCTCCTTAACATCCAAAATGGATAAAAAACAACACCTTGAGGGGGGATACATGTAAAAATAACTTCAATGAGGCTTCAAAAGGCTGGTGTGTATACATGCATGGATACGGACATAAACATGCATATACACTATACCGGTGGTGGATGGATCGCACTATGCACAAGCTGCTGTTTAAACTCTCCGGGGAAGAAGAGGGAGGTTAGCAGTCAGGATGCATACACATTCAAAGACCAGTACAACGTTGTTCACACGCCTTCTATAATTAGACCGCAGGTCAATGCAAAAACTTTGCAGCGTCAGCAGCTCTAATGCACACATCCCACGGTGGATATATGGTGAGGACTAAGTCGCATTTTTAAAATGGTCTTCTCCACAAGAAGAAAATGGAAAAAGATTAGATTATATTTGTGTGCTGCGTGGCATTTTTGTGATCCATCGGTTACTTGTTTTGAAATGTGAAGAGAAAAGCCGGACATCATGATGCAAGAAAGCAGCTTAGGGTAACAGAGCCAGGTAGAGCCTGTGTTTGTTTTTGTATTATTTGTATTTTGTTGGTTGGTTGCTAATATGCATAACTGTGCACCATACAACTCATTCCCATTTTTGATAGCTGCAGCACAAGATGTTTGGAGCCTCCTTTTTTCCTCTTTTTCGCCTAGTTTTAATATGTAGAATATTCACCAAACTGGTGGTGTCATAATTGTGCCTAACGAAGGCTGTCCTCATTCAATTAAGCGTGAGAGCGCCTTCAAATGCAGCCAATAAATGTGTCCTTGTTATTATTTTGTTTACACAAAACATGCTTTATGATTCATTGTGTTTCAATTAACAAGGAGCAGCAGTATAAAGCATTTGTAATATGTACACTTCCTGTATTACGTTCCTTCTCTCATTATTGAAAGTTGAAGCAAATACTGTACTGTGAATTCAATCGATTGATTCCAAGTTTTCTGTGACCTAAGAGGCACAAAATCACTCATTCTAAATTTCTTAAACTCAACTTTGAAGGTTCCACACTATACCGTACATAACATAAAATATTTAATTTCATAGATATCATACAAAAACCACTTATTCAGCTAATTTATTTCTACATTTCCTTGTTCTCATTACACGTATTCTTTTAAATGTACTCCTTGTATATCCGCCTGACTTCAGTGCAGGCAGCGTGGGTTCAATTTCCACTCATTGATGATGTGAATGTGAGCGCGAATGGTTGTCTGTCTCCGGATGTGCCCTCAAGGGTGCGGTTCGCCTTTTGCCTGATGTTTGCTAGCTCTAGCCCTAGCTTTACCTGTGATCCTGAGCGCGAGAAGCTGTATGGAAAATGGAAGGATGAATGTTAACCGAGTCACGCTGATCAAGGCCCCAATATAATATTGTGATTTATTTTCAAGTTACAGAACATGAAGTATTGAGACAAAA
Source organism: Leptonotus elevatus (assembly GCF_054856555.1). NCBI lineage: Eukaryota > Metazoa > Chordata > Actinopteri > Syngnathiformes > Syngnathidae > Leptonotus > Leptonotus elevatus. The sequence continues at coordinate 11,831,940 of NC_141246.1, forward strand.
ACAAATATCAAACCGTGCTTGTTTAAAATGAACTATGCTCAACAAAATGGGTGCATTTTTAAGAACAACTTGAGCCAGAACCATGTATCATATGACCTATATGCACGATATGTTTTTGGTAAAAAAAAAAATTGAGTCTTAAAACAACAGTTATAGTTTAACATATAATTAGATAGATTTTACTAGTGTATACAGAATGATATGTTAATTTCACTTGGGGCTAATTGGTTAGCAAAGACACGTTAGTCAGATGTTAGTTTGAAAGTGTTAATGTGACCATCTCTCTTGATGAGATGCCCAAACACTGTGTCAGCATTTTAACCTGCAACTCTGTCTGGCTGCAGCACAAGCGCTAAGTGGGAATGTGATCTATAATTTATGTCCGCTTCTTATGAGCATCTGTCAGGATGTTGTGTGTGTGTGTGCATGTGCATGAGTTTAAAATTTGTTTATGATGGGGGTTTACAGACAAGTCGACAAATGACATTTAGAGTGTTACGTCAACGATTATGTTTTTTCCTTGAGGATGAGGCAGAGTTGATTTTAGCAATAGATGCATGCGTTAATGAAACGAGTCGGTCACCTTCATTGATTTCTAAGTGTGCAGCTCTGGTGATGGAGAAAAAAAAGATATGCAGGCTCCTGCAGGATTTTCAACAATTTTCTGGAGAGGGAGAGTAGGAATTACTTCACAGCACAAAAAGACATCTGTTATTTTTTGCAAACACTGCAAATTCCTACCATGCAGAACCCGCTGCTGTGTTGGGCAACCCCATGTATTTAGCACTAAAATTGATAATATGCTCTCTATATTTTATGACAGCACAGCGATACCCTGTTAATGCCTCGCTTTGCCTGTTTGGCAGCCTGCTTTGCACCATGATGGATATTCTGTTATACCTAAGATGTTTCTTTTGCCCGCCACACTTGATAATTTGGTGGCGGAAAAGCCACTAAACTTTATCCCTGCTGGAACCATGTCTATCTATTGGTGCAGGTAGTGTAATACTATTTTGATGAATTTGAATGTAAATGTAGAAATACATGTATTTTTATTTTTATTTTTATATATTTTTTTATTTTATTATTTTTTTATTTTTTTAAATATATTTTTATTTTATTTTTTATTTTATTTTATTTTTTATTATTTGTATTTTTTTATTTTTTTTTATTTGAATTTGAATTTGAATTTGAATTTTTTAAGGCAGTCTCCAAGTGCCGTCTTCACAGATCTGTGATCTCCCAAGTTAACTTTACATGAGCCACCCAGGGAGGTCTGATTGCAGTTCCTTACAAACATACTTTGTGTGCTTCCACCTCCTCTATGGACTCCAGCCTATCAGTTTCTTCTTCAGTCATGTCTTGCACGCCGTGCGGGTCTACAAAAATACAAAATTTTGGTCTAGCTTGACCCTGGCCGATTTAGACTATGCTTCACGCTAGTCTAGCACTGGGCACGAAAATAGTGCCCTATGTGTTACATTGTGTCCTGTGGATATGTTTGTTATGTCCTACTTGTGAACTCATTTGCCAGTAGTTTCAAGGTGGTCATGGCAACATTGTTACTAAGGCTTTGCTTGAAGATACGTCGACAGAGGAAGCGAATCCAAAGTGAAAAGTGTTGTTGTTTTTTTCCCTCTTTGCACTCGGAGAACATCAAGCCAACCTGAATGTCATGTTATTTTAGTCTTGAGATGTTTGCTTCTTAAAAGCACAAACATATTGGACTTGCACACAAATACACACATTTATGTTGCAAGTTTATATCAATAAATAACAAGGGAATTAAAGCAAATCTCCATTTCACTCATTACGTGGACTTTTATTGAATTTTTGCACATCTCTCAAGTGCATAAGTGCATAATTGTTCATTCTAATGTCACATCATATTGACTGACAAAACTGAGGATTCTGGACTTTATCGCATTTACAGCACTTTAGTGTCTGAAAAAGACACTTCTGGTTATCAAAGAAAAAAAGCACTTATGCCACTTCACTAAAATACATTTAAAATAAAAGAGGGAGAGAGCTAGAGAGAGAATGAGAGAAAGAGAGAGAGAAACAACAGCATATTAGCATATTATCAAGTCTTGAAAAAGTATCTGTTTGTTTTTTGCTAACATATTTTGTTGTTCTTACAGTTGACGTAATTAAGGACCTTGGAATTAAGGAAGTTATGTTTCTAATAATGTTTGATGATAGCGAAAGTTTGACCTTAGGATTTTTTATTTCTCTTTCCATTTTCCTGTTTGCAATGAGGATATTTTTTTTTTCCAAATACCAGAAAAGCGACTGGGAATAGATTTTATTTTATTTTATTTTATTTTATTTTTTGCAGAGCAGCTTTGCAGTAACTTCATTTTAGGAGCAAATTTCTAATTATGAGGAGCACATTTTTGCAAATTAATCCAAGGGATTTGAAGCAAACATTTTAAACAATGTAATTTATGATCAATATGGTTTTCTTTATTATAAAATCAACTTTTATTTCTTAAATATACAATGTATAAAATAATCAAACTGTATTTTCTTGACTTGAGTCAAATGTTCATTTACATATATCCTCCATCCATCCATTTTCTTAACATATATATATATATATATATATATATATATATATATTATCATTATTATTTTTCACTTTTTAATTTTGGCTGCTGTTTTGCCGTTCAAAGTTGAAAGATCTGCGCTTCAAAAAAAAAAGTGCACTCGATCACCTAAGCACTTAATTTCAGTTTCAGTTTCAATTTCTCACGATTACATGTTCATTTTAGGTTAGCAATTACCATGGCTTCTCCTTCTTTCCCCGTCATCCCTTCATGAGAACAATACTTGTGAGAAATGTAGCTTATTTGTGACCACAGACTAACTTTGGACCACGTTTAGTCGGTCTAGTAGGCAAGGTAGCTGGTGCGGAGTGTTGAGCCTTGAGCTCTATTCCAAAAGCAGAACTATGAAAATCATAATAGATGATTACCCAAACATACTAATTACACACACAAAAACCTGCCTTCACCAAAGCACCATCTGCTGAATTTGATGGGGCATGCCACACTTGCCCCTTTGCATGTAGAACACTGATGATGATGACTACAATGAAGATGGTGATGATGATGATGATGATGACGACAATGATGATTTACAAGGGATGCGTTCCTTGTGGCCGTTGCAGATGTCTGCATGTTGTATGTGGAAAAGACAGAGAGGGTAAGAAATACAGACACATCCCCTTGAATGTAAATATAGCAGACCATAACAGCCATAACCAGACAACATAACATGTCCCGAAGGCTCCAAAAGAACAGAACTCGAAGACCAGTTACCTTGCATGGAAAACAAGCCCGTACGGTTGTCTTCATATATGCAAAAATAGTTGAATTATTCATTTTATCATATATTTATCATACCAATAAATTATTAAAAGCAGTAATGCAGTGATGCAGATGCAATTAGCAGCAAAACATTTTTGTTGTGTTTTACAGTTCTCTCTCCCTCGTTATCGTCCCCCATTGTTAAACAGCACCCAGTTTTTATGATAATCTTGTGTGTTGAGTGCGGATTGATCTTCATCCAGGCAGCAGCCCCCAGGATTTATACACACACGTACTGCTGTACACAATAAGTACTCAATCACAGGCAGGAAGTTGGGATTTTGTACCACTCCTTGCACACGGGCAGAAATACTCTCTCTCTCACACACACACACACACACACACACACACACACACACACACACACACACACACACACACAGAGGTACAGAGCTATTCATCTGTCTGGAGGAGGTCAAACTTTGAGTTATGCCAGGATCTCCTGCCCTGGCCACAACAACCTAAGCGTGGGTGGTCGAGGTGTGTGTATGTGTGTGTGTGTGTGCGTGCGTGTGTGTCGGGTGTCAAGACAGGAGGAGAAATGTAATGAGTGTATGGGGCTCTTGCAGGGCAGTTAAGGTGGAAAGGGGAAAGCACAAGGTCTGAGAAGAGGAACAGCAGTTCAGCTCAGCCTGTGTGATCGCTTGGAGAAAAGTCCAATGAAGTGGAGGGCTGCAGCATTTAATATTAGAGAGGGAGAGAGGCTGACAGAGGTCAACAGCAAAGGAGCAGGATTACCTGAGCAGTACCAGGTTGGTACAAAGAGGCTGCAGCGGCAAAATGTGAACTCATGATGTATCTAATGTGCATATTTAGAAGCACATGAGTGTGTGTGTGTGTGTGTGTGTGTGTGTGTCCTGGCAACAGCAGAGGGGCAGATGCTGTCTGCACTGCAGGCCTACTGCTTTACAGCCTTCTGCGGAAATGTTTCAGTGCCAACCTGAGCTCTCATCCACAACCAATCATGTGCCTGAGCCCACAGTGGAACTGAGTTAATGTACACACAGGTCATGTACACACTTGAACAAAAAAAAGCGTTATTCTATTTGTTCACACCTTTCTTCCGATTACTGAAAACAGACTTTTAGACATCCAGAATTGTGGAGGGACTTCAAAAACTGAAAGTGGATCCAATATTTTTAGGGGGCTTCTCATAGCATGTGATCTCATTGTTGAAATTAAAACAAAAAACGTCTTAAAACAATTTTAATTTTAATAAATTATTTAGGGGAGTCAAAATGAGTCGTTAAGTTTGTGTTAATTTAAAGTTCCTTTAACATCACTAATGTTTTCAACGCGCGATTAAAGACCGCCCCTTACTTGGTAAGCCTGTACTGGGGGGAATTAAAGTCGCAACGCAACACCTGTGGCGTTCACACAAACCTAAATTTATTATTATAAACCTTCAATATACATCTTAAAAAATCAACAAACCAATGTTGCATCTGCGGGTATATAACAGTTGTAATAACCTCGGGGGATCGAGTGGTAATTATTCATCGTCCATTCCGTTACAAGGCAGACAAAATTTTCGAATTCCTTCCACGTCGTCGTCAATCGCGTCAATGCAAATCTGCATCAACCATAAACGCTTGAATAAAATTCCAGGACATGCTATGAGGCCCATGTCACCCTCTCGTATATTTTCGGCTAAGAGACCAATAATTGGTCAAAACAAAACAAAATGACATATCCGCTCTCCCGGGTTTAAAGGGAGAAGCGCGGTCACGCTTAATATGAAAAGAAAAATGCACTGAGCTGTCACCAATGTCTTACAAATGCATTTATGCCATCTAGTGGCAGAAAAAGGACCGCAACACAAATCAATAGCACACTCGTTTTTTAAAGTACAGTACATCTTTTTGTAATTTTAACTACATTTTATGAATGATTATGAAATTACTGTATCAATGACTAAAAGATGCATTTCTATTTTTTCCTATTTATGTAAACAGGAAATGAAAACTCATAGAAAATGTTTGATCGTACATTTCAAACAGATATAAAATGTGCGATTAACCGTGAGTTATATATTGAAGTTATGCGATTAATTGCAATGAAAAATTTAATGGACTGACTCCCCTAAAATTATTACAAGGTCTTATTAAGGTCTTCCAAATAAACAACATTCTAAATGGTTGAATGAGTACTGTTAATATTAGCGCTGTTTGATGATTTTTTTTTTTACTTGGGTTTTGATTTTTTTTTCAGACCAATACCAGTTTTCTCACCGATACCAAATACAAATACATGTACTTCTATTGATATTGATATATTGACAATTTCATTTAACAAATTGCACGCAGATACCTTTCTTTTTTACGCAGATGATGATTTACTGATGTGTCAAACAGCAGCAGTATAGCGCCACCTACTGCTCAGGAGGACTAAATGTCCGATTTTCTTTGTCTTAAGTATCGGTGGCTGATATCGGCACTCACCCACCCCCAGCTAATATTGAAATGTAATGTCTTAACTCAAATGACAAATGGTTAAGGTGAAGCAGAGTTGCCTTGTTTGAGGGTGTAAAGATGTTAACTACTACACAACATAAAAACAATACACAGAGTTAATAGCATCATACATGACGGCGGTTTGAAAGTCGAAGTTTTCTGTGACAATAAATGAAAATTCCCCCACACACACATTATTTTGAATTAATTCCAAATTGTACCCTGTAATGAGTATTTTAGAGGCACCACTGAAATAAGTTTATTGCACCCTGTAATAGAAATATGCATTAGTAATAATGTAGTAACTGTGTCTGGATCCCAAAGTCTCTAAATGTTTCCAAGCAAGTTAAATGAGCAGTAAAGTGAAAGTGGTCAGCTTTTAAAAAGTCAAGACACAACATAATTACAGTACACCTTTATTGAAATGCTCACATACATGCAAGCATGCACGGGGACTCCCTAATGAGGAACAAGGCTAATAAATGGAAGGCATATGTTCAGTGACTGTTCATTGAGATGCAAGAAATAGTGCAAGGAAATAATAGAAGGGGGATGTTGAAACACACTCGCGCCCTCGCACACATCAGCCAGGGGGGCCGCCTAAAGCGACATTCAGGCATATTTTATGAGTAGCAATATAAACCATTTAAACATCTGAGCTATTGTGGCATTTAACATGTGGAACTTGGCTCAGCAAACGGCTTATACCTAGTATATTTTACTTCCTTTATTGCCCCCCCCCCACACACACTTTTTTTTATTACTCCTATCAGCTGTCATTTTCCAGAGCGGTCGAACTCGATCCGAGCATGTCTGCTGGCCATATCACATCGTCCTGTCCAATATGAGGCTGTCACTTGCCTGCTGCTGCAGCCTCGATCACTTTACAGGACTCCATCAAGAATTGAGGAGGGTGCGCTGTCACCAAAGAACACCCACCATGGCACTTTCAAAACGTCTACTTTACCTCTCAATTAAATTAATTTTCCCACTGTAGAATAGTAATGACGTCATTAGAAAATACTGTGCTGTAATCACCAAATAAGAAAGTCACATTAATACATTGTCACACCTTTTAGGGCTAGTAATCAGTAATCGCAGAGCAATTCAAGATACAATATTATTACAATATTTTGCCAATAACACTAATAATATCACAACACAGCATAACTTGATAATGTGTATATCCAGAAAAAAACATTTACTATCAGCATTTATTATTATATGTGTATTATTATGTATTATGTTATTTATTATTATATTTGTGTGTTTGACTGAAAAAGTTGTTTTTCAATCGGCCACACTCACATATCAGCATAAAAATACTTGATCTGGGACCAAAAAAACAAAACCAAACTTACACATTTTCAGACCAAGTATGAGTACTCAACTCTTGAATACTCACTGACACCAATACCAAGAAACTGATACCACAAGTACTTTTTAATACATAACCGATGACAGATCATATTTTAAAGAAAAGACCTATAGATACCAACAAAGCATTTTTGCATAAAAGTGCATGAAATTAATGGAATTTCTATCATCTTTTTTCCATTTGTTCATAAAATACATATTTTGTATAGAAAACACAAGTTTTGTTTTTAAATAAATAAATAAAACACAAATATCCCAATCAAAAATATTTAGTTGTACAACTTATTTTCAAGCAATAAAGTAAAAATGCTTCAAACAGTGCTTCAAGTAACATTTGGGAAAACCTACCATTTAACCAGCAACAAAAGTTTGTCTTTTTTTTTCTGAGGGCGCCGTATAATTGAACTGTGGTATCTCAGTCTGAACATATAATAATGTACATGAATTAAAAAACGAAGAAGAAATCTTCCTTTAGGGTGATTTTTTCTTAAGAATAGCATGGTCCAAAATTTGCTTGGATCGTTCCACGTTAAACTCCTTGGTCATATATTTAATAATTTTGTTAAAATGTCATACTACAACACAATAAAGCCTAAACAGCCACACTTCTTAAAATCAGACATGACACAACTTCAGCAATCACAGTTCAGGCTAGTTTGTTCGTGAGCAGGAGTAGACGAAATACATTCAACCAATGCCCATGAAATGTTGTTTAGAGACAAAATTTTATGAGAAACCTCTGGCACATGAAAAAAGTAGTTGTCTCAGAAGGTGTGCAATTTAAGGCTCATGCAAATTAAAACTGTTGGACCTTGGCGAATGTCTGCACTTCCACTTTCGTGACGTAAGGCTTAATTATTGAGCTTGTCTTTGTCTAATGACAAAGTACAATAGTCAACATGTTTTTTTAAATAGTGTAGCTTTAACGTGGCAAGCCACTAATGTTGTGATTCACTGATTTGCGTGACTGACCATGCATGCAGCGAAAGTTAGTGACAATGTGAATGGTTTGTCTTCCTGGTGGCTGGTGTTGGCTGGGGTGTTATCTACCTCCCACCTAAAATCATCCGGGGTAGGCTCCACCTCCTTGTGACTCTGAACATGATAAGCTGTATAGCAAACGTATCCTCCATACATCATCCTTAAAATCAAGGGCAACAAATTACAAGTTACCTCAATGCTATTTCCACAAAGGAATACAACACTTAAAGATACAATTTTTGAGAGAAGTAAAGCCGGTCAGAGTGAAAGATAACCAAGGGGCATGGACAGGATAGCGATGCAGGAAGGATAGAGTGGATGGAAAATATGAGGGAAGAAGCGAGAGGCACATAACAGACAGATGCTGATGACAAACTTGAAAGAAGAGGAGGATGTGAGTGAAACAGAAGGAGAGGTGGAAGGCTGAGAGAGGTAGACGGATCACAACTGAGCTAAGAAGAGCCAACAGCTGTGAGAGCGCAATTTGATCCTACGGGGCCCGTGTGTGTGTGTGTGTGTGTGTGTGTGTGTGTGTGTGTGTGTGTGTGTGTGTGTGTGTGTGTGTGTGTGTGTGTGTGCGTGCGTGCGTGCGTGCGTGCGTGCGTGCGTGCGTGCGTGCGTGCGTGCGTGCGTGCGTGTACGCAAAAATGCACAGGGGCACAAACACATGCTCACACGATCCAAAAGAGCCACATTACACATGAAATATTAATGGGGCAAAGCAATCAGCAAAAATGGAGATGGAGGAGACAGAGAGTAGGGCTGAGGGTGTAGAGAGGTGGCAACGTTAGAAAAGGAAGGATGAAACCAATATGTCTCCTTCCGGACCTGGGGTGACATGTAGACTATCAGCAAATTGATATGCAGTTTGAATCATCACCAGCATAATCAACTTGCACAAACTGTGTATTGGAAATGAAGTGTTCACAACATTAGGTGAAGTGGCATAATCTAAGAAAATGGTATAGAATGTGTACGAAATAGTAATATAAACGAGGGGTGTCAAATTTAGTGCATTCATTTTGAGTTAATTTAAAATTCCTTTAACGTTACTAATGACTAACGCTCGATTAAGGACCGCCCCTTACTTGGAAAGCCTGTACTGGGGGAATTCCAGGTCCACGTCAAAATTTAGCAATAATAAATGTAATAATAATGCGTACATTTGTGGAGACTGGGGTCAAGTTGTATTTTACAAATTTAAAAATGTGCAGAATTTCACAAGTTGCTTCATGTTAAAGATTAGACAGCTCTTAATATGAAAAGAGCTGTCAACAACGTCTTACAAATGCAGTTATGCCATCTAGTGGCAAAAAAATTACCTCAACACAAATCACACTCATTTGTTACAGTACATTACATCTTTTAATTTGAAATTACTGTATTAATGACTAAAAGACGCAGCCATATTTCTATTAGGTTAACATTTTTTTCCACTTTTATGTTAACAAGAGTATGAAAACGTAGGAAAAAAATAATTTATTGTACATTTTATTGTACATTTAGAACAGATCTAAAATTTGTGATTAATCATGAGTTATCTATTGAAGCACGCAATTAATTACGATTAAAAAAAATAACTGCCTGACACCCATAATTTAAACAAATCAAACAAAACAAATGCTTACCTTTTATAGTGACATATTTATTATAATAATATATAAATGTTGGGGGGGGGGGGGTTAATCAGCCAAAGCAAGCAAGAAAATACCATCCGACAAGGCGAAGGAAACCATTGAAGCTTTAGCTACCAGAATCATCCCCTGACTTCTACTCTATTGAGAACTTTTGGATCATCCATTGAAGATCTATAAGGGCGGATGGCAGAATAAATAAGTAATAAACAAAAGAAGCCTAATCGTTCAGAGGACTTGGAGTTTATTAGAGTTGCACTTGCAAAAAAAAAAGATCCTAAAGCAGCGATTCTTCAAGCAAAATTGAGTTGAGAGCCCAATTTTTCCAAGCAAAATGCATGCCTTCTGATATATGTATTCGTGTGTGTGCGCGTGTGCAATAAAGAGCGCGAGTGCATCACTGTGTTAATTCATGATGATGAAGCACTAACAGTCAGGTGTGTTTGTTCACTTACGCTCCTTACTGCCCCTTAAAAGCTTTGAGTAATAATGCCATCAATCAGCGGGCCCGGCACCAACATGTGTGAGTGTGACAGAAAGGTCAAAAACACGGGGAGGTTGCGGAGAGCACAGGCGGTATCGCTTCGCCACAGGAGTTTAATCAGAGGGAGAAAATATGGCCGAGTGTTCACGCGCTCACGTACACACAAACGGTGAGGACATGAGCGTGAGTGCAGAACATGCATTAGTGCGCAGCAGTAGCTCGCCTCTAATGAAGAGAGGAAACATTGTGGAATAGAGTGTCGAGGCAGGTGTGAGGAGAAAAGAAGCAAATAATGAGATCAACGCTTCCAAGATTGCAACACTTTCATTGCAGTTCTTAATCTGCTCAAACGACTTTTCTTTTATCACAGGGGATCATCTTCCCCCTTTAATTTCCTGAACTGTATGGCTGAGGCTTCGTTTCATTGTGTTACGGTCAACATAAAACATCCAACGTCATTTTGTGAAGTGTTATTCTCTTATGGTGAACTTATGTGGATGAAAAATGTATGTATAAGCCTAGTTCTTAAGAGGGCTAGACGATATGACCTAAAATCCATTTAATAAATATAATATAAATTGAATCCTGCACGCTAATGCTATATAGCGCTATAGTCAATTTTAGTGGAAAAATTACAGTGGATTTTTTTCTGAATGAGTTCTACAATTATTTAGCAAAGCTAAATTGGTCAAATATAACAACCAACAATACAAAGAAAGAAAGAAAAGAAGGAAAGCTATAATGTAGTTTTCATTTATTGGGCAGATCTCAAAACTAACATTAACACAATTAACAGAGCTGATATCATAAACATTTAAAATTCTGTAACTTGATGTCCTAAACCATACAGGATCGTTCACCGATGCCTTCAACAGGTCGTCATCCTGAAATCATGTTCACTTGCTAATTAATTATGCTTTAAAAAACAACAATTATTGTAAGAATTAATTATGCTGACACTGTATAATACAGCACATGCTGCCAGCGTTAGCAGCTAATGGCTAGCAGATAGCCGCTAAACGGTTGGCAAGAACCGGCAAACGACTTTTTAAAGGCAGTTTAACAGGTAAAAATGCTGGAAGCCTGACAAAGTTGCAGTATCTACTCATCAATTTTAAACAAAACAGGCTTACTCAAATGTGCTGTTTTAGCCGGTAAAATCATCAGTTATTTTGACATAACTTTATCCCATGGCACAAAATCTCACTTACTAATGTTTCTAGAGCGGAAAAGCTTGTAGTTTAAATTGAAGAAGAAAAATGTTGATTATCAAAAAATGGAAAATCAATTGGTGATTTGTTATTTTCTCTTCTGTTTTTTTCTCAACATTTTACAAATATAATTTGAAGATTTTTTTAAATGGCTAATATGGCCACATCCAATATTGTGGATGCCCTGCCGTATCGCACGGAAAGGAAATAAAGAAATAAAGAACAAACAAAAAAAACTATCTTCATTTGAGTTGTCAAAGGGGATTTGTTTTGTGACTCCAATGGGGTTCAAATGTGTCCCTCCTCACTTGCCGTACTATGCATGTGGCGATCTTTTCGGTGCCCTCCTTCGGCTCTCATTATTGACAAATATTTTACAGATGTTCATGTCATTAATTAATGCCACAAAACACTTTACAGATTAACGTGAACATTGACATATTCATCACGTAGTGCTGCACACCGAACATTATTTTCACTGTGGCCATTGCAGAATTAGACTGGCCATCAATCAAACTAAATAACAGCATTCTTATGATAGAAATAAACAATACGGACAAGCAGGTCAGGATGTTTGGCCGTTACAGAGCTGGTGAGGTTGAGGACAAGCTTGGTTCCCCATTAGGAACTGTCATTGCTCTGAAATGACTTCCATCACTGAGAATTTGTGTCCATTCATCCAGAAGAACATTTGTGAGTTAACAAGTCACTTGTTCTTTGTTGTTAATTCATCACAAGGGTCAAGTGCTTCCACACCAAACTCATCTAAACCTGCCTTTGTGGAACAAACTGCTCCCACAAAAATAGAAGTGTTGGTCTAGGTAAAATGAAGAAAAAGAGCGTCTAAGAAGAGATGTTTCTCGATAGACGTGTCCATATACTGCATGTGATCTTAGCTTGTTAAAATAATTTTCTATCTAATTAGACACTCAAAGATGCTTTACAATGGAACGGATACATTATTCATGCACTCACACATCCACACTGTGGTGGCGGTAAGCTACTTAAGTAGCCACAGCTGCCCTGGGGCAGGCTGACAGAAGCGAGGCTGCCAGTGTGCGCCGACGGCCCCTCCGACCACCACCAAACATTCGCACCAAACATTCGCACCAAACATTCGCACCAAACATTCGCACCAAACATTCGCACCAAACATTCGCACCAAACATTCGCACCAAACATTCGCACCTTCCATACACCAGTCTGAGTAGCACTGGAGGCAATGTGTGTGAAGTGCCTTGCCCAAGGACACAACGACACATGACTTGGGGAGACTGGGGGATCGAACAGCCGACCTTACTGAACGACCGTCTCTACACCCCGAGCCACTAGACGGAATCAAGTGTCAAAGTGATGCATATGAAACCCTCAAAATGTCTGGTTTAATATCAAAACTATGATGTTTACACAGACAGATCATATTTTTATTGCATTCCAAATAAATCAATAAAACGTAATCACATTCTATCTTCGTGGTTTCTTTTGGAGTGAATGTGTAATCTTGGCTGGCTGTCTCTTTGCAGAATGATTGAATTTTTTGTTTCATTTAGTATTCAACACCTCACTGAGAGTTGAGTGTTGCTCGTCAATACTGGCAGGGAAAATCTGCTTCAAGCAAATAAAGGGGAAGTGTCAAAAGTGAAAATCAACTCTGGCCCTGCCGTTTACTTGCCAACAATCTGTAACTCTCTGACAACCTTTTGTTGTAGTGCACAACATTTCCAGAGGACTCGGCTTGCTTGCTTGGGTTTGTCCGTGCCAGCGTGCTCATTATTTCAAGATGGAGGAAAAAGGACAAAAGGCTCCATGATCTTCATTAGAAATGACTCAGCTGCTTTTTACGGCTGTCAGCATTTGCAAAGATGATGGCGTTGTGTCAGGGGCTTGCTAGGAAAGCTGGTCAGCACAGCATTGGAGAGTTTTGGCTGCCATTTTGAGTGCCAAGTCACTAATACGCACAGCCTCCCTCTCATTTTCGGACTTATTGTTTTTATTGCTTTTTGTGACACGTCTGTCTTTGCGCTTTCCTCAACCATTACATATCGTCATTATTTCTGTTGGATGTGTATATATCTGCTTTGCTCCTTCATGACCTGGACAACTTGCTGGGATTAATGGAGACATGAATGCAACATGATTTGCATTTAGATGGTACTGGTCATAGATCTGAATAGAAAACAAGATTTGTTGTTCTTATCCAAGGCAATACATGGATATTAAAATTAAGTAACTTGCTCATCACTAAAACAATTTTCACGAGGTTTACTTTTTTGCTAATATCACAGCATGTAAATATTGAAACAGAACCTCTGGAAAAAGAGACAATAAAATAATCTTGTCTATGAAAGATTATTCCCAGTTTCCTTGTGACTGTACAACACTGTGCGCACCAATATCCAAGCATACTTGATATTTGTGTGTGTTTTTTTTTTTTCATCCACACATCAAATTGTGCGTACACGTCATATTTTTTAACAAAATATTATTTTTTTATCAAGGCATCCATCAGTTAGTTAAAAAAATGAAATTTGCCTCCCATCAGTCCTGTTGTTTGATCTGATTCCTCCATTTTGGTAGCCGTTTGCCGCGCATGGTTAGCCGATCTCTGACATGTGCGTCAGCGTAATGCGGTACTGGGAAATTATACACTGTCAAAAGTTCCGCCTTGTTTGTACAATTACATTTGTGCTTTTTTTTATACATTAATTATTTTGTAATTAATTCATCATAATTAATGCATTAAAGTCTTACCCATAATGACATGAGGCTGCTTGCGTTGTGATTTTTTTGTCTGTTTGTTTGTTTGTCCATTGTCATCCGCTGTCATTTGCTGAGTTTTGCTTCTTAGTTTTAGCTTGACTTTTCATTTGTTTTGGCCAATTCATTCTGCCGCTGAGTCCTGTGCCTCAGGCAAACATGTCATTAATTTTGCAATAGACTCAGTTCCTCACTTTGTGCTTGCAGATGGATTTACACATTTCTCCATTCTTTGTAAGACTGTTTATACGACTCCACAATTTAGCTTTTCATTTTTACGTCATCTGTTAGCAGGTTTATTAATCCCACAGTGGAATCTCATAATTGAGCATCATCTTTTCTGTTATCATACAAACTTTTTCTGTCATTAAAAAATCAGTCCCACAAAGTGGAAAATTGACTTTCTGAGAATATGTTTGTGAGCTTTTATAAAGTGTAAGGACCAAAACTGCCAAAATTCAAAATAAATAAATGACTAAAAGTAAAAATAGAAACAGATATAAAAAAATATAATTCAAAAATTTAATAATTTTAAAAAGACTATAAATATAAATGGCTCTCTATGTTAGATGTCATTTTATTTTCATGTTTTTTGGACGGGTTGAATATATATATATATATATATAGCCTACATAAATAAATAAATGTGTATTTATTTTTGAATTATATTTTTTTTATCCGTTTTTTTCCCTCACGTTTATTTATTTAGTTATTTATTTAGTCATTTATTTATTTAGAATGTTGGCAGTTTTTGTCCTCCATTTGAAAATGCCTTTATTTTATTTTCAGATGCTTGTTTTTCCCCACACACTTTGGGCTTTGCTTTCCTGAGTAGAAGCTGGTTTCCTCCTTGAACCATCTCACTCTGCCCTAGTCGTCATGGTAATGAAAGCAGTACTTGGCATTGAATCTGTATAGTAGAGCGTGAGGGGTGAGTGGTCGCTCATTTAATTGGGGAAAATTAAATATAAACCATTTCCATCACTGGTATCCTTCAATGGGTAAAAAAAAACACATAAAAACTATGGACAAACAAAACCTACTTAGTCCTTTAAATGTTCACGGAGCTGACATCAAATTTACAGAGGACTCGCAAGCCGGGCTCCCTCGGCCTTGTTCTTCGCATGTGAAATTCTGTGAGTGGGTGACGTCAGTACGCTAGTGCACTTATAATAATGTGTTCAAGTGCGCCATGGAAAATCGTCAACTCCTCCGCTCCCGCAAAGTCACAACTTTGCTTCAGAACCGAAACATGGCACCGTTTGATTTTACGTGAATCGGTGCTTGGAAGTACCGACCCAAATCCGTCCATACTACAAAAAGTACCGTCTTCAGTGCCCATGCTTATTTGCCAGTGAATAATGAGGTTTGTGAATATTGATTGAACTTAACTTTATTCTAATGCAAAATGCTGCAAAAAGGAAACAGATACAAATATACATTTTCTCCTGATGAAAGAAGAGACTCTAATCTATATTTTGGTAGATACCATGTTTTTATAGCAAAGGGGGTTGCTTCAGTGAAAATGGCTGTGAGTGAATGAGTTAAAATTGAGCACTATTATCTATATAAGGTCAGAATGTATGGAAATAAAATTTTACAGCTCTTGAATTGGATTCCATTGTACCTTATGGAGTCTTCTGTGAAATCCAGTACGAATAATTAAATTGTTCTGACAAAGAAAATTCACTTTGATATAAAAAAAGAACAACTGAAAGATCATTTCGAGAATAAATAAGAGTGGTGCAAATTATTTCTCGTAATCAGCAAGACAAAAATGGGTTTGGGTTAAGGTAATAATGGCATGAAATGATTCAGTTGATCAATACAGTATGCTTTTTACGCTTGGGATTTGGCAACATTTAAACACCTCTTTAAATCAGAGCAGCTAAGGCAGTTAATGACTACGCCACCTGTTTGTCCAAGCCCGACCCAACAACGCAACGTCAGTTGGTTGCGTAAAGTGCCGCCAGAGCGATGTAAACCCTCAGCCGACAAAGTGCGATTTGTCATTACAGAGACGCAATGAAGCAGCCATTTTCACAGGGTTCTTTTATCGTTTGTGTACATGCTTTTCAAAGGGGATTAGTGTTTGACCACTTACATCACATCAGTTGGGTTCCTTAAGCCTAAAGGTGCAAATAAAGAGGGGGATAAGAACGTGAGCAGATGTGCCAGCGTAAGCCAGAGGCAGTACATCTCCCACCTGACACCAGGATTGCGTTTGGGGATAAGCAAAGGATTTGGGATGGTTCCACTCTGTATTATGTTTCAACAATGGTCGCCACTGTTACACGGCTTTGTTTGTGGACCAATATGGACATTTTTGAATGTATAAACTGTGAGAAACAATCAACTGTATAACAATACAGCCTTGCCTTGTACTGTTGGCTACTGTATGTATGTATGGCATGCACACATACCCTTATGGGAAATGTCACTTTACACAAAAGTCACTGCTTTCGTGCAGGAGGGAAGTTCCCCACCAGATGACAATGTTTTGCTCTTTTTCCAATACATATTTTATATCTAATACAGAGCAGTGATTCAATTATGAAATGACAGTGTATGAATAAATCAGTACAGGAAATATATCTGAAACTTTAAACAGTATGGCCACGTGTTCAAGCATATTTTACAAAAAGCGTTAACTGGTCAAAGCTTAGCTTTGAATGACACGTTACATACTACACTACAATTTGTTCATTATTGCGCTTATATTTTGCAGCCATTCATTTTCTTTCCGTCATTAGGGTCACAGAGTGTTGTGACTGTATTTTAGTTTGGGTCTTGGGGTCATTGTGTTGCTATGTTCCCATATTTGTCACATGTATTTTGTCATATAGGCCTTTATTCTGTTATATATATAATTGAGTATTGTCCTAGCAGGAGTTATAGAGTGACACTTTTGTCACTATGTTGACTTTCCTCCATCTAGCTGTTCTTCCTTGTGTTCTGCATCCAGCCCTGTTATCTCAATTGAGGTTTCTCTGCATCCAGCCCAGTCAAGGTTCTTCGTTAAGGTTTCTATATCAAATGTTTTCTTAGAGGCCATCATGAATTCAGCACTGCTCTCTGTTGTGACTTTGTGTTTTTGTCTATAAAGACTCTGTTTTTTAGCTCCCGTGTCTTGTCTGCTTTTGGGTCCAAATTCCGCACCTCACGTGACAACAGAGCGCATACAGACAAACTACCATTCACAGTCAGTTTCAGAGTACCCGCAGAAAACCCACACAGTTCCACCACAAATGTTACTTCATACACATTTTTTATTGTTTCGCCCCGAACATCATACCAACATCCTGACATTAACCTCTTCTTAATCAATGAAATGCGGTCTTTTTTTATGAAAAGCAATAAAGTGTTGTTTTTTTTTATTTAACTTGCTTATAAGTGATGAATGTAGAAGAAAATTGGACAACATTCTTCACCTTATTCTGTTTTTGTCAATTCGTTTTTTTTGTGAGTGCCTCGACTCTTTTGTGCTGTCTCATTTTTTATATTGTAGTAAAAGGTCCAAAGGTAAAACAGTTAAGAACAAATTTGAAACTATTTTGCCATTGAATTATAGTAAGTAGTATATTTTTTTCAGGGACCTTGAATAAGTAACATTTGAACATTTTTAACTATCCTACAAGTGCAAAAAAATAATAACTATTGTTAAGATTAAAGTCAATTCAGACACAACGTCCAGCAAAGTTGATTTGCCTTGTTACACAAGTGTAATAAGTTAACCAGACTTTTACATATAAACAAAAAAATTCTTAAATTGAATAACAAATGAAGATATATATGTGGTGATATGTGGAGCTTTACTGCTTTAATTTTTGTTTTTATTTTATTTGATCTAGTTTAACATATACAGCGATGAATTATTCATTGTTATAGCAGAAGTAGTTGTGCTGGAAAACACAAATGGCTCATGGACAGCAAATTAGGCCAAAGTAATATAGGACCAGTGCCTTAAAACTTCTGCTTCGAGGTCAGACAAATTGAGCACAAACAGACTGCAGGACATCAAGCAAATCCAATCCGTGATACTTAATTTGAATATCAGCTGCTGTTTCTAAATGCTATTAAATACGTCGCTCTCTTCATTTTCTCTACACTTATCCTTGCCGGCCATGTGCTGGGGCTGAAATCCTCTTTTGTTCCGGCACAAACACTAGATTAGGTCTTTAGCAGTGAAGGGAAGTCAACACGGGTTAAGTTTTCCTGCTCACACACACACACACACACAGACATACACGCACAAATGCACTTTACATTCAATATGCAAATTGCAACAGCAGTTCATTTGCTGATGAAAGAGGATTCATGCTCAGTTATATCTTAATGGTTTTGGCATAACAACATGTTTTCTTTCATTTGGTCAAATATTTCCCCACTGAAATAAAAGTGGCCAGAGGTGACCTTTATGCAGGTAGGAGAACCTGAAAATAGGCTCCTACTGTATTGCTATTGCTCTGATAAATTATTCACATTCATGTTATTAACGCAAACAAACACAGGATGGCAAAATAAAATGGTGTGTGGGTCAAGCAACAGGGGGCGTGAGTGAGCCTTTCAAAGTTTCACCCCAGCACGCATTGTGAGAGCGTGCGTGCGTGCGTATGTGTGACCTCTCTACAGTTTGTCAGGTTGTGTTTATGTTTACCCTCTGCCAGCCACAAACAGTCCACTTATAGTGGTCACACAAAACTCCATCCAAGTAAATAACATTGTTCCACTGATGCCAGATGCTCTAATAGCTTTCTGCAGGGGATTTCACCTGAAAGGGCCTGGCTGACCTGATGGGAGAAATTAGAAATGCAGAGGGGGTTTAACAGAGCGGCAGCGCGGAAGCTCCGGCAGGGTTCAATATAACAGCAGCAGCAGCAGCAGCAGCCTGCTACTGCATTGCGTTCCTCACTGAGCAGCTCGCTCCAAGTATAGACAGCATCGCTGCTACATCCTGGATTGGATAATACTATTTAGAACAGGGTGAGTGTTTATACTGACTACATCCACAACATTAGATAGCCTCCACCTGCACAACCCAATGACATCCAATAGAAAAGCTTGTAAACATGTTTCAAAATATAAGACTGTTTATTATTATTGATCCTGTCAAAGAGGCTCTGTAAAAAAAAAATCAACCTTGGTTTGAATCTATAAATCTGTTTTCTATATTATCCTATTCTACGCTGACACTCCGCAAAAGGCAGACTACACCCTAGACTGGTCACCCGGACAGAAAAAAGGAATTCACATTCATATTGTTACTGAGTGGGAACAGAACCCACACTGCCTGCACTGAAATCAGGCGAATATACTTCATCCTTGATTTCATCACAGGGGCGGAGATATGTGGTGGCCAAGAATGGCCATGGCCACCCCTTTTTACTATCTGGCCTCCCTCCTGGCCATCCACATATAGTGGAAGATTTTGATACCTGTGACTTTTCTGCTTTTTTTTTCCACATTAATGCAGTATTCCTAAGCACCTTGATAATCTATCATCATTTATTTGAAATAAGAAAATAATAAACTTACAATTGATATGAATACAAACATTAAAAGATTCTTGCTGATTCTTGCAGTCAATATCAAGCAAAATCTTACTTTCGCACCATAGCAAACAAACAACTGATTATTCATTGTTTATCATATCATTCAACCTCATGGTTTCATGAAATAAAATGCACTCATGCATCAATTTTGCCCAAAACATTCATTAAATAAGCAGGAACAAAACTAAAAAGCAACATTTAGAATTGTGATGAGTTAAGAGATGTTTGTGTCATTGACCTTTTAAAATATGATTACAATAAGTGAGTCATTGACAGCTGTCTGTGACTCACTTATTGTCTTATTATCTGATTGGCTGTGAGCTAGCAATCAATGCATGTAACAGAAGTAGACTATGGTACGCAAAAGCAAACCAAGGGCAAAGGAAATGGGATTGTCTTGCAAATTAAGCTCAGTAAAGTAGCTTTTCTCTTAGACTCGCTCCTGCTTGCATTATGATTGCGTTCTGCATATGTGTGCGTTTTTTTTTTTACGTGCATGTGCATGAAACCGTGACTGTGGCTGGTGAACAAAGGTAAACAATGTTTTGAAAGTTTTGGAATGGCCCAGCCAAAGAACATACCTAAATGCAACTGAAGATCTGGTGTGAACTCAGGAGGACTGTGAACAGGAGATGAGAGATATGACAGTCTGACACATTTGGAGTGTTTTTGTGAGGAGGAGCAGGCAATTATTGCCATGCTAATGGACTCCGTCCTACTCAAGACACAATGCACTCATCAAAGCAAAAGGCGATTCAACGAAATATGAGCTTAGGGTTTTCAAAGGTTCCTCCAAATTTAAATACCCCAATGATTGTACAAATGAAAATCTGAAATTCAACCAAACGATTTGGGAAAAATATGCCTTAAAAGCATAAGTGTCAAACTCAGGGCCTGGGGGTCGGATCCAGCCCGCCGCTGCATTTTATTTGGCCCATGAAGGCAATTCATGTGTGCTGATTTCATGTTTTTTATTTGTTTATTGTTTTTTTTACTAAATACAAAATTGCAAATTATCTTCACTTTTAATAACGATGAGATATAACGAGCATTTTTAAAACAATTTGGATAATAGTTCAACTTTTTTTTTTTACTGGCTTCTGATTTCAAAACTAGCTATCCACCTATTTGTTGCGTATATGGGGTAGTACGTGGCAATCATATTTACAATGTGACCCGTGACAAAAATGAATCTGACACTCCTGCCTTAAAAGAAAGTGACAGGAAAAGAACAAAGGGAACACCAGAAGTTAGGCGTTTGTAAGCGGACTCCACACTTCATCATGTCCCAAAAGAAGGTCCGGCGTGTTTCAGTGCCATGCCAGCTGGAGATGATGCAACAATGAATAATTGACTACTGGTAACCATGTGGATGATTGAGAGTCACAAATTGATTGGCTGGTTGCTGTATACGTTGTTTAATAATTGTTTTCTCTTTTTCATTTTACTGTTTTACCTGACAGCTGTGAATGTAACAAATAGGCCATTGTTCATAAGTGTAGGCTAATATTGAATTAATATTACAGCAATTTTTACTTGTAGGAATTTTCAAATGATTTTTTAAAACATTACCTGGAGAGTTAATTCAGTTTTCAGGTAAGTTTCCACTTACATTATATTTTGGGTTGTTTTTTGAGACGCTCAAGTTAGGCTATAGGTTAGTTTTTTTTAAATCTTTTTCCCCCATCTCTTTTTTTACTTCTGAAAAACCTGGTGTGTTCCACTGTCGGACTTACGGCAGCATTGTGTTGCAATGCATTGTCTAGGCTGACTACCATTTGCCACTGCAGGCTTAAGCCCAGTATAAATTACTGCAGCAAGCCACTGTTATGATTTCCCACTAGGATGTGTGCCAATGAACGCCTCTTTGACACAAAGAATGAATGAAGCCTTTCCCCGCTGTTGTGTGTAACCACCCATCCCACCCCTCCATCACCCACCCACCACCAAAATAGCTGCACCAGCACAAATATGACACGGGGTCTGCAATGGGCTGACAAAGCTGCATCACTCTCCTTTTATTTCATGAATATGAGAATAAAGATGTGAAGCCAGCATGCATGGATGGGGCAAGGGGGATGTCAGCAGCCGGGACAGCAAGCTATTTAATCTCACTATATGACAGCATGCAGGGAGGGATAGAGGGATGGAGATAGATGAATGGGTGGGGGGGGGGGGGGGTTAAGGTCTATCCTCTGCAACCACAAACATGAGAGGGAGAGGGGAGAGAGAGAGAGAGAGAGAGAGAGAGAGAGAGAGAGAGAGAGAGAGAGAGAGAGAGAGAGAGAGAGAGAGAGAGAGAGAGAGAGAGAGAGAGAGAGAACTGCAGCATCGCCAGCTACAGCAGCAGTCCTGTGCAGTGCAGGTGAGAGGGGGGAAAAAGCCAAAGGAGGAGGGGGAGGAGGAATAGGAGGTGCAAGTTGAAAGAGAGAGAAAGAGAGAGAGGGGGGAGAGAGAGAGAGAGAATGCGGGACTCTTGGAAAAAGACGCATCTTCACTCGGTCCATTACCGACATCCCGAGCAGTTGTGCTGGCGAGGATTAACGCGTAATTGATGCCCGTGCCGGGATCTCCCGCTTTAGCTAGTCAGAAAGGCGCTAAATGAACAGCCTTGCTTGGTTACTTTTAAACCGTGAGCATTTGATAAAGTGGCTGCGGGAAGCACTGGTGTCCCCTTCCAAGTTGCGCGGTGGAATCCGATGGCTTGGCACGTTGCTCCGCCACTGCGGGGAAAGAAAGCAAAGGCATCAGCCGGCTCTTAAGGTAAGACAAGAATCTAAATGAAAACACTTTGTGCCTCCTGAAGTGATTTTAGATGTGAGTTGTTATTGATGTTTCTCGGTACTGTCCATGAGTAAGAAGCGCAGCTCGCCTCCTCTTTTGTGTAGACTGGAGGTGCTGCATTGCAGTTTCGGTAAAGTGAGGCACGCGAGAAAAAGCTGCTGTCCCATATGTGACTGGAATAATGAAAAGTGACGACTATAGCACAGCTGTAACGTTTGAGTGCTGCGTCGGTTATCAAAGGTTTCTCTCTTTTTTCCCTTGTTATTTGTCAGTTAATAAAAGGTTTCTCTGTTTCCCTTGTCTTTCTGCAGCACGTTGGATTTTTATACAAATATATCACGCGGTTTGAAGAGCCAGGCAAGAGCAGGACAGAGTTGCAATAGAAGTTGAAAAGACAGGAGAATAAAGAAAGTAATCAGCCATCAGTAGCAAAGAGTGTCAGTCAGAAGGGAGAAAGAATAAATCAAACACCCACGCTGTGGGCTACAGCACATCACTAAAGAGCGATAAAGAAAGAAGAGGCAGGCCGTCCAGTCATTCAAGAGCAGTGAAGAGAGAGGCAAGCAGAGCAGGACATCGCCATGCATCGACTTGGCGCAGTGTACTCCTCGGCGCAGGCTTTCAGCCTCGTGGTCTTGCTGCTGCTGCAGCTGCTGACTCAGCTGCCAGGTGCACGCTCAGCTCTCCGGTACCGGGTCGCAGAGGAGGGCCCTCCTGATGTCAAGATAGGCAACGTGGCCGCGGACCTGGGCCTCACGGCGGGCACGGGCAGCGGGGACGTCACCTTTGCTCTGGAGAGCGGCTCCGAGTTCTTCAGGATCGACAACGTGACCGGTGAGCTGACGACAGGGACGAGGCGTATCGACAGGGAGAAGCTGCCCCAATGCCAGATGATTTTTGATGAAAATGAGTGCTTCTTGGATTTTGAGGTGTCTGTAATTGGCCCCCTGCAAAGCTGGGTGGACTTGTTTGAAGGCCGTGTTGTCATAACAGACATCAATGACAACACTCCTTCCTTCCCCTCACCTGTGCTCCAGCTCTCAGTGGAGGAAAACCGCCCAATTGGCACACTTTACCTGCTACCCACTGCTACAGATAGAGATTTTGGACGAAACGGTATCGACCGCTACGAGCTGATCCAAGAAGGTGCACCTGGGTCGAGTTCGGTAAGACGCACAACTGGAGGAAATCCCATGGGTAGAGTAGACGGGCTCGGGGATAGGAGGGGTAGGAGTGGAGATAATGTGGGAGGAGCCAGGAGCACTGTGTTTGAACTCCAAGTGGCAGATATACCAGATGGTGAAAAACAACCTCAACTCATTGTCAAAGGTACTTTGGACCGCGAACAAAAAGACTCATATGAACTGACCCTACGGGTTCGAGATGGAGGGAACCCCCCACGATCATCGCAAGCTATGCTGCGGGTTTCCATCACTGATGTAAACGACAACAGTCCATTGTTCGAAAGGCCCACGTATGAGGCGGAAATGGCAGAAAATGCCCCTCCAGGAACACCAGTACTCCAGGTGAGGGCTTCTGACCGTGACATTGGTGTGAACGGGCAGGTGGAATATGTCTTCGGAGCGGCCACAGAATCAGTCAGGCGGCTTCTTCGACTGGACGAGGCAACTGGATGGCTTAGCGTTCTTCACAGGATCGACAGGGAAGAGGTGGCCCAGCTAAGGTTCACGGTCACGGCTCGGGACAGAGGTCAGCCACCACGCACTGATCGAACCACGGTCATTTTGGCAGTTCGTGATGAAAACGACAACGTCCCAGTTGTAGAGATCCGAAAGATCGGACGGATCCCCGTGCGAGATGGGGCAGCATTGGTACCTGAGAACGTTCTGGTAGACACACCAGTCGCTCTGGTTCAGGTTTCGGACCGAGACCAAGGAGAAAATGGGGCTGTGACCTGTACGGTTGTAGGAGACGTCCCATTCACTTTGAAGCCAGCTGGTGAAACAGCTCTCCCACCCTTACCTGCAGATGAGGCCTTTGACAGGTGAGTCAGAAAAGGTGAATTGTTCGTAAACAAGAAACTTAATGGCTTCCCAATAGAGCTGTCAAAAATAATCAATTAATCGGCAAGTAATTGATTATCAAATTAATCGATAACTATTTTAATCAGTCAGCCATTTTTTTTTTGTTAAAATTGACCAAATCCTCTAAATTCAGCATATCAACAATAATTGTATACTGATTTCTTTAGTCCATGGAAGAAGTTCTGTATTTAATCAAAATAAAACATTTGCAAACATCTGTTTTTACTTTGGAAAACAATTTACGAACTGGTAACATAGTACATCAACCCCCTTTTTTTTGTTACTATACAAATGCAGAGTACAAAATAAACACCAATCACTGGTTAATAAACAGTAAACAGGGGGGGGGGGGGGGGATTGCAATACAGTTAAATGCAAAATTTAAATGAATCTGATTAGTCAATTAATCGATTGAATAATCGATAGATCAATCGATTCTAAAAATATTCGATAGTGACAGCTCCACTTCCTAATGATTGACTCAAATTCTTACAGGACGATACAAATACTCAGTAATGGCATTCTGATTAATAGGGATTAAAATGATGCACCACATAATCTGAGAACAAAACTGACACAGTTCAAGTGATCGTCCCCACATTGCTGCTCCAAAAAGTGGCTCAACAAATTCTACATTCCACAGAGAATCCAGAGAAGAGGTTCTGAAGTGTTGTTTCATGGGGGTTTTGATTTTTTTTTTTTTCAAATCAGCTCAAGTGGGCCACTCATTCACTAAAACCAGAGAGTGGATAAAATGTCACGCTATCTGTAAAATTGGATCATAAATATGCAATAAAGTCAAGGGTTTTGTGACTCATTTAGTAGTAGTATTGCAACAGTGAATACTCCAAATGTCAGTGCTTTCAAGTCAGTTGTAAAACTATTTTCTGAAGACATTGACATGAGAGCGAGAAAAACACTAAGCGCAGAAAGCAGCCGGAAAACACAAGATAATGAGTCAGAGAATGAAGCTCAATAATTATGTACCTTTGCAATTATTATCACTTGAGGTTGATTTATTGACTACAGGTACAAAACAATGTGAATGTAAACATTCACAATTCTTTTAATGAGGTTTTTAAAAAGCGCCTGCATACTTATACTGACACTACATAAATGTATGAATTTTTTCACAGAAACAAGAAGAAATTCTTCCTGCATACCTCAGCCTTGCTGGACTACGAGGTCACCAAAGAGTACAGTGTCACTATTGTGGCAGTAGATTCTGGAAGCCCTAGTCTTTCCAGCAACAGTTCACTGATGGTGCGAGTTGTCGATTACAATGACCATCCCCCAATCTTTGCCCAAAGTGTAGTGGAGGTCCATTTTGCAGAAAACAACTCACCCAACGAGAGGGTCGTCACTGTGGTGGCCGCAGATGCAGACAGTGGCAAGAATGCAGAGATTGCATATTCCCTGGACCCAGTTGCAAACGGGCCATTTTATATAGATCCAGATAATGGAGATATCCGTGCCACTGGTGTCCTGGACCGAGAGCAGCGAGATAGGTATGAACTCACAGTTATTGCCAAGGACAAGGGCACCCCTTCTCTACAAGGTTCAGCGACTGTTGTTATTCAGGTGACCGACCGCAATGACAATGCGCCAAAGTTTGTCCAGGAAGTTTTTACATTCTATGTCAAAGAAAACCTACTTGCCAACAGCCCAGTTGGCATGGTGACCGTGACGGATGCCGATGAAGGTGAAAATGCAGAACTCACACTCTTTGTCGAAATGGATGGACTGGACGAGAAGAAGTCAGGGGAGAAAAGTGTGGGAGAGAACGGACAGAAGGATCAGGAAGAGGTGTTCTCCATTGAGAACAACACAGGCACCATCTTCTCCGCTTTGTCATTTGACCGTGAAAAGCTTTCCACCTACACCTTCCGCGTACGTGCCGTGGACGGAGGAGAGCCTCGCAAGACCGCCACAGCCACCGTGTCACTCTTTGTGACCGATGAGAACGACAACGCCCCCTCCGTTACGTCTCCAGCCAACGATTCCTACACACTGCTCCCACCTGCAAGTAGCGCCCGCACTATAGTCAGGACGGTGACGGCCATAGACTCGGACACCGGCCCAAATGCGGACCTTCACTACGCACTGGTTGGAGGGAATCCCTTCCGATTGTTTGAGATCGGCCACTCCAATGGTGTGATCACACTGGCGGAGCCACTGGAGCGGCGCCACAAAGGTCTGCATCGCCTGGTGGTCAGGGTCAATGACAGCGGGGCCCCCTCGTTGTGCGCCACCGCCCTGGTCCACGTCTTCATCAACGAGAGCTTGGTCAACGCCTCCCTGGTGGACGCACAGGTAATATTTTCACACGGTATTGCACCTACACCTGCGCAGGAAGCTTGTTTAAGTACGCAGAAGTGGAATGAAAAGGTGGCTAATTGGAAGAGGCAATGATCTGTCCTGTTTTGGTTGGTGCTGATTGTTCTACCGAGATGGTAATGATAGCCAGACATGATTCTGTCCTCTGATCCATTCCAATAATGGCTCCACTGATATCCTTTACAAAAGAGGGGGGGTACTAATTAAAACGGATTGTAGCTGTTTAAACTAAAGTGGTAATGAGATTATTTTCTAGATAGAATTAAATAAATGGATTCTCCGCTCTGGGTTTGCAGTTTTCCGACCATTTTTAGGACTTTGAAAGAAATTGTGTCTATATTTGTCCCAGATAAAGAAGCGCGTTTGTCTTTTGAGGAGTATTGGCAGTGCCAATTTCTTTGTTGTTTGAACCCTGCAGGAGTGTGTTCTTTGGCCAGTATGACTTCTTATAAGGACTGCATAGTTAACAAAAACAGTTATAACTGAAGTGACTCTTCTTTTACGGTACATTGAATGCAACGCTGAGGGAAATAGGTGTGTGTGTGTGAGTGAGTGAGAGAGGGATAGCGAGAACGACAGAGCGAACGCATTAGCGTTGATATTGTGTTAGAGGCAGACAGAGGGAGACTGGCTGGCCCAGTTTTGGCCTCCCGGAGTCTGTTGAAGTATGTTCGTGTTGAATGGAAGCTGCACTTAAGCAGGGTCGCTTCGCCATGGTAGGTCTGAATATTGATGAGGTTTAGGCCTTTCTGTTGTATCATGCTGCACATGCTGCGCATTAGTATTCAGACATAAAACAAAGTACCTGAGAACAAGGTTCAACTCTAAATAAGTCATTTTACAAGGGGAATGAGCAGAATACAAAGAAATAAAACATCTGCACTCATCAGAAAGTGTGGTCTTGTGGAACTAAAAAGTTTATCACAAGGAGAACTACCTTGTAGAGCAAATTGACGAGACAAAACAGCATTACTGTTACACCAGAAACAACCACCACAGCAGTCCAAATTAAGAATGTGTACCGCTGGTACAAACCCGTTTTTCTCCCCAGTCCTCATTATATTAACACAATTCCCATCCCATTATGCATGAAAAATGGCTCAGTTAATCTACAAATGCTGAAAGGTAATAACCAAAAAAAAAACCCTCTCTGGTGTGCATCAAGTAAATTGAATTGACTAGTAATTAAATCGGCTTCAGAGCTACGGGCTAACACTATACTTTCCCAAAAATGTGTTGTTTTATTCTACAAGGTGATCTAGTTTGGAGAGTTATTCTCCAAAGCAAAGGTCTCCAACTGTCAGGTCTGTGAATGTGCAGTGATGTAAACAGTGAAAAACTAAAATGGCTTGGAGGCATTTGAAAGGAAAAGGACAGTCCCTGATAGCATTGGGTTTTTCACTTAATTCACCCATTGACTACATAGAAAATCAACAAGCAGTAGATTTTTATTTTTTAATATTTTAATGGGCTTGGTGAATATCTCTCAGGGTATTGTGAACTCCTGTTTCCATGCCAGTGTTATACTGAGCAGGCTGACATGGCTTAAAGAAGTTGAGGTCTGTGTGGTGGCTGTGGCTCAATTTCTCATTATTTGCAACGTCGAAGCAACAACACCTCTGGTGGTTGAAGTCAAGTAGTGCACTCATTTTGCCCTAATGACTTAAAGCAGGTATCTCAAGCTCATGGCCTGGGGGCCATTTGCGGCCCGCAGGATATTTTGTGGCCCCCTATTTGGCGTCAAAGATGAAAGTTAGCGCGCCCACATATTTTTTGCTGTCATCAACTTGACGTTTTGTGTGGTTATGTTTTTTTTTTTATCACATAGGTCAATGGTACTTCATTTATATAGCGCTTTTTCACCTTATAAGGCCATCAAAGTGCATTACATTGAGACTACTCATTCACCTACTGATGACGCAACATCACTTATGAGCTACCATAGTTGAGTCTCATGAATAGCTAATTTCAAGAAAAACAGAAGACACCATTTTTTGTTGTTGTTGTGCAGTAGACACCTCAACATGTCTCGAATGCAAAAAGTTGCAGTGTTCAAGAAATCAAATGTCCAATCTTGTTCCAAACTGTTATTAATAAAGATTGAGAAGATCGATAGATGAAGATTTAATTAGCTGTAATTATTTTTGATTACTCGAACCCTTTTTTGGTTAAATACTTCATGTGGCCCAGACACATCCAGACTCTATCTCCAGTGGCCCCCACATAAATCGAGTTTGACACCCCAGGTTTAAAGACATGATTAATAAACAATCAAAATACGTGATTAATAAACAATCACAGAGTCCACCAAATAATTAACAATTCTATTACTGTATTTCACCAGCTCATAAGGAAGCGGTACATCTATGCACCCAAGGACGAGATTTCTAAGTAATGTTAATGTCATATTCTCATTGTTAGTATCAAATTACAATGTTGCACCCTTTGCTCCCATGGCAAACTGTGTTCTTAATCACAGGCTGGGAGTATTAACTCCCTCCTTGTCAACAACCTAGCATGCCAAAAACTTTTTAATTTAGGGCAACGACTAAGTCATGAGACAAGGCGTAGTACACCTTAGTATTATGAAAGTTTCACTCAAGAGTAGAACGACAAAGCCAAATTGAACAACAAGAGAGCATTGGGTGCTATTACAACAAAACATTTGGTAAGGTTGTAACAGTGGTGCTGACAGGAGGAATAAAAGACAATAGGCCTGAATGACTAGGACTATTGATTCCAACAAAAGGCTATAGTGTGTCCAGACTGGTATAAATGGTGTTTTTGCTTGCAATGTATGCATAGTATAGTATGATTGCAGGGAGGGACTTGTTGGAGAAATGGAGTAGAAGTCAGGCGAGAGACAATACCTCCATCTCATAATGAAGTCAAACTGAGTGGTGGATAGATGCCAGATGTAATTAGGCAGGGAAAACGCCTGCTTGTGCCACAGCATCATGACAGGAAATTGGTCTTTTTTTATCCAGCTTTGCTGGTGGGCGCTAATTAGCAACAATACAATGATGCTGTCTGAACTAGTTATTTTAGACGTTGTTGTCATGGTACAACTTAAGCACGCTTTATACATCAGACTTGCCCTGTTTTGTAAATCTGTATCGATCATGAGAAATCAGAAACGAGCAGGCAAAGTTCCACGTAATTCTGTGTTGTGTTACATTATGAGCATGATGAAGAAAAAGGCCCATTTCACATTTGCACCAGATCGGTTAAATTGCTGATTTTGTATGAATATTTGATGGCATACAAAATGAACGGAACCCTATGGGGGAGCTGAAACAAAATTCTTCAAACGAAGTCAACTTGAAAAGCTCGCTGCTCTGACACGGAGTACATGTGGCCAAAGACTTCATTAAGGCTTTAAAACAAAACTCAACACTTTGGTCTTTCAGTGGTGTAATATGTTAAACATAGTTCATCGACCTCATAGTAAAAAAAAAATTTTAGGCCAGTATAGCGCAAAGCGAGCTAACGGAAACAGAAACATGATACTGCTATATACCAAGCATAGTCTATTATATCACTTAGAGACATAATTTGAGTCATACTGTATGAACTCACCACCCAAAGAGACATCATAGTATGGGAATACACTAGGTTACCTGGCCATGCAAATCCAAGCAAAGGGCTTATACTTCTTGGTTGAACGCTACAACTACAGTGTTAGCCCTGCACAGTAAAAATAAGGGAAAGACGTGTGGCATAATGGACCCAACAATGGAAAAAGTTCAGTACATCAAGTACTTTTTTAAGCAATTAATCTTACATTATTGCTACTCATAAAATTGTATAATTTTTTTCCATAATATTAAACAATTGTTCCTATAATATTGCTTTTTTTTTCTTGTCATTTTAAGACCATTGTTATTTTTGTGTCTGTGTGTGTGGCTCACAAATGTATCTTAGCATATTTGAATGAACGCTTCGGCGCAAGGCTTCTTTATCCTTCATCATTAAAAGAAGTGGTACTTGACATTAGCCTTGGCAGAGGTTTTACACTTTACACATTCCCCACCTGGATAATTAAGTGATGAATTAATTATAATAGCTGACGCCTCCAAACTGCAGCTCACTTGCAAATGTGTCCCGCTACAACTGAGATCCAAATTTGGATCAATGGCATGGTCACAAGAGAACATGTCATGGGCGCAGAATCTGCATCTGTAGTGGGAATCGGATCGTTCTCAGGAGAGCACGTACAGTATTGTAGATGTGTGGTGTTAAGCTCAGCTGGAACAAAGCTCATGAAGTAGAATGGAAGATCCCTTTGGGAGTTTGACATGGAATGTGAGTGACATACTTCTCCATATATATATATATATGGAGTTATTGCAAATGGTGGACCACACACTCACCTTCATCCTCGCTTTTTTTGCAATTTATTCCCGCAAAGTCTTATTATTAAGCCGCTAGAATGTTGCAGGGATTACTTGAGTATATCATTTTCCAGCCTTGACAGGAGAGAAGAAATTGTCACATGAGCTTTAAGACTACATTTCAGGGCTGCATAATGAGGTGTCTTAACGAACAGACAGCTTACACTGTGGAGTCATGTAAGTGCGGACATATATATATATATCAGCGTGTCTCTGTTGTCTTTGCGAAAATATTATTATTATTATTTTTAGCATTGCTTTATATATATTGATCAGGTATCTTCAGAAAAGCTCATTGTCCACCAGAAGAGCAAAGGTCCATAACCAGTAATAAATCGGTTTCTTGTAGCAATCATGTTACAAGAGTGGGGTATTCGTGTGCATTTATATCGGTGTCAAAGATCACAGTCTTCGACTCATGTTTTAAGTATAAAACGTATTGATTCAAATAGCCTCGTGTCAAAGCCGGAATGTATGGCAGCATCACTATCCCTCCAAATCTCCATGGAAAAATAAGGATAGCAAATCTTGCATAAATCCACTCCCACACTTGCCTTCACAATAGCAGCTTTGTATGCTGAAGTGACAACGCTTGTAATGGGGATACAGTCATTTTCTGCCATTTAGGGCTTTGTGTTTGTCCTTTTTTTGTGCATGTTTATTGACTGCTGCTTCTTCTTTCACTGTGCGACGTTGAAGTCTGCACTTTCATTTTTTTCTTAACATCTGCTTTAGAACCACTTAATCTGGGCTATTTCCTGTACGACCTAGATGATGCGCACAATCGGATTACGAACGCCGCAATATAAAATGCTACAACCTCGACGCAAGACAAATAATATATTTAGTGACACTCCATGTGTCTGGGAATAACGGAAAGGATCCCCATAAAACACAATGATGGGCTTAATTAAGCTGAAGATGCTGTTTGATGTTTCTTTGTGTCTCAGACCTACTGTGTCATTGTTGATTACGGCTTCTTCTTCTTCTCTCTTTTTTTTATCTGTGATTTATCTTTTGGCAGTACAGTGGGTGAGTGGTTATCACTAGTGGCTCACTGCTAGAATGTTTTGTGTGGGAATCTGTTTTGGCTCAGCACTTTTCTGTGTGCAGTTTGCGTGTTCTTCCCACAGTTCACAAACATGTTTGTTAGCTTAGTAAGTGAACGCCGTTCAAAACTTGTGGCACTTTTATGGACATTTGAGGTTTCACTGTATTAAAATTAAAATGCACAATATCCATTTTGGTAACTGTTCAGTGTTGTTCACTGTACATTTGGCACTCACTTGCATATGTACCAGTTTTGTGTTGTTTATTTCAGAGTCAGTTTTTACCGGGAGCAATTCGGCACGAGTCGGCAGCACGCACAAATCTTAGTTTTGTTCAATTTGATTTTAATGGCTCAACTTCTGAACCTATTATCGGTAATAGGTGATAAACTGTAATTTTAGCTCAACTGACTAAATACATATTTGTTTATACAAATTGTCATGTAAATATTAGTGCTATCACTATTGATTATTTTTAGAATCGATTAATTCATCGATTAGTCAATCGACTAATTTGATTCATTAAATTTTTGCATTAAAGTGTGTTTAAAAAGCATTTTCCCCCCTGATTACTGTTTATTAACCAATGATTGGTGTTTATTTCATATAGTGATTAAAAGTGGGGATTGATGTTGTACTATGTAACTGGTTTGGAAGGGTCTTATTTTGACTAAACATAGAAGAAGTCTTCTTTCATGAAGGACTACATAAATCAGTCAACAATTAACTGCTGATATGCTGAAATCAGAGGATTTGGACCATTTACTCCCAGCCATTTTCACTGAAGCAACCCTCTTCGCTCCCGGCTGTTTTACTGGATTTTGACAGATTTTGCAAAAGGCCCACAGAGTATTGTGTTTTATTGCTATAAAACATGGAACCTACCAAAAGAAAGATTAGAGTCTTTATATATGTATATTTGTATCTGTGTCAGTTTTGCAGCAATTAGCATTAGAATATAGCTATGTTTCATTATTATTCACAAACCTGTTGAAAACATTGGGGAAAAGAGCTTGTTGCAACATAGCCCTAGTTGATCTCTTATACTCTCCTGCCAACTGCTGGCCATTTTTGTAATAACTACCATTGCTTTAAGCGACCTCTAAAGGTCAAAGGCTGCATCAAAAGCCTTCTGTATGCTCTATCATAAAAATAAACATAATAAACTTATAAATACGTTTTTGGGACCATGGCTAAATTAAAAATAAGTTTTTATACATTTTTGGGAGCAAATTAGTTCAAATAGTTGTCAATTATTTTTGATTTACAGCTCAGTAAGTATACTGTATGCGTCAACGTGGGGTGATTGGTGTACGCTAGCTCTCACTTTTATTCAGCTTGAGACTCCTGAACACTGTGACCTTGAATAGAATATAAGCACTGTAGAAATGGATGTATTGATTTTGTTTTTTCTGTTACCCTTGTAACTTTGTGGCTCTCTTATTCTTTTTATTCCAGGTAAGCCGAAGTTTGCTGGCTCCACTGTCGCTGGACATTGCAGGGGACCCAGACAGTGAGCGATCATTAGGTAAACAGCGCCTCAGCGTCGCCATCGGTGTCCTGGCGGGAGCCGCAGCTGTCATCCTGGTCATCCTGCTTGTAGTCACAGCAAGGCAGTGTGGCGCTCAAGGCAAGAACGGTTACGAGGCTGGTAAGAAGGAGCCAGAAGAAGATTTCTTCAGCCCGTCAGGGGCCCAACCGCAGGTAGGCCGCGGCGGCGGATCCGACCGAGGCCGCAAACCTCGGCGAGACAAGCGCAATGGAAGCGGGGGCGGCACAGCAGTCGGATCCGGCAAGTCAGACCGGTCCCTCTACAGCGGTATCGTCACTGTAAACGGGCTTCGCCGCCAAGCCAATGATGACGAGGAAGAGGATATTAGCAGCGCGAGCGAGCGCCTGGCAGCCCGCTACTGCGCCGTGGACGGTGACCCCGGCAGCCCGAGGATGGGCGGCGGCAGGCGGCACCAGTCAAGCCCGGATTTGGCCAGGCACTACAAGTCTAGCTCGCCTCTCCCTGCTGTCAATCTCCAACCGCACTCCCCTCCGGCTGAAGGCAAGAAGCATCAGGCCGTCCAGGAGCTGCCGCCCTCCAACACCTTTGTGGGCAGCGGAGGCTGCGTGGGAAGCACCGGCTCCAGCAGCAGCAGCAGCGGGGGCAGCGGAAATGGAGACGCCATGTCCCTGGGATCGGACCAGTGCTCCGAGTATGGCTGCCAGACTGGGAACAAGTACAACAAACAGGTAGAGACGTCACTCGAGTCATCTTTACGCTAATTTGCTTCGACTCCACTTCTCTCTTTTGTTTAAATTCAAAACCATTCTGCATATTGACAGTAAGCCACTTATTTCTGTCTGGCTGTCGTGCTCTTTGTCCGCTTCCTGCCGCCTGATCGCTGTCGTCTCCTCCCGGGCTTCATGTCTTCTTATTTACACATCAGCTGACATACTGTAACGCACACCCCGCAGCTCACATCTAAACACCGTTTTATCTCGGCAAAATAGCTGCCAGTGTGTGCGCAGGCATGCACGCACACACATAGAGTTCAGCATCCTAAGCCTGTGAGCCATGTGTCGGTACCCTGCTGTCTAAATGTGTGCGCGCTCAACGTCGCGTATTAGCAGGATCTAACACAAGGGACATGAAGTCGACCCCCCGCTGAACGACAGTATATGTGAATGGATATGTTTGTTGCTTGTATACATGGGTAAGCCCCTGAGGTGTTCAAAAGGTAGATGGCCACAAAGGAAGTGGGTGGATAGTTGCCTCCAACAGGCTAATTGGTCATGTTATATTTCATTTTGTCCTTTCAAGCGCTTTGTTTTCTTGACTTGAATAAATGTGTATTCCTTGAGCGAAGTTGGTAAAAGCCAAAGTCAAGGTGACAAATAAATACTGCATGGAGACCAGCCGAGTCCACCTTCTACCCACACACATAGACCTCATCTATCATCTTAGATGCACTGACACAGCATGGTCCCACAAGTCCAAGGGGAGTGCTGCTCTGAGTGATGCTTGAGTGACAGCTCAACCCTCTTAAAGGGGCAGCGTCTTGTTTGCGTGACTGACGGCTCCAGATTTATCCTCCCTGTGGTGAAAAAGTGCTGATGTGGTCATTAAAAGAGAACCAGAGGAGCTTCTTAGGCTAATCAATTCATACACAGGACCCGCTGATCCTGCTGAACACACACACACACACAAAGGAGTGCGCACAAAATAATGCACACACACTTATGAGGTTAATCCATTTCGGAGTCAATCCTCTTAATCTGCCTTTCCCAGGGTAAGAAAATGCTTACTGGGAGAGTTTTGGTCTGCATGCTTACGTGCACTCAAAACATGCCAGCATGCATTGAGGGACGCACAGACACACAAACTGACAGCGTAATGAATTATTGATCGCTCGGAGTAATTAACTCCGCAGCAGCAGCCTAGGGTGCACCATCCACCATCTCAAGTCCACCTCCAAAGGATCTCACACCCAGTCATTCCTTGTCCTAAAGACTGTGGTTCCTTGTATGTGTCTGAATTTGTTAAAACAAACAGTTTGTGTTGGTGGGGGCCTGACTTTGTGCTCGGGGATTTCTTAATTCAAATGCATTTTATATGTGAATGCAAGTTTGTCCATCTGTCCCTGCTATGCTTTTCAATGTGATAGTTTAACAACACCTGGAGCAAATTTTGTTGCATCTGGCATAGACGTCTATTAAATGGATGAACTGCCATGCGTTTGGAGGATGAGGTCAAGGGCACAGGGATCTCACATTCATTTTCTCTGTACAGTACCTTCAAAATACTTGTGCTGAGAAACAAACAGAATGAAGTAATGACATGTTGGCCAATGGTCAACCAAACACAACAATCTTTAGATCACACTATTATTTATTTTTATTTTATTTTTTATTTTTTAAACATTGCTACTGCTTAACCATGATATAGAATTTTCTATGGAAAAAAAAATAATCTAATGGACAATAACATTATTATTATTATTATGGATGTTCGATAGCACGTTTTTTTTTTCAGACCCATTCCAGTAAGAGTACTGTAGGCACCGAATAGATACATAAAATGTCATGCCAAAAGAACCATTGACAGATAATTTTAAAGGATTTATGTATCCCAATGTAGCATTTTGTTTTTCCAAAATTCATCATTATCTAGAAATGACAAATTATAAATTATAGAAATTATAAAAATAGAAAATTGTCATTAATTTCAGGCAATTTTAGATAAAATGTTCTTTTGGGATAGATAGATCTCTAAAAAATACCGTCTTTTTTTGGGGGGGGGGTATATATATATAAAAAATACTAGTGCTATTGATACTTGTAATCTGTTGGTAACTAGTATTCGAGTTGAGTACTCGTACTGGTATTGGTTAGAAAAAAGTGACATCGAACATCCCTACCTCTACAAAAGTTAATAAGGGAATAAAAATACTGGACACACTCAAACTGAGTGTGTATTGTCGTTCCATACCACTGCAACTACTCTAATCATGTATTTAAATGAAAATCGCAATAAAAACTGAGAATTTTTATCATTTTTGATACCACTCATGTTTCTACATTGTAAAGTTGGGCAAGCTGTCAAAAAGGGCTTTTTTGTCAAGAAGATGTCACATGATACTGGCACATGGTTTAAATCATTCAATACCACTTAACAAATGAGTGAATGGGTGGGCTACAAAAAAGAAGAGTGGGTATTTTTTCATGCTTGTTGCAACATTTTTCAGTCAGTACCAAAAATATCCATTAAAAGCAGAAGGTTGCACGATGGCTTCCGAGCAAATGGAGAGGGGGATAGAGAGACAGAGAGGGTGGGGGGAGGGGGGGTTTGGGTGGTAGCCAAATAGAGGGAGTGGACTGCTGAGATGTGGGTCATCAGGATACCCGGTGGCATCAGGACACATTAATGATCACAGCGGTCACATGGCACTGCAGTCAATATGGGCAAAGTGGCCTCGTTTTGCCCTCAAACCACTGGCACTACACACACACGCACGCACGCACACGCACACGCCATTCTTCCTGGCTAATATCCACGATCATTTCTCAGCTGTGCCCATTCATGCATTTTACTCTTCATATCACGGCAACGTATAATGTCACCTTGAGGAATGCTTTACACGCTTAGCGCAGCACTTTTTTTTTCCCTTTTTACCTCAGTTTGACTTTCACCTTTGGCGCTTGTTTT
Organism: Leptonotus elevatus; assembly: GCF_054856555.1. Classification (NCBI taxonomy): domain Eukaryota; kingdom Metazoa; phylum Chordata; class Actinopteri; order Syngnathiformes; family Syngnathidae; genus Leptonotus; species Leptonotus elevatus. Next base: position 11,869,566 of record NC_141246.1, read on the forward strand.
GTTCCCCCGCTGCATCTGCCATATGCGTGGGCAGGCTACCTTTGTGCCGTCGCTCGGTCCGCTCTGACCTCGAAAATATATCGACTCAGCGTTTTCACCACTTCTTTTACCGTAGTGAGCATTTTCTCGCTCCGAGTGTGTCCATGGGGTGAGAGGGCCACAAAGGTACTATCGAACCAGGGACAAACACACACCAACACACACATCTAAGGACTAATCAATGGTGCTTAAACAAGGCCAAGACTGCAGGTAGGTTGACTGTGCAGTTTTTACTTCCTTAGATGACAAAACAGGAGAAGGTCATCGCTAACGTCTCACCACGTCAATCGCCTCTGTGATTGGACAGGCCAAGGACGGACTACGAAAATGAGTTTTCTGCGAATAATCCGGACCGTCTTGTTCATCTAATTGGACTGTATGGACGGATGTGGGTGAAGCGATTAGGTCTAAAGGATTATAAAATTGAAAAGCAGCTTTTCATTTCTGCGAAATCCCCTCCGGATTAAATATGATGAGCGTCTGTCATGGACTGACACCCGGCCGGCACGTCACTTGAGCGCATCCGCACAGGCGCCCGCATTAAGGTCGAAGGGGTGAAGGCGCTGTCAGCCATGTAAGTGGGAAGCGCACAAGCCGCTCCTGTCCCTGTCTTCTTCCTGGCTGTTACACAGCCGCCGTAACCGACCCGTAACCCCCTGTCAGGATGATACCAAAACACTGACACATTCATTAAAGTCACGGCGAGTTCAGGGCACGCACTCGGCCGTGCACTTGGGGGGGGGGGGGGGTGAAGAGTTGAGAGCAAGCAAGAGGTAAGTAGGACAAGGTAGGCAAAGCGTAGATCACCCAATGAAACCAGACCGAAAATGGATCTAGTGACCTGGAGACAAAGGGTGAGAGGCAGGGAGGGTGGTTGCGGGGCTGGTGCAGTCGGCGGACGTCAGGGTGGGAACATGAGCCACAAGTGTGGGAGAGGATTGCGAGACAAGGTTGAGGAAAGGTTCAAATGGATCCAGATGCTTGTTTTTGTTCAGCGCCTTGTGAATATTGATTTACACTTGACTCATATGAGAACACAAGGGAATATTTTGGGTTGAAAGATGCCTCCACAGCTCTGTTGTTCTAAGTAAAGATTTACTCCAGCACTTTTACATCCCACGTCCACTATTGAGGTCAGTTAACAAATCGTGTGGACTAATTTGATTTATTCGTGTAAAAACAAACTCAACAGTAAATTAATAACGGAAAGACCCAGACTAAAGGTGTGGTGGCTTTCTGCTTTGACCAGTTGGCTGATCCATCTTATCTGACCTTTTAAATTTCTACCAACATTTTTCATAGTTGCTAGTAGGGGTGGCAAAATCAGTGATTTAATTTTGAGTTAATTTAAACACATGATTAATGGCCGCCCCTTACTTGGAAAGCCTGTACTGGGGGAATTCCAGTTGCAACACAGCAGACACGTCCACGTCAACATTTAGCAGTAGTAAATTTAAAAATAATGCATATATTTGTGGAGACTGGGGTTAAGTTGTATTTTACAATTTTAGAAATGTGCAGAATTTCACTCTGTGGTAGGATGGCATCAGAGGCCAACAGTGAAGTAATGACAAAGGAATACAAAGTATGATACCTAAATTGGCTTTTTTGGCTTATTGCTCATTACCCGACTACAAATTCCCAGTACATGTGCAAACACTTCTGCGCCGGCTCTTGAAGAGCACGCGTCAAACTATATGCTATGCACATATTGTATGTAATATGTTACACGTCAGCATTTGTTTTTAATGGCTGATTCGCATTTGAATTAGAGTCACCACCGATACGTGCACACCCTACTAAATACCATATATATCATTTGCAGGCAATTGCTTGGTTGCCGCAGCCACATTTTCAGACAGTACAATGAAAGTCATTACAGATAAACGTAAGAAAAATTAAACCTGGCAAACTTTTTTGTCAGCATCTTCTAGCTAAAAATGACAACAGTGAATACATTCTATTGAGCATTATGAATAATGGAAATGTTCAACTCAACACTTTTTCTTAACCGCGATTCAAACCCAAATCTCCTGATCACTTAAAGAGAAAATAATTCAACTTTGGTGTGAATCATTCTGGGATTAACTTCAATCAGTAGGTTGTGGAAAATGTAAATGTTCAATTAGCGTGCTCACAATACAATGAGGTTGTTTAAGGTCAGGGCTCTCATCATCCATACAGTTGCAAATTCACCCCGGCATGGCTTTACGGATATTTTATACACTGGGAAGAAAAACGGCTTTTCTCTAAACTGTTCCCACAACCCACCCATCCCTAATTTAGTAATTAATTCCCAATACTATGTTGTCCCCCATAATCTGCATTATACCGCAAAAGTTGGTTGCCACAGCTCCTCACATCCACTTTAGAAAGGGATGGAGAGCTGCTGCTGTGCTGCTTCTCACACACATCATCGTCATGTAAATCCACATGTCCTCCACGGGATATGAGGATTAGACCTCCAAAGGTTTTATTGAGGTATTTAGGTAAGGGTTAGGGCTACTTTATAGGCTTCACAGAATGAAAGTCAGTGGTAAGTCCTCGCTATAGATGACATTCAGCACCACTGGTGAGTTGTTTCTGCTAGGAAAAGCCCCCTGAAAAAGAAAAGCGAATTGGAATGCTTGCAGGAGTCAGAGCGACAGAAGTGTTCTTTTTTTTTCTTTTCCCTGGCGCATCAAGGTCACCCTGGGCTGGAATGTGATTGCAAGTTGCATGTCTGTCTAGTCTGTTGAGCACAGCAGATAAAACACACATGCTGATAATGTCACTGTGGTAGCAACTCCTCTCCTTGGCCTTTGTTTCAAGTTCTCTGAGAAAATAGCAAGAATGCGGGAATGTCATTCCCACTCACAGACAAGCCAAGACACGGGATACGCGCCGCAGACGCCGTCAGATGTGTGATTGCAACACACACAGACACAAAGAGACCAGCCCGGTAAAACACTCTCTTATGAGTACATAATGGTGCATAATTACACACATCCATTCCTTATGCATATACTCCTCATCCTCCAAAAAGCTCTGATAAGAATGTGATGACACACAAGTCAGGATAAAAAGTTTTCCAGCTCTTACATCAGTTTCTCCTTCCATTCCCTCTGGAAGGAAACACACACACACATTTGCACACACACGCACACGCACACGCATGTACACAAACAGATCTACGTAGCAAGCCCCACACTGAGATGCTGCCTTTTATTTGCTTACTTCAAGGCTCTATGCTGTAGTATGTACTGTAGCTCTGCATTCAGCTTGTGTGCCTTACAGCATTATCTTAATGGCTGTCTGGGGGCTGAACAACATTGCCTAATCTCGCTAAACAAAAGACAACCTTCCTCGCAGCGGACCGGGAATCCAAATAGTTTAGCTGGCCTGAGACTGCCATTCTCCTCCTACACAAACGTCTCTTTAGAGCATTAACTGTTGGTTTGAATTCAGCTGAAAGAAATAGATTTGGAATTGAGCTAAACCAGTTGAAACCATGCTAAATAGCGTGGTGTCAGATGGTGTCAAGTCAAAGTAAATGAGACTCATGTGAGGTTGCGTACGCTTGCTGACCATGCCAGAATGCTGGATCAAGTGGGATTTTAGTAGGCCGTCAGGGGGTGATTTTCATTATTGCCTTCTACTATCAACATTTATTTTGTTGGAAGGACTCGTTCCCACCGCCTGAGCGTTTTTTTTTCCTTCCTCATGTTTAGGTTACTTTACTGAGTAATATTAGACAAAATTACACATAAATCACAAGGAATGAGCTGTTGAGGAAAGAACAGGCACAACACATCTATCTGTCTACCACATCTATGGCAAGCCAATCACGGTGATTTATCACAAGCATACAGTCGTGGCCAAACCATTTGGCAATGATGAAAATGGGATGTTCACAAACATTTCTTCATTTTAGAACAGACTTATAGGCCTGGCGGGCTGCCATCTTTGTCTTAGGCACCCCCTCACCCCTTCATCGACTACGATTCCACACATGTCGTTCGTCAGCGCATCCGTGTTAGCTTGTGAGCGAAACGGGCGGACATTGGCAATATTCTAAAAAACTATCTTAGTTAAATTTTTTATATCCATCCATCCATTTTCCAAACCGTTTATTCCTCACAAGGGTCGCTGGATGCTGGAGCCTATCCTGCCCGTAGGCGGGGTACACCTTAAAATGGTTGCCAGCCAATTGCAGACATTTTTAATATGACAAATATTAAAGCCCAGGGTAAAAAATGAGGCCCAAGTTCTTCACACGTGGTTTAAAATCTCGTTTTGTTAAAATCTTCTCTCCAATCTTCAGCATCGATAACTAAAAACATCTGTGTTTCAGGGTGTACCCTGTAAACTGTAGGAAATAATCTGCCATCCATGAGTTAATATATAAAGCACAATTTAAAAGGGTATAATTAGACCATGTGTCATCAGGAGGCACAGCAATGAACTGTGGAAACTGACGGCGTGTCTCCTGATGACATCCCTAAGGGGATGCATGTAAAAATTAAAAAATATTGGGCCTAAAATTGAACCTTGAGGAACCCCACATTTAATTCCATTGCTTCTCGCTGACTGTCCATCACTGACCACCAGGCTGAGCAAGTTTTCTGGGGGTAACCCTGTAAAACCACATTTTACAGGATCCACCTTCTTTAGAACTTCTGTAGTTCAACCAGGGACACCAATAATGAGCTTTAGGATTCCAGTCCAGTATTTGTATACAACTTGTTGCTGATAACAGTCCCACGGGTCTTAAATTGTGGGAATTGCAAGGCTGACCTTGATATTTTGGAAAGCTGCTCAAAACAAAGTTGTAAGATATGATAGATGGTACACACGGTCTTGTACCTTGTTTTTCATAATCTCACGGTATACCTCCCCAATGTCTAATCTAGAATTTGGAGTTCAACCAACTTGGGGAAATGAACAAAGAAGAGGAAATGGTGCACTCAGTTGGCTACATGTAAAAAGGTGATGGAAATAGTCATGCAAAGAGTAAAAATAGCTGAAGGGTTGAATCGTGCGATGCATTTGCACTCCAGGACCATCAGTACATAAAGCGACTATTTTTTGAAAACGGTGCAGAAAACAAGTCTATTTTTCAAGCCGTCTATTATGAATGACTGGCTGTTCCATAAACTGTACACCTGCACTCTCTGTGCCCTGTAAAGTAACCAGTAAAAGGGGTCTCTTTCCAATACTCTCCCCTGCACTTTCACATTAACCACCTTCTCTTTGCCACACACACACACACGCACGCACGCACACCCCCACGCACCCCCACACACACACACAAACACACACCTAATTCACCGTCTGTCTTCCTTTTGATTGATCTCTCTCAGTTCCCTCAGAGTGTATTCATTTCTTTTCATTGCTCTCCATCTGGATTTCTGGAGCCATCTTTTAAAAAGCTGTTTTTTTTAATGACATCGAAGATTTTTTTTTAATGCAGCTTAATGGTGTCTTTAAATATAACAAATGGCTCCTAACAATCCACCCACCTCCCCCTTCTGTTTTTAGGCTGTAGTTTAAGTCGGCCACACCGCTTTAATTTTACTGATGAGATGTAGGAACAAAGGAGAAGGGCCTAAGTGAGAGTATGAGTAAAATGCTGTATCTTTCTATCAATTTTTGCTACTGGCGAATCAGAGCATATTTCTTACCGGGTATCGGCTTATTAGATCTTGTGTGAGCGTGAAAGACTGGCCATGGTAGAGCTCTAGTCCAAAGTCAATGTTGTAGCCCCGGGCTAAATGTAGCCATCTGTTTTCGAATTGTTAGTGGAAGAGAGACAAATCGCAAGATCAAAATGGAGATAGAAGAAGAGCGGAGGGGCTGTGGGGGGCAGACAGAAAACGAGTGGGAAAGACAGGATTGTTAGTCTGTGGAGTGACGCTGAAGGGAGATGAAGAGATGAAATAAGATGACTTGGACCAAACATGATGCTTCAGTGCAATGTGTGGTTGGGACAGAAGAAGCGAGAAGCTGCTGGACTACACCGCGATAGAATGAAAAAGATAGCGGCAAGTGGGTGCAAGGTTAGTGAGGGTGGGGCTTAAATCCACAAGTAAGGCCTCGCTCAATAAAGAGAGAATGAAGAGCTTTCTACCTGCGGTGTGGAGGTTACATAAATGTGAGTGGGCAGGCCTCGGCCTGCACTGATGTTCCAGATAGTGTTATTGACCCATGCCTTCCTTCCTTAATCTACGTAAGCAGCTATTTATGAGTGGAAGTGGCCGTGCTTTTTCCTCTATTTTGCGATGTGCTATGCAGCACACAAGTAGATCAGATAAGAAAGCTATCGGCGCAAGCATTAACAAAAATGCTTAAGAGCCCAACTGCAAGAAATTCAAGGTAGTGGAGAGAAATTTCAAAACACTATAAAATAGTCTGGCCTGTGTAGTTTTGCTGCATTTTGTAATTCAGTGCTTCTCTTTTTTTATATACTGTATATATGCTCTCTCCCTTGCCGCCAGGAAGAAGAAAATAATTTGTGTCCCACCAACTCCCCACAGCTAGTATAAATAGTATCATTATGCTTTTAAATTGGCATAAGTACAACCAGGGCTGGACTGGCACAAATAATCGGCCATGGTATTTTGGGCATTTTGACTTAGGCCCGCCGGGAAAGTCCAGTTCCCGACCACCCTTGCCTACTGCGAAGTTCTACCACTGATGTTTATTGGTTCAGTTTGCTCTCTATATTGCAAATGTATTAATGGGCTGCTCCCTCTGAATTGTGGGGTAAAATGGAGAAAAATAATCATTGAACAGCACCACATTGGCCCCAAAACTCTGCATAACATGGCATCCTTACTAACATTAACACTTATTTTTTGTCATTTATATTAGGGGTGTCAAAATTATGGTGTTAATTTTGAGTTAATTTCAAGTTCCATTCACACAACAATTTTTTTTAATGCACGATTAATGACTGCCCCTTATTTGTTTCTTCCTTCTTCTTCTTCCTACTCCCTTTTCAACATGTAAGCTGTGCTTAGTGATGATTATGTATGTAAAAAAATATTTTTATTTTTATTGCAGTATTTCTATTGCTGGTTTAAATGCTCAATAAACAAACAAACAAACAAACAAACATATAAAATAACTATTGAAGTGATGCGATTAATTAAAAATAATAATAATCGCCTGACACCCCTAATTTCTATACAATTAACCATTTGAATTTAAAAGTGTCTTTCTTCAAATGGGAAATTATGGAAAAGGAAATTGTCTTCATTGACAATATTCACCATAAAGACACTCTTTTAAGCAACATTCTAATATTTTTACTTTTTCAGACAAATATAAAAATAAGTTCATTCGTGTTAATAATTAGACCATTAAAACAAATTAGGTAAACCTTGATAACGGGCCAATGATAGGAATCTTTACTGACTGTTAGTCTGCTTACTTCGCACAACTTTCGGTTTATATTCTTCTCGTATATATATATATATATATATATATATATATATATATCTTGGCATCCTCTTGTTCTTTTGGAAAAAATCTTTAAGAAAGGGAAAACATAATTATTTTTATGTGCACTGAATTGATGTATCACATGACATTGTATTAAGATGAGATTTGAACTTTGAATGTTTTTTTGTGCTTAATAGCCATAATTTCCCCCAAAGTTTTTGTGAAATTTACAGTGCTACAGTCCACTGTAGAATGTGAAAATCCACAAAGGCGTACGTTATTGTTAGTAAAAGTTTGATTACAGCATGATATTCAATAAGCATCTTTTAAAAAATTTTGGGTTATCATTTAGTTTGTTAGTTAACTTCAATGTTCATGAAGGATGGGCTATAAAATAGGCATTGTGATTCTGTACAAACTTTTCCTTCATATTTTACATCCCATCGACATGTTTAGTCTCTTGCCAAAACCGAATGATCTTTGAGAAATTGAACAACAGCTTGGCCCCAGTTGCGCAAGACCAATTTCAAAGCGTTATAGCAAAGTCGGTACTTAATAGGTCAACACTGCAACCGGCGCAAATCACTTGTGCATTATTTAAAAGTCTCTGTTCTCTTGTTTTGCAAATACACACAGCTATTATCTAGATAGCCACTCACAGCCCTTAAGGTAAAAAGAGGGAAACGAAACCAACCAAAACAAACAACACGGCAGTCTTATTGAATATCAGATGTGACGATATAACGCAAACACGTTTTAATCAAAGTCATGCAAATGTAGCAGCCAAATTAGGGCTCCTGAGAGGTTTCCATGTGGATGAAACGGCAACCTTTAATCGTGTGGATGAAAGAATGCTCGACAAACTGAAATGCTATACCTGATGTATGGCCACAGACGCACAAGCACTTAAATGCATGAATGCGACACACGCAGTATCACACACAGTAAGATTAGACGCAGGGATAGAGTGTGTTGACACTGATAGTGCTTCACGCACACACTTTCTTGCTCTCTTTCTGCCTCTCTCAACGGTCAGTACCTTTTTTTAAAGCTTGAATAAAAAAGCGGCTGTGATGCCGTGTTAACATGAAAGCTTTCCTGGCTGTTTAAAAGAGCCGACTTTGATTAGAACGTGATTTGTGGAAGCGTTCTTAATGTTGGCCGCTGCTGACAACGATGCTTTTTAAATCCAGCGAAGCCGTAGCAGGGCAGCCTTCTGTCAAAGAAAATGTTGAATCAAGTATTTCACATCCGCATCTTTTTTTCTTTCCTTGAATCCTGTACTGTACCAGCTTTGCATGGTCAGACTTTCTGCAAATTACAACCACAAACTGACACCACTTTCAAGAGTGATCAAACGGCCTATTTGAAATAGTTTACTACCGCACTGCTAATTGAATATCAAACGGGGTTGCTGTGAGTTTTATGAAACAGTGTCACTTTCACATGATCATTAGCAATTAAGAATCTGCACTACAAAGAAAACAAAAGTAAAGTGGCACCTTGATTCATTCCGAGACCAAGCTCGTAACTCAATTTATTCGTAAATCAAATACATTTTCCCCATTGAAAGGAATTTAAATGTTATTAGTCCATCCCCATCCTGACAAGTCAGATTGATAATTGTGATTCACTCAAGGGAGTTCTTCACATTTATCAATCTGGAACTTCACTCGGCAGATCCGTTCTGGAAAGGCAGGACATTCAAACTGATTGGACGATTCGGCATCTTGTGCACGTTTATTTTGACCAATCACAGCAACGGATGAACGTCGTCTTCGGTCTCATCTTAGTAAAACATCTTTACCAGATAAAAATGCTCGAAGCGCTAGGAAATAGTGAATAGAACAGAATTAATTGCAGCGTCCATTCATCTGTCAGGTTTGTTTGTCCCCCCCCCCCCCTCCCCCTCCAACTTCTTGGTTTCGTCCCGCCTTAAACAACGCCTGATTGGTCCGACCTGAAAAAGGTCGTTTGCGAACGTATCAGTGGGAGAGGTACAAGATGTGTTCTCGTAGTATTTGTGAACAAATACTGTGAGAATTCACCTTGTTGGCAAGGTTAGTCCATCCCAGGACCCCCCTCCAAAAAAGCCATTCTTAAAATGTGTTATAATAAAGAAAAATAGCACTGTATTGTGCACAATTGGGATGTTCCATATCGCTTTTTTTCCAAAAGTATGCAACCCTTGATTAGTTACCGAAACCAATATCATGTGCCACTTCTGTGCTTGTGCTTAAAATTTCCCCCAAAAAACAATGACAGATCATTTTAAGCAGGGTTCCCACGAGATCTTAAAAAATCTTAAAAGCATTGAATTTATTAATTTGTAAATAATACATTAAAGAGTCTTGAATTGATGTATCTTAAATTGTATGCTGTATGTGACTTCTCCATGTCCCATCTCCTCATTTGTCATTCAGATTAAATAACGTAGCCGAAATAAACGAGAAGCCAATTATTGAGAACGCAACACAGCCTTGGGTCAAAATTGTTGCAAAAAAATACAACAAAAGTCCACCGAAGATCATGCCCTACAACACCACTACACATTATGGTTGTGTAATATGTATTAAGGGTTTTGTATGTCTTAAATAGGTCTTGAAAAGTCTGAAATTGAACCTGAAGAGACAAATCTTTTCATTTCTTTGATTGTTTTGCAGCTTGTGCCTTGACAGCAGTAATTACAAGTAGACGTTCGAATCGACTTCCGTCTATAACGAATGGGGAAAGGGGGGGGTGACGCATGCCGTAAAGCAGTCAGTACATTTGTAGTTTTTTGTGTGGCAGGGTTCCTGCCATCCTCCTCAAAGTTACTTTGTGCCAGTAAAAACGATACAGACCCCCATCAGGCCATGACAAAGGTACCATTCAACTAGTTGTAAGATGTTTCATCACAAGAGTTATGAAAATATTTTTGGGAGCTTGAAACGTTTTTTAGTGTTGCATTACGGAAAAATGCTATATAGAGATATATAGGTCTGTCTTTCAAATTATCTTTAATTTAATGTGCCAAAATTACTAATGGTATCGGTACTTTGTATCGGTGACTACTCAAGAGTTGAGTACATACAACAGACATATTAAAAGAAAATGTAAAGAAATAAAGTTTTTTTTTTTTTTTACTTACTGTGCATACTGTAATATTCATGTGTTGATTTTTTGCCATTAAGGTGCATTGCCTATTGAGTGACGTTTGTTGTTGTTGTTGTCTTTGTGTGTTTGATTATTTGTCCCGTTTAATAAATAGCTGAACTTGGCTCTCCTTGCCCACATCAAAAAACATTCACATCAAATAATCAAAGGGCAGCAAGTTGGAGTGATCCTCCTGAAGTTTATTGATTTACAATATAGTGGAGCGTAACAAATATATAATGCACTGTATGTACGTATGCATGACAATTTATACTATGAAATTGTTCTGAATTCAGCGCAAGGTTGAGCATTATGTGTTATCGGTATCATGGGCAGTTCAAAACTGACATGATCCAGGGAAACATTTACTTCATTCCACACAGAAACAATGACATATTTGCTGCTATATGAGCAGCCTTGGGCCTTTCTGCAATCACTCCTCTGCACTCAATAGCACTGCGTTGTGTAGCCGCCAACATAACGACTGTTCACGCAATTATTTTAGACAGCTTGGATACAAATGCAGTGCAATGGTTTGCTTGGACAGTTCAGCCTGGGAAGACTACGGTTTACTTCCTTTATATGAGCCATGTGTGAGACCCTCAAGGCAAGTGCGACTCTTGTTTGCAAGACCCTGCACATGGATGGAGCACTAGCCTATGGGGGAAGTATGTAGAGATAGTTTAACAATATGTATGTGAATCACATGACGACAGAAGTGTCAGTATGTTGGTACATACCCAAAAATGTCAATTATAATAACTCTCTCCATTCAACTTTCACCTTATATTCTAAATAATGTTTATGAATGGTGTTACCACACGCTAAATTAAAATAGGTATCTAAAATGAAAAGTCTCCAGTGGCAACAGTGACTGATAGCAGGCGGGGATTCGCTTCCAATTAAATTGTTGCTCTGAATGCAGCCAACACGCAGCAGCCCGGTGATTTTCTTTCACAGCATCACGTCTTGCGCAGAAAATCAATTTCCAATTTCCAATATCACGGAGTAAGTCGCTTCTACAATTTGAAAGCTCCACAAGTGAGATTATGAATAGGATGCAGCACAAAGGCTCGTAACGAATGATTGGGAGGGCTAATAAAAGTAAACAATGAATGCTTTCTCCATTTTTCATCCTCATAAAATATCAGTCTTTGTTGTGCTGAAGGATTATTTTCTCCAATCCAACAGGATCTCACCTCACCCAAATCAATGCATTGGTCCGTGGTGTTACATTCTAGTCAATGTATTAACCCAAATATATTTGTTTGCAACTGGTGGTGATGTTTTTAAAACGTGGGTCATCATAATCATCCATATTTTTGATTAGCTGTATTTGCTGCACAATAAACTCCTGCTGTTGTGGTTATCATGCTGTGTTTGTGGGGCAGACACAGCAGGCAACCGGCTGTTGCTGTGCCAAACACTGTATAAATTACAAATAACTGGTAAATAATCTGACATCTTTTTGCCTGCAATTGCTATATCAGACATGCTGTTTTATCAGTGTTGAGCAGTGTTTCTCATGTTACTTGTTTAACTATGCTTCTCAGTTGCGAGGCGGTAACGTGAAGCTCTTTTTGTGATCAAATAACTTTAGCAGCCACAGAAACTGCACCTTTCCTCAGGCAGTTCTAAACTTTGAATTCAAATCTTCCATTTAACATCACATAAATATCCACCTTAGATGGTGTTTAAAAAGATTACCTTGAACTGTCTTATAACGAAGGATGGAGAGTGAGCAACTGAAGACAGTGGCAGAATGTGTGGACTCCCCGTAGTCATATGTTAGCTCATTGAATACCAGCCATTTTCATTGGAACAACCCCCCCTTCAGTTCATACCAGCCGTTTTACTGGATTGTTTTGTTCTGCCGATCGCTCATTTTCTGCTTCCTCCACGCTGATCTACAACCCGCAGTAGTGACAGAGGACACTCCAAGTCCAAATATACACTTCCTGTTTCTCTTCTTCTGCAACAAGATCCTTGCGTGATACTGGCTGATCTTATACTTGCTGCCACCTACTGGCCGTTTTGTTTCAATAACATTGCGGTCAAGCCTATTCCTTCAGTCAGAAGATGCGTCAGACCCTCCTGTACACTTGTGCATTTAAAAAAAAGCTTATGACGTATTTATACGTCATGTGTACGCAGCGACTATGACGCTAATGACGTATTGCTACGTCATATGTATTGAGAGAGTTAACAAAGTGAGGCTAATTATTCAGTCCTTACCAAACATTTATATTTCCAGTGTTTAATGTGCAATCCTAAAAGAAAGCTTTCAACATCCAAGACAAGTCAAACACAAATTTAGGACACGCATTCAAGTGTTTCCGAAAGTTAACACACTTGCCAGCTAAACCACTGGTAGTCATCAAAACTCAGTCAACAGCTAACACAGCACTAGCTAGCAACATACAGCAAACATGAGAAGCAGATCAGGCCAAGAATATAACAATTGTTTTACATAGAAACATTATTTTTGCAGGTTATTTTGGTTATTAAGGCAGTTTGATGTAAACAAATAAATAAAATAAACACATAAATAAATACATCTCTTTCACAGTTTGTGGTTGCTTATCTTAATTGCGTTTCTCTGACGGGTAGCTTAAGAGCAGTGAAGCGTCAGAGTTTAATATACTTTAACTTGGATCTTAGCTCACTACTTTTCCCAAGTTGCTTGTTTAACACTGTGTGTTCTGCTGTATTGACAGTTTAATCCAGGTACCTCTGAAATCTACCTATGCAGGCAACCACTCTGGGTGCTCCGAACAGTTTATCAACCAATGGGGTAGATACCACGGACTTCCGACTTCCGTAAGTCACACACTCACGCCGTTTCCGGCCACTGCTGCGACACACAGGCCGCGTCCCAACGCTCGCACCCCTACCCCTGCGCCCCGCAACCGCGCAGACCCGCCGATGGGCGCGGGCGCGCAGGGCATCTCTGAAATGCTTCGGAGAGACACACGACACGCTCGCACCCATCGACGGGAACGCGCAACCGTGGGGCACAAAGGCGGAAGAGCAAGTACCGTGACGCGGACCACACGTTGCAAACAGCAACCGGAAACAGCGCTGGTGTGTGACACTCGGAAGTCGGAAGACCAGCCTCCTCCTTTTTTTTTTATACATCTTCTAAACGGGCTTCCAGAAAATTTGATAAAATTGAGTGTACATACAGATTAATTTTCTTGAATGTTTTCAATGTGAGACATTGCTGTTTTCATCATTCTTATACGTTTCCAGTAAAAACTGCATGATTCCTAATGACACCATTCAGATGAAAAGTATGTTTGAATGTCACATTTTGAAAAGGTGATTTTTAATTCTGACAAACAACAAAATAGCAACCAAGACCTTACTTCATTTGCTTGCCGTCCTGTTGAAAAGTATGTGTCCAATGTTTTTATGTCTCTTTATCAAAAACCAAATAACATTTTTAAGCACAAAATATGGAGATATAATCTTTTAGGTGGGTAAAATATTCAGGACGTAGGCATCTATGAAAGTGTACGTCTTGGTGCTGATCCAAATTAGGCCTTGGCAGAGGTCTACATTCTACTGAGTGCCAATTTCATTTCATTTTGTGTTTGTTAGCATAATTATGCAAAACTATAGAACTGATTTTCATAAAACTTTGAGGAAGGTTGAGAAATGTGCCAAGGAAGAACCCATTAGATTTTGGTCTCGAGCCAGGATAAAAAAAAAAAAATGTTTTTAACGTTCTGATATCAACATTCCATTTCCTTTCATTCATCATACTGAATAACTACAGTAACACACAGGAGATAGGTGTACAACGATAATGTGTACTATTTAGCCCTAATTAGAGACGTGTTTGGCCTTGGCAGAGGGCTGCACTCTAAATAATGTCATTCCAGTTGACATAAAATAATGTAATGCCCTTGTATGGTGTTAAGGACGATGCAGCCACTGATTCATTTCAGTCACTTTATTACAACCCCCAGAAACAGAATGCACATTCGACAATCAGCTACAACTCACTCCACACGCAGAGCCACACACACACACACACACGCACAGACTGACTGATTTGACCCAACACTTAATCTTAAAATTCCCTTTGCTCTTTCAACAGAAATGTTCCTTTGCTCCCTCATCTTTGCTGAGGTCACACCCGTCAATTATTCCCCTACTTATCAGTTACAGACGTTAGAATAATTTGTACACGCGAATTAACTGCTGGGAAATTGCTAATTCATACCGCCGAGCAAAACAGACATATCGTAGATTATTGTAAAGCAAGAGTGAGTAATAAGAATAGGTCATTAGTTTTTGGTGTACACCTATATGTTCAGTATGCAACAAACATTACTTTCAGCCACAGCATAACTATCTCACTATGGCGGATGTGGAATAATTAGCATTCTTAAACATTATCTTTTAATACCAGAAGTCGCATATTAATCAGTCCAAGTCCTCGGCGAAAGGCTCAGCTCAGTGTCGGATGCGACAACAGACGTAATTTCTTAACGCCCAACTGTAATTTTCAAAGGCAATTGCGAAACTTCTGCCAAAGTAGCAAAGTGTGATGTAAGGTTATTGATGGGAATGGGCTGAATCCTCCCCTGCCTTCTCATTAACTCGCCTCTTTTCCTTCTTCCTCCTCCGTTCGATGGCCCGGCTGCGCGCTATCTGTCTCTGGTGTATCGAATGGCACATGCACGCGAACCGCCGTACACATCAACACACATCAATGCGCGCACACGCGCATGCAAGAAGTCTGTTTGCATACCAAAAGCATATTTCATAGCTCAAAGAAATTGAAAGCCGTATTAATTATGCAGACTACACGCGCGCACACACACACACACACACACACATATGGAAAGAAAGAGTGAGGGTGCTCTTGTGTTCCATTCTTCCTCTGCGTCAAAGGAGTCAGAGTGTGAGAATGATTGAGTCGCTCTGCGTCAGCGAGAGAGCGAATCAGAAATTGTGCAGTGAAAGAGAAAGAGTGCACTGTCCTTAACCGTGCACACTCATGTTTATGTGTGTGTGTGTTTTGTCTCGCCAGTATAACGCCCTCTCTGTGTCCCCCAAGCCACTCAGTGTCACTCACACACACTGAGACTATTGTCAAGACGTTGGCTGATGTGCCCCCGAGGCCATTTGTGTGCCACTCTGTCCATCACAAAAGGGCAGAGAGGGCTTCACTTAAGTCACCGGTGTCCAAAGTCTAGCCCTTGGGCCAATTGCGGCCCGTGGTCCATTTTTAACCAATCAGCCACATATTTGAAAGTTCGCTTGCTGGTACAAGCTCAGCTTTACTCTCTTTGTTTGTGCTGTTAGTTTTCTACTTCAAAACAGTACCATGCTACATTGTTTGTATCATTTAAAATGAGACATAACAACAATGGCGGAGAACAAGTGCTACCGCTTTTGCCAATGTCAAATCGAAAAGCAAATTGAACTATGTAGTATGTGCTTACCACGTCATGCACACAGTGACGTAAAATATATATATATATATATATTTCACACCATTCTGTGAAGTAAGAATGGAGAAATAATGTTGGGGGGGAAATGCTAAGTGTATTTACTTGTTTACTGTTGTTCAATTGTTCAGCCAAGATAGCATTTAGCATTACCCAAAGTTTTAGGCAAAACCACTGGCCACCTGATTGACTAGCAATGTTCATACTTTTTTTTTTTTACTTTGTATTTATTTCTTTTTTTATTTTGCTTTCAGAGGATGAAGTTACGTTTGTTGTATCCTGTGATTAGGGTTGCCAACCGTCCCTTGAAATACGGAATCGTTCCGTATTTAGAAATGTATGTACGAGTCCCGTATTGACTTGTCAAGGTACGCACTTTGTCCCGTAATACAGTGAGAATCAAAAATATCCATAAAATGTCAATGGAATTAATGAATAACAGTGTCCTTTATGTGACAACTTACGGTAACGTTCAAACGACTTTCTGCTCTGTGACCAATGAGCTGACAGCACATTCATCACGTGTATGACATCTTATTGGTCGACGTAATGTTGCTTGGCGGAAGTACATAGCAGAAGAGCGCAATCCGACCCGCGGTAGAAGTACTACTACGAAAAAGGCAGAAAAATACCAAGAGGACTGGGAAGCAAAACAAATGGGTCGAGAAAGTGCGTGAAAATATCTATCAAGCGAGTTTTTCAGGGAGTTGGCAACCCTACCTGTAATCTTTGGTGTGAACGTAGCATTAGCATGTGGCTGTTAGACCCAGTAAGTAAACAGTTTTTATTCATGAGGAGAAAGAGGGCAGAAAGAAAACGGACCACTGTATTGGAGAGTGGGAAGCACGCAAAGTAATCCCAAAAAATTAGCAATTGCCTATTTTGATAGTTTAAATTAAGGCGAGACTGATATGGATTTTTGAGGCAGATGTCAATTCCGATATTTGGGCAAAAACAATACAAACTTATTTTTAAAATATATAATGAATAAAGTAACTTTTTTGGGAGTATCTTAGCATTTACAACAACAAAGATATGAATTAGATTTGACAGTTTCACAAAACTTTGCCATTTAGTATTGTTTAATTTGCTGTGAAAGCTCTCTGCTGACTACTGCTTGTGCTGTAAGATGTGGCCACAAAAAAAGTAAAAATGTTGGCAGATGCATACTGACTCTACCATGTGTTTGAACGTGAGTAGTTAATTCTGAACACAACTCCATTGCCAGTTATAAAATGGTTCTGCACACTTGTGGAACCATATAATCACAGTTGTTTGCTTCTTCAGCTCTTGAAGACGTTTTGTTTTCTTTTTTCAGTTAGGTTGAACAGGTTATGACTCACAATGAAGGTAAAAGAGGTTTTGAAATTATTGATATCGGTCCAATTTGTTTAAACTGGAATTTGAACAGGGCAGGTTATGTAGACTTCTTATGTACACTGTACTTCCTTGTTGACTTCACTACTTATTTCATTCAGTGCCATTGACGGCTATAGACGTGAAAAAAAATCAATTTTAACTGGGCTGGCAGTGAATGCAGGGCTTTGGCAGTGTCTTATGGCATCTTAGGGCATTTCAAAAAGAGCACAAAAAAATGACTCGGCAAGCTTTTTTAGCTTCCCTTTAGAACATTTAGCCGAGTCAAAGGCCAAGGCCAACGCTGCATTCGCTCCTCTCTGACAGCACATTAGGCCAAGCTCTGTTTAACCTTGTAGCGTGAGTGACGCTGATTCTAAACTGGCGGGATGGATTTCAGTTTGTTGCGGTGTGCCGCCGCCTCACTCTTCAGCATCACAACACAACGACTTGATGTGGGGGGGAGGGGGGGTGAGGGGGGGGGGAGAGGCCAGCAAGAGATGCAAGGCAAAGACGTGGCCAGATATGATAAACGACACAATGCGAAAAAGACAAGTATGACTTGTCAGAGATAAAAGTGACGGCATATGGAAAGCGAGAGTGGACGCGACGCGAGGAAATAGGAAGTGTGCATTTTGGAAGTGGAGAAGAGACCTTGCAGTCAGATATCTGATGTCCTTTATTGACTGTCTATTGTTCACAGCAGCACTCCTAATTACTCTCAACAGGGTGCACGTGTGTGTGTGTGAGTGAATACATCCTCATCCTCACTCTTACTCTACCATTCACTGCCTCTTCACAGCGATGCCATTGTCCACCCTCCTCTGGTCAAACTTAATGGACATTAGTAGTGCTCCTAACGCGCACACAATTAGAGTCTAATGGTCCACACAACCAGAGAGCAGTCATACATATGTATGGACGCCGGTCACACGCACACGCACACACAGGCTCCCTTGTGCGCCACCATCCTGTTGGCGTCTTTTTCCCACAATGCTCGTTGTCATGGATATTTATAAGAGAATGACTGTTATAGGGATGAGCCGTGGAAAGCCACGAGCATCACGAGTGAGCCGCGTACAAAAAAAAAACAAAAACACTTCAACAAAAGGAGCTAATCTGAGTCATGGGCATTTGTCCGGTAAGCCTGGCCTCACATCAGACCCTATGAGCTTTTGTTGCTGTTTTGTTTTCAACCCCCTATACATGGCCCAGCCTGCACAAAGGGATAAACATTTCAAAAGCCTACGAACAGAGTCAGTGATTTTTCACTGTTCATTCTGTGCGCAAGCCCAGATGGAGGCTGGGTGGGAGTAGGCAAGTTTGACCAATGCCAAAATGGACAGCTTGTTGGTAACAAAGCTGTGGTGAATAGCAATGCGGTAGGCCAGAAGTGATCACTCTCCTCACACACACACACACACACACACACACACATTTGTACAGTAACTAGCTCGGGCAATTATAGTGAGTTAAGTGGACACTAGCTAAGCTTTAATTGCTCCCAGCGAGAGGAAGTGATCTACGGTCTTAGACGTTGTGCACTGCACTGCAATGGTGTATATCAGAGAGATGGGTAGTACCAGCGGTGCCCACATGAGGGGCCCGCACTGCTGCAGCAGAGAGAGAGAGAGAAAGAGAGAGACTGCATCAGGGCGATCAGATGACCTCGCTGCTGCAGTTAATGTTCTCTGGCACTCAGACACAAGGCTAAGGCTCTCGCTCATACCGCGGGGCTGCTGTACTACAAGCTAATGTGTGTGTGTGTGTGTGTGTGCGGAACAAGGGACCATGCCACAGCGTTGATATAAGTAGCTAACGCGGTTCTTCATTTCTTTCTTTAAGTCTTTATTGAGTCTTTCTGTAGTTGTGCCGCACTCCCCCCCCCTTTCTCCGCACCTCGTGCACCCCCACCCCCTCCCCTCTTCCTCCCTCCCAACCCTCTCTGCCTCTCCTTAGCTCCCCCTCTTCTTCCTCTCTCTGCAGTGCAGCATGGTGATTATCATTCCTCTCACAGAGTCAGGCCCGATAGTCAGATACTGCTGAGCACCCTTCTACATCACCTGCTCCTAGACGGAGCAATGGAGGGAGGCAGACAGAGAGAAGAGAGAAGCGAAGGAGGTCTGCAGAGAGAGAGGGAGAGAAAGTATGTGTGCATGTGGAGGAGACAGGAGAAATTTGGATAGGAGTGCAGGGGCATGAAAAAGGGACGATTTGTGGAGCTGCAGAGGTGGTCCCACTGCAACAAACTGCATATAAACGTGTGCGTGCGTGTGCGGCGCGCACCCCTGAAAATAAGTGTGCCCAATATGTGTGTGTCTTTCCACTATTCGCATGGCGGCCGAATGTGTGTTGTGGCAACAAGGCGCCTTGGCTCATCAACGTGCGAGCAGACAGTTGCTGTTTGTTTCGCATCGTCCTTCCTCCCACCAGCTGTTTCAACTTGCTCCAAGTTATCTTCTGCATTCTGCAAATACCACAAGAGTCTAGCCAGAAAGACCACCGGTCACATTCTGGCAGCCCCACTAAACAATACAGACTCACAAGAACTATTTATTTTGTTTTACTTTGTTTCAATCATTGTTTTTAAGCAGAATTACCGTACATGAACATGTTTTGCAGGTGAGGGGTACCTAGAATGTGTTCTCGAATAAATCTGGACATGCTCCCACTTTGTCAAGCATAGCAAGAAATTTATATAGCCTTTATTAAAAATAAACAAATAAATAAAAAACATGTCAACACTTACAAAGGTAGCCCTACTTCACAACTGTTTTTCCTATTTTTTTGATAAGTGAACGGTTATAAAAAAAATATAGGAACCATGTAAAACTCAGACACTGACCATAAAATGTTCGATACCACTTTTTTATTCAAACGAATACTGAGTACGAGTGCTCAACTCTAACCGATACAGAGTAGTAACCGATACCAAGTACTGATACCACTAGTACTTTTGATACATACCTCGCCCCCCCCCAAAAAATGACATATTTTTAAAGAAATAAACTTTATATCCCAATATAGCATTTTCCCATAAAGTGACAGTGTGTTGAATTTACTGCCATCGAGTGGTGAATTAGTAGAACACAAAAACATAAGTTTGATCTCCATGTTTCGGTGCCTCAGAGAGACCACACTTCGCAAGCCTATCACCAATTACTACTTTCGCGAAGTTCTTCTCTTTCTGGTATCTGTTGCAGAATGATGGCGCAAAACCATGTTAGCCTCCTGTAAAGCACGGCACGACATATATAGTATAATTAGCAATTACAAAACCTACAATTAAATAAAAACATGTATATTGATGTGATAGAACATATTTTCTTGCATATTATTGAAATCAATAATGTTTTTTAAAAATGAATGAACATTGAAAAATTGAAAAATGACCAGTACTGATACCACTAGCACTATAGATACATAACATTTCCCCCTCAAATAAAGCAATGGCATATCATTTTAAAGAAAGACCCATATATTCCAATATAGCATTTTTTTCTCAAAATTGCTTGAAATTAATGGCAATTTTCTATTCTAAATTGTGATTTCTCGCTCCTGATCATAAAACGGCCAAAAAAGGGTAATATCGGCCGATTTCGCTAGCACCGATACCTTGAAATAAGGGCTGGTATCAGTACTGAGTACTCGCTCATCACTACATAAATGATATCCACCTCTCACATCTTTTTAGATTAAATAATTTAAATACTACTACAATACTACAAGCATGGTGCTTGTGTTTTTTTCTCGTGTTAATACAAAAATGTATTTTAGTTAATCAGTTAGCTAGTCATCTAATTAGTTCTATTTGTACATTCAATATTCATGTCATGATGTCCGACACACATACGATTGTAGGAATTCACTATCAAAAACGCTCCTTGGAAAAGGTTCTAATAATGCATAGTCATATATCATATAATGCATAAAGTGCAGCCTACAATTTAATGTTAACATTTTGTGCAGTTTCCCTCATTTAACCGACGTTTGTCTTCATCTCCTGACCCGTGTCTCTACCTGTCCGCTTGACCTCACGCTTACGCTCAGTAAACAACGCATCTGTGCATTTGCAGCCAAGCCTCAAGGGGATACGCATTCCACGTCACTCACGGTACAGACACACGCGCACACATATACACACACACGCACGTCTATATTTAAATTATCAGTGTAAATATATCACCTTCAAATGAATTGTTAACACATTTGCCCCGTTCGCGTGGTTTATTGTGAAATGCTTCCTGTCAGCATAATTCACTCCATCTCCTTCTTTGAAGTCTTTGATGCATAACTTGAACAAAAGCGGCAAACGGCTTCAAAAGATTCATGTATGAACGTTTCATGAACAAGCCTGAAACTCACAACAAAGCCCGTGAATGCACTCAATCACACAGAGGTCAAAGGTGAGTTTGCACTATTCGCAGGCCCCTTTGGCAAAGTGATAAAACAGACAAGTGACGATAACAAAGCAGTGTTAAGGCTTGCAGACTAGTTTGTGTTGATGAGATGAAACAAAGCAGCAAAGATATTCATCTTCATATCTCGCTAGATAATTTCACACTTAAGGCACATGTGGCGGGAAAAAGATAAAGTAAGCGGTGGTGGATCTAATGAAATATTCATGGTGAAACGCTAAGGAGTGCAAGAATAATGTAAAAATGGTTGAACATTTTTGAACATCCCAATTTCTATTTTTTTTTTTAATGCAGTTTAAATTCATTAATCAATGCAACTGTAAGAAATACTTGTAGTTGTCGGCTCCTGTTGGATGATGACTTTTTAAGCCACTGCGCCAAATACAAATTGAGAGTCGTAAGTGTGCGTTTGTCATCAAGCTAACAGCGATTAAGACAGTTTGCTACTGGAGAGACATTAACTCAAGGCAAAACAGACTTTGTGACCTATCGGTTCAAATTATTTTTCTCTGTGTGTAAAGTCACTCCCCACTGAGGATAAAGTGCTTTATAGTGCATATTTGTATCCCACTTCTTAAAAAAATCACTTAGTAGGAAACATTCGAAGAGGCAAAACATTTCTTTTTCTATGTTTAATGACTTCCTTTGCCAGTTTAGCCATTATCTTGACCGTACTTCAGTGCAGAATGTCTTATTCATTTTAATAGTGCCGTCATTGCGGCAAAAATTGTTGGGAAGTTGTTTTGGTAGTGAGGATGTTTTTTTTTTTTTTTTGAGAAACAGTAAGCAGAAATTAAGTTTACTGTCGTTCTCAAAGGATACAGATCCACATTGTTCTGCCAATCGTTTAAAGAGTGCTTGGTTGTGGATTCACAAGCAGGAATCACAAATAACAAAACAATGTGACTCTCAGCTCAACTCACCTTTATTTGAATTTCTGAATGTTGGCAGTTCTGTTTCAGTTATATGCCTTATTAGTACTTCACAATTATCTGTTAGGCATTTACTTACCCATTCAGTTGTGTCTAGTATTTGTTTAATGAACCTAATTTTCATTTGTGCTAATATGGCTGAAACAAGCCCCACAATGAATCGGTCTTCCCTCCCTTTAGGGACATCTAAGCCCCCTCAACGTATTTGGTAAATCTGGCCTTTAATTGAGTTTTACAATATCCCTTGCGGATGGCTATGATCCACTTTTTTGCCATGGAAATAATCACATTCAACAAGCGGAGATGTGTCCACGAAATGAACTCCATTCTTAAGGACAGCGAGCGAGCAGGGTAATTAGGATGCAAAGTTTCACCCCTCAATCTCTGTTAGGAAAAATATCAACTACCTGACAGGCGAGATTGCAAAGAGGATGTCAGGTGTCTGCTTGATTGACGGCCGGCCTCTGGCTGCTTCCTCGCAAAACCCACGCAACAGCACCTGCAGAAAAATAACTCGATAACAAATGCAATCGTGCGTTGATAAAAGAGGTATCCCTTGTGATAGCGGCCAACGGCAAGTTAAGATTTGTTTGAGGGAAATACGTATTGTCATCCACCCTTAGACGTTAAAAATAGATATATGCCTCTCTGAGCTTTCTCCAAAAAACAAACAACAAAAAAGTAGATATATACCTAAAAGTTGTTCTTTCAGTCTTTTGGGCAGGTCAAAGCCCCCAGTTCGATCTACTTTACATTTCAAATGGTCACATATGATGTGACATGTGATACGAACCACACACAACATTTACAACCGCACAAGTGTCAACACCGCACAAGTGTCAATACATAAACAATTCGAATACAAATGTTGACTTATATTTTTAGTTGGCCTGGACTGAATCTTACTTTCTGTAATTTGAATGAGAGTAATCTCCGTGTTATTGACCTTTAACATTTTATACACATATTATGTACCATATTTCAACAATATTCAATGATATGTTCTTGTGCTGCAATTTAGATTCCCATCAGTTTTGGAATGTGTTTTTTTTGGCAGACGTGGATGAAGTATGCAGTGATACACGCATATTATTTGCCGATTTTGTTTTGGGAACTTATCCTCCAGTATTTGTTGAAATAAACAGTTACTATGTAACTATGGTTCGATCAGTTCCGAATGACCGCCAGAGCGTCCTGTCAACCCGTGAGACGATTCTGAAGAAAATGAACATCTGGTTACATTAAAACTCATAGGGTCTTCCAGGGGTCACAGGTCACAGACTATTTTAGTATGTCTAACTCAAACTGTGCTCGACTGCAACAAGCAAAGCCGCGACGTCACCGCGTTGAAAGCCATCTCAGCTCAGCCGTCGACACCAATTCAATGTGGCATTTTTTGACGAATCCGAGTCATTCTCGCAACTTATACTCACGGAAGGTCCATCAATCTGTGACTGGCGACGCCCCTTTGCTGACAGATGAGACGCGACAGACGAGGTGCCGTATGTAAGTCTTCTCCCGCTGTATGAAAGCCGGAAGCCTGTCTGTCAGGTGAGGTTAAATCCTTTACGTTTAAATAAATTATAATGGATACATAATTGACTCTGGATGAAAGATTGACATCCATAGGAAGCGATCTGGCGTCTCACTTGGTAGTAACTAATGGGTGCGAGTGACGGCCTGTCAATGTGGTGACGTCACATCCGTCCTCAACATGGCGACGAGCATTAAAATTAACCAGCGGAATTAATAAAAGACTAGACCAAAAAATGGGAAACACCAGATATTTATCAAACGTTACATTACATGCTCCGTTTCCCACAAAATGGAACTCCGGAGGAACACTTTAAGCACCGCCTCCGGCGGTCAGCAGTGATGAAATAGAGATCTCCAAATGTAACGGTTTTGTGTATTTTATATTAGCTTCTTTTATGTAAAGAAATAGTCATTTCTTTGTTTGTTTGATAGTCTCTCGCAGTGTAAATTCCTATGTCGGCCTTAGGGCCTATGTGACGTAACCTATGTCGATTTAACTCCAGACGTCACCTGACTCGTGTTGGTTACACCTTCTGGCAGGAGAAGCAGCAGCAAAAAAGGATGTCCATCAGATTTGACTGCACGTTTTAATCACATTGATATTGAACAACAACACCCAAAACGTAATGTTATACACATAACTAACCTGTATAATGTGCCCAACGTGCTTTTAACATTAATCGAGTCATTCATAATGAAATGCAAGATTCCAGATCTACAGCATTCGGATATATACACAAGTACCTCATTAATTTTCCGTCATCCTACTTGTGAGCATCTTTAGAAGTCTTCAAAAGACTGGAGGGGTACAAATGGACATGGATGACATCTGGATTCGTAATGAACCTTCATCTTTGGTCTCTCACTTGCAGGATAAGTGTTCCTTCATGTAACTCTAGCTAGCATTAGCATTTGTCAACAGGAAGAGTATCATGGTTTTTCTATCCCTTCTTCGATATGCACTTGTTTTTTACTTTGGATCTTGTCAACTGGCCTCGTTGTCATCTCAGAACTACAGCCATGACCAGATGGTAATTAGCAGGGCTGGACTGGAAAAAAAAAAATCAGCCCTTGCATTTTTGGCTTAGACAGACCCATCAGAATTAGCGGCGCGCAAGTGACTAGTGATTTATGTATTTATGTTCCCCGGGGTATAGTTGCATTTTATAAAGTGTTAAATTGGTTATGGTTGGTAGTGGTTTAAGTGGTGAAATGGTCATGTTTACTGTGACGATTACATGCAGCAGTGCAATCAAATATATGTACTGTAAGCTAACAATATTTTGCCCATCTTTAAGTCTGAGGTCTGATGATGGTCCGGATCAGGCTTCCTCACTCCTGGCCCTCGGGGGCCAAAGTCCGACAGGTTTCCGACGCTTCCGTCCTCCACCACAGCTGATTAATTTAATCAGCTCATCAGCAAGCTCTGATAATGATCCTGATCTTTACAATCAGCTGTGTTTGAGTACGAAAACATCTAAAACCTGCAGGACTCCTGCCCTCAAGGACCAGGAGTGAGGAAGCCCGGTCTGGATGGACAACTCCGTGTCGTCAAACCTAAAATGTATGCAAAATCTGCAGAGGCCCCAAAGGAAGCTGCTTTTCATCCTGACAACCGTATTTGTTGTTTTGCTGTGTCTTCGCACGTCCTGTTGCTTGATTATGCAGACCAGCATGCAGCAGGACACAAACTCCACATCCAACTGCACCGCACGATTCGCACAAACGCTTCCTCGCGCAGATGTTGTATATACACAAACACACGTGTTGAATATGCAGACACATGTAACAAGAAGAGAGGGAGACTGTTAATTAACTCAAGCTCGTTAATTCTCTTTGAACCGACTGGTGAGGAGGTTTACACACTAATTACCTTGATGACGGAGGCAACCTGTGCATGCACACACACACACATGCGAATCCTCACATTAAAGACATAACACATCTTGTGGGCGTTGAAAGACGCTTGCATGCCTTTAAGGCGCGCTTACATAAATGTGTGAAGTCTAGCTCGTAAGCATATGTGTACACACACGCACACTCACACACACACATGCATACAGACTATTAGCGTAAATGGCATCACGCGCTCCCTGTTATATGGAAGAGGATTAGGGCCAGTGAAGAAAGAAAAAAAGGTTGGCAGGATTCTCACTTTATTCTCAGAATTCTCACTATCAAGTCAGAATTCTGAGATTAAAGTGAGAATTCTCACTTTAAAGCCAGAATCTGAGATTAAAGTCAGAATTCTGACTTTATTAGTGCAACTATTAGACTATTCTAAAGAATAAAATCAGAAATCTCACTTGAATTCTCACTTTGAAGTGAGAATTCTGACTTTATTCTTTAAAGTCAGAATTCTCACTTTAAAGTCAGAATCTGAGATTAAAGTCAGAATTCTGACTTTATTAGTGCAACTATTAGGCTATTCTAAAAAATAAAGTCAGAAATCTCACTTGAATTCTCACTTTGAAGTGAGAATTCTGACTTTATTCTTTAAAGTCAGAATTCTCACTTTAAAGTGAGAAATCTCATTTTATTCTCAGAATTGCTCAAATTCACACTTTAGTGAGAAATCTCACTTTATTCTCAGAATTGTCAGAATTCTTACTTTAATCTCAGAATTCTGTCTTTTAAGTGAGTATGCTGACTTTAAGGTCAGAATTCTGAGATTAAAGTCAGAATTCTCACTTTATAGTCAGAATCTGAGATATAACTCAAAATTCTCACTTTATTAGTGCAACTATTTAGGGTATTCTAAAGAATAAAGTCAGAAATCTCACTTGAATTCTCACTTTGAAGTGAGAATTCTCTGACTTTATTCTTTAAAGTCAGAATTCTCACTTTAAAGTGAGAAATCTCATTTTATTCTCAGAATTGCTCAAATTCACACTTTAGTATGAAATCTCACTTTATTCTCAGAATTGTCAGAATTCTTACTTTAATCTCAGAATTCTGACTTTGAAGTCAGAATTCTCACTTTAAAGTCAGAATTCTCACTTTAAAGTCAGAATTCTGAGAATAGAGTGAGAATCCTGCCAACCTTTTTCTTCTCGCTTCACTGGCCCTAATCTTCTTCCGTACTGTTAAATTATTTATTTTAAGATAAAAAAATAAAAAATAAAACATATGCAAGATGCGTTCATGACCACCATATGCTTCTGTTTGACACACAAGCACTAAAGTGTCTAGATTCCTATTGCATATATTTGCACAGTGAAACTGAATTACACTCCCACATTATACACACTGGCCAACACACACACACAGCACAGTGGAGTGGAGCTCCCATGTCACCATTGAACTCTAATGGCCTGTGTAAGATGAACGGGAAGGGGTTTTTAATGTCCTCTGTCAAACTCAATTAATATTCCATCAGGCGTGAATTCATAGGCAAGGCTGCACCATTGTCACCATTCATTTGTGTGTGTGGTCTTAGGCGTAATGCAGACACAAGTAAAGCTGAAGAGCATCTACAATAGCACCCTGGGGCCAAACAATTCTAATTTCAATCAGCAAAAAGTTGTACACATTCATAGATACCCTCTCCTAGGGCTTAGTATTAGTAGAAAAAGCAACGCCACTTGATTTTCGAGCCGGCGCAAGCCTCCTTCGGGAATTTGGCAGACTGCTATGCGCCATGATGTGAGCATTTTAGTGCCAGGGTGGAAGGTGATCTCCAAGTGTCCACTTCACAGATCTGTGATCCCCCTACCCAACTTAATATCATCCGCACGTGGGGAGCTTTTTGCAATTCCTTATCAATGTGTGTCTTTGACCTGTCGCAGGAGAGAAGCAAATCGGTTTCTTCTTCTGCCATGTCAAGGACTTGTGCATCTAAAAGGAATGAGAGGAGTTGCTTCGATTGATGGTGAATCCTGTCGACTGTGTTCATGCCCACAACAGCGCAGAACACATTTTAGCAATGAGCGACGCTGCATCGGCTTGCAGAGGTCTGCAATACCAAAACTTGGTCGAGCTCGCCTCAATACAGAGAGCCCTTAGACTGACCTCAACAAGATTCATGACCCAAAAACAACATTTTGTTCAGCCATATGTTGGCAGGACACTTCCTGGTTAACAGTGATTGACAACGGCTGATTTGTGCAGCATGATTCAAACAACAGAAAATAAAACCTTAGAACAAAATGAAAACGCATCAGTCATAACATGACAATTTTTATTTTGAGGGCAGCAGAGTGGAGATTGTGGAATGTAATACTGCAAAGTCCAAAGCTGAAGGATGGAGACACTGCAAGTCAATGTCATCTACAGAGAACTACGATAGGGACTAAGCAAGCCTTGCTGCTACAAGTAACAGCAAATTCTGCAAGTAATTGATGCTCATCCAAAAGGTTTATAATTGCCTGTATATGCGATGGTGGAAAATGTTATGGCTGAACAAAATGAAGCTCCTCCTCTCACTTTAACATCGTCGCTCATCTTCAAGATTCCACAAAGCAATATTTTTGTATTAAATATGGCTTTAGTCCAGGGATGGGCAACTTAGCATTTAAGTTGGAGGGGGCCACAATTTTTAATCAGTACTCCTATGGGGGGCCAAATAGGACTATGCGCTTCCTAACCAACTGTATGATAAAAATGCTATTTTTGTTCTATTTGTACGGACAAAATATGTGATTATGCGTAAAATATGTGCGCTTAATATATTTCATTTTTCATTATACTTTTCTCAATGCATGAGGATAAGCAATTAAGGTGATGGATGGATGGATGGATGGATGGATGGATGATGGATGGATGGATGGATGGATAAAATCTTAATTAACCCAACAACAACAAATTAACCACACACTGTGATTTTTTTTCTAGTGCAAATGACTCTCTTTCACAAAAAAATACCATTCAAGGACTGCACAAACCAACATTAAGTGCAAGAACAATTTTTTTTTCAATTTATTCATTCAATATTTTCATATTATTGAGGTACTATGTTTGTCCTTCATATCATCCCAAATCTGCAAAAAAATTATTAGGGCTACTCATGTCGTGGTAAAGACCATGTGTAAGCGCTACTATGCCAAATATGCCATCTAGTGGTGAATTGTGATATTACAACTTAAAACTACATTAGAGCCCTGCAAATTTGCATATTTGCTGATTTAAATTTAAATTTTTGGTTTTGGTTTCATTTTTCATCCATGCATCCATTATCTGAACTGCTTATCCACATGAGGGTTGCGGGTTGTGAATATGTTTAATATTTTGGTTCGATTCCCTGATTTTTTTATGATTTGTTTTCCCCATTTAGCCCGTTTTTCATGGAAAAAAAGATGTTTAATTTTTATCAGCGTTTTTTGCAGAAGTTTTTGTGTTTGTAAAAGACAGTTTCCTCCCAATTTTTTACATTTTTTTTTTAAGTGTATTTTTAGGGGGTGGGGGACATATTATCAAGGGGCCACTCAGAGCGTGGTCTGGCGGGCCACCAGTTGCCCATCCCTGCTTTAGCCTGAGGACAAAAACAGCAAAAACAGAGTTTTCCAATAAATAACAGAAGATTTGTTCCCAAAACTCTTACTCCACCAAGATACAATTTGTTATTCATTCAACCCACCCAAAATTTAGTAGGAAAGATGCGAGCATAATTCTGATAAACCATGATGGAAATACATCATCTCTTTAGTAAAGGTAAGTCATTGGCATTTTAATGAGCAAAGTCAAAGGAGTAGTTTTAAAAACACCACTTTGACATCAAATTATTGACTTGAAGTTTAAAGTCTAATTAAAAAAAAATTATTAAAAAAAAAAAACAGTTGAGACTTGATGAAAAGCAAAAGCATGAAGGTCAAAACACATTCAGCTTGGACACTAATTGAATTTAACGAGTGAAATATTTGCTGAAGACTCATGTAGATTTTGTATTTATTTATTTATATTTGTCCAAGGATGAGAGCTAGCAAGGCGGGAAGGGTGAAGGAGTTATGGTCAATAAAGCCGGCCGTAGGGAATGAGAGGGAGACTCATAACGAGGTCAAGGACACATTATTGATCGGCACATCATAAAGCTGACTAGTCTCGAGAAGAAGTGGAGGAAGGGAGATTCTAAAGATGGTGGTCCAAAGAGAGGAGGGAGACTTACTGTTGTGAGAAGCAGAGTTGACTGCATTCAGAAGGATGGCTGGGGGAGGAGTTTCATTGGCCAGCTAGAATGGAGTGGAGGGGAAATAAAATTAGCAGAGTGAAAGAATGAAAAAGGGCACCTCAGACCAGCAAGGGGACCAGAGGGAAATTGAATTACATTGAATTATGGCTGAACTGATGAAATCTGTAGCGGAACAGACAGACACACACGCGCGCGCACGAGCGCACACAATTCAGGCACCTAGAGATCATTAATTAAATAAAACTAAAATTGCACATTTTTCAAGTTGTAAATCTCAACTCAGCAGCAAAAGTACTTGTATCTTCTAGTCCCATTCATCATTTTCGGTGCTGTCCTTGATGAATTAAAGACAATTATTATCATCAAATATGTTATTAATTACCTCAAAAGGTTTAATGTAATTGTGATTGTCAAATTCTAATTATAGTGGAGGCAGTGTTTTGCATGAGATTTTAACATCTCAAGTGTAATTTTTCCGTTGCTGTTTGTAAACACAACATTCAAAACGGAGGTAGCAGCCAATCAGGAACGAGCGTGAAACCATGAGCCCACCAATCAGGAGCAGGCCTTCGCACAGCCAAATTTGTATATGCCACTGATGGTAGCTTGCCTCCGTGGCTTGGCTGGAAGGAAACCTTGAGTCTCCGCCAATAAATGTCCCGGACAGGCCAAAACAAATCCTTTAACTTTGATTATTTTGATACGGCTAGCACTTGGGAGTAGGCAAGAGGCGATTACCGGTTTGACGGTTTACCGTGGTTTAAAAAAGTCAAGTTTTTTTTTTTTAGGGGACTTCTAAACAATGCACAAAAGCATTGGCTACTTGTATAGTTGAGTAAACAAGCCACCTCTCTTAAATCAGTCATCTCCAAAAATTCTCTCCTAGGCGATCAGAGGGGAGAGAAGGAGGAAGGAGGTTAGACAAAAGAGAAAGTAACACAAATGCCTTCTGATTGATGTACATCGACCTTAAAACTTTTTTTTTTGTTAAAGCTAATCCACATATACTTGTTATCCCAAAGGACAACATGAGTAGCCCATAGTTCTGTTCGCAAAATAGCTCACCAGTTATTTTTGAACATTGAACGTATAAATGCAATACAAAAATATAAAATAAAAGTCAAAGAAAGAAAATAAAACGGAAAATAATTCTTAGTAAAGTCAGAATTTACATGATTAAAGGGAGAAGTACAAGAATTTATCTAGTCCTAATTTATATCATGATAATATACTATTAGTTATTATATTTAATAATATATCAAAAAGAAGCAAATGAGGAAAAAAAAGGTGACACTGATTTACTAAGAAGAATTAAAACAGAAGAAGAATGTGAAGAATGACGAATAATCTGGCTTCCTCCCACATTCAAAAAAACATTAATGTTAGGTTCATTGAAAATTGACCTAAGGTGTGAGTGCAAGCATAAATGGATTATTCGTCTATTCAGTGCGTGCCTTTTGATTGGCTGACAACCAGGCTAGTGTCAAAGTCAGCTCAGATATTGAACTCCATATTGTACAGCAATATGCTCGCTTCATTTGAGAGTTTCTGCTTAATTCCCAAAGGGCATGCAGTTCTCAAACAACCGAAGAAAATGTCAGCGTGAGAGGCTCCTCCTTGGCTCAAGCTGCCCTTCAGTTTCATTTAGAATCTGCAATATTCTTGAAACTATTTTTTCGACTCTTTCCATGTTTTTCATTCCACCTGCGACCATAACCAGATGTGACAAACTGTTTTCTTTATCTAATGTATTTGCTTTAAGCCAGGAGTGGAGAAGGTAATATGGCTGAGGAAATTAACCTGTGCTCAGTTGCCATAGTTACACACTCTGGAGTCTAAACTTGGATGTTTTTCAGGCAACCAACGTATGACTTGGGTACACAGTAAAAGGGCATCGGGGTCCCGAGTTTTCATTTTGTCATGAGAGGAAAACAGTTCGATGTCAGTTCCTGATCAATCATTAGTGACGTCAATGGCACCAACATCAGAAAAACAAACCTGGCGACTCAAACCCCCCAACTAAGACCAGCAATTATTACTAATGTAATGTTTTACTAATATAACAAAGGTAATTGTTTAAGAGTTCTGAGTTTACATTTGCCCTTATACAGTCATGTTTCCCAGATGAACGGCTTTCATCTCAAACCAAGATTGGGACCGTCTACTTAATTAATTTCGCTGTCTTTTACTCTTTCATGTTTATTAGGTGAGATGTTGAAATATTCCTTCTATGTCTGGAAGAAAAGAAAAAGACTTTTATCCCAGCTGTCCGTCACATTTCCCTCCAGATTATCCCAAGGCGACATTGTATCGAGTCGAATTTTTGCCCGCCCTAATCTGTATTTTTTTTCCTTCCTTTTTCTTCCTCCCCTGCACACGCCGCGTTTCAAAGCTGATGGAAATTGAAAGGGTTGTAATGTTGAGGCGTTCAGGTAAACGGGTTTGAGAAGAGCTATGAGCTGTGTGCTCTAGAAATTGGCTTCTGGGTGCCGAGTGATCCCTCAGGGCCACAAGGAGTCATTTAACACTCTGTGATGTACGCTTCTTCGACTGCGTTCGCTACACGGAGGTGATTTGTGTGTTGGAAATCACAGCAGGTGTGATTGAGGGAAGGATGCGGATTTACTGATTCATCCTTTACCCCGGAGTTTTGTCTGTACTGTACAGCCCATTGTTGTACTTATCCAACTTACAAAAGATTTTATTTTAAAGTTTTTTTTTTGTTCTTGTTCTTTTCTCTCTTTTTTATGGTATTAAAAGCTATACAAATGTAACTGCTCGTCACAGGATGTTTCAAGTTCAGCCTGAGTGCTAAAGAAGGCCTTTGGCACACTTAACAGTATGTAAATAAATTGTACCCAGCTAAGAAATGTTTGATATGGTAAAAATAAAAAAAATGCTTAAAGCTACTCACACACAAACACATACTGAAGTTCAACTTTAGGGGAGATTTGAAAGGTCAAAGATGACCAAATAAACACAAATTAAGCCATAATAAAAAAAAAAAATCAGGGGTCCACTTCTCAAAAAATACTTCTCTAACAATATCAATCAAAATGAACCATTATTAGATGCAGTGGTATGTTCATTGTTTGCCTATATTTAAATTTTGACCTTTATTGAAACATGTTTCAAAAGTTCAAAATTAAATTTTGTATTCAAAGCTTTTCATTCGGTGTCAATCAGTTCTACTCTGATCAACAATGTGATAGCAATATTTCATATAAGGTGAAGTTCATTGTTGTTGTTGTTTTTTTGCAGTGGACATTTAAGTGTGCGTGGTGACGGGCGGATTTACGTTAAATTCCTCTCTTCACTTCTTGCCCACACATTTGAACAGGAAATGCAAATTCAGCTATTTTAATGATGCAATCATTGATAGTCAATGTATTGAAGAAAATTAAACCATAGAACTAAAAATTGGGTTTTTTTTTTGTTTTGTTTTTTTAACTCTTACATGCAGAAAACAGCCAGCAAGGGTCGGCACTGCCTCACTTGGCTCCCCTGACTGCACGTCCCTAAATTGTACTTACTCTTGTGTCCAGCAAATGTACTAAATCCAAGTTTGTTTTTAAAGTACGGTACTGTAAATTCCCCAGCTGCTGCAGCAATGACAAATTCCAAATAATGAATAATTGCTTCAGGGCAGGCCAAAAGGTTTGTAAACATCAGCTATTGCCCAACAGTTTTAATCTAAACAGGATTACTCCTAAAGTTTGAAAAGCCGCCATGATTGGTAGATGACATTATCCTGCATTGTATCAACCGTGCACATAAACACCATCGCATAATCTCAATATGTCTTTGCTTCACTGCTATACCTAATCCCCAGATTGAGAATCTCAGATTAGGAGTCTCCCTGATGATTAATCCCATATTGTTTGTGTTTTGTGTGTGCGCTTGCCCCACAGGGGACCCTTCGCCGGGTGACCTTCTCAGTGGTAAGCCAGGCCCAGGATGCCAGTTGCTATGACAGCGGCCTGGAGGACTCGGAGACCCCCAGCAGCAAGAGTTCATCGGGGCCGCGTTTGGGAGCCCTGCCGCTGCCCGAGGAGGGTTACGAGCGCACCACGCCCGAGGGCAGTGTGGGGGAGGAGGAGCATGTGGAAAATGGTCAGTGGGCATCCACATGCACTTGCACACATGCAAAATTGGTCGAATGAGGTGAAAGCAACAGAATGTCCACACAGTTAAAATGGGATGTCAATGGTTGTGCCATAGAAAGAATATCGTTTTTGACCTCATTCACGAGAAGAAGCTAAATCTACTGCTATGCACAGTATGTTCTGTTTCTCAAGGCTTCGCATACCTCATGAAGGACTTCTTTTTATTTTTCATTGAAGCACTTTTTTTTTTTACCCTTGGCTGGCATCAAATACATGGAGTAGAAGTCCTCTTTGTATTTACTGTGCATACAGCTCATATTCTCTCATGTGTGTTATTTTATTTCATTTCAAGCTTTTTATGTTTGACAGTAGGTAAAATCTTATGTTTTGACAGAAACTTCTAGTTCTTTGTCAAATCAAGTCACCACCAAGGTCACAGAAAGACAAAACTTTTCATTCTCATCTTTCCCCTGCACAGCATATGGACATGACAGAGATTGAAGAACTTTGGTAATGCATGAAGGTCACTGTGACCTTAGATCCTTTTAGGACTGTGCATGCGGTTTAATGCTGCTTTCACACAGACAGGAGAATTTGGGAGATTTTTTTTTCTCTTTTTCATGCTAGGGGAGTTTAATAACTTTTCGCCACAGTGAGATGAAAAGGGGGATTTAGAATGGAGACATTATTATGCTTGTTTAGGCTCTACCTAGAAGCACTTTGAGAAGGGAGAGCCTACTGAAAGAAATATTTCTTTTTTTTGTTTTATTTCATTTCAATATTATTATCAAAAATAAACTTTTGAGTGAAGTGAGCTTTTATTTGTTGAATGGGTTATTTTTGATGAAAATAACACAAATAATATGCTGTAAGATATTGTGTTAAGAGATTTTCCATCCATCAACTTTCTATTCCAATTGTCCTCATTAGCATCATAGAGCAACTGGAACCAGTCATTAATATTTTTGGGTGGCTGTAAGTAGACTAAACCAGCTGGAAGCAGGTCAAAGTTGTGGTGCAGGTGGTGTAACCTGGGTTTTAGTGGATATGATCGAGGCGCAGGCAAAAATATTCTGAGCTACGCGTACGTGTGTTGCGGATGTCATTGTATTTCATTCATAATACGGCAACAGCACGCATCAAATGCCATGATTCTTAGTAGAAATCAATTCATTCATTTATTATTCCCGATTTACAGTAATTGAAAACCATATTAGTATTGATCCAAACGTGACTGCTATACATAGATAGTAATGCTAACCTTGTCATGGGATCTGAGGGGGGGATTCACTAACCTCTTGAACCAGCACTCACGGGATATTAAAGGGTTGATACGCAAGATAATATATTCCTTGCATGTCATTAAATTCAAATTTGTCATCCTAACTTTTTAATAACGCTCATTTGTCTCCTTAATGGTTTCAGTTTCAAACCGACCTTTCACCTTTGAAGCTGTAACGCTGAGCCCAACAGTTTTAACTTTGCTCTTTTTTCTGCTTTCTTTTCTTTTTTGTCTTCCTAAGTGAATATGTGATTAAAACGGTATCTTGACTTACAAGTTGAATTGGTTGAGTGATCAATCTGGTAACACAATTTAGTACATCAAATCATTTTTTAAATGAATTGAAAAGCCATTAATTGTCACGTGAGGTGCGGAGTTAGGGCCCAATGGAAATTGGGAAACAGAGGGTCTTTATAAACAAAAACACAAAGTAACAACCGAGAGCAGGGCTGGATTCAGATTGCCTCAAAGAAAACACTTGACAGAGAAATCTTGATTGAGAAACCTCAATGGACAGAGCAGAGCTGGATTCATAGAAGCAACCTCAAACACATGGGGGAAAAGCCTGCATGGAAGAAAGCTTGAATGGAGTAGAGATAGGAAGCCTTGACATGCTGAGAGAAACCTCGGCTACGGAACCTGGGAGAACTGACAACAGATTCCTTCTGTCATTCTCGCTAGGGCAATGCACAATTCTAGATTACAGAATAAAGGCCTATACGGCAAGACCATAGCAACTGCGAGGCAACTGACAACTTCATCATCACAAGGGACATAGCAACTGCATGACAACTGACAACTTCATCACAAGGGACATGGCAACTGCATAGCAACTGACCGTTTCATGACAAGGGGCATAGCAACTTACAATGTAATCGCAGGGGATATAGCAACTGGATGGTAACTGACAACTTCACTACAAATTGCATAACAACTGCATATCAACTGTCAACTTCTTCATCACAAGGGACATAACAACTGCATCCCAACTGACAACTTCTACATCACAAGGGGCACAGCGACTGCATAGCAGCTGACAACTTCTACATGACAAGGGGCATAGCAACTGCATAACTGACAACATATTCATTACCATCACAAGCGGCATATGCAGGACCGTAACAATTCAATGACCCCATAATCAACTCAAAACACAGTAATAACAAATCTGGTCAGTAAAATAGAAATACTAAAACTTAATCAAAGAGAATGTAAAAATAATTTAAGGGGTTTCTATTAAAGCAAAAAAAAAAAGGAAGCCCAATCGACAACTCGTAATCTGAAAAAAAAGATGTAGCTTGGGGCACTTGTAAGTCAAGATACCAATAGACCTTCATGTTTTTTTTCTAAGTGGCTTTTTCTTGTGCGTTCAGATGCCAGACAGCTACCAGATGTGGCTCTAACTGGAAAATGTACGCAGGAGTGTGATGAGTTTGGCCACTCTGACACGTGCTGGATGCCCGTCCGCCCGTCCCCTCGCCAGCGCCAACGCCACGGCAGCGACCCCCCGCGGCTCTCCACTTTCGCCCCCGGTGACGACAACAACAATCTACGCAGAAACGACCACGAGAGCGACAGCGAGAGCGCAGGCAGTGCCGGGAGCTCGGAACCAGGTGTGGTCATGGCAGGAGAAGGTCAGAGGTTACCACTAGTCAACGGTGA
This sequence comes from Leptonotus elevatus, assembly GCF_054856555.1. Classification (NCBI taxonomy): domain Eukaryota; kingdom Metazoa; phylum Chordata; class Actinopteri; order Syngnathiformes; family Syngnathidae; genus Leptonotus; species Leptonotus elevatus. Next base: position 11,907,046 of record NC_141246.1, read on the forward strand.
TCCTCTGGGCACCCTGGGAAGAGCCAACAAGAACATGGGTGACCACAATCGGAACCTTCTCAACCGGAAGATGACCTCGGCGTCGTACGACACCTTCAGCAGCGCTGGTTTCGGGAGGCGCCAGCAAGATGAGGAAGGAGGAGAAGGAGGCCAGAACCCAGGGGAGGTCATACCGCTGACCCGGACTGGAGGGGACTACAAGACCTCATCCTGCCTCACGTTGTCACGCCGTGAAGTCTACCTGTGACCTCCTCCCCGTGCAGCAATCACTCCGGCGGCCCGTCGCCACATCCCGAGGACTAATGTTGATTGGTTTTCCGAAAGTTGTACATGCATTTGAAACTTCAGGATTCTAATATTTATAGGCACTAAAACTTCAGCGAGTGATGGATCAACTATTTTGAGAGCTCTTGCCAGGAGTACTTCCCTTTCAAAAAGAAACAAAACAAGAAAAAAAAAAACATGTGGAGGTTGCCTGCGGGCAATGATTCTATTACGTCCATGTGGGGGAGGAAGACTTCATCTCTTCTTCTTCTTCTTCTTTTTTTTTTTTTTACCTGAACCTGATGCATGCCTGACCTTCTGCCACTGAGGCAACTGTGTGGAGAATAGAGCGTGTGGAAGAGAGAGAGAGAGACTGAGTAAATCACAACGCCATAAAAGCTTCAGTATAAAATAAAACTTTTAAGACTCCATCGTCAAACATTCAGTCACGTGCAGTCAGAATACGTAAGTACAACAAAACAAAAAACTCGAGCATTTCGGTTCCGTTTCCGCATTTCTTAGTGCCACACTGGAAAAACTGTCAAATGTGAATGTTCGATTATGCCTCTTAATAATTAGGGGTGACTTGAGCTAGGCTGTTGTGTCGCTGTGACCTATCTGGGTCATGGCACCAATTGTAAATCTCTGAAGAGAACTTTTACTGGTTGTTTTACCTTTAATGCTGGTCACAGCAACACAACAGCAGAGCTCAAGTCACCTATTTATTAAGAGGCCAAATGTAACAAAAAGGAAAAAAAAAGTTGTTGGATACAAACATAATGTTATGAGAAAAATATCATCTTGTTACAATAAAACAAGCAAGGGGGAAAACAAGTCATGGTTAAGTTGGTTAAGAATAAGCATGTGATGTTAAGAGCGAAAAGTGAAAAAATATAGCAACGGTACAAGAATAAAGTCATAATTTTCTGACAGCAATGTTGTAAATTTCCAAGAACAAACTCATCATCCAACGAAGAAAAAATGAAGAACATAAACATAACAGTCTAAGATCAATATCCCTTCTCTGTAGAGGCCAGCTCTGTATTAATCACATACTATTAAATAGCTAAATAAAAAAAGATTTCCAGCTAATGATTATACAAGCTTAACTAATTAAGTGATTTCAGTGAGGTTAGTTATTTTCTCGGAACAGGCAGTCATTCACACAATCGCATTGGCAGAAAATTACCTTTTTTGTTACGTTATCACTTCGTTCTAATGGGAATTCCTGTTTCTCCATATTACAACATATTAGAGAGATAGACTAATGTGTCTTTTCAGGGCCGATACCAATTATTACTAGTCAAGGAGGCAGATAACCGATATTTGGAGATGATTCATATTCACAAAAAGGGAAATTATTGCCGTTCAATTTTTTGAAAATGCAAACTCCAGCTCTAACTTTGTTGAAATGTCTTTAAGCATATGTTTAATGAACACCTTTTCAGATTTGCTTGTTTTTTTTTGTTTTGTTTTGTTTTGTCCCTTGAAAGTCAGAATTCTCACTTTAAATTTTTTGGGGAGAATATAGTGAAAATCCTGGACTAAAAGTGATAATTCTCGATGAGAAAAGTATAGAAACTATGTGGTGAGGGGTTTTAGAGCCTTAAAACATTTATAATAAATTCAAAACATAAAGCTAACTACTTCGCGTTTTGCGGATTTCATTTATCTATCGGTATCTTTTTGGAACCTAACCCCAGCGTAAAACGAGGGAACACTGTATCTAAAATGCTAAATTTTAACTTATCTTTGTTTTAACTCAAACAAAAAAAAAGTGCAGAGAGTTCCCAGCATTGGCAACATCTCTTAAAAAAAGGTTACTGAAAATTTAATAATTTAAAATGAATTTATTATCGGCAGATATTGATTGTCAAGATGCTGACTATCGGCACTGATAATTGCCTTACAGACTTGATTCCCATAATATTTTGATTTTATTCTTCTTAAGTCTAATTTTTTAGTGTGGCCCTAATACTGCGTTGTTTGATTTGTAACTGTTAATCACAACACATACTAGTTAATATAAAGGTAGAAATACATGAAAATATTTTCACGAGTACCTCATTCTTAAAGCTTGGAGACATTTTTTGTACCCTGATGGATACAAATGGACTATAACTGTACTTAACTTCTGACACTGTACCAATGAACAAGTGTACAGTTACATCAGAAATATTATTGACGATCTTAATGATCTTTAATGCAAGTTCGCCTTCATTTGTATTAACAGACTGCAATGATGTGAATTTTCCTTTTTTATGATACAATGTAACCACTCCGAACACAGAGCATCAATAGTATCACAGCGTGTTTGACAAATTGCCTTCGCATCCGGCCTGCGTGTATATAAAGTATGTGTGCGTTAGAGAACAAAGCGGCATTCTATGCTCACCTACATGACCTGTGACCCCCGCGCGACATGACAGGCATGTGAAGATAAACCCAATACATTCAGCGACATTGTAACATAAAGACAACGGGCATTCGCTTTCATGCAGAAACGAGCACACTATCATTAGGAGGATGTGCCATTTGACACTTTGCCTGATCCCCTCCTGCCAATATTTAAACATGAAACATAGTCAAATCACATCCTGCTCCATGTAAGGGAATTCCATCTACTGTATGTAACATTAGACAAAAGTGCAGATAAGAAATATTCAGCCTAGTGTAAAGTAGGACTCATAGGAAAAGGACTAAAAATAAAAGCTGACTCTGCATGAAAGATAATGCTAACTACTTCTTTACTCTTAAAAAAAAAAAGAAAACCACGAGCCTTTTTTGGATAACTATTTGGATACATCTGTATTATAAATGTGTGCTTACGAGGAAATGGAGATAACATCGGTGCACAAAACAACCTGAAATTCAGCACCTTTTTTTTTTTTTCTTTTTTAACCAAATGGTGCCAACCCGAGCCGAGCGTGCACGAACTCCCTCGTCCTACCCGCGGAGGAGCGACTGTGGATCGAGGCCAGCACATCTTAATTCCCATCATCAGAGCGTGGATAGGGATAATAGGGTTAGCACGTCCCTCTGGTCTTAATGAGTTCCTTTTCTGGCTCTTCTCCTCCTCCCTTGATCTACACATATCTTATTATGAACGTCTCAATATGTGAATGTAACCGGAAATTGTCGGCAAGCGTGTCTGTCTCCTCATTGTTCTGGGACCGCGGACCTTTCTGAGCTTGCGCCGCAGTTTTTCTAAGATTCCGATGGAGGATGAGAGTCTTGATATGGAACCGAAAGCAAGGAAATAACATCAAAGTTGGAATGGTGCATAATGACACTTTGTATACATGTAAATACTTTCACCTTAACAAATATGTGACAGACTATCCCTTCCTGGAGTTTTCTTTATTTCCTATTCTACTGAGCTTTGCCCCGGATGGACTGAGGATCAATCAATTTGACGTGGACACACGGATTGTTGGAAATGCTCACGTCTTATCGAATGACTTTCTCTTTTTTTTTGTTTTTTTGCCCCAACTCAGCTCTTCAAATTGCTGTTTTAAGGCAGTTTCATTACTGCGCCTTTCAATGAGGACTTACTGTAAATGAATCTGTGTGGGTGTGTATCTTTTTTTATATTATACTGCACGTTTAAACAAGTTTCACTACTGCAAAAACAAGCGGGGAGATGGACTAATGAGGACATTTTGTCAGATGGGACAGCGGACATTTGTCATCCCCCTTGTGCTGTTTCTCTTATAGCCATGTGCAGATGAAACTATACTGTAGAACACACTGAACTGGATACCGTAAAGGACAATGGCATGCTTAAGCTCTTCAAATCTGCATTTACAGTGAACAAAAAAATGAACAGGGGGAAGGATTTTTTTTTTATTATTATTATCATTTTTCTCTTCTTGGTTTTCTTTTCTTTCGCGGCTCACTGTTTTTTGCTGTTCCCTTCCTCTTCTTGACATAAGAACTAATTGCATTTGCTATGACGAGGATGAAAAGGAGCTTTCGGCACATGGTTTGGTATGAAGACGAATCCTGTAAAAGTTTGAATTTGACATTAAAAACGTCGAACACTCACACGTCTGCTCTTTGATGACTCTTTCACACACTCGCATGAGATTAACAACCATTTGGGCTCCCACGTTCACAAAGTAGCGAGTAATTATCAAATTCTCATTTGGCACGTGTTACATTGGAAGTGCTTAAAGGCCAAGGCAATTTGACAACCAGCATGACAGAATTAGGAAACTATTGGAAATAATGTTTCAACAAGCCTAAAGAAGCCAAATAGCCTACTTGAGGGCTGCAACTAGAGATTATTTCAGTAATAGATTAATCTGTCAATTTTTCTGATTAAAAGATGAATCACATAAAAAAGAATAATTCCTTCCCTTTTTTCAAAAACAGGACATTATTTGAAATGGACAGTGCACAAATATAAATTACTTATGATTCAGTTACTGTTTGGTCTCTCACGTGGGGAACATGGAAAAAAAATGTTAATCATTGTTTTCCAAAATAAAAGCAACTGTTTTATTTTGGTTCGAAACAAAGATGATCAGTCTGCTTTTAAGGAAAGCCACAGAAATCGGATAATAATTACTGTTGAGGAGCTGAAATTCCGAGCATTTGGACAATTTTTAATTAAAAACATGTATCTGAACATTTCATTGATTAATTATTGATTCATTTGATAATCAATTAGCTGTCAATTAATAAAATAAAATTATTATCTTGGATGAGCTGAAATCTCAAAATATTCTATAAAATTTTACATGAGCTTCATTACTGTCCACACACGTAAGCATCATCAGGAATCTTACAAAAGAAATTTGTTGAGCATTTAAAATTGTAACACCTTAATTAACATATATGGACAGGCTACTACTACATATTACTACAGACATGACATGTATGCTTTTCCTAATTCCTGGGGATGTTCAAATTGTTCTTAATCTTGTTTATTCTACAATATTCTGGCCAAGATACGAAATCTTCAGTGATCTCCAGAGGGGAAATTGTGACAGTGAGACGTATCACATAATAATAAACACACCAAATTCTGATTATTATCTTTGTGAAGGCAGATATTTGATACAGCTGATACCTAACGAGCTTACTGGCTCGCTACAGCCACAAAGTAATAAATGCAATACATTTCATTAATGGCACTGAACTCGATCCGAATGTCTCTATTTGCTTGCATGGGTATAATGTAGCAGTTTCAAAATGGTGACAATTATTATGGGTGCAATGCCATTCCGCTACATGCAAGACTCACCGAAAAGAGATGATTGTGCCATTGTCGTGCCAAGGTTAAAAATGTGACTAAGACCAAATCCTTTCCTATCACTCACAACACATGACAAGGACAAGGACACTATAATAATTTTACATTGGTTTGTATTTTTTATGTTTATATATATATATATATATATATATATATATATATATATATATATATATATATATTACATTTGGCCAGCCTTTCAGCTGAAAGAAAAATAAATGAAATTTTGGACAAAAGACTTGCATACATGCTTTAATTGCTCTAATCTAACAGAAGCGTGAAGGACTCCTAATGTCATCAGGTCCTGCAAGCCTTTTCCTTCGGTTGAATATGCAACGCTGACACCGTGTGGTCGTTAAAAGGTTTGCTACTGCTTTTACGTCAATTCTTCGAGCAGACAGGGGATGCTGCTGTGGATGTTATTATTCGTTTCAATAATATCCAAGGATGCAAAGATAAAAAGCCTCGAGTCTCAAAGCTTTGTACTTAAAATGTCATTTGACTTTTAGTGCGTGTTTTATTACCAAGACTGCACTTACACATTATTATTCTGCTGTTAGAATAGAAATCACACATTGCTCATTGCTCATTTATGAACACAGGTTCTTCTTCCTCCACATTTTATGGAATGTGTGGTAGAAAGTTGTAATAATTCACAATTATTAGGATGGAAAGATGTGAGAAATCTGCTCTAATGACTGTCCAGTAAACTTTTCATGCGATCGTGTCATTACATTCTGTTTAAAAAAATATATATTTTTTTTTTTTAAACAACGCTTGCAGCACCACACACACCTTACTATCATGGATGGACGGACAGATATAATAATAATATAGAATTAAAAAATATATATAATTGGGTTTCTCATGAACAGCAATAATCTTCCCGGGGTTCATTTGACCTAGGCTTTATTTAATGTGTGTGTGTGGGGGGGGGGGGGGTACCCACATCCCAATAATAAACATCATTAAGCATTTTCATTGCTAATATTGCAAATTAGCCCTTTTTAACAAGGTAGATCATGAAATACAATTTCTAGTTCTTTAATTTTGAAATTGGTCAGTTTGATCTGGGCTATGTTTAATCTTCCAAAAGTGCCCTGGCAATTTATTATATTTCTTGATTAACAGTATTCAATGCAAATATATCAAAAAGAACCATTTTAATTGTCTGTTGATGAAAAGGTATTATTATTTGTAGTTCTTCAACTTTCAAATTGGTCAATTAGACCCGGGCTGTTTAATGCTCCAAAGGTATTCCATTAACATTAGGAACTATTTTTAATAGAAAATATGTCAAAGTGAACCATTTTAATTGATGATAAGTTTCACTGTTTGACCATCAAATGGGTCAATTTGACACAGGCTATGTTCCAATAGCTTTCCAATAAACACTTTCAAATTGAAAATAAACTAAGTCAAGCATTTTAATTGAGAAGCTTCATAGCAAAAAAAAAACTGTAGTTTTGTTATTAACGTTAAAATGGGTTAGTTTGACCCAGGCTATGTTGAATGTCCTAAAAGCATTCTGATAAGCATTTAAATTTTCAATTGAAAATGTCAAATTGGAAAATTCTAATTGTCTGTCAATGAGATGTTTTAATAGCAAAAAAAGAAACCATGTGGGGTCCGTTTGACCCTTTACATCCTCAATGTTCCAAAACCATCCAGAGAAACATTGTTTCATTGCAAATATGTTGAAACGAACCATTTTTGTTGCTACCAAGTTTGATAGTGAAACGCTAACATTTGTTGTTTAACCTGAAAGTGGGTCATTTTGACCCACAACATAACAGGGGGGGTTAATATAATTACAGGCCACAGTTGGAGACAATCTGTCTTGCGGGACATCCCTAAGGACTAATTGTTCTTTACTCTGCCTCATAAAATGTAATATAAGCACCCTTTATTAAAACATCTAACTCATCAGCTACCACAACATAAATCAATCTTGTTGTTCCTCAACAGATATAAACAATAACCCCAGTGAGCCTTGCGGATAAATCAGCAGATAAGTGCAGAATGGCGGTGTAAAAGTAAGCGAACAGCCTTCTCGGAATGAAATTCCAGAGATAGACTCAGTGGATGAGCTTTTTTTCATTATTGATTTCATACAGATAGTAGAACATATTGCAGGGGTGGACCCCTAATATGCTAGATAGTGTATCAAATGGTCTTTAGAGCTGTCTAAAATGACCAGGATGTTTAGAGGAAAGTGAGATAGCCTTCAATTAGCTTTGCCGATTCAAAGATATTCACTCTACACTATGACTATTGCATTTCCTTATCTTGCTCCTTTTTTTGTATAGCCTCCATAAATCATATTTAACATCACATTCACTCTGTCAACTCTCATTGCTGTGGATAAAACCTGTCAGAGTGTTGTGTTTGTCTATTGAGGAAAGCCTCGCAGCGCAGCCGTAAACGGGCGCTCTCGCTGATGTGCCACATCGTTGATGTGCTATTTGATCCTCTAGAGGCTTTTTTCATTTTCCGGCTCTTCATCTTTTTTTTCCACGGCCACATCGGCCTGAGCGCATCAAACATCTGCCCTCCCAGGTAGAAAAAATGACACGTTATCACACCGGAGCATACTGAATCCGTTAGTAAAGTATACACGTGGGAGCCTGAAGCTGCAGTCTGACATGACAGGTGACAATTGAAGGATTATGCTATGAGAGCAGGATTAGGTTTAGGATATGTTATGGGTTAGAGTTTTAAAGTAGGGCTAGGGCTTCAAACTAGGGTTTTAAACGAGGGTTGGGGTTTCAAAGTAAGGTTTCAGGGTAGGGGTAGGGTTTCAATGCAGGGTCACATCACAATTTATAACAGCGGCTATAAAATTATTGGTTAAAAAATTCAACTGTCAAACTGTGAACTCGGTTTTCACATTAGGGTTTCAATTTAGGGTTTAAAACTATGTTGGAGTTTAAAATTAGGGTTTGAAGATATGGTTAGGGTTTACAACTAGGATTAAGGTTTCAAATAGGGCAGGCTCACAATTTATAAAAGTGATTATAAAATGATGGGTTAAAAAATTCAACTGTCAAAATGTGTTCGCTCAGTTTTTGTTTTGTTTTTAATTACAGGTTTCAAACTATTGTTGAGTTTCAAATTAGGGTTTAAAAAAATCAACTTTCAAAATGTGTGAGCTCAGTTTTCAAAGTAGGGTTTCAAACTATGGTTAAAATTTCCAATTGTGATTTCAAACTATGATTTGGGATTTCAAACTGTGGGTAGGGTTTCCCGTTAAGGTTTAGTCTTAGGGTTTCAAATTAAGGGTTAGGGTTTCAATGTAGGGTTTAAATTCGGGTTAGCGTTTCAAAGCAGGATCCTAATGTATAACTGTGGCTATAAAATCAATTACAAGTGATCAATTTAGGGTTTTAAACAATGGTTTAAAATTGTGGTTTCAAATTAGGCTTAGGCTTCCAAATTAGGTTTTAAATGAGGGTTTCATGGTTTGGTTTTCAAATTAGGCTTTCAGAGCAAGAGTAGGATTTTAAAGCAGGGTCACAATTTTTAACAGTGGCAAAAAAATATGGCTTAAAAATTCAACTGTCAGCATGTGTGGCCCTCAGTTTTCAATATAGGGTTTCAAATTGGGGTTTTAAACAATGGTTAGAGGTTCAAATATAGGGTTTTTAAAACAGGGTTGTGATTTCAAAGTAGGGTTATAAATTAGAGTCAGGGTTTCAAAGTTGGGTTTTAAACTAGGAGTGGGGTTTCAAAGTAGGGCTTGAGAGTAGGAGTAGGGTTTTTGAATAATTATACATGATGTTTGTTTGCACACATGACAACAAAGGACAATTAAATTAGCTTTTAGTCGAAAAGCTCAAATCTCTACATCCACGTAGATCCAAATTAAGTATTGCTAAGGGCTAAGAGTTCAGGTGAGATGGTGATGGTGATGATGCATTTGTGAGGAAAAATAAGGCTTTATTTTTTGTACAAGAACTGATACATATTTCGGGTGTGCATAGCAGAGGCCTGAGGGACAATCAGCAGTAACAGCACAGCTGGCTCAGTAAATTGCCCAAATGCCATTTCCTTTCGAAACAGCTGCCGATGCTCTCAAGGAATGACTAATATCTGCATTGTTATGGCACATTTTCACACACTTACACCACTCTCAAACACACTTTTCAGTTTATAGAATTTTATGACCTGCTGCCGTATATGGATCATTTGCATTTTGTTTGCCTCACAAACTTGACATTACATCACTTTGCTTCCGTCCCAGAGCAGATGGCCGCGCGGCAAACACATCTGCGCTAAGGTGACGCTGCCTGCAGAAATTCTTCTCTTGAGGCAGCCCGACAATGAGTGTGTGTTTTTAACTTGAGGAGAGACACGGTCAACAGAAACATTAACGATGCGATGCAGATATACTTCCAAATAACAAACGCACAAATGTCCAAATTGGACATGAATGATGTCATACACTTAGCATGACATTTTCATGTTCTTTATTCTTACATGCCACGTAAGAGTCACAGCTAATGACTCCAACAAGCCAATAATCAAGTGCTAAGTTAATGAGTATGAGCATTAATGGTTTCACAACAGCTAACTTTCACCTCTGGTGTGTAAATTAAACATGAGGAGTCTTCACAGAAGTCACAGGAGACTTCAAAAGAAGTCAACGTCTTACAGTTACGCGGAGTAAATTAGCTGTTTTGTGTTTAGGCGTGCAATATGGCAAACAGTCCTCTGAGATCACAGATGGACTGAAATACAGATGCAGCATCACTCCCGTAAAACACATCGGAGTGGATCATTACAAGCTGATAACAACTTGCATCACCATGTATCGCGCAAATTATTTGTCAATGATAATAATCACGGTCATCATTAAAGATTAAAGACATCAGAGTTTAGTGAGATCATCTCTGTTCAGGAGTCTTTGTACTTTGACTTAACTACGGTACGGCACACTTGTGGCCCTTAAATACGAGATTAAATTTGGCAAACAGGTTACATCACAGGTTTGCATCCTGCTTGGGTAGCTGTGTGAGAAGTCCCCTTAGGCGTAAGATGTATCAGGGACCTTGTGTTAAGCTCTTTACTGGAGCACTTATAATGCAACCTGACAGTGTTTACTGGTGTACGGGGAAATCTATTCAAGAAGAAGTATATGCCCACGTCTCGGTTCATTCCACTTATTTGTCTGCGGTGGATCGTTTGAGAGACAGATTCCAACACCTTTTAAATTATTAATATACAGTATATTTTCTGTTTGATAAAAGCATTAACTGGCCACAACATTAGGTACACCACCTGTAGAATGATGACCATGATGAATGTTAGATGATTCATTTTGAGTGTTATGACTGTGTTTTGGGTTATGACAGGGGATCATGGTAATGGATGTATTGTGCCTATACGGTTACTATGTCCCTTATGATGATAATGTGACAATGGTGACGTTTTAGCCATATTAGCCACTTTTAGTTTGCCAAATTGTATGCAGTTACTATTATGATTATAATGTGACAATGATGACGTTTTGGCCATATTAGCCACTTTTAGTTTGCCAAATTGTATGCAGTTACTATGTTCTTTATGATGATAATGTGGTCAGGGGCTATGCATCTACTATGTGCGTATCCTAGTTTGTCCAGTTACTCTTATTTTATCCTATAGGCCTTTATTTTGTCATATTTAATTGTGCATTGTTAGCGAGAGTTATTGAATGACACTTTTGTTTGTACGTCGAGGTTTTAAGTGAAGGTTTTCTTTTGCATCCAGCCAACTCAAGATTTCACAGTCAAGGTTTTCCCTTCAAGTGCCTTTTCGAGGCGATCTGCATCCAGCCCTGCTCTCTGTTGTTATTTTGTATTTTTGCCTATATTTTCCAACTCCCATGTCCTGTCTATGTTTGGGTCCAAATTCCGCACCTCGCGTGACAGTCAGAGATGTTATTTTAGCGATGTTGGTCATTGTGGTTGTACTACTTTAGAACTGCACTGCATTGACAGAGTGGTTTCTATTATGATGGTAATTATTATTATTTAGCTACAGGTGGAGAGATATTTGGAACAGCACTCTCATTATGGTGACTATACACCTCTGCAAACTAAAGTAATAGAAATAGTTACAGTACATTGCCACTTCTTTCAAAGTTAAAAACAAATGCTGTGTACAGTTCTAGTCCCCGACCTCTTTAGATGTGCAGGCGCAACTGCGGTGGCTGGTGAGTGTGAATGCAAACTTTCATGAAAGTGTTCAGTCTCCATTTTTGTCAACAGTCTTTATTAATCATCAGTGATTGGCTCAGACAACAGCAAAAAAAATATGTGGAATACATTTTTAAAACATACCATACAAACCAACAACAACAATAACAAAAAACTAAGAACTTTCGTAAAAACACGCCTAAAGAAATGTTTCATCAAAAATGTAACGAGAGCTAAAATGATTTTTAAAAATTATTTCTAATATGAGTGGTTGGCAGAAAACTATAACACACGTCAATTCTACAATGATTATAGTATTTATTGCAATGGCTTAACGCCTTGTTCAACTTTGCATTTCGTGCGCGATTGCTGAGAAGTTGATGTTTTTTATCACCATCTAAGAGTGCTCAAAGCTTACAAACAGCATCTGAAGCAAATGTGCACAATCATGGTGTAACATTTAAAGGGATGTCCATGCAATAGGATCGAGATGAGTCACATTGAATCAAGTGCAGATGCAGTGGCCAGCAGCAACAGCACCATCATGTGGGGAACACTTAGTGAAAGTTGTGCTATTAATAGGGAGATAACACTGTTATATTGTAGTGGGGAAAAGGTTCCATCATATTAAAGTGAGTTAGTTAGTGAATGTTGATGTTAACATGACTTTATTGATTGTAAATCACACTAATATGTGCATCTTCTTACAGAGTGTGCAGTCACAAGGCAGATTATTATGGTGCGATTTGTGCGTGCCACATTGCTGCAACTATGCTACTAACGCATGCTCACACTCTCAGTGATGTGCAGTGGCGAAACCCCGCAAACCCTCGAACTGTGCATGGGGTTCTAACCAAGGCTGGTAATGTTCGAGCGACCACCAGGGGGCGCTACAATGCGATGGCCAGACCTGCGAGGGACGTTGTCGCCAATCTGTGCCCCTGTACATTTAAATCAAGAGAGACAATGAGAACGTTACAATACAGTGAGATGCAAGAGTATTTAAAATGGTGTGCTCTCATATTACAACAAAAGCAGTTGGGGCTATGTTAGTGTTTTAATAAGTGAGGAGTGTGAGTTCTGACCTGCTCCATGAAGTGCCCTGATATGATTTAGCACCACCACATAAAATCATAAATCAAATGATAATAATCCCAATAATGGTATTACCGGTATTATTTTCAAATTCAATATAAATCATTACTAGTGTACACAGTTAAAAAAAAAAAGAGAGCGAGAAAAAACACCTACAATACTTGTTGTCTATCATACAGAAAAAAAAACGGGAAAAAAAGAAATACTACTTTATACTTACTTTTGTACCCCACTCTATAATATTTTACAGGGGGAAAAAATCACAATTATATTTAGAACTATATTACAAATGCAACTGTTCAAAAGTTTGGGGTCACTTGTCCTGGTTTTTGGTTTGCTTTGTTTAGGTGTTCACGCGTGCTAGATTTTTTTTTTAGGGTCGCTAAGTATTATGTAATAAAGTTAAGTAAACTATAATTCTCAAACAATTCACCATCCTTCCGTAGTTATATGGATGTTTAGCAACACCATTCACTTTCTCTATTATTATAGTTGGTTTTAGTTAAATTAAAAATGTAAGATGTAGTTTTAGTTAGTTTCCACATTTTTAAAAGCATTTTCATTTTTATTTCGTTAAGAAAAATGTAAAAAATATATATATATTTTAATATGAGTTATTTTGTTAGCTTTCATTTACCATAATAACCTTGGTATCTATACAATAAAATGTTTTAATGGAAAATTGTCTGAGTGACCCAGAACTTTTGAATGTTAGTCGTGTCTATAATGTAAATGTACTCATGTTATTTTAAATGACATTATATATATATATATATATATATATATATATATATATATATATATATATATATATATATATATATATATATATATATATATATATATATATATATATATATATATATATATATATGTATATATATATATATATATATATATATATGTATATATATATGTATATATATTGCACCTTCCAATGCTTGGCAAAACCCTCACTATAGAACACAAACAATATACAATGCAGTATATTTTATTTTGTCTAACCTGATAGGCTGAAGTTGGACTGGTGAAGGTTGCGCACAGGTGGAGGCTGGTGCGAGGTGGGGGATGTTTTGGCCGAAGGTGAAGGTGTGATATATTTCGGCGTTGAAACAACATCACACACAGGCCCGTCATACATCCCACGTGTGACCCCTTTGTCCTTCATCTATTTAGAGACATGGGAAAAGTTGTGCCATCAAAAATGTATTTCAAGCTCTCCTTTGTGGTCTGTACCTGATTCCTAAACTTTAAACGCTGGTAAGCAAAATCAGGGAAGGGCTTGCGAGGGATGAATCGTCCGGTTCCCTGCTGAACCCGAAGCTTTCCTTCCTCATACACCACCCGGCCCTGACTCAACACCAGCGCTGGAGACCCACGGCACTCCAGACCCTCAAAGATGTTAAATTCTGCAAACTGTAACAAGAGCATTTACATATGACATGCTAAAACGTGAAAATTTCTGTGCAACAATGAAAAATACCGTATAAGAAATATATTGACTGTAATAATACTGTCTGGTATGTCACTACATAACATAGCATAATGAGATGCAAATATCCCTCGACTGGCTATGACCAACACTAATAAACATGAGTACAAAACTGTAAACGTGACGCCAAGACAAGAGGTGTTTGGGCTGAGATTAATGATAGGTCATACGACTCATAACACAGTACACACATGCATACTATATATTAGCCCAGAAAAATAAAGCAAAGAGCAAGGAGGGTTTAATGCAAGCATTGTATCAGAGAGAATGATGCATGCAGTAAAACTGCAGCATTTGAGAAGTTGGGGGATGAAGGGAATGAAACGGCTTGGGGCAGAGAGCAAGATAATAAAAACAGGGGGAGGGGTAGAAAGATGTCAGTGCAATGGGTGAAGAGGTGCAGGGGGGGATTAGACCCTAAAACCGACAGCAGTCTGGATTAGAGTCTGTGAAAAACGGGCAAAGAGATGAAATATATCAAACACTGCCTGATGTTGCCAACCATGAATTTCATTTAAATTCATCTAAAAGCCATTTAAATGCGTGCAACCTCCCATGAGTCTCTTTTTCTTTTTTTGATCACATCCACGGACTGAAAATGTAGATTGTCGCGATAGGCAGCATATCAACTACCAATTTGACTCAAAATACATTCTATTGAAATTTTAATGGGTTATTTAATGAATTCACTAAATTGTCAGGGGAAACTGACACTTCTCATTTTGTGGTCTCAGCCCTGCATGTCTAATGCCTGTAATTTCTATGCACTCTTTGATCTTTTATTTGTTTTTTAATCCTGTTCACACTCATCCCGCCTCCTGTCCTTTCCCCTCTGCTTCTACTTTATTCATCCTGCTTTGTTCTCACCGACTGCTGCAGTTTGGACGTGATGGTTTTGGTGCTGTCGGGGTCCCAGATGACGACGTCTGCGTCGGAGCCCACCGCTATCCGACCTTTACGGGGGTACAGATTGAAGACTTTGGCAGCGTTGGTAGACGTGACGGCCACAAACTGGTTCTCGTCCATCTTCCCCATGGCCTGGGAGGAGGAGTGGTTGGACGAGACGTACAGTAGCGCAAACATAAATGAAGAGGAGTCTCAAATATTAAACACAATCTGCTTGAAGCGATTGTTCCCTTAGAACAGTGATTCCCAACCACGATGCCGCAGCACATGAATTTGCCATGAGATCATCGTGTGTGCCATTGGAAACGATCCAATTTCATGTAATTGGTCTGAAAATGTATATTTATTGACTACAAATAAAGCATATTTGTCCATATGCCAGTGACGTACTGTGACAGAACAATTTAATGCTCTTTCACTAACTGTCACGAGGTGCAACTACACTGTTGTCACTCATACAACAGAATAAAAGCTGTTCAACTAAACTGACCCAAATTTTCACACATTTCAAAACACACACACACACATTGTTTGCTCTTACCACAGCTTTGTCCCAAACAAAACTCATCCTCTCCTCCACTCCGTTGGTGCCCTCTGGGATTAAGGTGAAGTCGTCTTTCCCAATTGCTTTCTGAGAGGTGCTGTATGTGCAGTGAGCGCTGCCCACCACCTGCAGGTCGCCACTGCGTCATAGCACAATACATTGTTATCAACACACACTTAAAAATGAAGCAGAACAGAAGGTTGTAAATGTATCACTGTACTGTAATCTATTATATGATGATTTGAAAAAACAAAAACAAAATTAATCACAAGATTTGAGATTAAGTTAAAAGCATGATTTACATGATCTATCCCAGGGCTGTGCAAAAAAATTTTTTGTATTAATTCAGACAAAAGTTTTCCCTTAAAATTTGTAACTCAAAATGTATGTATTTTTGAATTTTTAAATTTCCCATTTATTTATATCTCAATAAATTATTTATTTTTTCATTCATTGAATTAGTATATTAAAAATAGTAAACACATATTTTAACATATATGCAGTTGATATATATATTTTAAATAATTAGTTAGTTATAATAAATAATACAATTAAAAATGGAAATGTATTATTATTATTTTAATATTAAAATGAACTCATCAGTACTCATAATCCAGTACTGTGCAAAGGTCTAAGGAAGAAACAGGTTTTGTTGTGTTATTAACTCTTTTCACAGCAATCACCCTCTCTGCTGAATGGGCTGGCGACTTAAATATGTCCGCAGCACCAAAATTGTGTTAGGCAAGCGGTCCACCCTGTGCCAAACCTTAGATATGGTCTGAGCAAGGACATTGTGTCTGCTACACCAGAACAGCCAATACGGCACAGACCATTCTGCCACACTAGCCAACGTGCAGTGAGCCTTGCTTGCATGAAAATCAGGATCCACCAGCATTTGTGCTCTGCCAGATGCATGTTTACAAAAATAGAGCTCTTTACGTTGTTGAAGCCCTGGATAAAGGTGCTGATATACAGAAAAGTTATTTTCACCATTTGAATCACAATGATATCTCACATCCTCCATAAACCAGGAAGTAGTCTGCTAAAAACAAACAGACTCAAATGTGACACAGCACAAATTATGTTTTCCTTTGTTCATTTGTTAACAGTTTAACAGCAGTCTGTGCTCTATAAATAATCTGCATGAATTCTAGTTATATGTGGTAATTTCAATAAATAAATTCATAAATAAATTTAATGATGCCTAGCACTTTTGCACAATACTGCATTTTACATTAACTATTTCACTTTTTTTTTTAATTACTCTGCTCGAACCCAAAGCTGTCGTTCCCCTATTGGCCACCAGGTGTCCTCACTGAGAGCCAAAGACCTGCTTCAGCCTCGGGCACGCAAACAGGTACAAAGCCAATCATGCAACAATGCTACTTTAAGTCATGATCCTATTTGCTCACTGTTTCTTAAAAATTCAAATCGCTATTATAATACTTTCTTAACTTCTTATTAATTACAGTAAGCGCATTATCCTAGATAATTGTATTATGGTATAATCATGTTTAAATATGGTGATAAGCACCCGCCCTTGCATCTAAGCGCTCTGACATTTGTGGAAAAATAACCTAAAAATACATCCTGTCAGTTAAAAGATTTGCTGTGGGACAAGTTTGCAAGCCCACAACGGAAGACTAGAGAGGAAAGAGGAGAAGAGAGGCACTTGGTCGCCAAGGCAACAGATGATGAAGGATTCACATTCCTGTGCTATTTATAGATTTAGGGGCACTAAAAAATTTATACTAAGAAGTTCTGTACATTCTGTTCAGAGAGTGTTTGCTATTCATTGTACTTTTGCTATATTTCATAAAGTATATATTTTCCAATCTTTTTCTTTGCCCCTCCCCTTGTCAATCAATGACCCCAACTCCTTCTGTTAAATTAAGTTTGACATTGTGTATTATATGAGCAGCTGCTGTGACTGGAATACCAAACAAATAATGAGCATTAAAACCTTGCATGCGTATCCTTTGGTGTCACTTATCTGATTTAAAATTATGCAGCGCTTACAGCTATAAATAACTCCACCTTCATTTAAAAGTTTGTAAATCCACTGAGGGCTTCATTATCCCAATCACATCCCAGCCTTAAAAAAAAATACAACAAGTGCTTTGCATCAGCTGCAGGACATGTATTCAAGTCCTACCAGGCCAGAAGTGTGTGGAGGTGGTCTGGGGTCGTGGGGTCAGGACTCAGAGGTGGGGAGGTGACATAAGCAGCAGCTTTGGCCCAGTTTTTGCTCCAGTAATGCGAACCATCAGTGGCCAGGCTGGCGGTGATTGGCTCTCCAAAAACCACAGAACCTGGAGATTCAACCAAAAATAATTTACATATATTTACATAATACAGGATTTGGAATGCAGAGAGGCATTGAGGATTTCTTTTGGTGCTTTGCTGTATATAATGAACTCCAATTGGGTATGCAGGAATGAGAGAGTGACCTTTTTTCCGAGCCTGGGTGATGGTGTCGGCTGCACTCTTGCTCATCACCTTGGTGATGTAGACAGGACAGTTGGCGCGGCCACCAAGGGTGATCGCACGAAACACCGCCTCAGCTTCCACCTGAAGAAGACAGAAGGGCACATCAGAACCAGTCACTGGATGGATTGATGAATGGATGGATGGATGACAGGTGGATTGATGGATGAATGGATGAATGGATGGATGTTGCATGGATAGATGGATTAGGGTGGATGGATGGATGGATAGATGCATGGATGGATGGATGCATGGATGGCTGATGAGTGGGTGGATGTTTAATGGATAGATGGATGGATGAATGGATGACAAGTGGATGGATATTTAATGGATGGATGAATGGATGGAAGGATGGATGACGGGTGGATTGATGAATGAATGAATGGATGTTGCATGTATAGGTGAATGACGGAAGGATGGATGAATGGATGGATGATGAGTGGGTGGATGTTTAATGGCTGGCTGGATGGATGGATGATGAGTGGATGGGTGTTTAATGGATGAATGGATGGATGGATGATGGATGGATGACGAGTGGATAGGGGTTAAATGGCTGGTTGGCTGGATGGATGGATGGATGATGAGTGGATGGGGTTTATTGGATGAATGGATGGATGGATGGATGGCGAGTGGATGGCGAGTGGATGGTGAGTGGATGGAGGAATGGATGCATGGATGGCTGATGAATGGATGGATGTTGCATGGATGGATGGCGAGTGGATGCGAGTGGATGGTGAGTGGATGGAGGAATGGATGCATGGATGGCTGATGAATGGATGGATGTTGCATGGATGGATGGCGAGTGGATGGCGAGTGGATGGAGGAATGGATGCATGGATGGCTGATGAATGTTGCATGTTGCATAGATGGATGGATGTTGCATGGATGGATGGATGGATGGCACCTGAGTTTGAGACCTAATTATTGGTGCTGCTGTAACATTCTCTGGGTCCACCTGTCCACATTTGAGCCTTAAAAGCCACCTTACTTAAAGCTGAAACTATGTTCGACAATGTGCCCCATTTGCCCCTTTTTTAACATGCCACATTAAATGTGTTTGTGACATCACATGTCACTCTGTCCTGTTAACATCTATTTGAAAGGAAGAGATGATTACTGCAGTCTAAATCCTATCGTGTTCAGACCCTATAACCTCAAAATCTGGTACACAGGACTCCCTCAAGTTAGGTCACTATATTAGATTTTTGGTCATATGGACAGGTGGTTAGAAGGTTGGATGGACAGAATGATGGATGCGCACGTGTCGGTGTTTGGATAGACAGATGGATGGCATCACCTCTTCGGGACGACTCAGAGGATGGCCTTCAGGTCCTGTGATTCCCATCCCAAGAATCTTGCTTTGCTCCTAAATCATGAATTAAAAAAACAAAACAACAACTTAGGAGAGTGGCTACAGTATAAGTGTTCCAATCTAGGTTGGAGATTTTTCTTCTATAGTATCATGCAACTACAAGTCAATTTGTATGTATAAGTTAAGTCTAAAGCAGTAACCTTAACCCTAAACAGTTAAGAACCAAGAACTACCATAATAGCCAAAATGCATAGATAAGTTTGGCTCCACTTACCTGAGCAATCAAATCTCCATTTTCAGCATGAACTAACACCACAGCTCCAATCTGTTTCAAGAAGGAGAAGGCTTCGTATAGCTGGAGAAGCGAGAAAATAACATGTTAATAGCAAAAGAATAGCACACATCATTAATTAATGTTAGTTGTAACAATTGCTACATCCTGCTCTTATAAGATCCACGCACCTGAGAATCTGTCATCTGGTAGACATCCTTATAGGCCATGTACACCTGGAAGGAGTTAATACCTGACAAAAGTTGGGAAAAATTAACATAATTTGTTCATGTAAGGAAAATAAAATGCACAGGGCTAATCTAAAATTTCAATTTTCCTAAGTTATGAATGTTGTTCTGCGTCTATTATGCTGTATTAGTTTGAAAGACACGAGTTAACACAAGCAGCTGTTTTGTTGCTGCCCCAGAAGAAAAGTCATTCTTTCTTCTTTCTTTCTTTTTTTTTTTGCTCTGAAAAGATTACAAACAAAATGTGTACTCAGCTTCCATGACCGCAGTATAATGAGGACAGTACATTTCCTCTGTGCTTTCCCTTTAAGAGGATTCAGCACAAGGCCAAATTGTTGCAAATCTGTCTCTGGTGTTCTCTCCAAAGTATGGGTTAACATGACAACAATTAGAGAAGCCAATAGCACTTTGGAATACAAATGTGGAGACGGGAATGTGGAGACGTTTGTACCTTTCTCCTGAACCAACATCTCCAACTCATCTTTAACGGCTTCATTCCACTGGGGAATGTCAACGTGGAGGGAGTAATCACAACACGCCGTCTTGTCTGCAGCCTCCTGCCAGATTTCAAACGCCTCCAGCAGGCTGTCCCCAGGCTCAGGGGTCACATGGTCAACTGGAATAGGGGAGGGTCAAAGGTGAAGAGCACGCACCGCTTTTACATGGTTGCTGTTTTGTCGCGTCTCATGCCGACTCACTGATCATGGTCGTGCCTCCAGCAAGTGCCGCTTTGGTGCCTTGCAGGAAGTCATCAACGGGGCGTACACCGAGATAGGGCTTCATCAGACAGGTGTTGACGTCAATCCCACCGGGGATCACAATGCGGCCATTGGCCTCGATCACTTTGATGCCATCGGGGACCACAAGATTCTCCCCTACCTGCCTACGGATAAAATAAGGGGCGGGCCAATTGAGGTGAGGAAAGTTGTCGTGTTAAAAAAATGTTACACACAGTGTAAAAGCAGCAACAGTATATAGTATTTATATTGTGTACGTACTTAATGAGCCCATCTTCAATGTGAATATCTGCGTAACGGGATTGGTCATCATTGACCACTCGTCCTCCTTTAATCAGAAGGCTGTCACCCTAAAGGAATACAAGGATATCAGGACTGAAAAGATGTCATACATTGCATCAAGTTATGTATTAGATCCATCTCATAATATTGTATGTACAGTAAGGAGAGAGAGAGGGAGAGAAAGAGAAAGCGAGACAGACAGACAGACAGACAGAGAGAGAGAGAGACAGAGAGAAATTAAGGTGAAAAAAGTCAAGGAAAGAGCATGTGTTCATAGTGCTGCATGAGCACACTCTTCCACTAAAGTACGCCTAGCAACAGAGGAAAACGTTGTCTCCGTGTCTCCATGGTAACAGAAGTTAGCTGGAAATCCATCCATCCATCCATTTTCTGTACCGCTTGTCCTCACAAGGGTCGCGGGGGTTGCTGGAGCCTATCCCAGCTGGCTTCGGGTCGTTTTTATAATTTTTTTGTTTAATGTTTGCCATGAAATGTCCAGCATTTGGGGTTGGGCCATTGATATTTATACTAATCCATCCGAATGATAAAGGGCTTTTATGTTTTACAGGGAAAGCCTGAAGCTATACCCGCAACTCAAATCCTACTTCCATCATCACGACACTCAAATGAATCTGTGACAAAAGAGCTTCAACTGTGTCACAATGAGTGTCTTCGTCTGTGTATATTCAATGTCACCACAATGTGAAATTGACTATAACGGCTAATAAAGCTAAAGTGAATAGCCCTGGTGCTACAGAACCGCATTAGCGCCCGCGCTAAGAATTTAATCTCCTCTTCCGGCATTGGCAGCAGGGATTTCCAACAGCTCCAAGCACGTCTGCTCCCTCTTACCGTCACATGGGGGAGGTTGTTCTCCTGGCAACCGGTCCCAGACATGATGGTTTCTTCGCGAGGGGAGAAGTTGATTCACAACCGGGTCGCGGTGCACCCCTTTGTTCCCCCCTATGAACGCGGTCTCGGCGTGAACGCGCTCAGAGAAAGATACGCGTCTAGCGCTGTGTGCGTGCGCGCACACGGAGAAAAAGTGCACGTGCACAGGAGAGGCTGTGCGCGCACGAGCGCCCTCACATTTTACCACAGCGATTGCAGCTGTACTGTCCTACACACGGTCACGTTATGATCACGCAACACGACAATGGCAGCTTTGCATGGTTGCTGTCCACTTCAGCACCACAATGTCTCCAACGCGACTGCGCACTTTCTTGGGAGACATTTGGTAGTTTTAGACACAAATGTAGGCTATGTATTAGGTGGACGTAGTGCATTTGCAAATCAATCAATCAATCAATCAATCTATCTATCTATCTATCTATCTATCTATCTATCTATCTATCTATCTATCTATCTATCTATCTATCTATCTATCTATCTATCTATCTATCTATCTATCTATCTATCTATCTATCTATCTATCTATCTATCCATCCATCCATCCATCCATCCATCCATCCATCCATCCATCCATCTATCTATATATCTATCTATCTATCTATCTATCTATCTATCTATCTATCTATCTATCTATCTATCTATCTATCTATCTATCTATCTATCTATCTATCTATCTATCTATCTATCTATCTATCTATCTATCTATCTCAACCAAGACCCATAGTAACAACCAACCAAGATATATTGCTGACCCAGGCCACTAAAGTAAATTAAGTGTTCATGTTTCTTGCTAAATTGATTTATTTATTTTGTTTTGGCAGAACATCTATATCAAAATATAAACTTTGAACTAGGGCTGGGCGATATGGCCAAAGAATAAAAGCTAGATTTTTGCAGTCATTTAGGACGATTACGATTTTAGTCGATTTTAATCTAATAAATTCAGAAAACATTTAATGGTTTCATTTATTCAAAAATAATTCCTGTGCAAAATGTTCAGACAACAATAATGTATACTGATTATAAATCAGGTTTATCATAAACTTAGCATTCATTAGTTTGTGCTTAAATGCCACAATTAAGGAGTTGGTATATTGTAAACATGTCCAGCATCCTCCCACTTGCGCAAAATTTTAACTCACAAAAAGATTTTGATGTAGCAGAACATAAAAACAACAACTTTTAATTGTCCAAAAGACAAAATTCGATTTCACGATGTAGCAAATTGTTAAAATGACGATGTATCGAATGAATTTGATTTATTTCCCAGCCCTACTTTGAACATACATTACAATCATTTTTTCCCACCAAATCTCTCAATGTCGGCTTCAAGTGAGCAATACTCGTACTGCATACTTCCAGTAAATATTGGTTATCACTATTTTACTTCTTATTTCAAATTCAATTTGTTGTGACAGAGATCTACCAGGGGCAGTTTTGTTTGACTACATTTATATGGTTTTGGCATCCTGTAAGATGGTATCAAACTCAAGGCCTGGGAGCCGGATGTGGCCCAGCACATCATTTTATGTGGCCCACAAAAACAAATCAAGCAAGTCAACTTCCATGATAGGTGCGAAAATCTGTAGCAACATTTCAAATGGTCATACGTAATAAATGATATGTTAAAATATTGCAAGGATTTTCTTGTTACCAAACCGTCTTGATCTTTTATTTCAAAACTAGCTCTCCATCAATTTGTTGCATAGGCTACTGTGTGTAATAATGACAAGATGGTTGAATACTTTAACATCCCAGGCCTATACACATTATATGAATCTTACCTTTCCATGTGTGCTTTCCATCTCAGAGGAAATCGCTGTGTCGACCCCTGGGCAACCACGTTCTCCATTGGGAGAGGTGGTCTGCGAACCCATTTGGGCTTCACCAGAGGTTTTGCCGCCGGTGGAGTCGCAGATGTCCAGAAGTCTCTCCCGGCTCCCGCTCCTCGGGGTGCGGCCCCCTTTCCTTCCAACTGCGTAACTGTCGAAGTCGATGGTCTTGCTTTCAAACGCCCCCTCAACGGAGTCGAACATGCCGTAGCTCTTGCGCTGGTTCGGCCCAGTGGCAATCGGTGCTGCAAAGTACACCGGTAGCTCATCTTCCCGGTTCCACTGCCTCCTGCAGTCCGACATTGTGTCTTCCACCCGAGGCTTCAGCACTGTGAGAGGATGGAGGCAGCAACACGCGAGGACACTGACGGTCCCGCCCCCTCTTGTGATGCTGGTTGGATAGTACTTGTCTCCGGGTTGTATGGATGCAGTCCCAAAATGAGGTCTAAATAATGCAGTGTTTTTCCGTTACTTTGATGAAACTAACCTCTGCAAGTATCCAGATAGGTGGCTCTTTGTTTCCCTCTCTCTCTATCTCTCTTTTTCGAAAAGCCTGAAATGGGGGTGATGAGAGGATTAAAGCGGCACGTCATCTTTTAACCCACATCTGGCTGGACAGACACATTTGAAAATGCCTCATGTGCCCCCACTTATTTTATGTGTCACATAGGCTACAACTTTCAACCTAAAATATGCAGATAGACCTACCGAGGTGCTTTTACTTAATTGTAGTCTGACCACTCACCTGCGTGCTGATGGGATCAGTTTTGTTGATGTGAGCCGCCTTTCATGGTGGTGTTTTTCCCCCTAAAAAAAAGTTGCAGTGAAGCTCCGAGGCTGCAAATATGGAACCCAAGCAACCCATGCGAACAAAGAGAACGACTATAACGTGCACGATTTATGTCGATATAAATTATACAAATAAATAATATCCCTTGTTGGAGGCTCGCGGTGAATTGTGTTGGAAATAATTTAAGTCCGAGTATACAAATGAATTCTGCAAAACATATTGAGATCTAATACACAATTTCTATATAGTATATTTAAAAAATCATCTAGGCTACATTACAATTATCACTTTTAATAGAGCAATTCACAGATTTTCAACACTAAAGGAAGCTAACAAATCAGACGAAGCTGACGTTTGATTGTCGTCCCTACTAGCCAATCAGAATATAGTTTATTTTAAGAGGGCGTGTCGTAAAATTGGTGTTTGTGGGCTTGAGCGTTTAATTTAGAGGCGTGAGAGATTGACTGCAGAGTTCCACTTTGATCCCGCAAGAACACTTAACTTCTTTATTTTGAAGATATCAGGTGATTTTATATCTGAGTAAGGTTTATGTTTGTTCGAGCTTGTGCTGTCTTGAGGTTATATTTCGTTCAGTCAGTTGGCATGCATTTTTTTGCTTAGTTTGGGTCGAGTTGTAAATCTCCAGTTCATACACTACTGGAATGGTTGTAGAATTTTTGCATGTCACTGGATTCCCACTACATGTTTTCTCCCTTCAAAGCAGCTACTAACTAACAGCTTTCATGTGGGTCCCTTATTTCTGCTGCCATCTGTTGCCTAGTACAGCCAACGGCCACTTCATAAGGTACACCTACACACTACAGTATGAGAGATAATGAGACTCATTGCTAGCTGTATCAAAAAACACTTTGCCTTTACAAATACAACGACCCTCACTTGTTGACGTTGTCAGGTATTCATTTATGAGATACAGTAACATAAAAATTACATTTGTTTAATATAAAACTGCAGTGCATCATGCAAGGTGCTTTGGGGTTACCCAATTTTGTAACATGAGATGGACAATGTCAGCTAAAACGCTGCAGTACTGAATGGTTGGTGCAACTCTTCTCATGTCGTGCTCATTTACGTTATCCTGCTTATCTCATCATTAATGGAATGACATACCGTTGCTGTACAATGGTCAAATAAGGCTTCGATAATTCATGTCATTTCAGCTTTAAATGAATGGATTCTGTAATTTATCAGCCGGATTCTTTTTGAATTAAGATACAGCTGTTGTTATATGACTCCCTCCCACATTTCTCCTTATAGGACAGACAAAAGGAGTAGATTTGCCGTCTATCTTCAACACTCAAGAGTTATGCCTTGTCTTGAATGGACGCCCTCTCCCCACTCACTCCAAAATTTTGTCTCCTATCTCCAATAAATCCTCTGCCACTCCCTTTCGGCCTTTCAACTCTCACCCTCACAAACTACTCATCTCCAAATTGATGGAGTCCACACACTCTCCAGATGGTCTGTTCTCTCCTGACATGGCCCCAACAAAGAACACTACAGATGTTTCCTCTGAGCCGTCATCTGAATCGTCACCCCTTCCCAATTCTCCTTCTGCTGGCCCTGACTCTAGCAACCCCACAAGCACCACAGATTCTTCCCAATCTACCATCCCTAGGAAAATAACCTTTGCCTCTATAGCCCAGCGAGTGGTCATACAGGAAATACTTAGAAAAGCAGAAGAGGAAGAGGACACAGATGAAGAAGAAGGTAAGATAGAAGCTAAAATTATACATTATCAAGTTACAGAACAAATGTTCGGTTTCTCAAAATGTAATTTTGTTTTTGTATTTGCCTATAGACCAGTATTGACAAAAGCTATAAAACAGCTTTAATGATAAATATATATAACCAAGATAATGTCTGACTGTCTTCCCCTCCAGATGAGGAACCAGAGGAAGACCTATGTAAGGACCAGATGGAAGAGAAAGCCAAAGCGGGCGATGCCAGGGCTCAGACTCGGGTGAGCGGACGCATGCTTGCAGATGGACTCTTGGCATTGTTTTGTGCTGCTTCATGCTGTCTGTTTCTGAGCGAGTGTCTATTTTTATCCACTTGCAACACGATGCCATGCGCCCAGCATGATACATAAGATGTTACGTTGCCTTCTAATGTGGGATCGCCAAGTGTTAACGCCCACAACTGATTTGTTATTTCTGTGTATTAATTGGCTTTAATCAAAGCAATTTTAGCAATATACTTACTTTTGCAAATATTACTACAGTTAATGGAGAGTAGTACTGTGGGGATTAATGGAGAAATGAATATGGGTCAAGACTTTACAAGAGCCACCAGGCCCCGGTCCTGCGTGTATAGTACTTATTTAAAGGAGTGTATCATGTATTTGGACATCCAAGAAGTCCTGTCAGTTAATATTAGCAAACAGTCACCTGAAACTCTCCTATGGGGTCCTCCGCCCCTGCAGACAGAAATGTCTGTGACTGAAATATAAGGAAATGATTGCTTAATCTGTGAGATTCATTGACCTCAGAGTGGGATTTTTAGATTAGTTTTTACTTTGCCTTCCAATACATTCTGGATGGGAAAGGAGAGTCCAAGTCCAAGTATGTGGACCAAGTGTAAAACTCTAAATAAAGAGAAATGTTTATCTTCATGTATTGGATCAAACTGGATTGTGCAGTTGTACCCCAAATAACTTAATGCATGCATTTTTATATGTATTTTTTTGCCTTAAACTGAACTATAGCTCATGCAATGGTCTCACGGTCGTAATGTACTTATTGTTCTTTGTATTTAGGTTAAGCCACAGTACGCACAGTGAATTAATCTTCTTTATGTCTCTTCTGTCCATCAGCTGGGTCAACACTACTTGATTCTTGCTGAAGAAGAGGACAGAGATCTAAACAATTGTCTGGCTGTTAATTGGTTGATAAAAGCGGCAAAACAGGGAAGAAAGACTGCAGCAAGAGCCTTGCAGCGCTGTTGGATCCGTAAAATAGGTTATTGTGCCAATACATATGTGGGCCCGTGGGTGGTGTGTGTGCGAGTAGTGGGGGGTTGGGTTAGCGGATTTGCATTTCTGATCTTTTTGGTCTCTGGCATCCTCCTCGCACAGGAATCACCGCAGAGAATGAGGAAGATGTTCGGAAACTGTCGGCAGAGAGTAAGTTTGAGAGGGCGGTGCGTAAAGCAGCCATGATGATGTACTGGAAGCTTAATCCAGAGAAGAAGTCTAAAGTGGCCATGGCTGAGATGCTGGAGAATGTCAGCCAGGTCAACAAAGGACTGGGTAGGATCCACACACACACGTACAGTAGTACTAATACTGTACTGTAATACTGTACAGAAAGACATAATAACTCATTTAAGTTACAAGGTATCTCTGAATGTGACCGCTATGTGTAAACATGAATGGCAGCTGCACTAAACCGTAAGCTAGCATCATTTACATGACCAAATGGATACAAAATGAAAACATGGAAACAAACACAACACATTTTTCATCATTCATCAACATATAAGCAACTAACAAAAATAGATCAACCTAAAAAAAAAATTTAAAAATCCGTCAACAAACGACACAGATTTTCATATATTATAATTATCATTTTTTACGCACAAATTACACAGTTTAATACAAAACACAAAATGAGTATGAACACTGAAAGTCAAATGAATACAGGTTATAGTATTACAATCGTGGCTCACCTGTTTTCTGGGTTTGGCCAGCAAACTGAGCCATAATTGGTCGTTACTTACTTCATCAGCACAGGCGATGTCATCTTCAGTCAACAGCAAGTGAAAAAGTCATTTTTAAGGTATTAATTGTACATATAAAATAATGAAGTTATCAAATTTATTCTGGACAAAATATGAAAGTTTTACTTCCGAAAATTGCTCAATGAGTCAAGTTTAATATTGAGTAGGGTCATTCTTGCAAATTGTTTTTAATTGTCCCTGAATATTAGGGGACACTACAAAAAGGACATCTGGCCCCACCTCGGACGAGACTCAGAAAATACTAGAAAACATGGTCAGCAGTGAGAGTGAGTGTCCTTTGAGCCTTCGAGAGAATTGCTTCCGATAAGCTACTCCCATTTATAAACGACAGCACGTTTTGCCTCCTCAGCCAATCAGCTGGTGGACTTGGACGGCTTTGTTGAGATGACTAAAAGTTACGCTCAAGGCATGGTTTCCTCATCGTCTGAGACAGAAAACCCTGATGGCATGGAGGTAAAAGGAAAAGAAAGAAAAACAAATCAGCTCAGAAACAGCAAATGAATAAAATGTGTGAAAAGTGTTGTATCTGTGTTTTTATTTATGCAAGGCAGAGCTGGCCTCATCAGAAGACAAGAAGAGCCGCAGTGGGTCTTGGAGTTTTGGCAGAAGTGGGATGATGCTGGACACAAAGCAGCATGGCGCCATTAAAAAAGCAATGGATATGAAATCACGCTTAATGGTATCGCTTTTACAATAATCATTCATGTGGATGTTGGGATTCCCTTTTCAAGTGTTGTCTCTGGCGCCGTCAGATGTTGCACTATCCAGTTGATTCTGTGATGGAGGTGAAGGAGCACCTAGTGGACTGGGCATCGCGGGCCGGCGTCCAGTGGCTGAGCACCGTCATCCCTACGCAACATGTCAACACGCTTATCTTCTTCTTCATCATCAGTAACCTCACCATTGACTTGTTTGCCTTTGTCATCCCGCTATTGGTCTTCTATCTCTCCTTCATCTCCATGATTATTTGCACACTGCGTGTTGTTCAAAGCAGTAAGGTGAGTTCTTCGTCTCTTGTATAATATGAATTGTGGAAAAAAATTTGATCTCTGGGAAAGTAGTCTTTATTAAATGCCCTTGCTTTTTCAGACCTGGGAGAACTTTCGAACCCTGACGTCTCTTCTGACCCGCTTTGAACCCGGCCTGGACGTTGAGCAGGCAGAAACCGACTTTAGCTGGAATAACCTGGAGCCGTACCTTTGCTTTATATTCTCCGTCTTCTTCCTCATATTCTCGTTCCCTGTTGCCGACAAAGGCTGGATCCCCTGTTCAGAGCTCTCTACGGTGGCCATCTTCTTCACAGCTGTCAGCTACCAGAGCCTCAGTCCCATGGCTGCGACATATGCGCGACGAGCAATGGTCATAGAGGTGAGAGTGGTCACACAGCGTTTTATTTGCAAAACTAAAACAAAACATTTCAGTCATTCATAAAATTCCCTCTGGAAAGTTAAAATTGTTATGTAAAATAACATAATTCATTATCATTTAAATCGTTTTTTTTGTAATGGATGTCATCAAAATTTAACAAGTCAATGTGACCCATTTGAGTTTTTTGTGTTTGTTTCACTCTCTTTTTCTTTTCTTTTTTTTTAACTGTTTATAGTCGCCTTCAAAGAAAAACATTGTGTATTATTTCAGGTTGCGTCGTCTCTTTGCGGCTTGACTCAGCTCTTGCCTGAAAACATGACAATGCTTGGCATCTTGGCACGCACCTTTGCAACTCTGCCTCTAGGGGAGTCAGTCGTGCTGCAGCTCAGTATTCCCTGCTTGCTCTATGTTTACCTCTTTTACCTCTTCTTCAGGTGAGCAATACAGTGAAAGTCATAGGGCATCTTTACTTCTAAATAATCGTTAAAGTGGAAATCAACCTCAAACATTCCTTGACAATAATCCATTATATGTGACCTCACTTAGTCTAAACATGAGGTTCTGATTAATATTACATTTGTGGAATAAGAGTTATGAAACAAAATCCAGCCATTTTTATCCATCTCAGGGGGCAGCCATTTTGCCACTTGCTGAAGATGACATCACAGTTGCTCAGGGCTCAGGCAACGACCAATCACAGCTCACCTGTTATCTGAAGCTGAGCTGTGATTGGTTGTTATCTGAGACCTGAGCAACATTGATATCATCTTTAGTAGACAGCAAGTGGCAAAATGGCCGCCCCCCCGAGATGGATAAAAATTGCTGGATTTTGCTGCATGAATTAATTAATAATCATATTCCACTAACGCAATCTTCACCAGAATGCCATATTTAGCCCAGTGGGGCTGCATAGAACATATTACTGTCAAAAACTTTTAGACACTAATGTTTCCAATGGATTTATGAGATGACATTTTCGCTATTTATTAATTAATTTTCTCCCTTCTCCCTATGTCTAGCATGGCCAGAAAGCGTGGCTTTCGGGGGACGTACTGCATCCTGGTGCCCTACCTGGTGTGTTTCATGTGGTGTGAATTCTCAGTGGTGCTCCTCCAGAATTCCACGGCAGTTGGCTTAATCCGCACCTGTGTGGCCTATTTCCTCTTCCTGTTTGCTCTACCTGTTCTGGCTGTGGGCCTTGCCATCATGCTCTTAATCCAGCTCTTCAAGTGGTTCCTGGAGCTGGAGCTCACCAAGATGATCGTTACTTTAGTCGTGTGCGCCATCCCCGTCATCCTCCGGCTCTGGACGCGCTTCAGCACGTCTATTCTGGGTGTTTTCCGCTCAGTGACGCGCCGTGGCCCTGTCAAGCTCATTTTACTTTGCATTTCTATGGTGATCCTGCTCTTCTCGATCTATGTGTATCACGCGGAAGGTCAGAAAGTCTACAACTCCACCTTGACTTGGGACCAGTACAGCCAGGTGTGCGGACCTCCTGCTTGGCAGTCCAAAGGTTTGGCCAAGACACAGATCTTCTGTAGCTACCTGCAGGGACACAGGGTCACCTGGACAGGCCGCGTTCGGCACGTCGCTGTGGCTGAGACAGACAATGGAGCGCAGTCTGTCATTAACATGTTGCCAGTGTTTCTTGGGGACTGGCTGCGATGCCTCTATGGTGAGACATACCCTAAATGCGAGCCAAAGAATGCGACGCACCCGACAGTTTCCGGCTCTACGCCAGCTCAGGTCTCGTTGCCCGTGCTGCTGCGAATGCAAGAAGAGGAAGAGATGTGTCAGATCAAGGCTTTAGCCAAACACACCTGTCATGTCAAGCGCTTTGACAGCTACATGTTCCAAGTGACCGTAGGGATGATCAGGAATGAAAGCACAGAAGCGGACGACCAAGGGAGGGATATTGTGCTCATGGCCAGCCATGAGTTCAGGCAGGTCCTGCTCAACCTGGAACCAGGTAATATGGTGGAGTTCTGCACCAAGCTGGAGGGCCGTCTTGGAGCCAAAGCCCCGGCCTTGGAGTTGAAGGCCATCAACTGTCTGGATTGTGTTTCCCCACTCTTGCCTGGGGGCCGGCAGGTAAAGATCGAGAGAGACTGGAGACGTACGACAATGCGAGCTCTGAATTTTGCATTTGATTTCTTCTTTTCTCCCTTCCTGTCAGCAAAGATCACTGGCTGAGAAAAAACAACAAAAAGGACAGCAAATCGAAAACCGCCGAGCTGTATTGTTCAAACTTTAACTTCCCTAGAGAGCCACCTTGTATTTGTTTTTGTGATGAGGTTCACTCATTTCAGCCGACAGACACGATTGTGTAATGTTTACTTTTGATTGGACAGGAATCTAGAATATAATTAGTTTTTTTACTTCCCTTTTTTTGGTGGTGCCAAATTAACCAAACTTTGCTTAGAAACAGCTACATTTCCTCCTGTGCAGGATAATGTGGGTGTTTTTAAATCTCTTTGTTTTCTGTACAGGGAATTGTAAAAAGTGTGAATTGATCACGTCAGCCTCATAAGTCGCCTTACTGCATGTGAACCATTGCACTACCAATGTCTAAACTGGATGACATGTATTTTTAAAACCTTTTGTAATGGGTGGGTGGAAAGAAAACATTTTAGTTTTTTAAAAGTAAGAGAACTAACCACCACATCTCAAAACTTCAGGGACTGTTATCTTATGTTGACATGCCACCTGCCTTATGAACACGGCAACCATGAAAAAAACGATTTAGCATTTTAATTAATTTTATGTCACAAAAATCGATTGAATATTTTGACACATTAAAAAGAGGATTTATCGATAGTTTTGCTGTTTACATTACACATGCAATAGGTATTATCTGAGGACGTATCTTACTATGTACTGTATGTCAAGTAATCAGAATATTAAGTGGAGGAGGATTTATTGGTTTAGTAGACAAGCAGTAACTCTCGTTATTAGACAGACTACCCTATTGCAATGTAATGTATTGCAAGGTAGACTTCACATGAGTGCACCATTGAGGTGAAACCTCAACTTATCTGTGACAATTAAATCGCAAACACTTGTACCTCGCCTGTAGACTGTGAATATGAGTGGCAAATGCAATGAATATAAAAGTGCTTGACTGTCAAAGAAACCCTATTTGTATGGTTGTTATTGTTTTGAAAGCACAAGCTATTGTGCTGGTAGACCACATACTATTATGTGACTTTATTAGCTAAAAAGATTCACATCCCTTTTATTGTTCATACGGTTCATATCGGGCGATTATGAAGTCCGAGAAGTCTTTTATTTGTTGTCATTTCTTTTATCCACAATATGACATCCTCTCACTCCCAACTCAAACTATGTCCTATTTTTCACAAACACTAGCAGGGCTGCAGATAGATTCAGTATAACACAGATGTAAGAACAGTACCACAAAATGAAGTCACATTCAATCATTTTATTAATGCACATTCTATCATTCACAATAGTTTATTTTTTTTTTCAATCTTTAAACATTTTTGTAAATATTAGAGATATACAATTGAGTAGCATTGAGTAGTGGCAACATGCTGCTGCTGCACCCCTGAACACAAATCCTCTCTTAGGTTGTAGATGATGATGTAATCACAACTGACTGGTTGCAACTCACCATTGGAGCACTAAGTCCTGAAACTTATATAATGTTTTCTATTACATAAACCATTTTCTTGTGGGTAATAGATTATATTTTGCCAAACCATTAGTTCAAGCTCTACATCCAAGATACCTAGCAAACGCCAACAAGGGTACTGTAGATTAAATGTGTGAACGATTGTGTGAAGAGTGAGGAAAATGTAGTCACGTTCAAACAATTTCTTTTTTCTTTTTTTTTTTGAGATGCATGGAATGAACCTCTTTTTTTTTCAGCAACTATTAAACACACCCCATTCCAACCCTGCTGTGACGCCGTCCCACATTCAAAACCACGTACAATAGTCGCGTTGGGACCAAGGCCACTTAATAACAAAGCACTTCACTGTAAACAATCAATGTGCGACCAGGTCACAACACTCGTCACCTTACTACGACACCTTACTGTACATTGTTGCTTTCAGTGGTGCACCCCAGCATCGTGTGTGGCACTGTGAGGCAAAGAGTGTGATGACATTAACAACCTTCATATCAATGATACATAGAGAGAAGTCGACCTAAAAAAAGTTCTTACCAATATGTTCAATGCGCCTCCTCTAGTCTAAACACGGCATTCGGATAAATATTGCGTTTGTGGAATATAAATTAAGCAGCAAAACAGACCTGTTTTTATCCATCTCAGGGGGCGGCCATGTTGCCACTTGCCGTCCACTGAAAATGACATTACAGTTGCTCAGGCACATGACCAAAGAAAACAGCTTGATTCATATTTCACAAATGCAATATTAATCAGAGTGTTTAGACGTGTGAGGGTGCATAGAACATATATTGTAAAGACAATTTGGGGGTTGACTTCCCCTTTCAGCAAGGTATATAGACACTGAACTTTTTGCTTGAGCTATGGCCTTCATAATGACCTCTGACCTTCATTCACATGAAATCTCAATCCTCATGACAATAACCATCTGAATTAGGGGTCTTATTTTCTGCACTGTGTGCTTAGATTCCTCTGTTTTAATGATTGTAAACTTTACATTCACATTTAAACTTAAAGATGACAACTTTAGCCCGATTTTCATATGATCAGTCTTAATGTGCTTGATTTTTGGGGGAAGTCAATCCAAAGATTTTCTTTACAATAATATGTTGTATGCAGCCCCACTAGTTTAAACACGGCATTCTGATTAATATTGCATTTGTGGAATATGAATTAAGCAGCAAAACAGACCTGTTTTTATCCATCTCAGGGGGGCGGCCATTTTGCCACTGTCGACTGAAAATGACATCACAGTTGCTCAGGTCTCGTGATTGGTCGTTACCTTTTCCCTGAGCAACTGTGATGTCATTTTTAGTTCACAGGAAATGGCAAAATGGCCAATCCCTGAGATGGGTAAAAACTGTTGGATTTTGCTGCTTAACTCACATTTAACAAACACAATATTAATTAGAATACTGTGTTTGGACTAGTGGGGCTGCATAGAACATTATTGTAATTATTATTATTTATTTTTTTGGAGTGACTTCCTATTTAAATACAAGGTGTCTACGTAACTTTTTTTTTTTTTTTTTACACAAGGAGAATACTGTACTTTGGAATAGCAGCAATCTAGAACTCAACACAAGCTCATACAGCAATTCAATTCTATACAATAAATTTAAATGTTGATTTGTGCATAATTCCTCTCTGTTTTACCAGCAATACTTATATACCAAAGCTATTACGTCACCTTTTCTTCTGGATTAGTGAGTTGCTTTTATAAATGAGGTTCATGTTCACTTAGTTGTGTATTTAACAATCTATTTGATAGCACACTAGAAAACAAAAGTGGCAAAGGCATAAAAAATAACACTATTTACAACATACAGTAAAAAGTGTATACATGTGTTACCTGCAGAAGAGCTCATTTGAAAGCAGATATTCTGCCGCACTGTGTTTTGAATTGCTATTATTGCAAAATGGACAACGTAATGGGTCACTTTTTGCGTGCAATCTCCAAGAGCGCTGCTCTAAAAGGAGAGTGATTCTGCTGCAACTGTCACCAAAGAAAGAAAAAAAAATGAATCAATTCTGGTTATTGTGGTGAGGATGCACAGTACAAGATCACCGCTACCACAATATTAATACTTGTGGCAAGTGAACACCACAGATTAGCTATTATTTTGTAGTATCAAACAATCTTTCTGGGCTGCTTCCCAACACACTTAGTCCAGTCTTGACAAAAGCTTCTAGAGCACATTAGCGAGGAATCAACATTGCACGGTCATTGCAGTTGGAGAGGTGTCCCTGCACCTCTATTAGAAAAGTGTGTGGGATACGTAGGAGACACAATCAAATAAATGTCAATGTTCATTAGTTGTTCCTCAAATCTCACTGTGCATTTGTGACAATTAATCCAAACTGAAATGTTTGTCCATTGTTCACCCCCATCCCTGTCACTGTGTCTCCGGCTTGACACGGTCCTGGAAAATGTACAGGTTGTTGGTGGCTGCTATAGCAATGATATTCTCTGATGGATGCCAAGCCATGTGCAGGATCTTCTTGCTGAAGTCCAAGCTATCAACGCCCACGTCTCCACGCCGACGTTTTCCTCCGGTGTACACGCGGCGGGTACGTAACACGGCTCGCGGCTTGCTACTCTCCCGCCAGGCCTCAAGGGTCACGCCCCGTCCCGTTTCGCGATCAAACATCTGGAAGAAGCTGTTGTATGCCCCTGTCATGATTACGCTGTCAATAGAAAGAAAAATATAAATGACATAGTATTTGTAAAATTGTCTCTTGGATCAACTATAAGAGAAGACAAAGAGATTTCTTGGAATTAAAGTGGCAGCCGTCATCAGGCAAGAACCGTGTATTTCGCAAGACCACACAGAATATCTTGCAAAATATTAGCAAACTGTATCTCCGGAGTCCTCATTTTTCAGCTCAATGAGCTATTTTAACAGTGTTTTTATTTTTTCCTTGTATTTTTTTTTGTAATTGCCAAAGAATGCCCTTGATAGAAAAAAAGAATTGTTATGACAACCAAAGAATAAAAATTACAATTTGTTGCAGCATAGGAATAATGATCAATATGCGTGTCCGATTTGGTAGGTTAGTATAATATGAACAAGGAGACTATAAAAATACGAGAGGCCGTGGGAAAGAAGAATGGAAAGTACAGCAATACACTCCTTTAAACTTAAAGTACCACTGATTGTCACACCCAACTAAGTGGGGCGAAATTCGTTCTCTGCATTTTGACCCATCCCCTGAGGGAGCGGTGAGCAGCAGCAGGGGCCGCGCTCTGGAATCATTTGGTGATCTAACCCCCCAATTTCAACCCTTAATGCTGAGTGTCAAGCAGGGAGGCAAATGGGTCCCATTTTTGTAGTCTTTGGTATGACCCGGCTGGGGATTGAACCCACAACCTCCCAGTCTCAGGGCACTCTACGACAAAGCCACTGAGCTGAATTTGACTATTAAGGATGCTAAAAAAGTGACTTTAAAAAATGCCTGCATAAGTTTTATGATGGTGACAGTTCAACAACTCGTTCAAACAATTTCCATTATTTTCTATGGGAGAAATGCATTCAAAATTTTAACAAATCATATTTTGACCTGTCATCCTGCAACAGAATTTGGTTGACTTCAGATATTCCACTGTATTGGAATTACAGTAATCATAATGTTTGAATTCCACCTCTTAAAGTAGCACTAAGGAACTTTTCAACCTTAGTAAAATATGTTCATAACTCTTCTGATGAAAAATCGATTTAAAACTAGTTGAATGGTGCTTTTGCCATGGCCTGAGGGGGTCTTCATCATTTTTACTGGCACTAAGCAACTTTGAAGAGGATGGTAGAAACAAACTACAAATGTGCCGACTGTTTTATGACATACGTTACTTCCCCCTTTCCCCCTTCGTTACAAAGAGGGAAGTCAATTTGAATGTTGACGCACGATTGCTGCTTTCCTGGCAGAAGCTGCAAAACAACCGAAAAGTTTTGTCTGAGGAGACAAAAAAGGAAAAGGAAGGGAAGCTACAGTCAAGGATTAACTTCGGTCTGCATTTTACGGTAAAAAAATGACGCAATGCTCTTGTCCTCATGGGAAATGTGGTCTTCCTTCAGACATAACAATACCGCTTTTGTCCATATGGAACCGCTATAACCAACGTAAACTAAACCTAATGTCATTTAAGCGCCATCCAGAAAGTAAATTTGTTTAAAAATAAAAATACAGATTATGACCTTAAACACAAACTGTCTCATTTGATAACACTCACCTGTCGGAACTGTTCCAAACACACTCAAACTTGTCAAAGATGCAGTCGTTCTCATAGAGTGAGCACAGCTTACTCCGTAGGTATTCATGAACCTGGATACAGAGAAAAACAAGAAGCCTGCATTTCTCCAGATGGACCTTTTCCATACCACAATTTAGTCGCAGTATAGTAACCCATTTGTACCTGATACGTCTCCACGGGGCCTTTGTCCATGTTCAAGTCCCACACCTTGGCGGTGAGGTAGTCTCTGGTCAGCAGGTAGCGCCCACTGTGGCTGAACTTGACATCTGACACAGAGGAGATGATTTCGGAGAAGAAGGAGCGGCTCCCTGGATCCTCGGGTTCTTCAAACACTGAACAAACAGTCCGAAGTTTATGAGAGGTATAACGCAGTTCATTCATGACAATTTGGTGGCTTACATTTAGTGTGTTTGTCACAAAGCGCAGAGGATCTCATGTCACAGAGGCGCAGGGTGCCCTTGCTACTGCTGTACACAAACATGTGACAGTGTTGAGGGTGGAACTCTGCTGCCGTTATCACCTCCGTAAGATCCTCCATGTTGGCTGGCTTTATGTCCACAATGTCTAGCAAAATGCACTGTCAGGGGTCAAACACGACACACTGGTGGAGCAGCATTCCTCCCAACTCCCTTGGTCTGGTTTCAATGACAACGCTCATGCTTCAAAATACTATGACGTGTAAATATTTTTAGGTTATTATGTGAATATGTATGTTTGTAACAAGTACCATGTGTTTTGAGTTTTTGGGTCATGTCTGTGAGGTCTGTTTTTGTGTGTGTGTGTCGGGACAGAATTATATTTGTTTTGTTTACATATACCTTGGTTTAGCTTGTCTGTAAGATTGTTTTCTTGTTTGTTGTTTGTTTGTTTTTTGGTTTGGTTTCTCTGGGTTTGTTGGTTATGTTTGTGACGCTTGATTTTTGTGTTGTGATGAATTGTACGGTATTTCTCTTGGCTAGATAGTTTTTGGTAAAGACTGTTGGTCAGATTATTTGTCTTTTTGGGTATTTTGTTTTTCTTGGGGTGCTTTTTATTGAAAAAACAAGAGAAAATGTGTTCAAATAAAAACTTTTTTTTTTTTAACTATGAAATCCAATTGAACATTGACTCTCAAGAGACAAAAAAATGTCAATTGTTTTCAATATTTTGTACCTCTCACTTAACAAAGGAAGATTAAATATTTATACCGCTCTGTATGAGACAGTTATTCACCACTGTAAAACCGCAGTATCTGTAACATTGTCGATCAAAGATCAACATTATGACTCACACAAGCAAACGTTTCAAATTACATATGTTTTCCTACAACCATGCTGTCTCGCACTTGTATATTATAATTAGGGATGTTCCATACCCCTTTTTTTCCAGACCGATACCAGTATGAGTACTCAACTCTTGATACTCTTGATACTGATACTACTAGCACTTTTGATCCATAAATTACCCCCCAAAAATAATGGCAGCTAATTTTTAATAAATATATATATATCCCATATAGCATTTTCGCTTAAAATTGCATGATTGTAAAACGACAACAAAAGAGCCGTCGTACACTCTAAAAACAGTTGGGTCAAAAATAACCCAACTATGGGTAAAAAATGGACCGATCCTGTACTTGGGTCTATTTGACCCAATTTTGAGTCAAGAAATGGGTCATAAATATTGGTCAGATTCTCTACTTGGGTCTAATTGGGTCATTTCGTATAAAACAACCCCAAAAAGTTGGGTCAAACTGACCAATAAAGTGGATCGGCCCATTTTTTATCCATAATTGTGTCACAACTGTTCTTAGAGTGTGAGTACCGATACCTAGTATCAGTACTCTCCCATCCATAATTTAATGAATGAAAAAAATCTAGAAGTTGTCCAGGTTATGTACAACAGTACTTCAATAGTGATATCCAATTATCCAATTTCACTTAATGGATCCAAATGTTTTTGTTGTTGTTGTTTTTTTTATGACAAATCTCTGCCAACGGTTGTATAGTGACAGAATAGGCTAGCATAATAGCACTGGTTGTAAAATACTAGATGTGGGATATTTAAATTGGATCTCTGGTTTGGGCAGGTGTACCAGATGTTGCTAGTATCCCTGTATATGGTCACACACATCCCTCATTTTAATAGCCCAGCTCACACCTCAGCACTTAACCAGGACCTAAACATACACCTCAGCCAACCCCAGCATGCATGTACAGACTGCTCCTCTCTCTGTTCTATTTGTGGTGTCCCCGAGTGGTTCAGAAGAGCGTGTACTTGCCATGTGAAATATTTAAACCCTTCTTCCACACTAGAAGAAGAATCTGATTTTCTAGGTCAGCTTCTATTTTAATGGGAAAACACCAACAGCACTCCAATAGACTGTAGCATGTATACTCAATATAAATCAAAATATGCTGGATTCCTATTACAATAAATGTATTATGTTTCTATTGCATGCACTGTTTATTTAAGGGGTGTAGATACTTGCACTCAAAGCAACTAATAAAATGCAAACTTGACACGTTGGTGGGTGTGTCAAGGCAAAAGCATTAGCTACTCAAACCAGTGCATGTAGATACACGCATGTGTTCCACCAACTACGCTGAATGATGTGCTTCTTTATCAAACGTGAGTTTTCTCTATTTATCATTTTTCTTCTAAAAACACATGTATACAAAAGGAATATTGCACTCAAATAGAAAAAAAGTATCAATTTGAGTAGGCGGCAAATAAATGTATTGATAAATAACAGTAAATGAAAGTCCCATAGAGGGGGAAAAAGCAGGGAGGATACTGAAGCTGCGGTCAGTGATGCCCAGATGCCACATATTGATACGAAGGTCATCAGCTGACAGGTAGGTCTCCCCGTCGCTGTTGACTGAGATGGAGTTGACATGGTAGGTGTGACCATTGGAGAACACCCGTCTGGGGCGGACCTCCACCATCAGATCTGTGGGTTTCAGTACTGGCACCTAAAAGATGAAAATTAATTACAGTATAATGCATCCGAGCCAATTTGTGTGTGTGTGTGTGTGTGTGTGTGTGTGTGTGTGTGTGTGTGTGTGTGTGTGTGTGTGTGTGTGTGTGTGTGTGTGTGTGTGTGTGTGTGTGTGTGTGTGTGTGTGTGTGTGTGTGCACGTGCCCACCTGCAGGGAGGTGATGGTGGAGATGTCCTTGAGGCGGCCCTCCTCATCTTTCAGGTTATAGCCTTCTGGTCTCTTGTCTCTTTCACTCACCTTCCACAGTTTAATGGTCTTATCTGTGGCGTGCAAAATTACATTTTCGAGAGAAAAATTTAAATATAATCATACAAAACAGAATAGTCAGTGAGATGGCTGCTGATGTTGAATCCTTTAAAGCACTTAGGGTGAAGAATGAATTCTTCCATCATAGTATTTACAAAAATTTCATAACAATTTGTCTCTTTCTTTGGCGTTCAGCAAAATAAGGGAATTGCATTCTATGATTGGTAATGTTGTATTTAATGCAGAGCAGTGATTCAATTACAAAATACTGTTTACACTGTATTGACCCGTGTTGTGTTTTAAGTTATGTTTTTGAGTAGTACGCTTTACGTGCCTGATAGGGGTGTGCATCTCATCACATAAGACGATTCAATACTCTCTGGGGTGCAAAACGATTCAAGGATGGTTCGATTTGAAAGTGGAATGATTCAATTCGGTTTGACTCAGTGGGATTACGGTTCGTTTTTATATGGTACGGCTCAGTTCGAGAGGGTATGAGGAAATTAATTTATTGTTGTCATTTTACTTACATTTGAAAGAACTTTCTTTCTAAGACATATGTCAAACAAAAGATGATTTGATAGGTAACTTGATATATTTCAAAGTGGAACAATTTGGTTTGGTTCTATGCACTCACATCTTTTAAAACGAACAAACAAACAAAACGATTTTCTATTTCTTTTTCTTTTCTTTTCTTTTTTTACACCCCCATTGCCTGACGTCTTCCCATTACTACCAGTTCTCTGTCCAGGGGACGCTTGGTTTTCCTGTTCAAACAGAATCATGAGCATGACAGCCATAATTGTTATGACTCTGTTTTGGGTTGGGTCATTGGGTTATATGGAAGTGCGTTTTTGGTTGGCTCAAGGTGTCATTGTGTTATGATATTGATGTTGTCAGTTGCTATGCAGTTTCTATGTCGCTTATAAATATGACGTCAGTTGCTATGCAGTTGTTTTGTCCCTTGTGATATTTGTAGTTGCTATGCAGTTGCTATGTCCCTTGTGATAACGTTTGTAGTTGATATGCAGTTGCTAGGCCCCTTGTGATTATGTCAGTTGCTAAGCAGTTGTGTTGTCCCCTGTGATATTTGTAGTTACTATGCAGTTGCTGTGTCCCTTGTGATAAAGGTTGTAGTTGCTATGCGGTTGCTATGTCCCGTGTGATGATGTCAGTTGTTATGCAGTTGCTATGTTCCTGCAATTTTCACTCTTTTATAGGATCTGTATTTGTGACTCCTATTTTGTCATATAGGCCATTATTCTGTCATTGCTTTAGCGAGACTTACTGAATGACACTTTTCCAGTACGTCGAGTTTCCTTAGCTGATTATTTATATCGCTCCTCTTCCATGCAAGCTGCTATTCCATGTTTTCCAGGTTGCTTCCATGCATTCAGCTCTGCTCTCGCAATGGAAGCTTCTCAGTCAAGGTTTCGCTTTCAAGTGTTTTGTTTGAGGCCATCTGAATCCAGCCCTGTACTGTTGTTATTTTATAATTTTGCATATAAAGACTGTTTCCCAACTTCCCTGTCTTGTCTGTGTTTGGGTCCTAACTCTGCACCTCGCGCATCACATATGGCTTTTATTCAATGTGCTATGGAACTGTTGTACTCCAGCGCATTCAATCCTGCCTAGCAACAAGTGATCAAAATAATGGGACGTGACGTTGTTTATTTTACATTGCTGCATGCTAGATTAGTCACATATAAATTCAGATGAGGTTTTATAACAAATGATCTGTGTTGTCTTTACAATGTTGATTGATGGTATTCTCACCATTGGTGGAGAGGAGAAAATGCGCAGCATTCTGTTGTGACAGCCATTTTATCTTGTTGATCTTCTCCTCAATCTCCAGACTCTTCAGGTAGTCAAAGTCTGGCTCGTGGCTCTGGAAGGTGCTGTACACATTATACTCCCCTGAGTCCCCGGTCTCCAACACCTCCTCGGACTCCCTTTTAGACTGGAAAATAGTTGGACGAATCAAACAATGATTTAACTCCTCTGAGGTATGTAGGTGCTGACCAGAATAGTATTATCTGCTCCAGACATCTTTTATGAGTCCTTTTTGTATGCCACAGACCTCTGTTTCTCTCTGGAAGATGACCACTCTGCCTCCTTTATCTCCCGTGGCCAGTAGGTCCCCTGTCTGGTTGAACTCCACCGTGGAGATGACATCAGCTAGGAACCGAATAAAAACCAGAAGAAGACTTACTGGATCTATCATCCTTTATTATATTTCAGCATAAACTGATTGTGCCTATTGATCTTTACAAAACGGAGACCCGAGAGGAAGATAACACGCCTTCTGTTCTA
The DNA here is from genome assembly GCF_054856555.1 of Leptonotus elevatus. Lineage (NCBI taxonomy): Eukaryota > Metazoa > Chordata > Actinopteri > Syngnathiformes > Syngnathidae > Leptonotus > Leptonotus elevatus. The sequence continues at coordinate 11,950,225 of NC_141246.1, forward strand.
CCTTCAGTGACATAGTCTCGTAGGAAGGTGTGGTTAATCTTGGGGCTCTCAGCGTCCTCGCCCATCTGAAGTTGAAGGAGGGTGACCCGCCAGCGTGCCCGTCCTGATGGGAAGGGTCCGATCCGTTCTCTCGCTTCCTACCCAGGCTCCGCCCATGCTGCTAGAGCCTAGCGGAGTGGCCTGGAACAAGGCATCCTGGGTAACCAGCAGGCTAGAGGGAAATGGGAAAAGGTGGTAGCGAGCAGATGGAGATGGATGATGAGCTTGAGGGGAAGAAGTTTAAGGATGCCGGATTGTGGAAAGCAGAAGAGAAGAATGGAGGAGGATAGAGATGAGAACGTTGGGAGGTAGAGGAGGGGACAAATGAATGCAGTTGCTGTTGATGAAGATAAGAACAAATGGGCATGTCATAAGGCAGACTGACAAAGCATGGACACAGCATGCCAAAGTTATGACCTCTAATGTTACATACCCATTAGTGAAGACACACTTGGGTTTATGCTAAAGGTCTAACAATGTACAGTAGCTAGCAGCAGATCCCTGAGGTGGATAAAATGACAATATGCTCCACCAGACCTAAAATATCAATCTTCTACATATACTGTAGTTGTTACTGCAAACATGAATATAAATAAATATATACTGTATTCATCCTATGATGTTCTGCCAGTAAAAACAAGGGTGTGGTAGCCTTCCCTGCGTACTTTCCAGATCGCTGACCACTCTCTCTCTCACACACGCTCTCAAATAGATAGTCCTTGATGGAGAGCAAAGGAGAACGTGATGAAAGGCAGGCACGGAGGTAGACAGGCCTCAGCACACCTACCAGATCGACTGCTGCTGTCGCTGCTATATTCCCAACGGTGTGTAACGGTCCACCAAAGTGCGCCTGAGAGAAGATGACAGATGGGGGAAAGGGTGGCGGTGAGAAGAGGGGAGGAGAATGTGGAGAAAAATGAGCACGAGAGGGGGATAACAAGGAGGATGTGGATGCACTGTGCAATGATGCTGCTGAAGTGATCCTGTGCAGCATCCAATGTGTCATGGCAGCCTCCTCTACAGGCAGCCAATCGCAGAGCCATGTCCTTGGAGAGCCCTCCCACTGCAGCTGATGAGGTGGAAGAGGCCAGCAGGGGGAGCAGTTTCACCCTTAGTGATGCGTAACCCCCCCCCCCTTTTTTTTTTTTTAATTAAGAAAATTATATTTTAATTCATTGGTTGTGTGACGCCTTAATATTATTAACTGGGCATATATACATATCCAATTTTTTTTTAATGACATTTTTTGACTCAATGGCTCACTGTGTCCTCATTCTTCTAATATCTGGAAAGTTATATTGCTTCATATTGACAAGTAAGCATTTTCTAACCAACTGCAGTCAGATCAGTTTTCATTCCTTTCTAGCTACCCTTGCAGAGACCCAACACTAACAAAGCGGACCTGTAGGTATACGAGGTATGTGTCAGAATATGTTAAACAATCAATTGTTTAAGATAGCAGTCACATTACTGTTAGTGTAAGTGAAGGAACGAGTTACACAAACAAGTACAATACAATATAGTAGGTAAAAAATAAAATAAAATAAAATTCTCCATTAAAACAAGGCTAACATAATAATGTTCATTTTAAAGAAGACATATACATTTGTTTATTTGGGTTCTAGTTTGAAATGATCTATATTGATGTTTCAATACAGATTTTATATGTTGCTCCTCTCTTTTACACAAATAGGTTTACCATAAACACGCATCTGTACCGAATTAATTTTCAAGTGACTTCATGTGTTTGGTGTGGAGCAAGGTTTTAAACCTGACTTATGGAACTAGGGTGTTTATTTTTGTATTTTATACATATGTATTTTTTTTCTATTTTTCAAAATTCGTGGTGCATTTATTAAAAATTACTATCTTGCAAATTAAATATAATATTCACATTATTATTATTATTATTATTATTATATTTATAATAATAATAATTATTATTATTATTAACCCTATATAAATATCCTATATAAATTGCTGATAACTGGTACTGTAGCATTAGGTTTGAATATACTGTTCAGTATTCATCTTGTCCACTAGGTGACAGTACTTCATGTAACCACGGTGCGGTGGCTGCATATTCAAATTGGTCGAAGAAGAACTAAGAGGAGCGACAGGGGGGAAAATGACAGGGCGCGCAAAAAGAAAGCCCAAATCCATTCAGGTAAATTCTTCCCTCCCTAATCTACCTCCTTTGTGCACGCGCGTACCGATCCCATAAATGATAGTGTAGCTGGAAAGTTGTTGCATACAAGGTTTCGAATAGGCACTAAAGTGCTTCATGTGGGGCTGTTTGGCATGCTGTCTGCACAACGGTGCACCAACATGGCAGCAGCAGCACGGCACCCTGGCAGTGTTGACGAGCGGACGCTTGGACAAAACAAAATAATAATAATGGCGTCACCTTTTCGCGAGGTCTGCCATATATGACTATTGTTGACTTGTCTGCCTCCTGTACGCTGTAGGTGAACTATTAATTGTACGATTATTAAGAATGCAAAGTATCATGCGTTACAAAGTGCTGTTTACGTCGCTGGTGTGCTAGCAAAACTAATCAATACATTTTGGTCCAAAATGTAATGATTTATATTCTACCGAGAAGTGGCGAGCCACCAGGGCCCACAAAGTACTGTATTTTATTGTCAAAGGCAAGCACTACAGTACTGTATTTGTTTCATTCAGTTGTAATATTGGCGCCGTGATGTCATATCCATTGCGGATCATACGGTTTAGCCTCTTCCGGCGTGTATTATATATCTTTGTTCAATAAATACAAAAAAAAAACAACCACAAAATAATAACAACAAAACCTGGCTGAGCATAAGTTTACTTGTATAAAATATTTTTTTTAATTCCAGAGATGTCAAAAGGTTGTGTTACAATTTGCACATCGTCACCCAAATTAAAAGTTTTTTGAGAAATCACAGATTTCCTTTAAGTGTTTTCCTCACTCATTATGTGTATTGCCAGAATATGCTTCCCTTGACACAGCAAGCAATAAGCAACACTAAGAAACGTTTCAACCTTCATAAAATATTTTCATAACTCTTCTGATGAAACATCAACTAGTTGAATGGTACGTTTGCAATTGTCTAAGGTGAGTCTGTATTGCTTTTACTAGCACTAAGCAATTTTAAGGAGGGTGACAGGAACCCTGCCACACACAGATAAGCTAAAATTGCCCTTTACTGCTTTACGGCATACGTCACGTCACCCTTTCCCTATTCGTTATAAAGATGGAAGTTGATTGAAACGTCTGCATGTGATTACTGCTGTCATGGCAGAAGCTACAAAACACAACAAATATATTTTTAAAAAAAAGTGATCCTAGAAGTAAAAATGTGCTCTACATTTGAATTACACTGATTCACTTCATCCCATACGGTGTAAGATGGGTAAAAGCTACTCAATACATTGAGCAGCCCTATTTTTACACTGTGAGCATGTGAGAAAAGAAAACAAGAATTGAAATACACATAGAACACAATGTAATGTATTTTGCTTAAATAACTGGAAATGTTATTACTAACATTAATACTACTCTAGGGATGGGCGAATGCATGTGATACCAGGTATCAGTATCGGACCGATACTAGCCTTATACGAAGAGTTGTTCATTTAATACTAGTAACATGCTAAAACATCTGAGAGTGAAACACAAGAGCGAGTGCAAAGAGGAAACTCCGGCAGACATTTTTACAGCAAACCCTACGGAAGGGAGAGAAACTGAAGAGCACCAAACTGTGTTCTTTGCGTATGTCTTTCTTCTATTCTTAAGTCAGCAAAAATTTGACTACAATTTCTCAATTGCTGTGTTGTCGTCAGGAGTCGGGAGAAGGCAATGGAAAGGTGAAGAAACTGCGCCCTGATGATGTCAAGGCCCCGCCCCCATCCAAGGTGTCTCCACAGCAACGTGACGAAATGTTGCAGCTCTACAAACTGCATATGCCCGAGGACCTGTACCATTTCTGGGACTTGTGCAAGGAGCTTTGTCCAGACAACCCCTGTGGTAAACTCATCATTGTTTTAACTGCTTTACCACTGGTGGATTATTTTTTTTTGACACAGTATACATATTGTTAGTTAGTTACAGTATACATACCGTAGAGTAGAATTTTGCATTTTGATTTTTTAATGATGTGATTAATGAAATATAAATTAACATTCTTTATAAAAAAATAATAATAATAATTGAATGAATGACTGTGGTTTAGTTGGAACTCTTAAGAGCAGGTGTCCGTATGTGGCAAGTTGGTCTTAATTTTATTTTAAACTAAAATGTAAAAGTCTTGACATTAACTTGACTTGAGCCCTGGTAACTGGAAGTCCATATTTCAGTAGAATCTTTGATTATTTGGTTTCATTTCCATGGTTTGTATGGAAAGCTATATTTAAGAACATCTTTATGTTACATAAAAGCGTCAGTGACGACACTGTGCTAAGGGATCACTTATTTACTATGTTTATTTGTAGGCGCCCTGAAAGACACACTTGGTTTGCAGTTAGTTGGTCCTTTTGACATCCTGGCTGGAGCTCACCAAAACTGCAAGAATGCTTCTCCTAACTTCCACCTTCACTGGAGGCATTTCTACGACCCACCGGAGTTCCAGACTATTCTACAGGGCAGTGAAGAAAGCCAGCATCACATCGGCTACTACAGGTACCAAAATACACATCTTCTAATACTCCGACGTCAATGTATGTCATTTAATGAGTCTTTAAGAAGAGACTGCGTATTGATTTTACTGCTTTATCACCTCCTCGAGGGTTCTTGAACTTGGTCAGCTAGTCGTTAATATAACAGCTAGATTGAACAGGCTTTCTGGTGAGGGAGAAATGGACGAGACTGTAGTAATTATAAAACACTTGTTTATTTTTCTCCCAACTTTTAATAGAGATAATCCAGACTCTCTTCCCTCCTTTGTTGGGGAGAATGAAGCAAAGAAAGGCTGCACTATAACACAGATGGGAGACAATGTGTTTGCTGCTGTCCAGTAAGTATACACTGTGTTGGAATCAATTACATCAAGTTATATGGTTGCAGAAGTCCAAGTACACTTTATAACATAGGTTACGTTCAGAAATTTAATGGAAGGGGTTAGGGTGCCCAAATTAATTTACAAACACGCTTTGTGTTGATGGCAGCAAACAAGTTCCAGTTGGATGAAACTTCTGCTTCTAACAACAGAAAAGTTTTTCTTTTGAGTTTAAAATGGCTTCCCTTAACTGGAATCCCAATCGGCCTGGTCGGTTATTGCATCTTTTGGAGCTGTAAATCCTGTTGTGGCGTAAGGAAGCCACATGCTAAACTAGCTATATGTTAACATTTGATGCCATAACTACGCTTCTTCAATTTCCTCTTCTTCTTCTACTTTTTTTGGGACGGTTTTCAAATGCTTTTGGTACATTACCGGCGGCTACTGGTGGTAATGCATGACTACTACTTCGTCCTCCTTATCTTCTATTTATTCTTTTCTTCCATTTATTCTTTTCTTCCATTTATTATTTTCTTCCATTTCTTCTTCTGCTGTCTTTTGGCAGTTAGCAAATACTTTGGGTGCATTACCGCAGATAGAAAGAAGGTGGCGGTAATTCACAGAAAGCCAAAACAATTAGGGAATGGTGATTTTGGGTGCATCTGAGTTTAGATCGCAAAAATATGGCACTGTTTTACTATTGATAAGATTGTCTGAAGGGAGTGGAATCTTGTACAACCACTTTTTGCTTTATTCCTTTCTTGCAGTTTTTCTTTAATTGCGCTAAATAAATTAACAGCAAATGTGTACAGCATTAACATGTTTCTGTATGACTTGTGTAAGTGAAGACCCTCAATAAACTACAGTACTTGTTTTACTGCTTGACAGCTTGTTCCTGCAAAAGAAGAAGAAGGAGAAGGGCAGACAGAAAATATGTGAAGAAGATTTTAAAAGCCTGGAGGCAAAGCTGAGTGAGCGATCAGAGACTCTAAACTTGTCTCTAGAGCAGAAGACTAAAGGCATGAAGCAGCGGGACAAGAAGGTAACTCCCCCAAAGTTAGTTAAGCTGTAACCTCCCTCATACTGTAGCTCTGCTTACTATAGGCCCTCCTTTTATGCTTTTCTAAATACATTTGTGATGTCGGCTTTTCTCAATGGGATTTATGTTTCGTCGTCTGCTTTTTTATAGAACTTTGGGAGCATTGTTATCATATAAAATCAAAGTTCCACCCACCCCCAAGTATGAAGCTCGAAATAATACTTTTATGATCTACTGAAATGGTATCCTAAATCCTCCCTAGGTTGTGACCAGAACATTCCACGGTGCTGGTATTGTCGTACCGGTTGACAAGAATGATGTAGGATACAGAGAACTTCCAGAAACTGATGGTCAGTCAATATGTATACAGTGGTACCTTAATTTAAGAGTTCAATTTGTGCTGTGCTCATAACGCAATTTACTTCTATCAAATCAATTGCAGGCCCCCTAAAATACCACATTTTGTTAAACAAAGAAAAGAAAAATAGCACTGTAAGAAATAAGCTGTTTTTATATATTCCATGATAGTGGTCTGTTTTCCGCTTCTGAGCAATTATTTTTGCTTGTCTTTATTCTGCATCCAGCTGCTCTCAAAAAGATCTGCAAGGCCATTTCCGAAGCTCGGAATGATGAAGAGCGCGTCGAAGCCTTTGGACCTCTCCAGCAGATGATCACGTTTGTTCAGTTTGCTAATGATGAATGTGACTACGGCATGGGCTATGAACTGGGAGTGGACCTTTTCTGTTTCGGATCCCACGTGAGTAATAATTGGATAAAAAAAAAAAAATCCATCCCTTTGCGTCAAAACAGTACATTATTTCAAATTGACAGTGCAGAAAATACACAAAGATGAACTGAGTATGATTCATTTACTGGTTTAGTCTGTAACATGTTAGAAAATGGGCCAAAATGTTGATCATTGTTTTCCAATGTAAAAGCAAATGTTTATTCAACAAGGTCGCCAAACCTTGCACCTCTATATTCTTCAGTTGAGTTTTGTCCTTCAATATTGATGACAACGTGAGAAATTCTGGTCCAACTTATGTCATTAACTTTCTCCTCTTTCTCCAATAGTACTTCCACAAGGTTGTCAAGCAACTTCTACCCATGGCCTACAATTTACTGAATAGAAATTTATTTGGAGAGATTCTGGAGGCCCACCTCAGCAGCCGTAGCCGCGACAACCTGGACCAGCTCTCATCTTGTTAAATTCATCATGAGTATGTCAAAATTCTAGTCTAACATTTCCCCTCCATGTGATCCCTTGTTTGTCAATGTTTGTCAGCCCTCTGGTTGTATTGGTGCTGCTGTTATTAATCATTTGTTCATTTTTATCAATGTAAAATAAAGTATTTTTTATATTTTTAACATCTGTCCTTCTGGGTTTTATCTGTCGTAGATGTACAGTACAGGCCAAAAGTTTGGACACACACACACATCTTATTCAATGTGTTTGCTTTATTCTCATTGCTATTAACATTGTAGATTCTCACTGAAAGCATCAAAACGAAGGATGAACACCTGTGGAGTTATGTACTTAAATTACTGAAAACATATTTTAGATCCTAGTTTCTTCAAAATAGCCACCCTTTGCTCTGAATACTGCTTTGCACACTTTTGGCATACTCACCTCTGGGAGGTCCGTCAATGCTGTTGGAAAACCATTTCAGGTGACTGCTCTTGAAGCTCATCGAGGGAATGCCAAGAGTGTGCAAAAAATCATCAGAGCAAAGTGACTATTTTGAAGAAACTAGAATACAAAACATGTTTTCAATTATTTCACCTTTTTTTTTTAAGTACAGTACATAACTCCACGTGTTCATAGTTTGGATGCCTTCAGTGAGAATCTACAATGTAAATAGTCATGAAAATAAAGAAAATGCATTGCATGAGAAGCTGTGTCCAAACTTTTGGCCTGTACTGTATTTATAATATGGTCATTGCAATATATGGAGGATTCCTTTGTAGAGTGATGCCATTATATAGGGCACATGTATTGCATAATTACAATACATAGTAATTTGTTGCGATCCTATGTGGAGGAGACAGGGGGCAGTATTGCATAGTAAAGGTAAGTGAATGACTCACTAAAAACAAGTCTGCACAAAGTTACAATGCTAACCGAATCACTAAAAGTAATATGCTGACCTAAACACATGAATGCAAACTATACAACACGTTGATTTACCATTTTAAATTATAGGTTGTTTGATCTTATTAACTGGTTTAAATACATCTTTATCTAGTCTTAATTCCTGCCACATACTGTTTAGTTTTTCCCCTCCCCGTCACCCTTGGATACTCAGTGAAAGGACTCGGGTCAAGTTGGGAAACATAAGGACTCCAAGCTTGCTGAAACCAGTGTAGTTGTTACCTATGAATGTTTAATAACCACGGTTTTTATGTGAGAAGGACACTACACATGCAATTAACTTTCCCCACCATGGACACTGCAGTAGAATATATAATGGGTAGCGACACCCTTATCAAAACAAGAATGCAATGTATGCTGCATGTCGTTGCATTTATGTTCCATCGGTGAAAGCTAAATTACACAAGCTCATGTTGTAAAAGTAACGTGTAACCCCGGCTTACTTTTAGAAAAAAACATTACTGTACTTTAAGTGTGATTTTCCCCTTTAACTACGTAGTGTAGTTTTGGGGGAAACACAAAAAGACAAAATATAGTTGAAGAGAGATGCCTGATATATATTGTTTTGATTTGTTACAGTTGGTTTAGAAGCGTTCTCAGAGTTACTGAATGTCCCTGAATGCATCATCAATTCTGCAGCGTTTCGGGGAAGCGCGTCAGAGGCGCGTTCACGTCCACGCGCTCAAGCTACAGAGCAGCATCCCATCAACACAGGAAGCGCTCGTTCGCCTTTTAAAACAACACTAGCGTTTTCCCTCCGTCGCCACACACTGCTCACGCCACGGAATGAACACCCCTATGCCGTGAGGATTCTGAGGCCCGCGCACTGACATCCATCTTGGACCGGGTAAAGGACCCCCCCCCGCCATTCCTCGACTTTTGACCACGTCTCTTCCAGCTGCAGCCAGACAGAATGTCCAGCAGCCCCGAAGACACTCTTTCCAGGGGCGGCGGCTCCGACCTCAAACTCGCCTCTTCGAACAACACGTCCCCGGAGGGTGGGCAGCCGCCGCCGCTGCACCAGGGCCGAATTCGGCAGGTGGGTGTCATCCGGTCCTTGGGACCGCTCAGTGATGCTGCTGGGGGTGGGAGCACTGATAGGCGTTGCCGTGTCTTCTCACATCTGCGCAGCTCATCTATACCGCCACTCAGATGTTGCGATTGTATTTATCATGCATATACGTGGAGAAGCTTCTTTAAAGTGAAAACAATTTGTTGATGAGTGATAGTGCGTCAGGGAGGTAACTGAGCGAGTTGTCAACAACACAAGGCATGTATTGACGTTACTAGTCCACTTTAAAAAAAAAAAAAAGACACACTCGGATCTTGCGTTTGTCTCAACAAGAACTCCATTGTATAAAATGTCAACATATAATTAGCCTGGGGAACCTGAGGTAGTCATGTGTATTTATTTGGTGATGTAAGGTAGTTGATTGTGGATGTTTTCCCCCCCTCTTATGTTTCTGCCTGACACTAATGTGATTTCAGTAATGGACTATAGTGCTAAGCACACTTTACTCCTCCATCATTACTGGGTGGGGCCACTGAGCTCACTTACTTGGATGCAATCAGGAGACTTTAGTATAAAAAGCCTTGAAATATTAATTGCTATGATTTCATTCAGGCATCCCAATGTAGCATGTGCTATAAAATTTAACATTTTTATTGCCTGCTGTAGCTAATAATAATTGTAGCCACCTTTTGAGCAGTCTGCTCGCATCGTCATCCACCAGTGTTTGTTTTGTTGTTGTTTTTAAGACCTTTGGTTCTCAGTTTGTTGTTGCCGTCACTTTTTGCGTCAACACACTGTGTGAACAGCTATCGTTGTTAGTTAGTTTGAATTGTTTTAATTTTGATTGGTTGCTGTTAAAAGAAGGCATTTTTTTCTTTCCCATTTCGATCTTTTTGTCTCACGGAAGTGAGTGAATTCTTTGACAGTGTAGTTGCACACTCGGCTGACTGGTGCAGCTAGCGTAGGATAGATTCACAGTCAGTTATTGTAGGTGTAAATGAATTTCTGTCTCAATGTGTCTATTTATGTGATTGACTGGGCAACCAATCCAAATGCCAGTCGTCAGCTGGGATAGGCGCCACCTTCCCAGCAACCTTCAACAGGATAAGCGTTTGAACATGTAACTGTAACTGAACCGTAAGGCTTGATGGAAGCAGACGTCTTTTTTATGATCTGGCAATAAGCTGCTTTTTCCTCTTACAGTCAGCGTAAAAGGCACTCCAGTCAGATTGGCGCCTTAATGAATGATCAGGACAACAACTTTTCCCTTAAGCCTGGGACTTAGCATTAATTCAAATAACAGGCCAAATGCATGCATGCATTAAAGACAGTAAATTGTTCTTAGGTGGGAATTTAAGTGTGAAGGGTTGGTTGTCCTTGTGTGACCTACGATTGGCTGGTGACCAGGCCCCTGTGTACCCACATCTCACCCTCAGTCACCTGCATTCACCAGCACACCCATGGCACTATTAAAAGTAAGCGGTATAGAAAATTATAAATAAACTCTGTTGGATATGTTTGTTTTAGACTCATATTCTAAAGACAATGATGATGCTGAATTTTCTTAAATTTAGCCGTGCATCAAGCACGGGTGTCAAACTCAATTTCATTGCGAGTCACACCTAGTGATGGTTTCCCTCAGAAGGCCGTTATAACTGTGGAAATCATATGTGGCCCGGCATATCAAAATAAGTCTGCAGTTTCACAGGTTGATTCTGAGATATGAGACAATAAATATTCCGAAGGTCCAACTTCTACCTCTTTTGTCGATTAAAAATGCCGTTCTCATGAATAAACATTGTTGAAGTGTTCAACAATAAAAAATAAAAATAAATAATCCTCAACAAAGAAACCTTGCTTTTGGCGTATATATCTACACGGTGAATCCTCAACGTATGGGTATCAGTATCAAGCTGACAATATCCTTTTGATAATTTCATAATCATATAATTATCTCCAGAATTTTCTATAAAAAAATCCTTGTGAATGCTAGGCTAGCGTAGCAACAGTTGCTATTGTAGAGTTTATGACCCCAGGATTCTAGCCTCTGATTGGTCTATTGCTATTCGACTGAGTATAGACCCACAACTCAAAGGGGGGTGGGGGGGGGGGGTTCTTATTGACCTATTCATATGTGTGGAAATAATGTAATTAGTAGTTGTTGTTTTTTTTTTTTACTGAGATCGTCCTCTTTTTATGCCAAAACCTCATTTTTGAAATACGGGTCACTATGACTCATTTTGCTATGCCGGGTCACATATAAATGTATAAATAGTATACCTTGTACCTAGTATACCTAAACTGATTTTAAAACCAGAAGTCATGGAAAATAGTAGCAACCCAGTGTAAATGTTAATAAGGTATTGGTGAAAAAAAAAAATTTTGCAATTTTGAAACAGGCTTTTTGCCAAAATAATAATAATAATAATAAAAATATATTTATCGAGAAACATGAAGTGAACTGTAGACACACTTGATTTGCTTGAGTTAGACACATGCAACCGAGAGAATGTTATTTCCAATTAAGCACCTTCTGCGGTCTGAGTTGAGAGTCTTCCCATTTTTCTGTGTGAATGTGATGATGTTGCAAGGTGACAAGAGTTTTGTGAGGATGCGGGTCTCAGGTGGTGGAGAACATGAGAGTAAAGATGGCGAAGCCTGTGAAAGGGCAGAGCTGCTTCTCTGTAATGAATGCAGTCATCACTCATTGTAACAATAGCGGTCAGCAGTGTAAAGAAGAACGGCAATGTGGAAACAGTGTGATGCAGCACACGTCTTTAAAACGGATAGCTTCAGCTCGGCGAAGTGTGTGTGCATACAGTGTTCGAAAATACATTTGTAGACAATCTCTGTTCGAGTTCGTCTCAAATGTGTTTGATGCTGTTGTTGTTTTTCTAGAGGTACTTTGTTAAATTAGTTTGCAGCTATTTTGATCATTGATTAAACATATAGAGACCTTGTTTTACCTAAAATGGTCCAAATCCTCAGAGTTACATTTTCTCAACAGTAAATATTATTAGTTTATGTAGATCTCTACAAAAGCAGACATTTTAACCAAAATAAAACATTTGCAAACATTCACTTTTACTTTGGAAAGCAAGCATCAACATCAGAATTTTGGGCTACTGAATTTTTTGACACTTTATGGACCAAACCAGTAACTGAATCATAATTTATTTGTGTGCATTTTCTGCACTGTTAAGTTGAAATAAAAAAAATAAAAATGGTTTGGAAATTAGATTTTTTTTTTCCGCTTGATAATTATAATAAGAAGAAGAAAAAGAAAAGAAAAAGGAAAAGAAGAAGAAAAAATGAAGATGAAGGAAAAAAGTCCTAATATTCTCCAGATATGAACGTCTGTGCTTGCCAGCTTTTAGTAGAATATTTAGAGACATTTTCGACTAGACAACATGACCTATTTTTTTCTTGGTAGGAAGGAACGTTTTTCCATGAGTACATGTTTTTTAAAATAGCTCCTCATTCACCAAATGCACTCCTTTCTTCCCGCACTTTTGGGTTAGAGTTAGTATGGTGGGTCTTTTGCAGGAAAGAATATTGGAGACTGTCACCTGTTTCCCCATTACTTTTCCTTTCAATAACTAATACCACATGCACAGTACCACAGTAATCTTGCATTGCATGAATCCACACATGGATGTTTGCCAAGTTGTGGTTTCTATGCAATGTACACATGTACGCACACACATTAGCATAGTTGTATTTACAAGGGCAGTAAAACATTCTGAACAGCTGTCAGGAAAAAAGAAACCACTGAAATACATCAACGGATGGCCTCCAGCACCGGAACAGATGTGATTAAGATGCATGTAGAATCGATTTAGAATGATAATTAGCTGATGTGAAAAGCTTCAAAAATTCTATTTTGTGTGTCCATCAATTTTACATAAACACCATCAGGACCGGACAATATTCATCAAGTGAAAGTATGTAATATGGACCAATAGAAATGTTTACTTTGCGGGGCTAATTAATGAAATTGTTTTTCACAATATTCTCTTTTTCAATTGGATATGGTGTCCCATCGCAGATCAACTTAGAGAGTGTATGTGGGGTGATGTTTGAGTTTGACACATTTGTTTTAGTTTGCTTTTATCATCCAATGAAAACATAGAAGTAAGCAGAAGCGTTCGTATCTCCGTGGCCTTTGACGATGTGACGCTTGAAGCACCCTGGCGCCAGATCTGACGCAATGTGCCGCAGCAGCCATAAAATGTTATCTGGTTTCACGTAAGTGTCCGGTGGCTATTTGAAAAGTAATATTATTCCCGTCTGGAGTCCAGAATCTTTACAGAGCATCTGCTGGCTGTTTATATTTGGGTACAAATGCCACCATGTCACATGAGCTGTCTACTTGGCTGTTTCTGTATACTTCTTAACTATCTTTGTTGACCTAGTTATATATGATGTCATTAACCCCCCCCCCCCCCCATGATGTGTGGAAGGTAGCATCGTAATTTACGATTGGCCTACTTTGTATGTTTTTAGAGTAAAGGCTGTTCATCAACAAACACATACTAAATGAAAAATATAATTTAAGAACATATAATAATTGATCACCGCTGAGCTGTGGATATTATTATTTTTTATTAAAAAAAAATATATTTTTTTTTTTCATTGATTTATTTTTGTAATTTTCGTTATCCTATAGTAATATTCCATAGAGGCCAATTTTTCATTTTTTTGACCTGCGGCAGCGGGACACATTTAGATGTTAATTATTCATGATGGGCTTCGCATTGTGTTTCCTGCTGGAGATGAGCAGAAAGATATAGAGGCGTGTCTCGGGATCAATGGACTTCCTAGAAGCTTAGAAGCTCTCCTCCACTGCGTACATGTTTGAAGCCTCCCAGCAGAACCTCAGAGCATCCTCATCATGTTTAGTCAGCCTTCATTTTTAAACAGATCTATTAGAAAGACGAAGTGCTCATATTTTTTAACTCTTCTTTTATGTCTGACTAATTGCCTGCCTTCGTGAACCCTTTTCCTTAGTGTGTGTGTTTGTGTGTGAAGGCTCTACTCAGGGTTCCGGGTATGACTGTGTTTCTGCTGCAGTGAGTATTAGGTCACATGCTTCACTATTCCTGATACATTCAACTCGGAGGTGAAATGGCTTTATGCCTCAGTAAATTTAGCAAGATGACATCAGATGAGATCAGCATTCGGATGGGAATATAGTCTCTCTCTTTTAAATTATTTTGCACACAAATGGACTAACTGTAGGTCAGAATGGCAAATCAGAAGCGAAAGTAACTTGGGGTTTTTATTCAGTGACACAAAAATCAGACATCTGTTAGGTAAGGCATTCATTGGTGGTGGTGGCGAGGGAGTTCTATTTTTATGATAACATTATATATTCCACATATATGTGATTAAATAGTGGCTAGTCCAGGGTGTATCCTGCCTCTCTTACCAAAAGTCAACTAGGAGAGGCCTGATCAGATTATGCACTATATATAAATAGATGGATATGTAATTGCTACTTATTTGAAATAATGTGAATGGCAGTACAGGGAATATCAAAAATATGCATTTGCCAAATAAATGTGAGATTGAGCAGAGGGCCCTGTTTAATTAGCTCACTTTTGCTGACTCATGATCAGAAATTTCACTGTGAATGTAATTAGATGATGATTAGTGTGAAATGAGAGAAAGAGAGAGACAGAGCGAGATGTTTACTGATTTTTCTGTCATACAAAATCGAATTGTGATTAGCAACCATAGCAATTGTGTTATTGTGTCATTCATGACTTGTTCTCTACACAGTCAACATTCTCAGTCTGCTCAAAACTGTCCAAATTTGCAAAGCCCCCACTCTTACTGCTTTTTTTAAATTCTTTCTAACAATTCCAGCATTCAACATTAGCTCAAAGCTGCAAGACGTGTCTTTGTGATGCATTACTCGCTTTCCATTGTCCCAACAGACACAACAGGAATATGGTAGTAGATTTCCTACGGGCCTTGCCTATAGGGCCTATTCTCATATTAAAGGGAATGGCAATAATACATCATGGGTACCCAAGGGACTAGCGTTGTACTTGAAAGAGAAAGAAAGAAAGAAAGTTGAATATTATTATAATGACTGTGTCTGTGCATTCTCCTGATGATAGCATATCATATCTAACAACTCGTAAATCAGGTCTTATCTGGAGGAAGTGAGAAATTGACTTATTGATGTAAAAAAAACTGTGTGCATTGCATATTTGACCGTATAGATTTTTTTTAGACTGCTCTAGACTACTTTACTGTGGAAATATAGCCCTGTGAGGTCTGTGGCTCGATGTAGAAAAAGCAATCAGTTAATGCGGTGCTCTGCCTGGAAGGCTGCTGCTCGTCCGCCTGTGCACTGGGAAGACGTGTTTACTCAGCGGCAACAACACTGAAGGACACCGTCTTACTGATAATGTCATCCATCAGATGTTTTGGAAAGTGTGTCTAAGCATGCTACAGGGTGTGGTCTTTTAGTCTTGATCCCATTCAGAGGTCTCCAGAGGTCTCCATTAAGGTTTCCCCCTCCAGCCTGCTCTCCATGTTGCTACTCACTATACTGTACATGTACGCTGGGGCGTGGCCCCACGGGGGTTCATGTCCCACGTGGTATACGATTTTTGATTCAGTGAATTGGTTCCTTGGGAGAGACTGCTTGCACGCTGCACGCTTTACAGCCTTGACCTTTTAAAGTTATGAGAGGCCTGAAAAATTACATTTAAACCATATCTGTGAACGCAGGCATTCGTTACTGTCTAATCGGATTGTGTTGGTTGTGTTGGCGCGAGCGGACATAATTTAGAGGCTTGTATTTTAGTCACTAGCAATATTTACAAGAAATCATAAAAGGGCTTGGCTGTGGATGGCTAACAGTCATCGATCGCCGAGTCTCGACTGGTATGACATCATCGCTGTGGAAGAAGCCCTGCCTCCTCTTGAAATTCACACACACACACACACACACACACACACACACACACACACACACACACACACACACACACACACACACACACACACACACACACACTGCCACACCCAGTATAGCCTCTGAGGTGGGTAATTTGTCTGTTTGGTGAGTTAAAAAAAACAATTGAAGCTTTATTCACAAAACCATTATCCATTCTATCTACTATCTTGTCTGATTGTCCTTGTCTATTTGATTACTGTTTAGCTAGCTATAATGTAATTTTGCATTCTCAGATTTGTTCCTCTATTAAATCCGTTTTTCCATTCAAAATAATATAGAAATAGAAATAATCTGATTGGGGTCTGAACAGTGACCTTCATAAAACCTTATTTAGTGTACAGACATGAACTGTCAGGTGTCGAGGCGCCCTTAAACTGGGAATAGTTACCACCCCTCCAGCTCAAATAGAGCACAACGTTTCCGCACCCCGTTCACTCTACCATCCCTCTTTGCATGCCAGCATGTTTGTAATTTTATTCTGTGTGGGGTATGCAACACAAAATATCCAGCTGAGTGTGAGGTGAGTGTTTTATAAATTAGAAATAATTGAATTCAAAAGATAGTTTTCATTCAGTCTGTGTGGTCTACAAGCGTACTGGGGATGGCGTGGCTCACTAGTAGAGTGGTTGTCTTGTAACCCAGAGGTTGTGGGTTCGATCTCATGCCATTGTGACCATATCAAAGTATCCTTCAGCACGATACTGAACCCCCAGTTGCTCCTGATGCTGCGTCATGAGTAGTCGAATGTAAAGCGCTTTGAGGACTTTGTAAGGTAGAAAGTACCATTTACTAGTATACCATCAAATTATACTTAAACCATATACAATGTGACACAAATACAAGTCACTTCTTTTTGCAGCATATTTTCCGCTTCACCACACACACAAAGACCGGTACAATATGGTCATTATGTCGTATTCTGGAATCAGGCATCAGTCATGTTATGCAAAGCACAGCTGCAGCTCACAATCAATATCCTGAGGGGAGAGAACAAACTGTGTGTCTGCGTATAAATTCGTTGGGGGCGCTCCTGTTGTGTAATACAGTATGTTATCTTCCTCATAAGAGGTTATGTTGCCATTAGGAGGCTCTGTAGTTTGATGAATGTGTGCATGTGCTCTGTGATGGGTGCAAAAGGGAGGGAAAAAAAAGATAATTATGTTTAAAATAATACTTATTGTTATCACGGATATCAATGATTCTGTCATGCTATGCTTATCAGGAGGTATACAAGATTAATGCAAGCCGGAATGTTCGATAAGGAGCTGGAGCCACTCAGGGACAAAAGCACAAACAAGAGAAGCTACTGCACTTCCCCTTGCACATTTCTATGCTTTTTGCCGCTTTGAAACTTACAAGCTGGAGGTGTGACCTGAACAAAATGGAATACAAAAGTTTATCACAACATCCTAACATTTTGCTTTTAAAGTCACACGTGAGAAACAGAAGGGGCCATCTACACATTTCGTGTTAAAACTTGCAACTGTATTGTCAATTAGACTTTTGACACCTTTCTTTTCCAATTCATGAATACAATTCGAACAAGCCGGTGTTTTAGTTTGAAAGCATGGATGTGATTGAATGTTTTGTAATAATAATAATAATAACAATAATAATAATAACAACAATAATAATAATAATAATAATCTGCGATTGGCTGGCAACCAGTTCATTGTGTACCCTGCCCACTGCCCAAAGCCAGCAGGGATGGGCTCCAGCATCCCTGCGACCCTTGTGAGGAGTGAGGCTAGTGAGCGGTTAAGAAAATGGATGGGTGGATAATAATGATAATAATAATGCTTAGCTTAGTTAAGGGGGCAAGAAAGGGCTTATAAAGCACTGGGGGGGGGGGGGGGGGGAACTCTGATGTTGATAAATAACAATACATGTCTGAGTTAGAAAAAAAATAGGCCTTAGTGAAACAATCAGAAATGTATAGCTGATGAGATCATATTGTTGCCTTTTAGATAAAACAATTCAATGTTAAATGAAGAACATTGTAGTCTGTAAATTGCCCATATATAAATATAATTAATATTTCATCAGCGATCGCTTTATTGTCTACACCGTGAACATGATTTTTCCTTGCTTTCCTCAAGAGATACTAACAAATATGGGGACCCCTTTCAGATAAATTCTGGCATGTACAGTAAGTGTCTTGTTCTCTTGCAAACTTAACCTGGTTAAGATGATGCCTCACGTAAGCCAAGCCAGTGTAAGAGTTAATGAAAAGTAGCATTTCCAGCGAAGGGCGAAGCGGTGAGGGTTGAGGGTTGTCGTCATACAAAATGCACGGCCTTCTCCAAGTCTAAATGCGCAGTCTCAAAGCAAGAACCTTCGTCCATTAAATCATGGATGCATTGTAATGCTGTCAGATCGCCATGAGTCAGAGCTGCACCTCCATTAGCAGGACGACACATCATAAACAACAGTAATAATCATAATATCAAGAATATTCATAACAAATGAAGCAGAAGTCAAAGTTTCTGGGCAACAATCTGCTTGTTTTCTCTTCACTGTGCCGGCTGCAGGTTTATTCCAGTTCAGGTCAGAATATTCTAAAAATAAACCTGCAAGATGCTTAAAGGCAGTTGAAGTTAGATTGTTGCTTGGTGATGGAGCACTCTTTGCATGTGTGAATGTTGTTGTGAATGTGTCCGTGCTTTGGGGGATTTGCATTGTTGCAATAGTGTTGAATTGTTAGTTGGCGGATAGTGGAAATATCTAACACAAGTGCTGTGAAACAATGAATGCAGATCCATTTTACTTTTCTATTCTCCCATTTATACAGTCCCATACTGAATATCTTTGTCAAGACAGAATCTATTATTATTATTAGAATCTATTAGATTTCATTTGATTGTGCAGGTATAGCCAGTAAGTGTATATCCTCTATTTATTACGGTGTGTATTCTCCTAAATGCCATTATCTCATGAAAGCAATACAATAGAAACGATCAATAAAAGACATTGATCAGAACTTGATGCATCATGTATACACATAAAACATATATTGTATTAATAATATCACACACATGCACAAGTTAGCTTCAACTGAAATGTGAACAATGTTGAACCTAAAATAATCTGCTCTCCTCCTAAAAACACACATAACAGCAATCTACCGTGAGTGCACTATATTAGGATCAGCTTACATGCTAATCGATCCGTTCATTGATTTTTCTCATTGAAATGTGGGTCCGAGACGGGCGTTACAGTAACTGTGGCTGCATCTAATTAAACTTTAAATAGGTCAACTATTAGAATAATTGTCAAATATGCTTCACAAAAATGCTACATTCAAATTGAGAGAAAAAGACAAGGAGGCACCTTGGGCAGAACTGAAAGTTAGAAGGTGGAATGGATTTGCATAAATACTTTTTTTTTTTTAATTGATTGATTGATTTGATTTTGATTTCCATTTAAATATTATACCTCTACTGTTAATCTTTTATCAGATCTGCGCACACAGAGCATAATATGCTTGTATTTGATGTCACCAGCAGGAGGCGCTAAAGGTGCAGCTCTCGTCCACCCCTTTGCCTAATGCAAGTCCAGCATATATTAATAGCAGATAATAGTCAGTAATGGTGGAGCGATTCAGCTTATTAGTGTCAGTCAAGATTTTTGATATGTTGAATTGTTGACTGAACCTTGTGACAATAATTGGACAATTTGACGAGCACTTGAAACACATGTATACAGATACACTCAACCTGTCAAACCATGTTCCATCAGTGGTGTGGAGGGTGCAATGCAGTTGAGATGCAGACCGATCCACTTGCCCGCCTTGCAGGGGGGAGGAGTTAGCCCGACGTTGCAGATGTCAGCAAGCGACTTTTGCTTGTCCACTGTTGGCACCCCCCTCCCAGCAGCCTGAATGGTATGCGCCACCGTCTCTGTTGGCTCATGTGTACCAAGTTCACCCTCTCCTCTCTTGATATCATTCTTTTATGCATTCTTACAGCATCAATGGCAACTTATTGAAAGTATTGCCATTGCGTCTGCTTCTCTTGCAATGAGAAGCCATTTCCACTTTCTAGTGATTTATCTTACGGGAGGCCTTCAAAGCTGCAGATTCAGCACACTCAATCGTCTGCAATTCACCTCAAAGATGAGGGCTGGAAGCGGTCACATGAATCCGAAGATAGCTTGTCAGCCACTTTTGCATTCAGGGGGCAGACTGAGGGTAGCTTATTTGATATTACCACTAGGAGGTGTCATATTGAGAATATTGTACACCATCTTTCCATTCATCCTCCTCAAGGTTATAGGGGAAGTTTTCCACCTGCCATTGTGGACTGGTGACCAATTACAGGGTTGTCAGTATAAACAAACATCCCATTTCATAATTTGGGCAATTCATTAATAAGAATGTTTAATGAATATGGGAGGAATCTATAGGGTCACACATAGATGCAAGGCGGTCTCAAATTGCCCGCATCACATGTGCAGCTGATTACATCATCTGTTACATTATTGTATGCAAGAGCATTTCAGTCTTGTGTGTGAGAAGTCATCCTGAATTATGTCTCTGACAACCCCTCATCACAAATCATTACTCTAAAAAGTATTTAAGCTTTTGACTTCTCATGCCACATTGTAAGGATTTTTTTTTTTATTGTCTGTTTTTGACACAACAGTGGATAAAGATTAGCTTTGGCTGTAGCTGTAGTTTGACTGTTGGCTTGCAGCTGCGCTAAACCCCTTACACACTGAACACTATACACACACACACGCGCATGCACACAAATGCATTACAGAACACACGTTTTAAAGCCACATCTGTTCTCATGGAGAAGGGTTTTTATGTACTGTACATCTGGACTGGGTCATATCCTGTGCTTGTGTGTGTGTGTGTGTGTATGAATAATGACAGAATGGATGAGTCTTACTGTCATCATTCACCACCCCTTTTCTGTCATTTTGTCCTTCCCTCATGTTTGGACACACAAATGTTTTATTTGTGCTCTGCATAAGTAGATGTGTGTGTGTTTTGGGATGTGAAAATCCCGTGGGCGCATCTTAATTTTTCTACAAGGACTGTGGAGATGAAAGTAAAGGATGAGCGAGGAGTTGAAGAGGATCTTTTGTCGGATATTCCAGTAAGGGTCATTTTGGAGACACTTCACTCAGGATTTTTTTCAACTTGGATAAATTTACATCAGGAAACTTTTCAGTTGACCTTCAAAATTCAAATACTTAACACGTGAGGCGGTATTGGCACCTGGTACATTGTTGGGAGACGTTTTTCACTCATATTCATTGATTCGTAGTCAGAGTTAGGAAGTAGGAGTCATGGCCCATGCTGCTGCCCACTTGAAGAAGGCGCGAGAGCTTGAGCTCCATCCAGAGTACAAGGCGATGCAGAAAGCCAGGGAGAGGCGGCGACGCCAGCGGGAGAGAGCTGAGCGAAAGCGGCAGGTAAAACACATCTGTCACGGCTGTTGTGACTAAATCTCACCGCTTGTTGTGGTTCGACTGGTCACAAAAAACCCAATGGTGTCTTGACTGTGTGTCGGGTACGTTTCTCAATAGAAGAGAACTCATAGGCTAATAATAGAGAAATGCATTAAAACTTAAAGTGCTACGTAAACACTGCAAAACAAATTAAAAACAGACATCAATAAATGGTTGTGGCACAAATGATGACTTATTGCTTAAATGTACTTCAATTAACTATGGATGTTTATACTACTCTTTTTCTTTTCACTTCTCATATTGAGGATTTTCCCTTCTAAGTTTCCTCCGAGTTCTGCTTGAAATTCAAAAAAGAAAAAGAGTTCATCCTATTGTAGGGGTATCAAACATATGGCTTGTGGTTCAGAACCAACCCGCCAGGGAGTCCAATCTGGCCAGCAATTTTTTCACTAAAATTAACTGTTGTTGTTAATTTTGTCCAGTAGGGGGCACACTGATGACCACATTCTAAAATTTGACTGTTACTCATGCAAAATATTTGCAGTACCTGGACTGCTTTCCTTTCTTTCTTTTTTGTTTTTGTTTTTCCATATCATACTTAAATGTTCCAGATTGTCAAACCAATTTGAATATCTTAAAAAGATAGTAAATATAAAATTCAATTTTTAAAGGCTGATTTTATGTATCAAGTGGGCAAAAAGCCAATCCTGTTTGTTTTACCCATGATTATAAAATGTGTCATTTTCATATTCGATACAAAAAAAATCACATTGTGGCCTAATGTAGCCTACACTAAAGTTAAGCTTGCATTTGAATGATAGCGCACTACAGTTGCGATGCTTCCGTATTAGCATAGACTCAGGAAGCGTGTGTATAATCCAGTATCCTTCATTAGATGACTGACAAATCCTGTACAGTAGTACAGATTACAGCTGCTTCTCAATCAAGTCAATCTTTGTTTGGAATTCTCTACGGTTACTGTACTCTGGACATACACACACATATTTACAATTGTACAGTAGGTCACAAAAGTGAGTACACCCCACACATTTATGCAGATATTTCTTTATATTTTTTCATGGGACAACACTGAAGAAATGGCATATTTTATATACTGTACATACTGCACATTTTATATACTGTTACAGTGTAAATGCATCAAAACAATTCAAATTACAGCCATTAAATGATAAATGACTAACTGTGCTCAATTTGGACATTTTCACTTAGGGATGTACTCACTTTTGTTGGCAGGCATTTAGATATGTGTATTGAATAATTTACTGAATACATTGGGTCATTCTTGTAACGTGTTCATGACCGTTTACAATGCTAGAAGCATGGTGTTGATACTTTATGATCCTCTCTGTTTTAAGTCCTTTGCTGCCATCTTGTGGCATCAATGTGCAGTTACAGAGGGGCATCAGTAATTCGTGGTTTTTCCTTGGTTCTTGCTCTGTCCCTGTCCAATGTGAAAAAACCTTAAAGAGCTCATAGTTTCAGCCATGATGGACTCCTCTGACTCTGGAAGGGGACATCGGTAATTGAGGTAGTTCAGGTGTAGTCAGATTATCCAATTTCCATGCGGGCACAAACGTCTACAACAGTCAAGTTTGTCATTTTTCACACCATGGCCAAATTCTATTTGATATCTCTAACATAATTTATGGCATACATTTTCTACCAGAATATGCCTAAGCCTACTAAACGAAACATAGCTTTAACTCCAAATATGGCCGGGGTGTGAATAATATGGTGTTTCATTGTAAATGGTAATTCTATGCGTTTTATAAAACCCAAACCAAGCCACACAGCAGACATCACCCTGCTGTGGTTTTCCGTGGTGTCTCCTTAAGATATCCCAAAAATGCTGAAACTTGACCTGCGTCATTTGCCCAAGCGTGACCTCCCGCACTCCATCGTGACTTTTGACGTTCCTGAAGAGTAGTAGCGCTGAAGGCCGCGCAAGCTCCAGTCCAAGTCGAGCCCAGCTGTCACGCACTCCACCCTGGGCACACACAATGGCGGAAGAGACGGTCTGGAGGGGTAAAAATAACCAAGGCAGTAGAGTTGACAGTTGTTATCATGCTGACAGGGAGATAGCATTGGTAGAGGAAGCGGAGGCTGGGCTGTGGGCCTTGGCGAGAACTCAGAATAAGCCAGGGAAATGAGAGGCTAAGGGGTCTTTTGGCCGAGAGGGGACAGTAATGTTATTGCTGAACACCGTGGATGAGATTCAGCATGTAGCAGCAGCGGGTTGAAAACATGGACACGGTTAATGGCCTGTAGGATTTATCGACCATTTGTCAGCCTAATGTCCGGAAATTGGGCTTGAGTGGAAATACTTGGACAGAAGGATTACTTGTCAAGTCACTTTCAGTTTTCAAGTTGAGCAGCGACTTTTGGACCTGATTTGGTAATCATGGGCAACGCGGCAACTTGTATGTCCTGTAGATCAGAAAAAATATTAAAAACTACCTGGAGTGAAAAAGATTTGAGTCAGCAAAGCGACCTGTATGGGGCATCTGGATCTCATAAATCACTGGTAAGAGACCGGGAGGTTCTATTTATGTAATGTGATCTGATTTTTTTTTTTCATATTGAAAATGGATAATTGACATGAAGGAGGGTTTTGTCCGTGTGTTGTGACATCGCAGGTGGGAGTTGGCTCTTGTTCCTGCATAGGGGGTGTGGCTTTATCCCAGACATGACTGAGTTTGAATCTGATGCTGTTAGGGATATCTATTTTGCATAATGTAGTGATATGTACTGAAATGGCAATGCATATGACATTCATATCAAATCGCACTGATTCTGAAATCCATAATGCAACTGTAGATGTAGGTTTACAATTTGTAAGCATCACTACCCATGACCATGAATATGTATTGAATGTAAAAAAATAAAAATACATTTAACATGTCATGTAGATATTAATGATAGTAATAATGATAACATTCAAAAATCAAAATGTGATAAAATCTTAAAACAAAATATATTTAGACCTAGCAATGTGCAACTGTTCATGACAGGAAGCAAAAAGTATTAATAGTACTCAAATTGGAATTTATGTTAACAGACATGAACATGTTGGAAGGAACATGTAAATGATATACATTGACTTTCCAAGAATAGAAATTCATTCAGTGTAGAAACCGGTTTGGACATTTGTAATTTATGTTACAGTGAGATAGTTAGAAGGCCTCAGGTTGTCCTGCAGAATATTTATGGATGATTCAGAATCCAGGTCGTAGGTTGAGGGTCCTGGTAACCTTAAGGAAACTGGAGTAAATATATTGCTTGCACGTTGGACAGCTTTGTGTGCAGTTTTTGTGTTTAGTGGTTAAATTGAGAAAATCTTACCCAGAAGTGTCACAACAAAATAGCATTTTAAATCATTAAAAATGTTGAAATCAACTCTTATAATGCAATACAACATCCAAAGAGGTATGAAACAGGAATATTCAACACTTCTCTAAAAAGCTCTTCATTGTGTTTCCCTCTCCAGTCGGACAGCAACACCAGTTTCCTGCGGGCTGCCAGAGCTGGAAACATCGATAAAGTCCTTGAGTTTTTGAAAAATGGTGTTGATATTAGCACCTGTAACCAGGTAAGAAACCTAAACATTCTCATCGGAGTTTATGTCTGGCATCACAGATCATCTTTTGGCACACAGATCATGTGTTGTAGGGGTATTTTTTCCGGTTAACATCTATATACAGGTAGTGTAGGTATGTTACCGACTTGGATTTTGTGCCTCTCGTCTCCTTTTCTCCATCAGACAGACCGGAAGCGTTAGTGGCTGAGTTGCTGGGAATAGCGTCATAATGTAACATCTGCAGCAATGCCTTGTTCCACTGTAGTTATTTGCATCTACAAATACATATTTTCGAGTAGAGCCAGCTCTGTTTACAAAAAAAGGAATATTTGTCAGAAGATACACTAAAAATGAGATGCAGCCTTTTTTAATGCCGTAGAGTCCGTTAAATTAAGGTTCCACTGTATGGTTTGCTTTGTTTAAAATGTTGAATCTCAGAATATAATGCGTGTCGTATAAGGTCAGTGCTGTGTCACGGTGACTTCACACAAAGGAGCCTGCTCAGCATTTGTATCCGACCACCACCACATTAACAAATCCTTCCGCGTGCCTCCGCAAGCCACCGCAAGCCACCGCTTTCACTCATCTCACCAATCTCAGCCGTATCCCCCAACAGCTGGTCTTCACTTCCCCATTGCACCCGCCCTCACCCGCATTCCGCATAAGAGTAAAGAAAGAGGAGGGCGCACAATATCTTCCAGCTAAAAGTCAGACAGCAACATGATTTACAGTTGTCACAAGGTGGATTAAAGCATTGGAGGGTGAGGTGTGTATCTTGAGTGTCAAAGCAAATAGCTGTGTCATTACACTGTTATCTCTTGATAGCAACTATTTATACCCTGGGCTCTAATTGGTCAGCTGAGCGGAAGTGGCTGCTACCCACCTCTAACTCTGCTGTTTGTTGTTCCTAGCACCATGGCGCTGTTGTTTGTACCCATTCGTGCACACGCACACGTGCACACACACACGTGCACCCCCCCACACACACACGCACCCCCACACCCACACACCCACACACACGCACACACACAGGGTCCACCTTGCTCTCTGAAACAGTAGACCCCTGCCCTTATATAATAATATCTGTCATGTGTCAGATGATCAAATTTGAGCCCTTGTCAGGTGACCAAAAAGTATGTGACATTTTATTTATACCTCTGTGTGTGTGTGTGTGTGCGTGCGTGTATGTGTAAAGGCAAAGGTATAAGGTAAGAGTAACATGTTATAAAGCCATAGAAAGATTAAAGATGTGTTTTTTTGTTTTACAATTTTCAGCCCTAGTGAGGTATGTGAATGTTCATTAGTTGGTTTGTTACCTTGCAAATTAAGATTGTTAGACAGTAAATAGAGTCAATTTGACTCTATTTAGATAGGGACCAAATAGACTCAGTTTTAGAGTAATATTTACACTTAGAAGAGAGTAAAATAAAGAATTGGAATAAATAAAAAATAAAAGTGACGTAGGAACAAACTCACGACCTTAAGCTTGGGAGACAGCCGTCCTACTCCCTGAGCCACGCAGCTCCTGCTTTCTCTTAGTATATCGCTCATGTTAGCTGCAGCTGATTCCATGATTGCATGGAATAGTAACTATATATACATATATATATATATATATATATATATATATATATATATATATATATATGTGTATATATATATTTATTTATTTATTTATACTATAAAACTAACTCCAACAGACCAAAAAAATTATCTTTTGTCTCTTGGTGAAAAAGCAAACAGTAGGAGAAGCATAGCTCAGGTGGTAGTGTGGCAGTCTCCCAAGCTGAAGGTCGTGAGTTCGAACCTTAACCCTTGAGTGAATTTTATTATTTATTTTTTTCCTTTTTATTTTATTTTACTCTCTTCCTAGTGTAAATCTTAGTTTACTCTGAAACTGAGTCTATTTGGTCCCTATCTAAATAGAGTCAAAATTGACTCTAATAGAGTCAAATTTACACTACAGAATTTACTGTGTAGAAGACAATATTTGTGCACATAAATTATACGAGATTTCATTAATTATTTTTTAAGCATACCGTAAAATGCTCATCTTGTTCGTGTTTGATATTGTCATATAATTTTTCTGTGAGACAAAACACTATTTTGTTCCCAGTACAAGTTTAGCGAAAAGCGCAGTCTAACTGTGCCCATGGGTGGAGTTTTCTTTTGGCATTTTGCTAGGCTAGCGCAGATAGAAGAGGGGTTTTGTGCCGCTGTGGGAGAGAACACAGCCGACTCCCAGCCAATTGAAGTGGCTCCCCTAAATAATCTATTTAAATTCAGTCTACGTGGTGGAAGGTCTTTCTGGAATCCATGCAGGAGATTGGCACGCGGAAAAAACGCAGTACACCACCTGCTTAGACTTGCTAGACTTAGACCTGCATTTTGCGAGTCTAAAATCGAGTCTACTTTTTGACACCAAATTGCCATGTGCGCCAGGGGCTGCGAGGTGTAGCACGGTCTACCAAATTCACAAACACACTAAGCTAGACTTACCTTGGCACAAAAATGAAGATACACCCGTTTTTATGCTGAGGACACGGGCTTGGGTCTACGGAAATAGGGCCCTTATGTTTTATACAATACAGGGCTTTTTTCCTTATTAAAAAGATGTCAAGAAAAAAATCATGGTGGTTGGAGACTGAAGCAGATACAATACATTTTAATTCATTTTGACGGGGTATTGTTTTGATATATGAGTAAATAGAGGTGTGGAAGCTTGATCACAGAATAAATTAAATGTGGAATTCAAGGTACCACTTTACTGTAAAAACCCTTTAAAAAAGGATTACTTAAAAATCAGCTGTGTTGCAATATGACTTAAGTTTCATCATCACAAGTGATATTGCAAGCAGGAGACCTATTTACATGCGCGTCAACTTAGGAGCCCAATGGATAAAGGATTGGTTTACCAGTGATTAGCAGAGATATTATTGTTTCCAAGGAAATGAGCGGATCCAAATGATGCCTGTGGAAAAGCACTCAATACAATTACGGAGCCATTATCCGCAGCAGTCAGCTGAGTCAGGGCATCAGCAGTCATGTTATTATATAACCAAAACCTGTAATGGACTTTCTGATTTATGCATATGTTCCTTTCTAATCTATACAAACATGTTGAGTTAGTATTTATCTGCCAGCACGAGTGGGTATATTAGTTCATTGAGATCCAGGAAATGTGGCATTAGTAGATTCTTAGAGATGATATAACGTCATAAGTTCATTTATAAGTGAATCCAAAGATCTTGGAAAGCAGCAACGAGATCAAGTGTGGCGCCAAAAGCCAACGGTTGCCAAGTTAGTTTGGAATCAACAGATACTCCTCCTGACTGTCAAAACAAAAGTCCTCACACATTTTATGAATGAGGCAAGAACAAATATAAGACGTGAATTTGTTGCGTGTGAACATTTGTGCCAAGCGTGTGCGCTTGTCATCTGTTTTGTACTCACATTGCCGCAATTAAAAAGTCGTACCTCCCCTCTAATCTACCCAAATGCTAATCCTCTGTGAGTGATATTACTCTTAAACCTGCGTGTGTTGACATTATTTCCTCTACTGTACTCGCTTATTATTTAACTTCACGGGTTGCTTTGGACATTATTTAGCATGCAAAAAGGTCACATGGACATTCAACTTAATCTCACTAGACTGGAGTTCACTTAAATGTCGTCGATTTACTAGCTGCATTTCCATTAGCTAAATGAAGCTTTTAGTTACGGCTCAGAGGAAAAAGAGATTTAGTGTGTGTGCGCGTACACACACGCACACACACACACTATTGTCTCTCCATCTTTGCGGGGCACACAATTTAACATTCCACCTTTATTACGTGGACATTTGTATGACTCGGCGTTCTTCATTTGAGCACAAGTTGCATTGTCAAGTTAGTAAATTATGGCTAAACTGAGGGTACTAATAAGTGAGATGTCCTCAACAAACACGTATGTTGATGTGTGGGATTTTCTTGTGTCCTTTTGATGACAAGCTAAAACCTGCGAGGCTGCGTGCACATTCAAATGTGCAGCGAGGATCATCTTGACGCACATTTGGAAGCTGCTCATTTTTGCCTTTTGGCACTGCAGTGACAAAAATATCGCTGACTCACGAGGCTGTGTGATTTATAATTCATTGATGGGACGGCATTAGAGCACTGGCAATGTGACCACACGAACGTTGTTATGCGTATGATGAGCTCAGCGTAACCACACCAACCTGATTGTAGCAATGGAGATTAAGATGTTGTACTGCACATTATGCAATACGCTCACTAAGCTTATCATTCGGCACACCTGCACACTCTGCATTTACAAAGATAATATTAATAGTAAATTTGTTATAATTACCTCATTCACTCCCAGCCATTTTCACTGAAGCAACCCCCTTCGCTCCCGGCTGTTTTACTGGATTTTGACTGATTTTGCAAGCCACACAGAATATTGTGTTCTATTGCTATAAAAACATGGAACCCACCAAAAGAAAAATTCGAGTCTCTTTTTTCCAAGTACATTTGTATCTGTTTCCGTTTTGCAGCAATTAGCATTAAGATATAGCTAGGTTTCATCATTATTCACAAACCTGTTGAAAACACTGGGGAAAAAAGCTTGTTGCAACATGGCCTTGGTTGATCTCGTATACTCTGCTGCCACCTGCTGGCTGTTCTTCGTAATAACTACCAGTGCGTTAAGCGACCTCTTCAGGTCAGAGGCTGCATCAAAGCCTTCTGTATGCTCTATCAGAAAAAAACATTTAAAACAACAACAACAAAACATATAAATACATTTTTGGGACCATGGCAATATTTAAAATAGAACCTTTTTATACGTTTTTGGGAGCAAATGAGTTAATTAGTTCTTTGGAGTGATCAGAAAGATATTTGACATCCATTTTCTAGTGCTCAATTATCCTGTCCAGGGTCATGAGTGAGCTTGAATTTTTCTCATTGAACATGTAGTCCACCCAAATGAGTCGCCAGCCATTGACGGGGCATATTTACACAAACACACCCAGGCGTAATTGCGTGTCTTCAGTTAGCCTAACATTCTTGGGAAGGCCACATTTGACTAATTCGAAAAATACTATAGCTCAATTTAAAAAAAAAAAGGCCCTTAGGGGCTACAGTATATATATATATATATATATTGAATGTTTTTGCACAGAGCATAATGGCAACCTTCATATGAACCCTTTTAAAGTCACTCAAGTTGCTCACTGATCCACATGGTGATTGGCATAGTTTGCTCCCTGAGGAATGCCCTTTTTTTATTTTTTTTAAAGGATGACATTTAAGTTGCCTCTAAATTTTATTTCCCCTGTTTATGTACTTGGGTGTCCTACTTACCCTCTATGACTGTGCAGAAAGAGGGCAGTAACATGACACCCCTTATGGCATTTAGGAACTCAAGTCTTACCCTGTGCATGTGTGCACGTCTACAAGTATGGTTTTTTCCCATCTGTGTGTGTGTGCGTGCATGTCATACGTGCACGAGTGAAGAAAGGGGGTGCCGTTAGTGGAGGTGTTAGCAACATTGCAGCTCCTCATTGACATTAGTGCCAGGCTAATCTTCGGAGCCAGCAGGCACGGGGAAGAGGAGGACGACACGTCTGCAACTTTGGACCTAAACCTGTGGAACATTGTTGATCGTTGGGGCGCCATTATTCCAGAATCCATCAGGGAGCATAGTTTAAGAAGACATTTTGGGAAGAACTGAAAAGATAAGTTTGACAGGAAGGGGAGTCTGAATGGTAGAGACGAGACTACATTGAACTACTTTTGTAGCTAGAAGAAAGCAGTGCACAATGGAGGAAGAGGAAGATGAGGTGAATATGCTATTCTGTATATTATTCTGCACTGAGTGTCATTTATAAAGTGGAAGTAGGTTGTCTCCCTTGTTCAATATATGCTGTGTTCACAAAACCTTGTAGAGGTGTGTGCTGTGAGCAATGAGGAAATGTTAATATTTAGGTGTGTATCCAGGATTGTATTTGATTCGCACTACTGTCAACTACAAATCCAAGGTTTCTTTTTCAATTGTGTTTGTTACAAGCATAACTGAAAGGCAACTACTATGACTACTACTATTCAGAATATCCGCATTTTATGATGGATCCCAGATTTATATTATATTCATAATCAACTGAAGATGGTTGAGTTTTCCACCACATACGGCACATGTGATTAGCCTGATCTTGGTGTTGTTTATGAATGGTAAACAAAATACGACACTAATGACAAATCATTTTTGTCATGTCATGACAGGAAACTGCAGTGAATTTCTTGTCACGTTTACTAATAGTCATAGTCATATCAGTAGTTGACATTTCATATATTCTCTCTGTTATCGTTGTAGAATGGTTTGAATGCCTTGCATTTGGCAGCCAAAGAGGGACACCAGGATCTAGTGGACGAACTGTTGGAGAGAGGAGCACCTGTTGACTCATCCACTAAGGTGTTGTTTCATATACAGTACATATACTCCAATTGTAATTTGGAAAGTATATAAATCCAGGTAATGTTTCTCATTGAGTTGAATGGAAATGCAATTAATCCGTTCCAGATCCAAAGCTAAGTTATACTTACTGTTTTTGTTTATTTTTTTCTTCTTCTTTTCTTACCAGTGTGTGGTTAAAAATATAGAAATGGTGAAAACACACCATTATAAATAAATAAATAAATTAAAAAAACACAATTAACTATTGCTTATTTACTTCAATGAAGGAAGGGGAAGGGGAGGAGGACCGTGACACTGGACTTAAGTTGTGACAGAAGTGAATGTCAGATAAGCTGTTTGTTATGTGACTCTCTCCATGCCTCATGCTCCGCTCTTAACAGCCAGCAGAGAATCCATCGCCCAAGTCCTTCATTGACACCAGTGTGGCCTTTGGTATTTGCTTTTCAAGAATCTTTAGGTCCCCAAATAAAAGCATTAATCATTTTTTCATTTTGGTTCACAACATTTAATACTAGAGTTGTTGATGTCTTATTGAGCTACCATTAGGTTACATACTGTTAATACAAAAATACAATAGCTGCACCCTGACTAAACCATTGAGTGGATTTAATTTATAAGCAATAGCTTAACATAAATTATATTTTTAAATATGTAAGAAGACAATCATAAACCTCTAACCCATACAGGCAAAGTAAGTAGGATTTTACCATAATTGTAATATGAAGTTAGACCAGGATTGGGCAGACTTTTGTGCTCAAGGACTACATTTGATTTTTAAAATGGACAGATTGGCCAGGTCATTCATGAATGATGCTTAAAAAAGATACAATATGTAAGTTATGTAACAGTAGAAATATATTTTCTTTTTTTAAATGTGATTATTAGTATATGATAAACAACCAATTATTATAACTTTTTTTAAATTATTTATCATAAATTGTTTCACCAGTTGTGTAATGACATATCTGAATATGAAGTAAATACAATGTGAATAAATTAATTTTAATTAACACGTTTTGGGTGGAAATTAATGCAAGACATGTTCTCAATACAATTCCTGGTGGGCCGCATTAGAGAATGGAGCGGCCCGTATGTGGCCCTCAGATCATACTTTGCAACACTCGCCTTTGGGCCTTTTGAAGCCTCTGGTAACTAGTTATTTAACCTATATGCAGGTGGGTGTGTCTCCCCAAAAAATCCTGCCATGAGAAGATATACACTGTGATGAAGTGGATAGAGAGAAGATCAACGTACATGGAACTCACTTAACCCCTACTTGACTCCACAGAAAGGAAACACCGCCCTTCACATTGCCTCGCTGGCTGGGCAAAAAGATGTGGTCGGTCTCCTGGTAAAGAGAGGAGCTGATGTGAACTCACAGTCTCAGGTGCGAATTTTTAGCTTGATCACAAGGGTACTCGGGTTGTTTATCGTATAAAACAAACAACATTTGTGAACTGTGTGCATCTGCTCTCACCACGCAGAATGGATTCACTCCACTCTACATGGCAGCACAAGAGAACCACTTGGAGGTTGTAAAATACTTGCTGGAAAATGACGGAAACCAGAGTATTGCAACAGAGGTAACTTTACAGAAATGAATCCACATGTTTTACATTCACGTCACGTTATGCTTTAATGTTATAATCCATCTCCTTCTTCTCTGTGCTCCTGAAAAGGATGGCTTCACCCCACTGGCCATTGCACTCCAGCAGGGTCACAACGCTGTGGTGTCCCTGCTGCTGGAGCACGACACGAAAGGCAAAGTACGCCTGCCCGCCTTGCATATCGCCGCCCGCAAGGACGACACCAAGTCAGCCGCGCTGCTCCTCCAGAACGACCACAACGCTGACGTCCAGTCCAAGGTGAGCGGGTGCCTCAGGGCTGGATTTATGGCGGGTCGTAGACACTGACAACCCAATTCCCAAAAAGTTGGGACACTATACAAAATGTGAATACAAACTGAATGCAATTATGTGGAAGTGACAAATTTCAATATTTTGTTCCGAATAGAAGCTAGATGACAGGTCAAAAGTTTAAATTGAGAAAATGTATCATTTTAAGGGGAAAATATGTTGATTGTAAATTTCATGGTGCCAACAAATCTCAAAAAAGTTGGGACAGGTTGCAATAAGACAATTCAAGTCAATTGCACTTATAAAAAAAACAGCTGGAAGACCAGTTACCACTAATGAGGTCCATTGGCAACTTGATTGGAGTATAAAAAGAGCTTCTCGGAGTGGCAGTGTCTCTCAGATGCGAAGATGGGTAGAGAATCGCCAATTCCTCCAATGTTGCACAGAACGATAGTGGAGAAATATCAGAAAGGTGTTTACCAGTGAAAAATTGCAAAAAAGGTTGAAGTAATCATCATTTACTGTGCATAACATCATCCAAAGATTCAGAGAATCTGGAACAATCTCTGTGTGTAAGGGTCAAGGCTGAAAAATCATACTGGATGCCCTTGATCTTCGGGCCCTTAAACGGCACTGCACCGCAAATAGGAATGCTTACTGTAAGGGAAATCACAGAAAAAGCTCAGCAATACTTCCAGAAAACATTGTGGGTGAACACAACCCACCGTGCCAGCCGCCGTTGCCAGATGAAACTCGACAGTACAAAGAAGAAGCCATTTCTAAAACAGACCAAGAAGCGCAGGCCAAGGGTTATTTAAAATGGAGTGTGGTAAAGTGTAAGAAGAAGAGGGGATGCCTCACAGTGGTGAAAATGGCCTTGTCACAACTTTTTGCAGATTTGTTGACACCATGGAATTTAAAATCAACATAGTTTTCCCTTAAAATGATACATTTTCTCAGTTTAAACTTTTGACCTGTTCTCTATGTTCTATTCTGAATAAAATTCACTTCCACATTTTATTCACAATTTGTATAATGTCCCAACTTTTGGGGAATTGGGTTTGTCCATCATCATCATAAGTGACAACTGCATAAAAACTGACAACATCGTCATAACACAATGACCCAACCCAAAACATAGTCATAACAAATTAGCATTGATATGCTTGTTTCTATAAATTGCTGCCATTTTTTTTTGCATATACTAAATGATCACTTATACAACATCCTGGAAATCACAATGTCCCATCACTGATGAGCTATTTTAGAACTGGCCAGCAAGCTATTCATGTGGTCCTTATGGGCCTTATCTGGTGGCTGCCAACACCAGTTTGGTGACCCCTGGTTTAAGGGAAAGGATGGGGGTACAAAAGTGGACGGTATAGTGGAAATCAAAAATTCTGTATATATTCAGTGAAGTCAAAGTGCCTTGCACCCAATACTCAACAATTTTTGAAGTTCAAATGAATGCTTAATACTGGTCAGGAGTACGGTATTTTAATGTATATGATATGAAATAACTACGGCCATATGTTGAACGATGAGGACACTGTTCCTTAGCATCGTTCAAAATCAAAGGAGGAATCCTCTTGATTTCATTTTCCTCTGAATTGACCTTCTAAAAAAATGCATTACCAACGGCTTCCTTGTCTTTTCCTCAGTGTGACCTTGTTGACTGACCTTGTTTGTTATGTGGTGGTGCAAGCCTTTCCTTTCCTTACCAACCCAAACACCCTATCCTCCCATTTCTCTATGCCTACTAACCAGATGATGGTCAATAGAACTACTGAGGTACACCCATCGACTCGTCGCCGCTCTCTCAAATTCATTTTTGTCTCCTTTGACCATCTCTTTAAGCTTTGTTGTTTTTAGCTTTCCCCTCTCCAGGACTTTGCATGCTAAAATGACAGTACGGAATAATATGACCGCATGTAATATAAACAGTACCCCAGCATGGCTCACACTCTTACTCTCATATGTACACAAGCAAACCTTATTGACACATGATTTGGTTTAACCGTAGATCACGTGTATTCAAAATTCCGCTCAGTTTTTATTAGCAGTTACTCAAAACAACAGCTCACGTTATTCTCATTTCATTATTGCTCTTTTTCTTCTCCATCACATGCAGCATGCGTACATCTAAGCCCGATGATATCTGATGTGTTTTAAGAACTTTAAGTTAACTCTGTTTCTTAATCAAATTGCACCATGTCTAACAGAACGGGAAGGTAAGGAGTGACATCGATAACCGACTGTACTGTTGATTTGTTTGTAGTTTAGCGCTTATATCGATCAGTGTCCATTTTGTCTGTCGGCAGATTCACGTAGAGTAGATGCTTTGTGCAGTTTGCTGTTGTGTCTTTTCTCGTACACGCTTGGACTTTTTCACCAATATGGCAGTGAAGAAGACAATGTCGCATGCTTGTTTAGGGCATGCTTATTTTGTATGTTTCTTTTCATGTCAATGTGTGTGTGTATTTTTTCAAGCATGCTGCCTTATGGTAATGCAACTACACTAGAACGACGTTTCTGTTCTTTACCAGTTTTTCTTTCTTTTGCAAGTGCTCTTCCTGTTTTCACCTGCTGTTTCCACCACTACTCCCTCTTCTTTCCTTCTTGTCCTCTCCTCTGCTCTCCTGCCCCCCCCCCCCTCTCAAACAGAGTGGTTTCACCCCTCTGCACATCGCCGCTCACTATGGCAACGTGAATGTCTCCACCCTGTTGCTGAACAGAGGAGCCGCTGTGGACTTCACAGCCAGGGTAGCCGCCCTATTCCATTTTCTCGAATCACGTCGAGACGCAGTTACAACCATCATACGTCGACTTAAAATTAAGGCACTGTCATTATTGGCTGTTGGATGAAATGTACAATTTCATGTTTTTTGTCTACAGTACCAAAGTAAGACATATGACAAAAGGTGTCAAAAGGTGTCCGTGAGATGATAACTAAGCTATTTCTGTGTTATTTCTGCTCTTTTTTTCCACATTAGTCAGTGTAACTGTCAGTTACAGCAGCAGCATTATTCTCAATGAAAAAAATTGTTATCTATCTGTAAGACCTCAAATTGATGTTACAATATTTTAAAGCCAATAACTAGGTTACTGAGTTGCTGTAATCTTGCACTAACAATATTCATATCCTTCCCAACGTGTTGTCATCTGTCCTGTCAGAATGGAATAACGCCTCTGCATGTGGCCTCAAAGAGAGGCAACACCAACATGGTGGTCCTGCTGTTGGACCGAGGAGCTCAGATCGACGCGAAAACCAGGGTGAGTCTGCACACTGGCTTTTGCAAAACAGTCAGCATACGCAGCCATTTAGCCTCTTTATCAGTGTACCCTGAGCCGAGGTATTTTACATTTGACAGAAAAATCCCACAAAAAATGTCACAAAAATGACATGAATACTGAAAAAAATTAATAATCATTTTTGCGCCTATCAAGTAAAGTTGGATGACCTTTCACGGTTACCTAACGTGTGACACTGCGCTATTCAAGTCTTAACTCACTTCAACTTGATCATCCTAGGATGGGCTTACTCCTCTACACTGTGCAGCCAGGAGTGGACATGATGCAGCAGTGGAGCTGCTGCTGGAAAAAGGAGCACCTATTTTAGCCAGAACAAAGGTAATACTCCTGTTTTGTGATAGGCAATGATAGTGTAATACATTGGAGACACAGAAAAAACATCCAAAACATAAATTATTACATAAAAAAGGATGACACAAAGAAACACACTTCCAGATCATAAATCAAAACCTTATAACAAGCCGACCCTCTCATTAAATTATCCATGTGTCGGGTCTCGGGTGAGTGTGTACCAGAAAATTATACTGTAATATGTTTCCTCATCATCCGCAGAATGGATTGTCCCCACTACACATGTCAGCCCAGGGCGACCACGTGGAGTGTGTGAAGCTGCTGCTGCAGGACAAGGCTCTGGTTGATGATGTCACACTGGACTACCTCACAGCGCTGCACGTCGCAGCTCACTGTGGCCACTACAGGGTCACCAAGCTGCTGCTGGATAAGAAGGCCAACCCCAATGCCAGAGCACTTGTATGCATACATATTGGCCGTAACATGACAACGTGTTACATGAGCTTGAGATATATCTTTCTCGCACTACTAGAATGGATTCACTCCTCTACACATCGCTTGTAAAAAGAATCGGGTGAAAGTGATGGAATTGTTGGTGAAGTATGGAGCATCCATCCAAGCTATTACCGAGGTGAGATACTAAGAATATTTCATATATATATATTAGGGATGTGCAAAAAAATCGATTCTCATTTAGTACGATTCAGAATCGATTTTAAATGTCCCAAAATCGATTTTATTTTAATTATTTTATACTGTCTTCCCTTTGTTTGTGTGTGCCTTTATTGGGAGCGCTGTTCATGTTGTACCCAATTTGGCCACTTAGGGGCAGTGCGGTTCCACGCGGTCTGATACACTATTAAGTTGTAGCCACATTTGTCATGTCTGGGAAGATCTGGTTTTGGTTGAGGGTCCCGATTGGTCCTGAGTGAGTTCCAGCCCTTCCGCGGGTTGACCAATCCGGGCCCTCAGCCACTTGAAGCAAAAATCATTGTCAATCAAATCATTTTGAAACAAAAATCATTCTTAACCGAAAATCTATACTGAATCAAATCGCACACCCAAAAATCTGAATCGTGAGACATTCAAAGATCCCCCCCTAATATATATATATATATATATATATATAATTATTTCTTGATTTATTTCCTTTTGATCCAAAATATTATAACCGTCTTTGTTCTAATTCTCTTTTAGTCTGGCTTGACTCCCATACATGTCGCTGCCTTCATGGGCCACCTCAACATTGTTCTACTTCTACTGCAGAATGGAGCCTCTCCTGATGTCCGCAACATTGTAAGTTTGACACGATATATAAGGTAATTGAAAAGTAACTCCCTAATTTGAAATTAGGAATTATTTATTTGGTGAATTGGGGTTTGTATAATAAATAATCATGTGTTCTCTCTTGTCAAGCATTGAGACGCTCCCTCTTAATCAATGACATGACAGGGGTTTCACAGGACCTCTTGGCTCTCCCTGATTTTTCATCTTTCCAAGGCAAAACAATTGTTCTGCCCTATCATAATGACATTATATCTTTGGTGAAAAGCGTGGTGAGACAGCTCTCCACATGGCAGCCCGAGCAGGCCAGATGGAGGTGGTGCGCTGTTTGCTGAGGAACGGAGCGCTGGTGGATGCCATGGCCAGGGTGAGTCGCACTGACCATATTTCTGCTTCATAAAAGCGTATCCTCATCCGGTACGCCTGCACGATCTAATAAGAATCTTGGGGGGGGGTACCTAATGTTTTAATTGCCTCTGTGATTTTACCCTATTTGATTGGTCAATCACAGGAGGACCAGACTCCTCTCCACATTGCATCCCGATTAGGGAAGACCGACATTGTCCAGCTGCTTCTACAGCACATGGCCCACCCGGATGCTGCCACCATCAATGGTTACACCCCCCTCCACATTTCAGCCAGAGAGGGCCAAGTGGAGACGGCCGCTGTGCTTCTGGAGGCCGGAGCTTCACACTCCATAGCCACCAAGGTGAGCAAAAGAAGGAGTGTTATAAAGCGCAACTAAACATGACTTAAATTGTCTTTTCTTCTTCGTTGTTCTTTTCATTTTGGTTTTCCACTACGACAGAAAGGATTTACGCCATTACATGTAGCCGCTAAATATGGAAGCCTTGATGTGGCAAAACTGCTACTTCAACGCAAAGCTCTCCCTGATGATGCAGGCAAAGTGAGATGAATATATTTTTTCTTTTAATTATTACCTCTATACAGAATGTTGTTTTAAAGACTACAACTAAAGTTATGACAGGTCAATGTTAATAATGTGTATAATTTCTAACCTGTAAGTGTCTGTGTGAAGATGATTTGATGCGTATACTCATTGGTGATTTCATTAGGTACACCATCAGTATAGTACAAGAGCTGTATTTATGATCTTACTGTATTATTGCTGCCTTTACAAAGATATAGTATGTAACTGGTTACCTTTTTCAGCAGTATGATAGTATAACTAACAGCTATATAATTCTGCACTTCTATATTGTTCATCGTCAATAAGTCTCATTGGATAAATGAAGCATGTGAAATTTATTGATAAAGCACCATATGTTAACATGAAAAATATTGTATTTAAAAACAAAAATAAGTTACTGGGCCAAAACACATGAAATTGTTATGATGTATAAGACAAAGTAACAATAATAATAAAAAATTAATCTATTCTATTCAATTAAATTCATTCATTCATTCATTCTCCAAACTGCTTTCATTATTTTTGTTAGTTTGTAATTAACTATTGTTATTTTACCTGATTTACCTGATGCATGAATTTTTTTTTTTTAATCAAAATATTTTGTTGTGCAGATGCAGCTGGTACAATGTATATGTATATTGTGTAACAAAATGCTTGCTCATGCAGAACGGACTAACGCCGCTCCATGTAGCGGCTCATTATGACAACCAAGAGGTGGCGCTCCTACTGCTGGACAAAGGGGCCTCTCCTCATGCTACTGCAAAGGTGAGGGGTTTGTCAAAAAGTTATAGAAAATGTCATAGTAGTGATGTATGGCTCAACCTTTTTAGTTCGTATACGCCACAGCTTTACGTGTGACAAAGAATTCATGTTGTTGCTATTTGGTTTTCTTTGAACAGAATGGCTACACTCCCCTTCACATCGCGGCCAAAAAGAACCAGACTAACATTGCGCTAGCACTGCTGCAGTATGGCGCAGAGACCAATGTTCTGACCAAGCAGGGAGTCAGTCCTCTTCACCTGGCTGCACAGGAGGGTCACGCTGAGATGGCCAGCTTGCTACTGGGCAAAGGCGCTCACATCAACACAGCAACCAAGGTCCAAGAAGTAGTTTTGTGTTGATGCTCAGAGAGTCAAGATGGTATTTTTATCGGCCCAATTACATATTATATTCATGTGTTTTTTCTGCAAGTGTATCATAAGCAAGCATGGGCCAGAAAACAATACAGTAAAGATGTCATAGTATTGCTGTAATGAACCAGTCAACGCTTTGAAGGGTGACCCACAGTGTATTTTTGTGTTACAGAGTGGACTGACTCCTCTGCATCTCACAGCACAAGAGGACAGGGTCAGTGCTGCAGAAGTCTTAGCCAAACATGATGCCAACATGGACCAGCAAACAAAGGTGCACACAGGGAATGTCTTTTTAATGAAATTATAGTTCTTAATCCTTGGGGTATTTTGACAAAATTATGCCACAGAAACGTTATTAAGATGCCTGGGAATGTTTTTTAAGTGTAAGAAAACAGGAGAAAAAAAACTGTATGTGGCGGCACGGTGGCTGACTGGTTAGCACGTCCGCCTCCCAGTGCAAAGGTTGTGAGATCAAGTCCGGGCTTCGGCCTTCCTGGGTGGAGTTTGCATGTTCTCCCCGTGCTTGCGTGGGTTTTCTCCGGGTACTCCGGTTTCCTCCCACATTCCAAAAAAAAACATGCATGGCAGGTGAATTGGACACTCCAAATTGTCCATAGGTGTGATTGTGAGTATGGTTGTTCGTCTCTGTGTGCCCTGCGATTGGCTGGCAACCAGTACAGGGTGTACCCCGCCTACTGCCCGAAGCCAGCTGGGATAGGCTCCAGCAACCCCCGCGACCCTTGTGAGGACAAGCGGTACAGAAAATGGATGGATGGATGGAAAAACTGTATGTCCATTTAAGAGTGTAACAAACGCTTAAGAGAATTTCTGCCATCTACTGGCATGAAGTAAGTACTGCAATATTTCTTATATATATATACACTACTTATTTTATATTCTGCTAAATTGCTCATTAATTTTAATCGTCACATCTTACACCAGTCACTTGTCAGCAGGATTAGTCAAGTTTTTATCTGTTAGATCATTTAAATAGCTCTTGTTCGTATGGTGTTTTATAGTCCAGGAAGATACACATTTCTATTATTTGTTCATTTTTGGCACTAGCCAAGGTCTGCTCTCCGCACCGGGACCTTTTTCAATGTTTCAAAGTATTTTGTAATGGGTAGCCTGAACTATTCTAATTCTAAACACCGAAATATACCCCTTCCTAGAGGCCTCTTGCTTATGACTGCATGTTGTCATTAAGCAATAAGCATCCATTATTCATTGATAAATCATAGGGAATATTTATATCAAGCTGCTCCATATAGTATTTTTTTATTTAAAAAACAAAACAAAAACAGAACCAAAAAAACGTGGCAAATTGACTGACAGCTTTAAAAATAATAATAATAATAATAATAATGATTAAAAACATATATATATTCTTAATATGTTTTATTACATTTTTAAATTCAAATTTAATAAAAAATTAAAACAGTAAACTTAAAATCTGCTACTCTTATTTTGTCCACCCATCAGCTTGGCTACACCCCTCTAATAGTAGCCTGTCATTATGGAAATGCCAAGATGGTCAACTTCCTGTTACAGCAAGGTGCCAGTGTCAATGCCAAAACCAAGGTAAGATCCAAATAGCTG
The DNA here is from genome assembly GCF_054856555.1 of Leptonotus elevatus. NCBI lineage: Eukaryota > Metazoa > Chordata > Actinopteri > Syngnathiformes > Syngnathidae > Leptonotus > Leptonotus elevatus. The sequence continues at coordinate 11,992,300 of NC_141246.1, forward strand.
TATAAGGGCACTAATATTTTAGTTGTCATTGTAAACAACAACAAAGCATAATGACACTTGTGTTCAATCTGTCCCGTAGAATGGATACACGCCTCTCCACCAGGCAGCACAACAAGGGAACACACACATCATCAATGTTTTGCTGCAGCATGGGGCCAAACCAAGTGCTACTACAGTGGTGAGAAGGACATCAAAATGAAAAAATTGCAAATATTTTGTAGAAGAAAAAAAACGTCAATGATATTTCCTCACCTTAGAATGGAAACACAGCTCTATCCATTGCCAGGCGTCTGGGTTACATCTCAGTGGTGGACACACTGAAAGTGGTCACTGAGGAAGTCATCACTACCACAACAGTAAATACTTCGAACCTTTCGGTTTAAGATGTTAAATTGCATGCTTTAACAATTTTCATGCCCTCTCCATCATTTGTATGTCAGACGGTCACAGAGAAACACAAACTTAACGTCCCAGAGACTATGACGGAAATTCTTGATGTGTCTGATGAAGAAGGTGAGAATTTGTTTGTTTGTTGTTGGGGTGTTTTTTCATTTAACCATTGATTGCCTCATTCGTCATTGTTGTCAAAGCATACGTATTGTGGGTGATGTAGTGTTAAAAGCATTATGTTTCATAGCTCTGGAAGGTACTACTGCATTATGCCTGACCTCCTGGTGTGGGCATTATACTAAGGTGTCATGCATATGCACCACTACCAGTGTGTTCAAAGTGTGTGTATGATTTACCACAGGCATTCTTTTCTTTTTAGCTATAGTGTGTTTATGTAACATATTGATAACATTTGCAATGAAACACTATGCCACTCTGAGGGATTTAAAACATTTAAATTGACAGTACTTTGTTGTAGTCACACTTAAGTTGTACCCTACTTATGACCCCATTTAATATGTATTATTTTAATGAAAATGAAAAAAAATGAAAAATAATCTGCTCCTACTCACCATAGTAACAAATCAAAAAACTCAGTGTGACATTTTAAGAAATCATATCAAAGTGCATCTGTTTTTCACATTAGCATCTCGACACTGTATGTAAACAAACCCATTTGTTTACATACACATTTATTTTCTTGAGTTTTCTGATCACCACAGACTCAAGTCTATGCTCGCACCATTTTGCCTTTAACATATCTGAAGTCATCATCACTGTTAAAAAAAAAAAAAATCTGTCTTTCAAAACCACAGGCTTTAGTGCTGTTATTTTCCAATTCAAGGTCTCTGAGTTCGTGTCACGCAGCAAATACAAATCTAATCTTAACCTGGCGGGGGACCAGGGGAGGTTTAGCACAACACAATAGCATTGCAGCATCTCTAACTCTTTGTTATGGTAACAGGTACAAAACTAGCCATAATAAACAAAACAAATTGCTTTCCAAAATGTAGCTTTCCACATTCACAGTGACTGAAAACTGAGTTTAATTGTGAAAGACTGAAAAAGGAAACTAAGCTTTGAAGATTAGCAGGCATTGCTAATGCTATGCTAACGCTGAATGCTCTATTTTCTTGAAAAGGCCAAACGTTGATGTCAGATGATTTATCATGCAGACATGTCGCATGTCAATGAAATATGACGTACTTGCTGACACGGCAAACATGTCTATTGCGCAGGTGAGGACACTATGACGGGTGACGGCGGCGAGTACCTGAGAGCAGAGGACCTTCGAGAACTTGGCGATGACTCTCTACCAGGACACTACTTGGACAGCTTCAGCTACATGAGCCACAACCTGGACAGGTCCCTATAATGAATAATAAAAATAATAGTAGACATTTTTTACTAATAACTTGAATAAATGTCAATTCAGCATTATTATTATTCACACACATTCTGAATGTGTCACATCCGCTTCAGGCCTCAGCACCAAAGCTTCCATCAGAGGGATGGTGTTCTCATTGAGGACATGATTGCTAGCCATCAAGTGAGGACAAATCTTTTTTTTTTTTTTTTATAGGAAGAAGAAGAAAGAATACAGTGACATATTTTGAGAATAGGAATGGTTTACAAATATTGTTTTGGTTGTCTTTAGGTGTCAGCACTGTCAAGGGAGCAAGACAAGGACTCGTTCCGTTTAAGTTGGGGGGCTGAGCACCTTGATAATGTGGTCTTGTCCTCTAGTCTGCTGCACTCTGGGTATGATTCCACAAACACGCACACACGCACACACACACTGTTTCTTGATGAAGTGACACTGCAGCTGTGTTATATCATTTAAATGAGGCTGCTTATACACATTTGATATCATTGTATGTTTAGAGTGAGTCACTTTTTCACTTTATTTGTCTTATATTTTTCTCACTGAATTCACTCTTCAATTATTTTTGTCCTCTTTTTTCGTCTTGTGGCTTCTGTGTGCACACTCGTCTTTTGTGATTTGTGATGGTGTGTTGTTGTATTCTGCTTTTAGCCGTTCGTCTCCTTGCCTAGACCATGACAACAGCAGGTGATTCTCTTTGTCTTGCCTTTTTTCTCTGCCTCCTCTCCTCTTTGTCCTTTTCTCATGTGCTCTTAGAATAAAAATAGAAACATTCCTCCATCTCCATGTTACTCCATGCATGGTTTGCTAATGCACAATTTTGCACATGTGTTCCCCAGATTGATCAATTACAGGTCTTTGTTGTAATCTGATACACAATCCATTATTACTTTGGTCATACATAGTTTGATCATCTTAATCATGGGAGATGTTTCCAATATTTAACTTTATTTCTATGTAATAAGAATGATAATAGCAAGATAAAACAATCAATGAATATGGCTGTCATCTGCATAGCAGTGGAAGTAAGTGCAATGTTTTCTTAAGATGGAACCCAGGGGCAGCAAATACAATGCAAACAGCAGGGGCTCCAAAATAGAACCCTGTGGAACTCCATACGGCAGAGGGGCAGAGCGGGACTCAGTACAACCAAAGCTAACACAAAAAAGTTCTGTCTGTCAAATAGGATCTAAGCTACTCTACAACTTATGTCAACAGGCCAACAGAATACAGTTTAATAATAATTCACATTTACAATTGTTGATATTGTTAATAATGCGCCGTAGTAGTCTTATAAATTTACATTATTTAATTTTTTTATGATTACATGCTGTGTACATTATTTTGTATTAAGAAAGTAAGAAATACAGTCATGTATACTGTATATAATTAATATTCTTATATTATTTCTTCCACATGGAGATGAATAGTTAGTTATTCCGAGAACATTGTGTTATTTGCCTGCCTTGCTTGCAACTAACATATCCAGGGGAATGAAACCTGACAATTGCCTTGAACCAAGTGAGGCCATAATGTCCTTGTGTTGAATGATGATGGCAATTGAACCCCTTTTTACTGCCTTTGCTTTGTCTGCATGAAGTTGCATAGTCAACAAAATGATTCGACGTCATACAAGCTTTTATGCTGATTCTGGCATGCACCTATCTTTTAGCTTTCTGGTCAGTTTCATGGTAGACGCAAGAGGCGGCGCCATGCGAGGCTGTCGTCATAATGGCCTGCGAATCATCGTGCCACCAAGGAAGTGTTCTGCACCGACGAGGGTGACATGCAGGCTGGTGAAGAGACACCGTCTGGCCTCCATGCCCCCGATGGTCGAAGGTGAAGGGCTGGCTGGTCGCATCATTGAAGTGGGGCCCACAGGTGCTCAGTTCCTGGGGTAAGTGTGTGTTGAGGACTCGGAGTCAATGTGAGTGGTTGTTGGGGTGTGTGTGAGTGGTTTTACGCTGGTGTGTTCTGTTCATACTGTCTTCTTCACTCCTTCCTGTGCTGCACACGGATCAGTAAGCTTCACCTTCCCACAGCTCCGCCCCCTCTGAATGAGGGCGAGAGCCTGGTCAGTCGCATCCTGCAACTGGGTCCTCCAGGAACCAAGTTCCTCGGGTAGGAGGGGCCCACCCTGCCCATCCCAAGATCCAGTATTCATCCAAGATCCTGTATTTTTATTTATTTATTGTTTTTATTTTTTTTATGTTGTTGTGTCTTTCATGACATGGATTAAGGTATAATTTGTCTGAATAAGCAAAGAAGCGAGAATTGGTTATTATTACCCCAAAGTAAAAGGGCAGCACAGTGTCCAAGTTCACAGGAAGTATCCCTTCCATATTCAATTGTCAATCATCAAAGAAAAAAAGTGTGAAAAAGTGACAGATTATTTCGTAGTTAGGTTTTTTTTTTATATAAAACAAAAATACAAAATAAATCTAAATGTTTGTAATATTTAATTGATATGGTTTATGTGGCCCAGATATTTGGTAACGAGCATCCGTAAAGGTGCATTATGAAGTAAAGATATGAAGTAAAGTTACAATGTCGCAAAATGGATGACTACGTACTGAAATAATAATAATTTACTTACAAATGAATTTATTGCTCAGTTTGAAATCTGGGCCTCTTTAATTGAACACAAAGCTGATCTACTTTCATTCAGTTTTTTTTTGAATGTCTACAAGTGGATACATACATTTAATTGTTCTGCATGGTACTATACATCGCTGTCATCATTAGATGATCAAAGATATATTTGTGAGTAAATAAAGAATACGTTTCTGACAAATTAAGTTAAATTGTACCATTTTTCGCTCTCAAGACACTTGTCCAATTACATTGTTGTTGTCAACTCATTCATGTGGACGGACAGACTTGGAGCAAATAAAATAAACTATACATTTTTTGTTGTTGACATTTTTAGGGTTAGATTTTTTTTTAAAGCAAATAAAAGAATCAGCCACTTTTTCATTTTATTTGTTTTTCAATCACCAATTGAAAGTTAAAAGAACAAACGATATATGGAATTGGCTTTTTTCCCCCGTCTTCTTCTGGCTACAACCCCTTGTGGAACAATGTGACACTGCAAGACAACCAACTTCTGTACTTTTTCAGACTAAAATTATGCCTTTATAAACTCTCAAGCACCAGTTAAAATATGTGCTTTTTTGCCTGTTTTATTGTTTAGTTATTCTCATGATTTTATACTGTACACCCACTGATCTTGTTTTATTGTTTTGCCTTTCAATGTTACCCTGCATGATTTACACCTAATTATTATTTTTTGAAATTCTGTTATTTTGCTTTTAAAGGTGGTTCATAATTGAAGGCTTTTGACATATTGTAACATTATTGATTACTGTAAATAATTCTCATTTGCTTATTCTGTTTCTCTTATTAGTCCTGTGATTGTGGAGATCCCACATTTTGCCGCTCTGAGGGGCACTGAGAGGGAGTTGGTCATCTTGCGGAGTGAATCGGGAGAAAACTGGAGGGAGCACCACTGTGATTTCACTGAAGAGGAGCTCAACCAGATACTTAATGGAATGGATGAAAGTAAGGACTCAAAGCAGTTTAATCACTGACGGTATGCCAGTTGTGTGGAATAAAAAAAAAATGTGGGTGATGATGACTTTAATAATACAATTGTTCTTCAAAAATTGATTGCATACATTTTGGAAAGAAGTTCCCAAATTACAGTTGAAGTCTTTGTTCAAACTGTCAGCATCCTACTATAACCTTTATTGACTATAATCCTATGAATCTCTGGAAGAGGCGAGGTTTACAGCGACTGGCTGACGTATGATGCATGGTCTACAGTATGTGATAGGGTGCAAATTCTTAAGTTATGAGCAATGTTACAGGCATATATTTCTGGAAAATTTGAGTCAAATCCCAAATTCTAAAATTTTGTGGCATTTAAATATTTATCACAAAGAGGTTCCGATATCTAGACTTGGTCTCAAGACCACTTTTGTTGGGGTGTGGGGGTGGGGTTGTCTCCTCTGGAAGAGGATTGGGGCCAGTGAAGAGAAAAAAAAATGTTGGCAGGATTCTGACCTTATTCTCAGCATTCTGACTTTAAAGTGAGAAATTCTCACTTTATACTCTTAAGTGAGAATTCTGACTCTATAGTGACTATTCTCACTTTATTCTCAGAATTCTGACAGAGGACTCTAACTTTAATGTCAGAATTTTCACTTTAAAGTCAGTATTCTGTGATTAAAGTCAGAATTCCGCCAAACCTTCTTCTTTTTCTCTTCACTGGCCCTAATCCTCTTCCGTAGTCTCCTGTCTCAGAATCAACTGCTTAATTAAAGTCATTTGTCTTGTGCTCAACTTAACTTGGTCTTTGTCTTGGCAACTTGTCAAAGTCTTGTGCTCAACTTAACTTGGTCTTTGTCTTGGCAACTTGTCAAAGTCTTGCATTGTTGAAGTAAAATTTCAGTACCGCTGGTCATAAAACGTGTTAACTATCTCTGTGATTCATAGAACTGGATTCTCCTGAAGAGCTTGAGAAGAAAAGAATCTGCCGCATCATCACGCGAGACTTCCCACAGTACTTTGCCGTAGTGTCGAGGATAAAGCAGGACAGCCATCAGATCGGTCCAGAGGGTGGCGTCCTCAGTAGCACTCTTGTTCCTCAGGTGCAGGCTGTCTTCCCCGAGGGAGCCCTCACTAAGAAGATCCGAGTTGGGCTGCAGGTCTGTACAGTACATGAGCTCCTTGGTTCAACGCAACCGACGTGGTCCATAAGATGGCGAATTTTCGTGTTTTTTTTGCAAAACGCCTCAGGCTCAACCCATTGAAGTGGACGTGGTGAGAAAGATCCTTGGCAACAAAGCGACATTCAGTCCAATTGTCACACTGGAACCAAGAAGAAGGAAGTTCCACAAGCCAATCACGATGACAATCCCTATTCCCAAGAGCTCAAACAATGAAGGGGTCGGATCTGTGTATAGCGGGGAAACACCCACCTTACGTTTGCTTTGCAGTATTACGGGTAAGTCTGAGAAAATCTTTCCAAATATATATATATATATATATATATATATATATATATATATATATATATATATATATATATATATATATACATTAGGGGTGTTAGAGAAAATCGATTCGGCAATATATCGCGATATTACAGTGCGCAATTCTCGAATCAATTCGATATGCAGCCGAATCGATTTTTAAACATCATTTTTTTATGGGAGTATTCAACAAAACAAGTTACTTAGGGTTAAGATTCACACATTAAGAATGGAAGAATGTCATATTAATGGAACATTAAGCCTTAATATTTGATTTCAGTGCTGTTCAAACATGAAACAGACTACAACCTGATTATTAAATACATTTGCATACAAATCTTACAGTGTACGATTACAAGTTTACGGGATTAGTATTTTCTAAATTTGAGTGGGAAAAAAAATCGCAATAATCAATTTAGAGATTCGTATCGGGATTAATCGAATCGATTCGTGACCTATGAATCGCCGGGTACTAGGCAATTCACACCCCTAATATACATATAAAACAAAATATTTTTCTGTTTCAGGTGGGACAACGCCAGCTCAATGGGAAGACATCACTGGCTCTACACCTCTTACCTTTGTTAATCAGTGTGTTTCCTTCACGACCAATGTGTCAGCAAGGTAAAGCTCACGTCCAGCCCATCTCTTCGTTCACTTAACATGATTAACTTTACTCCCTTATGTAACCGTAATGTCATTGACTCTAAATGTGTCATTCACATTTTTAGATTCTGGCTGATAGACTGTCGGCAAGTCCAGGATTCTGTTAGTTTTGGCACTCAGTTGTACAGAGAGATCATTTGTGTCCCATATATGGCCAAGTTTGTCATCTTTGCCAAGACCCTGGACCCCATTGAAGCACGACTTCGCTGTTTCTGCATGACTGACGACAAAATGGACAAGACACTGGAGCAGCAAGAGAACTTCACAGAAGTTGCACGGAGCCGAGATGTTGAGGTGCAGTGTTGACATTGAATGGGAGGAGTTAAATCTAGAAGAGGGAGTCTGCTAGAGTGTGTTGAGGGTCCCTCAGTTTATTTAAACAAAACAAAAAAAGATATTTGGTCATTATGCTGTCTGTCTTAAAGCTCTGCTTCCCAAAGTCTAAAAAAGAACTAGTCTCTCCTCTATCTGACATCACCTTGAAAGGTGTTTGCTAATAATGCTGCATGGAGATATTTGTGATATTGTCAATAACAACATAAGAGGGGCTAAATATTACTACTGATGATGTAGATGTATCGAATAGTGAGCCTGGTGTGTAATATCAAGAGAGAAGCAGCCCTTTTGGTTTTAATAAATTGTTTAAATGCTGATAACTCTTGTTATATGAACTCAGGTCTTGGAAGGAAAACCAATATTTGCTGACTGTTTCGGAAACCTGGTGCCTCTAACGAAGAGTGGGCAGCATCACGTCTTCAGCTTCTTTGCCTTCAAAGAGAACCGACTAGCTCTTTTCATTAAAGTATGTTAGCACACAGGGTTTTACACATTTAAGATTTCGACCAGTTGACTCGGTGAATGAATTATGTTTTTGAATTGATGCGCAGATTAGGGACACAGCACAGGAGCCATGTGGTCGGCTTTCCTTCACGAAAGACCCTCGCACATACCGCAGTTTGAACCATAATGCCATCTGCAACCTTAACATCACCCTCCCAACATATTCCAAGGTCAGTCTAAAATTGATGTCATTATACTTGATGTGAAATGTGGCATTATTGAACATTTTTGTTTCTTTCCTTCTCATAGGAGTCTGATTCAGAGCAAGACATGGATGATGAGGTAAACAAAAACCTTCCTGATGCACTATGACAACAATAAATAAAATGTTGCTGATGACATTGCTTCATCTCTTTTCTCATGCAGAGTGAGAAGAGTGACAAGAAATGTAAGTGACGCTTTTACTGTTCAACATCATCATCGCTATCATATCCGAAATTATTACATTCTGTTCTATTATATATCAACACACTGAAGTTGTCACTGTCTAATGAAAAGCACATGCAGCGGTGCCTTGAAATACAAGTGACTTGACTCGCGAGGTTTTTTTTTAAGATATGATGGATTATTTACTTCTTTTTTTTTGCTATGATTTATGAGCGCAAACTTGAAATTCGAGTGCAGTGATCTTTGACACGATATTGCAACAAATATCATATTGTGAAATCAATACCATGATAAAACCAAACTGGGTTTTCCATAGGGATGGCTCGATCCGATCCACTGGATCGGTATCGAGTCCGATCCAGGCCAAAATAGCTGGATCGGGATCGAATAGTTTTTCATTATAACCGATCTGATCCATTATATACTATATAATTCTATAATCCATGTCACTTTGTCATGCCGTAAACACAGACGCACCGTCACCATTACATTTTTATTAAAAATGTAATCTCGGCCTGCGATAGAATTGTGAGGAAAAAAGCCGCCGAACCTTGAAATAGACGTTGAAAAGAATTTGCAAATCATTGTATTCTGTTTTTGTTTACATTTTGCACAACACACTTCATTGGAATTGGAGTTTGTAAAACAACAACATTTTCATATGAGAATGTCCACTTGGCTTAATGCTGTCAAAAAATGAAGAGCACCATTGACATGCTAATGATTGGCATCGATCGATGCGGTTTTAAAGTAATGCATAATTGAACACTAATGGTGGAACAATTCATTTAGACAGATACTGTAATTTATGAATGCTCAAGCATATATTGTTTATCCTCTATGAGAGATTACTAATATTCGCCATCTCGTTTATGAATTGCAGCATTAAAGCATGATGCACAAACTGTTTAATTCTTTTTATTATTCTGTTTTTATAAAACAATATTATAGAGTTCTCTTTTTCCACCTTTTTCACACATTTGTTTGGGTGGAGAGGCTGGAATGTATTAATTTCATTTACATTATTTCAATAAGCAAATAGGATTTGAGAGAGGAGTGTTTTGAGTCCTGTGCGTGGTCACGGAACAAATTGAACTCATATCTTAAGACACCCCACTGTACCGTATCTCTAAATATTGTCTTTTGATCTGAAATATCAAGCAACAAAAGGTTATTTGTGATATTTTCAGATTCAAACAAAATTTGGACATGTGCTTTTCATTTGCAGTTTCATATTATATAGCATGTTATTTTTCAAACATTATTTTAATTACATTATTAACGGATGATAACTGATCATAAAGGTTGTGACATACAGTGTTAGCCAAAAAAACAAGTATATGTCAAGATATGCACTGTTTGATGTGTTACTTAAAATTGGAATGACCCTTGCTGTGTTACTTTGCTTTCCTAACATGTCGTTACTGGTAGCTACGCTCTGGCTGTGCATCTCCCTTTTTCTCTAATTCCTCCATATTGGCTCTTTCTCTCGCTTCCTTTCCCCTCTTTCATTTTTCAAGATCTTTGAATTGTACTTACTTAAATTTAGATTAAATGATAAATGAGCTCAACCTTTCCTCAAAAATAACAATAACCTATTATTTTTAATAGTGCAGTGTTAGGAGTCAGGAACACATTTGTTTTGCTCTGTACAGAAAGTACTAAGAAAATATGTTGTCTTACAGAATTATTTTTAATGCAATTTGAATTTTACCCTCTTTACTTTATCCAATAAAATGGATGTTTTATTTACTGCTTATTCAGTTACATTTCATCTATTCACAGTACTGTAAATGACACCCATAGTCACATTTTATCATAACTTAAGTACAAAGAATGTGTAGCTCAATTAATTTTACCCACCTCACACAGCAGTTTAATTTTTTGATTAACTATTTTATTTTTTTATGTGTCATCTGTGTCTATGTTTTTTTTCTCACAAAATAGTAGTCAAAATGCAGATCAGAGTTACTAAAAACATTTATTCTAATAGGCTTTAGTGCTTGACTTGTTGCCAGACATGACTCCCCGTGTCAAAAGCAATCTTGAGACTTTTGTTTGTCGCTTATTCATCCCTGTCCCTTTGTTCCATACAATGTTTGGTTGTTTTCTTGTTGTTTGTTTTTGTTCTGTTAGGCAATTTCATTTTTGTTGTGTTTCATTTCCGCTCACGTTAGAGGGACACTGCTATTATTATCAATGGTTATCAAAGGCATTCAAACTCCTTATAAATTACTTATCTTGGCTTTGCTTATGCTATTGCTGCTCTACTCACCTAAAACTCTTCTGGATCACTTTTACCTGTTTTTGGTCTTTTTTTCATCTTTTGGTCTCTGAAGACTTCCTTCTTCTCTGTCCTGTTCGTCCTACCTTGATTTCTGAACTCAGTCTGGATTTTAACAGCATTGTCTTGATCAAAGTTTTCTGATGTCTCTTCTCCCCACTTTATTTGTCCCCTGTGTTATTTACCCTTTTTGGTTGATGAACTTTTTTTTAAACTGAAGATGATGAATCTGAATCAATGGAGACTTTCTCACTGAAAACAAGTCAACCTCTGGACCCTGCAACCCTTGCAAGCCCGGATCTTCTCTCTGACATGTCAGACATAAAAACTCCTGTTTTGAATTTTGAGCAACTAGATCACTTGAAAATTGTGGAGGCAGATGGTTCTGAGTGGAATGGAGAAAATGAAACTCTTGCCACCTATGGACTCCAAGAGAGGCGTGGAAAAGTCGGAGAGATTCAGAGTAACCGGATTAGTAACACTAAAGAGGAAATGCAAGAGGATAGTACAAGAAAAGCAAAGAGGTTCTCAGTCCTTGAGTCACTTGAAGCAAATAATGTTGAGACAAAGAGCACTTCTAGCAGACTTGCCACAGAGGACATAGGCATGGCATGCATGGAGTCATGCCTTGGCATAGACAGAAAATTGGAACAGACAGCTGCATTGATGGATTATTCTCAAGAGGAGGTTGTCCAAGAAACTAGTGAACAGTTTATTGTGAAGTCTGATGGTAAACGAAGGCCCCCTGACATCAAGAAACCTATTAGGAGGAAGCTACGAGACAGAGAACGTTCTGGATATAGTAGCTCTGAGGGAGAGATGGAAAGAATGAGCTCTGAGGAGTCTTTAGATGGCGATGCTGTTCTGAATGAGAGTGGCCTTGTTCTCACACCAGCGGTAGATCCGCCAGCTTCTCCTCGTGTGGTTGAGACACCCATAGGATCAATAAAGGACCGGGTTAAAGCCTTACAAAACAAAGTTGAAGAGGAGGAGGGCCAAAAACCAGTTCAGGCACAGATTTCAAGATCGGCCCTTACAAACACAAGAGTGGAAAGTGAAATGCCACAGCTCCCCAGCGTTCCCAAATCTCCCAGATCTCAGACAGAAAGATTAGAAGAGACTATGTCTGTTAAGGAGCTGATGAAAGCATTTCAGACTGGCCAGGACCCTTCAAAAAATAAATCAGGGCTTTTTGAGCACAAAGCATTGGGGTCTTGTGATTCGAGGGAATTGGATTTTGAAGAGATAAGGAGGACTGACCAAAGTCCAAAATCACCACCAAACCCCAAAAGTCAGTACCTCAGAGTTCCCCATCTTGACAATGACTTTCAGAGAAATGACAAAGCTGACTCTGGAAATCTTCCAACAGGCATACTTAAAGATACCTCTAAAGAATCACTACTAATTTTGGATGCAAATGTTGGAAAGACGGTCACTTTTTGTGATGATACAGGGGATCACACAAGCAGAAAGTCAACAGAGCCTTTTGAAAAGCACAGTATGTCTGTTAAGGAACTAACAAAAGCATTCCAGCATGGGAACGAGCCTTCAAAAAGTCAAGATGGGCTTTTTGAGTACACCTCCCTTGCTTCTCCAAGTATTTCAACACCCCAAGCAGCTGCTTTCAAAGAAGTTGCAAGCACACAGGAAGCACAATCTCAAATTCAAACTACAAATTACAAGTCCATTGATACAAGAGAGTTCATGTCAGATGATGTTTGTTTTGGAAACAAGGTGGACAATGCTGATGCAGTTCAGCATGACAAGGGGAGGACTTGCCCTCAGACAGAACTATTAACGGAAAGGGGCTGGCGAATGACACAGGAGCAGTCTACCAGCAACAGTATGACTTTATCTGAAGATTTGCAGATAAGCCCTGACCGCAGGCCTTCTGAAGACTTCAGTGCTGACATAAAGGCTGAGCTTGAAGAAAGTCCTGAATACCAGCTGTTCAAGAAAACCTCCACAGCCTTAGATGTGAGCTTTAAGATGGAGGGATCTGATGAGGAGTCTTTGGCTGATAGACTACCAATCTGTAGTTCATTTAGGGAAACTATTTCTCCTTTTGATAATCAAATGATTGATGAAGAAGGATTTGCATTCACCCATCAGATGAGCAATGATAATGAAGTTGAAAAAATGACAGTTGATGAACCACTACTCGAAGAAGTCCACATTAGTAGGAAAACAGATAAACAGGCATCCACATCAGCAAAAGATATGTCAGGAATGATGTCCTTGATGAAAACAGATTTGGATCAGTACCTACACACCAAGCCTGTGCCAAATCAGACACTACAAGAGATCATTATTGAGGAAAATTTTGAACAAATTATCCTAATAAAGGAAAAGGAAAAAGACATCTGCACATTTTCATCTGATAGTATTGAGTTTGGTATAGAAAAAGAAACTGATCATAAAACGATGAAAGACCAGTCAGTAACAATGGAAGCTGAGGAAGCAGAGAGTGAGTGTAAAAAATCTAAAGATGCAAAAAGGAAATCTGGGCTATTATCAGACAACAATGATCAGTTCCTAAAAGCCAGACAAATGCCTGGTTGGCCAGAGGAACAGAATAATTTGAAAATAAAAATTGAAAAAGAAACCGTTTCTGGACAAGACAAAAACAGGACACATTCGAGTGTCGGGCAGAATGACAATGAACTTGCAGGGATGCTACAGCTGAACAATCAGTCTTGCTTTCAGGATGAAGTAGTAACTGTTGAAGGAAAACAGTATTCAACAAGTGATCATGGAAGCAATGCATTGTTTTCACAATATGATAATGGAACTGAAAAACTCACAATTGAGGAACCACAACTTCAAGAAGTCCACATTGGCAGGAAATCAGATTACCAGCCATCTGCAACACTGAACGATATTTCAGGGTTGGTGTCCTTAATGAAAACTGACATGCATCAGTGTCTAAAAACTATACCTGTAACAGATCAACCCTCGCAAGAGAATATCACCGAGGAGCATTTTGAACAAATTATCCTTATAAAGGGAAAAGAGAAAGACATACACCCACTTGCTTCTGATGTGGCTGTATTTGGCACAGAACAGAAACACTTTGAAGAAACTGATATAAGAGAATACAGACATGAGACATCTTGTTCCAGTTCAGGAGAGGACTATGAAGGACTTGAAGTGGCCCCTCGGGTGAACTATGATAATGAAGACATCACAAGTGATGAACCACCACTTGTCCACATTGGCAGGAAAAAAGATTACCAGGAACCCACAGCAGGGAAAGGTATGTCAGGGTTGGTGTCCATAATGAAAATGGACATAAATAAATGTCTTGAATCTGGTCCTGTAACAGATCAACCGCAAGAAGAGGATATTATTGAAGAAAATTTTGAACAAATTATCCTAACAAAGGGAATAGAGAAGGACATTCACCCATTTGGTTCTGATGAGGGTGATTTTGGAACAGAAGAGAAACATTTTGAAGAAACTGTTATAAGAGAAGACAGAAATAAGACACCTCGTTCCAGTTTGGGAGATGACTATGACAAATCTACAGTGGCCCCTCATATGAACGATTATAATGAAGAAATCATAATAGATAAACAACTACTTGAAGAATTCCAAATGGGCAAGGAAGCCAAACACCAGGCACCCACAGCAGTAAAATATATGTCAGGGTTGGTGTCCATAATGAAAGAGGACTTGGATCAAGGTCTAGAAACAAGGTTTGTATCAGATCAATCATCACAAGAGAATATAACAGAGGAAAATTTTGAACAAATTATCCTAACACAGAGAATAGAGAAAGACAATCGTCCATTTGGTTCTGATGAGGCTGTGGTCGACCTAGAACAGAAACATTTAGAAGAAACTGATATAAAAGAAGACAGAAATAAGACACCATGTTCCAGTTTGGGCGAGGACTATGAGGAACTTACAATGGCCCCTCAGATTTATGATTATAATGAAGAAATCATAATGGATGAACCACTACTTGAAGAATTCCACATTGGTAAGAAAGCCAAACACCAGGCACCAACAGCAGTGAAAGACATGTCAGGGTTGGTGTCCTTCATGGAAGAGGACTTGGATCAAAGTCTGGAAACAAGGTTTGTACCAGATCAACCACC
Source organism: Leptonotus elevatus (assembly GCF_054856555.1). Classification (NCBI taxonomy): domain Eukaryota; kingdom Metazoa; phylum Chordata; class Actinopteri; order Syngnathiformes; family Syngnathidae; genus Leptonotus; species Leptonotus elevatus. The sequence continues at coordinate 12,007,390 of NC_141246.1, forward strand.
ACAAGAGAATATAATAGAGGACAATTTTGAACAAATTATCCTAATAAAGGGAATAGAAGAAGACAATCGCCTGTTTGCTTCTGATAAGGCTGTGTTCGACGTAGAACAGGAACATTTTCAAGAAACTGATAGAAGAGAAGACAGAAATAAGACACCTCGTTCCAGTTTGGGCGATGACTATGAGGAACTTACAGTGGCCCCTCATATTAACAATTACAATGAAGAAATTCTAATGGATGAACCACAACTTGAGGAAGTCTATATTGGCAACAAAACCAATAAGCAGGCACACTCAGCAGTGAAAGATATGTCAGGGTTGGTGTCCTTTATGAACAATGACATGGAACAAAGTCTGGAAACAAGGTTTGTACCAGAACAATTGCCACGAGAGTATATAACTGAGGACAATTTAGAACAAAATATCCTAACCAAGGGAATAGAGAAAGACAATCACCCATTTGCTTCTGATGAGGCTGTGGTCGACATAGAACAAGAACATTTTGAAGACACTGATACAAAAAACAGAAATAAGACACCTTGTTCCAGTTTTGGCGATGACTATGAGGAACTTACGGTGACCCCTCATATAAACAGCTATAATGAAGAAATCACAATTGCTGAACCACTACTTGAAGAAGTTCATATGGACAAGAAAACCAATAACCAGGCACCTACAGCAGTGAAAGATATGTCAGGGTTGGTGTCCTTAATGAAAGATGACTTGGATCAAAGTCTAGAAACAAGATTTGTACAAGAGCAACCACCACAAGAGAATATAATTGAGGACAATTTTGAACAAATTTTTCTAATAAAGGGAACAGAAGAAGACAATCGCCTGTTTGCTTCTGATGAGGCTGGGTTCGACATAGAACAGGAACATTTTGAAGAAAGTGATACAAGAGAAGACAGAAATAAGACACCTCATTCCAGTTTGGGCGATGACTATGAGGAACTTACAATGGCCCCTCAGATGAATGATTATAATGAAGAAATCATAATGGATGAACCACTACTTGAAGAATTCCACATTGGTAAGAAAGCCAAACACCAGGCACCAACAGCAGTGAAAGACATGTCAGGGTTGGTGTCTTTAATGAAAGATGACGTGGATCAAAGTCTAGAAACAAGGTCTGTACCAGTTCAACCACCACAGGAGAATATAATTGTGGAAAATTTTGAACAACTTATCTTAATAAAGGAAAAGGGAGAAGACGTTCACCCATTTTTCTCTGATAAGATTAGCACATCTCGTTCCAGTTTGGTAGAGGAATACGAAGCACTTGCAGTGGGCAATAATGAAGACATCACAATTGACGAGCCATTACTTGAAGAAGTTCGCACTGGCCATGAAACAGATTGTCAGACATCCACAGTGAAAGATATGTCAGGTTTGGTGTCCATAATGAAAAAGGACATCGATCAGCGTCTGGAATCTAGTCCTCTGACAGCTCAACAACTGCAAGAGGAGATCATTGAGGAGAATTTTGAGCAAATTATCCTTGTAAAGGGAAAGGAGAAAGGCAGTCGCCCCCTTGCTTCTCAAGTGGCTGGATTTGGCATGGAACAAAAACATTTTGATGAAACTCATATTAGGGAAGATAGCAATAAGACTCCTCATTCCAGTTTGGGAGATGACTATGACGAACTGAAAGTGGAACCTAAGATGAACATTGATAATAAAGAAATTGATGAACCACAGCGTGAAGAAATTCTTATTGTCAAGAAAATGAATAACCAGGCACCCACAGCTGAGGCTGCGGCTAAAATTTCTCTTGCTGTAGAGTCATATTTTAGTGACTACAGTGAAAGTACTATGAAATTTGCAAAGCCATATGAAACAATGGGTGAATGCAAGAATGAATATGACGATGCAAATTTTGGTGCCACTGGCCCATTTATACCACAAAGGCCGGTTGATTTAAACAACCTTGACACTGTCAGTTTTGATGAACCAGTTAAAGGTCTTTATTCAAAGGACTCTCTGGAGGCAAGTCCGGTAATAGAAGATATATCTTTGAAGAAATCCCCTGATTCTATTGAGCCAAGCCCAACTAGAGAATCTCCTTGTCCAGACTCTCTTGAAGGAAGTCCCACTCAACCAGAGGACACTGGAGATAGGACATTGCAAGCCAAGGCAGCTATGTATGAAGATTATGCATCACAACTCAAAGCATGTTTAGCTTTTGACACAAATAGAAGCAATGATGACAATGAATCTGAAAACGTCACACAAATGGAAGGTGACAAATACCCCTCATTCCATGAAGATGACATGGAGGATCATTCCACAGTCAATCAATTTACTCCAGAAGAGGAGATGTTTAAAATGGCTTCAAGGATCAAAACCTTTGATGAAATGGAACAGGAAGCTAAAGCAAAGAGAGATACATCCCCATATACACTATCACCGACAAGTGACCATGACATACAAATGGCTCCAGATATCCCATTGTCTTTACAATATACACCAGAGGAATATTTGGAAGAAACAGTTGCAGAAACAATTAGTTCAATTCATAGTATAGAAGAAGAGAGGGAAGAATTTGAGTCACAAATAATCACAGAGGACAGGAAATCACTTGATACATCACCTGCTCAATCACCAAGCGATGACAAAAGCCATGATCAATTTCAATTTGAAGAGGGAAAGCTATTTGAAATGACCAGAGGGGGCGCAATTGATCTGACAAGAGGTTTCGATGAAGAGGTTGAAGGGCATGTATTTTTTCAAATAGAGAGACATCCAGTCGATGAAGTTGTTTCAGAGGAGACATGGGAAGAGCAAAGCAACAATAGTGATTCAGATGGGGAGGAAATCCTTCAGAAGCCAACAAAGCAAATTGTTCCTACTCCCAAACCCAGAACTTTCTTAACACCATCATGTGAGAAGTCAAAGAGTGACAAGCACCTTTCTGAAGCTGATCTTGGTAGCTCAACAGAAGTTCAGCTCGGTTCCCCCACAGGATTGGAGAAGCTAACCATTCTTCAAGGTGATGACAAAAGCCTTAGCGTAAACTATCTTGACCAGACAATCGCGGATCTTCAGTCATGCACTAACATGGATACATTAGCATACCCAAAGCATAGCTGTGATTTATTATACTCCTCTGCTGATGAGGATGAGGAAGAAGATCAGTGTTCGGTCATTGAAATGGCTTTTTCAGGTGCACGGGCTATTGTCAATCAAAGCAGCGTAACAAATGAGGATAATCAATTAAAACTGGAAAGATCCCAAAAGAACTCTGAGCCTGATTTGGTTAGCAAGACAGAAGACCCAACCATGATTCGCAGAACAAGATCTGAGACGGATGGTGGGCCAAGTAAAGCCTCAGGTAAAAACAGCAGGAGTTGTTCTGACAGTGCTCAACCTACATATGAATCTAGCATTTCCTCGGCTAGACCTCTTCCCACAACAAGACAAATGAAAGGAATCCAAATCTACAAGACTGACGAATCATCTATTTCTTTGGATACTGATGACATCAGCAGCTCAAGTCACAAGAGTCCAGATTCTGTCATCTTTATGTACGACATCCCAACCTCAAGCAGTTTAGATTTGGATCCTTGGACGGCTGTGCAACCGTCTTCTGGTACAGTGGATGTGTTGGAATCTAGGCCTACCTGGGATGACACGGTGGAAAATCAGAGGCAGAGAATCACCGATGAGCAAACTCCAGAATGCATGGCAGGTATGGCCAGGTCGACACGGGCTTTTGCTTTCCTAGTTCTTCTCCCTGGCGGCAAGAACGTTTTTCTTCTTCGTAAGAGCATTCTGCCATCACGTGTGTGCATGTTGTGGTATTTTGCATGTTGGTGAGTTAATTGTCCATCTCATCTGTGTCTGTGTCCTATCTCAAGATTGAATGGTCATGTTGGTTTTAGTTAACAAGCTTATTTTTGATGCAGACTATTGGTATCTCTGATACTAATTTAGCTTGGCTAATATTACTACCTTTCATCTGCTGATCTTGACCATATAATCATATTTTAGAAACTCTTTAGTGATTAATCCAACCTTTATCTTTTCATCAATCAACATTACATTTCCACGTTTAATTTCAGGTGTGTTACAGTCCGTAAAACCATAGTCTTAGGAAAATGACACTGGTAGATGTATTGACAGCATGTGATGTGTAAGGGCCGCTAAAAATATTGTACTTTACTGTGGTGGTATTTTAGTGGATTGGCAGGATGATGCTGACAGGAAAGAAGAGACATTAGCCATCATTTCAGATCTCCTTGGCTTCAGCTGGACTGGTAAGCTGACATGTGTAGACTCTCCTAATTTAATGATCGTATCAATAAAAATATTTTTTCTATTGAAGATTATAGATCATAGGTCTCAAACTCCGGTCCTCAAGGGCCAGAGTCCTGCATGTTTTAAAGGTTTCCCTCCAACATGCGTAAAACCTGAAATGATTAGCTCATCACCAAGTTCTGCAGAAACCTGATAACAATCTTGAGTATTTGAATCTGGTGTGTTGGAGGATGGAAACCTCTAAAACGTGCAGGACTGCGGCCCTCGAAACCCCGAGTTTGAGACCTATGCTATAGATCAAGTGAATATTTATTTATGTAAAACATTGCAACAGCATGTTGGTTTTTGTCAGAAAAAAACCCACTCAATATCCCTTCATATGTTGTGCATTATTCCAGAACTGGCAAGGGAACTGGAATTCAATGAAGATGATATCCAATTAGTTAGAACACAGAATCCCAATTCACTTCAAGAGCAGAGTCATGCCTTACTTCAACATTGGGTTGAACGGGAAGGCAAACATGCAACAGGTACATATTACATAGTTCAGCCTTAGTCAAGAAGACAGATTAGAAGTATTAGTCAACTCTGAATATTGGAAATTACTACACTTGCTTTAAATGAATCGTTAAAAACCCTGTAAAGTGATTTCAGTGTTTTCTTTCTTAACGGTGTTGGGGCCATCCAATTGCTACCGCCTAATTTCAAGCGTCTCACATGGGTCCAAGCAGCAAACACTTCAGGGAAAGTTAACTGTTTATTACGTTCGCTAGCTACCAACACCCCGCTTCGTGTTGTCAGTGTGTGGGTCCACCAAACAGACACACTTCAGGGAAAGTTAGCTGTTTATTAAGCACAGCGGCAGACATTAATCAGCATGTGGACCACACTGACAGCATTTTCCGTAAGAATGGACACATTTAACTGACAGGTGAAGGTTGAGCGATTTCAGTGTACTCGGGATACACCATCACTTTATATACTAGTAATTGGGGATTTGTTTATTCATTGAAATTTGGCCAGTTTGTTAACAACACTCATCTCTATTGTGTGTCAAATTTATGAGACCTTTTATCTACTTTACAGGGACTTTAATGATTTCGATGTTTTTTTAATTGACATACCGTAAGTACATGTACATGTTTCTGACAGTCATTGTGAAATAATTCCACAGATGATTGCCTGATTAAGCGACTGACCAACATCAACCGGATGGATATCGTTCATCTAATTGAAACCCAGATGAACAGGTCAATTCAAGAACAAACCTCAAGAACATATGCAGAGATTGAGAAGACATTGGACCATAGTGAAGGTGGCTAGGGGACATTTTATTTCTGTCAAGGAGTTTCCAATTAGTGTACTAATTTTATATCCTGTTAAATACACCCCCACCCTCCAGTGTCAGTGGCTCTGTCTTCAGTGCAAGAAGATGTGGACAGCCCCAGGATTATAAGACGAGTTGGATCAGATCGCAAACCTCCCCCAGCTGTTTCTGAAGAGGACCTTTCTGTAGCTTCTCTACTTGACATTCCTTCATGGGCAGAGCCTGCTGGACATACCCACTCAGAGAGCATGCATGGTGACCTTTTGGAGGAGATTGAGATTTCACAGTAAATTGCCAATTTTATTTGATTTCTAAGTATGTGGCATATATGTGTAAATTAGTTTTGTTAATTCATTTGACAATAATCATAAAAATAAGCACAGACAAGAGTAATTCGTTCATGCAAAGTGATCCTTGAGTAGCACTGCAAATGAAATTATAAACCTCTTGTGTGGTGATTTCCAACCAGTGTACCGTGGCACTTAAGCCTGCCGTCAGAGACCATAGGGTATGCCACACGAAATTATCCAATTTAATGTTAATGGTCAGAAAATTCTTAATTTATGATAAAGAATGTATTTTGGTGGATCTATTTATGTCAGTGGCCTATAGTGACTGAGAGAAAACAAGTGAATGCTGTTCCATTAGTCTGCAGAAGGTACTTTGACCTATGTATCCACCTTTTGTATAACATTTTTATTTGGTGGTGTTGCAAGTAATTTTTCTAATGCACTGGGAAAATTGTACTGGTTATATTGCCAATCCTATTTTTAAATTTTATTCAATAAGAGTACTGAAAAGGAACGACCCAGTGGTCTTATCCTTGATGTCAGTTAACTCATTTTGGGCCAGATCTTAAAAAATCGAGACTCGCTGATTGGCTGCTCTGGCATTGTGTAGAGACTTGTGTGTTTGCTAATTGTACAGTTTATGTATTTTACATATGAAATTTTGAAGCCATAATTTAATACTGTCTGCTTTGTGTTACAGTGAACTCAACCCTAACCTGTGGACTTCAGATGATATAATTTCACATGAACGTACATGCTATGCCAACTTGGATGACCAAGTAAGTACGCTCCCCATCAAAACAGAAGCAGCTATGAAGAGCAAAGCAACTCGAGTTTATGATGTCGAGTGCAAAGTGAAAGACCAGAACATTTCCTGCAATATTGAAGTTCATGTCCCCAAGCCTTTTCATGGTAGTGGTCAGTGCCAAGTAAATGAGAAAGTCAGCCAAAACATCTCTGGGACCATTGTTGCAAAAGTGGATCAGCGGTCACCTGAAACTTTGAAGTTGCCATCATCTGGATCAATCAGTGACATTAGTCTGATCTTAACTGAGTCAGACCAAGCTGAGACTGACTTTGAAGAGATTCATGAATCTTGTAGTTCCCAGATAGGCAGTTTAATATATTCCAAAGAAAAGTTGAGAGGAACATCTGGCCCTAGTATGTTTGTTTCACCAAAGATTAAACAAGCAACTTTCGCGATAACTGAAGAAAGCACAGATTTAGTCGTACAGAAGTGCATTGATGAACTGACAGCCCAATTCTTCAAGGATTTCGCTGGCCATCCCAAGAGCCAACAGGCGCCTAATGTGAACATAGGCTATGATCCATTTACATCAAGCAATGAAAACCCAAAAACCCAAGTTGGGTTTCAGGATAACATATGCTTCATTGATGATGATGATGATGATAATGAAGTCCAGACAGTGAAATCCACAGTCGTTACAGACAAGTACCGGCTAGTGGATGATAGTAAAAGCACTCATATGGCTTGTGACTCAACTGAGAGCTCTGATATTTGTAGTTCAATTAGTCCAGACAGTGAGAAATACAGGGCAAAGACAGTCTCTTCCCGCCTTTATCTGCCTACCTATGCCCGACAGACATCTGAGCAAGATGAAACTTTGTCTTCCATGTCATTAGATTATGACACTTATGTTTACGAAAAAGACTTGTCACCGGCAGAATTTTGGACATTAAGTGATCTTTTACCTAGACTTTCATCACCCGAATCCGTCATGTCAATCAGTGATTACAGGGCAATGTCTCCTGACTCTCCTCTGAGCAAAAGGAAGGGATTTACAGCAGATTTTCCTATTATGGATGTTAGTTGGGCACACTTTTCAAGCTCTGATAAAGGTACTTCACTCGAAATTACCGAAGAAAATACAGAACCCAATCACTCAAATGTGTGTGATAGTAGACCACAATTTGGTGGAACAGATACACCTGCCCAGAACTTCCAGCGAGAAATCCCAAGTTTGACTTCAAACATGCAGCCTTTTGAGCAATCTTCTTTCAGTAGAAAGGCTTTGCCAGATTTCGGCACAAATATTCATGAATATGAATTATCAGACATGGATTGTCGTCCCTTTTCACCACAATCTCAGACTTCTCAGTGTAGTTTCTCATTCCTTGAGCTCTTGCTCTCTGAACCAACGCGTTACAAACTTATGAATCAGTATTGTGATTATTTTTTACAGTATTCAGGCGATACTCCAACCTTCCCGCAAATGACACCACACCACACAGAATTGTTTAAGATTAACACTTTGGAAACAAAATTGTCCTTAGATAATAGTTACCCACAAGATGACAATTACCAAACGTCAAATGCTCATTTGTTACCAAATGAGTCACATTCAATATGCAAATCTGATCCTCAGTATTACATGAATATACCTCCATCACATCTGATTGAATCTTATGATAAGAATAACCTTATTGCAGAAAAGCCTGAATCGCTGCAAAGAATGAGTGATGTAATGATTGATAAAGGGAGCAGAGAGCATGTAAAAGAAAAACAAATGCCATTTCAATGTAGTCCTCAAGTCATTAAGGAAAACAAAGAAAGTAACGAATCATTTCTTGATTATTGGTTTTCCAAGTTGACACCTCAACCTTCTATTTTACAACCATCAACATATAATCATGATAATTGCACAAAAGATTTAAGAAAAAACACAGATTCTGTAGATTCTAGTTGGATAAAAGAATCAACAGAAGCAAATATTTATTCAGAAAACAAATTTCAAACACTATCTGTGAAGGCAGATAGCAGTTTATCAGGAATACAATTAGAGAAGCCAGTTGTATTTAACTTGATGGAAAGACAAAAGTACACTTTAGAGTTTCCAAAGGATAAAACGACAGTATGCAAAGGACAACTTTCCAATGTTGAGGATTTGGACAAACACATCAGTCAAGAAAAGATGATGCCATCATCTACAAAGGTTGGAGTATCAATTCCAAAGTGTACTCAAAGTTCTGAATTGATTGAACAGGAAAAAGACACACACTGCAACTTTTTCTTAACCTACAGTGAAGATAAACTAAAACCAAGCAACATAAACGCAGACCTTTGTCTCAAACATAGTTTTGAAAACAGCGGATCAACAATGCAATATTCTTGTTCTTCAGAAAAAGCAGCTCGAAAAAGTCTTGTCACTGTGAACAAACCCCAGGGAAAGTCTTTAGTAAAATATTTTACTGAAGAAGAAGTTGTGTGTGGCATTACACATGAAAAGAAAGCAAACGCTTTATCTGAAGTAAAGACATTTGAATCGAGGCCTATTTTACTACTGTCTTACTCCTTCGAGTTTGCTGACTCCTCCACAGCTGAGATGGCCATGGAGGGGAGATCATATTCTCCAGAGTCTGTAGCATCTGACTGTGAACTCAGGGCTCTTTCTCCTGACTCACCTGTTCCACATTTTGACGTAGCCCAAATTGAGAGTTATGACCAATGCTGTAACCAAAGGTCGTGCACACCACAATCAAGCGTTTCAGATTGGGATGATCACGATTTGTGTCTCACTGACCTTTTTGATGAAACCAGACCACTGTCTCCACAGTCTGTTTCGTCTGACATGGAACTGGATCTCTTATTTAGGAGCAGGGCGTTGTCTCCAGATTCTGTTTCTTCAGATCTAGACACGTCGCTACTGCGGGACTGGCTGTTGGACTTTAGAGCATCCTCCCCAGATTCTGCAGCTTCAGTTGGGAAATGTTCATTAAGTCCCGATTCGATGTTTGTTCAAAACAACAGACAACATTGTAATTATTACATAAGGTATTCTGAAGATAGGCCAGTTTCTCCACTGTCAACACTGTCTGATATTGAGTATTCAGAACTTTGTCCCAAGGATCTCTTTGATGGAAGCAGGCCAGAATCGGCAGATTCGCTATCGTCAGAAACTATCAGAACAGAAAACAAAATCTTGGTAATTGCAGGCCAACGTCAGTCTTGTGCACAACCTTTTACATATGCAGATGTCGTCCGTGGTTTTACACATGAAAAACCTTCAGATACCATATCTAAAGTCATGGCTTATGAGTCAAGGCGTATTTTACTACTGTCTGACTCCTTTGATGAGTTTTCTGAATCCTCCACAGCTGAATTTGTCATGGAGGGAAGACCATCTTCTCCAGAGTCTGTAGCATCTAACTGTGAACTCAGGGCTCTTTCTCCTGACTCACCTGTTCCTCATTTTGACATAGCCCAAATTGAGAGTTATGACCAATGCTTTGACCAAAGGTCGTGCACACCACAATCAAGCGTTTCAGATTGGGATGATCATGATTTGTGTCTCACTGACCTTTTTGTTGAGACCAGACCACTGTCTCCACAGTCTGTTTTGTCTGACATGGAACTGGATCTCTTATTTAGGAGCAGGGCGTTGTCTCCAGATTCTGTTTCTTCAGATCTAGACACGTCGCTACTGCGGGACTGGCTGTTGGACTTTAGAGCATCCTCCCCAGATTCTGCAGCTTCAGTGGGGAAATGTTCATTAAGTCCCGATTCTATGTTTGTTCAAAACATCAGACAACATTGTAATTATTACATAAGGTATTCTGAAGATAGGCCAGTTTCTCCACTGTTAACATTGTCTGACGTTGAGTATTCAGAACTTTGTGTCAAGGATCTTTTTGATGAAAGCAGGCCAGAATCGCCAGATTCGCTATTGTCAGAAACTGTCACAACAGAAAGTAAGGACTTGGTAATTGCAGGGCAACCTCAGTCTTGTGCAAAACCTTTTACATATGCAGATGTCGTCCGTGGTTTTACACATGAAAAACCTTCAGATACCATATCTAAAGTCATGGATTTTGAGTCAAGGCCTGTTTTACTTCTGTCTGACTCCTTTGATGAGTTTTCTGACTCCTCCACAGCTGAATTTGTCATGGAGGGGAGAGCATATTCTCCTGAGTCGGTAGCATCTCACTATGAACTCAGGGCTCTTTCTCCTGACTCACCTGTTCCTCATTTTGACATAGTCCAAATTGAGAGTTATGACCAATGCTTTAACCAAAGGTCGTGCACACCACAATCAAGCGTTTCAGATTGGGATGATCACGATTTGTGTATCACCGACCTTTTTGATGAGACCAGACCATTGTCTCCACAGTCTGTTTCGTCTGACATGGAACTAGATCTCTTATTTAGCAGCAGGGCATTTTCTCCAGATTCTGTTTCTTCAGATCTAGACACGTCGCTACTGCGGGACTGGCTGTTGGACTTTAGAGCATCCTCCCCAGATTCTGCAGCTTCAGTTGGGAAATGTTCATTAAGTCCCAATTCGATGTTTGTTCAAAACAACAGACAACATTGTAATTATTACATAAGGTATTCTGAAGATAGGCCAGTTTCTCCACTGTCAACATTGTCTGACGTTGAGTATTCAGAACTTTGTGACAAGGATCTTTTTGATGAAAGCAGGCCAGAATCGCCAGATTCGCTATTGTCAGAAACTGTCAGAATAGAAAGTAAAGTCTTGCTAATTGCAGCCCAACCTCAGTCTTGTGCACGACCTTTTACATATGCAGATGTCGTCCGTGGTTCTACACATGAAAAACCTTCAGATACCATATCTAAAGTCATGGCTTTTGAGTCAAGGCGCATTTTACTACTGTCTGACTCCTTTGATGAGTTTTCTGAATCCTCCACAGCTGAATTTGTCATGGAGGGAAGACCATCTTCTCCAGAGTCTGTAGCATCTAACTGTGAACTCAGGGCTCTTTCTCCTGACTCACCTGTTCCTCATTTTGACATAGCCCAAATTGAGAGTTATGACCAATGCTTTGACCAAAGGTCGTGCACACCACAATCAAGCGTTTCAGATTGGGATGATCATGATTTGTGTCTCACTGACCTTTTTGTTGAGACCAGACCACTGTCTCCACAGTCTGTTTTGTCTGACATGGAACTAGATCTCTTATTTAGGAGAAGGGCGTTGTCTCCAGATTCTGTTTCTTCAGATCTAGACACGTCGCTACTGCGGGACTGGCTGTTGGACTTTAGAGCATCCTCCCCAGATTCTGCAGCTTCAGTTGGGAAATGTTCATTAAGTCCCAATTCGATGTTTGTTCAAAACAACAGACAACATTGTAATTATTACATAAGGTATTCTGAAGATAGGCCAGTTTCTCCACTGTCAACATTGTCTGACGTTGAGTATTCAGAACTTTGTGACAAGGATCTTTTTGATGAAAGCAGGCCAGAATCGCCAGATTCGCTATTGTCAGAAACTGTCAGAATAGAAAGTAAAGTCTTGCTAATTGCAGCCCAACCTCAGTCTTGTGCACAACCTTTTACATATGCAGATGTCGTCCGTGGTTTTACACATGAAAAACCTTCAGATACCATATCTAAAGTCATGGATTTTGAGTCAAGGCCTGTTTTACTTCTGTCTGACTCCTTTGATGAGTTTTCTGACTCCTCCACAGCTGAATTTTTCATGGAGGGGAGAGCATATTCTCCTGAGTCGGTAGCATCTCACTGTGAACTCAGGGCTCTTTCTCCGGACTCACCTGTTACTCATTTTGACATAGCCCAAATTGAGAGTTATGACCAATGCTTTGACCAAAGGTCGTGCACACCACAATCAAGCGTTTCAGATTGGGATGATCATGATTTGTGTCTCACTGACCTTTTTGTTGAGACCAGACCACTGTCTCCACAGTCTGTTTTGTCTGACATGGAACTAGATCTCTTATTTAGGAGCAGGGCGTTGTCTCCAGATTCTGTTTCTTCAGATCTAGACACGTCGCTACTGCGGGACTGGCTGTTGGACTTTAGAGCATCCTCCCCAGATTCTGCAGCTTCAGTTGGGAAATGTTCATTAAGTCCCGATTCTATGTTTGTTCAAAACAACAGACAACATTGTAATTATTACATAAGGTATTCTGAAGATAGGCCAGTTTCTCCACTGTCAACATTGTCTGACGTTGAGTATTCAGAACTTTGTGTCAAGGATCTTTTTGATGAAAGCAGGCCAGAATCGCCAGATTCGCTATTGTCAGAAACTGTCACAACAGAAAGTAAGGACTTGGTAATTGCAGGGCAACCTCAGTCTTGTGCAAAACCTTTTACATATGCAGATGTCGTCCGTGGTTTTACACATGAAAAACCTTCAGATACCATATCTAAAGTCATGGATTTTGAGTCAAGGCCTATTTTACTTCTGTCTGACTCCTTTGATGAGTTTTCTGACTCCTCCACAGCTGAATTTTTCATGGAGGGGAGAGCATATTCTCCTGAGTCGGTAGCATCTCACTGTGAACTCAGGGCTCTTTCTCCGGACTCACCTGTTACTCATTTTGACATAGCCCAAATTGAGAGTTATGACCAATGCTTTAACCAAAGGTCGTGCACACCACAATCAAGCGTTTCAGATTGGGATGATCACGATTTGTGTCTCACCGACCTTTTTGATGAGACCAGACCACTGTCTCCACAGTCTGTTTCGTCTGACATGGAACTAGATCTCTTATTTAGCAGCAGGTTATTGTCTCCAGATTCTGTTTCTTCAGATCTAGACACGTCGCTACTGCGGGACTGGCTGTTGGACTTTAGAGCATCCTCCCCAGATTCTGCAGCATCAGTTGGGAAATGTTCATTTAGTCCCAATTCGATGTTTGTTCAAAACATCAGACAACATTGTAATTATTACATAAGGTATTCTGAAGATAGGCCAGTTTCTCCACTGTCAACATTGTCTGACGTTGAGTATTCAGAACTTTGTGACAAGGATCTTTTTGATGAAAGCAGGCCAGAATCGCCAGATTCGCTATTGTCAGAAACTGTCAGAATAGAAAGTAAAGTCTTGCTAATTGCAGGCCAACCTCAGTCTTGTGCACGACCTTTTACATATACAGATGTCGTCCGTGGTTCTACACATGAAAAACCTTCAGATACCATATCTAAAGTCATGGCTTTTGAGTCAAGGCGCATTTTACTACTGTCTGACTCCTTTGATGAGTTTTCTGAATCCTCCACAGCTGAATTTGTCATGGAGGGAAGACCATCTTCTCCAGAGTCTGTAGCATCTAACTGTGAACTCAGGGCTCTTTCTCCTGACTCACCTGTTCCTCATTTTGACATAGCCCAAATTGAGAGTTATGACCAATGCTTTGACCAAAGGTCGTGCACACCACAATCAAGCGTTTCAGATTGGGATGATCATGATTTGTGTCTCACTGACCTTTTTGTTGAGACCAGACCACTGTCTCCACAGTCTGTTTTGTCTGACATGGAACTAGATCTCTTATTTAGGAGAAGGGCGTTGTCTCCAGATTCTGTTTCTTCAGATCTAGACACGTCGCTACTGCGGGACTGGCTGTTGGACTTTAGAGCATCCTCCCCAGATTCTGCAGCTTCAGTTGGGAAATGTTCATTAAGTCCCAATTCGATGTTTGTTCAAAACAACAGACAACATTGTAATTATTACATAAGGTATTCTGAAGATAGGCCAGTTTCTCCACTGTCAACATTGTCTGACGTTGAGTATTCAGAACTTTGTGACAAGGATCTTTTTGATGAAAGCAGGCCAGAATCGCCAGATTCGCTATTGTCAGAAACTGTCAGAATAGAAAGTAAAGTCTTGCTAATTGCAGCCCAACCTCAGTCTTGTGCACAACCTTTTACATATGCAGATGTCGTCCGTGGTTTTACACATGAAAAACCTTCAGATACCATATCTAAAGTCATGGATTTTGAGTCAAGGCCTGTTTTACTTCTGTCTGACTCCTTTGATGAGTTTTCTGACTCCTCCACAGCTGAATTTTTCATGGAGGGGAGAGCATATTCTCCTGAGTCGGTAGCATCTCACTGTGAACTCAGGGCTCTTTCTCCGGACTCACCTGTTACTCATTTTGACATAGCCCAAATTGAGAGTTATGACCAATGCTTTGACCAAAGGTCGTGCACACCACAATCAAGCGTTTCAGATTGGGATGATCATGATTTGTGTCTCACTGACCTTTTTGTTGAGACCAGACCACTGTCTCCACAGTCTGTTTTGTCTGACATGGAACTAGATCTCTTATTTAGGAGCAGGGCGTTGTCTCCAGATTCTGTTTCTTCAGATCTAGACACGTCGCTACTGCGGGACTGGCTGTTGGACTTTAGAGCATCCTCCCCAGATTCTGCAGCTTCAGTTGGGAAATGTTCATTAAGTCCCGATTCTATGTTTGTTCAAAACAACAGACAACATTGTAATTATTACATAAGGTATTCTGAAGATAGGCCAGTTTCTCCACTGTCAACATTGTCTGACGTTGAGTATTCAGAACTTTGTGTCAAGGATCTTTTTGATGAAAGCAGGCCAGAATCGCCAGATTCGCTATTGTCAGAAACTGTCACAACAGAAAGTAAGGACTTGGTAATTGCAGGGCAACCTCAGTCTTGTGCAAAACCTTTTACATATGCAGATGTCGTCCGTGGTTTTACACATGAAAAACCTTCAGATACCATATCTAAAGTCATGGATTTTGAGTCAAGGCCTATTTTACTTCTGTCTGACTCCTTTGATGAGTTTTCTGACTCCTCCACAGCTGAATTTTTCATGGAGGGGAGAGCATATTCTCCTGAGTCGGTAGCATCTCACTGTGAACTCAGGGCTCTTTCTCCGGACTCACCTGTTACTCATTTTGACATAGCCCAAATTGAGAGTTATGACCAATGCTTTAACCAAAGGTCGTGCACACCACAATCAAGCGTTTCAGATTGGGATGATCACGATTTGTGTCTCACCGACCTTTTTGATGAGACCAGACCACTGTCTCCACAGTCTGTTTCGTCTGACATGGAACTAGATCTCTTATTTAGCAGCAGGTTATTGTCTCCAGATTCTGTTTCTTCAGATCTAGACACGTCGCTACTGCGGGACTGGCTGTTGGACTTTAGAGCATCCTCCCCAGATTCTGCAGCATCAGTTGGGAAATGTTCATTTAGTCCCGATTCGATGTTTGTTCAAAACATCAGACAACATTGTAATTATTACATAAGGTATTCTGAAGATAGGCCAGTTTCTCCACTGTCAACATTGTCTGACGTTGAGTATTCAGAACTTTGTGACAAGGATCTTTTTGATGAAAGCAGGCCAGAATCGCCAGATTCGCTATTGTCAGAAACTGTCAGAATAGAAAGTAAAGTCTTGCTAATTGCAGGCCAACCTCAGTCTTGTGCACGACCTTTTACATATACAGATGTCGTCCGTGGTTCTACACATGAAAAACCTTCAGATACCATATCTAAAGTCATGGCTTTTGAGTCAAGGCGCATTTTACTACTGTCTGACTCCTTTGATGAGTTTTCTGAATCCTCCACAGCTGAATTTGTCATGGAGGGAAGACCATCTTCTCCAGAGTCTGTAGCATCTAACTGTGAACTCAGGGCTCTTTCTCCTGACTCACCTGTTCCTCATTTTGACATAGCCCAAATTGAGAGTTATGACCAATGCTTTGACCAAAGGTCGTGCACACCACAATCAAGCGTTTCAGATTGGGATGATCATGATTTGTGTCTCACTGACCTTTTTGTTGAGACCAGACCACTGTCTCCACAGTCTGTTTTGTCTGACATGGAACTAGATCTCTTATTTAGGAGCAGGGCGTTGTCTCCAGATTCTGTTTCTTCAGATCTAGACACGTCGCTACTGCGGGACTGGCTGTTGGACTTTAGAGCATCCTCCCCAGATTCTGCAGCTTCAGTTGGGAAATGTTCATTAAGTCCCGATTCTATGTTTGTTCAAAACAACAGACAACATTGTAATTATTACATAAGGTATTCTGAAGATAGGCCAGTTTCTCCACTGTCAACATTGTCTGACGTTGAGTATTCAGAACTTTGTGTCAAGGATCTTTTTGATGAAAGCAGGCCAGAATCGCCAGATTCGCTATTGTCAGAAACTGTCACAACAGAAAGTAAGGACTTGGTAATTGCAGGGCAACCTCAGTCTTGTGCAAAACCTTTTACATATGCAGATGTCGTCCGTGGTTTTACACATGAAAAACCTTCAGATACCATATCTAAAGTCATGGATTTTGAGTCAAGGCCTGTTTTACTTCTGTCTGACTCCTTTGATGAGTTTTCTGACTCCTCCACAGCTGAATTTTTCATGGAGGGGAGAGCATATTCTCCTGAGTCGGTAGCATCTCACTGTGAACTCAGGGCTCTTTCTCCGGACTCACCTGTTACTCATTTTGACATAGTCCAAATTGAGAGTTATGACCAATGCTTTAACCAAAGGTCGTGCACACCACAATCAAGCGTTTCAGATTGGGATGATCACGATTTGTGTCTCACTGACCTTTTTGATGAGACCAGACCATTGTCTCCACAGTCTGTTTCGTCTGACATGGAACTAGATCTCTTATTTAGCAGCAGGTTATTGTCTCCAGATTCTGTTTCTTCAGATCTAGACACGTCGCTACTGCGGGACTGGCTGTTGGACTTTAGAGCATCCTCCCCAGATTCTGCAGCATCAGTTGGGAAATGTTCATTTAGTCCCGATTCGATGTTTGTTCAAAACATCAGACAACATTGTAATTATTACATAAGGTATTCTGAAGATAGGCCAGTTTCTCCACTGTCAACATTGTCTGACGTTGAGTATTCAGAACTTTGTGACAAGGATCTTTTTGATGAAAGCAGGCCAGAATCGCCAGATTCGCTATTGTCAGAAACTGTCAGAACAGAAAGTAAAGTCTTGCTAATTGCAGGCCAACCTCAGTCTTGTGCACGACCTTTTACATATGCAGATGTCGTCCGTGGTTCTACACATGAAAAACCTTCAGATACCATATCTAAAGTCATGGCTTTTGAGTCAAGGCGCATTTTACTACTGTCTGACTCCTTTGATGAGTTTTCTGAATCCTCCACAGCTGAATTTGTCATGGAGGGAAGACCATCTTCTCCAGAGTCTGTAGCATCTAACTGTGAACTCAGGGCTCTTTCTCCTGACTCACCTGTTCCTCATTTTGACATAGCCCAAATTGAGAGTTATGACCAATGCTTTGACCAAAGGTCGTGCACACCACAATCAAGCGTTTCAGATTGGGATGATCATGATTTGTGTCTCACTGACCTTTTTGTTGAGACCAGACCACTGTCTCCACAGTCTGTTTTGTCTGACATGGAACTAGATCTCTTATTTAGGAGCAGGGCGTTGTCTCCAGATTCTGTTTCTTCAGATCTAGACACGTCGCTACTGCGGGACTGGCTGTTGGACTTTAGAGCATCCTCCCCAGATTCTGCAGCTTCAGTTGGGAAATGTTCATTAAGTCCCGATTCTATGTTTGTTCAAAACAACAGACAACATTGTAATTATTACATAAGGTATTCTGAAGATAGGCCAGTTTCTCCACTGTCAACATTGTCTGACGTTGAGTATTCAGAACTTTGTGTCAAGGATCTTTTTGATGAAAGCAGGCCAGAATCGCCAGATTCGCTATTGTCAGAAACTGTCACAACAGAAAGTAAGGACTTGGTAATTGCAGGGCAACCTCAGTCTTGTGCAAAACCTTTTACATATGCAGATGTCGTCCGTGGTTTTACACATGAAAAACCTTCAGATACCATATCTAAAGTCATGGATTTTGAGTCAAGGCCTGTTTTACTTCTGTCTGACTCCTTTGATGAGTTTTCTGACTCCTCCACAGCTGAATTTGTCATGGAGGGGAGAGCATATTCTCCTGAGTCGGTAGCATCTCACTGTGAACTCAGGGCTCTTTCTCCTGACTCACCTGTTCCTCATTTTGACATAGTCCAAATTGAGAGTTATGACCAATGCTTTAACCAAAGGTCGTGCACACCACAATCAAGCGTTTCAGATTGGGATGATCACGATTTGTGTATCACCGACCTTTTTGATGAGACCAGACCATTGTCTCCACAGTCTGTTTCGTCTGACATGGAACTAGATCTCTTATTTAGCAGCAGGGCATTTTCTCCAGATTCTGTTTCTTCAGATCTAGACACGTCGCTACTGCGGGACTGGCTGTTGGACTTTAGAGCATCCTCCCCAGATTCTGCAGCTTCAGTTGGGAAATGTTCATTAAGTCCCAATTCGATGTTTGTTCAAAACAACAGACAACATTGTAATTATTACATAAGGTATTCTGAAGATAGGCCAGTTTCTCCACTGTCAACATTGTCTGACGTTGAGTATTCAGAACTTTGTGACAAGGATCTTTTTGATGAAAGCAGGCCAGAATCGCCAGATTCGCTATTGTCAGAAACTGTCAGAATAGAAAGTAAAGTCTTGCTAATTGCAGCCCAACCTCAGTCTTGTGCACGACCTTTTACATATGCAGATGTCGTCCGTGGTTCTACACATGAAAAACCTTCAGATATTATATCTAAAGTCATGGATTTTGAGTCAAGGCCTGTTTTACTTCTGTCTGACTCCTTTGATGAGTTTTCTGACTCCTCCACAGCTGAATTTGTCATGGAGGGGAGAGCATATTCTCCAGAGTCGGTAGCATCTCACTGTGAACTCAGGGCTCTTTCTCCTGACTCACCTGTTCCTCATTTTGACATAGTCCAAATTGAGAGTTATGACCAATGCTTTAACCAAAAGTCGTGCACACCACAATCAAGCGTTTCAGATTGGGATGATCACGATTTGTGTCTCACTGACCTTTTTGATGAGACCAGACCATTGTCTCCACAGTCTGTTTCGTCTGACATGGAACTAGATCTCTTATTTAGCAGCAGGTTATTGTCTCCAGATTCTGTTTCTTCAGATCTAGACACGTCGCTACTGCGGGACTGGCTGTATGACTTTAGAGCATCCTCCCCAGATTCTGCAGCATCAGTTGGGAAATGTTCATTTAGTCCCGATTCGATGTTTGTTCAAAACATCAGACAACATTGTAATTATTACATAAGGTATTCTGAAGATAGGCCAGTTTCTCCACTGTCAACATTGTCTGACGTTGAGTATTCAGAACTTTGTGACAAGGATCTTTTTGATGAAAGCAGGCCAGAATCGCCAGATTCGCTATTGTCAGAAACTGTCAGAACAGAAAGTAAAGTCTTGCTAATTGCAGGCCAACCTCAGTCTTGTGCACGACCTTTTACATATGCAGATGTCGTCCGTGGTTTTACACATGAAAAAACTGCAGATACCATGTCTAAAGTCATGGCTTTTGAGTCAAGGCGTATTTTACTACTGTCTGACTCCTTTGATGAGTTGTCTGACTCTTCCACAGCTGAATTTGTCATGGAGGGGAAACCATCTTCTCTAGAGTCTGTAGCATCTCACTGTGAACTTAGGGCTCTTTCTCCTGACTCACCTGTTCCTCATTTTGACATAGCCCAAATTGAGAGTTATGACCAATGCTTTAACCAAAGGTCGTGCACACCACAATCAAGCGTTTCAGATTGGGATGATCACGATTTGTGTCTCACTGACCTTTTTGATGAGACCAGACCACTGTCTCCACAGTCTGTTTCGTCTGACATGGAACTAGATCACTTATTTAGCAGCAGGGCGTTGTCTCCAGATACTGTTTCTTCAGATCTAGACACGTCGCTACTGCGGGACTGGCTGTTGGACTTTAGAGCATCCTCCCCAGATTCTGCAGCTTCAGTTGGGAAATGTTCATTAAGTCCCGATTCTATGTTTGTTCAAAACAACAGACAACATTGTAATTATTACATAAGGTATTCTGAAGATAGGCCAGTTTCTCCACTGTCAACATTGTCTGACGTTGAGTATTCAGAACTTTGTGTCAAGGATCTTTTTGATGAAAGCAGGCCAGAATCGCCAGATTCGCTATTGTCAGAAACTGTCACAACAGAAAGTAAGGACTTGGTAATTGCAGGGCAACCTCAGTCTTGTGCAAAACCTTTTACATATGCAGATGTCGTCCGTGGTTTTACACATGAAAAACCTTCAGATACCATATCTAAAGTCATGGATTTTGAGTCAAGGCCTGTTTTACTTCTGTCTGACTCCTTTGATGAGTTTTCTGACTCCTCCACAGCTGAATTTTTCATGGAGGGGAGAGCATATTCTCCTGAGTCGGTAGCATCTTACTGTGAACTCAGGGCTCTTTCTCCGGACTCACCTGTTACTCATTTTGACATAGTCCAAATTGAGAGTTATGACCAATGCTTTAACCAAAGGTCGTGCACACCACAATCAAGCGTTTCAGATTGGGATGATCACGATTTGTGTATCACCGACCTTTTTGATGAGACCAGACCATTGTCTCCACAGTCTGTTTCGTCTGACATGGAACTAGATCTCTTATTTAGCAGCAGGGCATTTTCTCCAGATTCTGTTTCTTCAGATCTAGACACGTCGCTACTGCGTGACTGGCTGTTGGACTTTAGAGCATCCTCCCCAGATTCTGCAGCTTCAGTTGGGAAATGTTCATTAAGTCCCAATTCGATGTTTGTTCAAAACAACAGACAACATTGTAATTATTACATAAGGTATTCTGAAGATAGGCCAGTTTCTCCACTGTCAACATTGTCTGACGTTGAGTATTCAGAACTTTGTGACAAGGATCTTTTTGATGAAAGCAGGCCAGAATCGCCAGATTCGCTATTGTCAGAAACTGTCAGAATAGAAAGTAAAGTCTTGCTAATTGCAGCCCAACCTCAGTCTTGTGCACGACCTTTTACATATGCAGATGTCGTCCGTGGTTCTACACATGAAAAACCTTCAGATATTATATCTAAAGTCATGGATTTTGAGTCAAGGCCTGTTTTACTTCTGTCTGACTCCTTTGATGAGTTTTCTGACTCCTCCACAGCTGAATTTGTCATGGAGGGGAGAGCATATTCTCCAGAGTCGGTAGCATCTCACTGTGAACTCAGGGCTCTTTCTCCTGACTCACCTGTTCCTCATTTTTACATAGTCCAAATTGAGAGTTATGACCAATGCTTTAACCAAAAGTCGTGCACACCACAATCAAGCGTTTCAGATTGGGATGATCACGATTTGTGTCTCACTGACCTTTTTGATGAGACCAGACCATTGTCTCCACAGTCTGTTTCGTCTGACATGGAACTAGATCTCTTATTTAGCAGCAGGTTATTGTCTCCAGATTCTGTTTCTTCAGATCTAGACACGTCGCTACTGCGGGACTGGCTGTTGGACTTTAGAGCATCCTCCCCAGATTCTGCAGCTTCAGTTGGGAAATGTTCATTAAGTCCCGATTCTATGTTTGTTCAAAACAACAGACAACATTGTAATTATTACATAAGGTATTCTGAAGATAGGCCAGTTTCTCCACTGTCAACATTGTCTGACGTTGAGTATTCAGAACTTTGTGTCAAGGATCTTTTTGATGAAAGCAGGCCAGAATCGCCAGATTCGCTATTGTCAGAAACTGTCACAACAGAAAGTAAGGACTTGGTAATTGCAGGGCAACCTCAGTCTTGTGCAAAACCTTTTACATATGCAGATGTCGTCCGTGGTTTTACACATGAAAAACCTTCAGATACCATATCTAAAGTCATGGATTTTGAGTCAAGGCCTGTTTTACTTCTGTCTGACTCCTTTGATGAGTTTTCTGACTCCTCCACAGCTGAATTTGTCATGGAGGGGAGAGCATATTCTCCTGAGTCGGTAGCATCTCACTGTGAACTCAGGGCTCTTTCTCCTGACTCACCTGTTCCTCATTTTGACATAGTCCAAATTGAGAGTTATGACCAATGCTTTAACCAAAGGTCGTGCACACCACAATCAAGCGTTTCAGATTGGGATGATCACGATTTGTGTATCACCGACCTTTTTGATGAGACCAGACCATTGTCTCCACAGTCTGTTTCGTCTGACATGGAACTAGATCTCTTATTTAGCAGCAGGGCATTTTCTCCAGATTCTGTTTCTTCAGATCTAGACACGTCGCTACTGCGTGACTGGCTGTTGGACTTTAGAGCATCCTCCCCAGATTCTGCAGCTTCAGTTGGGAAATGTTCATTAAGTCCCAATTCGATGTTTGTTCAAAACAACAGACAACATTGTAATTATTACATAAGGTATTCTGAAGATAGGCCAGTTTCTCCACTGTCCACATTGTCTGACGTTGAGTATTCAGAACTTTGTGACAAGGATCTTTTTGATGAAAGCAGGCCAGAATCGCCAGATTCGCTATTGTCAGAAACTGTCAGAATAGAAAGTAAAGTCTTGCTAATTGCAGCCCAACCTCAGTCTTGTGCACGACCTTTTACATATGCAGATGTCGTCCGTGGTTCTACACATGAAAAACCTTCAGATATTATATCTAAAGTCATGGATTTTGAGTCAAGGCCTGTTTTACTTCTGTCTGACTCCTTTGATGAGTTTTCTGACTCCTCCACAGCTGAATTTGTCATGGAGGGGAGAGCATATTCTCCAGAGTCGGTAGCATCTCACTGTGAACTCAGGGCTCTTTCTCCTGACTCACCTGTTCCTCATTTTGACATAGTCCAAATTGAGAGTTATGACCAATGCTTTAACCAAAAGTCGTGCACACCACAATCAAGCGTTTCAGATTGGGATGATCACGATTTGTGTCTCACTGACCTTTTTGATGAGACCAGACCATTGTCTCCACAGTCTGTTTCGTCTGACATGGAACTAGATCTCTTATTTAGCAGCAGGTTATTGTCTCCAGATTCTGTTTCTTCAGATCTAGACACGTCGCTACTGCGGGACTGGCTGTATGACTTTAGAGCATCCTCCCCAGATTCTGCAGCATCAGTTGGGAAATGTTCATTTAGTCCCGATTCGATGTTTGTTCAAAACATCAGACAACATTGTAATTATTACATAAGGTATTCTGAAGATAGGCCAGTTTCTCCACTGTCAACATTGTCTGACGTTGAGTATTCAGAACTTTGTGACAAGGATCTTTTTGATGAAAGCAGGCCAGAATCGCCAGATTCGCTATTGTCAGAAACTGTCAGAACAGAAAGTAAAGTCTTGCTAATTGCAGGCCAACCTCAGTCTTGTGCACGACCTTTTACATATGCAGATGTCGTCCGTGGTTTTACACATGAAAAAACTGCAGATACCATGTCTAAAGTCATGGCTTTTGAGTCAAGGCGTATTTTACTACTGTCTGACTCCTTTGATGAGTTGTCTGACTCTTCCACAGCTGAATTTGTCATGGAGGGGAAACCATCTTCTCCAGAGTCTGTAGCATCTCACTGTGAACTTAGGGCTCTTTCTCCTGACTCACCTGTTCCTCATTTTGACATAGCCCAAATTGAGAGTTATGACAAATGCTTTAACCAAAGGTCGTGCACACCACAATCAAGCGTTTCAGATTGGGATGATCACGATTTGTGTCTCACTGACCTTTTTGATGAGACCAGACCACTGTCTCCACAGTCTGTTTCGTCTGACATGGAACTAGATCACTTATTTAGCAGCAGGGCGTTGTCTCCAGATTCTGTTTCTTCAGATCTAGACACGTCGCTACTGCGGGACTGGCTGTTGGACTTTAGAGCATCCTCCCCAGATTCTGCAGCTTCAGTTGGGAAATGTTCATTAAGTCCCGATTCTATGTTTGTTCAAAACAACAGACAACATTGTAATTATTACATAAGGTATTCTGAAGATAGGCCAGTTTCTCCACTGTCAACATTGTCTGACGTTGAGTATTCAGAACTTTGTGTCAAGGATCTTTTTGATGAAAGCAGGCCAGAATCGCCAGATTCGCTATTGTCAGAAACTGTCACAACAGAAAGTAAGGACTTGGTAATTGCAGGGCAACCTCAGTCTTGTGCAAAACCTTTTACATATGCAGATGTCGTCCGTGGTTTTACACATGAAAAACCTTCAGATACCATATCTAAAGTCATGGATTTTGAGTCAAGGCCTGTTTTACTTCTGTCTGACTCCTTTGATGAGTTTTCTGACTCCTCCACAGCTGAATTTTTCATGGAGGGGAGAGCATATTCTCCTGAGTCGGTAGCATCTCACTGTGAACTCAGGGCTCTTTCTCCGGACTCACCTGTTACTCATTTTGACATAGTCCAAATTGAGAGTTATGACCAATGCTTTAACCAAAGGTCGTGCACACCACAATCAAGCGTTTCAGATTGGGATGATCACGATTTGTGTCTCACTGACCTTTTTGATGAGACCAGACCATTGTCTCCACAGTCTGTTTCGTCTGACATGGAACTAGATCTCTTATTTAGCAGCAGGTTATTGTCTCCAGATTCTGTTTCTTCAGATCTAGACACGTCGCTACTGAAGGACTGGCTGTTGGACTTTAGAGCATCCTCCCCAGATTCTGCAGCATCAGTTGGGAAATGTTCATTTAGTCCCGATTCGATGTTTGTTCAAAACATCAGACAACATTGTAATTATTACATAAGGTATTCTGAAGATAGGCCAGTTTCTCCACTGTCAACATTGTCTGACGTTGAGTATTCAGAACTTTGTGACAAGGATCTTTTTGATGAAAGCAGGCCAGAATCGCCAGATTCGCTATTGTCAGAAACTGTCAGAACAGAAAGTAAAGTCTTGCTAATTGCAGGCCAACCTCAGTCTTGTGCACGACCTTTTACATATGCAGATGTCGTCCGTGGTTCTACACATGAAAAACCTTCAGATACCATATCTAAAGTCATGGCTTTTGAGTCAAGGCGCATTTTACTACTGTCTGACTCCTTTGATGAGTTTTCTGAATCCTCCACAGCTGAATTTGTCATGGAGGGAAGACCATCTTCTCCAGAGTCTGTAGCATCTAACTGTGAACTCAGGGCTCTTTCTCCTGACTCACCTGTTCCTCATTTTGACATAGCCCAAATTGAGAGTTATGACCAATGCTTTGACCAAAGGTCGTGCACACCACAATCAAGCGTTTCAGATTGGGATGATCATGATTTGTGTCTCACTGACCTTTTTGTTGAGACCAGACCACTGTCTCCACAGTCTGTTTTGTCTGACATGGAACTAGATCTCTTATTTAGGAGCAGGGCGTTGTCTCCAGATTCTGTTTCTTCAGATCTAGACACGTCGCTACTGCGGGACTGGCTGTTGGACTTTAGAGCATCCTCCCCAGATTCTGCAGCTTCAGTTGGGAAATGTTCATTAAGTCCCGATTCTATGTTTGTTCAAAACAACAGACAACATTGTAATTATTACATAAGGTATTCTGAAGATAGGCCAGTTTCTCCACTGTCAACATTGTCTGACGTTGAGTATTCAGAACTTTGTGTCAAGGATCTTTTTGATGAAAGCAGGCCAGAATCGCCAGATTCGCTATTGTCAGAAACTGTCACAACAGAAAGTAAGGACTTGGTAATTGCAGGGCAACCTCAGTCTTGTGCAAAACCTTTTACATATGCAGATGTCGTCCGTGGTTTTACACATGAAAAACCTTCAGATACCATATCTAAAGTCATGGATTTTGAGTCAAGGCCTGTTTTACTTCTGTCTGACTCCTTTGATGAGTTTTCTGACTCCTCCACAGCTGAATTTTTCATGGAGGGGAGAGCATATTCTCCTGAGTCGGTAGCATCTCACTGTGAACTCAGGGCTCTTTCTCCGGACTCACCTGTTACTCATTTTGACATAGTCCAAATTGAGAGTTATGACCAATGCTTTAACCAAAGGTCGTGCACACCACAATCAAGCGTTTCAGATTGGGATGATCACGATTTGTGTCTCACTGACCTTTTTGATGAGACCAGACCATTGTCTCCACAGTCTGTTTCGTCTGACATGGAACTAGATCTCTTATTTAGCAGCAGGTTATTGTCTCCAGATTCTGTTTCTTCAGATCTAGACACGTCGCTACTGCGGGACTGGCTGTTGGACTTTAGAGCATCCTCCCCAGATTCTGCAGCATCAGTTGGGAAATGTTCATTCAGTCCCAATTCGATGTTTGTTCAAAACAACAGACAACATTGTAATTATTACATAAGGTATTCTGAAGATAGGCCTGTTTCTCCACTGTCAACATTGTCTGACGTTGAGTATTCAGAACTTTGTGACAAGGATCTTTTTGATGAAAGCAGGCCAGAATTGCCAGATTCGCTATTGTCAGAAACTGTCAGAACAGAAAGTAAAGTCTTGCTAATTGCAGGCCAACCTCAGTCTTGTGCACGACCTTTTACATATGCAGATGTCGTCCGTGGTTCTACACATGAAAAACCTTCAGATACCATATCTAAAGTCATGGCTTTTGAGTCAAGGCGCATTTTACTACTGTCTGACTCCTTTGATGAGTTTTCTGAATCCTCCACAGCTG
Organism: Leptonotus elevatus; assembly: GCF_054856555.1. Taxonomy (NCBI): domain Eukaryota; kingdom Metazoa; phylum Chordata; class Actinopteri; order Syngnathiformes; family Syngnathidae; genus Leptonotus; species Leptonotus elevatus. Next base: position 12,034,478 of record NC_141246.1, read on the forward strand.
AATTTGTCATGGAGGGAAGACCATCTTCTCCAGAGTCTGTAGCATCTAACTGTGAACTCAGGGCTCTTTCTCCTGACTCACCTGTTCCTCATTTTGACATAGCCCAAATTGAGAGTTATGACCAATGCTTTGACCAAAGGTCGTGCACACCACAATCAAGCGTTTCAGATTGGGATGATCATGATTTGTGTCTCACTGACCTTTTTGTTGAGACCAGACCACTGTCTCCACAGTCTGTTTTGTCTGACATGGAACTAGATCTCTTATTTAGGAGCAGGGCGTTGTCTCCAGATTCTGTTTCTTCAGATCTAGACACGTCGCTACTGCGGGACTGGCTGTTGGACTTTAGAGCATCCTCCCCAGATTCTGCAGCTTCAGTTGGGAAATGTTCATTAAGTCCCGATTCTATGTTTGTTCAAAACAACAGACAACATTGTAATTATTACATAAGGTATTCTGAAGATAGGCCAGTTTCTCCACTGTCAACATTGTCTGACGTTGAGTATTCAGAACTTTGTGTCAAGGATCTTTTTGATGAAAGCAGGCCAGAATCGCCAGATTCGCTATTGTCAGAAACTGTCACAACAGAAAGTAAGGACTTGGTAATTGCAGGGCAACCTCAGTCTTGTGCACAACCTTTTACATATGCAGATGTCGTCCGTGGTTTTACACATGAAAAACCTTCAGATACCATATCTAAAGTCATGGCTTATGAGTCAAGGCGTATTTTACTACTGTCTGACTCCTTTGATGAGTTTTCTGAATCCTCCACAGCTGAATTTGTCATGGAGGAAAGACCATCTTCTCCAGAGTCTGTAGCATCTAACTGTGAACTCAGGGCTCTTTCTCCTGACTCACCTGTTCCTCATTTTGACATAGCCCAAATTGAGAGTTATGACCAATGCTTTGACCAAAGGTCGTGCACACCACAATCAAGCGTTTCAGATTGGGATGATCATGATTTGTGTCTCACTGACCTTTTTGTTGAGACCAGACCACTGTCTCCACAGTCTGTTTTGTCTGACATGGAACTAGATCTCTTATTTAGGAGCAGGGCGTTGTCTCCAGATTCTGTTTCTTCAGATCTAGACACGTCGCTACTGCGGGACTCGCTGTTGGACTTTAGAGCATCCTCCCCAGATTCTGCAGCTTCAGTTGGGAAATGTTCATTAAGTCCCGATTCTATGTTTGTTCAAAACAACAGACAACATTGTAATTATTACATAAAGTATTCTGAAGATAGGCCAGTTTCTCCACTGTCAACATTGTCTGACGTTGAGTATTCAGAACTTTGTGTCAAGGATCTTTTAGATGAAAGCAGGCCAGAATCGCCAGATTCGCTATTGTCAGAAACTGTCACAACAGAAAGTAAGGACTTGGTAATTGCAGGGCAACCTCAGTCTTTTGCAAAACCTTTTACATATGCAGATGTCGTCCGTGGTTTTACACATGAAAAACCTTCAGATACCATATCTAAAGTCATGGATTTTGAGTCAAGGCCTGTTTTACTTCTGTCTGACTCCTTTGATGAGTTTTCTGACTCCTCCACAGCTGAATTTGTCATGGAGGGGAGAGCATATTCTCCAGAGTCGGTAGCATCTCACTGTGAACTCAGGGCTCTTTCTCCTGACTCACCTGTTCCTCATTTTGACATAGTCCAAATTGAGAGTTATGACCAATGCTTTAACCAAAAGTCGTGCACACCACAATCAAGCGTTTCAGATTGGGATGATCACGATTTGTGTCTCACTGACCTTTTTGATGAGACCAGACCATTGTCTCCACAGTCTGTTTCGTCTGACATGGAACTAGATCTCTTATTTAGCAGCAGGTTATTGTCTCCAGATTCTGTTTCTTCAGATCTAGACACGTCGCTACTGCGGGACTGGCTGTTGGACTTTAGAGCATCCTCCCCAGATTCTGCAGCATCAGTTGGGAAATGTTCATTTAGTCCCGATTCGATGTTTGTTCAAAACATCAGACAACATTGTAATTATTACATAAGGTATTCTGAAGATAGGCCAGTTTCTCCACTGTCAACATTGTCTGACGTTGAGTATTCAGAACTTTGTGACAAGGATCTTTTTGATGAAAGCAGGCCAGAATCGCCAGATTCGCTATTGTCAGAAACTGTCAGAACAGAAAGTAAAGTCTTGCTAATTGCAGCCCAACCTCAGTCTTGTGCACGACCTTTTACATATGCAGATGTCGTCCGTGGTTCTACACATGAAAAACCTTCAGATACCATATCTAAAGTCATGGCTTTTGAGTCAAGGCGCATTTTACTACTGTCTGACTCCTTTGATGAGTTTTCTGAATCCTCCACAGCTGAATTTGTCATGGAGGGAAGACCATCTTCTCCAGAGTCTGTAGCATCTAACTGTGAACTCAGGGCTCTTTCTCCTGACTCACCTGTTCCTCATTTTGACATAGCCCAAATTGAGAGTTATGACCAATGCTTTGACCAAAGGTCGTGCACACCACAATCAAGCGTTTCAGATTGGGATGATCATGATTTGTGTCTCACTGACCTTTTTGTTGAGACCAGACCACTGTCTCCACAGTCTGTTTTGTCTGACATGGAACTAGATCTCTTATTTAGGAGCAGGGCGTTGTCTCCAGATTCAGTTTCTTCAGATCTAGACACGTCGCTACTGCGGGACTGGCTGTTGGACTTTAGAGCATCCTCCCCAGATTCTGCAGCTTCAGTTGGGAAATGTTCATTAAGTCCCGATTCTATGTTTGTTCAAAACAACAGACAACATTGTAATTATTACATAAGGTATTCTGAAGATAGGCCAGTTTCTCCACTGTCAACATTGTCTGACGTTGAGTATTCAGAACTTTGTGTCAAGGATCTTTTTGATGAAAGCAGGCCAGAATCGCCAGATTCGCTATTGTCAGAAACTGTCACAACAGAAAGTAAGGACTTGGTAATTGCAGGGCAACCTCAGTCTTGTGCACAACCTTTTACATATGCAGATGTCGTCCGTGGTTTTACACATGAAAAACCTTCAGATACCATATCTAAAGTCATGGCTTATGAGTCAAGGCGTATTTTACTACTGTCTGACTCCTTTGATGAGTTTTCTGAATCCTCCACAGCTGAATTTGTCATGGAGGAAAGACCATCTTCTCCAGAGTCTGTAGCATCTAACTGTGAACTCAGGGCTCTTTCTCCTGACTCACCTGTTCCTCATTTTGACATAGCCCAAATTGAGAGTTATGACCAATGCTTTGACCAAAGGTCGTGCACACCACAATCAAGCGTTTCAGATTGGGATGATCATGATTTGTGTCTCACTGACCTTTTTGTTGAGACCAGACCACTGTCTCCACAGTCTGTTTTGTCTGACATGGAACTAGATCTCTTATTTAGGAGCAGGGCGTTGTCTCCAGATTCTGTTTCTTCAGATCTAGACACGTCGCTACTGCGGGACTCGCTGTTGGACTTTAGAGCATCCTCCCCAGATTCTGCAGCTTCAGTTGGGAAATGTTCATTAAGTCCCGATTCTATGTTTGTTCAAAACAACAGACAACATTGTAATTATTACATAAAGTATTCTGAAGATAGGCCAGTTTCTCCACTGTCAACATTATCTGACGTTGAGTATTCAGAACTTTGTGTCAAGGATCTTTTAGATGAAAGCAGGCCAGAATCGCCAGATTCGCTATTGTCAGAAACTGTCACAACAGAAAGTAAGGACTTGGTAATTGCAGGGCAACCTCAGTCTTTTGCAAAACCTTTTACATATGCAGATGTCGTCCGTGGTTTTACACATGAAAAACCTTCAGATACCATATCTAAAGTCATGGATTTTGAGTCAAGGCCTGTTTTACTTCTGTCTGACTCCTTTGATGAGTTTTCTGACTCCTCCACAGCTGAATTTGTCATGGAGGGGAGAGCATATTCTCCAGAGTCGGTAGCATCTCACTGTGAACTCAGGGCTCTTTCTCCTGACTCACCTGTTCCTCATTTTGACATAGTCCAAATTGAGAGTTATGACCAATGCTTTAACCAAAAGTCGTGCACACCACAATCAAGCGTTTCAGATTGGGATGATCACGATTTGTGTCTCACTGACCTTTTTGATGAGACCAGACCATTGTCTCCACAGTCTGTTTCGTCTGACATGGAACTAGATCTCTTATTTAGCAGCAGGTTATTGTCTCCAGATTCTGTTTCTTCAGATCTAGACACGTCGCTACTGCGGGACTGGCTGTTGGACTTTAGAGCATCCTCCCCAGATTCTGCAGCATCAGTTGGGAAATGTTCATTTAGTCCTGATTCGATGTTTGTTCAAAACATCAGACAACATTGTAATTATTACATAAGGTATTCTGAAGATAGGCCAGTTTCTCCACTGTCAACATTGTCTGACGTTGAGTATTCAGAACTTTGTGACAAGGATCTTTTTGATGAAAGCAGGCCAGAATCGCCAGATTCGCTATTGTCAGAAACTGTCAGAACAGAAAGTAAAGTCTTGCTAATTGCAGGCCAACCTCAGTCTTGTGCACGACCTTTTACATATGCAGATGTCGTCCGTGGTTCTACACATGAAAAACCTTCAGATACCATATCTAAAGTCATGGCTTTTGAGTCAAGGCGCATTTTACTACTGTCTGACTCCTTTGATGAGTTTTCTGAATCCTCCACAGCTGAATTTGTCATGGAGGGAAGACCATCTTCTCCAGAGTCTGTAGCATCTAACTGTGAACTCAGGGCTCTTTCTCCTGACTCACCTGTTCCTCATTTTGACATAGCCCAAATTGAGAGTTATGACCAATGCTTTGACCAAAGGTCGTGCACACCACAATCAAGCGTTTCAGATTGGGATGATCATGATTTGTGTCTCACTGACCTTTTTGTTGAGACCAGACCACTGTCTCCACAGTCTGTTTTGTCTGACATGGAACTAGATCTCTTATTTAGGAGCAGGGCGTTGTCTCCAGATTCTGTTTCTTCAGATCTAGACACGTCGCTACTGCGGGACTGGCTGTTGGACTTTAGAGCATCCTCCCCAGATTCTGCAGCTTCAGTTGGGAAATGTTCATTAAGTCCCGATTCTATGTTTGTTCAAAACAACAGACAACATTGTAATTATTACATAAGGTATTCTGAAGATAGGCCAGTTTCTCCACTGTCAACATTGTCTGACGTTGAGTATTCAGAACTTTGTGTCAAGGATCTTTTTGATGAAAGCAGGCCAGAATCGCCAGATTCGCTATTGTCAGAAACTGTCACAACAGAAAGTAAGGACTTGGTAATTGCAGGGCAACCTCAGTCTTGTGCAAAACCTTTTACATATGCAGATGTCGTCCGTGGTTTTACACATGAAAAACCTTCAGATACCATATCTAAAGTCATGGATTTTGAGTCAAGGCCTGTTTTACTTCTGTCTGACTCCTTTGATGAGTTTTCTGACTCCTCCACAGCTGAATTTGTCATGGAGGAAAGACCATCTTCTCCAGAGTCTGTAGCATCTAACTGTGAACTCAGGGCTCTTTCTCCTGACTCACCTGTTCCTCATTTTGACATAGCCCAAATTGAGAGTTATGACCAATGCTTTGACCAAAGGTCGTGCACACCACAATCAAGCGTTTCAGATTGGGATGATCATGATTTGTGTCTCACTGACCTTTTTGTTGAGACCAGACCACTGTCTCCACAGTCTGTTTTGTCTGACATGGAACTAGATCTCTTATTTAGGAGCAGGGCGTTGTCTCCAGATTCTGTTTCTTCAGATCTAGACACGTCGCTACTGCGGGACTCGCTGTTGGACTTTAGAGCATCCTCCCCAGATTCTGCAGCTTCAGTTGGGAAATGTTCATTAAGTCCCGATTCTATGTTTGTTCAAAACAACAGACAACATTGTAATTATTACATAAGGTATTCTGAAGATAGGCCAGTTTCTCCACTGTCAACATTGTCTGACGTTGAGTATTCAGAACTTTGTGTCAAGGATCTTTTAGATGAAAGCAGGCCAGAATCGCCAGATTCGCTATTGTCAGAAACTGTCACAACAGAAAGTAAGGACTTGGTAATTGCAGGGCAACCTCAGTCTTTTGCAAAACCTTTTACATATGCAGATGTCGTCCGTGGTTTTACACATGAAAAACCTTCAGATACCATATCTAAAGTCATGGATTTTGAGTCAAGGCCTGTTTTACTTCTGTCTGACTCCTTTGATGAGTTTTCTGACTCCTCCACAGCTGAATTTGTCATGGAGGGGAGAGCATATTCTCCTGAGTCGGTAGCATCTCACTGTGAACTCAGGGCTCTTTCTCCTGACTCACCTGTTCCTCATTTTGACATAGTCCAAATTGAGAGTTATGACCAATGCTTTAACCAAAGGTCGTGCACACCACAATCAAGCGTTTCAGATTGGGATGATCACGATTTGTGTATCACCGACCTTTTTGATGAGACCAGACCATTGTCTCCACAGTCTGTTTCGTCTGACATGGAACTAGATCTCTTATTTAGCAGCAGGGCATTTTCTCCAGATTCTGTTTCTTCAGATCTAGACACGTCGCTACTGCGGGACTGGCTGTTGGACTTTAGAGCATCCTCCCCAGATTCTGCAGCTTCAGTTGGGAAATGTTCATTAAGTCCCAATTCGATGTTTGTTCAAAACAACAGACAACATTGTAATTATTACATAAGGTATTCTGAAGATAGGCCAGTTTCTCCACTGTCAACATTGTCTGACGTTGAGTATTCAGAACTTTGTGACAAGGATCTTTTTGATGAAAGCAGGCCAGAATCGCCAGATTCGCTATTGTCAGAAACTGTCAGAATAGAAAGTAAAGTCTTGCTAATTGCAGCCCAACCTCAGTCTTGTGCACGACCTTTTACATATGCAGATGTCGTCCGTGGTTCTACACATGAAAAACCTTCAGATACCATATCTAAAGTCATGGCTTTTGAGTCAAGGCGCATTTTACTACTGTCTGACTCCTTTGATGAGTTTTCTGAATCCTCCACAGCTGAATTTGTCATGGAGGGGAGACCATCTTCTCCAGAGTCTGTAGCATCTCACTGTGAACTCAGGGCTCTTTCTCCTGACTCACCTGTTCCTCATTTTGACATAGCCCAAATTGAGAGTTATGACCAATGCTTTAACCAAAGGTCGTGCACACCACAATCAAGCGTTTCAGATTGGGATAATCACGATTTGTGTCTCACTGACCTTTTTGATGAGACCAGACCACTGTCTCCACAGTCTGTTTCGTCTGACATGGAACTAGATCTCTTATTTAGCAGCAGGTTATTGTCTCCAGATTCTGTTTCTTCAGATCTAGACACGTCGCTACTGCGGGACTGGCTGTTGGACTTTAGAGCATCCTCCCCAGATTCTGCAGCTTCAGTTGGGAAATGTTCATTAAGTCCCGATTCGATGTTTGTTCAAAACAACAGACAACATTATAATTATTACATAAGGTATTCTGAAGATAGGCCAGTTTCTCCACTGTCAACATTGTCTGACGTTGAGTATTCAGAACTTTGTGACAAGGATCTTTTTGATGAAAGCAGGCCAGAATCGCCAGATTCGCTATTGTCAGAAACTGTCAGAATAGAAAGTAAAGTCTTGCTAATTGCAGCCCAACCTCAGTCTTGTGCACGACCTTTTACATATGCAGATGTCGTCCGTGGTTCTACACATGAAAAACCTTCAGATACCATATCTAAAGTCATGGCTTTTGAGTCAAGGCGCATTTTACTACTGTCTGACTCCTATGATGAGTTTTCTGAATCCTCCACAGCTGAATTTGTCATGGAGGGGAGAGCATATTCTCCAGAGTCTGTAGCATCTCACTGTGAACTTAGGGCTCTTTCTCCTGACTCACCTTTTCCTCATTTTGACATAGCCCAAATTGAGAGTTATGACCAATGCTTTAACCAAAGGTCGTGCACACCACAATCAAGCATTTCAGATTGGGATGATCACGATTTGAGTCTCACTGACCTTTTTGATGAGACCAGACCACTGTCTCCACAGTCTGTTTCGTTTGACATGGAACTAGATCTCTTATTTAGCAACAGGGTGTTGTCTCCAGATTCAGTTTCTTCAGATCAAGACACGTCGCTACTTCGGGACTGGCTATTGGACTTTAGAGCATCCTCACCAGATTCTGCAGCTTCAGTTGGGAAATGTTTATATAGTCTCGATACAATGTTTGTTCAAAATAACAGACAACATTGTTATTATTACTTAACTTTTTCTGAAGCTCAGACAGTTTCTCTTTTGTCAACATTGTCTGATGTTGAGTATACAAAATGTTGTCCCAATGATCTCTTTGATGAGAGCAGACCAGATTCACCAGACTCAGTGTCATCAGACAATGCTGTTTCAAGCAATAGTGGTTTGACAAATGCAGGCCGTCAGTCTGATGTGAGATCTCTTACAGTTGCAGATACATCATTCTTGTCCCCAATGTTTAAAGATCTCCATGCATATAGAAAATTAATATCACCTTTGCTTGATCCCTTCTATAAGGGAAGATGTTCTTTCAAAACACTTTTAAAATTAGATGCAGAACAACAGCATTTCTACGATCCTCAACCAGCCACTCCCGGTTTTGCTGTAAAAACGTCAAGTGAGTTTTCCCTGTGTTGTTTTAATACTACGAAAAATAATCTTCCGAACCAACCTTCCACCTGCCTTGCTGACAAATTCTCTACTCCAAAATGTCCTCCAGACTGTCCTGTCTTTCCACCCAAATATTCTTCACAACCTGCTGAAGAATGTAATCTAAATGAATCACTTTCACAATCAAAAACATTTTTACACATATGTGAACCAGATTCACATGAACTTGTTTCTTTTGACAGGGAAACAGATCACACAATGCTCCATCGAAACATGACTGTTCAGTCATTTAGTGACCCCTGTTTGTATAATTTAAGACCGCCTGCCCCTGCAATTCATGATTCAGTAGAATGTTTACAACACCATCAATCTGAGCAATGTCTCTTTGATCCAAGTATTGACACAGACCCAAGACTTGTGTACAAGCCATTACACAGGAGATTAATGGGAAACATATATGATCCCGTCTATAAAGGAAAACGTTATTGTGACACAGTCTTGTTAGGTGAAACTGCATTTGATAAAGGCTTGGAAAAGACTTCTGAGAAAAGCAGCTTGTTCTTAACAGCTACTGTGGAGGAGCAATTTCTAAAAGAATCTAGTATTTTAGAAAACACAAACAGCATCAAGCCTCATCCAAATGAAGATATGACTGGCAATAATAGCCAGCCAGAGTTGAGTCTCAGTCCGTCTGTGGAAGAAAACATGGACATTCAAGACACAGAGACCTTGAGCAAACAAACTCGAACAAGGAATGAAACAATGGAACAAAGACAACTTTTGCTTGAGCATGAAGGGACAGACACTGTATCCCCAATAATGATGACACACAGCCAAGATGTGCTTTTCAAAGACATGACAAGACAGTCAGTGAGAATGGACAAAAGTTCCTTTCTGCCGGTAAGACAGCAGAAGGTCTTGCCTTGCTGTGAATGCAGTGTTGCTTCACATAATTCATAATTTTGGCCGTATACTGTATATTTTCGGAATGGACCTTTTACCTCAAGCTTTCACTAATTGCACACAGTGGCCCCGCTGCCATGGCGTGTTCGCATTCAAGCAGAAGGAATGGTTTTCTATCGGGATTGCCGTATGGCTGTATTGTAGCGCAGCAGCTGTAATAATTGTTATTAAGTAATGTGCTCAGCCTTTTAATGGTGAATGTGGTACACTGATGTTGTAACACAGCATCAGCCATTTACAGGGGGTCCTTGTTTTACGATCATCCCGACATACGAGGTGGGGAGGTTGCAAGCATAATTAACTAATTTGCACAGCGGACTAAAAATATGTTGTCATGTGGTAGAAGGCATGCTCAGTTACAACCAAAAGGTATTATTTTTCATTTGATTTTATATTCCTGTAAGTGTTTCTTTGTACAAATGCTTTATGTAATTGTGACATTACTACTGTGTACATTTATGTTACTGATAGACTACAGCACTTTCTGACTTGCGTACGTACAAATTCAGGTTACATCGGCAGTGTAGGAACGTAAAGCGAAGACCCCCAGTAAATATAAAATATGCATGTCCACTTTCACTTAACACTTAATCCGGATTTTGACTCAAGTTCACTTGTGCCCTGCCTTATAAAATGTCATTGCATTTTCAATGGCATATTCTGATTCAGTGTACTATTGATAGGTAATAGAAATCACTTATCAAATGATGTAATGTATTTGATTTGGATTTGTTTTTGTAGTTATTAACAGTTATATTATATATACTACTGGAATGATCTTCGGTAAATACTAGTGGGCTTTAAGTGAATTTTTGCATCAGAGACACTGCTCTGACTCCTGGAAAAAGAATGCATGTTTCATTCAACTTTCATTTTTCATCAATCTTAAATCATTTTCATTTTGTTCCATTCCATCATTTCCTACAGGTATCAACATCATCTTCCAAGACGAATCTTTCCCAGCCTAAAGAGCAAAAAGATCCTGATTTTGAGTGCTTTGTAACAAACATACAGTCAATGTGTTGTAACGCAAACATACTCTCTGAAAATAGAGAATTACCCACTGATGATATTTTCTATCAAAGTAAAACACAATCTGAGGTCTCACTGACTACTGAAACTGGCTCCTCACAAACCACAGAAAATGATTTAATATTTCTTGAAAGAAGTGAAGGGTTCAGCTCAATGACCAAAGACTCAGCTCAAGAGAATGGTGAGAAGGACATCATCAAATCATCAAACTCCACACCAACTCCACCAGCTTCTGAAACACCACAACTGGACTTTTTGCTGTCAGATCTAGAAGGGATGAAAATGACAAAAGATGAAAAGTTTAGATCAAACCTCCCTTGTCCATCTTTAGCACAACCCAATGACAAAAGCTCCGAGGGTAATGAGATTTATGATTGCAAAAACCTTCAAGTTGAAGTTGGATGTACTACAGATAATGTAAAAGTCAGTATGCAGCAAGATGAAGAAGCAAACAAGACAAATGTATCAATCGCATGCCCTACACATCTTCAAACATCCGACCAAGTTGTCACTGAAGAAGTATCAGTTGATCCAACGATCATACAATCAACCTTTGGTGGAGAAACTAGTATCTCACCCACTGAGAACCTGCCAAGTGCAGAATATTCTAAAGGAGCTCATGACATGAGTTTTACTTCAGATGTAGGTAAACCTGTTTTCCCCAAAGTTCTTGAAGATGTGCCAAGTAATATGTGTGAGGAATATTTTAAAAGTGATGCTGTTCAAAGTCAAGAGCATGAGCCAAATGTGATGTCCTATGAAAAGGAAGAAACAACCAGGAAGAGTCTCAAGGAAACTTCAGATATGCCAAGTCAAGAACCAACTTTTTTTGTGAGACGGTTTAGCTTTGAGGAACTCACATCATGCTCCACCTCAGCGAAGTTTGAGATGTCCTCAGATGACATTAGTCCATTGGCTTTTGTACATAATCTGGAAACAGCTACCTCTGGAAGACAGTTCATTTTTGAGAATCCAATGCAGACTGATGGTTGCTCAGATGAGGCAAGAGCTAATTTGCAGCACCTGGAAGAATCCCTCACTCCGGTAGACAATGACGTACCTGATTCCCAACCCAGCTCAGTTCGAACAAAAACAGCAATGACTTCATTCGCCTCTAATGAGGAGTACACCATCCTACCTGGCTATGCTTCGACCACAGTTGCCTTTACCCACATGCTCCCAGCATATGAAGAAGTTGTCTGCAGTAGTCCAGCCTCTGAATATTCCGATCCAGAGCCTTACTTTGACTGCAGGCAGGCTACATCTGATTTCTCAGAGACTGAGCCTGAGACTGAACCTGAGAAAACATCGAGCTCAAATAAAAATCAGCTGGTGGATGACCTCAGTTGCCCAGGAGAGAAAGAAACTGTGTATAGACAAGTGTTGCTCTCCTCTGGAAGTGACGATTATGAGGATGCTTCTGTTGTTCAAGAAGATGTACCAATCGAGAGTCAAGTATTATTCCATTCAGGGGCATCTGCTGAGGAATTCACCCTGTGTGAACTGCCCGGCTCCAAAATGAGAGCATGTGATGATTCAGATTCCCTGACAAGGGTAAGGCCAGATTTAGTGGATCGTACTGGCCTTGCAAACTTTTCTCAAAGCTGAGTTTAACCAAATTTTAGATTTGCTTTGTAAAGGAATAACTGCTAACCCTCTGGCCACATGGTTGAAATCTTCATAACCCACATTTTCATTTGTGATTTCTCTTCTTCTTTTTTTTAAGTCCTAACTGTGCATGTTTCATTCTCACCATTAGATCATAGCTACATCTTTCATAATCACCTGTTTGGTTTTGTTTTTTGTTTGGTTTTTAAATCAGACTAACAAACAGTTATGTTGTACTGTCCAGGATATGAAATGCAAATGATTTCTGGAAAGTACACGATACCACTTTGATTCTTGCTTGCTTTGCTTCCAAAATGTTCATTCATTTTGGATTTCTTCTTTCATTTAATCATAATGGCTTTTGTTCTACTTGGTCAGGAGATCAACGCAGAGATTGGCTCATTATCTGAGAGTTCTGATGATGAGTTTTTGAGTGCCAGAATTGTGCGAAGGAGAGTTGTCATTCAGGTATCCACCCCAACATGATTGATGGTGGATGGATGGAGCATGAAGGGTGTGATTTTAACCACACTAAGTTTTCAGTGTCAACTTTAAATTGCCGGTCTAACAGTTTTAGACTAATCAAAGTGGATAAAATATGGAGTATAAAGTGTGATACTGTGTTTAGCAGTGCTTATTTCTTCATTTGCACATGTTTACATATTTTTCCCTGAGAATGCAACTTGAATGTGCATTTCCAGTGTTTGACATGCTTTCAAATTTTACATACCTCAATGAGTTTCAGTCTGGAAATGTGTCTTTTTTCCGTTACAGGCTGATGAAATGCCTGACCTTCCTACACAGACTGTGACAGAAGAAAAGTACAAAGATGAAAATGGTCACATTGTTGTCAGAAAGGTACAGTAAGATTTTCTGTAAAGACTTGGCACATTGAAAATGACCAGAGGTGGGCATTCTGTTTGTACTGACGGACTGTCCTTCAGTCCATCATTGATGGACGATTTTGTTGATGAATGACGAGAAGAAAAAAAGACGGACTAAGCACTGACAAAAGTGGGTTTTCATCTGTCGGTGTAATCGTCACCAACCGGGTCACGTACCGACGGAGCCCGACGGACACCCGTTTTGTTGATGGAATGCCCACCACAGTCCGTCAGTCCTAGAATAGTTTTGACGAAGTGACGACGGAAGCGTGGTTAAAATAAAACGATGGACTGAGGATGCCCAAACTGCTGATGAATGACTGACCAGCAAAACTTTGTAAAAAGCCCAACTCTGAAAATATAGTATTTCATAGACATAGACAGTGCAAAATCCTTAGGCCAACACTAGTGTTGTTTTGATGCCATCATGACAGCAGTTTGACACAATAAAATGTTTATAGTACAGATCTAGTTATTAGGATCACGCAAATGGAATAAAACCTTTCTGAAAGAAACTTTGTAGAGGGTTCGTGCATGCATAGTCCATGGAAGAACCCATTAAATATTGGGAAGGACATAAAAGCCACAATGCTACTTACTTCAAAGTGAATGTTTGACCTTTCTCAGGTTACTCGAAAGATTATTCGCAAGTGTGTTTCCTCGGATGGTGTGGAACGGGAGGAGGTCTCAATAGAGGGATCCCCCCAGAGGTCCATAAGTGTTGGAGAGGGAGACGGATACTCGAAAGTGGTGAAACGCACTGTTCTAAAGAGCGAGGGAAACCATACAGAGGTATGTGTGTGTACTCTATTTGGGCTTTGAAATATGGGCTGAAATGCATATCACTGTATAAGTTGAACCTCTGAAGTTTTAGATTTATAGTGGAAGTATTTCTGAATGGGTTATATATTAGTCCTTTAGAAAATATTAATTTATTACAAATAAAAACAGATGTAACATAACTTTGAGAACATTTATTGTGCAGATCTTAAAAGTCGAAATTAAAACTCAATGGTACAAACAAACACAAACAACATTGCAGATATAAATATTTTATATAGGCTACTAATATACGTTTGACCTAAAGGATTCCCCTTTTGGCTGATGTTTGTGCTATGCGGTAATATACTTATTAATTTCCGGTTTCCTGACGCGGTGTCGTGTGTACCTACTGTGTAGCTGTGGCCTCATTTCCTCTGTAGACGCGTAATTTACCTGTTAATTTGCTGTTCATATGTGGTTGCACTTCTCTGTAATGTTTTTCAAACTTCTATTTGAAGTTTAATGTACCGCCGAAGCCGTTTTTCTGGTGTTTCCCTACTTTACATTTCACATACAGTAAATTTAGCAGTTAGCATAGTTTCTATCCTCTCCTGTTACCTCTTCTTGCTGGGTGTATCCAATGCAGCTACTCCTCGTCCTCCTCTAGTGTTAACGAACGATACTTGTCAGAACGGTAGATGATTTGCCACAGTACATGTGAGGAATGAATAGTGACTTTAAGTAGCCATGGTCACCTCGGACAGTGTCTAGCTAGCCAGCGCATCGTGTGGAGCAAGTTAGCTTAGCACGTTGCATTCTCTCAGTTGTTCCTGAGCAGTGAGGAAAGCAGGCAGGATGGACGACTGTTCGACGTGGACGCACTCTATTTTTTTTCAACGATTTGGAGCTGGTTAAAAAAAAAAAAAAGGTTCAGGCAAGTCAGACATGCTTGAAGCCATACTGTATTCATGTAATGTAATCAACAAGCACTGTTGCTATTGGTCGGTAGGTAGAGTTCAAATCGATACTATAAGCCAAATTCATACCGTATACTACACGTCCCTACTCTGTGTACGGTAATAGAGAAATATCATTATAGTCATTTAATGGCCTTTTTATCTGAATCTACAACAAACAACCTTGTTTTTGTGAGTTTGGCTTTTGTCTGTGATATCGAATATGTTGTTGCCTAGGTTACATTTGCTGAAAATGAGGGATTCTCAGCATCACAAGCGACCGCTGAGGTGCGTAAAGTCAGTCTGGCCGAAAGAACCACTGTGGTAGAGGGTAAAAGAACAGTGACGCACAAGGGAGACTTGTCTTTGGCTTCTGACCTCCCCTCAGCCCAAGAGGACTTCGAACAGGTTTGTCCACACGCACTCTTTTCACATTTGTATGAAACAAACTTCATCTAAACAAATCATCATTTTAATTGTAGTCAGTGATTTGTTGCTTCCTTCAATGCCACCAGGCACTTGGTTACATTGGTGGTTTTACCAGAGCAGAGCTCCCCCATGTGGTTGAAAGTGAAACTGTCAAAGATGATGGAACTGTGGTCAGGAGGTGTGTGGGAGCGGGAGCAGGAGCGCATGGGTTTGATTTGATTTGATTCACATATTCGTGCTTTCAGACTCGTTTGGTATAGTTTGTAGTGATTGCTGTGTTACAGCTTTATTACTAACAAGTGTGTCTTGGTCTGACGTGGCATGTAAAAAGCTGTTTTATTCTCAAATAAATAAGCACAAGTAAAAAAAATTTTTTTTTTAATGATAGCTTTATTTATTAAGAGGGGAAAAAACGACCTTCACATCTCTGTGGAGATATGTTGGCTCATTCTTCCTTGCAGAATTGCTTTAATTCAGCAACACTGGAGTTTTCGAGCATTAACGTCCTTTTTAAGGTCATGTCAATAGAATTGAAGTCCGCACTTTGGCAATGGTGTTTTGGATCGAAGTGCGCTTCGGCAACTGGCATGTTCTCCCTCTTTATGGGAAAGAGACAAATTCATGGTTCCATTAATCAAAGCAAGTGGTCCAAGTACTGAAGTAGTGAAGCAGCCCCAGACAGTTTGACTGTTGGTATGATGTTCTTTATCTGAAATGCTGTGTTACATTTACGCCAGATATAATGAGAAACACGTCTTCCAAAACGTCAGCTTCTGCCACATCCTTTCACAGAATATTTTCTTAAAAGTCTTGGGAATCATTCACGTTTTGTTTTGTCTTTTTTTTTCAAACATTAGGCAAGGTAGCTTTATTCATATACTGTAGTGCATTTCATACACAAGGTAATATAATTAAAAGCACAACATTTAAAAGGTTTTACAAACAAAAGTTAAAGACATTTCAAATCAAAGTAAATAAATATAAAGTAAGCTCTCTCAAATTACTAAAAGAACATACAGAGCAAGAACAAGATTTTGGCAAAAATAAATAGATACATAAATAATAAAAATGCTTTAAAATACCTTTTTGGGGGGAGCTTTGTTTTTTTGAGTATTTTTTCCAGTTTTTTTTAATAATTTTTCCCTATTTTTTATATTTAATTTTTTTTTCTGTATTAAAAAAATATTTTTTCCTCTGTTTTTCTGAATAATTTTTTCCTATTTTTCTGAATAATTTTTTAAAGGGTTTTCCCTCAAAGATTAGAGAACAAACCACAATACAGTATACACGCAGTCATTCCTTTATTGAGAGCCAGTAAGTAAACATAACCATCTTATTGCATATGGAGATATGTGGGAAAGTGTCCGCTTCTGCAACAAGTCACTTTGAATTCAGAGGTTAAAAAAAAAAACACCAGCTCTGTTTTTAGGAATATTTTTTTTTCCTGTTTTTTAAAATATTTTTGGGGAATATTTTTTCCCCTGCTTTTCTGAGTAATTTTTCCTCCTGTTTTTCGGAATAATTTTTTTCAGCCTGTTTTTCGGAAGATTTTTATGACAGAAAAAAAATATTCAGAAAAAACAAAAATAAAAATACTCAAAAAAACAAAGCTCCCCCCAAAAATTGGTCAGAAAGACAGGAGTTTTTTTTTTCAAGTTAATGCAATACGCTTCCGTATTGACCTAAACCATTCAGTGATTTATAAATCAGCTTTGCATGGTATCTAAGGCTTGCCACTGTATGTTATGCTAACCAGGCGTTTTCTTTCTTCATGGCAGAATTCACCCTCAATTTCTTGTGTAATGCCTTTTCTTTTCTTTTCCTGACATGTTGATCGATGTTTTTGGTCTTTTCCGTGTACAGGGCCCACATGCGTAAAGGTGAGACCCTGAGACGGACGGTGGTGCAGGGAGGTGGGCAGCGCAAACAGGTCCTTCTCGAACAAGTGGACGGCCCCACACAAGGTTCCAAACCACACGAACTCCAGCAGCATCTGCACCAGCTGTTTCACCACTACTATGAAGAACACCAGGAGGACCATGATGATAATAATGAAGAAGAAGAAGAGAAAGAGTAGAAGAATGTGTAACACACTCCCTTGCTACACTAATGATCCTATGCATTTGCCACATGCAATCCCAGCGTGCACCTCAAAGCTACCACAGTCTTCCCATTTAAGCCCTAAAATATTTTTTTAATTTTCAGTTTCCTTCCTTTGATGGTGTTACATATTCATTAATTTCTTGTTCTGACGTTGACGGGTTTGTTTGTTTTTATTTTGCCTTTTTTTCTTTTTTTTTTTGTGACCAAAGAATACCTTCCCTGATCAATTTTAGGTTTTGTGTCAACATAGTCTACATTTTTTTTGTCTTTGTTATGTGGTAGAGCAAAAAAAAAAAACAGGAAAAGAAGAAATGCTAATCGGTTCTAGCCCACACTGAACACTTGACCTAAAAAAAAAAAAATAGAGTGGGTGCTTGAACTCAAAAAAAACAAAACAATTCCTCACGCTACACTGCCTCTCACCGCCACACTTAGTGAGATCATCTCGGCTAAGAAAAGTCACCGTACTAGATGAAACATGAGTGTATTTATTTAACTATTACTACTGCTGCTGCTGCTGCTGTTGTGTTTTTGTGTAGGCTATGTGTAATGTGTCTTTCGGGCATTCTGATAGTATCTAACCTAATCTAGATAATACTGACATCTGTTAGCCTAGGAATGATTAATCAATCATGTGAAGTAGGACAAGGCATGACTAATCAACATCTGTCATTCCGATCCTGGCTTTGTAATTTTGTCGATTTACCCCCCGTGTCGCTCCGGTCTAATAATCTTTCGGGTATGTTTTATTCAAGCAGACTTTTGTTGGCACTGCGTCCTAAATTATTGATCACGGCTCTTTCGGGTATGAATGCTGACTGTGTGAGGAAGTTTCAGTATGTATTGTTTGTCAACTATTGTGTCTGATTGATTTGAGATGATTTCAACTCAAGCACATTTTATGTCTTATTTTGGAGGGTTATTCTGTGTACTAGATAACATCAATTCTCAGAAAAGGGGGTTAAATTAGCCTTTTGACGTGACGGTGATTGGATTCCCACTGCATCCCTAAATTCTAAAGTGTAAAGTTTCAAGTCTTTTTTTCTTTCTTTTTTTTTTGCCAGCAACAAGCTAATTATTGGAAAAGAATGGCACATGTTGCTGTTTGTAAAGTGATGGTGGTTGTGATGTATTTATTTATTTATTTATTTATTATAAACAATTCTTAATTTGTGTGTGATTGTGAGTGAAAGTTCATTTCCGAGTGACTAAAAGAGGATGCACTAGATTATGTAAGCAAACTATAGAAAGAGATTTATTTTACACAACCTGTATTTGCACTCCTGAATGCCAGGATGGAACGCATCCATGCTTTTTAGTGTAGCCGCTGTGTGAAAGTCAAGCAGAATTTAATTTTATTTTTTTGTCTAATTCGTTGGAAGGACAAATGGAGAGTAGAGCTTTGTTAAACCATTATTCCCGCTCAGAGTATCGCTACTGTATGTAACTTCCAAACATTATTTCACTATCACTTCACTATTTACTTTTTGAGAGAGGGAGGGAAAAAAGATCACTGTGACAGGTACTTTTATTTTGAAAAATCAGCACCCCCTTTTTCTGTGATGCAGACAGTTATATACTCATATGATGCATATGTATAAACATGTATAAGGGCATGTATTGCTGTTCAAAACTCTAAAAAGATAAAAACAAAATGGCTGCAGTGTGTTTATGGCTGATAGAGAATAAAAGTCTACAAAGTAAGCATCTTTTGGTGCTTGTCTTTTCTGTTTTCCAATACAACAAACACAATTCCTCTCCATGTTACAACATTATATAATGTCAGTCAGTCTATGTGCAGATGTGTTTATTTGACGCTGAATAACAATTTAAATACACACTCAATGTTATGTTACATTTTGAGAATTCCTTCTTAGTATTGATCTGAAACACTGCATTTATGCTAAACAGGAGGGGGGGGGGGTGGAATTGTGCAGATTTAGATTTTTTTTTTAATTTGTGTTTTAATACAAATTTCACACCTTCAAATATGATTAAATGTTAATGAAACTTATTCTACTAGTCTAAATACGGTATTCTGGTTAATATTGCGTTAGTGTAATATGAGTTAAGAAGCAAAATCCAGCAGTTCTGATCAATATCAGAAGAAAATGACATCACAGTTGCTCAGGTCTCAGTTAACAACCAATCACAGCTCAGTTTCAGAAAACAGGTGAGCTGTGATTGGTCGTTGATTGGTCGTTGCCTAGCAACTGTGATGTCATCTTCAGTTGACAGCAAGTGGCAAAATGACCGCCCCCTGAGATGGATAAAAACGGCTGGATTTTGCTTCATAATTCATATTCCACAAATGTAATATTAACTCATTCACTGCCATTGACGGCTATAGACGTCAACAATTAATTTGAACTATTTCTATTAGTTTAACATTTTTTCCCACTTTTGTTAACAAGAGTATGAAAACCTAGAAAATATTTTTTATTTATTTTACATTTAGAACAGATATAAAATTTGTGATTAATCATGAGTTTTTTAAAGTTTTTTGTTGTTGATCAGGGGCAGACATAACAAGCTTTACTTCTTTCTGTCCTTTTTCATTCTTTTGCTTTACATGGAATTTGAATTTTGCTTTTTATTTACTTTTTTATTTTAAAAATGTATTTAAATAAAAAAAGAAAGAAGAAAAGATTATTAAGAATTAGGAGCGTCATGGGATTAAATTTTTTCCATAATTAATCGCATGACTTCACTTGCTAACTCACGATTAATCACAAATTTTATATCTGTTGTAAATGTAAAAAACATTTTTTTTCGAGGTTTTCATACTTATACTTAACAAAAGTGTGTGGGGGGGAATTAAACTAATAAAAATAGTTCAAATAATTTGTTGACGTCTATAGCCGTCAATGGCAGTGAATGAGTTCATCAGAATGTTATGTATGTAATGTTATGTTATAGGCCGGGGTGGCACGTGCCCTTGCTCAAATGTGATTGGACCGGCAGGCGGCAAATGATTGACTTATCACGGCACCCGCATGTCTTGCAATGCAGCCTGCCAGCATTTCTATCAATCAGACGCCTACTAATTGTTATGCACCTCCTTCACAGTAGCTGGCGCTATTTACCACAAAATGTTGAAATCCACCTCAAGATGACATGCTTTTGGCAATGTCATGTTGTTTTCCCCGGGAGACGTGAGTGACTGTTTGGAAGAAGAAAAAAAATTAAACCGAGTGCTGTTCCATCAAAAAAAAAAGAGAGAAAGATTAATTTAACTATAAATAAAGATGTGTGCATATACAAATCATGATAAACATAAAGTGTCATCTTTTGGCATCATAATAAAGCTCTGGTCTCAAAAAGAAATGATTAACTGAATTTTAAATAAAGCTTTCAAGTGATTGTTGACGGGTCAAACCATCCTGTTATGGAGGATATGCTGGGTTTTTAGGACACTGAAATTGAATAGCCTACTGAATATAAAATTCATTTTATGAACTTATATGTTTTAGAAATATTTACATATACCTTTAAAAATATTTTAAAATCCCAAATACCCCCGTTTGAGAACCACTGATTTAGTTTATTAATAATATACTGTAAGTAACGTTCGTTGTTAAGATAATAATATTAACCAAAATGCATTCACGATCACACTGTTGAGCTCATTTATTTACTTCTTAAACATTATAAGCCATCCATTGCCGTGCCGGCAACAGTTACACACCAGTTAAGGAGCTGTGCATTGAGTTGACATCGTACGCGTCATCAAAAGGAAGGTTTTCTGTATTTTGCCATTTCAAAACAAACAAAAAAAAGAAGAAGCGACAAATCAATTGAGAAGATGATAAGGACGTAAGGTGTTGTTGTCCCGCTCGTAATGCTCTTGTCTGGCCACGCCGTTACGTCTTTCATGCAAGTTTAGCAAAGTTGACAATTTATCTTTAAAGATGCCAGCTCCGTCTTCTTCGTAAAAGTAACACACTGGAGAGAGAAAAAATGAACAACCGAAAAGCCTATACGTACAGTCATACAATACACAAGTACAAACATTATGAAAAATGAGCTTACTTCCTAAACATGTTTATACAAAAAATGTAAGAGGTGCTTTTTTTCTTCTTTTTCTTTCTCCCCCCCCCCCCCCTCCCCCCTTGATACGCAGTTTTGAACGTTGAACTTTATTATGTTCTTGTTTTTACAACAGTTCCATGATACTGGAGGACAGTAGAAACATTTGGGACAGGACTGGTGCACAACATTAACAAACAAGTCAGTGAGTCACAACTCAAACAGAAGATATTATAGTTTCATATGATCTTATTCGTAACCCCCCCCCCCCCCCGCCCTCCCCCCATGCACTACACAATAGTCTTGGATGTTCATATATTACATATATGCTACATTCTCATATTTCTTATATCACTGATATAAAGGCAAACATATTCCAATGCAAAGTGTAAGCTCTGCTTTCTTTACATTTAAATCAGTATTATATGTTGAAGTCAGACAATTCCAACAAGTGTGACTTATAGCTCATAGCAAACATAAATATGGTTTTGTAAATTGGATTTGACATAAACTCTTAAGTCCTCTGATAGCAAGAATAGCAATTTCAACAATTGTTTTTGTTTTCTTCAACGATCACAATGTTTATATACATCACCAGAACTAAAGCAAGCTCAATTTGAACATTCGGATCTTCCAAATTGTTTTTTCGTTTTTGTGTTACACGCACAGAAATACACATAAAAATTCACAATTACTTTCCAGGAGAGGTTACAGCAGTTGATTTCTAATCGATATATTTCAAATGCATACCAAAACATCTTAAAAAAAAAAAAGTTGCTCATATGCTCAATTCATAACGTCCTAATATTGTGTGCGGCCACCTGCAGGTGGTCATAAGAATGAAGTCCATTGATTAAATGCCATAACTGTCAAATGTATGAATATTTGTGTCCTGTGCCATGTCTTTCGAGGGTCAAAGGTTGCAGAGCAGTCGTCACTGGTCGGCTTAACTGCCCCACTCGCACGTTTGCTGATGGGATGGGATGTTCTTCTCTCCTTTCTAGCCACGTGATATTCCATTAACTGCAAATGACACAGAGCCACAGCATCAAGTGGTGCCAATACACAACGTAGAAATACAGGAAGTAGGCCTACTTTTGTTGTTTGCGGGAATGTGCAAACAGTTTGAGTTTGATTGGAAATCTGGACCAAGTGTAATATCCCTGAGGAGCAAATATTTGGAATTTGTCAACAATCTTCTGAAAAATACACCTCGAAAGTGGGCCTCAAATGTGATGATGAGCATAGAAACCGGAAAAAAGATGAGGACCGCACACGTGCATGTTTATGAAGCAACACGCATCCTCCCACTGCATATTTACCACCTTTCTCATCAAAGAGATCGCTGTGTATGCCTCCAAAAAAGAAAAAAGAAACTCTAATTTCACACAGTCATTTATCAGTAGTTGTATTAATTTATTTAAATTTCACAGAGTAAATAAAGCAAATAAAAAGTACATTTTAAATGAATAAGTCATTGTTTATTTATTTTTGTTATCTTTTATATATTATTTTGTATTCACTTATTTAATTATATTATTAAATACTACAATTAATAAAACAAAACCCCCAAAAATCTTAAAGAAGTTTTAAGATATCAAAGAGATGGGCCTTTTCCCACTAGACCGATTATCGGCCGATATTTGGCATTTTGACAAATATCGACACTGGCCTTTTTACTAATCTGAAGGCCGATAACGCTGGTATCTCACTGAGCGGGGAATACTTGCGAACGTAGCGAAATTTAGGGTAAGATGTTCACAGACAGTTTTTACTTTTCACAAAACCATTTCGAACATATTCTGACAATTTTTACTGTCTGCAAAGATCTTTTGAGAACTTGTATGAACTCTGACGAAAACACAAAATTCACTTAATGAGAGACAGGAAACTTTTCATTTATGGATGTATTTAAATTTCCACTTTATTAGAAACAAAAAAAGTGATGCTGACACTGGAAACATCCCAAATAAACTTAATACAATTAAGAAATTTGGGAAAACTTTATGTCCAGTAGAAATGTACTTGCTTAGTTTTTGATTTAGCATAACACATTGATAACTCTGGAAGCTCCCTGCAATTTTTTTTAGAATTTTTAAACAAAGCTTTCAATTCTTTGTATGATTAAGATTAAAAGAAAAAGTACATTTTTAAAATTTTGACAATAACATTTTCTCTTTTACTGAAAATGAATATCAGCTTGAAATGTCGGTTATCGGTCTGTTTCAAACAGTTCCAAGGACGACAGCCATTGCTTGAAAATGGCAAATCTTGCCACAGCCTAGCTCTCAAGTCATTGTTAGAGAAAGTCGTCGAGGCTGTATTATGCACAGTCAATTTGCCAAATTGACCAAATTCAGAACAACTTGCTCACAGACACATTTGAGGGACTACGCAGTTAACAAAGATTTACTTACCCTTAAAATTGTTCGGCACAATTAAAATCGTTCGGCACAATGTGTATTATGATTTATTGGACACACACACTCGATATCCACGGTCACGTCTTTTTACGACAATGACAGCGACAGTGTTGAATGAAGGGATGAGTAGATACGTAAGCCCATGTGGAGGGGTCTTAAATGAGGCATAAGGACATTATTAGCTACCCATCATTTAGTAATCATTTCCACAGATGTAATAATAAATTAAATATGGATGAAATTTCCATTTTTTTATTTAAATGTTTATGTAATTTGTAATGTGTACGCCTGGAAACGATGCATGTGAAGTTACCTAAAGGTAATAATATATATATGTTTAATCTTACATTTAAGTTCCTGTACTGGACAGCGTCCATAGAGCATCATGGCTAAAACGCCCTAAAACGTTATGTCATGACTCTAAAGTGCCACTGGAGGGCAGCATAAACAACATTTTCCACAGCTGTTTTGGGCGCTGTCTGTGTTGGTTCGTGTTTCTTACTGGGAGGGGATGCTGGGGGAGCCGGAGCGGTGGAAGTGGATGTTCTGCCACTTGCCGTCGCGGCGGTGCCACACGCGGGTCTCCTCCGACTGCATGGTGCGAGGCATGCCGCTGCCGTCCATGTACTGGGTCAGCCGAATGTAGGCGATGCACGCCGCGTTCTCGCCGATCAGGTGAACATGTGGGTTCAAGAGGATGGTGTGCACGGGCTTGTTCCCTTTAGACAGGGCTGAAAAATCAAACCGTGTGAGAAAATGTCATTAACACCTCTTTTTTTTTTTTCCAGAACAAATTTGCCGTGGACATAACGCCCGTCAGGTGAGTATGGGTAACTTGATAGTGCCCAAACCACCCCCAAAAAACTTCTTGATGAGAACTGACTCCCATTTAATGCAAGAAACGTCAGCAGCAAGTCATCTTTCAAAAAGTTATTAAAATACACATTACAGATGAACTAATTTATTTCCTTAAAATTGGGGAATCAATGTAAACTGCATGTATTAATGTATGCATCCGCAATTTCTATTTTATTTTTTGTTGTTTGTCTGTTTCTACTTACTTTATCTGTTGAATACTGTTATTGTTTAGTGTTTTTGTTTTTGTTGAATTATTTGAGGACCCCAGGAAGACTAGCGACCACTTTGTGGAAGCGAATGGGGATCCTAATAACGAATAAATAAGAATAAATAAACACGTGAATATTGTTTGCTCACTTTATCTTTAAGACAAATATATATTTTCTGCAGATATCATCACATCTAATTTAATGCTTTAAATTTTTTTCTTTTTTTAATGCAACTTAAAACTACTTTAACATTACATACATACATGCACATACTTATATATTAGGGCTGTCAGTCGATTACAATTTTTTCATTGTAAATAATCGTATGATTTTCACAGTTAACACATGATTAATCGTAAATTAATCACACGTTATATCTGTTCTAAATGAACAATAAAATATATTTTTCAAGTTTTACATACTCTTTTTAATTCAAATAAAAGTGGACAAATATGGTTACCAAATTCTAATAATAATAATACAAATAATAATAAGTAATTCATAGTTAGAGTCAACAGTTAGGCTTAAAAGGAGTGTGAAACATTGAGTCATAGATTTGTGTTGAGGTAATAATCCGCCACTAGGTGGCATTAGTGCTTTATGTTGGACATCGGTGACAGGAACTCCACATTTTTCATTTCAAATTCAGAGAAATCGGTATTTGGAACATGAAGCTAGTCCCCAGTTTTCACAAATACAGTACATATATTTTTATCACATTTATTAGTGCTAAATTGTACAAACAGTGCATGTAAAATTGTATAAAATTTGTAATGCCTCTCGTATTTAAAGCTTCTATAAGGCATTTAAGGCTTAAGTTTTTGCTAAATCCATTTAATGACTTTTAATAGGTTTTAATGATCCGCAAAAACCCTGTCAAAAGAAAACATCCCTGGCATTGAAACAAATAAGGACATTTCTAAGTGACCACCAAACTTTTGAACAGAATATTTAAAAAGCTATTTAATCAAAATTGTCTGAGGGAACCTAGATTGTTTACGCCTGTGTATGTAAACAGATGATGCAATAACTAAAGTTAAAAAAAAACAACATTTTTGTTAACAGAAGAAAATGAAGAAGAAAATGCGTAAAAAAAAAAAAGAAGAAGAAAACTAATTGAAGCTACATCTTACATTTATAAAACTAAATAAAAATAACTATTATTATAGCAAAAATGTCCTATATTTTCGTGTGGGATCAACTTTCCAGTGGGCTTTTTTCTTATCGTACAAAAAAAGCCATTTAGAAAAAAAATAATCATAGAAGGGTTGGAGCAGTTGGCAACACTGACTCCTCTTTTGTAAACTTTCCCACATGTTCAAAGACATTTTAGTGTAAACAGTGCACATTAGCGGGAAAACACTTTAAACAACAGAAACGGCTTAACATTTTTGTCCTGACAAATAAAACCAAATGAATCTAGGAATAACTTAATTGGCAAGCCCAATCTGAAATGCAGCGACGACTATTGATAAACCGAGAATCGGTTGGTGCTTGCAACTTGATGTTGAAAAATGTGGAACTCTTTACATGTTGATGTTGGCTTGCCAAGCCATTGAGGTTTCTGGGACATAACCAGTTTATCAGAACTATTTTTACCTCGGCTGCAGACATTTCACCATTTATAGCAACAGTCGTTATTCTTGAGAGATTTTATTCCCAAGATGTGAGCATACCTGCAGGAGCTGTGAACTGATTAGAATGAAGAGTGACAAGGTCAACAATATAATTAGGTTGCAGACCATTAGCATGTAGCTTACAGTATACATTTATTGTATCAATTTTTTTTTTTTTTACTATACTCCCATCATTGCGTTTAAAATACATTGACCCATGACATTTTACTTTTCAAATTTCAGGGTACTACTTCATTCCAAAACATGCACGGTAGGTTAACTAAAGACTAAATTGCCCATAGATGGAAATGTGAGTTTGTCATTAACAAGGACATATGATACACATCATACTGTCGTGGGTGGTTTGGCCGACAAACGTTTCTTTTGGATGTTGGGCCAGCTATTTGGCGCTCTTGACCAACACCTGGCTACAACATATTTCACCTTTCAGACTTAAATGGACTGTTTAATTTATATGGTGTGCCAAATGCACTTTCAGCTCGAAGCAGCAGCTTGCATTGCTAAGAGGTCATCATCGTTTATAGGGGTGTGCCCAAAAATCGATTCTCCTAAGAATCGCGATTCTCATTTAGTACGATTCAGAAACGATTTGAAATGTCCCAAGAACGATTTTATTTAAATTATTTTATACTGTCTTGCCTTTGTTTGTGTGTGCTTTTATTGGGAGTGCTGTTCATGTAGTACCCAATTTGGCCACTTAGGGGCAGTGTGGTTCCACGCGGTCTGATACACTGTTAAGTTGTAGCCACATTAGAGAGTAGAAGGAAAAAGTCACGATCAAGTTATTCCAATAAAAGTTGTTTTTTTGCAGCGTGGAGCCGTTTTTTTGAGTGATAAAAGTGCCGCTAGTAGAGCACTAATTAGCATTAGCGAGTCAGACTGGAGTAGATTATTATGATTCCTTGAACATCTATAAATTGAAGCAAAAATCATTGTCAATCAAATCATTTTGAATCAAAAATCGTTCTTAACGCATTCACTGCCATTGACGGCTATAGACGTCAAAAATTCATTTGAACTATTTCTATTAGTTTCTCATTTTTTTCCACTTTTGTTAACAAGAGTATGAAAACCTAGAATTTTATATTGTACATTTAGAACAGTTCTAAAATGTGTAATCCTGAGTTAACTATTAAAGTCTTGCGATTAATTACAATTAAAAATGTTAATTGTCTGACACCCCTAATTTTTAATAATCTTTTCTTCTTTTTTTATTAGGGGCATCAGGCGATTCCAATTTGTAATTGTAATTAATCACATGACTTCACTTGTTAACTCACGATTAATCACTAATTTTATATGTGTTCTAAATGTACAGTAAAAAAAATTCTAGGTTTTCATATTCTTGTTAACAAAAGTGGAAAAAAATTAGAAACTAATAAATAGTTCAAATGAAATTTTGACGTCTATAGCCGTCAATGGCAGTAAAGGAGTTAATGGAAAATCGATTCTGAATCAAATCGCACACCATAAAATCGGAATGGAATCGTGAGACATTCAAAGATTCCCACCCCTCATCGTTTATATCCGTGAACTCACCGTTCTCAAAGTAAAAGCGGTGGAAGTCGTGTCCTTCAACCAGATTTCCCAGCGCCTCGGGTTCAAAAGAAGTCAGACCAGGATCACAAATCTTCCTGCGATGGAAAAGACAGAAGAATGAGCAAAGGACTGTCACGTTCAACAGATCATGAACCTGCGATGCTCGACTCACGCGTAGGCCTCAAAGTCTCCATTGTTGATAGACTCGATCAACTGCTCGGTGACTTTGATAATTTCCTGCTTGCGAGCTGCAACAGAAGATCACAAGACAACCATGACTGCACTCAACTGATGTGAAATGACTTGAGAGCAGGCAAATGTAGGTCTGAGTGGATCTGATGTTAACTCTGCCTCAGATGGTGGTCTACTCTAAAAGTTATTAGAAATGGAAGGCACTTACAAAAATATTTTCAAAAAAAACATGTGTTGTTCCTTATCAAAGCAGAACGCCTCCCATGACTAATAGTGAAAGAAGGTTCCGGAATTGATGATGGCACAATTCCTTTCACCCAACGAAATGGACAAAAACCAAACCAGGGTTTCCCCCAGAAAACTTGCTAAGCATGGCCCGCCAAGACTATAAAGCACTGGGGGAAACCCTGTTTACTGTTTGACTCAATAATGCGTTGAATTACCTTTAGTGTTATTGGTGCAGGCTGGAGGATATTAAAAACATGACTTATTTCGTGCAACAAAAAAACATTTGTTATATACTGTATATATATATATATATATATATATATATATATATATATATATATATATATATATATATATATATATATATATATACGGTACTTTGATGAGCACAGTACATACAGTATAACAGCTAATGTTATGGTAAGAGGGGAATAGGGCGTGCCAGAAAGCATATGCAATTTTTCTTTACTCACAATACAAAAGAATGATTATAAGAAGCAATGAAAGTCATCTAAATCAATTTGGAGGATGGAGACGTCGACATATATCACACAGCGTATTATGATCATCTAATCTGATTTTCAACATGATGTGATTTTAAAGGCACTTTACATCGCGTGAGCAGTTTTCTTTCCAGTAGAAGGCTGGCTGACACAAGAGGAACCAGGTGGCGCGTCCTCCCTCCCCAGCACATCACAACAGAGGGACTTACTTTGAAATGAGGAGGTGGGAGTCTGCCTTGACTCAGACATCTGTGAGGAACGGCTCTTTGAGCTCAAGATACCGCTCACTAAGCTGCCCAGACGAAGGGCTGCAAGAAGTTGCATAAGGGGAGAGTGCGCGTGTGCGTGTTTATGCGAGGAAAACGTAGATAAGGATTATGTAGAGGGGGGGGGGGGGGGGGGGAATTATATTCTTGACATAATATAAGGACAGACAAAAAGTGGCCAAGTAGAAACATGTATGCAAAACTGAAGTTATTGCATCTGTGACGCACATAAACCACCAACGAAAAGAATGAAAGGAGTGGCATGACACTCGGAGGAAGGGAAAGTCTGCAGTTTGCTGTCAAGTGGAAACAAGGTGCAGTGCACTGTCATTGTGTTGGTTGGGGAAAAAAGGAAATAAAGGAAAGCACACAGTGGAAAGATCCATGTGAGCAGCACAGCTGCACACACGGTAGGTGTCAACCACTCACAACTTGTCCTACCTTTAACGTCCTCATCTTCTATGGTGGTGTTGGCACTCTCAATAGACTCCTTAACAATAAAATACAATAAATAAATAAAACATTAACAATAAAATAATCTAATATATCAGAATGAAGTTGAAGCAATGTCATTTTGTGAGAGTAATAATTATTGTTCTGTTTACTTGACGAGCCATATTTTGTTAGCATATTAGCATAAACACCTAGTTACTGTTACGATATACTGTTAAGTAAACGTGCTTCTTTAAGGAAAGTGTGTAGGATTTAGTGCCATCTAGTGGTGAGCCAATAGAATGAAACGTGCACTACGGCGTATCAGGCAGACCACACTTCCAAGCCTATCATCAAATACTACCATTTAAAGTGTGCGAGCAAGAACTCGTTGCAGTGGCTAACAGGAGCGGCTAGCAAGAACTAGCTGAAGTGGCTAACAAGAGCGGCTAGTGGGAGAAGCTAGCAAAATGGAGGCTGCGAGAAAATGACGGACAATCGGGCGGGCGGGAGGTTATGCACTCGCTAATGCTAAATGCTATCTTGGTTGACAGTTCAACAGCGCTAAACAAGTCAATAAAAGAAAACAGCTTGCGTTGTCTGAAAGGCTAGTGGTGACAGCAGTAAATAGGAGGACTACATTTCCCACGATTCTTAGACGCAAAAGCAGGAAGTAGTTCTGGACTGGTCAATGTATATTGCTTGCTACTAATTACATGTGGATGTTTTTTTGCGTGCATGTTATTGAAATCAATAATGTTTTTTTTTATGAATAAATAATCAGAGTCTTATAGTCATTCAGATCATAGTATTCTGCAAAGCTTGATTAAAAAAAATATATTTTCTTGTTATATAAAGATGAAATGTCTAAAGCATTACCTTGTTTCCATCCACAGGATTGTGGATCACAGTCGTCTGTGGTTCCTAAAAAGAGTATGTGAGACCACGTGTGATTTAACATCACCACCTTCATCATCATCATCATCATCATCATCATCATCATCACACCACAGAATGTCTTTGTAGCCTATCAAAACAAATGAACCCAACATTCATTGTAATAAAAGATGTGTTTGGATTTGGTTTTGTGTGCCTAATATCTTAATTGTTCCCATGGTTACTGTATTATACTATATCATAGTAGTAGTAGTAGTAAGGTTAAACTAAAGTCAGTCTTCTGTCTATCTATTCTATCCATCTATCTAATCAAATGGCTTTTGTAGAATCCCTCCCACTGGCCAACTCTGACCTTCTAATCACTCACCCAGATTACACTAGATTATAACATCATTGTGTGTGTGTGTGTGTGTGCGTGCATGTGTATTTGTACACAGATGAGAACATAGACCAAGAAAGTGATATCCCCATGTTCATGCGTAATCATCTACACAGCAAATCGGAGCACAGAGTCATTTGACGTCATGCAGAGTGACGGTCATGTGACCCGATATGCTTGACCAATCACAGCATAGACAGAACCAAACCATTAGGGAATGCACACTGAGCCAAGGAGGCGATATATCTTCACACGCCAATCTCACATAGACACGCATACGCAGCAGCAATCACAAAACATGCCTTCTTGCCATGAATCACATGCAGACGGATGAAGTTGGTATTGACATGCATACGGAGGGGAGGGACAGGAGAGGCATTCTCTTTGAGAAAAGTGCTTTTGAGGTAGAGGCTGCCCCTTACTACAAATTATTTCAAATATTATGTTGCATTCTGATAAATACTACATTTGTGGAATATGAGTCATGCAGCAAAATCCAGCCGTTTTTATCCATCTCAGGGGGCGGCCATTTTGCCACTTGCTGTCGACTGAAGATGACATCACAGTTGCTCGGCACTCAGGCAACGACCAATCACAGCTCACCTGTTTTCTGAAGCTGAGCTGTGATTGGTTGATACTTGAGCCCTGAGCAACTGTGATGTCATTATCACTCGACAGCAACTAGCAAAATGGCTGCCTTCTGATATTGATACAACTGCTGGATTTTGCTGCTTAACGCATATTCCACAAATGTAATATTAACCATAATACCGTATTTAGACTAGTGGGGCTGCATAGAACATATTGTCAAGAAATTTTGGGGGGGTCACTTTCGCTTTAAAAATCACACCAATTTTACCAACCTAATTTAAGGACGACGTATTGCTTAGTGTCCAACATGCATATGGCTTTTTCATTCAAATGTTACACAGCCATAAAAGCCAGCTCATTCAGGGATAGCCCAAACATGACCTACACATTTTCGCCCCATCTAATGACCGCAACATTAGGTACAACTGGAAATTCAAATGAGGTCCAATACAAAAACTGTATCCAAATTCATTGGAGTGCATTCTGCATTTAACAAAGGTAAACTCACACTAGCTAACTTGCTCGTCGACATATTAACACCATTATCAGTATGCGTATTTTTAAATATTTTTAAATTCTCATATGTAATAACTTCATTCTCGCAACATTAGTAGTTTATTCTTCCCATAATATTATGACTTCCTTCATGTAACATTACAACTTTTTTTCATAACTTTACTTTTTTTTCAATTTGTAAATGTTTACAGTCAAATTAATTACTTAAGAGCAAGAACGCCTCTTAATTTTAGGCATCACAGTTATAAACCACGGTATATTTTGTTAACTCAATACCTCAATCAATCTTTGATCTATTTTAGATGCAGTGTATGTATTGGGTCTCGTTAAAACATGCAGGTGCACCCAATGAAGGGGCATAGAAGTGTGTTCTCAAATGAAATAATCTCGACGAAAGCCCGAGATCCAACACAAAAAAATGATGTGAGACAAAAAAGTGAACCTGTACCTCATCCACACTTAGGAATGAGAAAGGTGAGAAGCAGTGAGGTTGACGGCTGGTTGGTTAAGGAATGCACGGATTTGTGGATGAAGGTGTGGGTGTGGGTGAGTGTGTATACCAGTGCAGGGGCAGGGCCAGTGTCTTTAGGACTGGTCGCTGTGTTTGCTTTGTTGTTTACCTGCAAGGGGGCAGTGTAGAGGGAATATGACACTCATAAACGCACACACGTGCACACTCGCACTTTTACATACAACCTGAACACAGACCACAGTGATTGTCTGAATTGATGAGTCCCGAATTGATCACCTTCAGTGTGTTTAATCAAATCTGGAAGGATTTAACATGTCACCATTGATCTGTATGTCTCTGTATTCAAAAAAACAGGCGTCCTTCATAGATTGTTCCTACTGTGGAGCATCTAAATTAACTCATTCACTGCCATTGACGGCTATAGACGTCAAAAATTCATTTAAACTATTTTTATTAGTTTAACTTTTTTTCCCCACTTTTGTTAACAAGAGTATGAAAACCTAGAAAAAAAATATTGTACATTAAGAAGATACAAAATTTGTGATTAATCGTGAGTTAACTATTTAAGTCATGCAATTAATTACAATCAAAAAAAATTATCGGCTGACGCACCTAATTTTTAATAATCTTTTCTTTTTCTTTTTTTTTTATCGTGTCAGTAATTAATTGCTAACTCACGATTAATCACAAATTGTATATCTGTTCTAAATGTACAATATTTTTTTCCTAGGTTTTATACTCTTGTTGACTATTGAAGTCATGCAATTAATTACAATTAAAAAAATTAATCACCTATCTCCCCTAATTTTTAATAATCTTTTATTTTAATTTTTTTAATCGCGGCAGTAATTAATTGGATGACTTTAATAGTTAACTCCCGATTTATCACAAATTTTATATCTGTATAAAATGTGTGTCTGTATCCTAGGTTTTCATACTCTTGTTAACAAAAGTGTGGGGGGGGGGGGGAATGTAAACTAATAGAAATAGTTCAAATGAATTTATGACGTCTATAGCCGTCAATGGCAGTGAATGAGTTCAAACAAATCCAGGAATTTGAACTAGCCACTGGCCTCATAACATCCCAGCAATCTACACTTCATCCTGCGAGACATCAGCACAGTGATGGTCTAAAGGAGTAACTCCACAACTCCATTTTCTTTCTCTATGGCTAAATTTATTAGGGATGGGTGATTACTGATACCAGTTGTCACTATCGGGCCCATACCGGCCCCTTTTTACTGTATCGGGTACTTGAGGAGTCTGCTGATTTCAGGCACTGATACTAACGGCAAATAAAAGCTGACATTGAGTAAGTCTTCATCGGCAGCAAATCATCTTTTCCGTGAGAAAGAAACATACACATAGAATGAATATTGTGGTCCCTGGCTACTACTATATTGCGGATTTGGATTTGGGTCCAAAATTCCTATATTACAGGGTTTATCTTGGGTTGTACCTCGCTAGATTGCAGATTTTTCAGACATTATTAACCCTGCGCACCCGCGCCGCTCCCCACCCCTCACAGATTTACTGTATTCATGATTTATTTATTTTATTAAATTTACAAAGTTAACAATCCAATCTAATCCGTTTTATTTCTATAGCACATTTTATAAATAAGCGTGTCCAAAGTGCTGCACATAAAGAGCCACACACTATCATGCACATAAATCTAGTAAAACCAACTATAAAAATAAAAAAGTCAATACAATAGGTAAGATACAATAGGTAAAATAAAAAAGAATACAGTAAATAAAAAATAAATAAAAAGACCCCGAGGACCACTGTTTAGAAGGGTGGGAACTGTGTGGTGGCAAAGTAGCAGTGCAACTTGTCCCCGATAACAAAACAAAACAAAAAAAACTTTTTTTATATCCTCCACTTTGCGGAAATGCACCTATCGTGGGTGGGCGTGGAATGGAACACCGGCGAAAAATGAGGGAACACTGTAGTACGAAAATCCCTAACATTTATGTAAGGGGACCAATAATGACAAAGAGAAAAACTATGATTACCAAAAAGAACCAGAACCAAGAAATAACCAAAAATTGACATATTTATTGACTTATTGCAGCGTAGCAAAGTGTCAACAAAATGCCGACAATAACAATAAAATAATTCATTGCAAACAGCAAAGGGCTGCATTTAGTCTTTCGCACATTGCATTGTTTCTTAGTTAATTTATTTTAAAGGGATACTTGACTCATTGAGCCATTTTCAGCAGTTATAAGTTATAAATGAATAAATTAATTTGATAACGTCATTATTTTTCTTGCACAATTAAAACAAATGTTTCCACTTGCTGTCGACTGAAGATGACATCACCTGTGCTGAGGAAGTAGGTAACGACCAATCATGGCTTACCTATTTTCTGAGTTCGGTCAGCAAACTGAGCCATGATTGGTCGTTACCTGTTTCCTGAGCACAGGTGATGTCATCTTCGGTCGACAGCAAGTGGAAAAAATAGTTTTTAAAAGTATAATTGTTCATGAAAAATAATGAAGTTATCTCATTCATTGTATCAAAATATTAACTTTTTACTGCTGTAAATGGCTCAATGAGTCAAGTATCCCTTTAAAACAATAGCTGTAGAGTAAATAAAGATTTTAAATGGCCACAATTTGACTCTCAAATTACCATTTATTCATGTGGGGGAAATTATTTAGAAATCTGAATAAAAACATCAATGTCAGGTTAGGTTAAAAAAAAAACATCCTTTTGTGGAAGTCTTTCTTTTTTCTCTTCTTTTACTACAATGTGAGGATTAGTTAGATTTTGCTGTAATGGGATGAGATGAGGTCACATGGATGATGGATTTACTCCCATCGTAATGGGCGTTTTTAGCGTGATAATATTGTCGGCCAGAGTGCGACCGACCGGGAGAAGAAAAGAAAAGGATGATCCTACGAGAAATGTACCTCAGCCAATGTAGTCTGCGTCACCACTGTGAGATCAAGCAAATAAATAACCTTCGCCCGCCGCCTGGCGTGACTTTCCCTGAATGATGATGTCGCTAAGTGCACAATGCATAATAATTATCTTTGATGCTCCTCAGACAGCAAACATTCCATCAGAATTATGCATGAAACAAAGCTTTCACTTCGCTTTGCGTATTAGCCACTCACCTTAACGCCGTCGGACTTTTTGTTCAGCAAACTCTTGGCTGCTGTGGGCCAAAAGATGGAAAAAAAACAAATTTCAGCGCAAAAAAAATGAGAGTACGACAATCTGGGGCGTCAGGATTCACTAACATGCAGCAAGCGTATCAAGACATTTGTGCTTAGTTCGATACAAAATCAACTGCAAAATCTCAAATCCAAAGCAGCATTTCCTTCTGGTGAGGTTATTTTTCTTCCAGGTATTAACGGGCATGAGTGCATAGTGGATTGCGTGTATTTAGCAAGTGACGAATTCCAAGACTCCCGCAGGAGTGATAAGTTGGTGATTTGCACTCACATTAGCATGCGCTTATCCTCTAGTGACATTTGTCAGAGCTGAGAGAGCGTCTTAAAACTGCATGCTACGTATATCCGGCTAAGGATTTTCCTTTAATCATACACAGTAGTAGCATTTTTTATTTTTTTTGCAAGCGTGCAGTGCCTTATCAATACCAATCAATCATTTTGTCTCCATGCATACTGTAAGGGATTTTCTGTTCGGACTAAGAAAACAATAACAAATTCATGATTAGGCCCATTCTTGCTTCCTAAAAATTCTTACCTCAAATTGAAACCACAATCCAAACAAAAGGAAAGAAATTTGCAACAACAAAAAAAAGACAATGATGAATAAAAAGTGACACAAATGCTCTGACACTTTACGGTAGACTAAAGAGAGAAAGCATGCAAGCAAAAGACTGAGGGAAAAAATGAAATGTCAGAAAAAACTGTAACGGCACAGACGGAGGAGAGCTCAGGGAGAGATGATAGTGAAAAAAATACGACTGTTTAGCTATGGCATCTCGGTGTCAAGATCATCATTATACCGCAGATAAACAGATCGAAGACATTCCAAAATTAGCTTTTCAACTTAATGAGCTTTTCATGACATACTACACAATACAAAACTACACAGAAAAAAATGCAACTCAGCAGTAAGCAATAGTTATACTTCCAATATTTGAGTAACTTCAAGGAAATGGGAATGACAAAAAACATAATCAGAAGCTAAAGAAGTCAAAGAACATATGTGCTTGGCACAAACTAAGTGTGCATGTGTGTGTGTGTTACAATTAAGTTAAACGGTCTGATCATTTTAGTGTGTGCCCAAGTCACCATATGCATCGCACATGACTCTGGACTGTAACATCAGCGCTAAAATTAGCATTAACAACATGAGAGGTGGCCTGGCTGGTCCACTAGCATTATAGAGCAGTGTTTCCCAGCATTCACTGAGGTCGGGCCATGGTTGTTATAGTTGACGAAAACGAGCGAAAAAACTAAAATTGGAAGGGGGGGGGGGGGCTTATTAGCAAACAACATTTTATGTTCATTAAACTAACTAAAATCAACTATAAATGTCTTTCATTTTCATATTTGCAAGTTATTTTCATTCATGAGTTTTCAGGGTTTATTTTAAATGAATTTATTATAGGGGTGTCAGGCGATAAAAAAAAAAAAAAAGTTTAATCGTAATTAATCGCATGACTTCAATAGCTAACTCACAATTAATCAATTAATATGTTCTAAATGTACAATAAAATGTAAAAAAAAAAATCGAAGTTTTCATACTCTTTTTAACATAAAAGTGGGAAAACATGTTCAACTGTTTTTAACAGTTCTATTAAACTAATAGAAATATGGCTGCATCTTTTAGTCATTGATACAGTTATTTCATTATAATTCATTATAAGTAATTTCATTATAATTCGTAAAATTGAGTTAAAATAAAAAAGATGTACTGTAAAAAACGAGTGTGATATTGATTTGTGTTGGTCATTTTTCTGCCACGAGATGGCATAATTGCATTTATAAGATGTTTGTGCCTTTTTCTTTTCATATTAAGATCTATCTCATCTTTAACATAAAGTAACTTGTGAAATTCCGCAAAACTGTCAAATACAACTTGACCCAGTTTCCACAAATATTTCGACGTGGACATGTCTGCTGCGTTGTGACCGGAATTCTCCCAGTACAGTCTTTCCAAGTAAGGGACGGTCATTAATCGCGCGTAAAAAAAAAAATGGTGGCATTAAAGGAACTTTAAATTAACTTGAAATGAACGCACTGAAGTGGAAGGAAGCACTATTTTTGAGAATTTTACTTGAATACACTTAAAATACTCCATACATTAAAAAAATAATAATAATAATAATAACTAAACTAAAACAAACCATTTTCAGGTCAAAATACGTTAAACTGAGTAATTTCCTGTGGCACACGTCGGTGGTTGGAAATCACTGATATAGACAATTAAAGTGCCGGTAGGCAATGACCACGATGCTTTACTACAGATGATTCCACTTTCTATCCAAGCCTTGACCAGCAAACTGAAAGAGACATACCTGAGAAGTTTCTTGTGACCAGCAAAGTGGTCAGTATGGCCCCCTGCAGTGATAGGAAGGGAAGGAAAGGGCAGGCGGTGATAACGGTCGGAAGGGAAGAGAAGACAGGATGACTGATTAGAAAGTTACAGAAAGAAAAAAAAGAGTCTGGCACTTTAAGGGTTTCGGAAAGTGAGTCATTACTTTTATGTTATGTTAGAGGCGTCTTGAGGGTCAAAGACATAGAGATAGAAGTCAAAGATGGCGACAGGAGTGGCAGAAATAGAAAGCCCCCGTCTCGCCAAACGTCTCACCTTGAGTTTCCTCCTGGCGTTGAATTTTTTCAGGCACTCCACAGTCTCCTGCCTGTGCATCATGGAAGCTACAGTGGACCGTTGCTACAGGAGGATGGAAATCGAAGGAATGTGAGGCAAAGCAAACAGTAGCAGGTCAGCCTGTGGTAATGTGACACATACGCAGATCCAGGGATGTTTGAGGGCCTCTGAGGCAGTGATGCGTTTACTGGGGTTGATGGTTAGCATCTTGTTGATCAGATCTTTGGCCTCGGGAGTTACGGTGTCCCACTCGGGGGATGGGAACTGTCAGACAGCGTCAAAGTCACAAACATTGACTACAATGGTAAAGAGAAGTCAAACTTCAAGACATGCTAAACAATGTATCTCAATAGCATTTCCGCTATATCAAAAGTAGCCGGCTAGGCTAGTGAAATAGTCAACGGTAGGATAACACGAATCTTATTACAACTAATATTACAATTACTCTGATTTAGTCAGCCGCTTGGTAGATGCTCAAGTTTCCGAGTCAAAATGAATGGAGAAAGATGACATCTGGTCATTCTAACTCAACAACAAAGCATATTTTAAAACAGGCGGCAGTAAATAATTCCTACCAAGCAGTCTGGATCAGTGTTTCTATTTTAAAGTCAACCTTAAACATTTCTTGACAATTATATGTTAAATGTTACCTCACTAGTCTAAACATGACATTCTGATGGATATTACATTTGTTTAATATGAATTATGAAGCAAAATCCAGCCATTTTTATCCATCTCAGGGGGCGGCCATTTTGCCACTTGCTGTCGACTGTAGATGACATCACAGTTGCTCAGGGTTTATGGAACGACCAATCCCAGCTCACATGTTTTCTGAAGCTGAGTTGTGATTGGTTGTTACCCGAGCAACTGCGATGTCATTTTCACTCGACAGCAAGAGGCAAAATGGCCGCCTTTTGATATTGATAAAAACTGCTAGATTTCGCTGCTTAACTCATATTCCACTAACGCAATATTAACCAGGATACCATATTTAGATTAGTAGGGTTGCATAAAACCTATTGTCAAGATTTTTTTTTTAAATAAAGATGAAGGTGTGTCTGATGTGAGGATTTTGCTCGATGCCAGCAATATGTTAAATCTGGACATATTTACAATATTTTAAGTGATGTCACATGCCTCTATAAAGCAATGTAAAATAATGATTGAATTGATTTATTGTGAATTCATTAATTAGTTAATATCATCGTATGTGTGTGTCTGCATGCATGCGTATGACTGTACTTACGTCATAGGCCCCAGCCTTGATTTGTTGGTAAAGGCGGTGCTGGTCTTCATCCCAGAATGGAGGGTAGCCCACCAGTAGAATGTACAAAATCACTCCTGGGGTGGTATGACAGTTGCGGTTTAATACACAAAGAGCAAATAAGTAGCGCAATGTATCCAAATCTGACTGCCCAGTTACATGAGAAAGATGCAAAAGAATTCTGGAAGTTTGTGTTTGCGTAATTGAAAATGACTGAGGCTTGCTTCAATTCATACAAACAGCAGTTTATTTACCGCAGGCCCACATATCCACTGGTTTCCCATATGGATCTTTCCTCAAAACCTCAGGAGACAAGTACCCTGGGGTACCAGCAAAGCCTGGAGAAGTGAAATAAAGTCATGGAAGAAATATGAAGAATGATCTGCTGAGACTGTGACAAACCAACCAGTGAGTCAGTTTGGAAAACTGATTTGCGAATACTCACCAAACCATGCCTGCTGGTCCCCCTGCACCTCGATAGCCAGCCCAAAGTCAGCTAACTTGACAGCCGCCCCCTTCAGCTTACTGGCCAATAGAAGGTTCTCAGGCTGCAGGGGGGCGGAGTCAAACAGGTTAGAGGTGAGAGGTCACACACCCTTGCAACAAGAGGCCCCAAGACACGGATCTAAAACCAGATCAGTCCAACCAAATCCTAATCAACAGTATTAGGGGTGAAAGAACTCAAG
The DNA here is from genome assembly GCF_054856555.1 of Leptonotus elevatus. Classification (NCBI taxonomy): domain Eukaryota; kingdom Metazoa; phylum Chordata; class Actinopteri; order Syngnathiformes; family Syngnathidae; genus Leptonotus; species Leptonotus elevatus. The sequence goes on from NC_141246.1 coordinate 12,074,750, forward strand.
TGCTCTTAAACCAGTGCCTTGCTGCCACTTATGCGGTTCAGGGTTGTGGTGAACTGAGCCTGAAGACGAAAGGTGGACTACACCCTGAACTGAGCGCGAGCCAATCGCAGGGCAATTGTGAATCCAATGTCCCAACTCCATGAAAGACGGCTATTTGAACCACGACACTACCAATAGTCACAGGCACATGCGGCGCAACATGACGAGAGACAACTGCGTGTTACACTTTGTATACTGACTCAGACAAATGCAATGTGCTCTTCTACGAGCATACCAACCCACTGCTCCAGTCCATGAGTGGGAACAAAGTGCTAATAGCAAGGAAAAGACACAGGTGGTGTAACAGGAGGAGAGGGTGACAAAACAAGAGCCGCATGAGTTTAGCACAACAACCCTTGTAGAGTATCAGCAATCCGGATACAACACAAACGCTCTCTACAGAATGAAGCTTTCGTTCTAATAAATCTTTGTCATATCAGCTTTCTTTGCCGATTGGCTGGGATAAAACTAGAGCTGTCAAAATTAATCGATGAATCCACAAGTAATCAATTATCAAATGAATCGACTATTTTAATTATCCAGTCATCGTTTTGAGTCATTTTTTCATTCAACCGTTCAAATCCTCTGATTTCAGCATATCAACAGTAATTATCTGATGTGTTTAATAAAAAAAATTATAATAATTGAAATCACGATGCAAATACGAAGTGCAAAATAAACACCAATCACTGGTTAATAAACAGTCATCAGGAGTGAAAAAAATGCTTTTGTAATACACATTAATGCAAAATTATGAATCTGTTAAATTGATTAATCAAGCGAATAATCGATAGATTAATCGGTTCTAAAAAATATTCGATAGTCTTTAGCTTCTATAACCAAATATCATCACCCTCTTAAAATAATTGCCATTTTTTGCAAAACAAACAAACAAAAAAAGGTCTTTTTGCCTAAATCATCTTCTCATGATGTCAATGGTTACATTTTTTGTGTTTCCTGAACAATCTGAAAAATGACTTAGGTGATTATTTTAAGGCATCCATATGGTTCGTGACGCCTGTGCATTTGCCGTAAAAATGAGCGCATCATCATTTTCGTCACGAGGGGGGCCGCTTCGATTGGCCGGGAGCCGGCTGCATTCCATGCCACAATGGCACACAGCGGAAAAAAATGCCCTCTTTTATCTGCATTAGTCAAGAAAAACAACAAAAATACAAAAACAAAGCACAAGAAGCACAAGCAGGGTCAGTGTTGACCACATTAAGCTGAACTGAACAAGATGCAGACGCAGAAAAGGTCTTTTTCAACCTTAGGCCGTTTTAGATAGCATTGTGTCATGAATTATACATTTTCTAACATTTACAGAATCTAAGCACAGACATCGTGTGAAATTGACAGGACAGACCTGGGACTCGGTAGGACAATTGAGCATGCCTACATAAAATGCCTCATTAAAAAGCCTTCTGAAATCTTCAAATTGGAGGATGACGACAGTCGTTCAGTATTACTCTGTTTCCTGTCACACGTGTTCAGAACTTGCTAGAACATATTCACGAGTGCTTTCTGGCTGCCTCTTTCCTTCACATACAACCCCCCGGCGGGAGGCTTTAAGCATGCAGACGAGTGTTGGAATATTCATGACCAAGGAAAATCATTCAAATCACAGCCTGGTTTCTACATAATTATGCAAATGAGGGTCCTGATTTGTGATTGCGCCTGTTCCTGCCACTCCAGCGCTACGCTTTAGACACCAGCATTAACAAGTAAATGCAATAAAGATTGTGATTCTATGCTACTAACTATTATTAGCAAATTATTATTATTATTATTTATCTTGAAAAAAAAATGTCTTGAGCCAAGAGTGATGAATCAAGAAACGGTTTAAAACTGCAAAGAGCTCAAATTTAAAAATGACATCCAGATTTAATCAAAATGATGAACTCATCAGTCATCGTTACATAAATGAAATAGTAAAACCATACTTTAAAACAATAATAATTCTTATTTAAAAACAAATAACTTCATTCAATTATGTAACTGGTATCGTTTTTCTCCCCCCAAAGATGCATGCTAGGAGATTTGAACCCTTGACAATGTCTGTATTTGTGAATGTGAGTGTGAACGTATGCGCCATGTGATTGGCTGGCAAGCAGTCCAGGGTGTGGCCTGCCTCTGGCCCAAAGTCAACTGGAATAGGCTCCAGGTCATGCGCAACCCTAATGAGGATGAGCAAAATAGAAAATGGATGGATAGATGGAATGATAAGTTAGAAATCAGATGGAAGGGTGCTCCCCCCCCCCCCCCCCCCCCCCCCTCGTTGAATACTTAAAATGATTAATGATGAAATAAATAAAATACAGAAGGGATCTTTTTGTGATGGAGTCTGTTTGAATGAACCAGAGTATTGAAAGATATACACTCAGCGGCCATTATAGTAGGTATACACACAATCGGGTTAAAAAAAACATTAAAAATAGAAGACGACTTGAATTTGAGTGGCCTTATTTAGCTACAAATAGTATCAATTAAATGGAAAGTCAACCTCAAACATTTCTTGACAATAATATGTTCTATGTGACCTCACTATAGTCTAAACATGACATTCTGATTTGTGGAATATGAGTTACGCAGCAGGCGGCCATTTTTCCACTTGCTGTCGACTGAAGATGACATCACAGTTACTTTGGGCTCAGGCAACGACCAATCACAGCTCACCTGTTTTCTGAAGCTGAACTCTGATTGGTTGTTACCTGACACCTGAGCAACTGTGATGTAATTTTCGCTCGACAGCAAGTGGCAAAATGGCCGCCTTCTGATATTGATCAAATCTGCTGGATGGTGCTGCTTAACTCATATTCCACTAATGCAAACGTTAACCAAAATACCGTATTTAGACTCGAGGGGCTGCATAGAACAAACATGTGGGGGGGGGGTTGACTTCCCCTTTTATGCTACTCCACTGAACATTCCAACTAAAACAAACAAAATATTTCTAAAACAGAGCATCATCATCTTTTAAAAGTCACCATTTTTGATACCGGATCTCATTAGATTGTGCAGGAGAACTTCAGCAGTAGAGGTTGTCTATCACAAGAGGAAATGTCCCACTGTACCTCTTAATGTTGTTCCGCCCCTACTGTCTCTTTGAATATAACTGTCGGTTACGGAAGGTGGAGACAGTAACCAAGGACGAAAGGGGAGGGGACGTACAAACCTTCAAATCCCTGTGGACGATCCCATTAACATGGCAGTGATGGACACTCTCCAGAATCTGTTGGATGCAGTGGCTGAGGGCAGAAGGAGAACAGGAATAAGCGCACAGCGATGTTACGTAATAATACAGGATGTATAGCAAGGACGTGAAAAGGAGGGAGAGGCGAGGAAAGAAGCCCATAGCAATTCGTCATGTCTTCTTTCATCAGACATTTATGTATGATGTTGTCGACTAACCAAAGCTACGGCACTAGAACACTGTTATCCCGCGTTCCCTTCTACCGTCATCTCCGGAGAAATGGCTGGCACCGTGAGGTAGGCGGCGTATGATTAATACCGGAGGCTATATGTCGTTAATCACCTTTATAAATAGCTCTCCGAGATGCCTCAGAGGAAATGCAGCTGCATCACACCTCGGAGGCCACCGTACGTGAAACACACAAAAAGCCGCACGCGGTTGTTTTGTGCCAGGACAAGCCAGACACGCGTGGGGCGGCCTTAGAGGAATGTACGCGTTACCTGGCATCAGCCTCGCTGTAGTACTCGCGGGCCACGATGTCCTCGAAAAGCTCTCCTCCCGTCACGCTGATGGACACAAGACAATGTGTTAGTCTGTCTCTATTCAATGCAATGACTCGTAATACTCGTCTATCAAATACGTCTTCATCCATTTCATATTGTATATGAACTCATTCACTGCCATAAATTCTTTTTTTTTTTTTTAAGATTATTAAAAATTAGGGGCAAGAGGCGATTACAATTTTTTTATTTTAATTAATCGCATGACTTCACTAGTTAACTCATGATTAATCACAAATTGTATACCGGTTCTAAATGTACAATTAAAAAAGGTTTTCATACTCTTGTTAACAAAAGTGGAAAAAAAAGTTAAACTAATAGAAATAGTTCAAATGAATTGTTGACGTTTATAGCCGTCAACGGCAGTGAATGAAAAAAAGAAGAAAAGAAAAAAAGAAAAAGCTTTAACATTACCTTTTTAAACTGCACAATTCACCTTTAAACTAAAAGAAATATGGCTGCATCTTTTAGTCATTGATGCAGTAATTTCATACGAATTCATAAAATTGAGTTCAATTTGAATTAAATTAAGTGAGATATTGATTTGCATTGAGATAATTTTTCTGCCACTAGATGGCATAATGGCTTTTGTAATATGTTGTTTGCATTAATCGCGCGTAAAAAAAATGCGTGGCGTTAAAGGAACTTTAAATTAACGCACTAGTTTGACACCCCTAATATTAATATTTTAAAGCGGAGTTGTCAAACTATAATTGAGATGATGTGGTTGCACAAGTGTACACACCCTCTTATAACTGCAGCTGTGGATGTGTTCAGAATGAACCAATCACATTCAAACTTATGCTAAATGGTAGTCAGCGCATATCTTAGCCCAGTTAATTTTACGTGATTGCCCCTGCGTTTGATATGATCATTAATCATTTATAAGGCTAGTTTTAAAGAAAAAAAATGCAGCAAGCGAGCTTTGAGTTTGATACTCATGATTTAGGTTACGTTTTGATTGCCATTTGCTAGTTTGAAAAAGATAATAATAATTTAAAAAAGAATATGAAAAGAAAGAATAGAATAGAAATTAAAGAAAATTTAATTCAGCAACAATGCATCCATTACTAATCAAACCATGTGGCATCTTAATCACTACATTTATTAATCTTACAGAATTTATCATGAGGCAGGAAAAGTTTGTAAAAGTATTACAAATTTTGTTGGTATTTACAAACAGAACTCAATAGACTACAAAACAGCTCTCCACGAAAACTCTTGAAGAGGGTTGGTTTATTTTCCAGAATTCAGATAAACATATTAAAGCTAAAGTATATCTGACACAATATGGCCGAGATAGCAAAAGACAAATGTTAAACAGGTGAATTTTGGTTTCCATCTTTCAAACTGATTGCATTTTTTCTAACTTCCTCTTTTTTTTAAGTGTTTTATATTGTTACGGAATTCAAATGATGTACAAAAAAAAAATCTTAAAAAAATCTAAAAATAACTCAAATGTGTGACTTACAGATCAAACACCAAATAGTGGAAGCCCTCCTCTGATATGCTGTCATGAAGGCGCACTGTGGAGATGAACAAATCAAAGAAATACAACTCAAAGACGTAATCTCTTTTTTTTTTAGGCAGAAGCAGGGAGAGGTTTTTTGTCCTTTGTGACGAAATTGGGGGTTAAGTGACGTCGTGTAATTCAGCGTAAAAAAAAATGTAATTGGCTGAATGACATAATTGTAATTGGTTTGTACATGGTAATGTAGATATATGGACTGCCTTGTGAATTCTTAACAGGTGTACAGTATTATAAATTCATATACGGTATACCTGCTTAATCAAAGGGCATCCATTGCAATGCAAGATAAGGTAAGTATGCCCATACAATAATAAAGTTCACTTTTGATAGCCTGTCGTAAAGGTATTTACAAATATTTTGTTTGTGCGGTTAAAGTTTTCAGTGGCAATTAAAAAAAAAAAAAATTCAATAAAGAAGTGTTTGGTGAATGCGCATAAGAAACTGGTGAGGTTCAGAACCTTCAACAATGTTAAGAACTGTTGATGTACAGGTTATAGCAATGTTACATATTGACAGTAAATGCATCAATTTTGCCAGCATGTATTTTGCCACATACAACAGTTCAAATGAAAATATAAAAAATGTCGCGTTAAGTCATAGAAATTTGGACTGAAATGATAATAGTCTGATGGTTTGTTGAATGTGGAAAGGGGAAAAAAAAAAAAAAAAAAAAAAAAAGGAAAGGGGAAAAGAAGGAGTCAGTGTGATCATCGTGGTTTCATAAGGAAGCAAAAGTGTGAGGCTTCTGCATTTTTTTGATGACTCAGCTGAGAAATTGCGCACTTAAATCATCATTAAGTACCACATGCGCACATTTGGACACACGTTTTTGTTTTTGTTTTTTTCTCACATGCTCCAGAATAACCTCAACTGGGAATCACCACAACGTCTACGTTCACGTTGTATTTAGCCAGGCGGCAATCACGGCTCACCAATGTTGGGGTGCTTCAGTAAACGGCAGATCCTCGCCTCTCTCTCCAGCTTTTGATGATCTGAAAGAGAAACACAAGCGACACAAACACAGAAAGGGTTATTTTTAGCGCAGTGATTGGCTTTCTGAATCATCTGACGTGGCGTCGGCTGCATTGTTGTCACCGTGCGAGTCTCTGCGTTGTTGTGTGCGCGGCAGGCTTGTGGAGCTCTTCTCTTATCAGAGCTGAAGTGTTGGACAAAATAACGTGACCTGACATGTTCTTGGGAAAGTGACTTCAACAGACAACACCGCGGTGTGCACATCAACCTTCACTCTTGTCACGACTCTCAAGTGAGCTGAAATCTGCTCCCAGTTCATTAATTTATTTGTGATATTTGCCAGTTCATTCTATCAATGTATTTTTTATCATGCAGGAAGGTCAGAGGTGAGATTTGAAACCTGACCCTCAGAACTGTAAGACAACATACGAACCACCCATCGTCATTCATACAGTCACCTCCCTAGAATCAAAATGCCATTGCCCGTCTAATATGAGAAAATATTCTTATTTCGGATGCTATATATGGACCTCATTTAGAAAGTTTATAACTAATTGTAACTAGGTAACATTACAGACTGTACACTGGTAATTAGTCCCAAGGACCATATGAGCATCCCATGGACCTGTTCTAAAAATAATTGACCAGTGATGCGACAATGTGATTTTCTAGGAATGTTGTAGATAGGGCTGTGCAATTAATCGAAATTCAATTACAATTTAAATTATTACACTCCACAATTACAAAATCAGCATAATCGTAAAAAAAAAAGAACAAACATAATAATTGTTTGAGTTGTTTAAATGTATACATTTGCATTTTTAAAATTTTTAAATTATTAATTTAATAAATTTTGCTTCATCCAAAAAAAACCTTATAATTATAATTAAAGTATAGATTTTTATTTGTCTTCATATATTGGACTTTTAAACATTTTCTTGTTTTGTAACAAAAAATAAATGATCGTCCTAATTGTGATTTCAATTATTACCAAAATAATTGTGATTAATATTTTCTTCATAATCTATTGGAGAAGTTATCATTTGAAATATGAAACACTGGCAGAGCCATTTGCATTGATCAGTGCCAAGGTTATTATAGTTAACAAGTAACACAAGAAAAAACTAAAACTCACATTGAAAAAAACATTTTTGTTAAATATAAAACAGTGCTTTAAAAAAATAATGAACTGAAACTATATTATATGTTTATAAAACTAACTATAATTATGACTCAAATTACAACAAAAATGCCCTTTGATTTTGTCATTTAATCTCATATGAGCTTCTGAGGTTTATTTTTAAATGAAATTATTTCGGTATTACTGCCATACAGTAGAAAGAAGGTCGAAGGGTCATTTGGGAATTGTACAAAGTAGTTAATACTTAGTGAACTTTTATTTTATCTTGAACAAAAAAAATAATAATAAATAAATAAAACTAATGCTAAAACTAAAAAAATTATAATGAAGCATGTTTGAAAAAAAAAACATGCTCTAAAAATGAATTAAAACTAACTGAATTAGAAAAAAAATCAAAATTAAATAAAACTAGGGCTGCACGATATTGGAAAATCATGCGATATGCAATATAGTTGTGATATCGATATTATTGCGATATTTAACATGTACCCAAAGAAATCCAATTTTTATTATCTAATGAAAGAATTACATTTTTTTTGATGCAGCAAAATAAGCAAACTCAACATATTCTTAGTTAATTAATTGTAATTACCTCTCGATAATGTTTAACTATTGGATGGCGGTGCACATTTTAGTTAGCGGCTGACTAGTCAAATTCAGATAAAAGCATAAAATTCCATGCGAAAGTTATGGCATGTCTTTGCGATATGCGTATTGCATGGGTCAATATCACGATGTCGATATGTTTTCGATATATTGTGCCCAAATAACTAATTAAAATGAAAAATTCCAAACTTTTATAACCGTGATCAGTACCCAAGAAGTAGCTTTCAGTCTTCAATTAGCCTAAAATGTATGTTTTTAGAATGTGGGAAGTTTACCAATGACTGACGGCACCTATTAAGATTGAGATTCCACCGTAATAGTGTGAGCGTTTATAAATCAAATGTACTTTCATGGTCCAAGATGAAGAGAATGGTTGATAAATAAGAAAATAAGTTGTCTATCTATGTCCATGCATTATTTTTAATGAAGGCACCATTGTTGATGCAGCTCTTGTATTGGGCGTGCAGTTGTAGAGTAACTATTGAAGTTGTAAGTCAGTGTGCTTTGCGGGAACACAAAATTTGCTGATTCCCATTTGGAACAAACGCTTGGAAGGCGCCGTGGTTAAAATGAGTGATGAAGCACGGTGCTGAGGCGACCCACTTCACAGCTTTGCCTCGGGACACAGCTAGCAAGAGAAAGAGGGAGGGAGAGGGAGAAAGAGCAGAGGGTTCTACTTACCTTCTTTTTTTTCCAAAATAAAATAGGCCGCCTATTTTTTACTCCCACCCTTTTCTCCTTCCTCTGCTCTCGGTATTTTAATTTTTTATTTTTTATTTTAAACGAGTTCAGCTCAGAATACCAGCTGACTTCTTGGCATCATTAGTGTTTGTCTATGTGCTGCATCTAACCCAGAGTAGCATGCAAAATGGAGAATGCAGCTTATTTACAGCAGAGCTCGGAGTCAGAGTGAAGTATACATATTTGTCACACAGAAAGCATGAGAATAGTGAACACCATCACAACGCAGACGCATTCCTCCCTGCGCCATGGACGAGAAGGTGGCTTTGTTAATCTTACATTCATTATCCTTCTTATCATTTTAGTATGAACGAGTCATTCCTCTAATTAGAGAAGCTGTAAATGTTGCATTCAACAAATGTGTTTTGTTGCCGCCATCTATTTTATTTCATATTGTGACAGTTTGACATCATTTTCGATTTGCCGGTGTTTCTATTGAAGAGCGTTTCGCTTCTGAGACGCAATTCTCGTAATGTCCCGTCTCGCGGGATCTCGCAGTTCCGTAGGAGGTGCTCATGATGTTTACGCGAGACAGATGCCCGGAGTTCTTAATATTACTTTAAAAACATCTCCCTCCCCTCATCGTGCGGGTTCGGGCATTTGGTGTTGTGTGTGTGCGCCCTTATAACTTGTGTTATGGTGCAGACGGATGGATTTCAACGACGACGTGCGCCGTGTGTCGCTCGTTTGCTCGTTGCCCGGGGCAACGGCCATTTCTCATGCAACGATATGGGACGTGCATTGAATGGCGGCATATTGGCTCAATAGCTGAATCGCTTTGTGCTTAAAAAAGACTTGTTATCGCTTTCGAAAATCACGTGTTTCCATTACCGACTTGCCTTTTGCGCAAAAAGTAAGGGTAACGGAAACGCACCTGTATATTGGCTTCCACATGAAAGAAAATTATGAATGTGATGTTATTTGGGATGGAGCATCAGCCCTCGAGACAAGTGCGGGCAGGCTGAAGGGTTGTCCTGGCAGGCGACAATGGCCGCTCAGTCAGCACATCAGTGGATGATTAGTGGAACCCTTTAAGCAAGGTCACTACTTATCGCTCCATCACAGCCTCAAGTCGTTCACTGTAACTTAATAACTCGCAATCCCTTTGTATTGCATCCATCCATTTTCTCATTAATATCGTGGCTGAGCCAGCTGACTGGCGAGAGGCGGGGACGGGGCACATGCTGGACAACAACCATCTCTCATAATCAATCATACTTAAAACAAGCACACACAAAAACATGCTAACACTACTACTTTTTCAAGCTGCACTTTTTGTAGTATATTAACACTTACATTTACATATTTTTCTTTCTTAATGAAATTGCTAAAAATTATTATTTTCTTGGTTTGTCAGCGGGTTCTAATTCTAATGCTAACCAGTATTGGTTGCTCTGTTGTGGCCTTTTCACAATCAGGAACTAAAATCTAGAAATTAAAACAATAGATCATTTCCATTATTTTTAGGGATTTACTGATTATAGGCCGGGCCAATTATTGTTTGTATATTTGACATTTTGACAATTATGTGTATTGACCTTTTCTAAAAATCTGACAGCCTGACAGAACTATTTATTTACATTTTCAATTAACTTTATAAGATATGCTCCTGAGCCTGAGAAATCTCTGCTTCTTTTGTTTTTGTTTGAAATTAAAACTTGGGGAAATTTTGGGGAAAAGTTATTCACTGTAGTAAAATATAGGGCCTTATGGCATTCACAATGTTTTTGCCCTTTTACTGAAAATGAATATCATTTCAAAATCGACTCCTAATAATCGGTATCGGTATTGGCCCTGGAAAAAAAAACACATCGGTCTATCTCTCATTAATTTCATGGAATGAAATTAAGGAAAACTGCTATATTGTGATATTCACTCCTGCTCTTCTGGGTTCTCTTCTTGCGGTTGAGTTCATGTAACTAACTTAAATGTCGTCAGCTCATTAATTTCATGGCATTTTATAGAACACTGCTATATTGGGATATATACTGTAGGTCATTCTTTAAAATTAATTATCATTGGTTTGGGGGAAAATGTTATGTATCAAAAGTACTAATGGTATCAGTGCTTGGTATCGGTGACTCCTCACGAAAAAAAGTCGTATTGAATTCCTGCAACCCAAATGGAGTCAGCTCAAATAGGCCCCAGCACATCCACTGGCAGAGGATAAGCGGTATGGAAAATGGCTGGATTGCAGGAAGCACCTTTCCCTGAAAGTTGTGAACTTTTATTTTCAAGGCACTGTCGTACTGAGCAGAATATTATTGCCTGGAGGAGATGGAGCAATCACGGCTGCCAGTATGGATGTCGCTCAACTTCGCACAGCTGACGTGATAGAGCCAAGTCGTGCTCTCCAATTTGTCTCCATTGCTTCAAGATGTGATCAATCAACAGTTCATTTCACACTATGAACCAAATCCTTAATGATCACTGAACCAATTATCATGTCCGTGTCTAGTTGCTACTGTACTTTCCCCAAGATGACCTTTCATTAGTGTCATGAGTACAATCTGGTAAACACAAACTGATTGCTGTTAATGTGCATTTGACACCCCCCCCCCAAAAAAAAAAGAAAAAAAGATGAGGAGTGACACAAAACAAGTCAAAGTAATGAATTACGCTCAATATCGTTGTGTAGCAGAATTTGTTATCATGATAACAAATCTTTAACCTTTGGAATCAATCTTATACTCCTATTTGGCAAATTTTATTTGCATAAAATATTCATATATTTCTTGCAGAATTTGATCTGTACATTAATTCTTTTAAGTTGACAAGAAACAAGAAAAGTACTTCTACATTGAAAATCCTTGGTGAATTATCCTTAGTTGAACTCAATTTAATGTATTTTTTTTTTTTTAAATAGTTTAATTTTGGGTTTTGTCTTTTATGTCGAATTGTTGTTTGTTTGTCATATATCAAATTGTGGTTTGATTTTTTTTAATAAAAAAAATAAAATAAAAAATACCATAATTTTTAACTGCATAATTTTTCTTTTCTTTTTTTTGGGGGGGAGGGTTGTGTTGTATTGGATATTAATGGATATTTAAAAAAATATATAATTTAAAAAAACAACACGAAAGCACATGTGCTCCATCTATCACATATCTACAGTATTAATTGAATGCTAAATTAATAATATCATATGCAAAATTGCTTGCCACATTTGTAAGCACTTCCTGAAATGTACTTTTAAAAAAAAGTGTATTTGGGCATGTTTGTCGCATACTGAAACTTCCTTAATCCATTCCATCATTTTCTACCTTCACTTATTTATTTTTCTTTGCTTTCCCTCGTCCACAGGTAGTCCACCCCCCAGCCTGCTGGACATCTGTTGTCTAGCAACTCCACGACCAATCAGAGCAGGCAGGCCTCTCCTCTCCTCTCCTCTCCTCTCTGCAGTGGAACCAGCCTTGCATGCAAATGGCCGACACTGAGAGTTTGCTCAAAACTATCAAACTATAGACAAGTGAAAACAGAGAAAAACAAAGCAAGATCCTAAATTCCATAAAACACATCCATCCTGAACAGTAACAACTTCTTATGCAAAATGCTGACCTAAAACACAGTACACAGTGCAGAGAAAAAGAGTAGTTACTTGAACAGAACTTGAGAACTTCATAAATGAGATTGTTAATTATTGCAGTATATTGCCAACTAATAAAAGTGATAAAATATGACATTTGCCTTCCTTCATGTAAATTAACTTCACCTATTTTCAACAGTATGCACAGCACTTTGTAAACTCGCTTGAGTGACAATAACAATGACGGTAAAAATAAAAAAATAAAAATTTAAAAACAGCACAAAGAGTAAGGAATCAATTCTACAAATGTTGCAGAGTTAGGTCTGGTAATTGTTTTTATCATATTTTTGGGTGCAGAATCCAAAAGTGAGCTCAGTTTTTTTCTATCACGTCAAGTTTTTTTTTTTTTTTTTTATAAAGAGCTCAGTATTTATTGTTCATTCGGAAATGTCATCATCATTGCTCTTTATTTTTTTATTTTATTTTTATTTTTATTTTTATTTTTTTAATATATATATATATATATACATACATACATACATATATATAAATATATATATATATATATATATATATATATATATATATATATATATACATATTATTAATTTTTTTTGTATGTGGGTGAGTATCTGTACGTCAAGTTTTTTTAATATTCTCTCTTTCTTTTTTCTTTCTTTCCTTTTTCTTTAATAATAATAATAATAATAATAATAATAATATTAATAATATTAAATAGGGCCCGATCATTATGCATTTATTGAGGCCGATACCGATTTTTGGCAGAAAAAAATTACTGATTAATCGAACGATTATATATATATGAATATGTGTGAATATTTGCTATTTGAGTTAAAAGAAAACACTCCCGAAATCGATGCCAACTTCCGGTTAGCATTTGATGGGATCCTCCCTTCACTTTTACCATTAGCGCTAGACTAGCGATGTTTTAAAAACGAAGCATGTTTTGTATTTAAAATATACAGTGGATGTAATTCTTAACGTTGTGTGTTTAGTTTTACAGTTAACTCCAACTGGGATGTCATTAAACAGCTTGAAGGACGCTTGGGGGGGCAACAGGAGAACCAGAATAACATACGCTACACACTTGCTAGTTGCTAATGCTACGCTAGCAAAATGGTGCATTCAGGGTACTTTCACAGCGTGGGAAACTTTGGTTTTCTTCAATAACGTTTATAACGTTTTAAGGGGAAAATAATCCGCCATTTGGCCCAATTGGCCGATTGTTTTGGCAGATGGTTTAAGGGCAATAATCGTCCGATTATGATCGGCGGCCGATTAACCGGTCGGACCCTAATAATAATAATAATAATAATAAACAATGCTTCCTGTCAGCAAATCTTAGACCATTGGAAAACTCGTTCATTACTCTTTTAGATGGTGCCATACTTATGGAACATGCATTTGTGGGATGAGTGGTAGACCTGTGGGTTGTGCCCATAAAATGTTTGCTACATGCTCTGCCAATACCAAACATCTTATTTTGCTGTCGGCATTGACTCTTTGAAGAACAATATGCTGGCAATTGAACAACTTATCCATTTGCCAATCAGGAGCCTCTGCAACATGTGGAAGAACCTTATACAGCCACAACAACCTGGCACCTCCCCCTCATTCTGGCCACACACTGCTGTGGGGTGGCATTCCATTCCTCAATAACATTTGTCGCAGGTCAGCCAACGTGGTTGTGTTGGTCACTCTCGCACAAACACAAGTGTTCATTGGGGTTGAGGTCAGGACTGCTGGCAGGCTTTTCCACCCACGCCACTCGCAAATTCTGGAGGGCGTACTCTGATAAACCCCGATGTGTGAGGGCGAGCCTCGTTATCTTGGAGGATGGAGTTTGGTCTCAGACTGTGGAGAGACTGAATTGCCACCAGTTGCAGAATCTCATCTCGATAACTATCTGCGTTGAGATTGCCTTCAGTGATGATGAGCCTCATTTTTCCACAAGATTTTACTCCATCCGAGCGGCAATCAGCACAGCCATGATTGGGGAAGCCTGGTATAAGATTTATCGCCGAGAAGTATTTTTAGAACAAAGAAGAAGGAACCAAACACAAAAGCATTATTTGTTTTACTATTTTGTACATTGTATTTTTATTTAAACTATTACAGGCAATTATGAAACAAGAATATCCAAAAGATTTTAAAAAGTTTATAATGAAGTTGCGAGGTTTGTTATAGTAAGTAAAAAATTTTTTTAAATGGAGCATCAACGTCAGCATCATTATCATAAAAGGTAAAAGTGGCTCTTAAAAGAGATGATTGAATCTCTTTAAATCGTGCTAAAAATGCACCATTTTTTTTGTAGGTTTTGTTTGAGCTAATCTAGGTCACTAAGGTAAACAATCTCTTAACAGCCAAATTCTCAAATTCAACATTCTTGCATCTGCAACTGCACTGCAGCAGTCTGTCATGCTCCAGCTGTGCGTGTGTGTGGGTGTGTGTGTGTGTGCGGGGGTGTAAATGCGTGTGTTTTTTCCCATTGCACATTTTTTTGTCGTACTTTGACTTCCTGTGAGTCCTTTGTGACCATATTTAGTGTGAGAGAAGATACAAGCTGACGTGATGTGTCAGCAAGAGTAAAACCGGCAGGAGGCAAAAACGCAAAGAGAAGCACAGCTAACACCTGGCAGAAGGAAGTACGGACTAATAAACAACCTGCAAAAATGCATTCAAGGCAACGTGGGGGGGGGGGGGGATTTTTCATAAATATATCACTGTCACATTCAGACAACAATCATACACAGATTAGACCACTATAAAGGCAAGCTTTCAGAATTGGCACCTACAGTATAGCAACCTGTGCTACTTGCCAGCTAATCAGACGGATGAATTATCCATCTTAACTCATTCACTGAAGCAACCCCCTTTGCTCCCGGCTGTTTTACTGGATTTTGACAGATTTTGCAAAGGCCCAAAGAAAATTGTGTTCTATTGCTATAAAAACATGGAACCTACCAAAAGAAAGATGAGTGTCTCTTCTTTCATTAGGAAAAAAAAGTTTCTGTTTTGCAGAAATTAGCATTACAACATAGCTAAGTTTTATCAATATTCACATTCCTGCTGAAAACACTGTCAAAAAGAGCTTGCTGCAACATGGCCCTTATACTCTGCTGCCACCTGCTGGCCGTTTTTTTTGGTAATAATTACCATTGCTTTCAAGAACCTCTTCAGGTCAGAAGTTGCATTAAAGCTTTATTTCTGTATGCTCTAGCATAAAAAACAACAACATAAAAACAAATAAATAAGTTTTTGGGACCATGGCAATATTTAAAATAGAACGTCTTTATACGTTTTTGGGGGCAAATTAGTTAAATGTCCAATCATTGCAAATTTTCCGCCACTTCAATTACCAAGTAGGCAAATGATAAACAAACGGCAAAAAAAGCATGCAACACACACATCAGGAAGCGCTTCCATCTAATTTAATTAACAGTTTAAATGAAAACGATGTTGTGTGGTAACTGCGACATCCTCTGCCTGCCAGCAGCTAAATAGTCCTCCTCCATATGCTTGCATCCTAGCCCCGCAGAAGCCGGCGGTTCTAATGAAACCCTGAGGGACAATGAAAAGCTGTCACTCTCCTCTAGTTCCCAATAGAGGGAGAATTATGAGACTGATTACTCCCTTGCTTTCTCTTCGGAGGAGAAACCAAATGTGGCTGGTGTCAGAGATAAAACTGTCCCCAGAGTACCATTGGGAGCCTGGTAATGTGCCGTACATATGCATCATACGCACGCGCATGCACATGTAGAAACACACACTAAATGAATGGTAAGAATCATGCAAACATACCAAGGAGACTTACAGATGACAAATGCTGAAAATTAACTCATTCACCGCCATTGACGGCTATATACGTTTAAAAAAAAAAAAAATTCAAAGAGGGAGATATTGTATGACGTCAAAACTATGGAGGACCAAAACTGGTATTAACTCATTCCACTGCCATTGACGGCTATAGACGTCAAAAATTAATTTGAACTATTCGTTTCACTTTTTTTTTTCACTTTTGTTAACAAGAGTATGAAAACCTAGGAAAAAAATATTGTACATTTCGAACAGATATACAATTTGTGATTAATCGTGAGTTAACTAGCGAAGTTATGCGATAAATTACACCCCTAATTTTTAATCATCTTTTCTTTAATCTTTTTTTAAAGAATAAAAGATGATTAAAAATTAGGGGCATCAGGCAATAATTTTTTTTTATTGTAATTAATCACATGACTTCACTAGTTAACTCACGAGTAATCACAAATCTTATATCTGTTCTAAATGTACAATAAAAAAAATCTAGGTTTTCTTCATCTTGTTAACAAAAGTAGAAAAAAACCCCGTTAAACTGAAAGAAATAGTTCAAATGAATTGATGGCAGTGAAAGAGTTAAACACATTATAATTCCAACACGAGAGACATTTTCACAGGGAAAACCAACACAATGTTCAGACACTCACCAGCAACAACATAAGGTAGACCTTTCAAATCTCATGAGATATAACGCAAGTGCTGAATATCAACCACAAAATATGATCTGGGTCTCAACGGATTGCGCAGGTGTAGCCATTTTTTGTCTCATGTCAATTTCCCTAACAAGCTTCTATTGACATCAAAATCGACCATCCATCCATCGTTTGCCTTCTACGAGACTCACTCTCAGCGAGGTGACAGTGCTATTGGATGCGTCGTCATATCTGTGTCCGTCGTCTATTAATACTTGATCACTCTGGACTGTTTGTGAATGCCGCCACACTCATAGAGTGACTGGAGATTTTAAAACTATGCAGCCACGTGAGACAGAGGAATACGAATTGTGTGATTGATTCGGGCAAAGGTTCAATGTTGTTTTCCCTTTAAGATCCATCAGTCTATCTGTATTCAAATCCAGAGTTAAAGCACAGGTAAAGAAGACCCACTTTGTTTTAAAGCTCCTCCTACGGGTGTGACATGTGATGTGATTCTAAGAACGCGGCAGTAAATAGTAAATACCAGTGGTCATGCCAATAAATCACATGCTTAAGTATGCACGGGATATGCGCATAACTATGCATGGTAACATGGTTACTACGCCATGTGATGTTATGGTAACATCTTACCATTAACACATTTACCTTTAGACAATGTAATGGCATTCCTGTGTCCTCTAATCTTTGTCATTTGAGCTCTTCTTTTTAGTTGTTTTTGTTGTACTCTATATCAGCTCCTTTATTAACTCATTCACTGCCATTGACGGCTATAAACGTCCAAAATTCATTTGAACTATTTCTAGTTTTTTTCCACTTTTGTTAACAAGAGTATGAAAACCTAGATTTTTTTTAAATTGTACATTTAGAACAGATATAGAATTTGTGATTAATTGTGAGTTAACTAGTGAAGCCATGTGATTAATTACAATTAAAAAAATGTATTGCCTGACGAGATGATTATCAAAAAAAATTTGGGGCGTCAAGCGACTCAAATTTTTACTAGTAATTAATCGCATTATTTCAATAGTTAACTCACGATTAATCACAAATTGAATATCTGTTCTAAATGTACATTTTTTAGTTTTTTGTTAACAAAAGTAAAAAAAAAAATTGTAACTAATAGAAATAGTTACAATGATTTTTTGACGTCTATAACCGTCAATGGCAGTGAATGAGTTAAGTACTATGTTCACTTGTGGTTTAAGGAGTTTTTGTCACTACTAAACACAACATGTTACACAGTGAACCGCTTCAGTACTACAAATTATTTAAAAGATCAGTGACAGTCCGATGATGCCCTTTTTATGAATTATCATGTGGTGTGACCTGAAGAAAATAACCTATTAAAGACTTTTATTTTGAAATACATTTAAAGACAGAAGTTTATATCATCCACAAGACAGTGAAGAACCCATGGGAGCAGCTATCAGGTAACTATGTAAGAAAGTTACCCTTTTAGCAACAGGTATGTAGTTTTTGTACAAGCAAAATAAATTATATATATATTAATTTTGTCCAAAAAATATATATTTCTATTCAAATTTTATTTGTGGGGCTAGCTAGCTTGTTTTGTTTAGTCATATATATATTAAAAATTTTGCAAAAATCTTGTCTCGTCTCGTGAACTCAATCTTGTGTCTCGTCCCATGTCTAAAGAATAAATATTTATTATATTAATATATCATTTGTCTGAATACTGCCTATATATCTGAGGAGTTTTGGACCCTACTAAAGCCGATATTAACAAACTAGGGATTGCACCTTTGTTACATGGTGAACCACTTAAGGTTCTAGAAATTATTTAAATGAGCCATGTGCAAAAATGCACAAAGAGCGATGCTCTACTCTCAGTTTGTGATTGAATCTCACAGTTGCACACTTAGATCCATCTGGCCGGACAAGCAAGCATTGAATGGAAGAAATCAAATCAACCTGGCTTATTTCGAAAGATAAAATCACTGTTTGTGTGTGTGCATGCGCGCGTGTGTGAACGAGAGAGAGAGAGAGAGAGAGAGAGAGAGAGAGAGAGAGAGAGAGAGAGAGAGAGAGAGAGAGAGAGAGAGAGAGAGAGAGAGAGAGAGAGAGAGAGAGAGAGAGAGAGATGAGAAAAATCAACATATATTTTTAGCTTGTACCCAGTGAGTCATTTGAGCCCCCGATCTCTCCCTATTTTCTCTCCCCCAGCCAACCCTTCTGTCTCTTCTCTTCCTCTTCCTTCCTTTTTCATTTCAGAGGCACAGTCGCAGTGGCAGAGGACAACAGACGATAACACAGAGGAGTAGAAGGAGGACCAATCTTTAAGTGATATGAATACTACTGAACATCGTTCAAATAAAATAATATTGGTTGACAGAAGAATTATTTACTATGAATGAGGAACATTTTTATAACAATCACAATGGTTTGTTCTGTATGGAGGACCACAACTGCCAAAACTAAATAAATGCAAGTGAAAATAAAAATGCATATAAAAAATATTATAAAAAAATTACATAAAAATATATAAATGGAAATAAAAGCATATATATATTTGTTTATGTTTTTTTTATTTAATTTTTCAATGATATTTTTTATATTTTATACATTTTATTTTCACTTTTATTTATTTAAGTGTCATTCATTTATTTTTAACTCATTCACTACCATTGGCGGCTATAGACGTCAAAAATTCATTTTAGCTATATTAGTTTCACATTTTTTCACCTTTTGTTAACAAGAGTATGAAAACCTATTTTTTTTTTTACTGTGCATTTATAACAGATATAAAATTTATGATTAATCGATTATTTATTTATTTTTATAAGTACTAATTTTTTATAATCTTTTCTTTTTTTAATTAGGGGCATTAGGCGATTAAAAATTTTAATTGTAATTAATCACATGACTTCACTAGTTAACTCAAGATTAATCTCACATTTTATATCTGTTCTAAATGCACAATACATTTTTTTCTAGGTTGTCATACTCTTGTTAACAAAAGTGGAAGAAAAAAAAAGTAAAACGAATAGTTCAAATTCATTTTTGACGTCTATAGCCGTCAATGGCAGTGAATGAGTTAATACCAGTTTTGGTCCTCCATAGTTTTGACGTCATACAATATCTCCCTCTTTGAAATTGCGGCCTTTTCATTATCGGTGTCTGCCCCACAATGCTTTGCAACATTTACACTTAAGTAAGGCAAATGTGAGACGTCTTCTTTATTGCCTGGACAAACAGCTGAGACAAGTTGAGAGGGTCACATAGCCAGGAAGTGAAGCCAGACACACAAACAAGGACACTCGTATGCATATAAACAAATACATAAACAGATGAGGCACTGCAAACAACCCCTCACGAGCAAATACGACGTGACAAAGGCTGGCAGACAGGGTCGCGGTGACACTGATGCATGCATAAGAGGAGAGCGCAGATATGCTGTGAGAAATATGGCGCACGCGCGCGCTCGTTGAACGCCGCTCACTTTCTCTCCTTGTGCTTCGTAGCCTTTGCTCTCTTATGCATTGACTTTTAACAGAATGCTACATAATCAGGGTTGCAGATGTGCATGCAAAACCAGAAACACAACACACACACTGTACACTGCATTATTGCTGCATTTCCTACAACCAATCCCACACTAAACCCCTTTCAATTCTTTATATTTACACACGCACTGAAATACTCGAGGAATAGAACACACACACACATAAACACACTGAGGTAATGGGTCAGGGTAGGTGGGGGTGGGCAGCCGTGATCCTGCCAGAGAGAAGGGAATCGGCAACGCAACTCTAGGGCTTATCGCGGAAAGAGGGTAAGACCATATCTGACACGCCAGCATGCCAGCTATGTACACACAAAATGGAGGGGGGGAAAAAGAGCTATAGTGTCCGTATGTGCGTGTGAGCTGAATGCATATGCGGCGAGGTATCCCTTTGCAGTTATTTTTAAATCTTTCCCAGCATGCATGTGGAGGATCAGTGATCCTGCTGCAAAGGTGTCTATTACCAACGGCGCACTCCGGGATCACATGAGCGAGCGAAAGAGCAAATTGTTGCGGAAAGAAAGAGGCGGAGTCGGCGGGGACGTTTGAAACATGGCGTGACAAGGGGATGAAGACAGGAATAGATGGTGACATGTTAGTCTTGGAAGAAATATGCAAATGGCAGGGAGAAAGGCAGGAACCTTATAAAAGGGACAAGAAGCACAAATTTGATGGTCGAGGAATTGAAAAATGATTTTTCCTGTTAAAAGGGAAACTGTGGGAAATGCGCAGTCTGCATCAGATCTGGATCTGACATGCTGCTTTTGACTTTACAGCACATACAAAAATGTAGATCAAAAATCTGATGATGTCAACAAAGTAGACGGTCCTTAGGCAAACAGATCTATAATAAGAGTTGATGAGTCAATACTGTAAATAGATCATTCATAATTCTATGGAGATTAATTGTGGCTTGCAGCATTTGATTCTGCCTCAACAATTTGGCAGTTTAAAAAAGAAGAAGTCAAGCTAAATTCATGCAGACCTGTGCTTTAAAATCAGGTTGATATATAAAAAACGATTTCCAATATTGTAGAGGTAATGAAAATACACACTGTTACACCTTGACTTACGCGTTGGATTTGTTCTGAGACCAAGCTCATAGCTCAATTTACTCTTATGTGAAATCAATACTGTCAGTCGAAATGAAATAAAACTCCAATAATATGCTCCAGGCCCACTTTTTAATAAAGAAAATTGTATTGTATAAAAACATAGTAAGAGAGAACGAGTAATCACTGGACATCGGGACTGCGATAAGGAGGAGGAGCCTATCAAGGCTTGCAACACAAAGTGATGGCACGTAACTAAAAAAAAAACCTCAAGTTCATTGTTGGCATCAATGCTGTATTACTTTTTTGAAGGGATTGGATGAGTTTTTACAGTGGAGTGAACCCCCACATATTTGTGGTTTGGCAGTCATTCATTCGCATATTCGCTGAATTAGGAATCTATCCACAATTGTTCGCTGAAAAAAAAAAGTGCTGAGGTCAAAGACATAATAACATACTAACATGGTCATTTACAATTTTCATGTATTCCTTATTATTGTGTGCAAGGACAAAAAAAGTTGAGTACTGTTTGTCTAAAGTGCTAAAGTCGTGTGTGATGTCAATTTAAAGAGTTATTTAGATTATTAATCTAGATAATAGCATTAATGTGAAGTTGGTTTGATCGTGTTAAGCAATCAAGCTAATGATTAGAGCATGTAACATTAGTTTATATGTATGCTAAAAGCTCCGTTTGAACAGCTTTTCTGCTATATTGTGGCATCTACGAGGAATTTCAAATCCCTTTTAGGGGTGCCGTCAACTATTCCAGGATTCTCTCTGGTCGTTGCAGGGTTCAGTCCATATCCCTTCACTGTATATAAACGCACTGTAAAGCTCAAACGCACTGCAAAGCTCTCGCTTGTGGGAAAGAGAGCTTCAGTGGCAGATGCAATTTTCAGCCATTTATGGAATGCCGGGAGAAAAGCAAAACACAAACCGGAAAGGTAATCAGCACACTCGCAAGCTGTCGGCCACAGCTCACGGCCAGACTCGCCAAATGTCGCATGACAACTCTTGAGGCGCCGCCCCGCCTCTTGCAGTTTTTCCTCCATAGGTTTGGCACATTTCTTGAAACTGAGATGACATTTTCAAAACACCGTGGACAAATCCCCCAAAATCACCTTACAATTGGTGCCAACTGAATGGCATTCCTCATTGCTTTCATCAAATTGCCAATGGCTTAGTACGTATCTCAATTTCCTCAGTGGATCTGTGCAAATGGTTGTGTACATTCAGCCTACAGTTAGCACCATGTGCCCACGTTTAGCACATTTTCCTAATGAATAGATCTTTCTGATCAAACTGGATTAGTTGTTTTTCAGTCTAATGGCTGTCCTCTCTAAAGCATGTCAGCAGGATTTCAGTGTGTAAGTCACAATATGCAAAATCATCTGTTCAATTGTCAAACTTAGTCCAGCATATCACAGGGGATCAGTGTAGAGGATGGTTGAGACATTCACGCCGTTTTTTCTCCTGCGACGTGGATGAAAACCTTTGGCCAAACAGAGAACAGCGTATGGATGGTCAAGAGGGGGAAGGCGACGACAGTGACTGCACAGTAAATTCTGTAAAGTAAATTTGACTCTATTTTGAGTTGGACCAAATAGACTCAGTTTTAGAATAATAGTTACACTTGGAAGAGTGTAAAATAAAGAAGTGAAAAATAAATAAATAAAAGTCACTGAAGGGTTGAGGAACCTGAGCTATGCCATTTCTACTGCTTTCTTAGCTCCAAGATGTTTTTGGTCTCTGAGTTATGAAGATTCCAGCTGACACGAGTGATATACTAGCACACGGCAGGAGCTCTGTGGCTCAGGGAGTTGATCGGCTGTCTCCTAAGCTCAAGGTTGTGAGGTCGTTCCCCAACCCTTGAGTGACTTTTATTTATTTATTTTTCACTCTTCCCAGTGTGAATATTACTCTAAAACTGAGTCTATTTGGTCCCACTCTAAATAGTCAAATTTACTCTAAATAATTTACTGTCTTACCGTAGTTGTTTTTTCATTTATGCTGTACGCTAGATATCATTATAGTTATTAGTTTTTAGTTTTTTATAAATATACAGAATTGGGCTTACACTTTCATTTGTTGTTCTCTACTGTAATGTGTAAGTAACTTTGTGTGAATAAAAAGTGTTGCACTTTCCTTGGCTGTGAGTGGAGTATGTCAAACCGCAAACTTTAAAAACTGCTCTTGTAAAAGTACCCCCCCCCTCCCCCCATCTAATGATTTTGACTTGTAGTGCTCACACAATGCCAAAGGGACGATGCATTGTGGGTGCATTGACTACTTGTATGACATGGAAATTTGATTTTGACACAGAGGTAAGCTGTTTTGGGAGAGATATGAATTTTTGCAGATGCTCCATTAGCAAAAGTGAATGCAGATGAGCCAAAGCAATTGAGAAGGATTTTCTTTGCTTGGGAAAGGAACTTGGAGTGAAGCATGTGTGACCAGTTTTGGGATAGATATGTGCTTTTGCTAATGAACTGAACAAATGTAAGTCTGTTTGGCCAAATGAGCTTGCAGTTTTGAAAATGTCATTTCAGTTTCAAGAAATGTGCCAAACCATGGAGAAAAACGGTAAAAGCACTTGCACGTACACAGACCCTTTGTACGGTATTGTTCATACATTTGATTAATTATTAATTTTTTTAAATTAAAATTAAAATTAATAAATTAATATTGGATAGATAGATAGATAGATAGATAGATAGATAGATAGATAGATAGATAGATAGATAGATAGATAGATAGATAGATAGATAGATAGATAGATAGATAGATAGATAGACAGCCTCAATCTTTCCACATTAGAATATATCAAGATTCATATAGAATTGTCTTTTTGTTGGATAGATATACAGTACCTTTGAAGGAAATGCCACATTTACAGTAATCTACAAGTACTTAAATTCACTGATATTACGAAATGGCAAACAAACTCATTGCATCATACCCTTTTGAACAGCGCCGTACCATATCGAATCGAATCGTAATCCCACTGAATCGAACCTTATCGCACCCCATGCATTGAGATACATATTGAATCGTCTTTTATCGGAGAGATTCACATCCCTCGTGTGTATGTACTGTACTGTACTATATGAGAGATACATATGCATGTGTATGTATGCCTAAGTCTGCAGGCAACCAGGCCAGTGGCTACAATTACAGTGACGGCTCTGAAGGAACTGGGTCGGCTTTGCGAGAGATCTGCTCCTGGGACGCCAAGACCAGCCAGCGCTCCGAATCGATTCAGAACACATGCACACTCACACACACGCGCACACAAGTAATATACTGCCCTTTTCTGCGCGCAAGTCATATAAAAAAAACATGATCAAGTGAAAATCACGGCGATTCTGTGTCTCCTCCTTCCCACAAACACACACTCGCTCTCGCTGAGAGCCGGAAGCGCCATCATCCAGGGGCTGCAATATTCACACTTCATGCACGCGTAACTCGGCTGCACATGGGACGTGTTCTCCTGCTCGAGTGCCACTGCGCATGTTTGTTTGTGTCGCTAGCCTACCTCTGGCAGAGAGCTTCTTGGTGTTGATGATTTTGGCAGCATACTCTTGACCAGAGGAGATCTTCACGCACCTTCTGACCACAGAAAAGGCTCCCCTGGACAAAAAAGTGTGAACAATGGGTCATGGAAGCGTCTGTTTTGTGAACAAGGTACAACAAGAAAGGAAGAAAAAGAGAGAAAAATATGACATTGTTTATGTTCAAAGCATGTGATAAACAGGGGGCATGTTAGTCGGCACAATGCAATGGCATACTGTAATCCGTAGCTTTCATCTTTGGTAACAGAATGATTGTATCGGACAACAAATAAACGGATAAGAAACGCACTTAATTATGACACAATGAAAAGCACAAAAACCACAACAATCATTTATCATTAGTAGAGGTGTCAGGCGATTGAAATTTGTAATAGTAATTCATCGCATGACTTCAATAGTTAACTCTCGATTAATCACAAATTTTACATCTGTTTTAAATGTACAATAAAATGTACAATAAACATTATTTTCTAAGCTTTCATACTCTTGTTAACTAATAAATAATAATAACAATAAACCAATAGAGGTTCTAATAAAACTAATAGGTTCATCTTTTAGTTATTCATACAGGAATTTCATAATAATTCTTCAAATTGAGTTAAAAGCATAAATATGTACAGTACTGTAAAAAAAACGAGTGTGATATTGATTTGTGTTATTGTTTTTCTGCCACTAGATGGCATATTTGACGTATATAAGACATTTTTCTTTTCATATTAACAGCTATCTAATCTTTAACATGATGATGATATTCTGCACATTTTAAAAATTCTAAAACACAACTTGACCCCAGTCTCCACAAATATATGCATTATTAATAGATTTATTACCGCTAAATTTGGACGTTGACATGTCAAAATTAACGCACTAATTTTTACAACCCTACTCATTATCTTTGCAAAAATATTTTTACTAGCTTCTCTCTTCTTCTATCGTGCTAAAATTCTGACAATGCATGACTCATGACAGTGCTAATATTATAGCATAAATGGACAGTAGCAAAAAAGTCGGGAAAAAATGAGAATTCAAGCTTCAACGGCAGCAGGAGAGATGGGTAGTTAGCTGTCGTTTTAGGTTAAGCCATATTTAGTCCGCCTGTCAAACTTTATGAAGCAGCCCTCAGCCGCCACAAGGGAGTCACCTCCGAGTCGGCTGAGTTAAAAATAAATCATTTACAGTCGCTTTTCAGCAACGCAAAGGTGTGCTTTGCAGGCGCTGCGCGGCTCGCTTCGTTTCAGGCACAAGCCGTCCCGGCGGGCGTAAAATTAGACCATTAGACCAGACAAAGGTTGGTTAGTACATGATTGCGACGAGTGTGAGCTGTCGTGCTGATTGGGGCAGATGTGTGAAGACCTCCAAAAAAAAAGTAGGTCAGCTATATTTGAGGGAGCTGCATCTCTAAATGCCGCCTTGGACAGGACTGCCTGCCTCAGCTCCTCGCAGCTCTACGCACAAAAAAAAGCATTTTGCTATTCATCCTCCGTCTCGGTCTGTGCACTTTCCCTTTTCCAATCCGATCTTTTCCTCCTGCGCAACTCAAGACTTGTTCTAACCTTTGACCACGTCATAGAGATACTGTGTCATCGGGATGAGGGTGATTGAAGGGCTTCTAATAGCGTATGGCTCACGTGAAAGCTTCTGCTTGTACAACTTCATTATGTGGCGAAATACGCTCAAACAACAGTTGAATGGGGGGAAACGGAGCTTTTGCATTCTGAAAAAAAAGTGAGCAGCTTGCCAGTAAAGCTTACCTCCATTTTATAAGGGATTTGGTGAAGAAATGTTGAAAGCGTAACGTGTTACATAACGCCTGTACTTGTCTACCCATGGATTCCCTGTGAAGTGCAGTGTCAAGTGCATCTGTGCGCGACTGAGCCTGGCTTGACAGCAAAATGGTTTGTTTTTGGGAAGTCAAATGAGGGGAAAGCTACCGAGACAAAGGCATACGATGAGAGGTTAAGATACGTCTATGAGCGTTTATGATGCCATCCCCATGTGTAAAATGCTCCAAAATGGCTGGAAATTATTGCTTGGCATTATTTTAAGAGAAGTGCGTGTCATATTCAAGTTGTGTTGCTACACCTACAAAATCCAAGATCTGTATCAGAAGTTCTGACTTTATGGATAATCGCATGATAATAATGATAGGCATCTGACTACATTTTCCCCAAGGAACAATAATCATCAATGAATCAATTAAGTCACGTCCGAAAGAGACAGGAGAATCTCATCACAGTGTTCTAAACTCCTCTTTCAATGCCACTTTCATATTGAGCAGAATGAGTCTGAATCACAAGCACCTCTGCTGCTGACAGCCAAGTAGTGCACTCCATTTTGTCTCCATTGCTTCAACACGTGATTAATAATTAACCAGTTACACACTATCAACTGAATTCTCAACGTTCATCTCATCAATTATTATGTCCATCCTTATAAACATACTGCTGAATCAAAACCTCTAGCAGCTCCTCACCACTGCTGACAACAAATGCAATAATGAACTGGGGATAATATTTTATTGTTTTACATTCATGGCCTGGAAGGGTTTTCCATGCATGTATTTACAACAATTATGACATCACTACTATGTTAGCATAGGTTCATGTTAGACCAGTAGTTGTTAACCTTGTTGGAGTTACTGAACCCTACTTGTTTCCTATGTGCATTATCCGAACCCTTCTTTATTGATTTTTGTTTCTTTTAAATTGAAGACATAGGTACAGGATTGAACCCGGCTGTCTTTATCTTGAATTCAAAAAGTGTTGTGTTTTTGAATACCCCATCCCCATGCAGCGGCCCTTTAGTTTTGCTAGAAAGCTAGTTGTGCTGGACTAGAATTGCTCAACTTGGAATTTGCAACTCGTGCAGTTAGGACGCTGACTTGACTCCCATCACTCAACTCTATATTTATAGAGCACATTAAAACAGCCATCGCTGTTTTCTTAAGATGGAACCCAGTGGCAGCAGATAAAATGAA
This sequence comes from Leptonotus elevatus, assembly GCF_054856555.1. Lineage (NCBI taxonomy): Eukaryota > Metazoa > Chordata > Actinopteri > Syngnathiformes > Syngnathidae > Leptonotus > Leptonotus elevatus. The sequence continues at coordinate 12,102,676 of NC_141246.1, forward strand.
AACAGCAGAGGCTCCAGAATTGAACCCTGTGGAACACCACGTGACACGTGTGAATTCGTATTGCACATATTCATCCGACCACTTTTTTTTTTTTTTTTTTTTTTTGCTTGACATAATGGTATGTATGGGATGTACCATCACAACAGTGAAAAGTCGACTACTGAGCACACTAAATTCCCTGAAGCACAGATAGGCCAGGCAACATGATCGTCTGCAGCCAATGATGACCAAGCAGGGCGAATCCTTTGATCAGATTCTGATCTGATTGGTTTATTGGTCCCCGTGGGGAAATTCATTTACAAATTGATTCACAAATCATATAAACAAAAATTTCACAAAAAGTTTACCATTAACCTTAGCCTGTCACTATTGCTTCCAGTGATAGAAATTTCGGATCAATTAAGTAGAATTGGATAACATTCCACAGCACACCTGATGATCTCTCAAGGTACATTCATGGGAATCACTAGACTATATGTACATTCTAAACATTATCATTGTAGGAACGGAATTCCATTTTTTTCAAACTGAGGATTCTCTGTTATCCTCTCTGAATAAGTATCCCGAGTGTTATATATATATTCAAGAATGTCTACAGAATGGAAGTGAGGAGAGTGAGGGTAGTGCAGGATGGGGATCAGGTGTGTTGAAAGATCTTATAAGTGTATAGAGCAGCAATATTCATGTCAGATACACACATGATCTTTTGGAGCTGATTGAACTTTGTTTTCATAAGAACTATATGCTTTCAGACTTTAGCTTGGAGGGGTTGGTGGTAGTGGAGGGGCATTGTTCCATCTCCCTTTGCACACACTTGGTGCTGAGCAGGTTAACCAGTGAATGACCAGACTGAAGGGTTTGCACAAAATAATAATGGGTTAGGTATTACCAGTGTATATTGCTGTCATTTCAAATGAGCGACACCAAATCTGACCATCCTACACAGGAATGTCACAGTGCAAACACTGACCACTGTACATGATGAGCTTGTGACGTCACACGTTTAAGCCAACGATGTAAACGGGGCTTGTAATAAAATGCGAGATTAAGAGGAATGGGATGCGACTGAACATCCCTGCATTAAACATGGCAACGCACTCCCTCGGCCCCCGCCACACACACGCGCACGCACACAATCATGTCCCTCATGTTCCATGCGCACGTGCACAACCATTCACGCACGCGCTTTGGAGAAGGAGGGTGGTTAGGAATCTGTGTCCTTAAACGAAGGCGGCCTATTACGTAACATGCTGTCATTTTAATACAGCAATGACGTAACGTGATGGCAATGGGGATGATGATGATGATGATAATAATAATCGTTATTGCTTACTTCCCCAGCTCCTCAAACAGCTGATATTCGTCGGTAAATCTCGTGCAGATCGTTAACGCCATGGTGGAAGTGGCGCCCAGGGGTGTGTTCTCTCTCTCTCTCCCTCTGTCAAACCCACCACACGCAATCGTCCGGTTTTGTCGTCGAAACAGCCAGTGAGTCTTTCATGCACACACGGCGCTCATCTGCAGGAGGTTTGATGATGAAGAAGAGGAGGAGGAGGAGGAGGAGGAACAGGAGGAGGAGGAGTGAGGAGGATGGTTGGTTGCAGCAAAAAAAATAAAAAATAAAAGCGCTCCACTTAGGGTCGAGTGCACTTCCGGTTATATGAGTAGCCGCGGTGGTGTTATTTGTCGTCTTGTCTCGAACGCAGCATTTTTTAGTGCATTTCGGTGACGGCCCGGTGTGTGTGTGTGGTGTGTGTGCTGCGAGGCTGGTCTCTTTGCGCGCACCACAGCACCGCACTAGCGCACCAACCCCCGACTGTGCGCTCAGTCCCGCCCCCTTGGTCGCAGCGCTCTGGCAACACACAAATAATATTTACAGCCCAGACGCCTGTGAATTACATGCAGCATGCATGTTTATCTAGGTCATAAAAAATTGATTTGATCAAATTCATTATAAATACTGAAAGATGCTGTTGCAGCGCTGAAATGCCACAAATAAACGTTGTGAGGGCTAAAGCAGAGCACAATTTATTATAGTAACAGCCACCCTACTGTACTTTACAACTACGCTCCCTAGTGACTATATACGCAACATCGGGAATAGGGATGAAATCAGAGCTGTAATAACTGCTATAATCGTTCAAAACACCATAGCATCATGACATATGCTCCAACTATTGTATACATTTACAGGCGTTATAGACAGAGCCCTGCTGCAAATAGTGATAAAAAGTGAGTAATTGGTGCAACAACAAAAAAAAAGCCAACTTTAGGCCTACCACAAATTCTGACCCCAAAGCAGTTTAATATGATTTCAAACAAATTTGACATTACGTTTAAAAGTAAATGCTCTTATTATTAATTAAAGAAAGATAGAAAGAAAGAAAGGAAAAGAAAAGAAAGAAAGAAAGAAAGAAAGAAAGAAAGAAAGAAAGAAAGAAAGAAAGAAAGAAAGAAAGAAAGAAAGAAAGAAAGAAAGAAAGAAAGAAAGAAAGAGAGAAAGAAAGAAAGAAAAGAAAAGAAAAGAAAAGAAGAGAAAAGAGCATGATGTACATACAGTGAGAACTCTCTCGTAACATTTACCGCTACTGGCTAATTTAGTTTCTGCCAAAAAATACTAAGCTTCTCTCTTCGTCAAGATGTATCACTTCAACATACCTCTTAAAAACCAATGTACACATTTCCAGTTAGACAGAGCTTTGGTGCCATCTTGTGGCATTTTAGGGTTTTTCAGAAAAAGCACATCTATTGTTGGAAATGGGTAAATTTGTGAATATTTGACTAATAATAGCAACGTGACCAGAAACACCAGCGTTATGACCGTATTACAGCCATGCCGTCTTGATGAATCAGTCAAAAGGAAGAAAGTGACATTATTTATATTATGCATGCTTGGGAGAAAACGCTTTCAATAAAAGATTAAAATTATTTTTTGTCCTAAGGTAAAATAGATTTTGCATTTATCCATTCATACATTGAAGACAAGAACTGCATGGATTCACTGTGAAGTGCAATGTGAAGTGCTAATTGTACACACACACAAAATGATTGCACTACGCAGAAATCAATAACATGAAAAATAAGAAATAACATTTTAACTTAGTTTTTTTTTATTATTCATCAACAGATTGTAGGGAAAAAAAACAAAAATTGCATTCAGATAGATAAAAACTTCATAAATACATTAAATATACAGTATTAAGCATATGTTAAAGCAATAATACCCTATAATAGGAACATTTCAAAGCAGTTAAGATAAAGTGAAATGGCTGCAACACAGACTCTGAGACATGCGTACCTGAAAATAATGAACATGTTTGATACATACAAATATTATTTGTCTGTTGATATATTAAACAGTTGCTCAAGTAAGCAATTATCAGTTTTTAAACAAGCTGAGTCCTTGATCTGATGAACTGATACTTAACCAAGTTTTTGTAAAACCAGCGAGTGGAGCAATCGTCCCCCTTTGCACGGCTATTCAGAGTTTTTTGCTGTGGGAAAAAGAGAAGGATATCCTTTTTTAACTTTTTGATTCAGTATATACTGACTGGACAGTTTATTTGGTACACATGCACAATCCAATGACTTTCAAGTGTGTCTTTTAGTATTATCTTTAAAAATGCACATTGTCACCATTGTCTCTTTGTAAAGACAACATTTTTGATACACTTCTTATATTGGATCTCATCCGATTATGCAAGTTATTGTATGAATTGAATATTCATGGTCAAAGTCATTTAACAGACTTCAACTTACTTATTAAGGATCTTCTCAATGATTCTCTTCACCCAGTGAGCCTCGGGGTCAAGGCACACCTCCTTGCCAGTCTTTTTAAGTGTAGCGCTGCAAGCGAAAAACAGGGGTGCCTTCAGAACAAGCACATTCGGATGGACGCCCAAAATAAGGTTGTTTCCTCTTTGAGAGATCAGATTAGCGTCAGAGCTGGGGAAAAGTTCTTACATGATCTCGGTTTCCTTGCAGTGAGAGTTGGCGGGAATCAGCTCCATTTTGTCGATGTGGTTGACAATGGGTCTCTTCTCCGTCTTGGGACAACGGCAGTGCAACTCCACTCCCAAACTTTGCAGAGCCATACCTGCAAGGAAACAGGGGAGAATGAAACAGTTCCGATTCTCATCCATGACAAGTAAGCATGCAGTGACAAATCTAATTGTATGCAATTACAATAATTCCACACCTGCATGATACAACAACAACATAAGCTTACATTCACTGATGGCCACAAAAGTCAGCAGGACCACCAAAGTGCTGAGAATCCTTTTCCTCATCATTTTGTCGTTTTCAGACTGAAAAATGGCTCAATCTATATAATGAAGAAGTTGTTGTTCAAAAATCTTGCTTAAAAGTGAAATGTGGTTTGTTGACTTGTCGTCCTTCCTTTTCTCCACTGCTATCAGTCGCTTTGAGATCTGCTCTGTGAATGTAGTGCTGAAGAGGAGCGTTCCTCCTTTTAAAGTGAGTCACATGCAGATGTTGCGCAAAACTGGGATTGCTGGCAGTCGAATGGGAATTTACAACATGCAGAGCAAGTAAGGTCATTAATATTTGTCACACTAAAAAAGGACATTTGGAAAACACAACGACTCAAATTTTGATTGGAATCTTTGGCATGTTTATTCATTTTGTTGTTGCTCAGGCCCAGAACTGATAGAAAGTGATCAACTAATAACAGGTGGAATTTCATTAAAAGTGTGCTTGATATGAGAAGGCGAGTGGTCATCAGGTAAAGTCAGCCATTATAACAAAATATTCTTACTGAAAGATGCGCAGTACATTTCACATGAATGTACTACGAAAACAAATAGAGGGTCATGTCTCCATTTGCTTGCTTGTCAACAAAAACAACAGTCCTTTTATACAAATATTACTATTTAACATTTAATCTGGTTACCTTCAAAGACTTTTTAACCAGTATTATTTGAGCCCCCTGCAAATTTCCCAGGATTTTCTTGCCATCGCCTTTCTTTGGCATCAAATTCAGTATATTGCCTTCACAAAAATACAATCACATGTAACTGTATCAAATGTATTTGTAATCATTTGTGCATTCACCAGCCACAGCATCATTTTTGTCTGCACAGTGTAATGAAACAAATAAAAGTAATGTCTGGCTCTCAAAGGAATAAAAACAGCCAGTTATGTCTGACAGTAAGCTAACTATAGGAGTTCGTCATTATGCGAAGCAGTTTAACGTGATTTCAAACCAATTTTACATTACACTTAAAAATAAGAGTCTCTCATTTGGAGAAAAAAAAAAGGGGAGGGGCAGCGCATGAAGCATATGTGGCAAATACTCTCCTGTAACATCTTCCGCTAACGACTAAGACTAATTTAGTTCCTTCCTCGTCTCTCAGTCAACTGTATCACTTCAACATAAGCGCCTCTACCAATGTGCTCATTTGCCATTAAACAGGTCTCTGGTGCCATCTTGTGGCATTTTAGGGTGGTTCGGAAGGAGAGAAATGGGTGAATTTGTCAATAGTGACTACAATAGTTGTACTCGTAACTATCTATTATAACAGCTTACCCTGTTCAGGGTTGCACTGGACCTGGAGTCTATATAAAACAAATAAAAAGAAAGAAAAATATTATTTAAGATCCCGCTCAAATTGCATGTGAATGCTGAAAAATGCTATCATTGATCTGAAATTCTAATTCATCATTTCAACCCCAGAAATGGTTGAGGTAGATATTATTATTTTGTTTATTATACTAACATTTAAAACATATGCATACATTACTTCCATCCATCCGTCCATTTTCAGTACCGCTTGTTCTTATTATAGAGTCACAGGTGAGCTGGATGAGAAGCAGGGTTCATCCTGAACTGGTTGCCAGCCAGTTGCAGGATACATATAGAGAAACAAACATTCACACTGACCACAGCATCATCATCATCTTAAAGCCATGCAGTGTCGATGAGTCAGTGAGAAACAAGAAAGGGACATTATTTTTTGTGTAAAAGCTTGGGATTTCTCTTCACTTTCAATAAAAGATGACATCATTATTTTTTGTTATGAGGAATACTATCTTTTACAATCCCAAATGTCCCTCATGTTGCGGTCAACAATGAATGTTATCAGGTGGATTCAGGTCTAATTTTACATCTTATCATATTTTCAAATTAATTAAGCGGAACTCAATAACATTGAAAAACGAGAAATAACAGATTTTAACTTAGTTATTTTTTTATTCATCAACAGGGGGGGGAAATACAAACATTATATTCAAATAGATACAAAACAAACTCATAAATACATTAAATATGTTAGGCATAAATAATAAATAATAATAATAGTAACAGTCCAAAGCAGCTCATCTTAACACAGATTGTGTGTGTCCACACACCTGCGTACTTGGAAATAAATAGCATGTTTGATACAAACATTATTTGCCTGTTGATAGCGTCAACAGTTGCTCAAGTAAGCAGTTCTCTTCTGTTTTTAAACAAGGTGATCTTTGATCAGATTAACACTTTTTGGTTCTTGTGCCAAGTTTTGGGAAAACCAGCAGGTGGAGCATTCGTCCCCCTTTGCACGGCTCTTCAGCGTCTCCTGCTGCTGGAAAAAAAAAGAAGGATATCCTTTTTTAACTTTTTGATTCAGTTTACACTGACTGGACAGTTTATTAGGTACACATGTAAAATGTAATGAGTTACAAATACTAAAAATGCACTTTACGACCCTTGCCTCTTTGCAGAGAATGCATTTTTGATCCTTCTCGTAATATTGCCGCTCATCAGATTATACAGATGTAATGATATGAAAATTCATGGTCAAAGTAGTTGAACAAACTTCAACTTACTTATTAAGGATCCTCTCAATGACTCTCTTCACCCAGTGAGCCTCGGGGTCAAGGCACACCTCCTTGCCAGTCTTTTTAAGTGTAGCACTGCAAGCAAGAAACAGAAGTGTCTTCAGAACAAGCACATTTGGATGGACGCTCCCAGCAAGGTTGTTTCCTCTTTGAACTGGGAAAAAGTTCTTACATGATCTCAAGCTGCTGGCAGTGAGAGTTGGCGGGAATCAGCTCCACCTTCTCGATGTGGCGGCCGATGGGCCTGCTCTCCGTCTGGATGCAACGGCAGTGCAACTCGACTCCCAAACTTCTCAGAACCATTCCTGCAAGGAGACAGTGGAGAATGCGGTTAAATGAAAACAGTTTAAGATTCTCATCCGTGACCAGTATGCAAATGTAAATATGTGCTACCAGCAATTTCACAGCTGCATGATACAACAATAAAGTCAGCTTACCTTCACTGAAGGCCACAGCAGCCAACAGGACCACCAAAGCGCCGAGGATCACTTTGCTCATCATTTTGTCGTTCTCAGATCGTACAATAGCTCAGACTTAAAAATGAAATAGTTGCCGTTCAAAAATCTTGCCAAAGAAATTAAATGCAGTTTGTTGACTTGTCGTCCTTTCTTTGCTCTCCTTTTCGCTTTGAGCTCTGCTGTGCGAATGAAGTGCTGAAGAGGAGAGTTCCTCCTTTTATAGAGACTCACATGAGTCACCTCACATGCAGGTGTTGCGCAAACTGGGATTGTTGGCAGTTGAGTGGGAATTTACAACATGCAGAGCAAGTAAGGTAATTTCACTGACAGCCTCAGGTTAAATATGTGAGGCACATACATGGATCGTTTGGAAAACACAATGACCAAAAATTTTGTAATCCACATGCATGTGATTGGAATCTTTGGCATGTTTTACAGCTTTTTCATTTTGATGCCTCAGGTCTGATATCAAGTGATCAACTAATCGTGATTCACAGGTGACATATCATTAAACGTGTGCTTGATATGAGAAGGCGAGTGGTCATCAGGTAAAGTCAGCCATTATAACAAATATTCTTACTAAGAGATACGGAGTGCACTCACATAAATATGCTACAAAGACGAATAGAGGGTCACGTCTCCATTTGCTGGATTGTTAACAAAAACAACAGTCCTTTGATACAAATAATACTATTAACAATGAATCTGTTTACCTTCAAAGACTTTTTAACCGGCGTTATTAGAGTCCCCTGCAACTTTCTCAAGCTTTTGTTACCATCGTTCTACTCTCTTTGGAACATGACGCCGGCAACAAATTCAGTAGTACCTTCACAAAAATACCCTCACATGTAAAAGTATCAAATTGATCAATATTGCTTTATATTGTCTTTTTTGTTTTACAAATTAATGAAATAAATTGAATTGAATTATAGACACATGAATTTAAAGCAACCTACACGTTCAACATGCAACACATGTTCCTCGAGACACCAATGTACTCACTTCCAATTTGACAGGTTTTTGGTGCCCTCTTGTGGCATTTTAGGGTGGTTCAGAAAGGCAAATGGGTGAATTTGTGAATAGTCATACTTGTATTTGAATCGTAACGAACTATTATAATAGCTTACTCTGTTCAGGGTTTCACTGGACCTGGAGTCTATTCCAGCTGACTTCAGGTGGACTACATCCTGGACTTGTTGTGAGCGAGTTCAGAGTGCCGAACTGGATGTCACTTTATCACAGGGCACGCAGAGACAGAACAGTAACATTCAGGGGGGCCGTCAAGGATTCGGGGCCTGTCACTCGTTGGCCCTTGGAATCGTAACCGCGTCACCCCATTGCACCACACCTCTGTTAATAACACAAATAAAAAGAAGGAGAAATATGATTTCATTTCCAACTCGGATTGCGTGTGAATGCTGAAAAATGCTATCATTGATCTGCACATTTATTTTCATAATTTTAAACCCAGAAATGCTTGTTGTATTATTTTATTATACTAACATTTAAAACTTATACATATATTACTTCCATCCATCTGTCCATTTTCAGTACCGCTTGTTCTTATTATAGAGTCACAGGTGAGCTGGATGAGAAGCAGGGTTCATCCTGAACTGGTTGCCAGCCAGTTGCAGGATACATATAGAGAAACAAACATTCACACTAACTCAACTATGGACAATTCAGAGTCTTCGGTCAACCTAACATCCAAGTATTTTGGAATGTGGGAGAAAATTATACCCGGAGAAAACCCAATCGAGCACATAGAGAGCATGCAAACTCCACACAGGATGTGCACGCTACTGTCATCATTCAAATTCTACAAACGATACACTTCTTTTATCTTTTTTAATTATGAATGTTCTGTTATTTTTATTACCTTACTTTATTGATTGATAAGGAGAAATGGGTGTGTTATACAGTACTGCCTTAAAGTGAGCCGACTGGTGTTCATTATGACGAAAGTTTAAGTTTCAATTTTGTTCCCTTGCCTTTAAAGCGTTGATGACCTGACCATGTGTTAATACATCACAGTATATAATTCAAAACCTAGGATAAAATGCAAACGAGTCCCAGTATGTGAGAGGGATCTAGATTACTTGGAATAAAATGTGGACAATTATTTAGTGATGGTGATGTTATTAACTGGTATGCAATAGATTATAAAATGCACTTACTCAGCATTTGTATATGACGACTGACACATGCATGACAAAGACAGAAATTAAATTGAGGGTTATAACACTCATGAGGATAAACATCAAATCAATGCTAAATATGAAGCAATAATAGTGAATGGAAATTAAATGAAAATGCTAGAAGATGATAATGATCAATTCAAAATTGCTGCTACTTTATTTAGCAGTTTACAATTGACAACAACCCTGTCTGCATAATACCAGCGCGAACTCATCAGCAACAGCATCTTACAGCCATGCAGTGTTGATGGGTGGAAGAAAGTGACAATATTTGGGAGAAAACACTTTTGATGACATCATTATTTTTTTGTCACGAGTTTTAAAATTGGTCAACAGTGAATGTTATCGGATGAATTCAAGTCAACTCATTAATGTGGAAAAACGAGAAATAACAAATTTTAACTTAGTTCTTTTTTTTTATTCATCAACAGGGAAAAGATACAAAACTTGTATTCAAATATATAAAACACTTAAACTCATAAATACATTAAATATATTAAGCATAAGTTAAAGCAATAATAATAATAATAATAATAATAATAGTAACAGTCAAAGCAGCTCATCTTAAGTGAAAAGGCTACAAACAGATTGTGAGTGTCCACACACATGCGTAGTTGGAAATAAATAGCATGTTTGATACAAACATTATTTGCCTGTTGATAGCGTCAACAGTTGCTCAAGTAAGCAATTATCTTCTGTTTTTAAACAAGGTGATCTTTGATCAGATGAACACTTTTTGGTTCTTGTGCCAAGTTTTGGGAAAACCAGCGAGTGGAGCATTCGTCCCCCTTTGCACGGCTCTTCAGCGTTTCCTGCTGCTGGAAAAAAAAGAAGGATATCCTTTTTTAACTTTTTGATTCAGTTTACACTGACTGGACAGTTTATTAGGTACACATGTAAAATTTAATGAGTTACACATACTAAAAATGCACTTTACGACCATTGCCTCTTTGCAGAGAATGCATTTTTGATCCTTCTCGTAATATTGCCGCTCATCAGATTATACAGATGTAATGATATGAAAATTCATGGTCAAAGTAGTTGAACAAACTTCAACTTACTTATTAAGGATCCTCTCAATGACTCTCTTCACCCAGTGAGCCTCGGGGTCAAGGCACACCTCCTTGCCAGTCTTTTTAAGTGTAGCGCTGCAAGCAAGAAACAGAAGTGTCTTCAGAACAAGCACATTTGGATGGACGCTCCCAGCAAGGTTGTTTCCTCTTTGAACTGGGAAAAAGTTCTTACATGATCTCAAGCTGCTGGCAGTGAGAGTTGGCGGGAATCAGCTCCACCTTCTCGATGTGGCGGCCGATGGGCCTGCTCTCCGTCTGGATGCAACGGCAGTGCAACTCGACTCCCAAACTTCTCAGAACCATTCCTGCAAGGAGACAGTGGAGAATGCGGTTAAATGAAAACAGTTTAAGATTCTCCTCCATGACCAGTATGCAAATGTAAATATGTGCTACCAGCAATTTCACAGCTGCATGATACAACAATAAAGTCAGCTTACCTTCACTGAAGGCCACAGCAGCCAACAGGACCACCAAAGCGCCGAGGATCACTTTGCTCATCATTTTGTCGTTCTCAGATCGTACAATAGCTCAGACTTAAAAATGAAAAAGTTGCCGTTCAAAAATCTTGCTGAAGAAATTAAATGCAGTTTGTTGACTTGTCGTCCTTTCTTTGCTCTACTTTTGAGTCGCTTTGAGCTCTGCTGTGCCAATGTAGTGCTGAAGAGGAGAGTTCCTCCTTTTATAGAGACTCACATGAGTCACCTCACATGCAGATGTTGCGCAAACTGGGAGTCAAGTGGGAATTTACAGCACAGCAAGTAAGGTAATTTGATTGGCAGGTTAAATGTATGAGGCACACACATGGATAAGTATTTGTCACAGATAAAAAAACTATCGTTTGGGAAACGCAATGTTTAAATTTTGTAATCCACTTGCATGTGATTGGAATCTTTGGCATGTTTTATAGCTTTTTCATTTTGATGCCTCAGGTCTGATATAAAGTGATCAACTAATCGTGATTCACAGGTGACATATCATTAAAGGTGTGCTTGATATGTGAAGGCGAGTGGTCATCAGGTAAAGTCAGCCATTATAACAAATATTCTTACTAAAAGATACAGAGTACACTCACATAAATATGCTACAAAGACGAATAGAGGGTCACGTCTCCATTTGCTTGCTTGTCAACAAAAACAACAGCAATCCTTATATACCCAAATAACCAGTTAACAATTAATCAGTTTACCTGCACTCTACTTTTATTTTTATTTATTTTACTATGGTCCTTTTATCTTTAGAACATGATGCAGGCAACAAATTCAGTATTATACTGTCTTCACAAAAACACCCTAACATGTGACTGTAATAATTGATTCTATTCATTCACCAGCCACAGCATCATTTTCGTCTGCACAATCTAATGAAACCAATAAAAGACAAATCTGGCTCTCGGTTTTGACTGACAGTGTCAAAGAACTATTAGGAGTTCTTTATTATATTTTGAAATTCAGCTAGATTAATATTCACAAAATTGAATCAAATAATGAAAAAATATATCACTATGATTTTATTTAATTTTTTTACTTTTGACTGGCCAGCAGGCCAGGATGCACGTCGCCTCTTGTAAAAAGTCAGCTGGGATAGGCTCCAGCTCCCCCGCAACTCTAATGACGACAACTGCTAGAGAAAACGGATGGATGGAGGAATTATAAGGGAGATTCCTTTATTGTGCAAGTGCCATATTCCGTTAAACCTCTTAAAATGAACACTTCTTAGGTCAGTTAACTATTCAGAATTTAACAAAAAAAAACAAAGAAAACTTTAAAAGTCACTCATTTCATTGAGCATGAAAAGATTACTGGTAACGGTGTTTAGCTTTTACTTTGGTTTTTGACAGCATTATTACCGCGGGGGGTGTTCTAAAAAATAAAAAAAAATAAAGCAACTAACCACAGCTAGGGGTTTAAGAATAGAAAGAACACACAAGTAAAGAAAAAAATACACTCTATTTTATTAGCAGTGGTTGACTTAGTTTTGCTCTAGTATGACAGTCAAGAAGGTTAAAATATATATTTTTTTAAATGCTGTTGAGGTTTCATGATGAATATAGTTCATTATAACAATATAATTCAGACAATTCAAAGATAGGTTCTATCATACCAAATATGTTGTCCCCCCTATAGTTACTTGATACCGATTTATTGTCAGTTCTCGTTGCAGTTGATCAAACTGCAATATTGATATTTTGTCAAACCTATTATTTCAATTATTTCCTGTTTAAAATTTTGCTTAGAATTTTGATTCCTCGCCAGTAAGAAAACCTTTGATGTTTTACTAAAAGGGACCTTAAATTTGGGTTAAAATGTAATCCATTCCAACAGGATAGAATGGAATGATATGTCATTAGAGACAACAATATATTATGTTTTTTTGAAAAGTCACAAAAGTACACTTCAATAAATGGCATTTATTAGGTTAACTTGAATCTGACTGAACTCTAATGCTTTCCAATATGTAAATCCTGCTTTATGTTGGTGAGTAATGACACTTTTTTCTTTCTTTTTCTTTTTTTACTTTTCACCTGTTATAAGAGCTGAAGAGTTATGGGGGAAATCATTGAAATTCAGATCGTCAAATATTTGCAATAAAGTGAATTATTAGATTATCATACATCAAATAATACGATGAGGCTGATTTTGTGATTTTAATTTGTAAATGAATATTGTCCACATGATTGCACACGTACTAGAAAGTACACTCAAATGTGACAATAGGAATCTGATGACATGATACGACATGTGATTACTGACGGTTGTGGCTGTGTGACAGAAAAAAAAGTAAAAGTTTCCTGTAAGCTCAAAAAATGCTGTCATTGTAATTACCTGTACATGACAATAGTCATGGCAAGTGAGGTCTGACGCAAACTGGGCAAGCTGAGACGCGTCAGCTCACAGTCATCAGTCACGCCGCAACAGGAAGTATGGCGCAACCTTTGCAATCGTGGTGCATTCACACTTAATATTGGCTCAATGACAACAACAAAAAGCTTGAGGTTTAAAAAAAAAAAAAAAACGGAAGATACGTTCTTGCTATTTCCTTATTTCATGTGAAAATAGAAGTAGATTTCAATGTCTCCTGAGAACTTAATTTGGACATAATTTCACTGATCTGGTTTCGAGATGATGTATTTTGTGCAATGTCATCCTACAATAGCTCATTCTCACTCTTTTCTCTAATTGTTGAGCAGTGGCCATAGCATTTATTGCTTTTATCATTCCGTGTTTATAGAAGCTAAAATGAAGGTTTTGAACCATTCTGTAAGGTAAATTTCATTTCAATAACTCACACATGTTCGATTGTGACCGTTTGAGAACCTGATACATACCAACACTTCCTGTTGACCTCAGGTAAAACTTTCCAATGACAGCGGAAATGCACTTCAAGATGATCAGCATGTGAGACTCACAGGAGGCTCTGTCCCATAAACATGGCTCACCGTTTAAAAACACTTTACAATTCTACAGGATTACGGGAATGAGGGCAATGTTTGTCTGCCGGTTGGAGTAAATTATTACCAACAACAACTAGATAAATACATTGCCATTTCAGTTTGGCTAAAATGATCCAACTTTTTTGGAATTATGAGGCTTGAATTGATATTTCAATACCAGTATGAACTTTCAAGTGTGGGAGCAATGGGAATTTGTGATGACGTCTGACTAAGGATGGGGCATAATAATTATTTGATTGATCAATAAGAATGTGATCAGGTAGTTTTTAGGTAGTTTGCTATCCAAAGAAGACCAAAATAATGTCAGATAAGGAATGCTGTGAGGCATTCACAAAGATTTTGTGGCAGGTCCTCAAGGCAGTATTATGCCGGCACACAAACAGGATAGTGAACATTCACAGTGAGGTTTCTCCCATCCCATTAAAAAAAAAAAAAAAAAAGATTTTTTTTAATGAATGAATCTGGCCCAGCATTCCGACAGCAAATACTGTCAGATTTGATTTCCTTTTTTTTTTAGAAGCTATAGTACTGTGATGTCTAAAGGGGAAGTTAAGTAAAAAAAAAAATAATAATCTTAACATTACGTTCTATGTGCCCCCACTAGTCTAAACACGGTGTTCTGATTAATGTTGTGTTTGTGGAATATGAACAAAGCCGTAAAAAACACCTTTTTTTTTAAAGGGTCAGTTTTAGCCATGTTAAAATGCTAATTCCTCACCAAAAACATTACCAAAGTGGTATTTTCCTCTATGAGAAATTCTAGGTCATTCCGCTCTCCAAGCACCAACCCCTCCCAACCTGAGAAAACGAGCTGTTGTCACTTTGTGACATCATTGGGTGCAGACCCACCCCCTCTGCGGACTAAACGCACGCCCACTTTCTCTGAGACCCCCATGGGATAGTGACAAAGGTAGCCTTAATCAGTAAATATTTTGGCCAAATAAATGACATAATATATATAATTCATAAAAAATGACATCCCCATGGTGTCAAATGTAATATTTAATCATTTTATGCCTATAGTTAACTGTGGAAGGGCTTAAAATACTGTGATGTAATCCTTTTAAGTCATCTCAGGAGGCAGCCATTTTGCCCCTTGCTGTCGGCTGAAAACGACATCATAATCAAGTGCTAAGGGCTCAGCTAACGACCAATCATGACTCACCTGTATTCTGGCTTTGGTCATGTGATGTTCGTAGGCCAACAGAAAGTGGCAAAATGGCCGCCACCCATGTGATATATAAAAACGGGTGGATTTTGCTGCATAATCCATATTCCACAAATGCAACATTAATCGCAATATTGTGTTTAAACTAGTGGGACCGCATAGACCATATTATTGTGAACACATTTTATTTTTAATACTTGACTTGCCGTTGACAACTATAGACGTCAAAAGATGGATTTTTACTGGGCTGGCAGTGAATGAGGTAATAGTTCAAGTTAATATAAATTAAAGTTAATATAACAAAATCAGGTTGCGGAAGGTACTTTACACAAAACAAGTGGTCAAAATGCAAATGATTATGCTAAAATATAAAATAAAATAATCCGTTTAATAGTTTGCTTTACCTGCTCCTGTGCCACCACCATGACCTCTACCTCTTCATGCGTGAACATGTCTGGACTGATGATGAAATTAAAATGTTGGTTAATTCCCTGCAGGCAAAATGTAGTACAGCGTATTTCTCTGGTTAGTGCAGCGCTGGGGGTTTGAGCTGCATGTTGTTTGTAATCAAACTATGATGTTGTTATGATTGTCAACCCAGTATGAGAATTTCACTTCATTTGACCAATCATTAGCGTTTTCTGCAAAGTAAAGTCTTCTTGTGTTTGATATACGTGCAAATAGAGACAGCCGATTGTCTGCAACACAGCCACCGTGACTGTGCATTTCCTCAGACAGTGTGACAATCTTGAATCAGATAGTGACTAATTTATCAGATAGGCACATTTTGTGCGGGCTATTACACCAATAGGTAGAACAATTGCAACATATTAATCAGGCTTCCCCAATCCTGGTCCTCTAGGGTCGGTCCTGCAGGTTTAAGGTGTTTCCGTACTCCAACACACCTGATTCCTATAATCAGCTCATCAGCAAGTCTGCAGAGGGTTGATAATGATCCTGATCTTTTGAATCAGGTGTGTTGGAGGATGGAAACATCTAAAACCTGCAGGACTCCGACCCACGAGGACCAGGATTGGGGAAGCCTGTATGAAATGATCGTGTGCTTGCATATAATAGTACCATCCATCCTTATTGTTTTACAATAGGGAAAATTATGCATTTGATTTCTGCATGCAAAATAAGGTTGTGAGAGCATACCCATTTTGCAAAACACTAAATATCCTTGGGGCTTAAACTAATGTGCACAGATTATTACTGTGCAGGTAGAAGTGGGTGTTTGCTCCGTTGTGTGGTGTTATGGGAGGGAGCAGTGAGTTTTTGACACCCGTAGGCATGCAGAGGAAAAACGATCTCCCGATTTTGCACAACCTTATGTTAGCAAGTATGCGATCATGTGTCCACGTGTGGCTGATACTGCATACAAAGATTTAATGAGGGTAAAACCAGATGCTGGGAAAATCAGACATGATTCATTGCGCTCACGTTGTTTAGTTTCCACTCACGTTTTTTTTTTTCTTTTGCTTTGAGGTGTAAACTGATAGCGATACTGGAGCTTTACTGTGCAGTGTGAGAGCTGATATACACCTTATTGTAATATTTAACAATATCTACAGACTTTCAATGTGTGAACTTTTTTTTTTTTTTTAAGTTTGACTCATGGTGAGCCAACAAGAGGAAGTCAGGACATGCTCAACAAAATTCTGATGACCAGAACTGCCGTTGGGGATTTTTGGAGATGTCACTGAGTTTTGGGATTCAGAAAGAGCTGGAGGAGGAGTCAAGCTCCTTTTATGGTCCTTTGGAGTTTGAGTAGGGGGTTAGAGCTGTTCAGGCTGCCCTACTTGCATTCCACGTGTTGAAAACATTCAACTATGACGTCTAATTTCCTGCCTGGGCAAGTTTGCTGGCTCAACAAAACAAAATCATATGCACTGACTTTTAAGCATTTGGCCACATTGAATGAGTTGTACACACACTGGGGTCCTTAAAAATATGATAATAACCGACAAATCAGAATGACTGTATCGCTATCTACATCTTATCTTATGTGAACATTGTGCTCAAAATGATTCAGACACTGTCGGAATTATGACGTGTTGAATTGTATTATAGTAAATAAAATGGGTGTGCCTTAGCTAGAAATTACATACTGACACGTGGAGTAAAAATATATCATTAAACATTTATATACTGTATACATTATAAATACATACTTTTTTTTCCCAATATGTGGTGTTCTAAATGAATATTTGATTAGAATGTTTCAAAGAAACAACCAGGATATTTTAGAATGGTCGAAGAGATTGTATTTGTCTTCCCGTCACAATTATGCAGTAATATCATACATATAATTAATATACAGTTGTATCATTTCAGGCCAAAAGCTAAACTTTCAGCAACTAAAAATTCACAAAATTTGGCCATAGTATGAGTAATTTTGAGACTCACTATGTTGCAAAGCTTTAGAGGGATGCAAATGTAAGAATAATAGATTCGATACTGCTTCCAAAATACAGTGGAAAAGGTCAAGCAAAACCCATGGCAGGACTTGGGTTGATCTTCCACTTTTTCAGACTTCATCTGGCATAATTAAAATTGAATTTATTGCTATCAAAATACTTTTATGAAATTAATTTACAGGCAATGTTTTAGATAACATTTTAACACATGTAAAATGACATTAACCACTATTATTAATCTGTTAAAAACAACACACGCACAGACACGTTTGTTTTACTATCTTTGTGGGGCCATCTCATTGACATAATGCATTTCCTAGCCCCTTCCCCTAACCCCAACCATCAAAAATGATTGCCTTCCCCTATTCCTTACCCTAATCCCAACCATAACCAAATTCAAACCTAAACTCTAAAACCAAGTCTTGACCCTCAAAAAGAGGTGTAAACTTGTGGAGCCCAGCAAAATGGCCCCACAACTCTGTGAAATCCCACTATGTAAAGAAAACAAGACCACACACACACACACACACACACACACACACATATACATATATATATATATATATATATATATATATATATATATATATATATATATATATACACACACGCATACATACACACCCCCACACACACAAGAAAACTGACAGATGAGGGGGCCTCACAAAACTTCCGGTAGTTATTCATAATCATCACTTCTTGTTGAGACCAGTCCTTCTTTTGGAATAAGTGTTGCAAAAAAAAAAACTAACATCCAAAGAAAAAGCAGAGCATACATGCAGCATTAACTGTCAGATTCCTGTCTGATGGGCAGCAGCTCCAAGGGAAAGGGTGCTTTTCTGTTAATTTATTGTTCCAGGAAACAGTTTAATGATTAACAAGCCAAACAGGTATTATGGAGTGGAGGAAAACCTCAAGAGCAGAAGCACGCAGTAATTTTCACAAATTAAGCAATAGTTTTGGCGCAATCAAAAATAGACCGAGTTGGTCCCCCGCGAAAAAAGCTTTCACACTTTCGGGAAGTCGTTGGAATGTGGGATTTTTTGTCCATTCATACTGAAGTCACCAGCTGATGATAAAATACACATTTACAATTACAATAGCATTCCAACTTGTGTGTCCCACAATTTAATAAACTACATATGTTCTGGCTTGTTTTGAACCTAACAAATACTTTATGGTCTATGGTCTAGGGCTCTAGGCGGTTGAGGAAGTCATGTCGTCGCCAAAATCTTGCTTAGTAGATAAACACTGCCACCTTCTGGTAAGAAGATTCTCCTAAAAAAACAATAGAATACAAATGTCTACACAATACTGTTCAAATTACGGCTTTTGTCACAAAAAAATACAAAGTCATTTCAAAACTACTATCTACAACTATCTGTGTACCTACCTATCTATTTACCTGTGCGTGTACAAAGTGTATCTGTACAACTCAACTGAAAATAAATAAACAAATAAATCTTTTCTAGCAAGGGAAGTAAAAATAAGCAACCAAAATCATGTAGTTGAACAAGTGTGCACACCCTGGAGAAGGTTGTTGTTCATAATTAACCAATTACATTCGAACTAATGCTAACTGGAGTCAGTACACGTCTGCACCCATTAATAGTGCCTCTGATTAACTCCAAATAAAGTTCACACGTTCTAGTCACTAGAACCTTTGAAAAAAATGTCAGAAAAAGCCTACTAGAATATAGTAGGCTTGTCCTTAATATTTTCTGCCTGAACATTTTCTATTCACACTGACTGTTAATTGGAGCTATTTATAATACCCTCTTCTTGTCTTAGCGCCAGTTTCAGCTGAAAAAACAACTCCAAAGCATGATTCTGCCACCACTATGATTCACTGTGTATTTAGTGGTCTTTTGGTACTGAGCAGTGATGTGTTTGTGTCTTAATATCAATACTATATCAATAATATCAACTCATCTTTACATCAATTTTGGAGGGATGTCCAGTTCTTGCTATGTCAATGTTTTGCCCCCTGTTTTAGATGCTTTCTCCATATGTTTTTATTGTCTTATCATACCATACTATATTAACTCATTCACTGCCATTGACAGCTATAGACGTCAAAAATCAATTTGAACTATTTCTATTAGTCTAACACTTTTTCCACTTTTGTTAACAAGAGTATATGAAAACCTAGATTTTTTTTTTTATTGTATATTCAGTACAGATATAAAATCGTGAGTTAACTAGTGAAGTCATGCGATTAATTATGATGACAAATTGTAATCGCCTGACACCCCTAATTTTGTATAATTTATTTTCTTAAAATTTTATTTTATTTTTTTAAGAAAAGATTATTGAAAAAATTAGGGGCGTCGGGTGATAATTTTTTTAAAATTGTAATTAATCGCATGACTTCACTAGTTAACTCCCGATTAATAACACATTTTATATCTGTTCTAAATGTGCAATAAAATGTTTTTTCTAGGTTTTCATACCTTTAACAAAAGTAGAAAAAAAAGTTAAACTAATGGAAATCATTCAAATGAATTTTTTACATCTATAGGCGTCAATGGCAGTTAATCTATCTATCTATCTATCTTTCTATCTATCTATCCATTTATTTATTTTATTATGTTTTTCATTGCAAACTCGCTTACTTAAATGTTGATTAATGTTCTCATCAATTACAATTCCCACTTTTTAGTTGATGATAAACATCAATTTTCAAAATATTTTCAGTACACAGGTGTGGAGGGGCCCCACAGCGTTTGCCTTGAGCCTCCAACTGACTCCGTAATATGGTCAACTAAGCAGTGTGGATGGGAGGCGGAATATGAGCACAGTCGTTGCCGTCTTGTGACGCTCACTCGTCTTGGGAAAACGACACCAATGAAAGCCCGATCCGGATTCTCCGAGGAGGAGGGATGACTGTTATGTTCCCAATTCCGCTAGTATGGCGCTTTCGCAGGAGCCTCAGCCTGCACGTCTGCTTTGTTTTGAACTCTGCAAGCAGCTTGACGAAAGTCGCCGTCTCAGACATCATGAGGGCGGACGGCTCCGAACCGTGAGCTCGTCTTCTTGACTCGATTGTACAAACATGGCAAATCGGTGAAATAACAAGGTAGGACTTCACTTCGTAACGGATCTGCGTGGGCTGCCTGAACATGTTAACTTTATAGTTAGCGCGGTTGACTCATAACTAGCTTGCTAGGCTACTTGTTCAATCGATTGATTAGCGTCATTCGCCTGAATACAGTACACATGGTGTGTTAAGTACATGTTCTTTACATTATAACTGCAGTGTTCCAATCTTCATTTTAACGTCAGCTGTTTATCTTAACCGCTAACGGTTTACAGTTGTTGTCGTGAATATATTTGTGTCTCCTTGTGCAGCACCCCCGGCCCTGCTGTCATGGAGGTGGGCAGCCTCCCAGTGGAGCTGTGGAGGGTTATCATAGCCTACCTGCCTCTCGCCGACCTGGGCCGCTGCTGTCAGGTGTGTCTCGCCTGGAGGGAGCTGGTCCTCTCTCTGGATAACACCCGCTGGAGGCAGCTGTGCCTCGGATGCCCCGAGTGCCGACACCCCAACTGGCCCAGTAAGCCTCACCTGGAGCCCCCGTCGTGGAGGGAGGCCCTGAAGCAGCACGCTCTGGCCACCCGCACCTGGACTCAAAACGGACCCGAGCACCAGTCGACCGCCTGCCTCCTTTTATTCAGGCGCAGGAAAGATCGCAGGGTTTGGCATGTGGGACCCGGGTTTGAATTTGAGACCCTGAGAGGAGCTCTTGGGGTGGCGGGGCCTTATGACAGATTGGTTCTCCACCCAGGGGTGTATGAAGAGCAGGCAGAGGTGGCCCTCAAGGTGCCTGTGGAGCTGGTTGGACTGGGCAGACTGGGTGAGGTGGCCCTTTTAGTGTGTATGGAACAGCAGTGCCCTACTGCCAGGATGTGTAATCTGGTTTTCATGCCACCCTGGTTCTCCACCGTGGTTTACAAGGTGAGTTTTTTTGTTTGCTTTTTTAAATGAATCCAGAACCACCAATTTAAAAGTAAACAGTAGTCCTCAAAGTGTTTACATGAGTAAGTACTCAGTGAAAAAGTAATTGGTGAGTATTTCTGAATAATTGGTAACTTCTGATTCTTTAAAAAGCGTGAACGTCAACTAGACAAATACATAAAATGGAAATATGCTAATTCAGATATTGCCCAACAATATCATGTTAATTGAAACGATGCATTTAATCTGTAAAAATAATAATATTACAAATTAAATATAATTCTCCCACAAACTGATTGTCAAAAATTGACTCTTTGTTTACTGTCATAAAACAACGCGATAGACTCACTAAGCAGATTACATAATTGTTATTTTCTCTGGCGTTTTTAACAGGTTTCACAAAAGTGAATCGCTTTGAAACTTTGCTTCTGCTGGAGGCCAAAGACTTGTTGGTAATGTGATTGTCAAAAAGAGTCAAAACTTCACTAGTAATCTCACTACATAGGTGAATCAAAAGTCCTGTGACTGTACCCAATCCAGAAGGCTTTCTGACAAACCAAAATGTATAGATCTGCAAGAAATAATAGATTATAAAAATAAAAGTACGGAGCAAAATGTAGCACAGGGTAACAGAGTAAAAGCACTGTTTCTTTTTAACAAACAAAAAAAGTTAATGTAAAAAATTATGTTGCTATATTACAATTTATCAAAATAAATTAAATGGTAAGTCAAGTAATATTCACCCCCACTAGTTTAAACACGGCATTCAGATTATTATTGCGTTTGTGGAATATGAATTAAGCAGCAAAATCCACCTATTTTTATTTTTTATACATCTTGGTTGGAGGCAATTTTGCCACTTGCTCTCAACTGAAAATCAGATCATGGTGCCTAAGAGCTCAGGTAAAGGCCACTGACGTCTCACCTGTTCTCTGGGTTTGATTATGTGACATTTGCAAGCTGAGCCCTTATTTCCCCCCCAAAAAAAATCCCAAAAAGTTACCCATTACTTAGTATGTTCTATCATTTTGTGCTTATTTAATGTAGGATTATTGTTTTTGTTACTGCTGACTGATCGTGATGGTGTTTGTGTGATTTGTGTTTCTTTTCTGCCCTTCTTTGTTGTAGACATCATGGGGTCATGTCCAACTGGATAACTGCAACTTTGAGGGCGCTCAGCTGCAAGTCCGCGGGCCCGGGACCTGCCAGGCCCGCTTTTGCTCCTTCTCGAAGGGCAGCTCTGTACATTTGCTCAGTGTGGCTCTCAGCTTACTGGACAGCTGTGACTTCTCCGGGAGCGATGCTGCTTCTGTAACGGTGGAAGGTTCACCCGTGTCCGAAAAGAACTGGGCTTGTAAATATATGGCTGCCCTGGCCAGGACTTTCTCATCGTGTGGGAGCCCCCACAGAGGGAACTCCACTGGCGGAACTTGTTATGATGCTACTGTTAAAAAGGAGCACACGGGTATGGAGGACTGGAAACAGGAAAATGGATCGGAGGCAGATGATCAGGGCACAGCCACAGTGATCGAAGATGGATGGAGTGATGGCGAGAATGATGGCAACAAAGAGGAAGGAATCACCAAAAACACATTTTCATCGGATTATAAAATTCCATGTGACAACCATGGACTCGCCCACTTACTGAAGCCCCGTGCAGACAGCTCCTTGCCATCCGCCTCCTCCCCAAACCCCCCATGTGTGACTCCGGAACCACTCACCCTTCAGCAGGAACTGGAGAGGGACCCAGATGCTCAGATGTTTGTCTCGTCCACTCTCGGCTGTCTCGTCCGGCGTTGTCTCTTCAGGGACGGGAAGGGAGGAGTGTATATGTCTAATTACGGACAAGCTCGACTGGAGGGCAACGTTTTCCGTTGTCTGAATTATGCCGTCAGATGCATCCAGAACTCCATCGTAAGCATGGCCAAGATACAGGACCATTTATGTCGAACACAATCCATTGCAGGACGTCCCACTAGCTGTAATACATAAGATTTTTTTGGGGGGAAATTATTAATGGACTAATATTGTTTTATCAGGACAGATAGGTTATTCATAGTCAAGGAGGCAGATAACCAATATTTGGAGCTGATGGTGATTTGCAGTAAAAAGGAAAATTCATGCCAACAAGTAATTTTATTTAAATGGTTAAGAAAATTGATGGATGCCTTTTAAGCAGCACAACTTTTCAGATTTACAACACGTTAAAGGTTCTCAGACAATAAACATCTTTGCACTTTTTCTAACAAAAAGTGCAGGGAGCTGCCAGGCACAACAGCATGTCTTAGAAAGGTCATTGGAAAAGTAAACAAATAAATACTAAATAGCTCCCAAACGTTTTCTACAGTAAATAAAGTTTTCCAAAATTTCAGTATACAGTAACTGAAGTGTTAATGTTTCACTTAGCTTTGTTTGAGGTTCAAACTAAGACAAATAGAGTAGGGAGTTCCCAGTTTCTGCAGCATCTCTTAGAAGTTAGCTAAAAATGTAACTAAATAAATAATTCCCTGTGGTTTACCCAATTTTAAGATGATCTCTTCTTAGCCAACATATTACAAACGAATAAAAGGCAGATGCCGATATGCGTCAAAATGCCAAATATCGGCACAGATAATCAGTCTATCCCTATTGGAAATATGTTCTAGGATAAAACTGCCGCTATCATACAAGCTTTCTGTCAAATGCTGATGTCTGCACATCTGTTCGAATGATACTTAAAAAAATAAAAAGTGATATATCATATATGTAGTGACTTTTGGGACATCCTGTACTCTAGTCTTCTTTTGTTTTTGTGTTGTTATATGCACGATTGAGGCAGGAAGCCAAAGAAAATAAAGTTTGAACTCTTGGAAGTTGTATAGACTTCAGGACTGTTCAACCTCAGAGTTTCCCCTGCATCGTTCAACTAGTAACTCTTAACTCATGTTCTTATTTAGAGCAGAACTGAAAGTCATTTAAAGCTGTAGCTCAGAACGCAATCAACCGAGCTCTCTGTCCACCTCTTCTAGATAGTGATGCTGCGAAACGAAGTGTGTGAGTGCAGAGCATCGGGCGTGTTCCTGCGGCTGTCTGCTCAGGGCCTCATCGCCGAAAATGACATCCACTCAAACGGGGAGGCGGGATTGGACATCAGGAAAGGAGCTAACCCCATCATTGTGGTAAGATTCGATCATTTTCTAATATGCCTGCAGTGTTAGCAGGATTTTGCATTCATAGTGTATGAATGCATCTTTAAACTCAAAGAACACCATTTGTCGCTTATTTGAGAATTCTCATATTTTGGAAGAAAATGAAATGTATACACAAGATCATGAACTATAATTATGTGTCCGTAATACCATGAAGATACTCCACTCATCCAACCAGATGAATCTGATGCAAGGTTATTGTAGTTTAGGACTTTTCTTTATAGTTAGATTTTACATTTCAAATTCAACTAGTTTTCATTTTTAGTCTTTGAAAATGCTTCATTTCAGTTTAAGTTTTATTAGTTTTAGTATTTGTTTTACAGCTATAATTGTTATTTGTCAAGTGCATGAAAAAAAAGAAAAGGTCAACAAAGTAAACTAATTCCCAAATGACTGTACGACCTTCCTTCTGCCGTACAGTAATCCTGAAGTAAAGACTAATCCGCTGAATCGCCGCTGAAAGCTTATGTATGAAACTAATTGAAAAAGATGAAAGCAAAGCTCATTTTTGTTATAGTTATAATTTTATCAATGTAAACTCTAGTCTGAAACTAGTTTCAGTTACCGTTTTTAAATCATTTTCATTTTGTTTATTTTATTTTTATTTATTTTAAATTGTGTTCATTTTTGTTAACTATAATAACCTTGGTCTGATATCATTCTCATATTCACATGGTATCTAAGAGTTGCAATGATATACGGTGATGTAGCCAACATTATGGACTGGTCCTCCATTCATCGCTTACTTTGGCATTTTAGCTTGGCGAGAGCTCTCATCATTCACTTGTCATTTCTGAGGGAACTACAATTACACTTTTTAGTTTCACTCAAGACATACGTGGAATCCTTGATATGTTTTTTTATGAAATTAATAAGTTCAATTTGTTTCTGAATGATAACTGATCTGTTTACACTGTGCCTGTTTTTCTCTCTCTCTCTCTCTCTCCCTCTTTCTCTCAATCCCTAGTGTAACAGAATCCACAGCGGCTTACGCTCTGGGGTTGTTGTGCTTGGCAATGGAAAGGGCTCACTTCGGAGCAACCGGATCTATAACAACAAGGAAGCAGGCGTGTATATCCTCTTCAGTGGGAACCCTGTGGTCTGGTAGGTGCGATCTCACGTTGCATTCCGTTATTTGCTTTGTTGTCACGTTGCAGGTAAGCGTTACTGCATGCAGGCATTGGTGCACAAAGGTTTTACAAGCTGGTCAAAGTTATAACTCACTCACTCAATTATGTCGACGCACTAATCATTTGTTTACGACTTGAGGAGACATTATTATTGAATATAGATTATTGCAAAGCATTTTCTTCTCTTGTTGGTGTCTTTAATTACAGTATATTGCTGAATTGAAAAATATCAGTGACATCATCGGTGACTAGTTGGCGTTGACTCGACTTTCATAACATGAGCGTAAAAGAAATCCGAATTCAACCCTTAAAGGGGAAGTCAATCTTAAACATTTATTGACAATAATATGTTCTATGCAGCCCCACTAATCTAAATACGGTATTCTGGTTAATATTGCATTAGTGGAATATGAGTTAAGCAGCAATATTAGAAGGCAGCCATTTTGCCACTTGCTGTCTAGTAATAATGGCGTCACAGTTGTTCAGGTCTCAGGTAGAAAACAATCACAGCTCAACTTCAGAAAACAGGTGAGGTGTGATTGGTCGTTGTCTGAGCCCTGAGTAACTGTGATGTCATCTTCAGTTGACAGCAAGTGGCAAAATGGCCACCCCTGAGATGGATAAAAATGGCCGGATTTTGCTGCTTATCTCATATTCTACTAACGCAATATTTACCAGAATACCATATTTAGACTAGTGGGGCTGCATATTGTCAAGACATTTTGGAGGGTTGACTTCCCCTTTAAAGTACAATGTGCTTTCTTCACTGAATCCTTTCTTCATGTTCACCCTCTTTTAGTGGGAACCACATCTTCCAAGGACAAGCAGCAGGTATTGCGATAAATGAGAATGGGAGAGGGATGGTAACAGGTAAGTCCAGCATTGGGGCGGGTATTTTTTATTTATTTATTTTTAAACCATTGTGGCAAATGTAAATGCATAAACCTCTCACTAAATGTTTAATTTTTAATTCCAGAGAATGTCATCAAGGAAAATCAGTGGGGAGGTGTGGACATCCGCAGAGGAGGTGACCCAATCCTGAGGAATAACTACATATGTCATGGATTCTCTGATGGCATTGTGGTGGGAGAGCGAGGCCGGGGTCTCATTGAGGGAAACCATGTCTATTGTATGTTACAGTCCCTTATTTTTATTTTTTTTGCCAAAGTCCTCTAGATGTTGTTTTTTTTCTTTCACTC
Organism: Leptonotus elevatus; assembly: GCF_054856555.1. NCBI lineage: Eukaryota > Metazoa > Chordata > Actinopteri > Syngnathiformes > Syngnathidae > Leptonotus > Leptonotus elevatus. The sequence continues at coordinate 12,129,753 of NC_141246.1, forward strand.
TTTAGGCAACAAAGGTTGCGGTGTGTGGGTTATGTCATCCAGCCTCCCGCAGCTCCTCGGAAACAACATCACTCATAACTGCATGTACGGCTTGGCCGTGTTCTGCAGAAAGGACCCGGAGAACATAGAAGCCAGGGAGGGGAACTGGCTGGCGCACGACGGGATCGGTGGAGATGACAGCGGTGACAGGAGGGGCGTAGTAGAAGAAGATGGGAGGGAAGAGCAGGAAAACTTGCATGAGGAAGGGGAACTCTTTGCATGGGAGAGCGACCTGGACAGTGAGGATGACCGCCACTCAGCACGTCGCTCCATCAGTGTGGCGCTGGTGGAGAGCAACTGCATGAGCTTCAATGGAGGTAATTAATCGTCATACTTGTTTTGTTTTTTTCCCCATTCTTGATATTAAGTGTTTTTCCCCATGCTTCCCACCCTCTGGGTAGCCGTCGGCCTGTATGTTAAAACCAGCGAGCCGCTCAACGTTTATGCCAACCTCGTCAACCATAACAGGGGCGTTGGCGTTGCCGTGCTCCAGAGCAATCAGCTGACCCGCCTGGTTGCCAACTGCATTCTTGCAAATGTGCGAGGGGGCGTTACGGTGGAGAAAGACTCTCGTGCGGAGCTGCGCGGTAACGGTATATACGGAAACAACGGCCACGGCATCAACTTCACTGGCATCGGACAAATGGTAGAGAACGACGTGGTCGGAAATTGTGGCTACGGGATCCAAGTGTCTGGAAGTGGCGACGTCAAGGTGTTGCATTTTGACATTATCTGTAAAAACATGTTCATGAATTATATGATCATCAACTTGTCATTTACAGGTGTTGCGCAACCGTGTCCAACCAGCACTGAGTTGTGGGATCTCAATGCTGGGACCAGTAAAAGCGGTGGTTACTGATAACCAGCTGTTTCAGGGCCACCCAGATAGCAAAAAAAGCCTTTTCCACTTGGACCCTGGCAACGAGAGCTGCGTGTTACGCAACAACAGTATTTCAAGACATAATAGCAGGTATCTAAGCAACCCACAGTGTGCCAGACCGCATGTGCACTGAGCCTATCTTTTTTCTTCTTTTTTTTTTATCTTGATATATATAGCTGTACATCCGTCCCTCCTTGGATTCTGGAAAACCCTCCCCCTCGCCCACCGGCCAGCTCATCTTCAGGCCTCTCCTCCTCCCGGTACCCATCACGACTGGGAATCTCCATGACGACCAGGATCAGCGCCACTGTGGAGAGCGGCTGCCACAATGGAAGCATGTTCTGCTCTATCCTGTGATAAAACTCACATTTAAAGATGACTTTGACAAAAGCGAAAGTAGACAGCATCACTTTGTTCTGAAGTTGGACCCTTTGGTTTGGATTAACAGCAAAAAAATAAAAAATAAAGTACGTCATTAGATTTGGAAAACCCGACGGACGGAAAAAATAATAGTGTAACTTGATTGCTTCATGGCAAAGCAAGAATCTTGTTGACCTTTTTTTCCCCTGTACTCTACAAATTGTAATCTAAACTAACTTTTCTAATCTGTGGTTATTTGTTGAGTTTCTTTGGCTTTATCACAAAACATCACTGCATTAAATCTCAGATTTATTTTATTGTTTTGTATTGATACTGTCACAAGAGCTTGTACACCCCAGTGGTTAAGTCTGCTTTGTCCACATTGGTCGTTTCAAACTTTAAATGTTTTCAAATATTTATAGTCACCGTTTATTGCTTTACGTTGACTTGACCATCCCACGCTTTTTGTTCTTTCGAACTTTAATATTCTGGGAGGTAGTAGTCTCTTTTTTATATTCAAAATCACAGTGCTAGTCTAATTTTATTTTAAGTCAGAGATGCCGTCTTCAATGTTCTATGAGGTGAAGTTGTGCCTTGTTTGACCTTTTTAGTAATGGTAGCTGGAGGATGAGCTTTATATGCAGAAAAAGCCAAACTCTTGCTCCAGTCTCTCAATAAATGTCCTATCTTCTAGTGAGTCTGTGCTCCTGCAACCAAATAATTCAAATTATTTCACACGGTTGACCTTTTGCCACAGACGCACTAGGTGATCATCACCTAAAGAAGGTAGATGTTCAGTGTGCAATATATGACATCGACTAATGTGCCTAAATGTTAAGATAGATGTACGCTTATATAAATGCTTTTACATTTGTCTTTGCATATGACAGTTAAAACTGTAGAACATGATTTGTGATCACATTTTTACTTTATTTGTTCACTAATAAACAGTTCTCATCTTTGCCTCTGGCAATCCTTAATTCATCCTTTTGCGTTTCCTTCTCTCCATAAATGGTTCATATTTGACGAGAGGTAGAATGAGGGAAGCCCGTTTGTGTTCATCATACAGGCCAGCCACAGCTTTCTTTCCACGGGGTGGCTTTGCCAGGGTCAGCCCCATTGACTTTCCAACTTCAATTATCCTATAAAGCCACAGAAAAGTCCGTTAGCGGTATTTGACTTGTATCATTTGAAATGTTGCCAATTGTGATTCACCTCACATCTCGGCTGGAAGGTCTACAATATTTTCCATCTTAACATCACCACACCACCTACCTGGCCTCGCTGCATCCCATGTCTCGATGCAATAATGTGAGGTCAACAGTCATGTCACCCATATGGAGCAGCAGAACCATGCAGTATGCTGCTAATTTGACACGCATTGAAGCAGACACCATATTAAGGACCCTGCAAGGGGACATCAATTTTACTTGGATCATAATGAACGTGTAGGTTGCTTTAAATTCATGTGTCTATAATTCAATTCAATTTATTTCATTCATTTGCAAAACAAAAGACAATATAAAGCAATATTGAAATTCAAAGTAAAGTAAAAGAGTTCCTCATACCTGCCATTGTTGTAAGTCTCCACTGTGAATGTCCTGAATATTTTGTTTTGCAGAATGCGAGGACAGCCTTCCTCCATGCCAACTGTAAACATCCATCCATCGATTTTCAAACACGTAAATATTAACTCATTCACTGCCATTGACGTCTATAGGCGTCAAAAATTCATTTGAACTATTTCTATTAGTTTAACATTTTTTCCACTTTTTTACAAAATTATGAAAAATTGTAATCATCTTTTCTTCTTTAAAAAATTTATTTTTTATTTTTAATAATCTTTAAAAAAAGAAAGAAAATATAAAAAATTAGGGGCGTCAGGCGAATACATTTTTTAATCATAATTAATCCCATGACTTCACTAGTTAAGTCACCATTAATCACAAATTTTATATCTGTTCTAAATGTACAAGAAAAAATATTCTAGGCTTTCATACTCTTGTTAACAAAAGTGGGAAAAAATGTTAAACTAATAGAAATAGTTAAAATAAATGTTTGACGTCAATAGCCATCAATGGCAGTGTATGAGTTAAAGAAAGGCACAAACTGCTGCTTTTTCAGGGGTGATAGATAGCGAATGGTGAGTTCACTGACACTTGCGGCTGATGCTCTTCTGCTGTGACAGTTTGAGAAGCATAGAAAGGTAAAAAGCGCAGCACACCATCTTCTCTCTGGCTCCATCATCACTGGGCAGGTTCTCCAGGTGCTTCACGACACACAGAACCCTAAACCCGGAGGAAATTACAATCAAAAGTTTAGAAAATACAGCAAAGTTGGCCTTTTACATCTGAATCATACGCTGCGCTAAAATGAATGACTTAAATCACCCTACCCTCCGCTCTCTCTCATCGTCTGTAACTCTTCTGCAGTGAGCGCTGCCATCTTGGAACCAGCCTCTTCCAATGCCTTGAATTCCACTGGACTGAGGACTGTGGGTACGCATAAGGATAAAAAATGACACAAACACACTTGAGGTTTCGATCGTCACCCGCGAAGGGATTGGAGTTAAATGAAGGATACGTTTATCCAGTGGGTAGACATTCTCAGGCGTGTCTGCATCTGCGTTGGACGGAGGAAGGTGGAGTGCTAAACCTGCCTTTGTGTCGGCAACTTCCTGTTGCAGAACTGTGGCGAGAAAGAAGAATCAAAATCTGTATTTTTCAACAACAGCAAAAAAGCATGTAACTGATGTATTTGGATTAATATTTGATGTGTCAGTCACTTCTGTGTATCTTTATTTAGTTACTCTATCTCTTACCTCTCTTTGCTATGATAGTACCAATTTATTTTAATTGGCTCTTATTTTACTTTTGATTTAATCAAATCATTTCAGTAATACTTCTAGTGAATCAAGTTCTTACATTTTGTTGTATTTGTATTTGAACTTGGGTATCATGGGAGCTGAGATCTTGTTTTTTTGTTATCTTTGCTCTTAAATCATTGCAAAGCACTTTGATTTAAATTTAATCATAAATGGGAAAAGTTTGTTTGAATTTGATAAATGATAATTAGTCAAATGCATTCATCAGTAAGCATGGGCAGACATAAGAATCTCACAGTATGATAACCATGGGCAGAAATATTGTGATATCGCAGTATTAAAATTACATCTGTAAAATGACCTTTTTTTTCTTTTTTAAATATTTGACTACATAAGAACAGCATTTTTTCCCATTAAACAAAATATGGAATAGATGGTACTGAAGAAACGTGTAAGTTAAAATAAATAAAATAATGTTAATATTCTTCTTATGTTTTTAATTTTTCTTAACAAGTCACACTGTCCCATTACTGGTGAGCTAATTTTTTTTAGAACATACCAGTGGGATACTCATGTTGTCCTTAGGGCTAACTAGTACCCCTTGGCCCTTAATTTTTTTTAGGACAATGCACTATAATAAAGAGAGAAAAGGCAGGTGTGTTTTCACAGCGTCTCTTTTGTCTTGCTCCCCCTCTCTCCTTCGCCTTCCCTTTCTTTTCTCGTGGAGAACAAGAAGGAAAAAAAGCTAGTTGGAGGCTTCAATAACTGTTTTACTCAACTCTCAAGCAGCCAATCATATTGTGCCCTGCTCAGAAGTTAGAAGTCAACTCAAACTTACCGGTGACAGCCAGTATTAGCAGTTATTGAAACCTTAACTGTTTAAAACCACGATAAAGCGCCAAACCGGTAATCGGCCCACACCTATTCATCAGTATGTTCATCTTGCTCTTTCTGCTTACCATCCAGACCCTTCTCATCAATTACGGTGTTGGCAGCCTTTATCACCGCATGGTGCAGCATGTCGCTGTCCACCTTGTTCTGTCTGCGAGAGTTAAGAGCTTTCTTCTGTTTGTTGGTACCGAACACCTCAATCAGAGAGTCAACCTGCACAGAGGATTCAAGACATGACTACCAAACATACTGTATTTACTTGAAAAACAATTGTAAGAGTGCATTTTATAATTTTTCACCCTTTCAGGCATTATTTGATGAGTTCAGTTTACGTAGGAGTTACTTTTGCCGGCGCGGGATTTAATGAGTATTGCACATTATTTTATTAATTCATTTATGTTTAGAATGTAGGAGACATTCCATTGAATTTGAAATGTCTCGTCACATTACAAAGTAGTCCGACCAAACTAGCCCGAATAGAAACCAATTGGCCCCTTAATTGAGCTGCTTAGATGTAAGATGGTGTTTCGCTGTTAGTGTTGCTTAATTTTTATGTGCAGCATGGGTTACTCGTTACTTATTTAAGAATAGGCTTATTTAACGGGGAATTTGTGTTGCAAAGGTTGACGCTTATTTTACCATCTGAACCCAAACACTAGTTGTTAAATAAATAAGATCATGACAAACTGAGGCACCTTTTCTCTGTAAGTCTGAGTTGCATCCTCATTAGTCATCGTTGTTGCTTCTCCTGGTGATCAGATTCATTTTGTTAGACAGAATGCGCATTATCTTTATAAAGCCATACTTCTGCAGCTCCTTATATATTTTCTCTTACCTGGTATAACAGGTTTGATGTTGAAGAGCTGTGCACTGTGCAGTTCCATTTGCATAGTCTTCTTATTCAATACTCCAACATAATAGCTAGACAACAAAAACATGATATTCCGTTAACAAAGACAATACAGTGATGTTAGTTGTGCAGAGACATTTTTCCAAACCTAATTCAACCTACTTGCAAAGACTGTTGCATTTAAGGGCTTCTGTTCCGAAATTTTGTCCAACATAGGACAACCTTTCTGATTCAGCCACCTAAATAGAAAACAACAACAACGAAACACATAAAGAAAATTCAGATCCATTAAACTTAATCAGGACGAGACTGGGGTCACTGATCTCTCACCAATATCCGCCTATTTTTTTTCCGAGGGTTAACTTCATCTGCACTCCTGTACATCGTGAAGTTCAGTTTATCTGCATTTTGGACGCTGCCATTGGAAAATCGAACTAAAGTAGAATAATTAGAGGGAAACAATCGATTCCGTTAGTCATTGGGAAAGTGAGGAATCGTACAGAGCAGAGTTTTCACAGATTCTTACAGGCACATGCAATGAAAAGGAAAGATTAAAATGAAGACACAAAACACTCAGATAGTTCCATTACCCGGAATCAGATTAACAAACTCTTAGATGTAAACATAAAATAATTACATATCACTGCTTTGTCAGAGTCTCTCTCTTCCCCGCAGCACACGACTGAACAGGAGGCCGCCATCTTTGTTGTCTAATGTTGCAAGAGGCTTCTTCCGGGTCACAAACTTCCTACGTCAGCTTTCCAAGTGGACTTGTTTTTTGTTTTTCCAAGTGGGCTTGTTTGCGTGGCTCATTCCGTTAAAAAAAGGAAGGGATACATGTATGAGGAATATGGAAGACTGTTGAATTTACTTCTTCTTTTTTTTTAATTCACCAACATGAACATCATTTTATTTTGTGTTGTATCTGTACTTGTATTAGTACAGAGTACTTTCATCACAAATTCATCGCAAATTACCATGCAGATATTTCAGTTAAAATCAGTTTCTAAATCGATTATGAATATTAAATTAAATATATTCAAGTAATACACTAATATATGAATACACACTCATGCTATTACCTAATGTTATTTTTGAAAATGTCTTACGTCTGTTACCTAGTGGTCGATCATTGAGTTGCGGATGCTCACCTCAGCGAGGTCAATGAGCACAGCGCCTCCCTGTGAGTCTGGTCGGGAAAATCTGTCTGGGGAGGGCTATTAATTAGAACGACTGTATATCCTTGCTTTTAAAACACACATAGCCGTAGCTAACGGTGTCGTCAGTTGTTTTTATATATGAAACTGCAATCCGCTGAGGATGTAATATTTGCCAGAGTGAACAACAATCCTCATTTGGCTCTTTCGCCCCCACAAGGCAAGGCAGGCTGACATAGATACGAGCGAATCCCTGGGGGACGTGGATCCTGGTGGTAAAGATGTTTTTTAGCCAGCTTGGACGACATTTAACTCGTCAAGACACTTTTAAGTCGCCGATTTAAACCGACGATAACTAAGGTGGCTGCCTTCACGCTTCTCCTTCCATCAGCTTGCTGGCAATTAGCTGGTCAATAGCCAGCTAACTTTAGCCTCGCGAGGGCCCGAATTCTGCTGCTTTGTCATCCATCTTTTGACTGATCAAGGTAATTTTACGAAATTCAATATTTGTTGTGCATTTAGCTGAACTGACCTGACCTGACCTGACCTGACCATAACGCACTTGCTAGCTATTGACCATTTATATCATTGGCACTGTCTGCTACAAAGCTATCACGTAAATAGATGATGCTGTTTAGTGCAGTGTTTACAAAATAAGACTCATCTTTAATAGACAATTAGATTTTATGGGGCACTCCGGTATATATGGATTATGCACTAAATGAATAAAACTATTGGTACACTTCTAAGGTCTAAGTTATTGGTTACACTCATAAAAACATGTATTTACTGTAATATTTTACACAAGAGATGGTACACAAGAGGTCTGTTATTTTAGAATAATTACTGAAGTAAAAGTAAAAAGTAGTCCTCCAAATTACTTGAGTATGAGTAAGAAAGTACTACGCGGGAAAAACTACTCAAGTACTGAGTAACTGGTGAACTAAAACAATAAATTATTTATAAAATTACGCAAATGAATGCAAATTCAGCCCAAGACACCTAAAAGGTTTCGTGATGAGACCAAGATAAATAATTTCAAAACTTTTTCCCTCATTAATTACACTTAACAGTATCATCTGTACAACTCAACTGAAAAGAGAGGAGACAAAATGTCAAATTAAAGTAATGTGGTTTCATAAGTGTGCACACCTGCCTATAACTGAGATGTTGCTCTGTTCGTAATTAACCATTAACATTAAAACTCATGTTAAATGGGAGTCAACACACACCTGTCACTCTTTCAAGTGCCAAAAGTGGTTACATGGAACTACTGTTGGAATGCTGAAAGGGCAACCAAGGAGGAAGTCTTGTGGACAAACCAAAAACAATCAATCATGCAAGCAATTATTGATAGATAGTTTAATTAGATACATAAATATAGCAAGCTAAATGAAGCTCAATATAATGCCATAGAAGTATTAGTTAGTCACAGTATAAATACTCAAAAGTAAGAAGTATGTTGCATTACAACTACTCTGACAACTTAGTATAATTTATCCAACAAGTTACTTGTGTAACTGTTACGAAACAAACATAGCGCGTCACTACCCACCTCTTTAAAGGTACAGTGTGTACAAAAGTAAATAATCAAATATGTAATTCCACACAACTTTAGGCTTGAAAATGATGGGATAGTACTATTACACGCAATTTATTGGCTCATCTCCTAATAACCTGTTTATATCTTGTCGCCAGGAGGAGTATGGACTTTCCGAGCCACTTTGAGCAGATCTTCCAGCAGCTCAACTATCAGAGGCTGCATGGTCAACTGTGTGATTGTGTCATCGTGGTGGGCAGCCGACACTTCAAGGCCCATCGCTCCGTGCTGGCGGCCTGCAGCACACACTTTAGAGCATTGTTCACAGTTGCAGAGGGAGATGCCAGCATGAATATGATCCAGCTGGATAGCGAGGTGAGAACCCTCATGATAAATGCAGTGATAACTCGATTACGTGATCCTGGTTGACCTCTGATTTGGCAGGCAAATTAGAATTATACTTGAAAGGAATCATCCCAGCAGCCCTGTGGACAAATTGTTTGTTTGTCTGTCTCAAAATTCTGAGGTTCTGGGTTCAAATCGAGGTGTTTCCATGTTCACACAGGACCTTGTGTGGGCTTTCTGTACTCTAGCTTCCTCCCACATTCCAAAAACATGCATGTTAAGCTCACTGAAGACTCCTATTTGTTAATTTGTGTGAATGTGAGTCTGAATGGTTGATTTTCAAATGTTAAACCTATGATTTTTTTCATTTGTATCAACTGACTATTTTTATTTTTTTATTTTCTCATTTAGAGCATGGATGCTAGGATTCCTTTAGAATTTGTTGTACAAATGATCCTGGTAGAAGCAGACGCGATCATGAGGTTTGACTCTGGACTTGACATTCCAGATGAAGAGGCCCTATTTTTCCCCCTAGAGTTGTCAGGCGATCTTTAAATGCAGGGTCACAAAAAATCAACCCCCTCACCCAGCTGCCTAGGGTAGAACACAAGCTGTTATGTGATTTAAAAAAAACAAGAACAAAAAACGAAAGTTATTTTTTGAAAAAAAGTGATAGTTTATTGTCCAACATGTGGATGACATTTCAGGCATATTTTTCTTAAGAAGTTTGGTGGAACAGCAAACATTAACTAAGATTTAAGGCATCTGACTTTTGAGCTTCCATTATGCATACAAGCAAACAACAGCATTGTGTGTGTGCAGGTGGTGACAGCGGAGGCATTTGCCGCCCTGGTGGACATGATGTACACATCCACCCTAATGCTAGGAGAGAGCAACGTGATGGACATCCTGCTTGCCGCTTCCCATCTGCACCTCAACAATGTGGTCAAAGCCTGCAAACACTACCTGACCACACGAACCCTGCCCATGTCCCCATCATGTGACAGACCCCCGCCTCACCACCAACAGGAGCAACAGAGGCACAGGCAGCAGGTGGCAGACTTGGTGAACCCCGCTTTAGCAACCAATGCTAACCTCGCCGCAAATGCCGCCACCTCAAAGTTGCAACGCTCCTTCTTGCTGCAGCAGCTCGGCCTCAGCTTGGTGAGTTCTGCTTTAGGCGGGATGGAGGAGGACAGGGTGGGCGGCAGAGTGGGGGAACAAAGAGCCTCCTTCCCTATACGCCGCTTCCACAAGCGTAAAGCCTCCCCAGGCCTATCAGAGGAGAGGCCGAGACAGAGGCATCGCCCCGCTGGCCTGAACTTGGGGTTACTTTCGCAAGAAGGCGTGAATACAGACCGAGAGGAAGGTGCGCTTCTCTCGCCAGATTCCCACAAGATGGGTGACGACTCCAAACTGGATGCAAGTATGCTATGTGCCCCTCAGGATGATCCTCAGATGCCGAGCCAGTCAGACAGTGGGCGGTGTGAGGGGAACGACATGGGGATAATGCAAGGAGGGGTGGGCAAGGAGGAGGACATGGAGGACGGAGACCACCAGAGCAACAGAGTGAAGATCAAATCAGGGAGCGAGGGGGAGGAGGAGGCTGAAGAACCAGAGCAGAAGGTGAGTTTTGTTGTGGGGTTTTTTTAGTTCAAGACTTAAAGCTGCTCTCTGTAACAATTTGGCCAAAAGTATCTTTAAAGCAGCCTTTTTAGTTGACCACTTATGACTGAAACATCTTCTAATTAGTTTATTAACACTTTAGCTGTTCACAATGAGTACTCCTGCAAGCCTCTGGCTAACTGTTTTCAGACTGGATTCGTGTTCGAATTTCCCGCCCTCTGTCTGCGGATATGACGTCATGTGCACATTGTTTACTGAAGAAGGGTGTGTCAGTTTCATTTTTCGTCAACAGGTGGCAGTAGCGATTCGAACTAGAAATTTCTGCTTTCAGTAGCTTTAAATGTGGTTCCTATCCAGGGCCTTAACACAACTACGCCATCTAGTGGTGAATAATGATATTACAGCTTAAAACTACAGTCGATTCTATTTATTTATTTATCCCAAAAAGAAAGAAATTGAGGTTTTAAAGCACTGGTGAGCTTTTGACTGAGAAGGCCTAATAATTCGACCTAGCACTAAGATGACTTTTTTTTTTTTATTGCTGAAAATGAGTGATTAATGTCTCATCTCATCTAATCTTTTGGAATTTGTACATCACGAACAATATGTAATAATCTATAAAATGTTGGCTTAAGAGATTTCCTTTTGCTTAAATGCCCACTGCTCCTCTGGTCTCCCTCAGGTGCTGGTCAAACAAGAGCCGCTGAGCTCACCCGAGCCCGCAGATGAAATTAGTGACGTGACATCACAGGCCGAAGGCAGTGACCCGGCCGAGCCAGTGAGCCAAGAGGATGAGGAGAAGGTGGAGCTGAGCCCCGAGAGCAGCGACCGCAGCTTCATCTCAGAACCGCAGCCCTGCTCCAACTCGCTGCTGCAGTCCGGCTCCCAGCTTCTCCTCAAGAGCAGCATGGCAGCAGGCGAAGGAGGTTTTGGGTGTAGTAACGCATTGAACAGCAAACCTGATTTCAGTATTTCCAGTTTCCTTGACCCAAAGAATTTCAGGAGTAATGGTAGTGGTGTTTTGATGCGTGGAGAGGATGACCTTCCCAACACCACCACCGGTGATGCCGTTGCTCATAACTTCCTGTTGAGGCAGGAGGCTTCTGGACCGCCGGGTTCTGTCCCATCCTCTTTGCTCCAGTCCAGTCCAATCAGCAGTGAAGGTTGTACCCGTTTTGGAAACAACTTACAGGCCGATTCCCTCTTCCTTCGCCCCCTTCATGACAGTTATGGCAACCCAAGAGGAAGTGGGGGATGTGAAGGACGTGGAGGTGTTGATCCATTTAGTTTGGATTTCCAGCGCTCCAGTCTGGGGCTACACTCCCTGGGGCGACCCCCGCGGGGTGCCAGTGGAGCCACTCCCACCGTTCTGAGTTACCCCGGCTACAGGCGCATTGCCCCAAAGATGACCAACAGCATGGGGAGGGAGGAGGGCGGCGCACTCCAGGATCCCGCCTCTTCCTCATCCAACCTGGCGAGCCCCATGCTCCTTAATGAGAGTTCAGGATATGACATGGCTAGCGGCAGGCCCACCTCTCTCCCGCCTCAGCTGACACGCGCCTCGGCAGATGTGCTGTCCAAGTGCAAGAAGGCTTTGTCGGAGCACAACGTCTTGGTCGTGGAGGGCGCTCGCAAATACGCCTGTAAGATCTGCTGTAAAACCTTCCTGACGCTGACCGACTGCAAGAAACACATCCGAGTGCATACGGGAGAGAAACCCTACGCGTGTCTCAAGTGCGGCAAGCGTTTCAGCCAATCGTCACACCTCTACAAGCATTCAAAGACCACCTGTCTTCGCTGGCAGAACAGCAACATGTCCAACGCTGTACTCTAAAGCTCTTGTTGTTGCCGAGAAGGATGCTTGAAGCCTCTTGATCACAGCGCAACAAGATGGTGGTGATCACAATCATCTTGATTGGCCACGTATGAAAAAACACAGAATTTGTCTCTGGTACTATAAGGTCCACTCGTATTGGCAAATGTAATGCACCCTAACTGTTTGTTGCAGTTGGATTTTGTCTTTTTTATATTTGTGGCAGCACCAAACCAGACTGTGATGGAGGACCGATTCAAGTATTGCTCAACAGCTCCTGTGGCAGGCCATCCATCACATTGTGAGCAGATGATAGAAGCAGGGCTGGTAATTAAACGATCTATTGATTCAACTCACACGGTTACACAATATAGCTCCCTGTTGATTACATAGTGGAGCTTGCAGCCTAGGGACTTGCTCAATCAGAAAGATAGGTTGTAAAATCAACTAAACCCCGAGTGCCAGGGAATACATTTGCACCTTTTCAGTTTACGGATGGGACTTAAACCCATTTAACTCTTAGCTACCAGGGAAATGCACCTGTCCGGTTAGTGTGTGGTATTGTTTAGGAATTATAATCACATCTTACTGGAAAATGCAAAGCGCACCTTAATTTGCATTCAGAAGCACGACTAGAATTTCTAGCCTTAAGTGTTACTGATGGGGATTGAAAACAAAGCAATGTCAGCCTTGTGTGAAAGAAAACTGCCATGCAGCAAGATTTCCGAAATGTAAACATCGACTATTTGTGAATCAATGTATCTTTTTCTTTCAAAGAAAGTAAGTGTATGCGTAAATGTGTACTTTATTTCAGTGCTCTTAAACGTGTCTTATGCATCTCATATTGTGCATGTGTTACGCAGACAAATCATTGCTTTTATAGCAAATAACAATGATTCTGAATGTCTCCTTTTCACTACTGGTATGACTGTAGGTGGGCAGTTTTGTTTTAATCTGCTCTGCCCACTTTTGTGACATTTTATTAAAAAGAGAGAGGAAGGGAGAATCATTGACTTTTCAAAATTGTTTACAGTATTTGCACCGATTATGTGTTAATGTATCTACTGTGACCAGTTAACTAATTGTCCAAGCCTTGTTGTTGCTTGTCCATCATTAATATCACGGGACCTTATTAAAAATTCCGCGAGTCTGTCAGGTTGTAAATAGGAGCAGACTTGTTGGGTATAAATCATTTGCATGCAGTGTTACATACCATCTATAAGTGAGCCGAAATAGAGTTAAAAAAAAAAGTTAATTAAAAAAAAAAAGCTCTACTTTTATGTATCACTGAGCGCTCTGCGAGAATTACACGATCATTTCTATTTTGCACCTTATTTGTACTGAGTCCTTACGAGTGTGTCCCCCTATAACAATTTAGTTGGAAACCTTATCAAAACCCTAAAAAAAAAAATTAAGATTACAATGCTATATTAGCCATACAATGGTATATTTCTATTAGTTGTTAACACAGTATTGTTTTTGTTTTATATATTTAAAAAATAATAATAATGTAAACCCACCTTTGTTGGGCTTTAGAAATGCTGACTTAAGTCTTGTGTGAACACGTCCTATTTAAACTACCAACACAACTCACTAATGAACGGCTTCTCATCATTGTGATGTGATACTCTTCCTGTAAACACAAGCTATTTCAAAAGTACGCTAGCTGGAAAGTACGGATAGACCTTTGTGCCTACAGTTTAACTTTACTTGAGCTAATAATTAGCTTTACTAATTACTTGAGCGCCTGAGTAGTTATATTACACTTAACAATATATATGCTTAGTCCCATTAGAAAAAGGCCAAATTGATCAATCTGAATACTAAAAAGCTGTTGTCGATTGAGGCCAAACTGTCAGGATTTCTTGTGTTTGTTTCCTGTAATGTTAACATAGCGCGACCATAAGAGGTCTTGTTGATTGTCAAGTCTATTCAGTTGTACATGCACACTGAATAAAAAAAAAATGAAAACAATGTAATATAGTTGTTTGTGATATTTTTTATGAACAACTTTACAATAAAAACCTAATATGGGCGGCTTCAGTTTTTATTTCATTTTTTTCCCGCCAGTTTTGCTGAGCAGAACCAGTTCCGGCTCACAGTTTTAGTTCTTTGATCATTGGTTCACCGCGGAGGCCGAGCAGGAGGTTGTTTGCCGCCAGGCACGACATGGCGTTGCGGGTGCTGTAGGAGGCACTGGCGATGTGTGGCAAAATCACTGTGGGAGGAGAAAACATTAGGCACATGATTGTGGGCGGACATTAAATATGTTGACTAAAATATCTGGGGATTATTTTGGAGTGTGTCTGGGAATTTTTGTCCATTACTTAGTGCATTTACATCATTCACTGCCATTGACAGCAATAGACGTCAAAAATTGATTTGAACTATTTCTATTAGTTATTTTTTTTTTTCATTTTTGTTAACAAGAGTATGAAAGCCTAGATTATTATTTTTTTGTACATTTAGAACAGATATAAAATTTGTGATTAATCGTGAGTTAACTAGTGAAGTCATGCGATTAATTACGATTACACATTTTAATCGCCTGATGCCCTTAATTTTTAATAATCTTTTCTTTTTCTTTTAATTTGTAATCTTTTTTTTTTTTTTTGAAAAGATTATTAAAAATAATTTTTATTGTTTTATTTATTTATTTTATTTTTTTCTGGAGAGCTCAGTATTGTTCATTCGGTCATTTTACTGATTTGACATGTCAGCATCAATGCTTAAAAATTAGGGGCGTTAGGCGATTTTTTATCGTAATTAATTGCATGACTTTACTAGTTAACTCATGATTAATCACAAATTTTATATCTCTTTTAATGCAATTTAAAAAAAATACTAGGTTTTCATACTCTTGTTAACAAAAGAGGGAAAAAATGTTAAACTAATAGAAATAGTTCAAATTAATTTTTTACGTCTATAGCCGTCAATGGCAGTGAATGAGTTTAAATATTTTAAAGTGTTTCCCATGAGCTAATATCAATGGTGAACCCTGACGAGATGTGCCCCACTGTAGGTTTTTTACCCAACAATTGCAGAATGGAGCCTTTCATCTTCATTTTAGTACCATGAATAGATCCTTCCCAACCTTGAGCCAAGGCATTTATTTTACATTGGAAAAATCTGACTGTATGCGACCAAAAAAATGATGCCACTAAAAGGCATATCTATACTGACATTTTGAAGCCCTGGCCTCAATTTACTGGCAAATTGAGGTGACATTTTGCCTGTTTAGTGTAACACAAACATATTATTCTGCTGTATGAATGGGATAGCATGCGGTATGCTGGAACAGTAACAGGTTAACAGTTACAACAAACTTACCACAGTTTTTGAGGGTGAACAGTGGATGGGCAGTGGGTAGTGGCTCAGGGACGGTCACGTCAAGTCCCGCACCAGCAATCTGATTTGTGGACAGCGCCTCATACAGGTCCTCTTGATCCACCACGCCGCCTCTGAAACATCAATAGGTGTGTAAAGAGAGAAGCTCGCTAACCAGGTTGACTGAAAGGGACACAAAAAGCTGGAAAATGTTTGGGCATTACCTGCTTGTGTTGATAAAGATGGAGTTTGTTTTCATCTTGGAGAAAAGGTTCTTGTTGCAGATCTTGTGTGTTTCAGGTGTTAGCGCACAACACGCTAACAGGAAATCGGACTGCTTTGCCAGCTCATCAAAAGACACTAGAGCAAGGGATAGATATTCGCACGCCAGCAATTTGACAATATTTTATATTCTGAATTCCAGGTTAAAAGGCACCAAACTGGTTCTCACCATACTCCGCATTTATGCTACTGGCAAGGTCGGGCCGAGGGTCCATGTCTGTATAAATGAACTTTTTCACTTTAAAGGGAGCCAGACGTTCAGCGATTGCCACACCTTAATAACCAAACACACGCTGAATCAGACGAGTAGAAACATTTGTGATAGGTTGACGTGTTTGTTGTCTGGAGTTCTCACCAATCCTCCCCAGGCCTAAAATACCCACAGTGCTGTTGGCCAACTCATGTCCACATAGCCACAAAGTTCTCCAAGTCCCCCAACCTCCACTGAATCAAAAATATCTCAAGTGTTATGAAACAGCTTACAATTGTTGTACATGGTGGAAATGCAAAAGTGTGTGTACAAATTACGTCTTGGCTTCGTTTGTGGCCTCGATAAGCCTCCTGGAAGTTGTTAACAGCAGAGCTACAGTCAATTCAGCGACGGCATCTGTCAGAACGTCAGGTGTGTAACCCACACGGATTCCTCTGCATGGACACACAACCTTATTAACTCATTCACTGCCATTGACGTCTATAAACGTAAAAAAAAATTAATGTGAACTATTTCTGTTAGTTTAACATTTTTTCATTTCATTTTTTATGAAAACTTAGAGAGAGAAAATTTATTGTACATTGAAGTCATGCAATTAATTCCGATTAAAAAAAAATTAATCATCTGACGCCCCTTATTTTTTTTTTATTAAGGGCGTCAGGTGATTAAAAATGTTAATTCTAATTAATCACTTGACTTCACTAGTTAACTAACAATTAATCAAAAATGTTATATCTGTTCTAAATTTACAATAAAAAAAATCTAGGTTTTCATACTCTTGTTAGCATAAGCGGAATTTTTTTTTAAACTAATAGAAATAGTACAAATTAATTTTTGATGTCTACAGCCGTCAATGGCAGTGAATGAGTTAATAGATCACTACTGTTATTACAATCAGCAGGGGAAATCTGAATTGGTTCCCTGTGTCGTGCGTATGTGTCATGTTTGACTAGAAAGGCTGGCAGGGAATGAGTAAGTCTTTAGGTTTGGGCAATCAATGCACTTAATATAATATCGGACTACACTGCAAGTAGATAGTAGGGTTCCAATAGTTCAGTGTTCTAAATCCAAACATAATGACTGAGGAACGTGTGATATCAGAATCACCTTCTCTTGAGCTCCTCCAGAGAGAGGTGGTCAAAGCCCACAGACATGGTACTGAGGACCTTCAGGTTTGGACCTGCAGGAGCACAACCCACACATTCATGCATGTATAAGAGTCGGTGAGATCGTTTACAGTATATTGAGTGTGCAGCGGTCCTCAAACCTGCAGCATCCAACAGTTCAGCATCAATCTTCTCGGTCAGCACACAGAGGAGGGCATCAACACCTTTGACCTTCTGAAGAAGCTCCTTCCTCGGTACCGGGACATCATCAGAGTCCCATTGTTCAAACTGCACTCTAGGAAAATGCAGATCTTGATTATTCCATTGCAATATATTTTACAAAACAAAGTTAAATCAAACAAATTAAATCAAAATAATATTTACTATTTGTATGGTATGTCTTTCTGTTACAGTCAATGTATGCGGAGATACCCTTTAGTCTACATGTCTTATCTCACCTATCTGAATGACAAACAGCACCCCCACCCCACCCCACCCCCCACTAACCATTTACTCCAGTTCGCACTAGTGTTGTTCCGATACTGGTATCGGCAGAAGCCCCGATACTGCATTAAAACAGTGGTATCGGTACCGGTGAGTACTAACAAGTAACATACCGATACCATTTATTCCTATGCTAATATAGGACTTTGGATGCAGCATTGTGTCTTGCTTGTGGTCAGCATTCACTGATGCGTGACATGTTCACTGCATGCCGAGTCAAGATATCCTATTACCCCTTGAATGCTCTGAACCAATGGCAGGACAGAGAAAAAAAAAACTTAAGTATGGTATCGGCATCGGCCGATACTGCAAAGCTGGGTATCGAAATCGGTATTGGGGGCCAAAAAACGGTATCGGAACAACACTAGTTTGCACTTTGTGTTACAATTCTTCAAGGTGCTATTTGGTATCAAATGTTGACCATCTGGAATATTCCATATAGATACAGTAGCAATAGTTTGATAGGATGCTGGGTCACTCACTGTCCAGATTCGTGGAGAATCCTCAGGCCCTCTGGTGGGATCTGGCGGGTGACATAAACCCGAGGTAGAGTTGACATGTCCCTCTGTAAGAAGCCTACTGGTACCCTAGTGAGAGTCAGCGGCTTGACAGCAGCCCGCTGGAGCTGACGCAGTGCCACGCGACTGCACCACATTGCCAACAGAAAGTAAACCAAATAGGAGGTGACAGTCAGCGAGATGGCGGTGGAACTTTGTTGTTGTGTACCGGCTATGTGCAGACATTGGCCTCTGGTTGAGTGGGAGGTGCCTGCAGGTCACTGGCCAATATGATTAGAGGGAGGGTGTCTCTAAAGTCTGAAGGTGACGAAGATTGTGTCATGTTTTCAGTATTAAGCAATATTATAGACTAATTGTATTTGACATACATACATACATTGCGCTACTAGGTTCTATTAAGAACAACGTTTGGCTTGCTTCTCCTGTACATCAGCAGTCTGAATGAGGGTCAGACTCAGAAGGTGATGTAAATGTTTCACTTGATTGTTGAACTTTGCTTCTTCAAACAGGAAAGATCCCAAATTCCAAAAGTCTGCCCATAACTCGGTTTGCAGTCTTACTTGATCCAACAGAACACACATGAAACCAAAACTTGAATCTGTGCCAAACAGTTTCTCTCTTTACATAAATAGATCATATATAATACAACACAAAAATATGATTTAACTAACAAAATGCATATAGTTGCTGTAATACACTCTTGTGCATTTTAACAGCAGTACATTTTCTATTGCGCTATTGTTTGTTGTAAGCAAATTTTAAAAAATTATGTACTTTTGCATTATTGTTTTGTCACTTAACAAAAAAAATCCATTAAAAAAAGGCTATGTCATAGTACTGACAGTGCATTTCCTAATCAATAAGATAACAAAAGCTTATTGACGTGAAATTAAAAAAAATACATACACCTGATAAAAATAAATAAAAATATATTCAATAAAGCAGTTATTGAGGTCTGAGAATTTACTGTATTTTAAATGTCGAATCGTTGTTTATAATTAGGGAAGGAGGACAAACATGTTTTGAAGTTCAAAGTTATTTATGTTTGGCCGTTGCTAAAGGCGTTTAAAAAACCCGTATGGTATGCGACAACGTGATCACGTGATCTTGGTAACCCGGAAACTTTCCAAATTTCCAACCAATCACAACCATTTACTCGCCACCGCTCTTCGCGCACACTGACAAGTCTCTACGTATGAAAGATTTCTTCATTTTAACAGTTTTAACAACGAATATTATCTTATTCTTTCGGAAGTATCAATCCTTGATCAATTGCCTCTTTCGGTAGTGAGACTATATGAATTATGTTTTACCACTTTCAACTAATTTACGCATGCCCCATGTCGGTGCTCGTCACCGGTACCAGACACTGGCACGATGATAGCTAGCTGCACTTACTTACATAGAGTTTTATATTGTATTTTCAACGCATATTGTGTGTTTTTGTGTAAACGGGTTGTTTTGATAGTCTGCTCTGTAAGTAATTATATGGTAAATGCCACTTTTAACGACAACTACAGTTATCTGCCATGCAGTCAGTTAGCCATTCAGCTATAACCACGGTGCGTTGTATTTGTGACAGCTCATCTGCTCACTCCTCTGTTTTTATAGGTCGCGTTGTTATCTCTCAAGAAGTTGATTTCCCACCCTCTTCCCTTCCTAGCATGGCTGAAGACTCGATGGAAATAGATGACTCTCTTTACAGGCAAGTGGTGTCAATGTTCAGGCAACGCCAGTTGCCAAACTGTTGATGGGGATCCTCATTACCTCAAAGCTAAGGTTAAGGAGTGGGGCATTTCGTACACAATTGCTAAGAACAATGTCTTGGGTACGTACTGTCATATAAAAAGCATATTACTGTACTAATCCTTTTCCCCCCTCCTCTGTCCAGTCGCCAGCGCTATGTGTTGGGAGACAGTGCCATGCACCAGATGGCTCAGTCCGCAGTGTTTCTCAGTGGATTGGGAGCGCTGGGAATAGAGATAGGTATAGTCTTGCATTATTGTAATATACACTTGCACAATTGTGAAATTGTATTGGTTAGCACCAATGCAAGCGCTGTGTCAAAGATTCTGCCTTACAGCAATAATGCTCATTATTATCATCACTGTGGATGTTGTTTACAGTGGTGCACAACAACACTGCATCCTTCTGATAGTTGTGCGGAATACTTCGTTTTTTTTTAAAGGAGCTAGTTGATTTTTTATCATTATATTGTGGTAGTGCACCCAATGTGTGTCCATTGTGTCTACTACATGACAAGCAAACGGAGATCTGACGATAGGCATGTTTGTTTTCACAGCAAAGAACATTGTCCTGGCTGGTGTGAAGGTAGGTCCTCGCTTAACATTTAATATGGGCAATCTTGTGAATAAGGCAGCCTCATGCCTCAGAGTCAGTAGGTTCTGCATGGGTTCAAAATAAATCTTCATTCAAGCCTACCCATGTGGAGTTTGCATTTTCTCCAGGCGCTATGGCTTCCTCCCACATTCTAAACATGCTAGTTGGGTTAATTAAAGACAATGAATTGTTCGTATGTATGAATGTGAGTGTGAATGTTTGTCTATACGTGATATGTGCTGGATGTTCTGTATGCACAGGCAGTCACCCTCCATGACACAAAGCAGTGTGAGACCTGGCATCTGGGCTCCAACTTCTTTATTCACAAAGAGGATGTGTTGAGCCAGCGGAAAAGGTAATAAGCATCAGCAATGAGCTATCTATCTTTTCTCATACATCACAGTGGGGTACAATACATCAGTGCCCATCTTGAAAATCCTTTTATATCCTTTCAGGTCAGAGGCGGTTTGCCCTCGAGTTGCAGAGTTGAACCCTTATGTCCATGTTGACACATCCATTTCTGCTCTGGATGACAACACTGATCTCAGCTTTCTCCTAAAGTATCAGGTATGTTAGTTAGGGGTGTGCCAAAAAATCGATTCTCATAAGAATCGCGATTCTCATTTAGTACAATTCAGAATCGATTTTAAATGTACCAAAATCTATTTTATTTAAATTATTTTATACTGTCTTGCCTTTGTGTGTGCCTTTATTTGGAGCGCTGTTCATGTTGTACTTGGTTTGGCCACTGAGGGGCAGTGTGGTTCCACGCGGTCTAATACACTGTTAAGTTGTAGCCACATTAGAGAGTAGAAGGAAAAAGTCACGATCAAGTTATTCCAATCAAAGTTTTTTTTTCAGCGGGGAGCAGTTCTTTTGAGTGATATAAGTGCCGCGAGTAGCGCGCTAATTAGCATTAGCGAGTCAGACTGGAGTAGATCATTACAATTCCTTGCACATCTATAGATTGAAGCAAAAATCATTGTCAATCAAATCATTTTGAAGCAAAAATCGTTCTTAATCGAAAATCGATTCTGAATCGCAGACCCAAAAAATCGGAACTGAATCGAATTGTAAGACATTCAAAGATTCCCACCCCTAATGTTAGTTGAGATCTGCAGATGAAGTGGAAAGTCCACTGTATAAGAGTAGGATGTTCACCAAGTATATAAATAAAAGACTGCATCTGTTGCAATCGGTATGTTTAATGTCTGACAACTCTTTGTTTTCTAGTGTGTGATTCTGTCTGAAGCCAGATTGAGCCTTCAGAAGCGAGTGAACGAGTTTTGCCACGCACAGTGCCCTCCCATCAGAGTAGGCCTTCTAAACACAAATGAACAACAACGGATGTCTGTCCTACTAATATAACTCGCACAGTCTGTGAAATGTTAATGGGAATTATACTGTCTCGGCAGTTCATTGGCTGTGACACGTACGGAATCTGCGTGCGGGTGTTCTGTGATTTCGGAGAGCAGTTTGAAGTGTCCGATCCCACAGGGGAAGAACCCAAGGAGATTTTCATCCAAAGCATCACTCACGTGAGCAGTTAACAATTTTGTACCAAATATTTCGAGTGACTTTGAAGGAGCAAGCTGGATTTTGAGCATCGGTGCACGCCTACTGTGGTTGCAAACCATTGGAGAAAGATTTTGTTTGTTATTTGAATATTTTTCTTCTCAGGAGAATCCTGGCGTGGTAACCTGCCTGGACAACCAGCCTCATGGCCTCCAGACTGGCCAGAGCGTCGTCTTCAGAGAAGTCAATGGCATGGTGGAACTCAATAGTACCTCAAGACAGGTTTCAGGTAGTTATTTCTGGCAAGAGTTTTTATTTTTTTTATTTATTTTTTTTGCCAAGGTGTCATGATAGTGAAGATAAGTGAGAAATTGATGTTCTTTTATTTGTGTCTATTGTTAGTTCTTTCCCCTCACAGTTTTACAATAGGAGACACATCCCAACTACAAGCATATGCACATGGCGGTTTCTTTGTCCTTGTGAAAACCCCAAAGATATACACATTTGTAAGTCAAAAGCATCTAATAACAAATCATGGTTATTACTTGAGAAAAATGTGTTTTTGTTTTTGGTTCTAAACTTATCAAAAATCTTCTAGGAAACACTCGAGAGACAGCTGTGGGATCCTCAGGTCTTGACTCCAGACTTCAGTAAACCAGAGGTGACTTGAACAGCGGCTGCTGGGGTTTACAGTAGTGTAGAAAACAACTTGTAACCTGTTTTTAGTTACACAGAAACACAATACTCTTTTTTTTTTTTTTTCGTGCTTCAAAATATTGGTTTTAGTGTTCCCTGCATTTTTGGGTGATAGGGACCGAACCCTGCCGCACAAAAATTCACAAGTCATTAACTTCTCCCCAAAAAGGTTTACAATTGTCCATAAATGCCACAAGATGGTGGCAAAACATGACTTCCAAGATAAGCGACTTCTGGAGAATCAGTTACCAAGTAAATAGAATAGCAAAAAAAAAAGAAAAAAAAAGCAATTTGTAAAGGTTAAACTGCGAATATGCGAGGGCCCACCGTAGTTATGACTTGAAGTAGAAGTCGTTGCTGCTGCCTCATCGTTATTTACCCGCCACCTTCCCATCAGGCACCGCTACAGATCCATGCTGCCATGTTGGCTCTGGACACCTTTCAGGAACAGCACAATCGACTTCCCAACACTGGGTAATCCAAACCTTTTCGCCTGCCTTTTTGTATGGAACACATTTGTGTGTGTGTGTGTGTGTGTGTGTGTGTGTGTGTGTGTGTGTGTGTGTGTGCGTAAAGGCTTTGTCACATTAATTCATGAACGGTTGTACTTTCTGCCACCAGCTGTTTACAGGATGCTGAGACCCTACTCAAGTTAACCGTGGAAGTGAATGCCACACTCAGGAACGATGTGAGTTCCTTTTTGTCCCCCAACAATGTTGAAAACAAATGTTTAGCAAGTTTCATTCATATAAAGAAAAACGTTTAGAATTTTAGTGACGTCACAAGGGTGACGTTGCTCTTCTTGCCCCTCTGTTTAGGCTCAAGTGAATACCGAGTTGGTGCAATGGCTGGCGAGGACGGCAAGGGGGACCCTTCCTCCATTAGCGGCCGCTGTCGGAGGCATTGCCAGTCAGGAGGTTCTTAAAGCCATCACAGGGAAGTTTGCACCCCTGCAGCAATGGGTAGGCCATACATACCCCACGAGGATTTGGCACTGCGATAAGATATTTGATATCTTCTTGATGAGTTTATTTGTCTTTGTTGTAGTTTTATCTTGATGCCATTGAGGTAGTAAAGCCACTTCAGTCTCTGCCTGTTGAAGAGTTTCTACCTCGGGGAGACCGTTATGACGGACTGCGAGCTTGTATTGGTAAATCGTTGTGTGGGGAGCTGCACAAGCTCAGGGTCTTCATGGTAAGTTTTGTCCAGCTCTTAAAAAAAAAAAAAATGTTAGATCACTCTTATAGAAGATGCCTCCCTTGCAGGTGGGCTGTGGTGCCATAGGCTGTGAAATGCTGAAAAACTTTGCCCTGCTCGGAGTGGGATTGGCTCAGAGCTCGGGAGAGGTAGACACTTTATTTCTCCTGCTTGCTTTTAACCACATAATATGGCGTGCAATGATTTTTCTTACTGTCTGGAAAAATTATTTCACATTTGTCTTCAGGTGTGCATCACAGATCCGGACCTCATAGAAAAGTCCAACCTGAATAGACAGTTTCTTTTTAGACCACAGCATATACAGGTGAGATGATCATTGCAGTCACTCTTCAGTGTTTTTCCATACTTTTTCATAATTCTTTTGAGAAAAAAAAAGACTTTTATTTAAATGTTTTATGATTTATTTTGTTCATTGTTTTATTTCAGATTTGTTTATCTTCATAAATATATAAACATAGCTATCATATTTGTCATTATTTCACATTTTTATTTGTAATATTGTTTATTTAAGTACAGTGGTACCTGAGTGTCCAAATTACGATTTTTTTGGGAGTTACAAGCATTTGCTAGGTCGATTAAATTTTTGCTTGATTTGAGTTGAGGGACAAATTTTTTGTTTTAAACATGCTCCAATAGGGGTGTGCCAAAAAGTCGATTCTCATAAGAATCACAATTCTCATTTACTATGATTCAGAATCAATATAAAATGTCCCAAAATCTATTTTATTTATTTTGTAGTGCCTTGCCCTTGTTTGTGTGAGCTTTTATTGGGAGCGCTGTTCATGTTGTCCACACGCTGTTTTGTGGAAAAATTAGAATCAGAATCAAATTGAAACAGTCAAAGATTCCATCCCTAATGCTCCAGATGTGCCAAAACTCAAGTGGAAGTGGGGAAAAAATACTACAGTACATGACAGTAATTGCACTTTATAAAACTACAGCTGTTTATACCTTTACATTCTCTGTTATGTTTTTATACAACACAGTGATATTTTTCTCAAACAAGGGGGGCAAGAGCGGATTAAGGGAATTTCACTCCATTTTAATTAGGAAAATGTATTTGATGTGTGAGTAAATTGAGTTATGAGCTTGGTCATGGAGCAAATTACAGTAATTTCTGGACTATAAACCGCTACTTTTTTTCACTTGCGGCTAATACAAAGGTGCGGCTTATCCATCAGATCACAAGGGTGCGCACTATAAAGGAAACGCAAGAGCGTCAGGCAGAGCAAAACAAACCAAGTGAGCCCAAATACAGTAGGAGAGACAGAATGAGAGCGAGACAATTTGCGCCCTCTTTATGGAAAAGAAAGTAGCGGGAACCCGGTGCGATAACATTAAAACACCTGTGGCTTACAGTCTGGTGCGGCTTGTATGTGTAACAAACTCAAGTATTCCCCAAATTTAGCTAGTGCGGCTTATAGTCAGGTGCACCTTATAGTCCAGAAATTACTGTAAACTTGTAAGTCAAAGAACCACAGCATCAAAAATATGTTCATCTTATTTGTACAATCCATGTTAAATTGGAGATGTTTCATAAATGCCAACTCCCCAAACTACATAAGCTTAAAAAAAATAAATAATTCACGTCAGAAACCAAAGAGTACGACAGCAGCAGAAGCCACTCTGAAGATCAACCCGGAGCTGCATTTGGACGCCCACCTCAACAAGGTGTGTCCTGCCACGGAAAGAATCTACAGTGACTCCTTCTACTCACGGCTGAACCTGGTGGTCACTGCGCTGGACAATGTGGAGGCCCGGAGATACGTGGACAGGTGGGTCAAAACAAGTCAAGTCGTGATTACATTGTGTTCTGTCGTAAATAATTCATCATCATAATAATAAAATTGAATGATTTACATTCTTTATTTGACTGGTTTCAGCCGCTGTGTATCCAATCAGAGAGCACTCCTGGACTCTGGGACCATGGGAACTAAAGGACACACAGAGATCATTGTGCCAAATTTGACCGAGTCTTACAATAGCCACGTGAGTAGACTTGCAGAGTCACACACTTCCTGCAAATTTGTATTTTTATCAATGATGCGCAGTGAATGAATGAATGTTGGACTCCGTTACCTTTGTTCACCAGAGGGACCCCCCAGAAGAGGAAATCCCCTTCTGCACCCTCAAGTCATTCCCTTCAGTCATAGAGCACACCATCCAGTGGGCCAGGGACAAGGTAGACCCCCATATAAACCCCATCAGAATGAATTCCCAGGTTATACCAAAAATGCTGTTTGTTAATCCTGTTGCCCTGATTTCTTCTTTCCCATCTAGTTTGAGAATGCATTTGTCCAGAAGCCCTCCATGTACAACTCTTTCTGGCAGACACACACTTCAGCTGAATTTGTGCTACAGGTGCAAACAATTGTGTTTTGTTTTTAATCCACACAATGATTAATTCCTATTTTTTTTTATTATTTTATTGTATTTATTTATTTTTATAAATAATAATAATTCCTTTACATTTGTGTACAGAGGATGCAGGCGGGCGAAAGTTTGGAAGGCTCATTCGAAGTCATTAAACTGCTTAACAGACGGCCCCATTGTTGGGAACAGTGCATAATCTTGGCCCGGCTTAAATTTGAAAAATATTTCAAGAGAAAGGTACTCCTGCACATCCAAGTCACACTTATTTATGTAACACTTTCAAACAGCCTCAGCTATCACAAAGCGCTTACAGAACACATAAAACATGATTAATAATACAGTCATAACAAACCAGCAAATCTTTTGACCATTCCTATAAGATTTTGAATGCAATGTTCTCTTCATGCAGGCCCTGCAACTTCTGCATGCTTTCCCACTGGACACAAGGTTAAAAGACGGAAGTAAGTTCTCAACAAATTCCCATCCACCCATCCATTTTCGTGACCGCTTATTCCTCACAAGGCTCGCGGGGGTGCTGGAGCCTATCCCAGCTGGCTTTGGGCAGTAGGCGGGGTGCACCATGAACTGGTTGCCGGCCAATCCAGGATTCCAAATTCCCATACAAAAAAAACATTATGCACTTGGCAGCAAAACACACCTCTGTCTCTGTTTGTCAGGTTTATTTTGGCAGTCCCCCAAAAGACCGCCGGCTCCCATTGATTTTGACTTAAAAGAGCCCCTGTGAGTAAACTGATTTGACACCACTGGTTTCGTGTACTGCACAACTCATCTTACTTCACTGTTCCGCTCTTTCCTTTCAGGCACTTTACCTTTATTGTCAGCACGGCCCGGCTCTTCGCTGGCATTTATAATATTCCTTACTCAGAGAAGGTCAGTTGCCGACTTACATACGTGCAGAGCGCCCATTGCACATATTTCAATTATTAAAGTGGAAGTCAACCTTAAACATTTCTTGACAATAATATGATACAGCACTATATATTTTGCACTTTGTACGTTGTTTTGTATGTAATTTGTTTTATTTTATGGGGACTACAAATGGAACCACTTCATTGTGCTAAATTTGGTGCAGCCATCTTTTAAACCCATTCACTCCCAGCCATTTTCACTGAAGCAACCCCCTTCACTCCCGGCTGTTTTATTGGATTTTAACAGATTTTGCAAGGCCCACACAATATATTCTGTTCTATTGCTATAAAAACATGGAACCTACCAAAAATAAAGATTAGAGTCTCTTCTATATTTCTATCTGTTTCTGTTTTGCAGCAATTAGAATTAGAATATAGCTAAGTTTCATCATTATTCACAAATCTATTTAAAACTGTGGGGGAAAGAGCTTTTTGCAACATGGCCCTGGTTGATCTCTTATACTCTGCTGCCAACCGCGGGCCGTTTTTTAAATAACTACCATTGCTTCAAGCTTTCTTTTCAGTTCTGAGGCTCCATCAAAGCCTTCTGTATGTTCTAGCATAAAAAAACCCATAAAAAAAACCTTATAAATATGTCTTTGGGAGCATGGTAATATTTAAATTAGAACGTATTTATACGTTTTTGGGAGCAAGTAAGTGAATGTTACTGCACACTGTCCTAATAAACTAAACTCAAACTCAAATGTTATATATGACCTCACTAGTCTAAACATGACATTTTGATTAATATTACATTTGTGGAATATGAATTATGAAGCAAAATCCAGCCGTTTTTTATCCATCTCCATTTTGCCACTTGCTGTCAACTGAAGATGACATCACAGTTGCTCAGGACTCAGCCAACGACGTTGTAACCTGAGCCCTGAGCAACACTGATGTCATCTTCAAGTGGCAAAATGGCCGCCCCCTGAGATGGATAAAAAACGGCCGGATTTTGCTGCTTAACTCATATTCCACTAACGCAATATTAACCAAAACGCCACATTTAGACTAGCGGGGCTGTATAGAACTTATTATTGTCCCCCCAAAAAATTTGAGGTTGACTTCCCCTTTAACATTGCATCGTGACATAGGAAGGTTCATATACACATGCTGCTTCTTTCATTCCTCTTTCAGGATGTTTGTGAAGAGGCTGTGGCTGAAATTCTCTCCCATGTGAAGATCCCTGAATACCAACCCTCCGTCAAAGTATGCTTCAATGTCACATTAATAGTTTTTTGTTTTTTTTACCATAACGTCTCATGTTCACCGTCTCTTTCACAGTGTATCGAGACAGACGAGGCGGCAAAGAAGCCTGATCAATTGAAGATGCCGCTAAGCAGTGAAGAGGAGCGAACAGCCATCAGGCAGCTACAGCATGCTATTGCTGGCGACTGTGCCAAAGCAGGTACACCAAGGAAAACCGCTCATTTGGCTTCAACTGCCTTAAAGGGATTTGAAGCATTGCATTTAGTGCTTTTCTGCCAACTTCAGAACTTATTTTGAATGTTGCCTTTTGTTTTGCTGTAAGCAAATTGGAAATAATTGATAGAGCAATATCAGCCAGCCTTAGTACAAAATGAATATTGATCCAACAATGACGTATGATGGCGCGTTGACATGTAGATCGGTTACGGATGTCGCCGCTGGAGTTTGAGAAGGACGACGACAGCAACGGCCACTTGGACTTCATCACGTCGGCGTCCGCCCTCAGAGCCAAGATGTACTCCATCGAGCCCGCCGACAGATTCAAGACCAAACGTATTGCCGGCAAGATCATCCCTGCCATCGCCACGGCAACAGCAGCTGTGGCTGGACTGGTGAGAATGACGGCGCAATGCATTACATCACATCTCAAAAGACTATGAAGTTATATTGCGTAATGTAGTAGTTGGATTTGCTTGATTGTAATCCATTCAATCACTTGTTGTATCGTAGGTGGCCCTGGAGTTGATCAAGATAGTTGGAGGCTTTGAATTTGAATCTTTGAAAAACTGCTTTTTCAACTTGGCCATCCCTGTTGTGGTCCTCACTGAGCCAGCAGCTGTTAAAAAGGCAATTATCAGGTAATGACATCTGTATTTTTAGTGACATACATGAACTCTTTTTAGAATCACTTTTTATTGATTTTTCAAATATTTCACATCTTTTTTGTTGTTGAAAATAATAAGCACAAACTCACAAAATTGAGAGAGAAACGATTTGCATTGGCCTGCGACATTTTATATGCCACTTCTACAGGGTTAACAGTCTAATGAGATCCAATATAAGCGAGCTGTGTCCAAAATTGGCCTCTACAAATATGAGTTTAAATGCATGGACGGCGATGACACCTCACGCATTTTATTATGAAAATGCAGTGTTGCCTTGACATAAGAGTTTTTCAAAATACCAGGCTGATTTGTAATTTTTTTGTCTCAAGAAAAGAGCAAAAATGTGTGTGCTTCAGACCACCCACCGCTAGATGGCGCCAGCAAACTTCACAACATCTAACTCACATCAATTCACATGGACTTCCTTGCAGTGCAAGGACAATATTAGTTTGTGACATTTTTTTTATGGCGGTCATTTGTATTTCCATTAATTTCAACGTGGAACAAACAAGTGATTTGAGATAGAGAATGTCATTACATTCTCATGATGTGTCTTTCAGGGACAACATCTACTTTTCCATCTGGGACTGCTGGACTATCAGCGGCCACGACGACTTCACCTTGTCCGACTTCATGAATGCAGTCAGGGTGAGAAACACCGACTCAACAAGTTGTTGTGCCGCTTACTTTTATTCGGAACTCTATGCAATGTTTTATGTGCTTTCCTTTTCCTATTTCAGGAGAAGTATGGAATCGAACCCACGATGGTGGTCCACGGTGTGAAGATGCTCTACGTGCCTGTGATACCAGGACACTCAAAGAGACTAAAAGTGACGTGAGTGCTGAAAACTTTTTATTTTATTTCTTCACTCCGATTTTATTTTTTTACTTTTATACAAACAAAATTGACAGTGGCAAGTAACTTAACATGATTGCTGTGCGTCGTGCAGTCAGTCCAGCAAGTCAAGTTGCAGGTATGCTAATTTATTTGACATGGCAACTTTGCTGATCAGAGGAACATCACTCCACTTACTTTCCATGAGTTGCTGTTTTTTTAGTATTCTAATATTTCCAATGTATTATTGCGTCATCTTTTTATTTATTTTTGCATGCAGGATGCAGAAGCTGATCAAACCGTCGGCGGGCCGCCAATATGTCGATCTCACGGTATCGTTCGCTCCGGAGAGAGCCGAAGAAGACGACCTCGCCGGTCCGCCGATCAGGTACTTCTTCAGCCGTGATGAACATACGCCCTGACGACGTCCCGCTTCGTGTCTCCTTCATGTACGCCGTCGGAATGACCAGGAAGTGGTCGCAGCACACACTCCTCCTCAGCCTTGGTTCCTGGTTTTCTTGCCTCTGATCCAACCAGAGGAACATGAAGGTTCCCGGGTAGCACTTAACTAACTGTATTTGTGTACATACAGTATGTTCCGTCTTGTGTTTTTTTTTTACTGTGACGATAAAGTGGACAGCGCCGCTTGTGCTGATGCCTTAAGACCCTTTTTTGTTTATGGTACTAAAGCCAGTAAAGAAAAGAAAAAGTGTGTTTACAGAATCATTCACAGCTCCTATTTTCTCATTAAGTTAGTGGCGATTGCACGCATTTAAGGATGGTGAAGTTTAGTTCAGAGGTGTAATGTATCAAAGAAGAAGCCAACATCGATGCCCATTATTTGTTTATATTTCAACAAATTTAACCTTTAGCCACACTTGTAACTAAAAAGTCAATGCGTGTTACTAATGTTTCATCATCGTCTTTGCTGCACTCACTTCTATGCTTAGTGGTGGTAGTTGTCGATGGACTTCTCACTCACATCTGGGATCATTACAAGCAACGTTTTTGAGATTTTTTCTTTCTTTCTGGATTTCTGTTTTTCTAAGTTTGCTGATTTTGCATTTATTTACTTCTTGCTGAAGTCCTTAAAGTGTTGCACATCGTCTCTGTTGGAAGCTTTCTGACAAGTAAGGGATTGTTAAAGAGAGATAACATGGTGTAAGTGTGCCACCTCCACACTTTTACAACAAAAAAAAAAAAGTCTGTTCCACAACATTATTTGCAATAAAAGTCCCCAATTGCGAAAACTGTCAAAGAGCAATGTTGATACTGATAGTTCTTGTGACATAATAAAAATGTGAGTTTTCAGGCTGTTAAACCTGTCAGTCTTGTTTGTTTTAAGCACCATACGCTTTTTAATAAATTAGTTTTTACATTACATTGCTCAGTGTCATAGATATTATCTGAGTCAATACAGTTAAATCTCATGCTGACAGTATACTGTACAAATAAATATGTTCACCCGGTTAATTTACCTTTAAAAGTAATTATTTCATTCTTTAACGCCGTGATTAAAAATATTGTACTTAAATATGACAGACTACACATAGAACAGTACATTAAATATCCAAGTCCTGCAAATTGCCCCAACTGGGTCCTGCTTTTACTTTGGCTTTTAGCTTCACATAAAGTTTTACTGCTGACTCCATCTCCCTCTTCACTATCTGAGCCACCTGGAAGGAAACAGAACATAATTGTTAGGTCACGCATACGAGTGCTATATATCCACTTACCCACGTTACACAAATTTCTTTCGACCACCATATGGATCTTTGTAAAGACTTTTATACTAGATCTCATTTGATGGCGCAACTGTACCTGATGTTGCGGTAAGTGAGTGTACATTTACTATACCTGTATGAGATTCTCTCCTGTAGTTTCATAGAAGAGTTCATCATGGAGCTGCAGGACAAAGTATGCTCCTCTCAAGTGTGCGCCTCTCCGAGGATAACTGCCTGTTCCTATAGTAGACAGTTTGACATCGCACATGCACGACACACAATTATGAGATGCGGTCCTTCCTGACTGAGTGCGTGCGTGCGTGCGTTACCTGCGTGTGTGTGCTGGTGAGAGAGTGGAGCTTTCGGGTATGTTTTTCTCAGCCGCCTGTGGATGTTGATGGTGGCGCGTTTAACAATGTCTGCTGCTGAGCCTTGGACAGTTGTGTTCACTGCCTGACGCTCCGCCTAGATAGAATTGGGGAGTAAAATCATCATTATACATCACTGTCAATAGATCCCATTTTGCACTAATTGAACTGTCAATCTTGATGCTCAATATGCAAGAAACTACAAAAACGTCATTTTGTGGACATCTGGGTTTTCAGCCCGGAATCGAGATGAAAATAAAAAATCGACAAAGTGATCTGACAAAAGGTAGATGGCTAAAAGTGTTTCATTATGCTAAACAGGATTTTCCACAATACAGAGTAGACGCCTATATTTTTGAAAACTTGACTTGAATGCATACGTGTGCTTTGACATGAGGAGTTGTACTGGTGATTCCAGGAAGGTATCTGCGACGTCCCATCAGAGTCTGAACGTAACCATCCTTGATGCACTTCTTCACCGTTTCTCTGAGGAAACTGTTAATCCCTATGCAAACACAACAATCGAATAACATCCAGTATAAGAGTTGCTAAAAAAAAAAAATGCAAATTTTTGATTGACAATGTTGAGAGGTATTAGTTTTGCAATGTTCCTTATTGTCATGGTTATAATGGCGTGAAATGTAAGGAATTACATAGTTTGTGCTTGAAAGTAGCACAAATGAGCAGTTTTTGTTGATTATGGCTGCACCTTTGGACAAAAGCGGTATTGTTTTCCCTTGAATTTCCCTTGAAAGAACCACATTTCCCATGAGGCCAAGCGCATATCGTGAAATCCGGACATCCAAGGCGTCCGCAATTGGACTGAATTACATTTCCAGTGGGTATTTTCTTTATACAGCACTGTTACGTTTCTCAAGTATGTTACCGGCAGATTGATTGTAATCTTACCTTCTTTATTCGCTGCACAGGATAAAGAATACATGCCTGTGAGTATTGTATTATTTATCAACACGTTACTCTACGATTTGTGTTCAAATATCCATCGGCTAAAAAATTATAATGCCGCACCACCAATGCTGTTTGTTACTCAGTCTATAGTTAATTGCCACCATACAGCAATTGTATCAATGTGTTGCCTACCTTTGTATCTGGCCTTGAAACTTTCAATATAGCAAGCCGCATCGTTCTCCTCCACGCCCATCTGCTCCCCTAAAGACTTGGCTCCCATCCCGTAAATAATGCCGTAGCAAATCTAGCAAAACAAGTCAAAGTGATTTTGAATTTGCACGTTGCTACACGTTAATCTTGACGCACCTGCTTGGCTTGCTGTCTGAGATTGTCATTGACAGTGTCGGGGTCGACGCTTTTCCATTCGGCGGCGATGCAGCGAAACACGTCGGCGCCCCCATTCAGCACCTGCAGCAGACGCTGATCTTTGGACAGGTGAGCCAGCACCCTCAACTCCAGCTGGGAGTAATCCGCCGCCAACATCATCCCGCCTGCAACAAAACGAGGCCGAGCGCAGCAAAATGTGAGACGTGGGGGAAATTGTGTGTGAAAAGGCAAAACGCGTACACTAAAATGCATCATGGACCACCTGAGAAGGTTACAAAAGCGTGTCTCATGCTGACGGAGAAAGATGGGCCTCGATTGGCAGCCTCGCTGTTGGAAACCGACGGGGCCAAAGAACATCTCTTCTTTCTGAAACATAAAAAGCTTGATTCTTGCAAAATGTACTCACAAAGTACTCACATCTCTGTTATGCTTTATAACATACAGTGAAAACAGCAGAGGCCCCAGAATTGAACCTTGTGGAACACCATAAGACAGTCGGACAGTGCGGGACTCAGAGCAACCAAGGCTAACACAAAAAGTATGTACTAAGTATGATACAGTACAGTTAATCCCTCTGTCAGACAGTGTCAATTACAACTATCATTGTTTGTACGGTAAACTCATGTCTACTGTTCACCGTCTATCAAAGCAGTGTTGACGTACCCATGCTTGCTCTTGTAGCGGCCATCTTGTGAAGGTGGGCTCTCTCCCACCACAGTGGGCATGTCAATGTCAAAGTCTTTGGGGACGTTCTGTATGTTAGGCTCTGTGAAACTCACTCGACCTAAAGCAATACAAGAAAAATAAATAGAAATACAGATGCATATGAATATTTTCGATGACCGTCTCCATGCAGTGGCCTAGATGTGCACCTGTAGCCGTGTGCGTCTGGGCTATGGGGTAAATTCTATCCATGGCCAGTGTAGCGTGATACTGCTTCTCCCTCTGCAGCGGGAACACCACTTTAGTCAGAGCGTTGGTGATCCTCCTCCACTCCAGAATCACGCCTGGGAGCGGATGTAGAGGACGTAGCTTCTCCAGAACATCCTGACAACGGCACTGAAGTTTAGAGCAGGGATAGGAAACTCCAGTCCACGAGGTCTGTTTTCCATGTTTCCCTCCTCCAACACAGCTCATTCAAATGACCAGCTCATCAGCAAGCAAAAATGCTCCTGACTAGGGCTGGGGGGGGGGGGGGGGGGGGTCGACCAATTCGGAAAAGTCAACTTTAAATATAGGTTTACTGAAGATGTCTGCCTCAAAGCTCCATGTTGCCATGTTTCTAGAGACCTTTTTTGCAGACGCACACAGTGGACAGTGTTAGAAATCATTCCTTTGATTTCCTGCGTGTTCAAATAAAACTCAAAGTTGAGATCTCGTGAAGAAGTTTCTTGCCAGCTTTTATTATTCAGAAATTTCCGAAGCCACTTTGGATCCTTGCTCAATCAGCAGTGACCGCAAAGTGTGTCTCTCGCTCTCTACTCTTGCACACTTATACAAAAACAGTGTTTAGAAAGAATACTCCCCCCCCCTGTCATCTTGTTCTGTCAGCAGAGTGAAATACACAACTTGATAATCTTACTCCGTTCCTATCTCAGTCCACTCCAGATGTGGGTAAATAATTGGTCCCCGGCACCTCCTTGCACCAGGAAATTTATGGACAGACCTCTGCTTGCACTTTCAAACATCCCTCATTTAGATAACTCAGAAACCTTAC
Organism: Leptonotus elevatus; assembly: GCF_054856555.1. Taxonomy (NCBI): domain Eukaryota; kingdom Metazoa; phylum Chordata; class Actinopteri; order Syngnathiformes; family Syngnathidae; genus Leptonotus; species Leptonotus elevatus. The sequence continues at coordinate 12,165,130 of NC_141246.1, forward strand.
TAGACATTTCTTTCCCAGAGAGGAGAACAAAGGACTATAGATTGACTAACATATGAATTAACTGTTGTCTTATTATTACACAGCTCTAGCTAATATCAAAAATGATTAAAATATAAATTGAAACAGAAAAACAATGTTAATAATCTAACAGGAACTACTACGTGTCATATCAATACTGTGTGAACTAAATGGTGGTTAGTGTTTGTTTACCTTAAATTGCAATTGCTAGTGCCCTAATGCTAATCGCGATTGCTAACCGTTTAGCGTAGGCTCATTTTGTTGCCGTTTAATACTGATCATGCACAGAAGATGATAAATAATTAGTAATTATATCCACTCAATTCAACTCATGTAAATATAATGATGTATGTGTGAACTAAATGGTGGTACTTTGTTTATCTTAAGTGTAATCACTAGCGTGCTAATGCTAATCGCGATTGCTAACCGTTTAGAATAGGCTAATTTTGTTGATGTTTAATAATGCTCACGCACAGAAGATAATAAATAATTAGTAACATATTTATCCATCCATCCATTTTCTGTACCGCTTGTCCTCACAAGGGTCGCGGGGTTGCTGGAGCCTATCCCAGCTGGCTTCGGGCAGTAGGCGGGGTACACCCTGTACTGGTTGCCAGGCGTGGGTTTTCTCCGGGTACTCCGGTTTCCTCCCACATTCCAAAAACATGCATGGCAGGTGAATTGGACACTCCAAATTGTCCATAGGTGTGATTGTGAGTATGGTTGTTCGTCTCTGTGTGCCCATATTTATATCCACGCAATTCAACTCACATTGAAACTTAAAGGGGGAAAAAATGTGTAGAGGGTGGGGGGATTATTTGATCTAATGTGATAATGACAGCCTTAATCCTGATTATTTGTATCAGGTGTGTTGGAGGACGGAAACATGGAAAACCTGCTGGATTGCGGCCCTGGAGGACAACAGTCGCCCATCCCTGGTTTAGAGGGACTCTTCAAAGAAAAGGAAAAAAGCGGTTTACCTTGGTTGTACTGAATTGCTTCCCGAGCCGAACTCTGCCTCCACCTCTGCGGGTGTATCCGAGGGTCTTCTTGCTCTTTGATGCTCCTATGTCACCGTTTGGAGGTAGATGGAGCTCGAAGAACAAAATCTACACAAGGACGTGCGTGACGAGACCCTTAAGATCACATGCTTCCTAGACTCTCCTCTAAGCAAATAAAACAACTAACCTGCGCTATGTCATCGACGGAGGTAAGGGAGAAGCTGTGCCCCGCCAGCTCGTACGCTTGAGATTCCAGCGCTGCCAGTTTGGCTTGCATCACGTGCTTTTGTCTCTCACACTCGTCTACACTGAAGCCCACGCCGTTGAGTTCCAGCAGAGCCAGACACACTTGCGATGGCATCTCGACGCCGCGGAAGGATTCTGTGCAGGCCGTGACAGGGCATGACATGTCAAAATTGCTCACAAACGTATCTTACATCTTATCTAATCATACCAAGCATGCCGTCTTTGTCGAGAAGAGTGTTGAGATGGTTCATGACGGCGTATACAAGCACACTCGTGGTCGCCGCCCTCACGCGGGGACAGTGGGCGTGTGCATTCCCAAGGCCGTCCAACAGAGGGAGCTCTTCTGGACAGTAGACCGTGATCATATTAGCTAGAGTCCTTGCCTCAGTGCCGGGGTCCATCAGCCAGCACGCCACCTCAGGAGAAAAAACATCAGCAAACATTAGGAAGACAGCAAATGGTGTTTGAAGACGAATTATATCAAGCATGGTGTAGTATGTGACTTTATAGGGCAATAATATTTGCTCAGTTGAAATGTGATGGTCCATACATCAGCAACAGTGGCTCTCCTTTCCCACTTGTCAGGGCATTAGAGTAAGTGCACAGTGGTAACTTGAGTTTTTATTCTACTCTTAACTCAAATCACTTGCATCTCAAGCACCCATTGAAATGAATATGTCCTGTCAATTAAAAGGCTAAAAAGCTCCCCAAAATATATATTCCTGTATATATATATATATATATATATACATATATATATAAAAAAAAAAAAAAAAAAATGCCATTATTTCATTTAGTACACATTTTCTATAGCACATTTTATAAACTAGTGTTTCCAAAGTGCGGCACATTGAGGTATCATACACATAAAGTCTAAAACCAACTATAAAACTTAAAAACTGTCAATAAAATACAACAAGTAGAATAAAAAATAAATACATTAAAACATAATTATTATTTCTTTTTTTTAACTAAGAAAAATAGCACTCTTTCTCACTCGTATTGTGCTCTTACCTTGGGGTCTTCACATTTCCCCTCCAAGCTGATGCCGCAGCTCAGCACCAGCTTCTTGTACATTTGGATGACATCATACGTGACAACCGTGGCAGCTGAAGGCCGGCTGAGTAGGGCCTTCACATGCTCGAGCCTCTCACCCACTGGTAAACCCTCATCCAGATCCGGAGGGGCAAGACTTAAACTCAACCCTGAGAAGCAATAAAAACTGTGTGACCTCATTCCTGTGTGTGTGTGTGAGTGTGTGTGTGTGTGTGTGTGTGTACCTTTGTTCTGCTTTCGCTGAAAGGATACGTAGAATGCATCTCTTGCTCCCCAGCAGACAGACAGTCCAGTCAGCAGCAGTCCATCACTGCCTCTTACAGGAAAACCATCAGCACCTTGGAACTTTGGTTGTGCTGTTTACACAAAGCGCATCCACAATGACTAATCACATTTTCCCACAAATGCAAAAAAAACAACTGCATTGATTACCTCTCTTATCCTTCCCTCCTATTTCCACTTCTGTCTCCAGTTGGTGTTCGACCCTTTCACAGGCCAAAGCCAGAGAGTAGCATTCTTTGGTTTCCCACTCCTTGACGAATGTATCGAAAAGATACTTGTCACTTGAAACGTCGATGATGGAGAACGCGCTACAGTTACTGGAGGAGAGCGATGCATCTTGGGAGAGCTGAAGGGAGAAACCCTCGTAGGAGTCCGGAGAAGGACTTCGGTTGGGGTTTGTGGGAGACTGGTGTCGGGAACCGGATGTCCCCTTGGTGCGCTGCTCTGTTTCACGCGTCATATTTTTGGATTTGGAAAAAGCACCTGGCAGATCACTGGTGGGACATTTTGGAGTTTTCCCAGGTAAAATGCCCGAGGGGGTCGACTGACTGAGCGGCTGGAGGGTGACAGGCGACTGGATAGACGTAGTGGTGAGCTTTATTCTGGGTGTCACAGATGGTGTCTCCTGAGTGGGTGGTATCAAGTCTCCAGCACAGACCAGCCTTTGCGTTCCGATCTCTGTTGACTCACTTGATGTTTGTGGCTGAACAGAATCTAACTCGGGGCTTGTATTGATAGGCTTCGGGCATTTTCTCCTCTCCTGCATGGAAGGAGGAGACTGTCTGGGAGCCTGTGCATGGCATAAAGGAGGAATTTGCTTATTATTGTCCATGTGGCCCAATGTACTGTTTTGCACAGGCTGATCAGACATACTGGGCCAGCAATCGAATATCTCCTGCAGACCAGGACTGCAATGCAAGGTGATGCGAGGTGCAAGTGATTGTTTTGAAATGACGTCGTCGGATGATACAGAGATGATTTCACCTTCCTGTTCCTTCTTGTCACATTCCTCACTTAGCCTTCCCTTGCTCGTTCCGGGTAGTAAACGTTGTTGGTCAGCTTGCGCGGATGTTGGGTGCTCGTCAGGAAGAACGTGACCTTCCAGGTGTCCGGCTTCCTGCCTCTCCAGAAAATGCTCGCCCACCAGCAAAGAGTCGCCCCACTCCGACAGGTTGAAAGAGGACTCGCCCCACTGGATCGCTTCATGCTTCTCTGCCTCCTGGTTGACGAGGAGCTCGCTGCGACGTTTCTCCTGGGGGGACAGTCGGGGGTGGATGCCCCTCGCTTGTTGGCTGTCCTGCTCCCCGTTGGCTAATCGATCCTCGTCCGTCTGGTGCGGGCTCAGAGAGTTCACATACAGACTGTCGAACAAGAAGCTGCTGCTTCTGTTTGGATCCTCCACAGCAGCAGCAGCGGCGGCATTATCGGCGTTATGGTCAGTAGAATTCTGCGGAAACAACACAACCGAATATACCATTAATTACCACTTAATTCTCGTGATATGGAAAAAGCACTCAGCTTTTCTGATGTTATCAGAGTATTTACATAGCCATCCCATCAATCAAGATCAGATTTTGTTACTGTTCCACTCTTTAAACAGTTGGGTCAAAAATAACCTAAATTGAGTTAAAAAGGGACTGCCGCAATTTGGGGGATTATTTCTTTAATCCAAAAAGTAGGATCAAATGGATAACCCACAAAACAGCCCTTTTTTTGCCGGGTTAATCACTTGACCCAACATTTTGGGTTAAATTTGGGTCAGTTTCTTTTTAACCCAATTTGGGCTATTTTTGACCCAACAGTTTTTTTAGATATTGTTTTTAAACAATTATGTGTAAACTTTTCATATCCAAAGTATTAGATATTTTTCCCTCGTTATGTTTGGGGTCTCTCACATTTCCAAAATTGGTTAAGATGTTAAAAATCTGTATGTGTGTACCTGCTTTACAGTAGCTGATAACTCATCTTTCACGTCAAAAAATAACCCAACTATGGGTATCATGCTTTGTGGGTTATTCATTTCACCCAAGAAGTTGGGTCTAATTGACCCAAGTTGTGGTCGGTCCATTTTTGGAAAAAAAAAAAAAAAGTGGATTAGGTGAATAATTTTAGAACAGTTGGGTAATTTAACCCAATTTGGGTAAAAAAAAATATATATTAAAATAAAAAGAGAGAAGTCAATTACTTGGGTCAATTTGACCCAACATTCTATTTTGGGATTTTGGGGTGTGAGGGTGGGGGTTTTGTATAGAAAATGACCAAGTGCTGGGTCAAAACAACCCAGAAGGTTGGGTCAAATCAAGTTAATGGGTCGGTCCAATTTTGGACCAAACCAAACCGAGCAGTTTTAAAGGTGCAGAAAGTTGAGTAAAATGAATAACCCACAAAACAACCTATTTTTTGGTTGTTCATTTGACCCAAAAATTGGGTCAATCCCTTTTTGACCCAAGTTGGGTTATTTTTGGCCGAAATATTTTTAGAGTGAACACAACAAGTGATCTGAACCAAACTACACCATTTGGTGTTAACAAGGAGATGTGGAAAAATGACACAGTTGCGGTGATCATGACTCACCTGATGATTGGTGTCAAGAATGAGTCCCATTTGGCTGTCGGTCAGAGAAATATTGAACAGGGGGCGTTTGCTGTTGGGGGCTTCAACTCCGGCACTTCCGTCTTTGTTATCCTGCTGCACACCAGCTTCTGCCATTGCCTGAATCCCGTTCAAATCACGCGAATGCCCATCATTTCTATCGTGGTTTTCTAATTCTGGCTGGACAATTATCCGTTCCGTCTGCGTGTCCAATTCAAAACTGTCACCAAACATTTCTTCTCCCCGTTTAAGCTCTAGCTGCAAGTCTTCATTTGGATCCTTTCCTCCGTAGAGATCTGGAGATGAAAATATGTCCGCCTCTGCATCCTCCACACATCTTCGCTTGGTCTCAGGTGTGAATAATGAGGCTGAGGCAGGACGAGAGGAGTCGGACATGTCTACTTGTTTATCCAGGGGAAGTGTCGTTAGGGCATCTTGAGCATAACCAGGTAAAAAATCAACAGCGTTTAAAGCATGTGAAGTCAGCCTGTTAGAGTCTTGTGGCTTTTTGTCAGTTTGGATGGATTGAAGGACTTTGTTGAGGATCCTTGAATGCTTCAGTTTCCCTGGCTGCATGGGTGATACCCCAAGCCTTGAAGCATCATCATCATCTGATGTCTTTGTGTGAATAATTGGGTCTTTTTCTAACCTGGAACTTGGCGCTCTCAACCGGGGAAGAGGCAGTAGGGGGAGATCCGGCTCAGGAGGTTGTTGGAGTTGAAGCATCGGGCTGGACACAATCTCAGCCAATTCTTGTGTCATACTTCTCACTGGACCATTTGGCTGATGGGTGTCCTTTCGGATTGAAACTCCTTCCGGCATTAATGTTTGCACATCCTTGCTTCTTGGCGCTTTCTTTTCCAGCTTATCATCACTTTCTGTTTCACCAGCTTTGGATTCCTTTCTCTGTTCATTCTTTCCTTCTGTCACACTACACGCAGGAACTTCATGGCCTGACTTTTCTCTTGCACTCAAGTCCTTCTTGCTTTGCTTCTCTACTTTTGTCTTGATAACTGTCATGTCCATCTTGTTTATCTGAACATTATCTTCCTCTTGGTGGTCTTTAATACCAACATCAGCCTGACCTTTTTGCGGGCTACGGAGAGCAGGAGCACCAGAGGGAAGAGTTGCTGGGTCCCACTGAATGCCCAGCTGTGCCAGGTCTCCCTGAAGGAGGAGCTTTGCCTCCGATACAATCGCAACGGCCGCCTCCTGCTCGGTCAGAGCCCGCCCGCCGCTCACCCACACGCAGCGGAGGTTCCGTCGCTCCACAGCCTCCACTTCGCTCTCATCCACTGCACGCTTGGAGCTGAGGAAAAACCAAAATGTTCTTTGTGTACGCAAAATCTGCACCATAATGGGACCGTGATATAGATATTTGCGGGGGTTTGCTGCAGTTGCAGTTTAAAAACGACATTTTACATACTCACAGTCACTCCTACCTCTTAAATGGGACAGCGTTCCTCAGAGCTTTCTCCACATCGGCGACTGAAGCCCTGGCAAGTTCGGTGACAGTGCACAAGCCTTGTGCGTAGAGAGCTCGGGCCCTTGTCGCAGTCAGAAGGGAAACCCTTACCAGGTCCACAAGCTCACGTTGGACGCCGAAGCTCAGCCTGGTCTGGTACTGCGACAGAAGCAGCTCCATGTTGCCCCAGCCCAGACGCCTGCAGAACACTGTCACCATACCTAAGGGATGAATGAAGCAACAGCCATTAAATAATAATGCTGTGCCTTTTGGTGTACTTGTCGTATTTCTGCTAAATTTGAACATATTAGTATGTACATTTTTTCATGCATTGATTTGAGTACCTGCATATGTGGCAGCAGACTGTTGGAGAGACTGCAACTGCCCTCGATTGCAGTTGTATTTGGATGCCATTGCTCCCAAAGGTACCTCTTTTACCAGATCCTGCAGTACGAGAGTGGTGAAGAACCTGTGGAGGCATACCAAAAGATGGATGTCATTCTTATTGATGTAAACATCTTGAAATTAGTATCCGTGAATGTAAATTTGGTTCTGACAAAGATAAATAAATTCATTAATACGTTGCAATTTTCTCCTAAAGAATATACAGTAAACCTTGTATTAGCATTATGCTAACCCTTTACACTCCTGCATTCAGCCAATCAGTGACACACTGTAATTATGTTGCTTGCATCTTTACATACTGTAAATGTATGCATTACCTTTTGTGAATTGCCATTTGTCTGCGTTGCATCTCAGTCTTGGCGACAAGTTTCCCCCCGACCGAGCGAGCCAGGAAACCCTCCTGGACGCCCACTAACTCGGCCACTCTCTTCATCGATGAGGACAGCTGCTCCCACAGACAGAAGAACTGATACCAATCTATTGTGGTCCATTCTGCATACAGTGGAGTGATCTGGTGGGGAAAGTTTTCAATAATATTTATGGTACAAGTGAAATTGGATTTGTATAACTTTTATTTTAAACAATACCAGATAGAGAATGTGCAGGTCATTTTCCAGTACAAAGCCCTTCATAGCCCGCTGGAGATCTGCAAATATTCCAAGCGCCTCGGTAGGAGAGAGGGAGGACGACAGAGTGGCAGCACCGAGCTGAGTGGGACAGTATTGCTCCTCTGTAAATGCACACACATCAGTGGATAAGAAGGATATGCAAGAACGTAAACAAAGACAAGTGAATTGGTGCTTGAATACCCCAGCCAAGAGTTTGTTGTTGAAGAGAGGCTTTAGACAGTGGATACATTCATAACAGTACCGTTATTATTGGAGTTAGTATTTTATGGTCTACAATAGTACTGTCTGTATCATATTTGTTATAGCTGTTTTTGGGTTGGGTCATGGGGTCATATGATGTTGAGAGTTGTTATGCAGTTGCTATTTCCCTTGTGATTACATTTGTAGTTGATGATGATGTATTACCCGCTTTAAGTTTGTCTAGTTACTCTTATTTTGAAGTTGCTACGCAGTTATCATGTCCTTCATGATAATGTCAGTTGCTGTGAAGTTGCTATGTCCCTTGTGATTTTTGTAGTTATAAACATTTGCTATGCCCCTTATGGTGATGTATGAGCCACTCTTAGTTTGTCTTTGTCTAGTCACTCTTATTCTGTAGTTGCTATGCAGTTACCATGTCCCTTATGGTGATAATGTTGTCAGTTGCTATGCAGTTGCTATAGTATTGTATTAGTCCCTCTTAGTTTGTCTAGTCACTTGTTTTGCCATATATAAGCATTTATTCTGTCATATAGAATTGTGCATTGCCCTAATGAGTTACCAAAATACACTTTTGTCAGTACGTCAATGTTCCGTAGCCGAGGTTTTCTCTGAGCACATTGAGGTTTCCTGTCCTGACTCTTCCATGCAAGCTTTCTTCCATGCAAGCTGTTCATGTGTTCCAGGTTGCTTCCATGCATCCAGCCCTGCTCTCTCAATTTAGGTTGCGCAGTCAAGGTTTTTCCGTCAAATATTCAACTCATGTGACAACTACAGTCTTAAGCAGTATTTGTTGTTTTGGCTATGCTACAGTAACCATTTATTATCAACACTTAACAATCTTTTTATTTAAAACAAAATCATAAACATATTCCCAGGTGTCAAATATTTTTGGTACACTTGAGGAATTGCAGTCTATGTAAAACTAAAATGGAATGTGTCCACTTACCTTGTCCGTCTTTTTGGACACTGATAAATTCATTCTTCGTGAGCCATTCGACACAGGCCTCAATTGCCCCCTTGTTGCTCTCTCCCTTCGTCTCCCCTTTGCTGTTACATTTCGTACTGGCAGCCAGAAGTGAACATGAGCCATATAACCGCACATCCTGTGGAGTTCTGGCTACACCTCCAACAATAATCTGCCGATAGGGGCGATGAGGTAATATATGACTAAAAATGACACCAATGTAGCAAATGTCATCAATCAGTGACAATCAGACCTCCAGAATGGCTCGCAGCATGCTGGTGGTGACACCTTCTCCCTCCCTTTTCACCAAGCAGCTCCTGATTGGTTGAAGAGCACCTGTGAGGAGGCTAATACCTTTCTGACGCTCTGCCTCCTTACACACCAGCACACTCTCACCTGGAATAAGGAAAAACTCATCATGATTCAACAAACAAAGATTGTTTTCTGTCGCCTATGTGGTGTTGTCTACATCTGTCCAACTTCTTTCATACCCGTGGTGTCCACTCCTTTCCTCCCTGCTCGTCCAGCCATCTGTTTGTATGTAAGCGGGTCCAGCAAGTGGCCGTTGAAGGTCGGGGTTCGAATGATGACCCTGCGGGCGGGGAGATTGACCCCTGATGAGAGGGTGGAGGTGGCAGCCAAGACCCTGACCATGCCTTGACGAAATGCTCCCTCCAACACGTCACGTTCGTCAAAAGTCAGACCTGCAGAGACACATTTTATTCAGATTCCACTTCGCTTTTATAACATCATCAAGCTTTTCTGGCTGTAGTGAATTACATGTTTATATTTATGGGGACCTATTAGGGAAAATTGACCATTTAAACAGGAATTCAAAATGTGCCTCCACTAATCTAATCGCGTTTTTTTTTGATAACTTTTGTGTTCATGGAATAAGATTTAAGCAGATTAATACACCCATTTTTCTTTATCTCGGGGGCAGACGTTTCAACCTGTACCGCCCCCTACTGAAACTGTTTTCTGGGTTTGGTCATTTGACAGGTTGATGAGATAAAATTGCTATTGTGCAATTTGATAAAAAGAAAATGTCTATTATGTAACATTAAAGACAGTAAAACAAACAAACAAAAAAGGTCCTGTTTCAATTGACTTGATGATGGTTGTGTTTACCAGCATGGTGGAAGGCCACGCCCCATGGAACAGTGCGCTTCAGAATGGGATCCAATCCTGCTGGAGTTCGACTCAACTGGGCTATGACATCCACAAGTCCCCCCTGATCCAAGCACACTGGTTGGGGTTCTGAATCGCTCTCACGTTCTGAAATACATTTACACAAAATACAGTGAACGTTTGCATATAGGTGGCTCGGCATTCATTGATTCATGTTTTTTTTTAACCAAGACTCCAAGTATTACTTTGGCACAATCTTGTGGCATTTGGGGCCAATAAACAATGAAGCAAATAAAAAGTCTATTTTTCACATTTATGGACTGTAACATGACTAACAAGAAAAATAGAAAACGCAGAACTCTGCCAAGGCCTCAACATTTGTTTCCTAAATGTATACTACTATGAAATTATTAAGTGGGATCATTTTAAAATCCAGATGTAGGATTTCTTCTGGATTCAAGGGAAAATAGGCAAAACAAATCACTACCTGATCTGAGGGATATCAGATAAGATTCTACAGAATATTTGTCTGAACATTTTAAATGGGATTTTCTGTTTAAATCTAAAACTTATGCCATACATGCAATCTGGTTTAGATTCAGATATAGTAGCTGGCAGGAAGTAGCTCTAGCATATGAACAAACAAATCAATAAACAATGTCAATGAAAATCCGAGTCGGGTATGTTTGCAGCCTTGAGACCTCGACGCTCATGCGGACCGCGATCAGCGGAAGCTTGATGAACAGAAGTTGTTGAAGCCGGGCCGGCAGCTATCTTTATTTTTCAAAATAAGAATATGGAGTGCCAATGAAGAAGAAAAAGAAAAATACGAGTCACAAGTAAGTTACGTTATTATGCAAAAGTCTATCTACAAAAATGGACTTTAGATAATATTATGATCTAACGTTAGCGTGTCATGTTAGCAGCTAACCCAAACCCTAAGCCTAAGCCAAAACCATATAAACATTTAAATATTACTTCTGCTAAACTTTAGATAATATTATCATATAACGTTAGCGTGTCATGTTAGCAGCTAACTCTAAACCTAACCCTTAAAACCATATAAACGTTTAAATACTACTTCCGCTCACCGATCGAGCTTCCGCTCATCAAGTCGAGGTATCGACGTAAGCATGAGCTTTAAGTTAAATTTTATTTTGAAATTCATCTGAGCTTCCACTGTCGAGGTCTGCATGAGCGTTGAGGTCTTCACGCTGCAGCCATACACTCTTGGAAAATCCTTAGCAGGAGTAAGATCTACTAACTAGCTAGTATTTGAAAATGATGTTCAAGGTTCTAAGTCTTATTACTTACGCTGTAAATTATGGTATAACTAGCACGCAGTCAAACAGGTGAATTGGTAATTAAAACAGTAAAGGAAAAATAGCCACATACAATATTGAGTAGTAAATGTACAAAACAGGAACCTACCAGTACGTTTTAGATTGTAGAACTCTCTGGCGATACTGTCAGACAGTTTCTCACACCAGTTCTTGGAGGGGCAGAACAGCAACACGGAATGTCCCCCCCGCACCGTCTCATAACACAAACTGACTATGTGCTCGTCATCGCCCTTAATGAACGCACAGTAGCGCGGATTAAAAAGGCTTTTTTTTTATATATATTTATGACCAATTCTTAGTATCATTTACCTTTATTTGGAGTGCTGAAGTGAACTGTCGAACCACAGAGAGGCTCTTGTCGTAGATGTTGCAGCCCACCTTTAGATGCTCTTGCAAGGGTACCGGTCTGTAGTCGGTCTGGTAAAGCTCTGCACCTAACCAGTCGGCCAGGAGGGACAAGTTGGGCAAAGTGGCACTCATACCTACGACCTGCACTCCTTCAGAAAGTGACCTATCGGAAAACAGGAGATCTGTCTGAAATAAAAGAATGCACACTCACAAGGCACATAAAATTCAAACGTTGAATCTCAAAACTGTGAAGCAGACATGCAAACCACTTTTCCACCAATACAAGTCATGAGACAAAAAAATCTACTTTTACAAATGCAGTTTTCATGCCACTGTTACACACACAAGACACAAACCCAGTAGTATTGCGCTTCTGTGCAACATAGCGAATTTTTGTCAGGAGAAGTTCAAGTAGATATCCTCTTCCGGAATCTCCAACCATGTGCAACTCATCCACCACAACCATACCTAGAGGCGTACATGTAAAAGTCAGACATGATCACAAGCTGAATTTCACATTCATGTTACCTAGTAAATCCATGTTGCCTTCCTCTATTAGCCTGTTAATGAGAGAGTTCGCCTTCTCTATAGTGCAGACAGCCACATCCACAGCGGCAAAGCCGCCAGCAGCAGATGTGCTTCCCATGAAACCGTCCACACGCACGCCAGCCTCTTCAAATATACTCTGCAGGGCCACAGATACCTATGAAATACACCATTTACACAAAAAGATCACCTACCGTAATCTGTTTCCTACTCTTCACCTGAAGGTAGTGCATCTTCTCTTTGGCCACAGAAACAAATGGCAAAATCAAGAGAGCTTTTCTTTTAGTCTCCAATACACGCTTCAGCATCAGCAACTCAGACACCAGAGTCTTTCCAGCACTGGTCGGAGCTAAAAAAAAAAAATTAACAAACGAGGGAGAAAAAAACAAAAAAAAACATATAATGTCTCGTTTTAACTCAATGGAAATGTTCAGCGCCTTACCAGAGTAGACCAGGTTACCTCCCTGCAGAACCTGGCCAAGGCTGAGGCACTGAGCCTGCCAGTCAAACATGTGTGTGACTCTGTGTTTGCGGTAACACTCCAATACTGGGGTAGGTAACCCCCAACTGGATAACAACAGCTTGTCTGATTGTGCGTCAGGAACACACAAGGCCACACCTGTGCATAGAACAAAAACAGAGAAATCACAGTAAAATGTCGTCAGTTAATAAAAAACAACAAAATGGTGAACGTGACACAGTGTGAATGAATGTATTTGTGTAAACGACTTTCAAAAATCATGCCTTTTAAATATTATAATGTCAGAGGGGTATTAATTCAAAAGTATGTTTATGTGATTACATTTCTGTGACTGAATGGGGGTGGGGTGGCGTAATCAATAAAACGGATTAAAATGATCTGAATACTTTAATTAGATGAACGTATTTTAATTAGATGATGTGCTAAAAGAAATTTGTGAGTTGACTTCCCCTTTAAAGATGAAAGTACCTAACGTTGAATGACACTTGAACCTTTTAGTTCATACAGAACAAAGAATCCATGATCATGATCATATTGAATTAGGCCGTTTACCTGGCTGAGGTAAGGTGTCACTGAGAGTACAATGTTCTAAACCGCTGGGAACCGTCAGCACGGAGGCGGACTGATTTTGTGGTGATTGCTGCAGTTTGGACCTCTTCACAGCAGCAGCGATGTGTATGGGACTGAACAAAATGTAGTCCCCAGAAGCATCATGAGATGGACCTGCATTCGAATTCTCAAGTCCTTTTTGGTCCTTGTTACTGGAAAGCTTCTGCCTACTGAAATACAAACAATAAGATAGCAAAAGTAAAAAAGCAAAAATAGGAGATGAGTGTAAGTTAAGACTCACAAAGTGGATTTTTCAGCTCCTTGGTGACTTTTTGTATCTTTTCTGACACACGCAGAAGCTGGTGATGAATTGTTGCTTTTCTGACACCCAGCAGGCTGCTGTGATTCCTTCAAATTCTCACCAAAGAGAAGTCGTTGAGCGAGGTCTTTGCAATTGGCTCTCCTAGATGGTTTCTTGCCATTTTGTTTCAAGGCATTTTCCTGAATGCTGTGAAATTCTACGTCTGTAGAAACGTGCATCTTTTGCTGTGCATCAGGTGCGTTATTCTCTGGGGGGACCGTCTGCATTACATGCAGGATCTCTTCATCGAGAGCCAGCGTGGACTCTCCGGGTGCAACACCCTACAGGAGACAATCAAGTGACCTCTTGTGTAAGATGTGTCACGAGACAAATGCAGTAGTATACTAATGTCCAGCTAAACTCACCATTGTAACGCCTCTACCCGACAAATAGTCGGTTGTCTTTAACAAGTTGTCACTGTGAGTTGGCTCATCGCTGGTATGTTGGATAGCAACAGGTTATGATATTTCTACACAAACAGATGCAATATTTTTGAATATCTTTAAAACCTACAGAAAAAAACTTACGACTTTTTCTTTTTGATCTTGTGCTGGCCCATGTAGCATTTTCTCTTCAGAGGACCAGGAGCACTCATGTTGTGATAATTTTGATAAGCGTGTTTGAAGTTTGCCGTTGTTTAACATGACATCGGGTTTTTTTCCTCCCCGTCGCCGGTTTATAAACTATTTTTGAATGACGGTAGAAAATATCTTTGTAAAAAGAAAAACAACAGAGGATTGTTTTGATTTGTGAGAGGAAACACAACACAAACACGCTGCTTGCACGTAACTACGAGAAATCAAAAGTTCCGCCGTTATGCCTTAGACTTAAGGTGTTTCAAAGAAAAGATTCCGACGGGGGTAAATGCTAGCACGCAGCTGTTCCTGCGCGTTTCAACTAGTAATAAATGACAGACTTTTTATAAATATTAGCTGTAAAATAATTCGTCAAAAAATATTTGCACTGTTAATTTATTGTTTGTTTTTATTAGTTGACACAATTTTGTACAAGCAATCAAAATTTTGAATTACAATGTCTACAACAATTACAAACAACTACAATCATTAACAAACCAAAACCATGCAGTCAACTCAACATTCAAACAAACTTTCAAGTCTGTCTGGGGTCACATGAAAAGCTTCACTCAAATACAACATTGTACGCTCAGATTTCTTATTTCTAACAATGGACAGTACATTAATATACAATTTAAGCTATATAAAAAAAAACTAGGAGACGTGGAAAATAATTACTAAATTTTGACTTGTGTATTCTGTTAATTTATTGTTTTTCCTGATGATCGGCGGTTGTGACGTCAGCAAATATGTTTCATTTTATCTTTAATGCCGGCTCAAGTTAGTCACGGGCCTCAGAGACATGAAAATAAAAAGGAATTAAAATTGAATTATAATGAAATATTGATTCAATGATATTTCGAGATTCCAATAAATGTTTGAAGTTGAAAATGTTTTGACTAATAAACTAGTAGTAATGAATTATCATTATTATGAGTTTGGTCATGTGACATTTGCAAGTTGAGTGTATTGGAATGTTGTATAGATATCACTAGCAAACATTACAGGAACCGGGGTGTAGGAATTCCTCTGAGGGTATTTTTCCCTGACAAGGCTGCAGGGAATCCCCGTGGCACTTTAGGAATTCCTTACACAGTGGTGTGTTGTTGTTTTATCACTCAAATTTGGTAGGCTTTCTAACAACGCCGTTCTTTGTAGGCTGTCAAATTCACAAGATATTGTATGTACTTTAACTTTACAGCGACTTTAAAGGTAGATGTTGTTAGAGTAGACAATATTAAGTATTGTACTCTTTGCGTGTTCAATTAACTGAATGGTGAGATTCTGTTGAAGGAGTTCCTTTGCAAAGATTTAATTACCAGAAGCTTCTGGTCCACATTGACAAATCATCCAAGCGATCATCTGTTCTGATGTGGCTCCCTCTCTCCAGCTCACATCGTTATTTATTCACAAAAAGGGTTCAGAAAAAGGTCAGCCCACAACACACCTGGTTACAAGAAAATCCGTTCCCATGGGTATAAATCAGATTAAAAAAATACAAAAATAATGAGCCTGACTCCCTTGGTGACATAGCCCCGGAAACCTCCCTTTTAGATTACAGAATGAATAGACAGACCCGTTGCTCTTTCTCATGAAAGTAACACAGATAAGAATACAGGTCTATTCATACAGCCATACTGAGTTAACTAAATTATAAACGGCTAAAATATGATTTAAAACTAAAAAACAATGTTAATAACTCATCATTCCCTCATTTGAGCTCTTGAGAGCTCAACACATTAAAACATTTTTTTTTCAATGGTTGTGTGGTAAAAATAATTATCCTTAAAACATCCCTTTAGCAAAAGAGGAGGTAATTTAGCAATCATATGACATTAAAAAACAATTTGATACATTTAAAAGATTTTTAGTGGAATAAGCATAGCATATGTGAGGCTTAACATAAAATGTTGTTCATTAAAAAGTGTCGCAATATATCGGCAGACGAATATGTGTTCTTTGAAGCCATCTTGTGATGAAGTTCTTTGAAGGTCTCTTTTTTTTTTTTTTTTTTTTTTTTTAATGAAAAGAGTGTCGCAATAGTTCGTCTCTTCTTTAAGAATTTGGGGTAGACTACCCAAATTCTTCGATTTGTCACCTGGGATTATTCTGCCCAAAATGTGACTGATCAAAGGAATGATTGCCCAAGAAAAGGCACTTGCTCTTGATCCGTTGACTGATGTCCTCAAACGGCAGCTCCGGAACCGGGCACGGATTCAGCTGACGTGGCTCCAGGTCGGAGGTGATAAGATTGATGCTCCAGTTGTGGAATTTCGTCTCTCCTTTCAACCTGAGAGCATCAGTTGATGAGATGGCCGAGCCTGGCACGTCTCCGGAAGCCTTGTAGACCAGATGTGGCATTTTCTCTGTGCAGAGAACTGCACAAGATTTCCTCACCAACCCTCTGGGGCCGTTCTCCTGAGTGCAAAAACTTTTCATTTTTAGTTTCTCATAAACTCACATAAATTTTATTTGGAGGAAAAAACCCTGATAGTTTTTGTTAGTTGGGATTAATAAATGTTATTTGATTAAGATCCGTAGGTCCTGTGCTGTTGGAACAGAAAAAGATCTATTTTTGTGACATTAAAATAGAGCCCAGCCCTTGATTGAGTTGAATGACATTCGCTCATTCATTAATATAAGACAGAGCTTATAAATATTTATCTTTCAAATAGGTTTTGTTCAATAATAGGTAATTTTTTTACCATGACTAAATTTGTTCTAAATTTGCATAACTGTGCCTTTCATATCTCTTATTCTCTTCCCAGAATCCCATGACCGGCCGAATCCTGGCATGCTGGGAAAAACTCACATATATTCATATTATCTATACTCTTTTGCAAACACTGGGCTCCAAACATTACATTTTTCAAATGTAATTCTGAGATAAAAGATATAATATAATATAATTACCTTCATTCGGCGAATATGCATTATTGTCCTTGCTTGCTTCAGACTTACTTTGCGATCGATTTCCTCTGATAGATTTCTTCATATTCAAACTGTGAATGATCATTTTCAAACTCATCCTGTCAATTGGAGTGTAGGCCGATACCCCACAACCTTTTTAATTTCGTTTTTAAGTTTGATTTTAATTTTCTAACTCGTCTACATTGGTTAAATTCTTAAACATAAACTCCCTCATTTGACAAAGATCCACTGATTTTTTCAAACACGTCAAGATAAAAGGGAGGACAAAATAAAAACCTCATGACTCAAAAGACGTCATAAATAAGTCAACCCTCTAAATCAGGCTATAAAATAAACAAAAGAGCTACAAAACACTATAAAACTGAGCATAAGCAGATACAACTTAAGACACTAATATATGATGACTTTGGGGCCATAAAAAATAGAGATAACCATATTACTCTAATTCTCCTAGAGTCCCAAAAATTATTTAAACTGCTAATCAACCTCACCTCTTTTACAGATTTAGTGGGGCTGAGGATAAAATCATCTTCAAACTGCTAATCTTTCACATATTAGCGGGGCTCATAAAAAACACAGCACACAAAATATTTCTGGGATTTATAAATCACAGTGCTTTTTAAAAAAAAATCAAACTTAGCCATCAAACTCTTAGTTAGTCTTTTACTTGTTACTACTCATTTTATTCTATTATTTATTTTATACTATAGCTGCAGCTGGACGAAGTCCAAAAAAGTTCCTCACGGGGAAAATAAAAATATATCATATCATAACATATTAATAAAATTCCCATTGTACCAATTCAGAAACTGATTCTCCCAAAAATATAGGCAAAAATTTAGTAGGCTATAGATTGAAATAAATTTTCTCAATCCCTCATTTCAAATTTACATATGTCGTTTTCAATTTCCTGAAATATCTTGCTATAGATCACAGTTCCCCACTCAACACATTAAAAAAATGCCTTGCATATCACTATGTAGCACTTTACTGAATGGATCACATCTCATTCCGACCACCAACTTTCTTTGTCCAGACCCCCAGCAAAAGGCAGGACGGCAGCTGTTGTCAATGTTCAATCCTGGCCAGCATGGCGGCTGTTGTGGCAGCAATGTTCAGAGCAGGCATTTAGATTTCCTCTGGATGCAAAACAGCCATAGGGGAGAAGTCACTAGAATGAGGCGTATACACAGTCACTGGGCATTGAGGAATTTGAACATCATGTTTTTCTTAGGCACAGGACGAGAAGACTGTTGCTCTGCGGCTTTTGACCTTTGATCTCTGCCACATCCATTCAGACGCAGTCTGCAATGTGGATCCGATGACACACAGTCTTTCTGAGAGCTCACCTGATCAAAAAATGCACATTCGTTGATACAATGCTTTAAAAATGCCAGACTGAGGATATGGGATCATAGCAAGACAGTTCACTCCCTGCTTTCTCTCTTTTTTTTTTTTTTTCTTTACCCCTTCAAATAGCTATTAGCCATACAACGTATCAGCAGCTGGGGCGCATCCCGTTCGCAGTTTGTAATCAGTGAAGGCCATCAAACCCTCATCTGCCTTGGAACTCAAACATCAGTTTCTGAAATGACACACTCAGAGAAAAAACAAATATTAAAAATCATTATCAACATGTCAATTTCAAAAACATTCATAACTCTTTATTCAACTATCTTATTTCCAGCCACAGCTATAAAGATGTAGGCATAATTATATCAACTCTCAAACAAAATGCCATTATTTTATCATTACTCTTTATTCATTTGTCCCGAAAAGGGAAAGTTAACAAATTAACCATCGTCATCAATCATTAAAGTATAAAGATTTATTAGCTCAGTCAAATACTATTACTTATTTTATATTATTTATCATTCCTCTCTTACCATTTTGACAAAAAAAGAGTCCCATTACGAGGACACATTATGCTCACAGCGCACAGCTCAGCCCCCACCTTTTTTTCTAACCTAAAAACGGGGGAAAGGGGGGGGGAGGAATCTTAACATTATAAATCGCAAAACCTATTTTATCATATTCCCATTAATAAAACAAACGCCACTATCACAACAATATCATCTCACACAAAACAACACCAAACTTAGTTAAAATATTAAAGAAAAACAAACAAAATCCCCATATGCACACTTCTCACTTACAAACCCCCACCTTTTTTAGAAGCTAGGTCACACACTCAAATGCATACGCACACTCTTCAGTCAATATAAAAAAATAAAATAAACGGTGTTATTCCTTCAATTCGTTGTCTACAAATCTTATAGCATTTAAACTGCAGTTTTATACGGTGATTTCAGTAAACTGGTAAATTTGAACAACCCATCCGTAAACTGCTCCACAAATGCTGGAGTCATTTTAGCATCAGATTCAGCCTTTTTACATTACCAACAAAGAAAATACAAAAGTCTGACATACCATTTTGTCCAGCGAAAGCTTTGTATACAATCGATCCATAGTTCGTTTTTTCATTGTTCATCGACGCTTTTATTTTTTGCTGAACCGGAAGCGCATTCAGGACAAACCATTCTGTATCCGGGTCGAAATCGCCTCCATTTTTGTTTGTAGTTTTTATGTTTACTTCCGGATTCAATACAGTGACGTCTCACTTTCAATATTAATAGTTCAATATGTTAACACATATGGCCACACACAGACACACATAAGAATCACGTGACCTCTCGTTTATACACAGCGGTTACCCAATCCCGCTGAGCTAAACTGTTCTCCCTTTATTGCAAAATTTCTGCAAGGCGCTTTATTAAATAATGAAATTTATCACGTGCTAACGAACTCAACCGTGGAACAAAAGAAATTCAAACGGGAATCCTGACCTCAAACCACAATAAAAGCGCCAAAAAAATAAAAGTTACACGTAATCTCTCGATTGCAAATACAGTAACACAAATCCAATTATTACTGTAATCAACCTGGACCCTCAATACTGTTCAATTTCAAACAGGCGCTTTTTCAAACAAAAAAAAATATTACGTGTTTAGGACGTTTCACACCAAGAGCCATGAACAATTATGTTACTTAGTCCTCAAATCGGCCAAAAACTGCCAAAGCAGAAGCGCAATACTATAATCTACAGGCTGCACTTCAATGCACCGCCTCACGACGTGTGTAGTTCAATATCGTCGGAATTATCACAACTCACAACATCAAACTACAACTCGTTCACACAGATCTCTTTTAAAATTTAGATAATTTGCAAGACGAAAAAACCAGCTGCAGCGGACCAGACAGACAAAATTTCTTCTACGTGGATAAAGATCTCCACTTACCGGAATTAATATGGCGCCAGAAATTCCGCCCGTCAGGGAACGCCGCAGCCTGCTCAATCGTCAACAACACCATCCGTTTGGTTCAACGGAGGAGACCATTCGTTATAATTCAGCGTCGGCGGTCACCATTTGTTAGAGTAGACAATATTAAGTATTGTACTCTTTGCGTGTTCAATTAACTGAATGGTGAGATTCTGTTGAAGGAGTTCCTTTGCAAAGATTTAATTACCAGAAGCTTCTGGTCCACATTGACAAATCATCCAAGCGATCATCTGTTCTGATGTGGCTCCCTCTCTCCAGCTCACATCGTTATTTATTCACAAAAAGGGTTCAGAAAAAGGTCAGCCCACAACACACCTGGTTACAAGAAAATCCGTTCCCATGGGTATAAATCAGATTAAAAAAATACAAAAATAATGAGCCTGACTCCCTTGGTGACATAGCCCCGGAAACCTCCCTTTTAGATTACAGAATGAATAGACAGACCCGTTGCTCTTTCTCATGAAAGTAACACAGATAAGAATACAGGTCTATTCATACAGCCATACTGAGTTAACTAAATTATAAACGGCTAAAATATGATTTAAAACTAAAAAACAATGTTAATAACTCATCAATGTTCAGGACCCAATGAATCATTTCCCTTGGGCCCCCTAAATGACTAGTTACGATCCACAACCCTGCGTTTGTAAGAACGTGTGAGAGCACCCGGGTATGGGCGGGGCTGGATTGTGACGAAGGAAGGGCGTGAGCAGGCAGGACAGTGGGCGTGCCCCCCGCCGCCCCGCCCTTGCCCGTTGCGACGTTGCTGAGGCTTTAAGATGGCGGAAGCCCTGACAGCTCAGGAGCACCTGGTAAGCCTCTTTTGACGGAGTTTTCTCCTGTTTTTATTCAGTGTACGCCGTACAACCCGATACAGTTATTTAAAACAACAACTGACGAGTTGGTGTAACATTGTTGGCCGCTGACTGTTCCGGGGAATACTCCACTTCCGTTGCCCGATCGCACCCTCCTTCAGGGCGACAAACTCCAGTGTGCCTGACAGCGGTTAGCATGAGCTAGCATAGCAACGCTTGCTAATTCAAACCGCGGACGCTTACCGCTGATTCTTTTTTGCTAGTCACACCATAGACTGCACATTTCCCACAGTATTACAAGTTGCGTTCATGTTGAATGGAGATATGTATTTAATAATAATAATATTGTTTCGATCGACATGGTGTGCAGTGCCCGTGCAGCTATGGTTAGCATCCAGCTACCACATGCAACTTAGCCCCCTAGGAAATGCTAACAGCTACTGTTAACCAGCAAGGGAATTTTTTTTCACAGTGGTCTTTCTTAAAATATAATTTGGTGGCTGCTCGCATTGCGGTGTTTGTTTTAATATGTCATTGTACAGAAAAACGCTACAGGTTTTTCGTGACAAGTTTTTCGCTAAGAGCTAGCTGTCATATAGTGTCATAATTTACCTACGAGAATTCTCAGAAGTGACTCTCCCCATTCTCAGCATCCATATTACTGTCATTACAAGTTCAGCAGGCCTGTCATCAACAGCTTGGCACATTTTTTAAAAAGCCATGTTTGCTCCTCATCAAACAAGATGGCTAAATTATACTTTATTAAGCCACAGGGAAAGTGACTTAAGGTTGTCTCAAAAATAAAAACAAAACAATACAAGGCAAAGCAAGCATTTTGAATTGCTAATATAAAAAATGTGGAAAATAGTAAACGTAGTATCTAAAGGTCTTTATGATTTAAAAGTATACTATATGTCTATATATTTTGTTTAAGTTCTGAAATCAAATAAAAGTCATTCTGGTGCAGTCTAAAGGTCCAGAATAATGTACATGTAAAGTGTGCAAATGTTGTACAGTACAAAGTTGAGGGAATGTGATATTAGTGTTTCCCTATTGGGGTGGAATTAAAAAGCCGCTTGGCACGGGATATGAAGGATATCCTCAGCCTGTCACTGAAGCTGCTCCTCTACCCTGAAATGGCGCTGTGCGGTGGAGGCTGTGGATTGTCCATGATGGACAGTAGTTTGTCCGGCATCCCCCTCTCTGCAATGAATGCCATGAGTCCACGATAAATCCTGCCTTCCATCACAGTTTGTCCAGTTGAGAGGCATCCGTTTTCTCGACGCTGACCCCACAGCACGCAACTGCACATACGATGCCACTTGCATCACAGATAGGTAGTAGATCTCCAGCGCTTTTTTTTTGTAGATAATAAAGCAAGCCAGGTTAGCAAAGTCAAATGTGAAATCATTTCATGGATAAGAATACTAGGAAAATGTATAACAATTGAGGAAATCTTACCATGATCAATTGATCATAAACTGTTTAGACCAATTTTAGATGAGTACCAAACTACAGTGCACGTGATTTGTGTGGCACAGTTTTTATGTCTGATGCCCTTCTTCATGCAACACTCTATTTAACCAGGCTTGGAACCAGCAGTGATTGAGTGTGTGACAACTGGCTGGGAAGTGATCCCGTGCCACCTGCGTGAAAGGCACTTTAATAACTGTGCTGACGTGTCATTACTCTATATACAGTATTGTTTTATTCTTGTTAGCTGAACCAGTTGGTTATGTCTTGCGCTTTGTCCTAGGTAATGATAATTACTGGCATTGATTGTTGAGCTATGAAATAGCACAATATTGATTGATGGCTTTTGTTGCTGAATGTGGATAGTTGTCTGCGTGTGTAAACACATCTTCTATGTGCAATGAGATCCATTTGTGTCTTTGCTTTTCTGAAAGTAAAACCTGGTATTGTTTTATGTCATTGAGGAAACAGGTGAAGGGCCTGTTAGACCTACTATGACCCCATGTGTCTTCCCTCTGTTTGAACTAGCCTCTGCTTATTCTGTTCTGTTTCAATTCCTTTATCTATGTCATGTTGCAGGCTGTGGAGGAGTTCCTGAGTAAGGTGCGTCGCAGGGAGCAGCCTCATTGCGCTGGGCTCGTCTCGCAACCCACAGCTGTTAAGTTTCTTATGGCCCGCAAGTTTGACGTCCAACGAGCCGTCGACCTCCTCCAAGCATACAAGGTACAGCTGGGCCCAGAGTTGGAACACCAATGAAATGCCCTTTTCAGCTGTCAGTGAGATACCACAGGGATTCTCAAATATTTACTACTGTACTCTAAACTATTAACTTTATGCTTCTCTCCCGCCACAAATATAATGTATCAGAACACAAGAATCAAAGAGGGGATCATCAACATAAACCCTGACGAGGAGCCACTCCGTTCTGAGCTGCTCAGTGGCAAATTCACCGTCCTGGTGAGTTGTGGAGAAGTAGCTTAATATCTAAACTGCACAGAGATTTGTAAAATTGCCATCGTTTTTATCTATTTTTAAGAGCTCAGTATTGTTCATTTGGTAGTCCTTACCGATTCAACATATCATTGCTAAAAAAAATAATAATTCTGTATTCGTGTGTGCATACGTGCATGCATGCGTGTGAGTGCTCTTTAAATCACCTGAAACCTATTAAAAATACCATACCCTTCACCTTAACTGCATAGTTCAGAGTCCCGCCAGAGTCGTGAAGTTGTTAGGAGACCAGAGGAAGGGTCAATGGAAAGAAAGAGGAAACAAAGTGAAATCCAGCATCAACCAGCCATTGCCTATCACCCACAGGGTTACAAAACCAGAATCTTTCACCAACCCCAGAAACCTCTATATTCCAACAGATTAGGGAGATCTTAATAGACCGAAGGAAAAACTAAAAGAAGGAAGGAAGGATAGATGAAGCCGAGTGAGAGCCACAGACGCCAGCCTCCACTGAATCAGTGACCAGTGGGAGAAGCATATTCTATTGAAATTTCAGTAGATGCTAGTGTGGTGGATCTGGCATGCATGAGAACCTCCACCAAAGAGGTGAGCCGTCGACCTTGGCCAGACAGGGCAAGCACGGCCCCCCCAGGCCGCGACAGGGCCGTCCTCGTGAGTGGTGAAAAAGTAGCTTAATATCTCAACTGCACAGAGATTTGTAAACTTACCCTCGTTATAGGACTCTATTTCTTTGTATGCATCCTTGTCTTTTCACTCGGATTTACATGTCACGTTCCCTCCAGCCTGGACGTGACGCAAACGGTGCTGCACTCGCGCTCTTCACAGCTCGCCTTCATCGGCCAGACGTGACCACTCACAAAGCAGTGCTGCAGGCCATCATTTATCAGCTGGATAAAGCCATAGACAGGTGACGCACCCGCAATCACTGTACCCTTTAACTCCCCATTTTATTTACAGTCAATGTACTGTTTTGTACTTGTTGTGCATTTCTAAATGGTCTTTTCTTTCTGCCCAGTATTCAAACCCAGAGAGACGGACTTTTATTTATCTATGACATGACCAACTCCGGTTATGGGAATTTTGACTATGATCTCTGTGTCAAGATCCTTAATTTGCTCAAGGTAGATGAATGAATGAATGAAAATGAATTTGGCTTTGCAGTGTGTCCAGATCAGTGATTCCCAGCCACTTTGCTGTTGCACGTTAGTGTGCCATCAGAGGTCTGAAAATGAAGATCTCGTTGGCAACATGCCACCATTTAGTGGCAGGCGGTGTCCTAAAATATGTGCCTCTGCTTAGTAAGGTTGGGAATCATTTGTTTTATTTGTATAACGCTCACTGATTAGCTACCTGCTGTTTGCTTCCTCTAGGGGGCGTTCCCTGCTCGTTTAAAATGCGTCTTCATCGTTTCCTCACCTCTGTGGTTTCGAGCTCCTTTTGCGGTTCTACGCCTCTTTGTGCGGGAGAAGCTGAGAGAACGGGTATGTCTATTTTTACCAGTTTACTTTTTGTATAGCTCACAATCTTTTGCTATGAAGTGAATCCATGTATATCCTATCTTTTCCATCTTCCAGGTGTGTACAGTGAAGGCTCACGAGCTGGCCAGTCACATCCCAGTCTCCTCCCTCCCTGAGCATCTCGGCGGGACATCCCACTATAGCCATGTGGCCTGGATCCAGTCCTGCGTCAACGCAAACACCGTGGAGGGTGACACGCAAGTACATGACACACACGACTGTGTGGGAAGCCTGCTGCGCTCTTACAGCCTGGAGTGCGGGGACCCGAGCATTGGCGCTACGATGACCGACGGCCATTTAAGTACCCAGCTGGGCTCCGAGCTAGCCGCGGCTAACTCTAACTTCTATGACGATAGCAATGCGAACCCACACAACCACTGTGGTGTGGATGAGGGCAGGACTCTGGGCCGTCCTCAGCTGAGCCCGCATTCCGCTGCAGACAGGTTACAGGGGAGCCACCAACACTGGAACGGGTCAGCTGGCAGTGGCTTGAACCCCAATACGAACATGAATGGCCGTGGACGCCAAGCTCCCCCCCAGTCGGACACGCCCCCTGACACGCCCCTCTCTCACAAAGGCGACGGAGACGCAGTGGACGGCAGAACAACGGACTCGGATAACGGACCTCTGAGTGAACATATTAAAGAGGTGGATGAGGAAGAGGAGGGCGTGCCACCGTTGCCCCAGAAATCTTTGCCTCGACCGCCCCACCAGCTGCCAGCCTCCCAGACATCGGCCTTGTCCTCGTCATGGGGTCCCGATGACGAGGACTGCTGCATGGAGGAGTCCGTTCACATGCCAGAACAGGGAGGTATGGCGATGCACGAGCTGGTGGATCATGTGAAGAGGAAAAAGAAGAAAGGGATCTATCAGGAATACGAGGAGATTCGCAAGGAGCCACCAGCAGGCACCTTTGACTACTCCAAGTAAGATACTGTCAGATGGTGCTTATTTTGACACATAACCTCTGGTCAAATGGGATGACTACGACTTTGTTTTTGAAATTAATGCTAGGGCTCGAGCCCTGCAGCAAGTAGCAAAACTCTGCGAGTAGTTAATGCTCACCCAAAAAGGTTAACTTATACATGTCACACGATGGCTTAGAATCAAGCCCTGCAGTGTTATAATTAGTGATGGGAAAATAAAGCTTCATGAAGCACTTGTGAGCTTTTTTCCTATTGGTTTAAAGATAAAGGCTTTCCACTATATTTTTAAACCAAGAGTGCCTTGTAGAGGAGTCAAAAAAATATCACAAATGCTTCATGAAGCTTTGTTTGCCCATCGGTATTTATAATCACTTAAGTGTTACACATGCATTGACATCGGCAAGGATGGGATGAAATGATTTTCATAATTCTAATTCAATAATTGTAAATATAAATAAAATATTCTGAATTGTCTTAAAGTGCAACAAATCAGGTATTTCATAAATGTAAGAAAATACTTTTGAATTCATGTGAACAGTACATTTCAAGAAAACAGATACCAAGAATTTGGCCTATTTTCTTAAGAATTTATGGGGGGGGGGGAAGTGATATTAACCTAATTGATTCATGCTTTTATGAATCATTATCAGGCTCGAAAAGGAAAATCGATTCAATATAGATTTTTTGATATAGATTTTTTTAAAACCCATCCCTAAAAAATTCCAATTCTTCAGCAGTACCATGTGGTCACCATAGAAGACTTGTCAGCTTCACACATGCCGACAAACCTCACCTTCTCTAAACTCGGCCATAGCCGCCTGCTGTGCTTGACTTGTTTGCCTTTGACATTTTGGACAAACCTTTCATTGACTAATAATCACTCCGGGGCATCCCCTGCTTCTCTCACTCTAAGTCAGCTGGGATAAGTTCCAACTTCCTTGTGACCCTCAACAATACAGGCGAAAAAGAGGGTGGCTGGATGGACGGAGCAACACTATGTACTGATATTTGACATTAAGTTTGTATGTTTATTCCCAGGAAGCCGTCCAATCAGCTCAAGAACCGGTACAGTGATGTTCTGTGTCTGGATCAATCCAGAGTGCGACTCTGCCAGCTCTGTGACGATGAGGACGAGGTAATGATAAATCCATCTAAAGCTGACTGGCTGTCTCGTGTGTGTGTGTGTATGCGGGAGGCCTCGCCTTTCACACCAAGCTCTTCCGCTTTGTCTCTTGCAGACTTCAGATTACATCAATGCAAGCTTCATGGATGGCTACAAGAGGAGAAAGGCTTACATTGCTACTCAGGGTAAGAAGCGCACAATTCTACAGATTATTTTTCATCAGGTTCTCCGTGCACTATACCACTTGCTGCCCCATCACTATTTCGGCAAAATCTGATGCTATTTGTGTCCCTCAGGTCCTTTGCCCAAAACATTTGGGGACTTTTGGCGCATGGTGTGGGAGCAGATGGTCCTCATCATTGTCATGACAACGAGGTGAATTCTTTTGAAGTGACAGATCCAAAAGCGCGTGTATGACGACGTTAAGGACATTTCATTCACAGCTAGTGCTCATAAATGCACATATTGTCTGCATCAGAGTGGTGGAGCGAGGGCGCGTGAAGTGCGGTCAGTATTGGCCACTAGAGGAAGGCAGAACGGAGCAACACGGATGTTTCCTGGTCAGGAACACCCACATCCAGGTCTTCCACGACTTCAAACTCTCACATCTGGAGCTCTTTAACACTCAAGTGAGTTATGAGCAGTCCTCCAACATTTTTTTTTATACCATTGTTTTTTCAACTGCTCTTTGTACAACGCCAAATTGCAACCACAGATATAAACATATTTTCATATTAATAGTGTTCAGACTTTTTGGCATACATCTCTCGTATTGGAGTTTATTAAAGTATCCAAATGTACCTGTTTACCATGAGTGTCATTGCACTCTTTTTGTCAAGTCTGGGGAGAGACGCGATGTTTGCCACTACCTCTACGTCAGCTGGCCGGACTTCGGGGTGCCCAAGAGCGCGTCGGCCATGTTGGACTTCCGCGAGCATGTACTTCAGAGGCGGGAGGTCGCAGTCCAGAATCTGGGCTCCATTTGGAAGGGGCCTCCAGGGGGCCCTCCTGTGGTGGTACACTGCAGTGCGGGCATCGGCCGGACAGGTAAATGCAAATACGATATGTATGGTGAAATGTAAGTTTTAGTGGCTATAATAATGAGAATAGTGTTTTAACACATTTGAAGCATTCTTGTGTTTTGTTTTGCTATATTATATATTATGCAATACAGTCTTTCTTCTACTATCACCAATGATTGGGTATGTACTAGTACAATTATTTTGACGCCATCTTAACTCATTCACTGCCATTGACGGCTATAGACGTCAAAAATTAATTTGAACAATTTCTATTAGTTTCACATTTTTTTGAGTGTGACAACCTAGATTTTTTTTATTTTACATTTAGAACAGATATAAAATGTGTGATTAATCCTGAGTTAACTATTGAAGTAATGCGATTAATTACTATTAAAAAATTTAATTGTCTGATGCCCCTAATTTTTAATAATCTTTACTTTTCTTTTATTAGGGGCATCAGATTACTTTTTTTTAAATTGTAATTAATTACATGACTTCTCTCGTTAATTTAAGATTAATTACACATTTTATATCTGTTCTAAATGTACAATACAGTTTTTTTCTAGGTTTTCATACTCTTGTTAACAAAAGTGAGAAAAAAAATGTTAGACTAATAGAAATAGTTCAAATAAATTTTTTACGTCTATAGCCGTTAATGGCAGTGAATGAGTTAAAGTGGATTTTCTATTAATGCACAGTCAGATTCTGTTCATGAGCTAATGTACTCAAAGCCTCTGCATCAGGGGTCACCAACGCGTTTCTAAAAATAGCTCTTAAAAAATAGGAAGATCCTAGAAGTGGTTATTTGACAAAAAAAATAAAAATATATATCGGTCTCCTAATTATTGTGGGAAATCGTAAAAATTGTCAGCATCTTCACATGAAGGAATATCATTAATTAATAATAGTAATTATTAGTGTCAAAATTATTGTGTGAATTTTGAGTTCTATTATTATTAATTACTTGTAAAGCCTCTACTGGGAAAATTCCAATCGCAATGCGGCAAACACGGCCATGACAAAATTTTGCAGTAATAAAATTAATAATAATGCATATATTTGTGGACACTGGGATCAAGTTGTATTTTACAATTTAAGAAATGTGCAGAATTTCACAAATTACTTCATGTTAAAGATTAAATAGCGCTTAATATGTAATCTGTCACCAATGTCTTACAAATGCAATTATGCCAATAAAGGTAATTTGAACACATTTGTTATGTCAGGTGTGTGTATGAAACTGGTAGACCTTTCAATTAATCGGTTTCCAAGAAACAGGTCTGCGTTTCAAAATGGTTTGTGACCCCTACTCTGTATGATGTTATGTTTTTTAGTGACAGTAGTACAGTACAGTATTTTTTTTTGTGTATATTCTAGCCAGGCAAACTTGTTCATGTTGAACTGTGCTGTACTCTTCTTAAATTTGACCAAACATACAGAACCTGATGATAGACATGTGACCAGTCCAATTTAAATTAATTTCATTTAAGAAAGAAATAACAGTAATAATAGTTACGAATCCCCATTAAGTTGCGTACATTGACCAATGAAGATTATGGAAATAATAATATGTTTAGAGAAATAAACATCAAATTGGACTGCTTTAGAAAGATAATAGGGTTTAATATTTTAACATATTTGAAGCATTCTTGTGTTTTGTGTTGCAGTATTGATCAGCTAATGGAATGTCTCCTTTCTCCTCACCGAGTCTCGCCAACTGGCATCCAGCTCCATTTTGCATTAACAATATTGATTTGCTCTTTCTCCCGACATCTTTCCTGGCTTCAGGCACCTTCTGCACACTGGACATCTGCCTGTTCCGGCTGGAGGACATCGGCACAGTGGACGTCCACCAAACTGTGCGGCGCATGCGAACGCAGAGGGCTTTCAGCATCCAGACCTGGGACCAGTACTACTTTTGCTACACGGCGGTCATCGAATATGCCATGCGCCGCGGCAAGCTCAGCCCGGTGCAGTGGTCCGACTCGGACATAGAGACCGACAGCGAGTGAGAGACGCACGGGAGCGGGAAGTCGACCGAAGCCCATGTCAGCATGGAACGTTTGGGAGAGGAAAGATGAGGGAGACGTCTACACTGCCATGACAAAAGAGAGAAAAGTGGACGTCTTGGCTCGGCTCTTGATGTTATGACGCTCCAATCCAAGTTGGTCCCTCGCGTGAACAGGCACGCGGGGAGACCTGAAGAGCTTTCTAAGAAAACATGGGGAGAGTCCTGCCAATTTCGGAGCAAATGGCAGGGGAGCTCTGCCTGCCCTGCACTTGTCCTCTTGACAAGAACCTTGTAGCATTTTTTTATTGACTTGCACATGATGAGAATGGCAAACTTGAACCCACCGAAACCTTTATATCCTTTTCACCCTCAAACTCGCCTTTTTCAGAGGGGATGCTTTTGAGCGAGACACGTGACAGATAATTGTGTGAGCCATTTCAGAATTTTTTTATCCCATGATTTTTTTTTAAATCTTTTATCCCATGATTTTTTTTTTTATCCCATGAGTTTTTTTCCCCTTCCTATGGTGCATTTTCTACACGTATTTCATATGGTATGCATATGTAGACTAACTTTCCAAAGCCAAAGTCGTCACCCGGAATGCTTGGATGTACTCCTTACTAAAATAATATAGAGTGAAACCATGTATATTCTTGTAACATACAGCTACATTTATACATCGTTGTGCATAAATAACCTCTTGAAGAAGTGCAAAAATGCCTTGTTTTAATATAATGGTTTTAAAGCTGGACAGGTAAATCTATGTAGCAAGCCAGGCTATAAAAAACATCAGAATTGTATTCCAAGTGATGTCATGCCAAGTCTGATATTTTTACTCTTATTTGATTGGACTATTTTAAAGTAATTTGACCTTGAAAGTCCACCCTAAACTATTAATCTTACCTTCTTCCGTAACCCTTTCCAGTATTACTCCTTACTCTTGAGACATTTTCTGCCTCAGATGATTGTGCCTTCAGGTTGTCCTTTTTGTTTCACATCACAGTGCAGCAGATATAGTAATAATGACAGCCAAGCTTGTGCACTTGCATAGGACACGACACACTTTTTTTGCCTTCAGTGCTGCCACTTAGGAGTAATATGAAAGTCATGAGTGGACAAAGTTCTGGTTCCTCTTATCATTTGACCTCAGGGGAAATTTTTTTGGGTTTCTTTTAAGATCCGTTACTGCATTTTGCATCTAAATTATCATACAACCTATATCTTTATTTTGTGTTTTCACTGTATTTTATCCTGCTATATTTATGTCTTTGTAAAAAAGAAAAAGAAGAAAAAAAGTACAGGTTCAAAATCATTGAATGTTGGTATGACACCACAGCAGAATCACGCGATAAGCTGAACAAATCAGATGGGAGTTGAACTATATCTATATATTTTTGTTGTTGAACAGTGGTGTGTGTTGGAGAATACCTTAACCATAGTATTTTCAGAACTGACTTGTATAGTTGCTGATTGTACAATTTGCTTTTGGGGGTATTTTTAGGAGGAGGGTTGCTTGACAATATATTAAAAAAGCAGCAATGGAACGAAAAAGACGAGGTCCTGCTTTGTGTTGGGAAATGGATGGATTGGTTTGTTAGCATGAACACACGAGTCTTGAATGTTTTAAGGGGCTGCTATTTCATTCATATTTGTGTATTTTGGGCCCCTCAATGCCAAAGGCCAAGGCTCACCTTTTAATGTATCGTCGGCATGGACCTCCCATTGCAGCCTCATATCCACCGATACACGCAGAGTCTCAGGAGCACGTCTAAATGACAACCGTCATGCTAGAGCTAGAAAGCGCAAGCGTATGCAAGTGTCCGGATTCTCCCATGTTTTTTTAAGTTTAAGTCGTATGGGGAGTGCATAAAAACAAGATCATGTGTCATCCTCGTTGTTTTATTGTTCCCGTGTATATCTTGTGATTGAATGTTGGCCTTTTTACACCCTGTATGCCTGGCTGGCCCATTAAAGCAATGCTATCACTATCTGGAAGGTGTACACACTCATTTGATCATTTATTGACCGGGTAACACATAAAAACTTCTTTTTTTAAAGTTTCTCAAGTTTTTATTTTTATTTTTTTACTTTACTGGTTAAAAAATACACTGCTACAAAGGGTTGAAGCTCCTGTGGTTCCCATAATTTTTATCGTGTAATTGTCACATATTTAGTGTATTGTCACTAATTGTATGTAATTAGGAGAAACAAGTAGCTGCCAAAGAGAATTTTCTGTAAATGCTCTAAGTTTGGGTGCTATTCATAATATAAATGTACTTAAAGGGGAAGTCAATCCAAAGATTTTTCTTTACAATTATATGTTGTATGCTACCAATTGTCAAAACATGCCATTCTGGTTCATATTGTGTTTATGGAATATGAGTTAAGCAGCTAAATCTACCCGTTTTTTATTCCATCTCCGGGGCGGCCATTTTGCCAATAACTGTAAATGACATCACAGTGGCTCAGTGCTGCTTAACTCATATTCCACAAACTAAGACTATATTAATCAGAATATATATATATTTTTTTTTTTTTGCGTTGGTAAATTTATTATTCTTGGACTTAGTACTATGCTTACATTTTACAAACGTAAAGAACCAAGAGAACCTAATGATAGATGTTTATTATGCATAAATATACAAGAACAGCAAGTAGTTAGTACAAAGTAATGTTAAAAAAAAAAAAAAAAAAAAGACCAAGATAGTACATAGTGACATCATGCAAGGAAAATGAAAAAAATGCTGGTTTTCCCATCTACTTAAAACCTGAAAAAAAGCTTTGGAAAACTACTCATAAAGGAGTATTGAACATTGAAAAAGAAAGTTCAATTGTGTAGAGACAGAAAAAAAAAAAGACTGAATTTATGAACATGAATTTTTAATTTTGCATAAATGAATATGTTTACAAGACAATTTTTATTTATTTTACAATGCTGGCATTAAGTTCAAGAATAAAGTAATGGACGTCATATTTACCCAGAGATTAACTGTCAAAAATATTACCAGAGTAATGTACCAAAACAATTGAGTGCTGTATTTCAGTGTTTGAGACACTTACTAATGTAATGAGACTTTAGGTACGTTTACCTACTGTAAGATCAAAATCCCTCAGTAACATAACTTGATTCTTGCCAAATTAACATTATTTTTCTGGCCCTAATTCTCAAGATGTAGTTACATATCTGAATTCGCCATCAAACACATTCAACATTGCATTTCTGTGCCATTCAACTCCCTGGGCAGCATCACCTGCGTATGTTATTCATTTGATGGGACCTGTGGTATCTTGTCTGGGCTCGACTACACGAGGCACAGCACACACTGGTGTAGTAGGAATAAACGCAGAGGCGGGCTTGAACGACAACCACGCAATTATGATACTGGTCACTGCAGGGTGGCTCTGCAAAGAAAAGGAAAACCTAAGAATAAAGTGGGAAGAGCGTAAGCGGTGTGAAGAGTGACTTGAGCCTACTTATGTCAGCTCCGCAAGGTTGCGTGTTGCATTCTTCTCGACACTCTGGGGTCAAAGCAGGGTCACACTGTTCACTTGGAGCGATGTCGTCGGTGAGACAACGCACCTCACGCACGCGATATCCACCGTTGCAGGAGTGCGAACACTGGTGACACAGCAGCAGCAATTGTTTACAACACAATGCAGTACTAATTTATGTTTGTAATACGCCATTGTCTGTGCTTGGAAACACTACCATCCATCCACAAAATACTGCCTTGTATATTGAGTTTGTTATTTTGTAAGGTTGTTCTAATTTGTAGTTAGTACAGTGCTTAATTATTTTAGCCCCGCCCCCAGGAGGAAGAAAATATTCCGTGCTCCCCCTCAACTGTCTGCTGTGACTATCAAATAGTATCATTTATCTATAAAATTACTCATTGCGCACTCCCTGACAATGAGAGCGCCATTGCCATCTACTGTAGTGGATGTGCAATTACACTTTATTGTAGTATGGCAAGAGAAAACATGTTCCGGCGGGTTACCCCCCCCCCCCCTCCAAGAAGGGCCTTGCTTCCTTATTTGAGAAGAGTTAATACAAACACGACATTTACAGTATATAAAAAAAAAACGACCTAATACTAAAACTAATAAAAACTCAACTAAAATGAAACATTTATAATAAAAACAACAAATCTGCTCTAAAAATGAATTAAACTAACTTTAAAAAAAAAAAAAAATTAAAAAGTAAAACCAATAATAATGAAAAATTGACAACTATTACAACTCTGGTGTTATGTAAAAAAAAAAATTAAATTAAAAAAAAAAAGATGAAAAGTAGTAACTTTATTGACTCGCGGGAAGCTAATTGTGAATGAAAGTAGGCCTGGAAACGTACCGTGCTCCACTCTGTGACATACCACTGAACACCACATGGCTTCAGCATGCAGGGCTGAGCTGTGATTGGCTGAGGTGTAGCGGAACATTCCATTGGGACCACCACCTCCATGCGGTCTTTGTTTTGAAGAATACAAGCCACGCTCCGAGTCTGAGTACCATTCCCACACTCTGCAGAACACTTTCGCGGCACACACATAAAATGATTAAGAAGTTCGTATTTTTCATAGTGAGTGTGTGCAGGTGAGTTACCTGACCCCAGGGTCCGGCGTACCACTCTGGACGGTTTTGGCATGGCCCGGGATTACATGAAGTCACTTCCTGTGGACGTTCGCCTTGGCAGCTGTCCAACGGGAGGTCGGTCCCG
The DNA here is from genome assembly GCF_054856555.1 of Leptonotus elevatus. NCBI lineage: Eukaryota > Metazoa > Chordata > Actinopteri > Syngnathiformes > Syngnathidae > Leptonotus > Leptonotus elevatus. The sequence goes on from NC_141246.1 coordinate 12,200,171, forward strand.
TGGTTCATCAGGCATATGGTTGTTCTGGTTCGGTTGCCGTGACCGCATTCGGCAGAACACTAAGGAGCATTACATGCAAACACACACATTCATTTGGAAAGCAATCAAACATACTATATCCAGCAGTACAGAACTTCAAAGAGAGGTGTACAGTCTCAGATACTACATTGGAGTACAGCCACAAACAAAACAAGGAAGTGAATACAAGACTGGACCACATCTCAATTTGATCAACTCAGGTCAGAGGGCGGCCATTTTGCCACTTGCTGTCAACTGGAAATGAAGTTACAGTGCCTAAAGGCTCAGCTTGCGAACGTCACATGACCAAACCCAGAAAACAGGTGAGACGTGATTGGTTGTTGTTACACACTATAATATTTTTTTTTTCAATCTACAGCTACAGTATAAATTCTGGGGGTTTTCTTTCTGAAATCTATCAATCTATCAATCTATCAATCTATCAATCTAACTATCAAATCTAACTATCAAATCTAACTATCAAATCTAACTATCAAATCTAACTATCAAATCTAACTATCAAATCTATCTATCAATCTATCTAATCTATCTATCAAATCTATCAATCTATCTATCAATCTATCTATCAATCTAATCTATTGATTCTATATATCTATCTATCTATCAATCAATCTATCAAATCAATCTATCAAATCAATCTATCTAATCAATCAATCAATCAATCAATCAATCAATCAATCAATCAATCTATCTATCTATCTATCTATCTATCTATCTATCTATCTATCTATCTATCTATCTATCTATCTATCTATCTATCTATCTATCTATCCATCTATCTGTCTGTCTGTCTGTCTGTCTGTCTGTAGTCAACAGCAAGTGGCAAAATGGCCGCCCCCTGAGATGAACAATAAAGGGTGGATTTTTCTGCTTAAATTCATATTCCACAAGCGCAGTATTAATCAGAATGCCTTGTTTGGACAAGTGGGGGTGCTTATAAAACATTTTTGATTTCCCCATTAAACATACTGTTTAAAAATAAAACCACAATAAAAAATAAAAACACTTGTTGAACACTTGGGCCTTCTACTGTTTTTAAATGTTGGCTAACAGCTCGTGTTTTTTAGGTGGTGCTTGGTGTAAAAAAAAAAAAAAGCTTGAGAACCACTGTCTTGTATTGTTAGTTGCTTTGTTGGTTTGGAATCAAGAACCTACAATTTTAATTTTCACTTTTCGCTGTGACAGTCCACTTGCATTGGAGTCAGGTTGTGCAGTGACCTAGTAAGTCCAGCAGATGGAGCTGCACCTATATGGAATTATGGATGAAGAAGAACATTACGGCCTTTCATGTAATTTTGAGTTATGAATAAAAAAATTATTTTGGGGGGATTATAGTTAGAGGGCATCGTGGTGAATGAACATAGCAGTTAGCACATCTGCATCGCAGTTCTGGGGGTCTGTCTTCAAATCCTGGTTTTGGCCTTCCTGTGTGGAATTTTTATGTCACCTGTGTGGTTTTTTTTCATGTACTGTAAAATATGCACGTTGGGTTAATTAAAAACTTTAAAATTGACCACAGGTGTGAATGTGTGTGTGAACGGTTGTTTGTTGATCAGGTACATACTGGACTTCAACAACCCTGGATTCATTCACACTATCAGTGGGAACTGGGAACTGAATTTATGTTGCGTTAGATAGTATAGATATGTTAGGCTAGTTTGTGTTTTTACCTCCTGGCTCCACCGGCTCATGAACCACCTGCGTGCGCATGTCCCCATGTCACAATTTTGTATTGCATCTGGCTTGAGGTTCATGTTGCACTCCTCGTCTGGTTCTGCCTCACCCTGGTTGCTCACACACACAACTTGCCTGCGACGCTGGCCCACCCCACAAGGCACCGAACACTGGGAGGGAGGAGAAAACAGAGGGTATGCGATACGTTTTTTGCAGATTATTATTTTATTTTTTTACACATTAACATTTCAATTAAGCCAATAAATTGATTATCTTACTTTTAGTCTGCAAAATATTGGATCTATATTGGTCGACTCGAATCGCACTTTTTACATTATTGACCATTTGATCACGTGACTGCCCTAAAACGGACGGCGGAAAGAAATGATTGTTGAATGGAAGTGGACGTGGCCCGGAGCGACTTAGTGACTTAGCGACTGCTATTTTACAAATTAAAAGTTATTATTGCCCATAGAGCCATGTAATCTATTACTTCAACCGAAGTTCGCCTGTTAGTCAAAGTTGCACATTTCGTCGGGACTCATAGAGCGCGATATTTACTTTGGTTGGGAGATCGCTCGTTTGAAAAAAAAGCCCCTTACCTTCTGTTGCCTGCTGTTTTAACCAAGTTAATCGAATCGCCGACTTTACCGGAATTCACAGCGCACGACCGACATCATTATATAGTCAATGCCGTTTCTTCTCCTTTCACCCGGGCTGATTTAAAAGCGTGTCGCTGGCTGGGTCTCTGGGACGAGATGCTACGCTCACACCGGGGGACAATATACCTCGTAATGCAAAGATAAAACTTGTTTATCATGCTAACTGACTTATTTTTACACAGTCCGTTCTATATTGAAACGCTGTGATGATGTTATGTTACTATGTTTACTAGCATGGAACAAATGTGCAAGCTATATGCAGTAATTTCATGAATATGACTCCGGCTCCAGAGTGGAAAAACTCCAAGCACAAAGACAAAATCCCCCTTTATTAAACAGTCAAATGCACTTAATAGTTTTAAAGAAGGTGCATTTTAAAACTAAGCTGTGTGTTCGTGCAGTTGGAGTGGACGCTAACTATCTGTCTCGTTAATGTGATTTGAAACACGCAATTCGACACCTCTGTTACAATCTTTTTTTAGAGTGCACGTTTACTAGTAAAATGTATGAACATTTATCTACTAACCTCGCAAAATCCGTGAATACTTTGTGGGCTGTCAGTCCTTTCTGTTGATTGCTGCTATCAATCGACGTCGTTCGTCTTCATTAGTAAGTATGTGATAAAAAGGAACATTTGGTTTACTCCTTTGTCTATCTGTACAACCGACCGCAAGGCAAGATATGATTTTTTTTTTAAGATAATCGATTAGATAAAGGACTTAACGCTGTACGAGATTCAATGGTTACAATACAGGCAAGTGGCTCTTTTGCCGTCCAGTGTCCCCGAGGGGGGCGTTCCCATGACGTGCAAAAGGTCAATAACCCCGTTTAACAGACATGCTCTCACCGTGCTCCATTCAGTTCGTATCTCCCATAGGCTGCAAATTTTGAGCTGACAGGAAGATTTGGTCACCGGTTGATCAGCTGTACCGCACAGCTGTTGTGCCGCCGTCATGGCCGTCTCTGTCCCATTGGAGTGAACATGTGTGACCTGGCGGCAGATGACCTGGCGGTGCTGAACGCCCGGCCCACACTTCTTGCTGCACTCGGACCACTCCCCCACATCCCAGCTGTCAACCAATCACAAGACAGAGAAAGTGAGAAGAAGCTATGTCCCTCTGTGTTTGTTCCAACAATGAATCTTGACTTATGGTTAGTTGATCCCAATTTGTAATTTCAATCTAAACTTATGAAAAACACATGTTAGAGCAGAGACATGAAAACTAATGAGAAACAGTAACTGACTACGCAGGGCATGGCTTGTTGTGACAGTCGTCTTCATGATTTGTAGGTTCACGCACTGGATCACAAAAGTCTGCATCAACGCTTGCATGGAGATCCTTGTCAACACACTCCCACAGCACTCGACGCCTTCCTGGCACACACACACACACGAGTTTTCAGTAAGTAATGCAGAATTATTGTGAGAATACTGAGGAAAAAAACAACAAGAATTGACATTAATGTTATATTATTATGAAAATACAGAAATGCTGAACATAATAAATTGTGAACTCGTTAGACAAACTGACCATGATAATAAAGTGACAATATCTCATGACAGTGCAATTCTAATGTCTCCTCCGTGAGCCGGCACCTTATCGTGGTGGAGTTTGTGTGTCCCAATGATCCTATAGGAGGTATGTTGTCTGGGGCTTTATGCCCCTGGCTGGGTCACCCATGGAAAACAGGTCCGAGGTGAGGGGCCAGACAAAGCACGGCTCATGGATCCTTTATGATGAGTACAATAAATGGACAGACTTTTCCCTTGCCTGGACGCGGGTCACCGGGGCCCCCCTCTGGAGCCAGGCCTGGAGGCGGGGCTTGTTGGTGAGCGCCTAGTGGCCGGGCCTGCACCCATGAGGCCTGGCACAGTCCGAAGAAAAAAACGTGGGTCCCCCTTCCAATGGGCTCACCGCCGCTGGGAGGGGCCAAAGGGGTCGGTGCATAGCTGGCTGGGCGGCACCTTTGGCGGTCCGATCCCTGGCTACAGAAGCTAGCTAATCTATATGTGAAATAAAGAGTGTCCAAGTGAGCTCTGAAACTCCAGGGCTGAACATGAGTTCCAGTCCGGACCTGCTTGTGAGCTCTGTGAGGTGCAGACCAACTCTGTCTGAAAGCGACCATTTGCTCACCGGTGCCACATGTGCTGCTGCATTCCGTGTAGCCTCTCTTTGTCCAGGTGTAGATGGGCTGGGTCGGGGTTTTTAGGTTTGGTTCTGAGGGAAGCAAGTGTGGGCGGGGCTTCTCTTTGGCAACGTCATTGGTAGCCACGCCCACTACCTGCACCATGTCACTCACCGTCTCAACTGTAAGTGGAAGTTAACATAACATGCGGTTACTAGTGGGAACTCATTTTTAAAAACATCCATATGCTTACTTTAATATTTGAATTATAACGATTATAAAAGGAACTTTACTTGCGACGGCTGGCACGATGGTCCAGGCGGTAGAAGGCTCTAGAGTTGTGTTTGTGGTTTTTTTAGGTAAAACATACTCATAGTACACACTGGGAGATGGTTGCTGGTAAATTAACTAAAGAGAAGAAAACGTTTTTTGCAGTAGTACGATACAAAGATGCAATAACCGCGCTGTTTCGCGTGCATCTCACATAAACATGCAGGTCGTCAGTCAGCGGCCCGGGCGCCGTGATGGACTCTCCGGTGCGAGAGCGGACTTCATTGGGTCGTTTGTACGTGAGCTGCGTTCCCACCGCGTTGAAGATGCCGGGCCTGTCGATCACCCAGTGGCCATTGATGATGTGCTTCCCGCTGGAAGTCTGCACAGCTGAAAAAAACACACAATCACCCAGAGAGTGTGTGAAAGTGTATCTGCTGCCATGTTGGAGCATGTGTGTGATTGGATGTGCATGTACCCAGGTAGTTCCGGCTCTTTTGTCTTTCTTGTATGCTGATGTTATACGCTCCTGAGGGAATCACTGCTATCTTATGATAGCCGACGCGGAGGAACATCCCAGAGAAGTTCCCTTTCACCAACTCGAACCCCAGCTAAAGGACACATTCACATACCCAGCATACTTCACAAGACTTCAATTCCAAAGGGAATGTGCACATGAAAAACCAAACACTGAAAGTTAAGGGAACTTGGTACATGATTGTGAAAGGTAGCAGTCACTTACAATAATGGTACATGTACAGTATTAATGTTTCATTAATTGTTTGGACATTAGTTGTTAATTAGTCTGTTAAAAATGTTTTTAAAAGATGAACAAACTGTCATTAGTCATTTGTAAAATAGCAATGCCTGTTTATAACTAATTTACAAACCAGTAATAAAGTGGAAATAAAAAATACTTTAAAACATCAAATGTTTTGTTACTACTATGGCTTGTAAAATACCAATGCCTGCTTATAACCAATTTATAAATCAGTAATAAAGTGGAAATTAAAAAAATACCTTAAAACATCAAAACGTTTTGTTACTACTACTATGGCTTGTAAAATATCAATGCCTGTTTGTAACCAATTTCTAAACCAGTAATAAAGCAGAAATAAATAAATAAATACCTTAAAACATCAAGCAAATGTTTTGTTACTACTACTGCATGTAAAAACATCAATGCCTGTTTATAACCAATTTATAAACCAGTAATAAAACAGAAATTTAAAAATACCTTAAAACATCTAATGTTTTGTTGCTACTATGGCTTGTATAATATTAATGCCTGTTTATAACCAATTTATAAATAAGTAATAAAGTGGAAATTAAAAAATACCTTAAAACATGAAATGTTTTGTCACTACTACTACTACTACGGCTTGTAAAATATCAGTGCCTGTTTATAACCAATTTACAAACCATTAATAAAGCATCATTAAAAAAAAACACATAAAACATCAAACGTTTTGTTACTACTATGGCTTACCTTGGCTCCAGTATTCGAAGCAGAAAGCCCTGATGTTGGCTGAAGAAGACAATAGAATTGGAGGAGAGCCAGCTGCAGAAAGCAGAGGTGCTGCCACAATTCGGCCATGGAGAAACTGAGGCAGGATTACACTGTCACTCACTCACACGCACACACACGCACACACACGCACACGCACAGAAGTGATAGATGAGACGGGGTTGGCTTGGTGGGCGAAAAGAGAAAAGACAAAATATGTGTGAGGAAAAAGAAAGTGTGTGTGTGTGTGTGTGTGTGTGTGTGTGTGTGTGTGTGTGTGTGTGTGTGTGTGTGTGTGTGTGTGTGTGTGTGCGTGCGTGCATGTGCGTGTGTGTGTGTCTCAAATGCCACAAGGTACTACTCACACTCAATACTCACCCAAAACACTCAAAATGGTCACACACTTTCCACATATTGTTCTGTTCATCCGATCGACATCTAAAGAAAGACGCATGAAATTGTTATGTCAAAATCAATGTGAATAAAGTACTCACTGAGAAAATCTGTGTACAAGTGGTGGGGAGTAAGAACAAATACTAGATTTTTTTAGGTACCTGTATTTTAGGTGAGTACAGGTATTTATTTTTATGATGAGTTTTCCCCTTGTTCTCACGTCATTTTAACATATCTGTACTTTCTCCTCATTACTTTGTCAAAATATACTTTTTTTCAGCCCCTGTGGATGACTCCAAGAAGAAGACAATGAGATTTGATTAGGACAGCTGGCAGCATAATAATAATAATAATAATAATAATAATGCATTTTATTTATAAAGCTCTTTTAAAAGAACTCAGCCGCTTTACAGTTTAAAAGTCAACAGATAAAATGAAAAGACAAACTTACATTAATCAAACAGAACAAGGGGGGGGGGGGGTCAACTTAAAAAGCAGAAGTCCATAAATCAAGTAAAGATATATAGAAAAGTGTATAATGTAGATAAATATGAGATGTAGCAGCTTTATGGTGCAGAGTGGATCAAGATGGAAGAATGTGAACCATAGGACATTAACAACTACTACATTAACAACTCTATGATGCCCACAAATTCAGAGAAGCAAAATATTCCCAATCCAAGGCCTTTTCAAAGACAATTGTTTGAGGTTGTTAGCGACAAGGACAATTTGTGGCGAAAACCACCAGCTTTCGGCCTTCAAAAGTTCTCTGTCTAATCCAACCAAACACATACAGAGCTAATGTGTTTTGTTTTTTACTTGTTGTCATTAGCTTTAGCTTTTTTGTTGTTGTTTTGTTCGTCAGTTCACAATGTTAGCAAAGCTACGTTGTCCTGATAGCATAAACGCGAGCTAACGCTAGCTAGCTTAAACTCTTCTTCCAGACGGCTGTCTTGTGGTCTCAATGTGATCACGTTCTCTGTTTGTCAAACACAACTCTAAGAATGTCCACTCAGCATTGAGTCACTCTTCAGGGACTCACATTGTCAAATGACTCAATCGCCATGTGGGAAACTATGACTGTGATTCTGAGAGGTAACTGTAAATCTAATGGCCACAAACCAAAATGGCACCTTTGAACTTCACATGTGGTTACATTTGGAGAAATTCAAACACAGATGACACATTGATGAAATATTCTCAGTTTGAGAGGAGTTCTGTTTTGAGTCCTATAAAACATAATATAGCAGAACCTGCATAGCTTTCAACAATTAAGTTGAGACAAAACAGCGGATTATTTTTTTCTCCCAATCATTTTGCGCATTTATTTGTGTGTTTATCTTTACGCTGTGGGAGAATACAAGAGAACTAAATTTATAGACTTTTTATTTCTTTGTTTTGAAGTGTGTGAAAGAACATTTTCACAACTGAGGTTTATTTTGAGTGAATCAGAGGCACTCTACATGAGGACATCTGACACTTTAGTGTTAGATGTTTTCTGACTTCCAGTTGAGTTTAATAATGATTGGTAAATTTTGACAATAGCCACATACACAGTTATAGGAGGGTGTGCACACTTGTGCAACCACATGATCTCAGTTGTTTGTGTTTACGTCCCCTCTTGAAAACAGTTTGATGAAAATGAAATGGCTCATCTCGGTCTCAATTTTTAATCACAAAAACCTGGCATTGGAATTGGAAAATAAATCTAATTGGGTTCACTACACTATAAAAAATAACCTATAAAATCTGTCCAGGAATTTTTGGCTAAGAATTTGCTGCCACTTTAATTTGGTCAATTGAAATCATATATTTTGGGTACTTAAATTCAATAAAGTTTACCTCACTATTATTACATTCCACAAATAAATTACTCATTAAAATATAATAAAATTTATACTCCTGATTTTTATTACTAATACACTGTCAGTTAATATGAGTAAAATGGTGAACAGTACTTGCTTTGGAGAGCTGCTGATGGTGTAATGATTTTCTGGGGTAACTTCTCCACAGTCGAGCGTGTGCTTTTTGGCTTTCTCGCCTCATTTACCTTCCCCTGTTAACTCTCTTCCAGATGTGGTCTGTTTGATGTCCGGCTGTCCCGTTCTGCGGGCCAGCTGCCCCACAAACCAAATGAGTGGCTTCTGACTTCCCTTGATAGTTGAACGTGCCCTAACCACCGGTTACCAACCAAGAGAAACACTGATTGCTGAAAAACAATCAATCACTTACATTCCTCAGTCACTCGCTGTCATTCCATGTTGGCTCGGTCACCATTTCACAGTTTTCATTTTTAGTTTTACAAGCTGTGTAAGGCTTGTAGTGTTGTTTATTATACAGCTCCCTAGCACACTCACATAACGAAAGCGATGATGTACACTCTTGTTAAAAAAAAAGTGAATCTACAATAAATTAATGTCATGTTTTATTGGTGCACCAGTCACATGTAATTGTTTGCAAAATATTTTGTGGATCCATGATTGATTTGATGAAATTACTACAAAACGCATTATAATCGCGACATTAGCGATTGCAAATGTGTCCACGTGGGGGCGGTCAGGAGCTAAACCGGAAGCAGGAAGTTGAGGTTTAACGTGCAAAATTCAAATCGATCTAACAAAACAGTCATTGCTGGCAGTCACTTTTCTTTACTTTGATAGTTTGTTGACGGATTTACCAACCTCATTTCACGCATCGGCACACATTCTGGTGACCGAGAGAAACGTCATCTGTTCAAACGTGAGCTTTTTCCTAACGTAAGTTATATTGCTTTTGCTGGTCGTAACTGTGGTTGTTTGATGGCGAGCTATGAATCGGCGTTAGCACTCGTGTAACTCAAGCGACTTATAGTTTATTATGTCAGGCTTGTCGCATTTCACATCTCCCGTTTAATTGGATGGCTTCTTGGCCGTTTCGGCTAAGGTCTGCGGCAGAAGCAGGCAAGATGCCGGTGGAGAGGACGGCGCCCCGCGAGGTCGAAGAGCTTCACAAATACTATGAGGTTTACGACACTATCGGCTCAGGTAATTTGTTGAAAGAACAAGCTGTGGTGACAGTTTGTATCGTCCAATGCTGGCATTTTAAACGTGTTTTTGTTTTCGCAGGGGGGTTCGCTAAAGTGAAGCTGGGTCGTCACATCCAGACAGGAGAGAAAGTGGCAATTAAAATTATGAATAAGAAGGATCTTGGGGTGAGTGTTTTAGATGCAAATGTTTTTTTTTTCAAGTCAATTTTTGTGATGAATTATTTTTGACCAATTTACCAGTACATACAATATGTGAGCCGTCTATATGTTAAATGTCAGCGTTTTTTTCCTCTACAACACTGTAAAGTTGAAAATGTCAGTTAAAAAGCGGTTTACATAATTTCCTAGGAGGATCTTCCTCGTGTGAAGGTGGAGATCGAGGCAATGAAAAACCTCAGTCATCAGCACATCTGCCGTCTCTACCAGGTCATTGAGTCCCCCACGCAGATCTTCATTATACTTGAGGTGAGCATACGGGGAAGTTGATAAACTGCTGTTGTGCCGTTGTCTCATTTGCCTACTCACCTCTTGTTTTGGATCCTGTATCTGTATTTCTTGCAGTACTGTCCAGGAGGGGAGTTGTTTGACTACATTATAGCAAAGGACCGGCTGTCAGAAGAGGAGACGAGAGTGTTTTTCAGGCAAATTGTGTCTGCCATGGCCTACGTCCACAGCCAGGGTTACGCACACAGGGACCTCAAACCGGTAAAACCAGTGTGCATGAGTGGAAGCTTTTGAAGTGGTTAATGTGCTTTTTGAAATGCAAATCTCATATCTGATGTCTCTCTACACATTAGGAGAACTTGTTGATAGATGGAGACCACAACTTGAAGCTCATAGATTTTGGCTTATGTGCCAAACCTAAGGTACACGTTGACACTTGCACAAGATCCTATGCATGATCAATAATAATGCTCAATTTTGACTCAGACTGTCAGAAAGGAAATTCAACTGTTTGTTGTGGCATTTCATGTAATGCGTTGTTGTGCGTCACAGGGAGGCCTTGGATATGAGTTGATGACGTGCTGTGGAAGTCCAGCTTATGCTGCTCCTGAGCTCATCCAGGGAAAAGCTTATATTGGCTCAGAGGTCAGTCCTTCAGTTTTTTTGTCTTCTCATACTGTCTAAATTGGTCTTCCACTGATCATAAAACTGCTTTCTTGTTGATTTACCTTGTCTTGGTGCCCTGACGTAGGATTTAATGATTTCTAACAAGCAATGCTATGTTGCAGGCAGATGTGTGGAGTATGGGCGTGCTACTATTTGCTCTGCTATGTGGCTATCTACCCTTTGATGACGACAACTGCATGGTCCTCTACAGGAAAATTATGGTAAGAACTGACTTTTATTTTTTCATTGTTTCGTCACTTTTATTGTTCTGCAAAAGATGACTAATGAGAAAATGTTTTGCTTGTTAGGTTAGTCTAGAGGGGCTGGAGTAACCTTGCCAGCAAGATGAATTCTCGCGGTATTTGTGAGTTCACAAACTCCGGAGAATACATCTTGTACCGCTCCCGCTGATACGTTTGCAGACGATCTTTATCCAATCTGCCGTTGTTTAGGCAGGACGAAACCAATAAGCGCAGATGGTGGGGGGGGGGGGGGGGGGGGGGGGGGACAAACAAACCAAACGGGTGCTGCAATTAATTATGTTCTCGCAGAATTACTCACCGTTTCCCTGTTGAATATGAACAGCGAGAGGAGTTTTATGCATTTTTATCTGGTAAAGATGTTCGTGACGGTCACAAAGAAAATAAACTCATTGTCTGCAATATTTTCATTTAAAATGTGGGCACAGCTCTGCTGCACATCTAATCAAGCACTTTCTCAACCAGTAGTCAGCCAACCACCAGGGGACAAACACATGTTTAGGCTTTATTAAAATGCCTAAATAACAAGCAGGCAGTCAAGTCTGTGTGTTCTGTGCTACCTTACGCCACTAACATCATATTTTTGTATGACATAAGAGATCATCAGATCCTGCTGCAGGAAATAACCATCCATCATCTCCCGCTCGGTTCGGGTCGCGGGGTCAGCAGCTTTAGCAGGGAAGCCCAGACTTCCCTCTCCCCAACCACTTCAACCAGCTCCTCCGACGGGATCCCAAGTCATTCTCAGGCCAGCCGAGAGACATAGTCTCTCCAGCGTGTCCTGGGTCATCAACGGGGCCTCCGGCCGGCGGGACATGCCCGGAACACCTCTCCAGGGAGGCGTCCAGAAGGCATCTGAACCAGATGCCCGAGCCACCTCAACTGGCTCCTCTCAACGCGGAGGAGTAGCGGCTCGACACTGAGTCCATCCCGGACGACCGAGCTTCTCACCCTATCTCTAAGGGAGAGCCCGGATACCCTGCGGAGGAAACTCATTACGGCCGCTGGTATCCGGGATCTTGTTCTTTTGGTCATGACCCACAGCTCGTGACCATAGGTGAGGGTAGGAACGTAGATCGACCGGTAAATCGAGAGCTTTGCCTTTCGGCTCAGCTCCTTTTTTACCACAACGGACCGATACAGAATCCGCATTACTGCAGACGCTGCACCGATCCGCCTGTCGATCTCCCGTTCCAGCCTACCCTCACTCGTGAACAAGACCCCAAGATACTTGAACTCTTCCACTTGGAGCAGGATCTCATCCCTGACCCGGAGAGGGCACTCCACTCATTTCCGACTGAGGACCATGGTCTCGGATTTGGAGGTGCTGATTTTCATCCCAACCGCTTCACACTCAGCTGCGAACCGCTCCAACGAGAGTTGGAGATCACGACTTGAAGAAGCCAACAGCACTACATCATCTGCAAAAAGCAGAGATGCAATGTTGAGGCCACCAAACCGGAACCCCTTAATGCCTCGGCTGCGCCTAAAAATTCTGTCCATAAAAGTTATGAACAGAATCGGTGGCAAAGGGCAACCTTGGCGGAGTCCAACCCTCACTGGAAACAAATTCGACTTATAGCCGGCAATGCGGACCACACTCTGACATCGGTCATACAGGGACCGAACAGCTTGTATCAGGGGGCTCGGTACTCCGTACTCCGGTCCCCCTTTTTAAAAAGAGGGACCACCACCCCGGTCTGCCAATCCAGAGGCTCTGTCCCCGATGTCCACGCGATGTTGTAGAGGCGTGGCAACCACGACAGCCCCACAACATCCAGAGCCCTTAGGAACTCCGGGCAGATCTCATCCACCCCTGGGGCCCTGTCACGAGGAGCTTTCCAACCACCTCAGTTACTTCGACCCCAGAGATCGGGGAGCCCACCTCAGAGTCCCCAGACCCTGCTTCCTCAAAGACGTGTCAGTATTCTCCCCACCGATTCACAACGTCCCGAGTCGAGGTCAGCAGCGCCCCATCTCCACCATACACAGTGTTAATGGCACACTGCTTTCCTCTCCTGAGACGCCGGATGGTGGACCAGAATTTCTTCGAAGCCGTCCCGAAGTCGTTTTCCATGGCCTCACCGACCTTCTCCCGTGTCAGAGTTTTTGCCTCAGCGACCGCCCACGCTGCATTCTGCTTGGCCAGCCGGTACCTCCTACCCTCTCATTCACCGGGGTAAACCCCAACGTACAGGCGCCTAGCAGGGGGGCAATGAGTATGCCCACACCTGCTCTGCGTCTCTCACCGTGGGCAACTCCAGAGTGGAAGAGAGTCCAGCCCCTCTCGAGAGGATTGGTACCAGAACCCAAGCTGTGTGTGGAGGCGAGTCCGACTATATCTAGTCGGAATTTCTCAGCCTCGCACACCTGCTCGGGCTCCTTCCTTGCCAAAGAGGTGACATTCCATTCCATGTTCCCAGAGCTCGCGTCAGTAGCCGGGGGTCGGACCGCCAAGTCCCCCGCTTTTGATTGCCACCCAACTCACTGCGCACCCGACCCCTTTGGCCCCTCCCACAGGTGGCGAGCCCATGGGAAGGGGGGCCCATGTTGTGCTTTTCAGGCTGTGCCCGGCCGGGCCCGATGGATATAGGCCCGGCCACCAGAGGGGGGCCCCAGTGACCCGCGTCCGGGCGATCCAAAAATGTATATTCATCATAGGGGTCTTTTGAAATGATAACATTTCACTTATTTGGTCTGAAAATTATTTGTTTACTACAAATGTAACTTTTAAAACATGAAATGTGAGAGTTTTTGAATCTAAAATATGTGTCTTGGCTCGGTAAAGGTTGAGAAACACTGATCTAGACACATTATTGCGGGACCAATTGAAGATGTTTGGCATGATAAAACTTAAAAGGAACACATTTTAAATTCCCTTTCTCATGGAAAGCAATTTCAGTTATTTTGAGTGTAAGTAAATCTCCTCCATATTATCTTGCTTACTATATCCTCTTAACTGTCAGACTGTCAACTGGTGGATTTTGTATTTTCTTAAAAAAAAATAGGGGATCAATATAAAAATGCAGAGCACAATTTGTCAAACTTGACTTCTAACCTACTTATGTTACAAACTAATGTTATAGTATCACTGTCTTTGACACATTCTTTAACATCGATTAGAGATAGAATGTGTACATGTGTAAGTGTCAAACCAATTTTGAAGTGTGAAACTTGATAAGACAAGGCAAAAGGAGAACCATGTTCTTACTTGAAGAGCCGGTTAAAATATTTCCTCATCCTTTCTAATGAGGTCACTGCCTGCACATTACCTGTAAAGCTTATCCAGGAAAAACAGAAACAGCAGATGTTGTGTATTTCAAGGTTGCAAATGTACTTTCAGAGAGGGCAGTATGACAACCCATCATGGCTATCCACGGGAAGCATTCTTCTGCTCAACCAAATGATGCAGGTATGATGACATCTATTGTAATGGCAACAAATGTACGCATTTAAAAAAAAAAACAGCAAATACATAATTAGCTGTAGTTACCATTTGCGTCCTGTAGGTGGACCCCAAGTTGCGTCTGGCAGTGCAGCAGTTGCTTGAGCACCCTTGGGTCATCAAAGACTACAACAGCCCTGTGGAGTGGCGCAGCAGGCAGCCGGTATCCTAGCCAATACATTTGCACATATGGTCACACACATACTGCATATTCACACCACAAAATAGCCAATAGGTTTACTAAAGCGCAACATGTTAAACTTTCAATAGTTTTTAACCGCAGTGCTGTACACGGTTTCTTCTTTCTTTGTTTTGTAGCTGGGCCACATAGACGAGGACTGCATCACCGAGATGGCCGTCAACATGAAACGTTCCAGAGAAAGCACCACCGCTCTTGTTAAGGAGGTATGTGCCACATTTTGGCATCAGAATTTGGCTAATTGGTTCACCCATGTGCGCATGGAAAAACTATGGAAAGCAGAAGAAATTGAAAAGCAGGCCAACATACTCCCGTTTGTCTTTATCTGAGAATTGAACGGCACCACTCCCCCAAACCACCATTCACCTTCATTTTACATTTGCCATCGAGCTAACATGCAACTAAGGCGGTCCATTTGCTCTGCTCAGATTTTAAATACAGATACAGTGGAACCGCTCCCTTTTGTAATCTGCCAAAAATCTTCAGGGAAATTTTGTGTCTCAAGCGTTGAACACAATCATGCATGACATCACACGAGATCAAATTTCACATTGCTGTGCGGCAGTTCAGATCATAGTTCTTCCTTTTGCTCTTTTTATATTACAGTGGCGCCTTGACTCGCCTGTTTAATTCATTCCACGGCCACTAATCATCCATACTCAATAAAATGAATGGACATGTAATTAATCCCTGCTGGTACCACATAAAAAAAATTAATACAACAAAAGAACACTTAGCTGTATTAGACTAATATAAAAACATAAAGTAATGGCATAATTAAGAATAATATAAAGTTTGATTTTATTTCAGTGGCCACCAGTGGGCGGTATAATGCACACATTGAGTGCATATATTTAACAATGAAACAGAAGACTGTCTTATCAGAGTTGTAATAGTATTGGTCGGTTTTTGCAGAGGATAAAGAATATATGCCTTTGTGTATTGTTGTTGTATGTTCTGTCTGCATTTGTTGCTACCTCTTTTGTTCAAATAGAAGTTGTTTATTGGTTTATAATTATCCTTCTATTGATGCTAGTATTGTTATCCTATCATTGTTGTTTTGGGTTGTGTGTTGGTATTAAGCTTTATTTTATGCAATTGTCTTTGTTTTATGATTAATTTTAAAGTGAACTTTAAAAACACAGCTTGGCCATAAAAAAAAAAAAGTTCACTATCTGCCAAACTGTGGCTTGTCGTGAAGTTTTCTCCTACCATAGCTAATGCTTATAACTCGTTTTTTTGCTCCCAATTCAAGAGAAAAAAACCCGGATCGGACAACTCGTATCTCAAAACGTGCGAGTCGGGTCACTTGTAAGTCGAGGTACCACTTTTCCTATATGGAAAACAATTCCTAAAAATGAAATCACAAAGCATTGTGTTTTGACACATCTTACTCAGAATTTCCTCATCTCCATGCAATAATTAAGAAAATGCTCAGTTTCCGTACAACAAACCCAACTTCCAGTGCAGAGATTTTAAACGAGTCCTCATGTGTGCAGTGGCGCTACGACCACATCACAGCCACGTACTTGCTCCTGCTGTCCAAGAAGCAGAGAGGCAAGCCAGTGCGGCTCCACACGGAACCCCACGTCAGCGAGGATGCCGTCTCTCCACGACATGGCCGATCACAGGTCAAACTGCAACTCCCAGCATGCCTTTCTACCTCAATGGCAAGTCCTCAGCCACTCAAATCAATTGCTTCCCTTTTCCCCAGACGAAGAAATCTCTTCATTTTAGTGACGGCGAGGACGCCGTCATTTTGGGTTCTTTGGATCTTTGCTCAGACTACATAGATGATTGCCCGTGGGTGCCCGTCTCACGTCAAGGGGTACGCGAGAAGACAGCAGGAATTACAGCTGACAAGGTTGGTTCAAGTCAACATGCGTCTATTATGCTTCACGAGGGAAATGTTCAAATACGTGTATTTCTACAGAGGTTGGCGTCGCCATTAGAGAAGAGATGTGTTGTGAGTCCGCTGCCCGACAGGGGTCAAATGTCAGGCCAGAACCACCAGGAGAGGAGGAGGCACAAAGAGCACCAACAAGCCAGTGAGAACAAAGAGAATGTTGGCCAGCAGGAGAAAGACGTGGAAATATTTGCACTGCCTCCACCTCGCACGCCTTCCTCCAGCAAGAAGAACTCACGCCCCAAGAATGTGTTGACCACACCCAATCAAAAAGTGTCCAATGGCACCAGAAGCACGCCAAAAGGTCGGAACATGCTTAATAAGCTTCAAGGAGGTCAAATTATTTTGTGAACGTTATAATGTATTTAGGTTGATTATTTCAAACATTTTGTGGTGTAGGCTTGTGGTAAAAGTTTGGGGAAGGCTTTAAAAAAAAAAAAAAAAAAAAAATTATTTTTTTAAATCCATAAAATCATTCTTGGCTGAGTTTATTAGAATAGCTTGAGAGCCCTGAACGCCATCAAAGAACATTTGGGGATGAACTAGAGGAGAGATTAGCCAGCATCCCAAAATGTTGAAGTCTTCCCAAACACGTGGAATGGCCACGTGTCCCATTACTTTTGTGCGTCTGTTTGTATTCTCATTAATATATTTGTCTTGCTTCTCTAATCACAACAGCAGCACAAACCACATGGCACACATTTGCAAATAAATTGTCTTGTGGGTAATGATCTTTTTTTTGGGGGGTGGGGGGGGGCTTGTTTTGTTTGTTTGTAGCTTTCTGTCTGTTTCTATGATTTCCCTGTCATTAGGCTTTTGAAAGTGGACACGCACACTTTTAGCTGTCAACTGGATGCTCGACTTATCGTGAGGCTAATTCTATTGGCTCAAATGATGGACGCTAATAGAAATTGCAAATCACTACAGTCTTAATTATGCTCTAAGCGGAATATGATGCGGATATTGTGTCCGCCGGCAGCACCCCCTCTTTTTTTTTTTCTTCTTTTTTTTT
Organism: Leptonotus elevatus; assembly: GCF_054856555.1. Lineage (NCBI taxonomy): Eukaryota > Metazoa > Chordata > Actinopteri > Syngnathiformes > Syngnathidae > Leptonotus > Leptonotus elevatus. Next base: position 12,217,800 of record NC_141246.1, read on the forward strand.
TTATAAACCACCTCACCCCCCAGTTGTGCCCGTAGAACTTATGTAATGATCTACTTTGGCCTTTATAGCTAAATAATATTGATAAATATTTAGAATACCAAATGTCAGGTCATGTGTGTGTGTCTGTGTACTGCAGCTGGAGGCAGTGGTTCGAAAGAGTCGGTTAAGAGGAGAGCGGCAGACAGCAAAGAGTCCACCAACATTGAGATCATCGCCTTCAGTCCTGAAAGAAGGCGAGTCTCACACCAGCGCAGAGGGAAAAAAAATCATTAAAATCTCAACACCGACACCATCTGTTAAAGTTTGCGTCTGCGTCTTCCGCCACAGGTCTCGCTCTTTGGACATGGCCGGTAGCGGAGACAGCGGAAAGAAGCGAAGGGGAGGGCGAGTGTTCGGCTCCCTGGAGAGGGGGCTGGACAAGGTGATCACCATGCTCACCCCCAGCAAGAGACGAGCGCTGCGAGACAACCCGCGCAAGATCAAGGCAGGCGCCTCCCGGATGAGCACGCTGTTCCGTCTGTGCCGCGTCTGACTGTGTCTCGCCTCCCTCCAGGCCCTGTACAACGTGACCCCGACGGAGCAGACCAACCCGGACCAGGTGCTGAATCAGATCCTCTCAGTGCTGCCTGAGAAAAATGTCGAGTTCACCCAGAAAGGGTAAGAAAAACTCATTAGCATGAATATTAATGCAACATCGAGCAATGAAAAATTGCCAGGTTCACACTGTGCCCCCCTTTTCAGAGCATAGTTTGAGCCTTTTTTCATCTAAGTAACTCGGGACACTGAAAAGCGATCCGCCAGGCTTTCTGTTGGTCATTTTTGTTTTCATGTTTCTTGGACATGTATAAAGTCATCTGAAATGTGTTGTTTTTATTTTTGTCCAGCTACACGGTGAAGTGCAGAACCTGGGATGACTTTGGCAAGGTGACCATGGCCTTTGAGCTGGAGGTGTGCCTGCTGCACAGGCCAGAAGTGGTTGGCGTGCGTCGTCAGCGACTAAAAGGAGACGCTTGGGTCTACAAGCGCCTGGTGGAGGACATCTTCTCCACATCCAGCATCTGAGCATTACAAGTCGCTGCTTTTTAATACCACTCAACAGAAGCATTACATTTAGATCTGCCATGTACAGTCACCCCCCCCCCCCCAATCTAATTATGTTGTACTTGCCAGTTCACAAAATTTACAATATTAACTTTATTTACTGTACAGCTGTTTATTTGCATTTGTGGATGTTTTTAACCCCTAAATCTGCTTGATTTAGTTGCTTAAATAAAACACTTGTTTGCTAATTTGATGTCTTTAAGAAAAAAAAAACGTTTACAATTCTGTTATGTTTCATATGTTTGTGACAATGTCAAGGGAGCAAAATAAATAGTTTTTGCATCATTCTAAATGAAAGTAATTTATTAAAAAATGTAATAAAAAAAAAAAAAGAAGCAAATATCATTTATCACAGTGGACATGTTCCAAACCTCCGTAATAAGTCAAAATCCATAAGATACCATATTGGTGTTTTTAAAATGCTGTAGTTTTATTTTATTTGTTCCTCATACACAATCTACATGTGCTAATATAACATGGATTCATTGTATTGCAATTTTGGTTCATCCTTAATAGAAGTCCTTTATGAAAATATTCTGAAAAATCAGTCATTCTTTCCTTCTCTCAAGGGTTGCTGAACTCCCTAAACCAGACTTGAGACCCATTCTCTCACTTTAAACAACTCTTATTAATTTAGTCAACTTATTAAAGAGTAACTCAACTTTTTTTTTTGCTGATAAACTGGTGTCTACAATTGCTGTCTACATGTCCCGGTCATTATTTTTGACATTACTATACGTCATACGCCACACGTGACGTAGTGGGTATCTTCTCGTGTAATGAGATGACAAACAGCCAAATTGTGTTTATCCTAGTATGTAACCTTAAGATGGTGCCAAACACTTTTTTGCTCCAAATTCAAGCTTTCAACAAAAATGCACTAAAATGTCAAAATAATGACCAGGACATGTAGACCGCATTTGTAGACACCAGTTTATACCGTTTATTAGCAGAAAAAAAGTTGATTAAGTGTTTAAGTAGTTTAAAAGCTAAATACTGAAGTGATCTATAAAATAAAACAAAAACAAAAAAACAGGCAATGTTGTGTCACTGTACCTCCGTTCCGACAGGGGGCGCTCTAATTACAAGCCTGCAGCTGTTACAACTTGTATGATTTGTATTTTGCAACCTAAGAAGATTAAATGTGAGGAATGTGAAGGGCCGCAGGGAGACTTTGCAAGCTGAATCATTCCAAATGTTCCTGTCTTGAGCTGAAAGTCAAGTTGTTTGCACGCGTGAGTGTTGAAGAAAGATGAAGCTTCTGCTGGCAGTTGCTCTCATTGTGCTCTTTTCATGTAAGTTGACAGAAGTTGTTTTTTTTGTGGTGTAATATTTTATGCTGCTGTTTTGAGACCTGATGGTGTTTTGTGGGTGTTGACAGGGCTGTACAGGGCCTGGATTTCCAACAGCACCATGCATTCAACCCCATGTGAGGTATGTAGAAAAAAGTTTGGCCTCCATGTGCAGTGTTGATGTTTTGTGATTACCAACCTTTGCGGATCCACTGAAAATAAGTTCTGGTGTGTACACTGCCTTTTCATTTCTTTGCCGACATTCTTGTACCATTCGTCATGAACATTAGGGGTGGGAATCTTTAAATGTCTCACGATTCGATTCCGATTTTTGGGTCTGCGATTCGATTCAGAATTGATTTTTGATTAAGAAAGATTTTTCAAAATGATTTGATTGGCAATGATTTTTGCTTCAATCTATAGATGTGCAAGGAATTGTAATGATCTACTGCAGTCGGACTCGCTAATGCTAATTAGCGTGCTTCTTGCGGCACTTTTATCACTCAAAAGAACGGCTCCATGCTGAAAAAAAACAACTTTTATTGGAATAACTTGATTGTGACTTTTTCCTTCTACTCATATAATGTGGCTACAACTTAACAGTGTATTAGCGTGGAACCACACTGCCCCTCAGTGGCCAAACCGGGTAGAACATGAGCAGCGCTCCCAATAAAGGCACACACAGACAAAGGCAAGACAGTATAAATAATTTAAATAAAATCGACTTTGGGACATTTAAATGAATCAAAATTCTTATAAGAATTGATTTTTTGGCACACTCCTAATGAACATTGTCAGCTTGTAAATAAATCCACCAAAGTTATGCTAATCACTGCGTCTGTCGTCACGCCGCCGCTCACCAGTTGAACATTTTCCAATTCAAAGCGTCTTCTGCAAAAGTTCTCTTGCAGAAGTTCTCTCTCCACATACACATCGAATGAGTTTGATGCTAAATGCAGTGTGAAAAAGGCTTTACACGTGTATTTTCTTTCCCCTGCAGGGCGCTTCAGTGAGCGAGACAGTGGTCTCCCTCCTCTTGTGTCCGCTGTCTCTTTACTCCAGCCTGACGTCCACTCTGGTCCGGCTGGTCCTTTCCGTCCCGCCGCTGGTCTTCACCGCCATCTGTCATTCGGTGATGCTGCTGGTGGCGACGCCCGTGTGCGTGCTCAGCCTCTTCATGCCGCTGCTGCTCACCTGTGTGCGCGCGGGCCTCTACCTGCTGCACGTGGTTTTGGTAGGGGGCGTGGCCATTTGGACACTCACGCAGGAGCCCGTTCACGAGAAGGTCAAGCATCAGGGGAAGAGGCGACTGAGCGTGTCCGGTTGGGTGAAGTAAACCTCGGATTTGCTTTTTGTTTTTTACTTGCAATTAAAACACCTCACTTACTGCCTTTGCCTTTTGTTTACTTAATCAGCATCCAACTTGATTTATTAGCTCCATAGACTCTCCGTTTAAATTGGCTCTGCAACAGGCCCAGGCCTAAATGAGGGGGAAAATATGAGCCGCTTGTGCCTTAAGCCGCCAGTTGTCCACTTATGGATCTCTTTCATTCTCCCTCTCCAGCTCTTTCAATGCGCACAACCAATTATGTGCGGATTGTTTCCCTGCTTTCTCATCATTAGCCTTGTCTGTCATATGGAGACGAACAGACGTGAGAAAATGAAGACCGTTTTTTTTTTGTTTTTTTTTTATGCATTCAAATGTTTTGTTTTTGTGCACACAAAACACAAGCCGAAAAACTAATAAAGCGAGTTAACGGCCAGAGAAACTACTGTGGAGATGTTGCAAAGACCATTCGCTTAATTCAAAGTGGCAAAAATCAATTTTCCAGCCAGTATATTTACACAGGGAGCCGCACAGCACCGACATAAAAAAGTAATGAGTGAACTTTGTGTGTGAAAGAGACAGACAGAGGGGGAAATGAGGCAGGATCATAGAGATTTATGACATGTCCGTGGACTTCTAATTAGCATAAAGACTGGACCGGCCCACTCAAGCAGAGAATTAAAAAGCCTAATTGTGCTGTCAGCCTTTCCCTCTCGCTCTCTCTGTTGACTCGACTTCATTCCGCTCGCATCCGTCTCCTCTGTGTTCCCGCGTTCGTTTATGAAGGAGGCCTGCGCTGATGCAGATTAATTGTTGCCGATAAATGGGAGCCGGGTTGTTTGTAATTGTCTCTCAGTGGCCTGTAGGAGAAGGAGGGGAGTCAAGAAGACACGGTGACCGAGCAGTATTGGGCCTCGCGAAATTGTGCACCTCATGCTGTGGCCGCTAAGTAAATATTCTCAATCAGTCTCCGGTTTGGGAGCGCAAAGCGCTACCATTGAGCTAAAACCTGAATTTTTTTTCCTTTTACACCCCTCACAATCGACATTGGAGCAGTCCGTGTCCTACCAGTTGCAACAAAAATAGGTACACTCTGCATCCCATTTGTCATACAATGAAAACCAGATATTTTCATTATTTATATATATATAAAAAAAACTCGGGCATCCAGACAAGATGTAAACTAGTGGACATGTCCGGACCGGGCAAAAGAGGATGTCTGGTCACTCTAATGTAAGCAGCACAATTCCGAATTCTCAATTCAAATTCAATCCTATTTTGTTTGTGGATGTAAATTGGCTTTTATACACTCAACAAAAATATAAGCACAACACTTTTGTTTTTGCTCCCTTTTTTATGAGATGAACTCAAAGATCAAAATTTTTTTTCACATACACAATATCACCATTTCTCTCAAATACTGTTCACGAACCAGTCTAAATCTAATAGTGAGCACTTCTCCTTTGCCGAGATAATCCATCCCAAGTTCTAACCCCCCTTAAAACAAAACTGCACCTTTCATAGTGGCTTTTTTATTGTGTAGTCTAGGGCGCACCTGTGCACTAATCAGCATCTTCATATGGCACACCTGTGAGGTAGGATGGATTATCTCGGCAAAGGAGAAGTGTCCACTATCACAGATTTAGGCTTGTTTGCAAACAATATTTGAGAGAAATGGTGACATTGTTTATGTGCACTCTAAAAACCGTTGGGTCAAAAGTAACCTAATTATGGATCAAAAATGGATTGATCCACTTCATGGGTCAATTTGACTCAACTTTCTGGGTTATTTTATACAAAATTACCCCATTTTTAAGTTGTTTTACGCCAAAATACCCATTTCTTGACTAAAAGATGGGTCAAATTGACCTAAGTAGAGGATCGGTCCATTTTTGACCCATAGTTTTTAGAGTGTGGAAAAAGTTTTGATCTCATAAAAAATGGGAGCAAAAACAAAAGTATGAAGCATAAAGTTGACGTTTGTGGTGATAGTAGTAATTCATCCACACAGGCAGTTCATTTGGCGCGAGCAGGCGATCGAGGGGTGTCGTCTCATTTCCCCCAAAATATTTCAACATCCTCCCACCTTGCTTCTCTGTCATTTTGAAATGAGCTACACCATGCGCGACCACATTTACTCGCGTAAACACGGTGCCGTGTGATGTCGTTAGGTTGTTGAGACTTGTTGATTTCTCGTAAATGTATTGGTACAGACTGCAATAAAATGGCCTGGCGAACGTCACATGCAAGAGGCCGCGTTTGTGTTGTATTTCCGTGAAGGGAGAATGAAGAGGAGGAAAACCTTGTCCTGTTTTTTTTCTGCAGCAGCGGCAGCAGACGAGGTTAACGCGTCGAGGCCTCACATCGCTTCTTCTTCTTCACCGCTGACGGCGTGCGCAAACACACGTGCACACACTTGTAGACAACACTACTCCCTTAAACTTTCCACTTTGCCCCAATCCTGCTACCTGCTTTTTTTAACCTCTCTGCCCTTCCTCTCCATCCCACTTTTCCCCCTTGTGCTCGTCCTCCTCCCGTTTTTCCCCCCCTCCCTCACTCTAATTGGTCTCCGCTAGGTTAGCTTGGACAGGCCTATTCATCATAGCGCCATCCTCGGGGAGCCTGCAGGGATGGACAGAATCAGACGGGAGGGCGAGAGGTTCTGCCGCTTGTCAACCAATTCCTCGTCTTCTATCTCTCCTTAAAAAAAAAAAAAAAAAGCATCTCACCACTTTGCGATCACCTCATAGATGTCAATTTTAAGACAAAGCGGAGGAGGGAGGGGCGACATAGACACATTAGCGAGGCTATTAGTTCAACAAGCTGCTTCCATGCTTGTCAATGGTGGCGCGCGCACGTAGACGCGGTACTCACGGCTGACATTTGTTCCATGTGCTGTTTGTGTGATATGGAGTGACATGGACCTAAATGTGTGTGTGGGAGGTAGGAAGGGGTGGGGGTGGCATTAGGACTCATTTTTACCACTGACACTCTAGTGTTTGTGTGGCTGTAAAGGGCAATGAGAAGCATGTAACGACTGATTCCGTGTGGTTCAAATGTCTGCAGTGATAAGGTCAAACGAGATGTTTTTCCACTTTGTGTGTGCGCGTGTGGGATTTTTTTTTCAAAACAGTGTTGAGATACAAGTTTAATTAGTCCTGAGACCACACTCGTAACTTGAAAAAAACTTGTATCCGAAATCATCTTTTCCCATTAAAAGGAATGCAATTTCAATCTGTTACCGTAGATGCTATTTAGCATTAGCATTGAGCTAGCCAACTTAAGAGCTAAGTTGTGGTTGTTTTAAATACCCAACATGTAGTTTTCTTGGTTGTTTTTTGAGTAGTTTGAGAGTAAATATCAACTGTAAATGGCAATAAGCAGCTTGAACAGTGGAAAATTGAACTTTGCTAACAATGCAAATTAGTAAGTGTAGCCTACAGCTTGTATAACAGTGTAAATTTACCGCGACCAAATATCTTCACAAACAAAAAATCAAAAAATCTATCTATCGATTTTCGATTAAAAAACGATTTTTGATTCAAAATGATTTAAACGACAATGATTTTTGCTTCAATCTATAGATGTGCAAGGAATTGTAATGATCTACTCCAGTCGGACTCGCTAATGCTAATTAGCGCGCTACTTGTGGCACTTTTGTCACTCAAAAGAACGGCTCCACGCCGAAAAAAAACAAACTTTTATTGGAATAACTTTCCTTCTACTCTCTAATGTGGCTACAACTTAACAGTGTATTAGACCGCGTGGAACCACACTGCCCCTCAGTGGCCAAATCGGGCACAACATGAGCAGCGCTCCAAATAAAGGCACACACAGACAAAGGCAAGACAGTGTAAAATAATTTTAACAAAATCGATTTTGGGACATTTAAAATCGATTCTGAATCGTACTAAATGAGAATCGCGATTCTTATGAGAATCGATTTTTTGGCACACCCCTATCTATCTATCTATCTGTCTGTCCGTCCGCCCGATATAATCTATCGTAGCCACGAATAGGCACCATGTGCATTATTTCACGTCGTTTTCCCTCGTACTCTTCTAGATATGTTGTCAGCTTCTTCCTGCTTTCTCATATCTCCTGAGCATCGCTCCTTCTTCCAATTACACTCTGTTGGCCCCCACACATCCTCTCTTAACGGGGCTCTGGAGGGCCAAAAAGTACACATGCTGATTGACGTTAATTTGCATGACTCCTTGGCCTCCGTGAGTACCACTGTTGTCTGTCTTCTCATTTGTCGAGGAAGAGCGGAGGAGGAGGAGGAGGGGAACAGGGGGGGGGGGGGGTGGATCTTCAAATGTCATGTTATGTAATCTGGAGTGATTAAAATGGGAAGATTAAAAGTCGGAATCAAACTTCATGACTTTGTGAGTTGGCAAAATACTAGCGGTTAATTAACAAAAGCAAAAGTTTAAGCATTAGATTCAGCAACTTCTTCACAGTTGCACTGATTAGCAAGACATGTGTTTGTACTTGGGCGGGCCAACTTCAGCGTTTAAGGTCACATTTAAGTTTTTAAAATGGACAACTGAGCCAAGTCATTTGAAGATGAGATTAAAAAAAATTAAGTTAATGTTGTGTATGTAAAATAATGTATTTTAAATAAGAAATTATATAAACATAAATAATACATTGTTTGATAGCGTTCTCAGTTTTAGTTTACTGTTTTAAATCAAATTTACTATTTTTATTTAAATATTTGCAATAAGTCAATTCACCAATTATTTAATGAGCTAAATGAATGCAAACTTGATTCAAAAGAAATTGATGTTAATTAACCACTTTTAGGGTGGAAACCTACTGAATGAATGCAACAAATTGCTGGATAAAAAAAAAATGGAGTAGTTCGTATGTGCCTCCCAGGTCATAATTGCCCACCACTCCTTTACAGTGAACATTCATTTTAAGATTTCTTACCACTTGCCTGCCTCACACACACACACACTAACTATTCTGAATAAACAACAGCAAAAGATTTGATTGGCTGACTCGTGTCATGTGGGATGTGCTACAAGGCACCTGATTGCTCTGTGTATTTTATTATGGGTGTCCTTTAATGCCATACGCGAATTAAATCCCATAAAAGTTACACTGAGTGAATTAAAAGTTCTTGTCAAAATGAACTAATAATAAGTTAGGGTCCATATAGAAAGTCGACTCTAACTTCAGGTTAGAATCAGCTGATGGGACCACTGCCATACTAATATGAATGTAATGGATTGGCTTTAGCTGGCATGGACCCAAAAGAAGCTCACGCACACACAAGCGCTCACCTCATTTTTCTGTCGTGGCATCTGGGCAGACACCCAAAGAGCGGCCGGCCCGGCCTTTGTCTCAAGCTGGCTGTGTGCTGTTTTTGGTGTGTGTGCCGTGTTGTCGCCATGTCACGGCTTGTGTCCTATTATCACCCCCCCCCCCCCCCGCCCCCCACCCCAACCCCCACAAACTTGCTTGTTCCCTCCACATCTACAGGAGGGCAGAGGTGTGAGCCAAGACTGGAGCCACGGGACACTTCGCCAGTCCCTCTCCTCTCATTTTGGATGCCACAAAATGAGATGGGGGGGGGGGGGTCATACAGAGTAAAATAGCCGCCCTCCATGTCTGCGTGTCTCGACTGAAGCTGGGAATGTGTCAAGGAATGTGACATTTACAACAGTGGGATGTTGTTGTTGTTGTGTATTCTTGTTGTACCAATGCACTCACACTTCGCAAAAAATTATCATTTTTTTTATTCTGAAGGACCAATAAAATTATGGCAACTATTTACAAATAATTACTTCTTCGCTTCACATTACAGGTACATAAATGAAATAAATCACCAGCAACAGTCACTCAGGCGGACGGATGGACACATACACAGACTGAAAAGATGCATCAAGCAAACTGTCAGTGATTATTTCACAGTGTAAACTCAATGCCAAATAAGAAAAAATAAAATAAACTGACAATAATATTACCAATATAAATGTACAAAAAAGATAACATATCCACTATTTATATCTAATTTTATGAACAACAATAGGGCAGTAAAAAGCAAAAGGCAAAGCAAAAGGCGAGGTCTCAAGTGATATATGATATCTTTGGCAAATTGGCACTGCAGTCAAATACATTCAAATATTCAAACAACACACGACACACGGAAAGAGAAAAAACACCAAGTTTTGTTTTGCAACTACTAAAAAAGTGAATAGAAAACATACAGATTTTCTTAAAGAAGCTTGTCTTTTACGTCTTTTTATTTTTTATTTTTTAAATACTCCCCTCCTAGGATATTTGAAGGCATTTCTCGTCTTCAAAAGTCTTTTCTGAAACATTTTATGTGATTTATTTTTTTTACAAGAGTTTCAAACAGGCATCACAGGCTTTGGTGAACGTTACAGATGTTTTCTTTTGAGAATGCTAAAAACGACTGTTGTTTTTGTTACTCACTGATGATGTTTCCTGTAACGTTGATTGCTTCGTTTCCAAACGAGTGACAGAATTCTTAACTCATTCACTGCCGTTGACGGCTATAGACGTCAGAAATTAATTTGAACCATTTCTATTAGTTTAATTTTTTTTCCACTTTTGTTAACAATAGTATGAAAACCTAGAACTATTAAAGTCATGCGATTAATTACAATTAAAAATGTTAATCACATGATGCAATTAGAAAAAAAAGAACCGATTATTAAAAATTAGGGGCGTCAGGCGTTTCAGATTTTTAATTGTAATTAATCGCATGACTTCACTAGTTAATTCACGATTAATCACACATTTTACATCTGTTCTTAATATACAATTTTAAAAAATATATAGTTTTTCATCATCAAAAAATGTTAAACTAATTGAAAATAGTGAAAATGAATTTTTGACGTCTATAGCCGTCAATGGCAGTGAATGAGGAGGGGAAGTCAACCCAATTTTAATAAATGTTTTATTTTTTTAACAATATGTTCAATGCACTCTCGTCTGAACACGGCATTCTGGTTAATACTGTGTTTGTAGGACATGAATTAAGCAGCAAAAGCCACTTGTTTTTAACATCTCAGTGGCAGCCATTTCGCAGTTAACAACCAATCACGGCTCACCTGTTTTCTGAAGCTGAGACGTGATTGGCCATTTCCTGAGCAACCGTGATGTCATTTTCAGTTGACAGCAAGTGGCAAAATGGCCACCCTCTGAGATGGAGGAAAAACAGGTGGATTTGGTTGCTTCATTAATTTTCCACAAATGCAATATTAATTAGTAAACCATGTTTTGACTAGTGGGACTGCATTGAACATATCATTGTAAACAAAAAAATTGGGTTGACGTCCTTTTTAATGATGAGTGAAAAACATCTCTCTAACACCCCAGATAGGAAGCCATGAAGTAAAATGAAGTCCATATTGTTATACGAAAGGCCACAGTAAGGTGAAAAAAAAACATCCTTTTTTTTTTTTACACTCATTTTATGTGAGCTGTGTCTTGTTTATGAATAAAATTAAGACGTACACAACATGGCTACACTTGACGATGAGATCTGTCCAGAGCGCGGTTCATATCAGCAAGCAGCAAACAGATTGTGCCACTAATTGCTGTCAAGATGTGATGCCGAAATCCCCTCAGGTTTTATATGAAGGCGGCGGCCATCTTCATGAATTCGTGTTGAGGCTGCACGCGCACTCCGTGAAATGCCCATAAAGAAAAAAAAAGCTCATTTGCCTTGGTTTTAATCCAGAAAAAAAAACATCACGTAAGTGGTGAGAAGAAAGATCATGAGACGCAACTTTTGCCATTGAAATGACCTCACTTTGGCACAAAAAAGCCTGACTTTTATTCCTTTTATGAATTTCTGACAGGACAGCGAGCACGGCGGTTGAATAGTCAGTAAGAGAAAAGTAAGAAAACGGATTAGTAGGTTGTCCGGAGAAAGAGGGAGAAGGTCACGAGGCTGAAATACAACAGAAGAGTTTAATATTCCTAATCCTGGTGGTGTGGTGGCGCTACAGGAGAGGCGAGGAGATATGATGAGATTAGAGTTGGGCGAGAGAACACCGGATGAGCTTCTGATGGCGCAGCAGCTTCAGCCTCCCCAGGGGGAACACAGGGCCACTGGGGAGGGGGGGTTCATCCCACCCGGCAAAGGACAAAAGAAGCGGGTGTGTTCTTTAATCCAGTACCACCCACAAAGACGGTCCCTGCTCAATGTCATGGCTGCCGTTGGAGCGGGCCAATGAGGGGCCGCCGTCAGCCAGCGTGAGCCAATTAGGTCATCGCAATGGCAAGGTGTGCTGTGTGCCGATGCTTTTGTTGACAAATAATCCTGTTAATGTATCAGCGGGCTCAGTTGTGGCCTCCTCGGTGCTGAGGCGTGTACAAGTGAGGACAGGAGGCGCCTCTGGCTTCACATCCACAAGGAGAATGGCCTTCGATCAATATGGTTGAAGTGTGTGTGTGTGTGTGTGCGTATAGGATATGCGTGTCACTGACTTGGCTTTTTTGTATATATTGTTTGTGCCATTTTAGTGTCCTCATTAACTCATTCACTGCCATTGTCGGCTATAGACGTCAAAAATTTATTTGAACTATTTCTATTAGTTTAACATTTTTTCCCACTTTTGTTAACAAGAGTATTAAAACCTAGATTTTTTAAATTGTATTAGAACAGATGTAAAATTTGTGATTAATCGTGAGTTAACTAGTGAAGTCATGAGATTAATTGAGATAAAAAAATTTAATCACCTGACGCCCCTAATTTGTAATAATCTTAAAAAGATTATTGAAAATTATTATTATTATTTTATTTTTTTATAAAAAAAATTAGGGGCATCAGACGATTAAAATTTGTAATTGTAATTAATCGCATGACTTCACTAGTTAACTCATGATTAATTATAAATTTTATATCTGTTCTAAATGTACCCCCAAAAAATTCTAGGTTTTCATACTCTTGTTAACAAAAATGGGAAAAAAATGTTAAACTAATAGAAATTGCTCAAATGAATTTTTGACATCTATCGCTGTCAATGGCAGTGAATGAGTTAAGATATAGTGATCCCCCTTCAGCCCTAATATAAACGTATACAGTGTTCTCTGTATTATGGAGGCTATGTATTACCTATTTTACAAATCATGGTCCCAGCAAGGACATTTCAGTCACCTCCTCTAATCGAATTTTTTTTGTTGGTGTAAAAAATTCTAATTCAACTGTTTAGTTAAAAATACAAGTGGTATAAACTGTAAATGATAGATGAGTATTTGCAGAACAATTACATACTAAATATTAAATAACACAACTATCTACTTTTTGGTGACATTTTTATTTGATGGTATACCATTTGATTGATGATAATAATAATAATAATAATAATAATAATAATAATAATAATAATAATAATAATAATAATAATAATAATAATAATAATAATGTATATTGTAGGAGTAACACTAAAAACTCAAGCTCAATTTTAATGCAAAGAAGTGACTGAATTGTCCATGTTGTGTGCGATGTCCATGTAGGACCATGAAACACGGTTCAACTCTCGCCATTGGAACTGGAAAGCAAATGAGTGTCTGTCCTATTGTAGTTTCCAACTGTGTCCTGGCTCATTTTGAATTTTTGTTCAGGAGGCTTGTTTTTCGTGACATGTTGGGGGGGGGGGGGTAGGTGTTAAAGGCACTGTCCTCCTTTTCAGCTGGTGCGGTTCAGGTTTAATAATGCCTCAGAAAGATCTAGAAAGAAAGAGAGAACTGAGAAAAGGCTTCTGCTGTGGCGTGTGTGCTGGCAGCACAAGAAGAGAGCTGACAGGAGATCTTTCTTTCGAGTTGTGCACGCACAACTTTCAAGGTCTGCTAATACAAGAGAAATACGCTCAATTCTTATTTCCAATCTGAGGATTAACAAGGGCTGAAAAGCTAAACGCCGTTCATACATTTTAGGATTTGGTGCGTAAAGTCGATCACAGTAGCAGTGAAGAGCTACAATGAAACAAACCAACACCAGAAAACTCTTTTGTATTTTAAACAATGTTGTCATCATTATTCAAATCGAAATTCAAAATATGAATAATTGATATCATGATGTGTCTCATCTCTTTAAGTCATTCTGGTATATCATTTATATGATGCAAGACAGGAAGCGCATACGGTTATGGGATGATTCTGCCCATGAGCACAGACCAGCGTTGTTGGTCTTCACACACTGACTTCAGATCCATGTTGACGGGCCAATCAATCTTCTACTGTGTGTACCCTGGATACTGATAAGGCCTCCACCCTGGCGTCATAAATTGTCACAGCGCAGAACCAACATGGGAGATGAAACAAAAACAAATATGATTCTTGTATATATTTTTTATAAACGCAATATTTTTACTGAAACAATTTTGGGATGTCAAACAGCAGAAGGCCAAGCATTTAAAACGTCAAGGTAGGATAAGAAGAAGTCCTACTACATTTAATAAGAAAGTCAAAAAACTAAAATGGCGCCTTTAACAATGATTGAGTCTCTTTGTGCTTTTGTAGTTAGTCAGCCGATCCACTAGGGGGGCCCATCTTTGGGGAATAAAAAGAGAGAGCGCAGGAGAGCCAGTGAGAAAGAGAGAGAGAGAGAGCGCGTGAAATAGGGGTGTCACCACTTCCTGATTTCCTGACTCTTCTTTGTGAATAAGCAGGAAGTGGATAAAATGGCTATGGACTAACTTTTTGAAACAAGAAAACCTCAGTCGCAACACATTTATAAACAAACAACCGTTCGCGTTTTTTTTGTTTCTTTTTTTTTTTTTATAGATTTTACTGCATCATCATTACTATTCTAGCACAACAGCGTGACACATTATAAATGGTTACAGGCATTCACTCTCAACGCAGAGTGCGGCGCAGAAAAGCTTCTCAATATATTACTCTTTCTCCACCATTATAAATAGCTCTTGACGACTACTAAATCTTGGCAGGGCGGTTGGATAGCACCTTCCTGTAAGCTAACGCTAACGCTCGCTGTTCGGGTTTAGTTGGGCCTCATTTCAACATTATCCATAATTCATTTTACACTTGAGGTCTGTGCTTTGTCAGAAAGGCTCATCCTCATCTTCCATTCTGTTAATTATTGAGATTTAGGGGTGGGGAACCTATCTGGGGCCACTTCAGTTTTCATCACAGAACCCTACTAAATTCATGAAAAAAAATGACAATGGAATAATTAAGCAGATAGTGTTTGGATTAGGTATTATGACCAATGGCAGCACAGTGTGGCTAGCACATCTGCCTCACAGTTCTGATGTTCGGGGTTTGAATCTCAGCTAGTTTTACATCTTGTCAGACCAGATCTAGCCCATCACACATTTTTTTGTGGTGCGCTAAAGCCACTAAAGTAGTTTATTTGTTCTCCCCCCCTTTTTTTTTTCATTCTGGCAGAAAATCTGTACCAAAGTTGATGGTTTCCCTCACTTTTCATACTGTAAGTAACAGCCTACAAACTTTTTTTCTCTCTTTTAAAAGGAACCCCGACTGTAATTACAAGTTTGCTCTATATTATTTTTGTTGTTGTTACTAACATAACTATGAAATTCATTTTTCAAAAATAATTTCCAGTTTAGTACGTTTTGTAGAAACTTTATTTGGACGTACGCCGCCATTGTTATTTACGTCGCAACGAATTCAGCGCATAGTGACGTAGAATGGCGGCTGGCTCTCTGCCGAGCAATGAGAATTGCCTGTATGCCTGTAAGGAAGTCTCCGTAGCGTTCCTAAAGAAACAACATGCGATCGGGAGAGTTAGCCTCCCCCACGCCGTGCTTTTGTCATTCACCAGATGCGTTCAAGAGTTTTGATGGTCCCTTTAGGAACGCTACGGAGACTTACTTGTCATGACAATCAGGGTTCCTTTTAACATAAATTGAACCACAGTTGTATACTTGAATATTTGGCTGTCATTATATTCCATGACTTCTGATTCCAACGTCAAACTGTTGTTAAAAAGAAAAAATATATATTTATACAAACGTGACAATGTGGCCCACAGTAAAATGAGTTTGGCACCCCTGGAATTTAATTATGACAATTATACAATTGCGGCTATTTTACTGGTGGGCCTAATAAAATGGCCCACCGGCTGTAGGTTCCCCACCTGTGTTGTAATCCAAGAGGCTGGCATTAAAAGGGTTTGGTCATTTAAAGTTATGCAAGTTGGATTGTCTTGAATTCAGCGTAACATGGCATAGAACTTTGAATTGATTGACCGCTGGTTTTACAAAAGCATGGTCTGATTTTGCTCTAGCCAAGCCACACTGTGTCATCAGAAAAAGAAAAATCCCAACCGTCACACACAGAGCAATTAGCCCACAAGATCATGTTTAATCGCGGCTTGCGGACTTGTTAGCGCTGGAAAACGAACACAGCCACGTTTTTTTTTTTGTCGTCGAAGAGTCCTCAGAGTTGCAAAAACGTACTCGAAATGCATGGATGGAGCCTACCTGTCGCACTGCATCATGCTTGTCCTCACAGTAACCTTTTTACAGGCTGGCAGTGCGTAGGTCGGTTTCAATGGCAGTCCAAAAAAGATTCACAATAGTCAAAATGTGAGTGGTCCGCGCACGGGGGGCAGGCTTGGTGAACTGAGCAGTGCTGGTGCTATCCTTTCTCTCCCTCCTTCCCTTGTCGCCTCCTCTTCCCAGCGGGCACGGTCAGTGGCGGTCGTACGCCGTGGCTGTGGCTGTGGTGGCCGGTCCCGGCCCGCGTGATGTCGCGCTGTAGTAGTACGGTGACCCTGAGGGAAACACGGGTCGTGAAACACGCTTGCTTTGTCTGCATTTTGACTGCACTGGACGTACAATGAAACTCAGCAACAATAAAATGTCTCTCTCACAGTATGATTATTTATTCACATCTTATTATTATGATATTGCGGCGTGGGGTACACCCTGGAGTCTTCGCAAGTGAATCACAGGGCTTAAAGTAAAAAAACAAAACACAACCATTCACAACTATGAACACTGATGGGCAAACAAAGCTTCACAGCAGTAGGAAAGTATCACAAGTGTTTCATGAAGCTTCATTTGTCCATCAATAAATGGTAAATAGGAGAACATGAAAACTCCACACAGGAAGGCCTGAGCCAAGATTCAAACTGAGAACATCTTGACTGTGAGGCAAACCTGCTAACTAGTGTACTACTCACTATACAGGCATTCGCCATGTTTAACTTATTCACTCCCAGCCATTTTCACTACAGCAATCACCTTCACTACCGGCTGTTTTACTGGATTTTGACTGATTTTGCAAAACCCACAGAATATTGTGATCGATTGCTATAAAATTATGGAACCTACCAAGAGAAAGATTAGAGTCTCTTCTTTCATCAGGAAAAAAAAAACGGTTTCCATTTTGCAGCAATTGGAATTGGAATATAGCCAAGTTTCATCATTATTCACAAAACTCTTTAGAAATGTTAGTAAAAAAAGCTTGTATTCAACATGGCCCTGATTGATCTCTTTTGCGCTGCTGCTACCTGCTGGCCGTTTGTGTAATAACTACAATTTCTTCACTTTGCAGTTGAGAGGCTGCATTAAAGCCTTCTGTATGCTCTAGCATAAAAAAAAATTTACATAAAAAAAACTTTGGGACAATTAGAACATTTAAAAGAAAACGTATTTATACGTTTTTGGGAGCAAATGAGTTGGTTAAAGGGGAAGTCTATCCAAACAAGCCCCACTAGTCCAAATACGGTATTCTGCTTAATATTGCGTTAGTGGAATATGAGTTAAGCAGCAAAATCCAGCAGTTTTGATCAATATCATAAAGCAGCCATTTTGCCACTTGCTATCGAGTGCAAATTACATCACATTGCTCAGGTCTCAGGTAATAACCAATCCCAGCTCAAGTAACAATGATGATGTCATTTTCACTCGACAGCAAGTGATAATATGGCCACCTGAAGAAAAAAATAAAATTATATATATATATAATTGATTGTTATTCTACATTATATTTTATTTTAAAATGATATAAATTCAACGAAAACAATAATACAATGGGAAAATACAGCCCGTGAAAGGAACATTTCCTTCCTTTGTTAGTCATTAATCTTAACTCACTTCCTCGCATTCTCTCTGTCTACCTCTCACACGCAAACCATTACACACACAAGTGACAGTCTAAGCTGACACTCAGAGTACAGCTCTACTACTGCTTCTGATTCCTTGAGTCTATTCACTCCACAGGGAAGAGGTCAATTCAATACCGTAACCTGGCAGATGCACTTGAACTCTCTCTCTCTCTCTCTGAGATGCCAACACACACACACACACTTGTCTATGTCACATTCATCAATCTGGCTGGCTGTGTGCTGACAGGTTGTGTCCACAGTCCAGGTAATCTCAGGAGGCTCTTTGGGGAAGTGAAGCATTAAGCCGGCCTGACAAACTATTTAGGTTCACTCATGACTTCAGGCTCCCTCACTCGCCGTTTATTCCCAACTCAACTTTCTTTCATTTGACACTTTCACTCCCATCCTGTGCCTCGTTATAGGAGTCCACGCTAAGCCCCTCAGTGTCTCTGAAAGTGTTGAAAATACCTTAGAGTCTGAAAGGGTGATTTTCTCTCCTTTTATTACCCCCCCCCCCCAAAATAGTAATTTATGAGTCTAAATATGGTATTTTGGTTAATATTGTGTTAGTGGAATATGAGATAAGCAGCAAAATCCAGCAATTTTTATCAATATCAGAAGGCAGCCATTTTGCCACATGCCGTTCGAGCGACATCACAGTTGCTGGTCTCAGCCAATCACAGCTCAGCTTCAGAAACAGGTGAGCTGTGATTGGTTGTTACCTGAGCGTTCAGCAACTGCGATGTCATCTTCAGTCGACAGCAAGTGGCAAAATGGCCGCCCCCTGGGATGGATAAAAATGGCTGGACTTTTGTTTCATAACTCAATATTCTACAAATGTAAGATTAATCAGAATGTCATGTTTAGACCAGTGAGGTCACATATAACATATTATTGTCAAGAAATGTAAAAAAAAAATAAAATAAATAAGAAAAAAAGCTTTGCGCCTACCTTGCATTTGTCCCGTCTGGCTGGTGAAGAGACTGGAGGAGCAGCCGATTTCAGTACCCAAGAGGGAACCGTAATCTTGCTGAAACACTGGGGGCAGAGGGAGGGAGTGGGGTGAGTTAATGGAGCAGTAAGTAAGCAGAGCTTGACCCCTGTCTTGATTGTTGCACGTTTAAATGGAACCACCGAAATGGCTCTCTCCAATCAACTTGACCATGACTGTCTCAATCACTTACACGATGTAAAGGTCTGTGGACTGTGTTGGTGTTAAATATTGTTGCGAAATGATATCAACTGTATATTGTTTTCCCAACATAAAATGTAATGTTGAAACCTACCTAATAAACTCGGGTTAGGAAATCTCCATGATTCGTTGTATGTGGAATATTGTGGATGGGAATAGTGGCTTCCAGAGAAATCTCCTCCTGAATAGGGGAAACAAGCAGATGATGCCAAACAACAATTAAAAAGTAGTTAAAAAAACCACACAAAATGGGACAGTTGGAGCATATTAGTTATTCACCCTCAGCATTAATGTCGTACTCAGAAACTTCACGAGTCATATTTACACTTGCTACCACAGAACATAGCGCCATTCCGCAATTACGCTTGCACAAACTAAGTGCAGTGTGAAAACATATTTACACTGTTACCGGGCTTGTACAGTAGCCAAAAGGCACAACGGGACTTTCAAATATTAAAAATCGCATTGAAATGTATTTTGAAATTTTAATTTGCTTCACAAGACCTCGGATCAGTAAGATTCAAGAGAAAAAACTTGTTTGTGGCACCATACACTTGTCAAAGTTGAGTTGCGTGTTTTATTGTTTTTAAGTGTTATCATGGTTCTTTCGTTTTCACACTTTTTATTTTGTTTTGATTTTAACCGTTTTTCAAATTAAGTACGATTTAAATAGTTTTTAGAGCAGGTTTTTATTAGTTTTTAATTAGTTGATATTTGATGTGCGCTAGATTTAAAAAATTAAAACATCAATTGGACAGATATATAGAAAAACAGACAGACAGAGAAAAACCGAGAAAGCTTATGTTAGTATGAAGCTTATGTACTGTACTCTATTATACGGTTACTTTTTTTTGTTTTTTGATTTTTAGGTTAGATTTAATTAATTGATATAGCAGGGTTGATATATTTACCGTTTTTTTAATTTAAATGCACTGCGTTGCATTTTAATGTATGAACAGTGCTATATAAATAAAGTTTGATTTGATATGGTATGTTTCGTTTTAGTTTGGTTTTATTACACTGTCTGGAAAAAAAGGAATCGATTATATTAGAGTGTTAGATTATAGATTAAAATGAGATAAATGAGAATATTTTGAATATCACTTCAAACCTAAAGGCAAGTGAAAGGAAATAGTAGAAAGCCAGAACCAGGATGTATTTTTTACCCCCCAAGTTTTCCTTCCAGTGCAGTTTGCAGTCGAGCTGCGAGTGAGTGCAAACCATACAGCGGATGATAGCGTAGCTTTTCTCCCTCATTTACTACCTACTGTCTGGGGTTTACTCATTCTCTTGTCTTTGCTTCACCCTTTCCCCTGTATTTTTCTCCCTCCTCCTCCTCCTCCTCCTCCTCCTCCTCTTCCGACCTGCCTGCACGGCTACAGTCGGTCCATCACCCTTCACATCAAAACAACATTCTTCCTCCATTTCTTCTCCTCCTTTTCTCCCTCTGCTCACCTCGCCGCCGACTTGCTCTTTTTTTCAATCTTTTCCCACTCTTTCTTTCCTCTCCCCTGAACCCCCCCAACTCCTCCCGGGGGATCCCTCTCCCATCGCTGACAGTCACAGACCCCGGTGCAGCCCCCCGACACCACCTCCATCCCTCCTCTCCCTCTCGCTCTGTCGGTTCTGCCTCAGTGCTCTCCAACACCCCCTCTGAGTGTCAGCCCCCTGCTGCACCGAGAGCGAGAGTGAGGGAGAGAAGAACAGAAGAGAGTTGCTTACTTAATGAAGGTATGATATTAGACAGGGTCGACAAAAAACGGAGGGTAATTTAGCGGCGATAAAACGGCGGAGGAGCAAAGTTTGCCGATGATCTCCATCTCAGCTCGGATTTCACGGAGGAGAACGTTTGTATAATTCGACTTTGTCAGAAAGTTATCCTCCCCGCATTACCCACAAGTACAAGTGTTTGTCTGCAACTGTCAGGTGGGGTCGGGATGCGGTCTCCATGGCATCCCCGGGTGCGAACATCCTCCCCTTGTCATCACCGTGGTGACGGCAACATGTCAGGTTGTTTAGGAGACAAGGGTGTGGGAGTCAGGCGGGGGGGTTGGGGGGGATCAGGCTCGCGGGTCTCCCTGGTGTAGCGCGGTGTCAAGGTCGCACACGCACTCTGTCAAAAACAAACGCGCACGCGCACACAAACAGCGCACAAGTGAAGACGCTCCCAAATATGCTGTCAAACCTGAGGACAGGATGGGGTGAGCGCATGGGGACAGGGCGACAGGGTTAGCCATCTTGAGACGTGTTGTTGCAACACGTCCACTGAGACTATATACGTGTGTGTGTGCGTGTCACAAACAAAATGATTGGGACTACACCAAAACAAACACTTGTAAACATTATTTTTCAGTATTTTGGTTTCAAGCGCTGCTCCTCTGTTAGCCCCCCCCCCCCCCCCCCAGTGAAAATTTGTGAGCACGAGCAGCGCAAAGGAGCAACGAGAGCAAGCACAGGATTGAAACACAAAAGCGGCGAAGAAGGCAGAGTGGAAGGGAATGAATGAATTAGTCGTGGGTCACTGGTGATTCTCATTAAAAACAAATTACTAATGTTGAGGAGGGACAGCTGTGCTACTGTGGCTGCTTTCTAATGATACACACACACACGCGTGTGTGCCACCCCACTGGGAGCACTGTCAGCCGTAGCATTGGCAAAAAAAAAAGAAGAAGAGGAAACGGCAACGCTATAGATGAATATCCCGAAAACACTCGCACCCATACGGATCCATCTTCTGAGGTCACAGTAAATGATGTACAGAAGAGTAAATTTTACTCTAAACAGAGTCTATTTGGTCCCACTCTAAATACAGTAAAATTTGGAAAATGTTCTGAGTAAATTTCACTCAAAGTGTTTTTACTGAATACGAGAGAATTGGCCATGTATGACAAAAACCTTTGTTTTTTCACTCAGAAATTCTAAAAGTAAATTTTAGAAGGCCATTTTTTTTTGTACATTTTACTAGTTTAGTTTAAAAAAAAAAGTTACACAAGAGTTGAGGAACAAACTCACGACCTTCAACTTCAACCACTCCACCTGAGGTATGCCACTCCTACTGTTTGCTAATATCCAAAGGGGGACCAAAAACATAATTTTTGGCTTTGGAACTACAAATATTCCAGCTGACACCAGCGAACACACAGTAGGAGCAGCATGGCTCAGGGAGTAGATTGGCTGTCTCTCAACCTTGAAGTTGTGGATTTGTTCCTCAACCCTGGAGTGGATTTATTTATTTAGTTATTTATTTTAATACACGAGTAAAATTTAGTCAAACCCTCTCCTTGCAAAATGTACTTAGGATTTTACTCTGAATATTTTACTCTTCCAGGTCTAAATTTTACTCTGTTTAGAGTAAAAATTACTGCGATGTAAAGTCACGAGTTGCGAGTACCTGGTACCATGCCAGTGAGGGAGGGGGTGGAGTAGCTGCCCTGTCCCGTGGGAGGAACATGAGGAGGGTAGCCTGGCAGGGTGGTGCTGGCGAGGTCTCGACCTGCAATGAAGCACACATAGATGTCCATCAATATTTGATTGAAGTGATCAACAGTTAGAAAAGCGTCCAATTCTTCATTTTGCATGTATATAGGGATGGCGTGGCACTTTGAGTAAAGAGAAGAAGACTTCACTTCACTTGTCCCGTCACAGTTTTACTTAACAGCTTGAGGTATTCTCAAGAAGCAGTCTTGAATGTCTTACTCACTTTATTTTGGGCACCGTGCCACCCGTATTTCGACTTGTATTCCACGAGACACTACATTCTTCTTTGTATTCCTTTCACATAGTGTCCCTAGTGTTTAGACTGACACACAACATAACTTAAATGCCTTGTGTTACAGGCAGAGATGGGAGAAGTACTGAAATTCTCTACTTGAGTAAAAGTACTTGTCTAAAAAACAACTTTGATAAAAGTAAAAGTACTCCCTCAAATAACTACTCAAGTAAACGTTTTTAAAAGTACAGGCTCTGATATGTACTGGACGAGTAAAAGTAAAAAGTATTTTCACTGGATGTGTACTCCTATTCTAGCCAATTGCACGTCATGTCATAGCTTGACGTAGAGCAAATTAAGCCTCGTTTCCACCGACAGTATCTACTCTACTCTACTCTACTTTACTCTACTCTACTCTACTCTACTCTGCTTTACTTGGCTCTATACCAAAAAGCAGTGCGTCTCCACTGCCATGGCCACCACCCGAGAGTCACCTTGCCAGTGATGTCATGCTAAAGCGACCGCAGCTAGCGTGCACTGCACAGGCAAAAACAATGGAGAGCGCAAACAATGGTTTGTGTCTGTTTATTTCAGCCAGAAGACGTCGAATGAATATTGCAGCAGCCAGAAGACTGCATTCAATAATGTTAAAAAGGTTTACACCTCCTTAAAAATCCAAGTATTAATCTGTTTGGAAGCCATTGTTGTCCTCCCTTCGTCGTGAATGGCAGCTGTTTTCCCGGGGTGGTGGTTTGCGCAGCTGCACATTGATGACGACATGTCTCGAACCAATCATTGGCCTCCAAAATAACTCCGTCACGATTTGGAACTGGGCTACTTTTTTTTTAGAACCGCAAAGGAGCAGGTACCAGAAAAAGCGAGTAGAGTCGAGTAGAGTAGAGTAGAGTAGAGTGGAGTAGAGTAGAGTAGATACCGACAGTGGAAACGAGGCTTTACAGGCTGGGATGAAGGGGACCCTGTGTAACGCTTCATATGATTGGCCACGAGCCACGAGACATTGATGGCTGATTTTTTTCCAGGTAAAGTGTTCTAATCGTTTTCATGCATATATAAACAAAAGTAACGACCTTGTTTTGAAAATGTATCGAGTTAAAAGAACAGATACTCATGCTAAACTGTAACGGATAAAAGTAAAAAGTAATCTAAAAAATAGATACTCAGGAAAGTACAAAGTACTGAAATAAACGACTCAAGTACAGTGACGAAGTAGTTGTACGTCGTTACTTCTCATCTCTGGTTGAAGGTTACATTAAAGCGAATTATGAGGCAAGACTGACAAAAAAAAACATGCAGATGGATATTAACATTTCAATAATGACAAGTTGTTACTCTAAAAAGTTACAATTGAGTGAAATGTGCCACGTTCGAGAATAGTTAGTATTTTTGAACAATAAAAAACGTTTCCAGCAATATTACAAGATGTTGTAATTGCATTGTATAGTATCGGTACTTCATATTGCCAAAGTAAAGCCCTTTTCACACTGCCTTTAGCGGGGCGCAGCGTGCTGTCGTCAACCCCATTCGTTGTGTATATGGTGAGGGGCGGGGACCACAGAGAGGAGCGTGGCTCTGCTCGAGATCTTCGTTTATGTCCTCTTTCTTAAAATGAGCAAAGTCAGGACTTTCTTCTGCAACAAGGAAAGGCACATCTTGTCCAGGTGCGGTCTAACCAGCGTCTCTTCCTGGTTAGCTGCTGCAATCAGCACCTCCAAATATCGGCATGCTGGCAACTGGTAAGTTTGCATTGGTGTGACTCTTTCACACTGAACAAGTGCAGTGTGAAAAGGGATTAAGTGCTTGCACTGGTTCTCGGTCTGCGAGGTGACCCATCTATTTAGTCACGGTCACATACACACTTAAAGTTGATCAGCAAACAGATATATTTTTTGTAAGCCTTCCCTCTCCAACTAATAGTAAGGTACAAACTAATTCATATAATTAGCATATTAGGGGTTGCCTTTTAGTTTAGATTTTGGTCAGCGCTTGTGTCCAGCTACCACAAACTTAGCATCTTGATATAAGATTTGTGTTAGTACCGCATATCTGCATCTCCTTATTTTTCTTCTGTTCCCCCCGCCCCCATTTGCTGGCATTTATCAATTTACAGACTGAACCCATTAATACAGCCAAATCCCCCACCCCATCTGACTGTCAGTCGCTGGATAGGATATCTAACCGCAATAGACTACATGACAGTGTGTCGGCCCGCATCATTTCTCTATGTTTGCATGGTGCATCATATGTGTGAATGTATGTGTGCGTGGAGAGCCAGCCCTCCATTCATCATCATCATCATCATCATCATCATCATCATACGCAAACGCACCTACACATGCATCAACAGCCTCCTGCGCACGCATTTATCATCATCATAAACAGCTCGTATGCTAACACCATCAATCCCATTCACTTCCCCGACACTTAACCACAAGTAGCTGGCAAGAAGACGACGAGGAGGGAGCAGACAGGGAGAAGGGAAGGTTTGGAAAAGGTGGTTGGTTATGGTTATTACATGATGTAGTTCACATTGCCAATATAGAAGTGTCAATAAAAATACATTTTCATATTTTATGGGCCAATAATGATATTTTTAAATAAGAATGTTAAATGTAATAATGAAAACCAATAAGGCAGGTCAATTTTCCTTCTTTTGTTTCTTTAACTACAAATGTGAACTCTGCTGTAATAGAGGATATTTGTTTCATTAAAATCCTCATCAGCATCTCATATGGTGCCTTTACAAAGATCCAAAACTCACAGGATTAAGACAAGATAAGCATCAACAATGTCCACTAGAGATTTTTCATACCCATTTGTTTGTTATTAAGCAAATGCAAAAACAATTGTAAAAAAAATTATAATAATTAAATAAATACAGTTGTATGTAATTTCACAGTTCACAATGCATGACTATTAATAAGAAAATTCAAGCATATTCAGGAGGGGAACAATTAAGTGTTGATCCAAATTAGGAACGTTGAACCTTGGCAGCAGCCGACACTCTAATGAGTGCAATTCTGGTTTCACATGGAAATTGTTTCAGCCATTATATAACCAGGTCTTAACAAAAACAGAATAATGTGTGTTGAGGTAGAACTTTGAAATTGAGTTGAGAATTAATGAAGCTGACAAAAGAGGAAAGAAATGAAATAAGGGCCAAATGTGCAATTCTTTCAATCGGACATTGTGAAGATCCAAGCTTGGATATGAATCGCTTCCCGATCCTGCTCCTGCTCCTGCTCCAGTCTCCTCTGTCCCTCTCCGCCTCATCTTTGTGCTGTCTTAGTGTAGTAAAGTTTTTCTCAGTGTTTGACGCGACAGCGAGGCATTAGCGCAGGCGGGCTGCTCATCCGCTCAGGGTCAGTGCACAGGGCAAGAGGAAGGGGGGAGGGAGGAGAGAGGTTGAAAGAGAGCAGAGATGGACTCTCTGCAGCCCAACTTAAGGGGGGCAGACAGGGCCAGATCCTGGGAGGTGTGCGTCTACGTGTGTTTGTGTATGCGTGCGTATGTGCCAGCGCTGCTTGATGTTTCTGTTGTCCACTGCTTTGCCGTAGAGGTCAGCACAATGTGAATACGTCCACTCTGAGCTCATATACTGAATTGACAACACGTGCTTACACGAAGAAAACGATTGAGACACACACCGCGGTATTAGTAACATGCACTATTTCAGTGGTTCTCAACATGGTTGGAGGTACTGAACCCCGCCAGTTTACAAAGAGCATTCACCAAACTCTTCTTATTTAAAAATCAAAAGTGATTAATTTATTTTTTTCGAATTTAACAATGGTTTACTGGTGAACAAAATGAATAGGGGGAGTAGCTGTTTTTTCAAATCTGCTCTCTTCGCCTGGAATTCAGAAAATATTGTGTTCTTGAATTCCCCATCTCCATGCATCTTAAGGAAGTGTTCCTTTAGTTTTGATGGATAGCTAGTTGTGCTGGACTTCTACAATTTCTCAACTTGGCATTGCAAATCATGCAGTTATGACGCTGACTCACATCACTCAACTCAACACTATATTTAAGGGGCACTTGAAAACAACCACCGCTGTTTTCTTAAGATTGAACACAAGGGCAGCAAATACAATGAAAACAGGCCCTAGAATTGAACCCTGTGGAACACCATACGTTATACAGTACATGAGAATTCTTATTGCACATTAACATTTAGCCACTTTCTTTTTTGCTCAACGTAGTATGAAGGGATTACAATAATAAATAAATCACACGACGTACCATCACCACAGCCACAAAGTCACACTCTAAAAACAGTTTTTTGGTTATTAAATTTACCCAAAAAGTTGGGTTGTATTAATTTAATTTGACCCAACTTTTTGGGTTAAATAAGTCAAAAACCTTTTGTGTTAAATAACAAAAAAATATTGTTTTGGTTTTAATTTAATTGGGTTATTCAATTAACCCAAAAAGTTGGGTTTAATTAATAAACCACAAAGCAACTAAAATTTTGACTTAACTTAAAAAGTGTTTGTGTTAAATACATTTGAAAAAAAAAAAGGGTCGGTTCATTTTTAACAATTATTCAATTATTCAACAAACCCAAAGAGTTGGGTCAAATGAATAACCCACAAAACAACCCCAAAATTGGGTTGCTTTGTGAGTTAATAATTAAATTTCTCTAAACTTTTTGGGTTAAATAACTGGTCCATACTGCCAGGATGAAATGTTATTCAAACGAGGGGGGCGGTCCACCACAACTTGCGACTTGAGTTGCTCGACAACAAGTCGAGGTGACGGTGGACCAGATAGTCGTCCATTACTGGAGCTCTCTATGCAAGAGACTTCCTTGCTCGCCGACCCGCTCACTCGACCATTGAAAGTCAGTTTGCAACGGCGGAGTCTAACCCAAGACACGCTTAGGGACCGCCCCCTCATTTGAATAACATTTCGTCCTGGCAGTATGGACCAAAACTGGCAAAATAAAAAATGACTAAATAAATAAATAAATAAGCAACTAACAGTGAAAATAAAAACGAATATCAAAATTATATTTTCACTTTTAGTCATTTATTTATTTATTTAGTCTTTATTTCTTTTGAATTTTGCCAGTTTTGGTCCTCCTGACTGGCATAGTTAGAGTGTTAGTGAAAGAACTCCGGAGCTTCTGACACCATCAACCTTTGGGATGAACTTAGTGAGTGATAGACGCAAGTGCCAATTGGGACAAACCGAATCCCAGTTGAGATTTGAGAAGACATCAAAGAGATTCCATATCAAATGAGTCGCAACACTTTCAGGGTGTATCAACATCGCAGTCGCACCCCCTTAGAGGGCGCTCTATTCTGACGGAAAAGACAGTCAGTGAATGTAATGCATAATATTCCAAACACGTGTGCGTGTGAATATGAATGTGTGCATGCATAAGCAGAAATGGAAATGTCTTTTTTTCTATCGCCGCCTCTGCTCGGGCAGGTACTATTCCTTTGTGGTTTTGGACGGCCAACAAGAGGCAATTCCCAGATATCCCAAATTCCCAGCTCTATGATTCCCCTCATTACCGATGGGAGCACTGAAGCCTTGTCCGAGTGCTCCCTGGTCTACTCTTAATTAACAACTGCCTCTTCCAGCGTCCCTAAATGGAGACGAGCTTTTATCCTGCTTCGCTATCTGTCCATCTTCCTTGCCATCCTTTCCTCCAGGCATGTCTCTCTGGAGATCGAAAGCACCGAGCTCTTTATAGACATTAAAACACTTTCAAAGTGCGAAGCCCCCGGCGCAGCTCAAGTAGACTTTATAAGGATTACAGTATTTGGCGTATGAATGACTTTATTTCTTCATCTAATGCGTGGATTAAACGCGTGCACTGGGGGTTTAAAGCATGATTGAAAAACATTGCGAGGAAAGATTGTTGCGCATATATACAGATTTAATAGTGTTTGCGCAACTAAATTGTCATCTTGTCACACTAACATATTGAACACATATACACATGTGCATATGGAGGTGGACTATCTCTTAAATGGATTAGAGAGACGGAGGCTATTAGAATCAAGTCAGTGCCACGTTTACATTGCATCAGTTGTGTTACCTCCCCAATAGCAACGACCGTAACCCGTCGTAAACCAATGAATAATTAAATGCACATGTATCCAATTTTCCACTACAACACTACATTCATGCAAATATCTTGGTAATCTAGCGTATCTATTATTATTTTTTTAGACTAGTCCTGAGAAAGATATTGGATTATTAACATCAACAACAGGTAAGATATTAACATTAAACCATAAGGCACAAAATGTGCTTGCTTGACAATCCACAAAAAGTGGTTACAGAAATGTACCCTGGCAACTGGCACATATTTTGGGCCTCAGCACTAAAATTTGGAAATGCTGGTCTAAGTATTTATGAAATAATCAACACAATTTTTTTATTTATTAAAGGGACATGCCTAGCGCCATCTGTGGTCAAAGAATAGCAGTACAAACACGCAGGAGCACACATACTACGGTGGCTCAGAGAGACCACATTTCACAAGCCTAATACCAATTCTTATTTTGTGTGAGCAAACGGGCATTTCGGCGAGCGATGGCGACTTGGCAGCCGCTGTGAAGCCCGGCGCACAACGCCGAAAGACGAGCTAGCCAGAATTAGCTGGAGCAGCTAATAAGAGCGACTAGCGGGAGGAGCCCGAATCACGGGAGCTAGTGACGACCACCTGTAGGCCCCAGCTGTGGACACATTGGGTCCAACGCTCAATGCAATAACTACATTCTCGAAGTTGTCCTTTTGGGCATCCGTAGAAGGAAGATGGCGGCAAAAAATGGAAGCTTCCTACAGCCATGTAATATAATTAGTGATTACTACGATTATATATAAAAAAAAGTTTTTTTTTTGCATACTATTGACACAAATAGTACACCACTAAATGGCGCTAGAGATCACTGAATGCCCCTTTAAATGTCTTTTTAGTTGACAAGAGTAAATAGATTGTGCTGTCTCCCTTACCTGGAACTAATGAATAGGACTGTGGGCCGGCCACGCTGGCTCCTAGTTCCGCCCCGGTGCCGGGATTGGCCAAACTGTTCTTCATCTCGTCCAGTCCACCGGCGAGCGAGGCCATGGAGGAGTAATCCGACGTCTGGGCAGAAACAGGAAGTGGTGGAGGAAACTTAAGACATCACGACATTATCTGATAACTCGACACGCATTATTAGCGCAGCATTTCGACCCGGCTGCATGTTTCTGCTGCTTCCTTCTTCAGGACTCAGGTTTATGTTCAAACACACGCACACGCACGCACACACATGACCAGCAGAGAGTCTATTGATCTGTTTACAAAGACAAGGATTTACTCTACAACCAAGTCCAACAATTTATAACCACAGGATCAACTTGCTGTTTTTCTTTATCCATCTCTATTGCTCTCTCTGCTACACACACATACACAGTACAGAAGTACCGAAGTACACGGCTAACACAAAGCTTCTGGTCTTACAAGACAACATCACGAATAAGAACTGTGATCATCTCAGGACACGTTCACTCATCCAATACCTTTTCCATACACACACATTGCACAAGGTAAACCTTTAAGAAGAGTTTAGATGATGGGGAAACGTTTTTCATGTCAACCATTTTTAGTTTGCAAGCTTTCATTTCAGATCTTGTTCCAAATGTCTACACTTAAATGATACTTTGATACTGCTTAGCTTGCCAAAAGATAATCAAAATGTTTGAAGACATTTCTACAGGTCTGTTGCCAAAAACAGCGATCGATCGCGACCTTTAGATCATCTAGCTTCATAGACGCATATTTAGTTTTTTTTTTCCTCTCGACGTAAAGCTCCCCTCCTCCGCTTTCAGATACGTTGCGAGCGCAAATGGTTCCGCGGATACGTTGATTTGTAAAACATGCGTCATCTCTTGTCTCCTGCGTCACTCGCCTTTGTGACACAGCGCTTCCCCCTCCTCCACACATGGAAATATGCTAGCTACCGTAATATATGTGGAATCGAGGCAAAGCTCCGCTCCTCCGCTCTCAGAAACCGTTGGAATTACGTTGCCAGTACAAATAGTTCCGGAGTTACGGTACTTTTGAAGTTACATGGTTCAATGTTCAAAGAGCTTCATGCATAAATAAGGTTTTGCTAATAACTTCGTTGAAACGTCAACACTCATTGTGTTGCTGATATATTGTATTTATACTGCATTCACACTTAATACTTTTTTCCATGATTTTTTTAAATTGCTCTCTCTTGTGAAGTTAAACAAATACATAGACTATGTACAAAGTCTTATAAAACAGGCAAATGGTCAACCTTTAATTCATATATATGCTGTTGTAAGCATTAATGTTTTAAGGTACTGAAAAATAAGTTATTTACTCGTGATATATTTTTAAAATTAATCAGCCGATTAATCAGTTATCAATTAAAATAAATAAATGGAATAATCAATTTTCTTTTTCAAGCGTGATATTGATTCATAAAACCATGAATCGATTATTTTTTATATCTCATTTTCCCCATAAATTTACAAGAAAATATAAATTTAAAGGCCGATTTTTTTTAAAATCTTACTGTTTTCTTGAAATTTGCTGTTCACATGAATTTCAAAGTTTTTAGTTTTTTTTTTACATTTATGAAAGAAGCACTTTATGACTTTTCTTAATTGATATTGAATTAGAATTATGAAAACATTTTCATCTCATCCATACTGGTATCAATGTTTGTGTAACACAATCGATTTTAACGTGTTACTTTTGTTAATAAATAAATAATTTAACCAGGTACTGCCTCCACAAAATTTTGTTTGGAATTAAATGTTTGTGGAGTTTTTATTTATTTATTTTTTATCATGTCCTTTGTCTTTAAGAAGAATTGATGTTCCATAATTAATCAATATCGGATTGAACATCAGCCTTAAAAAAAAAAAATCTATGCCCAAATAATTATGACTGTAATTTCTTGTATTGTATGTGAATGTGTCTATGAAGAAACTTTTACAATCTATTTCCGTCTCAGTGGAGAAGAACTGTGTGCATGTGTGTGTTTGCAGATTGTTAACACTAACGACAGCGATCAGAATTTCCTTTCGATGATGAGGTGAGCGTTTTGCAGTGACCCTTTTAATACCCGGGAATTTGTTTGAGCCTGCAAAAGTGTAAGTGTGAGCGTGTGTTTGTGCTCACTGACCTCTTAAACACCCCTGCGCTCGTCAGCACACAACACAACCACTGGACTGTGACCTGCCAAATAAGAGCTTACCCCGCACACACATTCACGCACACACCTGCCCAGGCTTTCTCTCTCTCTCTTAAGACTTGACGCACATTTTAAGCTTCCTCTCTTAATGACTCCGATCTCACCTCCCCACGGCATTCACACATCGCACCTGTATTTTTTTTCTCGTTCCAGCAACTACTCCGAGTAAACCCGCCCCTACCCACTTCATTTCTTGGCTGCCGTCAGTCGTATTATAATAGTGTCTAATGAGTCCATGTATCCATGTCGGTGGGGGGGCCGGGCAGAGGCAGCAGTGGAGAAGAAGGGGACTGCTGTGGTAATTGGCCATGATGAAGTTTGGCCAGTGGAGTGACAGGCCCGCTAAGGAAGATGGATCATTCTCATTCGCCCCCGTAAATGTTGTCAATTCTGCCGCTCATACGGCACCATCAGCCCTCATCAAAGAGGAGGGACGCAGCTGCGGGGCCACGCAGGGATTTGGGCGTTAAGGGTGTGTGTGCGTGTGTTTGGGGGGGTTCACTGTGCGGGACGGTGGGTTAAAACAAATGGAGGCAATGGTGGATGTGACATCAGTGATTTTAGTTTCAGACTGGAAATGCCTTTCAGCACCTTGGAGAGATCTCATTTTTCAGCTGTTATGGAATACACTCGCTGTAAGGTACATCCTGCAACCTAAAAAAAAAGAAGACGTTTTTTGTTTGTGTAAGTAATTTAAAGTCACACATTTAGTGGGGGCGAGGTTCAATGCCAGAGTGGAGTGTAAGACTTTTTTCGTTTCTTTTTTGCCTTACAAGAATAAAGTGTAATTGCACATCCACTACAGTAGGTGGCAGTGGCCTTCACATTTATCTATGTATGTTTTTGTTTTGTTTTTCAGGCAATTTGATGCACTTCAAATCTTTTTTTCCTGCGAGAGACTAAAAAACATGTAATTAAGTGATTCTTTGTTGTAAGTTGATCAAGATTTCTTTCTTTTGTTTTCTTTAATGTTAATAAGGATACAATTTAAGAGATGTACTTGTACACAGTAAATTCTGTACAGTAAATTTGACTCTATTTAGAGTAAATTTGACTCTATTTGAAGTGGGACCAAATAGACTGGGTTTAAGAGTAATATTTACACTTGGAAGAGAGTAAAATAAAGAATTGGGGAAAAAAAGTCACTCAAGGGTTGAGGAATGTTCTAGGCTCAAATTTAAAATATAACTAAAATATCAATATTCAGAAGTGAATGAAGATTGTGTGGTGGCAAACGCTGATGACAGTCTAATGAAAGAGAATTCATCACAGCACTGTGACATCTTTGGTTAGTTGCCATTTTGGTAGCGAGGTCATGCTTTGGTCCACACCAGATATCACATCAATAAGTGATGAGCCTTAACCGACTTGCCGGCACAGACTCACACACGCACCTTGCCATGTTGCAGTCGTGCATTTGCATAATGGCATTTCCCCTTTTTCCCATTCGCCAAATTGCCCCCTATTTCTCCATGTCTGTCTTTGTCGCTCCCCCTCTCCACATTTTTGTGTTCTCCTGATGGAAAAGGCTTGACTGTAAACAAATACAATTCTCACAGATGGCCTGAGAAAGGGAGTGTGGGGAAGGAAATCATCAACAGGGCTGCAAAGGAATGCGCATTTCAGCTCACCTCTGCAGAGACTCTAATAGTTCCTAGATTTTGATTTACGCTCACAGGATCTTTCATTAGGAACATACGCCGGATGAGATCTACAACAAGATTTGCTTTAAAACACCTATAAATACCTCTCAATGTAATGAAGTACATTCTATACTATTGTGCAATATTTTAATAGGATTAATTAAAAATAAACATTGTTATTTTTATGATGGCATTTTTTTAAATATAGGTCTTGTGTCAGGTAAGAACATGTATCATGTGAGTCAGTCCAAATGTTTGACATCCAACATCTTTTAATACAGGCTATATTTTGACATGTTCTTAAATTGATAAAAAGTCATTTTTCCAACTTATTGATATACATGTATAATTATCTATTCACGAGGTACTAAAAAGCTTATGAGAAAACAAGAAAAAAAACCCGCTTTGTGGTTCTCTTTTTGGATACGGGACAGGCATTGGGACCCAGCGTGGTCTGGTTGGGTGGGAGGTGCCGTCATCTGAGCTGATTTATCACCTGACTAATGGGAAGTGATTGAAGGGAAATTCAAATGAACTCTGTCTGTCAAGCACACGTGCGGACACACCCTCCGCCACGAGCCCACAAATTAATTGCGCGGGGCTTAATAGACGGTGGTGAGAGGGAGAACAAGAATGAGGAAAAAAGATAAAGAAAAGGATGGATGAGTGTGTTTTGATGACACAGACAGAAATGGCTGTTTATGCCGGTCGTGAGCAGCAGATTTGTTTTTAAACACTAAAATGAGATTCTGCAAAAACAAACAAACAAACAAACAAACAAAAAACGATTTACTTAAATAGAGAAAGAATATTACAGGAGTCGTCAACATGTTTTAAAAATAGCTCACAATTGAAGGGACATAGGGATTTTCTAGGAATGTTGTAGAAGTGATCATTTGAAAATGGACACAGATTTGTAGAAATAAAGTATTGCATATTGATATTTACTTGCTATATGAAAATTTTGAGAATTAATTAACATGATATGTCTTCACATATTAAGTTAATATTATTAATAATAAACTAGGGATGTCAAAATTTGTGACTGAATTTTGAGTTAATTTAAATTTCCTTTAATACCACAAATATTTTAAACACGTGATTAATGACCGCCCTTTACTTGGAAAGCCTGTACTGGGGGAATTCCAGTTGCAACACAGCAGACACGTCCGCGTCAAAATTTAGCAGTAATGAATTTAACAATAATGCATATATTTATGGAGACTGGGGTCAAGTTGTATTTTCCAAGTTTAAAAATGTGCAGAATTTCACATGTTCATAAAAATGAAAAATGCACTGAGCTGTCACCAATGTCTTACAAATGCAATTATGCCATCTAGTGGCAGAAAAATGACCTCAACACTAGTCAATATCGTATATCATTTTAACTTTAACTAAATTTTATGAATTATTATGAAATTACTGTATCAATGACTAAAAGATGCAGCCATATTTATATTAGTTAAAAAAAAATCCCACTTTTTTGTTAACAAGAATATGAAAACAGGGAAAAATATTATTGTACATTTTATTGTACATTTAGAACAAATATAAAATTTGCGATGAATAGTGCGTTAGCTATTGAAGTCATGTGATTAATTACAATTAAAAAATTGAATCGCCTGACACCCCTAATAAAAACATAAGTAAATTTGTAATTTCAGAAGTGTTTATCAAACTGCTCAGCGCATTGATTAGCAGCCAAGAATTCGCTCTCAGTTTCAATAAGGTTCTACACCCCTGATATAGTACATTGCCAATAGAGTTGTCTAGGGCCGAGACTCATATACTGTATTTCCCCTACATGTCCACATATTTCCTCTCACCTACACGCAAAGCTCGAGGTCACACTAAAATCCCAAACTAACACTATATCGCATTTCAATGGTGGCCTCGCTATGCACATATTCACATTGGTCCCCACAAAGATAGAAAGACAAGAACCTGCACATACACACTCAACATCAACAGCAGGTCCAAAATCTTGTGGCATCTTTTAGCGAGGTCTGTCACAATACAGCATGACCCTCCTTGACCGCAAGACCACCACACACACATAAAAACACACACACACAAAGATCCGGGCCCAAAGAGGCTGAGCTGCGGCTGTCAGTGTTCAGCATATGACTGTCAATCATTCCCTTTGGGAAATTCAGGCTGGGAAAAATGGGAATGTGGTGGTGGTGGTGGGGGGGTAGTTGACTAGACCAGATGATAGAGGGGAGCGGAGGTAGAGGGACAGATCGGAATGTAGACTTCAATACGCGCGTGTGTGTGTGTGTGTGCACTCGCACTTCTTTGTAATCACAATGCGGCTCCTAAAGCCAGTCTGACCCCAGGGCGACCCGGCGTTTAACCGTCCCGTCTGCGAGCGGACCCCAGTGGCTTGACTTGGCTCAGGGAGGACATTGACCTATGAATCATGGGTATTATACTCTTGACTCGAAGTCTATTGAGCTCCTTCAGCCAATCCCTGCCGACCTCTCGCCCTGTGCCACTCCACTCTCAATGTTGGTCCGAAGCAAATGAATGGGCTAAAAAGGCCAACTCTGCCCTAAAGGTCTAAGGCTGCAGCCTATCTGTGTTTCTACATGGCATGATTCCACCAGTGTGTTTGTTCTCTTGCCCTTGACACTGATCAAGCCAATAAAAGTGAAAGAGGCATGTATTTAAAGGTGGGTCAAAAATAATTGCCATTTTGCGACTTTGGCAAATGTATTTCCTTAATATCAACGTGAGCAGTGCGCTTTAGAGGCATCTGACGGAATACAAATGCTTGCTTCTTGTTGTTTTGTTGTTACACCTGTCCATTCCGCTCACATTTACATTATTGTACGGCAGGCAAAGGGCGTGAGGTCAATTTAAATGCAGCAACATGATGCACACACATCTTGACGCAGTGTCTTTTTGTCTCTGCTCCATGCTGAATATTCCCAAGATGCATTGGTACGACGGAAGCTCTCTCACTATCAAAAGCGCCAATAAGTGCGGTCATACTCAGAGCCACAATTAACATTGAGCAAAATTACCTAAGCCAGTCAATAACTTGAAGCTTCTAGCAATGGAAATTATTTCATTTTTAAAAAGTCTTAGTGTATAGCAATACACAACTTATTGGAAACTAACTTAAAGTGGAGGTAAACCTTAAACATTTCTTGACAATAATACGTTATATTTGACCTCACTAGTCTAAACATGACATTCTGATTAATATTACATTTGTGGAATACGAGTTATGAAGCAAAAGCCAGCCATTTTAATCCATCTCAGGGGGCGGCCATTTTGCCACTCGCTGTCGACTGAAGATGACATCACAGTTGCTCAGGGCTAAGGCAATGATCACAGCTCACCTGTTTTCTGAAGCTGAGCTGTGATTGGTTGTCACCTGAGACCTTTGAGCAACATTAATGTCATCTTCAATTGACAGCAAATGGCAAAATGGCCGCCCCCTGAGATGGATAAAAACGGCTGGATTTTGCTGCTTAACTCATATTCCACAAATGTAATATTAATCAGAATGTCATGTTTAGACTAGTGAGGTCACATATAACATTATTGACAAGAATTTCTTATTTAATTTTTTGCATTAGGTAAAGTAGCAGCCATTTTTACACAGTCACGTGATCATCGTGACGTATTGCGTACTGTAAACACACGTAAAATCACATGGCTTTGAAAGACTACAAGGACAGTCACAAGGAATGTTTGTGTCCCGTGACCGGATAATGGTCCTGCCCAGGGTATGTTCTTATTTTGATTCTTAAAGGTATTAAGTATAAAGCCCTTCCACGGTTAACTTTAGGCATATAATAATTAAATCTTACCTTTGACACCATGGCGATGTAAATTTTTTAAATGAAATATGAGGTATTTTGTCGGCTCTTTTTCTAACGTGGAAGCAAAACGCCCGGTTCGGTAAAACCCCGCCTCACCCTGTGTGGTTGCCGCGCCAGCTCTCGCCCGAGCCGGCTGCTGGAGAGCTGCCTTCGAGCACTCCTCTGAATTGAAACAAAATGGCACCTTGCCGCAATAAATCGTAGTGGAGGAGGAGGGAAGGAGAGGGAAGAAGAGAAAGGAAAGTAGGAGAAGAAGAAAAAACCTGAGTGGGACACAAACCCAGAACCTTCTGAACCTTTAGAGGATGAGCACACTAACCACTTCACCATTAGTTCAGTTAGGTTAATCAGCGCAGAAATTTGGTCAACGGAATTTAAGATGGCAAATTGTCATTGCACT
Organism: Leptonotus elevatus; assembly: GCF_054856555.1. NCBI lineage: Eukaryota > Metazoa > Chordata > Actinopteri > Syngnathiformes > Syngnathidae > Leptonotus > Leptonotus elevatus. Next base: position 12,255,634 of record NC_141246.1, read on the forward strand.
TTGGCATTGCAGATGGGAAGGATAATTGATTACTTTGAAATCATTTGGATAGAACGTTTACTGATAAAGGCTACTTTTATCACTATCCTTGCGAGTAAGGAGGTCTCAGGGAAAGTGGGCGTGTTTGGTCCGCATAGGCGGTGCGGGGGTGGGTCCGCACCTCATGACATCATAGAGTGAGCACCTGCTCGTTTTCTCAGTTTGGGAGGGGCTGGTGCTTGGAGAGCAGAATGACCTAGAATTTCTCATAGAGGGGCGAATGGAGGAGAACACCACTTTGGTGATGTTTTTGGTGAGGAATTAGCATTTTAACATGGCTAAAAGCTCCCGAAAGTGGATTTTTCACGTTACTGTCCCTTTAAAAAAAAAAAAATCAATTCAAAGAATGTATTATTCCAAGCATAAGTATTTCACGTGTCTGTAGTGTAGATTATTTTGCGATGTGATGGCATTAGGTCGCTTAAATACCAACCATAACCCTTTCAAAATAATAGTATTAAACATGAATGAATCCATGATTGATTGCTAGCTCTCCTCATAGTTTACCAAACAAGCCAAATGGCCATTCCAAGTAGGCAAAATAAACGAGAGTGGTACAGTCCAACTGGCCTGTGACGGACCTGTCCCCCAAACCCTACACTGGGCCACGCCCTTACCTTGCCAGGGTCTGGGCTCGCATAGAGGTCAGAGCTGGATTGGATTGGACAGGATGGCTGTCTGTCAAACAGGCGGTCCAATACCTCGATCTGCTGCGGCGAGAACAGCTCCCCTCTCATCTGCTTCCTGAGGAAGTCCCGCCCACTGTGGCTGTGCCCATTGGCCAGCGGCGACTCCTGCAGACCTAAAAGGGGCCGAGGAAAAGTCGATGTTGAGAAGCGCTGCAGACAGAGAGGCTATTTACAGGAGGGAATTCAAGAGGGATATGAGTAGGGTGTTAGTGGTTCCGGTCTGGATATCAGATTGGGAAATTTGAAGAAAAGTAGGTAGAGAGAGGTAGCTGATAAAATAAATCTCTGCAAAGGAATTTAATGAACCTCAGCGGGATGATTTCAAACCTTCGATTGCGGAGACTGCAAGAAAATGCTTTACAAATGCAAGCCATTACCAGGCAAACGCTGTCTCTCCTTTTTGATCTCTCAGCAGCGCACCTCGCACCTCTCTCTTCTCCATCATTCTGCTCGCATCACCCATACACAGCCCGACACCGAAATATATATTGCCATGGTATCAGTATTAGACAGTGAGCTCTCGTATCCTGCAGTTATTGCAAGGCTGAAGAACTGAACGAGACAATTATAAGAACTCTGAAAAGTCGTAGCCCGCAAATGATTAGAAAAGGGAGAACCAGAGAAATAGATAAGAGAAAAAGGGGAAAGGTGGGGATGAGGGTGAAAATCCCTCCCCGCTATAGAGCCAATTCATTGCTCCAAACTGTTCCTGAGTGCCTATTTTAGTCTTGGGGTCACTGTGTGTGAGTGTGTTTGTTCGGTGGGGATGTGACAGACGGGCAGCGAAGGGGGCTTGGGGAGACTCAAATATTTCTTTCTTCGATTCAGACAGAAAATGCATTTGAGCAGTCGCAGCTGGAAGAATAACAATTGAGCGTGGGGTTGCAAAAAAAAAGAAGAAGAAGAAGAAGCTTTGAGAGAAAATAATTTGTCTGGTCCTTGTTTCTATTGGGTAGGATAACCACACACTCATCACAGTGAATGCTAAAATATGCAAATATGTGAACATCACAGGGTGTCTCTCTCTAAACTTCCTCATTCTATTTTGTTTGAAGTATCATTCGGACAAACATGAGGCCATCAGAATTTGGCAGCTTAACCTTTGCGGTTTTTGTAAGCCTATCGATGCCCTGACCACGGCTCGCCAATTGCCATTAGAGCAGCGTCGCAAAACTGTCCCCGACTGCAGTCCAAGAATTATCGACATCGCACTACTCCAATGCTTAGTACAATTTACGAAAGGCTGCTACTACCAACTGTTGAAAACGCTAAACTCCTGGAGTAGGCACTCTCGCAAAGCCAGCAAAAGTCTATCCTGACCTCTCAGCATCAACAGAAGCTCATTCCAGCCAATGCAACAGAGAGTAATTTACTTTTTTCCAAGCTGACTTCAGGTTGTTGAGCATCTTAGTCTGAAGTAAAGTTCATATGAAATACAGAAAGCCAAATCGGTTAAAGTGATTTACGCAAGTCGAAATGACGGTTATGTTTTGATTGCACCTTTTTGTTCAACTATTTCCTTGGCGGGAAGGCATTCTTATTATTTAGCACTTTATTGAACATCAAAAGTTATAAACTGACCCCAGCCCAAATACTAATCTTAAACTTCCAGGCAGTGCGCTCCCTGTTGGAGACACGTGGCACAGCACCTATCCCCATTCAGGACATCTTTTGACTCCAACTTTTGAACCCAATGGCCTACCTAGACAGTCATAAGAAATGTCGACTACACCATTGTCAGGGCCCCTGAACACGCTAAACGTGAGCGCCATTTCGACCACTTTCAACTTTCAAATATCAGTTTAGTTAGCTCCGCCTTCACCCCGACTTACTGAGGGTTGAGTGTTTGTAATTTTTATGCTTCATAAAGCGCTAAAAAAAGTCATAAGAAGGCACATCATCCACAAATTATTATTATTATTATTATTTAAGTATTAAAACAGTTTTATTAAAAAATAAAATAAAAAAAAGAAGGCGCTTAGAATCCATGTGGGCGGAGTCAAACAACGTGGCGTCATAAGACGGCACATCATCCACAAATTTGGTTTAAAACAAAAATGTATTAAAACCCTTTTGTTAAAAAAAAAGAAAGAAGGTGCTTAGAATCCATGTGGGCGGAGTCAAACATTGAGGTCCACCCCACGCTTCGAAATGTTCTCTGCAGCCAGGTTTTACTGACAAATGAGGCTGAATGGAACACACTACTGTGCTGCACCCAGCAGAGGCGCCTTTCATTCAGTCTCAACTAGTTCTAAAGAATTAGAAGAAGAATGAAGAATATGACACCTCTCAACAAAAAAAAGGCAAAAGTTAAAAAATATATATATAAAAAATACAGTCCTTTTTTGGGGGGGGATAACATTATTTGTGTACTTTATAAGCCAAGACCAGAAAGTTTGCAATGAACTACTGGTTTGCAGACTTGATACCAACTCAAGGGTCAGTTTTACTGTCTAACAGACACAAACCTCTGTCAGCATCATTCTTGGTGGCTCAACCTCACAATATAGTGCTGCCGAGAAGAAAAAAAAAAAAGTCACCATACCTTCAGTACACAAAACCCCTTTCATCTACTCGGACAAACACACTCCTCGATCATAATCTCTCTTTCTCCACTACTTCTCGGCATAACACACACAAGCGTGGGTGCAGTGTGGGTGTAAGGTCCGCAGGTCTCTGGTGGTGACAGACCAATCAGGGTGGAGATAAAGCCAGTATGATGCTTTAGCCTGGTAACCCACGGCGACCCATTTAATCCCGTCGGCCGGTCCACATGATGGAATTCAATTGATCAATCATGTAGCTCTGATGGCACCATTTCAGCCAGCTTATTGCTTTCTGCTGTCTCTCCGTCACTCACTCGCACACATACAAATAGACATTCTGGCCCAGATTGTGCATCCGCAAAGCACCAGACAAAAGGGAGCGCTTGGAGAAACAACACAAACTACAAGTAAGAACTAAGCTTTGTATTTATGATGATCAATAATGTCTATTCATCTGGATGAGTGTGTGTGCGTCCAAGTGTTTGTGAGGCTGGACGGGTGGGTGCGTGGCTTGATATCCGGCTGCTTTCATTGTATCCATGGATGGGTAAAGAAACTCATTGCCGTGACGGGTTAAATCCTATTCACCGCTGGACACGCACACACACGCGCACACACACACACACACAGCTGCCTCTATCTCTGTGAGTCCGTCTCAGAAGGGAAGTGTTTCTCTTCCCTCTTCTTCAGAGCAGAACAAAACAAACAATGAGCCATTATTGTTCTATCCTCTGCCTTTTCCTCTCTCTTCCGCCTCCTTTCCCCCTCTTCCTCCCTCTGTCATCCTTGTCACCCGCTTTTGACTTTTTTTTTTGTGCCAACAACCTCACGCTACAATGAGTATCACGATACAGGGGTTACGATACAATATGTTTCACGATACACATGTATACATGTCAAAAATGGTTTCTTCTAAAGATAGCTGTGTTTTTCTGATTCTCAATTCTCTTTATGGGTCAATTTGACCCAATTTTCTGGGTTGTTTTATAAAAAATGACTCAATTTTTGACACATAATTGGGTCAAACTAACCCAACCCATTTTGTATATAACAAGTTGCCCTTGTTATATACGATCTTTTTTTTTTTTTTTTACATTTTTTGCGCAAGATTTTTTATTTTTTATTATTATTATTTTTTATTATTATTATTATTATTATTTTTTTTTTTATTCTGCACAAATCAACCCAGAAAGTTGGGTCAGATTGACCCAAGTAGAGGATCAGAGTCATTAGACCCAATTTCCTGGGTTGTTTTATAGAAAATGACTCACGTTTTGACTCAAACTTGGGTCCAATTAACCCAAGTAGAGGATTTGTCTATTCTTGACCCATAATTGTTTTAGTTTTTTTACCCAAATGTTTTTAGAGTGTACGTGTAAGGACCTCTATCACCTGTATGTTGCTGAAGGATGGAATAATGCGTCTACTTAAAATGAGCGTGTCAACATCCCGTCTATATAATATCTGGGCCTGAACACAAAGCTGATACACATATAGGAATTCCACTGTAAAAAATTGGGAGTGATATTGAAGTCCTAATAAAGTTTTTTCACTCAATTTGAAAGTAAATTTTACAAGGAGAGCTTTGAGTACACTTACCAGTTTAATAAAAAAATGAAAAAATTCTCAAGCATTGAGGAACGAACTTATGACCTTCAGCTTGGGAGACAGCCATACCATTTTTGCTGTTTGCCACTGTAATGCATTGCTGGAGTGTCCAAAATGAGATCAAAAAGGGTCTTGGAGGTACGAGGATTCCACCTGACACCAACAATATACTAACACACAGCATGAGCTGCATGGCTCAGGTGGTACAGTGGTTGGTACCCTCGATCCTCAACTCTTGAGTAGCTTTTCTTTCTTTCTTTCTACACAAATAAACTGGTAAAATTTACTCAAAACTCTACTTGTTAAATTTATTAAGAATTTTTGATTGAAAATAAACATTCCTGTTTTTTTCAAGTAAATACTACTCATTGGTTTTTGTTGTTGTTGTTGTTGTTGTTTTTTACAGTGCACAGAGATCTTAAATAATATTTTTTGAACCAATTAAATGCAACTGGGCAATTTTCTGTAACACACCAGATGATTTCTGATGGGGCACAAATGTGCAACACAGTGGTTGGGAATCACTGACATGAACGGCACAAAGGCTGTGAATGTGACCTCACCGTGCCAGCTTGTGCATGTGAGTGTGCATGCCCTTTCTCAACTCCAGTGATCAAAGAGGTTTTTTTGGGGGGGGGGGGGCACTAGAGGAACTCAGGGTGAAGGGCAGAGATTCCCTCCCTCTTCTCCTCCATCCTCCCCTCTTAACTGCACCACCTCATGCTCATTCCCAGCATCTTTTATCCGGTAAGCTGTTGCGCGTCACAGTGGATGCACAGGGGGTTCAAAGGTCAATTTGCCGTGCTGGTTTAATAATCCTACTAAAATGATTTGGTTTAAAATTTTGTTTTAAGCAACAGCTAGATGTAATTTCCTCATTGTCTATTTACTCAAAAAGTGTTTTCCATGTGTCCCAAGGAAGAAAAAAAATACACACACACACACACCTTGTAAGATAATAGGTCAAGATACAATAGTCCCCTTTCGGCCCCACAAGTCAAGTTCTTCCATTCAATCCCATTCATCTATATTCTGCTCTCCGCCACCCTAAACCCATCTCCCCCCAACCCATACTTCCCCTTGCTTTGGTTGGAGGGGCACAGGTCATCACAGGGCTTTACCCCCCCACCCCCAACCCCGCTCACACACACACACACACACACACACACACACACACACACACACACACACACACACACACACACACACACACATGTTTGTTTTACTATTTTTGTGGGACCATCTCATTGACATAATGCATTTCCTAGCCCCTTCCCCTAACCCCAACCATCAAAAATTATTGCCTACCCCTACCTATTCCTTACCCTAACCTAAACTGTAAAACCAAGTCTTGACCCTCAAAAAGAGGTCTAAACTTGCGGGGTCCAGCAAAATGGCCCCACATGGACGGGTGGGCCCCCACAACTCTGTGAAATCCCGAAATGTTGGCCCCCACTATGTAACAAGACCACACAGATACACACACACAAACTTTCTTTCTTGTGGCTGTTGTGTGCAGATGTAGCAGGTGCAGATTAATTTGGAGCATAGAAACAACACAAAATATATTTTAGAATTTCCTGCACTCAAGTTTATCGCACTCTCTGATTAATTCAACTTCTCAAATGTGGATACAACATCAATTTATTTTAGATTCATTCATTTTAATGGTGCAATCTGAATTTGTTAATTCACTAGTGATAAATACATTAACAGTAATCTTAATTTTGCTTCTAACCACAGAAAATATTTTCTTTTTAGTTTAAAATGGCGTACCTTAACTAGCAGCTATGGTTGTTTTTAAAGTGCTTTATAAATGAAGTTGAGTTGAAATGATAATTCTGCTTGGGATTGTGGCCAAAGGTAGAATCCTGGTCTCTTATTGCGACTATTAGTGCGGTAAATAGTAAACACTTGTCGTGGCAAAAGCCGCATGCTAATCTAGCGATTAGCGGTATGTCACACATTGGTTGCCATGACTACCACAACTTCTTCTTCTTCTTCTTCTTCTTCTTCCTCTTCTTTTTCTTCTTGAACAAAGCAAGCCTCGTCGGTATTTAATAACTTTAAATTTACTGTCTGATTAGACCTTTTGGTTTTGTGTTTGTTGTTGTTTTGTTTTGTGTGTTTTCTTTTTCTTGTGTCTTGTTTGACAGCACCGTTCTGGTTTGTGTGCTCAGTTTGAATTGGATGTTGGAGTTTGAATTAATAAAGAAAGCCCAAAAAATAAATAAAATTACCTTATTAGGTGGCTGCCATCGGTAAACCCAAAAAAGTATTTGCCATCAGCCAAAAGAAAGTCAACACAATTAGTGAATAGGGATCATGCCAGTCTGAGCTCTAATTTTAAAATATTATAATATATATATATATATATATATATATAAGTCGTACCTGAGTATAAGTCAAAGGACCAGCCAATCTATGAAAAAAAGTTCCAAAAACGCACTTGGTAAAAAAAAAAAATTCAGCTAAATACAGTCTTGAAAATGGCGCCTTAAATAATATTTTAAAATGTATTGTTATTGTTGAGTAGTTAGGTACTTCCTTTTTTGTCTCCATTCATGTATTGTACTTTCAAATGTCTCCCTGGCCAAACATATGGGTGCCAGACTAAATAATTGTATCTTGTTTGCGTTTGTCTATGTCTACCCATGTCGCTGCATGCTGTTCCTCCTGTCGCCCCTCGCTGTGCGTGCGTGTCATTATCCGGCGGGGGTTGCTCTAATGGAAGCTGTGATTAGCAATGCTGTTAATTAGACCGCAGAGTCAACCAGGCAGACCTCTGCTGCAGCAAGGCTGGTGGCACATGCAATGCGCGCGTTACGCCTCCTGGATGTTTCAGTGAAACGTGCCATTCGAATTTGAAAGTTCAGTCAAACAATCGGCATGATGCACATAAAGAGCAACGTGGAACAATAACGCTCCTAATTAGATTACAACGTCCGTACTTGAGTCTTTGCCACAGTCGCGAGGGTACGCATAATAGTTCATCCATACAACATGACATTTATTATTCGTGTCAAAGAAACACAGTCTCCGACTAAAAGATCCCAATTATGGCTCATTTTCACTGCAGATATTGTCAGCTCAACAAAAGCACAGATATTCAATGGTAACATAATGAGGATGGCTCTGTTCCCTGTAAATGAAGTCTGTTTGACGCCATGCAGAACTGAAACTGTGTGGACACAGTATGATGATAATTATTGGACTGAATTTTTTAATTTTTTTTGCAAACAATCAATAACTTGTTAAATATCCAAGTGTGCCCGGGCTTACAAATTAGTCGACGAGTTGAGGAGCAATTTTACTACTCCGCGTCAGCCTTTCAAGTTTGAAGTCAACTAACCCTTAATCTTTTGGCATCTCGTGTTCCAATCAGCCCATATAAAGAGGATTTTCGACGATAACGCTTATATGGGCCTACGTGGGTAAGAGAGTACAGAAATAAAGTGGTTGTGGATGAGAATGGTGGTTAGCCTTGCTAGCTTCGGCTGTGCTGATCACAGCTTGACTGAAAATCTTCATATCAGCGGGACCAAAAATATTTTTACTAAAAATTGGACTCGTAGTACAGTCGCTTGCAAAATATGCAAGTCTAAGCATGAGTGAAATAGAAATAGTGAGATTATTTCTTCTTCTACTTCTTCTTCTTCTTCTTCCTCTTCTTCTTATTCTTCTTCAGCCAGCTCAAGCATTTTTATTAGTTGTTTTATTAAAGAATCTCGTGCAGTTTGTCACTTTTTTTTTTTTACTCGCGACTGCCATCTCTGGCCCAAAGCGTAACTGCAGCATCTGTACGTGCGAGTACGTGCACGGTCTTAAAGCGACAGCCGCAGTTGACAAATGAAGACATGACTTCAAATGAGGTAAGAAAAACTCTGTGGAGTGTGAGGGTGCAGGGAAGATAAAAGCTGATAGATGCAGTCAGAGTAAAACAGTCAGGGCTCTTTGTACTCATCTGGGCATTGGTGGAGTATGCATGGTATAGAAAAAGCTTTAATATGACCTTTTAAAACCGCACAATGCACCTTTAATGAATTAACAAAATTTAACAAAAATGTCCGCATTAAACACAAATCGAAAAGAAATATCAAAGTGCGGTTTACAAGGCACCGAAACATGAACATGATCATCATGCACAGGACTCCCACTAGTTACAACAACTACATTCAGTATAATGGTGAGAGGAATTTTGAATTACTTGTCTGTTCCGTCAAAATGTGAAACTGGATTTCGACACAAAAAACATTGGAGACCGCTAATACTGTGCTGAAAAAATATCATCAATGTTATCAATTAATCGGCTTCGGCTAAACTTTCATCACATTATAGTTTACCGCAAAAAATCTTGAGTCATTCATCTTCAATTTGTCAGCTATGTGGCATCATCAGGTTTTTGGCTGTGTGGTCCTGATCTTGTATGCTGATGATGCGTAACAAGCCTGTAACCTAACCTGCGTCTTTCCTTGTTAGATGCTGCAATGTTTTACTGCACAATTTAATAGCCTACGCGAATGGTAAACGGACAGAACTACTCGACACCATATGAGCTGTAAAAGCGGCCTTTAAGAGCTAATAAGTTTGAACTTTGGTTGACACGTTAGAGAGGTAAATATGCTTATTTTTGTAGTGACGTACCTGCACTACGGGGTCTTGTAGAGTGACGTTACGAAATGGCAAAATAAAATAAAGCTTCCTAATATGAGTCTGAAATTAATACCTAGCTGACAGTGTAAATCAAAATTGGTATTTTCTTTTTCCCCAAAGGCAGAATTTTCAAAACAGCTCCAGTGTTGAACCTCATTAGATTGTGCATGTGTAGCTAGCGTTTTGCCGGCGCATGTGTGTGTGTGTATGGGTGGATGGTGTGCGGATGGCAGCCCCCAGTGGTGTTTGCCAACCCTCGAACCCCCCTGTTAAGACATCTGGTCCTGTCTCATTTACCGTAGGAGTCTGTCTGTATGATGGCTTTTTAATGCCACTGACATAACCACACACACACACACTCGCAAACACGCTCACACACATGCACGTCAGCATACGGTAACGTGTGCAGTACGCGAACGCCCTCACACAGGCTCCCACAAACAACATTGATCAAGAGTGAAAACGATTGGGATCAATAGCATATGAATAAACTTCCTCTTTAATGGCTCTCCAGCAGGGTTTGTGAATGAAGATGTTCGGTGTTGTTGTTCAGGTGTTGCACGTGCACACGCATCTGTCATTGATCGTCACGCGCACAGTCATTCCCAATTGGGATTTTCCTACTGGAAAGGAAATGAGGGCGATTCTGAGCCTAACTCTAATGTATTTATGTTTTGAAAATACATGTGTGAGCAGAATAAGTAAGCATACAAGGCTGTGAGCATATACACATACAAACGTTCCGTCTTAAACTCACCTTCATCCCTCTTCCTCTTCCCAACATCAGCAGCTGAGCTGATACCCAGAATGCCGCTGATGGAGTACGAAGAGCCGGCAGAGTCGTTGGTCACCGCAGAGACTTGCGTAGCGGCTACTGATGTCGCTGTAGGCAAAGAAAGTTCAACTGGTTGGCAGTTTGTCATTCTGAGATGACGATCTCAGCAGGAAATTGTGTCGGATCCTCATAAAAGGGTTTAAAGTCACTGTAAAGTGAAAATAAAAATGTCGGATCAATTTGACACACCACAGAGAAGAGTGTTAGGACTGCCAAATACGACTGAATACAATTTTTTAAAAAGCAAGTATACAAAATAAGGCTTCAAAATTGTGAAAAATCAAGATGGTCTCTCAGACCTCATCTGTCACTATAAACGGTGGTTGGGTCACCTATATGTCTGAGCCACAAAAATACATCCAATATATTCCATGCAGTCGCCGCAGGGCTTTTCTACGCTGCGACTAGAGGCGATAGCGACCTGCTAGCTTGCGGGCTAACAGCTTCCAGGAAATGCGGACTGGCAACGGGGTCATCCAATACGTAACCGCCTCGCTTGGTGATGTGCGTAAGTCCACATGGCAGAGACACTTCAGGGAATGTAAACAGTTTATTAAACACAGCAGCATGTGTTATTCTTCCACCTTCGCTTACATTGTCACTTTTGAGGACATGTACTTCCTGCTAGTTATAAACCCAACAATACTTAGCAGTTCATCTTTATACATTAGCCCAAATAACACAAAATACATATTTGGGAATTTAATTAACAATGAGGTGTTGTGTAAATTGTGGCATTCAGGGAAGATGCTTTTTTTGTGGGGGTTGTAGACATAGCTAGCTAGCTAACTGCACACTGTAGTAAGAGCAAGGACCTTGTAATAAAAGCAAATTAATTTACAGTTGTGCAGGAAAAGCACTGACGTGAGAAAGCACTCGAGCCTGATTCATGCTGAAAAGTCCAAATGTATCACTTGGCTACGTTTTCGCCATGCCTGAAAAATCTGGCCAACTGAAAGCATGAAACGTAGCTTAACGTTATGGGCTCTATATTTGTAAACTTGAGTGTAAAAGCCGACTCATCCTGATTTCCATTCTGATCCATCCTGATTTAGCCAACCCTTGCGGTTCCTTATGAACTTATTTTGCTTGTCTCAAATTCCACCATCTTCGACTTGTGACACTACACTATTTCATTCCTATGTCTCTCACTTTGCTAAGTTAACATGCCTATGAAGACTAAACACTAGCAAGAACAAATCTCAGTGGGAGTTTGTGGGGGACTCTTGTCAGTATTTGTCTCTCCCTCTCGCCCCCCCCCCCCCCCAGCCCCCCGAGGGGGAGGCAAGTTCTTCACCGATCGACACAGCAACAACATACTTGTCATTCCTTTAGACACACACACACATACACAACATACAGTCACTCATGCCTGCTCTCCTTATCTGTGCCCTCATAAGCAAGCGAGGGGCTGAGTGACAGTATGGTATCTTATGAGGGACAGAAAGGTGAGGAGAAAGACATCCTAATCCGCTCTCCCTGAAGACACCCACAGAACTACCCCAACAACACACGACAGGAACTAGAAGGGGAAGTTTAAAAACACACACAAACCCCCCCACACACACACACACCTTCACCAACAACAGGGAGAAGATAATGAATGCATATCCCACCTTTTCCTATCAGTTGATTTAGCACTTCAATTATCTGATTTTCCTTTCTCTTCCTCTCCACTGTTTTTCGTTTTATCTGAATGTAATGCTTTTATTCTGCAAATCCAAATGTTCAATTTTCCGCCTGGGAGTGGGACCCATTTATCTGGATAATCTGCAAGCGTGTGAGTATGTGTGTATCAGTATGCGTGTGCGGGTGTGTGTAAAAGCAAGAACCGGGAAGCAGCGCACATGAAAATTAATTTAGATTAATAGAGGATGCGTGATTATGAAGATATGAGAGACACTGAAACACAATCCAGTGCCTGAAAGAGCTGCGAGGGCGACGGAGAGGGGAGGAAAGGCTCTCATATTTGTTTTCAAGTGAGATAGTCAGTGATGCTCGCATGTATTGCTTCAGTCTATAGCATGATTGGACACGATAAAGTGATTTTATTGTATGATTTTCATCATTACTTAACTTTTGTGAGTAAATGACACGTATATCACAGGTAATGCTACCTTAGTTCCTCAAAAAATTGAAGATTCATCATGAATGGTCCACTAGGGTGCCAAAAAATACGTTTATTTTAATGCTAATCTTGAAAGACTGCACATTGAGAGAAGTGCGCCCTAAAGCACTATAATGACCGAACTTTTAGGTGCAATTCATCGATTCAGTGACAACGCACATACTCACCCACATACAAAAAAAAAAAAAAGAGCAATGATGATGACATTACCGAATGAACAATACTGAGCTCTTTAAGAAAAAAATATATAATAATTAGAAATTAGAAGAATAGAAAATTGCCATGAATTTCATGCTACTATTTTAAGGAAAAATGCTATATTGGAATATAGGTGTTTCTTTTAAATGATCTGTGATTGTTTTTTTCTTTTGGTTTTTTTTGGTGGGGGGGGTATGTATCAAAATTACTGGTGGTATCGGTACTTGGTATCGGTAACCAGTAACGACCAGTAACAGAATCCTAATTTATTTATTTTTGTGCATTTTCTGCACTTATTTGAAATAATACCAGAATAGCTTAGTTATTTTTTAATCCATTTTATTTTTTGATCAGGGACAGATACCACAAGTTTCTTTCTGTCCCCTTTCATTTTTTTTTTTAAAGAATGAAATTTGAAAAATTTAATTTAATTGAATTGAATGTCCTCTTTTGGAACAAAGAAATGGAAATGATTGTCTTTTGTCTTATGTCTTATATCTTTTAAAATCCAATTAATCAACAAAATAATCAACAGTTTAATTGATAATTAAAGTAATAAAATAAAAGTTAATTGCAAACAAATTTCCCTACAGTGGTGCAAATAAAAATTTGCTTTATTTATTCCGATTTGTTCAATATTCAATGACACTGAGAGGAGGCTTTTTATTTGTCATTCAAAAAACATAAACCTAAATGCAAATGTGCATGTTTATTTCTTTCAGTATGACTCATTTTATAACTTCTGGTGTGGACGCCTTCTTTTTCAGTGTAATATTTAACAGTCATATGTCCATTAGTGTAAGTACCCTCTTTTTTATGTTTAGAAAATCATATGCTACCAAAACTAGCAACTATTACGTGAACAAATAGTTTTGTAAACAAACACTAATTACATTTTTTTTTTAAGTTATGTGCTTTAATGCAAGCTCCTCCTGAGACTTGAAGGTAATATCAGTGCTGCTGTAAAACGTGCTTTGCCAGATAGAAGCAAGATTGCCAGTCAGGCGGCCTACCTAAATTGTGAACGGCTACTGAGCCCGTTTGGCCCGGCGGCTGCTGAACCTTGGTCCGAATGATCCTGCAGGAGGAGAGAGGGAGACATTAGTGTGTGTGAAGTGGTCATTTGTGTGTGTGAAAAAGAGAGAGAGAGGCATGGAGGACATGAGAACATGACCGTCGTGGGAGCCACGCTGTGTGTAAAGCACGCAAGTGTGCGTGGGCGTGCATGCGCGGAGAGGCTGGCGGCCGGCTGACATGGCAGAGGGGCCTCACACTTCCTGCTTGGCTGCTCATGCAAGCCCCTTTCTTCCTCTTTCCTCGCCTTTCTTTTCCTTTCCTCCCTAACTCCTCTCCATCCTGTCCCCGTCTTCCCTTCCCTTCCCTCCCTTTCCCTTTCTCTCCTTCTTCTTTTGTGTCCGGTATTCCCCTTATTCCTGCGCACCTTTTGTCTGCCTCTTTTGCTCAGTGCTTCTCTCTCCTATTTCGCTGTCCCTCCCTCTTCTCTGGCTCTGTGCATGCTCAAGGGAGAGCCTTGTCATTGTATCATCGTGTTGAACCACTGAGCTGCAGCCACTTCATACATATGGAGACCCGGGGCCTCTTAACTAGGCTTAGTCTCGTACCTGGAATATATAGACACAACACACTGTATTACACTAAATGACCATGCCCATGTTGTCACTACTACCTGTGAATATAAAGTAAAATATACACAAACATGTATTAGTACCTGTTGATGGAGCTGACACTGGGCACGCTGTCGTTGTCGCACACTCTCTCGGCCAGGAGCCTGTCCCGGATCTCCCAGGCAAACATGGTGGGGTTTTGGCGTTTGTAATCGGCAATCTTGTCGACCACTTTGGGTGTAGCAACCTTTGGTTTGGATCCTCCGATGACACCTGGCCGAATACTGCCCGTTTCATAGTACCTGGTAAAGCAAAGAGGATGCTCGCTTTGGTTTGGTTATGATGCAAGAGTTGAAGTCTGTTCGGTAATTAATTAGTTTGGTTATTTTGCACTTTTGCATGATTGACAAAATCCATCAAGGCCCATCACCCAGATGTGTTGGATGTTGTGGTCACATCCATAATTTTCAATGAATCATAGAACCTTGTTTAAGAGATTTATAGATGTGATTGTTTTTGTTTGTATTTTATCGGATATTTGAGATTAACTGAATCAAAACTAGTAAAATGGCAATAAACTGCACTCAACAATATTGCGCAAGCGCTATGCTACTGTAACGTGAGGGTTTGTTGGTGGTTAATGGAACACTCTTTATAAATGTAGAAAGCAGGATGGAGACGGATTTCTTCTGGAACGCGGTTTACTACTCACACACGCAGCGACAGCGACAACACTTCCTGACAACTCCTCAGCTGACCAACACTAACCAATCAGGAGCTAGCAAACTTTAGGTAAATGCAAGTGAATGAGAACAGCAGATTCAACACATCAATTTGGCAACTTATATATATATATATATATATATAATTCTGGAAACATAAATGTATAAGCAAATAGATTTTTAACTAATTAACTTAAATCTTACTTATTTCTGAACCTTACACTACCATAAACGAGGACGTAAAAAAAAAAATCAGGCTGGAATTTTATATTTTCATGAATGTTCAGTAATACTGAAAATAATAACAAATGGGATCTTTGCAAGTAATCTCCCATTTTGCCAAGATACCACTCCTTTTTGAAAAAAAAGTGTTATTCTACACACGTTGTTTACAGACTTGCTCAAACTAACCATCAAAAACCTATACAGCGTCTTTGTAAGTCCTCCTCCAAAGCACCAAGCAGCAAATTAGAGACATTTTATGTATGCTTGTTTTTACATGATTCACAGCTATGAAGGGTTAAGTCAATATTTTTCCTAGCATTTTGATTACATCAGAGATTCTATAAATTATCATTATGCTAATAAACAACCTTCGGTAGTCATAGAATAGAAGTGTGATAATGCATGAATGTTAGTATGAACATTTCTGGTTATTTAAGAAAAAAAAAACCAAACTCTAACATTGAGTTATATGTGTGAGTTCTCTATTTTTTATTTATTTATTTATTTACTGTATGGCATTATTAGTGTAAAAAAAAAAAAGACAAACAAAAGTGGCTTTCTGCTTCAGATTTACAAAGAAGCACAAAAAAGCTCACAGTGTCAATGAAGAGTTGCTCAATGTTGTGGGTAGCTTTACCATATCACCTCGTATAAAATGGAATATAGTCATCGGATCCGACAAAGCTTTGTAATCCAAATGTAGAGATAAATTTTAGTTCCCGAATCTATTCCTTCTTTTAGTTGAATGTTGTCATGCATTGTGCCCACAAAAGTTGGTTCTGGCACAGACCAATGCATAATCATGGCTGGAAAATTCATCAGAAATCTTCCGGAACTGGTGTCAGAAAAGATAGATCAGCTTTTCAAACACAAAATACTAACTACGGCTTTTCCCCTTCAAATTGTCCAGACAGTCAACTAGCATGCATGCTTGCAATAAGATCCTGCGGCATCTGCTTCATTTTAGCGTGAGAAAAGGTGAGAGAACAACTTGTGGATGCTTCAAATATGACAACATGCCTCCACGCAATGCGGTCTGAGCATCTGACACATCCTGGCGGAGAAGAGCGTCACGATGCTGGAGCATTCTCCCTACTGACCGCACCAGACTTCATGTGATACCCCCCCCCCCCCCCCTTCTCGTTCTCAAGATCAAGTGGGCCATAAAAGTGACCCGTTTCAAAGATGTGGACAACATCATCACAGTGATAAGGGAGCTGTGGAGGATCCCGGGAAAGTTGCTGGGAAAGTACATTAGACTCCAGGTGGATTTCTTCAGAGGAAAAAAATGAAGTGTATCTTCGGGGATTTCAATCCCAATAGACCCTTAAAAAATGCCAGAGTAACGATGCCTTAAAAACTGTTAAGGCGCTCTAACAAATTCTGTTTAACTGCTGAAAGATTACAGTCTTGGACTCAATGGAATTGTCATATTTTGTAGTAATGATCAGGAAGGTTGTCAGATTTCTACAGAGCTTGAATCAGGTGTGTTGGTGGAGGGGAAATGTTTAAAACATACAGACCAGAGTTTGAGACCTATACCCTAAGGGAATGAGAGGAGACACTTCCATTGGCTGGGAAGCTTGCCGTCTGTGGTCACACCCACAACGGCACAAACACTATGTTTCCAACTGCACTCATCCGAGAAAACACCAAACGAAAGAAAACTCCATGCATGTGCACAATTGCAGCCTTCCATAGGCAAACTGAGCTGCATAAAGCATTTGTGATGATATTTTTTTTACTCCTTTAGGTGGCACTCTTGGTTTAAAAATGCAGTGGAAATTGAATCAAGTTCCATTGGACTAGCCTTTATTTTTAAACCAAGAAAACCATCTAGAGGAGTAAAAATTTTTTTTAGCACAAGTGCTTCATGTAGCCTCAGTTTCCAATCACTAGAATTAGACCACACTTTCTGCTCGATTTGCACTAAATGAAAATAGTCCCAAAATAGCCCATTAGCAGTAGTTGACATTTGTAGTGAGCAATATGGCTGCAGATGTTTAGCAAAGCTAAGCCTACTGTGGACTGCTTAATTTGAGCATAGATTTGGTTACATCAAAAATGAGCCGTTGATTCCACATACATCACCATGTAAACAAAACTAATGTTCTAATATTAAATTCAGTGTTCATTTATCATTACTGTCGGACAGAGACTTACTTTCATGGATATGCTAGTGTTACATTCCAATAACGTTCAAAATATGACATATATATCCTTTCATTATAGAAAAACTGCGGGTAAAATGAGGCAAAACACACTTGTTACTCCCTTAAAGTACATATATGCTCAATGATTTGTCATGGTTCATATGGTGGATTTTTGATGTGACTTTAAAACTCCATTTCTTCAGATAATGTTGTTTTGACTTCTGCTCTCTATTAAATTGTACGACCTCGCGCGTTTGACGTGACTGCGTATCACACTGACAGTCAAACGCAAGACGAGGGTGACACTGACGGATCCAGGAGTTTTCTTTCCGGCGTGGCTATTTCATGAATGTATTTGCATGCACAAGGGGCAGGTGGGCTGCGGGTGGTGGTGGTGGTGGGGTGGGTGGACTGGTGGAGGACAGCAAATGCGCTACCCTGCTCGCAGGAAAAGGGGGGATGCAGTGTGTGGATGCAAGCTGTCAGTCAGTCTTAAACCTGCTGCTCTTTCTCTCTCACCGCCACTGCACGCTGGAGTAATCCCTCCCGTGATGTTTGTTTCTTTAAAAGTGCATTCCCCCCATGTATGTGTGTGTGTATGTGTGTGCGTTCGCGCGCTTGCCATTTCCACTCTTCACAGCTGGACTTTAAACACTGCTAAAGGAAAAGAACAATCTATTTTCTAGTGGGAAACCATTTGAATTATTTACAGGCAAATCATTGGTGAATAAATGAGCGTGGTTATTGATATCTGCACCGATGAGCCACACACACACGCACACACACTCACACACACACACACACACACACACACACACACACACACACACACACGTACACACAAACAAGGAGGCAGAGTTGGTGTTTTTGTTCTGCTGGCAGTGGAGAGACAGAGAGAAGAGGATAAAACAAGCCTCCCTCCTTCCTTGCATCCCACGATCCCCTCCTCCCCCTCTCGCGGTAACGCTTCAGTGAGTTGAACGGCCAGGACAGGGGGGAGAGAGGGATTGAGGGAGACGGAGAGAAGGAGCAAGAGAGAGAGAGAGAGAGAGAGAGAGAGAAAAAAAAGCAAGGGAGAACAATGAGCAACACATTTTTTGATATAGCTGAGGGTCGCTGTGGCTAATCCTTCCCTGCCGTCGCCACAAATGGTCTCTCCGTTTCTAATTCCTTTTTTACTTCTCCTTACTTCTTCTTCAACATGCCCCCTCCAGCCTCTTTCTCCATCCTCGTCTCTATTCTCCTTTGGCGATATTTTGTGGTGCTGAAATATGGTGCCACTTTCATTTTGATGCTAATTCCAAAAAGTGATGAATCTTTTCCCCCTTTGTGCCCCTTTCTTCTCTGGCAGACGGAACGAGCCGGGATTTACTTTTGAAATTGGCTTTATAAAGGTGGAGGAAAAAGTAGTCGGACAGGGGGGGAAAGGAAGGTGAAAGGGAGTCAGAATAAAAAGAAACGAACAAGACCGAGAGAAACGAGAGGAGATGATGGCGGTGGAAATGTGCAAGCTCAGGGGAAATTGCCATCTTGGCAGCAGAGCATCTCTGATGTATGACCTACTGTAGATGAGTACCAAATCTCCCATTAACTTTATTATCCTTGCTATATGTAGTGAGTCCAAAGTGAAGTTCAAAGGTCACACGTGTGTCTGCGCGTACGTGTCAGGCATACCTGCCCAGTATCTTGCTGACGCATCCATGGCTGACGCGTAGCTGGCGGGAGATGTCGCAGGGACGCACTCCTTGGTGGGCGAGTTCTACTATTCGCTGCCGCACAACATCCGGGAGAGGTCGGCCATTTACAAACACGCCCCCAAGCTGGTTCACGCCGCCATGCCCTGTAAAAAGCAGACAGTTGGTCCAAGCCACGAGTCAGTTACTAAACATTCGGAATGTTTCATGGTTAACGTGCAAACAGTCAAACTGTATTTGGTATCACAAGGTGATGCAATTTCACGGAACCACACACTCAAAGTTCGGGCCTATATCTTAAAGTGGAAGTCAACCTTAAACATTTCTTGACAATAATAATGTTATATGTGACCTCACTAGTCTAAACATGACATTCTGATTAATGTCACATTTGTGGAATATGATTTATGCAGCAAATTACAACAGTTTTTATCCATCTCAGTGGGTGGCCATTTTGCCACCTGCTGTCGACTGAAGATGACATCACAGTTGCTCAGGCAACAACCAATCACAGACGACTTGTTTTCTGAAGCTGAGATGTGATTGGTTGTTACCTGAGACCTGAGCAGCTGTGATGTCATTTTCACTCGACAGCAAGTGGCAAAAGGACTGCCTTCTTGATTTTGCTACTTATCTCATATTCCACTAACACAATATTAACCAGAATACCGTATTTACACTCGCTAGTAGGGCTGTATAGAACATATTATTGTCAAGAATTTTTGGGGGTGTTGACTTCCCGTTTAAATAAATCCTTTCTTACCAATATAACACTATCTGGGCCAGCCTTTAGCCAGGACAGACTAAGCAAAGATTTCAAGTAAATGAAGGGATTTCAATTATTGACCCACAGGGGTCTGAGTGACGCCGCTAATATTCTCCCGAGGGAAGCTGGTATAAAGACACAGAATGGAAACAAACTGGAATGAACCACCTCACAATTTGGATACATTCTAATAAGATCCAGTAAAAATTCTGCATTTGGAGAAATATTGCTTTCCTCCTTTGGCCAAAACATAATAATGCTAATGGCAGACCTTCAGCGGCTGAACCATAATTCCAATCAGCTGTAGAGCTCTCCATTTTATATTCCAGGGTTTGTAAAATAGTGTACGAAGAAATAGGGATGTAACGATAACGGCAATATCGTGATACCGCGATATTAAAACTGCCACGATATATATCGTCGTCGTCATGTCACGATATTAAAAGCAGCCCATCTGTTCAAAAAGTCAGGTTGATTTCCATTTGTGCAGTTCTAGCACCCTCTGGTGGCTACTTTTTTTAGTGCAGTTAAATTTTCACAAGGCATGTTTTGGCCCTTATATGTTTAAAATCCAGACTAATGGTCAGATGAAGGGGAACGTAATATGCTTGTGAACCGAGTCGACATGTGGAGGAACTCAATGTATGCGCGCATTAGCAAGTAAGCGCCTCAATATTAAGCGTTATGAAAGATTGTAGGTTGTTTATATGCATTGATGTAATGCACAAAAGCACAATATTGTGTGTGTGTTTTTTTAGTATGAACTCTTTCTTTTTAACAATATTGCGACCTTTTTTGTATCGCCCACCTCCCCACAATATCGTGATAATCATCATATCGTGACCTTCATATCGTGATAATATCGTATCGTGATGTTTGGATACCGTTACATCCCTATGAAGCAAGCAAACACTGAGCTAAGCTGTCACTTTAGACACATTTTAGATTTGAGCCCTTCTATTGTATCTCATTCAAACGCACAGTGACCTGTAAATATTGTAACGTTTTGCGTCAGTGTGGTGGTGAAGAGAAAAGACGAGAGGCGAAAATTCACAACTACGCCAATGCTTGAGATATCAAAAATACTCGCCGTTTATTCTCACAAAAATGACACAAGCCCTGTCGTACGTCTGCAAAGTCGCATATGGAACAGTCACACTTTACCTTGCATCTAAAAAATGAGTCATGTTGACCTGAAAACGTCCTTCACCAACCAAGTCTGTGCATTAACTGGCGGGAACTCAAGATGGCAACCAGGCGCCGCCTGATGACATCACCTCAATCTCTTACATTTGTTCCAATATACAATTTAATTCAAAGAGAACCCAAATCTCCAAATCTACACTCAAAACTAATGTTGCCTTCAGGTAGCCATGGCATCAACGACATGCGCAACGAAAGTCAGCCAACATGAAATGCAGCATGCATGAGTGGAATGAGAAATGCGCGATTTCCCCAACAATATGTTCAGGTACAGTATATGTTGCATCAAAAGGCCACGCAGCATTTCTGTAATCCACTGCTTTTGTATTACCATAGTGATTGTGTCTTCAGGGGAAACACACACACACACACACTAATCCTCGCTGTGAGGGTAATAGATTTTAAATACATGACCCCTACAGGGATACCCCTAGCTGAAATAAAAAGCTCTCCCCTGAACCCGACCACCTCTTTCTTCTTTTCTGCATCCCCGTCAAGTAAACACACAAACAGAGCGAGCAAGGCTCCTCCTGCAGCTCCAAAACAAAATACGTCTGCACGTGAGGGATAAATGCAAAGGGGGAAATTAAACAAAGCTATTTCACTTTCTTCCTCGCTTTATTTCTTTTTAGATAGAAGGAAACTCATTATGCAGATGCCCCGGCTGCCACCGTTTAAAAAGCAATCACTTTGTTGAAAGATAGCAACGTATGGAGTCGCAGCCACCAAGGCCTTGCAAGGAGTGCTCGTCACGACAAAAGTGTAAATGTTGACACGAAGGAACTACAACTTCACTTGTAGGGGGGTGGGGGGGGGGGGGGGGTCATGTTGCTTGTCAAATTGGGCTATCGACACTTTATCCAAAATAAGTACAATAAAGGTCAAACAAAATGATCTTATTGTGTTTGTTTTTTGTTGTTGTTTATTTTATTGTCGCCAATGGAATAACCATCCTGCCACTTTGCCTTTCACTAAGATTTCCTCTGAGGTCTTTCGAAATTGGGTCAGTTGGTCCAGAACACTTTTTTTTTTTTTTTATCTGTTATTTGAAAGCATCCGCTGTATTATGACGACTTCTATTTGCGAAAAGCCTGGGGATGTGTTTTTTTCTCATAGTAATCATTTCTTATCTTTGGCCTAAAATCCACATTTCCCTTAGGGGGGGGCATGCAACTGCATCCTTCATTATTTAACCAAGATTTATAGCGGCAGATTTCTTAAAAGCGTGTCACACAGACATTTACGCATGCAATTCGAGAGCTTGTTGACCGCCCCATCCACAAAATACTGTACTGGAACCTCAACTGTAAAAAACAAAAAAAAAAAAAAATCAGATGTAAGCGTATCCTACATAGCAAGTTTCAAAATATTCACAATTTGTTTTTCTTCTATCTGTCAAAAAAGGACCATGTGCAGAGATGAAGAATGAGAGAAGAGAAGAGGAATCACTACAAATTTAAAAGGCTTTAAAAAAAAACTCCAGTTCACCATATGAGGTACATATGTTTATTTTTACTGTTAATTAATTTTTGGTACCCAGTAAATTCTGTATAATTTGACTCTATTTAGAGTGGGACCAAATAGACTCAGTTTTAGAGTAATATTTACACTTGTAAGAAAGTAAAATAAAGAAATGAGTAAAGGTCACTCAAGGGTTGAGGAACGAACTCACGACCTTCATCTTGGGAGACAGCCGATCTGCTCGAGTCAACTGGAATCAAAAACGATGTTTTTGGTCTCGTGGATATAAGGAAACAGTAGGAGGGGCATAGCTCAGGTGGTAGAGTCTCCTAAGCTGAAGGTTGTGAGTTAGTTCTGCAACCCTTGAGTGACTTTTTTTTCTTCAAATATTTATTTTACTCTCTTCCAAGTGTAAATATTAGTCTAAAACTGAGTCTATTTGGTTACACTCTAAATAGAGTCAAATTTACTGTGTACAATTAAGAATGCTGTAGCAACGCAACTTGCCATTGTACAAATTGGTCAGTGTTTTATTGCTGTTACATTTGAATATGACTAATAGTTGATTTTAGGACAGACAAATGCTAAAACCTGTACCCTTACTAAAACGTTTCCGAATTTGACATTTTGACCCTCTAACATGTTCCAGTAGCTCTTCTTCTCCTAGTGTTATTTGAAATTTTTGCAAAGCTTGAAGAGGAGTGGCTTGTGTTTGTAGAGGTTCCACTAGATTCCAACCTTGTCGTCACTCCTCTCATGATGATTTGTTCTTCCATAGAAAGCTACTTTGCAGCAACCTGCTGTGTGCACACATAAAAGTCTCCCCGCTGTTTCTCTCTCTCTCCTTGTCTCGCAGATAAGCGCAAATAAAAAAAAACTGATTTCTTTCACCCTTCCTATCTGGGACGGACCATGAAAAAACTTGCCTTGTATAAAGAATGTCTGGTGACTAACAACAAAATAAACCCTCCAGATGACTATGTATCAACTTATCTGTGTATTTACTGTTGGCATTAGACCATTCTTAAAGTACAGCTATTTGGATTATGTGTCCAAATTTTATCCCCCCCCCCCTTTTTTTTTAACACTGATAGGGAAAAGGGCACAAAAACACAATTTGAACAGAATCTTGCTTGACTTCCTAGTTTTAATTTCACACCAATTCCCAAATGAAATAAGAAGAAAATGGATGAATTTGCTAAATGCTGAAAGTGTCACTATCATTAAAAAAAAAACTTTATTAACTGCACAAACAATGTTTTAAATAACTTTTTGAGATTGCTAACTGCCATAACAAATACAAATAATGCATTACTTATATGCTCACCATTTAAAGATGCCTATCAGACAGTGAAGGAATTGAAGAATGTTGGCAAACTTAAACATTGCCATCGATATTTTTACCTTTAAATCTTTCTATTGTTTTTTTTTTATCCAAAGGCTCCTTGAGATTAAAATCTATTTTTCAAGCAAAAGTCAGCATTTGCTCGCCACAATAATTTGTGTCTGTAATTGATAGCAAGTTAACTGCAATGCTCTTGCACATCTACGGTTATCATCATATTTTCCACCCTTCGGTGGTGACACAAAAAAGCTGAGGACCAATCAAAACAGACTTCCATCTTTCAGCTAAAATCTTGCAAGATTTGCTGACATCTCATCTGACATTACAAATGATGACAGTGGATTTTATTTCAACTGCAAATGTTAAACTTAATTTAAAGACCATGTTTTCAGAGAAAATATCCAGTAAGCAATACAAAAAAACTACCTCAAATGTCAAAAATGAACATTTGCACATCAGGGGCAGATATTCTTCACTGTGACAGACTGCTGCAGTCATTTCAAGCCACTGACCAAACAAACTAAACACTTGCTTTCAGGAATTCAATCACAGCTGGCAGCTGGAGAGGTTTTGTTGCAAATTAGATACAAAGATTTTTTTTGCCAAATCGGAGCTCTTGGCTTCTGAAGGTCTTCCTCTAAAAGCTTGAAGCTCAAGAGAAGGAGGAACTCTTGGCACGTGCAGCAGTTTCATTTTCTATCCTGCAAGAATCAGAAGGGACACCGCCTGCCAGCCCGCCAGCCGTGGGGGGACCAGGAGTCATTATGCATCCCTGTTGTATTTTCATTTATATAGCATTTATAGGAGCTGACTTGGGAGCAAAGCACCTCCTTAAATGTTTGATTGATTCACTGTTTCCGGAGGAGGAAATAAATACAGAGATAAAGAAGAATATATTCAAGCTCCCCCATCCAGAAAATAAGGTCCATTAGGCTCTGTCTCTCTTTTCTTGCCACATTCCTGTGCCACTGCCTGGTCACGGCCTAAAGCCTCAAAAAAAAAAAAACAACTAATTAAAAATGAGCCCTTTTTTGTTCTATAGTTGGAAAAAAAAAATACAGATGAGTGCGGAGCTGTTTGAGAAGTTGTCAGTGAAAAACTGAGAATACGCAATTGCGCAAACACTGAGGAGATCATCTGCGTGGTGTGCAAGCCAGGCTTCTTTTATTGTCTATGTTGCTTTTCCCATAAATGATATTGAGTATTGGGGCTTTAATGTTTTATTTTGTTGTAGAATTATTCTGCAAGTCACATGTATATTTCATTTTCTTCCGCTCACTAGTTATACGAGCAACGAACAGCCATGCATACTTAAGATGCAAGCATGCCACATTAACATTTCAATATTCAGCTCATTATCATCACAATTACCTGGAACAGTTGCTTTTTTAAACGGACATAGCCTATATTGTTCCGAGCTGCCCATAATACGCTTCAAACTTATTGGAACGGTTCAAGAATGTTTTCATATATTGTCATACAGTATCACGCCGGATGAAATTGCTGCTCAAATTATGGTAATAAAAAAAAAAGGAGATAGCGGTGAAACTAATTTTACCAACAGCGTTTAAGCAAAAGAGAAAATGTAGACACACAACGCGCGAGCATGCACACACGCACACAAACACACACGTTCACACACAATCCCAAAAGAGCATTTCCACACGTCAAAGTTGATTCATTGCAACTTCGCTCACTTTGCCTTTTGACATTTTTAGATGTAATCGTTTTAAAGCGTCCCAGAACTTCTCTGTTGCCTTCAAGCGCGCCGCGGATCATTGACTTTAGGCCAACTACTGCGAGAAGAAACACGATTTGTTCTAGCCTTTCCGCGAGCGAGCGCGTGCGCGCGCGCGCGTGTGTGTGAGTGTGAGTGTGAGTGTGAGGGTGAGTGTGAGGGTGCGCGTGTGCGTGCGCGCGCGCGTGTGTTTCACATAATACGCTTCTCCCCGGTATTCACCGGTGGTAACAACGAATGAATGCATTATCTATTAAATGCTTTTAAATGCCTGTTATACGCTTAATGTGGGCGTTTAGGTGAGAAGCCCATCATTTAAAAATATGTTTGGCCTATAAACTCCAAAATAAAGTTTATGGAGACAGAATTGTATTAAATATTTATTTCAAGTCCAGTTTAAATTATATATTAGCCTATATAACATGATGCAAATATCAAACAAATATTTATTATTAGAAATGTTCCTCTTATTTAAAGTACACATTTATGTTTTGTTGACAAACTTATTTCTTATCTATTAGTGCACCCACTGGACAATTTAATAGGTACACAAAAAATATATATTTTTTTTTTTTCAAAAACGGAGTTTGTAAGCAACCATGCAATAATTGTTAAATTAATACTTCTCTGTAGTGCCAGTCAAAACTCAGCTTTTATTCTCATTTCTTTCTTTCCTTTTTTTTTATAAATAAATTACTATAGCACCATTGATGACTGAATGATGCTGTGGGATGAGTTTTCCCCTCTGGGGAACAACGATCCGATCTATGATTCCAAGACCACACGGAGTTGCACCTGCAGCTTGTTCACAGTGCAGCTTCAGTTTGTCCATCCAGGTTATAAGCAAAAGCACAATGGACTTCGCACCACCGCTCTCTCACTCCCTCTCTCCCTTTTATCTCCCACTCTCTTTCTCTCTCCCATTTCTGACCCCACAGACCGCCCACTCCCAACAACAACGACGTCGTCTTTCCTTAGACAGGAAAGTGCGGTCAGCAACTGAAACAACATGCCTGAATGTCGAAGTGCAATTTTAAGTTTTCTCAAGCAAGTTCAGTCTCCAGAAAATGAAGAAAAGCATCAACATGTTAAAGTGTTTCATGTATTTCTTCTAAATAATTTACAAAACGATTACTATGTAATTTAAATGATATATGTATATATATATATATATATATATATATATATATATATATATATATATATATATATATATATATATATATATATATATATATATATATAAGAGAAAAAAATAAAAGGTCATTACCAGGTCCTAAAGATCAGATGGAACAATAAAGAAAAATAGTTTTTTGCATGCACCTAATAGCCTACACAATTGCATTGGCGCACATTTGAATTGTAATCTCGATTTAGCGTGCAAAATGAGAAAATTAAAAGTCATAAACTTACTGTGCATAGCCGCAAACGGGTCGTGCTTACAGTGGATCTCCATGTGGACTGAGGGGCTCGAAGGCCCCGATAAAAAATTTAAAAAAAGAAAAAAAAAAGAAAAAAAAAGGGCAGTCTTGCAACCTCTATCTTGATAGACCTCCAGTTGATGCAAAGTATTTCCGTTTAAAAAAGAAAGAAAGGAAGTCGAAGTCTATTTTTGATTCGGTCGCTTGTTAGTTTCCCCAACTGTAGTGAAATAAATGAAGCAATTAGGGATGGGGGTGAAAAAATCAGCTTTGGAATCGGAATGAAAGAAGTAGTGTCCAAATTCTGTCCTCAAATGGGACGTGACACCACAGTCGGTCAAAGAAGAAAAAGAACGAGAATGGCACTCATCCCTTGAAATGTTCTTCTAAAATTCACAGTGATCAGTCCAAATAAGAAGAAAAAAAAAACGTTTCAAAATCTATATATTAAAAAATAATAATAATAAAAAAAGATCTTTCTGGCCCTCACAGTCAGTTCTCGCCCTTTGACTCAACTTTCTCTGCTTAGTCTCGCAATAAAAAAATAAAAATAATAATCAAAAAGCTGTTTCATGAACTAAAAATGTCACAAATCCACAATGAGTTGTGTTTTCCATTCCTGTCTTGCGTGATGTCCCATCAAGAAAACTCGAGATGGCAAGTGAGCGATCCCACGTCTGAGTGTCATATCCACCGAGCCCCGGAAGAAAAGAAGAAAAACGGTGACACTTCTTCAGAACCGAACCCGGTTTTTCAACGATTCGCTCCCCAACTCCGACTGAACAGTCCCGCACGAGTTGGAAAGGAGTTCGCTCAAATCCCAGAACATAAGCGGAGGAGGAAGCGGTGGTGTAAACGTGTAGAAAATCGGGTGGCTTGAAGAAGCGAGAGTGCGGCTGCTTGCTAGTGCACCCCCGCGTTTCAGGACCTGTTCTCTTGCGGACAGCGCCCGCGCTCCCAACCCCCTGGAAGCCTGACGTCCACCCGCCGGCCAGCTGCCTGTCACTCATCCGCCTCCCAGCCAATCACAACCTGAGAACCGCTAGAGCGTCACGACTCGCTTTGAACTGAAAGGGCGGGGTAGTGCGTGGCTCCGATTGGTCGACACGAATGTCAGGAGCCAATGACGCTTTGCGCTTGTTTTAATCCCCAGCCAATGGGTGATCTCCACCGCACCCCTCCCAACTTGACGCAGTCACATGCCGTTTTACGTTTAATTTCAATTAAGCACATAGAAACCTCACGCTTTTGTGGGCATTTGCGCTCAAGTTATCCGTGTCAATATTAAATATCTAATTAAATGACTATTACTAAAATGAGGCTTTGTTGCAGCAAGGTGTGAGTCCAATTCTACAGCATTTAAAACACATTAAACTCGTAATTACAAAGATTTTATGGACAAAAAAAAGTTCTAGTTTACATAAAATATGTCCTGAGCTCACTGAAAACAATTGGCTTGTCGTCAATATTACAACTTCTTATAAATCTTTAGCTTGAGAAGAATAAAACAAGCGTTCTCGTCCATTACCTGATTGTGGATTCAAACGGGCGTCGTTTTAATGAAGTGCAATTATCCAGCATCGCGGCAAACTGCGAGGAGAGAGGGGAGATTCAATAAATGTTCGTCCCACCTGATTTTCTAAGGCATATCTGAGCCTCGGTCGTGTAATATTAAGCACACAAATAGCCTTAAGCGTGAGCCAAATTAGAAATAGTTATTTCCGTGTGCTTCCTGCTTCTCGACATCTAATCATTTCACTTTCTCAGTTATTCTACATCAGCCTCAGAGCAGACCTGCATATGCACAACTAAAACAAACAAATTACTTCTCCGATTCCTTATTGACAGCACCAAAATACATGATAATAATATTTTATTTTTATTTTTTTAAGAATTCAACACAGCCTGAAATGTCAAGGAATGTATATGAGTTAATTGAATACTTCATGTTATTCAATCAATAAATATGTTGGTTTAGCCCCACTTAAGTGGTGTTCTTTTAGATATCTGGAACCTTTCACATGTTGAAAGCAGTGCAAATTAAAAGAAATACGCTTTCTGATTAATGTTGAGATTTTTTTTTATTTTCAGAAAACACAAACATTTGTGTGTGCTTCCCAGATGAGCCACCAGGGGGCGGTCAACCTTATGCACAAACAGGTTTAGCCATTCGCGCAATACGTACAAAAAATTTTTACTTTAACAATTGCTTCATGTAGTTATGTGATCCAAATGTTTTAATTACGTCTTATAGGTAGTCAATATTATCATTGCATTATTTACTTGCTCTGCTCATGCCAAAAAGAACCAAACCACAAGACAACAAAAAGTTTCATTATTACTGTTGCCACATGAGCATTAAAAAATTCACATTTAATGCTTTACCCCCTTAACTTCATGTATATGAATTAGCCTATAAAATATTTTGCGCAGGTGTTAAACAATGCTGCTACCACTACTTCAGTCCGTAGTTTATATAAAAGAAAAGGGGGACTGATAAAATGACAGGCTAAAATTGGCAATTTAGGCGTTTGATTTGCATGCACGAAGACACGAGAGCCTCCTTCATTAAGGCTACGTTGGATAATAATAATAATAATAATAATAATAATAATAATAATAATAATAATAATAATAATAATAATAAGTGGTCAAGAAAATGGATGGATGTATAATAATAATAATAATAATAATAATAATAATAATAAATTATATATTTGACACGTAATGCTTTATCTAAATGCTTCGATGATCTGTTTTGAGTTTGACCTCACTTTATAGATTAAGGTAAATTGCAATACAGTACATTAAAAACATGTTAAGTAAAAAGAAAACATGGCTGCATTGAATGAGGATACTTAATATATATATATATATGTGTTGTTTTTTGTTGTTGTTTTTTACCAATTTTGTTTTCTTAATTCAGTTAAAGGCTCAATTTGAATTACAGATTTGGAAGCCACGAAGCGCTATCGTCACATGCCTCCCATTTGCAAATTAAATACATAAGCAATTAAAAACAGCCAAACACAAGCAATCATGTATACAAATTGTTGTTGCTTTAGGCTTGGAAATTTGGAGAAAACTTCCATCAGGGTGGGACGACTTTAATCCGGGGGTCCTGAGACATTACCATATTTCATTACCCCTCAATGTTGGAAATGGGAGCGCGGAGGAGGGAAGGGGAGATTAGACTTTTTTAAACATTAGTAAGAAGAAATGTGGTGGTGATAATCACGTGGAAGCAAATTGGAGGCGACGTTGTAGTGTCTTTCTTCTTCCCCTCCATGCATCCAGCGTGAAAGACTGTTTTGCCTTTTTGCGCCCGAGCCTCGAAACGAAAAAGCAATGAAAAATTAATAGCGCATGTTAACTCCATCAAGCTCGTTTATTACACGCCCGCATGGCTGTCAACATAATGAGAAAGAGCTCGTATATCTCAACTCTTACATTTCATTTGGAAATGTGTTGAAAATAGAAGTATAACAATCGTAAATAAAATAGGCAATATGCCAACAAATTGCGCATAGGTGATTCGCACGTATTGGTCCATTTGTTATGACTTGGTTGGCTGATAATGCACCTAATGAGGAGTCAAGTGAGGCCTGACCACAAGCTCTCATGCACTTTGAGGGGCACTTGAGGTCATCTCTGCTTTTTTTTTCTTCTCTCTTTTTTTTTTTTACCTCCCCCACCCTTCTTTCTACCGGTATGAATGTTTATCGAAATAAAAGCCCGTTTATCAATGTTGGATGAAAACGACCAAACCTTGATGAACTCTAATTAATGAATCCCTTTAAAACATTGAATTACATGATCATATCGAGTGAAGATATTCATTTAAGGGGGGGGGGGGGGGTCTTCGCTTAGTGGTGTTCTTGAGAACGAATGGCATACTTTTACGCACGGCTTGCTTGGGGCTGTTCTGTTCATTGGATTATTTGCACCCTGGTCACGTATTTCATGGAGAGGCTTGCAAGCAGAGGCCCTGGGCCCTCATGACTGCGCCAATCAACAGGGAGGGCCTCCCAAAAACTATGATTTCCTCTGTGGTTTTTATCCAATCAATAAATCCCTTTACTTTAATAGTTTATCAGTTGCTATAAAACCACTTAAAAAGACTGAAAAAAAATAGGCATATTTACTCAATTATCATTGATCATTTGGTGTGCCACCTTCTAAATTATATTTTCTGTTTCCTCGTCCATCAACTATGAAAATAAATGATGAGGAATAACAATAGGCCTACCTGACTACTAAAAAAAGGACGTTTTATCAATAAGAGGAGCAGGCATGGGTATGAAATGATGTGCTCTCCAGTGGGTGCCATATTAAGATCGATTGTGGTGGTCTGGAACCCCTGCTGTTTTATGAATAGACCCATTGTATTATGGAAAACACACAGGAGTGAATTAAGCTATTTTTGGATGTCGTTTCCCCATAGGAGCAAAGATGCTTTTCTCAAACTTTTTATACACAGCAGGCTACTGTCTCAAAAAGTACCACCATAATGGCAAACATTAAAAAGAATAGTAGGCCCAAGTGTTCATTAAAAAAATGATTTTTTTTCATGAACAAAACTACTGTAACATTATGCTCTATTTGAATTTAACACTGCTTAAATATTGGGGTGGGGTTGGGGTGTGTGTGTGTGTGGGGGGGGGGGGTTAAATAATAACTGACTAAAGATGTATTGCACATAAAAGTTAAATAACAATTGTGCCTAAATAAGGGCGTAATAGTTCGAAGACAAATATATTGTACTGAACTATTCTGGATTTCAAAAAGTTTCGGACACAACATAACAGATGTTATGCTGTTTTAATATTTAATTCAGCAATATTTGTGAATACAGTAACCTTGCAAACCAGTCATTTTTGCCACACTTTGAGGATCCCTAGTTTAAACAGTTGCAAGCTCATGAATATTTCAACCTTAAAATTGTAGTAATTTCATTTTTGTTGTTGAAAACTTAAGTAGGTAGCAATAGGTTATGCATTTAATAATGATATACCAATTGTGACGTTTGTAATCATTTCCTTTCTTCACAGATTGGCTGGCAAGAATCACGTGGTTCTTCTGCCTTTCTTGATGGCGTCCATTTCAAAATGTCTACGTTATGTCCCTTGCATGCTCAGCCAACTGGATATAATCAGGTTTTCCCATGAAGGCACTCAGTGACGGAATGAACGATATTGTAACCAATCCACTAATAAAATTTTCATTTAGGGTGGCGAACCTACGGCACGTGGGCCATATACGGCCCTCAAGAAGTTATTTCCCAAACAAATAAAACCTCAGAACTGTATCAAAAGCCTCAAAACATCCATCTATAATCTGAACCACTTATATAACCAATAAATGCTTATAATAGCATCATAGTGTTTTCATTAATTTAGTTTGGCCCTTTGAGAACTTCATTGAAATGACACCTGCAGAAGAGGTCCCAACCTCCTGCTTAAATAAGCACAGACTACCAACATTGAATGTATATGTCAACAAAACTAGGAACAATAAAATGTCGTGCATGTAATTGCATTATCCTTCAAAATAAAATCGAAAAAAATAAACCCAAAAGGGGGGGGGGGGAATCCCAAATTTGATGAACTACCACCGGTTTGTAGTTTGAAGGAGTTGCCAGAACTTTGCAGTAGTTCACATGTTGCACAACTCGACAACAGTTTGAAAATTTAGAGGGAAACGACTTCAAAACATTCTAGAAACACATTGGAGTCAAGTTTGTCAACACATCGTGTGTGTTTCACCGGCTGGGAAAAAAAAAACCCAATGAAGACAAGGCGTAAGATGGAAGTGAGCCGATGCGATCCTACCTGCTCTCCCCTGCCGCAGTGCACGACTCCTGGGCCCCTGTAGGTCCATGATAGCCGCTTAGAGGAGGAGAGAGGGAGGGAGGAGGGGAGGGGGTGGAAAGGAAAAGAACAAAAAAGTTTTTGCTATCCTCCCTCTCCACTCCTCTCTCTCTCTCTCCCTCTTTCTCTCTCTGACTTTGTAGCAGTGTTGCTCGCCCTCTCTTCTTTCCCTCCAACAGCTGCGTACAGTAGTTGGGTGGGGGGTGGGGGTTTGGGGGTGTTAGGGTGCAATGCAGGTTGAAATAATTCGACCCTTCCGCTTCTTATTGCGCTGCCTGCAAGTGTTCACTCAGCTGCAACTAAACGCTTTAGGTGGAAAAAAAGGAGGACCCTCGTGGAAGGAGGGGTAGGGGGGGGGGCGTGAAATGAGTAAAGGAAGAGCCTTTCTCGCAATGTGCGCTCATGTCCTCTGTCCCTTTCCTGGCACTAAACTACACACACCAACAGGCCCAAATGTCTGGTGCATGCGCGTCTGCGCATGCGTGTGTGTGCACATGCATATATGCAGCCTTCAACTTTCCGTGAAGAACGACAACAGCACTAAAGTTTCCCTTTTACTTAACTTCGAAGAGGTCTGACCAACTTGCTTAATTTCTTTCCGCAACAAAGTAAAGTCTATGCAACAAAAACAATTACATGCTGTATACTGAGAGAGAGAAAATATATTTGGCATAAAGAGAATTTGTGCATTCAATATTAAAAAATAGTCTTACGACATATTTAAAGTTAAAATGTTCTGGTTGCTGCAGTGGCAGCCACTCAGATTTTGTGTTTTACTGCTTCAGTATTTTAAATAATATTTTTTCATGTTCAAACAAACAATGAAATTAGATTTCAATTGTTATTGTAAAATGCGCAACATCCATATTTAGTTGGCAATTCTTCGGAACTTGTGCGTTTGGCTCGGACATACTGTATATTTTCATCATTACAATTTATTTATTTACTTACAGAAAAGTAATTTAACCACAACAAAGAACGTTACTAGAAGACAAAAAAGTGTGTCACTGACAAAAAACTGTGGCCAAAACTTAATTGCAGAATGGTTTAAATGCAAATTTTTGACAAGCTTTGTCTCCTCTTTTCATCATTTTTGCAGATTTGTTCTTTTTTGCTCATGATATTTTCATTGCTATTTTGAGGTAGGCCTACTGTGTACTGGTTTTTGGATAGCTGCAGTTTATTTATTTATTTATATTTACTTATACTTATTTATTACCAATGTACCTCTAATGACATATTTCCTTAATATAGAATATCAAAGATTTAAATGGGAACTATTGTAGGCCTATTCATTCACTATTATGAACAAAAAGTGTGGTCAAATTTTGTCAAAAGAAGTATTAGATAGCATAGGCTATACACCACTTAGTGATACTAGTTATTTCATAAAGTTAAAATTAAGTTATGTATCATTAAAAATTATATTTAAAACAATTCTTCCCTGCTGCTATACCTTCTGTTCCTCTAAATTCTCTAAACTGTAAAGTCTAAATGTTCTAACACAGTCATTTATGCCATTATTGTTATAGAACTGTTCCATGCATCTTTTGCACTTTAGACTTCAAGATTTAAACATGCACACTTCATTTGAATTACTATTTATCAATTCAAAATGTCCCAATCACAATACTTCTTTTATATTATAGAGATGATAGCACTCACAATACATGATTTATTTTCAAGCAATTTAAGAAACATAAAAAAAACAGAACTTGCTAGCCTATGATGATGATGATGATGATGATGATGTTACTTTTGTAATTTGTTTTGTCTCGCCGCAGACGAAAAAAAAGGCTTGCATTAATCATGCATTTATTCTGAATCCATAATCAAAATTGCACAATGTCCAAACAAGTTTAAAGGGGAATGGTTAAATATTATCAAGGACTTGGATCGTGATGAAGTTGCGTTTCAGGTTGAGACAAGAGGTGTTGAAAACAGAAATTGCTTTGTGCAGGAAGCACGTGACTCCCAAAACATGAAAAGCGACTCTATGTACGACTTTACACATGTCGAACTTGTCTGGGGGTCTGCAGGTCGGGTGTCAGGGTTCACGCACACACCGGAAACAATTGAGCGTGGAACAAAGCGCGGACACACGTCGGCTCTATTTAAGGACCATGACATTCTCCTTCGAGCTTCCCCAACACAGCAAAATTAAAACCCATCTTATTTTTTATTAAGGAAATAACGTGCTATATGATTTCATAACGTCTGCGTGCTCAATTATATCAGTTGACATGTTTTCCAGAAAATGTATAGTCGTACAATTGTATTTATTTTGTGCATTAAATTTTAGTGACGAATAATTTGAGTAGACCTACATATTCAATATTAAAACTATTGGACCAAACCTCGTCAATGCATGCAGACTCCATGCAGCTTGAATTGTCATCATTGTTTCTTAACCCCCAAATATCAAATTTTATGCATGAGCATGACAACGGAGGATTATTTAGTGCATTTCCTTGCACAAGAGATTAT
This sequence comes from Leptonotus elevatus, assembly GCF_054856555.1. Taxonomy (NCBI): domain Eukaryota; kingdom Metazoa; phylum Chordata; class Actinopteri; order Syngnathiformes; family Syngnathidae; genus Leptonotus; species Leptonotus elevatus. Next base: position 12,291,040 of record NC_141246.1, read on the forward strand.
TTGAGCATATTTACTGTCATAAACGCTTATAGCTGAACCCCCAAAAACACTTACATTCACACCCGATAGGCCTATGAAGAAAATGAAGAATTTAATTAAAATTATTTGAGAATAATCACAGCACAATATTAACGGTCCCTATATGTTATTATTATTATTATTATTATTACAACAGAGTATAATTCAGTTCATTAGAATTATTACAATATTTTTATCTTTATATTATTCTGCTTTTGTCACTCTTTAGTTTAAATAATTAATTATTACAGTACGTAAGCATAACTGGAAGGTGTTTTTAAAAAATCTATTACTTTAAATTTAATTCAGTCGTTGAGATGCTTGCGCTAGATCCACTCAAAAAAAAGAACTCAGTGTCATTTTAAGTAATTAATAACCACTTGTTTGTCTTTCATCCTCGTGCTAATTAATGTAATTAACACGGGGGGTGCTGTTGAGGAGGGATGACGGGGAATGGGAGGGGGCTTTGTGATCGGTGACCCGAGCGTTGACCGAGCGGAACCGGAAAGAATCGCATTAAAGGGGGAGACAATAAGTAAACACGTAAATACAAAGGAAGGTGCATGGTGTCTCTCAGTGTGGGACGTTCACCACACCTGGCAAAATTAGTTTTACAGTGAAATGAGTGACTGAAGAGTTGCAGTCACTATAAAGTGAAGGGAGAGTTTTGGTCACAAGGGGCTGCATGGAAAAATCTGCTTTTAAAAAGTTACTCAGTATTTTCCCTGACGATTGTGCTTGTAGTTTTGAGGTAACACGAGATACGTTGGTGCTCTATTTTGAGTAGTGTAGGGTTGTTGCAAATAAATAATAAATAAATACATAATGAGCGTATAGGCCTATATTGCAAGTTCATTGCTTGGTCAACACCTTCCCATTTCCCCCCATTTTCATGGCAAATGTGCTTTTTTTTTGCATTGCTTTTAAGGATCAAGTCAAGCCTTCATTTTGAATTTTTCTATATCCAGCAGAGTTTTTAAATTGTTTAGTGTGAATTTATGTAACAAAGCGATACTGCCCTTTGTTTGCCTAATAATCAAAAATTTCCCCTTTATGTGTATGAAAAAAAACTTTATTTAAACACCTTGGTGACGACTTGTATGGTGTGTGTCTGCTCCCCGCACAGATGACCTCAACATCCACAGGATGTAATTCAGAGTGGCACTTGTGAGTGGCAACACAAGATTCCCTTTCTTGCAGCCGTGCTTGCCGTTGCTGTGGCTATTCTGTGGAAGGGGGCTTAAAGGCAGCAGGGCGGATTGAGCAATTGGATACATTGTTTGTCCATGAAATATTAGGTGACACAACATGACACCAAGCCATTTATATGTAAAGGTATACATTTCAGCGTGACCATTCAACAAGAGCCAACAAGGCTGCTGTCAATGTTGTTTTATATTTGCTGCTGGGAAAGAAGGTGTTGTGGCATGGAGGAGTAAGTGTGTGTGAGTGAATTTTAGAGCTTCGGTTTACAAGTTTATTAAATCCATCGGCACCAGCCACAGGCCCTGTATGCACTGAAAAGGTGTTGTCAGACTCTTCTCCATGGAGTGCTGTATCTTCAGACTACCAATTGTTAGTTTGACCTTGACCTTGAAAATAAGTAATTGATCAGAACATAATGTAAACATGTCTCTAACCTTTTTTTGCCTTTACAGTAGCCTACACTAGGGTAGAAAAGAGTCATCGACTAATTCGACTATAGTCTTCCTCGATTAAAAAAAAACCGGTATCTTATTTGGTTTGCATTTTGGGGAGGACAGTAAAGCAATGATGATGGTAACACATCACAAACTTAAAAAAAAAATCTTCCAAAATACATAAACATTGGTATGCTTTTATGTCAAAGTTCATGGCAGTGCATGGTGGTGTGGAGGCTAGTTTGACGTGTCATCATACTGACTATAATATGATAGTTGGAGCCCAGTTTAAGTTTAAATTGCCATCACAAAATGTTGCCACCAACTTCAACACCTCATAATTAAGGATGCTAAATATATATATATATATATATATATATATATATATATATATATATATATATATATATATGTATACATTTACACTGACATTGTAGAATGTGGTGCCTGTTTCAAGCGTTAGCGGCTAGTAGCTTCCAGCTAGTAGCTTCCAGCTAGCCGCTAACGCTTGAAACAGGCACCACATTCTACAATGTCAGTGTAAAATGTAAATATTTAGCTGCTAGCTACTAGTCGCTACGTGAATGCCCCATACAGTCTGGAATGTCAGTCAGACTACTTTTCAAAGGCAGTTTAATGGACAATTTCGAGCATCCGAGCATTTTTGATATTCCCGCTACGCTGTGAAATACGCGTATTGTATTGCTTTTGCCTGTGACTATACTAGCAAACAAAGCTTTCAGAATATCATGCCTAAAAGTTGCTGTGCGGTTGGATGTTCCAACCACAGCATGATGGAAACTGAATTCATTCCATGTTTTTCCCATGATGCCTGAACATTAAAGAAAATGTGTAAAAGCAGTAAAAGAGTGGAACTGGATAATTCAAATTGGAAGCTAACCACAAGCACAGTGATTTCTAGTGAGCACTTCCTAAGCCGTAAGAATAATTTTTGAGTGTGATCAAATGTAATATTTTGTTTTCAACATAGTTTAGTCGTTAACTAGCTTGCATCATTAACCACTCTACTGTATATAAATGGAGTAAATTCCCCTCCACCCTCCTCGGAGTGATGTTTACTTTTTTCTGTTTTTCTTCATCCAAATCGCGGAATTTATTGACACAAATGTCCTACTCTTTGTATAGAATATTAAAAGAGTGTAGAGTGGCTGGCCATACTAACTCAACCTGAGATCAAACCACCACAGTGCCTTGCTAGCTAACGAGCAATGCTAGTCTTTTGACATGTTTTAGCTTGAATATCGCACATTTTAATTTTCTATGGAACAGTTTTTTTTAAACATTATTAGCATAATGTGGGCCTACAATAAGCGAAGTGCGCATCTCGGACCGCGCAGCGCATTGTGGGTAGGGGGGGGGGGGGGCGTTACCCGGCTACCAACAGTAGTCAAGAGTAATGGAAAACAATGGAGACTTAAACAATTTCAACCGCATGAAAGTTGATGATTTAATTAAGCGTTTTTGTAGTCGCCGTGGATTGCCTGTTAGAATGAGGACTGCTTTCGGCAACAGACAGAAACTGACAGACGAACTGGCTGCCCTTGCATATGCTGCATCGATCCAAAAAACGACCAGTCTTATTGACAATTTCAATGAGCGGAGAGCTCGTATTCACCGAGTAAGACCACCATTTTGACTTGTGGCATAAATGTGACGTAAGCTCGGAATTTTCCCAAAAATGACTACACACTTTGATGCTGACATTCTGACAGTTACAGTTCCTATTAGTGATCAATTTTTTTTTGACAAACCGGGCTTAATCAAATATGCTATTTTAACTGGCAAAATTGCTCCTGTGGTTCTGACGCGACTTTGTCTCACAGCCCAAAATCTAACTTACTGTTAAAATACAGTTTGCTACTATAGACAGTTAAAAAGATAATAATAATTTGGGGGGTTGATCATCTAAAAATTAAAACCAATAGGTCGTTCATTCGTTCATTATTAAGTGATATGTGTTATTTTCTCTTGTGTAATCCTAATTGTTCATTAACCAAGCAACATTTTTTTTCTTATTTTATTTTTATTTCATCAAAATACTCAATTATTTAATAGAATTTTCAGTAGGATATCCAATACCAAAATAGATAGCTACAGTCCTACTGCACACCCTTTCTCCCAAGTGGGTGTGGTGTAAGGATGTGCAAGTTTAAGGCTAATCATTTATTGCAAAACTTTTCAAAGCCAACTTTTTTTTTCTCATAATACTGGTAATATCCTTCGTGTAGCCACTGATAAATATAGCATACTTGCATTCTCCTCCATTGTCATCATTTGTAGGTCTGACGATGTTCACAGTTTCTAATTCTCCGACTGGCTCAAACTGAGCTAGTAAGCGGAGCTGGTTCAGTGCAGCAAAACTATATGCTACTTTGTGCAATTCTTCCAGTTCAATCATTTCTGATGTCTTGCGACAACAGTTTTTCCAAATTTAGAAAGGAAAGCTTGTTTTGTGTTATTTTGAGAACAGCATCCGTCAAACCCATCATCAACATTTCATCACAACAAATGACTCCCAGCAATAGCATGGCTGAAGATGTAGTTGGGTCCTTTTTAGACATCAGAGCAATGTATTTCTTAAACAAATGACCAACAGCTTCAGGATATTGGCAATACATCAGGAGGATACATTGTGTGTCTTGGCCACAGCGGCGGGAAGTGGGAGCCATACAGTGTAAGGTGCACAAAAGCACCATCAAATGAGAGCAATGACATGCTTCTTTTAACTCCTTTTCTCCAATAAAGATCATTCATCAGGCAGAACCATCCTCCTGGAATGTCTGATTGGAAATCAGGGGATTTTAAATCCCTGTCCCGGACACTCCATCCATCTTTAACACTCCACTGGTCTACACACTTAGAAATGAACTGGTGAACCAGATGCCTCCATTCAGCTGGTCCCGACCTTTTCTAAAATAATAATAGTAAATACCAGCAAATGCATGGAAGTCCAAATCAGGCAGCCACATCACAATTTCACTGAGGCAGTCAGGCATCCCGAACCCGCACCCAATTTAGGGAGATATGAGGAGCAGAGGAGGCACAGACTCCCTCCTCTCACATATGCTCCTCCCAAAAACAAAGTGGATGCAGGATTAGAAGTGTGTGTATGTGTATGTGCAGACATAGACAGCCTGAAAGAGTTGATAGTGAACGTATAGGTGCAGTCTAACCTTTGGAGGGAAACAATCCAACTCAGTGATGGCCTTTCCTATGTTGACACGCATGGGGACACCTCAAGAATCAGATGGCATTCACTTCCTGAATCCTTATTATAATACCATTCTCCACTACTATTATGAAAGTGATTCCCATAGTTGGATACACAGTTTGCAATTATTCTCTTGATATAAAGGAGAGGAGGTGGCGGATGCTAATGCAACACTGTCATGAAAGTCAGGGTGGCGTACATTTTCTGCATTCAACTTGTTATGAATATGACTGATGGCGATAGCTAGTCTGTTGAAGTACATTTACATATAGATTTCCATTCCAATCAACGTGCAATAATAGTCCTGGCTTGAGGATTCCGAGCTGTTGCTCAGACATGCGTGCACACACAGCGAAGGTCTTGTGCGCATTGTGACATTTCATATTTGGGCTGAAGGAAGATGAAATTGGGCTGAATGTGACTGTAGCAAAAGCTGAACATGACAACATCCATCCATACATGGTGGCATTTCTATCATCAAATGTTTCACAATAATGTGAGAACAAATATATTTTGCTTTGTGACGTTGATATGACTTTGCGTGGCATTTCTAATATAGGTGCACTGTACTTTTCAGATTCTGCTTCTGTTTGGATGCAAGTCGACATGCAAACATATTGAGAGTAAAATTAAAGAGAGAATGACAGCCTTCCACATAATCAATTCACTAAAAACAGCAGACAGAATAACACCTAAAACAGTGACTACCAGGGTGCCATGAAAGATCATAAGGGAGGCCGCTGCACATAATCAAATTTCATTTCATTTGTTTGAAAATAATTGTTAAATTGCATATATCTTTGTTAATCTAGCTATGTCAGTGAACAACTAAATACATGATGGTGCAAGGTAGAGCAAACCTATTGGCATTCATACAACAGACTGCCTGTTGAGACAGAGCTTATGGCGTCCTTGATTGTGGTCAATTAACCTGCCCCAATTTCACACTAAGTGAGTAAATTGAGATGAGATCATAATCATTCTTTTTGTGACATTTCTGTTATGGTCTGTGTTATAAAATAGATTTTTATAATGTAAAATAGGTGCCTTGGCTCACCAAATGAGAAGCACATTGACCTGTCCTAGAAGATACATTACCCCTAACAGCTACCACTGAGAAATTCATATTCATTATAAAATGATGTAATTTAAAGTTGTATCTTTCACCAACTTAAAAATAAATAAATACATAAATAAATCATAAATAAAAACTTGCTTAACATATGAACTGGTTGATTTCTTCTTTAGCCACGAATACATGCATAAATACTACAAGTACCGTAAACAGTACTGTATATTATTTTGTTTGTTCACTTCCCCACGCACGCACAATAGACATTTAAATATACAAAATTAACAATGATCACAATAATTTTTATTTTTTTATTTTTTATTTCAATTACACATTGCTGTTTGGCTTCCACGCTCCGTGTTGGCTGGTGTGAATGAAACGTTTTGTTTGGCCAACCAATTTTCCCCGTCGAGTAAACCCGGAAGTAAATCGTTGTGTTTCCTTCAGCACAAGTGGAGACTTTACTGTACAGCATATGTGAGAACAGACGCATCCGTTTGGGACTGTAAGGTAAGGTCATGGATATATAGGCTACTGTACATATTGAACTACGTTATCATGATGTTGAACGCCGGCAAACGTTGATATTTTCCCTCTTCGAGTGTTTTCGTGACTGATGTGCTCATTGTTTACATCCTGCTATGCTGTTTCGAGCACGTGGGCACAACTTTAAGTACACATGCTTGCCAGATCAGTCGATATTTTAAAAATTAAAGTTCATTATATTTGATTTGTCAACCAGCACAATGCGTACGAGTTTTTGAGAGTTTCGTTTTTTTCTTAAAATAGCTGTATAAGAGAGTCAATATGCGCTACAATGCGTCTGCCGGCTAGTTAGCATTTTGCTAACCAAGGCTACTTCCATACATAATATTCAAGATAGATTGAGTGCGAATCTGTTAGTGTTTACTAATGATGAGCATTTTTCGAGGATGGATGCGTGTCAATGTGCGATGTCCGGATACTATTAATTATACACACACGTACTCACGTTGTTGTACAAGTGATGTTACAACACGTCAACATGTCTACTTCAAATGGAGGGCAAGCCTACTAATACACTACTAGCGTCTCAGTAGCATACTATTTGTCATTCTTGTGAACGTATCTCTGTCCTAGAAGCACATTTTTAAGTGTGTATGCTTTATTGAATCCACAAATTTTAATTTCACGGCTGTAGTAGTTTTTACCAGATAACAGTTTCCGTGATCCGCTCAACTTTTTACTGAGATTGGCTGAGATTCTTCTTTTCTGTCCTTTTAATCCCCGTGGACGGCTTGTGACAGTCTAGCGTGGCGTTTCTGTAGCCGGTGGTCATTCTCATAGGCCAATCATCTCCAGCCATCATGGTGCAGACACGCTGGACTAGACAGGGCAATGGGCCAGTACCATTTCTCACATTCTCAGTCCGCTGTGTCAGCGTGTGCACGCAAGAGAGATTGTGCAAATTAACTTCTGACATAATTATTATCCTGGTCCGCCAGATTTGTTCTTGACCATCAGTTGACAGGATGTTTCTTTCTGCACTGAAGCCATGATTACAAAAAAAAGAAAAGAAAAGAAAACAAGCTAAAACAAGAGGGGAGGAGTGGAAGTGGACCGTGTTCTCCTCAGCTTGGTTAACAAGCCCACATGGATTTCAGAACCAAGACCAAAGTTTGTCCTGTAATTGATGTCAGCTTCTGAACTCTTGTTCCTAAGCACTAAAGATAATAGTTCAAATAGTTTTATACCAAGTCCACTGAAAATGGTCAATTTGGACTGGGAAGATGTGTATGAACTTTTAAACCACACAAATGAACCAGCCAAACTGTATTGTTGATTATAGTCCAGCACCTAGTTTTGGTTTATAGTGAATTTGAATGGTCATTACAATTACTGTGAGAAACCAAATGGTGTATTTTCGATAACAAATAATCATATGACCATGTTACATTAATTACACAGTTTAAATGTTTGTAGTCACTTAGTTCTCCCTTTTAATTTAGTTTAAAAAATTGCACAATGCACTATATTTTGCCCTCAATTTTTTTTTTATACAATATACTCGCAAAGGTCAAACATGATACTGGTAGTTTCAGATTAGAATCACCCCCGCCCCCCCTCACACACACACACACACACACACACACACACACACACACACACACACACACACACACACACACACACACACACACACACACACACACACACACACACATTGGAAATATGAGAATGTACTTGACTTACAATTGAAAAAATAACCACTGCAAAAGGACAAAAGAGTTAACCTTCACATGCAAGTGTAAAAAAAAAAAGTTTTTAAATAATAAAATAATATTAATTATATGACACTATTTTTGTTTGTGTTCCTTTTTTCCTTCGTAGTGTGAGTGGCCTGGACAGCGTGCATGTATGCAACTGCGCATCTGAGCGCCTGTGTACGAAGGGTTCTTTGTGGTTATGTACTGCAGCTATCAGAACCGGCAGGCGCTGGAGGATGATCTCTACCGGGGAGATGGGGAGGAATCTGAGGGGTCTGAGGCCTTCAGTGACCTGGAGTTCCACCTCTACAGTCAGCTCCACTACCCTTCCAACACTGGGGATTTGGAGTTGCCAGATGGAGAGGACCAACCCAGCCAGGAGATCCATGCGGCTGTTAATGTAAAACTTGAAGACTCTACCAAAACCGGACCACGATCATCGAATACTGTCAAGCTCCAACAGCAATGTAACATCAAGAGTGAGAAGCAGGTTAACCAGAAGAAGAAAAAAAGTGGCCCTAAAGTCCAAAGACCATTGCCAGGATTTGAGGAAATCATCGTCATTGATTCTGACTCTGAAGTTATAACCATCTCTGAAAGTCATTCCTCCACTTATGATGATGACGATGATGACGATGATGACGATGATGATGATGATGATGATGATGATGATGATGATGATGATGATGGCGATGGCGATGGCGATGACGACGACTACGACTCCGACTCCGACGCAGGGGTTTGTGCCTTGAAGGGAGGCAGTGTACACCGAGTGCAGCGTTCCATCCCAGCCGTAAAGGTTGTTGCAGAGATGCCAAGTGTTCCGGTGTGTTACAGTCGGTTGCCTTGTTTTCCGTTGTTATGGTGAAGTGAAGTACAGCAGTTGTAAAATAAGAAATATTAAATAACGATGCAGATGCAGTGCATTTTTGCATCACTAAAACATAGGCAAAATTGATAATATAACAAAGCTACCAACTGTTATGGATTGCCCGCATTTTGTTGTGGAATTGACTCAACTCTACCTTGCTATGACCCTAACACTGTCTGTTACGGATTTAAAAAAAAGTCCCTTATTGCTCATACAGATTGAAAATGAGCAAAAATAGATGTCGGTAATTGTGAGCTACCATGTTTGTCAGCACGCCAATGACCCGTTGCTCTTCTGCCGGTGGCTCCGGTGATATCATGCATCACTAATGTGGCGGCTGTGGCTCAGGGTGTAGAGACGGTCGTTCCGTAACCAGAAGGTCGGCTGTTCGATCCCCGCTCTCCCCAAGTCATGTGTCGTCGTGTCCTTGGGCAAGGCACTTCACACACATTGCCCCTAGTGCTACTCACACTGGTGTATGGAAGGTGCGAATGTTTGGTGGTGGTTGGAGGGGCTGTCGGCCCAGACTGGCAGCCACGCCTCCGTCAGCCTGCCCCAGGGCAGCTATGGCTGCTTAAGTAGCTTACCGCCACCACAGTGTGAATGTGTGAGTGGATGAATAATGAATCCATTCCATTGTAAAGCGTCTTTGGGTGTCTAGAAAAGCGCTATATAAATCCAATGCATTATTATTATTATTATTTATTATTATTCATTACACTGCAGTAAAAGCTAGCAGAGGAGTAAGACGTTCGCCGAAAGCCACTTGAGGCTATCCACAATCACTGCTAATAGATGAATATCAGCAGCAAGGAACAAGGGCAGCGGTTTCATTTCAAGTTTCATTGCTAGATTGACAGACAAAATCTGTATTCTAACGACAACTTTATTTCTAATAGAATAAATGTTATGACACTGCACTGTGTAGTTAGTCGCTAGTCAATTGACTGCTAAATATAGAACAAGTCGATTTTGTAAGTAGATCTTCGTTAAATGTAACCTAAGACTTTTTCCTGTGTTTGTTTGTCTTTTTAGACGCCCCATAAAAAGGTGATTAATATTACTCCGGTGACTTTGGATTCAGGCAGCTCAGAATTATCCAATTCGTGCAACTCTGATTCGGATGTTCTGGAAAACTGGATGATCCTGGGTCAAGCCAAGCAGGATGGAGACCATTGCATTTCACTCAATGTGGAAGGAAGTGCAGACAGCATTGCAGGTGTGTGTGTGTTTGTTTGTTTGTTTAAAGGGGAAGTCAATCCCCAAATGTTCTTTGCAATAACATGTCTAAACATGACATTTTGATGAATATTACATTTGTGGAATATGAGTTATAAAGCAAAATCCAGCTGTTTTTGCCCATCTTGGGGCGGCTATTTTGCCACTTGCTGTGGACTTAAAATGACATCACAGTTTTTCAGGGCTCAGGTAATGACCAATCACGGCTCACCTGTTTTCTGAACCCGAGTCGTGATTGGTCATTGCCTGAGCAACTATGATGTCATTTTTAGTCGACAGCAAGTGGCAAAATAACTGCCATGGATAAAAAGGGGTGGATTTTGCTGCTTAATTCATATTCCGCCTCAGAATGGCGTGTTTTGATCAGTGGGGGCACATACAACACAATAATGTGAAGAAAATTTTGGGGTTGACTCCCACTTTAATTAGTTTTCATGGCTAAGTTGTTTCTTCTTTGGATCCATTTCTAGTCGTATGCGGTTCAGCTGATTTGGAAAATATGACACATCTTTCTAAAGCACGAAAGAGATACTTGACTCATTGAGACATTTTTAGCAATAAAAAGTTAATATTTTGACACAATGAATGTGATAACTTCATTATTTTTCATGAACAATTTTTACCTTTAAATACAAATTTTTCCACTTGTTGTCAACTGAAGATGACATAACCTGTGCTGAGGAAGTAGGCAACGACCAATCATGGCTCATTTTGCTGACCAAACCCAGAAAACAGGTGAGCCATGATTGGTTGTTACCTACTTCCTCAGCACATGTGATGTCATCTTCAATCGACAGCAATTGGAAAATTTAGTTTTTATTGGTATTAATTGTACATGAACTCATTTTGAACTTTTTACCTCTGAAAATACCTCAATGAGTCTAATGGCAAACGGTGGTCACAATGAATAAATGGATCCGTTTTAGGATAATGAGATGCGTGACATCATAAGTGAAGCCTTCTGTTGTGATGTACAGTATGAAATACTCGTTGCACAGTGACAATTGCTTTCAACACAACGGGGCGGGAAAGGTGAGTGTCAGGTCTTAAACGTTACATTTTTTATTTTATTTGACACCTAACCGTCGTCCTAACAATGGTACAGCTCTGATACTGCCTTCAAGGTGGAAAATTGCCAGCTCAGCATTGTTTCTATGTCTGTGGACACAGAAAAATGTTGCCTTTAACAGGCAATGAGAAAAGAGGGTTGGGTTTGTGCTTGTAGCATCTTTGCAAATCTGTAAGCGCTTTGCATTCTTTGCACTGTCGGGTCGGCTTCTCTGCTCTCTGATGCATCTTTAAGTATGTTTGTGTGCCTCATGTATTGATATGTACATGGAGGGCTTGTGCGAATTTGTTTATAAAATATTCTACCTCTCATTAGCATGCATGTGCTGCGCGCACACACACGCACACACATGGACGCGCGCACATTCACACACTCGTAACACTAATGCCAAAAACAAACAAGAGCGAGACACTCAGACAAGAGCATCAAAGGAGAAGGTGAGGGGGGTCGGGAGAGATGGGAGTAATCAAAAAATGAATAAAAATGTTTGGCGCAAATCTCTTCAGATCTACACATTATCTTAACCTGCAGCCTCAGCAACCCCTCCAAGCCAACCCCCCTCCCGTCCCACCTCCTTTCCCCCTCCTTCCTACCTACGGCGCCTCCATCTCATTCTTTTATCCAATTTCCTCACTATTGTCCTCCCTCTCTGTCTCCCCCATTCTCCCTCCCTCCGTCTCTTGCACCGCTTCTTCCTCATTTGAATTTCCCTGGGCTGATGTTTCTGCAAGAGTGCTCCCTGACTTCCGCACACAGGCGTTGTAAAGGAGGGCGCCTGTAGCTGAGACTTTGGGCCTGCTTTTTGGGGGCAAGGAGGATTTTGGGAGCTCCGGTCTCCCCTCCTTTTGGCTGGCTTTCTCACTGTGTCGTCTGACTCCTCTCTGTGATCTTTGGAGCTTGACCTCATGTCTACACATGGGGGATCATGGGTGTGGTGTGAAAGGGGTCTTAAAGTGAGTGAGACGGGGCGGTGTATTTTGCCCCCCAAAATTAAATGAAAGTGAAGAAATGTCATGGACGAGCCTCATTTGTCTTGAGCTGATGCATTTGTCACAGAAGAATTGCTCTTTTTGCTATTATATGCTATATTAATCATGAAATTAAATTGAGAATCCAGGAGGCTAATGTTCCCTCAATATAATTTCTTTGGGTAACTAAATATTTGCAAAACATTGAGCCCTTTTTATAATCAGCTTATATTTGTGTTAATCCTTGAGATTCTCACTGAGCTGAAGTCCCCCAAGGTATGCTGCAAGTGTCATGAGACAGTTTTCTCTATTAAAAATTCTTCATGTGCTTTGCTTTTGTTTTCATGAAGAAATGTTAAGTTCTGTTAAAGCTGCTTCTGCTGCAGCATTCATGCAATGCCTGCCATTGTTTCTTTTGGTGAACATGTGTGCGTCCATGTGTGTATGCCACTGACCATATCTCCTCAAAGAGGATGCAAATTGGTGTGGCCACCAAAAATTAATTAATATAAAGCTTTGCAACATGGATTCATCAGATTACATACTTGTATTCTTTCATATATCCACCTTCTTCTCAAGGTAAAAAAAAAACATGACTTGCAGAGCATTTGCTTTAAGGTGCAAACCACTGGTAAATTAAATATAAATAAACAATACCATCTAATGATAATAAATACAAAATAAATAATAAAAAGTATTGACAAACCTCTCCAGCTGTCAAACAAATAGGATGTATTGTCATACCTGCTGGTTGACTGGTATTAATTAATTACCCAAGAGTGTGGGTGAAGATACGCTTAACAATGTATTTATATACTGTATATGGCAATTAGCCACAATAATATGAAAACCTGCACAATGTACTGTATTACTATGTAGTGTAGTGAAAAATTCAGCTTTTTTTATTGACACAGTCATAGGGGTATTCATTTAACGCGGTTTCTTATTGTGGTTATAGTTCAAAGTGGTCTCGGTCTGCATTCTGCACTGCTTCACACAGAGCTGTTCCTCAAAACATTAGGAACTTCTGTATTGACTCATGTTCAGACCTGTACAGTACTCAGTCTGATTCAGTGTACAGTCCTACTCCACTGCAAACTAAAACCACAATAAGCACAATGTTCAACTACAGTGTCAATCAAAACTATTTGTAAAGACATCTTTTTTTTTTATACCCATCTATTTAGATTGTGCCAGTGCTTATTTATAAAGGTGCAGCAGATCGATGACAAAACGGCTTTGTTTCTTGATATCTTAAATATAACTCACAGTGTAAATAGTTTAGGATATTTTAACGGCATATGGCTCTGGATCCCACTAGAATATAAACACCAAATGCAATGATTATATTATGTTTTTGAGTTAATTTACATAAATACTATAGATAAAAAAAATTCTTACTTGATGTTTTTGTTGTTTATACTCATCAGATCAAGAAAATCCTCCTTATTCCCAAGATATCGTCATGTTGCATAAAAAGCTGTATGGTGTCTGTGTCCCTTGTTCGCTCGTTATTAACTCATTCACTCCCGGCCATTCTCACTGAAGCAACCCCCTTCGCTCCCGGCTGTTTTACTGGATTTTGGCTGATTTCGCAAGGCCCACAGAATATTGTATTCTATAGCTATAAAAAAACAAAACATGGAGCCTACTAGGGATGTAACAAAATCCAAACATCACGATACGATGATATCACGATTTGAAGCTCACGATACGATAACTATCACAATATTGTGGGGAGGTTGGCGATATTTGAAAAATGACACAATATTGTAATATTGTTCATAGGCATATTACGTTCCCCTTTACCTGACAATTAGCACAGATTTTAAAAATAGATGGGCTAAAATATCCCTAATGAAAATTAAAGTGCACTAAAAAACTAGCTACCAGATGGTGCTAGAACTGCACAAATGGAAATCAACCTGACTTTTTTTAACATGTGTTTATTTAATAGATTTAATATCGTGAACATGACGACAATGATATTGTGGCAGTTTTAATCTCGCGATATCACGATATTTCTGTTATCGTTACATCCCTAGAGCCTACCAAAAGAAAGATTGCAAATGAGTTGAGTACAAACTTCACTGGGCGTCTGTTTTTGTAGACAATTAATTGGTTGAGTTATATCGTATTTTCTCGCTGCATTTTACTGCCAACTGCATTTCTGTGTTGGGGGTGCGAGTGGGGGCTTGTGAAATGGTTTTCTGTTTTCATGGTATGTTTGAATAGATAATGCGCCTCCTTGTGGAGACATTATAATGGGTCTTCACAGATTTTGCTAACGCACTGAAGTGAGAGTTATCATTGTGAAGGGTTAGCGTTAGTAATGTGTGACATCTTAATTTCTCTGACATCTCTGTATTTGGGGGAGGAGCTAAGGTTAGCTCGTTGTTGGTATGAAGTGCTTGGCCGCGTGTCTTTCTGATTTACGGTGGTGTGTGGTTAACTAAAAACACAAGCTAACCAACGTCAGGGGTGTCATTGCTTGACAGCTGACGATTATGAGTTGTGATGTTCTTCACTATTTTAAGTTGAAATAAATTGACATTACGTCAAATACGAGTAAGTTTGTATTTTTAGAGAAACTTTGGCGGCAGTGTGTAGGCCTACCACAAGTTGCACACTTGCACAGAGTGCCATTCAAACTGAGCCCCCATAGGCTGTATAAACATCCCGTTACTGAGGGGGGCAGCTTTAGTGATTTCTACTGACGTTGCAGGTGTGAGTGTAGGTTTCTGAAAGCGATTGTGCGCTCGCATTCCTTATGCCCCATTTCTGTGCTCGTATTTTGTTTGTTTGCCTGTGTGTGTAACAGGTATGCACAGTGTGCCTAATAGTATTTGTATGCCTTAACCTCTTCTCTGCATGCTTGTCAAATCACATTTGCTTAACGTAGCCTCTCCCTCCAACCTTACCTCTTCTAAAAAGTGAGTGGAAAAAGGGAGTCAAAGTGGGAAGAGCGAGGACAATCTGCATCCAAAGGCAACCAGAGGGAACAAAACCGGACCTCCCCAAAATCCGGCTTGTACCCTAAGAGGTGTGCATGCCCTGAATGAATTTGGGGCAAAGGAGGGGAGTGTGCTGAAGCTAAACTTTGAATAAGTGGTTAAAGTCTCTCGCTCAGTGGTCACACTCTCTTGTCTCCCTTTGCCCCTCCAGTCGTGGTAAGTGCCAAACTTTGTACGAGGCTTAGAGTGTGTGTGTGCGTGTGTGTGAGAGTGTGAGAGTGTGCACCCGTGGTGAATTAAAAGGAAAGGAGCATATTTTTATGTGCTTTTACCCTTGATGTGTTTTTCCTACTTACCTCGTGTTGTATTGTTCTGTTTGACATGAGCCAGGGGCTTCTGGGATGCGTTTGAATTTGTTCTTTCTTCACAATCTACTTGTCTGACTCCTTTGCGGGACTGTTGTATGTTTGGAACTTTCTGGGTTCGAACTCACGTGCCAGGCTGCAGTGCAAATACAGACACAACGGGTACGCTGCATTTGTTGCTGCAGTTCTGAATGTTTGTGATTATATTTTGGACATTCATATTCGAGAATGAGATTACCGTAACACACAACTGGCAGTGTGAAGAAGTGTGTGTGTGTGTGTTTGGGTGATGGGTGTTTGGGTGGGCGGGCATGCACTGCAGTAGGGAGGCATGGATAGGATCAGTGCTTATCTTGGCTGCCCAGTGCCACACGAGGTGTAACGCCACACCCACACTACCACACAGTGTGTTTAAACAGACGCACACATGCACACGCATACACACACACGCACTATCAAAATGCTGTGCCACAGTTTGATTTTTTTCATGATCTCTTTTTTTACACAGAGCATATGCAAATGACAATACTGTATCAACCATATTATAGGCAAATGCGCATGTGTATATTAAAATGTTAACATTCATGTGCAAGTCATTTTTAAATACAAAAAATAATTTTTCAAATTGTTATGCTCGGGATGTTGTTTTTTAATCAATGAATGCCAGTTTTCATAAAAATTTGAATTTTGCTGTTCTTTTCTATATTATTTAACAATTTTAATGAATACGTTTACAACAAACACCCAGTTACAAATTATATACACAAGTTACTGTAAAATTCATTGATGAATATTTTACTCTTTAGAAATCCTGAGTAGATATTGCCTTGCTTGTGGTGTTTTTCATTCTTATGCAGTTAGCGATTGGTGCTGTTCTTGTTTTTTTTACCATTGATGAAAATATTGTAGACAACAATTAAGGTTTTGAAATGCATTTTTGGGGGTTCTTTTCGCGGCCGTAAATGCATTGCCCGATAGAAACGAAGGAATTGAATGACAATGTGCCCATTGTTTGCGAAGATAACTTTTAGTTGATGTTGTGTTTGGAAGCGCAGAATGAAATTGTGGCACACCTATACGCTGTTGTTGGAAGTGGGTTTATGTCTGATATTTTGGTTTTAGTATGATTCCGTGTGTGAAGCTCCTACAGCCAGGTCAAGTATAATGCAATATATGGACTTGTGCAGTTGCGTAAATTGGGTTTTCAATTTAATTGATGCTGCAGTTTGTCGTCACATTCGATTTTTTTCTCCCCATGATTAGTGATTTATCTGTGCTACTGTAATTAAAGCTATGAGTGAATAAAACTATATTTTATATATTTGTGCAGAAATGGTCTTGAGATTGATTGCATTTTGTCTTGTTTAATGTACCCCTCTTGTCACATTTTTCAACGTGTTTATGATTCCCAGTATTAGTTGTTTTAAATCAATTAAGTGCTGCTATTAATCACCATTTAGATGGAAAAAGCCATCCCGTTTCAAAGCAATGTTTGTCAAATAATGTATGAAAACGTATATATGCCTTTTTTTTCCCTTTTTCTCGGCAACGTAAAAATAACCAGAAACATCTGCAGCTGTGGTTGCAGGTGCTCATTTGTATTAACGCGGCTTTTTGTTCTTTACTATAAAGAGCGGCATCCTTATGTAGCCCAGCTGTCTAGAAACTTCTTCTAATCCATGTTGACCATGAGATTGTGGTTCATAGTTGTTAAAAAAATGGTTTATTGTGTACTTTTTTGTTCATGAGAAAAGACACTGTAGTAAAAGTGATGCGAGTCGGTGAGCACGCCTGAAATGAGCCCAATAAGCGTGCCCTTGTCAACAGTAACTAACTTTCACTTAGTGTCACTAGTTCCTTTTACAGTCAGAAATACTCAATTATTTTCAGTGAGGCGCAGATAAACGTGTTTAAGATGCTGTGAGTTTTTCTTTTGTTTTTGAAGGGGGGGGGGGGGGTAGTCTTTGGTTGCTATTAGTGTAGCCTGCAGGAAGTGGTATGTTGTGGATCTCAATAATTTTTTATGCATCTTTTGTATTTATTTTATTTATTTCTATTCCACTGATGTCTGTTTTAATGTTTTAACTAGTGAACCCTCAGTGGATATTATGCCCGAAAGCTGCAAACTGGCTAACATGAAAACCCATACAGAAACGCATAAGATTAAACTAAATGAAAATTAAAAAACATAATTATTTAATCCCATATTTTAAGCTAAAAAAAATTGTAATAAGAACTTTAAACATTTTACTGTAACATGTACACAATCCATTTTAAAAATAGTTATTTAAAAAATATGTTGAATTGTATAGGTACATAATATGTCAAGAATCTGGGATAAAGGGATATATATATATTTATAAAATTGTTGTAGGTGTTTTATATAAACCGTTTGTACATAATATTTTCTGTCCTTTTTGGCTCACTTTGATTAGAAGTGGATATGTCAATTACAATTACCAAAAGTAATCATGCTAATTAAGCAATCACTTGATGGAAATATAATTATTGTTAGGGGGGGGCTTAGAAGCAAGAGGGGTGTCCCAGGAGACTGTATTAATTTCTCTACTTTTCATTTTGGCCCAAGAACTTTCCCCTTATTGTGCGTCCTTGATTGTGGGGCCGGCAGGGGTCGTCAAGAGGGCTTTATTAACTAGTAGCCCTAGGTGGTGTTATATTTTAGGGGCGGGGTTGTGGCATGAAAGCCAAGGGGCTTTAGAGGTTTATATATTAATATTAATGCATGTTTCAAATGAGGAACAGGAAGTTGAGGGTTGGGCTAGGGGGGTTGAGTAAAGCAGTCATGGACCCCTTAACGCGATTTTCTTCATCTCCCCAAATTTCTGTGTGACCACCAGCACCAGCAAAGCAGGTTTTGTTGTAATCTGCAGTTCAGACACACGCATATGATTAGCGGATTTGCGTTTTATTTATGTTTTTTTACAAGGTCCTACTCGTGTGTGTAGCCCACCTATACACAGGCGTGCCTGTGTTGAAATGTCCTCTCTAGAGGCTCCTATCTGTGTGCATATTGGCCGTTCCAAGACTTCTCCTGGTGTCTCTTAATTAAGGGCCTCGTCAGGCACAAACCAGCTGGGCCCCGGCCTGGTTTAACTGGCGCTCGCTTTAATTGCAGTGCAATGTTTCCACGTCCATCTTGGGCCCTTGGCCGAGAGTACTTGTTTCTCAGCTGTAGTTTACTTTGGTTTTCGCCACGCTGTTACTGCTAGATGCAGATGCCTTTCGTAAAAGAGAAAGGTGTGAAAAAACCCATCTAGTGTGCCAAACAACATTTTGGAGCGTCAGTGTAGCTCCAAAGGCACAACTCTTTTTAAGCATTGTATGTGTGTGTCAAATTCAAGTCTTTGCTCATGCATTTTTTCCAGCACGCACACACGTGAGTGCATTAAAACACCAAGGCTGGCCCTTTATCCCAGGGATTATGAAATGCTGAGATCGTGGTGGCTAGCGGCCGATAAAGCCGAAGTCGGTGCGGGGGGGAAAATAATTATAGTGGATAAAATCAGAGTCAAGGAGATAGTTACTTGCTCGTTGGGGAGTTTAGTCATTGATATTTCTGAACTGGCTCTCAGACAGACGCTTGCACACACTCTCACACACATTTGATTACTGTGTAACATTACACTAGCGTGTAGATGCAGTGCTTTTCTCATTTTTGGTTTTGGTGCGACATATAAAATTGAAAACACACTTGGGCTTTACGCAGTCTTTGCACACTTATTCAAGCTCTTCTGTTGGACTAGCTGCACTATTCTTACTTGGCTCCAACAAAATTCAGTGAAAAATGAAACATCCAGTTTTACTTGCTTGCTACTTGAATACATGTTAGCGATTCAATCCAAACGATATCCAATATAATTAACAATATCCAATATAATTAAGTAAAATGTTTACTTTTTGAAATGATGCAAAGACATTACATTGTTTGAAATTGTAATGCACATGGGATTAATAAAAATGTATATGGGTTTTTAAGCGAATCTAAAGAGTTAGTTAAACACAGACAGCAAACTGGCTTGTATTTAGTATGGCCGGACTTATGTGGATTTTTTTAGGCTGATGCCGATATTTGGCAGATTAAAATTCTGAAAACGGATTAATTGGCTGATTCATGAAATAATATATACGATAAATAAAATATTTTATTTATTTTATCCCTTAATGCCTACAACAATATATATATGAATTACAAGCAGTACATTTGACTGTTTTACATGTCTTTCTCCTTTAGTAGCTATTAGTTTAACAACACAGAGAAAAAACTTTTGGGGAATGTTTGAATGTCATTATCTTTGTTCTATGTTGTATTGTATTAACGTGTAAAATAAACAAACAATAAGATTTTAAAAGCGTTAATATCGGCCGACAGATTAATCGGTCAGGGCCTAGTGAATAATAGTTTTTTGTCGGCCAAATGCATTGTATTAAGAGAGCAGCTGCCAAACGCCACTGATGGGCAGCGAGCAGGTATTTGAAGCTGTTGTTGTCTATGGAAACTGCTCTTTGTAGGATTCTCCAAAGGCCTGCAGTCATTGACACAGTTTTATTATGGTCACCCATAACAAAAGCATTCATCTTGTGTCACCATCTTAATATCTTTATTTCTCTCAGACAGTTGTTTGTCTTGAGTCTTCAAGCCAAACTGGTTGTGCAGCAGAAACGGACACAAATAGATATAGTGTCACATGCAGCGACCTCATTCAAACCATGTCAGCCTCTCTTAGGCAACACCAAAAAATAAAAACAATTTTTTTTTTATCCGCACAATGCCAATTGAGTACAGTGATTTCTGGACTATAAGCCGCTACTCTTATCACTTGCATTCGACCCTGTGGCTAATACAAAGGTGCGGCTTATCAATCAGATCACAAGAGGGCGCACTATAAAGGATACGCAAGAGCGTCAAGCAGAGCAAAACAAACCAAGTGAGCCCGAATACACTAGGAGAGACAGAACAAGAGCAATACAATTTGTGCCCTCAGTATGGAAAAGAAAGTAGCGGGAACCCGGTGCGGTAACATTAAAACACTTACCGGCTTACAGTCGGGTGCGGCTTATATGTGTAACAAACTCGGGTATTCCCCAAATTTAGCTAGCGTGGCTTATATTAAGGTGCGCCTTATAGTCTAGAAATTACTGTAATTTTCTTGTACAAGCCCCGATTCCAAGAAAGTTGGATTGTTGTGTAAAATGTAAATAAAAACAGAATACAATAATTTGCAAATTCGTATTCAACCTATATTCAATTCAGTATACAACAAAGGCAAGATAATTCATGCTCAAGCTGATGAATGTTATACTTTTTTTTGAAAATATCTCATTTTGAACCGACTTAATTGAATTTAATGCATGCAACACATTCCAAAAAAGCTGAGAAAAGGGCAACAAAAGTCTGGTCAATGTTGAGGAATGCTTAAAAAACAATTCACAGGTAAACAGGTTAATTGGAAACAGGTGACTTTCATAATTAGGTCTAAAAGGAGCATCCCCGAAAGGTTCAGTTGTTCACAAGCAAGAATGGTGTGAGGTTCACCACTTTGTGAACAGCTGCATGAGTAAATAGTCCCGCAGTTCAAAAACAAAGTCTCCGCCAACTTCTCTGGGCCTGAGGTCATCTGAGATGGACTGACGCGAAGTGGAAAAGTGTGCTGTGGTCTGACGAGTGTTCATTTCAATTTGTTTTTGGGTATCATGGATGCTGTATAATCTGGTCCAAAAACGAAAAGGACCATCTGGGTTGTTATTGGCACAAAGTTCCAAAACCAGCATATGTGATGGTATGGGTGTGCGTTAGTGCCCATGGCATGGGTAACTTCATATTGAAAGGCACATGCAGGTTTTGGAGCAAAAAATGCTACCACCCAAGCAATATCGTATCCAGGGACGTCCCGGTTTATTTCGGCAAGACAATGCTGAACCACATTCTGAAAGTGTTACAACAGTGTGTGGCTTCATAGTAAACAAGTATGAGTACTAGACTGACCTGGCATCACTCCAGACCTGTGTCCCATTGAAGATGTTTTGCGCATTATGAATTGTGAAATACAGAAACAGAAGCACTGGATCGAGCAAGAATGGGAAAGAATTCCACCTATATAGTTTCAAAATTTGTGTCCAGGTTCCAAATACTTATTGAGTGTTGTTAAAAGGAAAGGGGATTTAACACACTGGTAAACATGTCCCTCTCTCCCAGCTTTTTTGGAACATGTTGAATTGAATTCAAAATGAGTAAATATTTGAAAACAAAACAAATATTTTTAAATAGTTAGTTTTTTAACATTTCCTATCTTTCTGTTTTGTGTATTCAAGTGAATATAAATTGAAAGGGATTTGCAATTCCTTGTCATTTTAACTAGTATTTTTTATATACATTTTTTTTTTACGTTTTAAACAGTGTCCTAACTTTATTGGAATTAGAATTTTTACTTTTTTGTCAGGGAATGAAAAAGCAAAGGAGTCTATCATCGTATTTGTGTGGTCACTGTTAATTGTCAGGTGTGAACAAATAACCACATTTTGATCTACCAAGATTTTGTGTCCGGACAACATTTGTCAGGTGACTGGATTTTTGTCCTTCTAGTGCAGACTGATCAATACTAATTGTGTTGGAGTGTCTCGGGCCCGTTTCTCTTTGTATTGTATTGCACTGGCCCTTTGTGTCACAAGAGCAGGAGAGAAAATGCACGTGGGAGTAAGAGAAAGGAAGACCAGAGGGCTGTAGAGAATAGAAATGGATGAGGATTGATTGATTGATTGATTGATTTGTTTTCAATGTACGGTATTAAATAAAATAAAAGTTAAAAGGGAATAAATTACAGCACAGTTTACAGGGAGGGATGAAGGCACTATGGAAGCTGGAAAATATGGGAAAGAAGGGGAGGTTGGCTTGCCATGTTGAAGATTGGCTCATGGGAGTAACATGCAGAAATTCTGTACTGCCACCAAACACACTATGTTCTTTTTATCCACTTGGCTTTTTACACCAACCTGCATTTTGTTTTTGTGTTTTACTCTTAACAGTGCTTTTCTGATTTTATGCTAGCGTCTGATGACGTGTTTGTAAAGTTGACTTAGATGTTGTGGTTAACTCATTTTCATAGTAAAGAATGTAGGAATGTTACTTAAAATTTAAGGTTTGTACAGTTAGTTAAGGATTTATGATTGTATTAATTGGTCCCTGAAACTGAGTATTTGTATTGTAATTATTTCCTGTTCTGTCATCTGGGAGCAATTGAGTTTAAGTTCCAACCAATAGTTTTAAGTTGCTCTTAATGTTGCATGATGTCAGCGCCTGTGTATTTGCCAAGATGAGTGCCACTGAAACATATAAATGAATGTGAGCAGTCACGCACACACTCGCATACATAAAACTCCCACCTTGTTTGGCACGCTTGGACTGAGCCTAATGTGAGAAACCTTACAGTTCTATTATTCAACCCGCATTCAAATAGGCTCATCAGGAAGGCTCCTGCTTTTTTTCATGTCAAAAAAGGAAGAGGATAGATTGAGCGGAGGGAGACAAATTAAACGACAGTAAAGTAAGACCCCCAACCTTTCCTGACAGTTTAGTTTTCTTTCCTGCTCTTGATTTTATAAACACACATATTATGTGCAGATTTGACATGAAGTTGTTTGATGCTCATTATAAGTCCACCTGCTCTAGCTTTTTAGCTGTCAATCACTATGATTTATTTATTTTTGTTCTCAGTTTAACCATCTGAATGTGGGAGGAAATGATACACATTTTAAAGATGCAGATGATGCAATCATGGACAGAATAGAGCTGAAAAGCTAATTACTAGTATATTTGTCAGGTAAGAATTAAATCTACGCACACACACTTAAAATACTTTTAGCCAGGCGGCCCGCATTTCTCTACTACCCTTTCCCTCCCCAAAATGTTCACCCCAAGTTGGATGCGTAGAATTGTCCAAAATGTCTATAAGGCCACTATACTTTGAGCAACAAATGAAGTGGACCATCGTGAAAACGTACGGTTCATGACTCTTCGCTGCACACCATGCGATTAACCACTGCACATCTACCGCCGCGATGCCTTTGAAAAACTGTTCGCATTTGTCAGGTGTTGAAGTTCTGCATACGGTATCCTGTATGATTTTGTCCTTTAATTGAACCACAAAGACTTCTGGTTTTGCTGGGATTCAAAATTTTAATCACTGTTGAACATGCAGATGAAACAGCCAAACAAAAATGCAAAAGCCTTCACAAAAAAAGGTTTTAGAGTTCTAAGCGTAAGCAAACCATACTAGTACAGTATATCACTGCCGTTGGAATGAAATGCTGCATTCCAAAACCATCACTTTTCAGAAAACCAAAAAAACGGCATGTTTGTTGAGCCCTTAATATTGCATCGTCAACGAGAGCAAGTCATTTGAATCACTTCAAATCGGTTGATAAGTTACTGACCGATAATATTGATTTGAAAAAAAATGTATGAAATTGACCAAATTTCTACCTGTGGCCAGAAAGATTGATTGATTGATCCCTATTCTCAACCTGGCAGCAAAGGGCTAAGGGTGGCTTTGGAGAGGACACCAAACCAATGCTGCTCTCCAATCCAAATTAAATTTTTGGCATTCCTGTATTCCAAGCCCTTTAAGTCCCAATACTAGCGTATTCTGTTAGTGGTACAGTGGCACAATCTCAAGATAGATCCCCACATGTCACAATGAACAAAAAGCAATGTGGGAAAGAACAGCTGGATGTATTAATGTACTGTATTTGAATGAAGCAATAAAGGACTGTATTAGCAGCCCCTTTTCTAATCCTCTATTGTTCTGCTGTCCCCCATCTCTGCAAAGGGGCTGCTCTAATTAAAGACTAATAATTGTATTGTTTTAGGAAGTCTTAGGAGACGCAGCTTTCTGCTCCTTCAATCATTCTCTCTCCATCAAAGGCTATCTCACTGGACTTCCTGGTGTGTGTGTATGTGTGTGTTCCATGTAAATTAAAACTTTAAAGCGCCATTATTTAATTATCCCAGAGGCAGTGGATTTGGAGGACTAAATGGGGTCTTGATGTGTGTGTGTATCTATCTGTGTGTGTCTGTGTGTTGTTTGCTCATGCAAATGTACAATGCTGGCCAGGATTATTTCAGTTTTTCAATTTGCCCCATCTCTTTTCAATGTGTGTGTGTGTGTACAATTTGTATTTGTGAGCAACTGTTATTGGTTCTTTCTTAGCCACCCCCTTTCATCCTGCTCGACCCTCCGCACACAAGACACACATACACAAACCCACATACTCACACTGTACTGCCAGCAGATAAAAAGGCATTATGGTAAATTCCACTTAATGACAATTTTTTTAATTTGGGGAACAGGGCCCAGTGAATGGAGCTTAATTACCGGGGCCAAAGATCCTTGGAAAATAACCCCCTTGACGTCCCCAACCGGCCCCCATAATGGAGCGCTCCGCAAAATGCCTCTGATTAACCACCGCCGTTTATCTCCCACCCCCGCACCCCTTCTTGCTCTGTATAATAACAAAAATAACAATCATGAAAATACTCTCTGCCTTCAAGCCCCCCATTACTCCCACTTCCCACACCCGCTCGCGCTCCTTTCCACCCTCTCGGCCTCCGCCTGCCTCACTCCCACAGGAGGAAATTCATCAAAATGAAATTGAGGTTGCAACTCACTGGTTTTATTAAAATCTATTTACCCCTTACAGACATTGTGCGCCGCAGTATTTGTGTTCTTTGCTGCAAAAGACAACAAGGAAGGCCTGAAATATTATATTCTCTGCCGTACACACATGCACAGATATCTTATTTATTTTTTATTTTTTTACCTGTTAGTAACTATATTTTTCTTCCTTTTTTGTTTTGTTTTTAACATATACTAGCTAGAGCTGCAGTTTTTCTTCATGTAAGTCATCCTCACATTTATGTTTATAACCCCCACCCTTTTTTATCCGAGTTTCGTCAAAAACAATTGTTGGTTTGTGTTGGAAACCATCTCATTAATCAGCATTTTCATTTATTTGATTTATGCTAATGTCCTATTTTCTTAATGGGGCTGTCTGATGATTCTATATACCAATTTTATAGTATATTGTATATGCTATTAATTAATTTGTGAGTTATTTTGGGCCACATTCTTATAAAAGCTGTAACATTAGGCATGTGTCATCCAGGCTTCTGTCTTTTTTTTTTCCTTCTTTTTTTTGTGCCAATGCTTGATTGGTGAAAAGCTTTCATGAGTCACATCTGTGTGGTCGGTATCAGCCAATAGATGGAGATAAATGTAGCGTTTTGAATGGAGAATTCATGTTGCAGTTAGCTAACGGATATTAAAACAACACAATGCCTACCAGTCTTTGGACACGCAAGCTGCTTTTGGATAACTTGGTCATGCCGCAAACGTGCGCGCGCGCACACACGCACACACACACACACACACACACTTGTACTTATACAATTGTGAGGACATCCATAGACATAATGCATTTCCTAGCCCCTTCACCTAACACCAACCATCAAAAATGATTGCTTACCCTAACCTCAACCATAACCCAATTCAAACCTTAACTCTAAAACCAAGTCTTGACCCTCAAAAAGAGGTCTTGAGTTGTGAGGACCGGCCAAAATGTCCTCACTTCACAAAAATATCCTCAATCTGTCGGGTAAAGACGTATTTTGGTCCTCACAATGTAGTATGTACAAGTACACACACACACACACACACACACACACCAACGTGCCAGCTCACTCTTCTTGGCCTTCTCTGGTCCCTGTTGATGAGCTCCCTGATTGGGCCATGCGGTTGCCATGCGGTGGCCAGACCGCACCCCTGCTGTGTGGTAATTGGTGTCTATGGTGTTGCCACGTGGCCACGGGGCTTTTGACTGACAGCTTGGCCACCTGCCCTGCCATGGCTGCCAACGTGGTGTGTAAGTGGGGAAGGGTAGGGGGGTGGCATGGTCTGGTAGGGGGTGAACAGTCAGCATGTCATGAAGAGGAGTGTGGGGCGGGCTGAGTTGGATAATCAGATGGGCTGGTATGAAACTCAACCAGGGTTATGACACCTGCTTGTATGGTAGAACCTCTAAGGTCGGCCGGTGTCTGTTACGGAATGTATGCCAACCTCAAATTTTGAAAGAAAAAAAATCCCCATAGGAGATAATGGAAATCTGTTCCAGAGTCAAATTGTTTGCTTCATAAACATACAAAATGACCAATATAAATCTATATGAACTATAGTTTTTTTTTTTAAGATGCCACTTTAGAGTTGGCTTTTGTATTTTTCGCAGGTTTTCCTAGAAGAAGCCACTGACTTTGTTCTAGATGTTTGGAATCAGGATAACTTTGGTAAAGGTTTATCTTCATTTATTCAGTTTATAAACATTCCTCCCAGAATTGTTGAGGCTCGTCTCTCTACTTTTCGGTAAATTCCAGCCTGGCGTGCATGAATTTGCGTCTTCTAATCAAATCTTCTGTGACTAAGGGATTGTGATACCACAACTGAACTTCCTGGAGGTTATTGCTTGTTTCTGTTTTCTACCCATTCAAAGTCATTATGTAGGGTTGTATTGGCTATAACCAGTGTTTGTGTAAAAGCCCTGACTAAGTTCATCTCAGATTTACAATTGCTTGTTTTTCACCCTTTAGTTTTCATTTTGGTTGTGCCTCTAACAAGTATAAATATAGTCTTTACAGACAAAATCAGAAACAGAACATAACATCATGGGACACACGTACTGTATGTAATAACAACACACATCTGTCTCGCGTTCTAATAATTCTGCTTAAATATTAAAAATCAAAAGAGTCACTGCGGTTAAAACCTGGGGCACATTTTCCTGAAATTAGGTGCAGCAGTAGCTAAAATACCAACATTGTATTAGCCTTTGGGGAACCAGAATAAAATTGTGTATCAGGGTGCAAAAGTTAGAAACCTGCAGAATTTTATTAGATCCTAGAGTCTCCACTGTAATACACAATTTTACTGCCATTCATTATCCCCAAAAAACAAACAACCCAGACAGTGCCAGTCGATTTCGAGCATTTTAACTCATCTTTCAAGGCATACAGAATATTGTGTACTTTGACTACATAAACATGGTGGGTACCAAATGAAAGATCGCTTTCCATTCTTTAATTTCAAAAAAGTATGTTTCTACCTTATTCCGTTCTTTAGTAATCACCATTTGAAAATAGGTAATTTGAGTGACACTGAGCGAAAATTGAAAATATAAGGAGAAAACAAGCTTTTTGCGAAAATATACATTTTCTGCACAACGGTGACTTTGAAACTAATATTTTTTGTTTAGTGATGCTCTGTGAATTAGATTCAATGTGACAAAGGCTTTGATCATTCACATCATCCTTGAAAACATTATTTTTCATCAGATTGGTCATGTTTCATTGTAATTCCATACTACTGGGAGCCCATTGAAAAGAGATACAATGCTGCCATCTGCTGGCCATAGTTAGTGGATGTTTGTGATTTCACAAGTCCATTGAGTCGGCAGCGCTGCACAACAACTTCCACTGCCCAATGATAAAAAAAAAACTTTGTCAACGTCAATTAACGTTTTTGGCAGCATTCATTTGGATTTTAGTATACGTCATTAAACGTTTTTGGCGGTAAAAGAGTTAACAAAAATGCTGCTCTTTTTTGACATGCAAGAATGTGACTGCCATGCTTGTTTTATCCCCCCCAAAAAACAGGCTCTCACAGAGAACTGTAACACTGTGCAGTGCAACCCAACTTGCAATGTCCTAAAAGCCTCAGTGAGCTGCAGATGACATCAGATAGAAAGAGCATGAAATTAAGCCAATTTAAATCTGATGTTTAAATCTGTAATCTGCTTTTACCGCTATTGATCTGTTAGCTTTGCGCTAACATGTCCACACACATAAAGATTTGGATTTTTAACTTATTTTTCTTAATTTGGTCAGTCTTTTACTGTACCTTCTTGTAAACATTGTCACGCCCGTGCATTTCCTCCTTTCTCATGGGTCATGCTGAGCTCACTTATTCCCCTATGTCTTTGCTATTGTATTTTTACATCCTCGGCCAGATTTTTCAGACCCACAAAAAGAACTAATGAAAGCTGTGTGCGTTCGCCAACCACCTATCGTCTTGTTTAACCTTGCACTGGACAGTGTGGCGGGGCAAGGGTGATGTCACAAAGGAAACACTTTCCACGCACACACAGACGGCCTCCACACTCCTCCCACCCCTCGCCATTGTCATGTATAGTGTTGCTAATCCGGTGCTGTCGCTTCAGTATCAAACATAACCTCCATTTGAGGGGCCCCGCTTTCATTCCAATGTTGTGTGTGTGTGTGTGTGTGTGTGTGTGTGTGTACGTGCTTTGCTCGGTGTGTTAATGGGCCCAGTCAACAGTGTGGTACAAAGAGCGGACTGGTTTGGGGTTCCTGTTTAAGTGTCCGGACAAGGAAGGGGGATCGGGAAAAAGGCGGAACAGTTCAAGGCCTCCATGTTTTTAGGACAGGACAAGCGGTAGTAGTTATGATTGCTTATTAAATGAGACCATATAAGGATAAATATGTATCTTGACATAACTTGTCTCCTCCTTTGGTTATCTGCTTTAAACCACTGTGTCGGGGCCACTTCCCACGAGGATGGTCCCGACCGTGTGTGTTTGAGAGTGTATGTGCGTGTCACCCCAGGAGAGCCGGGAGTTCATGGTTCATTAGCCACACATACACTTCCGTTCTGTTGTCAGTGGCAGCACGCACACACACTCACACACTCACACATAGCCTCCTCCCTCCCCTCTCCATCTCAGAGTAATCAGAGTACCTAAGAGAGAGACAGGTAGCATCTGTCGCCCTCTCTTTCTTGATTTTCCCTCCCTCTGTTCTTTTGTGCCCCCCCCCCCCCCCCCCTCTTCTTCTACGCCATTGTTTTGAAAGTCCGTTGACAGCACAGTTTACATGCAGTCAATATTCGGTTAAAGGTCAAAATTACGGTTTCTGAAACATTCGGGATAACCCGTTACCATGCATGAGCGGACGATAGAGTTACCCCACCATACATATTCTGATTGCCGTGATGCACGTAGTCATTTCTGTTTTTAACTTTCTACGATCAATAAAGGACATTATAATCATGTCACTGACCCCACTAATAAAGTTGTCAGTTTCCTCCTTGCACCGAAAGTGTGATTCCCACACACTTATATACATGCATATTAGGGCTGTCAATTTTAAAGTATTAACATTGGAGGTTCATTTTAATTTTAGAAAGCGTCCCCAAAAAATACCTCAGTTTAACTCAGTTGTATTTACTTCCTGTGGCAGCTGACCTTCGCTCGCGTAGTCAAATTTAGAGAGTCACTGGCCCGAAGACAAAGACGGACGTTGTTTTACTTTAAAAAGTGGCTCAACGGCTCAGTGGATTAATCAAAAATTATTTGCGCACTTTGCAAAGCCAAATTCAAATAGCATATTAGTTGTATGTCTTTGACGTATTAGCTCAGAGAAAAACACCTTGCTCAAGTTACCTCCATGGGGCCTCGCAAATCAACGCTGCTGGAGTTTCTGTTTCTGTGTGGGGTGCTGCTGGGCAGAACCAAACCAAAAACTGAGAAGTTTTGTTAATTATTTCCAATAGTTTATTTTTATTTTTTTTCAACAATTGGATTTTACTGGGGGGAAACAAATCATATTAAAAAATCAAAGACAGCCATTAAAACTTGAAATGTTTGTATTTGATGATTATACATTAATTGCAAGATTTTACTCAAGTAAATATCTTTTACCAGGTTTGTAGGAAATAATAGTTAAATGCAATTTATCGCGATTAATTACAGGAAATTGTGTGATTAATTGTTTTGTTTTTTTAATTAATCGCTTGACAGCATTAATATTTATACATACAAGTGTGGCGTTTCCACCGTAAAGATAGAAAATAAGGTGAAAATGCTGCAAAGAAATCAATGGAGTGTATTCAAGTTAGGCTCGCTTAGCCTGTGGCAACACAAGATGGCTCCTATACATACAAGTAGTTCCTGTACTCAAAAGACCAAGGTTCCTTGCGGATAGAACATGCGCACTACACAAACCAGTGCTACGTTCAACCGAGATATTCCAAATGCATTTATATGACCCGAGTATTCAGGTTAGAAAAGGGGTAACCCAGGGGTCTTATTTGGCTTTTTAAAAGCCCGAATAAGACCATGTTTGGGTTTTTGCGTGTGTTTACATGGCCTTTCAAAACCTAAATATTACCAATATTCAGATTTTCAAAGGGTTACTGACTGCATGTAAATATGTGTGGGGTACTTAAGTTGACAACACACTTAATGATTTGTAATAGCTTATCTTAACTCCATTGAAGCTGACAAATGAGCATTCCTTGCCAACCGTTCTTCCCAAGTATTTCTATTGAGTTGAGTTGGTCCATCACAGCGCACGCTTCAGCTCGCTTACTACCATCCTTACTGTTTCTGAGCAGATAGTGAAGAACTCACACCATGTAATCACCATAACAGACATCTGATAATCAGGCTTTCCTGGCTTTTGTCAGAGAGGGAATGATCTTTTAGCCTGGGTTGTCCGTTCCAACTTCCGGCTTGGCTGAAAGGGTTTGTCAGATGCAGCAAACATGGCGGCTTAGCCACAAAGTGAAACCAATGCCATCTGCCTCTTCAGCTCCTTCTTGTGTTGGGTTAGCATGTAGCAAGAAGCTGAGATCATCCTGGTTTTGAACAGAGCCTCAGGGTTGATTAGCATATTTTCCCCTCGTGCAAAGACCACCACCCCCCACACACCTTTTTTCTTCGCCAATCCCCCCCCCCCCCCCCCCCGCCCCATGCATGTGTTTGATTCCTCGGCCGTGACAAAGAGCTTCACCCTTTATCCGTGTGTGTTTGTTGCTGAGATGGGGGGCCCTTAGATTAAGGGAAAGCTTCCTGCTCTTTATTTGCGGAGTCCCCCTGGGAGACGCTTTTGGAAGGACTTTCGTTGGGTCACCAACGCCGTCACACGCGCACACACACACGCACTGAGAACCACCTCTTCATACATGCTCACACCTTTAACCTCTACCTTCTTTCAAACTACTCATTGACTCAATAGCAATTGTTAAACGCCAACTATGCATGCACACATCCCACTGAGGCCCCCCCAGCCTGTTCACAGTAGGCAAGCACTACAGAGCTTCCTAGTTCATTTCTATGTACTAAACTGTCCAAAAACGAACTAGACTGGATTGGAATATCGTTCGGTGAGTTGCATGTTTGCCACACATGCAGATGGTGTGAACCAAATCAATACATGTAAAAACCCAAAGGAACTACACCCGCCCAAATGTGATTACATTAAAAGTTTCTGGACTCATTCGATCATGCAGCAAAGCTGCTTTAATTGCAGAATTGCAGATAGAACAGATGCATTTGCTAGAAGTGCTATTTGTTTTCTTCCTTAGGATTATTACCATTTGAAAGTGTCTTAAAATGATTAACAATTGTCCTACATTTCCTTATTTATAGTATCTTTTGAGCTTCTTTGCTTGAAATTATGAACCAAACAACTATTATGGTTTTAAGATCTTATTCTTCAGCATTAAACCTTTTATGGTGTTGTTTTAAAAAATAATCTCTCAAGGCGCTAACAAAACAAATATGTCACTAAAAAGTGTGACACATTTAGCTTCTGCCTTCTAGTGGAATAACATTTAATTAACTATTTGTCACTATAAGTCACTGGCTTAGAAAGTTGAACAAATTTACATAATTTGTATTAAATGAGTAATGTTTAGGCCAGGGATGGGCAACCCAAATGCTGGAGGGGGCCATGATTTTTCATCAGTACTATTTGGGACCACATAGGACCACATATTTCCAAACCACAAATTTAAACAACAAAATAAGAACATACTGTATTTTTTTCCCCAGTGCAAAGAGCGCTCATGCATAAAAATTACCATTCAAGAATGGCACAAAACTGCTGAACAAGAAGTCATTTTGGACATTTTTTTTCCTCACAAAAATCAACAAACTCTAAATTTTAAAATTATTGAGGTACTTAACTATGATTGTCCTGTATATCATTCCAAATCTGTAAAAAAAAAAAATTATGCCTACTTACATTGTATTTTAGGGCATTATAAGATATGTCATCTAGTGGTGGTTGGTGGTATTCCAACTTAAAACTTCAATCCCTGTATATTTGCAGTTCGGCACCCGCAGATTCACATATTTATGGATTCTCCCCCCTTTCCCCCAATATGTTTTCATATTTTGGATTATCTCCATTTATTCGGGACCTGCCCAACCCCCCCAGCCCCATTTCCCGGTTTTTTGTGAAAAATGTATATTTAATGTTCACCAGCATTTTTTCTTTTTCAAAAATTATCTGGGTTTGTAAAAAAATATATCGATTCTTTTTTTGTGGGAAAATGTTTTAACGGGCCCCTTAGTGTGGCCACATATCCCTGATTTAAACCAATAGGATAATCATAGTCATAAATTATTGTACATGTTTAGTTAAAGCACTACTTTTACTTGAGTCAGTGAGTTGGATGTTGTTTGTGAAGGCAAGGTCAGGGTGGAGAGGGGTGCCATCCAAACAACAGCCATTTTAATTTGTTTGACGGGGATGAGGGCTGATAACTCCCCTATGCTGCCGCACATCGGGACTCAGGCAGAAAACGAGGCGAGGGAATAAAAGCAAAGAAGCGGAGCTGAGCAGAATAGCGATAAGGGCTTGGATACAGCGAGTCAAAAAAAGAAAGAAGGGAAGAAGAGTGTAATATTTGATTTTGGCTCAAGGCTGCTTGTTTGTCCAAAGGCTAAAAACTGTCAAGCAGCTAATCGCGGAGCTGGATGCACGGCTGTGTCTGCATGTGTGTGTGAAAGCATGCGAGCCCGTAGCGGGTCATTGCCACCAGCACATAATTAATGCCACGAACATGTGTCTGTGTGTGTTTCCGTTACAATTTCTGGATGTCAGTTAGTGTTTTGTTCCTCTTAAGAGAATACGCTGATCTCCCCGGAGGCGCTGTTAGTGTCTCTCGTACAGATGTGCCGCGCCGCCGGTGTCAGTTTCTGTGTGCACCCGTGTGTGCGTATCCTACTCTAATGGGAAACGAAGCTCACGCCTCGGGCTTTTAAGGTCTTCATGTTTCTCTATCAGTTTTGATTCCTCTGTTTATGAGTGCTGGGACAAAAAGGCTGTGTCGTAATACAACATATTGCATCATATCTCTCGCCGTACAGTATTGGTACACAGCATAAATCGATGCAGTGGATCCATTACAGTGTAAAGAGTAAAGTCTACACACCCCTGTTGAAATGCCAGTATATTAAAGAAATTAGGACAAGATAATGATTTTAAAATGTTTGTCATCATTAGTGTGATCTACAACCTGTACAAAAAAAAGAGAAAGAAAAATATATTTTCGAGAGCGGACATAAAAATTGACAACTGAGATATATGTGATTGTGTTCAGAATCAACCAGTCTCATTCAAAATCATGTAAAATGGGAGTCAGGGCACACCTGCCACCATTTAAATTGTATCTGATTAACCCCAAATAAAGTTTAGCTGTTCTAGTAGCCTTTTCTTGACTTTATGCTTACAGTGAATGAACCATGGTGATGGCAGCGTCATGCTTTCGGGTTGTTGTTTTTTTAGCTGGAACTAAGCGTCTAAGACAAGTTGAAGGGAAGAAATAACTGTTCCAAATACAATTCACTTTGGTCACAAAACCTTGAACCTTCTGCTCAAAAGCAAAATAAATGTTGTAAAAAGCCTACTAGAACAGCTGGAATTTATTTGTGGTTTAATCAGAGGGACCAGACAGTAAATGGAGGCAGGTGTTTATTTTTATTTTTTTTTATTTTTTTTTTACAGAATTTCGGGGGAAAATTGCCAGATGGTCAGGGCTTATAGCTTATTACATAATTTCGGGTGAAATTTAGGTTTAGATGTCCATCATTTTTAAAGGTCATAAAAGTGACTCGGATACTGCCAAACGTAACGGCAATAGCTTAGTTTTATATTGCAGCAACAGATTCAGTTTTTTTATGTTCTAGATTTGAGTTTGTATATTTAAGATGTGATATTTAAATATCATTTGTTTGCATCATTATTTTGCGCTGTACCATGATATGCTATACTGTATAAAGATTTGAAACACTGCTGCGCTAGACTTATGGCCATATGAAAAGGTCACGTTGGAATACCTGTATGTGAACAAATAACAATTATAACGGTGAAGACAATTCGAATGCACATCTTTTTTTTTCCTGTGATACATCGCTGATGTTTGAGATCAGGACATGGTTATTGGCAGGTGCTCAAAATCAAGTGGCTCAGATCGGACTCTGACTTGAGTGCCATAACATGTGATCAGAATTTCCCCAACAAAATGCTGTATATGTTAAACAAGTTCTGTTGCTGCTTTAATGCGCTTACATTAATCAAAATTTTGTGTTTTGTGGTTATGTACATTGTACAACTGTGTTGAAGACAAATGTTTTCTCTTTCTCCAGATGTTGAAGAAGATAATGCTAGCAGCTGGGTGGTTTTGGACAAAGACAGAGCGGTATGAGAGAAGAATTAATGATTGTATGACAATAATGTTTAATTGTAAATTGATGATATATTTGCTGTCTTTGTTTCAGGCTCAAATCTTCAACAAAGATAAGCGTGGCAGAACACCCACATTTCGTCTTGCCAACAGATATTACACTGACAAGAATGTCAACTGTCGAAATTGTGATAAATTGGGACATCTTTCCAAAAACTGTCCTGAACCCACAGTCAGTTCTCCTTGTTTTGCACTTTAACATGCAACTCTTATGAGCACAACTACTAAACAAACAATTGTGTGACTCTGCAGAAGTTGCCAGTTTGCTACCTCTGTGGCAATCCCAACCACATGTCCAGTGGGTGTCCCAATAGGCACTGCAACAACTGCGGCCTTCCAGGTCACCTGTACGAGTGCTGCAGCGAGATGCATTTCTATCACAAAAAGTGCCATCGCTGCGGCATGACGGGCCACTACTTTGATGTGAGTACAGCATTACTAATTGAGCTTTGAGGCTGGGTAAACTAGGTTTGGGCTAAGGCTGCGTGGAACCCGAGAGTAGGCGGGGCTTCCCTTGTGAATCAGGTCCCGCTTGGAATGATCTAAAAACTAAAACGCAACGGCAAGTGGAGCGACTGAGGGTGTTTTTCTGTTGTTTGAACATTGACACACACAATGTACGATACAGGAAGTCCAAATATGGACATCGTTTATGGGCCCATTAATAAAGCTCTGTTTGCGTGTTTCAGAGGTGAGGTCACTGAAAGTTTACATTTCATTAAATAACGCATTTTTTAAATTATTTATTACCATATTTAAACAAATGCATAGTGAGAACTAAATATGATTAAAATGCCTTCTGTGCTAAAATAAATTAAATAATGAGATGTGATGTGATGCCTATGCTAAGCATAAAATTAACTCCAAAACAGGGATGAATGATGTACAACACTATTTTATTTAAAATGGTTCAGGGCTTGACTGGCCATCTGGCATACAGGACAGATGCCCGGTGGGCCAGCATCTTTTGGGGCAGATGCAGTGCTATTTAATGATAATTTCTCTCAATTTCACCCTAACGAACCGGCTCACAATTTAGAAGGAGCAACCCATTAATTTTTAATATTTATTATATAGATTGCAAAGTGAACCAAAATCAACATCAGTGGCAGAGCTGCGTGGTAGCCAGGTGTGGTCAGGAGTCGGGCCAGGCTGGGCCAGGACCTAAGTCAAAATGCCATCTGATTTATTTTTATTTTTATTATTATTATTATTATTGTCAGTCTAGCCCTGCACTGGTCTCATTACTTCATGCCATGTCAGACAGATTAGATTGATATTGTTAACTAATTAGACTGTTTGTGTAAATGTTTGCCTAAATTTATTGGTCTTTAAATTCCATTATTTCAGTAACAAATGCTGCCTTCGTCAAAATTAAAACGAAGCTTTTTAATGTAGATTATTCTAGGTTAAGCAAAAAATCTATGCCCAGCACTAATATTTGTACTTCCTCCATTTTCTCCGCGCCGTTTACTGTACAATTCCTCCCCAAAAATCCTTTGCTGTTAGCACTTCGAAATTACCGTACTCTGCCAACCCGACGCCACAGTTTGTTCCCGAACTGAACTTTTTTTTATTTTTATATAGCTCTGTGACAGTAAACACCTACTTTGTGCGTAGCCTTGTCATCGCAGCACATCCACAAGGAAAGGGTTCATCGGCAGCATGCTGCACTCAGAACATATTCAAGACCCTTGCGTCACTAACCGCAAGTGTTATGTTGTTGTTGTTTTTTTATTTGAGTGAAATGCGTCACTGTTTGTAATCTTTATTGCAGACACATATAAAGCATAAGCATATGACTATAAAAAGGAGGGGGAAAATAGATGCTAAAATAACGTCTTGTGTTTGCACTTGAAAGACTCATTCAATTGTTACTGTTGAGAATGTTAGTGTTAATTGAAATATTGCATGTACAGTTAAAGTTTTGTCACACCAAAAGATGGACCTTGCAATACATTTTTTGTTTCTATGGGAAAAAAATTATACCTAGAATCAGAGGTTGTCCCGAGTCCCGAAAATAATTGTGTTCTACTTTCTAGGTGTTAAATTTCACTTAACCTTACATTGCACCATGTGTAAAAATAAATAGCACAAAGCATCAGTCAAATATTCACTTTTGGCATCTGTTGGTAAGTGTCCTCACACTTACTCAAAGGGGGTCAGCACACGCTGCTGTTCACATTAATTGATACACTTGAGTAATTACAGCTTAGTTATGTCTTCGCCATGCTGCATATACGGGCTGTATTCGTGTGTGTGTGTGTGTTGGTGTGTGTTTGCTCGCACTGAAGGGTGACTCTAATGACCATCAATGACAATTATCCCAGCGCAACATCCATTACCGTGCCCACCGGCGCTATGGCGGCCATAGAGCAGTAAAGCCCTGCCCTGCCCTGCGCGTATGTAGCCAGCCTGCGTGTGTCTCCATGTGCCTCACTTTCTTTTTTGCACTCCGTCAGTCAGTCATGTACTGTGCCCTGCGTAATGGATGAGTAACCAGGTGAACACCAGAGGGAGACCAGCACACGGGCTACACCCCGCACCCGCCCCTTCTCTCTCTTCCAGACCGTTTTTCTCACCTAAAACACCAGATTTTCCATTTTCTGTGGGTGAAAGTTAAGGTGGAAATTTTAATTAGTTTTCTTGGTTGGTAAAACTTTATTTCTTGGACTCAATGAGTGTCTGTGTGCGTGCTTGTGCTAGTGTAGGTGTGTGTTTGTGTGTGTGCGCGCGCATTCGTGTTTGTGGAGAAGTGAGAGTCAGGTCTCTGTCCCTTGGGCCTTTCTGTGTCTCTCATTAAAGACAGACGGTTGACGGAGCGCAAGTGTGTCGCTCGCCTCGCCTGTCGCCCTCGACAACAACACGCCACCCTGGCGGTCTGGAGGGAGGAACAAACGCGGGGTGTGTGTGTGTGTGTGTGTGTGTGGGTGGGGTATCGGGGGGTTAAAAGAAGGCTTGATGAGATGGAGGACGACACAGCTGTTGAAATTCATTTTTATCTTTGTGTTGTCTAAGTAAAAAGCCCGGCTGCTTTAATAGATGAGGTCACAATCAGACTAATTTTAATTAGGTCGTTTTCACTTTGGATTGATGCCGTCATTGTGGAATGAATTGTAGTTTCTTTTGGTATACAACCGAAAGCTGCATCAATTTTTTTTTCTTATGTGGCATAATAATGTGAGCAAAAACAGCTCTCAATATGATGCAGTACAGTTGTTAAATGAATATCTTTCTGGCAAAAGTGAGCATTATTACAGTGTCTTTGTCAAGCTCTTGTATTGCATCTCATGTTATGGCTGGCGAATCTACCTTTCCTCCTCACAGTAGCTTCTACTCACAGGGTGTGTAAGTAGATAAATCTTATTGCCGGCGGCATTTTCAATTTCCCAGTGGGAAGTAGCGGCATTTGAGGGAGGATGTCGGAATGCAATGGGAACAGCGTGCCAAAGCCCCGGAGATAATGCTTTAACCACACCAGGACAGAGTGACAAGACGAGGCCGACTGTAGAGAGACTCAGTCATCGGTGGCTGGGGAACGCAGGAACATTTTTGGGTGGTGGGTCGTGACACTGCAGCCTGTTTGTCACATTAAAAAGCATTTTAGAATGAGCATGTACAAGTGAGCGTTGGTTGCTGTTCCACTTTTTATGTTCTCAATTGTCTAAATAGACCTTTTTTTGTCATTATGTCACTACTTACTACACTACTTTCCATCTGCTTTCTAAAATCATTTTTGGTGAATTTAATCAACACACTGTAACTCTGCCCCCCCCCCCCCCCCTCCCCACAGGCATGTCCAGAGATCTGGAGGCAGTACCATATCTCGGTGAGTGTCACACCAAAACACACAACTATCCATACTGAGCTATATAAGCCACTGCTATCACTTACTTGGTGGCAAAATCTTGCAAAAACACACTTGAAATCGTCAAATGTATAAGGGAAAATGTGTCCAGTGAAACTGAGGCTGACATTTTTTTGGCCGTCATTCCAAAAGGTACGATGGGTTCAAACACAGCACTGCTCATCACCAAAATAACACCATACATGTGACAGTGTCATTCTTTGGAGATGTTTTCCTTTGGTTGGAACTGGAGCCTTATGCTGCATTTGAGGAAGGTGGGACGTCGGACTTATGCCACTGGGATTGTCTCAGTTCCGACCTTAAAAGCTTTTGAGGCAACAACAAAGATAGCCGATTCCGATAAGTTGATTGTTCTGTTTAACATATGAACCTATATCAAATAACTACATTAAAGTAATAATAAATAAAGATAAATGCATTTCTATTTAAAATCTTGGAAATTTCGCACCAAGTTCAAAGGATCGCTCCTGTCCACACTTCCTGGCATGAAGTCGTAAAATTCTGACATTCCACTTTCCTCAAATGCAACATTAGTCAAGGTGGAGATGATTACGATTAAGTCCAAATATTAGTGTTGGCAGAAAACTTTCAGGCTTCTGCTAGAAAGCCACAAAAAAATATGTGAGGAAAAAACGACTAACAGCTGAATTTTATTTGGTGTGTTAATCAGACGCTCTTTAAATGGTGCCATGTATGCGCTGATTCCAATTTAACATATGTTTGAATGTGATTGGTGAATCTTCTGAACAGTTATGAGACAACATAACATCAACAAAACCTGACATTTAAAAGGGGGTGTGTAGACTTTCTGTATGGTCTCTGTTGTGATTGTCCTGCCAAAAGAATTGCATCCATTTGGATTTGTTGGGGTCTGGATGTTTCTTGGGCTGGGGAGGAGTTCTGGTGGGGGGTGTCTGGTCGGTGCTGGATTTCACCTTCCTTGGTTTTCTTTGGTCCCCTCGGGTCTCCTGGTGTTCGGTTTAGGTGAACGGTATGAGATTTTTTCTAATAGGTTTTCTGGTGAGCTAACAAATACACGCACGCACGCACGCACGCACGCACATACACATACTCACCCACACACACACACAAAAAAAAAAAAAATATATATATATATATATATATATATATATATATATATATATATATAAAAAAAGAATTGCATCCAACAAATATTCTTCTTTCATCAGTAATACTTTTTCAATCATCATTTTTTGCCCCGGAATGCCATGCGCTAAACTTCTGCATTACAGATGCCTTTATTCTCTTCAGTTAGTGAAAGGTGCTATAACTCATAATAATGTATGTTACACCCACCTAGTGGCACTATGTGTTGTTTTTTCCCCTCTTATTAGAGGTGCAGCACCTACAGTGTTTTTTCAAGTGGAGGACAGATCTGGAGAGTAATTGAATAGCACTGTATCAAGTGCGAAGTACCGAGTTGAGAGAGATTTTGCGTTTAGATGTGTGTTTATGTATGTTGTTTGTGTGTGTGTGTGCGCTCGAGGTTTTGTAGTATAAATGTGTGACAGTTAAAGCGGCAATGCCAACAGGGAGCCATATTTGCTTATGCGTGGGCGTGCTGTTCCGAAAAGAGAAGGACTTTTCTCAGCTGCGAGGGTGTGTTTGCATGTGTGTGTGTGTG
The DNA here is from genome assembly GCF_054856555.1 of Leptonotus elevatus. NCBI lineage: Eukaryota > Metazoa > Chordata > Actinopteri > Syngnathiformes > Syngnathidae > Leptonotus > Leptonotus elevatus. Next base: position 12,331,840 of record NC_141246.1, read on the forward strand.
TGTGTGTGTGTGTGTGTGCGTGTGTGTGTCGGAGAGTGTGATATAGACCTCAGCCTAAGAGAAAAGAGCAGCTTGTTTGTCAATTAAAAGACGTGATAAAGCATGAAATGTGCTGCCAACGCCACACGGGACAAACGAGTGAGAAAGAGGCAAGAAGAGTGTGTATTTGCATACATCTCGCTGTGCACTTTGTGCGTGTGTGTGTGTGTGTGCGTGTGCTCGGGGAGGTCTGTCACTCTTCTCTGTGGAGATTAATTAGCAGGGGCTGTCTCATGTAAAGGCAGCATCGTTAGCGGGAACGGGACAGCAAAGTTCCTGGGGAGACGCCGGCTTGAAGACAGGATTTCATTTTAATGTTCATATTAGCGTGTTAGCGCGGGACGTCCTTTGCTCCGGTGCACTTTTGTTTGCGGCCACAAATGAGAGGGAATGAGTGTCACCTCACTTTTAATGTTTGTGCGGTGGCGTATTTTAACGGGTGGTGGATTATGACCCAGGTCTAATTGAAGTATTTAAGCCGTTTAAGCGCAGAGAACAGAAGGTCGTTACACATCCAAAATTGGCATGGGGGTTCAGCGGGGTCTGCATAAACAAAACCAAAGCACTCACACTCGGCATGCATACGCGGGCACGGGGCCTCCTTCTGTTTAAGACAGCCTCATTTTATTCATGATGCCGCTTATGACCCTGAACTCCCCAATGTGAGGAGGTGTGTGTGTGTGCGTGCGCTTTGGGAGATGTGACTCTGTCACCTTCCGCTGGGCTCAGCCAGGTGTGAAAAGGCATTCTGTCAGACCTCCCCTGCAACGGTGTGTGTGTGTGTGCGTGCGCGCCAGCGGGTGCGCGTGCACGCGCCGCCAGCCCCGTTTATCTTCCTGAGGATGTGTGTTGTCTTGAGTGCACCTGGCCCTCAACTAACAAACTCCTCCAAACCACACAGTGTTGACCACAATGCCCTGGGGTGCCTACTGAGAACATCCTGTGAGATACTCACGCACACACAAAATATTTTGAGCAGCAATTGGAATCATAATCCTTCCTAAACATTTTCTGCCTTTTACTTTACATCACAAGATCGATAGTCATTACCTTCTGCGTGCACTCCCTGTTTTCACTTTTTGTTTTCTTGTTTTGATAGGCTTTGAAATGTATCATGACAGAATCCATAATCCAGAAATTAAATATAGAAAATTGTTACATTAAATACAGTGTTCCCTCGTTTTTCGCTGGGGGTAGGTTCCAAAAAAATACCCGCAAGTAGTTAGCTTTATGTTTTACATTTGTTATGAATGTTTTAAGGCACACTTTTCTCATGGAGGCATTTACGTTTTCTCACATTTATCTCTTGTTTAAACATTCTCAATGTTCAAAACTTCATAAATTGTATAAAATAGGTACATTACTGTGAAAGAAAATGCATGCAAAATTGCACTAAAAAACAGAGAGACCGCGAAAGGTGAACCGCGTTATAGCGAGGGAATACTGTATAGAAAAATACTTGAATCATTAAAAAAAAATATTGGCACATAAAAGTTCAATAAAATGTATATCTAAAAACTTAATAACAACGATGTTCTTAAAGATGAAATGCAATTGCATTGTACATTACTTAAAAGTTTAATACAACTGAACTGTGCTTGAAAAGCACAAAATAAATAAAAATGTACTGGGATATTTTTATTTATTTTTTTAAACAGGCTATATGCATAGTGACGTGCATGATTTTAATGTTTGTCGTTTATGTTTTCAATTTGTATTTAATCCAATTATTCTTTCACATAGCAACAGAGAGAGCCCATGTACAACTAGTGGTAGTAGAACCACACTCGGGGAATCACTCCTTTTAAGTCATAATGAATAAATAAGAGACAAGCGGGTTCTTGCATCTAAGGGAATTTGGAAAATAATTTGACTTTTGAATATTTAGTGGAAGAACAGAAAATAATGTAACTGAGGGACAGGGGGTAGAATTCTGGAGCAAAGTTAGTGGAGGACCTCTAGGTTGAAGATAGAAGATAAGTGTGAAGGATGGAAAAAGATGGAAGAAGAAGAGTGGAGGTTGGCAAGGGCAGCTTTAATACATGTAAAGATCATGCAAAAATACACACACACACACACACCCACACACACACACCCCCCCCCCACACACACACACAGTTACTTCTTTTTTTCTTTTTTTTTCGCAAGCAGCCTTTTGTGCAACGCAACAACTGGTGTGCCCCCATGTGGCTGCTGCCAGACTATAAAAGGCAGAACAGTACCTGTACATATAATTTTTTACGCTACAGTGTGTCTGTGTGTTTGTCTGTTGTGCTCTTGGTTTTCAAGAATGTACAGTAAATCGTAAATACCTTTTTGTAAATCAACAAGTTTTTGTTCCTTCAGCGTGTACTACACTTTGATCAGTCAAGGTTTTTCCCAACCTAAAAAGATGACTTGTTAGTAAACCATGTTGCTGTAGTACCCTACCGAGGCAGAACTTGGCTAAGTGTAATGATTTTAAAAGTGTGGTACTAATAGTGGTATGCAGGCTCCCTCTATTGGTAAATGAAAGAATCACTGCCTAATTACGGTTCAGTTGTATTTAACAATCCACTTGCTCATAAAATATTTAGAAACTGTGTGAAGAGAAGGTCAAGTCAAAAGTTGTCTTTACAATAATATGTTCTATGCGCCCCCACTACTCTAAGCACGATATTTGGATTCATATTGTGTTTTGTGGAATATGAATTACGCTGAAAAATCCACTTGTTTTTTATCCATCTTGTGGGGCGGCCATTTTGCCATGATGGTTAGAGAGAAGTATTTTTTTTTAGGTGGTATTTGGCATAAAAAGATTGATAACCACTGTCCTAGTTTTTTTAAATATTATTATTATTATTATTCATTTGTTTCCCCTTTTGGACACATTATTACAACAGATGTCATTGAACCACATCATTTGCAACATTGACATCCAAAAGAAGGGCTGTGTAAACCATGGCTTGCTTACTTGGCTTACTACTTGGATTAAGCATGTCATAAGGTATGGGGTTCAAATCTTGGCTCCGGCCTTCCTGTGCAGGTTTTTGAGCATGTTCAGCTTCCTCCCACTTTCTAAAAACATCTTCGTGAGGTTAATTGAAGACTAAATTGCGCTGAGGTGTGAATGTGACTGTGAAGGGTTGTCTGTATGTGCCCTTGCGACCAATCCAGAGTGCACCTTACTTCTTGTCCAAGGTCAACTGGGATAGGCTCCAGCTAACCCGCGACCTTAATGATAGACGTGGTATACAAAATGGACAGATGGAAAATGCAATGTCTTTTCTCATTTGGGTTTGAGTTCCTTAAATAGCCAGTTATAAATAAGACACGAAATTAACACCAACTAGTAGTATTGGCAGTTTAATTGTTGTTGTGAATGTTTTTCTTTTTGTACAAAAGCCAATTAACTATCAAGACAGTTATGAAGAAATGCCTTTTCTTCAACTGTCTCCCATTAGCGCTCCCAAGCTGCATGGTGTTTGAGCACCACCCAGTGGTCAAACTAAGTACTGCAACCAATCAAAAGTCAACTTTTCAATGGTGTTTAATGAAAGTTGTTAATTAAAATCCCTCTGATCTTTTCATTAAATTTAACCATCTTTAAAGTCCTATATATTACATAACTTTTTTTTTTTAGGGATTGGTTATATATATATTTTTTTATAATTTTACACTTGCATCATTTACAAATCATCAAATTTTTCCTTAATTTCAGAGATTTTTTTGTTTGTTTTTCAAGTTAAGAATTTTAGTAAACCGACCAAGGAATAAACTATTCACTTTTGGAATGTCCTACTGTTATATAAACTTCCTCTCAAATCACGTTCTGCCTGGAGATGCATGCTGGTTGTTTTTAATGTTTTTGTACAGGTGTTTTTTTATTTATTTTTTTGTATGCTCTGCTTGGATGTACATGACAATGCTCACATACACACACACACACACACACACACACGTGGAAAGGTGCTGCGTTATCAGAGGTCTAACAGGCTTTGCAAGTCTTTGTGCCTTTCCGCTTAGCTGGATGGTTTCGATTTTTTGCGTGTAGAGGTGAAGGTTTGTGTGAAGTTGATTGGCAGGAATGTCGAGAGAAGGTTTCACCTCCTGTGACCAGTTATAGGAGATGAAATCAAAAATATGACGGAATGATCAAACAGAGCATATTTGAGCATTTGTTTAAATTGAAATGTCTTTGGTGTGTTTATAACAGTTTGGTTTGTTGTTCGAATTTCATATTTTGCTTTCTTTCTTTTTTTTGCATTTTTATACTCACTCAGTCGAATTGCCTGTTGTGGTATGAACCCGACAGTCTTGTTTTGAAGCTGTTCTCTATGATAAAGCGTGCGGGGTTGTTCCCTTGTCGGCCCAGTAACATATGCAAACCTCTCCCAAATGCTGCAATAACATATGCAAAACGACGCCGCTGTCCCCAGCCCGCTTGTTCCCGCCCCCCTTACGCACACACAAGCCTGCTTGCTTCTCAGATTGTGTGTGTGTGTGTGTGTGTGTGTGTGTGTGTGTGTGTGTGTGTGTGTGTGTGTGTGTGTGTTTTGCTTCCGATTGTTGTCTGTAACAGTCTAAGCTTTGTGTTGGCCGAAGGATTATCACGGCTTTGCCACCAGCAGCCAAGCAAGGACCTGAGGAGAGTGAGGCTTAAAAAGACAGAGTGTTGTAGTGTCCAGACAACTGTGGGAACACAGTTTTGTGTGTGTGCGTGCGTGCACGAGAGGCCACGGTTGGCTGGTCGGCAATGTCGACACAGCGAAGCCTTTAGGAACCTCTGGTTTCTGCCTTCTATCCACGCCCAGTCTAAACTGTGTGTTCTTTCGCCTCTTTTTTTTACTGACCGGCTCAAGTATCGCTGCTCCACAAAGTCCTCGTGTCATCTCAGCAGGAAGTGGATCACATTGTTCTTGCTGCCATTGCACTCGGACTCAATCTGCGCGTTCATGCAGAGCGATGTTGAGTAAAGCGGATCTCGTAGTTTAGGCCACTTGTCATTAATGGGTTTCTTAAGAGGATGAGGTAAAATGTTACAGAAGATGGTGTCATTTCTTTAAATTCTGATCACGATGGACAATTGCAAGCTGACTTAAACCACACACAAAAATTTTTATCAAAATAAATGTTTTTTTTAAGTTATGCTAATGCTAAACTGCTACATTGTAAACAAAACAACATACTCCACGGTTAGGGTCTAAATACAGTTCCTTAGCTAAATGTAGCCAGTCAAGCCTGGTTTATTTTACGTGTTTGTTTGTTTGTTTGTTTTTTTGTTTTTTTGCTCACTCCAGCGAGTGAAATCCGGGCCAATGTTGATCCTTGACTGTCCTTTCATCCGGGGTAGCTCTTGACGTATGCCATAAAGCAGTCAGCACATTTGTAGTTTTTTTGTGTGGGAGTGTTTCTACCATCTTCCTCAAAGTTGGTTAGTGCCAGTAAAAATGATACAGGCCATGGCAAAGGTGCCATCCAACTCGTTTTAAGTCAATGTTTTCTCAGAAGAGTTATGATTTTTTTTTATTAAGGTTGAAAAGTTCCTTAGTGCTACTTTAAATGTCTCAATTAGTCAAGTATTCTTTTAAAATTGTTCATATAACAGATAAACATGGGAACTGACCAATAGTACAAATTGTCAAATATATCACTGGCGTCGCATCGAGCCAAAACCTTGTAACTCTGAAATCATCCCTTTTCAGGGGACCCCAAAACAGCATGTTTGTTCAACCATTAAGTTACATTGCATCATCATAGAGAGCAAGCCATTATGACACCCCCACGTGTAGACCGAACAAAAGTATAGATTTTGGGGAAAAAGGTGGAATTTGCCAAATTGTGACTTATGAGGGTTTGTCAATAATATAAACGCTCAATTATTGATTGAGTAGTCAGTGATATCGATACCAAGTACTGATACCACTACTACTTTTGATACCCCCCCCCCCCCAAAAAGATAGATCATTTTAAAGAAAGACCAATATATAGCAAGTTTCTATTCTGCTCATTTAGACAGCAAGTTTTCGCCTGGCAGTGACCATATGTAAAACATACATCCAAAGCATCCATACATTTAACCATAGCGGTGGTTAGCCCCGTTTTCAATTTGAATGACAATCAAAAATGATACTTTACAATGATTCGTTATTTAAAGATGGTTTTACTCAGGAACAGATTCATTCATGGAAAATCTGTTCAATCAGTGTCACAGAAATGATTGAATCTACATTTATGTAATGCATACCAACCTGCAAGTCTGCGAGGGTCATCTTGGTTTGGAAATTGCCACTTCTGAGTAATTTACTGTCTTTCATTAGCCTTTTAAGTTTACAAAGTGTTGATGGACTGTCACTCTGGGCTTCATAAAAACAACTTAGTGTCATCAGTCAATGCTGAAAAAAAGAGGACGAAAGAAAGAATCACAAACCCTCTGCGCAAGTTAGATCCCCCTGATTGGGGGTGGTGGGGGGTGGGGGTGGTCTATGTGCTGGATCCTAGCAGGTTGAGATAACAAGCCCAAGGTCAGAGTTGCAGCGACACAAGAAGACCTACAGCCAATTTACATGAACGCTGAATAGGACGAGGGGCAGGGCGGGTGGCGGTCCGCGGGGGGCTGAGGTGACGAGAACTGTGATCTCGCCGGTGTGCGTGTGTGTTCACTGTGTGTGCGTGTGCGCAAGAGGTCTGTGATCTCCTGGCCTTTGTGATGGAGATGGGGCCCCGGCCGGTCTGACCCGATAATGACGCGACGCGCTAATAGCATTCATCCTTTCTACCGCAAAACTACTCAAGCGTTAAAGAGAGAGAGAGAGAGCGAGAGAGAGAGAGGGAAGCTGGGATGAGGCTAACGTTAGCGTAGCGATGTTTTAAGAAATGACATGGGCCTTAAATTGTGATCTTGGAATCACGGGGAATGGGGAAGCATTTTTAAGGGTGTGTGTGGTTTTGTCTTTGCTACATTGTGGGGCCCATACACGCGCGCTTTTCCAGGTTTAACTCCCATTGTGGGGACCGGCTTGAAATTGTAGGGACATTTTGGTGGTCCCCACAAGTTCAGACCTCTTTTTGAGGGTCAAGACTTGGTTTTAGAGTTTAGGTTTGAATTGGGTTATGGTTGAGGTTAGGGTAAGAAATGGGGGCAGGCATTCATTTTTGATGGATTGGGTTAGGGGAAGGGGTTAGGAAATGCATGAGATGTCCCCACAATGATACAAAGGTGTGTGTGTGTGTGCGTGTGTGTGTGTGACATCAGCAGTAAATGCACTGCGCTGCGTCTCTGCTCTTGCTCTTTATCAGTGTATATTTGCTGTGCTTACTGGAGCATGCAAGGCTTTCAGAGCCCTGGCCCATCGGGGACGGGACCCCGTGACACATACACACACTTATCATACGGGGGTCATTACAGGCATGTACCTATAGCCGCGGTAATCAGCGGTTTATATCGCCGCCCATAGTCACCACAGAGGCCGGTATCAATAGCATGGGAATGATGGCAGAAGCAAAAGATTAAAGCGCATTGTATCCAGCAGGCTTATATACGATCACAACTGGAGAGTCATTTTGAATGTTAAACCTTCTTGTCAGAGTTTCTTTCAATTGTGTCTCTCTGCTCAGACCAAGGCGGGCACTCCTTTAAAGCAGGAGGGGGAGGACAAAGGCCGAAGTCCCGCCTACTGCTACAACTGTTCCAAAAAGGGACACTTTGGCCATGTGAGTATTACTGAGCGGGATATAATGTGTCTTTGTTGTTATCAATTCATGGCTATGGCAGATGTATTTCACTTTGCGTCTCTAGTCGCATTTAATTAATACTTCCCTGACACCTACCTGAGCAATCTGGTGACTAAGTTGTCGCAATGACCACTAACCTTGTTGAAGTGGAATCTCATATTGTCGCTGTCCTGTGAAAAACACTTATGCCCATTTATGTCTTTTAATTTTTTTTTATTAGTAAAAATAAAAGAAAGGAAAAAGGGACATAGGCGTTAGCGACGATGCTGTATTGACTTAAAAAGGACATTTTAACGACATTGACTTGACAACTAAGGCTCCTTTTTGTGTGCGTCACAGAGGTGCACCAAGCAGCGGATGTTCAGGGGGTCATTTGCTACAACGCCCTTCATCAACTTTTACGACAGCATGAAAGACATCAAAAGCAGACAACACAGGCTGAAGGGCAAAGTTGAAGGTTGGTCACATAGTAAACGAACACATTAGTCATTTGAAGTACAGTAATCATGTACACATAAAATTAAAGGCAATTTGCCAGTATTTCATGAGATTCTTGCTGTATTCAACTTGATTAGACCATGCCTGAAGGCAATATAATATGATCCAGTACACTTCCTAAATCGGGAGGGTTGGGTATTATACAGGGGGGGCTTAATAAGGAACGGAAAATGTTCTTTGTTTAGAACAGGGGTCACCAACCTTTTTGAAGCTGAGAGCTACTTCTTGGCTTCTGATGAGTGCAAATGGCGACCAGTTTGGTACACACTTTTGGGAAATAAATACATCAAATTACTTTGAATCATATGTTATTATTAATGTTATATGTGATTATTGTGGCTTACTGATATATGTTGTTATGGCTGGGTGGGGTAAAAAAAAACTTTTAAAATTGGTCGACACAAAAATTTCTGCTTCAAAATGCGGGGCAGGCTGAATAGTGAATATCTGAGTAATTGATTAATAATCAGTAGGGTAATCAATTCTAAAAACATTTGTTTGACAGCTCTATTTATTATGAATAATTAATGACATTTATTTATGTGAAATAAAACTCATGTTAATGATTTCCGCACAATAATTAGGAAATAAAAAACAATATGCAATACTTTATTTTCAAAAATCTCTCCCATTCTTGACATTTTCAAATGATCACTTATACAACATTCTTAGAAAATCACAATACCCCACCACCAGTGAGCTATTTTTTGGAACACCCTCACGGGCTCTTCATGTGGTCCTTGAGGGCTACGTTGGTGACCCCTGGTTTAGATGTTTACCAGTACCTAGGCAGTATCTAGGATTTGTTTTAAATAATAAATAAATAAGTTAATAGCACCTAGGCAGTATGTAGGGTGGGGGGGGGGGGGGTTAAATCACTCGTTTAGAGCGCATTTCATACACTACATAACTTAATCACATACTGTAATTAAAAATACAACATTTAAAAGTAGTTATATCGTTAAAGAGATTTAAAAGCAAAATAAAGGAAGAAATAATAGCTTACTAAAATATATTAAAAGAACATACAATAAAGAACAAGATTCTCAAACATGATTTTAAAAACTGCTTTTTAAATGGGATTTTGGGGTTATTCACTGTATTTTACAGTATTGATGGTCGGATAATATAATAAAATCACACTCTCATTTCGCTAAATCAGGTCACAAAAATATTAAAATCCATCCTCAGTATGTTGCAGTGAGTAACCCAACCACCAATTAATACTGTTATCATCCCCTCCCCCTCCCCCTCCCCCCCTCCCCAGCACTGAAGAGAAATGGCCTTATGCCCGACAAGTCACAAACTGGGCTTTCTCCTGGACCCACGAAGAAGAAACAAAAAATCAGCCATGCAAGCAATGGCCACCTCTTTAACAAAAAAATTGATAGGAATGTCTTCAACCACAAAGCAAGCACCAGCCATAAATATTTTCATGACAGAAATGACTCTCCTAAAAGTAAGTTTAACAAGCACAGACAACAGGAGAGTGCAGGCAAACAGTGGAAGCCCAAGAGAGCCGTGCCCAAAGAGCGCCCCGCATCGCGCGGACTCATCGCAGACGAAGCGATGGATTTCCCCAGAGGAGGAGGTGGGCGTGAAAAACCAGAGAAGAAGAAGAAGAAGAACAGTAAGAGTAAAAACAATAAGCTAGCTTCATCAGTCAAACCTAGCAAGTCAAAGAAAGACAAACATGAAAAGAAGAAAAATCATCCAAAGAAACAAAAGGCCGCACAGACGTATCCAACAGATGAGAATCTGTTTAAAATAAAGCAAAGGAAACACAAGCGATAGCAGTTTGTATGCACCTGCGTGTGTGCGTCTATTTGAGTGTGTGCAGAGCCCGACATTAACAGTGACCATGTGACTGTGTCGGAGCACCCGAAGTTCACCAGGACAGATTTCATAAATAAATGGGACAAAATCAACACGTTCTTGAGAATTTACATTTTAAATCAGGGCCAGTACTGGTTCTGGCAGGGCCACCACAACTCGGATCATGGTGGCTCGACCATGTCCATTGAAAAAAAAAAAGATGAATGGTCTGGCTGCTTGTAATTTTGCATTAATAAAGCGCTAACATTATTATTTTGCTCTCTTTCTTCCTGTTTCAAGTGAATTTGTTTCCATTAAAAAAAAAAAAAATCTGTTGTTGCTTGTTTGCACTACTGGTACTTCTTTTTTTGTTTTTGTTTTCACTGCTCTTATATTGTAAAAAAAAAAGAAGAAGAAAAAAAAGACTCGGCTCTAAAAGGCAAGGCTGATTAGAACACATAAAATTAGCTACTGTATTTTTTTAATTATTTTTTTACACTGTATAATTGCATACAGTGGTGCTTTGAGTTTGAATTGCGATTCACCCAACTTGTGATTTTTTTTTTTTCCACCTGAGATACAAACACCATTCAGCCATTTATTATTTATTTTGCTTTTACTTGTGTACTTAAAACAGCCTTTGCTTTGCCTTAGGAAATTTCGCTTAGCTCAAGTGCTAGCAAACTATGCAAAACGTCACTCACGTGCCAACAATAGGTTGTTGCCGTTTTCGAAGCAATGTACAGTATATTTGAACACAAATGGTGGAACAATGTCTTCTGTTTTACACAAGATGTCTAAAGAAGCTACCAAAGGCACCATTCATGTTTACATGTTTTACCGACATTCTCTGTACCACTTATTCTGGTGGCCAGCCAATCACAGGGCACACTGCCTTCCAGTGGCTAAGGCAGGCACACCAGAAGGGAGCGGCACAATCGATTAGATTGCAGCATTAACTCATGATGCAGGAACTGTTTAATTCTTTACAGTCTGTTTTAGGTTATTTCTCTCTTTTCCTTTCATTAGGGAAACATGAGATGCAGAGTTACAAATGTGGTCACGGAACAAATTTAACTCTTATATCAAGGAACTATAGTATTTGTATTTGCTGTAAGCGCATCGGTCATAAAATTTTAAAATATAACATGTATTCTCACTGAATTGTTCTTAATTTTTGTCACATAGCAAAGCCATAATAACATGAATGGACCTTCCTGGATAAACTTTAGATTTAATTATTGACAACACAATTACCGTGCTCTTTATTTTACAGTATATGGTGTAAATATCACAATAAAATATGACAGCATCACAGTAATGAACAGCTCTTTTATTAAATCCAGTATTCGAATTTGAGTTTGGGATAGAGTTAGTGCTGTGCTGTTCTTAAAAATGTGTGCAAGATGTATTGCTCTTATGTTTCATCATGAATCTTTACTCAACTGCTCAAGTGGGCAACTACCAGACTGCCTGGGCGGGCAGCAAAAAAAATATAAAAAATCAAGCTAGTAAAAAATCATAATAAAAGTAATTATAATCATATTAGTATGTAATATTTAAAATAAAAAATTGTAAAGCATGCATTTTGTGTTCCTCTTTTTTTTGCCCATATTGTGTGAAATTAAATAAATTTCTTGGACGTATGCGAATCTAAATTTGCGGTCCTCTCCTGGAGCCTATATTGAGTGAAATTAAATAAATTATTTCACGTACGCGGAGGTAAAGGCAAGTTGATGCCCCACAAACAGGTGTTGTGCCAATGTACTTACCCCCGAAAAAAATCGTATAGCCTGCCGCGCAGCGCGCACTCAATGACGTCACACCACGCGCGATTATTACAACCCGTCGTTTCATTTAAAGACACTAACAACATGCTTATATTTCAGTGGCTTATATTTAACGACCGATAGCTGCGTGGAGAAGCAAAAGTAAAGCAAGTACTGTACTCAAACTCGCGTTTGGCAGCAGACTCAAAGTGCGTTCAATGACCACTCACACAATAGGACATCTCAAATTTCTGTAGAAAAACTCATTCAGTGCACCAAACAGCGATGACGAGTCCTACGTGAGCACATTGCAAGGGGTACGTGGAAACATTCTATTATTTATTTACCCCATCATCAATGATGAAAAAACAATAAAAATGCTATAGCAGGTCTGATCTATAGCACCCTTTAGTGTTCTGTTCATTCTGTTAATACCTGTTGTTTACAGGGAACTTATTCAAAGGAGCTTTAGAGTTTTTGTGGTGAATGTGATGAGAATTATACATTATAAATGCAGGTTTATTTTTATTATTATATAGCAGATTCATTTGAGAAACAAAGAAGACAATGACCAAGAATGAAATGCTCAAATTAATGAAATGTGATCAAATGTTCCATCATAATCGGCTCCATTCTACTTTTGTAGAATTAACATACACAAGGGAATGACTACTCTTTGTTTCTTCTCTCCTTTATTCACACAAAGCAATAGAGTGAGGGACGACTCATGACGCCACCAAAATAGGTGGAAAGCTATGCCCATTTGCAATAGTTATATCACCAATTTTTTTTGTGATGAAATCGTTTATATCCATAGTGAATTTCAGTAGGTCTCTTATTTGAAAACTTTCACAAAAAGAAGAGTCTTATTTTTGTGAAAGTTTTTGAAACATTAATATTGACCAGTTATTTTGTGAAACAAAGCAAAACTGACAAATACTCAGATATTGTTCATTTTTGTCAGGGGTGGGTGATGGGTGGGGCACCACAAAGCATTTATGCTTAGGGCACCAAAATGGCTAGCGCCGGCCCTGGCTACTAAGATGCATATTGAGTAGTAAGCCTCATTGCATATTTGCTTAAGCAATTAGCTGATAGACTATCAATCATAAAAAATGTTGTTCTTTATCTTGTTTTATTTTTTAAATACCTTTTTTGAATGACTGACGCAAGCTGCGATTATCGATATTACCACATTTTTGTTAAAGATTGAAGGCAGCACACGAGAAACTCGTGACATTTGTTCATTCATTACTCCGCATTGCAAATATTACCCCCGACCTAAAAACGCGAGGAGGGGGGCAGTGAAAGTAGGACGAAATGGGAAATGTAACTGATTAAATGTAGTTTGCACTTTTAGGTTTGTATGTACCGCGTCGTTTCCTCGCGACACGTCGACTTAGAGTTCTGCAAACAAGTATTTAATATTAAGCAGTCAATGTTAAGAACTCCAAATGATGTTAGAAAGAAAAAAGAAAGAACGAAAGAAAAGGAGTACATTTACCGCGTTCCTCGCTGAAGAAAAAAACAGGAAATTCTGGGTTTTCCCATACAACTTGAACGCAGCACACTCAACCGGGGGTCTCCCGTAAAGTAGGTCTCGTAAACCTTCGCTAGAGAGACCTCCTCCGTCATCTGCCAAAGCAGCAACATGGAAAACGGCTCCTCCAAAACCGGTGACGCTAAACTGGACCAGGCTGTCAGACAATGGCTACAATATGATAAGGTAAGAAAGATTACTGCTAGCCTGTGTTAGCCTGCTAGCAACCAGAGGAAATATCAGATATTTTCCGACATTCCTAATGCTCGTATAAAGTTGTAGTTTGCACATTATTGAGATGCAGCTATTTTGTCATGAAATATCCACGTAGTAAAAAAGTGGACTTTTCTGAATGCCATGAGGAGAGGACGCTTCTTACCTCCTCTAATGTTAGCAAGTCCTTTAATATTAGCGAATCATACACCACTGACTTAACTACTGTTAGTGTATTTTACACTAAAACATTTGACGAGCCTGTAATTACATTCCATGGCATCTATAAAACAAACACATTCGTCTCAAACTGTCCCTGTCTGTACTAGAACTGCAAGGCATCTTAGTGAGCTTGGATATGTAACTAGATGAACCCAATAATTTGTAGTTTGCTACGTTTGTATTTTATTTCCGTACATTAATGTATTTGTATATAACTTTGAACGTCTAGTTTGATGATTTGAGTGTTAATAGTTTAACTCATTCAAATTCATCTTAAAATAAAGATTATTAAAAATGAGGGCCGTCAGGATTTGAATCGTAATTAATCGCATGACTTCACTAGTTACCTCACGATTAATCACAAACTTTATATCTGTTCTAAATGTACAATAAAAAAATTCTAGGTTTTCATACTCTTGTCAACAAAAGTGGAGAAAAATGTTAAACTAATAGAAATAGTTTAAATTAATTTTTGACGTTTATAGCCGTCAATGGCAATGAATGAATTTAAAAAAAAAGATGAAAACATTATTACAAATTTGGGGTGTCAGGCGATTAAAATTTGAAATCATAATTAATCGCATGACTTCACTAGTTAACTCACAATTAATCACACATTTTATATCTGTTCTAAACGTACAATAAAAAAATTCTAGGTTTTCATACTCTTGTTAACAAAAGTGGGAAATAATGTTAAACTAATAAAAATAGTCTTCACAGTCTTTAGCCGTCAGTGGCAGTGAATGAGTTAATATTATGGCTCAACATTCGAGGCAGCACGGTGGTCTTGTGTTTAGCACTTTTACCTCAGTTTTGAGCTGGGTTAGAATCTGGGCTCCACCTTCCTGTGTGGAGTTAGCATGATTTCCCAGGGCTTGCGTGGGCTTTCAGGCTTCCTCAAAATTTAAAAGTCCCCAGGTGTTAATATGAATGTGATTGGCGTTTTGTTGTCTTTATGTGACTTGGTGACCAATCCAGGGCACTGTTTTGAACTCACAGGTGATTCTTACAAGAACTATGGAAAATGGATGGATGAATCACCGTTTGCGTTACAAATATGACCACAAAAAAAGAATCGACTTGGGAACTAAAACCAACACACATCATTATCACCGATGGTGTATTACTGCTAATAAACAAAACATTTTGTGTTTTGCATTTTTCTTTTTTCACTGTCATTCTTGAAAAGCCCACCAGGCTGTCATCGTACGGACACGGAGGATAGGAATGTTCACAGAATGTTTTACACACTGTGTTAATACATATGACGTGCATGTGGCTAACACAAACAGTCATTCATTCATTGCCTCCAATTGACAAGGGATGTCACTAATCAGGTCACATTGGAAAACGGACACAGACTACTTTGCGCTAACGTAATTGAGTCCTGTCACGACTAGAGCTGCAAGCCTGTAACAAACGATTATTTTAATAATCGATGAATCTGATTTTTTTTCCCGATGAATTTGATCAAATTAATATCCACTGTATATGTTTTCTAATGATAGTTGTTTTCACACCCTAGAATCCAAAGACAGCTTCTGCGGTGGAGAAGCTGCTGAAGGACGGCGCCGTAGAGACGCTAAAGAAATGTTTCTCCTCCAGGATGGAGTTTGGTACGGCAGGTCTGAGGGCAGCCATGGGCCCCGGCATAGCCTGTATGAATGACCTCACTATCATCCAGACTACACAGGTTGGTTAATGGATAAACGCATGCATAACACACACAAGCGCAATGAGACCATATGCCCGTGTTGCTAGTTCACGTTCTATTTTGGGTGAAATTCCGATTGCATGCAGACAAAACAGTGATGTTGTTTTTTTCTGTCTCAAGAACAAATTCCATTCAAACATTTTGGCAGAGGATGTGTGAATGAGGGCCGGTGTTTTGTGAGAAAGTATTGTGTGGTCGGAATAGAACGAGGACGAACCGATTGATTTGGCACAACAAAAATGCAGATTTAGATTTGAAGATGCCTTACACGAAGGATCTTTTGCACCATGCAAGACGAAGAGTTGCATTCGCATATAAAAAGCCTTATTTTCGATTTATGTGACGGAATGAACTGAACATTTACTTGAAGTCATACTGCCCACTTGTATTCCACTCATTGCCCGTTGTTGTTGTTTTTTTCTCAACAGGGCTTCTGTCGCTACCTGGAGGAAAAATTTGGGAACCTCAAGGAGCGAGGCGTGGTGATCGGCTACGATGCCCGAGTCCACCCTCCCAGCGGGGGCAGCAGCAAGCAGTTTGCCCGACTGGCTGCAGCCGTGTTCATCAGCCGAGGAGTTCATGTGCACCTCTTCTCCGACATCACCCCAACTCCTTTTGTGGTAACATGCAGCTTTATCCTCCCCTTTTTTTTTACAACTGCTCAAATGATTTACAGCTAACATGGTTTATATCACAGTAGCATAGTCAAGTTCACTTCTGGTATGTTATACTGGACGAAAGCAAGCAAGAGCAAATTCCATTCCCAAAGCACACTTCTCTCAGTCGACTACACATTACATAACACATTTAGGATGACCCTTCACCTTTACTGTTTGTTTACTTTGGTAACTTAGTTCCCTCTCTTAACTTAATGTTTAAGGCTGGCCAAGCTGATTTTTGCTGATGTTTTTTTTTTTTTTTTTTTTTCAGCCTTTCGCGGTTTCACATCTTGGGCTGTGTGCTGGTATCATGGTGACTGCCTCACACAACCCAAAACAAGACAACGGCTACAAGGTAAAAACTGCAACAACAAAAAAACATTTTATTTTAAGAATTGACCCCGTTTACACCTGCCTCCTCTGATTTAGGTCTACTGGGACAACGGTGCCCAGATTGTGCCCCCCCACGACAAAGGCATCTCCAAGGCCATAGAGGAGAATCTGGAGCCTTGGTCAGAGTCCTGGAATACAGAGGGAGCCCTGAAGAGCCCCCTGCTCAAAGACCCTTATAAGGACATCCACACAAACTACTTCAAAGCCATTCAGAAACACTGCCTTCACAGGTAGTCACGTAAATAGCAAACAAGTGGGCTTTTTTTTTTTAAAGGGGAAGTCAACCTTAAATATTTCTTGACAATAATCATGTTCTATGTGACCTCACTAGTCTAAACATGACATTCTGATTAATATTACATTTGTGGGCGGCTATTTTGCCACCTGCTGTCGACTGAAGATGACATCACAGTTGCAGGCAATCACAGCTCACCTGTTTTTTTTTTTAAGCTGAGCTGTGATTGGTTGTTACCTGAGCCCTGAGCAACTGTCATTGTCATTCGACAGCATGGGCAAAATGGCCGCCTTCTGATATTGATAAAAAGTGCTGGATTTTGCTGCTTAACTCATATGCCACTAACGCAATATTAACCAAAATGCCGTATTTAGACTAGTGGGGCTGCGTAGAACATATTATTGTCAATGAAAAAAAATTGGGTTGACTACCCCTTTTAATACTGAGAGCAAAATGTTGTCCACATTAACGTTGAAATTAAACACACAATAGCAAACACTACTGAACGTCTGAAACTCTTAAAAAATTAATAAAACATACATGTCTGCATCTGGACATGGCCTCTTTTGCACATTAATCCTCTATACTAATATATGCTAGCACCTGTAGAAAATATATGGGAATGTCACACTTCATTGTTAAACCGCACTCACATTCAAAGTCATGGCTGTGGTTCTCTTTCTCTTCCAGGGAGTTAAACAAGAGTTCTGAGGTGAAAATCGTACATACGTCAGTGCACGGCGTCGGCCACACGTTTGTGCAGGCGGCTTTCAAGGCCTTTGACCTTCACCCGCCGTATGCTGTCGCGGAACAGAAAGAGCCGGACCCCGAGTTCCCCACTGTCAAATACCCCAATCCTGAGGAAGGAGAGGGAGTTCTGGTATGTGGCGCAACACACACGTACCAACCAACATGTGTAAGGGGCACTGATTTTGTGTATGTGTTTTGTAGACCCTCTCGTTTTCATTGGCGGAGACGGAGGGGGCCAATGTCGTGCTGGCCAATGACCCGGATGCTGATAGGCTGGCTGTCGCTGAGAGGCAGGAGAGGTGTGTTTATATATATATATATATATATATATATATATATATATATATATATATATATATATATATATATATATATATATATATATATATATATATATATATATATATATATATATATATATATATATATATATATATATATATATATATATATATATATATAATTTTTTTTTTTTTTTTTTGTTTGTTTTTTTGTTTTCTGTGAAATACTATGTGGGAGAGTAGACATGTCACAATGGTAATGTGTTTTTCTCTGGCACTGTATATTGTCTTCTTGCTGTCTGCCAGCGGTCAGTGGCGAGTGTTGAGCGGTAATGAGCTCGGGGCGTTACTGGGCTGGTGGATGTTCCACTGCTGGAAAGAGCAAACCCCTGATGACGGCGCTGTGAAAAACGTCTACATGTTGGCCAGCACCGTCTCATCCAAGATTCTACGTGCCATTGCTGTCAAGGAAGGCTTCCATTTTGAGGTGACAGATACGCAGCTGAAAAGTGCCGTTTTGCCATGTGCGAGAAATACGGATTCAATTATAGAAACTTTCTGAATAGGAAACCCTGACAGGATTCAAATGGATGGGAAATAGAGCACGGGACCTTTTGGATCGAGGCAAGACTGTTCTGTTTGCCTTTGAGGAAGCCATCGGTAAGCACACACGCAAATCCCGTTAGCCTAACATCATAATTGCCAAACTAGAGAAAGCATAACAAAGTGAACAAGGGGGAGGAGTCCATTTGCCCCGATTAAACCCTAGCGGGGTTACTATGACATGGAATCTGGATGACTGACACTATTTTTGGCAATCACATTGGTATTTTTTTATTGATATTTCAACAGTAAGTTAAAAAAATGACTTTGGCAATTATCCTATTATGGTAACGATGTAATAGAGGGGATCTCCTGATTAAGTCTTTGGAGCGTTCAATTACTGTAATTCTCATTATCTTCCTGATGTCACATGGTAATTTTATTTGTAGCCTCACAAGTCTGCATGTGATTTAGATTTAGCACAACTTCCTGTTGAGTTTCTGCCAACCTCTCACAAGACATTATCACATTTGAATTGGGAAGTCCTCTGATGTTTTTTAACAGTCAATCAAGTAAATTACTATACACCCAAAAATAGTAACAAGTATTAATAAATACAATTCTCATTTACAGCAATACGTTTTAGCTTCCCCATGACCCAAAACGAGATTAGCAGTACAGACAACGGATGGGTCATCCGTTGTCTTTATACTAACATAATGACTTTCAGCACTTGATCAGACTGAATGCGTCTATACCAGCACATTTCTTT
Organism: Leptonotus elevatus; assembly: GCF_054856555.1. NCBI lineage: Eukaryota > Metazoa > Chordata > Actinopteri > Syngnathiformes > Syngnathidae > Leptonotus > Leptonotus elevatus. Next base: position 12,350,996 of record NC_141246.1, read on the forward strand.
ATCCTGCGTATTGTGTTGGATCCCAAAGCAGCAGCAGTCATCGAATTGCATTGCTCATTGTGTATGTGTGTGTTGCAGGGTACATGTGCAGTCCCTCAGTGTTGGACAAAGATGGAGTGAGTGCTGCTGCAATAGCTGGAGAAATGGTTTCCTACCTGGCTGCTAAACAGAAGAGTCTTTCTCAGCAACTCACAGCCATCTATGAAGAGTAAGAAAGTCACACTTTGAATTAGGGCCCGACCGGTATGCTTTTTTTTTTTGGCCGATGCAAATACCGATTTTTGGCAGAAAAAAATTCTGATTACCGGTTGATCTGCCGATTATTTTAAAATATATATATAATGCATAACATTACCCCCCCAAATTCCTTTTCAATGGGTGTCACTTATGCACAAACTTTCCGTATTAAGATTCTCTGCTTTGAATGACAAGTCCGTAGAATGAAAGTATACATAAGGTTATTGTATAGATTTATGTGTCAATAATGAAGCCATTACTTACAACTGTTGTAAAGCATTAACCTTATCTTTTATATATTTTTATCTTGTGTTATTTCCACAAATCTTGGGAAATTTCATGCCATGTCATGTGAAAATGTTTTCAGACAAAAAAAAATCCTTGGATGTTTGCATCCTTGACTTTTGAGAAAAGAAAATCTTTGAATCCTTGAAATATCAACTTTAAATATAACTTGACAGAAAAATGACAAATTAAAACAATTAGTATGTGAAATAAGAATAGAACAAAGTAAAACATTAAGAACAAATAGTGTCTGTTCCTGTGCGGTTTGGCCTCTTAGGGGCAGTGTGGTGCCGTGCATCCATGGCATACATACTTAAAGTGAGTACAGAAGAAAGTTGTGATTCAATTATATTAAAATAACTTGTTTTTCACACATTGGGAAGAATTTGTGCCTTTGCGTATGTTGTTATCTCACCTGTGGGTATGTGTTCCCACAAGATTTGTGTGTGGATATTCATTTTTTGAAGGAAAAACACTCCCGACGTCATGCTAACTTCCTCCCTACACTTTTAGCATTAGTTCTAGGCTAGCGATGTTTTAAAAGCGAAGCATGTTTTGTATTTAAATATACAGTGGATGTAATCTTAACGTCGTGTGTTTAGTTTTGCAGTTAACTCCAACTGCGGTGTCATAAAACAGCTTAAAGGATGCTTAGGGACAACCAGAATAACATATGCTACACACTTGCTAGTTGCTAATGCTATGCAAGCAAAATGGTGCATTCAGGGTACTTTCGCAGCGTCTGAAACTTTTGTTTTCTTTCAATAACGCTTTAAGGGGAAAATAATTGGCCATTTGGCCCAGTTGGCCAATTGTTTTGGCCGATGTTTGAAGGCCAGTAATCGGCTGATTATAATCGGCGGCCGATTAATTGGTCGGGCCTAACATTGAATATTAGCTCTGCCAAGAACTGCACACTGCTGCCAGAATAGCTTCACAAGAAGACTAAAAAAAAAAAATTTTTCCATAAAAATGAAAAATGTATGTAAAAATCTGGACGAACTTTGACAAATTGACAACCAAGCAGCATTTAACTTTTTTTTTTTTTGCCAATAATTACACTCTTAATACACACTGAATTCTTTGCAACTTTCTCTTGAGTTAAAGTGTACCTCTGGATTAACATTTTTGAGGTACTGAAATGTAAAGTGCATCTCTCTCTATCTTTCTCTATCTCCCTATCTCTCTATGCCTCCTCCCTCTCTCCCAGGTATGGCTACCACCTCAGTAAGAACTCCTACTTCATCTGCCATGACCAGGATGTGATCCGCAGCTTGTTTGAGCGTCTGCGCAACTACAGCGGCGGCAAGGACTCCTACCCGAGCAAATGTGGTCCCTTCTCCATCACTGCTGTCCGCGACCTGACCACCGGCTATGACAGCAACCAGCCCGATAACAAGGCTGTACGTGCCAACCTTTGTTTATTTTTTTTTCCCCGGAAAAAGAAAAAATGCAGCTAAATGCATCACCAAAATGTGAAAACAAAATCAAGAGTCTGCTGGCTGTTCTACCGTACGATGTCAGACCAATAACTTAACTCAAACCTTTGTAGACGGTCACACTGTCTACTGAATTGTACACACCTGTGTGTCCCAACCTTTAATAAGCCAAGGCAAATAATTTACTTTTGAAAAATCTAATTGCACTACACTAAATAAAGATGTCCAAAATAAAGTAGATCCTAAAATGCCTTTCTTATTCAAAAAGTTTTCTTCATCATTGTCTATTCTCTGGCACGTTGTCTGGTCCCCAGATTCTTCCCACCTCCCGTTCCAGTCAGATGATCACATTCACCTTCTCCAACGGGGGCGTGGCCACCATGAGAACCAGCGGCACTGAACCCAAAATCAAATATTACACTGAGCTGTGTGCAGCCCCTGGTAACAGGTACAAAAATCACAATCTCACCAATTTAAAGTCAGAGAAATGTGCTCATTCTGACATAATGGTCCTTTCTGTTGACAGTGATTTGGAGCATCTGAAGAAGGAACTAGACCAACTGGTTGATGCCATCGTTGAAAACTTCTTTGAGCCACAGAAGAACAAACTGCAACCAAAGCCAGAATAGAACTGATGCGTTAAAACACATTGTTATTATGTCTTAATTTCTATTTGCACGCTGACCAGAGGACCAGTGGAAACTAGTAACATAGAACAATATTCCATATGTCTTAAATTGTATCTAAAGCAAAGTTATCTTAAAATATTTTATTTAAATTTTTTTGAATTGTCCTGATGTGCACAGTACATTTTGAGTTACTTTAATTTACCGTGAAGTTGCTGGGACTCCTTTCACATGAACAGAGTACGGTGGTAATAATAAACACACTGTATTCCATTGATCCCAATTTATTTTTGCCTTTCTTTAACACATTTACAATCTTTGTACTGGTATTTATTGACAGTATCCAATAATCTGCGTAATTATTTCACAGTGATAAATTATACAATTTCACTGAATCGGTTTGATTATTGACTACAAATTATGTGGATGTATTCATCTTTGACAGCAATGTACTATAGTGATAGATTGCGCAACTCGTGGATGGCAGGAAGCTCAATTAACCTGTTTATCCACCTGTTGCTATTCATACAACAGAATAATTATTTTGTCTAAAAACAAAACGAACAACGTATTTAGTAATGAATTAAATGTGTTTATTGAATCCCAAGTGTCCTAAATTTCCCCAACCAACCCGGATGTAGTGTCTGTACATAGTACCTGTATATGGGAGCTAGCTAGTGAACTTTTCTGTATACACTTGACGTGGTTAAACGTGGGCGTGTCCTGAGTATTGTGCACGCAGGCTCCACGCACTCGTCATGTGTCGGCCTGGTGGTTCATGGAGGCAGAGAGGATCCTCTCTTCTAAATTTAACTCCCAACTAATCACCACGACACAACACCAACCCCACTCTCTCCCTCTCCCGCTCTCCTGCTTCATTTGTGTGGTGGTGTCCACGGGGCGGGCGTCACGAATTCCGTGGAATCTCTGCACTGGACCTTAGGTTCTTGGTTCCGCTTCAAAACTAAACAAGTAAGGAGGTCAGAGAAATAAATTATGGAAGAATTCCCAATGAGTTGTTTAAAATGTTATATGTTGTTAGATGTTTCGGTGCGTAAAGTCGTGCGTAAATGACCCACTATAACGTAACGGTATCACAACTGTACTAATAGCATCATTTTGCGGTGTTGTTGTAAAGCTGCGTACGTGTTCAAGTGAGCATCCCGACTCTGGTGCTGTCCAATGATTTCATAAAGTGGTTGCTTCTCTGAGTCAATTTATGACGGATTTGTAGATTCGATCTGCCACGTTTTGTCAATGTTGAAGAGAAGATTGCTTTATAAAATATGATCCCGGCAGTATTGCTGCCATGTGTGGTGCCCTTGTCACGGTGTAAGTGCAAACAACACCAGGTGGTCATTTCAGCACACCCCTCTCTGAATGATCACCTATCAACCCCCTGCACTTCTAAATACTGTTACGGGCGTCTATCTTGGGGTGAGGGGGAGGAATTTTCTGGGTGCTCCAAAGCAGGTTGGGGCCCCTGTGAGTAACAAGAGTGTCTCCAAAATGCAGCCTTTGTGATTTGAAAATCGCTTTCTACAACAATGTGATGGATAGATATCTCCTTTAAAGTCAAATTTTCCCATATTGTTTTTTCCCAGGAAGAGCCATGGAGGGACTTTATTTTGAAGTGAAGCCGATTCGTTCGTCTTTTGATCACAGTCCATCAATTTCATCGGGGTCTACTTGTGGCGATATGATGGAAGAGGCAGTGGAGGTGGAGGAGGTGCAGTACAAGCTGACATTAATCGGCTCTCTCCCGGTCCACCGTATGACCACCATGGCGATGCTGCCCTGGGTGGTGGCCGACATCAGCAGGTCACAGGAACCCGGCCCGACGGTATCGCTATGCGTGTCGCCGTCGTGGGTGCGCTGTGTTTGCGTACGGGCCGATGGGCTGCTCTGGGACCCCCTAACGCACACGGTGCTGTTTGAGTGCCGACCCCACCAGGTGACCAAGCTCATTCACAACAGCCAGGAGCCCAGCAGCTTTGGATGCCTGCTCAGGGACGCTCCACGCTGTGCCTGCTACGTGTTCAAGTGCCAGGATAGCGCCAAGGTAAATGTGTGTGTAGGTGTCCGTATATATAGTCACTAAATCGCTGGCTAATGTTTATTGTTATTTGTGGAAAAGCTTACCTGATGTCCTTAGTGCTTTTTCTGTAATGTCACAAGTTGCCACCAGAGCTCTTGCTCAAGTTAACAAACAATTGATCTTGTTATTGCTTGACAATTGCTATTTAGAGGAGTTCAGAAAATTTAGTCCATTTTCTAAACCGCTTGTCCTCATTTAGTTAACATGTATGACACGTAACAAAGAGGTAGCAGCCAGCATGAACATGACCTTGCGTGGACATGTAAATACATGTCAGTGTGTATACATAAACAGTGTCCCTAGAATAGGAATGTGTTTCTTACTTTGGAATGCCTTCATCTCTGCTTTGCCATAACTGACTACACCAACACAATATTTGAAATAAACCAAACGAGGTGTGACTAAAGTGTGGATATTCATCTTGGGTTTAAAGTGGAAGTCAACCTTCAACATTTGTCGATAATATGACATGACAGGATTAATATTACATTTGTGGAATAAGAGTTATGAAGCAAATTTAGCAAAAAAACAGCCATTTTTATTCTTTTAAGGGGGCGGCCATTTTGCCACTTGCTGTCGACTGAAGATGACATCACAGTTGCTCAGGCAACGACCAATCACAGCCACCGGTTTTCTGAACCTGAGCTGTGATTGGGTGTTACCTGAGACCCGAGCGACATTGATGTCATCTTCAGTCGACAGAAAGTGGCAAAATGGCCGCCCCCTGAGATGGATAAAAACAGCTGGATTTTGCTGCTTTACTCATATTCCACTAACGCCATATTAACCAGAATACCATATTTAGACCAGTGGGGCTGCATAGGACATATTATTGTCCAAAAAAACTTTTTGGGGGTTGACTTAAGTTATCTAATAAAAATATGATATTTATTCGGAATTACAGTACTTCCATTGTATGCGGAGTACCTCTAATGTGGTGTTCCACAGGTGTCTGTTCTCAGAGCCCTCCCTTTTAATATATATGCGCGGGATTTCTCTCCATACTGCTGTTTCCTTGCACATTCCAAAAACATGCTTCTCAGGTTAACTGAAGATTCAAAATCTGCCAAAAGGTGTGAATGGTTGTTTGTCTATCTTCCCTGCATTTGACTGACGACCAGTTTTCCGTGTCCGCCGAGTAAATGCTATAGAAAATGGTTAGCTACAACAGAAATTTGAATTACCGCCTCTGTATGGTGTCACTATACCCGCTACTTAGTAGTAAAGGAATATGTGGTATTTATACTATTGGCTATAGCCTGATATACGATTTTAATACAAACTGCATATTGTTTGGATTTTTGTCTGTTGTTCACTCTGCAGTGATTATTGTGTGTTTAACGCGAGCTCAGAACCCTTTGTACCGAGCAGGATGTACAACTATGTTACTATGGTGACTATTTCCTCTGGCCTTTTTTAGTGATGTTTGTTGTTGTAGAGTTTGTTAGCGTGTGGGTGTGTGGAGGGGGGGTGGGGAAGGTGGGGAAGGTGGGGAAGGTGGGGAGGGCTGACCACCTGTCGCTCAACTCTGTCACACTGACTTTGGTTGTGGTCACATGCACACACAGATTTATGCGGCCATTGGACGCAGCTGTTAGGCTTTGAACTCTTACCTAAAATGTAAGCAGCAGCAACAAGGAACAAAAAAAAAAAATTGCACACGCTCAGACCTGTAAATATATTCTCTGCAGGAAATAACAAACCAAAAGAAGGCTCCGGAATCCTGCGACCTCCAAAAGACCTTTTCAGCGTGATGTCATACGTACTTGTAGGTGGCATAAGTTCAAGCGATCTGTAGTTCGCACCACTAGTAAACAAACCCCAGGTGAATTGTTTGAATTATGATTTCATGCACCTTCTCTTTCACCGTAGTTAAAATTTGTGAAGAGTCAATAAAGGATATCTCAGGTAAGTACCAAGACTGGCCTGTGAGAAACAGCATGGTGCCTTAAGGGAATCTAGACCGTATGAAGAATAAAGACCAGTAGAAGAAGAAATACTCAGAACCTCCTTGGCTAGACCTGTGATTGGGCTCCGGCCCAACCAGCACAAAAAAAAAGAAAAAACTGTTTTGCGTCTTTAGGCCGCAATTGCTGTGGGACAGAGTACGTTATCATTTCAGATGCTCAGTTACAAATGCTTTCTGCCACTAGGTGGCAATAAGATACCAATCAGCTATTTACCAATACGTTGAAGAAGAAACCTAACAGTGAAAATCATGGCTAAGTACTTAAAAAGAAAAGTAGAAAATAATCAAAGTTGTGACAAACTTAACCAAAAAAAACAAACATTTGGTAATACGCTTGACTTGTGTCTCTAAGCTTAATTCATTTCAGGAATTCTTTGACGATTTGGCATCTTGTTGGTGTCAAAGTTTACGCATAATCAATAAATGTCTTTTTGATTATCACATTGTAACTAAGTGGATTTTATTTTGTTATTGAATACAAATAAAAAAGTAAACACAAATCACAACATATAAATGGGCCCCGGCCGGGCCACTTTGCAAGCGGTTTACTTTGCTGTAAAGATTAGCGGGAGAAATGACTGGTCATTCGGGAGTCTCCCGCATGAATCGGTTTTCAGTGATATAGTTGTGCTCATACGAGTGCGTGCAGCGTGCAAGTGAAGAAGGGAGTGTGCAGTTTTATTTTTCGGCCACACGTAGCAGTAGCGATTCAATATTCAATTTTTTTCCATAGAGCATCTTTAAATTGAATTTGCTATTTTATGGTGATGATCATATTTGACCTTGTGCCCATTACTGCCATTGCATCCGTGTGTGTGTGTGTGTGTGTGTGTGTGTGTGTGTGTGTGTGTGTGTGTGTGTGTGTTTACAGATTTTAAAAATACCATTAAAGTTACCACTAGGTGTCACTATTACCCGTTTGTTTGCTGGGATCTGTTCTTTCATTAGTATCCAGTTGCACAGCTAATATTAACTCACAAACAAATTGATTTCATTATTTTTTTAAACATGCATTTCCATGGTTTATGTTTTCATACTGCGTGACAATAGCCTAATTTAAAAAAAAAAAGTTTACTAACTGTATTATGCTCAATTATTATTATCTCAGCAGATGAAATCAGTTAATCAATCAGGCTGAAGACAACCTATAAGCAAGCATGTGTAGAACTGATGCCAACTCCATTCAGAAAGGCTGGAGTGAGCACAGATTCCTGCTACTCAATGTGAAGATCACGGAACTGTTTTTAATACAAAAATTGGAAAAAGGGGGGCTCCAAGAACAGACACATGTGGAACTCCACATGGAGGTACTCTGCATATGCTCCAATTCCAAAATGGTAAATGCGATACATTTATGAAATCTATTAAATATGGGTATGCATCATTCCACACATGAAGCACGATACAATTCAGGGCTGTAATGATTCGGTTTGATTCAGTGGGTTTACAATTCAATTCGATATGGTATGGCTGTAGCTTTTGTCATGTTTATTAAAATGCAACAAATTGCAACATGTAAAAGCTCTCCAAAGCACAACTATACTAGTTAATTAAATAAATAAATAAACAAAGCAGCAACGCCGAACTGATGTATATCTTGTGTGCCACGTGTGGTCTGCAGCTCTCATAAAATACGATTCGGTGATGCAACGTTAAATGTAGTCTTATATCGTCAAAACAAACCAGTTTTTTTTTTTCATTTCTAATTATTACGGTAAATCAAACCTGAACAACCACCTCGATACAAAAGAAAGCCTAAGTGTGAAAAAAAAGAAGAAGTTTAAACTAGTTGGACTTAATGTAACTGCAAGTTGTTCAGTTGCAATACTTGTACATCCCAAAGGGTTTGTTCTCCCGATTGGGTGTGTTCTCCACAGGAAATGTTTTACATTCATTCCGAGTGTAACGGTCTAATTTGTCTGCCGGCAACCGTCTACTGGTGAACTTCAGAGGAGTGAGATTTGAGTGCGGGTCTTTCCTCTTATTGGCGGATCTAGCCGCATGAAAATGTTTCGTGTTACCAGCACTGAAGACGGAAAGAATCCTGCTTTATGTACAAAACAAAAAATACTACCCGAGTCATGTGTGAGGAAGAATGTATAAAATATACTGGATGACCTTACTTTGAAAGGTAAAAAACGGATGTTGTGCTGACACTTTTTGGTTAGCTTGATGCTCAATCTCAGGCTCCTTGGAGTTTGGGAGCCAGATCAACTTTGCAATGAAATAATATTGGAGCGGGGCTTTTTGCCTTTGAATTATTTAACAACAGTTGCCGTGTATGCCGGGTTTATGGCGGATGGGATGAAAGCACGACTCCAGCGATTCAACCTGTTCAACCCCAAGCAGGGATCCAAAGATGTAAGTGAAGCTCTGGGAAGTTTTTGCTTAACTTTATAGGAGAGGGCGAAGTGGACTGTTTAGGCTAACAGTAGCCGACACCGCCTGTGCTCGTTGAGTGGCAAATTGTCGCAGTTTTGACTTGTATGTCGTCGTTTTATGCTTAAACGCGGACGACACATTACGCAATTTTGTGGCGTGACAACGGAATGATCACCACCTGGCGGGTAATATTGGCCACCGAATGTTATTTTGAATATTAGCATGATAGCATACTTATCAACACTTGGCGATGTTAACTTGGCAGCACCATATGTGTGTGTGTAGTGAAACGGATTCAACTCCTTAAATTAAATAGTGAAAAAGCTTTTAAATGTACTTAAGAACAATAGTAAGCAATAATTGTTCATGTTAATTATTTTCAATACCCGTGTTGTTAACTACAACAACAACAAAAAACACTCACAAAATAGTATCCCTCTTCTACTAATAAGTGGTCATACTTAAAAAACACACACACACACGTAAGATGCCACGGGGGAATATCCTGTTTCTCTGAATCTGTTGCTGTCATCCTGCGTGATCCTACATCCATGCTTCTTGTTTCAAGTTCCTCCATGTCATGCTGTCACAGTTTTTTCCACATTTAACAGTTCCCCAATATTTTAATACTGTATGTATTTTGTTGGACTTGACCCTCCCTATTAACTTTCTGTGTATCACGTCGTCATTCATGGAGATAAAAAAAAGGGTGGAGGGGGTTAAAAATATGAATATAGGCAATTGTAAACATTTTTGGGAGGTTTTCCATTACGTGGAATTCTTCACTATTCGTTTCAGGGCTGGGTCCCGAACGATAGCAAATAATAAGGTTTGACTGCACCGCTTTATGTGCCATAGGTACTGCAGCTAGTAACCTCAGATAGAGACCCAGCAAACCCATTAGGTTCCAAACAAACTTTTTCTGTGGTTTGGTTTTGGTGGGAAAGCCAATCAGCAACAATCCGATGGTTTCTTTTGACATATTTTGATTTGCTTGGACAAGAAACCAAACCACAAGGGAACACAAGTTTACAACCTCATCTTTTAGTTGGACGAGAGAAATCAAACTGTTAGCGGAGGTACGAAAACATATTGATACTTATAAACAAAGTTTAGTAAGAAAATAAATCGAAAATCTTTCCTGTCTTTTCAGTCTGCGCAAGTGAAAATCCACTGTGAAAAAAAACAAACGCAAGAATGAACCCATGAATGATTCATGGTGATATCAGCTCTAGAGACATTGTGCAGATGCCAGCATTTCACGGTGCACTTCATTAGTCACTTGGGTCAAGCTTTCACTGGAGAACCCGTATAACCATCCCACTTAATTGATTCCTGGTGCCAGTCGACCTTCAATTTGGTAAAATGAGATTAGAGAATATTAGAAAATGATGTCATTAATCCAGGCTAAAAATGCTGCCGTCATTTATTAACTGTATAGGCAATGTGTCAGATCACATTTTAATGTATACGATAGAATACATTTATTATTTAACATTTAGCGTCTTCATACTGTACAATTGCATTCATGGCTATGACTGTGTACTATCCTCACTAATATCAAGCCATTACATTTGCACAGATTATTACTAATGTGCCAAATAATAAATCAATTACAAAATGATGACAAATATTTACTACTGACATTCCAACAAAGCACAATATAAAATGTGTTATTTTCTGTAAAGACAACAGTGCCCAAACATTTTAGTGCCACTGACCTTTTCTAATTCCAACTACTGAAAATTGTATCAAATAATTGAGTATTTGGATAATATAAAAGTTTTGTTGTTTTTGGGCTTGGTTAAAGAAATATTATGAACACAAAAAAGAAACAAACACATTTCCCTTATTTAAATTAAATTAATTAAACTGCCATTGGAAAAATAGTGAGAAGGCTCTTGTTAGCCTACTTAGCGACTATCTGCTAGTCACTAGCTGCTAATGCTGGGGAGCAGGCGCCGCATTGTACAATGTCAGCGTACAGGAAATTAATTTGTTTTTTCAGCATCCTTAATTAGTGATTGGATATGATTTCAGGATGAAGATGATTTGATGTTGATGGCAGTTTAAACTTTAACTGGGCTCCAACTTCCAGTCATGACGATGAGCCACCGTGCGCAGCCACAAACAACTTCAAATTAACTCATTCACTGCCATTGACGGCTATAGACGTAAAAAATTCATTAGAACTATTTATATTTAACATTTTTTCTCAATTTTGTTAATAAGAGTATGAAAACCTAGAAAAAAAATTCTATTGTACATTTAGAACAGATATAAAAAAAAAATTCAGCCGATTACATTTTTTTATTGAAATTAATTGCATGACTTCAATAGTTAACTCACGATTAATCACAAATTTTATATCTGTTCTAAATGTACAATATTTTTTTCTAGGTTTTCATACCCTTGTTAACAAAAGTGGGGAATTTTTTTTTAGACTAATAGAAATAGTTAAAATGAATTTATGACGTCTATAGCCGTCAATGGCAGTGAATGAGTTAACAGCGTGCCAAGGTCCTGTATTTGGGAAGATTTTATTTTGAAGTTAGCGTTGGCATTCCATGAACTGTTGTAAAAGGTAGCTCGCAGCACCCTTCTGTTTTTACATCCGTGCCTAATTATAAATGTAATGTTGTTGAATGGTCATCATCGGTGGATGAGGACACTGTGGTGATCACTGAGCCTTTCTGGTCTTGCTTCTTCTTCTTGAAGCTTTTGACTTCCATGCCAAGTTGCCAACACATCGCACCACTTTTGAGGTATTAGAATGCCTTCTTTATCCGGCTTTAAACTGGCTCCTTCATCGAAATAATGATGTCGGCGTATTTGGTCTCCACTTGCCAAGCATTTCAAGGATGTTTCCTGAGCTCATATTTCTCTCTTGCTCTCCTGTCTGCTATGTGCCTGCCGAACTTTGAGCCGGTGTGGGCTTTGGCTGTGCTCCATAAGGCACATGACTGCAGGGAGGTACACAAGTGGGGCAATATGCCGACTTGAGGATTCGGGAAGCCAGACAAAATGCCTTTGGGCAAGTTTCAAATGCTGGGTTTTATTCCCACAGTTGCTTCTTGGCATTTTTGTTGTTGTTACATTTGAAAATGGTGTTATTGGCAATTGTAGTTCACATGCAGTATAACTTACTGAATTGTCATGTAATTCTGTAACCTTGTAAGTGGATGATGTAATCTTGTTTCACATTATTGTATTATATTTATTATTTTTATTTTTATGATTAATGTGGCCACCTCAAAATCCTGAGAATCCTTGTTTCATTACCTAGATTTTAATTTATGTTATATATATTTTTCCTTTTTTTTTATTTTTTAGGCAGTGTTACAGCATCATGATTTTTGGGACACTCTGATCATGTATGTGATGGCAATACATGATATATTTATGGAATTTTGTGTTTCAGGAACCAAACTTGAATTTGGATGTTGAGCTGAAAAAGTTTCGGTATCCTCACACTTTGTCAAACACTGAAACCTTTGTTGTTTGTCGGCCAGATTTGCAGCTTCTCTTTTGCTATGGTGGTATTTGTGTAAGTTCCCTCTTTTTGAGGTCACAACTACAGTTGCTCTATTTGACGCTGGCTCCGTGAGAAGACTGTATGCTTTTTCAGTATTGGTCCTCTGTGAGAGCTCATGACTGTGGATGGACACACTCGGGCTGTGTCCAGCTGACTTCCTGCCACTGCTTCCCCCTTCATGGACACATTGGTTGAGCTTCTAGCCAAGGTGGCCCTTTAAGAGTGAAGTATTCTCTCTTCACCCTCTTTTATTTATTCTGGTTTTAAAAATGTTTTTGGTCTGTTGGCTAGTATGTCCGGCCTTCATACCCATAGGTGGAGCTGTGCTATGGAATACTAGTATTGTTTTTTTTTATTATTATTATATATATTTTTTTGTGCATGTGAAAGTACTTTGCACAAAACATACACTTTGCAACTTGCACAGATGTGTGGCTTACCATTTGCTTTGGTATGTCTGTTGTACCATATCATTCTGGTGTGTTGGTATGACTATGATAAATTTGTTTTGGTTTGAGTCAGGCAAAAAAATTAATAAATAGTATCTTAGTGTGGTTTCAGTCACTGTCACCCAATAATGATGTTTTTTAGTGCAGAACAATCATGTTTAAAAAAACAACAACAATGAAAGTTATTTACCATGTTTTGCCTGTGCGCCCAAGAATAAACACTACTAGATAATAAACTCTACCTAAAACAAATAAATGTTTTGCTTGCTTGAGCAAAACTTGCTTTTTACGTTATTTATAAAAGACCGTTGTCATAAATATATCCAAATGTAAAGCTTTCTCGGACGTTATGGCAAAATATCAAAGTCTAGTGTGTTGCAGCAAAGACTCATCATTGTGGAGTTTGTTTGCACAGGTGCAGTCATTCTCACATTGGTGGGGAAATAGTCCAGTTTGAAATCAAGATTTGTAAACTTAGATACTGCTGACAAAACAGATTATTGTTGGGCTTATCTTTGAGCTTTCGTCTCAAAACGAAGGTGCGGGTTGTCTAATGCTGACTCGATACGCTTTTTAATGATAAGAAGTAGCTGATAGCACCCTTTGTGTCAGTTCAAGTAGTCAAGAGCTTCAGCACATTTTGTAATAGATTTTTATTTTTTTGGGGGGTAGAGAGCAAGTACCGGAATCATCTAGACGTCTTAACATTACAAACCAATGCACATTTTCGATATGACCTTTCTATATCTTTTAAGGCAGCGTAGAAATAGAGATTGGAAAACGTCAATCACGCAAAGTTTGTTTTCGGACGACAGATAAGTGATGCCGCTCTTACGCCAGGATGATTTCAAAACAAGCAGAATCGTGGCTTCAGGGTAAGAAACATGTTGTGTTAATATCTACAAAGTGTGGGCAGTGAACAGAGAATTTTAAAACCTAAAACTGAAAGACAGCCCCATTCCTTTTTAGGTCCAAACAGTCTGTTTTACTTGAGGCATTCGGACATTAATACTATCTTAATGTGAAAACATAAGCAAGGCAAGTTTATTTCCATAGCGCATGTCATACACAAGGCAACTCAAAGACACAGGACCTACAAGCATCAACAAACACAACACTTAACATTCAGAAGCAAAGCAGAGAAAACAAAAAGTAGGGTGTAGGCTATTGTGAATACGGCTACATAAACGTCCCTGCCCAGATGACACGCAGCAGGATGTGGCAGGAAAGAAGTCCGCAGTTGTAGTTGCTGCTCATGTACCTGACGTTAATGACATCACTCATGTGACTCAATCCCATCTACTTCCTCCATTGTCTTCCTTGCCCTGATGGTGCAATAATGCAAGGTCGGCCTGCGCAGGCATGTGACGATCAAAGGTTTCCGTGTGACTTGTGTTGTTGTTATCATTAAGGCCTTCGTGACATACATATGACATTTGAACATGTGTGCTTTAGACTGGACTTCACCTTCACGGAGAGAAAGGATTTCTGTTATTTGTGAAAAGGAGGGTTTTCAATACACACATCTGATGGTTGATTGCTTTTAGATATAAAGTCACGCACGCACATTTGTGTGTTGGTGCTTTTGTCTTTGCTACATTGTGGGGCCCATACACGCGTGCTTTTCCAGGTTTTACCACCATTGTGGGGACCAACTTGAAATTGTGGAGACATTTTGGTGGTCTCCCCAAAAGTTCAGACCTCTTTTTGAGGGTCAAGACTTGGTATTTAGAGTTTAGGTTTGAATTGGGTTATGTTAAGGTAAGGAATGGGGGTAGGCGGGAAAAAAAAAGTTTCAACAGAGTTGCTAAACTCGACTTATTTTGAGTCGCAATTATGCACTTTTACCACAACATATGTTTTTTATTTTTTATTTTGATGCTCATATTTTTGCTTTTACTGCGAATAAATATCGTCTTGAAATATTGGTTATCGGTCTCCTTGACTGCTAATAATCGGTATTGGTATTGACCTTAAAGAAACCATATCAGTCCATCACAACTATTCACGTTTCATTTCAAAGTGCACGTTTGTGTGTTTCAGGTCCCCGAGATCATCAGCACACTCAGGCAAGCTGGCAAAAGCTCTGCGCGCAATGATGACACCCTCACCATCCCCAACAAGCCTTTGGCAGATCCTGGAGACACCAAGCCATTGGAAACGCAGATCACCTTTTCTTCTTTTCCCACAGCAGGTTCTGTGGCGAACAACCTTGCCCTGTCCCCAGCAGCCTTTGCCAAAAAATTCGAGGTGCTCTTTTGCGGCCGTGTGACTGTTGCTCACAAGAAGGCCCCCCCTGCACTCATTGACGAATGCATTGAGAAGTTCAGCCAGTTAGCTCAGAGCTCAGGAAGCACTAAAAGAGCGGTAAATGCCGGGGGCTTAGTCGGTGGACTGAAGAGGGCGTTAGCCTTCCAGTCTAACGGACAGGGGAGTCCCACTTTCGGTAACGGTGCTACTGGGAGCCCCACCAGCGGAAAACGCCCGCTGCTGTTCAAACGGGACCCAAGCTTCCCATCACTGCAGGCCCTGGATGAGAATGGACTCTCACCAGAGATCTCTCACGCCAACACTACGGATGCACTCGCTCTCTCACCTGGGGTGCAGCCAACCAGCCTGCAGGAAAACAGGACCATGTTGTTTATGGTATGGTAACATCCTGAAAAATATTCATTACGAGCCTTCTAAAACTCACGCTAGTCATGCAACATGGAATCTGGGTGGCTCCAATGCTAATTTTGATTCGGCGATTTAGATGTAATAACTCCCCATTTTTAATGCATTGGATTAGAGCTGTGAAGATTGATCGACAACTATTTTAATAATAATCATTTGAAGCCAATAAGCAAACTCAATATATTCTTAGTTAATTCAGTGTAATTACTTCTCGATAATGTTCAGCTATTGGATGGCGGTGCATATTTTAGTTAGCGACTAACTGGTCAAATTCAGATAAAAGCATAAAATTCCATATGAAACTGTCTTTGCGATATGCATATTGCATGGTACAATATTGCGATATCTGTATTTTTTCGATATATTGTGCACCCCTAGTATGACGTATAATTGGGCAAAAATTGCCGATAATTATCGGCCACCGATATTATCGTGCATCCCTATAAAATAAACACCAATCGCTGGTTAATAAACAGTAATCGGGGGGAAAATGCTTTTGTAATACGTTAATGCAAGATTAAAACGAAACAGATTAGTTGATTAATCGATAGATTAATCTATTCTAAAAATATTAGATAGTGACAGCACTCGATTGGATTCATAGTTGGGACAGATCTGTTTCCTTAATTTTCCAACAAAATTAAACAGTTAATAGTTGATTTCTAAATTCATCTGACATTATTTTTTAAACCTGATTGCTGTGTTGTATAATAGGTATTAACTATACTTTATCAATTAACCCTTGTGTAGTGTTCGGGTCTGTGGGATCCGTTTTCATTTTTTATTAAAAGAAAACTTATACAATGAATTAATTTTTCAAACTGAAACTCACTGGCTTTGGCTCATTTTCTGTGAGGAACATATATCAGAATACAATGATCACACACCCCTACACATTTCTATTACATATATAATGCCCGGTGGAGTCATCTACACACATGCGTTTGTCTGGTAAAAATTGTACATCGATTGTGTGTTTTGTATATGGTGCATGTAAAGAAGAAATAAGTGAAGCTCGTCATGCCTAAGGTATGCAGTGAACAAAAGTGGGAAAGAACAAAAGACAGATACTGGCATGACTCCATTAATGCTGACTGCTGCTGAACCCGAGCCGGGGCACGCTGACCTTCATTTGACCTTTGTCACCCCACTGCCAGCACAAGATTTCCTGTTGATCTGTCACACAGGAAATGGTCACCAGTGACGCAGGAAACCAGCAGAATTCTGCCATCCACCTCAGCAGACGTCAACATAGCATTCATTCCTCTAGTGTCCTGTTGCAGGATGGAGACAGTGACCTCATTGTGGCGATATCATTACCTCACCTTTGTTCCCTTTCCTGTGAAGATCCGTTCAATCCATGGCTTCTGCTTGGTTCGAGCTAGAGCAGAGCAGTGAAGGGGAACCCCAGACAAGAATAACTTCTGATTCTGAAGACTCACAGACATGAGATCACTCGCTCATTGCAAACCACCAAATGGCCTCTTGAGGCCCAGCAGTGATAGTGACTCGTGTTGTAATTATGTTTTGAATGGGGGACATTCCCTGGAGCGGAACTATCAGAGCAGAGAAGAAATGAAACTGCCATTTAACACGTTTGATGGTTTTTAATCGTATTTGTCATGTAGCCATTAATCGGACCTAATGGACTGGCCTTGTTCGTCCTTTTGAGCAAGATTCCGTGTTATCAGTGTACTCTGAGCTCTTCTTATTTTGTGATTCACTACAAGTTTTTGAGAATATGGCATGTGACCTAGGGCCCATAAATTCTAATCCCACCCCCCATATTTGATGTAAGTGATTTATGTAAGTGTATTTTTTTTTTTTATGTAATATGCATGGCAGTTAAAAGTATGATCTTCCTGTAGGTGGGCAGGTCACAGATCTTTTTGGTTAGTCCAGACACTAAGAAGGTTGCCATCGAAAAGAGTTTCCGTGAAATCTCTTTCTGCTCACAGGTATGTACCTTTGTTTTGTTTTTTTACACAATGTATTATGTAAGCCCTGTCCAGTTTCACTCACACTCCTGATGATCTCTTTCTAGGGTATTCGCCATGTGGACCACTTTGGCTTAATTTGCAGGGAGACCGTGGAAAGAGGAAGCTGCCACTTTGTTTGCTATATCTTTCAGTGTACGGATGAGTCTCTGGTAAGATGGGGTTTTTCTATGCACTCACAAGTTTTCCCCTGAGTCAGCTGAATGGAATGTTGCGTAAATTAAAATGTCCCGGCTATTGGATTGAGACCACGGTCACATGCACCGACACCAGGTTAACAAAACAATGGACAGAAAAACAACACTGAAAATAGAGTTGTGGGGGGGAAAAAATTCTTGAGAGAGCTCAGTATTGTTCATTCGGTAATTTTACCGATTCGACATGTCATCATCATTGCTCTCCCTCTTTTTCTTTTTTCCCCTTTTTTATTTTATTTTTATTTTGTGTGTGAGTCTGTACTCATTAGTTCACCTAAAACCTATTAAAAATCCCATACCTTTCACCTAAACCGAATACTTCAGAATCCAGCTAGAGTCGTGAGGTTGTCAGGAGACCCGAGGAAGGATCAAAGAAAATAAAGGAAAGTGAAATCCAGCACCGACCAGACATTACCTACTACCCACCGGGTTACCAACCAGAGTCTTTCACCAACCCCAGTTTTCCAATTTTCATGTGACCTAAGAGGCAATTTCCATGTGGAGAATGTACAAATTGACGTCATTAAAAGTAAACAATAATGTGTGTGTGATTAAATTAAAAGCCACTTCACTAGGCACCTTTGCACATTAATATTTTATGAGGTTCTGACTAGATTATGCCATCTTTGGCGACACAAAAAATATTATTAAATACCTCTCTGACCATGGAAATGATGATGATTGTATTTTCTTAAGTGTTTTTTACCTGGAGCATTCGTTTACATTAATTTATTTTGCATGAAAGGATGCCATTTCAAAGGTTACATACCGACCCGACCGTATCTTCAGCAACTGTACGTCTTGAAACAAAGCTTGCGTTTTGTTCTTGTAGGTGGACGAGATCATGATGACCTTGAAGCAGGCGTTCTCCGTAGCAGCTGAGCAGCAGAATGCGAAGAGCCAGAATCAACAGTGTGACAGCTGTCCCATGCTGCAGCTCCACAAGCTGTGCGAGAGAATCGAAGGTAAGGAAAAACAATTTGCCATTCATTTCCGACAGTAAATTGTCACCTTTTGCATGATTTGTCATTCAACTTCTCATTAGGCACAAAAAGACTGACATTCTTTATTCTGGATGTCTCCTTAGGACTCAATGCGTCTAAAACCAAACTAGAGCTTCAGAGACACCTGGCTACTCTGGACAACCAGGATCAAGCTGCAGTCTTTGAGAGCACGATGGTAATTTAGACCCGGCTGCAATGCCAACTGCTCCAACCGATGTTTGACTTTCAGCCTAATAACACGTCATAAAGCCAGTAATTCATTTACATTCATTTTTTTAATATTTAAATTTTAAAGTACAGATTAAAAAAAAAAAATCTTCATTGCATACATGTTTAAACAAATGTTTTGGGGAAGAGGCTGGAATGGATTCATGACATTTACATCAGTTCAAAGAGGAAAGTTGATTTGATATACGAGTAATTTTTGTTACTAATGTGGTCACACAACAAATTCAACTCATACGTTAAGTCAAAGCACCAGCAGTACTTTGTGATAAAAGCTTTAGATTTGATCGCCTGGCAAAAATTTCAGTGTGGAAACTTTGGCTGACATCTGCTGGTGATTTTGCTGCACTGCAATACTGCTGTGCATAATTCTGGTAACCTTGACAATAAATAAATAAATAAACTATTTGTCAAAGCAGTTATATTACTACGGAAGCGTATTGCATTCACTTGAAAAAAAAAAGTCTTTTTTTCTGTTTTATTGAATATTTTTTCCCTGTTTTTTTTGAGAATTTTTTCCCCCTGTTTTAAAAATATATATTTTCCTCTGTTTTTCTGAATATTTTTTTTCTGAGTAATTTTTCCCTGTTTTATAAAATCATTATTTTTCTGTTTTTCTGAATATTTTTTTAAGGGTTTTCCCTCACAGATTAGAGAACAAACCACAATACAGTATACACATTCATTCCTTTGAGAGCCAGTAAGTAAACATGACCATCTTATTGCATATGGAGGTATGGCGGGAAAGTGTCCGCTTCCGCTATTAGCGAGTCTGCAACAAGTCACTTGGAGTTCAGAGGTAAAAAATAAATAAAAAATACTCAGAAAAACAGAACACCAGCTCTGTTTTTCGGAGTAATTTTTTTCTGTTTTTTTTTTTTAATATTTTTTTCCAGCCTGTTTTTCTGAATACTTTTTTGACAGAAAAAAAAATTCAGTAAAACAGAAAAAAAATATTCTGAAAATAAAAATTCTCAAAACAAAGCTCCCCTGAAAAATTTGTCAGAAGAACAGGAGTTGTTTTTTTTCCCAAGTGAATGCAATATGCTTCCGTAGTAATGTAACAAATTTCTTCGACTATTCAGATTTGGTTTTGGCCATTACATGAAGTATTTTCAATCAAACAAAATTGATCAAAAACTACTGAAAACTTCCACAGAAAGAAGGAGAATAAAAAGGCTTCAATTTCAACACATTCATACATACAACCATATAATTTCTTCTGATTTGTAGAGGTCTCGTCCTAAGAGTGAACAGGAAGAAAATGAGTTTACAATGGCATCTTTGAGGAATTTGTACGAGGAGAGGCAGAGGATTCATCATCACATTCTGCCAAAGGACACTAAACTGGTAATTCATTTTTGCATTTTATTTTTTTAAATTATCATTTCATTGTGCTAAAAGTCTACAAATGCATGGCTGTCGTATTTAGTTACATCTGTTACTTTGGCATTCAATGCTGTTCTGTGTGCATATGTAGAATGAGGAGGAGGAGGCGGCCGCTCCAGTTGAGGCGCAGCAACAAAGTAGCAGTCGACAGCGTCTTGAACAGTTTAAGAGCCGAGCGAAACGCTCGCTAACCGAGTCCTTAGAGGGTATATGGAAGGTAAGAGCATACTTTTAACTAGACTCGTTTGATAGTAGCATTGTATTTTTACACCATACAAGTATATAGGTAGTGACATTCAAACTTTGACTGTCTTGGCAGGGAAGCAACAAGGCCGTTGCTCAGAGGGGCAACAGTGAAAGAAGCCATAGTGTATCCTCCATTTCGACTGTCAATAGCCAGGACCAGACCCGCTCTGATGGCCCCTTAGCTAACACCTCCCAATTGCGACCCACCAGCCCGCTCAGGTAAACACATCTGAATGAAGCGATGCTCACTTTTATACAGCTTCTAATATTTTTGTGACCTGTTCACACTTAACTCATTTGCGACCAAAAACGTATAAATATGTTCTATTTTACATGTTTTAAGTGTCCCAAAGATGTATTTATATGTTTTTTAATGTTTTTTTTTATTATGCTAGAGCATACAGAAGGCTTTGATGCAGCCTCTCAACTGCAGGGAACAATTGAAGAAATGGTAGTTATTACACTAACGGCCAGAAGGTGGCAGCAGAGCAAAAGAGATCAGCCAGGGCCATGTTGAAAAAAAGCTAATTTACTCACAATTCTAAATAGATATGTAAATAATTATGAAACTTAGGTATATTCTAATGCTAATTGCTGCAAAACGGCAACAGATAGAAATTACTTTTTCCCCCCGTTTTTTGGGTAGATTCCATGTTTTTATAGCAATAGAACACAATATTCTGTGGGTCTTGCAAAATCTGTCAAAATCCAGTAAAACAGCTGTGCGCAAAGGGGGTTGCTTCAGTGAAAGTGGCTGGAAGTGAATGAGTTAAGGTGTCAATGTAGCGGCTTCTCAAATATTAATAAAAGTATGACTAGCCTTGCCTTTACTCAGAGAGTAAGGGCTAATTGAATGTGATTCAAATTAAAACATATTTCAAGATGATATTGGTCTATATTGGTTTCTCTAGATTACAGGAATGTATTCTGTTTTCCTACTTTTACTGATAAATTTGCAGTGCTTTGCAAATACTTTTTTAAGTAATCTACACCATAACATACAGTAACATTTGCACAGAAGGTTTTGCTTACACCTAGTGGCGAATAGTGCAAACTGATGATAAAAAGGCTTGAGTGAGTTGTGAATTTTTGGCTGACAGGGTTCTACATTAACAATGTTAACTATTAACTATGTGGCAGTGTCTGTCCTCCTGAAGTTTACTGACACTGGCCTGACCAGGCCAGTACAGATTTCATAAGTATGAGAAAATCAACACATTATTACTTTTTTATTATTTAATATTAAGTAACTTGAGTTTTATCTACTTAAATCAGTCAGTCATTGATGTTTTTATAACTCTGGACATGTTTTGTTTTGGGGTGGTTTGTTGCGCGTCATCAAATTTTGAACATAATCAAATTGTCAACATTTCTTTGCGAGCGTAAAAATGGTTTGCGAGTGTCTGGCAACGTTTTGCGATCTTGAACGATACCTGACAAAATACCAACGCTTGCTGCATGCGCACGCCCTTGTAATTCTGCGCCGCTCAATGAGATACGGGCTTAAGAAATGGCTTAATTTCAAATGTTAAATATTCACTTAGATTTTGTACTGTAAATAGATTAATAAATTAAATAATCGCATGCAAAAGTATCTACTACACAGAAGTAATATTTGCTTAAATAATACAATATAATGATGCTAAATATGAAATAATTGAAACTTAACTTTATTATATCATAACTACACATGGGCCACCAACCAAAAAAGCCTAATGTATGGGACACGTGATACCAGAACCTTCTTTAATTCCACTAACAGAGTGCTTATCATACTGTAAACTTAAACAAATTCACATTAATAACCTCTCCTTCCTCCTCAGGTGCCACAACTCAACAGGAGACCTGAAGCAGCTTGACCCCTTTGCCTCCCCATCTTCCTCCCCCTCCTCCTCTCGACCAGCAGACGGTCAGCCACAGGGCTTCCGTAGACGCGCCAGCACCTTCAGCCACCCCCCTACTCCCTCCTCAGCAGACGATTCCCCGGCACGCACTTTAACCTATACGCCACAGCAGGACCCTGCGGCCGCTTCAAAACCCAAGCTTTTGCGACACTACTCTGTCAGCACTGACACGCCACACCAGAGCAAGTAAGAAACACACAATCCCCTTTGTCACCTCTGGGTGGCATGAGGAAATTTGGATTATTTGTACATTTGCTGGATACAACATAATTGTGGACAGGCTTCACCTAAAACTTGAGTGTTGTCGCAGCATAGTTGCTAGTAGTTTCCCTCAGGTGACAACTAGGACACAAGGCTTTTCATATCCCCTTTCACATTGACACAAGAATGTTGAAATTTGATCATGTGGGTTATTTTTCGGTGTTTGAAATGCACACTCTTCTGTTATTTTTGCACTATTCATCTACACAACGCACTTTCCCTCTGTCATAGAAAAATTATAGTATGCAAAAAGGCAAACTTGGATCACTAAGCAACCAGTCATTCAAAATGCAAGCTTTCAAGTACATGAAAAGCTATATGTGGCAACTCCAAAATATGTTATCTGTAGGCTTTTGGGGGGAATTACAAGTCAATTTGGTGACATGAAATGCATTTGACAAGATTCAACAAAACACCTCAAATGCAAAATTTAAATACTAAGAATATGGAAACCACATTAAGAGTTAATGCTCGTAATCTTTTCCTTTTTCCTTCCTTCTCTCCCTTTAGTCTGTTCACCCAAGTTGCTGTGTACTGTCTTTGACTTCTTCTGATTTTTGACTCTCCACATTTGCACACCTTCTCAGACGTGTTCCATCCAACACCGTCCTTCCTCCCGTTCCTAACTGCTCTTCATCCTCCTCTCCTCTGCTCCCTCCTTCCTCACCTTCAACTGGAGCCAGGCTCAGTAAAAGACGGTGAGAATGTTGTGCTGCTTTCGCTTGCACTGTTGCATACAGTGTGAATTTCTGAGCTTTTATGCAACATTTTTCATGCCTTCTTCTTCACTCATTTTCTGTATGTTCATGTGAGGCCCAGTTCACACAGAGAATTGCACAAATTGGTTTGATGATTTGCATCAGCTGGCATCTTAAAACATAAAAAAATATATGTTATTTTCACTATTATCAAACCAAAATGCAACATTCTACTAAGCATAACCTCGCTTTTGGGTGGAATCCTCACATCAAATCTGTGGTCAAGCTGAGACTACAACAAGCGAATTGCTTTACAGTGATTTCTGGCCTATAAGGCGCACCCGACTATAAACCAGAACTTCGGTTTTGATTCAGCAGCTACGTGTGCATGGAATCCTGTTTTATTGGAGGGATTTATCTTTTAAGGAATTCCACATTTACATTACTGACAAGTTAATTGATATGTATGTAAAATGATAGCAACAAAAAACTCTTTGCATCATGCCCTCTGGAACTGAGCGGTACCGAATCGAATCATAATTGAAATCAAACCATCTATGAATCGTATCACACCCCATATATCAAGACCCGTATCGAATCCTCTTTTATTGGAGAGACGCATGGCCTTAATATTTGGATATACGAGGTTTCCACTGAACAGCGACTACAACATACTTATTGCAATGTGCCTGTGTGTGAACGGGACCTGTGTCTTTCTTTTCATCCGCTTCCACTCATACCGTCTACATCAGTCCTCTGGGTGGACTGCGTGCTCGACTCCACTCCTCATCCTCTGTTCCTAATTTTTTGAAATTTCTGGCCCCTGTCGAAGAAAACGACTGCCCAGAAACAAAGAGCAGGTACACATGTATATCAAATATCATGTATGTGTGAAGATCCATGCTCCATACAGTAGCCCTCTATACATTGTTTGGTACATGTACATTATGTGTATTTTCACAGCAGGCCATCGTGTCACCTTGTTTTTAGAGATGTAGCAGCTATTTATGTATCAAGTGCAGACTGTGAAGTTGGGGAAAGCCCTCTGCGCAGTCACCGACACTCCTGGAGGCAGCAGATCTTCCTGCGAGTCGCAACCCCCCAGAAAAACACAGATGTCAATGGTAAGAATCCTGAGCAAATGTGGAATGAAATAAAGTTCCACGTTAAGAAGTCATTTCATCTATCACCAGCAAGCCATGTTTTAATGAGTAGGTTAAATGATGCAATTGCTACAAGGGCTGTCCGAAACTGTAGACCCATCAACATAGTTGAGGACGAGCCTTCAAAATCTCATACAGATAAACTCAGGTGACCCGTTATATAGAACACCTTCAAGGGAAACTGTTGCCACAAGAATTCACAAACTGTATGAAAATGAAAACACTAGACCGGTACAAGGCAGAGCTAAGTGCGAGCATTGACTTATGTCCACTACAGTGGTGATCAGCACACAAAAGTACCTGGCCACATTTGCTACATCAGTTCCCTGTGAAAACTGTTTTCTTTGACAGGGCACTGCCTACAAAGGAACTGGACAATTTCATGACACAGTAGACATGATTATTTATCATCACAATTAAAAAAAAAAGATCGCTTCAAAGCACGACATAGCATATAATCCTTCAACCGATGCAGTAACAGAGTCTTTCCATGTTGTGTCACTCTTTCATCTGAAATGATGTTGACATGCAGTAGGAGAAGAGGAAGGGAGTCAAGTAGTTTTGTCCTCCTTGCTGTGAGATGATGTCGTCTATATTTTATAATTGTCACAGCCAGTACAGATTGCTTGCATATTGTCATTAACATAACGGACATTATTATTTCCTCCTGTGTTAAAAAAAAAAAGGCTAATTAATAAACCATTTCTCTAGGTTGTAAACTTTACTGATAAATTGAGTTCTTAACAAAAGAACCAAGAGAAAGAAAGAATCACCACATTTCACTTGCTTGTTGATTTCTTTGTGAACAACCTGGTCAGCTTGGGGGGTCGTCTGACTTGTAGGCCTGTATTTTATTTTCTACATGCGCCGCTGGAACAGCTTGTACAGTATAGTCATGGCCAAAAGTTTTGAGAATGACACAAAAGTATTGGTTTTCACAAACTTTGCTGCTTCATTGTTTTTAGATCTTTTTGTTAGATGTTACTATGATATACCGAAATATAATTACAATAATTTCGCAAGTGTCAAAGCCTTTTATTGACAATTAAATTCAATTTATGCAAAGTGTCAATATTTGCCCTGGTATGCTGTCAATTAACTTCTGGGCCACATCCTGACTGATGGCAGCCCATTCTTGCATAATCAATGCTTGGAGTTTGTCAGAATTCGTTGGATTTTGTTTGTCCACCCGCCTCTTGAGGATTGACCACAAGTTCTCAATGGGATTAAGGTTTGGGGAGTTTCCTGGCCATGGACCCGAAATGTTGATGTTTTTCTCTTTGATCCACATTGTTATCACTTTTGCCTTATGGAATTGTTTGTCACCAAACTGTTTATGGCTGGTTGGGAGAAGTTGCTCTCGGAAGATGTTTTAGTACCATTCTTTATTCATGGCTGTGTTTTAGGCAAAATTGTGAGTGATCCCATTCCCTTGGCTGAGAAGCAACCCCACACATGATTGGTCTCAGGATGCTTTACTGTTGGCATGACACAGGACGGATGGTAGCGCTTGCCTTTTCTTCTCCAGACAAGCTTTTTTTTCGAAAAGGGGAAAAGGGGATTCATCAGAAAAAATGACTTTATCCCAGTCCTCGGCAGACCAATCCCTGCATCTTTTGCAGAATATCAGTCTGTCCCTGATTTTTTTCTTGGAGAGAAGTGGCTTCTTTGCTGCCCTTTTTGACACCAGGCCATCCACCGAAAGTCTTCACCTCACTGAATCCACTTAAGAAATAGTCCTGGCATTTGCTGGACTTTCTTGGGCGCCCTGAAGCCTTCTTCACAGCAATTGAACCTCTCTCCTTGAAGTTCCTGATGATCCGATAAATGGCAAATATGGACTTGGCAAATAATTTCAGTTCATCTGATCGCTGTGCATAACAATATTTAGTACATTCAAATTGCCATAATCAAAAATGAGGCAGTCGATTTTGTGAAAATTAATATTTGTGTCATTCTCCAAACCTTTTAGCCACGACTGTACACATGCCATGACATTGCTTCAACACAGCATTTAAAGAGAAACTAGGGGTCATTTCATTGTCCTGAAAAGTACACCTGTGGAATTTCATATTAGTATAGTATATGCCCCGCAGTCTTTTTTTGTGTGGAAAAATGTGTGTGAAGGTGGAAAAATCTTCAATGTAATGGAGTTTGTATCAACTGCTTGGATTGGGTGTGTATTTATTTCTGCGTGTGCATTCATACAGTAGATGAGCTCATGGGTGTGTCACTGTATTTGTGTGTTAGGGAGGGCGGCGGTGTCTCAAGGTCGTGTTGACTGTCCACATAGACAGCGCCGGCCTTGTTGACCCACTTTGCATGCTGTGCGTGTGTGTTTGTACATAAAGATGAAGTTATAAGTTGGAGTGTTTATTCAAGGTTGTGTCCATCATATTAGATTTAGGATCAACACATCACTTCATAATTTCAGATTTGAAAGCATGCAGATGGTTACCCTAACAGATCATAAACTTAAAGAGGAAGTCAACCTAAAATTTTTTTATTGCCAATATGTTCTATGCAGCCCCACGTGTCTAAATAGTTTTGTGGTTAATATTGCGTTGCAGTGCAGTGGAATATCATTTAAGCAGCTAAATCCAGCAATTTTTTTATCAGTATCAGAAGGCGGCCATTTTGCGACAGCAGGTGAGCTGTGATTGGTCTTTGCCTGAGCCCTGAGCAACAGTGATGTCATCTTCAGTCGACAGCAAGTGGCAAAATCTTGGGAATCTGTGTCTTGTGAAGACAGTCATTTGTGTGTGTGTGTGTGCGTGCGTGCACTGTGACACACACACACACACTGCTGAAGACGGTTTAAGTGGTGCAGCAGTCCGTTTGTCTGACAAATGCGCGCGCGTGTTAAGAGCCTTCTGTTTGTTTAGTGATCATGCTAAATGTTTCAAGCACATCTTTGAAAACATCCCTGACCCAGACAGACGGTATACATCAACGTCAACCTGTGACACAAAGAACAGCATTGTTATCATGTGTATTGTGTTGATGTACACTATATGTAGGTGAAGTGTCATCCGGCGAACTGTCACTGGATGTCCTTCTTCCAGACAACACAGGGTATTTTGAGGCTTGGGTTCCACCCTGTACTTTAGGGTGGAGTCTCACAACATTTTTTTTATTCTTAGTGTTGCGCCCATCTGTGTCAAAATATACATATCTATGTTTAGCTTTATTTTTTATTTTGCTTGAGCCGTCCCAAAAGGTTGAGAGGGAAAAGGGTTTGAGTATGAAAGGAGAACTTTTATTAGACTTGGGCTGTCATAATGATTTTTTTTTGTCTTTCACCACACATATATACTGTTGGTATTGTTTCTCTTAAAGCTTGCCAAGTGTCTAGACATTCTTAGACAATATTGTTATTAGTAAGTCTGCTCATTTGTTACTGTGATGTATTTTTATTTTATGTTTTTATCATTACTCAATCTGTTGATCACTATTTTCATGATCACTTTTTCTTGCAGCGAGTAGTTAAAATTGTATACTAGTGTATGTACGAACAATGGAGGATAAATGCAGGTTATTCTAATTTCAAAAATTTTCCTCTAGGAAATAATACAAAAGTGAATTATTTTAATCAACTGTCATCATCATTAAACATTTACTTACTGCACAGGATGTTTGTATTAATATGTAACTGTTAATCATAGGTTTAGATAAATTAACTGCTATTTGAAAGAAGTTTTCTAGAATAAAACTATTAACTCTGACACACACAAAATGGAGAGCAATTGTTGACAAGTTCCTCTTGTCATTTCAACGCTGGTGGTTAGCCATTATGTTCTCCTCTTAATTCTATTTATGGTAGTATCTGCTTGATAAAATGTGTTATTGTGTCCAATATTGATATTTCAGTTCTGATTTGATTTAGAAGTTTATTCTGATTATATAAAATAATAAATAAATAAATTATTTATTATAATAATGATACATTATAAAATAAATTATTTCGATTACCCGTAATACAGTAATTTCTGGACTACAAGCCGCTTTTTTTTAAACTTGCATTCAACCCTGCAGCTTATAGTCAGATGCGCCTTGTAGTTCAAAAATTACTGCGTAAACTATTTTGATTTTATAAAATGTACTTCATTAAGTTAAATTTCTGCTTCTGTAGTTCATCACACGTTTCCTTTTTGCAATCCAAAAAACCATAGCACACATGATCACGTGTGATGTTGTAAATCATGATGAGATTTTGATTTATGAGCTTTAAGTTTCTGGAAAAGTTGGAGCAACTCCACATAGTTCGAGGGACATTCAACTTTCAGCTTTCAGTATTAACTGACAGTGTATGTAAATAAATGTATATCTGTGAAGTCTGACCATGTGGAAAGTGTATTTGCAATTAGCACTTTTTTATTGGTCGAAAAACAAACTTTTCCCTGGTCATTCCTGCAGCAAACACCGAAATTGTTTTCGAGTTGAATTGTTCTCTGGTCCTGTCTCATGCCGTAAAATCTTGTGCCTTTCAGACCGCGGAGACAGTCTAGATGGGGGTCGGTCGTGTGTGGATCAAGGTATCTGTGCAGGAAGTGTGGACTTGCCCAAGAAAGCGCTTCCGGAAGCCCGGACCAGAAGGAGCAAAGAGGAGCTGAGGGAATTATGGAGGACAGCCATCCTGCAACAAATTCTCCTGCAAAGGATGGAACGAGAGAACCAGAAGCTACAGGGTGAGTCGAACGAATGAAGGGGGGGTGGGGGTATTGCATTATTTGTATTTGTATTATATGTATTTGTACACACAAGTTCATACAACAGCCTTTATAATGTTGTGTTATATGTAACAAAGGTCTAATCAGTCTGCATTTTGTTTAATGTTTGCATGATTGGTGATTAACTGTGCATTTGTGTATTGTTTTTTTCTTTTGTTAACCACTTAAACTCACCGGAAATAAACACCTTATAGCGAAATAGATGGGTTTTTTTTTTATATACTTGTTTGGTGCTTGGCACTTCCAAGGGTGTGCTAAATGCCTCACCCATTTCGTGACCTAGTTGGCTTGTATAACACACAGTTACAGTAAGTGTCACACCCTGACTCCCTTATTGCCTACTCAGCAAGGTGTTATTATATGTGGGTCAAGTGAGAGTGATGTAAGAAAATCAAATCTGATCTTCGACCACAATTTTGTTTAGCCTTTTCCTATCTCTCACACGCCAAACACAACTTGTTTAGTTGTGTTTTTTCCTTCTGTTAGGTTGGGTAATTGCCTCTATGGCATTTGTGTGTCTGCGTGGAACTTGGCTCCCTGTCGCTGTCTTCTAACCATGTTTCCACCACATATTAGTCTGTGGAATAATATTTAATTCCAGCGACAGACATCAGAACCACTAAAGTACAGATGAGAATTTAAAGTTGAAAACAAACCGTTTGGGGAAGCTGGTTGACACATAGGGAATAATGGAAATAATAATAAGAGTGTATTTGAATCTGAAAATTGGTTTGGATTTGATGAGCCGAATTTAATCGTTTTAAAATATTTGCATCCGAGCTGGGCCACAGCACAGTGAGCATTTCCTTATGGACTTGAACTTTTTTTTTTCCCACCTATCTTTATTGAGCCACATGCTTTAAATTTGAAAAATCTCAAGACACACCACCAAATCAATGTCATACTGTCACAAAAAAGTCTGGTCTTAAAGTTATTTTAGTTCATTTCCCTTAATGCTTCAACTAGCTTAATCTCCAAAATGAACGCTTTAATTTTGACCCCACCGAATTATGACAAGTAAAGCTCACATTTCAAGAGTTTTAGAACTATATAATGTAATTTCACGATGTCACAGTTGAACATTGTCATCCACATTAAGCTCATTACAGCTGGAGTGTAACCCTAACCCTATCCCAATGACATCAACATGATTTTTTTGCCAATTTTTTGGGGTGCAGGTTAATTCTTGTAATCACTTTGGTTGCTGAATAACACCTAATAATCCCTGCTTTTCCTTGGGGGGTTCTGAAGGTATTTTGGATTAGGCTGTGGCCTCTTTCGCTCCTCTTCTGCCCTGTAGTGATGAAGTCATTTTTAGCACATCTGCCAAGTTGCAGCTGGCCACACAGCGAAGAAAAGGAGAGTGGGAACGCAATTGACAGACAAGACGGATAGACTTTGAGCAAGAGAAGTCAGTTGAGTTTCAACATGACAACGACAAGAGAAGAATGGGGCTGTGAGTTAAGAGATTGGGGAGGCAGCCAGAGGAAGGGTGTTGCCAAAAACAGGAACAGATTAGGCCCTCTGGGTGTGCCTTCACCTTCTTTGATGATGGCTGTTAACGGAAACTTACAAGTTGTCCATTTGTTTTTGTTTTTTTCTTTCCAAGTGTGATAGATAGTCCAGCCAGTGATTGCAAAGGCAACTTGCCCGAAAAACTCCACAGTCAAGCTGTGACCTGGTGCAAACGTACATATTGGGATATGATTGATTATCTTCTTTTTATGCCTGTGGTCTATGTTGAATTCCCACCGCAGGATGTTGTAAGAGTTGTGTTTGTTTTTAAAATAGCCCTACAATGAATAAAGGGTCATTGGTGGTAGGAAAAACATACTCCTTATCTTGCTTCAGATGTCATTTCTATGTCAGGGTTATTAGCAAAACTTTCCTCTAATATTTTCTGATGATATTTTTTTTGTTCTGAGTTGTGATTGCGTGGAAGTAATTAACATTACAGTATAATGCATTTGATGAAGTTTCTTTTCTGTCACTGAGTGGACCAAGCTAAAGACAACTGATGTACTCCTGTTACGATAGTCGTGACCGACGACATTTCGAGGTTAGGACCAACAATCAGCAAAATAATATTTTCTATTTGCGTTTTGTTTTTGGACATACAGCAATTTGAATTTACATATTTTGTACATCCCACATGGCAGAGGCAAGTGGTTCCTGCCAAGTCACATGACTGATGTGTTTTTTTTTAAATGTGTGTTGATGTTTGCAGCTTCTGAGAGTGATTTGCAGAACAAGCGTCTCAAGCTGGACTACGAGGAAATCACTCCTTGTCTAAAGGAGGTCACGTTGGTCTGGGAGAAGATGCTGGGAACTCCTGGAAGGGCAAAGGGCAAATTTGACCACGAAACCATACATTTGTCGGTCGCACAAGGTGTGTTTGCCTTTGTATATCAGTGCTAGCTTTGCCGCTATCTGCAAATATTGACCAAAGCTTAATGTAAAATGCTCCTGACTGGAACTGTGTACTACAACTTCTCGCCTTATCAGCTTTGGCCCTTTCCCCCCAGTGCTGCAAAGGAATCTGAGTTTACCCCGTTCGTTTTTCCCCTTTGACCTACTTGTTTTTTTCCCCCCTTTGTCTAGCAGGCTTGTTTTGTACGAAAAAAAGGGAGTCCTTCGTTTGCTACCTACTTGTATTACTGAATCCTGGTTGTACAGCACAGTACAACAAATTGTAACTATTCTTTCTATAGGATAAAGGAAATGTATCTTGCTGCTGTTTTTTGACCAATTGATTTACAAAATTCTCTAAGAGAATAAATGGAGAAGAAAAAGTCTGGATATTCAAAATATGTCTGGAGGAGTCTTTTTATATTCTTATGGGAAAAACACAACATCCTTTCAATTCATAATTTTTCTCAAAACTCCAACTCCAGCAATCAAACTGACATTGGGTATTTTTTTTTTTTTTTTAGAGAGAGGCAGAAGCTGTTGACATGGTCTCCACCAAAATCAACTTTCAATCCAACTCTTGTTCTCCTGCCTGCAGGGGTGCCAAAGCAACATCGAGGAGAGATCTGGAAATTCCTCTCTGAACAGTACCTGCTCAAGCAGACGGTCCCCTCTCGACCACCGACCAATGACACGCCATACAAGGATTTGCTCAAACAGCTCACCACGCAACAGCACGCCATCCTCATAGATTTGGGTAATGCAAATGGAACGTCAGTTTTCACGATTAGTCTGTTTCATATAGCCGGACTAAAACAGAATCATACAAAAATCAAAGCAATATTTCTTATGGGAAATAATTATGCAATAAATCAGTTGGAGACACCCAAAAATATTAACAAAAATACATTTTATAGTCAATAAATATAGTTTAATGTACGTAAAACAGTGATTATAAATATAAAGGACTAATGAGGTGGATAACTAAACATTTAACATCAATCACTTTTACCTCTATCGAAGACTCTTAATGGCATATGGAAGATGACAAGGGGGCCTTTTCATCCTTTGTTTTTAACTATTTCTTGAATTGTATCATGTTTTTTATTTTCTCTATCAAATGGCTGACACTTGTAACTTTGTGGTATTGCGTAAAAAGTGGTCCAATAGATGGCAAGGCGTATTCCACAAAACAAGCTTTTATTAACAACTCTATGCAATAACAGCAACAACTCTACTGGCGGGTTCTGCAACAGTTGGGGCAACATTGGGACATTCAATCCAACGTGAGTATCGGTATCGGCTCGATACCAGAGCGCTAGTACCGATATTTTACATTTATTTATTTTGGTTTCTCATGGGCTCCTCGCGCAATCCCTTTGTAGCACACACACATGTGCCAATGACAGCGGTGGGCAGCACTGGCGGCAGCAAATAATTATTTTTACAGTGGATGACATAAAATGATAATGAGTCATTATGCTTCGTTTGAGCACAACATGTAAATATCTTTTATGTAATGTGACTAGACTAGAGGAACTTCGGTGGCTGATGTTTCTTTGAGTGCAGAAGACTGACAGGGGCTAAGAATATGAAGATTATTACTACAGCCCAGGTATGTTTCCGTTGAAGATATTATATCACGGCATCTTTAAGAACCCATGAAGAAAGTCTAATAAGATGATTTAAAATACCATAATATTATATGAACCTCAAAGTACTTGGTATCGGCGATATTGGCACCAGTATCGCACAGCTCTAATTGGCACAACACATGTCAAAAGTCAGACCATCAAAATAAAAGCACACCAGTATATTATCACAGTTTCTCCACACTTTCTATAACCGTTTGTATTTTGAAGCCCTGAACGTTTGACATTTTTTGTATTTTGAGGCCCTGAACTTTTGAAAGGATGTGTTACGCCGATGTTGCCCAAGTCATTGTTTGCGTTGTGGATTACGCCTTGGCCTAAATTGAATACTTTCTAAACATTTTTTTTTAAATGCATTGGCTGAACATGTGGGATGATGCTCACTCAACACGCAACATAGGCAGACTGAGTCCTGAGCAAATGTAATGGTGCATCGATTGTAAGAAATTAATAACTGAAACGTGCGTTTTGTTTTGGGGAGGGTTTTGTTTGAAAACTAAGTGGATGTATGAAAACTGTGACACAATTCTGACAAAAAGTGATTGAGAACTAAATCATGCAAAAGGTTATGGCATATGAAAACTGAGATTCTACTGAGGTTGAACTGAGGTTCTGAGGTTCTATATGTACTTGGAATGACTTTGGCATCAGGTTCTCCTGATAACACACAAAACAAGATAATAAACGTGTCTTTGATTGACAACAAAGCAATTACTTTAACAATGTTTAATATTGAAGATACAGTTTGTAAAGGGTGAATTTTTACATTAGATCAATATTAATTTAGAATCTTTTTTTTTTCTTATCTGTTTTTAACCAAGTACTTTTAAACATCTTTGAGTCTCTAGAAAAGTGCTTTAAAAATAACATTATTACTATTATCATAATTATATTGTACATCATGTTATAGTTTTCACATATTCTTGTCAACGTCTTTGATTAATGCTATTGTGTTTTAAGGCTCTTCCCCTTTCACACTCTCCACCCCGAAGCCACACAAGTGTGGTGGCATGCACCCCACCCAATATACTTCCACACCTACACTTTCACACACACTGCGCGTCTTGTATTGTTTTTGTACTTTAATCGCCAGTAAACATCGCAACAGTTCCCGTTAGCACATATGACTCAGATGGTGATTATGATCATGTTCTTGTTACAAAATAGTTGTATATGGTGAAAACATTCAAAACATAGAACTAAGAGGAAGCAAGGTGACATGAGGAAGATGTACAATTTGTGACTGAAAGTGCAGCCCTCCCTCACACACCTCAGATGCACAATACAAACACTTTTCCTTCAGGCAGGGGAGGGAGTCGCTGCATAATCACAAGCAAAGCAAAAACCCCACAGCACATTCCGCACATACGCGCTCGCACGGTTGCCATTGTCTTTGCCGAAGTTTTGCCATGTTTCATTCTAAGCGGAGAAGTCCTCAGCCGCAAACCGCACACACCTGCCAATTATCAACACATGCACCTCGGGATGACTTGGCAGTCCTCACTCCTCATTATGTTGTCTTTTTTTTTTTTTTTTTCCAAAAGAGACATGTCACGTCAACTCCCTTCAGAAGGAAGGCATGCACACCGCACAAAGCCACATTCATGTGCTTGTTTTCATGAACATGTTTGTAAGCATGATGCTGTGGAAACACGCAAAGTGAAAAGTCGAGCATCCTTGAGTATTTTTAGTTTAGCGGAAGTGATGCATGTACACACCCAAAGGTATCTGATCCGGTCTTAGATATAAATTAGGTGAAACAATGTTCGAATTTTTGCCCATTGATCTCAGGTAACAACCAATGTCTTGCAGCATAAGTGTTATTAGATGGCTTTTGTCTCATCTCTCAGGTCGCACATTTCCCACTCATCCCTATTTCCAAGCCCAGCTGGGGGCAGGACAACTGTCTCTGTATAATATCCTCAAGGCCTACTCGCTGCTGGACCCTGAGGTGTCAAATGGCTTTTGTACTCTTAACAGAATCAGCAACTTTTCCCCTAATATCTGCATAAATACCACATTTATCTCATTGTTCCTATAGGTTGGATACTGCCAGGGCTTGTCCTTCATTGCTGGAGTTTTGCTGTTACACATGGGGGAAGAAGACGCCTTCAACATGCTCAAATTTCTCATGTATGATGTCGGCCTCCGCAAACAGTACAGGCCTGATATGATTATCCTGCAGGTAAAATGCACCGGCAATCCCTTCTTAATTGTTCTATAATTAAGGGGTTATTGGATCAATTAAGTATTTGTAATGATTGAATTGCACAAAAGATGTGACTGTAGGTCACAGTCTACAACAATTAGCTCGCACTCATCAAGCCGTTGTGGTGATCAGGTCATTGTGAGGAAAGTCTATTTATCCCATTCTGTTGCTAAAATTACAGGGATTATGGTAGTCAGTTATGAATTAAAAAAAAAAATTAATAGGGTAAAGCCACACAATAACTTACGTGTGTTGCTTAGAAAAGCTAGCAACAACATAGGAACACTTGTCAAATGCCAGAGAGCTGTGTCACTTAATTTTATTGTCAGTATGACTCGGCACTCTCAGATGTATTAATAATTTAACAATGTTCTTAAAATTATTATAAATGACAAATTATCACTTACTCTGAATTTCTATTACTGTTCACCCCTGTTTCATTACTTTCAGTATCTTACAACAACCATTCATAAAAGTTTGCTAAACGAAAGTATCTCAGTAAAGCTACAGAAATGTGTTCAGCTTGTATTTTGTGTGTCCTTCCCACAAGATTCAGATGTACCAGTTGTCACGTCTGCTCCATGACTATCACCGGGATCTCTACAGCCACCTGGAAGAACAGGAGATCGGGCCCAGCCTGTACGCCACTCCGTGGTTCCTCACCGCCTTCGCCTCACACTTCCCCCTCGGATTCGTGGCCAGAGTCTTTGGTAAGATTTATTCATCTTCACCATTAAGATGTCCGAGGTTTGAAACTTTGAATATTGGCTCAGGTCCTCATGTGTGGAGTTTGCTGGGGGGGTTTCTGGGTGCTCAGGCTTCCTCACGCTCCCAAAAACATGCATGTTAGATTCTTCGAAGTCTAAATTGTCTATAGGTGTGGATGCGAGTGCACAGTTGTTGTTGTTGTTGTTGTTGTTGTTGTTGTTTTTTAGTGTTTATTTGCCATGTAATTGGTATCAAATCAAATTTTTTGAAAAATATTTCTGACACATATCATATACTGTTAAATCCTCTGAATACCTCCCTTTAAATTAAAAAAAAATTGTCAAAGGGGGTCTTATACAGGGGATTTAATCCATCCATCCATTCATTTTCTTAACCGCTTGACTTCACAAGGGTCACGGGGGGCGCTGGAGCCCTTCCCAGCTGGCTTCGGGCAGTAGGCGGGGTACACCCTGAACTGGTTGCCAAACAACCATCCACACTCACAATCACACCTAGGGAATTTTTTTTGGAGTGTTCAATCCACCTGCCAAGCATGTCTTTGGAATGTGAGAGGAAACCGGAGTACCCGGAGAAAACCCACGCAAGCACGTGGAGAACATGCAAACTCCACCCAGGGAGGTAGAGGCCCGGACTTGATCTCACGTCCTCTGCACTGGAAGGCGGGCGTGCTAACCAGTCATCCACTATGCCGCCCAGGGGGTTTAATAAGAAACGAAAAATTTTCACATTCTTTAGACCAGGGGTGGCCAAGTTCGGTCCTCGAGAGCCACTATCCAGCCTGTTTTCCATGTCTCCCTCCTTCAGTCCTTCAATTTATATATTGATTCAAGATAAATGGAAGACTCTGAATTAAATCTATCCCATACTGTTTTGCGATGCTAAGTCATCAAACGATTAAATTATTCAACTGTAGGTCATTTGCAACCCGGTTTTCATGTGGTCTTTTTTTAATGCATGTGAATGGCGTGTCATGTTGACACCCACACTCGTGTGTCTTGTCTGTACTTTCCCTTGTTACTTCATCTCAAATTTTTTCACGCCCGACATCTTACATGGTGCTGAGTTACTGAACGAGACTCTGTGTCTCCAAGGGCTCATCTCAGCGTGACTGCGTATTTGTGTGTGTACGTGCATGTGCGTGCGTTGGTTTTGTATATTGGGCGCGATGCCTCCACTCCCATTTCTTTTAAATTGTTGTATGTTCTCATATAATCATCACCACACCCGCATGCATTCACACACCTACTCTGGCTAACCATATCATGCCACAAGTTTTCATCTGTGCTAAAACAAGTTGACGCCAATTAATCCGTTGTTTGAAAATTAACTTGTGTGTCTCCAGTCAGCCCATGTTTTGCAAGTATGGTCACGTGTTGACATTTTGTGTTTTCTTTCCTTTTGTCAGACATGTTGTTCCTCCAGGGGCCAGAAGTCATCTTCAAGGTGGCCCTGAGTCTCCTGGGGAGCCACAAGCCTCTGATCTTGCAACATGACAGCCTGGAGTCCATTGTGGACTTCATTAAGACCACACTGCCCAAACTGGGCCTGGTGCAGATGGAGAAAACCATCAATCAGGTGAGAGCGATGAAAGCAATCACCTAACTCTTTCAGCGTTCCTCCACTCGCGTCATTGAGCAATTATTTAGCTGTTGATGAATTTGTTAACAACTGAGTGTCTGCAGCAGCTTAAAATATTTTGGCCGAAGTGAAGAAGCACTTGTGTGTGGAGGACGCTGCCACAAGCTTCTCCTCCAATTTCTTGGTTACCGTAGTGACGAGTGCCTCCTGTGCATGAAGTACGAGTGTTTATGTGAGAAGGAACGGCCGTGTTGACAGCGGTGGCTCAACTTTCAAGTGTGAGCACTTGGTGTGGTCGCTCAGCTGTGAGAGCTGCGCTTCGTCTCTTCCCTGCTCGGGCGCAGGCTTGTTTGAACTTGCTGTGGCCTCAAAGCCACTTCCACCCATCCGTGGACAGGCTGCTTTTTGTAGAACATGCACTTCTTTGCTTTATTGGTCAAATTTTACAGATCCGAAAGAGGTCATAAATAGTGGGGAAAGCGCTTTTCTTTTTCCATTTTCTTGGTTGAATTTCTTGCTTCAGGTAAATAAGCACACCTTACTTACATCTAGCCTGTCTGGGTGTGGCAGTACTGCCTTTTAACGCCCGAGGCCAGGAAGTCACTCCAGGTAGCTAATATTTCGGCCAGATGTGTTGACACTGATGAGCGGGTTCTCATGGGAAACATCTTAAGGGGGAAAAAACAACTATAATTGGGACACCTACGGTTTTAACGGCTGTTAAAAAGGTTTTGTTGGGTTAATCATGAATGTTAGTTAAAACATACCCTAACTCTACTTTAACTGCATGGCTTAAAATGTTGTCTTCTCATTTCATTCCAATTTTCTTATTTTTCTGTGAAAATTAAAATGTGGAGATAATGGACACTACATAACATTTTTAATCATCCATCTATCATAAATTAATAACATTAGACAACAACTTTAAGACTTTACAATCAGGTGTTCAGAACCTCAGTTACACTCTTATTGTTTTTAAAACACTTCTGTTTTGAGTCATGCATGCCAATTTGGTCACAGCCAGAGTGAGAGGAGGGCAAAGGTGACAAGACGAGCTGTGACAAATCTCTTGAGTAGTGCGGTGTCTAAAATAAAAATAAAGAAGTCATCTCGTAGTGCCTCTCAGCGTTCTCAGAAACATAAACATCACTTTATCCACACGTGTACAAGCACCGTTATTAGCGTTATACACATAAGAGATGTCGACTCAACAGACTCAGAATTGCGTTATGCTAGGGCTGGGCGATATAACCAAAAAATAAAATCTCGATTTTTACAGACATTCAGGACGATTACGATTCTAATCTCATAAACCCAACAAACTTTAAAGGTTTCATTTATTCAAAAATAATTCCTGTGCAAAATGTTCAGACAACAATAATGTATACTGATTCTAAATTAGTTTTGACATGAACTTAAGATTCAAAGTTTTTTCTTAAATGCCACAATTAAGTAGTTGGTAGCTATTGTAAACAACGACATAAAAACAACAGCTTTTAATAATTCAAAAGACAAAATTCGATTTCACGATTTAGAAAATGTTCGACAATTCGATTTTTTAAATGACGATGTATCGAATTAATTTGATTTATTGCCCAGCCCTAATTCAATAAAAATGTAGAGATTTTGACTCTATCGTCATATCTGCGTCCTGGCCTTGCGCTCAGCGTAGCAAATAAGAGTAAAAAAAAATAACCACAAGTGCTTCATGAAGCTTCATTTTCCATTTCCATCACTATTTGCAACTATTTCCGAATCTTTGTGTTATATAAATCTTAGACTTGTGCTGTTTACAATAGCCACGTCATCTTCAAGTGAATACTTTCTCTAAGCCAGTTGTACCATTTTCATTTAAAATATTAACAATATTTTTTGTTTGCACTATTTTGCACCAGAGTGCTGACTTTTCATTTTGATTAGAGATTTGCACAATAAATGCTGTTATCCAAAGTAAATGTATTATTTTATTGTTTTTTAAATCCATTTAGCTTCTACAAAGGACTATGTAAACCAGTAAGCAAATTATTTATAAAAAATAAAATAAAAATGATACACTTAATTCTGTATCGCGATATATACCGTTACTGTGAAGGGATGCAGTTTATACCGTGATATGAATTTTGGGCTATATCGCCCAGCCCTTCTTTTGACCTGGTCAAACCTCCTTTTATGTATTTTATTTCCTGTATACGGAAATACTTGTTTAGAAATAATGAAATTCAATGTTCGCCTATTGGGTGTTGTAAATGGGTGTGCATTTTTCTTTTGTGTTAAATTTGCTGAAGAACTGCTTGCACTCCCTGTGGTTCAATTCACAGGTGTGATTTCGCATTTCTTGCCAGCAACATTACATCATGATAAAACACCAAGAGCTGCCCTTTGTGCCTTGTAATGATGATGACGATGTGAGCTGCTGATGGGTGGAGATCATTTAGTCTCCTGCATTGACATTAGTGGTGAAGGGAGCTAGAAAAACACAGAAAGTCTTCAGCATCACACTCTAAAAGTCGTGACTGACTCATCAGATACTCCCTTAGCCATGATTTTTCCTCCTTGTGTCATTATTTTGACTAATACTTAGTGTGATGGTAATTTGTACCTTTGTATGAGTCAAACATGTTATCAGGTCGCGCCGGAAGTATGCATTGACTTTATAGTTTGAATGAAGTGGCAAGTGAGTCGTGCAGTAGCCTGCAGGTAATTTCCCCCCAGTACCATCTGGTCATGTCATGTTGACTATAGGTAGCCTGATGTGTGACTCACATTTCCTCACACACTATACAGAAAGTGAGTTTCAAAGATGGCGCTAGAGTGACAAAGTAGCTCAAGAAAAGCTTTTGAAATAATCGTGGAACCCTAAAAGTCAATCACAGTATATTATTGAATGCTGTCTGACCTCTGATTTGTTTATTAAAGTAAATTAAATGAACAGTATTGGGGTCAAACTATCGTCAGCATACACTGTTAGAAAAAAAGGGTACGTTATACA
Organism: Leptonotus elevatus; assembly: GCF_054856555.1. Lineage (NCBI taxonomy): Eukaryota > Metazoa > Chordata > Actinopteri > Syngnathiformes > Syngnathidae > Leptonotus > Leptonotus elevatus. Next base: position 12,392,072 of record NC_141246.1, read on the forward strand.
AAAGGATGCTAGCCAATCAGCGGCTAGCCTGTTATTACCAGCAGCTAACATTAGCAGTCCACACAAACTCTCAAGCATTTTTGTGCCTGATTGCAGGTTTGTGAGATGGATCTGTCCAAACAGCTTCAGGCGTATGAGGTGGAGTACCACGTCTTGCAGGATGAACTCCTGGACACGCCCCCGACCTTCAACCAACACCAGCGCGCTGCACAACTGGAGCGGACCAATCAGAGTCTGAGGCAGCAGAACCTTGATCTCCTCGAGGAGCTGCAGGTCCATACAGAGAATATTCATTTAGGGTTTCTCTACTGTTAGGTTTGCGCTTGTCTGCATCTTTCACTTCCTACCTTGTCGATAAACTATTGATGTAGAACTTTCCTAAAAAGTGGAATTTTGAGGTCGTATTATGTGCAATTGCAAAAGTACAGTTTTAGGGTTCGGTTTTTTTTCACTTCATATCGTGCATTCTAGTGAATTTTCAGACTAAAAATTGTTGATAACACATTACTCTCAGTAAGACCATATTTTTTACACTTATTTTGTATTGAAATTAAAAATAATATAAATAAAATAAGGCTGTCATATCTAACGTTATGTACGGTATATCCAGTGGTGACATGTTTTTTAATATGAAATTTTCTTGCAAACATCTTGGGTAGTTTACTTGGGTGGACCGCCCAAATATTAACATGGTGTGGGAAACACTGGTTATGCCAGACTTATTGTTAGTGCATATATTGCTGGCGTGTCCAGAAGCAGACCAAAAAGGGATGTACGAGGATTCCACCTGACTCTTCAACTCTTCAGTGTTTTGTTTTTGAATATTTTACTCTCTTCCAAAGTTCCGAGTATAAAGTTGACTCTGTTTAGACTCGGACCAAATATACTGTAGTTCTTTTCAGAGTAAAAATTGACTGTTTAGTAACCTCCATTCCCCCTTTTTTTTTTCCCGCCCAGGTATCGTACGCTCGGGTGTGCAACCTTGAGAGTCGATTGGCTGCTCTGGCGCAGTCGGAGAACAAGCTCAAGGAGCAGGTTTCTTCTTTGGAGCTGGAGAAGCAGCATTTGGCCAGCACGGCCACGCGTCTCCAGAAGCTGCTCGCCAGCCTGGGCGTACCAACGACTGCTGACGGCCATGTGGAATTCCACGCAGCCCAAGTCGCAGCGGTGGGTACACAAGCAGGTCAGGATGATCGGACTTTGGAGTCGTCGCAGCAACACGTGCCTCTCGTGGAGAAGGTAGTCAATGGGCAAGGGGAGACTTGATTCTTGTGTCCTTTTTGTTTCAGCTGTTTAATTAAAAGACAGCGACAGGAGAATTTTTTTCCAAACACCTTGTGTGATAAGCAAGCATGTGTTTTGACCAGCCTGTCCCAAAGATGGCACTTAGCACTTGTACTTGTGTCTGAGGCGGGCTACACATAGCCAGCACACCGTGCAGCGATTTATTCACAAAGATTGTGCGTATGACTGAGGAAATGAATTTCACTAGTAAAACTTTGGAAAGTTCAGAAAGGCACAAGCTAAATGAGGGTAGCTCATGCATTTCATATTGTATTTGTGTTACAAGAAGAACAAAAAGTCTGTAGAGGTGCCTTCCAGTCAAAGACCTTTTTAAAAAAAGAAGAAGCTTTTTATGACCTCTTGAGGTTCATCCTTTACTGTATTGGTGACACTGTATTCCTTCCACCAGCCATGCAGCTTCAAGCCATGTATGCAAGTGTGTTAGTGCACTGGTTGCAACAATCAGTTGGAGTTACACTGTAAACGTATTTTATCCCATGCACCTGTTTTGTTTTACTTTAAGTGGTTATTACTGCCAGTCTATACTTAAATATATTCCATATCATTTCAACGCATCTGAAAGCGGTTTCCTTTGTGCTTGTGTGTCAGATGTTCTCACAGGTGTCGCACATGCTTAAAGATGGTGTTTGTGTCCCTCTTGTCTAAACACGGCGAGTCACTAAACAGCATTTACTTCATATCATCATTGAATATATAACTGTATGACGCAGAGCATTTAAAGAACAAACGTATACTTGTTTCCAGGAATTCCTCGTGGTTGAAGGGTGGGGCCTGCCCCCCCCCCCAAAAAAAAACACGTCAGAGCAAGTTGTCTCTGTTAAGTTTGTCGCACAACTCAACCAGCAAGAGAAGACAATACAACTGGCATTGTTAGAATTTGAGGGTAACACTCAACTCAATTTGATTTCTAGATACATTTTCAAAACAGCCGCAGCTGCTCATAAGCCTCACAAAAAAACCAATACATTATTATTTTAAGTGAAAATAAATGTCTTCTGAATTTGACTGTTAACAACATTGCCAAAAATTCAAAAAGCTTCAAAAATCATAAAAATCAGGCGCTTGTCTCAGCTCTCAAATGTTGTTCTTACATTTGGAGAGAGGCAGGACTAATGGCTAAGTGCATCACTAGACTTCGTTTTAGCCATGACGAAGATCTTTTTTTTTATGACATTATTTGTGGAAGACAAACAAATTGCTTATTATTCTTTCGATCAGGCAATTTTTTTCCATGCCTTGGAGATAGCTAAAAGCAATTGATTAAATCTTAGATAATCTAACGAATTATTATATTGGTATATAAAATGGTCTAAGGAAATAAAATCTCCAAATTCGTCCAGGAGATCATGACCAAAAATCGAACATCTTGCTCAGTGTTGTTTTCTTGCTCTCCTCAAATCAAGTAGAAGCAAATATAGGTGACTGTTGTTGTCCTCAATTGTTTGTTTTCCCTCATCAAGTAGAGCCAAGCCATTTTAGGTTGATCTGTGCATTATAAACGGAACATAAGGACTTAAATTGCTAAAGATGAAGAAACTGAACAAAGTGTATAATTAAAAAGCAAAATAAAATTAAAAAAAAGAAATCCATTTGAAATATCAAATGGAGGGTGGATGCTTGAACATTTTCCAAGTAACATGATCAAAACTTCTAAGAAAGACGGCCTTCCTGGTTCTGACGGCTCACTACTGAGGCGCGCACTCTTCTGGTTTGGTGGGTCAAGTTCTTCCAGATCAAACTCATGTAAGCATTCCTTTGTGGACCCCTCAATGAACTATGATCGGAATAGGGGCCTCCCAAAACTCCAGCATATAACTGCAAAATGTCTTGCTAAGACGAAACATGCCCTTTTCTGCAATTCCCTTCAAGGTTGAATACGTCAGGTTGTTGTTATTCTTTGCACAACATTTTCATAGAGGCCAGCTTCATTTTATTTGTATTGGTTCTGTTGGACCACAATTAGAATGTATTCTTCTGTAAAAATTATTATTAATTATCCATGACAGGTGTTGGGCTATCTTTATTTTCCAACTAAAGTGTGCCAACAATTTTGTTATCTCTGTAGCTACACTTTAAAAACAGCTGGGTAAAAAATAACCCAAAATGTGTCAAAAAGAGACTGACTTTACCCAAATGTTGGCTTATTCGAATTATATTATTTAATGAAAAAACAACGCATATAATTGGGTTGCTGTGTGGGTTATTCATTTAATTTGACCCAGCTTTTGGGTAAAATACTTAACAAAATTATTTATTTATTTTTAAGTTGTTTCATTTCTGACCAAAAACAAATTGGTTGCTTTGTGGATTAAATAACCCAAAGAATTGGGTTGCTTTGTGAGTTATTTGTTTAATTTGACCCAACTTTTTGACCCAATTTAATCGGGTTATCCGATTAACGCAAAAAGTTGGGTAAAATGAATAAGCCACAAAACAGGCCCCAACAATTGTGTTGCCTTGTGGGTTGTTCATTGAATTTGACCCAACTTTATGGATAAAATCACTCAAAATGTTGGATCGGATTATTCAATTAACCTAATAAAATGTGTCAAATGAATAACCTACAAAACAACCCCCAAAAAAAGGATTTTGTGGAATAAACAACCCAAAGAATGGGGTTGCTTTGTAGGTTATTTATTTAATTTGCCCTAACTTTTTTGACCCAATTCAATCCAGTTATTCAATTAACCCAAAAACTTGTGTCAAATGAACAACCCACACAAAACAACCCCCCCCCCCCCCAAAATGGGATGCTTTATATGGGTTATTCATTTAATTTGACCCAACTTTTTGGGTTAAATAGTTGGATCGGTCCGTTCTTGGAATTATTTTTGACCCAACTTTTTTTTTTTTCTCCGAGTGAATTAAAGTTAGTTGGAACTGAATGCACAAATGAAAATTATCTTTTGTGGGTTGCACATGACAAACGTGTTAACATATTTCATCTTGGATGCAGGATTGATGTTGGCCAAGAGGTGATGATGAAAAGAAATGTTAAGTCTTGGCAGGGAAATGTGCGTGTCACCCAGGGCGTTTCACCACGGCTGCGTAAGTGCATGTTTCCTCATACTTGCCAGTCGTTGCAATGTCTCACATGCCCGAACTGTTAAGTTAACATGTTGTCCTTGCGTAAGATTCATTGATGCACACGTGCCGTTGGAATACAGCTGCATATATAATCAGCGTGCTTCGTCTTTTTGACTGACATAAAGTGAGAACGTGAACTCGCCCCTTTAACGCTTCCTGGTTGACATGCATGTCACAGCGGCAATAATCATTTCACCTGCAAGAATTCAAACGAAAGCTTTGGAAATATATGATGAAGTCGGAAGGTCAAGTGCGGAGAATAGTTTGGGAGTTGAGAGCAAATTGAGTTCACTTCCAGGTGTGCTCAATGTGAAATCTGGGTCTGTTTAGCTGAACAAAAAGTTATTTCCTGGTTGGAATAGCAACAAGCTGATACACAGGTCAATTGTACCGTCTGTCATCTAGTGGAAAAGCATTTCATTGTTCCACCTGTCCCTACATGCAGCTGCCATTGATAGATGAACAAAGGTTCATTATTCATAGTAAATAAATGTCAGTTTCCGAAGCAATTAGGTGAAATTGGATTATGTCCACACTTGTGTGCTGTGGCACAGTGGTTGGGAATCATTGACCTGCACAACCAGATTGACTGCAATGTGGCAACTTTTGTACGTCGTGAAACTGTAATAGTAAATTAAGCATCGAGAAAGGTTGGCGTGAGCTCAAAGTCGTTGCTGCTGTGTGAGATAAACGACAACAAGGCCATCTCTTAACCATTGAGCAATGTCACGCAACTTTCAGCACGACACATTAACACGTGCACTTGCAAGAAGGATGCAGCTCATTTTTTATTTTACATAGTTTTTTGCCAAGGCCAATAAATAGAATTTACCGTAAAAACTGCAGACATTTTGGCTCCTGTTACATCACTTGAGGAGAATTTGCTCTCCAGACTCTCACATCTCTGCGACATGCCAGTTTTGTAGGTCAGGATCATATTTATGAAAAACTTACATAACATGAGTATTTCTATAGAGTTAATCATGTGTTTCCCTATTGTGAGCTTCCACACAGACACATGGCTGCCATTGTCATGGCGGCAAACGTTAAGCATGTGGCCCAGAGGTGGACACGCAGGCACATTGTAGTGATCTTGCTGAGTCACACACACACACACAGACAAATGGCCACAGGGAAGGATGAGGTTGTACACACAGTTGTGTGTGTGTGTGTGTGTCAGGGTGTTACTGTTTGTCAGGGAAGGTCAGGCGCCACAGTTTGGGCGTGACCGCCTGCGTCCTGTCAGCACATCCAGCGTCCACAGAATGTCTCTCTCTTTTTTTTTCTCCACCCTTCCTCAGAGCCAGGGTGTAACCAGGACTCCACTTGTCACTTATTCACATCTGTAACTAGCCAGGAAGGAGGGTGGGGGGTCTCTTTGTGCGTGCGTGTGCGTGTGCGTGTGTGTGTTTCACTATCCCAATGGGTCTACGAACGTGAGATTTGACTCTTCATAAGCTCCCGGGTTTCCTGCGACTGATATCTAAAGCCTTATCGTGTATAAATAGTACAAATACAGTACTTATGCTTATTAGTCTAAACACGGTATTCGGATTAATAATGTGTGTTTGTGGAATATGATTTAAAGCAGAAAAATCCACCTGTTTTTATCCATCTCAGGGGGCGGCCATTTTACAAACATCACATGACCAAACCCAGAAAACAGGTGAGCCATGACGGTCGTTACCGAGCTAGTTTGAGCCCTTCAGCACCGTTGACACTGATATCATTTTCAGTTGACAAGTGGGAGTACAAGACAAAATGGCCGCCCCATGAGATGGATGAAAACCGAATACTCTGTGTTTGTGTTGGCTTACCTACATACGGTACATCACAATCTTTCTTAAAGGGGAAGTCAACATGTTTAGACTAGTGAGGTCACGTATGACAAATTATTGTCAAGAAATGTTTAAGGTTGACTTCCCCTTTTAACTCTTTGACTGCCATAAACGTTATAAAACGTTTAGCATAAACCTAGGGAAGGGCGCCGAGGACGTTAAAAGACGTCCCCTATGTTTTTTTTTTTTTTTTTCCAAAAACGGGTGCAGGAAAGCCTTGGGCAGCTGTGCTGAAAGTATCAGGCAGATCTGATTAGTCAAAGACTCGTTTTGGCCCCTAGAGGGCAGCGATGACTCTCTTTGCACAAGGTTGGATGGGCCGCCCACCGTGGGCGTCAGTAGAAGACGTGAGGCGGAGCTAGAGTGTTGAGGAGACATGGCTGAATAAGCCCACAATGGCTGCCCAAGCAACCGGTTGCAAGCAGCTCACGCTTGAGCATTTTTTTCAAAGACGGAAAGCATCAATCAATACTAAAAAGCGCATTGATGTCAACGATGATGATGACAACGAGCTCTACGCCAAAGTTGGAAGCTTTGGCGTGACTGTTATGAACACGTAGTAAGCCTCACCGGCTAAGCGCGGCTAGCGCGGCTAGCGCGGCTAGCGCTGCTAAGGCCGGAAAACGCGCACAATAGCCGGCCGGGTACTTCTACACAATCGGACATTCGATCGGGCGATGGAGAGTTGGCATCGACCAATGCAGATTGATGATGATGATGATGATGATGAATCCGAGCTCTACGCCAAAGTTGGAAGCTTTGGCGTGACTGTTATGAACACGTAGTAAGCCTCACCGGCTAAGCGCGGCTAGCGCTGCTAAGGCCGGAAAACGTGGAGCTGCACAAGCGGACATTCGATCGGACAATGAAGAGTACCCCGAGTCCAATGCATATTCATCGGAGGAGCGGGTACAGTCTGATCACGGAGAAGACACTGTTTCTGGACTACGATGCCACCATGAATGGAGTGGATAAAATGGATCAGAACATCTCCTACCACCCGGTATAGCAACTGAAGGACACGGGGAAGCGAGACGTAACGAAACCGTAACGTAACCGTAGCATGATCCTGATATTAGACTTGATGACACACTGCAGTATATACTTGCTATTCCCCGGAAAAAAACGGCCTGCAAGAAAGTGGCGCACGCGAAGAGGCAATCTGTTGTGCAAATGCTGTTGCGTCTCTTTGCACGCAGGAGAGTGTTACAAAAAGAAAAACTGTCGTTGAAACATCCACATATTTGTAAATAGTACCACAGTTGCACACATTTGTAAATAGTTTGCCAAATTGTTGTCAAATTGTTACACTGTTGAATGTAAATAAACGTATTTTGCTATCAAAAAACACTTTTTCATTCTTGGTGGTAGTGTTTTATAGAAGTAAAGCACTATTTAGGTGTTTGTGGCATCATTCATGGACAAAAAGAAGTGTAAAATTCACTAGAATGCATGAAATAATATCGTTTCACTAAAAGCTTGATTTCTCCATATTTTGGTCCAAAACAGGCGAAATTGGGTCAAACTAACCATTTTCTATTGTTGATTACTAAAGAACGGAATAAGGTAGAAACAAACTTTTTTTTTCTGATGAAAGATGAAAGTCCAATCTTTCATTTGGTAGTACGTGTGTTTCCATAGTCCAAACAGAACATTTTCTGTGGACCTTGAAAGATCAGTCAAAATGCTTAAATCGGCTGGCACTGGCGGCATCCCTTTTCTGAAAACGTCTGGCAGTCAAAGAGTTAAGTAGCTTCAAATATTACAACAACAAAAAATACGCGTGTTTTTGAGTGACAGCAAGCTTGTTTCCTACACAATAAAACTGTCTGTTGGTTATTTCTGACGCCTGAGGAAGAAGTGCTACTCCCCACAGGGCGGGGAGGCGATTCAATGAGACGCCACCCAGTCCACACACATACACACACACACACACACACACACACACACACACACGAACAACCATCTTTGTAAGGGTGCACCCAGCTAGAAGAATCCCGCAACCACAAACCTAGACTCACTGTGACCCTCAAACTGCCATCAGGATGTAATTGCCCAATACAGTTTGAGTGTCTGTATTATTTTGTATTTATTGTTGTTGACATACTTATGATGGTAGCAGCAGAATGAATTGTGAAGTCTACAAAAGCATTTTGTCTGGCAATTTACAGAAAAATGTATGCAAATTAATACGGAGAAGCTTGGTAATGACCGTAAACACACTGCCAACATAAAGTCTTCATCAGGGGGGTAAAAATAGAAGGTCAAGCCAATCACCAGACCTTAACCCAAAAGAACTTGCAGAAGAGGAGACTGAAGGGAAATCACCCCTGAAGCAAGCAAGAACTGAAAGGGGCTGCAGTAAAGGCCTGGAAAGTAATTTCAAATGAATAATGCAACAGTCTGGGGATGTCAGTGGGTTGCAGGCTTGATGCCGTTATTGCAAGTAAGGGATAGGCCACCATATATTAAACGTTATTCACTTTAAGTGAATTTAATAACATCAATTGCAGTACTTTGGCTCACTTAAAGAAGAAAAAAATCATCTTTCGATCTGAACCCCAAATGTCTTCAGTTCAACAAAATCAAATGAATTGACCTTCCTGTTCCAATACCTTTGGAGGGGACTGTAAAATAGCGTATAAGAATATTGCATCCATGAAAAAATGGCAAAAAAATTGTATATCAAAATGTTTCCCCTAGGTTTGGGGGTGGCCAGATAGTGACATGGGCCCACCACTCCCACCATGTAGCTCCGCCCCTGATAGCGGACAATGGGAGTGTTATTTCAGTGGAGCCAGATTGTAAGGTAATGGCGTAACGTGTGACACTTTAGAGGAGAGCCAGACCACTTCGCCGGCTAACCATCATGTTGTTTGAACAGCAAATTGATCTCGCAAGTGGGAGTGGCACCGGACAAAGGCCACCTGACGGGATTCCTGTCACTGCACTCAAATCATTGTCACATAAAAGCAAACGTGTTTCATCGAAATAGTCACACACAAACTTGCTGGACCCTATAGTGAAAAGACAACAAAACTTTTCCTCTTTTTTTTTTTTTTCAATTAATTGGGGCTGCCAGAACCACTGGGATCAACTTAGTCTTCAGTGTCAGTTGCCTCTCATGTTGCTCTTGTCCTGCTTGGTAGCTTGTGACACCAGCATGAAAACAACCAGCCTACACGGATGAGCACCTATGCTGGTCTATTCTGTTTTTTGTTTCGTTTTTTAGCATGGACAACCCACACGTGTGTGTACTGTAATCACTCAGGATAATCTTTTACAGGCATCTGATCATTCTGCTTTTGTTGACTTAGGTGTATAAGGCGTATTTTTTTACAGGCAAATATAGAAATCACTGCAAGAATCCTTGCATCTCTAAAATCATCACCTTTTCCAGGAAAATGACAAAAAAAACAGCATGTTTGTTAGGACATTGACAGCAAACCATTTTCAACACTTTATATACAAAATAAACAGACATAGATGTAGCAGGTTTCCAACCACGTTGATGACATTTTGTGTAGATATATTTTTATCACAGGGTTGCTACGATAAAAGTTAAATTTTAGACTTTTAAAGATTTTTAATGTCATTGAAAATCTAATTCCCAAAGTTCCCAATAATGTCCCATGTTGTCCAAATTTGCTGAAGTTAGTTAACTCATGATTATTAACCGCGAGAAACATTATAAAATTCCTTACTTACTTCCTTGCCCATATTAGAGTCTGTGTAGTTTTTACATACAATCAAATATTTATAATTCAGCCAAAACAAATTAAGGCTTTCTTGGTTCAATATTGCCCTGTAGTAGGTGCATTATGCTGCTGACAAAAGAACATAATATTCTTGCCACAGACAACTGATGATTCGTGTGAGTGGTGTCGCCACAAAACAAAGCCTAGAAACACACACACACACACACCTTGCCGGTCTTCCTCCAGGCTACCTGACAACCATTTTATGCCCCCTTAAAAAATCTTTACAGCCCTTTTAAAGAGGTGCATACTGTGAGTCAAATCATATTTAATAAATTAGCTTACTGCTTTGAGGATTGGGTTGTGCGTGTTTGGTTATGTTTATAAACATGATTGTTCTCCTGAGGTAGACAAATTTGAGTCACCCTCTGTTGTGACACATTTGGCTTTAGTCATCTGACATGTCAGCGCTCTAATTTGGCTGGAAATTATCTCATGTTCATCCATAAAATATTATTGTGTGTTTATGATCCAATAAGTGGGAAATGCTGACACATTCTAATTGTCGCTCAGCACTGCAAATGGGTCCTTCATCTCAGCTCTTATTTTCTATAACTACGTCACACACAAAGTGTGACAAAGGAGGTGTTGTTTTGATTGCCGTTGACTAACCCGCGCTGTAAAAAATGCAGATATGCACTCCACTCTCCCGTTCTGTATTTCTAAACATCTTACGTCAATCTTCATGAATGACAAGGCTGTTTTGTAACCAATAGACAAACCCACTTTTTCACTATTCTGAGAAGAATGTTTCTACTTGTTGCGTGATGTAAGGAGGGCTTCTGTGGAATTTGTGGGGATTATGCTTGATGAATCATGTCTTGAAGCAACCGAGACTAAGAGGACTTAACGGCAACCGCTGTTGGATCAGTCTCGGCTCGTTTGCTTTCCAGAGAAGACCGACATGGTGTCAGCTACACCTTCGCCAAAGGTAAATCCTCCAGGAAGTATCATTTGTATCAATGCAACACTGGCATGGAGTAGTTCAGAATATCCACGGAGATGCTAAAAATGTATCTGTAATCTACTTATTTTTCTTTTTGCTCAATTCATTCTGTCATTTGTGTGGAATCGATAGTTGTTTAAAAGTGTCGATTTTTGTGAAATAGGAATTAGGCAGGAAAAGCCACCTGTTTTAACCCATCTGAGGGGGGCGGCCATTTTAACCCTTTGCAGTTCCTCAATGCTCAGATAATGACCAATCACAGCTCACCTGTTTTCTGGGTTTGGTCATGTGACGTTCTGAATCTGCGATTGTCATTACCTGAGCCCTGAGCAGCTGTGATGTAATTGTCAGTCGACAGCAAGTGGCAAAATGGCCGCCCCCTGAGATGGATAAAAGAAGGGTGGATTTTTCTGCTTCCTTTTTCATATTCCACAAACGCAATATTAATCAGAATGATGTGTTTAGACTAATGGGGGCGCATAGAAAATTATTGTATAAAAGGGCTGAATGGTGTGCACTACTATTAAGTCAAAAATTAACAATAGGCACAGTGAAGGAGTGGCAGGGAGATTCCAAAATAGGGTTAGAAAGGAGGCGTGTGCGCCTTTGTGACGATGCCAAACATTCTCTCCAGCAACATTCAAAATGGAGATGGCGTCATAATGATTTGAATGAGATGGTGGCCTCCCTCATGCCATGGCGTCATAATGATTTGAATGAGATGGTGGCCTCCCTCATGCCACTATACACGTTCACCAGGAATGTTTGGTTTAGGCAAGTTTAGTGACCATAAAGGGAGTTTAATATTCCTAAACGTAACTAAACACATCACCTGCCATTCAGTGTACTCGCAGTCATTCATTTTAGAACACAGACTCAACAACAAACATTTTATGAGGTTGCATATGATACACATTTGACAAAATACATTATCTGTAGTGAACAAAAAGAAAAGGTTAATAAAACTTTGTTGATATTCTTCTTGTGCTTGTTTTTTTATTCTGGCTTAGATTGACATAATAGCCGGTTTAAAACCTGCAAACCACCAGCTGGCATAGGCTCCAGCACCCCCGCGGCGACCCTTGTGAGGAATACGCGATTCTGAAAATGGATGGATGAAATCCTACAGACCAAGTAGCTTAGCACTTAACGACATAAAACATTAGCATTTCATCATTTCAAGTTATTTACTTTGACTCAATTGGCCGCCATCTATCTCAGATAAGGCTTCCATTCCTGCAGCGCCGTTTTGATAATACAAAATAATAATACAAATAGCTACATCTGTGGATTTGTTTGGGGTCTGTAAGTCCTCCATCTTGTAGCACAATGCAAACATGTCAAATCTAAACAGTAGTGTGTACGCAGATTGATGGATTGGTGGACTCGTTTCGCGGACGTGTTAGGAGTGCGATTCATGTGTCTTGTCTGCACACATGCAAATTCACTGTCCGCGCTCCTGGTTGGTGGACTGTTTTCACGCTCGCTCCTGGTTGGCTGCTATCCTCGGCTTCCTCGTGCATCAGTTTTGAATGTGCTGTTTATAAACAGCAACAGAAATGCGTCTATGGAGTTATTTTTTTCCTCTCATGTCGCCAGAGTAGCGAGGTTGTTAGAGGTAATAGAAATATTTGGAGGAACAACTCCTCGACCTCCTCATTTCATTGAGAAGTCTACCGAAGATGACGTCACGTCATCGCCGTTCGTGATGAACCGTCTGCAGAGGCTGAATTTCTACTATCGCCACACATGTCAACTTTATGCTTCATGTTTCACGTTGATTAAATTTAAGACAGGTTAAAAAAAATAACACGGTTACTCAAAACAACATTGTATATATTTATTGATGTGTCAGCAGTCTCCCTTCCAAGCACCCTCTCACGCCCGCGCAGAGCGCATATCAGGCTTTTGATGACGTATGAATCAGATGCGTGCGGATGAGCGTTCACAGTGCAGACGCATCGCATACATATTCGATTTATATCCACATTCGAAAGAGGCCCAGGTCGGGTGTGAAAAAAATCAGAATTGAGCTGCAGTGTGTACGCAGCCATAGATTGTAAACAAACAATTAAACAAAGATTTAAACAAAGATGTTCTAATCCACTAAGTAATTGCAGGTTGTTGAACAGACACAATAATTAGTGTTTTAATTTTAAGTTGAAGTGCTGTCTCTCACATACACACCTTCAGTCAAACTTGCATCGGCTGACTGGAATCTATTATCTGTGACATTTTAGGGTTGGGCAATACACATTGTACATAAGCATTCCTTCATTTGCATATGGTCAGAGACTCTGTAAGGAGGAGAAAAGTGATGATAATGATTTCTTAGGGCTGATATTCCAAAGGGACCAAACCAATAATCGCAAAACTCAAAGATCCAAACTGGACAGACATGTCTACGCTAATGGGCACATTGCACATGTTGTTGCCATTGAATTAATTGAACTGCTAAAATTGCACTGAGCAACAACTCTCACAATAAAATACAGAGACAGGGTTTATCGTGTATTTGTAACCAAACCTCTTCCATATTTCTGATTACATCTTCAGGATTTGCCTTTCTCCAGCTTGCATATTTGCGCAGGTTGGGTGCTGTTAAGCGCTGCTGCGTCACAAGAGGCAGGCAGAAGAAAAGAATGTGGCTGTGGAGGTTTAGATGGCTGATAAGTGAGCAGATTGTCCTTTACAGAGCAAGCAACCATACAGTGGTTACTTAAAGTGAGGTTCAAAAAACATCCAGCTGTACATTTTGGAGAAAGATTTTACTGAAAAAATGTGCAAAACTTTGCAGTTATGTCAACCTCTGTAATGCTCTGGTGATCATACTCAAGTAGTTCTTTTGAGTATGTAAAGAATGAACTCTGCAAGTACATTTTTGCTTTTAAGTCATGGCACCACAGAAAAGTACAATGGAAGTTTTTATTTTTTTTTATTATTATTTTTTTTACACATCTTTGTCCAGGTTATTTAGTAGCCTACATTATGGTTGAAGTGAAATCAATATAAAGAACAGAATATACACCATATTCAATTATCAAATTATCTAAAAATAATTATTATCATACAAAACTAAATTAGTGGAATAAGTAAATACTTCTGGTTGTGACTTTGTGATAATATTGTCAAACTTATTGTTATTGTGGGACACTTACCGAATTAGGTTTTAAGGTTATGGTTGGGTTCACATTGGTACAGTAAGGGAGCAAATGTTCTGTACGTACGTAAAAAAAAATGCAGCTACATTTGTTTATCATTTCCATAGCTAGTTTTGAATGGATGTTAAACAAAAATTGGGGCAAGCTTTTGCGGGCCGCATAAAATGACGAGGAGTTCCAAATCTGGAACACGGGCCTCAAGTTTGACACCTGTTGTTGAACCCAAATCCAGAAGAAGAAAAAAAGTGATGATTTGTATTTCTTTCTTTTATTTATTTATTTATAAAACACAATTAGGAATCATGCATGAAGCCACTTGTTATCTCAAATCCTTTTAAACGTTCTGTGTACTTTGGAGTGTGGGTACATTGCGTTCCGTCTGAGTCATATTTGACACAGAAACCCATTAGGAATGGCGGCGCTTCATCCTGCTCCGCAAGCCTTCCCTTCATCTCATTCTCCGCAGGTAACGCTCCACTTGTCGCGCTGACTGAGCGGATGTATGTTTACACTTGAAAGGCTCCTATACTCACGTGTAGGTATAACTGTGAACCATCTGAGACATAGCAGGTGTGTGATGACAGATGCTATCATGTCTATCACAGAATGTGCGTTTACACAACAAGCCCTTCCAAAGTTAACTATAGGCATATAATGATGAAATCTTTACCTTTGACACTATCGCGATGTCATTTCTTATGAAATATGAGTTATTTCGGTGGCTATTTTTCTTACCCGGAAGTCAAACGCTCGGTTCAGTAAAACCCCGCCTCTCCCCTACTGTGGCCGCCGCGTCCCTCTCATGACGTCATCCGAGCCGGCTGCTTCGCGCAACGCCCACGAAACATACAGATAGGTTTTGAGACGATTTTTAAAATGGACTCTAAATTTCACCGGCTGCTAGATCTCTGCGTTTTGTCACGCAGGCCATCAATTCTTGAATAAACAATTTAAACAAAACGGGTCCTTGCCGCAAGTAATCGTGGAAGAGGAGGGGA
This sequence comes from Leptonotus elevatus, assembly GCF_054856555.1. NCBI lineage: Eukaryota > Metazoa > Chordata > Actinopteri > Syngnathiformes > Syngnathidae > Leptonotus > Leptonotus elevatus. Next base: position 12,407,165 of record NC_141246.1, read on the forward strand.
GCAGAGAGGTTAGAGGAAAGGAGAAGAACAAAAAAAAAACCACCAAAGCAGGTCATGAACCCGCACCCTATTGCTTATGGGGTAAGCACACTATCCACTACACCATCCATTAATTTTAATTTAACAGTGCAAATTTTAGTTGTAGTTTACAACAGTGACAGCCAATTATTTCATTGCACTTTGCCATTGCAAATGTGAAGAATAATTGATTGCTTTGAATTCATTTGGACAGAATGTTTATTGATAAAGGCTACTTTTGTCATTATCCCATGGAGGGAGGTCTCAGAGAAAGTGGGCGCGCGTTTAGTCCGCAGAGGCGGTGCGGGGGCGGGGCCGCACGCAATTACGTCAAACCGTGCCAACAGCTCGTTTTCTCAGGTTGGGAGGGGCTGGTGCTCAGAGAGCAGAATAACAAAGAATTTCTCATACAGGAGCGAATGGAGGAAAACACAAACGTTGGTCATGTTTTTGGTGAGGAATTAGTATTTTAATATGGCTAAAAGCTCCAAAAAGTAGATTTTTCATGTTGCAGTCTCTTTCAGATTAAATCATTTGGGGAAAAAGAAGCGTTTGTGTACACAATCTTTGCGACAGTTATCTGAGTGTCCGTCTGCCTGCCGCAGCTAATCACATATTTTCTTATTATTATCAATATGGTTCTTAAAAATGCTGCCTGTAGTGTACACAACACACTAATTGAGATTGAATCAACATGATTCCTCATCAATCAATGTTTGTGTTTATATGAAAATATACTCGGATGAGCAACTGCTGACCTCTAAAATTCATGTCATGATTAGAATTGTAACCGTGGCAGAAAAGAGAAACAAAACTATGATGAATCTAATTATATGTCAACACGTATTGATAATCTTCTTGCTGAGACGGCCCCAAAATCAACCAGTGCTTTATCACACGATGGTTATCTCTTGTTATGAAGGGCAGAGGATTATAAAGATTCAATCAATGAGCTGATAACAACTTCAGCAGGTGCACAGTGGAACTAAAACAGTTACCTTAATGTGTTAAAAGTGTGGCTGTTTGTCGTTAAAAGGATTTTTCCTGCGCAACCTACTTTTGCTCTGGGAATAATTTTGTTTTAACTACTATAATATATATATATATATATATATATATATATATATATATATATATATATATATATATATATATATATATATATATATATTATAGTATATATATATATATAAGGTTCTGCAAATCTGTATTTATGGCTTTGATTAATATTTGCAGTAGCAGACTCCATAAAAATGGAAAATGTGCCTTGCTAAAAAAAATAATAATCTGCCTGTAATTTAAACTGGGGGACACTAAAGCAAAAGTGATTTTGATATGATTTACTCGTTCGTCATTCTATTGAACTTGTGACAAGAAAAATGTAAAACTGTTTGCAAACATGTTTGCAACCTTTTACTAACCCAAAATTCACAACGTTCACAAGCATAAGAAGAATAAGCATGTAGATATCAAAGGGGTGGAAAGTGGTTAAGCGTAACAACTTTACAGTTTAGTGGTTGCAGGTTCAAATCCTAGCGCCGACCTTTCTGTATCCTTTTGAATGCTCTTCTCAGGCTCAGGTTTCCTCCAATATAAAAAAAAAACATGCATGTTAAATTAATTGAAGAAATCTCAGGGGTCACCAACTTTTTTTTAGGCTATGAGCTACTTGGGCTACCAGTTTGTAACACACTTCTGAAATAATACATTTGATAAAATTATTACTGTTATTATTATACTGTAGGTTATGTGTGAATGAGTTGTCACAATAATTAGGAAAAATATACTACACTATTTCTGTAAATATCTAGCATTTTAAACATTTCCAATTGCGGAAATAACAGAAATGCCCGGATGTTTAAAACTGGCAATAAATGGGTGGATGGATGGACAACTACGTACATAGAATGTGCAGTAATGCATACTCGCCATGGGTCTCAACTACATTAAAAAACAAAAAACAAATATATGACTTAATAACACATTAAAAGTAGAGCTAAATTTCCCATAAATCGTTGTATTGAATAAAGACAACAGCGCGCACACTGCGTGTGTGTGTGACAAGCGCACACATTCGAGTGGACCACCCCGCCCCGGTCCCGCCCAGCGGTCCGACCCCACGGAGAAAACAGAGTGTGGATCATGTGACAGCAGCAGTTTCTATACGACATACCGAAGACACGCACAGACACAGACACACAATAAGTGAGTGGGTTTTGTAAATTCGGGAAATTGCCGCCCGCTCAGCGTTTAGGCGACCCCGAGTGGAGTTGACCGGCTCGTTCTCATGTCAGTGACGCCGAAGCAAGAACACTTTGCGGCGGACTAAAGCGGAGAAAGTAGTTCCAAGTTGGCGTCCAGCAAGTAGACGGCTCCTGCTTCATCTGAAAGGTGAGTTAGAGTTGCAGCATCGCGTTCATTAAATAGCAACATAAAAAAAAACAAAGAAAGAGGTTAACACTGCGTCAATGTGTTGTTTTGGCTCCGTGTCGCAGTTTGAAGGACGTCTTGTGTCGTATTGAATAGAATTGAACCATTTATTGGTTTGAGGGAGGCATGGCACTGCTAAAATAGGTCTCGCATTGAAAAAAAAAAATAAAAAACACTTTTATTTTATAGTGTGCGTGTGGCCATGTATCTTCTGGACTTTTTGAATTGATAATCGTGGGGATCTTTTGGCCAAAGGGTTTTGGTTCGATTCCCGGCATGGAGCATGTGTGCGTTTGTCCCAAATGTGATAAGTGGTTACAGATGCGTCATGTGACCAAAGGGTCGCAGGTTTGACTCCTCTCCTACCATGTGGTGTCATAAATCTTATTGTTTCTTAATGGGACGTTTTGTTACGGAATTTAAATGTTCTGTTTGTGGTTAAGTGGTTGTTCACGCGCACAAGGGATTAAGGGTCCTAAATTCGATTCCCAGGATGTAGGCTACCTGTTACTTTTTTTTAATTATTTTTTATTTTTTAGTTAGTTGTGTATGTGGTTACATTTATTCAGAAATTAGTTTAAATTTTAACAAGGACAATTAGTTGTTATTATTTTGTACCCCCCAAAAAATCACTTTCATTCATCATGTAGTTAAAAGTCTAATTTATTGTGTATACATGGGCCATGTGATTTTGTGTGTGATATATTAATTCTGATCTATTTTTATATAAGTTTATATTTTAATGACAACGTGGGTATAACTGCACCATGTGACTAAAGGATTCCAATATATCAATTCACCATATATCTGGGCAGCTGCTAGTGGTAGTCAAGTAGCCTACAAGTGGTTCCACCTGCGTCCTGCAACTAAAAGTTTCCAGGTTCAATCCCTTGCATTCACACCGATTGCTCCGAGTGTCACTCTATTATGTCACATAGAGTGAATATGATTCCAAAGCCGGTAGCGAGGACTGAGTGGAGGTGCACGATGTGACAGCCGAGCCCACGGTGTGAGGTGACAGGTGTGTGAGTCACACCTGAAGCCCTGCGAACCCCCCACCCCCACCCCACATCCTCTCAGTGAGGCCCGTCCCTCCATCCCCTCGCCGTGTGTCTCTCCACGTTTCCTGTGCTTTGTTTCAAGGCTGAGGCTTGCGTCACACATTCCTCTTGGCATATGAAGCCCTCATCCTGTTTAGAGGCCAACGAGCAAGAAGTGAGGGAGGAGAGAGGGATGAGGACGTGGGGGGGCGGATGAGTGGAACGTGTGGTGGGAGGGTAACCTCAGCCTCTTTGTCTGACTTCATGGTCCTTTGTGAGCACTGGTGGAGCTTTAAGGAAAGTTATTTATGATTATTTGGACACCAGTTTGTCTCAAGGGCCACCCCCCACACATACACAAACACGTACACGCCCCCAAAAACCCACCCACACCCCTGCGCCTCTTTCCCTGAATCAACATGCTGATGTTATCTGGTGGAACAAAATGCGTAAGAGCACACACACACACACACACACACACTGCTCAAAGGGCACGTCTTGTGGAATATAAGAGCTACACATTAATCTAGCGGCTGCTGAATATTTGGTCATCCTCAGTGAAGAAGCCGAGGAAGTGAGCACACGCAGACAGCCCGTAAAATGAAACGCGCACAGGCTGTTACACAACCCCTGCGTCTCAACCACCGGATCTGTCTCTTCCCGCCTCCTACAAACACACAAACACACACACACACACATTTCCACACACACCACCTCCCCTTGTTTGAGGTTCATTGAAGTTTTGTCATATTTGCTTCCTCGTTTCTTCCAGTTTTGACATAGTTTAGGTCAGAGTGTCTGTTTTTCTTGCATTCCCCTTCTCCTATTATTTAGGTAGGGAGGTGAAGTGTTTTTGTGTAGGGGGGGGGGGGGCAGTGAGACAGGAAACCGCAGGCCCCCAGCAGCAGCCCCCCCCTTGCCTCCCTCCCCTTGTTCCCTTTTCTTTCTCTGGCTTCGCTCTCTTCTTTCGAGCCCCCGACTTATCACGCCGTGTGGAAATAATAACAGTGCGAGGGCTTCCGCTGCTCTCTGGAAAGCTTCACCTCTCTGCCGAGTGCACGACTTGAAGATGTGTCAGCGTACGTCAGCTGCGGCATGTCTTTCAGTGTGTGTGTGCGTGTGTGTGTGTGTAATGATAGATTTTGGTTCATCTTTCCTGACTGATGGCCCCCTCGTGTCTGGCTCTCCAGAGACCCTCGTTCTGCAAGAGTGGGGCCCCGTGCTGGTGTGAGTCAGAGCACGCGAGGGGTGATGAGGGGGTTCATAAGGTGATCATAATAAAGATGGAGAAGAAGTTCATCGGCGGATGTTGAGATCATCTATTGGAGTTTCTTTAAGTAGTTTTATGCTGAAGGCAGATTTAAAAAAGAAAAAAAGAAAGAAGTCTTGTTTGTTTATGTGTCAGTGGCGACCATAGTTTTTAAAAATAGTTTTTTTTTGTTTTGTTTGTTTTTTACTTACCGTTTTTATGTATGTGCTGTCATCCATTAAGTGTTGTGCTTGGACATGCATAAGTATATCACAGTCATTGTCAGTCACTTAATGGCTGAGCACAGCACTCTAGTAGCCACAAGACAAGACTTTCGCATCAGCTTGCTGATTAAAAAAGTAGCATTTTGCCATTTGCACCTCTACTGAATATCAAAACTAAGAATCAAATGCTGAGACAACCGTCGAAAGAAAGACAAAGAGACACCTAATAAGTTTAGCTAGGCTCACGTCGCCTACCGTGGGTCGTCGAGGGAGGCTCTGTGCTACCTGCGCAGAAGCCGCTATAGCTAGCAACAGCTGGCTACTAGTATGCCTGAACACGCTGTGGGGACACTTATAAGTCAGTAATCGTTGGCTGTGTGGCGGCGAATAAGATACATTTTTTTGACCTTGTCATACTCGTGAAGGGACGACAAGAAAAAAACGGAGAAATCATGCTAAATGCTAAGACAACCTCATTGACACGGCTAGCGCGTTTAATACTGGAATTGAGAGCTTGGGTGGAGAACATTCAACTTTGAACTGGCAAATAGCGGGCAAATTAATAAGTGTCGGAATTCTGGAAAGAAAACCATACTTGCTAAACTGAATTGGAAATGAATTAACTCCGTCACGGTGTACGTCAGCCAGGAGGAATGAATTATATCGCTTTGATAATGTGGCTAGTTAGCCAAGTTAACAACACAACAAACGGTCACCATCTTCTTTATTCTGTTGAAGCAAGAGGAGGAGCTTCTTCGCTGCTCGAAGCTGGTCTGGTCTGACTCGGCAAACGAGATGCAAGCCATGCTAATCTTTAAGCTAACCAAAGATTGACACGGCTAGCGCGGTTAACACCAGAATTAAGTGCTTGGGTGATTGAGTACACTTTTCACAGACATCTGGCAGGAACTGCAAAAAAAGCGGCGTGTATCCAACTAGGCACAGAAATATAACAAGAACATTTAAAAAATATCTGGACCGTGGGGAGAAAATCTACTCACTAAACTGAACCAGAAACCGGAAATCATGTACGCTATACACTTTGTCGCCCCGAGGAGTGGACTTTAAGATATTTATCTATCAGTAATGTTATTTGTTTGATTTCACAATAGAATCCTGAGTTTTGATGTTCTCACGATTACCTTAAACAGCATTAAAAAAATTGTAAAAAAATAATAATAATAATTTTCAGCTTTGCTTTTAGATAAGAAAATCAAGTTTCCTGCTATACACAATGTGATTTTAAGAAATACAAACTGTTGATTCCACAAGGTTAGAAAGTTGCTTCTCAAATGAAGTAATGGATTCGCTCTATTCATCGTCCTCTCAGTTTTGGGCTGGTTTGTGTGAGCTTTTATTTCAAAATTGTATCATGGGAAACAGTTTCAACAGTTGAGACGCTAACAAACAACAATAGCAAAGGAGAACGGTGCCTAAGTACATTTAAAAGACAGTTTCATGTTCGTATTTGTACAAAGTAACTCGCCAACTAATGGCTTCTGTTTTTCAATTCTTGTGAACGGCAATCATTTTGGCAACACTTTTGTCTGTCTGTGTGTGTGTGAAGTAAAAAAACATCTTCACTAGGTTGTAGTCACATAAAACATAAAAGTTCAACAACATGGGGGAGTAAATAAAAAATACTCCAATATTAGATCACCACCTTTTATGAGTCACGCAGTTAGCATCCTAATCAGTCAGTGCTAATCAATCCCATCCCTTAAGGGTAAAAGGGCCGGATTGAGTGTGTGTGCGTGTGTGTGTGTGTGTGTGTAGGGGGGGGGGGGGGGGGGGGTGTAAAGTAGAAATGAGCTCAGAGTGGAAATGAGTCCGTAAAGACTGAGAAGACCAAAAAGAATGTGGAGAAATGTGAGTTGTGGCGTGTTTCTTGGACAAAGCCGTCGTCTGGAGGTTTGTGCGCTCTCTGGTGATCTCATCATCTCCAGCAGTTTTGCCATTAGAGCGTGCGCGCGCAAGCCCCCCTTGTGTGTGTGTGTGAGTGTGCGTCTACGTCTGTGTGTGCGCACACGTATGAGCATGTGTCCATGTCTGTTATAATTTAGGCCTTTAGTGATTTAATGTGTGTATTCTGTTGAGCAAGCAGAAACGTGCTGTGTGGTTGTGTGCATGCAACTGTGTGTGTGTGCGTGTGTGTGTGTGTGCGTGTGGTTAAGTCGGTAGCCAGGGCCTCCAAGCCACAATATTTTCCCCCCTCAGTCATGTTGTTCTTTATCATTCATGGAGTGAGAGGAGGGGATAGCGTGCGGTGCCGATAAATGGGAAGCGAGCGGGCCGCGGAGGGCCGTCGAAGACGACGACATGTTCGGGGATAGTCGAGGTTAAAGTGGGAGGCGTCTCGCGAGGTTGAGCACACAGTAGCGCCACTGACCTAAAAGGACAATATTTGCCCAACACACTCCACACGCACAAACACAAACCCACGCATGAAGAGTGCCCGGGTAGGCTAGTTTTATTGACAAAGTAGGTGCAGCACACACTGACTGGCACCTCAAATACGCGTGCGTGCGTGTGTTGTGTAATTTCCAGCAGGTCAATTTGAGCCGATATTTAAAAAAAAAAAAGAGCCAGTTTTGTACAATGCATGTCAATAAAAGTAGGTCATCCGACCAAATTAGGCACCCATGCACTAAACCATGATCGCTCATTTAAAGAGCTGAATCACAAATAATGCTGTTTTGTTGACACTCTCAAAGAGGCGTCCATTTTTAAGATGTTGATTGTTGTGGTTGTAGCCTGTTGTTTGTTTACTATGAGCAAAGTGTGCTAAATGTGTGCTAGCAATTTCTTGGTTGACCTTTTGTCTCTTTACATGGTGTTTCCATGGTACTAGGGCTGTTACTATTAATTATTTTTTAGAATTGGTTATTCTATAGATTATTCCATTATTAATTTGGATTGAAGTGTATTACAATAACTTTTTTTTTAAATGACTAATTACTGTTGAGTCGGTCAAATCAGAGGATTTGGACAATTTTAAACTAGTGATTGACCGATAGGACGATTATCGTCATTTTTCTAAATCTGATAAAAGGTCAATTTAAAACCTTTTTAATCTCAGGGAAGTATTTATTAAAATTTTCAGTTAATTTTATAAGAGATGCTGCTGACCCTAGGAACCTTATTTTTGTTCGACATTAAAACAAAGATATGGGAAAGTTTAAGATTTCAGGTATCTAAAAATTATTATTTTTAAATTTTGAGAAAAACGATTTACTGTAAAAAAAACTGTAGAGAGCTACGGTATTTACTTGCTTAAGTTTCCACTTAACTTTTTAAGACGTACCGAAAACCTTGGAGCACCCAAGTCTAGTATTTAAAAAAACAAAAAACGTTTATCGGATTCCATCTTGATGTTCAACTCTTGCTGCTCGCGCGACTCTTTGTTATTCCGTAGTCTTTCCTGGTTGACGGTCACTTTCACTAAATGTTGCATCTTTCAAAATGTCGCATGTATTGTATTGGTCACTTCCTGTTTCAGATTATTCCGTTTGTGATACATCCTTAGATAAAAGGTTGTCTCATCATAAAGCAATATACGTCGTGTCCACTTTCTTGAAGATAATCTAATTGATAAAAAATACAGTTTTAGTATGGTTGGACCTGAAGACTCTTAACTAAATAATATAATCTAAACATTCAGAAAAGTGAGCATCTGCGTGTGGCCTCGCATCTATCACTGTCAATTTGTTCTGCGTGTTGCATGTTCCGACAAGAAGATTGAACCCTCCGAGCATGAATCAACATTTGAGGACGTGAAATTTGAGGGGAAATGTTTGACGACTGTCTGTGTCTTTCGAGGAGTTTCAGGAATGCGGAGCACTTGAGAGGGATTTTGTTTTTGTCACCGTTAATTTGATCTATTTCATTTTAGAACAGCTTGACAATCTATGGCATTTCGAAGGAAAATACCTCCGGGCCATTAAGTCCAATACCAGTGACACACTTTGACAACATTTCTCAAAAGTCTTCCCAGAAGTGTACACTTTTTTATAGCGTGCTTCCCCTCATTTCACTTTGTGAAGGGGACATTTGAAAGTGTCCCAATATTTAAGTCTGTTGTTGTCATTGTGTTCAAATCACACTCTTGTCCAAACAGTATGGAAGCTGTTAAAAAAAAATGTCGCCACATATGCTGCGAAACGTCTGTTTGTGCCCTTTCTGCCACCTGATTGGCAGCCACGATAGAACAAGCGCTTGACCTCCAGTTGAACCACAAGCACAATACAAACCCGCTTTACAACGTAGACGCACGCACACGGGCCACACCTGACTGCTCGCTCTTTGTTTCTCCGGAGCCGCGCGATGGGTGAGGCCTCTGTCGTCATGTTCGCACCCTTCCTGACCCAGCCAGCAAATGGTCCTGCTCTCCCATTGGTCGCTCCGCCATCTGGACTCCCAGCGTGTGTGTTTGTGTGCGTCTGTTTAGGACGAGCGCAAGGGCCCATTTGTTAATAATTAAAGGCTAACTTGTCTCCCGACTGTGGACTTTGATCCGCTAACACGCACACACATGACTAATTTAAGGTACATTCTCGGTGCTATGTTAACCTAAAGGCACACACGTACTTATTTAGGAACAGTTGCGGTTGCGCCTGGTGTGTGCATGAATATTCTCCTGGTTAGCTCGCTACGCTTCATGATACTGTGGTGTGATTTACTGCCATTGATTACAATAGATGGGATGTAGGTGGAGCAAACCAGGAAAGGATCTGGTGTTAATTAGTGAGTAGAGTTACCGTAAACATTTTCAGAGGATGTGTACTCAGGCAAGGTAAAAAACAAGACAATAAATGACAGAATCTACAAAAAGCTATATACTATACTAGGTTTTGTTGTCAATGTTCACATAGTCTACTAGACATTGCTGTTTGGTGCATTGAATGAGTATTTCTATAGATGTTTGAGATTCGACTTGCTTTCTTTTGCCTCTCAGCGTAGTTATTGATCGTTGAATGCAAGCACTTTGCGAAGCCTTGTTTGTTGTTAAAACGGAAAATCGAAGTTTCCGGACGCTTGGAGTGAAGCAGTGCGTGCTCGGAGCGTATTTCGTCAGATAAGTAGACTTAAAAAAGGTAGGCTAAAATGTTCTGCCTCAAAGCTCCAACTGGAACCATGTTCGGGCCTTTCACTTTTATACACTGACTTTTTTTATTATTCTGTTAATGCACCATCTAGTGGCCAAACGGAAGATTTTATTTGTCTGCTTAAAAACGCTCACTAACTTAATAGTTAGTGTGCTTTTATTAGACAATACTATAATCATATTGAGTTTTCCCCAAAACACAGGAGAAGAAGTTTCTGAATTTCCTAAAATGCACTTAGGCTGTAATTATTCCAAATTATACCCTGCCATTCGATTTTAGGTGTTCATCACGTAACCAGTAGAGGGCAGTCATCCACTAAACATGCCCAGAAGAAGACAGGAACAGGAAGTTATTGACCACACGTAGCTAACAGCTAGCTCTAGCCTTGTTTACTCATTGAATAATGTTGAAGCATCATCTATAAATTACTTTTAAGACACTATTACATGTATAATGTCGATATAATGATATACTGTGTAAACTAAATGGAAGTTAGTTTTTGTTAGTGGTAATCGTTAGCGCGCTAATGCTAATTGCGATTGCTAACCGTTTAGCATAAGCTAGTTTTGTTGGCGTTTAATAATGCATATGTATAGAATATAATAAATTATGATTACTTATATCCACTCAATTCAATTTATGTCAAATCTTAGTGGATTAACAAACAAAAAAATAATGGGGGAGGCGGGGTTGCGATTATTAGATGCAATAATCAATTTTTAAAAGATTCAATAGTGACAGCACTACAATATAACTGGTTTAAGACATGATATCTTTTTGATTATCTTTATTGAAACGTACTTTAAGAGTGTCTTAATGACCGTGTGTGTGTTTTGTGCTTTGCAGGATCTCAGCCATTGCAGCCATGTTGATGTATGATTACCCTCTGAAGACAGACATGGAGACGGTAAGTCACGTATGTGTTTGTACGTTGCGTGCACGCTCGCATCATGCCCGAGCATGTTTTTGATGCCATGCAGTAGCCTGCACAGAGCGACCCGCACTCATGCTACGTGTCTAGACAGCCCCGTTCCCACATTCCGACTCTTCCTGGACAAACAGACTCCAGTACAGTGGACATTTGCATACAATGGTCACGCACGCCGTCATACAGCAGGCTAATCAACACTCGCTTCTGACAGACATTCCCAAGCAAAGCTGCGCTGACATTTCTTGGCTGCTGTAGTTGTTTGTGAGGTAGAAGCTTGTTTTCGCCAGTATTCCATGTAGAGCGGAAATTCAACTCTGCTCTTTTGTTCTCTTTTTCCCTTCTCCTGCATCCTCACCTCTTCTCTTTCACAGTCATTCTACTCATCGCTAGTGAAAACCCCGGAGCCGTACGGAGTCATCTTCTCCCACCCGGCCCACCTCTACCACAGCCACATGCAGGCCCTCGCCCAGTCCCACGCCGCCGGCAACCCGTCGCACACCCAGCTGGAGCCTGTCGATCTGTCTCTGAGCAAGCGCCCGTCCTCCTCCGCCACCTCCTCGTCGTCCTCCCCTCACTGCTCGTCCGCCTCCTCCCCGGCCTCGTCACGCAGCACCCCGCCATCCCCTTTTAGCACAGCCAGCCGCGCCTCCCCGCGCTGCTCCCCTCAGCTGAGCCAGCGGCACTCCTCGCCGCCCGCCACCTCGCTATCGTACCCTACCATGGTGGCTCCTCTGATGGGAGCAGGCTCGGGCGTCATCCAGAGCTCGGGGGTTATGGTGTCGCCAGTCATGGTGCCTCTGTCCGTCCTGTACCCCTCCCCTCTCCACTTGCACCAGCCCATAATGGTGAGCCCACCTGTTACGGCGGACGAGGACCATCATCACCATCATCATCATCATCGAAGCAGAGAGCACAAGACAGGTGAGCCCTCGTTACTTCAGCACAATCCATAACAAAATGCACACGTTCACATTTTCACTCATATACAGTATATAGTTGATTCACATAAATTGTGTTTAGCAAGTAACCTATACGCATATAAAAGTTATGAAAAGTTAGCGCATGCTAACTTCCTTAGCATGAGCCAAATAGCGAAGTACTCCTAGGTTACATTAATTCACCTTTGTTACCCAAATGTATTACGTGACAAAAAATGAGGTTGTGGTTTAAAGTGATCAGAATGACTTCCCGACTTAATGAACTTGAGTAAAAAGAGATCTGCTATTACAAGATGGAGTACACCTCGATTGACACTAATATATGACCCTCCAGCACAAAATGGGAACCGATGGGACCGATGGGAAGTCGCACAGCCGTCTTTTGCCCAAAAAACATTGACAACGTGAGAATGATCGATTTTCAGATTAAGTAAAGATGACTTCCCAGTTGCAATTGTTGGGAATTTGTTTCCTTAAAAAAGTAATTGGAAATAAGTTATGTTTATGAGTGTTAAAATTGCAGGGTTAAATTTAATACTACACACTAGTGTAGTGTAAAATCAACACTGGCCAGTGTTAAATAATTAGAACGACTATTCAAATGTAACACTTTTAAAAATGTTTTTAACTATGCTTTTTTTCGACCAATATAGACACTCTTCAAGTGTTAAATTTAACTCTATAGGTGTTGAATTAACACTGCTGATTTTGCTGCGTGCTAGTGTGTGTTTTTTGATCTCCGTTCTCGAGCTACTTAATTCCTGATCTTTAAATTGACATATCTTCACCACATATTACCCAATTTCCACGCTCTATACATCATTGGAAAGCATTTTTGATGCCCTTTCAGAACATATATATATATATATATATATATATTGATTTCTTAAACTTGATCCAAGTCATGTCTTTTGTTCACATGCAGCATGTCTTAAACCATGACGAGCAGCTCACAAAAACTTTGTTTCCGCTCAGTTCAATCCACAAAGTCATTGGACGGGCGAGGCGAAGTCCACGACGTGCACAAGCTAATCAAAAGCGAGCCTCGTCCCGAGCTCATTCACGAGCACCACGGCAGCCACGACATCAAGCCGTCGGTCATCAGGATATCGCACGAATACGAGTAAGTTTGACATATACGTGCGTGTCACTATCGGGGGTCACGCTGAATTGTTTGACCTGTCGTCTTGGTGCCAAGGAAGCGCGTTGAAGTGAATTGAGGAGCTTCATTTAGACAAAAGTACAGTCGCACTGTGCTGCCATCTTTTGTGGATTTTTGCTGCTTGCGGTAGGGATCGGTCCCGATCTTTTGTCGGTTCCGCATCTCAAACTAAATCTGCTCAAATTATATTTATCATACAGTCATATTGTACATGGGAAAAACGTTTATTCTTGAAATAATTGTGAATGTGTACCGGAGATACATTCGATAGCATCTCCATTCCAAATTCCTTCACTACACCGTTTATTCTTTGATTTCCAATCGTCTGTGTCCTTTGGTACGAGTCTCCATGCGACCAGGCGGCCTTACAAGTTGACATCAGCCATCCGAATCCTGTCGCCGCCGCTCTTCCACTTCCTGTTCTCTCTTTCATAACCAACCCCCCTCCTTTTCGCTTCCTGTGTTTCTTTAGCGCTCGTCGTCTGGCATCTGCAGCTCCCGCATCTATTCTGCTCCTCCTATCCCTCATCTCTTCTTATTGCTCGGCCTTTCATCCTCCATTTCGCGGACAAGCGTCGTCAGGTCGTCGCTGGCAGAGTTTTCAAGTCACTTGTCGGTGTGCCAAGTGTGGCTTTTGGGCGTGTCCAGTGCTGTCATCACCTCTCAAAAAGTCATTCAAGCATAGCCAACACTGCATGGACTGTACGTGAAATATAGGTCATGCTGGATCGCCGCTGTGAACCCAGGATGGGTCGTCGTGTGTGTGTGTGTGCGCGCGCGCGCTTGCGTGCGTGCGTGTGCGCGACTGCACATTCCTTTTGCAGCGGACCGATGTGAAAGATTCATATTTCAACACCCTGCGTCTGCTTTTAACTGCCACTTTATCACACCGTTGTACGCACATGCACGTACGTGCACACACACACACACACACACACACACACACACACACACGTTTGTTTTACTATCTTTGTGGGGCCATCTCATTGACATAATGCATTTCCTAGCCCCAACCATCAAAAATGATTGCCTACCCCCATTCCTTACCCTAACCTCAACCATAACCCAACTCAAACCTAAACTCTGAAGCCAAGTCTTGACCCTCAAAAAGAGGTCTAAACTTGTGGGGCCCAGAAAAATGGCCCCACAAGGACGGGTGGGCCCCACAACTCTGTGAAATACTATGTAGCGAAAACACACACACATACACACACGAACGAGTGCTAGTGTAGAGAGATGACTTCTTTTCTTATAAGGCAATCCAAAGGCAGATGTTTTCTTCTATTCTGATCAATGTGAGTAGCACATGCTCTATGAACGTCCTATTTTCAAAGGCCGTTACTTTGAATAATTTCCTGTAAATGGTTGCAATACCCTGGAGCCGCCAAGGTCAAACACCCAAAAGGTGGAGCAATTTGTGGAAAATTATGAAATTATTAAAATGTTAAGTTCAGTGTGCAACGCAAGTTAGATGTCAGCAAATTTAATGAGACTCCAAAATATTATTTTTCAGTACTTTTGATCTGAATGACTAATGTATAGTAACTCAGATTTCAAATGGGTGGAAGAGTTTTGGTCATTCATAACATGTTGTTTTATTGTGTGGTTTTATGAGTCAAACTTTAATAATAAGAAAACTCAAGAATATTTATTTACCCACGCAATGGCCTCAAAATGTACTTAAAGGTATGTAGTGTGTAAAACACAAATTCATAGAAAAATAGCTTCAAAGCTTCAACTAGTATTTTCTTTTGTAATATTAATAAAGTGGGGGAAAAAGGAGGGACACTTAATTAAATTATAGGCCATTGTGTTCTATAATCACGATCTATTATGTCAAAATAAAAACTAATTGTCAACTAATGTCGTGGACTTTTGCACAGCACACAACTATTTTTAAACTGTTCATAGACAAAAGGTGATTAAACAAAACCAAAAGGTGTGGTGGACTGGAAAAAGCGGGAGGGTGTTTTTTTTGTTTTTTGTTTTTTGTTTCTTGTTTTTTTCTTTTGACAAGGCAGACTTTATTATCTTGCTGCCAAATAACAGTTCACTTGTGTGATTTCAACACCTCGCAAAGCAGGCCGCTGTTACACTGACGCGACACTGACGCCCCCTGCTGGTTGAATCTCTAACCTGATCCAATCTCTTCTCACTTAGGGGCAACAACCCGTCAGTTATCGTCCATTCAGCCACTCAACATCCTTTCCCCGCCGACTCTCCAGACTCGCTGAAGAAGAGAAGAATCCACCGCTGCGATTTCTCCGGTTGCAACAAAATCTACACCAAGAGTTCGCACCTCAAAGCGCACCGCAGGACGCACACGGGTAAAGATGCTCAGATTGCGCCCGCTGGTGTTGCGACACTGTACAAGCCTTTTTTGTTTCCCTCCCTTGAACCCTGAATGTGTTTGTGCGCTGATGCAGGTGAGAAACCGTACAAGTGCATGTGGGAGGGCTGCACGTGGAAGTTTGCCCGGTCGGACGAGCTGACGCGACACTTCCGCAAGCACACGGGAGTCAAACCATTCCAGTGTCCCGACTGCGAGCGCAGCTTTTCCCGCTCCGACCACCTGGCCTTGCACAAGAAGCGCCACCTGCTGGTGTGAAACTGAACCTGGTGCTGGGTGCAACGCTGGACTGTACCACTTGGACTTTGGGGGGAGTGGGGTATAAATATTGGACTCCAATGTGTGGATTGGGGCAAGCTTTGACGTTTTCACTTCTTTCACCTGAATATGAGCTGGTATCCTACTCGGACAAACCTCGGAATCATTCACCGCGTGTTGCCATCATAATTTGGGGGAATCCAAATATTTTCTCTTTCGAAAGGGATTGCGACATCTCAGCTGGTTTGAGAGCGCTTCCCCCTTGTGGCCTTACAAAACACACACATGTGAAAAAAGCCGTTTCAGTGCCATCGAGGGTCGATGGAATGTGACGTGTTCCACATTGTATCACGTCACAACGACTCGTCGGCAATGTGGCGAACTCGCCTAATGCTAGCCTCCAAATTGAAACAGCACGCACCTCATCCGCTTCTAAACGATGCGTTCTTATGTGCACACTTAATGGAACACAATGCAGGAAAAATGCCCGTAGTGAAATCTGGCTTGGAAATGATTTTTTGTTTTTATTCAGAAATGCGACAGTTGCTGCACTTGGGGCATTATTGTTTCTGTGAGGATATTGAGTGCAGCAAAATGTCTCATTTCTTGTATACAATATAATGATATAAATGCTTTTTATTATCTTGAGACACTTTTATTTGGGAAAATGTCAAGGAACTGAACAGGACTTGTTTGCTTTCAATATTTCAATCTCCCAACATAATTGCAATCAAATTTCTCTTATTTCGCCGTCTCCTCTTTACAGCCTCCCGAGAACAAAGAGATAAACAAGTTGTGTGCGTGCGTGTGCGCGTGTGTGTGTGTTCAGGTCTCCATGCAGTGTGCACTTTATAAGTAAAATTCAAAACAGCATTCCCAAAGGCATACATTTATCCACTCATAAACTAAACATACTCGAATGTAGCGGCTCAACAGATCAGCATTTTTTAATTTTTGCTTGTAAAGGTATTTGTGTGTCTGCAAATATAAGTTGTAATATATATTATATTCATATATATTTTATAATTGTTAGACTGAAAGGGCAATTACAGGTTTTTATTAAGCATGATTTTGATACGCAAGTTGTAATAATGGAAAAAAAATTACACATTTCTGCAATGTTGTGTCTATCATGATCTTTATATCCTTTTAATCTAACTTGGTAATTCAAAGGGAATGTGTTGAACTGTGAACATAACTGTACAGATCTGTCTGCAATTTTGCATTACTTTCAAAACAAAATATTCATACCACTTAATAAACTTATTGATACTATTTTCAGAACTGTGGGCTTTCTGTGTTTATTTGCTCTGCAGTACCACAAAAACATTGAATCAAGTTATTCACATGGAATCAATATTTGAGAAGTTTTGAGAATCACAAATGATCAACTAGTTATGATCGTGTTGTATCTTTGTGGCATTATTGTTGATTGGCGGAATTCGTTTTGTGTAGCAGCAGCAGTAGTAGTAGTAGTAGTGAATTTGTATGTTAGTATGAGAAGCTATTTATCAGTTAACTTTGTAGTTAAAGAGAGTTTAGAGATCTATTAAAAGTGAAATGATAAAAGAGCGGGCTCGTCCGGGATTTGAACCCGGGACCTCTCGCACCCTAAGCGAGAATCATACCCCTAGACCAACGAGCCACGTGCCACTTCAATTTACATATTTTTATAAAGCTTTGTTTGAACGGGATAGTGACTGGAAATATTTTAATGTAAATGTGAACCCTGTCTATGTTATACAATAATTCTGCCCGCTTTTTACATTCCAACCAATAAACACTTTTAGTTCGCGTCATTGTCGTCATTGCCCGACGCGAATAGAAACACATAAGCAAGTAACTTTTAAACCCTTGCGTAATGTATGGAGAAAAGTGTGATCTGGGCATTATTACTCTGAGTATGATAGTTGCGTGTAGGCACGGGGTATCATTTCGACAGGTTTTAATCTTCAGCAAACGCATCTTGACAGTTTTATGCATACATTCATAGACGTCTAAAATTCCGAGGAGGAGCAGGGAAACATCTTGACAGGTGCTACTCTTCGGTAATATTGTGCCGATATGGAGGAAACGATCGTTTGCGAAAGGCGCGATGAACTTTCTTGACAGTTGTTGGTACTCTTCGATGTCGAGGCTCACCCGCCTGCCGACGTGGCGGGGCGGAAGAGGAGCCGCCGGCTGGTACCGAACGGGTGAGTTACGCTGTCACTTTCACAAAAACAATACAAAGTTGGCTGCTTCCATCGGTTTACACGACAAACATGTTTCAATAAACTATCTGCACTGCAGAATGCGTTTTTGGTTCGTTCATATAATAATCTGGAGCAGAATCGTCATGTTTGCAAGCGTGTGCTTTAGGCTATTTGTCATTGTTTGGAAATTAACATCCACTGTGCATCCGTGGTATGAATAGTTAATATCATTTCTGACAAGGCTTTTGCTTTGTTGTCAAACTTTTAAATTGATGTTTTGGATAGTTTAAAAGATGTTGCATGCGAGTCATTGTACAGGTAATTGCGTTTAGCCCCTACGGTACTATGTTTATTTTAGGCACACTGATTGATGTCTAAGAGATTATTATTTTTTAAATCTGATCAAAGTTTCTGCACACACTAGCGAGTGTAAACAAAACAGGATGACAGAAGTGTTGTATGTCATTGAGTATGCATGCAGTCAGTAACCAACAGGTGGCAATGTGGTACTGTTGTTTGGTTAGTGGCTACCATTCAAATCTCACAATTTCCACAAGTACAAAAAAAGTATATTGTAGTACTGTACTCTCTATTGAGGATTGTTTGTGTAGTTTTTGTGTACGTTTAGAACCGTTTTTTAAATCTTTAATTGTTTTGTGTTCCTTTTACTTTATAATTGTTCTGCATTTCCAATCGTTTTTTGTCATGTAGTCAACTATATCAGTGTGCACTTAATGTTATTTTCGTTTGATATTTTGTAAACACCTAGTTTGAGATTGAAAAGTTACTACAAGGCAACTTTTGAATATAAAATTGGGCGGGTGTTTAGTACATACACCTCACATTTCTGAGGGGTGGCGCTCAAATTTTGGGCAAATTTTGCACCAGTCTAGGGTGCCTCTTAGTCAAAGGCTCCTTCTCACCTGCAACCCTAATAAGGACTAGAAGTAAAGAAGATGGATAGATGGATTTTTAGACAGTTGTACAACAGTAAAATGCCAAGAGAAATGCTACAAAATGAAGACTTAATGGATACAATTTCATTGAAGAAATACTGTAGTAGAATCTAGGTTGTAAATAAACATCAGTGCTTCTGATTGTGTTTAGGCCAGCAATGCTGCATAGTTTCTGTCCAAATACCGGTGTCTTTAAAACAGTCATTATCTCCACTCCCAGATCACCATGTCCCAGTCTGCCCCCTCTGATGCAGAAAGCCCTCCTCCACCTGATAAGCCCCCAACCTCTGACCTCAGCTGTGGCCACGATGTCCCTGAAGCCCCCGCAGCGCCCGCTGAAGTTCAGCAGCCTCCTCAGATCCCAGAGAGTGCCCTGCAGACCCCCGAGGGGGCAACCGAGGACACTAGGGACAAACTAACTTCGTCAGAGAGTCAACTGGAGTCTGAGGGTCAGCTGACTGAATGTGACCAATCAGTGAGCCTGGAGCCAGACGCGACGGAGGAGAAGGATGAGGAGGTTGGTCACTCAGCAAGAGAAATAGATGCAGTGGATTCATTTTGAGAAATGTTAAGGAATGCGTGCGTTAACCTAAAATAAAACAACCTTCACAAATTGTATTGAGCTAAGAGATAATTTTACATTTAAAAAATCTGACATTACAACACCAAACAAAAAATTTCACAAAAAATATATACAATATAAGTAATACAGTGTTAGTGACTGCGTCCTGTCGTGACTAGCGAAAATCTTCACGTACCTGATGCGGCCCTAAAAATACAGTACAGTTGTGCTCATAACTTTATATATCCTGCCGGAATTTTTAAATTTTGTAACATTCTGGAAAGAATGCATGAGTGACTAAGCAAAATATCTTTGCATTCTTTTTTTAAAGAGATTAAAATTAGAATATAAAGCATTCCAAAATAGCACACTCATTAAACAAAACATTGCAATAAAGAAAAATAATAAGATCATCAGTCATATTTTAAACCAAAATTGCCAAGATTTCACATCGTCTGCCATGTTTTGTGAATTTATAAGTACAACTGTAATTGCTTATATATGCCATAAGATGACGCCAAAGCATTTCATGAAGCTGTTCAACTCACACCAACATAGTTCCTTGTACAGCCGACCGATTTTGAATTATAATCTAATTGCAAATTTTTGGCCTACAATATGGTGATTAGGATTTAATGAGATTATTTTTTTCAAGGTCCTCGTCCCATGTATTATTATTTATTTATTTATTTTAGCAAACACAAGCAATAAATAAATCTGTGTTACAACAAACAATATGAGATTATGATTATACATAAGTATTTTGGCCGATTAGGCTTATGCTTACATAAAGGGAAGTGAACCATTTATTTTTAATATCATTTAATTCACTCATTTTACTTCACGTTAACCATGAATTAATATGAAAGACAGATTTTTATCTACTACATTTAGAGTTGTTAACTTACTATAAACTCTTTTACATGCAGTTTTTTTTAATCATTTACTATGACAATTTCACAACATTCTAACAAACAAGTGTTTCTAAATGACAATGAGAGAGTGAGACAGAGAGGGAGTGAGAGAGAGACACACAAAGACACACACACACACACACACACACACACACACCGGGAGAGATAAGGAGGGAGTGAGAGAGTGAGTGCATGAGAGAAACAGAGAGAGAGAGAGAGAGAGAGAGAGACACACACACACACACAGAGAGAGCGAGGGAGAGAGAGTCAGAGAGAGACACACACAGAGTGAGAGAGACAGAGAGAGAGAGAGAGACAGAGACAGAGACAGAAAGAGAGGGAGAGAGACACACACAGAGTGAGAGAGAGTGTGAGAGCGTGAGAGACAGAGAGAGAGGGAGAGAGTCAGAGAGAGAGAGACACACAGAGTGAGAGAGAGTGTGAGAGCATGAGAGAGACACAGAGAGAGAGAGAGGGAGAAAGTGTCAAAGAGAGAGAAAAAGAGTAAGAGAGACACAGAGAGAGAGGGAGACAGAGAGAGAGGGGGAGTGAGAAAGAGTGTGTGAGAGACACACAAAGACACACACACCCCCACACACACACACACAGAGGGAGAGAGAAGGAGGGAGTGAGTGAGAGAGAGAGTGAGAGCATGAGAGAAACACAGAGAGAGACACACACACACAGAGCGAGGGAGAGAGAGCCTGAGAGAGAGACACACAGAGTGAGAGACAGAGAGAGAGAGAGAGAGAGAGAGAGACAGACACAGACAGAAAGAGAGGGAGAGAGACACACAGAGTGAGAGAGAGTGTGAGAGCGTGAGAGAGACACAGAGAGAGAGGGAGAGAGAGACAGACAGACAGACAGACAGACAGACAGACAGAGACAGCGAGATGTGAATGAAATAGATGATGAGACAATGCTACACGTCAAAAAAAATGTGCTCTTGCGTGCAGAGCTCAGGTCAGAAAAACGATCAAGCCTGGGGAGGTTGGGGCTCGTGGGGCAAATCCTTCCTGAGCAGCGCCACCTCCACAGTGGGTACGTCTCTCACATGACCTCGTCCCTCCATCTTCTGTCTCCTTTTGTGGATGTTCATCTTCTTCGCTGCGTGCGTAACAGGTCACAGTCTGACGTCGGTCAAGGCGAAGGCAGGAGAAGCTCTGCGCCTCCACAGGACCTCCGTGGGGGAGGAGGCCAGAGAGGAAGAGGAGGAGGAGGAGGACACAATGGAGGAGAAGCCAGAGGGAGGAGGGGAAAATGTCCAGCTCTCAGGCCTTGAAGGCTCGACCGGTCCGAGCGCTGCCGCCTCCAACCGCGGCGTCTTCTCTGCTATCTCTAACGCTGTACAGAACACGGTGAGAACGTTTTTTTACATTTCGAACATTTATAGTCTCCTTTTTTTTAGTCCCCACTACTCGTATGTTTACCTGACCCCAAAAAAAAAAAAATCCTCAGTTTAATGTCACGCCGGGACTCTCAGGGCAAATCTGTGATCAGCGGCGGTCTGGATGCTTTGGAGTTCATCGGAAAGAAGACCATGACCGTTCTGGCCGAGAGCGATCCAGGTTTCAAAAAGACCAAGACCCTGATGCAGAAGACGGCCTCCCTGAGTCAGGTATGATCGTAAAGCTCCTCGTTCACCACCTCCCGTGGGCGTGCTTCCGCATTTGCCTTCACTTGTTTTTGCCTCGCAGATGTTGAAGGAAGCCAAGGAGAAGGAGCGAGCGCGCCTGAGCAACCAGCCCGTCGACGCACCCGCGGCTCATTATGGGATTCTTTTCGACGACTACCAGGGCTTGTCCCACCTGGAGGCTCTCGAGATCCTGTCCAACGAAAGCGAGGCCAAGGTCAGCCTTGAGTTTGAGAGAGAATAGCACATATTTCATCCGGGAGAGTGCAAATGGAGAAATAAGGCCAAGTGCTGCCTGCAGGTGCAAGCGTACCTCTCCTCCCTCGAGGAAGAAGAGCTCGAGGAGGTGAAGAAGGAGCTGATTTTCATCAAGGGCGTCTTCTTCAAGAGAGAGGAGGAGAAGGAAGAGGGGACTGAGGATGACGAGCAGGCGAAGGGTAACCCAACAATGTGGATTTTAAATCATTTTCCGTATTGGAAAACATATTACACAGATAACCTCTCACCTTGGTAAAATCTTTGTAAAAGCATGAGTAACATTTTAATTGTCAGACAAATGTAAATTATTTATTCATTGATGTCAATTATTTCCAAACTATAAAGCACATAGTCTTAAGTGTCATGACAAACTACATTTACTCCAATTTCAACCCACTTGGACCCGCTTAAGTTTTCTGTTTTCACTGTAGAAAGGGTTGTACAAATTAAAACGTAGGGAAGTAACGATAGCCAAACATTATGAAATGATAAATATCACAATATGAACCTCACGATACGTTAATGATCACGATCTGTGTAAATACTCACAATATTGCAAACATGAATAAATAAATACAATGTTGAACTCATTTGCTCCCAAAAACGTATGAATACGTTCTATTTAAAATGTTTGAAGTGTCCCAAAGACGTATTTATATGTTTTTATGGGGTTTTTTTTGTAATGCTAGAGCATACAGAAGGCTTTGATAAAGCCTCTGACCTGTAGAGGTCACTTAAACCAAATAATGGCCAGCAGGTGGCAGCAGAGCAAAAGAGATCAACCAGGGCCATGTTGCAAAAAAGCTTTTACTCACAGTTTTAAATAGATTTGTGAATAATGATGAAACTTAGCTATATTCTAATGCTAATTGCTGCAAAACGGGAACAGATAGAAATATACTTTTTTTCCCTGATGAAAGAAGAGACTCCAGTAGGTTCCTTTTTTTTTTATATAGCAATAGGACACAATATTCTGTGGGCCTTGCAAAATCTGTCAAAATCCAGTAAAACAGCCGGGAGTGAAAATGGCTAGGAGTGAATGAGTAAAAAATCAAATCAATCCAAATTAAACCTCACTAATAAACTAGCCACCAGAGGGTGCTAGAAATGCAAAAATGGAATACCAGCGACGCTATTGTGGCAATTTTAATATCGCAATATCTTGATATTGCCGTTATCGTTACATCTCTGTTCAAAAGGAGCAGCGAGAAAAAAATAATCCACACACAGAAATGAAGATAAATATGAGAGTTGGCAGAACCTGTGTTGTTTTTGAGTAATGAAACAGAGTTCAACACCATTGCTGTTAAATGGGGGTGAAACCACCTGTCAAAGTTCACTATGATCAAATTATATACTACATAAAATAAATAGTCCCTACCTGGTGTAAAGTTTTTTGGTATGTTATATGTAAAACAAAAAAAGTTTTAAAGGGACTTTGATTGGCAATATTTGAATTTGCATACTCCTATTTTATTTTTTTTCTCCAGTTGACATCCATGCGCTATTTAAATCATAAATCAGAAGTCACCTGTTACTCAGTACTTGATTATAATTTTTTCACTCAACGCGTATTTTTAATCAAGTTATTAGTTGGAGGATTTTTCTTTTTTAAGTAATATCGTGTCATTATTTGAACCTGTAAATTGTTGCTGTGTTTGTGTGTATATTTTTTTGTAGAAGCTGATGAAGTCGATGAAGAATTTATGAGTGTTCTGACTGACTTGCTGTTTGAGCTTCACATCGCTGCTACACCAGACAAACTCAATAAGGTAAAAGATGTACACAGTACAACCGTTTTTTTTTTTTATTAGGGATGGGCGAGTACCGACACCAGTTATTGGTATACCAGCCTTATTTTTAGGTATCGGGCCACCAATACAAAGAAAATCTGACATTGAGTAAGTCCTCCTCAGCAATAGTTGGCAACATACTGAAAAAAAAATTCAATTAAAATTGTGTATTTTGGTTAAAAATAAAGAATAAATGCACAATATGTATTAATTAATCTATTTTACTAATATTTTAGTTTTATTATTTACTGTTAATCATTTAACCAGTTATTTAATAAGGTTAAGGCTGGATTAAAGCTAATAAGCCTCTTGATAATAATAATAATCAATTAAAAAAAGATTCTTCATGCGGTAATTTATGGGCCATCCAGGGCCCGCAGGCCACATTTTGCCCACCCTGATTGTCGACACGATGACAAATTGTATCCAAATGAGGCCGACTGTATGGAATCAATGCATTCGCATCAAAATGGTGCAGATGCGTGCGATTAGAATGCCGCACATCAAAATGGTGGTTAGGCCGAGCCGACAGCTCCTAATTGCGCAACTTCAGGCTCGGATGAGCGCCCACGACTGGGTGAGCAAGGTGGAGCGGCCTGTCGCTACGGAGACAGTTGGCACGGAGACGCAGGAGCAGCCTGGAGGAGAGAAGGGAGAGGAGAAGGAGGAGGAAGATGGAGCGGCTCAGGAGGAGAAGGAGGAGGAAGAGGAGGCAGAGATGAAGCAAGAGCTCAATTCTGCGGAGGTGACGTCTCGTCAGTGTGTAAATCCAATCATCAATACTTGTGATTTCATTTAGTCGGCGTCGACGTTTTTGCTCCGCAGGCTGTCTACATGTCGTCGGTGGGCAGTCTGGCCGAAGTGACAGCTCGGAGTATTGAGCAGCTCCACAAGGTGGCAGAACTCATCTTACATGGACAAGAGCAGGAGCAGGAGAAACCGGCAAGGGATCAGGCACATGTCCTCACCAGGTGTGTGTGCGTGCTTATACGTACTACATTGTGAGGACCAAAATACGTCTTTAACCAACAGATTGAGGACAATTTTGTGAAGTGAGGACATTTTTGGCCGGTCCTCACAACTCAAGACTTGGTTTTAGAGTTTAGGTTTGAATTGGGTTATGGTTGAGGTTAGGGTCAGGAATAGGGGTAGGTAATCATTTTTGATGGTTGGGGTTAGGGAAGGGGCTAGGAAATGCATTATGTCTCCGGGTGTCCTCACAATTATATAAGTACAAGTGTGTGTGTGCGTGTGCGTGCTGCTTCAACGTCCACTTTCCTGACAGGTTGACATGCGCCATGTGTAAGGAGGTGGAGTGCTTGGCCAGAAAGTTCTCTGGCACGCTTCTCCTCGTCGGGGTAAGTTTGAGCCCGTGCGCAAGATTGGACATGAAAACGGCTCTGAGAAATTCCATGTGAATTCAACATGCACACTGTTGTCATTGTCAGGGTCAGAGGAAAGCTGAGGAGCTCAGTCCGCTGGTTGACAGCGTGCTGCTGGAGGTGAGAGCTGCGCCTTCTCAACTCCACTTGCAATTAATGAATGAGCCTACAGGGGGCGGCACATACGCTTAGAACATTGTCATATTGTACACAAGCGTTGACGGGGAATCGTCACTTTGCGATGAATTGTTGATGAAGGTCCTGGGTCTTCTGTCCTCAGGGCTCTAACAGTACCAACTACATCCAGAACGCCTTTCAACTTCTGCTGCCCGTTCTGCAGATCTCCCACATCGAGAGCCAACGCTGCGCAACCTGCAAGGAACCAGAAGCACACGTGCAGCACTAACACGCACACACACACACACACACACACTCATCTATTGTACAGAAAGGATAAAGAAATTCCACACTAAGTGCTTTCATCTGCGTTGTCAGAAGTTGTTTATTTATGTGTATAATACAAAGCTATAACATGTTTAATGATTCACAGGCCGCCGCTGCGTGCGGCTGAGCCCGCTATTGTTTGTTTTAACGTGGAGGCTGCTTAATACGAAGATAATCTCCAAAAATTCAGCGTAACCAAAATGTGTTGGTGTTTACGTTCATATATAAAGAAAATTCTATAATAAGCAGACTTGCACTCCATTGCCTTGACTGACAGAAGAGGATTTTCTTTCCTCTTCAAGTGCCCGTATTCATGATGACTGTATTTTTGTTTGTTGTATAACTCACCCCCCCTCCCATATATTTCCGCAACATTCACCCTACTCGGATCCAATACAAATGGCATGTCTCCATATGAAATAAATGCTCTGAAGAGAGCTCAGCTATGTGCTCAGTTCTTTCATTCTTGTTAATGTTGTTTTTACACGTATTTTCATTGCCTTGTCTGTGGGGTCAACACATTAATAAAAAATAAATAAATCCTTTTAGCCATATAGTATAGGAAATATGATTGATTTATGTGTAGAAACTCTGCAAATTTGTTCACATTTAAGTCATGGACGTATGACGTTTGTTTTTCTTTGCGATGCTAAAGCGGTGTTCGATCCATCAGCAGCTCGGCTCCTTTTGGGAGGGAAAGTCACCGTTGGGTGGTGACAAAGATTAGCTGTCAGAGAAATGTTAGATGCGTGTGGTCAATGATGAATAACAACACAAATCAAATAATGCATCATGCATTTTAGATTGCACATTTAAATTAAATAGTGAGTCAGTTACTCAGGAACCTTTTATATGTTGTATAACTGATGAACAAAGAACATTTTAAAATGACTTCCAACAACTGATTGCCATTTTACTTACATTTAGGATAACCGTTTTCCATGTTTAGTCACCGCTGGTAGGTACAGTGGTTCGTTCACCTGAATGGGTGAAAACAGTGTGGGTTAATTCCCAACTCGGTGAATGTGGGCTCGAATGACTGGTGACCAGTTCTGACCAGACCAGTTCAAAGTGCTATAGAAAATGGGATAGATGGATTTCTCTAAGGTTCAAGCAACTTAACATATGTCTTTTGTTTGCTAAGTTGCCTTGCACTTTGAACCCCACGAAGTCACCTAATTAGGGTTGTGCAATTAATCGAAATTCAATTACAAATTTCACAATTACAAAATCAGCATAATTGTAAAAAAAGAAAAGAAAATATTATTAATACCAATTTTGAGTTGTTTAATTAAAATAAATAAATAACATAATATGTTTTGTTTCGTCTAAAAGGAACTTGCACAATTACAGTGTTTTAAGTAATTGTATTTGTCTT
Source organism: Leptonotus elevatus (assembly GCF_054856555.1). Classification (NCBI taxonomy): domain Eukaryota; kingdom Metazoa; phylum Chordata; class Actinopteri; order Syngnathiformes; family Syngnathidae; genus Leptonotus; species Leptonotus elevatus. The sequence continues at coordinate 12,434,385 of NC_141246.1, forward strand.
AATATTTTTTACGTTTAAGCATTTTCTTGTTTTGTACCAAAAAACATAAATAGTCGTACTATTAGTGATTACAATTATTACTAAAATAATCGTGATGAATATTTTCTTCATAACTTCATCACTTATTCACCTCTATTGCACTCACTAATGGTTACATCTTTGATCATTTCAAAAAGATTTTGAGCCTACAGGTCTGTTCACCTTTTCCGTCTTATTTTGAAGAATGTATTTATTGAGAATGAACACTTATTTGGGGTCCTTGTCGATCAATGATTCCAAAGCAAGGTATTGCGGCACAATAGTCGGCTCTCGAGGGAACATCAGCGGCAGAGTGGGAAATGAATGATATAACGTGACTAAAAATGATTTATTACAAATATGTTTTTGTTCATCTATCTATGCCAGCGATGCATATTTGCAGGCAGATCAATGAAATGCTCTTCCGTTAGATGGAAGAAATGACAATATGCTTATATATCCACCTTTTGTCATTTTTACAACATAATGAGCCATTACTGTCTGCGAGTATATATATCATCATTATTTCTGTATTGATACTGCACAAAATGGGTGCCCTGGCTCAATAATTACGATAGACCACCATCTCCCATCTACAGCCTACCTTTTACAGCAAATGGGTTACCGTATCAAGATTCCTCCATTGTTGTAAACGTTTGACTATCTTGATATGAAGACTCAGATGATAAAGAGTGACTGCGACATTTTGGTTTACCAGTCACATAACGGGGGTCCGTATGTCCGTCCAGTACAGTTTCTACATCATCTGAAAAAAAATAAAAATAAAAGAAGACATGAAGATCGTGAACAGTAAGATTCATCCACCCAAATGTGTTTTGTTATTATCGTGCGTGTTATGATTTCCTACCAGCTACTACGACCTCTTCAATCGATGATAGTCCTGTCATGGGGGAAAAATAAAAAATCAGTTCCACCACATATTTTCCTATAAATTCGACTTTATTTTCTTACTGACCTGACCATGTCCGGGTAGGCTCATAACAGAGAAGGCTTCTCCCTTTAAGCATTCAATTAATAATGAAACTCGTGTTACTTTAAGTACATGAATTCAAAATAGTGCCAGAAGAAGTGACCTTTTCGAAAGCTAATCGTGGTGTCATTGGTTCCATCTAATCAACATCAGATTGTCTCATTTGATACTTGGTGTGACATGAAAAATATTTATTTAAAATATTTAACTCTAACCCTAAATAAAACCCTCATTTAAAACCCCAACTCTAGTTTTAAACCCAATTTTCAAACCCTAACCCTACTTTAAATCCATACTTTGAAAGCCTAACCCTACTTTGATACCTTACTCCAAAACACTAACCTGTTTAAAACCGTAATCTGAAAACCTAAACCTAGTTCAAAATCTTTATTTGAAACCATAACCACCGTTTAAAACCCCACCCCTAGTATAAAACCTGACTTTGAAACCCTAACCCTAATTTAAAAAGTTCAAAATCCCAAATTTATTACCCTACTTTGGAATCTTAACCCTTGTTTAAAACCTTAATGTAAAACCTTAACCCTCGTTCAAAACACTAATTTGAAACCCTAAGTCTATCTTAAAACCCTAATTAGAAATCATAACGACCCTAACCCCCCTAACCTAACCCTCTTTTGGAACTCTAGTTTAAAACCCTAATTATTTGATGGATGTAGTTAAAAAGGACACGAAGCTGCATCCTCTGTGAGAACAGAGGATGCAGAGGACAGGGTTAGATGCAGGCAAGAAGAAAAAGAAGAAGCCTTTCTCATGCCCTACTTTAAAACCGTAAACCAAATTCAAAATCCCAATTTGAAACCCCTAACCCAGGGGGTGTCCAAATCCGGTCCGTGATGACCACTAGCCTGCATCTTTTAGATGTTTCCTTCCTCCCAACACACCGATTTAAAATGATCAGGATCATTATCAAGCTTCTGCAGAGCTTGCTGATCAGTGGAATCAGGTGTGTTAAAGGAGAGACCCCTGCCTAGGTTTCATGCCCCTTAATAAACAATCATTGTCGAGGTTGGAAAGAAGGGATGTGGATGGAATATTTTTCTGGTTGACATGTCTAGTCACTTTTTCTTCCTATTTAAATTGCCCCCCCCCCCCTCCTGAGGTGGATGCCCGGGCCCCCGCCCCTTTGGCCCCCGCCCCTTTGGCCCCCCCACTATGCACGTCACTGCCCAACAGCAAAAATATTCCTTGCTTTTGCTTGAAACAGACATTTTTACTACATCAGGAACAAGTACACATTTCAGGAGTACATAATATACAATTTTTTCCTTTCACCTTTTAACTGCTGCTCAGTGAAGCCATCACCAAGAGGATGCACTTTCTCTGATGGGCAGAACATATGTGCAGGTAAATTCTAATCATTTGGACACTTTGGATGGTTTGTGTGCATTAGACTGTGTGTGTGTGTGTGTGTGTGTCTTACTGCAGCAGTGTCGACTCCGCTTTATTTGTCTGAGGAAAGCCAAGGTCAAAGTCAGCAATACCACACACAAGAGAACCAGCCAGAGGATCCTGAACACACCACCCCACTCATCTGGACAGGAGAAGACACAACACTCAATATTAACGATTTGCCGGCAGACTCAACATTCGATACTTTTGCATAATCTAATAGGAGCCAGTGCAAGAGTTTTTTTTTAATTGTTTTTTTTAATCTGCCTTTGATAAGATAATACTGCCCCATATTATTGTTTAGTACAGTTAGACGATACCTGTTGGTCATAAATTCCCACACAAACCTTGTTCTTGTGTCTTTAGAAACTTTTTGTTTTCTGCGGCAGAAGAAAGGGTGTGATTGTTCAGTCTCAGCAGACAAGCGATGTGATTGGATGTCTCTGAAGTGGGTGGGGCTAGCACACAGCAATAAGAGGCCACACTGTGACCTCCATCTTCCGTTTCCTCCTCAGGTGGCTGAAGGTGCAGGGAGCTGGAATTACTGTGGCCATATAAGGTGAGCTTCAGGAAGTTAGCATCTCCGAGTTGAAGCTTCACTGACATTTCAATGTCAACCTTTGCAACTGGAAATGGAAAAATGTATCAAATGATTATTGGATGGGGGAAAAATGCTAGCCCTTTTATAACATTCATTAATTAATAAAAAAAATTGTTTATACAAAAACAGGTAGCTGTTGTATGTAAAGTATAATCCATCAAGACTGATTTTTTTTCAAAATGAAAATAATTACTTCAGTCAAAAAAGGTTGTGTTTATTTTATGTACTTCGGCGGTTCGATCTACAGAAGCTAGCTCTTGGGACATGGAATGTCACCTCAGGCGGGGAAGGAGCCCGAGCTGGTGTGTGGGGCAGAGAAATTCCGATTACAAATAGTCAGACTCTCCTCCACACTCTCCAGCTTGGGTTCTGGTACCAATCCTCTCGAGAGGGGTTGGGCTCTCTTCCACTCTGGAGTTGCCCACGGTGAGAAGCGCAGAGCAGGTGTGGGCATACTTGGTGGTGGTGGTCTCCCTTTTTAGGAAGGGGGACCGGAGGGTGTGCTCCAACTATAGAAGGATCACACTCTTCAGCCTCCCTGGTAAGGTCTATTCAGGGGTGCTGGAGAGGAGGGTCCGTCGGGAAGTCGAATCTCGGATTCAGGAGGAGCAGTTTTCGTTCCGGTCGTGGAACAGTGGACCAGCTCTACACCCTTGGCAGGGTCCTCCAGGGTGCATGGGAGTTCGCCCCAACCAGTCTATACGTGTTTTGTGGATTTGGAGAACGCGTTCGACCGCGTCCCTCGGGGAGTCCTCTCACTGGAGCGGTTCGCAGCCGAGTGTGAAGCGGTTGGGATGAAGATCAGCACCTCTAAATCCGAGACCGTGGTCCTCAGTCGGAAATGAGTGGCGTGCCCTCTCCGGTTCGGGGATGAGATCCTGCTCCAAGTGGAGGATTTCAAGGATCTTGGGGTCTTGCTCACGAGTGATTGTAGGCTGGAGCGGGAGGTCGACAGGCGGCTTGGTGCGGCGTCTGCAGTGATGCATATCGACCTTTGTGATGAAGGAGCTGAGCCAAAAGGCAAAGATCTGGATTTACCGGTCGATCTATGTTCCTACCCTCACCAGTGGTCACGAGCTATGGGTCGTGACAGAAAGAACAAGATCCCGGATACAAGCGGCCGAAAAGAGGGCGTCCGGGCTCTCCATTAGAGATGGGGTGAGAAGCTCGGTGATCCGGGAGGGACTCCGGGTCGAGCCGCTACTCCTCCACATTGAGAGGAGCCAGTTGAGGTGGCTCGGGCATCTGGTTCGGATGCCTCCTGGACGCTTCCCTGGAGAGGTGTTCCGGGCATGTCCCACCAGCGGGAGGCCCCGGGGACGACCCAGGACACGCTGGAGAGACTATGTCTCTCGGCTGGCCTTGGAGCGCCTTGGGATCCCGCCGAAGGAGCTGGTTGAAGTGGCTGGGGTGAGGGAAGTCTGTGTTTCCCTCCTAAAGCTGCTGCCCGTGCGACCCGACCCCGGATAAGTGCTAGTAAATGGATGGATGGATAAAAAAAAGAAACTTTATTTTTAAACATCGCAGTTAAAAATGTACTTCCAATTAAAATGTTGCCAAAACTGACTGTCAATTTTGTTAAGCGAGGTTCTCGGCATTCGTTGAATGTAACTAATAAAGTAACTTGTATACTAATTAACTTTTTAAAGTCAAGTAATCAATGAAGAAGCTAACTTACTTTTTCAAGCTAACTGTGCCAACACTGTATTGAGATAGATGAGAAAGGCAATGACAGTTTACTGGATTGTCGAGTTAATCTACCTTGTATGAGGGGAGAGTTCTCTGAAAACAGTTGGGTCAAAAATAACCCAAAGTGGGTCAAGAATGGACCGACCCAACTTTTTCAGTTACTTAACCCAAAAAGTTGGGTCAAATTAAATGAATAACCCACAAAGCAACCTAATTATATGGGTTGTTTTGTGGGTTATTTGTTTGACCCAACTTTTTGGGTACATTGAATAACCCAAATAGTTAAGACAATCCCTTTTTTGACCCAACTTGGATTATTTTTAACCCAGTTGTTTTTAGAGTGTATTTCAAAGATTATTTCAAACCGCAGACAATCTTAAGACTAAACATCATCACTGGTACCTGAAGGTGAGTTGTTACTATGTAATTCCGCCGCACTCCCTTGTGTTTCACACGTGTACCAACTTGAGTGCGGGTCTTCACTCCTCGCATCGTCTAATGCTGGGCTCTTGTCGGCTTCCCTCTCGTCACACATCTCACGCCATTCCTCGCCTCCTGGGATGGGAGGAGGGTCACATGACGTCTTTCTTCTCACCTCGGCATCTGCACTCCGCCAGTTCTCCCTCTTCCTCGGTCGCTTGCCCCGTTCACACGGCAAACAGACCAGGTTGACTTTTGACACTGAAAGGAGCGTACCATCCAGATATTAGAGCAGTTATTTGAACGTGTGGGAAGTGGTGGAAAAAAGACGCTGGAGTAAACACATCGAAGTGGGGGTAAGAAAGAAAAAGAAGTGAGGAAACCACTGGCTGTGAGCATGTGGCAAAGAGCCAAGAGAGGAAATTGTGTTTTCAAAGTGACATAAGCGGAACTCATTTACTACTACACCAGTGGCTGAGTGGAGCTCGGGCATGAAGACCCGACGACAAGTTAGCTCAGTCCATTGCATTAACATAATAAAACTTAAATTAATCCTACACAGGCCAAATTTTGAATGATCGTATGTTTTTCATGTCATTTCTCAATACGTGTTTATCTATTGTTCTGAATGTAAAATATTCTAGGTTTTTCTGAAGTAACCAAAAACATTTTAAATGTTGATTTATTTGAGAAAACAAATAAACATTTGGGGAAGGCTTTACAGATTACGATGTGAGTGAAAGCATTCAAATGCCCAAGCAACAGGTCACAAACTCAGAAGTACTTCCTGTGAAAGGCCTTAAAACTAAATGAAAAATAAACACACATTTAACCTCTCACCTCTGCGTGAAGTGAAAATATCTGGGAGGCAGATGATGACAATGAAGATCACGAGGACGAGAAGCTTTGTCACGATTGACCTTGTCATGTTCGCGCGCAGACGCGCGCACTCTCTAAGCGTAACTTTGAACTTGAGCGATCGGCCTCCCTCTTCTGTTTTAAAAACGTCCGGCCCTCTTCGTTCATCTCTTTTGCTGCAGGCCAAGCCTTCAAAGGAAAAGCTCACGGTTCGTTGAGGACGAGGCAGGCGATGAAGCAACGGGGCCATCCAGCCGCACACACACAGCACGTTGCTGCGGCTCGACGCTTCTCTTCCGCTCGTGCTTCCTGTCGTGTTCACGCCGAGGTTGACAAATGGATCTATTGGCTGCATGTGAGTCGAAATGTCAAATGTCTGATTGAGTGTGTGATGGCAGCCTGTGATATATATATACTCAGGGTGCAATGGCACGCACTCTCCAGTAGGTGATGTATATAGTGAACGTGTTTTTAGAGTGTCCTGTTAGTGTCGTAAAATAAATCAAGCATGCCCGCAATTTGAGACGTTAAGTTATATTTACTGTCTGTCCTGTTTTTTTTTTAACAAGCTATATGTGTTAACAACATTAAGTACTTGGCAGAAACATAATTTTACACGATTTTTTTTCTTACAAAAATGGTTTGATCCAACCGATCCCTCCCGCCTCATCTCACTTGAGGCAGCCAAACACACCTGTGCGCAGTCTTACAGTCAAAGGGAGTAGTTTGAGTAGCTCTACCTTACTTAAATCAGGAAGAGCTAAATTTTTAGAGTTCTGCCACTCAATATCAACACTATCATTACTAGAGCTCATTTCTGCTGCATTTAAACATTACAGGTCAGTGCTAATAAAAAAAATAATGTAAAAACAAAAGTGTAAAAAATTAACCTGTGCTAAAATTACAGTTTACACACTAAAATGAACATTTTCACACAATTGCTGATGTTTACACACAAGGAGCAAAACACACCAGAGTTGCACAACAATAGGCACAGACTCAGCTTCACACTTTTTGCAAAACATTACACGCCGTGATTTGCACATGCACACTACACACCTCTACACACGTTTTCATACTTTAGACACAGATAAGGATTGTGAAGTTACTTCCTAGTCATTACAAAGCACTGGCTTGCCAATGACCACACCAATAAACACGTTGGATAATCACATCCACTAAGTGTGGAAGCGCACATGTGCTTAATTGGAAATACATTGTGCAGTCATTTTTATTTGTCTAACAGTAGAAAGAAAAACTATTTTGTTCTGATTTGTATTTTGAGTGTTATGTTACTGGAGCTGAGTATGGTAAGAAATACATATTTTCCGTCTGCAATTTGTGTAATTTGTAGTCCTTTGGCAACACGTTCCATGTCGAAGTTTTTTTTTTTCTCCCCCAAATGCGGGCAAATGGAACGGCTAGCAACAAAATGTCATTTGAACGCAAACTGTAAGGCTTCTCTGTTTGATGAAGTTGCAAATGTAAAAGAGCAGCAGTCCCTAGTGGATAAAGATGTCATCTGTGTGCCAACCTCTTGGTAGCCATTGGAGACCATCCCACTCAAGATTATAGTTCACAATGATGGCTCAAGGCCCTACATTTACCGATAAACCTCAGAAGCATGGAAGTCAATCTTTGTCAGACATTGAGCTGAAGTATTCATATAAAACAAGTCTCCATAATCTAAGATGGATACAAAAAAGTTTTAAATAAGCATTTTTTTAATCTTAAAAGAAAGACAACATTTATTTTTGAAAAAAAAGAAAAGTTTGTGGGGTTGTTGTTTTTAGGTTTGTGTGTGAATCTTGACATATATGTCAGAAAACAACAACAATATGTGGAATACTATTACAGAATTGCTAAATAGCCTACTTGATCAAATATTCGGGAATAAATACGATACATTATGATATTCTGTGGCTATAAAAATTTGACAAACAAATTTCCTGGTCTTGTCATTTGATTTAAGTCATGAATTTGAGAAATGACGAATCAGGGATAAATATCAGGAAATGAAAGTGTGTTTTTTTTATGAGAAAAGGAGGAGGGGTTAAGGGAGAAAGCAGAGCACAAAAATGTAGTGCTGTGTAAGCAGTAAGGCGTTGCCATGAAAGCTTTATGAATCATTATGTGGATATTACAAGGTTCCACATGGAGATGAGGTGCTTTTCATAGGTGAAAAAGCTTGCCCTCCTCCATCTTATGTTAATTTTGGTCGCTTTCAGTCTGTGTGGAGAAAGACATCCTTGCATTGTAGCTCGGAATCTTTTTTTTTTTGTGTATTTCTCTATGGATCCTCCTCGTCTACTGTCACTCAAGGTTTTTCAAGGTCACATCTTTGCTGACTAAAGTTTCTTAGCAGAGAGCTGCATCCCTTGTGAGTCCCTTACTGGCTCTCTCCTCTAATGTCGGTGACCTTCTACGCAGGGTGTGAAAATGCCACGTCAATAAAATCTTTTTAACGTAGGGAAAAAAAATCAATGAGCTCCAAGTGCACCTCACAGTGCACACCTTCACTCTCTAAATTTAACTGTATGAAAATCCCTATGCTCATCGAGGTACTTGAGAATATCTAGCTGCGTTTTTATGACTCAACATGAACATTTACACTTAAAAGGGCTTTATTGGTCTCAACGTGCGCCATCAAATTTTACAGGCCTCTTGGGAAAAATACATTTTTTGCAATGCAGAGCTTGCAGTGAAACCGGATCATTAACACAATCAAAACACAAACCAACAAGCTCAACAAGGCATCACAAATAGCTGATGGCCAAATGATAAGACAGACGGATGGACGGATAGAATGGAATGGATTAATTCAATGTTAATTACAACGGGGAAAATAGTTTATAAATATGACAAAAAAACTTTCTAAAGAGTCTGACTGAAATGTTTTTTTTTATTATTATTAAAAAGGAAGTCAACCTTAAACATTTCTTGACAATTATATGTTATATATGACCTCACTAGTCTAAACGGGACATTCTGATTAATATTACATTAATGGACTATGAGCTAAGTAGCAAAATTCAGCCGTTTTTATACATGTCAGGGGTTGGCCATTTTGCCACTTGCTGTCGACTGAAGATGACATCAATGTTGCGCAGGGCTCAGGTAACAACCAATCACAGCTCAGCTTCAGAAAACAGGTGAGCGGTGATTGGTTGTTGACTGAGCCTTGAGCAACTGTGATGTCATCTTCAGTCGACAGCAAGTGGCAAAATGGCTGCCTCCTGAGATGGAATAAAAACGGCTGGATTTTGCTGCTTAACTCATATTTCACCAACACAATATTAACCAGAATACCATATTTAGATGAGTGGTGCTGCATAGAACATATAGTTGTCCCAATTTTTTTTTTTTTTGGGGTGGGGGGGGGTTGACTTCCCCTTTAAGTTAAAAATGATGACAATAATCAACAATGGGTGTCATCACAGAAAGTGTGTGCGCGTGTGCATGAGTGCTATATATAGAGCCTTTCAAGAGGTACTGTAAAAGCCTGATGAAAGATGAGCCCAGCATTTCTGGGTCATATAACTGGTGTGATGCGTCTAGACTAGACTAGTCGGAGTATTGAGCAGCTCCACAAGGTGGCAGAACTCATCTTACATGGACAAGAGCAGGAGCAGGAGAAACCGGCAAGGGATCAGGCACATGTCCTCACCAGGTGTGTGTGCGTGCTTATACGTACTACATTGTGAGGACCAAAATACGTCTTTAACCAACAGATTGAGGACAATTTTGTGAAGTGAGGACATTTTTGGCCGGTCCTCACAACTCAAGACTTGGTTTTAGAGTTTAGGTTTGAATTGGGTTATGGTTGAGGTTAGGGTCAGGAATAGGGGTAGGTAATCATTTTTGATGGTTGGGGTTAGGGAAGGGGCTAGGAAATGCATTATGTCTCCGGGTGTCCTCACAATTATATAAGTACAAGTGTGTGTGTGCGTGTGCGTGCTGCTTCAACGTCCACTTTCCTGACAGGTTGACATGCGCCATGTGTAAGGAGGTGGAGTGCTTGGCCAGAAAGTTCTCTGGCACGCTTCTCCTCGTCGGGGTAAGTTTGAGCCCGTGCGCAAGATTGGACATGAAAACGGCTCTGAGAAATTCCATGTGAATTCAACATGCACACTGTTGTCATTGTCAGGGTCAGAGGAAAGCTGAGGAGCTCAGTCCGCTGGTTGACAGCGTGCTGCTGGAGGTGAGAGCTGCGCCTTCTCAACTCCACTTGCAATTAATGAATGAGCCTACAGGGGGCGGCACATACGCTTAGAACATTGTCATATTGTACACAAGCGTTGACGGGGAATCGTCACTTTGCGATGAATTGTTGATGAAGGTCCTGGGTCTTCTGTCCTCAGGGCTCTAACAGTACCAACTACATCCAGAACGCCTTTCAACTTCTGCTGCCCGTTCTGCAGATCTCCCACATCGAGAGCCAACGCTGCGCAACCTGCAAGGAACCAGAAGCACACGTGCAGCACTAACACGCACACACACACACACACACACACTCATCTATTGTACAGAAAGGATAAAGAAATTCCACACTAAGTGCTTTCATCTGCGTTGTCAGAAGTTGTTTATTTATGTGTATAATACAAAGCTATAACATGTTTAATGATTCACAGGCCGCCGCTGCGTGCGGCTGAGCCCGCTATTGTTTGTTTTAACGTGGAGGCTGCTTAATACGAAGATAATCTCCAAAAATTCAGCGTAACCAAAATGTGTTGGTGTTTACGTTCATATATAAAGAAAATTCTATAATAAGCAGACTTGCACTCCATTGCCTTGACTGACAGAAGAGGATTTTCTTTCCTCTTCAAGTGCCCGTATTCATGATGACTGTATTTTTGTTTGTTGTATAACTCACCCCCCCTCCCATATATTTCCGCAACATTCACCCTACTCGGATCCAATACAAATGGCATGTCTCCATATGAAATAAATGCTCTGAAGAGAGCTCAGCTATGTGCTCAGTTCTTTCATTCTTGTTAATGTTGTTTTTACACGTATTTTCATTGCCTTGTCTGTGGGGTCAACACATTAATAAAAAATAAATAAATCCTTTTAGCCATATAGTATAGGAAATATGATTGATTTATGTGTAGAAACTCTGCAAATTTGTTCACATTTAAGTCATGGACGTATGACGTTTGTTTTTCTTTGCGATGCTAAAGCGGTGTTCGATCCATCAGCAGCTCGGCTCCTTTTGGGAGGGAAAGTCACCGTTGGGTGGTGACAAAGATTAGCTGTCAGAGAAATGTTAGATGCGTGTGGTCAATGATGAATAACAACACAAATCAAATAATGCATCATGCATTTTAGATTGCACATTTAAATTAAATAGTGAGTCAGTTACTCAGGAACCTTTTATATGTTGTATAACTGATGAACAAAGAACATTTTAAAATGACTTCCAACAACTGATTGCCATTTTACTTACATTTAGGATAACCGTTTTCCATGTTTAGTCACCGCTGGTAGGTACAGTGGTTCGTTCACCTGAATGGGTGAAAACAGTGTGGGTTAATTCCCAACTCGGTGAATGTGGGCTCGAATGACTGGTGACCAGTTCTGACCAGACCAGTTCAAAGTGCTATAGAAAATGGGATAGATGGATTTCTCTAAGGTTCAAGCAACTTAACATATGTCTTTTGTTTGCTAAGTTGCCTTGCACTTTGAACCCCACGAAGTCACCTAATTAGGGTTGTGCAATTAATCGAAATTCAATTACAAATTTCACAATTACAAAATCAGCATAATTGTAAAAAAAGAAAAGAAAATATTATTAATACCAATTTTGAGTTGTTTAATTAAAATAAATAAATAACATAATATGTTTTGTTTCGTCTAAAAGGAACTTGCACAATTACAGTGTTTTAAGTAATTGTATTTGTCTTAATATTTTTTACGTTTAAGCATTTTCTTGTTTTGTACCAAAAAACATAAATAGTCGTACTATTAGTGATTACAATTATTACTAAAATAATCGTGATGAATATTTTCTTCATAACTTCATCACTTATTCACCTCTATTGCACTCACTAATGGTTACATCTTTGATCATTTCAAAAAGATTTTGAGCCTACAGGTCTGTTCACCTTTTCCGTCTTATTTTGAAGAATGTATTTATTGAGAATGAACACTTATTTGGGGTCCTTGTCGATCAATGATTCCAAAGCAAGGTATTGCGGCACAATAGTCGGCTCTCGAGGGAACATCAGCGGCAGAGTGGGAAATGAATGATATAACGTGACTAAAAATGATTTATTACAAATATGTTTTTGTTCATCTATCTATGCCAGCGATGCATATTTGCAGGCAGATCAATGAAATGCTCTTCCGTTAGATGGAAGAAATGACAATATGCTTATATATCCACCTTTTGTCATTTTTACAACATAATGAGCCATTACTGTCTGCGAGTATATATATCATCATTATTTCTGTATTGATACTGCACAAAATGGGTGCCCTGGCTCAATAATTACGATAGACCACCATCTCCCATCTACAGCCTACCTTTTACAGCAAATGGGTTACCGTATCAAGATTCCTCCATTGTTGTAAACGTTTGACTATCTTGATATGAAGACTCAGATGATAAAGAGTGACTGCGACATTTTGGTTTACCAGTCACATAACGGGGGTCCGTATGTCCGTCCAGTACAGTTTCTACATCATCTGAAAAAAAATAAAAATAAAAGAAGACATGAAGATCGTGAACAGTAAGATTCATCCACCCAAATGTGTTTTGTTATTATCGTGCGTGTTATGATTTCCTACCAGCTACTACGACCTCTTCAATCGATGATAGTCCTGTCATGGGGGAAAAATAAAAAATCAGTTCCACCACATATTTTCCTATAAATTCGACTTTATTTTCTTACTGACCTGACCATGTCCGGGTAGGCTCATAACAGAGAAGGCTTCTCCCTTTAAGCATTCAATTAATAATGAAACTCGTGTTACTTTAAGTACATGAATTCAAAATAGTGCCAGAAGAAGTGACCTTTTCGAAAGCTAATCGTGGTGTCATTGGTTCCATCTAATCAACATCAGATTGTCTCATTTGATACTTGGTGTGACATGAAAAATATTTATTTAAAATATTTAACTCTAACCCTAAATAAAACCCTCATTTAAAACCCCAACTCTAGTTTTAAACCCAATTTTCAAACCCTAACCCTACTTTAAATCCATACTTTGAAAGCCTAACCCTACTTTGATACCTTACTCCAAAACACTAACCTGTTTAAAACCGTAATCTGAAAACCTAAACCTAGTTCAAAATCTTTATTTGAAACCATAACCACCGTTTAAAACCCCACCCCTAGTATAAAACCTGACTTTGAAACCCTAACCCTAATTTAAAAAGTTCAAAATCCCAAATTTATTACCCTACTTTGGAATCTTAACCCTTGTTTAAAACCTTAATGTAAAACCTTAACCCTCGTTCAAAACACTAATTTGAAACCCTAAGTCTATCTTAAAACCCTAATTAGAAATCATAACGACCCTAACCCCCCTAACCTAACCCTCTTTTGGAACTCTAGTTTAAAACCCTAATTATTTGATGGATGTAGTTAAAAAGGACACGAAGCTGCATCCTCTGTGAGAACAGAGGATGCAGAGGACAGGGTTAGATGCAGGCAAGAAGAAAAAGAAGAAGCCTTTCTCATGCCCTACTTTAAAACCGTAAACCAAATTCAAAATCCCAATTTGAAACCCCTAACCCAGGGGGTGTCCAAATCCGGTCCGTGATGACCACTAGCCTGCATCTTTTAGATGTTTCCTTCCTCCCAACACACCGATTTAAAATGATCAGGATCATTATCAAGCTTCTGCAGAGCTTGCTGATCAGTGGAATCAGGTGTGTTAAAGGAGAGACCCCTGCCTAGGTTTCATGCCCCTTAATAAACAATCATTGTCGAGGTTGGAAAGAAGGGATGTGGATGGAATATTTTTCTGGTTGACATGTCTAGTCACTTTTTCTTCCTATTTAAATTGCCCCCCCCCCCCTCCTGAGGTGGATGCCCGGGCCCCCGCCCCTTTGGCCCCCGCCCCTTTGGCCCCCCCACTATGCACGTCACTGCCCAACAGCAAAAATATTCCTTGCTTTTGCTTGAAACAGACATTTTTACTACATCAGGAACAAGTACACATTTCAGGAGTACATAATATACAATTTTTTCCTTTCACCTTTTAACTGCTGCTCAGTGAAGCCATCACCAAGAGGATGCACTTTCTCTGATGGGCAGAACATATGTGCAGGTAAATTCTAATCATTTGGACACTTTGGATGGTTTGTGTGCATTAGACTGTGTGTGTGTGTGTGTGTGTGTCTTACTGCAGCAGTGTCGACTCCGCTTTATTTGTCTGAGGAAAGCCAAGGTCAAAGTCAGCAATACCACACACAAGAGAACCAGCCAGAGGATCCTGAACACACCACCCCACTCATCTGGACAGGAGAAGACACAACACTCAATATTAACGATTTGCCGGCAGACTCAACATTCGATACTTTTGCATAATCTAATAGGAGCCAGTGCAAGAGTTTTTTTTTAATTGTTTTTTTTAATCTGCCTTTGATAAGATAATACTGCCCCATATTATTGTTTAGTACAGTTAGACGATACCTGTTGGTCATAAATTCCCACACAAACCTTGTTCTTGTGTCTTTAGAAACTTTTTGTTTTCTGCGGCAGAAGAAAGGGTGTGATTGTTCAGTCTCAGCAGACAAGCGATGTGATTGGATGTCTCTGAAGTGGGTGGGGCTAGCACACAGCAATAAGAGGCCACACTGTGACCTCCATCTTCCGTTTCCTCCTCAGGTGGCTGAAGGTGCAGGGAGCTGGAATTACTGTGGCCATATAAGGTGAGCTTCAGGAAGTTAGCATCTCCGAGTTGAAGCTTCACTGACATTTCAATGTCAACCTTTGCAACTGGAAATGGAAAAATGTATCAAATGATTATTGGATGGGGGAAAAATGCTAGCCCTTTTATAACATTCATTAATTAATAAAAAAAATTGTTTATACAAAAACAGGTAGCTGTTGTATGTAAAGTATAATCCATCAAGACTGATTTTTTTTCAAAATGAAAATAATTACTTCAGTCAAAAAAGGTTGTGTTTATTTTATGTACTTCGGCGGTTCGATCTACAGAAGCTAGCTCTTGGGACATGGAATGTCACCTCAGGCGGGGAAGGAGCCCGAGCTGGTGTGTGGGGCAGAGAAATTCCGATTACAAATAGTCAGACTCTCCTCCACACTCTCCAGCTTGGGTTCTGGTACCAATCCTCTCGAGAGGGGTTGGGCTCTCTTCCACTCTGGAGTTGCCCACGGTGAGAAGCGCAGAGCAGGTGTGGGCATACTTGGTGGTGGTGGTCTCCCTTTTTAGGAAGGGGGACCGGAGGGTGTGCTCCAACTATAGAAGGATCACACTCTTCAGCCTCCCTGGTAAGGTCTATTCAGGGGTGCTGGAGAGGAGGGTCCGTCGGGAAGTCGAATCTCGGATTCAGGAGGAGCAGTTTTCGTTCCGGTCGTGGAACAGTGGACCAGCTCTACACCCTTGGCAGGGTCCTCCAGGGTGCATGGGAGTTCGCCCCAACCAGTCTATACGTGTTTTGTGGATTTGGAGAACGCGTTCGACCGCGTCCCTCGGGGAGTCCTCTCACTGGAGCGGTTCGCAGCCGAGTGTGAAGCGGTTGGGATGAAGATCAGCACCTCTAAATCCGAGACCGTGGTCCTCAGTCGGAAATGAGTGGCGTGCCCTCTCCGGTTCGGGGATGAGATCCTGCTCCAAGTGGAGGATTTCAAGGATCTTGGGGTCTTGCTCACGAGTGATTGTAGGCTGGAGCGGGAGGTCGACAGGCGGCTTGGTGCGGCGTCTGCAGTGATGCATATCGACCTTTGTGATGAAGGAGCTGAGCCAAAAGGCAAAGATCTGGATTTACCGGTCGATCTATGTTCCTACCCTCACCAGTGGTCACGAGCTATGGGTCGTGACAGAAAGAACAAGATCCCGGATACAAGCGGCCGAAAAGAGGGCGTCCGGGCTCTCCATTAGAGATGGGGTGAGAAGCTCGGTGATCCGGGAGGGACTCCGGGTCGAGCCGCTACTCCTCCACATTGAGAGGAGCCAGTTGAGGTGGCTCGGGCATCTGGTTCGGATGCCTCCTGGACGCTTCCCTGGAGAGGTGTTCCGGGCATGTCCCACCAGCGGGAGGCCCCGGGGACGACCCAGGACACGCTGGAGAGACTATGTCTCTCGGCTGGCCTTGGAGCGCCTTGGGATCCCGCCGAAGGAGCTGGTTGAAGTGGCTGGGGTGAGGGAAGTCTGTGTTTCCCTCCTAAAGCTGCTGCCCGTGCGACCCGACCCCGGATAAGTGCTAGTAAATGGATGGATGGATAAAAAAAAGAAACTTTATTTTTAAACATCGCAGTTAAAAATGTACTTCCAATTAAAATGTTGCCAAAACTGACTGTCAATTTTGTTAAGCGAGGTTCTCGGCATTCGTTGAATGTAACTAATAAAGTAACTTGTATACTAATTAACTTTTTAAAGTCAAGTAATCAATGAAGAAGCTAACTTACTTTTTCAAGCTAACTGTGCCAACACTGTATTGAGATAGATGAGAAAGGCAATGACAGTTTACTGGATTGTCGAGTTAATCTACCTTGTATGAGGGGAGAGTTCTCTGAAAACAGTTGGGTCAAAAATAACCCAAAGTGGGTCAAGAATGGACCGACCCAACTTTTTCAGTTACTTAACCCAAAAAGTTGGGTCAAATTAAATGAATAACCCACAAAGCAACCTAATTATATGGGTTGTTTTGTGGGTTATTTGTTTGACCCAACTTTTTGGGTACATTGAATAACCCAAATAGTTAAGACAATCCCTTTTTTGACCCAACTTGGATTATTTTTAACCCAGTTGTTTTTAGAGTGTATTTCAAAGATTATTTCAAACCGCAGACAATCTTAAGACTAAACATCATCACTGGTACCTGAAGGTGAGTTGTTACTATGTAATTCCGCCGCACTCCCTTGTGTTTCACACGTGTACCAACTTGAGTGCGGGTCTTCACTCCTCGCATCGTCTAATGCTGGGCTCTTGTCGGCTTCCCTCTCGTCACACATCTCACGCCATTCCTCGCCTCCTGGGATGGGAGGAGGGTCACATGACGTCTTTCTTCTCACCTCGGCATCTGCACTCCGCCAGTTCTCCCTCTTCCTCGGTCGCTTGCCCCGTTCACACGGCAAACAGACCAGGTTGACTTTTGACACTGAAAGGAGCGTACCATCCAGATATTAGAGCAGTTATTTGAACGTGTGGGAAGTGGTGGAAAAAAGACGCTGGAGTAAACACATCGAAGTGGGGGTAAGAAAGAAAAAGAAGTGAGGAAACCACTGGCTGTGAGCATGTGGCAAAGAGCCAAGAGAGGAAATTGTGTTTTCAAAGTGACATAAGCGGAACTCATTTACTACTACACCAGTGGCTGAGTGGAGCTCGGGCATGAAGACCCGACGACAAGTTAGCTCAGTCCATTGCATTAACATAATAAAACTTAAATTAATCCTACACAGGCCAAATTTTGAATGATCGTATGTTTTTCATGTCATTTCTCAATACGTGTTTATCTATTGTTCTGAATGTAAAATATTCTAGGTTTTTCTGAAGTAACCAAAAACATTTTAAATGTTGATTTATTTGAGAAAACAAATAAACATTTGGGGAAGGCTTTACAGATTACGATGTGAGTGAAAGCATTCAAATGCCCAAGCAACAGGTCACAAACTCAGAAGTACTTCCTGTGAAAGGCCTTAAAACTAAATGAAAAATAAACACACATTTAACCTCTCACCTCTGCGTGAAGTGAAAATATCTGGGAGGCAGATGATGACAATGAAGATCACGAGGACGAGAAGCTTTGTCACGATTGACCTTGTCATGTTCGCGCGCAGACGCGCGCACTCTCTAAGCGTAACTTTGAACTTGAGCGATCGGCCTCCCTCTTCTGTTTTAAAAACGTCCGGCCCTCTTCGTTCATCTCTTTTGCTGCAGGCCAAGCCTTCAAAGGAAAAGCTCACGGTTCGTTGAGGACGAGGCAGGCGATGAAGCAACGGGGCCATCCAGCCGCACACACACAGCACGTTGCTGCGGCTCGACGCTTCTCTTCCGCTCGTGCTTCCTGTCGTGTTCACGCCGAGGTTGACAAATGGATCTATTGGCTGCATGTGAGTCGAAATGTCAAATGTCTGATTGAGTGTGTGATGGCAGCCTGTGATATATATATACTCAGGGTGCAATGGCACGCACTCTCCAGTAGGTGATGTATATAGTGAACGTGTTTTTAGAGTGTCCTGTTAGTGTCGTAAAATAAATCAAGCATGCCCGCAATTTGAGACGTTAAGTTATATTTACTGTCTGTCCTGTTTTTTTTTTAACAAGCTATATGTGTTAACAACATTAAGTACTTGGCAGAAACATAATTTTACACGATTTTTTTTCTTACAAAAATGGTTTGATCCAACCGATCCCTCCCGCCTCATCTCACTTGAGGCAGCCAAACACACCTGTGCGCAGTCTTACAGTCAAAGGGAGTAGTTTGAGTAGCTCTACCTTACTTAAATCAGGAAGAGCTAAATTTTTAGAGTTCTGCCACTCAATATCAACACTATCATTACTAGAGCTCATTTCTGCTGCATTTAAACATTACAGGTCAGTGCTAATAAAAAAAATAATGTAAAAACAAAAGTGTAAAAAATTAACCTGTGCTAAAATTACAGTTTACACACTAAAATGAACATTTTCACACAATTGCTGATGTTTACACACAAGGAGCAAAACACACCAGAGTTGCACAACAATAGGCACAGACTCAGCTTCACACTTTTTGCAAAACATTACACGCCGTGATTTGCACATGCACACTACACACCTCTACACACGTTTTCATACTTTAGACACAGATAAGGATTGTGAAGTTACTTCCTAGTCATTACAAAGCACTGGCTTGCCAATGACCACACCAATAAACACGTTGGATAATCACATCCACTAAGTGTGGAAGCGCACATGTGCTTAATTGGAAATACATTGTGCAGTCATTTTTATTTGTCTAACAGTAGAAAGAAAAACTATTTTGTTCTGATTTGTATTTTGAGTGTTATGTTACTGGAGCTGAGTATGGTAAGAAATACATATTTTCCGTCTGCAATTTGTGTAATTTGTAGTCCTTTGGCAACACGTTCCATGTCGAAGTTTTTTTTTTTCTCCCCCAAATGCGGGCAAATGGAACGGCTAGCAACAAAATGTCATTTGAACGCAAACTGTAAGGCTTCTCTGTTTGATGAAGTTGCAAATGTAAAAGAGCAGCAGTCCCTAGTGGATAAAGATGTCATCTGTGTGCCAACCTCTTGGTAGCCATTGGAGACCATCCCACTCAAGATTATAGTTCACAATGATGGCTCAAGGCCCTACATTTACCGATAAACCTCAGAAGCATGGAAGTCAATCTTTGTCAGACATTGAGCTGAAGTATTCATATAAAACAAGTCTCCATAATCTAAGATGGATACAAAAAAGTTTTAAATAAGCATTTTTTTAATCTTAAAAGAAAGACAACATTTATTTTTGAAAAAAAAGAAAAGTTTGTGGGGTTGTTGTTTTTAGGTTTGTGTGTGAATCTTGACATATATGTCAGAAAACAACAACAATATGTGGAATACTATTACAGAATTGCTAAATAGCCTACTTGATCAAATATTCGGGAATAAATACGATACATTATGATATTCTGTGGCTATAAAAATTTGACAAACAAATTTCCTGGTCTTGTCATTTGATTTAAGTCATGAATTTGAGAAATGACGAATCAGGGATAAATATCAGGAAATGAAAGTGTGTTTTTTTTATGAGAAAAGGAGGAGGGGTTAAGGGAGAAAGCAGAGCACAAAAATGTAGTGCTGTGTAAGCAGTAAGGCGTTGCCATGAAAGCTTTATGAATCATTATGTGGATATTACAAGGTTCCACATGGAGATGAGGTGCTTTTCATAGGTGAAAAAGCTTGCCCTCCTCCATCTTATGTTAATTTTGGTCGCTTTCAGTCTGTGTGGAGAAAGACATCCTTGCATTGTAGCTCGGAATCTTTTTTTTTTTGTGTATTTCTCTATGGATCCTCCTCGTCTACTGTCACTCAAGGTTTTTCAAGGTCACATCTTTGCTGACTAAAGTTTCTTAGCAGAGAGCTGCATCCCTTGTGAGTCCCTTACTGGCTCTCTCCTCTAATGTCGGTGACCTTCTACGCAGGGTGTGAAAATGCCACGTCAATAAAATCTTTTTAACGTAGGGAAAAAAAATCAATGAGCTCCAAGTGCACCTCACAGTGCACACCTTCACTCTCTAAATTTAACTGTATGAAAATCCCTATGCTCATCGAGGTACTTGAGAATATCTAGCTGCGTTTTTATGACTCAACATGAACATTTACACTTAAAAGGGCTTTATTGGTCTCAACGTGCGCCATCAAATTTTACAGGCCTCTTGGGAAAAATACATTTTTTGCAATGCAGAGCTTGCAGTGAAACCGGATCATTAACACAATCAAAACACAAACCAACAAGCTCAACAAGGCATCACAAATAGCTGATGGCCAAATGATAAGACAGACGGATGGACGGATAGAATGGAATGGATTAATTCAATGTTAATTACAACGGGGAAAATAGTTTATAAATATGACAAAAAAACTTTCTAAAGAGTCTGACTGAAATGTTTTTTTTTATTATTATTAAAAAGGAAGTCAACCTTAAACATTTCTTGACAATTATATGTTATATATGACCTCACTAGTCTAAACGGGACATTCTGATTAATATTACATTAATGGACTATGAGCTAAGTAGCAAAATTCAGCCGTTTTTATACATGTCAGGGGTTGGCCATTTTGCCACTTGCTGTCGACTGAAGATGACATCAATGTTGCGCAGGGCTCAGGTAACAACCAATCACAGCTCAGCTTCAGAAAACAGGTGAGCGGTGATTGGTTGTTGACTGAGCCTTGAGCAACTGTGATGTCATCTTCAGTCGACAGCAAGTGGCAAAATGGCTGCCTCCTGAGATGGAATAAAAACGGCTGGATTTTGCTGCTTAACTCATATTTCACCAACACAATATTAACCAGAATACCATATTTAGATGAGTGGTGCTGCATAGAACATATAGTTGTCCCAATTTTTTTTTTTTTTGGGGTGGGGGGGGGTTGACTTCCCCTTTAAGTTAAAAATGATGACAATAATCAACAATGGGTGTCATCACAGAAAGTGTGTGCGCGTGTGCATGAGTGCTATATATAGAGCCTTTCAAGAGGTACTGTAAAAGCCTGATGAAAGATGAGCCCAGCATTTCTGGGTCATATAACTGGTGTGATGCGTCTAGACTACTTTTATCCCAATCCCATCAGTGACAATAAAACTCGCTGATGTTTGTGGGGGAAGGAAACGTCGTTTTTATTTCTGGATAATGTTATTCATGTTCTTGCTGGAAAAGCAAGCACATCTAGCTGGTAGGTTTATGAGAAATGTTGTACAATACACAGCAAGCAAGTTTATTCCATCAACTCTCATCCGTTGATTGAATTCGTTCTGTCACTCTGCCAGGAAACAAGGTGAAAGCTAAAAGCTCCCTGAGTCGCGAGCCGATGTCATTGAAATGACCCCCTCCAGTAATTATCCCACATAGTGCTTTGCTGATTAATGCTGAGTCACTCACTATCTCTCGCTAAGCTAACAATATGCTCATTTCTATTCTCAACATGTTTCATCTGCTTGATTCTTTTATCTCGCACTTAGCCGCAAACTGCCTTTTGGTGATTAGAGGCCAGATTGCCCATTTTACACCCGTCATGATAGCTGCCTGAGCGCAATGATTATTTTTCTTTATAAGCGCGATAAAAGAAACCGCCCGTGACTTTCTCACTCACTTTTTAGCTTGTCTGCATGTGCATTCCAAGGGTCAATTTGACTTGAATTTATCGTGCTTTATCACGGCGTGTCAGACATGTATTAACATTTGAAGTCGTTATTCCCGTGTCCTAATGGCAGTAATAACATTGCAAACAATTTTAAAGGTGACATAAATAATTAATTTGATAACGTTATTACATATAACATTATTTTTCATGTACAATTAATACCTTTAAAAAGACACATTTTTCCACTTGCTGTCGACTGAAGATGACATCACCTGTGCAGAGGAAATCGGTAACAACCAATCACGGCTCACCTATTTTCTGGGTTTGGTCAGCAAACTGAGCCATGATTGGTCGTTGCCTGTTTCCTCATACTGCATTGGAGGAAAGTGGGAAGTCTGACTTTTCCGACTTGAAAACAGGAAGTATGTTCGGGAACGCCCTTTTTAACTGAAATAAGAATACATAAGATAAATACATAAATGAAGCAAAATTGCGAGAAGGCAAGTTTGCTAGAGGTCAAAATGTGTTTTGAAGGCAAAAAGTGTTTTGAAGACAAAAAATAATAATCACCATCTGCCATTTTGGTTGTTTACTTTCGCCTGGAACGCTCTCAGGTTGGAAGTGGGAAAAGCCAACTGGGGTAAGTCCGACTTCCGACCTTCCTTGAAGGCAGCATCAGCACAGGTGATGCCATCTTCAGTCGGCAGCAAGTGGAAATTTTTCTTTATAAAGGTATTGATTGTTCATGAAAAGCAATGAAGTTATCACATTAATTATAGACAAAATATTATTTTCTTACCGTTGCAAATGTCTCAATGAAGTATCCCTTCAAACCATCACATAATTATATTACCAGATTGTGCTGCCGGTTCGTATTTAACACCCGGGGGGGAAGTTGAACATTTACATCACTTTTGAAAGTTTTCATTTATTACACAATAATATTGCTGTAATGTTGTTTCATGAGTAATATTAGTCACGGAATTAGAGGCAGTTTAGCAGTTATAAGAGTTGTGTTTAAATAACGTTCAACTTAAAAAGTAGCATTGTTCAGCACACTACAAAATGTAAGTTTTGATGGCAAGCAAGAAAAAGAGATCATTTTCAAATAAAAAAAAAAAAAAACGTCAAACTATGGCCCAAAAAATGAAGTAACCATTCCATCCAATAACTAGTATGTCGCTACATACTTAAGTTTAGTCCTCAGAAATACTGTTAGCATGGGGCTAAAAAAATACATAAATTGCCATTTCAATGCTACAATGTGATAAATAATATTTTTTTGGTCCCCTGTCAGCCAAAGGCCCTTAAAGTCGTCTCTTTTCACCTCCTTGCGGCACAACAAAAATCCTCTCATACATTGACATTGTATTTTAGGAGCCCAATTTAAGCTCATCCTCTACTGCCATCCATATCTGAACGTGTTTTGCTCTCTCCTTTTCTGTTAGGTTCATGGTGAGGGTCCACGGGGGGGGGGAGGGAAGGTGATTTTCCTCAGGCCAAACAATAGACAAGCTTGTGGATGTCGCCTGCTCAGAAATCTGCATCCACACGTTAAAACTTATTCTCAGGCACTATGTGCTCATTTTGCTGCAGGAATAGAAGAAACTGTGGTTGGGTCGTGCATATGAGGGGCATTTACAGCAAGAATACACTCGTAGTAGAATATGGACACTTTTCACTTTTCAATACTGCCCGATGTTATAATCTTCTGATTCACTTTCTCTGGTTTTGACAGTTGACAGGGAACCGTTTAGAGTCTTTAGACCAGTGTTTGACCTCGAAAAATTTATCGCAGTGTGGTGGAGCTGTCAGCGATGGCCCCTATCTCGCTCTCATTTTCATGGGAGCGATGGGCTGCCTGTGATTGGTTTGCTGCTTCGGGGGAAGATTAAATTATTAAGGCCTGCTCTTTATTTGGCTGTGGATGCTTCCTCTCATTTTCCATCTCTTCCTCAGTTGCTCAAGTCTCGTGTTTTCCACTTCTTCTCTCTCGGCCCATTTACGGAAAGAGGGAACGGGAAAAGAGGGCACTGCAGCAGTATGGGGGGAAAAAACAGGGAAATGACACAGATAGAATAGTTGGGGGTTTTCAGCTGGGGGAATTGGGAGAAGATATGAGAACCAGTGGAAATAGATAAATGCTGATGAAATGTACTGTAAGCTCTTTGCGAACCGTGTGCGTCTGCATCTGTCCATCCATCTGTGTGTGTGTGTGTGGGGGGTGTGTGTGTGTGTGTGTGTGTGTGTGTGTGTGTGTGTGTGTGTGTGTGTGTGTGTGTGTGTGTGTGTGTGTGTGTGTGTGTGTGTGAGCGTATAACCTTGCTGCATGTATGCTGTATTGCAAAGCGGGCACCAGTTGAGTGCTGCAGTCATGGGAAAGCCGTGCAGGTGCCAGATGGCTCCTGGCTAAGGACACGAATGTGAGAGAATTACTGACACAGAAAGAAAAAAAACGAGTTTTCATTGCCATTAATAATGCAGGATGTGTGTTGTGTCCTATTGTATGCAGCTGCAAACCTGATGCCTCAGCTGTTCTAAAAGACCTGCTCGCAAGTGCCTGTAAACACACGCACACACATGCTAAAGGAGGAGGGGGCGATTACGGATTGTTTGTGCAATTTATGCAAATGAGAGTTCCTTGCAGAGCAAATAGTACACTACAACTGAGTCTTGGTTTGAATGTTTGTAAACCAGTATCCGCCTTGTACTACGTCTTCATAGCCATTAAATGAGCTGCCAGGTTACATTATGTAGTTGATTTATGGCTGCTGTGCTGTTCATTAACATTGTGGTCAAGTCAGAGACGCTATATAGGCAAACCAGCCAATTGCCGAGGGCCCCGATCTGAAGGGGCCCCAAAGAGATGGCTGACATTGGCCAAGATGAACTCATTCACTGCCATAAATTCATTTTTAAAAAGATTATAAAAAATTTGGGGCAAGAGGCGATTCATTTTTTTAAATTGTAATTAATCGCATGACTTCACTAGTTAACTCACGATTAATCACAAATTTTATATCGGTTCTAAATGTACAAAAACAATTCTAGGTTTTCATACTCTTGTTAACAAAAGTTGGAAAAAAAATGTTAAACTAATAGAAATAGTTAAAATGAATTTTTGACGTCAATGGCAGTGAATGAATAAAAAAAAGAAGAAAAGATAAAAAATTTGGTGCGTCAGGCGATTAAAGTTTTTAATCGTAATTAATCGCATGACTTCACTAGTTAACTCGCGATAAATCACACATTTTATATCTGTTCTAAATGTACAATTAAAAAAATCTAGGTTTTCATACTCTTGTTAGCAAAAGTCTAAAAAAATGTAAACTAATACAAATAGTTCAAATTAATTTTTGACGTTTATAGCCGTGAATGAGTTCATGACGAAGCACTGCGACAATAACGTGTTGTTGCCGTCGTAGAGCATGCTAAAAGTAAAAACAAGATGAAAAGAAAAAATGGCATAGTAGTGAATGGGAATGTGTGTTTACATAAGCAATGTAGTGATTTTATATAAATTCTGAACTAGTAATAGTGTTGTGAAAACGACATAAAATATTTAGGCCTACTATATCGACTTATGCAAAAACAATGAAAACACTTCATCACTTCAGCTATTTATTCCATCATGTGACAGCATTGCACTTTCACCTCTGTACTTTCGGTGTCATGTTACAAAAGAGCGCCGAGAAGTGCACCAAAAATTACAATTAAGTCTGCCGCACACAAGTCGACACAACTGGACAATTACGAGAAAAACATATCAGGTCATGGTCAAGTCAAGTCAATCTTTATAGCTTATTGTTTATTTTTTTCTATTTTGCTTTTATTCCCAGATGCCACAGGAAGAATTATAGACACGAGGTGAACAGATGCGTAGAAACAACAAATGTGGTTAAATTTGGCAGTTTGCATTCTCTGCTTGCGCTCGCAGCTTTTCTTCTTCTGTTTTCCACACAGGGCCATTAAGGAACTACAGCTAGCAAGGCTGAGCAGAGCTATTATTGTGCATGTGTATGTGTGTGTGTGCGTGTGGCAGTTTACTCCATGTTTTACAGCAAAAATAAATGATCTCCCGTAGCATTAAAATCTGCAAAACCTTGTGTGTTTATGAGAGAGAGAGGGAGAGAGACTTTTTTTCCAACCTTGACTTATGTTGAATAAAATATAAATAAATAAATAAATAACAATAAAATCAAATAAAACATTTTTAATATCTGCTATAATCTGATCTGTGATCCTATTTATTTATTTATTTATCTTTCCTGAGGACCCCCCCCCCCCCCCCCGTAAATAAACAAATGGGAGGTCAACCATTAAAAACAGTTTTCACACTAATCAATTTCGTCTTTTTTTCTATTTATTCTATTGTTTTTGCAATAAAATTCCATGTTGACGTTTTCTCAACTTTCATTTTAAAATCCAACATACCCGCAGCCGTTGTTTTATAGCCGCAGCCTTTTCCGTTCTGCAGCCACAATGTCCACACAACACTTGTCTTGAATAAAACATGGGCGTGAACTCACACCCAAACTCATTTGTTCAAACCCCTGCCCCAGCTGTTGAGCCATCTCTCAGATCATGTTCACTTTCAACGATCTTCTCGCAACATTCTCAGTCACACCGACCTCTGTCGATATGGAAATAAAAGAGCGAGTCAGGAACAATGGAATGGAGAGAAGCGAGGGAGGACATTTGTGACAGAATAGAGGAGGTCAAAAGAGTGGAGACATCACAGAGATGAACATGTTCGTGATCTTAATTTATGAATATGCTGGCTAGTAGAAGGATGTGCAGCACTGTTCTTTCTCCTCCTATAGGATGACAACAATCCAAAGCTAAAACACACGCCGCGCATGCAAATGAGGTGCAGCAGCGAACACACACACACACACACACACACACACACAGAACACTGATGATGCTATCCTTGATCTGCGTTCTTTCTATATTGACCAATGTGACGGACTTTAATAGGGGAATGATCAAGTCGAGGGAGGCAGTGTGTGTTGTCTTTTTTTGTTTTTTTTATGGCGCACGCAGACTCAAACATTAATTTGCTGTTTGGTGATGAGCCACCAAATCAGTGTCATTGTATTTCACACTCCTCCATCTGTGGCTGTCAATTTGGATGGATGATGATTGTGCTCATGTGCTTTAGCTTGTCAGAGTTTCCAGGACGCGACACACCTGTCTGCATACCAATAGACATATTGTACAATCACATATTATAAGTGAGCAGTGAGTATGTGTGCGATATATTTGCAGCTTGTGGCCAAGTACGTAATGAGGGTTGGAATCACGCAATCGATATTTTTACATTATAATTGGGCAATAATCGATTATCGGAAGAGCGTCTACACGTGCACACTGACCAAACAAAAACCCATTATTTCAGCTCCTCAGTAATATTAGCCTTTCTGTGTAGAGGATCAAGAATATATGCACGTGAGTATTGTCATACACTGCAACACTGCTATTTATTAGTCTGCATATGACTTTTTGCATTCCATGACAATGTTAGCATACAGCGGCTTAAAGATGGAGAATGACCTGGTTGGAGGAGGTTGGTAACACACCAAGGAGCGAAACGACTGATGGCTTTGAATGTGAGGATTACCAAGTATGTCATTTGGCACCAGTGAGCGACAAGCTATTTCAAGATGATGCATCCACTGCATACTTCAACACAATCAATAATGATGATACATTTGCATTTTGTATGAATGTGATAATTAGTTGTGCATGCCTGGAGGTGCATTCGTACACGTTGCACATGTAGCCAGTCGTTTGTGTGTGCAAGCAGCAATGGTTGTTTTGTGTGGGAAAATTATTTGATTGTGTCACAGCATTAAGGCAAGGATGACGAGCGGGAAATGGAAGATGGGATTGAGATTGGGAAGTAGATTGTTGGCTGGGAGGCAAAAATTGGGAATAGGACAGAGAGGGAAAAATGATTGTTCTATGCTAATTGAGTGTGTTGCTTGTGTACTTCACGCACACGTGTGACTACACGTAAACGGGATGATTATCAGGTGCGAAATGTGTGAATGGGATTTCGCCGTGTCATTTTTCTAGATATGTGCGTGTACCGCACACTTAACGTGTAAATATGTTCAACTGACTTGTGAACTTGACGACAACGAAATACAGCCCAGAGACCAATAGGTGACCAATTGGGACCCGTGTTTACCTCCAAACAAAAAAAATCTGTGTGTGTGAGCGTGTGCTAGAAAGCAAATGCAAAAGGCTTATAAAGTTATCTATATAACCTAACATCGTGGCTTTTAATCTGCAACAGTGCACAACTGCTACGCCAAATGCATTTCCCTTCCTCAGGGCGCATGTGGCTATAAATATATTACAGCTCTTTTGTCAGGTTCAGACAGGAACAGGGAACGTGGCCAAATGTGACTCCTGCTGCATCTGTTTACTGGCAAAATATGCAAGCGCGGGAGTAATGTGTTTGTCTTTCCACTTGCAAGTACAGAGTCAAAGCTGTTCAACGAAGGAAATGGCAGAGCGCCGCTGAAAAGATGTTTGGACCAACCCGCTCTGTTCGGTTTTCGTACATGATTCCACATTTTCGTCGGGGAGTGGAACACTTTGGTGCTGCCGTCTGTTTTTAGTAAGGAAATGGCAACAAAACTTCATATCCATCTATTTTTTCCAGAAATGTGCCCTTTTAAAATATTCATTTTTAAACATTTATTTTGCTTATTATTAGAAAATGTCAGCCCGCAGCTCATGTTAATCTTTGTCATTGAAATCATTTGAGAGTTGCTCCCTTATGGAATGCGACAGTGTGGAAATGGAACTGCCAATGTGGCGTAAACAGTTTTGTCTGTCGTTCAAACGTAATTACAAAAAAATATTATTTTTTAAATTGTTCGAATGTTTTGATAAAGTATTTTGAATGGACTACAAAGTCGTTCAAACATATTGATTTAATATAGGCTAAAAACATAGCATTTATTTCCCATAATGCTCTGGTGTATTTTCTCATAACGCCACTATTGCGCATTATGGGCAAAAAAGTCAAATTTTTAGCATCGAGCCTACGATTTACCAATACGTGCGAACGCCTTTACTTATACGCTCAAACAAACTGTTTAATCCACATTAGCAGTTCCACGCTTGCATAAGCCTTACGGAGCTGGGCAAAACCGTCATTATATCGTCCCGTCATTGACGGATGCCCACCTTTTTTTGCGACGGCTTCCGCATTTTTGGCGAGTGCTTTATGATGCAAAGCCTCGGAAAAATACTCGGACTGAAGTCTGTCGATTCGGGTCAGTGCAGACGGACATTTTAAAGGAGACGTGCGGTGGATTTTATCATATTTCAGTCATAAATATGACAACAGCGGGCGTCAAACCCTCTGAATCATAGTCGAAATCGATTCATTTAACACATTATTATTATTATCACCATTAATATAATTTTTTTTTAATGAACCTACAGCAGCTCAGAAGGGTCATCACACGGAAAAAACAGTGGTGGACATATTTATCTCAGCTGCTTGAGTTATTGATTTTGCCCAAGTGCATCACTTCCTTCCTGTTGATGAAAATGCATCTAGAACGATACCATACATCCTGTGGTCATCCTGTGGTCACGGCAAAATGCGAGGGTTCCGCGCGGCTGATGTGCTGAATGCCTCGGGCATCTGGAAGAGATGGTTTCCCACTGGGACCACTCCCACTGATGTAATGGGTGGTGTAGAGCAGTGGTTTGTGAAGGAGAGAGGAGGCGGGTATATACGTAACCATGCAAGGTCGAACTCATTTCATTTTTAGTAGACGCAGCGTTTGTGGTGAGTGACTTTAAAAACATGCAAGCCTCCTTTGTAATACTGTACTTTGTATGTCAGGAGTCAATAGAGCCACTGAAGCGTAAAAGACGAGCATCTTCACTCTGAGCTCAATCTCACGCTCTTTCGGGAAGTTGCCACCCCTGGGAGGAAACTCAATTTCACCAGTTTCATCAATGATTTCATTCTTTTGGACTGCAAATGACCCACGCAGTGTCTCAAGTACTCTTTCTGTCTGCACCATTAGTGAAATGTTCTAGTATCCTAAGTGAACTAAAATCGCAAGGCCCATTCAGTTCAACTAAATCAGGAAAAAGGCACTTCGAGTCGAGCTATCTTTTTTTTTTAATGGCCAATTTGGAAGAGTAACACAGTAAAACACTCCTGCACTTAGAAGTAGACTTGTACAAGTATGTCGTCAATGTAATACAAGACTTGTTCACATCAATGCTCAGTCAGTATTGGGTAACGTTTGACAGCTATAAATTCAACATTTATATTAATATTGTGGTTAGAACTGCACCACGCTATTCTGGTAGAACGGTAGACTTACATCCCGGACTGGTCGCCAATCCAAAAAAAAGTGTCACTCTCGACCTGCCCTTGTAATCAAACCAGTGTTCATTGATATTTTCCTTCAGCATACATTTGAACTTTTATACAGAAAATTATAACACACCTATTTGTAACTGTAGTTTAACACGCAAGACACATTTAATACAACGGCGTCTTCATTGTTTTAATGAAACATGTTGAACTGACAATAATATAACTTAGTTTTCACCTAAATAATTGCTTGAGATTAATTTTACAGCTGCACAGTGAATGTAAACATGTTTGACATTAAATAAAGTTAACATTAAATAAAGTGCAGTGAACACTGAACAGTTTCTGTCTGGTTCTTTTCTCCCACCCGCGTTTCATTCCTTCTGTTAATTTTCATTTTTTCAGTTTTCATTTTCGTCATTGACGAAACTGTCAGTCAATTTTAATATATATATATATATATATATATATATATATATATATATATATATATATATATATATATATTTAGTTATCGTTATCGTCTCAATAAATGGCTCCGATTTTAGTTTTCGTTTGATTTTCGTCTGAAAAAAAAATTCAGTGACGAAAGTTTTTCCTCTACGAAATGATCACTGGATCAAACATTTTAGTGGCTAATAGTGGTAAATAAACAAATCAAAACCTGTATCTCATCTAAAGCATGCTTTAATATATATGTGTACGGTCAGAATTGTTGATGTAGCTCTTAATGTTGTGGCTGATAAGTAAAGGACGCCAACATGATTAATTACGAGCCATAAACAGCAGTGAAGAAAGAAATAGATTCCCACAGTCTGTGTTTTCAACTATAATGAATTCAAGTGTACAGTTTTCAAACAAGTTCACCATGTCTGTTTAAACGTCTCTGTCATCTCTTGGTCAATGATTGCTAAATGGTCATCCAATTTTACCTTAAATGATGCTAGGGACATATAACGACAGGCCGAATTCAACGCTCTTCCACGACCACCACACGGATCATCATTATTTATAATCAAGGTCAGGAAACAGAGAGTGATCTCAATTTACAAAAGAAAACACGTCATTATTTTGCATTGAAGCAATTGTTTGTGGGTTTGTGCATGAGATGCTTGGCACCGACTCTGTAGAACCCCCCCCTCCCCCCGCGATTTTTCTCTCTCTCTCTCTCCGCTGATCGCGGTGCTCCTCAGTCCAGGAGCATTTAACGTTAGCGAGGAGCACGAGCCTCTCGCCAGAGCTCAGCTGTTAACCGCAGAGCGGCAGGCAGGGCCATTTCCTCCGCCTCGCGTCCTGGTCTGCTATGTCTAGTGGCAGCTCGAACTCTTCCTCGCGGAAGGAGTTTGATCATGTCAAGCAGATCCTCAGGATCCGATGGAGGTGGTTCGGTCACCCCGCGGTGCCTCCGCCTCACTCCCCGCCGCTAAGAGACTATTTAGCCGGGAGGAGAACGGGCGGCCGCTCCTCCCCCTCCTCAGAGGGACCTTCTTCATTTAGCGCAGGCGGCTCGACTTCAGCCGGCGTCGGTAGTAGTCACGGCGGGCTTGTGACCAGCGGCAGCGCTGGCTCGAACCTTTGCAACAGCAGAAAGTTTGTTGATTCGGTGGGGAGTCGGGGCGGCTCGGTTGGAGCTGGGGCGACCGGGAACTCCTGCTGTCGCTCGGCGAGCCAACCAGAGTGCAGTAGCTCCCCCGCAGCGTGGGCTTCTCCGCCGCCACGTCGCCGTTCTCGCCCGGTGTCGAACATGGAGCCCTCCGGCGAGGCCCCGGTGCTGCAGCTGGGAGTCGAGACCTCCGCTCGTGGAGGCGTCGACGGGGAGGCGGCGGCTGCCAGCACCGAGGACAACAACAATCACCCGGATACTGACTCCAGCTCTTGCAGGTAGGACTGGAGGCAGTGTTTTTATCTGAAACGTGTACGACAAGTGACTTCTCACTTTTTTTTTTTTTTGGGTGAGGCAAAAGTTGTGATGAGTCATTCTGTAATCTGCTAATGTAGTTGCATTTCATCGTCACTGAGAACAGGTGAGTCTGCCTTGTAAAAAAGAAAAAAGAAAAAAGGACGAACTGAGCCAGTTGGGGACATGATGCAGTGGACGGTGGAGGACCACTCAATAAACATTGACTGAAGATGGAGCACCTTTACACCGCTTGTGGACCACACTTGCCTCCTGTCAACCTCCCTACTGATGAGGCGTCTTATCCAGACCTTGTTTGGACACATCCAATTTGAAAATGAATTGCAATAATGATATGTGGTTTCAAGGACATAATTTCCTCCTCAATAACCGGTCTATTAACACAAAAAGATGATGTTTGTATGATGCATTCGTGTGGCCGTCCATCTATGTAGCAACAAAATTATTTCAAACTCATCTTTAGCCAAATCAGATGTATACCTTTTTATTGATTGATTGGATGAATATAATCTAAGGGAGTGTGTGCGTCAGCCTGTGCTTCCAAGACACATTACAAAATAGAGTAATCCTTATGACTGACTGTGAGACACACATTCTGCTTCAAGCTCTGTTTTCATGTATACTCAAACATTCATGTTGTTGTTGTTTTTTTAAATCAAAAATATGATAGCTACATATACTGTTTTAATGCAATCAGGTCACAGCGGAGAGAAAAAGAAATCAGGATTGTGAACGTGAATCGAGGTTGTGTGGGTATTGTGCTGGCGTATATAGCCTTGTTCCTGCACATGTGGTTGCCATACCAACACAGAGAGGTGTTCCTCCATGTGATGCAGCATATAATGCCTGGATAGCTCCGAGTGCAAGGAGGTATAATAGGTATTACCGTATGGACTATATATATGTGTCAGTCATTTCCTGAGAACGATAGAGTACAAGGCTCACCAGGCTTAAAAGGTATCGTCGCAAGGATGTGTGTTTGAATTCCGTGGCACAAAAACAGTCGTGTGGGTAGTGTACTGTGTATGTACTTGTACTTGCTGGTATCATGTTGTGGAATGGTTAGGATTTGCCACAGACACTCTCCCTCACTGAGTGCCTGCCAGGCTCAATTAAGGGCGACTGGAAGGCAGCCTTTGCCCACTTCAAAGCATCTCCTGGGGCAGTATTTAGCCCCACCATCTGTCTGGAGACACACACACACGCACGCACATGCACGCACCAGATCGCTAGGTTTGGTCTCCCCATGAGGTTTAGCCTGGAAATGGGAGCGAGAAGAAGACACATTTGCAGATGATGTGAAAATGCGCTGAAATGGAGATAAGCTAAAAGATGGGAGAGCAAGCACACCAGATGCTAGCATTGTCTGCGTTTGGAAGTCCCCCTCAAAAGAGTTCAATGAGAGCAGTGAGGCTGAAACAAAGCAGTAAAGTTCAAGTGATTCCCTGAAAGCTGCTGTAAAAGTTCACTGATGTGAGCGTGACTGCAGCATCGGGTGATAAATCTCTGTGGGTTAGTCGCGTTTGAATGCCGGCGGCTCTCGTGTCGAGGCATTCGTGCGCTTTGTTGTAAATGTACAAATATTGATTTTTGTCACCTTTAATAACAGGATTTAAGAGGGTACGTGATATGCAGTCGTGGTTTTATATGTTGAGTAGGACGCTCGCCACCCTAGTGAGGAGAAGTGATAGAAAAGAGTGGTTGGCGGATGGACGGACAGATTGAAGCGGCATTTGTGAAAGCATATCATGGTCAAGCATTGGTTGGTTATCGTGATGAATCGGGACAATGCGATGTCATCTTCGTGCTGGCAACTGTACGTCAAAGCAGAACGCAAAGCCCTGGAAAACATTCGCTAACAAAATTGATTTGCATGCAATCCAGTTGTAACGTCCTTTGGTTAAGGAGGGTCTCAGTTTTTGGATGGCAATTTTCCCTAAAGGCGACATCAGTTCATTTTTCATCACTTCGTGCTGTGGCCACTAAATTAAAAAGTATTTTCATCCATTTAATGCCGTCTCGGGAGCCATGATGGTTGATGATTCACCTGGTAGCTGTACGTCATTGCTTATCTGTGACCCACACGCATCTGTCTCATCACTTCAACTGGAGGTGGAACAGCCCTCGGCTTCATCATCATTTCCACTCCAGTCGACTTGCTTCCTGTCGGAAATGATATCAGGAAAGTGGGTGGAACTTAAGTAGCATACAAGCTTCTTTTTTTTTTTAGTCGGCTTAATTTTTCAAGTGGGCTAAATGTATCCTTGTTTTTACCCCTCATAAGTTGACCATTGGAGAACTTTTGTATAGCTCGAGTGTGACAAAAGACTACATAAAGGCACAGCCTCGATTTGTGAGTTTTTGTCTGTGTGTGTGCGAACTAAATGCGTCCGCAGGACGTCCAACAGCAGTGTCACGCTCTCCTCATGCGTGTCCATGGAGCCGTGTGCGTGTCCGGAGGAGGGAACGTTCACCGCACTGTCCCACGCTGACGTCACGTTCCGCAAGATGGAGGGCTACCTGAGGAGTCGGCAGTTGTGTGACGTTACGCTGGTGGCTGGAGACAGACACATACCTGCGCACAGGTAGGCTGGAAAAGGAAATGCACTGAAAGTGAACACACCACTCTTTAAAAAAAAAAAAAAAAAAAAAACTTGTCAGGAACCTCCCACCAAAATTATGATTTTGTTTTTCTAAGCCATTACATTGCCGTATCAAAGAATGCAATCAATTTAAAACGCTCTAGGTTTGGCCAATCATTTGTAAAAAAATAAATAAATAAATAACACACTGACGTGAGGGCTGACCAGATTTGGACGTCATAGGAGTTTTCCGCCCGACAGTGACGTTCACTCATCCAATCAGATTCTGACACTTTCACCGTCTCGCCGGCAGTTGGAATTGATAAAAGTGTAACTCCAATTCATGTAACCCAACTTCAGGATTGTTACGCGCTACAGTACTGTAAAAAGAAACAAAACGCTAGAGTAAGGAATGCTTGCAGTAATATATTGGGGCGACCCTGCTACTGACTGTGTTATGTGGATTCTTGCTCGAGTGCTATAAATTCAGACTGTCTGTGAGGCAGTGAATGTGTCTGAGTGTGATTTGCGATTGGATGAGTGAGTCTGGGGCTGAAGCGACTGGCAGGAGATGAAGGCTCTTGGTCGGTCGCCACTCATTCCCATTTCATCATCTTAACAAATATCAGAAGTATCTCTCGCATTGGGCACGCCCTGCAGTAGAGGGGGCGGGGTGAGCAGTAGGACCCAAACTGCTTCGTTGCTGTGACAATTGTCCTCTTCATCTTCATTTCCCAGATGGGAAAACATTTCAGAACAATTAACGATTCAATACTTTTTCACACTGTAAAAGCGGTATAGTTAATTGTAAGTTTTGTGACAGTTTGAGCTCAACGGGGAGTCTCATTGCAATTTGCGGACTGACAGTTGAACCTCTCACCTCTCCCAGGCTGGTTCTGTCATCCGTGTCCGACTACTTTGCGGCCATGTTCACCAGCGATGTGCGGGAGGCCAAACAGGATGAGGTGAAGATGGAGGGTGTTGACCCAGATGCATTGTGGATCCTGGTGCAATATGCATACACAGGTATGATGCTTTTTAGACGGCAGCCACGCCTTTTACACATTTACACGCTTTGTCCTAACTTTTGTTCTGCAAATGACCGTAAAATAGCACTAAAGTGGTCTTCTGTTGAGGACTCTCATAGTATATGTTATGTGTGAAATAGGTGTGGGGTATTTCTGTGTTTGTTGAATTGGGTTACTTTCCTTTCCTTGTTTTTCTTGTATGAAGCGCTTTGAGCTACATTCGCGAACAAAGAGCGATATATGCATTAAGTTTGATTGATTTATTGGCTGATTGTTTGATCTGATTTAAATTTCTTAACATTTCATAACACTGGACTCATGTTGCAATCAAAATGTAGCATTTAATCTCTGTAGACTTTTAAGTTCTTGAATTCTACTGAACGCAGAAAACTGAACTTCGCTACTGCCACCTGTGGCCGTAAAATGAAACTGCATTTCAAACAGAGAAATTCGAACTAGAATCCGGTCTGAAAACTATTGGTCGGAGGCTGGCAGGAATTCCCATTATGAACCGCTAATGTTTTAATCTACTAATTAAAAGATGCTTCAATCAGAAATGGTCAAATAAAAAGGCTACTGTAAAGATATTTTTGGGCAAATTGTTACAAAGTGCAGCTTTAATGTTGTTTGCTGTCAGATATAGAAATACAAAACACAAAGTAGCAAAGAGATAATAAAAACATCACTTTTTTAATTTAAATTTTTTACACAAAAACCCCTCCACATTCATTATTCATTAATTCCCTATTTCAGAATTATACATGCATATCCAATGTTATGAATGTGTGCTAAAATTAGATGAGATTGATGATGGAAATTAGCAGGACCGCGGTCCTTTAGAGTGGCGTAAAAGATTGTTTCCTCAAAATGGTCTGATACGATAAATGAAAATAGGAATATATTTAATATTTTAGGGTCACGTCGTAAAATGGTCATTTTTACTGTAACTGAATTTACTGGATTAGTTTGAGAATTTAGTATCCTGAAAGTGTCTGGAATAAATTGATGGTCCTGGGTTGATGTTCTTCACTTCTTTTTAAAACCACTCACAATCTTGTTTTGATAATAACATGCATTATTCATTTTTTGGCCATTCCACACCCCCCCACCCCCCCGATATCTGCGTCTTCAGGGCGACTGGAATTAAGGGAGGACACCATCGAGTCTTTGCTGTCGGCCTCTTGTCTGCTGCAGTTGTCTTCCGCGGTTCAGGCTTGTTGTTCCTTCCTCGTGAAGCAGCTCCACCCGTCCAATTGCCTCGGGATCGGCTCCTACGCCAACGCTCAGGGCTGCCACGACCTGCAGAGGGCCGCTCACACCTACACCATGGTGCGTGTGACCGCTACTTCACTCAGAGGAGTCAATCCAGAGTAACGAACGGAGCAAAAATGAGGGTCTGCAAGTGAAATGTAGGATCCAGAGGTGGGCAAAACCACGCCCCTGTTTTCTCTCTCGGACCCCTCCAGGAACACTTTGTGGAGGTGGTCGGGGGCCAAGAGTTCATGCTGCTTCCGGTGGACGAGATGGAGAGGCTGCTCATGTCTGACGATATCAACGTTCCGGATGAGGAGACGGTGGTGACGGCTTTGCTGACTTGGACGCATCACGACGCGGCCGCCCGGCAACGTCACCTGCCGTCGCTCCTCGCTCATGTCAGACTGCCACTGTTGCAGCCGCAGGTGGGAGACGGCGCTCGTACGTTGGATGACAACTATGCGATACATTTCATGAAAGGTGCCGGACACCTCAAATGCACAGTATGACACGGCCCAAACCGCAAGTTGCTCTAACGTGTAATCAGCGGTAAGATGGATGCCAGACAGGAAACAGCGATGCAGCAAAGTCAGCGGATAGTCAGAGATCCTTTTCATGGGAGCCTTCGCCATGTGAAAACCGACAAATAGATCGACATTGCGTGACTTCAGGACTTGTAAAAGGGCAATCAAATGTGAAATAAAGCACTCAGACATCATAAATATTCATTCATCACCCAATTAGCAGGTTGTCTAGGCCGCGCTGGATTTACTCATTAAAAGGATGCTAATTTGCTAATTTAATACAGTTGATCCCTGCTCCTCATTTACATCATCTTAAGCACACACACACACAATCTTATAGGCCAGGGGTCGGCAACCTTTACTGTCAAAAGAGCCATTTTAGGTCAAATAAGTAACACTAAAATGTGTCTGGAGCCACAAAACATTGTGATGAAGGAAACGGTGCGTTAATGTTAGTCTAATGTACTGAGGGCCCAACGGCTAATTAAAGCTGCACCAGAACACAAAAATAAAAACAGCATCCAATACTTTGACATTCATGTTCTTTCCATACATTTTTAGACCTTTCTGCCTGTCAAATTTCTTACATTTTTGACAATTTTATGGTCACATTAGGATAATTTTCGGCCTCTTCTTCCTTTTTTGGGGGCATTTTATGTTTTTTTCTGCTTTTCTTGCTACCAATTTTCTGGTATTTTTGGCAAATTTGTGGACATTTTTTGGTAGTTTTTGGACTTTTTATAGTTACTTTTTAAACATTTTATTTTCTGCCTTTTTTAAAAATAAATGTTCTTACTGTTGGGCAGTTTCATGGACATTTTATGGTAATTTTCAGCTTTTTCGCCTCATTTTTGGATACATTATGGTCAATATTTGGACATTTTTAGGTTTATTTTAAAGCTCTTTCATCAACCTTTTGTCTCTTTTTCTGACAACTTAAAACAAGAAAATGTTATCTAAAAATAAACATAAATATGTAAAATAATAATTTCTACTACTTTTTTTTTTAGGGAGCCACCGGAGAGGGACTAAAGATCCACATGTGGCTCCAGAGCCGCAGGTTGCAGACCACTGTTATAAGCATTTAGTGTCGCATCTGTTTTTTGTCTTTTATTAAATGTCAGGAAGCGTCAAGCAGGCTACAAGATGGAATTACCCTACATCAGAATTGTGCAGAAAATTTAGCATCAACTCAAACGTGTCATCATCCATCAGGATTGTGCATGTTTGTGTGTGTGTGTGTCTCTGTCCTCCTTTACGACACACACACACACACACACACACACACACACACACACACACACACACACACACACACACACACACACACAAAATGGAGGCTCACCCTAATGTCTCTCACAGAGTGTGCTCAATTGAAGGATTCTCCCGGGGGGTGTAAGCTGCTTATCCATTTTGCTTGCCTGCCGTACGCTCTGGAAATTGATTTTATTCAGTGGCCGTGTTCAGTTAATTTTGGAAGCGTCTTTCTCTTTCGCGTTGATTGCAGAGTAAGGACCCAAAAAAAAAAAAAGTGCAAAAACATTTCAGATTTTAATGTTCATTTACAACATGCTGTGTTGACCAATGTACATAATAATGTTCAATCACTAACCCCCCCCCCCCCCCCCACACACACACACACACATACACACCAAAAAAAAAGTCCTTCAGCATGTTTGTTTACTATTTGTGCTTAGTTCTTAGCAGACCTGGAGAGCAGCCCCACGCTTAGAGACAGCGTGGACTGCCAGCGGCTCCTGATGGAGGGAATGAAATACCATCTCTTGCCCCAGCGTCGACCCCTGCTTCAGAGTCCGCGCACGCGGCCCCGCAAGGCCACGGTCGGGGCCATGTTTGCTGTCGGCGGGATGGACGCCACAAAAGGTTAGCTTGATTGTTAGCAAACACAACCCAAGCGCGTCGTCACGTCAACTAATCGGCCGTCTTCCCGCAGGCGCTACTAGTATCGAGCAGTACTGTCTACGGCGGGACGCGTGGAAGCAGGTGGCGACCATGAGCGGTCGGAGGCTTCAGTTTGGCGTCGCCGTGCTGGATGGCCGCCTCTATGTGGTGGGGGGCCGAGATGGACT
This sequence comes from Leptonotus elevatus, assembly GCF_054856555.1. Taxonomy (NCBI): domain Eukaryota; kingdom Metazoa; phylum Chordata; class Actinopteri; order Syngnathiformes; family Syngnathidae; genus Leptonotus; species Leptonotus elevatus. The sequence goes on from NC_141246.1 coordinate 12,474,113, forward strand.
CAAGACCCTCAACACGGTGGAGTGTTACAACCCTCAATGCAAGACCTGGAGTATCATACCACCCATATCTACACACAGACACGGCTTGGGTAAGGAAGACAAACGACATTTATTTACGCTTAGGGCAGCCATCACCAATTTTTTTTTTTGTTTGCTTTTTTTTGGTGGCAAAAGTAATATTTTGACAGACTGCCATGAAAACGGATATAAACAAATTACTGAAAATTAGGGGTGTCAAAATGAGTGCGTTCATTTTGACTTGATTTAAAGTTCCTTTAACACCACTCTTTTTTTGTTTTTTTGTTTTTTGTTTTTTTTAACGCACAATTAATGGCCGCCCCTTATTTGAAAAGCCTGTACTGGGGGAATTCCAGTCACAAAACAGGAAACGCTCCACGTCAAAATTTAACAGTAAAAAATGTAATAATAATGCATATATTTGTAGAGGTTGGGGTCAAGTTGTATTTAACAATTTCAAAAATGTACAGAATTTGCCCAAGTTACTTCATGTTAAAGATTAGAAGAAAAATGCACTGAGCTGTCACCAACGTCTTACAAATGCAATTATGCCATCTAGTGGCAGAAAAATGACCAACACATATCAATATTACACTCGTTTTTTACAGAACAGCACATCTTTATGATTTTATCTCAATTTTATGAATTATTATAAAATTACTGTATCTGACTAAAAGATGCAGCCATATTTCTATTAGTTTAACTTTTTTCCCCACTATTATGTTAACAAGAGTATGAAAACTCCCCAAAACATATAAAAACGTTCTATTTTAAATATTGTTATGGTCCCAAAAATGTATTTATACATTTGTACACATAAAAAAAATATTTATAATTTTTTTTATACTAGAGCCTACAGAAGATTTTGATGCAGCCTCTGACCTGAAGAGGTTGCATAAAGCAATTGTAGTTATTGCACAAACGGCCAGCAGGTGGCAGCAGCGCAAAATAGATCAACCAGGGCCATGTTGAAAAAAACTCACAATTGCATACAAATTTGTGAATAATGATGAAACTTAGCTATATTCTAATGCTAATTGTTGCAAAACCAAACACGATAGAAATATACTTTTTATCCTGATGAAAGAAGAGACTTGAATCTTTCTTTTGGTGGGTTCCATGTTTTTTATAGCAATAGAACACAATATTGTGTGGGCCTTGCAAAATCAGTCAAAATCCAGTAAAACAGCCGGGAGTGAAGGGGATTGCTTCTGTGAAAATGGCTGGGAGTGAATGAGTTATTTGCGGGTTAACTATTAAAATCATGCGATTAATTATGATTAAATGCAATCGCCTGATACCCCTATTTAATAAAGTTTACAACTCATTATTATGCTGAATGTAGTTGCTGTAAATCAATGTGAAAAGGCCTGAGTTTTTTTATTAAAATTTTTAATGTTGGTAAATTGTCTTCCATTCTTGTCACAGTCAAAAGTTGCTTTGGGCTCAGCGTAGCACGTCCGCAGCCGGTGAGTCCGTGTTGCGATCAAGGGCACTCCCACAGGGTGGATTGAGACCACCATTACAATGACACGTCGAACGCCGCCGCCGCCGCCGCTGTTTCCTTTTATGAGCGCTTGTGGGAGTGTGAGGTGAAGAGGTTGAGGGCACATCTGGCAGAGCAGATGTTGTGATATCTAAATCCCATAAGTGGGGAGGTGCCAACATGCTGTAAACCGCACGCCGGTCCCGTCTGCGTTTACACAATCAAACCATGTGTGGTCCTAAACCGCTGCGGGTTTTTGAGCTTGTAAGAATGCTTTTGGCGACTTCAATCCCATACAAAAGCGCATGCGATGGGCTGTTGCAGGCGTCGCCGTCCTTGAAGGGCCCATGTACGCAGTCGGAGGACATGACGGTTGGAGCTACCTCAGCACAGTAGAAAGGTGAGCGAGCATTTTACACTCCTCGTCATGAGCTGTTGCCCTTTTGTTGCATTTTTTTTTTAAATCTCAGTGGTGCCATCAGGATACACGTTTAAGTGCTCTTTGTGAGACTTGCTGTTTTGTGTTATGAATGTATTGCTTTGTCTTTGTTACTGATTGACCTTTGACATTGTGGCGCCACACTCGAACAGAAGACAAAGAGGAAAATTGATCTCTAGCATCCTAAGCGAAGGCTAAATCAATAACAAGACATAACATAGCACGTAAGATAAGAGGACTGCACTGTTTTTGTTCTGGAATGGGAGGATACTTGCTTCAGAAAAGAGAAAATGCTAAACGAATACTTTCTCTAAGTGCACCCGCATCTTCTTATTGTTACAAAGTCACGACCCAAGTTTTAAAATAACACCTTTTTTGTTGTTATTTCAAAATAGCATGTGACATTTCTAAACGTTTGACATATTGCTAACTATGACGTCCGTTAGCCAAAGGTTGAGCTGCACTGTATTTGTTTACGGAGCAGCAAGTGACTCGAGCACAAGTGAGTAACATCTCCGGAAGCTTACCCAATATTGTGTGGGAACCTGTGACACCTCAGTCATGTTCCATAAACATCTAAATATAAGATGTCATTTATTTTTACTAGCCGCTAACAACCAGTTGATGATCTCTTCAATCTTATTTTCATGGTTTCACTGAGTCTCAAGGAAAGTTTTTTTTTTTCAGAGAGAGAGATCTCATTACTTTCTGATGAAGGCATGAAGTGGGAGATTGTTGCTCATTTTATTTCATTGTATTTATTAGGTGGGACCCTCAAGCTCGCCAGTGGAGCTTTGTTGCCAGTATGGCCACACCCAGAAGCACGGTGGGAGTGGCAGTACTCAATAGCAAGTAAGTCTTGATGTCAAATACAGTATTAGATACACTGGATTTGTTGGACTTTCAGTCTTTAGTTCAAAATGGCTGAATGCCACATTGCCACATCCACAATGGTGGAACCCTGGTCAGTTATTGCGCCTTTTGTGGTAAATCCTTGTTGTGGCTATTTCTGTTTCTTCTTCTTTTTTTTCCCTTGCCACATTTCTTCTTCTGCTCTCTTTTGGTGGTCGGCAAATACTTTTGGGGAATTACTGCCACCGTCTGGCCACTGGCAGCATTAGGGACTGTGGATTTTTGGGCGCCAGTCCATGCTCAAATTTGGATACAAATCACTCCTGAGTAAGTCGCAGGACCAGCCAGATATGAAAAAAGTTTGACTTCCAGTAATCCTTTATCGAATCGATCACACAAAATTCCCAAGTAAGATAAATACCGCTAAACGTTCCGCCATCTTGCATGTCATGCTTGTGATGATCCCGTTTCGTCCAGATCATTGAGGTGTGAATAAAGCAAAATGTACATGACTTAAGCTGCTGCTGCTGCTGCTGCTGCTGCTGCTGCTGCTGCTGCTGCTCATCCCAAAATATCCCAACAGCATCTTCCTATAAATATTTTTACAACCATGTGCCCAAATGAGGACTTGAATCTTCTCTGTTGTCTTCGAATTCCCCCGCAGCAGCCGACAAGAAAAATGATTAGAATTGCAAAATCCTTCCCTTGCTTTTGTTATTAAGCTCCTTCGAGAGTTGAAGATTGCAATTAACAGAGGAACGAGTGTTTTCTGCCGAGAGTTACACTCCATGTGTGCGTGTGCTTTCTGATGGAGCTTGTTACCTATCGGAACTTTGCAATGATCACGCATAATTGGCGGTTACGATTGCAGCCTGGTTCTGCAAGTAGAAATATTGAGGTTTTTGGTCGCCTATGAGGATCTTTTTTTTCTTTCTTCCCAGATTATATGCCGTCGGAGGTCGTGACGGTTCCTCCTGCCTGCGTTCAGTGGAGTGTTTTGACCCTCACACCAACAGGTCAGTCTGCAGACTCTGCCTCATCTTCCCTATTTGCTGCCGCTCGGCCGCTTTTCAAGCTGCTGACTTTGGTCTCCAGGTGGAGCGATTGCGCTCCCATGGCCAAACGGCGCGGCGGTGTGGGCGTGGCCACGTGGCACGGCTTCCTGTACGCCATCGGCGGTCACGACGCCCCCGCGTCATCTCTGGCCTCGCGGCTGAGCGACTGTGTGGAAAGGTAACACGAAACGTCATATTCGCATGATGCCAATAATAATAATAATAATAATTGTATGATACGGAATGTGTGTTCATGTGTCCAGGTACGACCCTCAGACGGATGCGTGGACAGCAGTGGCCCCCATGAGCGTCAGCAGAGACGCAGTGGGCGTTTGTCTCCTTGGCGATCGTCTGTACGCCGTCGGTGGCTATGACGGCCAAATGTATCTCAACACAGTGGAGGCTTATGACCCTCAGACCAATGAGTGGTCTCAGGTACACAAACACACACACAATTGTCACAAAGTGCGTGAGATGTTTCCTTCTTTTCCTGGCACATATTAGACAGATTAGTGATGGGAAAATGAAGCTTCATGAAGCACTTGTAATATTTTTTTGACTCCTCTAGATGCCACTCTTGGTTGAAAGTTGCAGTGGAAATGTAATCAATTAACTTTGCACTAGCCTTTATATTTAAACCAAGAGCACCATCTAGGGGAGTCAAAAAATATCACAAGTGCTTCATGAAGCTTCATTTTCCCATCACTAAGACAGATAACATGCAAATGAGGCCATGGGTCATAAAATCCTGAATAATCTGCAACTTTAATTTATTATTACTATTATTATTTTTTCATTAACAGATGCCGCAAATTCTACTTAATGCAAGACATATCAAATTTGCATAAATTACATTAAATCATGTAGTTCAAAAATGTAGTCTGCAGTTGAGAGGCAGCTTAGATGTGCTGCCTAATTCTCTGAAACTCACAGCGTGGGAAAAAAAAAAGAAGAGCATTGAATTAATGAGCAACAGCTCGAGTGGACATTCCTGCAGTCAGCATGCCAGACGCACGCACACTCTTTCAAAGCTCGCGACATCTGTGACGTTGTGCTCGGTGATCAAACTATATGTTTAATTCATTCACTGCCATTGGTGGCTATAAACATCAAAAATTCATTTGAACTATTTCTATTTAACATTTTTTTCCACTTTTGTTAAGAGTATAATAAATAAGTAACTAATAAATAAGTAAAATCAGTAATTTATCGACTTAACTAGTGAAGTCATGCAATTAATTACAATTAAAAAATTTAATCGCCTGTTGAGATTATTAAAAATGAGGGGCGTCAGGTGATTTTTTTTTTTTAATTAAATAGTTAACTCACGATTAATCACACATTTGTTCTAAATGTACAATAAAAAAATCTATGTTTTCATACTCTTGATAACAAAAGTAGGGAAAAAAAAAGTTGAATAGAAATAGCTTAAATTATTTTTGGACGTTCATAACCGTCAATGGCAGTGAATGAATTAAGAATGCCCTTTTATTGTAGGCAGCCTGAGGTAATGCACCTTGATATGCCAGCCCTGTGAGGTGGATGGATGATCTCATAAGGCAGAAGTGCTAACACCGATTTGTGAACATTTGAAACGTGAAGGAATGAGTGCACGTTCAGTCCAGCTTTGACGTGCCAATGTTGTGCCTCTTGCCAATCACCAGGTGGCGCCGCTGTGTCTGGGCCGGGCCGGAGCAAGTGTGGTGGTGGTCAAAATGTGAGAACACGCCAGAAGTGCGACGGGAGTTTTACAATGTAAACGATCATTTCCACTCATTTTATGAATGCTGACATCCCAATCTCCTCCAGCAGTGACAGCCATGATCAAAAGTGTTCTGCTGGCCTTGTTTTAAGAGGACAAAACACACACACTTGTACAGTTCTGCTGACGGGAAGGTGAAGGACTGTCAAGGAAGTTACACTCTTGATTTGTAACAATCATTTTTAATGTTTCCATTGGAAAAGAGCTTTCCGCTTTCTTAGCGACCGACATCAAACAACTTTTGACATAATCAGCACAACCTGAAGGAGCCATAAAACATTTTCCCCCCTGATACTATTTTTTTTTCTTCCACATTGTATCAGCTCACTTGTGAAAGATTCTGTATTGTTTGTGAAAAATGAGTTGTCAAGATTGTTTCAGCACAAGGCCCATTTTGCAACTGCGAGACAAAGGTACTAAAACGCATATGTTGCCATAACATCTGTGACAAAGTAACGGAGTAGTCAAAAGCTTTTCTTTCTTTTTTTTACATTGTACCCCCCCCCCCCCCCCCAAAAAATTGAAAAAGAAATGAGTGATCAGTAAAATAGCATTCAGCTTTTTAACCAATAACAATTATAAGTTTGGGGAAGGCTGCACTATAATAATCTGTAACTTCTCATGCAGCACTTAAAGGCCTCACTGAAAATAAATGTCTTGTAACAGTGATGGTATAATCAAGTTGTATATATCCTGAATGGTATTTTTGTTCCGTCAATTTTTCAAGTCTCGTAGTATTTCCATCCACATAACCACTCGTTTTGTTCTTTGCTAAATTATTTTCTTGAACTTTGTGTTTGAGTAAAATTGTGACTCAAAAGAGCTGTAAATAAACATTTGTTCAATCTACATTTGTTTTGATATGTACATAAATGTTGATTGCACTATAGTCTGATTATTTTTGTACCACGCCAGGTGCGTTATAAGACTATAACTCTCCTTCCTGCTTTTTCTTGAATACCATATAAGGCACCTCCATATTTGACATGACCAGTGATGTATGTACATACATGTATGCTTTAACATGCTCTTGTGCCTTTTTGTACAATAAAAGTTAAGAGGCAAGCAGTTTTGGTCTGGCCCTGTAAAATGGCACAGCATGTTTACCATGTCGGTCGTTTCCATTTGTCGTTTTTTGCATTCACGTTCTGGACTGCTGTAAAGTCTGGAATGAAGACGGAGTGTCGCCGTTAACTGGACAATTGCGCAATGGCGGCCTCGGTTAACAGCTGCCAAGCTGAGTGACCCCGTTCGTTATTTATGGCTGAAGAAGCATAAGCGTCTGAAAGGATGCCGCCAGTGACCTTCAAGTCGCGAATGATATGCACCTGCAGCGTGTCACGAGGAAACGAATTATAGACGGGTCAGCTGGGCTTAAAAGCTGCGACACCATCACGACGTCCTGTTTATATGACGTGGAAATGTGAAACTATGAATCCCAAATTCTGCCGCCCCTGCGAACCTGAACCCAACATCTTTTGGGCACAAACTCATTCCTGTTGGAATGAAAGACATTTTTTGCCCAACCTTAAATCTACAAAGTTATTGATCAAACATTATCCTTATCAAAATGACCATACAGTATTAGGATCTTAAAATGCAGAATTTCAACAAAAACATCAAATAAACAAGTGGCATATCTCTCTATTTTTTTTTTACAAAAAAAGGACATGTACAAGAAAAAGGTGGGAGTGTTGCGTGAGGAGCCAAAAGCATTCCTGTAATGTTGTTGTACTCTTAAGCAGAAGTTGCATGATTTGGAGCTCCGCCCACACGGACATGATCAGATATACTGATAAGATAATGCGCAGGAGGCATTTAAAAATGGAAAAAGGGCAGGAAGTGGTCATGGCCAGGATGTAGCTTCACATTAGCATTTAGCTCAGCAGTCACTTTTTAGCCTTGCCCTTGCCTTTGCCCTTGCCTTTCCCAGAATCCGCCACCTTTTCCTTCTTGGACTCCTTGGTGGCTTTGGTCTTCTTCTTCTGTGGGAAGAAAACAGACATTATATCAGATGGGATCAATTGAGCACCGTTTTATTGAACTTACTTTGATCATAGCGTCCACAGTGAGGCTGTCCCCCTCATCCTCGGACACTGGGGCGTCCTTCTCAGTGTCCTGCGCTTCCAGTTCAGCCTCTTCGCCACCGCCGGCGCGCCGTCCCTTCTTGACGGTTTGCAGGGAGTACGGTGTCAGATGAACCTCCTTGTTGTACGCCCTGGTGAACGCTGCTTTCACCTGGAAGGAAGAAAAGCAACGTTTTGGTGTGTGTGTGTGCGTGTGTGTGTGTGGGGGGGGGGGGGGGGGGGTATCTACTGGCCTGTCATGGTTTATATCTATCAGTACATTAATATTAATACAGTACAGTAGGACTGTGCAATCAATTTTGGCTTCTAACAGTCTTAAAAACATAAATGAAGAGAAATGATTAATAATAATAATAATAAATTATATTTAGAGGCGCCTTTTTTGGCACTCAAGGTCACCGTACAGTATGTTGATAGAGGACTTAACTCCTTCGCTGCCATTGACGGCTATAGACGTCACAAATTCATTGTAACTATTTCTATTAGTCTAACTTTTTTTTTTTGCACTTTTGTTAACAAGAGTGTGAAAACCTAGAAATGTTTTAATTGTATTAGAACAGATATCAAATTTGTGATTAATCGTGAGTTAACGAGTGAAGTCATGCGATTAATTAAGATTAAAAATCGCCCGGCGCCCCTAATTTTTAATAATCTTTTCTTTTAAAAAGATTAAAAACAAATTATATATATGCGTATATATATATATTGTTAACAAAAGTGGAAAAAAATGTTCAACCAATAGAAATAGTTTAAATGAATTGATGACGTCTATAGCCGTCAATGGCAGTGAATAAGTTAAAATCAAATCTAATATAAAAAAAGATTAATAATTGAGTGTGGAGCAAATTTTATGGACAAAATGCCACCATTTAGTCTGAAAAGCCTGCAATATGTTAGTTAAAGTGCCAATTGTTTGAAAGTGTATAATTACTGTAACATCTTTGGAGTTTTTGCATAATGTTGGAATCAAGCTAATCAGTCAAAAGTCTGGAGACACTTTCATTTAATAAAATGAGAAAATGTTTCTTTGACTGGTTGTGGACAGTGCATCTAATATGATTGTAAGCCACTGGTAATTGTAACATTATGCAGAGTTGGACTTGGAACAATAATGATTCAAATCGGGTTTTTTTTTGTTTTTTTAACTGTATCCCAAAAAGTTTTTGGGGAGAGATAAAATGCACCTGTAGCAAAAAGTTAAATGCAACTGAACCTAGGCAGTGATTATCTCACATACCACTAGAGGGAGCCCACGCCACACTGAGAATCACTGCTAAATCAAGCCTCTGGCAGCCCTCGCTGACCTTGGAGTCCAGTTTGGAGTAGGGGTCCGGCTGCCCGCCCCACGAAGCGATCTCCATCATGCTGTCCACGTCCTCCCTGACCAGCTGGTAATCGTCCAGCAGCCGCACGGCCCGACTGGCGCCCTCTGCCGCCAGCTTCTGGAGCGGGCTGAGCAGGGCCTGCCGCAGGAAGTGGAGGTAGTCCAGGTTCACCGCCTGCCTGCTGCTCATCGTCCTGCAGCGGCACAAGACACCTTCAGCACCCCGGGGCGGGAAACAAAAGCGCCTAGCACGGTGCCTCGCGCTCACTTCAAAGCCATGTGCGACGTCAGGTCTTGGACGCTGCGGGAATGTTTGCCTGCCGACGAGTTTTTGCCCAGCCAGCTTGGGAAAGACGGGAATTGACTCATGTAACCTCTCATGAGTTCGCCTGGGATGACACTGGCATAGATGGCCTACCAACAAACACATAAAGACACCAGTATTAGAATCAGCATCATCTGGTCACTATCTACAATTTCATATAAACAGTTGAAAACTCCCCCCCCCCCAATATTTATTTACAAACATTTTGTACTGTACTGAGAATTTTCATTTTGTGGGGAGTTTATAGGCCACAAAAAAAAAGAAATAAAGAAACTTGAGCCCTTCCCTCCATTTAGGCTCCACAAACACATGATTAAATACAATTTCTGAAAATATATGCAAAAACTGAGAACTGCAGTATGCTGTATTGAATTGTGGAGAAGTTGCATTCAACTGCTTTTCACTTTCACATTTCAATTTTCCAATTTTTTTGGGGTGAGGCTGCAACTGTGCCGCGTGAAGCATTTTGATGTACAGATTGAGTTGCCCCTCTTATGGAGCCACAACACTGACAATAAGATTTGGTATTGAAAAAAAGAAGTCATTAATACAAGTATTGGCATTGTAGAAGGTTGTATTGAAAAATAAAATATATACATTTTTCTTAAAGCTTTTTTTTGTATTATGATGTCTTTTTCAATGCCAATCTGCTGATTTTTAAAACATTTTTTACACTGTCTCTTTTTTGTTGTTGAATGTCATAGGTTTTCAGTTTGAACTTATTGGCAGTGTTTTAACGTGGGGGGCGGGGCTTTGAGCGCACGAGAACGCCCTCCAGCTTTTCAAGAGAGGAGAGCGCGCCCTCTGTTGGCTAAAGGCAATACTCATGGATACAAGTTCACCATGAACCCCTAAACCGCCTGAAAGCCTCGAAGTTATGTGTGGTTATACATGTTACTTGTGGCGTTAAAACCACCATGTTTGAAATTACTTTATGCATCATGTCATGCTAATTTAGCTAACATGCTAACTGGTTTACTACAGAAATATTAACACTGGCGCCACAAGGTTATATGTAGAAAAAACTGATTTACAGTGGAAAACCCCCCCATTACAAATTATGTGTTTTCTTCCTTATCATTCAAATTTAGCAGGTTTGTTAGCAACACTCTTCTCTGTGGTGTGTCAAATTCGGAAGACATTTATTTTCTCTTTAAACCTTCGACACAAATTCAAATGAACGTATGAAAAGTGTAGTACCTGCGTGGGTAGCAGAGACCAGTTCTGGCCAGAGCGGATGCGCCGGTCCACCAGATCTCCGTCACTGATAGAGTCGGCCGTCTTGCTGAGCAGCACAAGGTGAGACTTTGCGTCGCCGCTAAAAGGAGCGCAGCTTCGTCAATTGCCGCGAACGTGTGAGCGTTAAAAGCGTTGAAGTGAGCCTCACCCAGCAGCGGCAGGCCGAACGTGAAGATAATTCTCTTGGACAAAGAGGGGCGCTAGCGAGTAGTCGTGGAAGAAGAGATCCGATTTGTCAATGAGGCTCATGTGGGCCGTCTCCTCGCCAGCGGCAAACACTTTCCGGCACACGTCAAAGGGCCCCATCTTAGTGTCCTTGCGGGCGCTGGCGGCGTCAGACTTGCACTGGTCGTAGGTCAGCACCTTGTCTTTGGCCGACCACATGCTGAGGTTATGGATCACCTGAGGAAAATGCGGCCGGCACACATTTTTCAGCTGTGAATGATTTCAATCCATATTACCGATCGTGATTGTTTATTGTTTGTGTTTTTTTGTTTTTTTAAACCTGTCTGATGTCTTGATTGGATGCCAAGATGACTTCATTAAGTGCCGGAGGCGGAATCTTGATTCCTTCTTTGTAAGCGAGGGACATCATAGCGCCCTGAAGAAAGGAAGCAGAATAGGCAGGGATGTGATTTGACCAAAGTGAAATTATCTGAAAATTTAGCCGGGGGTCTGGGGGCCGCGGGCACTCAGCTAGGTCCAGAGCTCATGGGTTTTCCGTGTTTTTAAGTACTTTCGATGCACTCAGATGACAAAGAAATAGACAAAACAACAGCATAATTTTTCAATGTATATTGAACTATCCCATATAAAATTGCAGTTTTAGTCAACTCAAAATCAGTCACATTCAAAAACATTGGACTGCCTTTGCTTTTAAAAACTATCACTGAGAATATCATCATATATATTTACCATGCAATAAATCAATCATTCTTAATTTAATACATAATGCATAACAAAAACATAAAATACCTCATGCAGCAAGCTCTGGTAAAAACACAATCATGCATTCGTCGAATGCATGATTGACTAAGATCATCTCTGTAACTGCATACATCAAGACAGTCAACATATTGAAACCTGAAAAGTGCAAACATGCAGCATTCATTTGAGTTTGTGTCAATGATTAACCATGTTAAATATTTATGGCCATTTTTATTACGTTATAATATTTTCGAAAATTTGATTTCGATTAATTTGAAAAGTTTACCACCGACCTCAAAATTCACGACTCTGTCAGCAACTGGTGCAGGTTGTTGGGGTGGATCACGTCTCTCGATTACCGCTTCCGATTGTGATGTCAATAAGGGATGGAGGCCGTAAAGTTTTGGAGTTTTCGTTTGGGCACCGAAACTTCCAGCGATGGAATAATTTGTTGTTCTTGACTGGAGTTCATTCACGTGTTTTTTGCTCTTTGCGTGACTTTCAAGAGCTTTGAAACCTCTCCCACCATAGTCAATGGTATCATGGCACCAAATGCAAAGCGCTTTCCCGGCACCATCGATCTTCCGAATAAAGTCACTGAACAAATTCGTCACAGTCTTCTTTCCAACATTTGTAGATATATCCTTCTCTAACCGGTCCCATCGAAACTTGTTTTTTACGATCTTGTCAATTTCCTTAACTCGCGGAGCATCTTTGCGTTCGATCACGGACATCTTTCTTTAAACACCCGACAAAAACGTCTGAGAAATGAACAATGGCATACTCCTATGCCTTTATAACAAGCGCGTTTATTGGTCAACAAACAATGGCATACTCCTATGCCTTTATAACAAGCGCGTTTATTGGTCAACAAACAATGGCATACGCCTATGCCTTTATAACAAGCGCATTTATTGGTCAACACGGAGACTTCAGCCAATCGCAAGATCAGTTTCATTTCAGTTACGGAAACACTAAAATGGAATGCTGTAGAGACGAAATCTGATTTTTTACCACTTTAAAAATTGTAACATTTTATTTTTGGAGATAAAAAAAAGCGGAATTCCGCGAATTAGCGGAAAAATCACATCCCTGAATAGGTCAACATTTAGAAAGTTAGACAATACAGTAATAAATACAAACTAAATACCATCATCCCAAAAATGAAAAAAATAAAAATAAATTATATATATATTTATTTATTTATATTAGGGGTGTGAATTGCCTAGTACCTAGCGATTCGATTCGTATCACGATTCATAGGTCAAGATTCGATTCTATACCGATTAATCCTGATACAAATCTATAAATTGATTATTGCGATTTTTTAAAAACTCAAATTTAGAAAATACTAATCAGTAAACTTGTAAATACAGTAAGATTTGTATGAAAATTTATTTATTTATCTGAAAATTCAGGTTGCATGTTTGAACAGCACTGAAATAAAATATTAAGGCTTAATGTTCCATTAATATAACATTCTTCCATGCCTAATGTGTAAATCCTAACCCTAAGTAAGACGTTTTGTTGAAAATTCCCATAAAAAATAGATTCGGCCGCATATTGAATCTATTCGATAATTGCGCGCTGTAATATCGTGATATATTGCAGAATCGATTTTTTCTAACACCCCTAATATATATATATATATATATATAAATAAATAAATAAATAAATAAATATATATATATATAAATATATATAAATAAATATATATATATATAAATATATATATATATAAATAAATATATATATAAATAAATATATATAAATATATATATATATATATATAAATAAATATATAAATAAATATATATAAATAAATAAATATATATATAAATAAATATAAATATAAATATAAATATAAATATATATATATATATATATATATATATATAAAACTTTTATTGCGCCAAGGCACATATTTAAGTTCTCACCTTGATCTGCTCCAATCGCGGCCTCTGGAAGCGCAGATCGAAGCAGTAATTAGCCAATGATCTGATTTTCTGGTGGTTGCGATCGTTGCACATGCAGATGATGGGAATCTTGGAATTTTTGATGAGGCCGATTAATTCCTGTGGAAGGACACAAACGCTTGTCAGCATCGAGCTCGGGCAGAGGTGATGGTAAAGTGAATGAATCGTGAAGCAATGCGCGTGTACCTGCATACCGCCCCGATCTTCATTGCCCGCCATGCCATCCACCTCGTCCATGATCAAGACGTGCTTCGCGCTGACCTTCTGGGAAGTGCCTACCAACCATACAGTCATGAAGCATCACATGGCCACAGTAAACGAAACACAACTAACTTTACATCATCACTGATTCAACAATCAACACTGTATGTATTATTATGTATTGCATTTGCTTCCACAAGTATTTTACATTTTGTATTAAGAAGAACTATACATAGTAACGCATTTGTGGAATGTGTTGTATTAAGCAGCAAAATCCACCTGTTTTTAGCCATCTCATGAGGCGGCCATTTTTTACCATTTGGTGTTGAATGAAAATGACATCACAGTTGCTCAGGCAACAACCAATCACGATTCACTTGTTTTCTGAAGCGGAGTCGTCATTGGTCGATACCCGAGCAACTGTGATGTCCTTTTCATTCAACACCAAATGGTAAAAAATGGCCGCCTCATGAGATGGCTAAAAACGGGTGGATTTTTGCTCTTTAACTCCATCAGATTAGTGGGGGCACATACAACATATTATTGTAAAAATTAATAAAAAAAACTGGGGGTTGGTTTCCCATTTACGTTCTAACATAGCAGGAAATGTAAACAAATAGCAAGTCAACCAGCACCATTTGGCAGTTTAACAGCTTTTCAAGCGGTTTCAAAACCAGGTTTTATAAGTAACATAAATGACAGATTCAAGCATAAAACAAACCCTTCTATTTTTTTTCCTGGACCACAAGTAAGGCCATTATTCCATGAATGAACAGGATTATGTTTCTTAACTCACTTAATCCTAAAAACATATAAATAAGTTCCATTTTAACTCATTCAGTGCTATTGACGGCTATAGAGGTCAAAAATTAACTTTTAACTATTTCTATTAGTTTAACATTTTTCCCACTTTTGTTAACAAGAGTATGAAAACCTAGAATTTTTATTATTATTGTACATTTAGAACAGATATAACATTTGTGATTAATCGTGAATTAACTAGTGAAGTCATGCTATTAATTATAGTTTTAAAAATTAATTTTAATTTAATTTAATAATTTTATTAAAAATAAAATAAAAAATAATTCAATTACTTTTTCTTTTTAAAAAGAAGAAAAGATTATTAAAAATAAAAAAATTAATCCCATGACTTCACTAGTTAACTCACGATTAATCACAAATTGTATATATTTTCTAAATGTACAATAAAAAAAACGTTTCTAGGTTTTCATACTCTTGTTGACGTCTATAGCCGTCAATGGCAGTGAATGAGTTAATTATTTTAAGTGTCCCAACAGCCGGAGTGACGGGGGTTGCTTCAGTGAAAATGGCTGCACAAAAGGAAGCAGAAATGGAGTTTACCTTTGTAGAAGCTTTCAATGCTGGTGTTGTTGAGGGACTCTGCAACCACTTCCTTCAGGTTGGTTTTGCTGCGTGTGCAACTCGCATTCATTTCCACGTAGCTGAAGCCCAACTCCTATTGGACCGTCCACAGTATATGAAGTCACAGTCGCAACAATGCTGAACGCAACGCTATCCTTTCTATGACGCACCTCGCAGACCAGCGCTGCTGTAGTAGTTTTGCCCACACCCGGCGGTCCGGAAAGCAGAGCAGCTTTGAATCCCGACCCATCATCTTTTCCTGCACCAAATTTGCCAAATCGGGCAACTACACAACAGAAAACCAAAGGCACATACCCACTTTCAGGAAAAAAAACAAGTGAATGATTGTTTTGGGGGTTTTTTTGTGCCCAAACATCTCCGAACAAACTAGTTAAGGCGGCAAGTTACCTGGTGGTTTGGGGGCACCGGCGCTGTGATGCTTGTACCAGTTTTGCAGCCAGCGCAGCAGCTTGTTGGCGCAGCTCTGGTCCCCTTGCTGGCCTATCACAGCCTTCAGAGAGGACGGGCGGTATTTGTCCACCCACAGCAGACTGGCACCTTCCTCCTCTACTGATTTCATCATTGGGCGCGGGCCAGAGGATGAGGATGAAGAGGCAGAGGAAGAAAGGCCCAAGCCCCTGCGAGCAGTTTGAGCTGAGCCTCTTCCGGGAGGGGTTGCGCCATTTGTGGTTTTGGCGGTGCGGATGCTTGTCCGTCCAGTCTTTGAGGGACTCGGAGTGTGAGGGGACTTGGAGTTGCCTTTGGAGGGAGAGATCTTTGAAGCTTTAGGGGTGGTCTTTGAGGCTGGGCCCGGAGGAGTCCAGGTCTTTGAGGCTTTGCTCTAAATGATGAAATTAATACAAACAGGAAATCATAAAAATCTGGGGTGTCAAAATTTGCGTGTTCATTTTGAGTTCCTTTAATGCCACTCTTTTTTTTTTATAACTCGCGATTAATGACCACCAATGGGGGAATTCCAGTCATAACGCAGCATTTTCACAAGTTACTTAATGTTAAAGATTAGATAGCTCTTAAAGAGATACTTGACTCATTGAGCTATTTTCAGCAGCAGTTAATATTTTATCCAGAATGAATTTGGAAATTTCATTATTTTTCATGTACAATCAATACCTTAACTCATTCACTGCCATTGACAGCTACAGACGTCAAAAATTAATTCGAACAATTTCTATTAGATTAACATTTTTCCCCCCATTTTTGTTAACAAGATGTATGAAAACCTAGAAAAAAGTTTTTTGTACATTTAGAACAGATATAAAATTTGTGATTAATCGAGAGTTAACTAGTGAAGCCATCTGATTAATTACGATTAAAAGATTTAATCGCCTGATGCCCCTAATTTTTATAATATTTTCTTTAAAAATAAATAAAAATAATGTATCTTTTTTTTTAAAGAAAAGATTATAAAAAATTAGGGGCGTCAGGTGATTAAAATTGTTATCGTAATTAATCGCATGACTTTACTAGTTAACTCACGATTAATCACAAATTAATTAATTAATTAATCTAATACAATAAAAATTAGGATTTCGTACTCTTGTTAACAAAGGTGGGATTTTTTTTTAAACTTATAGAAATAGTTAGAATAAGAATAAGTTTTCCACTTATTGTCAACTGAAGAGGACATAACCTGTGCTGAGGTAACGACCGATCATGGCTCAGTTTGCTGACCAAACCCAGAAAAAGGTGAGCCATGATTGGTCGTACCTACTTCCTCAGCACAGGTGATGTAATCGTCAACAGACAGCAAGTGGGAAAATTTGTTTTTAAAGTTATTAATTGCGCAAGAAAAATTGCAAGTTATCAAATTCATTGTGGACAAAAATATTAACTTTTTAATGCTGAAAATGGCTCAATGAGTCAAGTATCCTTTAAATATGAGAAGAAAAATGTATTGAGCTGTCACCAACATCTTACAAATGCAATAAATCCATCCAGTGGCAGAAAAATGACCAACACAAATCAATACCACACTCGTTTTGTACAGTACTAACTCAAGTTTATAAATTACTATGAAATTACTGTTTCAATGTCTAAAATATGCAGCCATATTTCTATTAGTTAATTTTCCCCCCACTTTTGTACGTAAACATAGAAACAAATATTTTATAGTACATTCGGAAAAGATAAAATTTGAGAGGAATCATGAGTTAAATATTGATGTCAAGCGATTAATAACGTTTAGAAATTTTTACCGCCTGACACCCCTAACAAAAACGTATAACTTAGCTAAAACCTGTTTGTTAAAAAAAAAAAAAGGAATACAGACTGCTGACCTCAGCCTCTGCAGCAATCTCATATTTGGACTTCTTTCCTGGTTTGGTCCTAATCAGCTCCAACAGATCGTCCTCACTAAGGATTTTGGTACCAAAACTCTCCGCCTGAAGCAGAACCACAAACAAACATCACACGCACACAAAAATGAAGACACACTTAAATACTAATACAGTAAAATTGGCCTAAAATTCTACAAGTATTCCAAGTAATGATAAAATACACATTTTAAAAAGTTCAACCACGTTGTCAGCCACTTGAACTGACAAGTGCAGTTGCAATGTAGCATGACGTCAAAAAAAAAAAAAGGGATGTCGGCCACCTTCTCAAGCTTGGAGACGCCGCTGTCTCGACCCTGCACCAGGTAGGTGGTCTTCTTGCTGACGTTGCCCGTCACTTTGCCGCCGTAGCGCTCGACGAGGGATTTGGTGTCATCTCTCTCCATTGACTCCAGAACGCCCGTCAGTACAAACACACAACCCTCCAAACAGTTTTCGGCACCCTGGAAGAGCCACAAGAGTCGGCGATGAGCAACGCTAAACGCTCCCGAGGGGCTGATGGCCTGAATGAAGTACCGTGGGGATTTCTTTGGAGCCCAGTGCTCGTGGTCCGTCTCTATTGAGGTAATTCCTGTAAGCAGTAGTGTTGAGTTTCTTCTTGTCAGCCTCGTCGGGCCTTGTGCTCTAACAGGACGGAGAGAACATAAATCAGTACGTTAAGATTTGTATTAAGGTGTTCAACACACGTGAACACGCCAACAGATTTGTTGGAAAACCTTCTTTGAAATGCAGTATTTTTTTACGTGTTACTATATTACAAAATACTCCACTAATGTCAATCAAGCAGGACAAGAATCCAACCGTTGATGACTAATCACAATTCGGAAAAGCTTATTTTTGAAAAGGGAACGAGCTATTTTTTATTTTTTTTTTGCCAAGCCCGCCATACCGATCGTATAGAATGAATTGCAGCTCACCGCTGCTTCACCGGGAGATGTTTTAAGTGCGGTTCCTATTTTGGATGCCTGCACCTTTTCACCGCTTGACACAATCGGTGGCTCTTTTTTGGGAGAGATTTTCAATGTTGTGTGTTCTCTGCTCTTTGTCGCCGCATCTTTTTCTTCATCTCTTTTCTTCATCACCCCCAGTTTGGAACTGGGTTTGACTGGAGCAGGGCTTTTCTTGGGTGAAGGACCTATTATGTCCTCCGGCATGCTGTCCTCTATGTTGTTCTTTGAGGGGCTAAGTGCATTCCTCTTTCTGGGGAATGCCTCATCTTTTTCCCGTAAACCTTTACGAATCTGGGGGGGGGGGGGGGGGGGGGGAAGACACAAACAAGTTGGATTAGAAAAAATTCTGACACGTAACTGTTACTTGCTTCAAATTGTCATCACCTTCTTCGCTTGTGGCTCTGCATCCAGCATGCCAAGAGTTCTTGCAAAAGCTTCATCTTCGTGGATCTGCTTCTCCAGCTAAGTAACACCCGTTTGAGAAAAAAATTATTATTAATCCAAAGAATCATACGCTCGAATTTAATTAGAATTTTCACATTCTCGATGGGTCGAATCCAAGAAAATGTCTATGATGACATGATGACGTGGGGATTACGCGGCTAGACCATTACAGAACCATTGTAACAAGATCAAGACATGTTGGGATGTTTAATTTATGGTCACATTGAAGAATGCTCACAAATGACAACAAAGCAATAATTTTGCCAATTACAGGGGTCCTTATATTTCACAATGGTACTGACTAGGGGTGTGAATTGCCTAGTAGCTTGCGATTCGATCTGTATCACGATTCATAGGTCACAATTCGATTTGATACAGATTAATCCCCATACGAATCTATAAATCAATTGTTGCGATTTGTTGAAACTCACATTTAGAAAATACTAATCAGTAAACTTGTTAGGATTTGTATGAAAATCTACTTCAGGCTTATATCTGTGGTCCACCGTATTTAATAAACAGGTTGCAATCTGTTTCATGTTTAAACAGTATTGAAATCAAATTTTAAGGCTTAATGGTCCATTAATATAACATTCGTCCATGCTTAAAATTAAAATTGAGCTTTAAAAATCAATTCGCTGCACGGTACTGACCAATCAGCAACAAATTTAACTTCAAATGACATCACAGTTGCTCAGTTGCTTGCAATGGCCAGTCACAGATCACCTGTTTTGTGAAACTGAGCTGTGATTGGTCGTTACCTGAGCAACTGCGACGTCATTTACAGGCGACAGCAGTTGACAAAATGGCCGTCCCATGAGGGGGTTTAAGAAGATTTTTGGGATGACCTCCCCTTTAGTACATGGTTTTGTTTCCGGTATTTACCTCGCCATCCTCAAGCATTTGCAGCTGTCTAGCAATTTGCTCATCGCTCAGATCATCTGTATCCTGGACGGGCTGAGGATGAGAGGAGTTGTTAGGAACCTTAATTATGCTCGATAACGACAATAAACATCGACTGTTTAACAAGACAAGAAGAAATGTTTGTCACGACTCACAGTCTTCCGTTTCGTGCTGGCGACCAGCTTCTTGTCTGAGCGCTGGATGCTTTTGTTGCCAAAGTAGTCAAATACAGAGGTGGGGGTTTGTTTGGTCGGAGGAGGCGGCGGCGGCGCCGTCTTCGGTGTGACAGGCGTGCTAGGATGTTTGGCTCCAGTTTTCACGTGAACAGAGGAGGACTTGATTGGTGACTCGGCAGCCTCTTTCACACCTGGACTTGACCTGCTCTTTTGGGAGGTGCCATTGTGCTTGGAGGATTTCTTCAAGGATTCAAAGTTGTCACTGTCTGAGTCTACAATCCCCCCCCCCCCAAAAAGTACGTTTTTAAAATAACTAACCTTTCAAAATAAAATAAATTAATTTTACAAATTACAAATAAAGTCCTCCATCCGAAAATGCACTATTATATTATATATATATTATATGTTCTTGGAGCACTGTGAAGCCTTCAGTATAAATAAAACAAACCAAATAATCTCCCAAAACAGCCATTGGGACAGTTTTGAAATTATTCTCATTTTTAAAGCACAAAAATCTGACATTTGAAAAGGGGTGTGTAAACTTTTTATATCCGCTGTACTTACAGAGCAATGAGTGGCGAAGTCTGATTCAAAATATAAATCGCTGGTGTTGGGACAAAACCTCATACCTCACAATTTTGTAAATGTCATATTTTAACAAATCTGTACTATTGGCCAATCCACACGTGGATGTTATTTTATTTTATTACAAATTATTGACCAATGTTGAAAATGGCTTGCTCTCTTTGATAATGCAATGTTAATAGTTGAACAAAGATGCAGTGTTTTTTTTGGGGGGGGGGGTTCTCCTGAAAAAAAGAGAGACTATTTTGGAGGTACTGGACAAGGTTTCAGCCCGACATCAGCAATATTCATTGTTACCCAAGCGGAAGATTAAGCGCGGACACGTGCATAATCCTGACAACCAACCATTTTACCTGTTTCCAAGACGCATTGAACAGGCTCTTTCTTGTGAGACTGTGCAGCCTTGCTGATCTTCTGCTTCTTCTTAGGCGATTTCTTGGACTTCCTCTCTCGCTCCTCTGAGTCAGAGTCTGAGCAGGCCAAAAAACAAGCGTGACAGTGAAATAAAATGCAAATTGGTGTTGGTGGATGAATAAATAAATATGCTGTGGTGTGTTGCTTAACTACTTTGGCAGTGGATATTTTCCGGTGACTGACAACTCTCCTTCTAGACCTATTTTGCCATGAATGGCTACGAGAAGTATTTTGGCATGGACAGCTCTGATTGGTCAATCGCCGGACCGAGTCATGCATTGGGCGTGGTCTCTGCCTCACTTCACCTCCTGTGTATTTTAATTTTTCACAAAGTTTTCCTATTATTTCCTACTAAAAAAAGAATATTATCAACATTATCTGCCTAATCCTAACATAAACATCAGAGCTTTTGGTCTGTTTTCAAGAAATTGCAGTGTAAAAAAACAAAAAACAAAAAAAGAGTACAGAATGGGATTTAAACTCGGGACACCGCACTTTCGGGGTGCCCGCCTTAACCATTATAGCATGAGCCATACACAGTCACTGCCACTGGCACAGAATATGTTCTTGTAATTGTTGTGCGATTCAAGGCAAAATAGCGCTAGCAAGAGGGTTGCCGGTCACAGCCAAATATCCACTTTGTATGAATTATTACTTGAACAATTTCCATGTCTCTAATACTGCATGTAAAAAACCATTGCATCTCATACAATTGTTTAAAAGAAATAGTAGAAGCTGGTTGTTTTTGTTATCAGTTTGAAAGTGTCATTGCAACTTTTGCAAAAGTTAACCACAGACTTACCAAAGTCATCATCACAAAAACGAGATAGAAAAATTACAGGTAAATCTCAGAATCATAATTACCTGATTCTATGACTGCATGTTTTTTCCGTTTTTTTTCAGGCATACGTTTCACGCCTGTTTCTTGTTTTTTTATCTGTGGCATTAAGAAGAAGAAAAAAACATGAGACAATAATAACCCATTCCAAGGGTAAAGTCTGTGTCAATTTCTTACTTTGGTCTCTTTCTTTTTATTCAACTCTTCTTCTGAGGAAAGCGGATTCTTCTTCGTGCTAACATTTCTATTTGGAGTCGCTTTCTGTGCTGATGGCGCAAAGAATCGCCGGATGTCCTGTGAGAAATCAAACCATATGAGCAGGACAGGAACCCTTAATGTAAGTTTATTTACGAGGCGCCGCTGACTGCCAGAGATGCAATGAAATCCACACACTCATCGCGAACACGTTTACTGAATCGGAGACGTGAGGTCTCTTATGTTTCCAAATGGGTTGGAAACAAAACACCTGATTTTACTGAAATAAAATCATTTAACATCACTAATGTTTATGCGCCAAACTCAAAATTGATCAGTTAAGCTAACGGCTCCATGGTTGACGTTGCGATGGCTTCGAACGGATTAAACGAGAGACAAAGGACAGTTTTGTTTTTTTGGAAGTTATCACTTTGTGGCATAACCGTTTGTGGTTTCGGAACACGCAAGATCCACAATTACAACGTTACCATTGTGAACACGTCTCCCCGCCGCGTTCCAGGTTTGTTTTCAAAGAGGGAAAACGCTCAGCTACTTGGCGCGAAGTAGGACTTAGTTGTCGCACGAAGATGACGTCGTACAAGAAGTGCTCATAGACAAATATACGTAATTTCCGCCTTGAGCGTTTGATTGTACGTTGACAGAACCACCATATTGGATGTCCAAAGTGCACTCCGAACGTTCGGAAACCTGTTCAAATGTGCGGTTCGTTTATTCAAAGTGGACCAAAAACGGAGTGCAAGTGCGTGTTGTAAGTCAGTCCAGTGTGTGGCCCACCATCAATGTTTAAGCTGCTTGAGGCATCTAATAAATTATATTTACGACTCATAAATGTGTTTTATATTCTGAAGAGCTGATCAGAATTTGCAAATATGTAAAATATTTGAAATTTACATTTAAACAAATAGCTTTTACATTCATAAAGCTGGTGGGAAAAAATATAACTAATTTTGACAAGCATAAATGGTTTTGGAGATTTCCTTAACTATCTGCTCGTGTCAGGGTCCAAATAATTAATGTGTGGTCAAAATATGACAGAGTGCTCCTGTTTTGGTTCTGAATGTAGAGATGGGATTCGGCAACTGTGCAGGGGCTGATCATTTTTGGTGGGTTGCAGAGTCTTGACCACCCCAAAATATTCATCAAAATGATTTGTCTTATAAAGAGCTGCTCAGGTAACAAAAAAGCACTGTAATATATAAACAACATGCAACTGCTTGATTAACAAATTTGTAATGCTTGATCAATTTAAGTTAAAACAATTTCACACTGGCCCTTGCTTCCATTTTTCAGGATTCAGGATTCTGTACATGAAAGTCTCTAAAATAAAGTAGACAGTCAGCTGGGATGTGCTCTTGTGACAACAAAATGTACAAAGTCCTGACAGCAAATATCAGGATTTCCAGTGTAGAGGAAGATATTTATCTTGGCATGTTGCTGTGTATTTGCTCTTGTTAACTCATCCACGATCGAAGATGCTGACCTACCTCCTGATGATTCTCAAAGTCCACCAACACGATATCACAAAAATCCTCATCCTTCCATAGTGGACCATCTTTTATATCAGGAAGTGTAAATGCTCATTTTATATTTATTCTGTTTATTAGGCACTCCTTGTTAGTGTTGGGGTGGAGCCCTTGGATGTTCAGAACTGCTGTAACTATACATAACTTCACAACGAGTCATACTGTACATCAATGTTCTTACTCATCCTTACAGCGCTTTTTTTCACTTCCAGCCCCCTTCACAAATTCAACAAATGCTCGACAAGAAGAAGTTACTGAATAATTCATTCATTCAGCTGGTCAAGTCTAGGTTAGTTAGTTAGCACAAGGGTTGGTCTTGATTTGAGATTCTTTTTATTTGCTGTAAAAAACAAAAATGATGATAATTCCTATCAAATCACGGAACAATAATTTAAAAGTACGGTTACATATTGATTTGTTTTTTGTTTTTTATACAGTCAATCTTTTATGTTTGGCTAACACTGTTTATGATTGTGAAAACAGTAAATAGGGTACTACTTTGACAAATAAGAAGCAACCTTTGATTTGTTGAAATTGTGAAATTGGCACCCACGAATGAAACAATGCCAAGTTTTGAAGGTTAACTGACAGTTTATAAAGCAGGTCTTGTTCACACATGGTCCACAGGACACCAGAGGAAGAAGAAGCTCTCATCTGCAGGTTTGCACTGACTCGCATTCTTTTCATCTTCTCTCTCATCCAAATTGCTGCTATATTCACACAGCCTTGTATATGACTCTGTTTGATTGAAAGGTTTTTCTCAGTCCATTGTCGTCAACATCTGAATTCTTCACAAACATGCTGACTGTGTCTTTAGCTCTGTTTGCCATTGTGGCACTGGCAACAGCTGACGGTGAGTATCGGTGGTGCACATGTGGTCGGTAATTCCGTCGATATCAATGTCATATCTACTCACCCATTTTTTTCTGATTTGTCAAAATAACGTAACAGAAACCCCAAAATGTATACCTGGCTGGAGTGAACACGCGGGCCGGTGTTTCTTCTTTGATGCAACACAGAAGACCTGGGCTGAGGCTCAGGTCATTATACGATGTTTTTTAGATGACTTGTTGTCAATTTGTTGATTTGGATGTGTGTTTGACATTTCTCTGGCTGTGCCCACTGTAGGCACATTGCCAGTCCATAGGAGGGAACCTTGCATCTGTGCACAGTGATGATGACAAAACATTCCTTCAAACGCTGACTCAGCAGGCACCCACTTGGCTTGGTGGCACAGATTGCCAAGCGGTAATAAATCATACTTTGGATGAATGCAATATTTATATGTTGGATCTACATATACAACGTGATTATTGATTTTTTTTGTAGTCTGGTGCCTGGTTCTGGATGGACGGTACACAAATGATAAGGAGATTTTGGTGTCCACTAAAACCAGACAACACCCCGACAGAGTGCTGTCTGCAGATGAATACTGGTGGTGAGTCACATTGTTTGATTATTCAAAGTTGTGATGATGAATGGTGCTCAACGCATTTTTGGTGAATAACTACTTATCTTTGTGTAAGTTCTTTCTTCTAAAAACAAAAATAATAATAATCTCAATGTGATTCGCCATATTGTGAAGGAGAGATGACAGTTTATTTTTGTCTCCAGATGACAAATGCTGGGATGATGTGCCCTGCAGCAACACCCTTCCATTTTTATGTGTTAAGATGCTGTAGGGGATTCCAAGTAAGTGACTCCTGTCCGACTGTTTTTGCCCACGTGAAGAAATTGAAGCTAAATGACACACAAACTAATTTTTTTCAGCATTGAAGGAACTGAATAATCAAGGCTGATCATAACTGGATGAACCTGAAGAAGGGATGACCAAGTGGAGCCGAGTTGCGGTGATTGAGATGGAATAGATTGATAATATAATTTGTTGAGAATAATAAACAATCTGAAGCATTGGAAAAAAATACCTCTGAAGTCTGTTTTTGATCACATTTTTATAACGAGCAACATGACACTGCATCTGCAAATTGTACACTCAGGATGCTGTCAGAGATTTGGCCATCAAACAAGTCAAACGAATATCGATTTAGCTGTAATGTGTGGCTAGATCATCAATACTACCATTCTTGTCATATATTTATTACATTCATACCTTAATTCATTCATTTGTGAAATTACAGGGATTCTTATTTAAGTATCATTTAAAATGAATTTGGCCATCCATAAAGTCAATACATGGATTATTTAAATAGTACATGATCATGTTAAAATTGTTGGCGAAAACAATATTACAAGGCATACTTGACTCTTTTTATGTCACCAGAGGCCCCTCTGAATGCGTGTTCTTGTTATGTTATCACAGTCAAATTTAACAATAACTAAACAAATGATTGATCTTGATTTCTGATTTCAAAATGAGTTTTGGGCGCTCCAAGAGAAACCGTAACTACAACGTGGCCCACAACAAAAATGAGTTTTGACATCCCTGCACACTGAAAATGAGAGCATCACTGCCACCTACGGTAGAAATTACGCTTTATCTTGTAGCTACAATACGGCACACAAAAAAGTCAGCTAAATTCTCTGGCGTCACGTCAATATCCTTAAATATCTTTGAAGCTTTTCCCCAACCTAAAATAAAATGCATTCGGACTGCGATATCCCTGTCCGTTGTCTTTAGCGGTTAGCACCAGCCTCTACATTTCCATAAAAGGAGCTATGACAATCTCCATAACGTCGTACAAGTGAGGTGTTTCCTGAATCATATTATTCTTTTGTACAAGGGCACCAGCATCGAAAAACTAACGTTTGGTTTCAAACCATCATGAAAACTACACCGTTTGGGTTCAAACCATTTTATTGTTAGCCTGCAGCACACACGCGAAGTCCGCTTAGATGGGTTTGGTGACATGACCGTCAAAGTACAGGATTGTGAAACAGGAAGACGGCCACACTCTAACAAATATGATCGCAAACGTTAAATGACAACCATTAATTAATGGACGTCAAGCTTTTGAAGGTTAAATGGACAGTGTAATACGTCATTAAAAAACAACAACAACAACGCACACAAAACAGGTAGTAATTGATGTGGTCTCTCTGAGGCACGGGAAGGAATGTGAGACGTGCGTGCTTCAAACCCTTGCATTCTATTAGTTCACCACTTGAAGGCACTAAATAATACACACTTCCGCTCAAGAGTAGATCTTCTTCACAAGTTGTACATGTACACAAGACACCAGAGCAAGGAGGAGCGCCTGGCTGCAGGTTTGCACTCACACACTTTTTTGTTTTCTTTCTTATCCAGAATACTATGATTCAAGTGAGCCTTTTGAATAAACCAGGTTTTCTCGGTCCACCTTCAACATCTGAATTCTTCACTAAGATGCTGACTGTGTGTTGAATTTTTTGTGCCATTTTGGCTCTGACTTCAGCTCAGGGTGAGTATCAGTGTACATGTGGCCGGTTAATCCATCAGTATCAATAAGGCATCTGATCACCCCCCACCACTATTTGGCAACCACACTGACGCATCTGCAGCAGTCTGTCCACTTGCCTGCACCGAACACAATAACCGGTGTTTCTAGTATGAGGCAAGAGTCCAAATTTGATCTAAATTTGCAAATATGTAAAATATTTGATATTTACATCTAAACAAGTAGCTTTTACATTCATAAAGCTGGTGGAAAAAAAGATAACTAATTTTGACAAGCATAAATGTTTTTGGAGGTTTCCTTAACTATCTGCTTGTGTCAGGGTCCAAATAATAAATGTGATTAACATTAATTATTTCTGTAACTGCTTTAAAATGCTCAACATATGACAGAGTGCTCTTGTTTTGGTTCTGGATGTAGAGATGGGATTCGGCAACTGTGCAGGGGCTGATCATTTCTGGTGGGTTGCAGAGTCTTGACCATCCCAAAATATTCATTAAAATGATTTGTCTTATAAAGAGCTGCCCAGGTAACAAAAAAAGCACTGTAATATATAAACAACATGCAACTGCTTGATTAACACATTTGTCATGCTTGATCAATTTAAGTAAAAACAATTTCACACTGGCTCTTGCTTCCATTTTTCAGGATTCAGGATTCTAAACATGAAAGTCTCCAAAATAAAGTTCAAAGTCAGCTGGGATGTGCTCTTGTGACAACAAAATGTACAAAGTCCTGACAGCAAATATCAGGATTTCCAGTATAAAGGAAGATATTTATCTTGGCATGTTGCTGTGTAATTGCTCTTGTTAACTCATCCACGATCGAAGATGCTGACCTACCTCCTGATGATTCTCAAAGTCCACCAACACGATATCACAAAAATCCTCATCCTTCCATAGTGGACCATCTTTTATATCAGGAAGTGTAAATGCTCATTTTATATTTATTCTGTTTATTAGGCACTCCTTGTTAGTGTTGGGGTGGAGCCCTTGGATGTTCAGAACTGCTGTAACTATACATAACTTCACAACGAGTCATACTGTACATCAATGTTCTTACTCATCCTTACAGCGCTTTTTTTCACTTCCAGCCCCTTCACAAATTCAACAAATGCTCGACAAGAAGAAGTTACTGAATAATTCATTCATTCAGCTGGTCAAGTCTAGGTTAGTTAGCACAAGGGTTGGTCTTGATTTGAGATTCTTTTTATTTGCTGTAAAAAACAAAAGTGATGATAATTCCTATCAAATCACGGAACAATAATTTAAAAGTACGGTTACATATTCGTTTGTTTTTTATTTTTTATACAGTCAATCTTTTATGTTTGGCTAACACTGTTTATGATTGTGAAAACAGTAAATAGGGTACTACTTTGACAAATAAGAAGCAACCTTTGATTTGTTGAAATTGTGAAATTGGCACCCACGAATGAAACAATGCCAAGTTTTGAAGGTTAACTGGCAGTTTATAAAGCAGGTCTTGTTCACACATGGTCCACAGGACACCAGAGGAAGAAGAAGCTCTCATCTGCAGGTTTGCACTGACTCGCATTCTTTTCATCTTCTCTCTCATCCAAATTGCTGCTATATTCACACAGCCTTGTATATGACTCTGTTTGATTGAAAGGTTTTTCTCAGTCCATTGTCGTCAACATCTGAATTCTTCACAAACATGCTGACTGTGTCTTTAGCTCTGTTTGCCATTGTGGCACTGGCAACAGCTGACGGTGAGTATCGGTGGTGCACATGTGGTCGGTAATTCCGTCGATATCAATGTCATATCTACTCACCCATTTTTTTCTGATTTGTCAAAATAACGTAACAGAAACCCCAAAATGTATACCTGGCTGGAGTGAACACGCGGGCCGGTGTTTCTTCTTTGATGCAACACAGAAGACCTGGGCTGAGGCTCAGGTCATTATACGATGTTTTTTAGATGACTTGTTGTCAATTTGTTGATTTGGATGTGTGTTTGACATTTCTCTGGCTGTGCCCACTGTAGGCACATTGCCAGTCCATAGGAGGGAACCTTGCATCTGTGCACAGTGATGATGACAAAACATTCCTTCAAACGCTGACTCAGCAGGCACCCACTTGGCTTGGTGGCACAGATTGCCAAGCGGTAATAAATCATACTTTGGATGAATGCAATATTTATATGTTGGATCTACATATACAACGTGATTATTGATTTTTTTTCTAGTCTGGTGCCTGGTTCTGGATGGACGGTACACAAATGATGAGGAGATTTTGGTGTCCACTAAAACCAGACAACACCCCGACAGAGTGCTGTCTGCAGATGAATACTGGTGGTGAGTCACATTGTTTGATTATTCAAAGTTGTGATGATGAATGGTGCTCAACGCATTTTTGGTGAATAACTGCTTAACTTTGTGTAAGTTCTTTCTTCTTAAAACAAAAATAAAAATCTCAATGTGATTCGCCATATTGTGAAGGAGAGATGACAGTTTATTTTTGTCTCCAGATGACAAATGCTGGGATGATGTGCCCTGCAGCAACACCCTTCCATTTTTATGTGTTAAGATGCTGTAGGGGATTCCAAGTAAGTGACTCCTGTCCGACTGTTTTTGCCCACGTGAAGAAATTGAAGCTAAATGACACACAAACTAATTTTTTTCATTATTGAAGGAACTGAATAATCAAGGCTGAACATGACTGGATGAACCTGAAGAAGGGATGACCAAGTGGAGCCGAGTTGCGGTGATTGAGATGGAATAGATTGATAATATAATTTGTTGAGAATAATAAACAATCTGAAGCATTAGAAAAAAATACCTCTGCAGTCTGTTTTTGATCACATTTTTATAACGAGCAACATGACACTGCATCTGCAAATTGTACACTCAGGATGCTGTCAGAGATTTGGCCATCAAACAAGTCAAACGAATATCGATTTAGCTGTAATGTGTGGCTAGATCATCAATACTACCATTCTTGTCATATATTTATTACATTCATACCTTAATTCATTCATTTGTGAAATTACAGGGATTCTTATTTAAGTATCATTTAAAATGAATTTGGCCATCCATAAAGTCAATACATGGATTATTTAAATAGTACATGATCATGTTAAAATTGTTGGCGAAACAATATTACAAGGCATACTTGACTCTTTTTATGTCACCAGAGGCCCCTCTGAATGCGTGTTCTTGTTATGTTATCACAGTCAAATGTAACAATAACTAAACAAATGATTGATCTTGACTTCTGATTTCAAAATGAGTTTTGGGCGCTCCAAGAGAAACCGTAACTACAACGTGGCCCACAACAAAAATGAGTTTTGACATCCCTGCACACTGAAAATGAGAGCATCACTGCCACCTACGGTAGAAATTACGCTTTGTCTTGTAGCTACAATACGGCACACAAAAAAGTCAGCTAAATTCTCTGGCGTCACGTCAATATCCTTAAATATCTTTGAAGCTTTTCCCCAACCTAAAATAAAATGCATTCGGACTGCGATATCCCTGTCCGTTGTCTTTAGCGGTTAGCACCAGCCTCTACATTTCCATAAAAGGAGTGTTAGATTATCAACATTGTTTTTCTGTTTCTATTTATATTTTAACCGTTTTTGATATTAGTTAGAGCTGTGTAATAATAAGACAACAGTTAATTCATATGTTAGTCAATCTATAGTCCTTTGTTCTCTTCCCTGGGAAAGTAAGGTTTCTGATTTATCTAAATGAGGGGATGTTTGAAAGTGCAAGCAGAGGTCTGTCCATAAATTTCCTGGTGCACGGAGGTGCCGGGGACCAATTATTTACCCACATCTGCAATGGACTGAGATAGGAACTGGTGTAGGATTCTAAGTTGTGTATTTCCCTCTGCTGACAGGACAAGATGACAGGGGGGGAGTATTCTTTCTATTCACTGTTTTGTATAAGTGTGGGAGAGCGGAAAGAGAGGGCACACTTTGTGGTCACTGCTGATTGAGCAAGGATCCAAAGTGGCTCGGAAATGTATTTTTTTTTTTTTAAAGAGTTCAGTATTGTTCATTCGGAAATGTCATCATCAATGCTCTTTATTTTATTTTATTTTTATTTATATATATATATATATATATATATATATATATATATATATATATATTTTTTTTTTTTTTTTGTATGTGGGTGAGTATGTGTATTTGCGTGCGTGCGTGCGTGCGTGCGTGCGTGCGTGCGTGTATTTGTTAGCTCACCAAAAACCTATTAGAAAAAATCCCATACCGTTCACCTAAACCGAACACCGCCGTCAGGAGACCCGAGGGGACCCGAGGGGACCAAAGAAAACCAAGGAAGGTGAAATCCAGCACCGACCAGACACCACCCACCGGGCCACCCACCAGAATTCTTCCCCAACCCAAGAAACATCTAAATTCCAACAAATCCAAAAAATAAAAATAAAAAATCAGGGAGACCTCAAGAGACCGAAGGAGAGACTGAGGGAAGGAAGGAAGGACAGATGAAGCCGAGTGAGATCCACAGACACCAGCCTCCACCGATTCAATGACCTGAGGAGGAAGCAGATTGTGTCTGAGTTTCGGTAGATGCTGGTGTGGTGGATCTGGCATGCATGAAAATCTCCACCAAAGAGCGGAGCCGTCGACCCCTGCCAGGACAGAGCAAGCGCAACACCTCAGGGCCCCCCAGGCCGCGGCAGCGCCAAAGGACGACCCCCGGGCCCCGCCAGGGCCACCGGCCGGAGAGCAAACCCAGGAGCAGGAGCGCCCCCCCACCCCAACACGGCCCGCGCCCCCGACCCAACGCAGCAGGACGGGGAACTGCAGGCCCGCCAGGCACCCCACCGGCCCCCAACCCCCGCAGCCCCCATGACCCCCCCGCCCCCCATCCACCCCCGCCATCCACCCCAACCCAGCTCCAGCCGCCCCCAAGTCCCCAATCCCCCAGACACCCCCCACCCCCAGCACCCAGCACCCCCACCCCGCACCCCCCCAACAAAGCCGCCCCCCCACGACCCCACCCCGACCAACCGGCAGCTCCCCAACCCCCGACCCCCAGCCCCCGGGGACCACCCGCACCCAGGCACCGGCGCCGACGAGGGGCTCGGAAAATTTCGGAATAATAAAAGCTGGCCAGAAAACTTCTTCACGAGATCTCAACTTTGAGTTTTATTTTGAACACGCAGGAAATCAAATGAATGAATTCTAACAAATGGTGAACCCCGACGCTGAATTCTTGAGGGAATGGTGACGTTCTAGATGTTTGCGAGCTGCGGCGTTCACGGACGGGCGGAACTTCTAGGCCTAAATAAATAATTACGGTAAGTGGAGACTTTTATCCACGTAGGT
Organism: Leptonotus elevatus; assembly: GCF_054856555.1. Taxonomy (NCBI): domain Eukaryota; kingdom Metazoa; phylum Chordata; class Actinopteri; order Syngnathiformes; family Syngnathidae; genus Leptonotus; species Leptonotus elevatus. The sequence goes on from NC_141246.1 coordinate 12,506,298, forward strand.
AAGTTTTGTCTGTTTGGGACCGCTGCAACTGGTTTTCGTCTTCTAAATTGTCTACATTTTTACATGAGGTCTGTGTGAACAAGTTGTAGTTTGATGTCGTTCAATTAATAGAGGGACGCGGTGTCCTTAATTTGGGATTTTTACTACGACATTGAACTGTACACGTACGTGGGGTGGAGCACTAGGTGACGGAAGTGCTGGCCCGGGAAGGTTATGCGCGGCTGAAGAAGCCATTTTTGGATCACAGGTTGAAGTAGCGGTTTTTATTTTGTTTTATTCCGTCCCGTTACGAAGAAATCGCTAGACAATTTTGAAGGGCTACGGAGTGAGGTGGAGATTTTTTCTTCCACTAAGAATTCTAGAGGTTATAGTAGGCGCGTCTGCTTTCTTAGCAGTTCTTTGGGTCAGGACCGCTTGAGAGTGTTTAATTTTACCTCTGATAAGCGTCCGCTAGCACGTGATGAGTTATTTTAAATATGCGCGCCCTGTATAAATTATGCAGTATTGAGGTTGGACAGGTTGACGCAGCGGGGATTGGATTTGTACCGCTGTTTTTTCGATCGAGAGATCACGTGATTCGTTATTTATGTATGTTCAATGTCTGTGAAGGAAGGAGTAACGAGTAACGTTGTCGAATAAATTTAACCTATTGAAATATACTACAAGTGAGACGTCACTGCATTGATAAATATTAATACTACTTGAATAGAATATTAACTGAAGTGGTGTATAATTAAAATAAATAATGGAGGGCTGTTTTGACCGCGACACCGAATGGTTTGACCTAAAAGTGCTTCTGGTTCATAGTGGGAACTTATTCTTGGATGTACAAGTAAATAATGCTTCCGAGGTTGTAGTCGGAGCCATGCCGAGAAACATCGACGAAAAATGAAAAAAATATTAATTGATTGAATGAACGGCTGTCGCTGGACAAAATGGTACGAGAGACTTTTGTATTGTCTTTGAACGGTAGAAGAGTCGGACGAAATTGTAAAAAAGTGGATCGAATGATGAGAAATGCTAGAATGTTGGCTTTGGCCAGTTCCGTTGAAATCGCTCGGGGGAATTTGATAGAAGCTGGTGATGATACAGTGGCTGATTTTGATGCTAATATAACGGCTCCGCATGTATACGTTTAGCCGCTCGCGGGAGATATGTTGGAAGCTATTAACCCGTTTTGTCAGGAAGGGTGTGGTTTGGTGGAGGACCCAGTCGCAGGGAGGAAAAATAGCCAGGCAAGGATGCAGTTGATGGAGCAAAAAATATATTTTAATTTCTATAAAACAAAAGCGAGCTTCCAAATTACCAGGGAAACCAAAATATGGGGAAAACAAGGCAAAACGGGCAGCATGACATGGGGTGAAAAGCCAAGGCAAAAACGGTCAGCATCACATGGGGAAAAACAATGAACCGACACAGACAGAGGGGAGACAGCAGACTAAATACACAGACACTAACGACACAACAAGACACACCTGGGGCAAGACACAAGTGGCTGAGGGCACTGATTGGATCACACGAGGAAGGGCAGGATCACACCTAAACAAGACCAAGGGAGACACACAAGGAAAACAGAACCCAAAACATGACACGTTTACTGAATCACCGTACAAAACTGCGGTTCAAATGCTGCAAGAATTGCAGACGACGAATTGTCGGAACAAAACCCGTTTATTATTTTTAAATGAATAAAGTGTGTGTGCGTATGTGCTTGCAGAAGTTTGAGAAATTGGGAGACTTGTTGAGTAATCGTGAGTGACCTAGTTACCAAAGGTGGGGGCTACCCTGGTGGGTTGTGATTGTGAGTGAGAAATGTGCGTATTGATATTTTGTTTGTTTTTCTTCAATATCTTTAACTGTATGTTTGGTGTTGGTTTTGAGTAAGTTGAGACTGGTGTGATTATGGCGTTTGTTTTTCGAATGGGAATGTGGTAAAATAGGTTTTGCAATGTGATAATGCTAAGATTTTTTCTTTTTCCGCTCCCCCCCCTGTTTCTAAAAAACAGAAGAAAAAAAAGGGGGGGCTGTGTGTGTGTGAGATAGCAGTTAGAGTATAATGTGTCCTCGTGATGGAAGTTTTTCTCTTTTCTAGGTAAGAGAAGAATGATAAAAAATAAAAATAAGTAACAGTATTTGAAGGATGTTGCTGGGTTCTTGTAGAAGAATATTAGATAAGATTTTTCTTAGTGACTGAATAGACAGTCTTTTACACTATACTACTTTTGATACAGACAATAAACTTGTTAACTTTCTCTTTTCTAGGCAAATGAATAAAGAATAATGAAAAAATAATAGCATTTTGTATTGAGCTATATTGAGTTAACATAATTATACCTACATCTGTACAGCTGTGGCTAGATTTAAGATAGTTGAATGAGAAGTTAAAAATGTTTTTGAAGTCGACATAATAATAATGATTTTTAATATTTGTTTTTTCTCTGAGTGTGTCATTTCAGAAACTGATGCTTTAGTTCCAAAGCAGATGGGGGTTTGATGACAATCTGCGAACGGGATGCGCCCCAGCTGCTGATACGTTGTGTTTGCAAGTATTTCTAGTAGCTATTTTGAAGGGCTTTCCCAAACACCAAGCTATGGTATAGTTGAAACATTTTTGAGAAAGCAGGAAGTGAACTATCTTGCTATGATCCCATCTTCCTCAGTCTGTCATTTGAAGTGCATTGGATCAGGCGGGTACATTTATTGGTCAGGTGAGCGCCTGGGAGGGCCGAAATGTGTCATCGGGTCCACGATTGCAGACAGCAACCTCCAGCGTCTGTGTGGACATGGCAGAGGTCAAAGAGCTTCACGCCGCAGCAAAGTCATTCCCCTGTGCTTACAGACTAACATGGTGCTCGAATTCCACAATGCCCAGTGACTGTGTACATGCCTCGTTACAGAGACGTCTCCTCTCATCACTGCTCAATGCCTGCTTTGAACATTGCCTGACACATCCGCCGCCGTGCCATCTGCTGGCCAGGACTGAACATTGACTACTAAAAGCTGGTGGTCCGACTGGGATGCGACTCTTCGATCATTGATATGCTACACTGGTTGTATGCAAGGCATTTTTAATGTGTTGGATGGGGAAATGTGATCTATAACAAGGTATTTCAGGAAATTGAAAACGACATATGTCAATTTGAAATGGGATGATTGGAAAAAATGTATTTCAATCTTAATTACTCTATTTTATTATTGGGTTTAGCCTACTAAATTGTTGCCTATTTTCTTGGGAGAATCAGTTTATGAATTGGTACAATGGGAATTTAACGAATAACAGTGAGTTCGTTGGTTAATTTTAGATTTTTCTCACAGCACTGTGATTTATGAATCCCACAGATGTTACTATTTTTATTTTTTTATTTTACATTTTTTTATGTGTTTTTACAAGCCCCACTAATCTGTAGAAGAGGTGAGGTTGATTAGTAGTTTGAGAATAATTTTTAGTTTGCTTAAATCTAGGAGTATTGTTTATTTTTATTTTTATTTTTTATAATTTTTTGCTTTTGATTATAAAACGTTTGTTTTACTTGAGAAGGTAGATATTTGTAGGTTTTGTGTAATTTGTATAATGTGGTTACCTCTATTTTTTCATGTCCCCAAAGTCCTCACATACCAGTGTCTCAAATTGTATCTGTATGTGCTCATTTTTATTGTAGTGACCTAAAGATCTCTCGTTTACCTCACAATCGCCTGATTTAAAGGCTTGTGTTATTTACGACGTCTTTTGCCGAAAACTAGTCTGGTATTCCTTATTTATGAGCTACGGAGTCTTGGTGTGGCCTCCCTTTGATATACCATACGTGTTTGAAAAGATCAGTGTTTATCTTTGTCAAAAGGAGGGTGAGTGAACACAGGAAAGTTCATGTTTAAGAAATTAATTAATGTAGACGAATTAGTAGATTAAAAAAATGAAAAGGCTTTGAAGTGATAATCCATAGTCTGAATGTGAAGAAATCTACAGGAGGAAATCAAGCGGAAACAAAGTAAGTTTGGGCAGAGGAGACAAAAGATGAAACATATCGCCAAATGAAGGTAATTATATTATATTATATATTTTATCTCAGAAACAATTGAAAAATGTAATGTTTGGAGCCCAGTGTTTGCAAAGGATTATATATGATATGAATATATATGAGCCTCTCCCCAGGATGTGCACGGTCCGGCCGGCCGTGGGGTTCTGGGTTGAGATTATATGATATGCTAGTAAAATGATTCCTTTCAGGATGGTTAAAGGCACATTCATGCAAATTTAGAACAGTAAATATCGTGGTAAAACATTACCTACTATTATATGAAACCCATTTGAAAAATAAATATTTACAAGCTCTGTCTGTTGTATTAATGAATGGGTGAATGCCATTCAACTCAATCAAAGGCTGGGCTCTATCTCAATGTCATAAGAATAGATATTTTCCTGTTCCAACAGCACAGGACCTTCGGATCTTAATCAAATAACATTTACTAATCCCAACTAACAAAATTTATCAGGTTTTTTTTTCTCCAAATAAAATTTATGTGAGTTTCTGAGTGACTAAATGAACATGTTTCGCTCTCAGGAGGTGAGGGAGAGGATATCCGGAGTTCAAAGGAGGGGGAGACGACATCTTATCTACACGGCCCGCCGGAAACGTCCCAGGCTCAGCAATCTCACCAACCGATGATCATCAATCTCACCACCTCCGACTGGGAAAACAACGTCAGCTGATCCAGTGTCCGGTTCTGGAGCTGCCGTTTGAGGACATCATGCAACGGAGATCGAGTGAAGTGCCTTTTCCTGGGCAATCATTCCACGAAGAGTCACATTTGCGGGCAGAATAATCCCGGTGACAAATCGAAGGACCTTGGGCAGTCAACCCTGAGGTTCTTAAAAAAAAACTAACATGACACTCTTTTCATTCAACAAAGAACTTCATCACAAGATGGCTTCAGAGTGGGAACGCATCTTCATCTGCCGATACATTGCGACATTCTTTCTTGAACAACAACATTTCGTGTTAAGCTTCACACATGCTATGCTTATTCCACTAAAAAATCTTTTAATGTATGAAATGTTCTTTAATGCCATATGACTGCTAAACTACCTCCTCACCTGCTAAAGGGATGTTTTAATGATAACTACTTCCCCCACACAACCATTGCTTAATGTTGCGTTGTCGTTTGCGATTATGAAGATCCGGCTGGTATTTTCCTTTGAAAAAGAAAGAAAAAATGTTAAAATGTGTTGGGTTCTGTAGAGCCCAAATGAGGGAATGTTAGATTATCAACATTGTTTTTCTGTTTCTATTTATGTTTTAACCGTTTTTGATATTAGTTAGAGCTGTGTAATAATAAGACAACAGTTAATTCATATGTTAGTCAATCTATAGTCCTTTGTTCTCTTCCCTGGGAAAGTAAGGTTTCTGATTTATCTAAATGAGGGGATGTTTGAAAGTGCAAGCAGAGGTCTGTCCATAAATTTCCTGGTGCAAGGAGGTGCCGGGGACCAATTATTTACCCACATCTGGAGTGGACTGAGATAGGAACTGGTGTAGGATTCTAAGTTGTGTATTTCACTCTGATGACAGGGGGGGAGTATTATTTCTATTCACTGTTTTGTATAAGTGTGGGAGAGCAGAAAGAGAGGGTTCACTTTGTGGTCACTGCTGATTGAGCAAGGATCCAAAGTGGCTCGGAAATTTCTGAATAATAAAAGCTGGCCAGAAAACTTCTTCACGAGATCTCAACTTTGAGTTTTATTTTGAACACGCAGGAAATCAAATGAATGATTTCTAACAGGAGCTATGACAATCTCCATAACGTCGTACAAGTGAGGTGTTTCCTGAATCATATTATTCTTTTGTACAAGGGCACCAGCATTGAAAAACTAACGTTTGGTTTCAAACCATCATGAGAACTACACCGTTCGGGTTCAAACCATTTTATTGTTAGCTTGCAGCACACACGCGAAGTCCGCTTAGATGGGTTTGGTGACATGACCGTCAAAGTACAAGATTGTGAAACAGGAAGACGGCCACACTCTAACAAATATGAAGTGACGATGAGTTTGTTGTCCCAATCGCAAACGTTAAATGACAACCATTAATTAATGAACGTCAAGCTTTTGAAGGTTAAATGGACAGTGTGAACTAATACGTCATTAAAAAACATCAACAACACACACAAAATAGGTAGTAATTGATGTGGTCTCTCTGAGGCACGGGAAGGAATGTGCGTGCTTCAAACCCCTTGCATTCTATTAGTTCACCACTTGAAGGCACTAAATAATACACACTTCCGCTCAAGAGTAGATCTTCTTCACAAGTTGTACATGTACACAAGACACCAGAGCAAGGAGGAGCGCTCGGCTGCAGGTTTGCACTCACACACTTTTTTGTTTTCTTTCTTATCCAGAATACTATGATTCAAGTGAGCCTTTTGAATAAACCAGGTTTTCTCGGTCCACCTTCAACATCTGAATTCTTCACTAAGATGCTGACTGTGTGTTTAATTTTTTGTGCCATTGTGGCTCTGACTTCAGCTCAGGGTGAGTATCAGTGTACATGTTGTCGGTTAATCCATCAGTATCAATAAGGCATCTGATCTCCCCCCACCTCTATTTGGCAACCACACTGACGCATCAGCAGCAGTCTGTCCACTTGCCTGGACCGAACACAATAACCGGTGTTTCTTCTATGAGGCAAGAGTCAAGACCTGGGTTGAGGCTCAGGTCAGATGTTTGTAGATGGCTTGTTGAGTTGTTTAAAGGCATTGACTTGGATGTGCGTGTAATAAACGTGTTTGTGTGGCCGACTAGGCACGTTGCCAGTTTTTAGGCGGAAACCTGGCATCTGTCCACACTGATGGTGAAAATACATTCCTTAAGACGCTAACTCAACTACCCACTTGGCTTGGAGGCACAGGTTGTCAAATGGTAATTATTTTTTATTGATTTTTTTCCTGATGGACTTGGTCAGATTCATCACTTTTACAGAGTGGAGCCTGGTTCTGGTCAGACGGTAGCCAAATGATGTTCAGATTCTGGTGTCCCCTACAACCAGATAACGAACTGACGCAGTGCTGTCTTCAGATGAATAGTGGTGGTCAGTAACAGTTTGATGATGACTGAAAGCTGGTGAAATCTTGCTTTGTATGTGATTCACCATACTCGGAACAAGAGATGACTATTTAATTTTGTTTGCAGTGAATAAATGTTGGGAAGATGTGCCCTGCAGCTCTACCCTTCCATTTGTGTGTGCAAGGTCTCTGTAAGTATTCCAGGTATGTACTTAAGTTTTTTCTTTGTCAGCATTGAAGAAAAGGAATGATTAAGGTTAACTATGGATGGAAAGATCTTATCAAGTCGCCGGACCACCCGCCTTTGTGCAGGATGTGTTTTGTGTAACGGTGGCGACCCTGTGCTTCCCAATTGGGTTTCAAACCCACAGCTCCACCGTGTCATTGGTTGGAATTTGAGAGGCCTGACCACTGAGCTAAAGGCTTGGGCCGCCAATTTAGAGGCCAGCACCCTCTATTGAAGATTCCCAAAAGTGAATTTTGACTAATGTACTGTATATTTGCACAGCGCACGCTGGCATCCATTACATTTGCAGGGAGAAAACTCAACAAATGTGAGCAGTTGACGTGGCGATAAAAGACACAAGAAGGGAGAAAAAAAAAAAGACACAAGAAGGAAAGCAAGATGATCTTCGTCTTCGTTCAGCCAAACTGTTACTTTTAATAAATCAAGGACAGTGAATCCGAAATCTGACAGAGCTCTAAAGTCATCATTGGACTACATGGATGGGTAAAGGCTCTTTTGATTTAGAAAAAGGGTTACACAAATTTAGAAACAAAAACCACTTCTATTTGGCACACTTGCAGTTGCCAGTCACACACACAGTGTGTTCAAAATAATAGAAGTCAAACATCACGGACAAGATCAATAAAGGTTTTTAACTTTACTCATTTTCTAAAAAACGGTATTATTTTTTTAACACAACTGTATATAATGCTGTATAAAACAGCTGGGTTAACTGAAATGTGTTAAATTGGGTAAGCACTTGAGCTTTTGGGGGTAAAAGTCAAGAGAATGACGTTTGTCTTTTCTACTTTGTATGGCTACCGCATTTTGGATAGTTGTGTGCATCAAACACTTTAACCATAGCATACGTGTGCTCAGTCTGTTTTTTGGGGGGAGGGGGGTAAATAAAAAGCACCTTGTTAAAAGTTATTTAAACTGTCAAGTATGAACTGACACCATGTTCAGAAACCTTTTTAGGCAGTTTTCCATGACTTTTCCTAAAACTTGACAGCACAAACCTTTTATAAAAAAATATATATATATTTAAAAGAAACAAGTAATCATCTGCCATCAAACCACAGATACATCCGGATATTTTGTCATGTTCTAAGTGTTGCAACAGAAGCAACACGGTTATTAACATAATCTGATTAACCTTATGACCCTTCCATCACTGGGACCAAGAGAAATACAGAAGAAGAAAAAAGTGCTTTCGAGCTAGAAATACATTATCGTTTTACTAAAAGTGTTCATGTTGCATTAACATTTATTTATTTTTTAAAGAAAATAGTTTTTTGCAAAACTCCAGGCAATCTGGCTGTCGGGAAACATTTGGAACAGGGATGTGCACGGGTGGAAGATTTTGGGGTACACACGGTAAATTGACTTGCAAAGTAAATAGTCATCAAACTCATTTTCACAGTTTCTGATAAATGGGATGAAGTGTGTAACATGTTTATCAGCAACAAATTTACAAGTATAAAAAAAAAATCAATCTGCAAATTCAGTTGTTGCACTGGCGTGAGTAATTATATTTCTACTTTCATGTCCAGTGAGTCTGGCACAAGGTGCAGTCTAAATCTGTACACAGGCAAGCTAGATGTAATCCAAAGTACACACGTGAAAAATAGTTAATAGGGCTGTTTTTTTCCCCCTTCCCAACCAAGCACATTAAACGGAAGTGTCCTGCAAAACGTTCCTTAGGCCTGAGAAAATATTTACAATCACAAATCTTGCGTGTAGTCAACAAATCGACAGTTAACGAACGGAATCCTGTGAACTAAATGTGTAGCCAATCAAAGCGCAGACTAACCAACAACAAAGCAAAGGTAAATAAAACATGTCCTCCCTGGTGGTGTTCATTTGTAAAGACGTGCCAATAAGTAGTTTCCATAGCAAGTCTTATTAGATGTAGAATATGCATTGTTTTTGCACAACAGGTAACTTTATCACCTCTTTCTGATTGTACTTAAAAAAAAAAAAGTTGAACTAAGTGATAAAATGTGGTAACAGATAATTTTACTTATGTACTACCACCAGGTCACACTGACAATTTAGACAAATATGGGGGGGGAGATAAAACATTTTGAAAATTGCAAACTCTGCTTTTCTGTTCTGTCCTGGACTAAAAGCAAAAAGATGACAAGCCTGCACTTGATTAAGTTGCATTGAGTTAAAAAAAAAATGGAAGAAAAACAAAACAAAGGTGATGGAAACAACATTCCAACTTTATTGGTCATAACAGAAATCTTTGATGGATGCCACAAGGAAGTTTCTGGTGTCTTAATCAGGGTGACATGTTGGTTTCATCACGGCCACTGTTGAAATTTCACAAGTTTTACAAACCAATGTCCACGTTGTTTCATAAAAAGCATGGAAAATCTCCTTTTTTCTGACCTTGGGTGCAGATTCAGATTTTACTTATTCGATTCCAAAACTGTTCCCTTCTCAGACACGTAAATGCCATCCAAGAACTTCCTGATATCCTTATTTTTGACCGTGGTGGCCTGTTGGATGAGAGCAGCTGGAAAAGGAAGAATTTTCGGTGAAAAATCAGAAGGGAAAACATTGCAGAGACAGTAGAGGCAGATAAGGGCCATGTTGAGCAACTTTCTAGGCAACTCCCAATATTTCTTTATTTCGGATCAAGAGCAGAATAGAACACCACGCTGGACAATGTTTAATTAGCATGCTTGTGAAATATTCAACTTTAGCTGATTTGGAGATAAGTCAAAATACCAGTCAAGAGTAAAAAAGCCGTTTTAAAATAGGTCAAAAGGCAAAATATATCAGAAAGATTCCATGGTGAAAATTGTTTAAATTATTTTTTTCCCTTTAACTTCACATGAATAGAAACAGGACAGCATCTTCACTGAAAAGTAATGGCAGCGTGTACTACTAAATAATTGTTTAGATTTATTTTAGAAATCTCTTGCATTTGCTCGCGATCAGATTGATTTACTATTGATTAATTATGTGCGTACACATGGACTGTTACATCATACCTGAATTTGACACCAGCTCAATATCGTTGCCTTCCAGCACCAGCTCGTCTTTCTGGGCTGCTGAGACTGTGCACATGACACCTGGGAGGAGCATAACAGAGCAACTTTTACTTTAGGCAGGCTTCATTATTTGTTAATCAAATAGGCTTCATTTAACAAAAACAATAAAAAACCTGCATAGGGCACAATCCAAGTTTGGAGTTACCAATTTCAGACATTTGATGGCGCTATAAAATGCCGCCAACTGTTGGAATGTTAATTTGAATTCTAGAAAGTCTTCGTAAATGGTCCACTATTAACGACCCACATTCATATCTGCACAGAAAAGTGCACAAACATGGAACGCAAATATCCAAAGAACACTCAACAAATGAAACCTCATCATTCACCACATACCTGCCCTCATTCTGACACGGCGGATGTACTTCTCGCCGAGGAAATTCCTGATCTCCACCATGGTGCCATTCTCTTGCATGACAACGTTGATGGGGAAATGGGCATACACCGAACGCATTTTGTAACGGAAACCCTGTAATGACAGGACGGTAGAGACATGAATCATGGCGGAAGAAGCAGTGAAACGAAACATTGCCAATGATAGATGAGTAGACTAACACAAGAGGGCAAATTGTCTTGACTGCTTGGAGTATCACTATTACAGACTTGTACAGGGGTGGTGAAAGGTCAGGATATAGTAGTGAAGTATGAAGGTTTAATTCTGCAGTCAGTCCTCAGAAATTGGAGAAGTCGAGTGAGAATCTCACCAAAGTGACTCCCTTGATCATGTTCTGGACATGACTGCAGATGGTGCGAACTGTTGCCAGCTCCTTTCGGTTCCCCCACCATTTTTCTACACGCAGCTGAAATACAGTAGTTGAGCAAAATGATCAGATTCATGTTAGAAACTCATTTGTTGGTTACAGACAGAGGAACTTCTAAGCTTTAAGCAAAATTCGATACGGGCAACTCTTGCAGGTCTCAACTGAATTTACTTGGTGAACTGAAGGCTTGTTTAGAAGTGTTAACTAATTACAAAATATGGTTAGCAATAAACAGGCATACATGTGTATTTTTAAAAGTTGTAAAACATTACTGGCTGCATAATACATAAACGGAGCACCGGTTAAAGGGCTGAACGGTATGGACAAAATGTAACTCTCGATATTAACCGTTCTCCAACAAAAATAGAAGCATCACAAAACATTAGTTTTACTAATTAGAAATCACTGGTAGTATTAAAAAAAACATCAATAAAGTAGAAATCTAACATTTTAGTATCCAACTTTTGGCGCCCCCTAGGCTTGAATTCTGCATTGCAACAACAGAACAGAAAAGTCACTTCAATATGATACGCCACCTGTAATATTATCATTATGTTTTGAAAAAGAACCAGTGGAGGAAATAGATGGATTCTTAAGATGTTCCAAATTTCCCATCATGGCTGTATTGTTTGGTGATTAATTTTATGTATTTTACGTACATCTTTTGAGTGCATGTCTTAAATGTTGCAATTCAGCTCCTCGATTGAGAACACAAAATTGTGAAAAGTAGCTGAAACGTTAACAAGTTTAATATGTGCATTCTAAAGTTGGAAGGTCAAATTAGGTACAATTTGAAAGTTTGTTGTGCATTTTAAGTTCATTCTGAAATTTCATTAATTTTCTCGACAGACCTATCTAATGGGCCTCGGTCTTCCCTACCTTCTTATTTTTCTTGCCGAGCAGACGCAACTCCAGGTTTATGTGATTGAACTCCCTGATGAGTTTGCCGCGGGGACCCTTGACAGTCACTGTCCGCCCCTTCAGCTTCACCTCGACTGCAACAAGATGCAAACAAAGTCAGCACAAGCCAACAAGAGACGCTAACAGAAGAGCGGTTTCATTCTTACCCTTGTCGGGAATGTCGACTGACTGGCTGCTGAGAATGGTCTTCATTCTGTAATTTGAATGACAAATAATCACTTTACATTACACCTAAACACGACTACATTTGAAAACGCTAGCACCGATTTCTGACTCATTTTTGGGTGAAAACTGCGAGGAGAGCAGCAGCCACACAGCGGCTAAGGTAGCATTAAGCTAACACGAACCAGGAGCTATAAGACTCCCTACTGAACAACTCCAATTCGAGCATCTTTATAATTAATAAATATACCGCATCCTTTGTTACGTATCGACAGCGACAATGTTTTCAACCCAAAGTGGATTAGCTCACTGTGGTGTTCGGCACTGTCGGCCTGAACCGGCCAGCCCAATCACGTATCAAACAACCCCATTTATTCCCCCTCAGACATGGCATCGACAGAAAATAACGCTTTCCAAATAAAAAACAATAATAGTTGCGTAAAAACAAACAGGTTAGAACAAAACCTAACGTGAAATTTCGACGGATTGACTTTGATTAAGTCGGATGACAGTCATTTTCTGTCAACCTCACCTCGCTGGTAGCAGAGGAAAAGAAAGAGAAAAGACGTCACCGCGCTGTTGAAGCGTACGTAAATGACGTCATCAGACGCAAGCAATGGAGCTCAACGGACGGAACTTCTACTTTACCGCAAAAACGTCCAAGACAGCTGACTAAAAACGACAGGAAAAAGCTTTTTATGAGTTTTTTTTTTTTTTTTTTTGCATTCGTTGATTTCTATAACGACGTTAATTATGTTGGTTATAGTTATTACTCTAGTGGTAGTGAGTAATCGGAGTGATAGTCATATCTGGGTGAAAAAGCAGCACACTACACTAAATTGTTGAGGTAATTCAATAAAGGAAGAAAATACAGTTTTGCTATGAACATCGATGTAGAGCGTAAAGGGGGGAATGCGAAGACTAAACTGTAAGTATTTCTGCTCCTCCTCTGGCGCCGTTACTTGAACGCAACACCAGACCAGAACAATCGCTCGTCGATGTGCGTTGTTCGATCTATAGCTAGGTGGACCTGAAACTTGCTAGCCAATGTCATGGCGTTACTCAAGCAAAGCCGTGTTGTCGTCGGCCGTTTCTCCGCTAATCGCCCATTGCTGGGAGCGACAAGTATCTCGCACGTCAGTATTACATTCCAACACTGAAATTAATTGTTTTTGGAAACATCTTTGTTGTTTGTGCCTTCGATCGTTCGGTGTATGCGTGGTTCCTGACCTGTTTTCATAACGGTCCGAGTAGTGACGGCAAAGTTTACAAACAAATCATTGTGATTGCAGTGATCGTCTCGACAGTGTGCAATGTGTATCGTGTAAAGACCTGGTTTAAGACATGTGAGCAATCGATTTATTTATCTTCTATAGGGCTACACGAGCAGCATATTATCTGCGGCCAAGTCCTCTTCGAGTCCGGCTAACAGGAGCAAAGAGCTACTAAGCGATAATGACGGCCCCACGCTGCAGGACTTTATTTCAGGGGAACTGTCCGAGAAAGACAACTGGGCAGAGTACAGAGGCAACTTGAAGAGGCAGAAGGGCGAGCGGTGAGTTTGGTGTGCCTGTCACAATTACAACACAACAACAAATACATGTTTTTTTCTGTGCCCATATATGCTGGGGTTGGAGGTGGGGGGGGGGGGGGTCTTAGTGGTGACCAGGATGATGAGGGTCCAAGAAAATTTTGCCTTCCATTGTCTTCGTTTTTGCAGCGTACAATCCTCCAGAGTGGAATACCCCACTGACAGATTGTGGTGATATTAGGTGTAGTTATAGAACACCCACAAATTTGAATTATTGTCTCAGCGCTATAAAAGTCACTCTTTTGCAGGCTTCGGCTGCCTCCTTGGCTGAAGACTGAAATTCCTATTGGGAAGAACTACAACAGAGTGAAAAACTCTTTGAGAGACCTCAATCTTCACACCGTAAGCTAAACAAAGTGTAACTGTGTTTAACTTGGAAACTTGTTGAGCAAGAACAGCACTGTTTGTTTTTACGTGAAGCTGTCACGTACCTGTGAGTTCAAAGCATGAATCGGTGTGTTCCATCAGGTATGTGAGGAAGCCAGGTGTCCTAACATTGGCGAATGCTGGGGAGGAGGAGAGTACTCTACAGCTACTGCCACCATCATGGTCAGATCAAAAGTTTGCATTTTCTGGAGCATTTTGATCTGTTATGTCATATTTTGTCATTTCTTCTCATGGCTAGCTGATGGGAGACACCTGCACCCGCGGATGTCGCTTTTGTTCCGTGAAGACTGCTCGTCTGCCGCCGCCTCCAGACCCTGAAGAGCCCTACAACACCGCTAAGGCTATCGCAGCATGGGGGCTAGACTATGTGGTGCTCACATCTGTGGACAGAGATGGTAAGTTGGGCTTCTAAATTCCTGAACACTACAAGTGGTCCAAGAAGACGTGAATGGCAAAACATGTTGACTGCAAGTTAGCGAAAATAAAATCGAGTTTCCTCATATTTTTGGACACCATACATTCCACAACGTAATGAAGAAATGTATTGTATTGAATGCAACAGGAATACAATTGTTGCCGTTTTCCAATTTGATGAATGATTTTTTTGTTGAAACAATTAGTGTTATGTTGTGTCACTAAAAACAACTGACTTAGCTAACATACCTGCCTTTATACTGTAAAATTCTGACTATTGTCTCAAGTGTACTGGTATATAATTAAACAGCACATACTAAATTAAAAAAGGAACTCTTTTTCTTATATAAACATTATACACACAACTACAAGAGCAAATTACTGCCGACGCTAGTGACCGGTGGAAATAAACACGCAGAAGCAAAAACACTCCTAGTGCCGCACCAAAAACAAGGTCCAGAATTTTAGGATTTTTGCGGCTTGATTGCCTTTTCCATTGCTAGGTTGATCAACTTGAAGGCTTCATGGTAGGCATCTTAATGTAGAACAAAAAATATAAAGGCAATTAAACATGGCAATTGCATGCATGTTGTCTATACAGTGGTATCTAGCTCAGGTTATAATTATATAGTTCAAATTGTACTGGTAACATTAACCTCAATGTACATAAATGACCTAAAATCACTAATAGCACTTAATATTGAGGCACACTTGCTAATGCATGCACGCATTGTGAATCTATTTTTGTGAAGGAACTCAAATGTGTTATGTTCCCCTTCGTCTGGCCATTAGCGTGGGCCAAAAACATGCCCAATCGAAATTAAACTAATACTAATAAACTAACCATCAGAGGGTGCTGGAACTGCACAAATGGAATACAGTACCTCACTTTTTTAACAGATGTGCTGCTTGTAATATTGCGACATGACTACAATGATATCATGACAATTTATAGCCACGTGGGTTAAAGCTAAGGAAATAGTCACGCCTCATAGTCTTTAACTTTTCATAACCGGCAGTTGGAACACAAGCCAGATTTAGCATAACAAATGACACGGAAACTGCACCCCCATAGGGGAATGTAGCTCATTGGAATTGGAATACTTCAATTGTCTCTTCAGTATTCAGATCTTCTTTTTTTTTGGTAGATATTGCCGATGGTGGGGCGAAACATTTTGCCAAGACTGTTTCTCACCTGAAGGAAAGGTAAACAGACTCGTTTTTAGGCTTCATTATCTCTCTTTACAAACTGTGTAGAACAGGTCACCAGGGGGCACTAGATGGCCCCCAAGCATCATCAGTGGCCCACAGGACTGTTCTAAAAAATAGCTTACCAGAGATGAGACATTGTGATTTTCATGAACTGTTGTAGAAGTGATCATTTGAAAATGTGAACACTGGCAGATATATATATTTTTTAAGTGCATATTGATCTGTTACCTATTTATTGTGAGTGTTTTATCTTCACTTGAATGAATATCATTAATTATAAATAATAATTAAGTCATTTGAGAAAATGTGTTATTTCAGAAGATATATGCCTTCTTATGGGATATCCAGAAAATAAAATAAAAATAGCTAACTTAAAAAATAAATAAATATGTGAATGCATTGTACCAAACTAATGGAATCTTAGCATGTGTTCTAAATGAAGGCATCCATTCCTTGTAGGAACCCTCAGATCCTGGTTGAATGTCTGACACCTGATTTTCGAGGCGACCTTGCAGCAGTGGAGAAGGTCGCCCTCTCGGGTCTGGATGTGTACGCGCACAACGTGGAGACGGTCCGTGAGCTGCAAAGGTACCACAATGGGGTGCACTTTCTAGCTAATGTTTTCATCTGACAACATATAATCCCTCTTCATTTTTAAAACCTATTTTTTAAAGTCACGCTTAGTCATGTAGGATGAGAATTCTTTGTCTTTTAGTGCCAGATTTAAATTAAATTGTGTATTCATTTAAAAAAATGCCTGCCCATATGCCCTTCAGAGTTTTTTTCTCTCCAATGCTAGGCATGTCCGAGATCCGAGAGCCAACTTTGACCAATCTCTGAGCGTTTTGAAGCACGCCAAAAAGGCCAATCCTGCTCTACTTACCAAGACGTCCATCATGCTGGGATTAGGAGAGACTGACCAACAAATTCACAGTACACTGACTGGTATGTGCACTGGGAAGGTGCAAGTATTTGGCCTGACATGATCTGAGTTTTGGTGATGTTGCAGAGCTGCGGGAGGCCGCAGTTGATTGTCTGACACTGGGACAGTACATGCAACCCACTAAACGCCACCTAAAGGTAAGCGCAGTCCAGAAGAATCCAAAAAACGCATTTGAATTCATGTCAACGGCGGGAATTTGTGTGTGGGCTTAGGTGGACGAATATGTCACTCCAGAGAAGTTTGCACACTGGGAAAAAGTTGGGAATGACATGGGCTTTGTTTACACTGCCAGTGGGCCGCTGGTTCGATCCTCCTACAAAGCAGGTGAGGCACAAGGCTTGGAAGTGCATACAATTACATGGAGGACAAGTTTTGATGTCATTTTCACTTGAGATCATTCGGAATCATGCCCTCATGCCCTATTTTTTTATTTTTTTTGTGAACAAATATAATTGATAAGCTTTTCAGGTGGACTACATCACTGATCAAGATCTGGTGTGTATGACTTTGACATGTACTTCTAGTCCTTATTGTAAAAAATAAAATAAAATAGTAGTAAGTATTAACAAAATGATGTAAACCATTATAAATCTACAAAGGACCTGACCCATTTTAAAAATTCAATTTGGCTTGAGCCAGTTCACCCATCCCAGGGTTAGATAACTTAACTACTTTGTTTCCACTCTCGACAGGAGAGTTCTTCCTGAAGAATTTGCTCAAGAAGAAAAAGCAGGCAGAATGAATAGCGACAAACCCGGCCAGCCACTCTACACCACTGCCATAATGCGTTATTTCAAGCCGCAGCACTACGCACGACACAGAACATTGAGAGAAGCATATGCACACCTGATTGAAATTAAACAGGGATCATCCATAATGGATATTTTCGAGAGATGATTGAAGAGAAGGTGAACGGGGACAAGCCAGCAGGTCTCCAAAGAAGCACCAGGGTGTCCACCAAAAGAAACTGCAACTGCATTCTTTGCACCTCGGGGGCCTCTAATTACATCCTGTCCCCACCTTTCAAGGGCCCCTGACATTTTCTTTTTAATCCGTTTTAAGGGACACTTTGATGCTTGTCCCGTCTGCTGTTGGTGGGGTTATTTAATGACATTGCTTTGGGATAGCTAAATTATTTATTTCACCTAAATAAACTAATGCTTGCACTCAAATCTTATCAATTGTGTCTATTTCAGATGTATACATTTATAATGCCTTTTTACCTTAATCTCATGTGATTAATTAAAACCTTTTAACCTAAAAACTGTCAGGAAAAACTGTACTTTTTCAGACACTTGTATAATCCCACATTCACTTGTTACATTTTATTGCATTTGCCCTTTCAGTCACAAATACAGCATTATGATTTATAAAAAATATAAAATTGTATTAAAAACATTTGGAATGTGACTATAAAAAGTACACTGTCAAGACACGCTCGACTACATGTAAAACTGCTTGCTTGATAAGCACTAGCGTATTCAATAAACCATGTATGTGTTTGGAAAGGTTCAACCATAAAATTGCATGAATACAATCAAAATCTGGGACTGAAGAATTAACTCGTCAACCCATTATAGGGGAGTCAAAAGTCACACGGTTGGTCTGGCTTGCGTTAGATCATAAGGCAGGATTTGACAGGGTCCAATTAAAATGTTGAGGGAGGAATGTGTTGCGTGCCAGCAGTTTTAGATTTTGGCTTTTTTGACCGGAGGCTCGCTGGTACTGATGCGAGGACATACAGCAGCGGGAGTGTAGGGGATTCGTGTTGCAGTCACTTTTTTCCCGATGGTCTCAATCTGCAAAGAGGGGGGGTGGGAGGGAGAAGAGAAAACTGACCTCAAGATGTAGTTTCAGTTACAGTGGCACCTCACGCTTTTGACAACCGTACGTACGTTTGGAAACAATCATTGAGCATCTTAACTCCTCAAGGGTTTTGTCAGAATAGGAAATTAATCCTGATGCGATGTGTGGAGCATGAAAGCGAAACATCTCATCACCCTAAGTTAGCATCAACAATTGAACTCTGTATACACTACCTACAACAATTTAGGGATTTTCAGCTTTCGGTGAAATTTTACAGTGAGTCTAAAATGCACTATAACCTTCTAAACTTTTTAATGCACATGTCCAATTAACTTTTTTTTTTTTTTTTTTTACAAAACCCGGAAGCTAAGTGATCGTTGTGTATATCAACTTCAGGTGTCGTTCACAGTGACTAACAGTGCAGGTGAAAAATAAAAGCCACTGTATCGTGCAGGGATGCTCTTCCCGCATTTAAACTTTATTAACGCTGCCCCCTACGTGGGAATCTGTGTTTTCATCAAAACTTTGTCTGTAGGCTACATACTGGGATTATGACACGCGTACAAAAAACACACATCACCATCATTAAAAACAGACTATTAGGTTCTCTATATCCTTGCTACTATGAATTAGGCCAACAGTTAGCTGTTTCCTTCATATGAGATATTCTTATGAGAGACTGCGGGAAAGTGTGTGTTTGGTGTGGTTACGTGGCTTAATAAAAAATAAACTATGACCAATCGTAAACAAACTGATCACATTGCTATTTTAAGAGATTGATGTGGGCCTAAATTAGAGATGTGCATGTCAATTTTGGTGGTGATTGGTCATAGTTAACACATTAAGCTTTTTATAGTGAGCGTCTATTGGGAGAAAGGCTGAATGCCAATATAATCCAAAATACTGTGGCGATTGTTTTGATATTTTCAGAGGTTGACGTAGAGATATGTGGGTAAATATTGGTGACTGTAATGTTCTTGTGTTAAGTGTTTGCTTGCCTTTATACTAGCTTCCACTAGCTGCTTTTATTTCAAACTGGAACCCCCGGGTCCCTTTAGGCTACAATGCCATCTATGGATTAGCACGCACCACTACAGTGACCGTTCCTAAAAGTTTTCTGACTTTCGGCAACATACACGCACATGTAGCATTTTAGACGGCCCCCTTTTCGATAAGTTTCTTGTGGAAAAATGCGCACCCTTTCTTCGTTCTTTTTTTTTTTCCGTGATGGAATTTTCTTGTACAATGCTAGTTTCCGCATTGGCAAAGGCGATTTTTGGCAAATGTTTGAGATAGTGTTATATACTCTGCGATCCAACTTGCTTCTCGCGCTTACTATAGGACCGGAAGTTGAAGTGAAAAAGGTCCATTATTCAATGCATCTGTACTTCTGACACAATTTGCTTTTTCTAACTAGGAGCTGAACTGCAAAATTCACAAACTTCCAATGATTTCCACTCCCTTTGTCTTTCTGTGATTCTTCCAGTCTCCAGAAATTTAACCAGAAAGCTGAATATTCAAGTATTCAACTTATGTCAACGATTTTATGATGGCGGAAGTTTGGAATTGGATTTCCATTATTTTCCAGTTCACTGTCCAATAATGGACTACATTCAACCTCAGAGGTTGCACTGCATTATATTATGCAAATGTATCTGCGTCCAGCATTTTTCTCACCTGGAAACCGAGGTCCTGGAGGTGTGCGTGAAGGTGGTCCAGCACTCTGCGTCCATCAAATATAAAGGCTGGCTTCAGCATCTTTTTGTAGATCTTCTCATAGTCCAGCTCCTGTGGTGACATAAATTGGGTGACTAAACTATTTATTTCTTAAATTAGAGGGAGCAA
This sequence comes from Leptonotus elevatus, assembly GCF_054856555.1. NCBI lineage: Eukaryota > Metazoa > Chordata > Actinopteri > Syngnathiformes > Syngnathidae > Leptonotus > Leptonotus elevatus. The sequence continues at coordinate 12,526,687 of NC_141246.1, forward strand.
GTAAAAAAAACACGACGAGTGACCTTAAACATGTCCCACTCGGTACAGATGACTAACGCGTGTGCGCTCTGGCAAGCCTCGTAGGGGTCACTGGTCACAGACACCAGCTCTGAAACTGAGTCAGCATTTTCCATTTAGTTTTCAAAGTTATTCTTGTATACTTATCAGCTGAGACACGCTGATCTCGTAATTACAATTAAAGGAGACAATTAACCTATTGTGCAGTGCAGCTTGGCAGACACCAAAGTGAGACATGACAAACGCGCTAACCTCTTTCTGGCTTGTCCTCTGAGATGCTGGGCTGAGAAAGGTCCTGAATGATTTGCTCTTTAAGAACTTTGGGGTCATAGATGAATAGTTTGGCTCCTTCATCCATCAGATATTTGGAGATGTAAATACTGGATGACTCTCTGAAGTTACACACACAACATGAAGTGATCAGAGGAAGGTGACAGTATGGGCCTTGCGGTTGAAAGATCCCGTTTTGTCCACACACAGACGCACAATGCCAGGTTTATGATTAACGTAGGAATGTTTACAAGGGCGAGGGTAGAGAACCGACCTTGTGTCACCTGTGTCTTTTTTGAAAGAGAAGCCGAGCAGAGCAATTTTTTTGCCTGTCACCGTGTTGAAGAGGCAGTCGATGATCCTGCAGGCAAACCGCCGCCTTTGGTACTCATTTATATCTATCACCTGGGGGGGGGGGGGGGGGAGAAGAAAATATACTCCCAAGATATGTATAGAGTACACAATAAGAAGCTTTGCTGTGCTCACCTGTTGCCAGTAGGAGGCCACCTCAGGCAGGTTGAGGGCCTCACATAGATACACCAGATTGAGCACATCCTTCTGGAAACAGCTTCCACCAAAACCTGGGGGGAAAAGACAAAATATGTAGAATTAATAAAGTACAACAGTTTGAGCATGTGACAATCTAATTTGCCACATTATTTCTTCCAGTTTAGAAAAAAAGTTTCCAAATTTAAAGAATGTCATAGTCAGCCAGACTAGATTGCAATAGACTTCGGCGCTGGTGACATACTGGACATATTATAGTTATGGCTTTCCTCAGAAAGCCATTAAGATGTGTGAAACCATATAAATGTGTAATTGCCTCAATATATTACTGCACATGAGCAACAAATTACTATAAATATATAAATAACTTGTTTTGAAATCAAAATTCAAGGAAAAAAGTTTTTTTTTTTTTTTTTAAGTGTTTTAAAAAGTTCTTGGCGCTGCCTCTCTTACCCACACTGGCTTTGAGAAAGTTGCTCCCTATTCTCTGGTCCATGCCAATGGCCTTGGCGACCTCCACCACGTCAGCCCCGGTGGCCTCGCACAAGGCGCTGATGCTGTTGATGCTGCTGATTCGCTGCGCCAGGAATGCGTTGGCAGCCTGCATACGCAAAGTTAGTTGAAGATGATGCAAAACAACAAATAAGTAGCAGCTCTTATCAAGAGTCAAAGTCATTTCAAACCACAAATCTCAGAACTGTGAAGCAGACTTGCTTACCACCCAACCACCCACCGTGCTGTCCCCCTTGAACTCTATTGCTATTATTAATATTGATAATGATTTGCCCTACACGCACCAGTTTAGACAGCTCTGACGACCACGTGTTGGTGGTGATAATTCTGGCCTTTGGCACCCAGTGTTCATAAACGGCGCATAACGCTCGGATTGCCCTTTGACCCTCTGCCGTCTCATCTCCACCAATCAGGACGCGGTCAGGCTCCTTCAGATCCTTCACCGCCGTTCCCTCCGCAAGGAACTCTGGATTGGACAGCACCTGAAACGGAGGGGCGTCGTGAGTGAGAACAAAAGGAGAACACAAGACCTACTTTTAATACTGATATTACACACATGGAGGTTGAGGCTGGGCTTGGTGTTGGCGTCGAAGATCCGTCGAATGCTCTCAGCGGCTCGCACGGGCACAGTGCTCTTCTCTGTGACAATCTTGTAGCCGTCGGACACCTCCACAATCCTGCGAGCGCACGCTTCGATGAACTTGAGGTCTGCGGCGCGGCCCTTCCCCATGCCGTAGGTCTTGGTGGGGGTGTTTACCTACATTGGGGTTCGTTTTAGTTTGAAGTGAAGAGGCTGACAATTGTGCGTGTTTGCATGGGTGTGACTGGAAAACTCACAGAGATAAAAACAAGGTCGGCGTCTCTGATGGCTGAGTCAATGTCTGTGGAGAAAAATAAGTTCCTCCCTCTGCATGATTCCACCACATCTTTCAGGCCGGGCTGCGGGGAGAGAAGCAGAACTCGTTTTGAGCCACCCCACACTCATCATGATGAGGTCACTGCAACAATGAGCCATCTGGAAGGGTTTTCCCCCAACGGTGTTGAAATACTCTGGTCACAAATGGTTGTGTGTCAACAGTTACTCAACTGAAGCCCCTCTAAAATTCTGTCCAGCTCAACATTTCTGACCACACCCAGCTACTACAATAAACTGAAACCTTTCAAATCAGGCAAGGCAATAAAAGGAAGCTTGGCGTGCAGCCACTCTGCAGTTGACGTGCATGCAACTGGATGGCTAATAATAATAAAAAACTCACAAAGCGGATTACTGTAGTGCTCTTGATATCCTGCACACATTTATTAAAGATTGTCCAACATTGCAAGTGGTACAATTTGGAGTAACCAACCTTAGAGCATACGGGCCTCAGAATCTGGCCACTTATTACACTGACCATATGTCACCCAGCACCTCGTGCCTACACAAGCAAAACTTAACGTTTATGACACTTGCAAATGGTAACCTAAACTATAAATGTTTAATAAATGTCTGAATAATATGTGTTTTCATCAAGAATGATTTTAAGGACTTTATCTACCTCATGATATGTGAGAACGTTCCCAAATTTATACTATTTAGTTCATGATAAATATTAATAATCAAAATCTTTACAGGTAATATTAATAAACTACCTTGAGCTATTCGTTAATTGCAACTGATTTCTAAAGCAGAACAAAGTGGTCTAAATCACATTACTCACCATTTTTAAAACGGAATGGAACTACTATATATGGAGGTACAAGGGCAGCGTTTGTTTGCCTTGGGCCCCAAATAATTAGTTACGGTGCGGGGCTGAGCAAGCGACGTCGCAAGCCGGTTAACAGCCCAAGTGTGATGACTGATTAGCATCTTGTGTGTTGATGAAGAAGTCGCTGTGAGAACTAATGTGACCAACCAGGTCTGCTTCACGAGTTCCCCACTTGGCGCCAAATTGAAGCATTTTAAGGAGAGGAAGAAAAGTTAAAGCCCTTGATATTTGAAACCCCGCTAATGCTTTTATTTATTTATTTAATACCCGGAACAATCAGTGTTACAAGCTGCGCTTTGTGCACATAAATGCCTGTTTGCACCTTTGTTTTTCAATGTGGTGGATTCAGGCACAAAATGCAAATTTTGACTGGCAAATTACGAGCCTTAAGTACCATAAGGCATCTTCAAAAGGTGAATATTTTTACTCTATTTTAGCTTTAAAGTGTTTAATTTCTTTTTAGACTTGTATGACACTTGAAAATATTTAATATGTAACTTCAAATATTAGCTGGCTGCACAGTCAATATAAGTTTAGCACAGTTTGAGCCTGAAATAAATTATTTAACATTAGATGTTTCATATGTGGGGGGGGCAGTTTTAATGTCAACTAGCATAAGTGAAGGGGTTGTCTATTCTTCGACTTTTGAAGTTGCACTGCACTATGAAATAAAGTTGACATCACACCTCATATATGGGAAGCGTGTCCGAGTTCCAGGCTTTGATTCGGGACTCGTTGACATCGACAACAGTCACCGTGATCTCCGGACACATTTGGGCAATCACACTGCATGTTGGGCCTCCCACATAGCCAGCACCAATGCAACAGATCCTCTTTATTTGGAACATCTGTGTATGCAAAAAATATATATATATAAAAATAACATTTCATTTGCAGCAGTCCAATGACATTACATTATAGAGAATTGTAATGAGACACACTTTTCATCATATCAGTGAATTAATCAAGGATTGGGTTCCTTTCTCCTAACTGGTAAGTAAGTATTCATTTGAACAAGACCTTCTGGACTTATTTTTAAAATCAGTGAAAAAACATTTTATTATCACTCCAATATGTTGTGACAGAGCAAGCTTGTATGACTTGACTTACAACCTGTAATGACTGGAATTTACCTGAAATTCAAGTGCTGATTCGATTAGACCTTTTAGATTTTTGCCACAGTCACTTAAAACTTAGGACTTGTCTGTAACTTAAATGTTAAGACTTGGGACTTCCTTGGTGCTTGCATCTAAATCCCACCAAGAGTGCCAGTCGAACCGTGATCGCCAGGTCAGATAAAGAGCCTTTTCATTCCACTTTAGCCACGTCTCCCACACACCTTAGTTGAATGATCTTTTGAATCCTTAGCAACAAACCACTAGTCAACCACTACAGATTAGCAACACCTCACCCGAGCCGGTTCGGAATTATTCTTAGTAGATATACAATGAATTTTAACTCTAAAATGGCTATCTGGCTAGCTTGCCTGAAGAAACCAGTTTATTTTACCTCTGCCAACACGACACCGAACTTCGGGAAATTCTTTAGCTTTTCTTCTACAGTATGTCTTGGAGACACGAGTGACGCGATGACGGCTGTTAACCTGAACACCACTCATTCATTAAAAATAAAAAAAAACATTTGAAAAAGGGATACGTTGGGTAATTCAACTAGTAAGCTTACCTCCCAATGGGTTCTTTAACAAGTTGACCGCTTCAATCCTTCCACTGATTAGAAGCGGCTCTGTCTGTGGTGGGATACGATTCCATGTAACGTGCACTGACGTACGCAAGCAGGCAGGCTTCCTGTTTGTAGATTTTCAGCGTAAAAGCACAGGCAGGCTTCCTGTTTGTAGATTTTCAGCGTAAAAGCACAGTCTGTGTACACGAATCAGACTGTATTACAAAAAAAAAGTGTAATCGTGTTCTCTTTTTGGTCGGTTTAAGAAGCGTGTGCTGTTTAGTTTTTTTTGTGAGTCACTCATGTCTGCTTCCCGTCTCCTTGTTTACAGCGCTATCCCTAATGTCTAACACATGTTTCTAATTGTGCTCCCCTCCCAAGTGCATTTAAACACTCCTACTTCCTTTCCGCCATCACTTTACTACCAAGATGACGTTTGGCTTATTTTGCCTCGCCCATTGTGTTGAAATGTTCTCTGACTGTGAGTCTATAACCTTGCCCTGTGTTTTTTGAAGTTGCGATTTCTTGTGTAACAAATTTGGACAAAAATATTCACTGTGTGACATAGTCTCCCTATTTCATCACATCCCTGAAAGATTATTACACCAAAGTATCCAATCAGTTGCTCTGATTGTATCCTGCATATAGCAGGGGTAATAACTGATCATTCTTCTACTAATTTTGTAAATTTGCTTTTTAAAAAAAATATTGGCAACCAGTCCAAGGTGTAGCTACCACACCTCTCGCTCAGCCATATAAGCAGATAAGCAATATAGAATGGATTAACAATTTTATATAGATTGTTATAGTCAGAAAATCAGTGATTAATGCGTAAAACAGTACCACTGCGAAAGTTATTAAATGTTTTATTATTATTGTATTGAATTAAGTACCGGTATTTGATCCTCAAGCAAAACATAAGTTGATAGAGAAGCTAGATGGCAAGCACAGCAGAAACGCAGCGTGATATGAGAGTGCACGTGTGTGGCCCCAGGGACCTTTTTTTTTTGGTGAAAGGCATATGTCACCATAAAGTGCAATTGCACATCCGCTACAGTAGGTGGCAGTGGCTCTCTCATTGTAAAGAGTGTGCAAGGCATATTGGCTCCTCTGCAGAGGTGTACAATTAATTACAAAGCAGAAATTTCATTGACAAATGATTATAAGTCAGGCGGAGAGTTTGGGGGAGGGGTGTCAGGGACGAATTCATTTCTTCTTCCTGGGGGAAGGTGTAACAAAAATAATTTGCAAACCACTGCACTAGATTCACACACAGCTCAGTTAGGAGGGATTTGGACCAACTTCCCCTTACAGAATCTCTCCAAATCTTAAAACGTGTCTTGCCTTCCGCTTGGAAACTTGAAACTTCATCTCCCTCAACAGCTTTTCGTTTGAGTTGAGGTTAGGAGACTGATGAGATGCCTTTATGACCTTACAGTGGATATAAAACATTCTACCAGATGTCTGTTTTTTGGGGATACAAAAAAAAGAGACCAAGAGAATTTTTCCAACATTAATGTAAGCTTTATTGTGACCTTGAGTCTGTACAAATCAATAAAAAAGATCTGTTCAGTCCCTATGATTGAACAGAGAACACACAACTTTGGAGATATAATATGTAAAATATATTTTTTTAGCATCTCAGTTGTAAACATGCATCATCCCACAAACAAGAGTGGGTAGTTCAGCAATTAGCATTTGCACAGAAACTATAATTGCTTGCTCAGAAAAACAAAAATCTGTCATATCAATCAATACCCTGTTGTCCGAAACTGAGACATTTAATTTTTTGGAAATATTTCTTACATTTTGGTAAAGACAATAAAACATGAGATGACAAAATAACTAAATCCAAAACCAACCAACACTTTTCTTACTGATCTAAAACACACAAAAAACAGTATTTATAAAATACTACTCTAATCAATTTCTGTAATCTCGTACTTTCGATTCTATATTAACATGAAAATCATTAATAAAACGAAACACTTTCCTTCCAGTTAAAAATTTCAAATCAAATCATCCACATGCTTCCATTTATTTGCTTATGATAGCGGAAGCCTATTTGAGCTACACTCTTGACTGGTCACCAGTCACAATGCATTGATCCCAAGCAATATGCATGAAATTCAACAACGCAATTCAACAATGTGCGGACATTCCCGATTTTAAATATTATTTTCGAAATTGAATGGTTTTATTGGGAGGGCTCCATGGTGGGGGCGGACTGTCTCGCAGTATCACTTGGATTTGCCTTTCTTCTCTCTGTCGCTTTTGTTGCGTATCCTTCTTTGCCTGTTTTTAACAAGAAAATCAATACTGTAAAGTGCTCCCTAACAGTCATATACAGTTCTGCTATAACGTGACATGTCAACGAGTTGATTTGAAACAGGTAAGAAACTGTACTGACCAGCCACTGTTCAAACATCTCTATAGCCATTTTATCCTTTTCCTCTTGGATATATTGATCCTCCTGTGCTTTATTCCTGTTCTCCTGGCGTTCTGATGACACTTTTTTGTATAGGGCATCTGTCTTCTTCTCGCACCTGGGAAGATGATTAAATGGTTGACAGATAATGATGTTCAGTTGCCACTTTCACACATTATAGAAGGGAGGGAGAGAGAGAGAGAGAGGAGGGTTGATAGATAGATAGATAGTGTCCAAACTACGGCCCGGGGAGCATTTGTGGCCCCGCTGCATACACTAAAAATGACATTTGCTGCTAATGAATTTGTTTTATATAGACGTAGAGCTTTTCTAAATATACAAATGAACTGTTTTCAACTAAACGAGTCACTTTTCTCTTTATAACACGTAAAGATGATTCATATTTACAAGCAAAAATGGTTTCCTCCATTTTCTGATCTGTGTCAAGGGTCTAAATGGTGAAAATATCACATGAATGATTCCCAAGTAACTGCTTTTGAAATGGTCATCTTAAGACAGATTGCTCCTGTTCAGTGCAGGGACTGATATTTTCGGGTGGGACCCTGGAACCCAGCCAAAATATTTAGGATTTTACCCGATTTTTGATTTCCTTACAGAGAGATATTTCACAAGGGCAATGCTTTTGAACTTACCAGTTTGAAAAAGCTGATTTGCTGTCTCTCTTTCTTCCTTCCTCCTCCTCCTGCTTCTTCAGTGCAAGTTTCCTCTCAGTCTCTCTGTGTTGTCGATACTTTTCTCTGAGTAATTCATCATTCCTATGCTTCCATTGATAAAACACCTGCCATAACATTCGTTACAATTAGATACAGAATACTTTGGGTAGCTTTTTTTTCCCCCCTGCTCAGTTTTGAAATATAAACATAATTGGTCATATGGGTGAAAATTATTTGCAATTAATAACTGTGCGAAGTTTGGAGCTTAAGCTTGTTTGCTACCTTCACTTTTGTTTTCAGTTACCAGATACTTTGCAAGAAAAAACTAATGATTTTTAGGTAAATATTACAATTGGTTTATAATAACAAATGTCAATATGTCCAAATATTTTTGATTCCCTTAAAATTGAGATACTCTCCAAATTTCAATCGCATTGAAGGATTTCAGATGTTTCTTTTTCATATCCATTGTAGTGGATCTCATTTGTATCCTCCTACGAAGGGTGTACTTTTCAGATGAACGCATGACAATTGTACCTTTTCAGCTGCTATCTTTTTTTCCTCTACCTCTTCCACCACTCTTTGCTCTTTCCTCATTCTATGCTTGTCTTCCTTTGATTTCGCTTTGAGCATCACGTCTTTCTTTTCTTTCCAAGCCTCATATGACGAGGCAGCATCTTTCTTTTTTTCCTCTTCTCTCTGTTTGGTTTGGGGGACAAAGTCAGCAATGTGCATAAAGTGAAAACATTTACCACGATTTTGTTTTACCGTAGTCTGGCAGAGATGTCCACTGTGCTGAGAGGTTCTTATCTTCTCAGCTGCTCACCTTTTTATTTTCTTCTTGCAGAATCTTCTCTTTGTGCAAGTTCTCAGAAGACTTTTCCTTTTTCTTTTTGAGCCATTCCTTGGAGGAACACAAATACGATTTGTACTGACTGACATCAAATATTCAAATGCCTTCTTCTGAAACTAACACAAAAACACTGTGCACTCAGTAGTTTTGTGTGTGTGTGTGTGGATAAAGACAAGATATATGGCATTGTCCTACTGACCTGGTAAACAGTGGCCCTGAGAGAATCGGCAGCATGTGGTTGACAATCTTGGGAAACTTTACAATCCAGAATTTTGAGAGTTCCCAGATACCTTGATTCTACCTTCTTCGTGTTGGGTCTCTGAGACTGAGAACTGGACGCCCTGAATGATATGAAATTAAAGAAGGACGCTTAAGTCACAAAGCTTTTTCACAAATATACAGTAAGTTGGATAATATTACTGACCTGATATCAGATTTGTTTTGAACTTGAGTGACTTCAGCAACAGAGTGTTCTTCCGGCTCTTGCTGAAAAAAAGAAAGAAGAAGAACCTTATAAAATTAAACAGAAAATATCACAAAGGATCCACAGAAAAGGCACATCATGACATAACATCTTACAATGGACTCTTTCAAAGATTTGGAATATATCCTCTGTAAATCTTTGGTGTCGCCTAACGTGAGGCCATCTTAAAAACAATAGAAATACAAATTAGAAAATGCTGCTTGATACAGAATCAATTTAAAATGTGATGTTTGACTGCTCACTTGAATCAGATGAATCCGCACAGCATTCATCTGTCAACTAACAACAGCACACGTGACAATTAGATATTTTTGACACATATACTTGATAACATGTTGTGATCATACTCGCCTGGCATAACATTGGACTACTTTGTTTCTCTGTTAAGGTACTAATTTACCAATGTTTATTAATGAGCATTTGATATCTTTTGTGAAAAAAAAAGGGCCATTAATTGATTCTTATTCATCGATTATCAGCAATTTTCTGCAATACAGAACTGCACTACTTTGTGGTTCCAAGGGTAGGTGAGATGATAGATAGAAAATAAATAATAACACTGTGCAATATGCAAATGTGAAACATAAAACAACGCACGTGGGGACTGCTGCTCCTTGTCATGATCCTTTCAGGAGCTAAGATGTCAGTGACGTTGCAGATATTGGTGGCAAGGGGAGCTGATGGTGAAGTTTCTGTTGTCTCTGTCACGTGAATGTTCAATCCCACAGTTCTTTGTCTAGGTTTGGGTTTGGGAGTCTCCTTCTCGATACCTACATATATATATATATGCAGAACGGAACAGGTGAGCATGTGTGTGTTTGAATGTAAAGTATTTGTTTTAGAATGGTGTAAACAGACCAGAGGTCATCACACATTTAAGGTCAGCGTCTAATGAAGCCCCGAAGCGATCTTCACAACCTGTGTCTCCACTCTCTGCTCTACTTTCAGGCCTAATGGGCGCTGGAGATATACTGCTGTGGAAAGGTAAGGGAAAGTCCAGAGGAGCATCGTGTGACGGGGATAACAGGGATTTAATGGATTTGTCTTTTGTGGGACAACGGCTGGCCACTTTTACAGCATCATTATTATACTGTTTGTCGTCTTCCCTTGATAACTGACAACTGTTTGTAGTATCGTTTTCACGCTGCGGTGCAATTGTATCTTCATCCACAGAAATTCGTTTTAGGGATTTCAAGAAAGAAGTCCTTTTTTTTGTCTCTTGTTTTTCATCGTCATCAGAGAAGTCAAAGTCGTTGATTCTGCTTTTATTCTTGCTGGCTTTGAATGCGTCAGACCTGTTTTTTCTTGATTTAAGGAGGTTGTCCAAGAAATCTGTGGCATACAGAAAATTACAAATGTATTTAATACCAATTTACGCTTTAAGCATAACAAGCATACCAAAAACAATACTCTATAGCTAGTGTATTGCTGATGCCCAAGAGAGCAAATAGTTTGGGAAATGGGAATGTATTACACATTTTTAACAATGCAATAAAGACACATGCAATAATAGAATACAGTATGTTTAGGGTCCTGTTTAGGCAGGGTTGAGGCGTGCTTTCATTAGGCTTTTTAGGCGAAAAGACGCCAAACAGACACAATGGAAGCTGCAAATCACATCTTACAATTTAATTAATCAAACGTCGAAAAATGAAATGTGTTAACAGTTGTGCAATTCGTCTTACCATCGCTATCTTCATACACATTTTCGGAATATAGAATTGTTGTTGATTTTCTAGCTCTGACAGTGAGCGCAGCTTCAAGTTCATCCTGCAAAGACACAACAACGAATAGGTTAAGTCGCCCGAGTCCATTTTCCAAACGAAGTAACTAACCATCAATAATAATGCAGCGGCCTTTACCTGGAACGTTGTTCTTTTTGTTGTTTTGGGACTTTGCGAGTAAGCAAGAATGTCGAATGTTTGATTTGTCATGTCTGAAACTATAAACAGGCTTATTGGCTAAGACTTAGCATGCTCGCTACTTTTTGCTAGAGAGTCCGCAGAGTTGCTCATTTACATGGCTGACATGATTTACAGATATCACTGTACGTATAGTCGTTCCTACAAATATCAAATAGCTGTTTGATTCATTCCAATGTAACGGATGGATGGCTAATGTGTGAACGTCCAAAAGCTACCGTGGAAATGCCATTGTGTTGACGGTAACCTAGGGAGACGCGGTTTCCGGTTTGTCATTGCGCATGCGCGTTGCAGTCTTTGTAGAGAGTTTTTTTTTTTTTTTTTTTACACGATGGAGTTTATGGGGGGTGGGGTATACAGCATCGTTGTGCCGCCGGATTACGTTTTTAAATTTTGTAAATAAAAACAAAATCTCCCTCCCATTCGGCTGGCTCTGGGTGAGGTGGTATTTCTGGACTTGTTTTTATCTCTATTCTGGATTGTTCTATTATCCGTTGGGCATAATTTTAATTGGGTAGCTTTAGGTATTTGGTATTCTTACTGCTGATAATGTCATTGTGTGCATTGCATCTTGTCCTATTTCCCCTCACGGAACAATAAAGGGATAACAAAACATAGCAAAACATTATGTAATTTTACTGATAAATTTACCCTCAACATTTATTTTAAACAAAAAACATGGAAATGTTGCCGGAGTTATCATTTAAAAATAAATCCTTTAACAATGGGCAATTGTGAACAGTTTATCATTCACAATAGCAACTTGGAAGCAATTTAGGGTTCAGTGTTGTGCACAAGGCATTTTGACAGCAGATAAATTAAAAAAAATGTATATTACATACAGTGCATATGGCTAAAAACAGAAGTATGGTCTGAAGGCCTTCAACACCCACGGCCTTTCCTTTTGAGGACTAACTGTTCAGTTACCTGGAGATACAAATCAATTTGATGCTTTGCTTCCACAATATCCTCCTCATGGTCATGAGTATGGTGAATGGTGACTTTCTATTTCAGCAACCTAAGGTGCACTGCCACGCACTTGAATGTGAGGCGATTTCACAGAGCCTGCTGGGCCATGCTGCACAAGGCAATCATGTGTTCTGCAAATGCTGGCGCTTATAGTTGTGATGTCTGCAAGATCAAGGCGTATGTACCCACACTTACTGCAACCCTGTTAACGCAAAAATGTTAACTCTGAAGCAGTAGGCCTCCCCATGATCGCTGCTGATCTAAAGCTAAGAGGACAGAAATGGACTATTGCATTGATGTTTGAAGCATAACCAGTAACCACACTTGCGTGTCTGTTTAAAATGAGTGTTTTTGTAGACATCCTGTGTTTTGCCATTGTTAAAATGGTTACAATTTGAGACAAAAGCATTGATTGTAGCAATATAGTCAACACTGGAGATTCTTCATTGAGATGTTTAAAAAACTAAACAAAATTGAAGCGGAACATACCTTTAATGTTAAATAAAATTACAAGATAATAAGTCATCACATGATGACAGTCCAGGCTTACAGGTACTTTTTCTTGAGTAACCTTTTTAACAAGACTCACTCATGACTTGTCTCAGACTGCAAAATAATATTACTAAGAAATTAAGTGAAATTAGCATATGGCCTGTGAGGCATTTTGTCCAAACGAGGGTACATTTAATTATGAAATATGTGAAACATTTTTAATTAAAATTATGTAAGATTATCCACTGTATAATTATGGTGATTACACAAAACACATTTCCCTCTTAAAACTAGGTTGCAGACCAAAAGATGAATGCTGTGTATGAGCAACAATCGTGTATATTCAATAGGAGTATCTTATCTGATACATTCACCCTTTGCTTTTTTAAATTTTATTTATTTTTTCTAAAATAGCTCAGTATTGTACATTCGGTAATGTCATCATCATTGCTTTTTTTTTTTGTATGTGGGTGAGAATGTGTATGTGTGTGTGTGTGTGCGTGTATTCGTTAGTTCACCAAAAACCTATTAAAAAAAAAATCCCATACCGTTCACCTAAATCGAACACCGCCGTCAGGAGACCCGAGGAAGGACCAAAGAAAACAAAGGAGGTTGAAATCCAGCACCGACCAGACACCACCCACCGGGCCACCAACCAGAGTTCTTCACCAACCCCAGAAACATCTAAATTCCAACAAATCCAAAAAATCAGGGAGACCTCAAGAGACCAAAGGAGAGACTGAGGAAAGGAAGGAGGGACAAACGAAGCAGAGTGAGATCCACAGACACCAGCCTCCACCGATTCAATGACCTGAGGAGAAAGCAGATTGTGTCTGAGTTTCGATAGATGCTGGTGTGGTGGATCTGGCATGCATGAAAATCTCCACCAAAGAGGGGAGCCGTCGACCCCTGCCAGGACAGAGCAAGCGCAACACCTCAGGGCCCCCCAGGCCGCGGCAGCGCCAAAGGACGACCCCCGGGCCCCGCCAGGGCCACCGGCCGGAGAGCAAACCCAGGAGCAGGAGCGCCCCCCACCCCAACACTTGGGAGCATTCACATTCACCCTTTGCTAATAACTAAGTAGCATACAGTATGTGCTTTATTTCACTAAGTTAAACATATCTTCAAAAACTGATCATTACACAAGGCTATATCATAGTATACATACATTCATAGTGTATTCATATAGTGTGTGCGTGTGTGTGTACATAAATTATATATGCAATACAATATATCATACCAAAATGTTTTCATTTTCGAACATTCTGACAGCCTGACCTTGAAAAACAAGAGCTTCAGTTTGGGTTCAACGAAGTGAGGGACGTCATAAAGAGTGAAATCCTTGTACCTCCCAAAATAAATTTTTCAGGAGACCCAAAAAAAAACCATGTTTGTTCAGCCATTAACACTGCATTGTCAAAGACAATTTATCATTTTCAACTCTTTAGATTTGTCAATAAAAAACAGCACGCACACGTATGGATTGACCTATAGTATAGACTGTGAAAAAATATGACATTTACTAAATTTTTTACATAGGTGTTGACCCAATGCCAGCAATTGTATTCCAAAACACACTGGAATTAGAACAGTAAAAAATAGGAGAAGTATCTTTTAATGAATGCTGACATGGAGCAGGTGTTATCTGTGCAACACACACTTTGGGAGGACGTTCAGCTCCAGTTGAGCATGGGCAGGTGGCTTCCCTCTCCTAGTCAACAGGTGGCGCTGGTGGTTCTCTTCCACCCCTCTACAACACATAATAACTGTCAGGATGGGTGTGAAGGTGCGTTGTTCTTTAAGTATTATACTCAAATATGGATAATTCCAAACATCCGGGCATTTCTGATACATGCTGAAAACAAATAGTGTATTGTATTGCTTTTTCCTGTGACTATCTTACAAATCAGGCAGATTGTTATACAGTAGTGGTCAAATGACATTTCATTACATTTTGAAATCAAAATAATCCTCACAAATCAAATTCCAATGATCCTAGGTCTAATGTTTTTTTTTTTTAATGAGTGGAGAGCATCTTTTCACAGAATAAGATCTTGTGACGTAAAATCGGAATTGTCAATACACTTTGGATTCAATCTGATTCATAATTTCTGTCAGTTTCACATTAGAATGTTAATAAAAACTTTAATTAAATTGGATTTATGTCCGTGCTCTGGCAGATCCCGTTCCAAACATTGAAAATGTTCTTAAGGTGAGGTCGTTATGTTTTTGATGGGCTAAATTCTTCGGCTATTTCAGCACAGCTCAGGCCAAGCTCAGATTTTAAAATGTAGCTATTTTAAAATCAGTGATTACAGTAGACAAGCAATAATATCTTCAAACTTATTTCTTATAGTTATAAGGCATTTGCTCTCAAATCTATTTATTTATAGAAACCATTTAAAAATTGTGGTCTCATTTTTTTAGCTTAAAAACAAAACAATTTTAACACTTGTGTACTCACTTTCTATAGTAAGTAAGCGTATGCACAGACAGCGTTGTGCTATGCAGTCATTCCCAACCATAATTGCACTTTAATTTTTTTTTTTTACTACAAATCATGTATCTTTTGTTCATCAAGGCAACATACAGTTTACCGGCAAATGACATTCAGAATAGATTTGTGTTCAATTGAACAAGCCTAGGTTTCACTCAAGCAAGTAAATTTGTTTGTAAATTGCGATGGTATCATTAGTTCAGTGCACCGTTTATACTTTTTGCGAAATTTTTCTCTGGTGGTGTGATTTGAGATTTCTTCTAATGTTATGCATGTACCTTGGATCCACACTGGTATAATGAATGGCATCGCTTCATCCTCAACATGAATTCATTTTATTCAGTAAAACAGACTATTCAAAGACAGACTCTTACACACGCCACCCATCCACTTTCCATGGTAATTAGAGATAAACTAAATGAGGATACGAGTAAAACTTACATTGCGGGGTTCGGTGGGTTTTCCAGTGGAGGGGGAACCTCTGAGGGTAGAAGGCCGCAGCAAGAACAGGATCACAGCTAGTACCATCCATCCCATCATAATAACGGGGAGGGTCATCGCTTCTCCACCAATGAGCGACCCCCCATTCGGCCCAGGCACTGGACACAAACACACAATACTGCTTTGGTGCTATTCTACGTGCCAACATTGAAATACGCTTGCATTAAGATGTCATACGCACATTCCAAAGGGCACTCCGTGTCTGTGCAGTAGGATTGAGAATTTCGGAGCTAGAAGTGAAACGATGGAATGAATAAAACAGAAAAGACCGATTACCACTGCAGTGATGATGCTGTTTGACAAAAAGGTATGTGACAAAAACATTGTAATATCAAGGGAAAGTCCATTTATTTCAAGAATTTGTTTTTAAAAAAATGATGCTTGTATGTTATACAAGTTCACCAAATATTTCAAACATTTATTAGTTCCAATTCACAAAATTTGAATACCATGACGAAGTTCCCAAAGTATCAATCTTGTCAGCTAGTTAATGCAAAACAGGACCACTGACTTGACAGTTTTGCAGAAAACCCATCACTGACCCCCTCCATACGGAAGAAAAATCTCAAAAGAAGCTGGATGCTCATACAGCGCTGTGTCAAAGTACATTAACAGATTGTTAGGAGGAAAGGGAAAATGTGGCCGCCGGCAAAGTTGCACAAGTGAAAAGAATGACTGTAGTCTTGAGAGGATTGCAAAGGGGAGCTTCATAAGGGGTTTACTGAGGCTGGTACCAGTGCATCAAGAACCTGAACCAACGCCAGAAGCATCTGTGCTGGGTTGAGGAGAATGAGTATTAGTCTGCCAGCCCACAGTTTTAAATCCAGGTTTTCAAGGTCCCAGAGTCCGGAGGAAAGCTGGAGAAGCACAAAAGTCAAGCTGCTTAAAGTCCAGTGTGACGTTTGCACAGTTAGCAATGGCTTTTAGAGCAATGTCATTTGCTGATGTGGGTCTATTGGTCTTATCACGTCCACAAGTCAACGTAGCTGCCGAGCAGGAAATTTCAGAGTACTTCAATGCTTCCCACTGCTGACGAGCTTCTTGGACACAATGATTTTATTTTTCAGCACAAAGATTTGGCACCTGCCCACAAAGCCAAAACTGCCATGGAATTACAGTGCTTAATTGAAAACAAATACAAGCTTGAAATATTTTACTTTATGTGAGGTAGAATAGTATAAAAATCAAGTTTCATTTAAGGAAAAAAAATATTAAAGTAAATGGACTTTTCCCTCAATATTCTAATTTTTTTTTTTTGGTGCAAATACCTGTTCTAGTTCTTCCAGTAAAAACATTAACGGTTACAGCCATCACAAACAATTACCCGTACAGCTAATGCTGAGCCATCAACTTACCATATCACTTAACCTAATTAGGGTCACGCATAAATTGCATCCAATCCCAGCTGACATTGAGTAAAAGGAGGGGTACCACCCTACTTTGGTCGCCAGCCAATCACAGCGTGTACACAGACATTTTTTTATTTTTATATATCACTTACAAGCATACAGAGGTCACCCACTTTATATACATAACACTAAAGGAAAGTTCGATTTTCCACGTTTGGCATTAGCTATTGTCTTTAGGTTGCACATTACGTGAAAAACTGCTTGCTAAAATTACTTTGTGCATGTACAAAATGTTATAAATGGCATTGGTTATATTGTACTGGGCAGTTTATTATTTTCCCTTGCCAAGACTTCCATGACAAAAACCCTAAGAAAATATTAAACAGTAAACATTTTATTCTACAGTTGGTAACAGAGCCTCAAAACATGTTGATGCATTACATAGTGTTTGAACTGAACTTAGAATTTTGGTTTTACTTTTGAGACATACTGTATCATTCATATTTTCCTGGGTTTTTCCCCCCCACTTTTGCATAAATATGACAGTGGTCAACTGTGACGAATGTTAAAACGTTTAATATTAAGTCTTCATGAGGGCAACATTTTGATTCTTAAATGGACTATTTCCTTTTAAGAGGTTCCACGGTAGTTATTTGGACAACGCCCTTCGACAAGCCGCACAAATAGCCTTGGAGCGTCTTTTCTTTTTCAAGCCAGCTGCATCTTGCCATACAAGTTACACAAGTACAGGACGACGACGTCACCGGAAAGCTGACAACCCACTGTTAATTATAGTTAGCAATATTGCATGTTCTAACTATACCTTTATTAAAAGCCTACGGGGGGGGGGGGTCCACATCTTAAAGCAGCTCTCAAGGTAATCATTGAGCAGGAACCAGGATGTTGTCTCAGTGTGACTTGGCACCATCCCATTTGTTTATCCTTTTTTGATAATTCAATTTAGCTTACAGCAGAAACTAAACACTTCTTTATACAACGAAAACACTCTCCTTTTCATCCCGATCCAATTGGGCATGTCACGGTCCAACACTTACCAGGCCGATGAGGCGCCTCATTGCGCTCTCATAGCTGCAGATGCACTCACAAGGGTCAAAGCCCCCTTCTGCCATGTCTTCAAATGTGACGTGACCTGAGAACAAAGCAGAAAGATTCCAAACGGGACAAACATAAAGCAAGTGGAAACCCAAAACTCCTGCTTGTCAGCGCAGTGCACTGTAGTTGTGTCACAGACACATACACGCGCACAAAGACTGGGGGAGGAGTTAGGAAGCATAAGCATGTGTAACAATTACTTGATTAGGAGTGCCACATCTTTAACAGAACTGACTCATGGCATTTTAAGTATTGTTGTACTGTCCTTGAATCGCATCACGCTCTATGTATCGAGATATGTATTGAATGAATGGTTTTGCTTTTTAAAGAGGCATTGCAGCCTTGCTGGAACGTGGTGGCCATCCACAAGGCATACACTTTTCCATCCATCTTGACCATGCAAGGTTGCACAGCACTCATTAGCAAACAATCTGATGCTGAAAAGAATACCTATGCATCATTGGCTGCTACGGGCATAAAAAGGGAGAAACTAATAATAATAATAATAATGATAATAATATGGCATGCCACTTTTTGAGCTGCATGCTGAAGACTTCAGCAAAATGCATGTGCGTAGACGGCAAAAAAACTTAAAAACAAAGGATGCCAGCACAATGTGCTGAATACAGCTAAGTACAACTTTATGCAATTATGACAAGGAACCTGGGAATAAACATTTGGTTTATTTTCAACATAATTCCTTGACACCTGTCAGAAAGTAAGTGTGTGTGTCTTTTTATATTGTATAACTTGTGGTTGAACTGCATCTCTCCATCCAGTCATCCAGGAATTTAAATTTTGTTCAATCTCCTCAAGCAGGTGCACGTGTACTTAATGAAACGTCCTGCGAGTGGATGTTTGGAGTGTTCTTTTTTTAAAAGGGATACTTGACTAATTGAGCCATTTTCAACAGTAAGAATTTAATATTTTGTTGCTGTCGAATGAAGATGACATCACCTGTGCTGAGTGAATAGGTGACGACCGATCACGGCTCAGTATGATGACCAAACCTAGAAAACAGGTGAGCCATGATTGGCATTCATTGCCTATTTACACACAGCACAGCTGATGTCATCTTCAGATGACAAGTGACAAAATTAGTTTTTAATGCTTTTTTTCCCCCTCTGAAGCTTCAATTGTGTAATATCCAAAGATGGTTGACCTGTTTTCCTGTGAAATATTTAAAGAGATATTGTCAGAAAACTATGCAAGAAATGTTATTAAATATAACTGTTCTGATTGTCTCAATAAGTTACAAAAAAAGTTTTTTAAAAAGGTATTAAATTGTTCACGAAACATAATGAAGTTATCACAATTATAGACAAAATATCTTCTTTCTGTTGAAAATGGCTCAATGAGTCAAGTACTCCTTTAACGTGTCATAACGGTACATTTGAGAGAGACGACGGTCAGTTCGTGTGGAAACAACAGGGAAAAGTCATGCTCGGTACCGCTGAAATTCAAGGTAATTTTAGCATAAACAATTATTAAATTCAACACTTAACATAATTTTCCAATTAACTAGCGTCTCGCTAGCCTAACTAAACAACAGCTGGGAAAATCCAAACAAAATGAGGTTTACGGAACTTTAATAACAATAACGGGACTAGAAACTGACGAACAAAAACTTACTTTGGGTTTTGCAGACCAGAATTCACATTTGAGTGTAGCGAGGAGCTTACCGATGTCTTCTCACACAGAACAGCTGGTTTGATGTATCACATCACCGCAACGTTTGTGTTTGCTGCACGTGAGCAAAGTTGCCATTCTTTACGACATACATCCGGGAACCGGGGTGGGGGAGAGGGGCGACAGGAGGAGGGGGTTGCAAACAAAAGCATCTCATTGGTCAATTGGCCTTGCAAATAAGGACTGCCGTCCAATCACAGTGGAGCACGAGTGTAGCGAATAGAAAATAAACAGGCACCAGCCAAACAAAAGTACTGTAATCCTATCAACAGTTGATAACATCAGATGAAGAACGTTTTTTAATATCCAATTAATATGTAACCTTTTTGCACGATGTAACAAAATCAAACAAATAAACATGTCATATATTTATGAATGAATGCTGCCACACAGCTCACAACCAATGAACAAAATCTCATGCATGCTTCCATATTCAACAACTAGTGGACGTACATTTGGTACCTGGACCTTAACTGATTTAAAACGCCTATTGTTAACATGACTATCACGTAGCAACACTAACTAGTACACATCATCTGGTGCAGTCAATAAATAAATAAACAAACATTTAAAACATGACCAAGAACAAAGCATTTAAGAGACGTGCTCACCGGAAACGCTGATGCTTTGATACAGATGGCTTTGATACAACTGCGGCTGTGGTGAAACCAAGCACTATATAAGTAAAGTTGAGTTGAGTTGAGGATGGAAAGAAATGTTATTGCGGCAAAGTTTTTTATATTATACATTTAGAACACATAAAATTTGTTTGAGTTAATTATTGAAGTCATGTAAATAATTACAATTGAAAATCTTAATCGCCTGACGCGATTTAAAAAAGATTATTAAAAATTAGGGGTGTCAGGCGATAACATTTTTTTTTTTTATTAATGGCATGACTTCACTAGTTAAGTCACGATTAATCACAAATTTATATTTGTTCTAAATGTACAATAAAAAAAATTCTAGGTTTTCACACTCTTAACAAAAGGGGGGAAAAAATTTAACTAATAGAAATAGTTAAAATTATTATTTTTACGTCTATAGCCGTCAATGGCAGATAATTAGTTAATTTTCACCAGTTTTAAAGATTCAAAACCACAGGAAAATGATACTTTTATCACTGGAATTGTCTTTAAAACGTTATACTACAACTAACCGCTGTTTAAAATGTGGCTAAATACCTCCAGGTTGTCTGCAGAAAAGTTTAGTGTGAGGTTTGCCTTCAAACTTTGGGGTGTTATAAGTATCATGGTGACGGTGTATGCGCACTATGCTAACATTTTCCATATATGCAGTGGTTTAGAAAAGTGCCTGAGCAAATAATTGACAAGAAAGGTACAAACGATTTAATTATAAAACAGGACAAAGAAGACTGAAAAATAATTTCAAGGTAGTATATACCATTTATGCACTCCAGGGTGAAGGCTGACAAACAAAATAATTCAATGCAAATGAAACTGTGAAAAGGTAGGTTTCTTTCAGAGTTCCTGGCCAGGCTTGGTTGAGCAGGTCAGACTACATATTGGTCATTTCATTTGGTCCATTAGAAAAAAGATGGGCCTTGTAACAAAGACAAGTCCAAGCCTAAGCACCTAAGACATAAAGATAGTTACCTTAAACATAAATTCAGAAAAATCTATTGTTTCATGCAGTGTCCTGTACTGATACTTAAAGCTGTTCATTAGTATTTACAAAGTGCATGTGTTTGAGCTAGTCATTGGGAGTGGATAATGTCCAGGACAATGGTGCCTTGACTTACGATTATAACTCAAAACACTTAACTCAAATCGTCTTTCTCCATTGAAATAAATGGAAATGCACTTATTACGTTCAGCCCCAGATTGTGCTCTTCATGGTATGCATGCTTTGGCCACTAGGGGCAGTATAATACAAAGAGTTGTAAACTAAACAAAATCAGTCGTAATATTCATTTTTCATTATGGATAAAGTATATCCCCTCTGACTATTATTAATTTGTGTGTGCAGGTTGCAGTTTGTTAAAATCTCTATTGCTTAAAGTGTTGCAAAACCACTGCAGAGGCAATTTGTTAGCTCGTCTATGGCATTCTGCATTGTGTGATAGCATTAAGCTAACAGACGTTCAAAAGGATGTGGTTGTTAAAAGTATTTTTTATTCATTTTATGTTTCACTTGCGAGAAAACTGAATGGCGAGAAACAGCTCAAAGCTTTCCTGAACTGCAAAACTGCTTCTCTCGCCATCCAACGCTCAAATTTGTTGCTCGCAAGTCTGGGAAAAATCAGCAAAGCAATGGCTTTTATCTTGAAAACCTCAAAAGTAGCATCTCTCGTAAGTCATGGTACCACTGTAAATGGAATATTGAGGAAAAGGCAAAGAGTCACATTGGTGGATTTTTACCAGGGAATTTAATAAGCAATAGTCATACCGGATTAAAATTTCTGTAAAATGTCCATGATTTTGTTTTTTTCTTAAAAATGTCTCCACAAAAGAAGCATAGCGTGACAAAACAAAAAAGGGGAAAAATATAACAAGTTTAAGACCTACATACAATGAGCTTCAAATTATAACTACAGAGTGTTTATAACCTTCTAGGATGTCATGATAGTCCATGTGTCGGTAAAATGTAGATCTGTGTGACAGATTTAAGAAAAGGTCCATAAATGTCCAGGAGGAGCTCGGCAAGAGGAACATATACGATGGCATGGGAGGGTTTGAAGAAATCTGGCCCTTTCACTACAGGTATGGCTCCACTCTTTACCTTGGGAAGGAGGGAGATACAAAAAAAGAAAAAAGAAGAGTTTGTTCTTCCTGGGTATGTTTTCATTAGCCATCAACAATATATACCATTGAAAATTTTAGTTTAGTTGACATTTGCACACAACAATGTTAACCCGTCTCTGTTGAAGCCTTACCTCTGCAGTTCAATCTGTCGATTTGTCTCCTCGTCGTTCTGCTGCTTTGACATTTTGATGGGCTCTGCCGATGGGTTAGAGTTTGGGTCTGCTCCTCTCTTCTTGCCTCTTCCGGTCCCGCCGCCTGTTGGTGCCGTCTCTTTGCTTGCCAGTGCCGGAGAAGCAACCGTTCCCGTTTTGGGTGGCCGGCCACGCCGTTTAGTGGGCTGCGTTTCCGTTCCAGCATCGGTGGTTGTTGTGTTTGTGTTGTTCGTGTTCTTACTCTCCTCGATCTAGAACAGCGGGAACAAGATTAAGGCAGAGTGAATTTGCAGTATGTATGAGCTGTACTTGTGGCCAGCCAATTCCTCTAGCAGAGCGTACCTTCTTTACGTCTTCCTTCTTGATGACGGGGTTCTCATTATTTTCTTGCGTTTGACTCTCTGCGGGCTCTGTGGCTGTGATGGTTTTGCTGCAAGTTTAAAACCACATAAGATGAAGAGCAAATTGCTTTCACTACAGTGAACTAGTGTTCATCACAGGGATACATTCATGACCAGCCCTACAGTAGGTGAAAATCCATGATTAAGAACGCATTATAATTTGTTCCCCTATAGTTTTACCCCTCCCACACACTTTAAACACATTTATCCCTATTAAAACACACATTTTAAAGATGTATCTTTGAACACAAATGTATAGAAAATACTGTTCCCATTGTAGTGCGTGTCTTAGATACAATGGCTAGAAAAAGTCTACACACCCCTGTTTAAATGCCAGGTTTTTGTTATGAAAAAAAAAAAGGCATGATAAATTAGGCAAGATCATACTGGAGCGGCGAGGAATTGCTGCTGGTATTTCTTAACTTTCTTTCACCCTTGTGGGGAGGGGGGGGGGGGTAATATTTTAGAGAGAGGAAGTGATAATAATGTGGTTCCACAAGTGTGTTTACCCTCAGGACTGGTGATGTGACTGTTAACTCTTTGACTGCCATAAACGTTATAAAACGTTTAGCATAAACCTAGGGAAGGGCGCCGAGGACGTTAAAAGACGTCCCCTATGTTTTTTTTTTTTTTTTTCAAAAACGGGTGCAGGAAAGCCTTGGGCAGCTGTGCTGAAAGTATCAGGCTGATCTGATTAGTCAAAGACTCGTTTTGGCCCCTAGAGGGCAGCGATGACTCTCTTTGCACAAGGTTGGATGGGCCGCCCACCGTGGGCGTCAGTAGAAGACGTGAGGCGGAGCTAGAGTGTTGAGGAGACAATGGCTGATCCAAGCCACAATGGCTTGACCAAGCAACCGGTTACAAGCAGCTCAGCTTGAGCATTTTTTTCAAAGACGGAAAGCATCAATCAATACTAAAAAGCGCATTGATGTCAACGATGATGATGACAACGAGCTCTACGCCAAAGTTGGAAGCTTTGGCGTGACTGTTATGAACACGTAGTAAGCCTCACGGCTAAGCGCGGCTAGCGCGGCTAGCGCTGCTAAGGCCGGAAAACGCGCACAATAGCCGGCCGGGTACTTCTACACAATCGGACATTCGATCGGGCGATGGAGAGTTGGCATCGACCAATGCAGATTGATGATGATGATGAAGATGACTCCGAGCTCTACGCCAACGTGACTGTTATGAACACGTAGTAAGCCCCACCGGCAAAGCGCGGCTAGCGCGGCTAGCGCTGCTAAGGCCGGAAAACGCGGAGCTGCACAAGCGGACATTCGATCGGACAATGAAGAGTACCCCGAGTCCAATGCATATTCATCGGAGGAGCGGGTACAGTCTGATCACGGAGAAGACACTGTTTCTGGACTACGATGCCACCATGAATGGAGTGGATAAAATGGATCAGAACATCTCCTACCAACCCGGTATAGCAACTAAAGGACACGGGGAAGCGAGACGTAACACCACCGTAACGTAACCGTAGCATGATCCTGATATTAGACTTGATGACACACTGCAGTATATACTTGCTATTCCCCGGAAAAAAACGGCCGGCAAGAAAGTGGCGCACGCGAAGAGGCAATCTTGTGCAAATGCTGTTGCGTCTCCTTGCACGCAGGAGAGTGTTACAAAAAGAAAAACTGTCGTTGAAACATCCACATATTTGTAAATAGCACCACAGTTGCACACATTTGTAAATAGTTTGCCAAATTGTTGTCAAATTGTTACACTGTTGAATGTAAATAAACGTATTTTGCTATCAAAAAACACTTTTTCATTCTTGGTGGTAGTGTTTTATAGAAGTAAAGCACTATTTAGGTGTTTGTGGCATCATTCATGGACAAAAAGAAGTGTCAAATTCACTAGAATGCATGAAATAATATCGTTTCACTAAAAGCTTGATTTCTCCGTATTTTGGTCCAACACAGGCGAAATTGGGTCAAACTAACCATTTTCTATTGTTGATTACTAAAGAACGGAATAAGGTAGAAACAAACTCTTTTTTTCTGATGAAAGATGAAAGTCCAATCTTTCATTTGGTAGTACGTGTGTTTCCATAGTCCAAACAGAACATTTTCTGTGGACCTTGAAAATCAGTCAAAATGCTTAAATCGGCTGGCACTGGCGGCATCCCTTTTCTGAAAACGTCTGGCAGTCAAAGAGTTAAAAAATTAACCAATCACATTCAAACTCTAAATGGACGTCAGCACACTTGCCACTATTTCAAGTGCCTCTGATTAACCCCAAATTCGAAATCCAACTGTTTAAGAGGCAGGGTCTGGTGGGGTGACATCTGACCTTGGCGATTCGGCATGAGTGCGAGCTATGGGACACAGAAAAGTGTGCAAAGTGCGAGTGTGCTCATTATGTTTGTTTTACTGTTCTACCCAGCATAGCTTAAAAAGTGCTTCAGCAATTGTGGCTCTTCTTTTCCACATGCAAGGGCATACATGATGCAAGTATAATGGGGAAAAAAGTGGAGAGAAAAAAAAATCCCCATAAATCAGACTTCAACAATATGGCAGGGATTCATTCACGTGATAGACAGGCAGATAATTTAGAAGAAGAAGAAAAAAAGTCCCTGATGTAGCGTGAACAGTATAGCAAGGGAAAGCTACACAAGTTTGGTGTGTACCTGTTCTTGTTGACAGTGGAGGAGCTTAGAGGCGAGGGGTTAGTGCTGGTATTACTTGTATCGGTGACTGCCTGGGTCTTAAAGAGCTTCCTTCCCGGTACAGTAAGTGTCTTGTTGACCGTCACTAACACTGGAGCTTGTTTAGGCTGCAGAACAAGGACAATAGACAAGGTCGGCTAAAGTTAAGACTTGTTATAAACACAAATGACACCTAATGCCCACAAAATAAAGTATCCCTGCACAACTAATATTAAGGAGCTGGTGTACACTTTGAATCCTAGTAAAATGTTTGCACCTTGTGATAATTGTATTAAAAAAAAAGAAAAAAAAAGTAATATCATGCACAGCAGTGATTCTCAACTTGTAGATCTAGAACAGGTAGTAAGAAAAAACATACAGGGTGTTCTGTGTTTACAGTGGCATCAACAAACAACATTTTTAAGTTACAAACGGTGCAAACAACTATTGCCTACAAGTGTTTGTCAAAAATATTTTCAGCAATTGTCACCAACATGGCATTAGTGCAGGTTAGTGATAGAGCATGTAATTCTACATAAACACATGTCCCAATATAGAGGGCATCTTTGGGCCTATAATCAGCAGTTCATTTGCATCTTGAACAGGAAGTCACGTGCCTTTGACAACAAATGTCCCAATTCCGGCCAAAGCGGACTGCTGGTTTGTGAAAGAAACCATCTGCCGAATTAGAATTGTCCACTTGGATTAAAGGTGGAACGTCAACCACAAAGAGTTCTGTTGTCTCGATTCAATTGTGATTACACTGAAACACATTATGCTTTCATATATGTGGAGTGTTTTAGGCCTAACATTGATTGTAGCAAATGTTCTTACATAACTAAAGCAATGTTTTCAAACATTTACCTTTCCTGTGAGAAGCATTTGTCGCATTTCTCCCGACAAATAGTCTTTGTCATTTTTCAAGTCCTGATGAAAAATTAAAGAAAGGAAAGAAAACAGTATAAAATGAGTAATAAGGATCAATTCTGAAACGCACTAGTGAATCAGAATGAAACGCATGGGCATGTCACAACAAAATCAAAATGAGAATATTCAAAACGTGTAGAAATGACGGGTTATTTTATTGCCTTGTCTAGCGCTAGGTAGAATGTGGGGCATATAGTGGGCTCGCTTGGACAGTCCAGATGACATGCGGTGCTCTTGTTAGCGATGACGAAGAGAGCGACGTCACACACGATATACAGCTTCTGAAAATGCAACAAGCCATGAGGAAAGACTACAACATAACACATTTGTGACAACAGTACTTTCTGGTTCACATCTGTTGCCGCGTGTACCTCATTGGCTTTGGCGTCTTCAGGACATTGGGCATCTTTGGTCCGTTTGATGCTCTCCACCATTTTCCTCAGGAAGGCGTGACTGTTGTTCTCATTCTTGGTCATCAGCACCTCCAGCATGAACCACAGACACCTGAGTGCAACACAAACGAAAATATGGCTGTGTAGCACTCACTCGTAAGCAAACCACACAAAAATATATCACCCGCCACACACTCTTTAATGTCTTTGAGCTGTTCATATTCCTGCGGTTTTGTGAAATCTGGATCATGGGCCAGCAGATGGATCATGAAAGGAAGAACATACTCCGGAAGGAAGGTGACCATTTTGTCTGTGAAAAGAAAGCAATCACATCATTGATCCTAGTGATCTTCCAGACCATGTTAAGGACATGTGATCATGTTTACCCTGAGCGAGCGAGTTCTGCTTGATGTACTCCCGGCGCACTGAGATGTTCTTGAGTAGGCACTGTCGGGCGTGGGCGCGGCGCTCCTTCACTGGGTCCTTGGCACACAGGGCGAAAACAGCCAGGTACTCCAGTGGCAGGGAGAGTTTAGCTAGAGCCAAGTGCAACTTCTGAGCAAAGATCTGACGCACCTGGTAGCACTCGTCCTGCATGCAGAAGGAAACACATTTAACTGTATGCATTGGCACCTTGCATTCAGTGGCCTCTGTAAAAGTCATTAAGTGAACCAAGTTGAAGAAAAATGCACCATCTCTGCAAAGCACCCCACTAATAAATTTGCTAAATGCCAAATGAAGGACAGACTGACATTGATAACAAGGCCGCACAGCTGGAACTGTTCAGGCGTGATGATTTCATGGTAACAGGGCTCCTGGGCCAGCTTCATAATGGCACCACCTGCAGCCAGCCTTAGGCGAGACATGTCTGATTTACTGCAGGGAGAAAGAAATAGTAAGACAAAAACAACCTGTTAAAATCATTTTTAAACATTCACAAGAGAAGTGGTCCCCAACCACTGGGCTGTGGGACATTTAGTATCACACAAATAGATTGGAGGATGGAAAAATATATACAGTATATATTTGTCAGGCATATATGTCAGCATGGTGTTGACAAACGGGTTCCAATTCATGAAAAACCTGCACTATCATGAAATGGTTGGGGACCACTGCACTAGAGTCTTTCAAGGTTTCTAGAGAGCATGTTTCGGAATGCATAAATAAAGCAGACTGCATTGGTCCTCCACTGAAATTTAGCCATAAGTTTATTTACTGATGCAGATGGTCCTTTTTCTAACTCCGAGTTACCTGATCTTTTTTTGCTCTGTGAGGTCTCCCTCGCTAACCAGCATGGCTGACAGCAAGCGTAACGTGGAGTTTGCCGATTTAGATTGGTTGTTCTTCATTCCTAGTAACCAACGCACCAGCAGCTTGATGGCCTGGACCTGATGATCGGATGAACACAAATAATTAGGTGAATAGTGGGGTGCATGTACTGCTTTGACATGACTCTCTAAATGCACAAGACATATATCCCGCTTACACCTAAAATGTCTTACATATTCAATGAGATCAGCCTTAATGTAGAGCAATTGCATAACAACTTTTTTTAGTTCTTAAAATCTCAGCCAATTCAAAGACAACCCACTAAGATCCAATACAAGGGACATAATAAAAACACTGCCATGAGAAAACTAATGAATTATCCACTTTGACGTCCACTGTCAAAAGTATTTATGTATTCAGGATGTAACAAAAACGGCAATATCATGATATCGCAATATTAAAATTGTCATGATATCGTCGGCTTTGTGCCACAATATTAAAAGTAGCACATCTTTTTTTTTTTTTTTAAAGGTGAAGTTCTACTCCATTTGTCCAGCAGCCTCTGGTGTTTAGTTTATTCATGCAGTTTAATTTCAATTAGGCGCGTTTTGGCCACCTACGTTTAAGATCCACACTAATAGTCCTCAATATTGCTATTATTGTACGTTGTTTATATTCATTGATATTAATGTCACCTGTACTACTTGAACTACTGTTTATGTATAATTATTAACCTCAGCCAAGACATTTTCTTTTTTCAATTGCTCATGTTTTGTTATTTTGTATTTTTGCTCAACAGAAACCACACAAGCAAATGAATCAGTCCAAAGACAAAAGCTGGTGTGACTATTGCTCACAAGGAGAAAATTATGTTCTAACTTCTAAGCGAATATAATGTGGTTATTACGGCCATAAATCAGTCATACCAGCAAATATTTTTCAACATCTTCTTAAAAAGGCAATACTTTTTGCCTACTTTAACCAAACACAGTATTTCTTTGTCACTGCTGATATTTTGTACAAACCACACAATATTGTGTTCAATATGACCCATTTTTCTTTAAATCAGTAACACCCCCCCCCCCCCCCCCACACACACACATTATCGTGATGATTATCATATCGTGAGGTTCAGATCATAATTATATATGTATCTGTGTTTGTATATTAATACATCCCTATTAGGTGACACATATTTGATTGCGCCAAAACATCAGTATAAGACAATAAATGCTTTAAACTGTGTATGTGTGTGCGCAGGTCTCCTACCTTAGCCAGAACTTCAGGTGAAACTTCTTCATCAATGGTCCACAGCTTACCATTCTTGTTTCCCACCGACTAGACACACAGAAGCACAACACGCCATTTTTTTTTTTAAAAACATTAATACTACCTCTTTAAATCAATTACCCTAATCAACCATAGTAATTTGTGAGCACATTAGCACACACCCTGTCATTCATGAGCAGGTCTTTGACAATGAAGTTAGCTACTATAGACTTCATTGGTGAGGCAAACTGATCTGGTGCCAACATGGAGATGTGTCCCAACGACACAAGCGGCGTGATGAGCTGCTCAGGGACGTCTGCGTTTAGACTCCGCGACAGAGGCTGTAGGCATGGAGGACACATAGTACATCAAGATTTTATTTTATTTTTTCCTAGAAAACATCTCAAACATGGAGGGCTTGTTTTCAGTCCTTTACCTCAAAAATTTGAGCCAACTGCACTTCCTTGTTGTTGAAGATGGCGTGTATACAGTGCACAGCCTGCTTGGCCTGGTGAGGTGTCCCCCTCTTAGCTTTCTGATGTAGAATGGGAATTAAAGTCCTGGTGGATGCATAGAATCATTTATAGGTCAGGATGCAATTCAACATTGGCAAGTGTTCATTATGTCAACTGACACATACGATCTTATCTGTGGTAGTTCGGTCTCAATTTTCTGTCCGGTATTTCTGAATATCTGGATCGCTGCCTCGGCCACCTTGTCATCCTCCATTTTCAGACACTGGAGAAGAGACTCATAGGTTTCTGATGAGTGGAATGCTGTGGGGTGAGTGAACGACAGAACCTGAAAGGAGTAAACAAGAATGATTACATAACACTTAAGACAACTTTGCCTGTGAAAGAATGAAGATTGTTTCAAATCATCCAATATATGACAGATGATCAGTTTGCAATTGATCAAATTCTAAAAATGATATGGAATGACTTTATGACGGTATCACGTACCTTGAGTAGCTCCAAGCCTGAGCGGATAGCTGTATCGGGGGTAACACCCTCCTCATCGTCATCTGCTGTGCCTTCAATTGACTTGTTGAGAAGTTTTACCAAAGCACTAAAATAAACAGCCTTGGTTATCTTAAATCTGTTTTTCATTCTTCAGACTACAACGTAATAATATTCATTAAGTAATATTAAAAGATAATGCATTAAAAGCCACAGTGTTGTCTGCCCTAATGGTGTTTTTCCATAAAGCAAGAAAGGGTTAACCTTCAAACCTATCTGATACTGCAGTTACACCTTACAACCACATGGTGTCTCACTGAATGAGAAAAGCCAGTTGATGGTGTTACAAAATGGTAAACATGAGAATGAAGCTATTGAATCGGTTCCATTTTTGCCCACAGAGAATTTCACAAGAGATGACACAATCTTTTTTTTAAATAACTTTTTACACACCTGATGGCTTCAGAGTCGATGTGGACAGGGGCGATGCGTTCAAGCAGGAACTTAACCATCTCCAAAAAAGGGTTGGTCGGTTGTTTGGGAAACGTTAACTTCCGAGTGATCTCCCTCTGCACAGACAAACAAACAGTAATGGTGTTTTATTGGTGCACATTTGTCAGCTTCTATGTTAAGGCTAATATACCTACAAAACTGTAACAATCACACGTATGATAGTTTGACTGATTATGTGGTTATGTTTCGTATTCCTACAACTAGTGACATTCAAAAAGGTGGAGAGAATGGGAACATAATTAATTCATGTATTGGTTAGGTGTGGCTACAATTTACACTTGCTAAACTCATGTTCTAATTAAATCATTTGGAATTTCAAAATTCCAAGACTTCACAGATTTTTTCTCTCTGAGAAATATGCTACATTTCAGTAAATATACCTGTGTATTATAAATAAAAACATATACTTTAATTATTTTTCAAAGTCATGTGGTTATTTTAACACATTAATAGTTTAATGCTCACAATGTTTTTGTGTCTCAACATAAATTTTAAACCAAACACACACACTGAATGAAGTATGTGCTATTCTATTCATATGTGCGAGTGCAAGATATGCATCCAAGAAATTGCACCGCCCCCTTATTAGCGTGCTGCACAGCAATTGAAGTAAAAAATAAATACATTAAAATTATAACACGTGCAAAACCCGCATGAAACCACATGAAGGCTGACCGTCTCGTCCGTGTTGTCAGAAGTTCAGTGCAACTTAATGATAGGCTACTTGGGGGCTGCAGAAGGGTCATTCGTCAGCGGGCTGGACAGACAGCCTGTCAATCAGGTAATGGAGGCGGGATGTTTTCCCGAGACGTTTGCTCTCACACAAACTGTGCTCGACACGGCATAAAACATTTGGTTTGATTTGCAGTAATTAGTTAGGGAATCAACTCATTTACTAATTTAGAAAATATCATGACTGTGACATGACATGAAATACTATTATGTAAACAATACTTAATTTTTTTTTTTTATATACTTTGTAATACCTGGAAATTGACCAAATTTATTTCCATACTTGTGTAGGAACCCTGCCATGCCTTTTGTACACCGGTACGACTTGCAAAATAGCAAGCAATTATTTATGTGTAAAATGCAGCACTCCGTGTTCTCTCACCACACAGATCTCTGCCTGTTTGCAAGAGCATGCTGGACTGATGAGAATATCGAGTTGGGCTCTTAGCTTCTCATCTTCACCAAGAACCTGGTTGAACTTTTTCATGAAATCTTGAGCTTTGCCCGCATCTGGAAGGTTCTCTGAAAATGTACAAACGAAAAATAGTGTTGATTTATTTTGCAATCACTGACTATGATAAAAACAACAGTTATTAAGTAAGATGGGTTACTGACTTGCAATATTCATCAGCTTCCCAAACATGGCAGTGCTATTGGCCTCAGACTAAAGGAGAGAGGAAAATATGGTTACCAGTACACATTACATCTACATAAAAGCAAGAAAAATATATTTTGAGTCAACAAACCACAGGCAGTTTGTGAAGGTCAAGCAGCTCTTTAACAAGGCCCCTCAGCATATTCTGACACTTCCACATCTCATTCAAAGCCCTAGGAGGAATAAGCAAGGACAAGTGAGCCACAATGCTTTACTATAGCCTTTGCTTTGCTCAGTCATTTAAATTTAACGATGGCTAGCGTGTAATATTTTGCAATAATAAAATAATTTGTATTATTATGATTAACCTGACATCGTAGGAACAGAAGGATTGTTGTTAACAAAAAAACTCCCTTTAGTTTTATTGTAACTATTTATTTTAACAATTTGAGAGAATGCTAAAATGGTACAACTTTAACCTTGATACTAGGGCTGGGAATCTTTAAATATCTCACGATTCGATTCCGATTTTTGGGTCTTTTGATTTAAAAATGATTTGATTGACAATGATTTTTGCTTCAATCTATAGATTTGCAAGGAATTGTAATGATCTACTCCAGTCTGACTCGCTAATGCTAATTAGCGCGCTACTCGCGACACTTATCACTCAAAAGAACGGCTCCACACTGCAAAAAAAACAATTTTTATTGGAATAACTTGATCGTGACTTTTTCCTTCTACTCTCTTATGTGGCTACAACTTAACAGTGTATTAGACCGCGTGGAACCACACTGCCCCTAAGTGGCCAAATTGGGTAAAACATGAACAGTGCTCCAAATAAAGGCGCACACAGACAAAGGCAAGACAGTATAAAATAATTTAAATAAAATCGATTCTGAATCGTACAAAATGAGAATCACGGTTCTTATGAGAATCTATTTTTTGGCACACCCCTACTTGATACTAAATATTTATTATGGTGACAGTTTGAATTGTTATTGTTCCAAAATATGGAACAATTATCAGGCCAATATTGAGATTTATGGTGAACGGGTAGTGTTAGATCTTTAAGTTTCCACTGTACTTTGTCCAGTAAACACAAACGTAACAATAATGGATGTAAGATTACTGACTTGACAGCATTGGTATCCAGGCAGGCATACAGGTAATAGAGACACTTCATCTTCTCTTCCGTTTCAAGGCTGTGGGGGACCATGAACTGGGCAAAAATCTTTTCCACTAATAACCTTCAGAACAGAAAACAAGAGCTTCGATGGATGAACTGAAGAGTCCTTGTTATATTTCACACAAAACAAGATTGTGATATGCATTTTAAAATAAATCTCATCTTCTTGATTAACAAGTCATCCTACATTACAGATTGTTACATACATTTTAAATTTAATTTACATGCTTTCTTACTTGTCATCAATGCTGTTCTGGTAGTAGATGTGCAACAGTTTGTCTTTGATCCAGCTGATCATCAGGGCAGACTCCTTTCCCGCCTCATGGTGCAAACAGTATTTTTTATAAAGCTGAGCCAGGCCCATCATTGCCTCCTTGCGCACTCGCCACTGTTAGGAGCAAACCATACATGAGGAAAAATGTTCATTGTACTCCGTTTCATGTTCATTCATGTGTTGAGGGATAATGTGACTTTGCCTTCTGACATTGTTGTACATGCTTACAACATACATGTCACACTGCTGCATTTATCTCACCCTCTTGTCCAGCGTCCTCTCTCTTACGAAGCCCAATAGTTGGTCATTGACCAAATTAAGATCTTTTTTCCCAGCATTGATGATAGTGACTATGACATCATGACGAATAGCTTCCTCTGGGTCGTGCGAACGCACTTTCAAAAACTCTAAATGAAGAGTTTGGAGAATGTATGTGAGAAGTAGATTGAATGAGGAGAAAACCAACGTAAGCAACTGTGTATGTAAAGAACACGTCAACGCATTTGCAAACCTGTAAGGTCTCTGGCTAAGTCTGGGTGGTTCATGAGACAGTGGCTGGCAAACTTCACACACTCTAACCTCACCGGAACATGGATGTCATTGAACCTGGAGTGACAACATAAGTTACTCATTAATTAATTTTAAGTGAATGAAGAGAGAGAATGTAGATGGCTAAATGTTTGACTTGGCATCTTTTCCAATACAGTGGCATTTTCGTTCAGAGCAGCAACTGCAACAACAACTCCAGACATGGTCACGATAAAACGTACTTTTGGGAAAACTTTGAACCACATTGATTCTCATGCCCACATAAGTATATTATCAAAGAATATACATTTAACTTTAATGACTGCTTCCTAGGCTTACGGCATGGCTAATATGACTACTATGACAAAAACAAAAAATAAATCACTGCCGCTGTCTGTTGCATTAGATTGCATAAACCTGTGTTTTACAAAGCACCTCAAATTATAATGTGTCAAATACATTACATTACAGACTTGTAATTTACACTTTCCCCTAGAAACAATTTAGTTGCATGACCTATGTCTACACAGGGTCCTCGCAACTCACCGTCCTAAGAAGCACTGCCACAGAGGTCTGTTATGTGAGGCCAGCTCCGAGTCTTTGGCCCCAAACAACTTAGCTAGCAAGCGTACAACAGCCAAACGCTCTTCTCCGTCATTGCTCTGCAAATATCAAAAACACCTATGTTGTGTTACATTGATTCATACTTTATCTAAAACAGCATATTACTAGACAAAGGGAAATTCGGAATGACTGGATGCTGTACCAACATCTGTCATTCTTTCAAGAAATGCATCAAGTGAACTTATGAAGTGAAAGTTAAGGTTTTGTGCGTGTGTCATTAACCTTGAGTTTGAATTCCAGCTGTGGCATAACAGAGGTAAGCAGCAAAGGATCAATGGCAAAGAGCTCTTGGATGAGGTCGAAGACATGCTCCGACAGGTCACTGACAGAGGATTTTCCCATCACTAAAACCTGATTAAAGAACTGAAGAAGAAAAACAACAAAATGATAAAATACATTTTTTACTTAAGAGAAGAATAAAACAATAAGACAGACATTAAGTATTAAGTACATGCAGCCACATACATTTGCAATGCATGTTTCTATGGTCTGGACGGTTCTCTTCAAGATAGTCTTTGCAAGATCGTACGCTTGTTTGTTCAGGTTCTGTACCAAAAAAAAAAGTTACATATTGGTGAACATTACACAACATTGCCGTTTGCTTCTCATTAATAAATAAATCAAAAATTTAGAATGAATGAAGACGTTGAAATATTCATAGTATAACTTTAAGTCCAAGTTCTCACCTTGTGAGCAGGGATGAGGTTTATGAGGATGCTATCTAACAGTTCCTGCGTGACTCCATCTCCCTCCATGATGATGGAACACATCAGGTCCATCATGTGCAGCTGCACTTTCTGATTGTGGCTGTTACTACAGTGAGGAGAGAGGAAGACGGACATGGTTGTGTGGCCACAAATAAACTGTCTTGGAAATTACACAAAAAATATTACATACAGTGCAGTTAGCATTGGTGCCTAGCATACACTGGTACAAGGAAAATGGGGGGTGGGTATACAATATTATATGAATGAGTAGATTTCTTACTTGATCACAGAGAAGAGGGTCTTGAAAAGCTGGGTGAAGATCTCATTACAATCCTCAAGTTCAAAGCATATGTTATATGATTTAACCCACGCCAAATTCTACAAGGACAGAGAAGAAATCAATAAACATTTATGTATTTTAGTCTGTGCCCATTATGAACAACATATTTCAGCATCACCTCCAGAAGGTAAAAGTATCTGTTAAACTGAGGGCTTTTGGTGTCTTCCAGTCCCTTCAGCTGTCTGGTGATGAAGAGGAAGATGTCCTGCAGACAGAAGCACAAATCGCTTAAGCCAAAAATTCTCAAATTATTTTTATTGTATTGTGCAATATTTTAACCAGTGTCAACTGCGGGATCCTTGCCTTGAGTTTGTCATGCGAGGTGTAGGGGGCTTCAGGGGCATAGATCCTGAAGATGTCAGCCAGACAGCATGCGACGAGTAGCCGCACATCTTTATTGGGGTTCCTGAGGAAGAACTCTGAGGCAAGGTGAAGTGCTAGGCCAAGATACTGCTGTTTCTCCTCTTCAGAATCTTGATCCATGTCCATGTAGGTTTTCACTACCATCTGTGCAGCACAGCAATAGTGAGAAAATGTGAGGCAGAATTTTTTATTATGCTTCAGTACCAGGGCCCCATTAGGGGTGTTTTTTTCATGGTTGTGGAATAGGATGTATAAAAACAACAACAACAACATATGTATCATATTTTTTACTAATGAAAAATTACGGTAAATGTTTTTTTTTTATATCACTTTTCATACATAAAAATGCAACTCAAAGTGTGGTGTAATTAAAACATCCACAGTACACTATAAAAAAGAAAATCCAACCCCAACCCCCAGACACAGACGCACGCACGCACACAAATTTCTGGACTATAAGCCGCGCTAGCTAAATTTGGGGAATACCCGAATTTGTTCCACATATAAGCCACATCCGACTGTAAGCCGCAGGTATTTTAATGTTACAGCACCGGGTTCCCGCTACTTTCTTTTCGATAATGAGGGCACAAATTGTATCGCTCTCGTTCTGTCTCTCCTACTGTATTTGGGCTCACTTGGTTTGTTTTGCTTTGTTTGACGCTCTTGCACATCCTTTATAGTGTGCCACCTTGTGATATGATGGATAAGCCACACCTTTGTATTAGCCGCAGGGGTTGAATGCAAGTGAAAAAGGAAGTGGCTTATAGTCCAGAAATTACTGTATGTAAAACGACATGGCAGGGGCACAGAGAAACCATGTGAGGAAAAGCTCATCCACTAAGAGGAATGACAGCCCACGGCCACATGGAGCGGTGCCATCCCACTGTTTTAGCGGAAGACATTTCTCATGCCAGCCACAAAGAAAGTCCCATTGAAAAATGCAAAAATGTTGCCAGAAATTACCCGGCTAAAACGATTTGTGATTTCACCATGGAAATATTGTCCACTTGACAATCAACCCTTTACCCTTTGAGGACACTGGATTTTGTCAGTTAATAAACCACTTGGCGGTATGGTTTGTACTTTGAGCCGCCACTATGTTTGGATGTACTGTATAGTCTCCTCCAAAATATTGGAATGGCAAGGTAAATCCTGACGACATTTGGGTTTCATATTGAAATGTTGACTATGAGACAAAAGTCTCAATATGCAATAAATAAATTAATTGCACAATAATAAATGAACTCAATAAGTTTTCTGAGTGCGATAATTCTCAGCCATGTACGTGCGTGTTTGTTTACATATGTCAACAACAGCCGCGCTGGTCCGTTGCTTCACTCTGTCAGTCACTGGGTAAAGCGGCTTTTTTTCTTTCTATTCATTCACCCACGCGCGCACACACGCACGCACACACACACACACACAGAAGTCTACCGGGCGGGTAAGCGAACCCACAGCACCACTTGGCCACCTGTAAACCCGGAGCCCGTAAAGCGGCTTTTAAAACCAGTGTAAACATTTTGGTTCGCATGTGTCCCATCGGGTCTTCATAAGCACACGCAATTCTCTTTCTCATTTGTGAGCCGTGGGGTTAGCACTGCTAATAGCCATGTGAATCAGTGTGATACAGGCTTTTTAACAAAGACACTGGATGGCTAATAAGTTAACATTCCTGTCATGACTGACTACTAAACCGTGCTTAACGTATTGAGGAGTGAATTTTCTTGCCACGCACTCTTGGGAGGCGGTGTCGTACCAAAGTAGCTACCCCTGAAAAAAATCTGCATCCCCCGCGTACGCATCAAGGCAGGCGTGTTTTTAAGTTTTAGAAACAAGATTTTGTAACAAGCAAAATAATATTTATCGCAGATAAACAAAAAAGCAAGAACAAATAAACAAAAAAGCAAGAACACGCTTGCATTCTGCAATGACCACGTACGCAGTAGGAAATCTAAGCATACATAGTAAAAGCTCAAACGATTGATGAATGTTGATGTTTTTTTTGGTTTTCTTCCACATTTTTGAAGTTTAAGGTTATGGTTAGGTACAAGGAACATGTTTGAAAAATCACCACTTTTATGTGGTAAAAGTCATAGGATCCCGCGGCAGTGGATACAAACCACCCCAGCACAATAGCGGCCAATAGAGCCCCTGAATAGTAGGGAGGGACAGGGATCATTTGGAAATAATACGGACAAATGGAGCTGGTCATGTGTGGGAATTCGTTGGATTTATGTATTATACCATTATCATTATATTAGTTGAAAAATTATATGAAAACCGCAATATTATTGTTTATCGCAATAATTTCTGGGGCAATTTATCGGCAAGCAAAATTTCTTATCATGACAGGCCTAGACAAAAGTTTACAATTCCAGCATTTATTTCATGGTATTTGCATCATCTTGCTATTTTTTCAAGTGAGCAATAGTATTGGAAAGTCATTATTAAATTTACTTTGTGAATTAAATTTAATATTTGGCGGTTAAACTGTGACAAAATAAGGGTGAGTATAACATTGATTATCAAACACATTATGGAGTTACACGCACACTAAAGGCAATGCAAGACAGCTATCATGCATTTGAGAGACTGTAGTAGTATGAGAGAGCAAACAAGGCAGACACACAAGGCATTTGAGGGAGCGGGGGATGGGCAAACAGAGCGCACAGCACCACTTGTACGCCTTTTAGCACAAGCAGTCACAAGCTGCCTGCTGCCAACACGGAGGAATTATGTGGGCACTGGGGGAATGTATTCTACAAAT
The DNA here is from genome assembly GCF_054856555.1 of Leptonotus elevatus. Classification (NCBI taxonomy): domain Eukaryota; kingdom Metazoa; phylum Chordata; class Actinopteri; order Syngnathiformes; family Syngnathidae; genus Leptonotus; species Leptonotus elevatus. The sequence goes on from NC_141246.1 coordinate 12,565,810, forward strand.
TGTACACCTCTATCTAAGATATACAGCCAGGATATTGCACATTTTTTATATGGCTGCACTAGATGTACAATACAAAAGAGAAAGAAAAGAAATGATGCTTTCAAGTTTGTTTACAGTGCATGTTACAATGTTCTCTAGAGTTCATTCAAGGTAAAGTAAAACCCTTGTCTGATCTCCAACAACCTGTTTTTCCAACCAGGACCAATTCTATCCCTGCATCGAACCTAGCACTCTTCTGCTCTTTCTTTTATGGACGATGTCTTTTTTCCACAACATATTGAATTAAGTTCAACTCATAAAATAAAACCACAAATGGGAGTTAAAACACATTTTCTAGCAAGGGTGCGGCCATAACTGTATTCACATACATAATAGAACGAGAATATAATACCATTAATGTACAGTTGTATTATTACATCAATTTTACTTCCGAGTGTGCCTGAATGTCAACAAAAACACGCAAAGATGACCAACACATTGCTAAACAAGCCAACTTAATCAGAAGGTATTCTTTTAGTCTTTTTCATAACCCCAAAAAAATGTTTTGCTGGGAAAATTGCTGAATACCGCTATATAGCGGATGTCTGTGATCACTAATACACTAAATGTCTATTACTCTCAAATATTGTGAAATGTAATCTGTTATAGTGTCAGTGAGCCTGTTTCCGTTGCTCGGATAATCCATCCACCTCACTCCTTTTAAGACAACTTCACATCATGATGCATCCTCCCCAAAAAAAGGGTGTGACCAAATCCTGTGCTGGCGTGACTGAACTGAAGAAGTTGGTCACAGGTCACACCAGTGCTAAAGTTGGTGTAGCGCCCTGGAAAGGCCAAAATGTGTACAGACGTTTTACTGAATTGGGGGATCCAGGGGTGTGACCACCATTTGGCTCACACAGTCCAACACATCTCCTTTGCATACATTCGGTCAGTTGTAATGTACACCACTCATCCACAACCATCATCTCATTTTGCAGCATGATCATGCATGAGCCCATACTGCAAGAGGTCTTTACAACATTCCTGGAGGCTGATAACAGACCAGTTCTTGCATGGCCAGCATACTAACTGGTCATGTTTGGGATGCTCTGGATTATTTTATAGGAAGACAACGTGCTTCAGTTCCTGCCAATATCCAGCAATTTCACATTGCCATTGAAGAGGAGTGGACCAGCATTTGACAGGTCAAAATCAACCACCTAATCAACTGCATGCACGAGACACGGTGGTAAAATAATCATGCTGCCGAAACAGCATCTTGATATGCCACATCTGTGAGGTGGATGGATTATCTCAGCAAAGAAGAAGTGCCCACTGACACAGATTTAGATCTGTGAACAATATTTGACAGAAATATATATTATGTTTACAAAAAGTCATATTTGAGGTTCATCTTACAAAGAATAAGCAAAAACTTATATTTTTGCTCAGTGTGTAAATACAGCAGTAACTTACACCTTACAGCATTATCATATATACAACATATATACTAAGTAAAAGTACTGTAAGTAAACTACTGAGCTTTCATTGTGTAAATTGTGAAAGGTATGAAAAACCACAATCAGGATTATTAAAGCACTCACGAGTTAAACTAGGTCAACAAAGTATCAGCAAGAACAATTACCGGTTTGACTGTTTACTGTGGTTTTATAAAGTCAAGGTTTCAACCGCTAATACTGGTTGTCTAATACAATTGGCTGCTTGCAAAGTTGAGAAAACAAGCAGTGTCTTTGAAGTTAATTGATGGAATTTACCCTCCACCCCCTTCTTTCTACTTTAGCAGAGAGGGGAAGGGATGGGTGAGTTACACACAGTGGAGCCGCCTCTTATTCCTCTGTGCATAGTCTCAAAAATAAATAAAAAGGTTCCATCAGGTAGGCTTACTAGGTAGCCCCAAGGACAGCATGAGTAGCCCATGGGTCTGTTCTAAAAATAGCTCACCGTTGATTGGACATTGTAACTTACAAAAAATGATTAAGATAGAAGAAGGTAACACTTATTTATTTTAGTTTCTTCTGTACCAAATAGTGTTGTCACAATACCAACATTTTGGTATCGGTTCCGGTACCTGCATGTAGTTTGATGCTTTTCGGTACTTTTTCCCAAATCAAAAGATAACTTAAAAATAAAAAATAAAGTAACTAAAGACTTTATTTTTCTTCAAATTTTTTTTTGTCTTTAATTATAATTTTATATATATATATATATATATATATATATATATATATATATATATATATATGAGAGGAGACAGATAGAATGTCGGGTGGGGCGAGCGACACTGCCACTTGTTTGCTATATGCCAACTTCTTGGGCTAGTTATGAATCTGGGTAGGGCTGGGCGATTATGCCTAAAAATAAAATCTCAGATTTTTTAACAAAAAAATATTTACGATTTTTTGCTGATTTTATAGTATTATTATTATAATATATATATATATATATATATATATATATATATATATATAAATAATTTTTTTTTTTTTTTACATAAACCAAGAACCTAAAAAGTTTTGCTTTTATTTCATTAGTTGACAAAAGTAACCATATTTCTTCTCTTGGAATCAGAGTGCAAAACTTCTACCTTGAATCAAATAATTCTGGAAATGTAAATCTATGTGTTGATAAAGTAGAAAAGTAAAACTTTGTTTTTGCCAACTTTGTTTTAAAAGCTAAACAGTGCTTCTTGTGTCCCTCAATATGACACAAATAAAAATCACATTTTGGCTTTAATGTAGGAACCGAGCTTGTCATCCCCTCCAATTGTCTGCTGATTTTACATGTACAGGTACTGTTATGTAAATTGAGGTGGCTGTTTTGCCATGACTGCAAATTCCCTGTTAGCGTTATTTGATTGGCCAGTCCCCGGAGTAAGAAAGTCTTGGTCTGCCATAAAGCGGCTATTTTACCGTGATTAGCCCGCTTCACCAAGTTAACCCCTTCTATAGATCTCCTTTCACTTTTCAATTTGTTTTGTCACTGAAAATAGGCTGTTATCAGCCCACTACACTACACTACATTTCATAAGGATTTTATGTCGCAGACGACGCAGAGGCTGATAAATGTCACAGCGAGTGAAAGTAAGCTTGTCTTTCAGACCGGTAGGTGCTTGCAAGGCGAGTCCGTCTTGACGAGATAGCATACATGTTGCGTGTCCGCTTTGGTGATCGCTCTTATTGTGCCCCTTTGTGGTCTTACGTGCTGTGCTTCCTTGTGTAAATGACTCCTCCACGGTAACATAGTAAACATTTTTTTTTTTTGCGGGAGTTTGTTTGCTGCTGTTAAGTTCCTCCCGTATGGAGTGTGCGATGACACGACTGGCAGTCTGGCAGAGCTAAAGCTACGGAAGCCCACGGGGGGCGAAAGCCGCGGCGCAACGAAAGGGGGAAAAACATCAATGGTATAATTTTTTTTGGATCGTCCACAACAAAACACTCAAATTAAAATAATTTAAAAAAAAATGTATTTATCGCCCATCCCCAAGTCTGGGTAAGATCACTTGGCGAGCAGCGGCTGCAAGTACCGGTCCCATGCAAAGCACAGTAGTATAATTTTAAATGATGCAGTACCCCGATACCAAATTAGTACCGGTTAACCGTGCATCCCCAATACCAAATAGGGTTTTTCCTGTGTACAAAATTCAGAGTCAGCCACCTTATTTGCTCGCCACCTCCAGCCTGAGTGACTGATAATGAATGAATTCTCTAACATGATAAGAGTCATATTCTTATTGGAATTACTATTCTTATTACTGAAACATGGAATTTGTATATGTTGCCAGTAAAAAATGAAAGTGAGTCAGTTGAATTTACAGAATACATGCACATCATGGTACATGGTCAGGATTAGGGATGTTCGACCACTTTTTCCCGACCGATACTCAACTCTTGAGTAGTCACCGCTACTGATACCAAATACCGATACCACTAGTAAATAAAATTCCCCACCCATAAATGACAGATGATTTTAAAGATTTCAAAAAAATACCTATATATATCCCAATATATTATTTTTCTTAAAATTGCATGAGGTTAATGGCAACTATGTATTCATATAATTTCTAATTTATTGTCCCTGATCATAAAATGGCCATAGGAGGGTGGCCGCTAATGGTGTCTGTCACCGTCGTGAGTACCGTTATCTTAAAATAAGACTGGTATTGGAACTGATACCTGGTATCGGTAGTCACCCATCATAATCAGGACGATACCACCTCTGCCTCAATTTGAGGCGGGAAAACCCCGCATATATTTTGTTTAAAAAGCGGTTAGGAAAATAAATGAATGAATTATTGAATAAATTATTAAAATAGATTGCATTAAATGGGAAAACCACTGTATTTACCATCATCGGGGAAAAAAATTCATTTTACAACTATAATTTTAATACTCATATTTTATTATCAAAAATACTATTTTTGCTCACAGTTATCATAAAGCCAGAATTGAATATCGGCCCACGCCTAAATAATTGGCTATGGTTGGTGTATTCTGCTGGTTGAGCAGCTTTAATCATCTCATTTGTTATTTGTACACTACTACTGACTGGTGACCAATCAGGAGCAGTGTGTTGTGTGTGTGTGTGTGTGTGGTGGGATACCCCACTGTCACACAACCTCGGCTTGGCATGGGCTCCATTTACCCATAATCCTAATACGAACCAGTGTTATGGAAAGTAGACGGACGGATGTTTGTTTGTCTTTTGTGGGATGCTTGTATATTTCCCATGTTTAAAAGAGTTTCACAGTCCTAACCACCCATCCTCATACTGTTTGTCCTCATTAGTGTCATGGGTGAGCTGGAGCATAACTCAGCAGATGTTAGACAAGAGGTGGAGTATACCTTGGACTGGTGGCCAGAAAAACATTTTGTGGCAATTAACCACGTAATCATAACAACATGATTGAAGTTCTTGCAAATCCATTTGAACTGGGCTGTCACACAACTCTAACAATAGAGAAAATGTGTTACATTGCTGGCTTTTTTTTGTGTTAATTTATGAAATGAGGTATGGTCCTCATAGGCTTGATAGGAAAAACAGGTTTTCCACTCTTGTACGGGTTTGTACAATTAGAAGTGAGTTTTGTCTTAGTGCCAGAGGCCAAACAAGGCAAAGAACAGTCAGAGCATGAAAATCAAAATACATGACGTGCTTACCTTCAACCGTTTGACCACTTCATCGTTGCTAATTTTGTCCGTAATATCTTTGACTCCAGGAGGATAGTAGATCTTCCCATCGCCCGCCGGTTTCTGCTGTTGCGGGAACTCCATGCTGGTCGACGTCTGAACCAAGCGGTCTTCTACTGGCCTCTATGGGCCGGAAAACAAAAGTTCAACAGCGCCATGCTACCACACTTGCCCCCCAAAAAACTCGTTTTGAGCACTACTTCACTCTCTAATGGGTTTAATTCCCAACGCACGCAGCTGGTATGGCGTGGTACTGTTTAAGACTGGGGGATGACGAATAGTTTGAAGTTACAAAGGCAACATTCACACAGCTATATGCATATATTATTATCTTAAAAGCTAATTCCCAGCTGTAGCTCAATCCAAGGTTTCCGTAAATACAACTAAAAGCATAATCAATCTAATTAGAGCAGCACATTTACTACAACAGTCCCATCCCGGCGGGCTGGGAAACACGTGAAATAGCCTATGCAAGTCGCCTGTATTGACTCCTGTCACACGGGTTATCAAATGAGCTAGCAGGGGAGTTATGGAGCAAAACAGCATTGGCATTTAGCGGGAAGCACGGTTAGCTGCTAACAGCTAGTAGCTGCTACATACAGCGCGTTAGCCTACTAGCTGGCTGCTTGCTAGTGTTAGGCCGCAAACTATTCAGATACCCATCACATCTCCCTCCACAGACAACCACAACGGAAGTCAAGTATGCTTTCGCCTAAGCAGAAAACATCCACACCGGCGGTTAGATCCCGACGTTTCCAACAAATGCAACAACTTTAGTAAGTTTAAACATGGAGCAAATTTACTTGCGGCTGTCTTTTTGGACTTCAACGTATCTGCCTCTAGTTAACATGCGAAGGGCTGCTACCGTTGCCCTGAGATCTCTAACACTAGTAACTTGCTTCCACGGACGATTCTAAGCACCCGGGGCAAAAATGCTACACGCAGATGTTTCCAAACAGCGCGAGTATAATCACAATTGAATTGCACAGCATCCGTTTGCTGGTATTTACCTCTCGAGTGGGCCGATTTAATTCATTAGTCTGACACAGGTTGGGTTTAGTTTTCCGCACAAAGCTCTATCCTTTCAGTCTCTGTGCTATTACTAGTGTGGGACGGCTGAGTGTAGAGCGCCCCCCTTTGGCTTCAGTCAACATTACAGTTCCAAATACCTGGCAGAACACCGAGTAGGTCAATATTTTCAGTTGTTCTTGAGCCAAGGCATACGATTTTACATTTGAAGGATACATCTTATGTCCATCCCACCACCAAACGAAAATGTCAACAAAATGACTATACAGGTATTTTATATGCATTCTGAGTTCTGACATCTAATGAGAGATGTTCATTTTTCTGCCTGTTACTCCACGTTGTTGGCACAGACACAGATAGTCAAGTCATGGATGGATGGATGGATGGATAGATAAATAGATAGATAGATGGATGGATAGATGTTTTGTGGTAGGGCATATAGGCTTTGCTCAGAGCGCTGCTATGACTGCAAAACCAAATAAATGTTTAATCGTCTCGTTGTGTACATATACACAACAAATTGATGGATTACTAGTTTTAAAAGACAACAAAACAAAAAAATATTACAAAATCTCAACGTTATTAGTTATTACAATTTGAGATTTAATACATTTTGTTTTTTTTTACAGATTTTAGAAGGGATCATAGAAGTGGACAAGATTTGTTTTCGCGGGCCATGTAAAATGATGTGGTGGGCTGGATCTGGCCCCTAGGTCTTGAGTTTGACACCTATGATTTTGAGTTTTCAATTAACCTAACATGCATGTTTTGGAGAGGAAGCCGACGTACTCAGAAACACACACAAGAAAACACAAACTTCACAGGCCAGAGCCAACGTTCGAACCCCGAGGTGCTAACCTCCACCAGTGTATTATATCATTTTTTGTTTTCCTATCACATTTTCTTTGGCACACAGTAATTGTATTGTCAACCAATAGCAAAAATTGTGACAATATTAGAACAGCAGGACTTAATTTATAGGAGAAATATAAACAAACACGTTTTGCTAACTTCAGTGTTGTATAATAGCTAGACAAGTGTCCTGTCATGTCCCAGATAAGACATTTGCGTTGGAGAAATTTAAACGCAGAATTTATGGTTTATGGTTTGGCCTATCAAAAGCTAAAAAGCCTAAAGATAGCGCCCCCGTCTGGCGATTATTTTTATTTTTATTTTTTAAATTTTGTGCGGCACATTTACCTAATTAGTTTAAAAAAAATCACCAAGTCGACTAGATTTCTTTAATGAATGAAATGTTATCTATCTCACAAACTATCACATTCAGAACCTTGGGATTGTTGTTTTTATTTTATGGCATCATCACAATTTCCCAATACAGTAATTGCTTAACTGCATGGTTGCCTTTCAGGCTAAACGATGTATTTTAATGATGCAGTATTTCTTGTGGTGTGAAAGTATTTCAAGTATTTAGTATTTCAGGTTCTTGCACGGCCGGTAAAATATTTTATTTTGAAATTAACACAATGAGACGTCAGGGATTAAAGCTTTTATTTTGTAATCAGCGTTATGATTTCCGATTCCGACTCAAGGTCGGCCATTAACGACTGTGTAGTGTAAACTCCATGGTTGTTTATAGCTGCCTTTTTAAAGTTCTCGGTACTTGGTCTGATGTAAATATTACAACCTTGACGAGTTAAACTTGGCTCACGCTTAATGGTAGGGAAGAACAATGGTGTCTGTTCCGGTGTGGCTTTTTTGCTCAAAATCAATGTTTGTTGCCAGCTTCGCAGTTAGCTCAACGTAAACGAGTCAAGGATTTATCTCAAACGTGCTACCATGCCTCGGAGAAAGAAAAACGAACAGAGCCCGAGCAGAGTCCCTGGCGGGCTGCCTACCGGGGAAAACTTCGGTCTCGGACCACTTCAGGGTTACGAAGTCGAATCGGTGTCCAACTTGTCACCCAGCAAAAGAGACTCCGACAAGCAGAAAATCACCCAAAAGATGCAAGAGATATTCTCCCATTTGGACCCCGAAGTTATCCACATCGTGCTGTCTGAAGCTGATTTTAAAGGTACAACTTATAATTGCTAGGAGTTTAAGCACTAATGCCTTGTAAATCACGAAAACAAACACTAATAATAGTAGCGTTCTATTGTACTCTTGATATTGATTTATTACAGTATTAGTATTATTCGACTTGAGACATAAAATCAGCCATTTGAACAAGACTGTAAATATTTTTATTATTTTGACCGGCAACTCTCCCGCTAGCACTAGTTTGCCGTGAATGGCTCTGATTGGTCAATCGCTGGACGGTCTCGCACTGGGCGTGCGTGGCTCCTGCCTCGCTTCAGCCCCTTCTGTCTTTTCACGATTTTTTTTTTTTTTTTTTTCACCGAATATAGTCTGTTCTCGGCATTACCAGCCTAACCATAACAATCAATAAATTGTAGAACAAAAAAATAAAACAAATGTACAGAGCGAGATTTGAACCCTTGACCCCGCACTTTCATGGCGACTGCCTTAACCATTTTGCGAAGATCTAGCACATATTCAATGGCGCAAAATTTGTACTTTCGCACGATTCACGGCAAAATAGTGCTAGGTGGCGAGTTTCCGTAACGGCAAAATATCCACTTTGTATTAAAAATGTAGAAATGACTAACACGAAATCACTAACATAAATGTACAGTATGTGAATTTGGGCACTTACTGACCTTGAGAAAAAATAGCAATATATTATTTTGACCATTAATGAGCTATTTTCTATGGGCTTGGCCATTTCTCAGTGTTCTGCACTCTGATTGGGTCTAACTCAAGTGCCTCTGCTTGTCCTCTCCATTTGCCTCAGTTGCAATTGACAAGCAATCATTTCACCACAATCCAGATTTTTCTTCTTTTTATGCCAGTCCCCATATTAAACTTTTAATGCTGTTAATTTAAGTGGTAAAATTGCAATAAATAGGATAAACTAACTTGAGTTTCTTTGTTGTAGTGGAAAATGCCGTGGATTCCTTGTTGGAACTGTCAATTGCTGCTGAACTCGCAGCCCCCGTTCATTCTCCAGTGTCTGGATTTGAGAGCACTGCCGCGGCCCTGCTTAGTCCTCGCCATGTTTCTCAACCTATACATGATCCTAATTCTTCTGTAGCGTCAGATCAACTCTCCTCTCCATTGTCTAGTAGTCGCCTGACGGAAGAGTTGGACCTTCAAGTTGATCAGGAGCTACAAAACCTGACTGCGCAACAGGAAGATCGGATTAATAGCCAGTGTTTGTCTGCTGACATGACACTTTCCTCGTTACCTCCACCACAGTTTACAGAGCAGGTCTTCCCTGAGCTACTTCAGTCTAACCAGGAGCCTCAGTATGGGTGGGGCGCTGCTGGGCGGCCATGTCTTGAGGGAGGCTTGGCGCATTCTGAAGCCCCCTTGCCAATTGATGGGCTCAGCACTTGGGAACGTGGCAGCGGGGACGGTCAGAAATCGATTGTAGATTTCACACATCTACTGGCAGAAGAGTCAAAGCCTCAGTTGGATCTAGTAGCTTCAGGGCGTCCCTCTGCCTTTCAGTTGTATAAAAAGAATGAGTCATCCCAAAAGCTTTTCCAAGAGACTGGCCCCACGCCCTCTGGAAATGCAGATGGAGGAACTAGTTCTCAAGTGACCACAACATCGTGGAACCTTCATTCATCTGCTTTCTCTCCCTCTTTACAAGCAAACCAAAGACCATGCTTTATCACCCCTGTTGCACCTTCACACCGTCCAATTGGAAATCCCTCTCCCTGGGGAGGCCAGTTCAGCCAAGCACCTCTTCGACATTGTTCTACGATTCCCAAATCCTGGGCTACGGCTCCAGTTGCACATAATCCAGGTGGAATTGCACCTGCTCGGTCTAGCAGGCTTCATTTGGAAGGGAAGGTGCTCGTGTTGCTACGTGGTCCGCCCGGATGTGGGAAATCCACTTTGGCTCGGTACGAAATTAACAACATCACCAACAGTGCTTAAGAAATGTACAGGATAAGTTTTTGTCACAGCTTTCCAAAACGTACAGGACTGGTAGTTACCAAAATGTGTTGACATTTCTGTAATGTTTAACTTAAAAAAAACAACAATGCAGTTTGCTTTAACTTGTGAGCAAAAAATTGAAGGATATCCAGTGAGCCTGATGAAATTTGTGTATGAAAATATTAATTCCCTTTGAAATTTGATATTTGTGTTAAAAATGGTTACAGGAGACTGTACTTAAGTACTTCATGCTGCTGGATAGTGGATAGTCTCTGAGGCTGTTGGATGGATGGCCGTGGTCTGATAAATTTGTGTAAACAGTTGTTCACACAATGTCTTTATTCATCTCTGCAGAGCTCTTGTAGAACATAACCCAGGTGGAATTGCACTAAGCACTGATGACTACTTCACTCGTGAAGGACAGTATCACTTTGATCCTACTACTTTGGGGGAAGCTCATGAGTGGAACCACAAGAGAGGTAAACACAGATGTAGGGCTGCAACTAACAATTATTTTAAACATTGATTAATCTGTCAATGATTTTGTATATGAATTAGATTTACAAAATAATTGTTTTAAATTTCCATCCATTTATTGAAAAACAGTACATTTCAAATTGATAGTGGAGAGAGAAATTTTTTTTTTTATTCCTGCCTTTTTTTGGTCCGCAATGTCAGAAAATTTGAAAACATTTTGAGGATTTGCACACCTAAATTAGAAAAGATCTTTAATCGAGGAGTCGAATATCAAAATGTACTTGTTAATCATTTAGTTCTCGATTATTCATTGAACCTCTACACAAATGTACTGTACCAGATAGTTGACATTAAACGCGATGTAGCAGTCATAACTCTATTTTAATTACTGAAAGATTGCTTAATTTGTTATTTCACCTTCACCCAATAGCCAAAGAAGCTTTTGAGAGAGGTGCTAACCCCATCATAATTGACAATACAAACATGCAAGGCTGGGAGATGAAGCCCTATGTGGCCCAGGTCAGTCATCTGCTTCAATGCCTTTGCTAAAATGACCACTTCTTGCTCTTGTATTCAACACTGTATTATCATACTTTTTTAATGGTGCTTCTGGAAAAATGGTCATGTTGTATATTGATTTGATGGATTCTACTTGTTAGGCATTGAAACACAATTACAAAGTGCTGTTTCGTGAGCCGGATACTTGGTGGAAGAACAAGCCCAGAGAGCTAGAGAGGTGAGCAAAACATTATGTATAAACTTTCTTTCAAGATTGGTGAAATGTCACTTGTCAACACAGAAATGCAATTGAATCCTTGTTTTTATGTTTGGTGTCTTTGTGTTTGTGCCTCTGTGCAGACGCAGCAAACACTGCATACCTGTGGAAACAATTCGGCGCATGCTGAATGGCTACGAGCACTATGTAACAGTCGTGTCCATCATGGGTGCGATAATGCCTGAGTTGAAACAGCGCCTTCACTTGGACAACAGAAACATACAGTAAGTGTGATTCACAAACAGCAGGATCAGTCTTGGCAATGACAATAACATTATGCACTTCAAGCTTTGCTTGTAGTTTTTTTCTTCTTCTCGGATTCAATTGGTTTACCACAATATAACTATTTTTCCTCAAATATTGTTCACAAACCAGTCTAAATCTGTGATCGTGACCACTTCTCCTTTGCTGAGATAATCCATCCCACCTCACAGGCGTGCCGTATCAAGATGCTGATTAGACACCATGATTAGTGCACAGGTGTGCCTTAGACTTCCCAGAATAAAAGGCCACTCTGAAAGATGCAGTTGTTTTATTGGGTCAGTACTGACTGGTTTTCCGAGTGCCCAGACCACTAAGGCTTTCTGAGTCACCAGACACCCCCTCCCCCAATAAAACAAAATTGCACCTTTCAAAGTGGCCTTATTGTGGGCAGTCTAAGGCACACCTGTGCACTAATCATGATGTCTAATGAGCATCTTGATATTGCACACCTGTGAGGTGCGGCGGATTATCTCGGCAAATGAGAAGTGCTCACTATCACAGATTTAGATTGGTTTGTGAACAATATTTGAGAGAAATGGTGATATTGTGTATGTGGTAACAGTTTTAGATCTTTGAGATCATGTCATAAAAAAATGGGAGCAAAAACAAAATTGTTGCATTTATATTTTTGTTGAGTATAAATTAGCACCATGTCTCTGGAACTGTTTAATGCGATTGACTCCTTGATTGTCTTCCATCAGGCTTCTTGGTTAGCATACGGAAAACAATGTCAAACTGATTCTGTTGATGTTGACTAGTAGTGGGAATAAAACTCACTCATCACATTAAAAAAATGCTTGGAGGGGTCAGAATGGGCACTAATGAGCGATCAAATAGCTAAGTTAGCTGTAATATTTGGCACCTATCCAATACCGTGTTAATACTGGGCCAATATCGCCATTTTGATAATTTTGTTAATGCATCAGGAAATTGTTAAACCTGAATACATTTTCATGGCCTTACCTTACCGTATATATATACATCATTTCTTCTTTCCTCCCTCAGGTGTGTGACTCCTGAAGCAAAATGTCCCGACCTTGTCAGTGAACCTGGACTGATAGACAGACGTAAGAGTTCCCAGCCTCATCTCTTTTCCTCTCTTCCTGATGTGTCATTTATTGATCATCCCAGTGAGGTGCGCAAGTTGGAAGATGACAACTACAAATCAATAGATTCACTTGATTTCCAGCCAACTGGAAGACCCTCAGAACAATTCCACAAGGATGATAACCTGGATTTGGGGGCTTTGGATTCTGAGCTGGATGCCCTAAACCAACCTGGTGGAGAACAGGGGATACCTGATTGCATTGTGGAATCAGTGATGAACGAAGACCCCCGCAGTAATGAACTCCCAGTGGCCTTCTCCGAGTCTATTAAACAAAGGGTGTCAAGAAAAAGACCAACTAGGAAGCTTGATTCCACAGATCTGGTCAAAGATCTGATGAAGTCAGATGGCTTGGCAACCGAGAAAGAACAGATGAACAATGAAGCGACTTCAGTGGTAGGTAGGCAAGAGGGAGAGATGTCCAAGATGTTGCATTTTGTAGACGACTGGCCTTCTGAAGGGCCTCTTGAGCAGCGCCAGGTTAGGAGAAACCAAAACTCTGAAGACAGCAATGGAAGTGAAGACAGATGGGAGTCAAAAGAAGTCACCAATGACACAGGCAAAGTGCAGTTTGGAGCTAATCTGACTGAATTCCAGAAACTTCTTGATCTCATTCAGACTGGTGTAGTTACTTGCCAGTCTGGTTCTTCTTGTTCTTCACCTGCTTCTATTTGCCAAGGGCAAACTTTTTACACAGATAACAAGATTGAAGAATCCCTCGGCTGTAGGTCTGAGAAAGAGGAAAAAGACCAGAAAACGAACACAGAGAACAATGGCAGGGTTGATTTACCGGATTGTGTGTTAGACTGGAAAGCTGTGGAATCTTCCAAGGATAATGGTGAGATTTTAAAAAGTGAAAATGAAACGAGTACAAGCACAGTTTTAGACATGGGTTGTGAAACAGAACCAGACACTGCTGCAGATACCCCAGAGCCAAAAGAAAGCTGTGGCACTGAGCATGAGTATGGTATAGAGTTGCTGTCTACGGACACGAAAACATGCAAAGAGCAGATAGACCGTGAAGTGACAGTGCAGCACAAAAGCGGACATTCTCTTGAAGGCACTGACCCTTTGGAACCGGAGAGTTGTGTTCTTGGATGCAGTCAAGAGCGAAAGCAGCGTCAGGGTCGCAGATCAGGGAAGCAGTGCAAGCTAGCCCTCACCTTCACTCAGAACTGTCTGACGACTCCTCCAAAAACACTTGAATGTACCAATAGCATATCACAAAAGGTTGACATTTGTCAAAATACCATCACCACACACCCTGACTGTGAGACCAGCCTCAGTCCTGAACCAGACTTGTGCACCAAGTTAAAAAAAGAGATTCTTCTGCGTACTGACTCAGCCTTCTCTTCGGATAGAGGTTGTTCCACCCAGACTGAACCGCAGGACTTTGCCCTTCTTTGGCGTCTTAATCGTCAAGATGGCCCAGCAGATTCTGTTGTCGCTGCCTGCAACTACAGCAGCGACATCACAATCCTATGTGGTGCCTCCTCACGATTCGTGCCGGAGGTTGCATCGGCAGTTTCTGCTGCTGTTGCAGTTCACCCATCCAGTCTCAATACAGTACCATACCGCATGGCGCACGAGAAAAGCACACAGGTGGAGGACAAAGAATTTGCGGCAGCTCAAAGCCGCCTTGAGAGTCTGACCATCCTCAGTCGTCATTTTAAACTAGTGAGTTTGGATACACTGGAGGACTTATATGACAAATGCCACCAGGACATGGAATGGACAACCAACCTGTTACTAGATTCTGGAGAAAGCCTTTTCAGAGACGACGATGTTTTGGAGGATTTGCATGAGGAGGAAGCTGTTAAAGTTGAACAGGGCTCACTTGAAGCCATGTTGGCTGATGAACTTCCTTATGCAGAGCCGACTGCTGTTGCAGATGTGCATCAACAATCCGCAAATGAGGTAGTTCGCAAAATTGGTGGGACTTCCGGTACTGACTCGACAGCATTTGGTAGCACAGCTTCTCCAGTCCGAAACAAAACGCAGCTAGATACACATCCACACACATTAACAACTAATCCTAGCCTGCTTACCGATGATGATGACATGGAATACAAAGCAATAATCGAGGAGTTAAGTTTTGCGACTCCTGATGAGATTGCCAGTTTGGAAGAGGTCAACCGGCTTCTGCAGGCTGAGCTGGAAGAGTTGGAGCGAGAAGAAAGACAAAAGAAAAACACTAGGAGTGCCATTGGAAATAGAGGCTGCCAAGTTCTGAACATTGCCAGTGTGGAGCTAAAACTACCCACTGAGCTGGCTCTGCAACTAACGGAACTGTTTGGACCTGTGGGAGTTGAACCAGGTAACAATGCAAATTACAAATTTTACACTAATCAATGCTTAAATTCACACACTTTTTATGATATACTACGCATGTGTCACAATTTTTAGGTAACTGCTCCTCTGAAGACTATGCAGTGCAGATGGATATGAACCTGGCTAAACTTCTTCACCAGAAGTGGAAAGAATCTATCCAGGTGAACAGCAAACATTTGCAAATAACCAATAGAAGCAATAGTTGTCCAGCTACAAAATCGACCCTATTTTTTGTGTCTCAATCTGAGTTGAAAAATGCACGTTAAGCCTGTTGTTTCTTCATAGGAACGCCAGCGACAAGCAACTCTTTCCAGCCAACTGCTTCTGGACAGTGAGTGAAACACGCTAATGGAGTTGAACAGGGGGGGTGCGAGCACACAGGGCGGAGTCAGCCCGTTGGGGGTGGAATTGTGGTCCAATGAAAAAGCGGCTTGACAGTGTAGAGGCAATTTAAAGTCTTCAGTTAACCTAAAATGCATTGATGAGTGGAACAAAAAAAAACAACATGGAGCAAAACTGATTACTTTTATGGTTGATTTCAAATTACCAAGGCACTTGTCAAAAAACCTAATGCCTATTAAAACATACAAGTCACAGTATGAATATGCAGTGGAAGGCTCCTATTTATTGATTTAAAATCCATGTGGTGCCCTAAAAAGAAAATACTTTGTTCAAACCCAAATCCCAAAAAGTTGGGACACTGTACAAATTGTGAATAAAAACTGAATGCAATGATGTGGAAGTGCCAAATTTTCAACATTTTATTCTGAATAGAACATAGATGACAGGTCAAAAGTTTAAACTGAGAAAATGTATAATTGTAATGGGAAAATATGTTGATTTTAAATTACATGGTGTCAACAAATCTCCCAAAAGTTGGGACAGGTAGTAATAAGAGGCTGGAAAAGTCAATTGCACTTATAACGAACAGCTGGAAGACCAATTACCACTAATGAGATGCATTGGCATCATTGAGTATAAAAAGAGCTTCTCAGAGTGGCGGTGTCTTTAAGAAGCGAAGATGGGTAGATGATCACCAATTCCCACAATGCTGCACAGAAAGATAGTGGAGGAATACCAGTAAGGTTTTTCCCAGTGGAAAATTGAAAAGAGTTTGAAATTATCATCATATGCAGTGCATAACATCATCCATCATCCAAAGATTCAGAGAATCTGGAACAATTTCTGTGCGTAAGGATCAAGGCCGAAAACCTATACTGGATGCCCTTGATCTTCGGGCCCTTAAACGGCACTGCACCGCAAAAAGGAATGCTTACTGTAAGGGAAATCACAGAAAGGGCCCAGCAATACTTCCAGAAAACATTGTTGGTGAACACAATCCACCGTGCCATCCGCAGTTTTGCATCTGAAACTCTACAGTACAAAGATTATTTAAAATGGAGTGTGGCAAAGTGGTAAACTGTTCTGTGGTCAGACGAATCACGATTCCAAGTTTTTTTTGGAAAACTGGGACGTCATGTCATACAGACTAAAGAGGACAAGGACAACCCAAGTTGTTATCAGCGCTCAGTTCAGAAGCCTGCATCTGTGATGGTATGGGGTTGCATGACTGCGTGTGGCATGGGCAGCTTGCACATCTAGAAAAGCATCGTCAATGCTGAAAGGTATATTCAGGTTCTAGAACAACATATGCTCCCATCCAGACGTTGTCTCTTTCAGATAAGACCTTGCATTTTTCAACATGATAATGTCAGACCACATGCAGCATCAATTACAACATCATGGCTGTGCTTAGGAAAATAATCAGGATATTGAAATGGACAGCCTACAGTCCAGGTCTTTCACCTATAGAGAACTTTTGGTGCATCATAAAGAGGAAGGTGCAACAAATAAGGCCCAAGACAGCTGACCAATTAGAGGCCTGTATTAGACAAGAATGGGACAACATTCCTTTTTCTAAACTTGACAAACTTGTATCCTCGGTCCCCAGACGTTTGCAGACTGTTGTAAGAAGAAGAGAGGAGGCCTCACAGTGGTGAAAATGGCCATGTCCCAACTTTTTTTTTTAGATATGTTGACACCACGGAATTTAAAATCAACATATTTTGCCTTTTAAAATGATGCATTTTCCCAGTTTAAATTTTGACCTGTCATCTATGTTCTATTCAGAATAAAATGTTGACATTTGGCACTTCCAGATTATTGCATTGAGTTTTTTTTCACAAATTGTATAGTGTACCAACTTTTTGGGAATTGGGTTTGTATTTAATTAGGGTGACCAAACGTCTTCTTTTTCTTGAGATGTCCACTTTTTAAACATACCAGTACTGTTTGGGGCGCCGGGGTGATTTTACAAATTAATGATTTTTTTTTTTCATTGCACAACAAATGAGAGAGACTGAGTGCACCGTGTTGTTAGGTCTGGTAGGCCGCGGATTGCTCCGCGAGGGGTGTAGGGGAAAAAATAAATGTAGGTGTTTTGTGTGTGTGTTATTAATGTTTTATATTTAAGTATTTTGTTTTTCTGAATTAAAAAAAGTAGGTAAGCATTATAGGTACGTCACTCACTTCCTGAGTGTTCAATACAGTCTTGAGATGTCTTGGTGGCCCAGAAGCTTATTTCACTGGTAACACTTTGCACTCGCAAACCCGAGGGTGTCAGTTTGATCCCCACCCACTCCATTAAAAAAAAAAAAAAGTGTTGGGCTTAGAATATTGTTTTTTGTTTTATGTTCTACCCCTACAGATGCGGCATATGTTAAAATAGTTATAATGTACGGCATCTTTGAGTAAACTTTGAGTATCATTTAACTCATTCACTCTCAGCCATTTTCAAAGAAGCAGTGCCCTTCACTCCCGGCTGTTTTACTGGATTTTGACTGATTTTGCAAGGCCCACAGAATATTGTGTACGATTGCTATCAAATTATTGAACCTACCAAAAGAAAGATTAGAGTCTCTTCTTTCATCAGGAAAAAAAGTATATTTCTATCTGTTTCAGTTTGCAGCAATTAGCATTAGAATATAGCTAAGTTTCATCATTATTCACAAATCTATTTAGAAATGTAAGTAAATTAGCTTTTTTTCAACATGGCCCTGGTTGATTTATTTTTGCTCTGCTGCCACCTGCTGGCCGTTTGTGTAATAACTTCCATTTCTTCAACCGTTCTTTGCACTTGAGAGGCTGCATCCAAGCCTTCTGTATGTTCTAGCATAAAAAATGTATAATTACATCTTCGGGACACTTAAAACATTTAAAATAGAACATATTTATAAGTTTTTGGGAGCAAATGAGTTAAGTATCTTGAGGCCTTTTCAAGTGTCCTCTTTTTTGTGAAATGAAAATATGTTCACCTTAATTCAATGCTAAGAGGAAGTTGTACCTGCTTTAAAATAAGTATTACCAATGCTATGGTGATTATACTGATTTACATTTTAACTGATAGAAGGACAATTTTTGCACTTTTTTCCCCCACATGATTTGGTACAGTACCATGGAGTGAAACTGATATGGGCAGACCAACATCACGTTTTCCGAGGGGCAAAGATGCAGGGATGCCAGTGATGGACCACTGGAAGATCTCCCAGCCACGTGTCTTTCTCCGCGACATTATAAAAGAGGAGCTAGCGATGCAAGAGAACATGGAGAAGGCAAATACACTATGTAATTTTACACTTCTTACTGATCTCCCTTTGTGACATCCCCCTTGTCTTATTTCAGTCCAGACAAAATCAAGCTGACCTCAGCAGGCGTGATGGGGCCTCCATACTAAAAGAGGATCAGCTCTACTCCCGTTTTCCCTCCATTGACAGACTTTTTCTCCAGGATATTTTCAGGGCTCACAAGTAAGACTCAAATCTTGCTTTGAGTTTTAGCCATTTTCTTTGTCAGTCATATTCATTCGAATTAACTGTCAACCACCAATCAATGTCTTTTTTTTTTAATTACATCTGCAGCTACTGTCTCAGCCAGACGGAGCTCTATCTGAACTCATTACTAGACCAGGGACCTGTCAAGATCGTCGTCGCTCCAGAACTGCCTCAATCCGACCACCACAGAACTCCAAGCAAAGAGAGGGAAAAGGTAGTTGTTGTACACAAGCCCAAGCCAAATAGATCCTCTATATGAACAAAAGTATTGGGGCACCTGATTACTATATACACTAACTATGGAATGGGAACTTTCTACAAGATGTTGGAGTGTGTCTATGGGAGTTTTTGTCTTTTAATCCAGAAGAACATTGAGGTTGGAGGTCACTGATTTCTGACTTCGCAATTGCTGTTGTAATTAATCCAAAAGGTGTCTGATGAGGTTGAAGTTCAGGACTCCAAAGTTCTTTCATACGCAACGTATCAAACCAGCCTTTGTGTACAGGAACACGGTCATGCTGGAACAGAATAGGACCTACCCAAAACCGTTCCCACAAAATTGGAAGCATAGAATGGCTGTGTTTAACATGTAACTGACTGAGTAGGCCCTTCATATTAAATTTCAGTCAATTATGCTTTGTCCATTATATGATTTTTTTATTAAACCAGTCTGGTATTGTAAAAGTAGCCTTTCTGTCCTACTTGTATTTCCCCTGACCCTATTAATTTCTGTTTATTTTTCATCAGAAACTTCCAGACTCTGACATAGCTCACTCCCCGAATTATCAGGACATTGTCGATCCTGAGTACAAGGACTTCAGGGCTGAAGCCAATCTGCAAAGAAATCGGCAGCTCGAGAGTTTTTCCAAAGCTGCAGTAGCACACCATCAAGGACACAAAGAGGTGGCTTCATATTATGCACAACAGGTAATCTTCTCACAAAAGTTGACATGTAGGCATGAGCATAATTGAATTCATTTAGAATTGTATTTCATGTGTCAACTTGTTTGATGATTACGGGGAGTCCTCAGTTTACGATGGTACTGACATGAAGTAAGATGTTACGAAGTTACAAATGGTACACAATGAATTAATTTTAGCAGTGAGGAGTGTTATGAATGTAGTGTTAACAGATTTTGTTTTTATTATTGTACTTACATGTTGGTGTCCCACTTTTCACTGTTAAAAAAAAGAAAGAAAAAGATCCACCAACATGTAGAAGCCCCAAACATGACATGAGATTTTTTATGTGGTCACAATATAGATAAAAAATGTGGATAAAATGCTAATTTGTTGCCATGGTACAGGTATAATGTGCACTCAAAACACTAAATTGTGTGTTTCACCTTTTAAATCCGGGAGAGCGGATATGTCATTTTGTTTTGTTTTGACCAAGTCTTGGTCTCTTAGCCGATTAAATGAATCAGAATATACACGAGAGTGTGACGTGGGCCTTGTAGCATATCCTGGAATTTTATTCGAGCGTTTATGGTTGACGCTGATTCACGGGAGTTATGAAATAAATGGCGCGATTGACTATATATATATATATATATATATATATATATATATATATATATATATATAGTCAATTTTCATGCTTGTATGATGTTAATGCTCAATAAAAACGATTTAAGAAAAAAAAAAGTTGGGTCAAATGACCTAAGTAGAGGATCGGTCCATTTTTGACCCAACTGTTTTTAGAGTGTAGTTGTGTCATATAGGAGAAAATATTGTGTCACTTTTCCCTATAGGGACATTTACACGGGAAGCGGATGCGTGAAGCCAACCACCGTGCAGCAGTTCATATCTTTGAGAGGGTCAACTCCTCGCTTCTACCAAAGAACATCCTGGACCTCCATGGGCTGCACGTGGCCGAGGCCTTGCACCATCTGGGCCGCATCCTCCAGGACAAGACCGCAGGTACGTGGACTTACAGTAAACGTGAATAATAGCATGGTAGTTCAAGTTAAAAGAAGATATGAAGTTAAATGAATTTTTATGTGCACTTGTGCATGCTGCTTCTTTTCAAATGTATTCTTTTAACTTCTTGTGTGCAGACTGTGAACAAGGTCTCTGTGGACCGCAGCTCTCTGTCATCACAGGAAGAGGTAACCACAGCCAGGGGGGCGTGGCCCGCATTCGTCCTGCCGTTATAAACTACCTCAACAACAAACACTACAGGTACATACACACCAAACCACACACACATGTACACACATGCACATGTCTCTCTCGTCATCGCTCCTTTCTTCATCTTTTCTTATCTCGCAGGTTTACAGAACCAAAGCCGGGTCTATTTGTGGTCTCTTTGAAGTAATAAAAAAGACGGGAGGGTCGCATACATGTTAAAGCCGCTGCGAGGAACGACGCTAATACATTCTCACAGATCAGTATGGTACACTCTACCTCCTCCTTCTTGTGTCTTACGTTCTCCTCTCTTAAAACAGCCTAAAAAGTAATGAATATTCGTCAAACTGATGTTATTGTTGATCCTAATGAGAGTAGTTACCTTCTGTCACTATTTGACTATAGCGATGATTATTTTTATACATCTGCATACCAAGAATGTAAGAATGTTTTAATATATATATTTTTATTGTTATTATTATTTTATTTTATTTTTTATAGTGTGCCACTGCCGGCTTTACAGTTTTCTCCATGTCTTTTAAGATATATAGAATCACAAGACAACACAAATGATAAAGTAATGCTGACTGAACCACAAAAACATTCAGCTCAGGGTTGTTTATAGTTTTAGATGGTATGTTCTGTAAGTTTAACGTGTCTTACCCATCCGGTTTGTCACCGTTTTAAGGTGTAAAAGTACCAAATACTTGAGAATGAATACTGATTCTGTAATGTGTTGTAAATTTTGTGAAAAGAGGTTTGTATTTTTCGCATCCAATGTTTATTAATTGTTGAAATTGAATAGTTGTATCAAGAAATAAAACATTTAAAAAATGTTGTCATTAAAGCTTGATTTGATATCAAACTGCAAGTCTGCAACCAACAAAGTATGTGCAGGGACAACAGGAGATCAGGAGAGGAATTGGGCAACCTTTATTAGAAAATACGGTATTATTACATTTGTTTAAAACGCA
Source organism: Leptonotus elevatus (assembly GCF_054856555.1). Lineage (NCBI taxonomy): Eukaryota > Metazoa > Chordata > Actinopteri > Syngnathiformes > Syngnathidae > Leptonotus > Leptonotus elevatus. Next base: position 12,587,880 of record NC_141246.1, read on the forward strand.
AAATCACATTTTCTTGGTATATGTATTGCATCAAGATCTAAGCATCACCTATGCTTTTTAAATTGGTAAAGTAAATTATAAATGCTAACTAATGATGAAGATGATCAAAATATGTTCACAACTAGATGTCTGCCAGACTGAAAGACCTTTACTAGTAAACCAGGGCACTTCTCCCCACTTTTCTCCATTTCTACAGCTTGTCTAATTGACGGTTTCTTTGCTGTTTAAATAAATGTGTTATGTTTCCAGAATATTGCACCCCCTTCCCATCCCACCCTTCAGATTGCCGTTGTGTCATTGTTGGTGTGAAAGTGAAGTCACACAGAACTTCTCTTCCTCTGTGCCATCCTTCAGGTCCATCTTTCTAGTATCTCTTGCATTTCCTGGAATTAATAGTGTAAAGGGTTATTCTTAACTCATTCACTGTCATTGACGGCTATAGACGTCATAAATTCATTTGAACTATTTCTATTAGTTAATTATTTTTCCCACTTTTGTTAACAAGAGTATGAAAACCTAAAAATTTTTCTTCTTTGTACATTTAGAACAGATATAACATTTGTGATTAATCGTGAGTTAACTAGTGAAGTCATGCGATTTAATTACGATTATTAAAAAAAATATATATATATATATATATTGTAATTATTTTTTTCCAATTTGTAATTTTTTTTTTTTAAAGAAAAAATTATAAAAAAATTAGGGGCGTCAGGCGATTACCATTTTTAATCGTAATTAATCGCATGACTTCACTAGTTAACTCTCGATTAATCACACATTTTATATCTGTTCTAATACAATAAAAACAATTCTAGGTTTTCATACTCTTGTTAACAAAAGTGGAAAAAATAGAAATAGTTACAATTAATTTTTGACATGTATAGCCATGAATGAGTTAATAAATGAAACCTCATTATGTGCTTTATTTTTGTAACTGAAAAATTACAAATTCCACAAATAATTAAAAAAAAAATGCTTTAACACAAAATTTAACAGCAACAAAACTTAAAGGGTAAGTCAACCCAAAAAAGTTTCTTAATAATATGTTATATTTGCCGGTAAGTTGTATGGAAAAATCCTCCACACTGATAATGAAAACGATAACAACTTTGTTGATAGATAGAATCCATTCACGGAGCAATTGATAAATGGTTATGTCCTACAGAAATATGAAAAACGTTCTACAGGACTGAGTTTGATTTAAAATTGTAATTATTCATGTCATGGTAACATCCGTAGGTAAAGATGCATTAATTAATCTCAATGATCAGTCAGTCCCATGATCTATCAAATGATCGAGCTAACATATTTAAAACGTTGCTGCAATCGGCTTCATGCATTACGTCTGACACTGAAGATACTTTTGCCACGTTCAAAACCAGTTTGGGAACATTTCTGCTCCATTTGCACCATACTGTACAATATTGACTGTCTGGGGATATTAATTTATTGTTATTGTTTTTTGTTTTGCAAAGACTTAACAAGGCCTTTCTATCCTGTCACCCTCTTTTTGATCCGTTTTTCATGTTTCTTGCACAGTTTGAGCCTGTTAAGTGCAATTTCGTCGCTCCTGCGCGTGTGTAATGACAATAAATCCAATTCTGATTATTTGATTATGTCTTCTTTAAAAACAAATCATAATAATTTCATCTCTTTTTCATGGTTTGATCAATTTGAAAAAGTACAAAATCATTTATAATTGCATTTCCCCCAAATGTTGAGACAAATAAACTCCTGTAATTGAAATGCGGAACTAGAACATGTGTTGTAAAATGCTGCTGCTGTGGGGGAGGGATGTGCGACCCTCCTCTCACCATCAAGCGGATGTGCTGTACTTGTCACATCTTGCCTTCTTTTTTCACCAGCTTTTCTCTTTGTCACCTGACAAGTACGAAAACGTTTTATGCAGTCTTCTAACATGGAGGAATCAGGAAGTAAGTAAATAAATGGGTATAATATAAGTAAACGTCAAACCTTTACATTCATTGATGAGACTTGATGAGCAAAGAAGACAGCCGACATCTGGCGAGACTGGAAAAGACTGAATAATTGTAAGTTCTGAAAGTACATTTACATTTCCTTGGATTTTAAATTCTTGTGTTAGTGTTATAATGACTTTTTTTTAATATGTATTTAATATATAATGTATCTCCTCACCGGCGGCAATTAATAATGATAATTAAAAAATAATAATTGTACCAAAAAAAATGGAAAATTGAAAAATAGCAAGAAAAAAAAGTCCCATTATCATACTGTATTTTCTGGTGACATTTACAACTGAATTCCGTTATTATTATTTGTAATTTATTTTGCATGTGACCCTTTACTTTGGGAAAGTACTACATGTGTTTGTGAGACGGAGGGACAGATATCTGAATGTGTTACCGTTTATTCAGGGCAAGGGTGTCAAACTCGTTTTTGTTGCCGGCCATATCGTATTTTGGGTTTCTTTCAGAGGGCTGTTATGATTGTAAACCCAAATAAATGTATCGCCTCATATTAATATTTACACAACAAAATGATGAATAACTACTTTTGAAATTAGAGGCATTTTTAAAATTGAAGACTATTCGCAATTTCCATAATTCACCACCGGGCTGAGAGTTTGACACCTGTGACTTAGTGTAACGTACAGTATATAGTCTGTTGGTTATATCTGTTTTTTTTTTTTTATGTCTTCCTCAGAACACCTGTCATCTGGCCTTTTTCACCTGCTGACAAGGTCCACGAGCACTCCTTTTAAAAACAATGGGAAATCGGTAACCTTACAAAGAAGAGCATGCAGTGCCTTTGACAACCTTGAGGCTGTGGTGCTTCCCCAGAAGAGAAACTGTTCAGATGATCAGGACCGTCCGTAAAAATGTCTGTCAAGTGTGTCTTGGTCGGGGACTGTGCGGTGGGAAAGACAGCCCTCCTGGTCAGCTTTACTTCAGGAACCTTCCCTGACACTTACAAGCCGACGGTGTTCAACAACACCGGGGCCGAGGTCTACATGGATGGCGTTTTGATCAGTCTGGGCCTGTGGGACACGGCGGGCCAGGACAACTTGAGACAGATCCGGCCCCGATCCTACCAGCAGGCCGACGTGGTGCTCCTGTGCTTCTCTGTGGCCAACCGCAACTCTCTGGCTAATGTGCGGAGTAAGTGGATGGCGGAGGTTCGGGAGAATTTACCCACGGTGCCGGTGCTGGTGGTGGGAACCCACACGGACCTGCGGGAGTCGGGTTCGTTTCGGGGCGGCTGCATCTCAGCGGCGGAGGGGAGGCGCGTGGCTCAGGAGGTGCACGCCAAAGGCTACCTGGAGTGTTCATCATTGGCCAAGCGAGGGGTCGAACAAGTTTTTGAGTGCGCCGTGCGGACGGCTATGAGCCACAATAGGAAGCAGGCCAGACGACGCATGTTCAGTATGAACCAGTGCAAGGTCTTTTGACCTTGTGCGTTTAAACCTCTATAAGTCATGTAGCAGCCTATAATGTAATTATTTCCAGAAAATGTAAAAATGTGCACTTAACTCCATCAAAAATGTAATAAGAGCTAATAATGTCATCAATAAAGTAATACAAAAAAAATCCTGACTGATATTGTAATAACATTATAACGATCATGTAATAACTTATTACATGATTGGGGATTGATTACATTTTCAGGTGGACCTTTTTTTTTTCCTTCTCCAAATTGATAATGTAAAACTTGACAGATAATCTAATACATATTCGTGTATATATGTTCAAGTTTGACATTTTAAGACTTGTATACATTCACAGCAAAATTGGAGTGTTAAAATTCTGGTGTTAAATGTTTCTGAGTTGATTTCAACCCCCCAAAGTGTATTTTTTAACACTGTCTGGTTCAAATGGAGGTTTGGTGATGGGTTATTTGACAGTGTTGATTTATTTAGTTTCAAAGTCAGCAGAGAGTTAATCAAAGTATGCTCCGCCCACTTGATCAGAACTGCTCTGCCAAAAAGATTTCTGGGATATGATATAATAATGTAATAAGGTATTACAGTGTCGTAAAAATGTTATTACAATATCAGAATTTTTTTTTATTACATTGTTGGTGAAATTATTAAATTATTGGACTTAAGTGCAATTTTAATATCATTTTCAGGCATTGTTACATTTTCAGGACTCTTTCAAATACCATAATTTCAAAACTTCAACCACAGACAATTACTAACGAGCATATACCAAGACCATTTTCATTGTGACTGAAAAATGTGCATCATTACAACGATACATGCATATCACTGCTATGTCACTGTTTTTGTTACATTTTATTCAAAACATTATTCCTTTTAGCTGATTGGCTGAGAATAATCACAGCATTGAATCCATGTTGAACATCAAAGTTACCAAATAAGTCTCAGCTATTTTCAGACTGTCCAGGGTGTAGCCTGCCCAAAAGTCAACTGAGATAGTCTCCATGCAGCTCCCCGTGACACTGAACAGAACGAGTGCTATCGAAAACGGATGCTTTCAGAATGATCCGGTTACTTTAACTCGCTGTTTATGTTTACCATTAAAAGTCAATGTGGCTTTTGGGTTTCTACAGCTAACATTAAAAAATGACATGAACTATATTTTTAAATGGAAATGTATAGTAAAAAGAAATGTTTATTACCACAAAGCAATGGTTCTCAAACTTCTTTTTTTTTTTATTGACACTGTCAAAAATATAAATATAAATTTCTTATTGTTTTGTTTTAGTGTGGTTTAATTTAACGGATATCTAACAATCACAAAAGCAAAATATTCAAATGTTGCTCCCAAAGACTTGATTAAAATGGAACCCAACAAGATTCCACTGTTTCAGTTATAATTCTTTAAGTCTTTATTTTTTTTTGCTAAAAGTGAATTATTGTACTTTGGGCTAAATCTGGAAACTTTTTTATTTTTGATTTAAGCTAAAAGAGATAATCCACTTTACGTAAACAATGCTTGTAAATTTACATTAAGGAGTTGGCAAAGAGCAGATTCATTACTTTTAAAATGTTGCAATGTTGCTCATTACTATTGTGTTATATTTTTAGACAGGAGTATCTCATGACAATGTTTCATATTTATTTAAAAAAAAAAAGATTGCTGCGGTGGTTGGTTCATATTTGGCCACTCAAGCCATGTACTTCTAAAATTGAATATTCATATTCTGCTCTGTTAGATTGTCAGTAATCTAACTGTCGTCTATCTTTTGCCAGTCACTGTTAGTTAAGCTATCGGAGGAGGACGACAACCAGAGTTCAAAGGTTCAACCAGCTTAGTTGAAGTTGTTCGTCATTTGTTGCTGAAAAATCTCTACAGCATCTAATAAAGAAGTGACCGGAAAAAATATACTGTAAGTTTTTTTTTTTTTTTTAAAGCTTTGTCAGTGTTATTAAAGCTTTTTTTTTAAACATTAGGTTTACATTTGATTTCAACACATCAATTCAAAGGCATTGTTCTGCAAAGACCGTTGCAGATATGATTGTAAAGTGGGAATTAGATTAGCACCGGTAGAGCACAGATTTTGTGATCTTGTCACAAAAGTTGCCACTTAATCAAATCTGTATTGTTAAGTGATCCGAACAAGGATCAAATCCCACTGTTGGCATTTAAGATCATTTCAAGGATAGTAAGACGACATTAAGGCTGAGCAAACGAACAAGAAATAAATAGCGTCTGCATGTTTGCATTTTGTGGACAGCGGGTGAGGATGACACTTCTTTTCAAGGATATTCCAGAAAATACCGTAACCACATACTTAACTCATTCACTGCCATCGACAGCTATAGACGTAAAAAATTAATTTTAACTATTTCTATTAGTTTAACAATTTTCCCACTTTTGTTAACAAGAGTATGAATACTTTTTTTAAAATTGTATTAGAACAGATATAAAATTTGTGATTAATCGTGAGTTAACTAGTGCAGTCATGCGATTAATTACGATTAAAATTGTAATCGCTTAATTTTTAATCTTTTCTTATAAAAAGAAAAGATTATTAATTAAAAAAATTAATAAATTAAAAGAAAAGTTTATATATAATAAAAAAAAATTAAAAATAAATAAAAAAGAAGAAGAAAAAAAGAAACGTTTATTAAAACTTAGGGGCATCAGGCGATTAAAATTTGTAATCTAATTAATCGCATGACTTCACTAGGCTCACGATTAATCACAAATTTTATATCTGTTCTAAATGTACAAAAAAAAATCTAGGCTTTCATACTCTTGTTAACAAAAATGTAAAAAAAAATTGTTAAACTAATAGAAATAGTTCAAATTAATTTTGACATATTTTGCTGTCAATGGCAGTGAATGAGTTTTAAAGAGCTGGATAAAATAATCTGCTTTAATAAAGATAATAATGATCAGGAAGGTATTAATCTAACAATATGTTTATTATTGTGGTTGTAGATGTGATACTGTATACAAGTTAATGAATGAAATTGCATCATTCTGAGAATCGTTTCGAATATTCTAATTAGCCATCATGCTATCTGTAAGCTTGATGCTGCACCAACTGCAATCCATGAGCACAATAAACAATCATTTTAAGAATCTGTAAAACGTGAGCATTGTTATTTTGTAAGTGCAGAATGTTTAATATCATGTAATTGTCTTTAAGTATCTTGCCAGCAATGTACTTTTGAATAGTCGTTCGACTACAACATAATATAGTCTGCTGTGGTCTCTTCTTTTAGTGCTCACACACAGTGACCGCAATGCCTTGTCTTGCATCAGGTACACCCCCCCCCCCCCCACACACACACACACGCACACACACACGCACACACACACCATGGCAACACTTCACAACCTAGTCTGTGTCATAAAGATGTATGTAGACTAAAACATTCTGTCCTACAAGGCTAACAATCAAAACAATTATGAAATGTATCCATCCAAGCATTGCATTGATCTTCATGCTATGATGTAAGCATTGTTGCCTTTCAAGAGGTTTGGATGGAGTCACTTTAGCTTTCACAGGTTTTTGTGATGGTTTTTTTGTTTTTTTTGCAAAACTGCTCACAGTTCACACAAATAAGAAAACTTTATTTTTTACCAAATCGGCAAAATAAAAGTTCTCTTGCGAAAGCAAATAAGTCTTGCTTAACCCTTCAGAATGGAGAGAATGAAAAACACAGACTACTATAGTAATCAAATATGTTTACTAGATGCTTATATTTCTATGTAAACGTGTCATATTTAGTGTCATATAAGTTAAGTGACAAAGAGGTAGGACTTTAAAAAAAAAGTTTATATTTCTTCCTACTCCTTTTCCAAACGTGTATATGCTATGTGATGTTCGAAATAAATGCATGAATTCATTCATACATCAGGTGAGTCTGTGCACGAGGTAGCCTATGTCAGTTTGAGGTCATACTTTTGTCATAATAATTTCACGTATTTTGAATCAAGGTGACCCAAAGACCCTGCGGCCACACCTACTTGCACTTTTACCCTACATACGACCCACAAAAGAAACATGGAAATAACAGTCATAAGAAACAATTTCAGATATTATTTTTTTTCTACCATTCAAACCTTCCCGAGTGCGACTTGATGCTTGCTTGTTAGTTGGTATTAATTGGAAATGTAATAAATGATGCAAAACGACACCTGCATAGAGAAAGCCTCCGCATACTCCTGATGTGTGCATCCTTATAACCCACAAGCCCGCAACATTCGTTTTTGTGCACGTGCGCACACACAAACACGCGCACACACAGGAAACACCTGGGATATGCAAGCAGCATTTCTCACTGACATTGACCTTGTTTGCTGTTTGTGGAGGGATCCATCTCAATCTACTTGAGTGCATTATCAACCCGAAAATTTACTGGAGGGCGTGTAGTAATTAAGATGAGATATTAGATAATGAGTGAATGACCAAAACACAACAGCAAATGTATGCTAGACATCATGAAAGTAGTCATTATTATTATTATTATTATTATTATTACTAACAGTAATTAATTTTAGTTTCCCACACAGTGGCAACAATTAAAATCTTCCTATCTCCTTAATTTCACTGTAATCGGCAACAAAGCCTGCAACAGATGATTTAAAATGTGATGATTTCCTATGACAATGATAGTTTTGAAATTGGAATTTGGAAGTCAACCAGCGTCCCACCAGATTCTTCAGTGAGGCCTTCCATAAAATGTAATAATGTCCTAAAAATGTAATAACACCTGAAAATGTAATAAATGCATAATTACATTATCGTTACAATGTTATTACAATGCCAGTCCTGATTTTTTTTTTATTATTACTTTATTGTTGAAATTATTAAATCATAGGGTGCTGCCTTCCCTTCTGATTACTCAAATGTACATTACAAACTCAATTCTTCTTTTTACTGTGCTTTTGTCTAAGACTCCCACTGTGAGCTGAAATCTGATCCCGGATCTGTGTTAAGTCCATTGGTGTGTATGACATGTGTCATATGCTCCCTGACGTGTGCTGTTGCTGACTGACCTGGCGGGTCAGCATGTGTGTGTGTGCGTGTAGTATGAGACACTGATGTATGCCATTGTATTGCAGTGTGGTGTTCTGCGTGTCTCACAGCTGGTTGTGTTCATGTACACGGCGAGCTTCTGCAGCCGGCGTCACGTTTCACATACTGTCTGTGATACGTGATCGCGCCAATGTACTCTGCGGGGTTATGTGCGTGCGTCAGCTCCTGTTACACGGCAGCCATCACACACATATATGCACACGGTGACAGAGGCAAACTGCGGCTAACGAGTCAAGCATTGACGAGGCAAGTTTGAAGAATTGAATGCATGTGCTCGCTGCGCAGGACAGAATGGAGTTCAGAGGAGATTGACCTTGTAGATTGGTACTCAGGTTGTTTTAGTCACGCCCTCATCTTGCAGAATAAAATGAAACAGGTGGCACTGATTGCTTGGATCAGCCTTCTAGTACAAGGTCAGTTTTGCATGATGGACCCTGTTTGATTTGACATGATCAAACTTTTCGTTTTTTTTTCCCGTCCTGTTGCTCATCAGTGTGTGAGGGTGCCGGGGGACATTACGCTCGAAAGCTTCTGAGCGACCTGATGGAGGACTACTCTAATGCTCTGAGGCCTGTAGGGGACACCGACAAAGCCCTCAATGTCTCCCTTCAGATCACTCTGTCGCAGATTAAAGATATGGTGAGTGGAAAGGAAATGACCTGTCGGTACTCGTCGCTTTAAATCTGCCCCAGTGCATCATAAATGCACAGCTACTCCACTTGACGTGAAAACTCATTTCAGAATCAGAATATTAGACGTTGTCCTATACTGCTCTACTGAAAAATATATTTGCAATGCCTAAAATAATACAGTAACTCTAATTTATATAGACTAACAGTAAACAATTGTAGAACATGTACAATAATGTGCTATAGGCCGAATAGATTTACAATAATTAACTGAGATTTTACAATAATTAGCTGGCAACTTATTTTTTCTTCTCAATTTTTTACATTGTAGCTACAATAAATACTTTAAATATAAATGTGAACATTTTGCACGTCATCGGTGCCAGACGATAAACATTTCTTGAAATGATTAACAAAAACATAAAAAAAGCCCATCTTTTTTTTCTTCTTCCCCAAGTTGCCTTTGTGAAAGTGAATTGTTTTTTTGGGTAAAATAGACAGTGACTGACAAATAAATTCTAACATTTTGTTATCTATAAATTAAAATTAAATATTTCCTTTAAAAAAATAAAATACAAAAATAGATTAATTAATAAATAAATAAATATGTCGTATTCTTCTTTGTAAACAGGCGTCTGCTTTTAATGCATAGTTTATCAGAATACTTTAGATTATGATACAAGTTCCCTGGATCCTTGAAATATTATCTTTCCTCAAAATGTTATCAAACGTAAGAAGAAGAAAAAAGATTTATGTTACATTGATCTTTAACGCAATATTTTGCCACTTTCCTGACTTGTCATTTCCAGCTAATTAATTACAGGTCCACCATTTAATTAAACTAAAAAAAGAATAACTCAGATTTTCACCAGTCTAAGAAAACAGTACACAAAACTTAAATCCATCCAAGATTAGAAATCAATTAGAAAGCTTGGTCTCTGTCTGCTAAGATAGTTCTTGTTACTAATAACAATTTATTAGCTTCGTTTTTTTCCCTTAAAAATCTAAAAATTGTGTTTTTAGTTGTTGTTTTTTAATATTGGAATTTTGAGGCTAGCTAAATGATTTCTTGTTTTAAAGAAATCTTGCCAAATTCTAATTTCGCTTGAATTAAGTAAGCTTTTTTCTTAAAAATATTTGCAGATTAACGCTGAGCTTAACTGTATCTAAGGTCAGCTTCATTAAATGTGCTTTTAATTCCTCTGCGGGTTTATCATTTTGAAAACTGATGTAACCTTGAACCAGTGGGTGAATTTCTCATTGAATATTTGTAAATGTAAATAATTCTGATTCAGAAGACTTTTTTTTGTGTTTGTGCAGGATGAGCGAAATCAGGTGCTAACAACATACCTGTGGATCAGGCAGGTGTGGCACGATGCCAACCTGAAGTGGAACAAGGAGGACTACGATGACCTGGAGATGATCAACATCCCGAGTGACCTGGTTTGGAAGCCTGACATCGTCCTCTATAACAAGTTAGCAAACTCCCCTCCAACAAAGTATTGTCCCTAAAAGCATCGGTGTCTCCATCTGACGTGGGTCCGGTGCGTGTTCAGAGCAGACGAGGAGTCGTCGGGTACATCCAACACCAACGTGAAGCTGCGCTACAACGGGGAGATCGTGTGGGACTCCCCAGCCATCACAAAGAGCACGTGCGTGGTGGATGTTTCCTACTTCCCGTTTGACTGGCAGCAGTGCAACCTCACCTTTGGCTCCTGGACTTACAATGGGAACCAGGTGCGGAACAACCTTTGCTCGTCTCCAATTTTTCCCAAAGTGTCCCTCAGGTGAAACAGTTGTTTACATTCAGTTTTGTCTTTGCCACAGGTTGACGTTAGCTTGGGGATGGACAGCGGCGACCTGTCTGACTTTGTGGAGAACGTGGAGTGGGAGTGTCACGGCATGCCAGCGGTGAGGAACGTGATGATGTACGGCTGCTGCTCGGACCCTTACACTGAAGTCACTTACACCTTGCTCCTCAAGCGCCGTTCCTCCTTCTACATCTTCAACCTGCTCCTGCCTTGCTTCCTTATCTCCTTCCTGGCACCGCTGGGCTTCTACCTGCCGGCCGACTCCGGGGAGAAGGTGTCGCTGGGGGTGACCGTGCTGCTGGCGCTCACTGTCTTCCAGCTGCTGGTTGCCGAGAGCATGCCGCCAGCAGAAAGCATGCCCTACATAGGTTCGTTGCATTCCGCTTGATATCGTGTTCAACAAAGTGTCTCAATGAGATGTTTTTTATAAGTCTATAAGATGTGCCTATAGACGTGAGTCTTAAAGTGGAAGTCAATCTTAAATATTTCTTGACAATTATAGATTATATATGACCTCACGAGTCTAACCCTGACATTCGGATTAATATTACATTTGTGGAATAAGAATTATGAAGCAAAATACAGCCAAACAAAACATTTCGGTACATCAATACATCTAAAGACAAACATTTGAAGACCTCACTTCTTGACAGAGCAGCACATGGGATGCCCCCAAACGGATTTTTGTGTCTTGAAGACATCTTAAGACATCTTAAGACTTCTTCATATTTTCAAGACATCTAGAGACATCCAAAGACATCTTAAAAGGGAAGTCCTCCCCATTTTTTGGGGGCAATAATATGTTCTATGCAGTCCCGTATGGTATTCTGGTTAATATCGCGTGGAATATGAGTTAACCCGCAAAATCCAGCCGTTTTCCATTTTGCCACTTACTGCCGATTGAAGATGACGTCAGTGTTGCTCAGGGCTCCGGCAACGACCAATCACAGCTCACTTGTTTTCCAAAACTGAGCTGTGCTTGGTTGTTACCTGAGACCTGAGCAACTGTGATGTCATCTTCGGTCGACAGCAAGTGGCAAAATGGCAGCCTTCTGAGATTGATAAAAACGGCTGGATTTTGCTGCTTAACTCATACTTCACTAACGCAATATTAACCAGAATACCATAAGTGGCTGCATAAAACATTTTATTGTCCAAAAAAATGTTGAGGGGTGGACTTGGGGGGTCATCCCATGTGCTGCTCTGTCAAGGAGTGAGGTCTTCAAATGTTTGTCTCATGATGTCTTGATGTACCAAAATGTCTTAATTTAGGTTATTAAGACATCTTAAGACATCTTGAGACACGTTGATGGCTTGGTATGAATAACATAGCACATAGGGTAGGGTGACCAATCGTCCTCTTATGCCCTGATCACATTTTTACATCTAATTTTTAGCAGCATGTGTGCTATCCTAAACAAATTCCTTCCTCTTCGCTAGGGAAATACTACATTGCCACCATGACCATGATCACAGCTTCTACATCCCTCACCATCTTCATTATGAACATTCACTTCTGCGGAGCTGAGGCCAAGCCCGTCCCTCACTGGGCTAAAGTCCTCATCATAGACTACATGTCCAAAATCTTTTTTGTCTATGAGGTCGGGGAGAATTGTACCACTCCCGAGTGTGAGAAGAACCCTCTGTACCCTGACGAAACAATGAGTGACACAAGCTTTGACCCTGAAAGCTGTGACATCCACCACCTTAACAAACACAGCAACAGCGCCCATCGAAAAAAACAGGAACATGGGAAGGTAAACAACAAACATCATCCTAAAAGCCACGCCCCTCGAGCAGAGGGGGAGAGAGAGGCTGCGCAGCACTACCATCATCACGTCACAAATGATGAGGACTACAAGGCCGCTCCTCATCCTGCGTACCTCCAGCATTTGAACAGAGGAGTGAAGGAGCAGATCCTCTATCCTGAGGAGAAATACCAGATCCCGGCTTGCCCCTGCAGCTGCCCCTGCCTCCAACATAATAAGGTACAAGAGCTAGCTTAGCTGTCGGGATCATAGCCACTGTTCATATATGAAATTTCAAGGGATTAAAGTAGTGTTTGAATCAAACCTAGCAGCAGTACCCCTAGTATTATAGTTAGGGCCCATAGAAACTATTATTATTATTATCCTTATTGAATGATTTCAGAGGGCCTAAACATGAACAAAAACTCACAAAACTTGGCTAACCCATAACACTCACATTAAGTTGTTTGAGATTTTTAGTTATTTTGTTAAAAACATACACAATGGTTGTGGGGTGTATACTGTAACTGTTAGCTTATCATTTATTGTTTCCATTTTCAATTGAGAATTCCGAGCTTGCGTCACAAGTCAAAATGGCGGCCTTATGCTGCATTCGAGGAGGGTTTGAATGCACTCGAAAGTGTCCCATTCCGCCCTCAAAGCGTTTTGAGGCAAATGTAAACAACACGCATGTAAGCACACAGTCATTCAAAATGATGTTGTGTTCCGTTATCACATGTCTTGTATATTTGTTTGCCTTCAATGCTTTGAGGTCGTTACTGACACAATCCGAGTGGGATAGGTCCAACTTCCCACTTTCCTCGAATGCAGCATATTTATTTTCGGCGAAGTGACACTCCCCGTCCTTTGATAAGCATTGGACTTTGGATCGTTGTAATTTGATTTGTGAGGATTACTTTGATTTGAAAATGTGACAAAATGTTGTTTGACTGATTTGCGTGGTTTGTATGTTAGTCACAGGCAAAAGCAATCCAATAGGCCGTGGCAATGAAGCGTTGCATTGTGGAAATATACGAAATGCCCGGATGTTCAGAATTGTCAATTGGCAAGTCAAAAAATTCAAAAGTGATTCTTTTGTTTTGTTTAAATTTAACAAAAAAAATGAAACAATGCTAGATTTTTTTAATTTTCATTTTATTTCAATCTTAGGCTCAGATCAAAAGTACAAAAACTCATAAATGGGCCTCATAGACTTTAATATTATTTTGGTTGGGTTTATGCGACCTATAAGTTTGGTAACAAACATTGGTAAAGACATGCTAACGCTCGCGGCCACCATCAGTCTGGACCACCACTACAATCCATCAAATGATCAGTCATATATCAAGGCAGTGCTTCTCTTTTTTTTTTGTTACCTCCCCCAACCTCCACTCCAAGAAGAACCAAATATTTTGTGCACTCCTAACTGTCCGCAGTGACTATAACTAATAATAAGTGCCCCTCTTTAAAGGAGCCATGTACACTCTCTTACAATGAGAGCGCCACTGCCACCTACTGTAGTGGATGTGCAATTTGCAATGTGCAAAACACGTTATTCTAGTAAAAAACAAAACATTCCCTTTAGGTGGTGAAGAACATCCAGTACATGGCCAACTGCTTCCGTGAGCAGAGGACGACTTGTGTCAAGGCTGCTGAGTGGAAGAAGGTTGCCAAGGTGATGGATCGATTTTTCATGTGGATCTTCTTCGTTATGGTGTTCCTCATGAGCATCCTAATTATCGCCAAGGCATCCTGACAGTTTGTTTTCAACACTAATCTTCAATTATCCCCCGAGTCACCTAATTCCTCATCTTAGAGGTGGAATGAATGGGAACTGTTTATCTATAATGGAAGGTGTTTCATATGTCAGTATTGTGTTTGCATGTCCCTTTGTTCACTGTGACATTTTTGCTTGGACATATAAGACTGCAAGGGACTAGTAAAACAATATAGGCCACACCGAGAAGCTGTATGGACTCTCCATTATTGATGGACTGAAAGACAGGCATTCAGCAATAGGTACGACGATCCTTAAGATTACTGGTCACTTCAATAGGTCTTATGCAGTTTCACACTTCATGGAGTTATCGTCACATATGCTATCCATGCTGGTTAATGTAATAAGATGTCTGATGAGCTTTACAGACTTTGATCACATTGACCACAGGCAAATGATGCAAATTCCCTCAAACTGTTGGCTTACTGGGTCTTTTAAATTCGGGTGGACCATGCCCCTAAAATGTAATCTGAATGATAAGAAAGGTCTTAGAGACCACTGAGACAATCTTGCTCAAGTTTGCTTGAATCATGCTGATAACAGCAGGTCAAGAGAGGTCTGTCGTGTGACTGACCCTCCACACCAATGCGTTATTCTTCGATCATACCGGCCAGCAACCAGAACCAGCATGCCATCCTCTAGCAAGCAACTGTCTCCCAAGACAAGGTCAGGTATGTATTTTGTCACTTTCTTCCTCAATTTGAACAAGTCAAACACCACTCCCAAATGCATTTATAAATCCAGGTGGAAAGTCATCCTCCCCCTTGTCAGACATCAGACTGGTGTCAGAGATCAGACTGGTGCTGCTGGGGAAGACCGGCAGTGGGAAAAGCTCCACTGGCAACAGTATTTTGGGTCGTAAACTCTTTGATGTAAAAGTCAGCAGCTCTTCCGTCACCCTGCGTTCTCGGAAGGCCTGTGGAGAAATCCGCGGAAGGCACCTGGTGCTCTTGGACACTCCGGGAATTCTGGACACTTCGCAGACGACGCAGGAGGTGCAGAGAGAGTTAAGGAAGTCTGTTAGTCTGCTCTTCCCGGGGCCGCATGTCTTTCTCCTCATTGTCCGAATCTCGCGGTTCACTCAGGAAGAGAAGGAAGCGGTGCGTCAATTCAAACAGGCTCTTGGTTCTCATGCGCTTCAATTATCCATTGTGGTTTTTACCCATGGAGACTGCCTGGAAGATGGACTTTCTGTCAAGCAGTGTATGATAGACATGTCCCCATACCTGGAGGAACTGGTTACAGAATGTGCCGGGAGGTACTGTGTCTTCAACAACCGAAGATCCTGGAGCAAAGAGCAGACATCTGAGCTGCTTGCCATTGTGGACCGCATGCTGAAGGATAATGGAGGAACCTGCTACACCAGCAAGATGCTTCAGAAAGCAGAGGAGGATCTGGCCCACATGCAGCGGGAGGAGCGGAGGTTGCTGAGTCACAAAGAGAACCAGCTGAAAAAGAAGCACGAGGAGGAAATGCGAGTTTGGTATGGAAGACAGCTTGAGAAGCTACAGCAAATGGAGGAGCTGAAGAAACAACATGAGATGGAGAAGGAGGAAGCAAGGAAAGAGATTCAGGAGATGCCGATCCATTTGGAGGTGAGCAGGGAAGCACTCCAAGACAGATTGGAACAAGTTACCAAAATACTTGAGGAAGCGGCTATGAAGGAGAAGATTCTAAGACAATGTATGGAAGACATCATGAAAATACATAAAGTGGAAAGTGTAAGTAAAGAAATGGACATCAGGCAGGCAGAAGAAACAAAGAGAGAAGCTTTTCAAAAACAGCTGGATAAACTCTTCCAGAGTTTGGAGGAGGAAAAGGAGCGGAAGAGGAATATGGAGGATTTGCTAAAACACCAGCAAGAGGATGATCGGGCGACACAAACAGACAAACAAAGAGCGGACAAACTAAAAATCGAATCCCTCAAGCAGCAGCTCAAACTCCTCAAGGTGATGACAGATGAGTATAAACGCAGAGAAGCGAGCCTCAAGAGGCAGTTGGAGGGACGCGTGAGAGAAGCGTGTTCTTCACAGCTGGGCAACGGGATAATCAGGAAGAAACGTGAGGAGTCGCAGCACAGCACTGCAATGCATGTGACTGGATTTGTGCAGGAGATGGGACTGATGGGGCTTAACGCATCTTTGCAGCGAACCAGGGATGCATGTTGTGTACAGTAACGTACGATTCAGCAACTTCCTGTATGCGCTCTTTGACAAAGCATTGCAACCTGAATTTTTGGTGTTCATATAAAACCTTTGGTCAGTATGCGCACATTGAGAAGTTACAAAAAAAGATCACTAAAAACATTTTTGACCACTGACACACTTGGACGTCCAGCATGAGTCGCCCTGGACCCCCACCATATAACAAGGCTGAACTAACTGGTTGGCTCGATGGCGAGTTAGCTATGACTAGCCACTAATACAAATGAGGGGATTTGATCAATCACGGCTATCCAGCGCAAATGCGAGTTTACTTAGTTATGTTTGACCCATTTCTACAACTACAGTGTGCGCTTAGCTAGTTAGCTAGCTAGCTATGCCCACAACCTGAAAAATGCATCTTCCCTGCCATGATTGATTGCTATGCCACATTTTACGGAGCAGCTCGATGTTATTTAAATTCTCAAGTGTTATGTATAATGTGTTGAACCTGGCAGAATAACGTGCCGCCATGCTTAAACAGTTAACCTTCTCTGAAGTGTCTCTTATTTGAACCCACACAGCAACACAACACAAAGCAGGGTGGTGACATTGGACAAGCTGGCCACCGGTCCGCGATGTCCACAAGCCTGTTAGAACGCGAGATGGATTTTTTGTTTTATCATTTTGAAACCTGATTTGATATATTTTGCACATTTTTGTGTGTGTGGTTTATTCATATTTGCCAGGCTTGTTAACACACCACATTTCACTTAACTGGGACTTAAGTTTGTGCCCTTTTATAGAGAGCTACGTACGTCGACTTGTTTGGCATAAAGGAATATATGATGATATAGTTGATCATTAATGTTTTTTATTTATTTAATTGGGTTAAATTATTTATATATCTACATAAAATCTTGTGTAGACATTTTGCTGTTAATAAACGTTGTATAATGCCAAGGGTTTAAACCCTGAAACAATGATTGCAAATATAAGCTTGCTAGTCTTGTTTTCCTGATTTAAAAAAAAGAAGAGAAAAATACAAGTTTCTAAATGTGAAAAATGGGCCATCCTGGCCATATAGTCCCTTTAATGTGGCTACCAGTTTGATACACACTTCTGAAATAAGTAAAAATAAATAAAAGTACACCAATGCAAGTCTGGTTTAAATATGTATTAAAACTAAAAAAAAAGTCACATCTTACAGGTAAGTGGAGCTCTAAGCTAGAAGCGTTCTCACTCTTATAATGCTTCCTGTTAATGGACAGATCTCTTAGATGCCAGATATTGAAGCTTTATTTGAGTGAATTAATTAGTAGGTAAATAATTTCAGTTAATCTAATCATTTACATCTCTAATACCAAAACATTGAATTTAACCATACACTTGACCTTGAATCCTTAGGTAAAACTACCAAAGCAGTCTTAAACTGGTAAAATGAATTTTAAGTATTTATCATTTTGATGAGGGCATAAATGTGAGATTCTTCTCATCTACGAGCTGACAAATACAACCGCTTGTCAAGTTCTATCAAGTTAGAGCCACCACAAACTGATGGTGTTCCCATACGGCATGGAAGCTCCCTCTAGTGGTAAGTAAAGTAATATTTTCTCAAGTTTATCTTATCTCTTTTTAATACAATTTTTATTTCATCTTTAAATACCAGTTAGATTTTTTTAAATATTAAATTTAAATATGTAACATTAATTTGCTAAACATTTTAATTGAATAAATATATTACCATGGCTTACAATAACATTATATATGCATTTTAGAATAAAAAGCTCCATCTCATTTTTGATGAATGCTTAGGCCTACTAGACAACTACATTATTAATGTTGTCATAATGGCAGTACTTTTACAGGTTTTTTTGTTCATTTTAAGATGGCACATGGCAGAAAATTTGGGAGTCACTGCCCTATAACGCTGCTTCCTCTAAAGTATGCAGAATGCATGTTTCACAGCATTTCTTAAATTAAACATTTGAACCTGAAAATTGATTAACATCTGACATTTTTGACCAAATGGCATTTACATTGACTTGGGAATAACTGAAATACGGTACCTTTGTAATGAGACTACAAATCCAGATTCAAAATGTTGCCCACGGTTTTGTTTTAAAAATAATTTATTGGTATTGTTCTCATCAGTGGTGAGCGCATCAGTAAATTTTGCCTGCATCGTTTGCTAGTGGCTTGCTCGTCAGTCCGTCATTGTTATTTTAACCATGCTTCCGTCATCGCTAAATTTCAATTCATCACTATTTTCGAGCACTCAGTAAAATAATGTTTGCAAAGGTAACAACACACAAATTTACTCATTTAGAAAAAAGTTAGGACCGCTTAAGACACAAAAAATATACAGTATGTACATTCTCCTACTACACTTATTACTGCTGCTCCTCCTCCCCAAACTGTCCCTTGTAGCTAGTGTATCCCAACAGGGACATGTTCCCCTTCAGGAACACCAGTTTCTCGAAGTTGCCGCCATATAGGGCGGCCTTCTTCGGCTTGAAGATGTTGCTGGCTTTGGCGAACATCGTCTCCACGGCAGCGGAGCTAGGGAGGGCTGTGTTGTACTTGATGAATAAGTCTACCCACGCTTCCCTGTGCGCCTTGGGGAACACGGCCCAGGAGAGGGCTTCCCGCTGGGGCTTCCAGTCATGGATGCTGGCTATCAGCACCTGGTCCACATCCTGACTGATCAACATCTGGTCGGTGCCGAACAACTCCCTGTAACCACCAATAGCCGTTTAGTTAAGTAAAAAAAAAAAAAAAAGAATTGATAAAATGGTTTAAAAAAAATGGGAGGAATAGGTTTAAACCTTTGAAAACAAACAAACATGATCCCTTACTTGAAAACCCGGTCCTGGTGGCTCTTCACTTGAGGTTGGGCCTGGGTTGCCTGTTGCTGCTCCGTAGACTGCACCATAGCCTTCAGCTCGCTGAAGATCCTGTCCTTGATGGCGTTGGCCTGGCTGGGGACGATCTTCGACAGGACGGCAGGGGTGAATGAGGGGTGCAGGGCAGAGGCCATCAGCAGGTCTTGGTCCTCAAAGAGGGAGCCAAACCTAGAAATGAATCAAATATCAGTTTCAAAATGTGAAAACAAAAGTTGCCAATAAATAATAATAAAAAAAAAGATATATATACACACACACACACACACACACACACACACCTTTTGTCAAAGCCTCTGAGGAGGGACTGAACCAGGGGCCTTGCATACAGCAGCTCGCCCCTCTGCTGGTGCTGCAGCCACCTTTTCAAGACAAGGAGTGTCGGGAGGAGGATGCCCATGTAGGCGTTGTCCTCCCCCTGTAGACTGCTCAGAGTGTCCGCCACAGGCTTCATGACGTCCCAGTACTCTTTCAGGATCTGAAAGAGTTCAAAAGGAAACTTGAGCAGACAAAATTGGCTGTTTTGGCCAAAACCCATAACATGAATGAGAAAACTTGCTAGTTCTGCGACTTCTGCCGATCACTAATAGTGCATGAATGAAATTAATATATATTTCGTACCCTAATATCCTGATCCAGAATTGCCGCTCCTGCCTTGCCCCCGTGCTGATTAATTATGATGTCGTTGATGGCCTCCACCTGCCTCGGCATAGACATCACCTCCGATAGCACCTTCACACTGTCAAGGTAGGAGTTCCACCTACAGATATTAACACATTTATTTCCAAATACGCAGAATTAATGTAATTCAATGTTTGGATGTTAAAAAAAAAAAAAAAAAAGCAAAAGTAAATTATGAAGATATTAGCGTTGGCGACGATGTTCAATTTGAATAATTTCGAAAACTTGCCTAACTCCAACAGGCATTGTCAGCGTTCTCTTGACGGCATCCTTGATCTGATTGGCGACAGCGGGGGACTCTTTCTGGAGCTTCCAGAGGTGCCGGGCCTTGGCGATTGCCTTGCGCCAGCGAGTGTTCCAGCCCACCACCACATTGATGTCAACAGACGTCATGAGGCCCAGGGTATGCACGCTGAAACAAAATAAATAATGAAACAAGTTTTAATATTTCTTTATCAAATGTATTGGTAGCGATCGACCATTCCTTCATTAAGTCGCAACACACTTTAAAGTTTAAATTTTCAAAATCTGTTAATGCTTACCTACAGCGACGGTGAGGTGGCAGAGGGATCTGAGGATCGACGTCCTCGCTGCCGAGGCGTCCCTGGATGTCCCCAGGGTCCCCCAACACCTCTTCTTCAACCTCCTCCTCAGCCGCCTCCTCAACCTCCTCTCGTTTCCTCTCCGGTTCCCCAAAGTTTGCGCCGTTGTCCGTGGTGATAGCCGCCACCTTCTGGACAATCCCAAACTCCTGGTGGACATCATGGATGACTTTCCTCAGGAGATAATCTTTCTCACTGACCTGAGAAGAATAATTGTTGCTTTTGTTCGAAAGATTTATTCAGCACCAAAATTTTACACTAGTGCCTGAGTGAAATAAATCCAATCAATATAACAATATGTAGTTAATTTTTTTTATTCGAACATGGTATCTTTCATTTTTACCTTCAACTCCTTGCATGCCAGCGTTGTCATCTTCCTCTTCAGGCTGAGCCGGTCAATCCAGTGGACAGTCATGCCCAGGAAGGTTCTGTGGGGAAAATATGAATTCTGCAGGTATCAGCAAATGTAATTTAATGCAATTATAACTATATTCTAATGCTAATTGCAGCAAAATGGAATGCAATAATATATATACACACACATTTAAAAAAAAAATTAATTAATGGCATGATTTCCATAGTTCACGATTAAACACACATTTTCATCTGTGATAAATGTACAATAAAATATATTTTTCAAGTTTTTCATATTCTTGTTAATTAACATAAAAGTGGACAAATATGGTTACAGTAATTTCTGGACTATAAAGCGCAAATTTGGGGAATACTTGAGTTTGTTACACATATAAGCCGCACCCGACTGTAAGCCGCAGGTGCTTTAATGTTACCGCACCGGGTTCCCGCTGCTTTCTTTTGCATAATGAGGGCGCAAATTGTCTCGCTCTCGTTCTGTCTCTCCTACTGTGTTTGGGCTCACTTGGTTTGTTTTGCTCTGCCTGACGCTCTTGCGCTTCCTTTATAGTGCGCCCCCTTGTGATGTGATGAAAAAGCTGCACCTTTATATTAGCCGCAGGATCGAATGCAAGTGAAAAAAGTAACGGCTTATCGTCCAGAAATGACTGTAATTACCAAATACAAATGTGGTTGTATCTTTTAGTTCATTAATAGAGTAATTTATAGTAAATAATTCATAGTCATTTGAAGTTAAAAAGATATACTAAACAGTTAAAGAAGTGTGAAACATTGAGTCATAGATTTGTATTGATGTATTTTTCTGCCACTAGATAGCATTAGTGTTTCATGGTGGACGTTAGTGACAGAAATGGTACATTGTTCTTTTCAAATTCAGAGACATTGGTGTTTGGAATATGAAGCAATTCGTGGACTTCGAACCATTTTGCTCACTGTAAATTACAACTAGTCACCAGTCCCTACAAATTTATCGCATTTATTTATAATCGCAAAATTTTGTTATAGTGACAGATGTGTACAATGTATGTTAAATAAAGTATATAAACAACAATGGTTTTACATTAATTGTATTTAATTGTTTAATGCATCTGGACATTGTATTTAAAGCTTTTTAACTCATTCCTTCCTAGCCATTTTCACTGAAGCAACCCCTTTTGCTCCGGGATGTTTTACTGGATTTTGACTGATTTTGCAAGGTCCACAGAATATTCTGTTATATTGCTATAAAATATGGAACCTATCAAAAAAAAAGAAAATATTAGAGTCTCTTCTTTCATCAGGAAAAAAAAAGTATATTTGTAAGTTTCCATTTTGCAGCAATTAGCATTAGAATATAGCTACGTTTCATCATTATTCACAAAATTGTTGAAAACACTGGGAAAAAGAGCTTGTTGCTACATGGCCATCTCTGATGGCTTATACTGTACTTTGCTGCCACCTGCTGGTCGTTTTTTGTAATAACTAACATTGATTTAAGCAGCCTATTCATGTCAGAAGCTGTATCAAAGCCTTCTGTATGCTCTAGCATAAAAAAAACATTGAAAAAAATGTATAAATAAATTTTTGGGAGTGCAGGACAAAGTATTAAAAAACTTATTTACACGGTTTTGGTTTTGAATGAGTTCATGCCATTTAAGGGCTTAATTTAAGCAAAATTCATTTAATTACTTTTAATGCTTTTTAATTACCCGCAGCAACGCTGATAATGCAATAGATGCATATTTAATATTTCATTTATTATCAGCATAAAATTACATTATGTGTAAGTATGATATGAAATATGAACATTTGTAGTCATGTCATGTATAGCTTTACCGGTTGTGCACCGTCCAGCTGTCAGCAGTGGTTGCCACCCACTTTTGCTTGGACAGCAGTTTTTGTATCGCCAGATTGGCCTTGTCCTTCATCACATCCAGGTCCCTCCTCAGGGTCTTCCTGGACACGAGTTGGAACTTAGGACTGAGGTAGGAAAACAACTCCCTGGTGTAGGGGTGTTCACAAAGCTTGAGCGGGGAAAGTGTCTCCACAAACCACCTATAAATAAAGACTTAAAAGTTATTTCATACAATTGCTAATTAACATCAATGATTAATTAAGTTAGTGGCTTTAGGAATAAATTAAATAGACAATTTTAAATACTAAACAACCAAATGCATTTGAAAGGTAAACAACACAGCAAGATAATAGCAGTATTTTGTCTATTGTGTTTTTCCCCACCTTGTGAACATGTGCCTGGCCTTGTCCTGGTTGAGTTTGTGCGTGAAAGATTCGTCCATGGAGAGCTGGCTCTTGTTGGAGGGACGACCACGCTTGCTGTTTCCAGCCAGAGCAGCTTTGAACTCTGCCTCCTTTTCAGGGTGAACCTATTCGAACAAAAAATACATTGTAAAAATACATGTTTATTAAATTAATCTTGCAAAAAAATAATTGTATGGTGTATTTTATACTTCATATTTATTCTGTATCTAAGTAGGACAGTATAACTGTTCCAATTCAAAGAAAATGTTAAACTTTTCAATTTTAACTCACATTTTGATAGTGCAAGGTAAGATTGGCCCTAGAAATGGAAGTGTAGGTCACCCACTCCTTTTTGCACCCAGTCTGCATACACCTGGCCAAGCCAGTGTACACCTTTTTCTTGCCCTCGTCTTCAGTTTTCAAGAATTGTGCAAAGATATAAAACCTAAAAAAATTAATAAAAACGGATTTCCATTAATAGTTAAACATTTGTTCAACTAGTGAGTGGTGATTTTTTTCTAATATATCAAAATAAAGAAATGTTCTTACATTTCACAGTTCTGGAGGTATTTTTTAAGCATCCTGATGGCCCCGGCGGTGTCCTGGTCCCCAGCGTCATCCGTCTCCTCCAACTCCTCCGGATCCCCCAGGGGCTGGGTGTGACTCAGAGACTCGTCACCATCCGACATGCTGGCGTCACTGAGCTGGCTCTGGTTCGATTCACTGTCTCTGTCATTCACAAGCTCACGCTACTTAGTCTATTATCAGTCAATGCAGTACCCGTGGTCAAGCGCGTTTGCGTTCCACGCAGCGCGTTTGAAGCAAAAATGTCCTCGGCTCATTTTGGCACGATAGGATGTGAACTTTTGATGACATCACATTAGCGACAGCCAATCGGCGCTGAGATCATACTTAGTATGTCACACACAAGCGCAGCATAAGCAGACACGCAGACAAATAAAGTTATAATGGACAACTCTCCGCTAACACATGGCATCATTTGTCTATAAAATTGTTGCAAGTACACGCCTGCAGAGGAGCCAATACTGCTTGTGCATTCGCTGACAATAAGAGCACCACTGCCACCTACTGTAGTGATGTGCAATTACACTTTATTAAAGTATTAACAAAAAATAAAACGCGTCATATGCACTCCCTATTTGAGAAGGACTAGGTTAGTGAAAATTTGGGTGATTGCTGAAAATTGCCTCTACCAGCACTTATTCCAATCAGTGTTTCAAAGCTTCCGGCAGTCCGCCAACGAAACAAGAGTCTATCGATGGCGGACTGACGGACTTTCCGACTGTACTGACAGCCGAAAAATCACGTGCGTCGGTGCTTAGTCCGTCAGTGTTTCAAGTTTCTGTCAGTAATCTGTAATAAATTGTAATAAAGACTCATTATTGCTTATTTGTTAAAATAAATCATTGAAAAGGGCCTTGAAAAAATAAACACAAATGACATCACAATCATAATTTTTAGGTGAAAAAGGAAAATTTGCAAATTCATAATTTTCCAGCCCTATTTGCCACCTACTTCTGTTTGGACAGCAGATCCAACAAATCGTCCATCAACTCGTCCAGGTCCCCCCTCACGTCCTTCGTGGTCTTGACCTTGAATTCAGGACTCAGGTAGGCAAACAGTTCCTTGGTGTAAGGGTGTTCACAAAGACTGCGGGGGGAATGTGTCTCCACTAACCACCTGTAAATGAAAATTGAAAATAATTTGATAAGTTTGCTAATAAACTATGTTTAATTAAATGATCTGCATTATAAATAAATAAAACACATAAGACACAGTAGTATTTTCTAATTTGATTATTCCTCACCTTGTGAACATCTGCATGGCCTTGTCCTGGCTGAACTCCCTGACAGGTTCCTCCAGGGTGGACTTGCTCTTTTTGGGGGGAGACTCCGCGAGCTGCTCCGAGTGGCGGCCACGCCGGCTATTTCCAGCCAGTGCAGCTTTGAGCTCGGCCTTCTTTCCAGGGTGAACCTATTTGAACAAAAAAAGTATTTGTAAAAATATTGTTTATTAAATTATTGTATTCAGAATTAATTGTACAACAGAATTGATACTTTATATTTATTATGTATCTAAGTAGCAAAGTCTAACTGTTTTAATTAAAATACATTTGAAGCTTTTAAGACTTAACTCACGCATTGATAGTGCGTGGTAAGATGAGCCCGGGAAACTGATGTGTAGGTCAAACCCTTGTTTTTGCACCCAGGCTGCATACACTTGGCCAAGCCAGTGTACACTTTATTCTTGCCTTCGCCTTCAGTTTTCAAGAACTTTGAAAAGATATAAAACCTATAAAAAACAACCCAAAAAAACAACCAAAAAACAATAAATACTTAATTACATAATGAACGGGTGAGTGGTGAAATAATTACTTTCAAATAAACTTTATTAACTCATTCACTGCCATTGACGACTATAGACGTCAAAAATTCATGTGAACTATTTCTATTAGTTTCACATTTATTTCATTTTTTATGAAAACCTAGAATTTTTTTTATTGTAAATTTATAACAGATATATTTGTGATTAATCGTGAGTCAACTATTGAAGTCATGCGATTAATTACGATATTTTTAATTAGGGGTGTCAGGCGATTACAATTTTTAATTGTAATTAATCGCATGACTTCAATCGTTAACTAACGATTAATGACAAGTTGTATAACTGTTCTAAATTTACAATAAAAAAAGTCTAGGTTTTCATACTCTTGTTAGCAAAAGTAAAAAAAAAAAAAGTTAAACTAATAGAAATATTTCAAATGAATTTTTGACATCTATAGCCTTCATTTGCAGTGAATGAGTTAAGTGACGCAACCTGCCCACATTAAATATGAAAAATTTGAATTTCTTACCCTTCGCAGTTTTCGAGGTAGCCTTCAAGCTCGCTGATCGCCTCGATGTTGTCCCCATCCACTTCCTCAGGATCCTCCAGGGGCCGGGTGTGACTCAGAAACTCGTCACCATCCGACATGCTGGTGTAACTGTGCTGGCTCTGGTCCGTTTCACTTCTAGGTTAATAAAAGCTGTTGTTAAGTTCTGTCATATCCAAATGTTATTGTGAGATGTTATTTTGTTTTTCAGGTTCAGATGAAAAATCCCTTCTGATGGGGCTTATTCCGTTAGTGTTTCAGAGTTTCCATCTGTCTTCAGTCTGCCAGCAAAACGCGAGTTTGTCAGCGATGGACGGACTGCCCACCCCCGATTATCAGCATATAAATATTATTAAATCAGTTTTTTTAATTTTTGTAATTTATAGTTGTCCCTCTTTAAAATAAAATACAACTTAAACTAAACTAAGAGATAATAGATAAAAGTATTTTTCCATTTATTTTTCCCTCACCTCATCTGCCTGGCACCTAACCTGGCAATAGCCATATTGATAATGTGAATTACTGAAAGAAGTTCTCCACAATATCAATCTGCAACTGCTCCAATGTGACCTGCTTGGGAAAGGTAGGACATTCTGGACAATACTTTAAGCTGATTGGACGATGCTGCAACTTGTGCACGCTTACCAAATTTGTGTATTGACCAATCACGGCAACGGATGAAGTTGTCGTTGTAGGTGAAAAAAGAATGAACATCTTTACCAGCTAAAAAATGCATGAAACACCTCTCGCTGTTCTTCTTTGAAAAAATAAACGTTGGGTAATTCCGCTAGAACAGAATTAATTGCAGCGTCCGTGTATTCGGTGTCGCCATGTTAGGTTTGTTTGTCTGCGCTCTGTTTTTTTTTAATCGTCAAGGTGGCATATCGTGTCCCCAAACACAATGTTGCTTTGTGATTGGTGGTTTGAATCAATAAAAATCAGCGTGCTCGATACAGAATGGATTCTCTGAAGTTTGTGAACTCACAAACACCACG
The DNA here is from genome assembly GCF_054856555.1 of Leptonotus elevatus. Classification (NCBI taxonomy): domain Eukaryota; kingdom Metazoa; phylum Chordata; class Actinopteri; order Syngnathiformes; family Syngnathidae; genus Leptonotus; species Leptonotus elevatus. The sequence continues at coordinate 12,615,169 of NC_141246.1, forward strand.
AGAATTCAGCTTGCAGGCAAGGTTACCTGGTCCTGTCCTGGGACAACTCCTCCCCTATGGAGAGCCTGCGCCTCTTGGGCTGGAAACGCTTGCTGTTTTCAGCCAGCGCAGCTCTGAGCTTGCGCTTCTTTCCAGGGTGAACCTATTTGAACAAAAAATAAATATTGGAAATAATGTCTATTAAATTATTGTATTCAGAAATAATTGTACAAGCCATTTTATAATTTAAACTTTTAAATTTTAACTCACGCATTGATAATGCGTGGTAAGATGGGCCCGGGAAACTGATGTGTAGGTCACTCCCTTGTTTTTGCACCCAGGCTGCATGCACTTGGCCAAGCCAGTGTACACTTTATTCTTGCCCTCGCCATCAGTTCTCAAGAACTCTGAAAAGACATAAAACCTAAAACGATTTCAATAAATAGTTAATTACGCGATGACATGGTGAGCGGTGACATCAAAATAAACAAACAAAAGAACTAAATTAAGGCAAACTCAAACTAAATATTAAAAATGAGATGTTACTTTTCGCAGTTCTGAAGGTAGCCTTTCAGCATGGCCTCGGCCTTGTCCTGGTCCTCAGCGTCACCTGTCTCGCCCACCTCCTCAGGATCCTCTAGGGGCTGGGTCTCACGCAGAGTTTCTTCATCATCCGACATGCTCACGCTACCCTCCTTTCAAGCCTATCGGGTCGATTTACAAACTACACGCTAGCACACTGTTAAAGCCGTTAAAACATCCAAGCATTAGCCTCGTCGCCGAGCGTAAAGCTCCGCGCACTTGGTGCTGGGTGCTAACCGGGTGATGCTGCTGCTAAACGGCCTGGCCGAGGAGGAAACACTGACGGCCAGGGCTCCGTCGACCTTCGGATCCCGAACTGGTCTTCTGTGCAACCTCTTCTACCCACAAGTGGAATAGCGCACCGATACACTATAAACGGGAGCCTGCCTCAACGAAATCGCTGGGAAAACAGCATACAGGTGTTTCGCGCGCCTCCATGTTGGAAACCAGACCGGAAGAGGCGTAAAGGCGATGGTTGGAAATCACTGATCTGTATTTAACATGATATAAAATGTAATATATACAGATCAATGCTGGAAACGCTGCAGCATCTGCTGCACTGGTTGGCAAACCCACTTTTGGTCATTAGCGCCACCTACCGGACTGGAGTGTGGAGCAGTCGACAATGTTATTAAGCCCCCCAAAATGATTTGGTTGTATTTCTATTCGTTTTTTTTTTTTTTAACGAAATTTTTAAAATTTACTTATTTGAATAAAACACTCCAAAATTGGATTAGTTGGACCCAAGTAGTGTTTCCGGGTACACAAACCAGAAAAGGTTGGGGGGCAGCAGGCAGACCAACCAGGCCAGCCGAGATACCCGGATTATCCATCCAAGTATTGATGGTATATTTTCATATGTGATACACTTTTACGATATTTTAATTAACTATTTCTGCATTGTAGTTTCTACAAAGTTGCATTTGTCTATCAATCAAGCCACCACCAGCATGTGGTCTCATTCTTTTGGGATTCAACCACCCATGGACAGGGTGCCTTGCAGGAGAGGCCTCTGTTGGTAAAAATATGTCTTTGTGTGGAAAATCCCCAACTCCATTCAGTTGTAAAAAGTTAGTACATCTAGGAATACAGTGACGTTGTGATAAGAAATGTATGTAAATGATCATTGTCAGTGTTACAGCTTTTGGCCAGAGCTGATGAAGTTGTGCAGCTGAGGATGGGACAAAATTATTATCAACACACAAAAGCTTCTGCCAGTCTCGCCACTATTATGATTCAAATTCCAGAAGGATAGGCTTGGAGACTACACCAATCCAATGGCGGTCTTTACTCAAGACTGTGCTAGTAGACCTTTCGTTGAGCAATATCAAACAAGTCAGCAGCAGTGCCATTGTGTAGCTGGGCTTTTTAGAAACGAATATACATTTTAAGCACAGTAGTTAGCTAAATACTGTTCTTTTAAAAATGTATTTATTTTTTAAGAATTATAATTTTTTAAATTCCGTCTCTTGACGTGACGTCACTTCCACAAAACGTCACACAAACACGGACTTGTCCATGCATGCGACATTAAATTTTTTAAAAATTATTCTTTAAAATAATAAATAAATACATGTCATTTGTGACAAAAAAAAAAGGCAGCGGTAAAGAGTGTGAGGTAAATATTGGTTTTAATTAGCAAACATCAGTCAGGTAACTGACATTAGTCTGGGGGTAGAGATGGGACCTATAAAGCACAATGCACACGTGTGGAGGTGGGGGACATATTTATCTGTTACACAAGGTGCCCCTGTACAGTCGGAGCAGGAAATTCTATATAACATACAGATCAGGATCCAAGTCTACGGTACAAAAACTTAGCAGCAACATGTTAAACATCAGAGACCAAGGGGCTAACAAAGTAGTTTCATTTAGAAAAAGTCACAGTATCCTTTAAGCATAAATTTGTTAAAAAGGTACAAACAGTTCTAGGCATCCTCTAGGGTCAATGCTACTAGTCACAAGATCTGTGTTCCGTATATTCTAATATAAAGACCTTCTGGTAATGGCACAGTACAAACTCTCAGGAAACGTGACAAAAATATACACCGTCCTTACGTCACATTTCCAGATTAAAATGTAACCGAGGTCTCTGGCAAGCACAATAGATTAAAAAACAAACAAAAAACAACTTCTCTTCAACCAAAATAAAGGACACCATTATGTTAGTTCAGCTATCTTGACAGATTATGTCTTTTTAATACAAAAATAAGGACAAATATAAATTAATATATATTAAAAGAATCAGAATTGATACATGGGGGAGGACCTACTTAATAAGTACAGGTATTTATGATACAATAAATACTCATGACTGGGGGAGTACTGTATAGTGTATTGAACCTGGAAGGTAGCAAATAACTGTTCTACGGGTGAGAGTGTTGTTCAGTAGCTGTGTGAAAGCGTTTTGCGGATTGCGTGCACAGTCTCCTTTGTGTGGCGATGAGTCTATGGCACGAGCAATTCAGGTTTCTCCCCCGACACACGACTCTCAAGAGGATGCCTGCAGGGAAGTCTTCAGGTAGATGCCAGAGACGAGCGGATCCTCCAGGAAAGAGACAGTGGCGGAGTCATCTGAGTCGTCGTGATCGATGAAAAGAAGTAGATGCAAGGAAAAAGTCAACTCTTTTTTTTGTCTTTTTCTCCACTTCATAATAAAAAATAAGTCTGTTTTTGTACTTTACAATACAATTCAACGTCCCCACCGAGGAAGCATCAATCATCAGTCCAGCACTGACAAGGAAAGAAACTGTCAAGTTTCTTCTTTTTCTTTTTTAAGGGTTTTTAAAAAACTGATGGAAGGCTTTGTCAGGATCTCAAAGAAGGGGATGGGAAGCAAGTAAGGCGGGCAGGTACACAAAACATCTTGCAAGGAGAAAAGTCTTTTTTGTTTTCTTTTTTTATGTGGAACACTTTGTACAGCCACACTTGACGATTTTCTCCACTTCCTGAACAAAAGAGGAGCCGTCGGTGCACTGGAAGGTGTATTTCCTGCGTTTGCTGCGGAGGGGGGTGCAGCAGGTCCCTTGTCCTTCTGCTCCCTCCGGGCAGCTGCCCCTGCACTCTAGACGGGAGACCTTCTCCTGGGTTTGGCACGCCGCGTAGCCTTGCTGTCTCTGGTAGACATCTCGGACCCGTTCCCCTCTGCAGGCCACCTCTGCAAAAAGTAAAACGGCAATTACATTGGGGAACACCATTTTTGTGGAGTTAGGCTGAGCACATTTTTGTCTGCAAAATCCAAAACAGATTTTTTTTCCTCAAGTTTTTGATCAATAGGATCCCTGTTTTCATTAAAAAAAATTGAAAGAAATGTGTATGTATGTAAATAATAATAGTTACAAGGTTTGAAAACAGCAAAACAGTATAAAATGAAATAGAACTTCCATTGCCCGTGGTTACAAGGTTAAGTGAGGAGCCAGCACTAATTCTCTTAAATCCTACTAGCTAGCTTTCTGTTTGCAGATATTGTTAGCACTGACCCACTGAGTCTCAATTTGTGACTGCACAAACAAGTTAAATGCGTCCAATCATAATCAGCTCTTAGTGCAGCTATCAGTGGTATTTTGCTTATCTGGAGGGTAAGCTGTGGAAAAAAAACTTGAAAAAAGAAAACAATGGATTGCAATTTTGGAATCGGCATGCCAGTATTAGAGTTAATTAGCATAAAAATCAAACTCAGAGACCCCCACCCCCCACCCCCCATATTGTCCCTGAGCGTTATCCACAATATTGTTCCAATTATAATGAAATTACAACAAAAGTGGATTTTAATGGCACAGGACAACACAGAAAAAGTGAAGAGGATAGTAAGAGATGAAAATGACAGAATGTGATACAGCATCTTTAAAAAAAATGAAATTGATCTTGCCATGACATTTGTGTACTAACGCTACAGTCTTGAACATTAATTGTTTCAAAAGGATAAAATGTAGGCTATGTTTGTAAAATGTACATGTTTGCATAAATAAACAAACATTTTCGGAGAATAATCAACATTTTGGAAAAGTTGTACATAATATAGACAGTCAGTTTGGTGTTGGGCTTCCTTGCCTTAGAATCTTAATTCTTCTTTTTGGAGAATTTTCTGCTTTCTCAACCTGTTTGAGGTCTATTGTAAGGATACATAACACATTTTAATAGTATTTGTTTTTTTCCGTTTTGTTGTGGGGCCTCTATAATTTAAAAAAATATTCTCCCAATGTGAGAAAAAAAACCATGGTAAATAAAACAAAGTGGATGAAAATGGTAAAAACTACATGGGAGGATCATGTAGTCTCACCTGAGTGACCCCTCGTGTGGGATTAAGCGGAAGCTCGGGTGAAGCTGATTTGGAAAAGCAAGGCGTTAGAAGTGAAACAGGAAACATTGTTAGATGCATGCGCACACGCCAAAAAAACGAAGAACCAAGCTGCCTTTTAGAAGGGATTTTCTCTTAAATAAAAAGCTATAGATTAGTTTGAGATCGTGAAAGCTCATTATATGTTAGTTTGTAACCATCAATCAGCACAGTATTATGATTGCCACCTTTATCGCACGCCTCTCCGGTGTATCCGCTGTTACACTCGCAGTATGCCTTGCCCAGTCCTGACACTCTGCATTTGCCGTGTTTACAGCGAGACAGGCTGCAGGGATTGGTCGCTTCCTGGTCCTGCTCGTCACAGAGGACGCCGCTGAATCCGGGCTGGCAGCGGCAGGAGTAAGAGTAGGAGTTGATGGCCAGGCAGGTGCCATGGATACACCTGGAGAAAAAAAAAATTTAATTAGCAGAAAGCTTTGCTAGTATATATTCAATGTTATACATGTTTTGTATACTGTTCATTGTTAAAATAAAGTTAATTGGTTACAAAAGAAGATTATTGAATGTCACATCCTCTCTCATCCTGCTTTTTATGTATACAGAAAGACTGTAGGTTCATTTTATAATTGGACATAACTAATGATGTATACTGAGAGGTGTTAAGTAGAGTTTGTTTGGAAAAAATGGATTTGTTTACTGTAAAAACACAGAGGGATCCATACTGTACGCTGTAAGACTTTTAGAATATGTTTGCATTATCCATTGATCTCGCTTTCTCCCATTATGTGTTTAAATGTGCTTGTATAATTTCAAAAGTGTGTTAAAAAAACCTTAAAAACAACAACAACAAGTGACGTAAATGCTATAAAAACATGTAAAGGGAGTATTTAAATAAGGTATTTCTGTATTGTGGATTTCACTCATTGCAGAGGTGGTTTGAAACCTAACACCTGCAATGGTGGTAGGATTACTGTACATCCAATTTTACAAACTGACTACTTGCTTGCTTTCCCCAAACTATTGATGCAATTGATTTATTTTCTGTAACTCAGTAACATGTTTGTTTGTCTTCCGCTAACACTTCCATTTCCATCATTTGGTCATTGGGGGTGCCTTGGTGCCCGTGGGAGTCATATTGGTGACCCCCTGCTATACAGTAATCCTTTGTATAGTTATGGATAGATATTTAAAAAATCACCTATTTGCGTATAAAAATAAATAAATCTCTTTCTGAAATGTCCTAAAATCCCACAAGGTGGCGCCAAAGCCCTGTCAAGTACTAGCATTGATCTGGTGCATTGTAATTATCTGATAGCAAAGAAGTGAACAATATAGTCCACTATGCACAAATCTAAATATAGTGATTAGGAAACAAGGAATTAGTGAATGATTTTGAACAGACCCACGGAGAGCCTTCACCACGTGTTTTTAAATCAAATCATCTGTAAAACATTTATTTGCAACATACAAGTCATAAGAAGAGGTAAGTGAATGGAATGAAACTGTTTTTGTATCCTTAAATTTCTGTATTCACTCATCGTCCAACTCACTTGTTGCCATCACAGGGGTTGTTGACTTGCTGGTCGCAAACTGGTCCTGTCCAGCCCGGGTGGCAGGTGCAGGTAAAGCCCCGATGTCCCGTCGGGTAGCAGTCCCCCTGGACGCAGGCCCCTCTCTGGCAGGGCTGGCAACCAGGCTCCACCCCTTGACCCAGCCACTGTTGAGTGGTGCTCTGTGCAGCCCCGACGTCCGCGGCTCCCGACCCCAGCCCCGCTGCGAGGTCCTGGAGCTTCCCGTTGATGTAGAGATTGCGGAGACAGCCGTGGAAGCTGGTGCCGTTTCGTCCGCCTGAGCTGTGCTGCAGGGCTGACAGACCTCCTCCGGATGCGGAGGCACGCTCTGGCATACCTGCAATGCAGGTACTTAGTGTTAATTTTGCTACGGAAACTAAACAAAAATATTTCCATCAATACACATTTTTCATGGGACGAAAACTAGACTAGAATAAAACCCTCATTAATAAACTGCAACTGGGACTAAATCGGTATGAATTTTCATTGAGACGAAAATTTACTTCAATTAATAAAAACTGGACTAAAATCAAAATGGACATTTTAGTTCATGAACAAAGATGAAACGAAAATGATATGATTTTGAAAATTCCTGTGACAATGTCATGTCATAACCCCCCTCCCCCCCTTTCAAAGTTGCAGCTAGCGAGTGCAACATGCACAAACACAGACAGACACGAGGTGAATTTACGGTAAAAAAAACAAACAAAAAACCTTAAATTATAGTTAGAATGTAATATTAATCCAACATTACCACAATAATGTTATTCTGACCGCTAACTAATGCTGGCTAATTTACTAGCGCGTAGCATGGACCCATAGTAGCTACTTGTTGTATTTGTGTGTGAAGTTGTTTTACATCAAAAAGATGAGAGACATTTTTTATGTGAAATAGTTTTAGATCCGAAATTATCATTATTAACATCTGCTGACAAAAAAATATACAGGGGTAAAATTATTGCCCTGACTCAAACTAGGCTGAAATGTTGACAGTTTTTGTTGACTATTACTAGATGAATAAAATTATGTTTTCTTGTACTAAAATAAAGACTAAAATGCTCGTTCTACATCACTACAAACTGCAAATCACAATAATAAACATATTGCTGAATGAATACATAAAGGTTCTGTTCTTACCTCCCAGGTAAAGAGGGGAGTCGATATTGAGTGTGGATTGTTTGCTGATGGAGTTGATGGATTTAGGTGCCCCGCCGTCGATGGACAGAGACAAAGTTTGGTCTGATGCTAGCAACTCCACCGCGTGGAAACTGCCATCATTCACTGTCTCCACACTAAGGGACAAACAATGGAATCATCAGTCATGTAAGAACTGTGTCAGTGAGAGCCCTTCAATTTGTTTGCGTACTACATACCTGTATATGGCAGAGGGAGGGTACGAGCCAGTATCATAGCTGACCCGAAGGCGACCCCGATAAAGCTCCATTGCAATGTGATCATTATCCCCCTTATACAATAGCACGCCGCTGTCCTCATCTGTGGCAATCTGAAAACACAGCGGGATGTCTATGAGAATCCATGAATAGAAACATGAAAAAGAGCAATGACCAAATAAGGGAGACAGAACAGGAAGCCTGGCGGTTCGCGAGTTAGCGCCTCAAATTTCTCAAATTGAAATAAAAAAAAGGTGACATGACAAAAAGCAGGATATTCTAATCCACATAAACATAAAAGACATCCACACCTGCAGGCTAATGTTGGTCTGTGGTGAGACCAGATTGGAGGGAAGCTGCAGGTAAGACTTGCGGTCCACAAAGTTGACACTGACGAGCGTCTCGCAGCGCTCCCCTTCGTAGCCTTGCAGACACTGGCAGCGGGGGTCGCTTCCCACGTCCACGCACTGCGCCCCGTTGAGGCAGTCGTGGTTGTCGCAGGGGCTGGTGCGAGGAAGGACCATTGGCGGGGGCAAGTCGCAGAATAACCCGCTGCAACGCACACATACGTGCGACGGAGATACATTTAGGAACATGCCTAAACATGCACAACATCCCCGTGCTAATTTCAAGTATATGCTCACATATAATCCGCACGTTCGCTGTCCAGTATTTTATTTGCATTTGATTAAATCCTGACATGTATCTGAAAGCTACCGTATGTTAGCTCCTTAACATAAAAAAAAAGACAATAATATTGATGTCAGTCTCATAGAAATAAGATATTCCCTTGCTAATTTTAGAATAAAATAAATTGGTTTCTATACTGTAGAGCTTTTCTAAATGTGTACATATACAAAGAAGACTAAAATAAGTTAATTTCTCTCAAAACACTGATGAATAGAAATAGTTAAAATTTTAAAATTAATTAAGCAATGAATTAACTAAATAATTAATCAATCAATTAATTAATTATATTTATAAACAAAAATAGTTTCTCTCACTTTATGCTTTGTGTCAAGGTTCGATTTATGATGATTTTGCATTATTGATCCTCATATAAGTGTTTTAAAACTTAAATCATCTGACGATAGTTTTCTTCAGTTTTTCTTTTGGTTCTAAATGTGGAGATGGGCTCTGGCTGCCGGTCAGTGCAGGGCTTGATCTAATCTAATGGGATGCAGGGCCTTTGGCCACCCTGAAATCTTGAATATTCCTATTTGCTTTAGTTTCAACAGAAATATGTTATATGTTATGTTGCAGTTTATCAAGTCAACTAGAAAACATAAACAATGTATTGCTTGCCTAATTAATTTTATCGTGTTTAATAAATACAAATGGAAGAATTTTAAAATGACCCTTGCCTCCTTCCATTTTTCTCTACACAGCCCTCAAATGGAAAAGTTTGGTCACCCCTGCTTGTTTAGCAAATTGATGCTACAGCTATTGGATCAACACAAGGGGGAGCTCTCCTCCTCTCGTTTGAAACCTAATCCTAATCAATGAATTCAAAATGAAGATACATATTAGGGCTCATAATTTACGTTTGTTTTTAAAAATATGATGCAGCTCTAATTTATAATATGTAAGAGAATATTGTTATGGAATATGTGTCCCTCACCTGTAGCCCTCTGGACAGACACAGGTGTATCCGTTGATGGCGTCGATGCACTGACCGCCATTTTGACACTTGTTCTCATCACAGTCGTTATAGTCCAGCTCGCAGTGCTCTCCAGTGTAACCTGTGGTGCATTCACACCTACGATGCACACACGCACACACATCAAACCTTCTCTTATATGGACTCAGCAGCCATTTACTGTATTTTCGTGTGAGACATGCTACAACTCAAGTGCAGTGGGAGAAAAACAAGACAACACTGCTAACGATGCCATCTAGTGTGTGTGTGCGCGCGTATGTCTCGCCTACTCACTTGTATCCCTCAGGGGTCAGAATGCATTTTGAATCGTGCTGACATGGGTTCAATTCGGGAGCACAGAAATCCAGTTTCTCTTCGCAAAGCTCTCCTGGGAACAAACACACAAAAACAAGCATAGATACTTTCAGCTCCAACAACTCTGACAAGCCAGTAGATACATGCGTCTTTTCTCTGCTGTTTGATGGATGACTCTCCTGTGGGCAGGGCTAACGCAGAGGTCTGACAAATGATTTCATCTCTGGGAATGTCACGTCCCTGATGATATTCCCAGGCGCATCCCGGTGCCCCTCAAACGCATAACTTTCAATTGATGAAATGAAATCCCGAGGGAATAAAACAGCTCCTGACAGCGCAGCATCCACAGTGGGGGTAATTATGAAATCACTTGGGGATGTGTCTGTGATATGCGTGGTGATGTGTGGTACTGCATTCATGCCTGTTTAGAACATTTAGTGCGAAAAAGTGTTGTTAAAGTTTATAGAGCAGCATTTTGACGGCAAGACCATTTCTATTTTGAAATATCTAAATATGGCATATAATATTTATTTAAAATATTATTATTTGCACAAAATTTGTAATATTAGCAGTCATGTTTCCAAATGTAGTCAAATGCTCTCATTAAGGTCATGGGTTAGCTGGAGTCTATGCCTAAAGCAAGGGCGGGGTACACCCTGGACTGGTCGCCTACCGAAGACGTCACGCTACAGGATTGGCTGGAAATTATCCGGTCAAACGTTGAAAAGAAAATATTCAAGATGTAATTTAAATAACAAAGTGAATGGACTAAAAATTTTAAAATGTTAATAAACCTAAGAATATAAAAGCAAGATAAATTGAATAAATAATAAAATAAAATAAATAATTGATAAATGCACATATTCATTTACTGAGATGTGACAAATATTGTCAGTTTAGATTGCTTATGTGTTCCTATTATCATTGAGACTGTTTTAGTGATGTATTGTGATTTATGAACAGCTAAAAAAAGAAACCAAACCCGCACATTTCCTTAGCGCTGTTGTACAAAGGCTCTTTAATCTATTTTATTATTTCTTCAATCTTAAAGTATCCTGCTTTTATATTCTTAGGTTTATTTACGTTTTTACCATTTCAGTCCATACATTCAGTTATTTAAATGACATCTTTGATATTTTCTTTCCAATGTTTTGACGTCAACCGGATATTTTCCAGCCAATCCTGTAGCGTGACGTCATCGATACAATCTGGCAGCCCGATCACATCTGGTACAGACACCACCAATCCGTCAATGAGGGACGCCCATTTTGTTGACGATTGACGGGAAACTTTGAAGTATTGACAAACTAATCATTGGCAAAAGGGATTTTCGTCTGTCAATGTAATCGTCAATCCGTCAATAAATTCAGCAATCCGTCAATGACGGATGCCCTATTTTGGTGACGAATTAACAGAACATTGACGGATGCCCACGTCGAATGGCGTGTATCTATTCGTCTTGAAATATTGAAGAAAGGTGTCCCGACTTTGGATGACTGCTGAGTGACGGACACCCCAAATTCAATGACACGCCCACCTCTGCAAACACGCATTCACATGAATGTGGAAGGGAGGCAGAGTAACTGGAGAAAAAAGCACACAAGCAGAAGGGGAAGAAGCAAATTCGGCACGTCGGCCCATTTTGACTAATTATCCTTACCTTAGTATAGAAATTCTGCAATGTTGCTAGCCACATTCATGAAAACTTAACATTTAATGGAACTGCAGCAAAAATACATTACAATCCAGTCATCATTTCCACTGCTTTATCAAAACATTGCACTTCAGACTAGTCGTTTTGAATAACAATAATAAACTGTACAGTATCTGCATTCGGCAGCAAGCAAAAATGAAAACAAAAAATGCTCCGTTAAAAACAGTTGGAAATTGAGGACATGCATTTTGAACACGGTGCGCAAGCATTACATGCCTGAATGAATCTCAAATTTCCAATTAGCACTGTCAAATCACTGCAAGGAAGGGAGGAGGGAGAGAGGGACAGCGAGAAGAACCAACTAACCTCTCTCCACCTCATTGGTAGCAGCTGCGACCACAGAAAAGACGGCGGACGGCGGATGGCGGAAAGCAGAGCGAGATGAGAGAAAGACAAATGACAGCCAGACAGAGAGAGAACACCGCCACAAAGGTTAGCAGTCGCACGTGATTAGCGCAACGCTAAAGCAGACACACAGCAGAGCAGTGTTAGAACAGAGTCGAGCGGAGCAGTGATTCCCAACTATTGTGCCGAGGCGCAATAGTGCGTTGTGAGAGATCATCAGTTGTGGCGGGCAAACTATACAGTTACACTTAATTACTCGGAAAATGATTATTCATTACAAATAATCTTTACTGCGCAATTTTTGTCAGCGATATATAGTGACAGGCAGAACAATCTACCTTTTATCTATTTGTTGCCACATTTGCTACAGAATACCAGTTTGGTCCTGATTGTTTCAATGTGTGGTAATCCCTCGCATATTTGCAGTTCACAAATTCACCTATTTGCACTTTTTTCCCTCATGGAATGTATAACCCAGTTATTTGATGAAAAACACACTTATTTTCTTTTGATGTGTTCTTTTTAAAATGCCCTAAGATGCCACACGCTGCAACCAAAGCCCCATATATGGTGTCAGGGAAGTATGTTGAAGTGATACATCTTGACTGAGAAACAAGCTTTGCTTGTTGGGGAGGGGCTACATTTAGCTGGGGGTGCTAGTGGTGTCTTTGATGCATGTGTGTGTTCCAGGGTTACAATAGCGTTGAATTTGTCGTCATAGTTAGTTTTTCTTTCATTTCGATGATTTTTGTTTTCAATTAGTTGTAATTAATTTAAGAATGTGTTTGTTAGTTAAATATATATATATGTATATATTTTTGGAAAAAGCTTATTTATTTATTTATTTTTGATTTAAAACAACTTTTAGGATTAGATTTATTTTATTTTATTTTTTATTTTATTTTTTAAATACACAGTGTATTTGTAGTGTGCAAGTAAAGGTCACCAAGTTTTATGTAGTAAAGTAAACCACAATTCTCAAAAGACTGTTTGACCTTCATTTTTTTGTAAAAAAAAAAAAATACAGCAATACCGATATAAATTCAAATTTAAAATGACCCCTGAAAACTCATGCATGAAATTAATTGACAAAGAGAAAAATTAAGGACATTTTAGTTTTAAACATTAGATGTAGTTTCAATTATTATTATTATTTTTTTAAAGCATTTGAGTTTGTTTTTCTAGGTCTGGTTTGAGTTATTTTGTTAGTTTTCATTAACTTTAATAACCTTGTTGTGTTCAAGCTCTTCGAGTGGATTTTTTTCTTAAGTCAACTGTTTAATTCATTTATTTCTGAGGCTAATGTTGAAAGATTAGCTTAAACGGATATTAAATTGTCTTGGAATCATATTTTGGTGTATCAACTAATCAATTATAAACACTTTATGGTTTGTCAATTATTGGCCTATTACCCCCTGACCCCAAATAGGCGATTGATTACATACACACTTTTAAGGACATTTTTGTTTGTCAATGTGTCGTGAGATTTTCCTAAGCACATTTCCCACAGAGGGCCCGGGGCGACCGTTTTGTGTTTGTGTTTGCAGCGAATGTTGATTTCTTGGCATGGTTCGTTCAAGGTTTCAAACGTTCGCCAGACGTTCAATAAAAAGTTGTAATGATTTATCGTGTTCAAAAGAAGTTTTGAACATGTTCAAAGTTTCTTTGCGGCAACAAATACTGTCGGCGACCATTAAACCTGTTGGCAGACGTTGGCCGCATAGTGGGAAAGGGGCTTTTTTTTTTTTTCTGTAACGCTTTGAGTTTGCGCTGATAAATGTTTATTATTATGTACCTTGGCTCAATAAAAGTTGGGAAACACTGGAGGAGAGCGCTTATGTGTCGCCATGGAGACGGCATGTGCCATGTGTTACCTGTGTATTCCGGGGAGCACATGCACGTGTAGTTGTTGATTCCGTCGACGCATGTCGAGTTGTTCTCACAGTCGTTGTCTTCACAGTCGTCGATGTTAAACTCACAAGAGTCACCCTCGAAGCCCTCGGGGCACACACACCTGGGAGCAAACACACACACAAACACTGCATTGTCAGCATAATCTACACATTCCCAGTTGAAAGTCATTATTTTGTTGATATGAGCGTGCCTTGAGTCTTTCACACGTACGCACGCACGCACGCACGCACGCACGCACGCACGCACGCACGCACACACAGCGCAGTCAGCGAGGTGTATTATGGGCCTAATAAAAGCTCTCATGCGGCATGGATGGATTAATATCTCATTTTGTTGTCAACACCAGCTTCTCACTGTGCCTACCCACAGCAACCCAACACCGCAGAGAGGAAAATTACTATACAAAAATTAAACTACAGATGAAAAGAGACAGATGTTTTAATATAAAAAGCGGCTGTTTTGAGGGTGTGATACAGATGTGAGCTCTGTGTAGTTTTATTGTCCGTGCGGGCTGTTCATTTCCTTAGAGAGACCTCAATTAGCATCCCGCCTACTAATATTAAAGAAGTCATCCTTAAACATTTCTTGACAATAACATGTTATATATGACCTCACTTGTCTATTTTGATTAATATTACATTTGTGGAATATGAGTTATGCAGCAAAATGCAGCCGTTTGTATCCATCTCAGGGGGCGGCCATTTTTTCCACTTGCTGTCAACTGAAGATGACATCACAGTTGCTCAGGGCTCAAGCAACGGCCAATCACAGCTCACCTGTTTTCTGAAGCTGAGACCTGAGCAACTGTGATGTAATTTTAGAATATAGCCAAGTTTCATCATTATTCACAAATCTGTTAGAAAGAGCTTGTTGCAACATGGCCCTGGCTGATCTCTTATACTCTGCTGCCACCTGCTGGTCGTTTTTTTAATAACTACCATTGCTTTAAGCGACCTCTTCATGTCAGAAGCTGTATCAAAGCCTTCTGTATGCTCTAGCATAAAAATAAATATTTAAAAACGTATTTATACGTTTTTGGGTTTGGAATGAATGAGTTAACAATGACTACAATCTGTATTTTTCAAAAAAGCATCTCACCAGAAGCTACTCCCTTCGCCTTCCTTCAGATGACAAGTTCCACCATTCTGGCAGGGATTACTGATGCAAGCATGGATGGGCTCCTCGCAGTTCTGGCCCTTCATGAATAAACACAAAAGCAGTCTTTGTCATTAAAAGTCTTCACAACATTCACAAACAATGGCAATCTGTTGATTTATTCATGAGATACTCAAGACCTTGTGTGTACCTTAAATCCATAGGGACAGGTGCAGCGGTAGTAGTGCACCGGGTCATTGAAGCACGTGCCGTCGTTCTTGCACGGGCTAGACAGGCATGGCTCACATTTAGCCTGGATGCTGATATCTACTGGGCCTGATTGATGCAAGCACATCACATGGACCGAAAAGCACGAACATGATCAGTTTGCATAGTTGCAAGCTCAGGGTGGACGTTAGACTGCTTGGATACACACACGTAAGCACACGTACACACACGCTCACGCACAGACATTGACTTACACTGAGTGAATGGCTCTTGCTTTATTCACAATACATAATGCAGGTCCAAACACGGGGGTCATAAAGGGGGAAGGAGTCTGGGTGGTTAAGACAAGGGAAAACCAGGTCGGGCCAATTTGAAGGAACTGGGGGGGAGGCGCGATTGAGGAGGAATACGTGATGGGCTACTTTACCTGGCACCAGAAAACCACAAGGCCCCGGGACTTCTACAGTGCGTCAGTTAGATTAGGTTAAAAATAGGATTCAGTCATGTGATCATTGTCATGAGGGATTCAGAAAAAGGTTCAAGTTCACATTCACTAGAGCTATGAGATTCAAAACTACGTTCACATGCAAATTTGCGACTCAACATTTCCACGCTCATTGGAAGCTCATGTACGACGAATAATTTTTTAAAAACTACTTTCAAAATGAAAGTGTTTAAAATGTGTTTTCTACACAGTACTCTTGTGGTCTCCTCTTGGAGTCCTCAATTATGCTCATTGCGGAGATAATCTAAATATGTAAAGTACACATTACAGGTGTGAACAGTGGAAACTATAAAGCAGAATGGCCCCTGTGGTTGAACAATCCACAATTTAACCCACATTTTTCATGACAACGTCGCTCTTAACATCCTATATTAGAATATTTCACTTTCTTGGTTTAGTTCTTAGCACTCAGAGAGGATGCACTGTCAAATCCATGATAATGTTACATGTGGAGTACCACAGGGATCAGTACTCGCCCCTCTATTGTTTGGCATTTACATGCTTCCGCTTGCTGATATTATACTGTACGTAAATATAACATTAGTTTAAACTGTTATGCCAATGATACCCAACTATATATGCCTTTGAGATGATTTGTAATTTTGTGCTTCTTAAACTGAGATGTTGATGATTGGCCTTGCTAGTTATCGGCACCTGAAGTCAGTTATATTTGACTCAACTCAACCACATTAAGAACATTACTAGAACTGTGTTCTTTCACCGCCGCAATATACATCCCATTCTTTTATTTGCAAATACAAGAATAGTTTGAAAATCCAAAATATCAAAGGTTCCATCCCAGATTTGTTTGACCTTATAGGTTCCATAGGTTCTCCTTTCACGTGCTGCTGAAAGTTGAGTAAGCACACATTACACGTACCTGTGCAGGTGAACTTCTTGGATGGCGTGGTGAGCAGCAATTTGTCGGTCATGTCACCGGGCCCGGCGCAGCGGGCGATGCCGGGCTCCTTGTAGCCGCTCTTAACCCAGTCGGACAACCACTGCATGTGGCAGTCACAGTGCAGAGGGTTTGCACCCAGAGCCCTGCCACAGACACGCAACACTCAATGCCGGGTCATTTTCATGTTGGATTTTCGCTTCGCTTTGTATTGGATTTTATTCTGAGTTGTGTCAAGTGGAAAAAACAATTCTAAATGTTTTGTTTGAAGTGAAAACTATTTTAAAGCACTATTTTGATGGAGAGCGAGTCTGCCGCAGGAATTGCACAAATATTTGGAGTACAAGTTAAGACTGTAAATCAAAAAGAAGGAAAAGTGGCCACAATGTGCTCATCAGGTTTCATTTTTGCGCACTCTTCTCTCTCCTCTGAAGTGGATGTGGGACATTCTCAATCTTTATTACAAAGAGGTGAGAGGTCGGAGTTGCAGGGAAAGACATAGCACGCTCTACGGCCTCTTTTCGAAGCTACACACCTGCAGATTATTCCGAGATCCACAATAGGAAAATTTGGTTATACAGGGTGTTTTATAATTATATGTCACTTTTCAAAAAATATCTTAGGAACTGGGAAGAGTAGCAAGATAAAACCGGGTTCACTTGAAAGGTGAAATTGTCAAGTTTTCTGCTACGTCACAATATTTTGCGTTAAACGTAGTTTGCACTAATTTCTTTGTTGATTACTAATAATGTTGTTCACAAGAGAGGAGAAGGCAATTTGCGACTGTGAGTTTGATAAGAAGGAGTTGTGGACATGTGTGTTTAAATTTTTGCAACAAAAACGAAAAAAGATTTCAGATATAAGAAGATATAAGATAATTGGGTTTTCATATCTTTATCATTGAAATACAAGGGAACGTGAAGTGACATAGACTTACAGTATGAAACACCCTGTATTTAATTTTATAAGATGTAATATATAAATAATATAATTAAAATATTACGTTGATCCAATATTAACATTACGAAATAATCCAAATCAGAGATGGGCAACTGGTGGCCCGCAGCGACTCTGAGTGGCCCCTTGATTATCTTCATTTAGTTTTTTTCAAACCATAATAAATAAATAAATACATAAATAATAAAATGCTGATGAACATTCAGTACACAGCTTGGTTTTTACAAAAATGGGGGGAAATGGGGGGAAATGGGGAAAAAACGATTACAAAAAAAATAAAAACATATCTGAGAATATGTGAATCAGTAGGTGCCAAAACAAGTATGCAGGGGTCGACTGTAGTTGTAAGTTGCAATTTCACCATTTCCCACTAGATGGCAGACATGGTCTTGTTATGCTTGTTATGTCTTATACTGCAGAGTAGGCCTAATGCATTTTTGGGGGAAATTACATGCAAGACAAACATAGTTCCTCAATAATATTACAATTTTGAGTGTGTTGATTTTTGTGAAAAAATGCACAAAATGAGTTCTTGCACTTATGTTGATTTGCTGTTCAGCCTTTTTTTTCTCCGCCCTTGAATGATAATTTGGGAATTTTTATGCACAAGAAACCTTTGTTTTGGACATTTTTGCCTTCCTTGAATTGCGTTGGGGGGAAAAAACAAATCACAGTATGTGGTTATTTTGTTGTTTGCTTTGATATTTTTGTTGTGTTACTATAGTGGATCTTTTATACATGCATTGAGCAGTGCGATAATTATGAAAAATAAAATTTAGTAGAAGCAAGTGGCTTTTTTTTTGGTCATACATCTGTTTGGGAAGTGCGTAGTTAGTCATACGTGTCCTCAACGTTGCACTGATGAAAAATTGCGGCCCCCTCCAACATTTACGTTGCCCAATCCTGCTCCAAATGAATGATTTAAACAAATATTCTTAAAAACATATTTTATATTACCTAAGGGCAGGTCGCCAAATACAGACGGTCTGCAGGTCTCACAGTTATGTTTACATTCCTGTGGGAACGCAGTCATTCCCTCGCTTTTATTTTTGTTATATTATTACTATTTTCCTATAATATTATGCATTTTTTCTCACAACATTTTTCCCCCAATGTCGTTTTATCATTCTTTTCATTGTGGTTGTACTACACCTTGTAACGGCAGAATTTTCCATAGAGCTCTTCTATTGGATCTCATTAGTTGTTAATGGTGTACCTAAAGAAGTGGTCAGTGTGTGAGCGTGTGCGTGTTGCTCACAAGTGTGAAAGTGATGACAGATCTTTGAAGGCTCCTTCTGGTATGAGTGATATATCGTTTCCATGGAGAGACCTGAGAAAGATATCTCAGTGAGACAAGCGTGGCTCGGCTCTTGCACTTCACCTCAACTTTGACGGCACTCACAGCAGACGCAGGGACTTGAGTCCATCGAAGGCCCTCACTGGGATGCACCGCAGACGGTTGTAGCTCAGGATTCTTTTGACACACAATTCAAATTGTTGGCATGCAGACGCGGACATAGACGCGTAACAAGAAACATTTTAAAGAGTTATTACGCTTGCTTAGTCGCACCCTTGTCCACTTTCATCTGAGCAGATGCAAATATTATTGCCTCACAAACACACTCACAATCATTTGTTTGACATGGTAATCGCTTCGCATGAAGCTTGATTGTTGTTTTATATTCACGTGATAATAGAAGGCTAAAAGGATTTAGCAAAAGATGCTGTATGACTTCTAAATCATACATACACACACACACAGAGCGCAAAGGGACTGATGTAAAGCCAGACTCACAGGGTAAGCAGCTCGGACATGTTACTGAGGCTGTGGTTGGACAACGTGCTGATCTGGTTGTTACTCAAATCACTGAAAAGGAAACAATAACAAGTACATAAACACACGCAAACACACGCACATGCCGTTCTGTCAACACATGCCGAAATCCTAATGTTGTACTGCACACGCATACCGAGTGATACGGCACAGATCCCCGACAAAATTCCATTGGGTTAGTTTTGGCAGAGAGCGGGACCACAGGGCCGAGGCACACTCGATATTATAAACGTGTGCATCGTTTCCCTCCATGTCAATGCGGAATGTGAGCACTTACATGAGTGTCAAGTGTTTGTAATCGGAGAGCTCCACAGGAACCTGAGTGAAATGGTTCCCATCCAGATACCTGACAAGGTGGATTGACATAAAACAGAGCGAGAGAGAGAGAGAGAGAGAGAGAGAGAGAGAGAGAGAGAGAGAGAGAGAGAGAGAGAGAGAGAGAGAGAGAGAGAGAGAGAGAGAGCAAATGAGAGGGAAGAGAAATGTTATCGAATCATGTGGGAAATTCCTCCTCTCCAGCAGAGTGTGCAGTCGTTTCAGCACGAGCCATAATAAACACCGGAGTTTAATATTCCCACAGGCATCCTGACAAAGTTCAGTAACCGTCTCTCCAGCTTGCTTTCACACAAACATGCATAAAGCTGAAGTTCCGTCCTGCTCGTATCAACTCAAATATTAATCATTTTGTTTGTATGAGAAATGGCATGATGAAATAAATGCCCCAGGTTTTCTGCCCATTTTTTGTGTTATATTAACTAAAGACTCTAAATGGTCATTATGGGCCATTTTGGACCTATAGAGTCGCTGCAACATCCAAACTGCATCAGCACTGCACTCATGAAACGCTAACAGGCTAAGTGATGATAAATGCAAAGCTTGCGATATACATTTAATGAAATCACTCACAGCTCAGTGGTTTCTTTAGGCAGGCCTTTGGGCAAAGTGCTGAGGCCCTTGTTGCTGCAACGGACCACCGTGTCCAGGCACGAGCACTCCGCCGGGCACCTCAGCACCGGAGAGCAGCTGTTGTCATCGTTACCTGATGGAGATGGATGGGACATGGTGCCGGTCAGGGAGGGACAACCTACTGCGGCAACTTTGGCACGGTTATTATTTGTGTTTATATCTCTGATTTGCAAAGTATGCAATGACAAAAGTATCATAACTTTTTTCAAAACGGAACAAACGCAGAATGTTGACATTTGTGTTCAGTGGTGGAGGGATGACAATGAGTCTAATATATTCCCAGGGTTTTCCTGTTACTGCTCAATAATTGTGTTCAGTTTGAAATAATTAACATTGTCCGAAAGGTATTCTTATACAATATTTAACTCATTCACTGCCATTGACGGCTATAGACGTAAAAAATTCATTTGAACTATTTCTATTTGTTTAAATTTTTTTCCCACTTTTGTTAACAAGAGTATAAAAACCTAGGGGAAAAATATTGTATAAAATTTGTGATTAATCGTGACAATATAAGTCATACGGTTAATTACAATTAAGAAATTTAATCGCCTGATGCCCTAATTTTTTATAATCTTTTTGCATTTTTAAAAAATATATTTTTTAAAGAAAATATTATTATTATTATTATTATTATGTATTTGTTATTTTTATTATTTATAATAATCAAAATTATTGATATTATTTATTTATATTATATATTATTTATATAATTATATATTATTATTTTTAACAATCTTTTCTTATCTTGAAGATGATAAAAAATTAGGTCGGCAATTAACATTTTTTATTGTAATTAATCACGTGTCTTCAATTGTCACAATTAATAAAAACAATTATATCACGATTTGACTTATATCACGAACTTGTAACTACAGCCAATTACATTTACAAAGAAATCTACCCAACAATGGGTACCAATGTACGAAGCATAATGTAACGTAAAACAGAAACAAGGTAATAAAGAATATCCACCAGAGATGCGGATCTATTATCGCTCCATCCTACCATCTTCACAAGCAAAGTCTTGGACGGCCACGTCCTGGATGGGGATCTCTTTCAGGAAGTAAGGACTCTGGCAGCGAGGGTTGCCCGTAACAATGCGTTTCCGCCTCAGCCAATCACCGAGCCAGGCCAGATGACAGTTACAGTTGAACGGATTGGCCAGAAGGTTGCTAAGGAGTCCAAAGGGTGGGCAGTTACGCATTTATTTCTTTAGTTTGACTTATTTGACTTTTAATATTTGCACTCACAGCGTGGAGAGAGAGTGCAGCGTGTCGAAGGCGCCGGGGTTCATGGAGGTGATCTGGTTGTCGTAGAGCGACAGCAGGCGCACTGAGCTCAAACCAACGAAGCTACTGTTGCTCACGCAGCTGATGCGATTACTCCGCAGCATGCTGCTCTCAAACACAAATAGACACACACAGATACAAACACACAGTTAAAATGGCCGTGTAGACATTCCCACAGTAGAACATTCGGAGTGAATTTGGTACAATATCGACAAATGTATTGGGGCGTCAAGCCATTACACAGACAGGAAGTGAAAATGGATGAAAATTGTTTCCACTCTTGGGAAACCCTTGATTATATTTTGAAGTGTAATAATAATTTTGGATTTTCCAATGTAGATAGTTTTTACCTCATTTCGATTTTTTTTGTAATGCTTTCAAAGTTAAAGTGTTTAACTCATTAAAAAAAATCACAAAAAAATAATTGCATCAATCATGTATTAACAAAAATGATTCTCACTATTCATTTTGACCACAGATGATTCTTTAGCTTGACAGCGGATGGTTACATTGAAAGGCAGCGCAGGTTGTGTTTGAACAATAGACATAACTTACATGCATTAAAGTAAAGCATTTAATAAATGTTTTCGTATGACATTCAAAATATTTGTTCGTGTCAAACTATTGGGGTCGTTTTTTTCCCATTTAAAATAATAAAAGTAATTAATTGATTAGAAAAAGAGGAGGATGAGCGTGTGCAGTGGATCACAAATTTTGAAGACGTCCCCATAAAAATTTAATGTCTAAAAAATTAACACATAACAGGTGCCCTTTAAATCTGGCGGGCAAAAAAGGTCGATTGAAAAGCCTTTTTTAATTAAGCGATTCATCGTGATTAATCAAAATGAATCAAAGAGATGTGATTAATCTGATTTAAAAAATGTAATCGTTTGACAGCTCTAATATATATATATATATATATATATATATATATATATATATAGAGAGAGAGAGAGAGAGAGAGAGAGAGAGAGAGAGAGAGAGAGAGAGAGAGAGAGAGAGAGAGAGAGAGAGAGAGAGAGAGAGAGAGAGAGAGAGAGAGAGAGAGTATTTGTGTAGAGCAAGACAAAAATAGTATTTAGGGATGGGCGAGAAGTGATACTTACAGGTATGAGTCTGGAAAATCAAATGTGGTATCGAACATTCCTAATATTGAGTATTTGTAGAGTGCAAGACAAAAAGTATAATAAAATAAACTACAATTCCCAAATAACTGTTTGACCTTCTTTTCTTCTCCATGGCCAACCTGTCATAATTGATTGATTATGATGCATGGTATGTGAAAACTCCTATCCAGATGGTGTATTTGCAAATGCAACGACGTGTGTGTACGTGTACGCGTGTGTGTATACCCACAGCGTGCGCAGGCCGCCGAGTCCCTTCAGCATGCGGTGATGAACATTTTCCAATCTGTTGGAGGTCAAAATGAGCTCATTGACCCCCGAAGCTCCTTCGAAAGTGCCCTCCTCGATGTCAGTGATGCGGTTGTTACTCAGGTTACTTGTGCAGGAGGAAGAAAAGCAAAGAAACATCAAAGAAACGTGAGACAATTGAGGGTGCAGACGGGGGAATCCAGCGAACATGAAAGAAAGACGACGGTTTTCTCTTCATGACCTGAACGTGACTTCCGTATCGCTACTATGCTGCGCTACAAGTCTGACTCACATCTTCCTCAGATGGGGTAACTTTTTGAAGATCCCTGTCGCTTCAAGGACAGTAAATTCGTTGTTGTTCAGACGCCTGAGGGGAGAGCGAAGATGCTTAGAGGGCAACCACAGAGACGAAGAAGGAGACGGCGGCCGACGCAACGGCAAAGCCAACCGCAGTGAGTGACTCACAGCTCGGCGGTGTATTGAGGGATGTGGTCTGGTATTTTGGTGAGCTTTTGGTTGGAGCAGTCCACCGTGGTGCCCTCGCAGCGGCACTTCTCGGGGCAGGCCAGGTCGGCGAAGCAGTCCCCTCCCAGCTTGCTGCGGTAATCCTCCGTACCTGGTTACAATCACAAACGCGGCGTCACTCCAGCCCAAGCGTGTACTATAATCGCCTCCAAAGTCAACAAAAACGTCCATACACACAGGCTTCTTTCATCCTGTCAAACACAGACAGAGGTTCAATTCAAACTGCTTGCACACACTGGTAGTCGTGTCATACTGGAAACACACACACATACAGCACACACACACACAGGCTGCTGAGTCTTGCATCTCGGCCATGCTGTAGGGATTGGGCAGGGCCGTTCCATGGTGCTTGACAGAACCATGTTCCACTTTTAGGAACCTGGCAGCCACATGGTTAGATCAAGCACAAAGGAACAACCTGCTGACTGACTGCTCCTCCGCTGGAACACGGGGGTGGGGAGGGGAGGGGCAGCGAGCAAGGAAGAGGAAAGGGAGAGGAAGTGTCATTTCCCACAAAGTTTACTAAAACAAAAAAAAAATTCTGTACAGAAATTTGTGTCACGAGGCCAATTTTTACTGAACAGTGAGAAACTTTTCTTTCAACTGGTGTCAAACCAATACGGTCAAATAACACCATTACTGGACCAATGCCAACTTCAACCAACCAATAAACATCTGCAGTGGAACCTCAGGACCTGAATGACTATTTTGACCAAAGTTTTCATGAACAATACGCCGCTAATGCTGTTTAAATTTAAAATGATCAAGAGTCCTGTAATAGTTTGCATTAATTATTATTTTTGCCTCCCTAAAATAGGTCAATAATATAATAATAAAAACTAAAAAAATTAATTTAATTTTTTTTTATCTCATGAAATGATTGGTTACTGGATTAATCTTAAATAATGAAAGTGGTGAAATAAGGTAAAAAAAAAAAATACAAATGTAGGAAATTTATTTAGTATTTATAATAAAAAATTGATTCATTAATTAAATATAAATTATACATTTTGAAAAAATTACATTAATAAAAACAATTCCACATTACATGTTTATAGATAATTTATTAAAAAAAAAAAAGGTTAATTATACCAACATTAATGAGAAGTAATACAATAAAAAAAAGACTTAATTACAACAAATAAAATACAGTTCAGTTTTTATTTTATTAATTAATAATTGGTTAATTCATAACTAAATTTATTTAAAATTATTAAATTAAAATCATTTTTCTGTCATTAAAATTAGGGACCTTTTTTTTTTTATATGAATACTCAACTCTTGAGTAGTTACCGATACCAATACCATGTGCCTATCCCATTGGTACTTTTGATAAATAAAAAACAAAAAAACAATTAAATAATTTTAAAGAAAGACCTATATATCCCAATAATGCATTTTTCCTTAAAATTGCATGAAATTAATGGCAATTTTCTATTCTAATTTCTAGTTCATGATCATAAAACAGCCACAAGAGGGCAGCTGATGCCAATATTGGCTGCCATCGCAAGTACCGTTACCTTCAATTAAGGCTGGTATCAATACCGATACCCATTCCTAATTAAAATAACCTAATAATGACTTGGCCCGTCTGTTCTGCTCTAATGACGTACAAAATGATGGTGCTCAAAGCGACGTCATGAATTCCGGAGCTCAGCCAGCATTAGAGGAAAAGTTATGCGTTCAGCTTTTTCTTTGGCTTTTCTTGGTAAGACATCTTCTGCATCGAGCACCCGGCCTTACTGTCATTCGTGAGAATAAAGTCAGACTTGTGTTTGACCTCAGCGCTTCCACTCACAGTACTTGTTAACACAAGAATTATTTGACAAAGCACATCCTACTGTCAAGATCAAATTGAACTAAAGTGGTAGAGGCCAATTCTCTCGTATACAGTAAAAACACTTTGAGTAAAATTTACTCTGAATATTTTACTCTCTTCCAAGTGAAGTAAAATTTCACTGTTTAGAGTGGGACCAAAGAGACTTTGTTTAGAGTAAAATTGACTCTACAGAATCAACCCTTACAATACAACCCTGTGCACTGACATAGCACAGTACGGTTATTCATTCTTAATTCAGTTTTAGGATGAAAATGCACCATGGTGGCAAATGACAAATCTCACTATCATCTCCACATATTTGTTTTTAGATCAAACTTGTGAGAATCGTCTAATAGCGAGCGATGGGAGGAGATGCCAGTCGGTTTGGTAGAAATGCGAAGGAAAGGAGTTGAAGGATGTTGTAGGGAAGAGAAGACAGGAGCGGACTACGATCTAAAGTAAGGAATTTTCAAAGGCGGCGGGTGAAAACTGAGGGATGAGGAGCATATTGTTGAAAAATAGAGGAGGCCGCCTTGAATGGAACGAAAGAAAAAAGAAGGGGGGAGGAGGAGAGGAAGCGTAAACCAGGACGGATTAATAAAAAGCAGGCGTGAGAAGGACACACTATTGGAAGATGTCCGCATTGACAGACACAACAAACAGGAAATAACACGGATTGCAGGAGTGGGAGGAGAGTTACAGCGCCATCGTTACAGCTCAGTCTTGTAGGAACACAACAACACGCGCACACACGCACACATAAAAATAGATCAACCACTGTGTGTTAGGGTCACCGCCATCTTGTCGTTGTTTATGAACGTACACGGGGAGGCACGGAGGGGTCGGGTCAAAGGACAGAGGAAGGTGCGTTTCGACGCAACACGGCGTCTATTTTGTGTGTGCGTGTTACTTACAGCTGACATGGTGTACTCCTGAGTGTGTGAGAGAGGCAGTGCAGGGGAGAGAAGAAGGGACTTTACTTATTTATTCAAGCAGGAGGCAGAAAAAAGCGGAGAAAAGAAAGTTTGGCCACAGTTGGTTCATGTGCAAGTGCGAGTCTGTGTGCTGGCATAGCGACACACTTTCATCCGACACACACTCATTTGCTTGATCTACAATCACAATAATAAACAATTAACATCTGTCCTGAAGTCAAAACAGAGAATCAGTTAAAAAATACATCTCTGGATCGGTTCAAATGTTTGCCTTTTAACTCGTTCACTGCCAATGACGCCTATAAACGTCAACAATTCATTTTAACTATATCTATTCGTTTAACATTTTCCCCACTTTTGTTAACGAGAGTATGAAAACCTAGACATTTTATGTTTCATAATGTTTTTTTTTTTTTAAAGAAAAGATTATTAAAAATTAGGGGTGTCAGGCGATTACATTTCAAAATTGTAATTAATCGCATGACTTCAATAGTTAACTCACGCTTAATCACAAATTTGATATCTATTCTAAATGTCCAATAATCTTTTTTCTAGGTTTTCATACTCTTGTTAACAAAAGTGGGGAAAAAAATGTTAAACTAATAGAAATAGTTCAAATGAATTTTTGACGTCTATAGCCGTCAATGGCAGTGAATGAGTTAACCATACAATACATCCTGACTTTCAAATGAACAATTAACAAGCAATATAATCTAAACTATTGTGCCATATGTACGGATTATAATCATAATGATCTGTCGGAATGTTTAGTCAACTTTTAAAAGGAGAATATTCTTCAAATATTTAGATTTTCTCAGCATGTGGTATCTGAGCTTTAAAAACTGCCCCCCCCCCCCCCCCCCCCCACGGTGAGCTTCAGAGTTAACGACTGCAGTGAACTCACACACACACACACACCCACCCACATACGCACGCACACACACACACTACACTTTGTGTGCTGCTGCAGTAATGACCGCCAGCAGCAACTCTACAATTGATGTCAAATTTGCATATTTCCCAGCACCCCTCTGTGCATGGCAAGCGTGTGACCTTTTGATGCCGTACAGCGGACAAATCACAGAAAGCCGCTGGCGGACACACGGCCGTGGCGTCTTTTCATGTGCGTCTGTGAAGAGGGTTGTTTGCTTCATAAAGTTTGCATTGTTGCTCCGCAGGTCCACGTGCGTGTGCACAAAGTCTGACATGCAAAACTTCACTCGTCTCATTAGAATGGGTGCAGTGAGTGGGATTAATACTGTATGTGATCATTCAAGTGTAAGGCCATGGTCACACAAACAAGGGTATTTTTAAAAATGCACATATTTCCATGCGTTGTGACTTTTGTTCCACACAGAAATTGTTTTAGGACTATAACGCAACTAAATGCAACTCAACTTTATTTATATGGCAACAACCAAGCATTTGAATATCTTAGTGACAAGGTGGAGACTGCTGTGACTGTGTTTTGGGTTGGGTCTTGGGGTCATCGTGTTGTTATGGTCCTGTATTTGTCCCTTGTGATGATGATGTTGTCAGCTGCTATGTTGATAAGGTTTTTAGGTCCTGTATTTGTCAGTATTTTGACATACAGGCCTTTATTCTGTCATATAGAATTGAGCGTGGTCCTAGCTGGAGATACGGAGTGACATTTTTGTCGGTTTCTCTGTATCCAAACCGCTCAAGGTTCTAATTAGTCACTTTTTTTTTTTTAATCAGAGATACCAGTACATTTTTCTAGATACATTTTTTGTGCTTATTCTGAATCGGCCCACTTTTTTTCTCTATCACAGTAGGTTTTATAATAATAATAATAATAATAATAATAATAATAATAATAATAATAATAATAAAAATAATAATAATATATGTAGACTTTACAGTGAGCCGGTATTTTGCATTTAATGTCAAATCAATGATGAAATGAAATTGATGTCAATTATATATTTCGCCATTCGTGGGCCTGGCAAGTCCCTTTCCCCTTCGAATGGCAGTGGTCAACTGTAAAGTAAATATAAAAGCTGTTTAAATAGATATGTTGTGCCATTTTCCGATCTAATCCGTGATCGGTTATAATTTTTTTGCAAGCTCACTGTTTGCTGATTGGCTGAAAAATCCTGCTTGTGTAAAGTGTTAAAATATGTAGTATCATAATTTATTTAGTAATGTTTATAAGATACATACAGGTAGATTTTTTTCATAGCTGTTAAATTACAACACATAGTAAAATCCATATTGACGTGAGCTTTTTTAATTTCAAACGTAAAACCCTCAATTATTTTTTTTTATTCTAAACTCGTGCTAGAAAAAAAAAAGTTAAGTCATTTTTTAAATCAACGTAAAAAATACTTACACATAAAGCCATCTCTGATTAACATTTGCTGTTATAATGTTAAAGTCTTAATTTGAATGCAAAACATCACCAATGGTGTGCAGTAATAGGTCGGCATAAATTTATAATCATTCGTGTGTCCGAATGGAATGCTGAATCTTGAATACTTGTGATATTCATCACACGACATTTTACTTTGTACACAATCAAATGTCGTTTATCATAAGCGCACATTCTGCACGTACTTGTAAATCTTATCCATCACTCTATTGAGGAACTGAAGCGCCAGTGTTGCTTTTTCAAGCTAATTAGCAGTTGACTGCTAGAAACTGCAAGTTCACGTGGACAATGAGTGCACACAGGATGCTTAATTTGGAACACAGAGTGGAGAAGATATGCAGTTGTTAACACTACCTGTGTATGTAACATAAGTTAGACGGTTGTGAGAAAATTGAGACTGTCATGTGAAGAATTTGAAAGGTGTTGGTGAAAGCGCGGCACTCCAAACCGTGACTGCATATTGTTTGCTGTGACGGACACTCACACACACACACGCCACTCTCACACATACGCACATGCTTGATGTACAATACCTGGGATGAAATATTGTTCTCTAGCTATTGTAGGGAAACAAAGAGATAGTAAAGGTGAAGGAAACAACAAATATTGGATTTCAAGAAAGTGCTCTTTGCTCCTGTGTAGGTGTTTATGCATACAGAAAAAAAAAGCGAGGGGAAAACACCAAGCAGGAAGACACAGTATGAAAGCGAGAGCAAGACGAGAGCTTGTCAGAGGAAGAACACGTGTCATGTCGCGTGCTCGTTCGTACCTGAGCAGCGGAACTTCTTGCTCTTGATTTGTCCAATTCGTTTGTTGGCCAGCCGCCGAGGGCTGGTGCAGCGGGCGCCGCTCGTCTCGATGGGATTGTCCTGCAGGTAGTCCGCCAGCCACTTCATGTGGCAGTCACAGATGAACGGGTTTTGGGCTAAATGGCTGTGGCACGCACACACACACACACACACATAGAGTGTACACATAAGGTATTGGACAGTGCCACTTTTACTCTTTGATTGCAGGTTGCTAATACTTGTTTTGTATTTAATACAGAGTAGTGAATCATTTAGAAAATGATTGTGTATACATACAGAAATAGGTACAGGCTTTTAACTCATTCACTCCTTACCATTTTCAATGAAGCAACCCCCTTCACTCCTCGCTGTTTTACTGGATTTTGACTGATTTTGCAAGGCCTACAGAATATTGTGTTCAATTGCTACAATAACATGGAACCTCCCAAAAGAAAGACGAGTCCCTTCTTTCATCAGGAAAAAAAGTATATTTGTATCTATTTCTGTTTTGCAGCAATTAGCATTATAAGATAAGCTAACTTTCATCAATATTCACATTCCTGGTGAAAACACTGGCAAAAACAGCTTGTTTATGGCCCTGGCTGATCTCTTATACTCTGCTGCCACCTGCTGGCCGTTTTTTGTAATAACAAACATTGCTTTAAGCCACTTTTTCATGTCAGGAGGTGCATCAAAGCCTTCTGTATGCTCTTGCATAAAACAAAACAAAACCCATAAAAAACGTGTAAATACGTTTTTTTGGGATTGAATGATGAAAAACATGTTTACAAGTTTTTGGGTTTGAATGAGTTAAGTGTATTTCCTTCAAATCAAATAGTTGTTCAGTTTCATTGCTCAGAGGAGAGTTTTTGTTTACTTACAGCGTCTGTATGGCCCTCAGTGATGAAAAAGTTCCCTTGGCGATGGTCTGCAGCTTGTTGTCGTATAAAGAGAGAAGGTTGAGATTGTGGAGGTCCTGAAAGGCATCCACACGCAGACACGCTATCTTATTCGCATTCAGTAACCTGAAATGACAGAAAAGGTGCAATGAAAGTTGGTGAATAATGACAATGACGGCATTTCCGGTTAATATTCTCCAACGAATGTTTCCTATGTTAGGTTGGCTGCGATGGTTTTTCATCACAATGACCACTTTGAGCTGATTATCAATTGTAAAGTGTATGCAAATAAAAATGTGCGAATGTGCGTCTACTTACAATAGCTGGAGAGAAAACAGGCCTTCAAACAGTCCTTTGGAGATCTCGGTTATTTTATTGCCATACAGAACGCTATGGAAAACAAACACACATTCAAAAATGATTATTATTCACATTTTTAATAAGAATATTATTTAAATTATATTTGCAATTGATGAAAAGAGACTCAATAAAAAAAAATCAACAAATGCGTATATCAGAGGAATTATCCAATATCCACTCTTCTCAGACATTAAATTAGTATAAAAAACTATCACTTGATATATCTCATAAACGGTTTTCTTCTGTTGCTTATACAGTACTTAATGTCACAAGTATGCGTCGGTGCGTCTAGTCTTTCCACATCCCAAAACAAATCATAACAAGAGATATGATCTTGTCCAGAACACTCTGTTTATTTCTGGGAAATTAACTTACACGCATTCCGCATATCAGACATTTTTGTTTATCATATTTTTGTTCTATACCGTCATACTTTCCATTCACACATTTTTTTTTATTACCAAAAGTTTGCAAAAGCTCAGTTTAACTGAGTGTAATGAAAGTCACCATCCATCTTCATCATTTCTCAAACTTGATAGGAAGACTGGTAGAAAAAAATGCAATCTTACTAGATTAAGTTTATAGTTTAGATTTTTTTTTTTAATGACATCACAGTCGCTTAGAGCGAAGACAGTAACCAATCACGGCTTACCTGTTTTCTGACAATGGCCATGTGACATTTGCCAGCTGAGCCGTGATTGGCCGTTATGTGAGCCCTGAGTAACTGTGATGTCATTTTCAGTCAACAGTAAAAATGGCAAAATGGCCGCCCTCTGAGATGGATAAATGGGTGGAAAATGTTGTTTAACATTAACTCATTTTCTGCCATCACAATATTAATTAGAATAAAGTATTTAGACCAGTGGGGCTGCATAGAACACATTCTTCGGTTGACTTCCCCTTCTACGCCCCTTCATATTACTGTACCTCAACCAAAACCATACAGGAAAGAACACACGGCGAAACAAGGCCTTTGATAGATAATGCTTCGCCTTTCTTTCCATTTCACGGATTTTAAGCTCCGACAGCGCGCCAGCCCCTCCATTCATGTCGACATATTTAAGACATAAAATACATTGAGTGGTGAAACAAAAGCCTCCATAAATCTCCAAGCCGTCACGCCGTGAGGAATGTACTCTGTTATCAGAAAAAAAGAAAAGAAAAACTCTTTACGCTTACTTCGCACACAGGTCAAGAACCCAAACTCCTTGCTCGACAAAATACCTCCGCACACAAATGCAGTTATTGGTCAATCTGCGTGTGTACGGACATGTGTTTCCAATTGTCTTTTATTTCATTGTGCTGAGTGGCAAACCCTGGGAAACCTGAGGCTGGGAAACAGCGCACACAACACACACACACACACACACACACACACAAACAGACACAATCGATGGCTCATTTAAATCGACAAAACACGCAATGTACGCATACTGCAGCCTAATGTAGGAGTCGTACTGTAAGTGATGTGTCAGCACGAAGGTGGGTGTCCCGTTCATTGGCTGGGTGGTGAAAGTGTAATGAGGTGGCAGAAGCCTCCATTCAGCAATTCAGCATTTATGAATTATTGATTGTGGAGAGACGAGATCTTAATAGAACTCCTACACACAATAACCTCGCGTCGCCTCCCTCCCACCCTCTCGTCGGCCCCCAGCGCGCTTCACACGCAAACCTGACTGTCGGGCCAGCGATGAGCTCGTTCTTCTCAAAAAAGAACATCGATTAGCGATCAAATGTCCGCTTCTGTCACATTTACTTGACACGCCGACACAAAGCGCACGAGTCTTCTTGCTAAACTGAAAATGTTTAGAAGTCAATTCCAGGTCACGCGCTCCTCTATAAGACAGGCCTTATAAACATTTGTTCCTGGCTTCAATCAGATTGCTTGTGACTCATCCAAAACTTGCTTCTCTATTTATTAGTGTATGTTTGTCAAATGATTTGCATATTTCATGGAGTTTATGAAAGATGGGCTAACAAAAGTGAGGCTGCTGGATTGGCCAAAAACACATCTCTGGCTTTAGAAAGGACTACGGTGAGTACTTACAGAGAGTTGAGGGATCGCAGACCTTGGAAGGCATCCGGAGCCAACTCTGAAATCTGATTGTTACTCAAATCTCTGTAGAAAGCACAGCAGTGAAAGTAGAATTAAAACACATTGGTTAGTTAGATGGGTTATTGATGGATACGTTTGTCAGATGATGTCCATTTTATGAATGATCAGGTGGTGTGACCAAAATGAAACAACCAATGTGGGACTTTGATTTTGAAATACATTTAAAGACAAGAGTTTGTATCATTCATGGGAACGGCAATCAGGTTTGTATGCAGTAAATTTACTCTAAAAAAAAGACCATATTCAGTCCCACTCTAAACAGATAATCACATGGGACAGACAGAAGGTGGATTCAGGGTGAAAGTTTAAAAGAAAAAAAAGTAAATTATAGTTATAACATAACATGAATCCAACAACTATGACGTTCCAACAATAATGTTAATCCGACCGCTAACTATATGCTGGCTAATTTGCTAGCTCATAGCATAGAGCCATAGTAGCCACTTGTTAATAGACTGTAATTGTGTGTAAAGTTGTTTTTCATCAAAAAGATGAGAGAACATTTTATGTGAAATTGTTTCAGATCTGAAATGTTCAACATTATCTGCTGACTTATAGTGGACTAAAAATCGACTGAACAAAATTGTAATGTGTTTGACTAACTATGATAAAAAACCAGCAAGCGTGATTGGAACTGGACTAAAACTGAGACTACATTTTAAAATGGCGGATACAATTAACACTACTTGGATGAGAGTAAAATACAAAAAACAACAACAACAACAACAACAACAACAAAACCCTCAATGGTTGAGGAACAATCTTACAACCTTCAGCATGGAAGACAGCCACTCTACCACTTGAGCTACGGCAGACTATTATTGTTAATAAACATATTGCTGGTGTGTCCACAAGATCAAAAATGGAGGATTTTATTCTCTTCTGAGTATAAAATTGACTATGTTTGGACTGGGACAGTCTTTTTCAGAGTAAAATTTAGTCTACAAAATGAATGTGTACTGTCTTACAAATATGAAAAAAGTAATTCTGGTATTTGTGGTTATATTTGGACATCATATGGTAAGACTTAAATTTTTTATTTTGTTTCCAACATTTTCATTATAATTTTATTTGTTTGGCTAGCTAGCTTGTTTTTTTTAGATGGTTAACTGTTGTAATTTAAATTGAAAATAAAATATTATGTGGTGTGACCTTTGTAGAAAGCTTTCCATGATAGTTTTACGTCCGAAATTTTATTTTATTTATTTATTTATTTATTCTTATTTTTTTCCTAAAAAAAAATACCGAATTTGTAGATGCACTATATTGTAGACAATAGAAAATAATAAGAAAAAAATGAATATTTTATGCTTTTTAAAAAAAATATATATATTAACTGTGCTGGGTCTGGTGAAATCCTTATTTAAATATGACTATAATACTGGTCAGTGTGATTATGACATGTCCCCTTCTACTTACATTCTTCGCAGTTTCTTATAAGAAGAAAAGGCCCCGGCTGGGATGACCTTGATGGCGTTCTGCTCCAATCGTCTGGAACCAAACACACACAGACCATTGATGGATGGTAATTGAACATTGAAATCGTTTTGCTATTCTTAATTAGGGCGGGTGCTTCGGAAGCCTCTGGCATTGTGCAAACAATTTGTGATAAGTCCCTTTGATGATGGCTGACACAGTATAGGGAGGGCAAATGATAGAGCAGACTTGTCATTTTCAAAATATTTCACATCACTGTGATTAGAGCGACCGTTTGTAAGCCAACCATTGGACTGTGAAATATTTCCCGCCGGTGTTTGTTTTCCATTTGCACTTCTCTACTACACTGGATTGTATATTCCCAGTGCTGTTCTGTTACATCTTCAGTGGAAGAAAAAGTTGGATTTCGATGAAATCTTGGTGCAGTACGGGAGGCCGCGATTGGATTTTGAAGTTGAGCCAGGAAACAAGAGTTCATCCCCCCCCAGAGCGAGGAATCAGCTTATATTTTCATCATTTCTGCACATACATCATCATTATTACATCCAGAGTCATTAATTTTGACCACCCCAACTATTAGTGGTAAAACGATGGCTCCAAAACGCCAGCGGTGTGTTTTAAGACGCCAAATGTGTGCAGTATAGTCAGAGCACTATAATATTAGTGGTTGCCTGTCATAACTGAAGTATGTGTTCTTTTATTTTGTATTGTATTACAACAATAACTCCGTACTCGTACAAGACCTGTTTTAACAGTCTCAAATCACTGGAGACATTTCTGTGACCACATCATGTCGCAAGATGCCAAAGTAGGTTTTGGTGTTTCGCAGCTGTCCTCAAGAGAAGGTTATTTGCCTAATCATATTTTGTCACAAAAGTGACGTCCCTGAAGTCAACCGGGATATAACATCAGTTGAACTGAGTCCCATTCAAGTAGTTTCCGATCCCCAGAGAAGTCACAGACAGGTCGCTTTTTGAGTCCTTAAATCGGACCTAATCTGTGTACATAAATCCCAAAGTTAATTCAGAGCATTAGGGTTTATAAGTTAATACGTCAAGGTAAACGAGGTGACATCTTTTATGGGCGTGAGTGAAATAGGCCAATGCCAATAAAAACCTTATTAGCTATTATTCAGTCACTGAAATTATTTTGCGGTGAAATCTCAGATGGTGAATGCCCCAAAGGCAGAACAATTGAAAGGACAACATCAGGAAAAATATCGAGTCGCATCAAACTGAGTTTGAACTGAAGACAAAGAACAAACACCAGAAGTTACTGTAAAGTGAGCAAAATCATATTCATATTATACATTATAAAGTCATGTCAGGTTACAAGGAGTGTCAGAAAACTTCCAGGACTGGTGTCACAATATATTTATTTTAAAACAACAAACGACAAATGATCAGTGTTCCCCTTCATTATAATTGCCATGGAGTATATAAATGTGACCTCAGCCAATGAACTTTTTTGAACAGTCAGTGATAATGAGACCAACCTTATTATGAAGAGCTATTCATCACCTATAATGAGTCACGCATCTACAACCAAGTTACCAAACACCAAGAAAAAGTTTGATGCCCCCCAAGGCCGAAGAAAGTAAGACAGTCGAAGTCCAAAGTCAAAGTCATTGATCACATTCTTTGTTCTTCGTTCAAGTTTTCGCCTACAAAGAGACTGTGCGGCGCTTTGCTTCGTTCAGTGCATCAGAAGAGGCGAGAGTTATGATAGGACAAAGCGACTGCTCACAGTGAGTACCCTGAGCATCAGACAGTTCCCGCCCGACTTATGATGATTCCTCTTTCCCGTTTTAAAGACCTGAACGTCATCAAGATGGCTGGGACGGCAGAGCTGATCCTGGAACCTCTGGCCTACTTTTCTGGTTGAAACCAGTCAAGACCATCATGTCAGATGAGCAGAAAAAGCAGAAGAGTAGAAACCATTTTGAACAGATTAGACCTTCTTCCACATAAAGCGGAAATGGCTCTTCAGCTGTGCACTCGATCTTTCTGGCATCCAGTTCAACTGCGGATATGCAGTCTCCTGGTTGTTATTATAGTATAGCCAGCATTAAAGATAAAAGAACACTGACACTGGAAATGATTATTTCGTCTTCAATTATTCTTGCGGAACGGTTTGACCTCAACTGTAAACTGCGACCTCACCAGAGACTTATCCCCCATGGGTTTGTAGACTCAGCGGTCCGGTATCTTCAGAAATAATGTTCCATTTAGTTCAT
Source organism: Leptonotus elevatus (assembly GCF_054856555.1). Lineage (NCBI taxonomy): Eukaryota > Metazoa > Chordata > Actinopteri > Syngnathiformes > Syngnathidae > Leptonotus > Leptonotus elevatus. The sequence continues at coordinate 12,651,571 of NC_141246.1, forward strand.
AAAGTCTTGAAGATTTTTTTGCCCCACAGCTCAGTCCAAAAACCGGGAGTCAAATTCTGCCACTTTAAATCTCTCAGATAAAGATATGATCGACCTCGTCCTTCAGATTGAGCTTTTAATTCTTTCTCCCTCATCCCGTCATTACTGTCTTTAATCAGAGCAGAGCTGCATGAGCGGGATTTCTCATTTCACAGCCGTGTGGTTTTATTCCACTGCAGTGAGGGAGACAAGCTGTGAGCGAGAACCGCGTACCGTCGTATAGAGCGGCACGTAGCAAAAGAGCAGAGAATTATCCCCATTGTTGAGTACGTGTTGATGTGTGTGTGTGTGTGTAGTGTGCGCGCACGCATGCGGTGTGAAGTGTGTGTCTTACATCTCAGTAATGGTTTCAGGGAGGTTGGTGGGTATTTCTGCCAGACCCTTCCCTCTGCAGTCCACAATGTTGTTGCTGCAGGTGCACGACTCGGGGCACTGCAACACGCTGCAGGACGAAGAGGACGACTGGTAACCTGAATGGCGACACGCGGTCAAAATCAAAGATTCAGTCGGACGGAATTCAGTGAAGTGAATGGAAAGAGTGAAGCAACAGAATGTGAGAGAACGATGTTTGCATTCTGTGTCACTTGTGTTTGGTTCCAAAATGCGCTTATAGGAGAAAAATGTGTGTGGTTTAAATCTAAGTTAAGCATGAGAAGTCGAATACTCGCCTTCATCCGCATCTTGAAAAAGGACGAGCGGCAGACAGTAAGGAAGAAACAATAAGACAAAGCAAATACTGTATTTTAATGCAGCCAGCAAATATTTTACTACGTTCCCTTTGATTGACTATGCAGAATATATAGATAGGATCAATCAATATGTTATTGCAGTATATTCAACCATCCACTTTGCAGCATTTGTCTTCATTAGGGTTGCGGCTGAGCTCGAGCGTATCCCAGCGGACTTTGTGATATGACAAAATTTGATGGATGGATGAAATAGAATGCCTCTATGGATGTTCTGAACTCCTGTAAATACTTATGCCATAGTGCTGGTTGAATGTCATGCCCTGAATCAATTAAACAACCAAGTTCTTAATATAATATAGGGTCAATTCTGCAGGGTAAATTTTACTTTAAATAGAGTCTATTGGGTACCACTCTAAACAAAATAAAATTTACACTTAGAAGAGAGTAAAAAAATAACAAAATAAAACAAACCCACAACTTCAGGTTGACTCCCTGAGCCATGCAGCTCCAACTGTGTGTTAGTATTACGCTCGTGTCAGTTGGAATCTTCGTTAACTCCAAGACCAAATTGGTCGCCTTTTGGATAAAAGCAAACAGTAGGAGGGACATAGCTCAGGTGGTAGAGTGGCTGTCTCCCACTGAAGGACGTGAGTTCGTTCCTCAACCCTTGCGTAACTTTTTTTTTTTTTAATACATCAGTAAAATTTTGTCAAAATCTCTCCTTGCAAAATGTACATATCATTTCATATAATTTAATAGTTTTTTTTCATGGGATAGGCAAATTCTATCGCACACACTAAAACGACTAAAATTTACTCTGAATATTTTACTTTCTTCCAAGTGTAAATTTCACTCTGTTTAGAGTGACACCGAACAGACTGTGTTTAGAACATGTCTGGTCTAAACATCATAGTTAACCCTGTGTTACGTCTCCACCTTACCTGTGCAGACAAACTCCTTCTTCTGGACTTCTGCAACATTGTGCCCCCGCAAGTGTGGCGGGGCCATGCACTGCGTGTAAAGTCCCAGACGGGGGCGCTGCCGCAGCCACTCCGATAGCCAGGCCACGTGGCAGTCACATTGCAGGTTGTTGGAGTGCAGTCGACTGGGTGGATGAGGGAGGGGGGGGGGGCAGAGAAGTAGCAAGATGGGGTGATGGATGGGAGGAGAGAAACAATAGATTTGAGGATGTGCAGAATGGGGAAAGGCGGGTAGACGATGGAGGAGAGGTGAGATGAAGCAATCAATTGTACAAACAAGCAGGACAAGATGAGAACTCAACCCTGGGGATGATGTTGTGTACTCTGTGGTGTAACTTACAATGTCCTCAGCTTGGGCATGTGGTTGAAACTGGCCACGGACAGTCGGCTGATGTTGTTGTTGTTGAGGGTGCTGAGAAGGGAGGACAATGTCACTGTCATTCCATTTCCTAGTCACCATCATAAAATCCAGCCTTGTTTATTAAATGAGTAGTCAGACTATAGGCCAGGGATTGGCAAATGAAACGCTGGAGGTGGCCACAATTTTTCCTCAGAGCTTCTGTGGGCCACATAGGATCACACAATTCCTAACAAGATCTATGACAAAAATGATATTTCAAAAAAATGTGCTAACATGCAAAATTGCTCTTAATATATTTCATTTTTGATAATACATTTCTCAATGCATGTATAAAGAAACCACCATCCTAATCCAACAAAAAAAGGGTTTGAAGCAAACAACTAAATAACCACATACGGTATTGTATACATATATATATATTTTTTATTTTTTTCAGTGCAAAGGGCTGCGTCAAATAAAAATTACCATTCCAGAATGGAACAACACTGTTGAAAATAAACCAAAATTAAGGGCAAGAACTCATTTTGTACATTTTTTCCCCCAAAAAACTCCCTTAAAATTTTTATATTATTGATTTACTATGTTTGTCCTGCATATTATTCCAAAACCATAAAAAATTATTCGGCCTACTCACATTGCAGTACAGGTAGTAAGCGCAATGAAGACTTGTCTTCCATCTAGTGGTAAATGGTGATATTACAACTTTAAACAGCAGTTGATATTCACAGGTCGCCACCCACGGATCCAAATACCAGCAGATTTTTTGTCCTTTTTTTCTTTTCAATATTTTGTTCATATTTTGAACATTTCCTTCCGCTTTTTTGTGGAAAACATATTAATCTGTGTTTTTTGAATATTTGTGTGTGTGTGTGTAAAATAAATAAATAAATAAATTCATTAATTGTTATTTTTTTAGGGGATGATAAATCAAGGCCTGCTCGTTGCCTTCTTTTTTTTTCTTTTCTTTTCTTTTTCTTTTTCTTGCTAGTTGCCTTCTGACAACACTTGCCTCGCATCCACAATAAAGTATAAGGCGCACATCCATTATAAGAGCTACATCAGAAAGTCTGCCATTCCTGCAAATGCATGATTGTAGGCAGCCATAAAGAATTCATCAGAGCTAATGAAATCCAACATCCAAGTGGAAGAAAGCACAACTTGTGCGACAGTTAATACATTAAATTGATCGATTTCATGATTACATCTTCCATAAGCAAACAAAAAAAAAATCCCGTTGAACACTGAAATTCACCAGATTTAAAAAATATGATTTTTGATGGCTCATGTTGAAGTTCAAGACACTTTAATAAACATACAAAACTAAACTCGTGAGCTGTGATGTTAACGTCAACACTGTGATAAAACAGTATGTTAATTTGAGACACATCTCAATGGCACCTTTGATACTTGAGAATATAAATAATCCGCAACTAGCCACAGCTCACCTAATGTGTCATCATTTTCCAATTTGACATCCTTTCAGATTAAAGACCTCTAAAAGGAGTAAATAATTAAATAATTAATAATTTGATTTTGAACTCTAAATATATTTACAATAAATGTCAACAGGCATATTAATGCATGGATCCCTTTGTAGCTTCTCTTGTGCGCATCTCGACTCGATCAACTGTTACTCACAGTACTTCCAGGTCGCGTAACGCTCTGAAGGCTCCATCTTCGATACAGCTGATGTGGTTGTAGTCCAGCTGGCTGCACACATGCGCACACAAAAGACAAAAGACAAGTTGTGTTTTGTTCAGTGCTAATATGGCTTACAGAGAGCAGGTGAAAGTCAAGCAAAGAGTAAACGCAGCTCCTTTTGTCTCTGGAGTTCTTTGTTCTTTGCAGATGTTAATCCTCCTTTCCTCTCGTATGCGCTCCTTCTTCTTCTATATGACGCTTCATTTGTATGCAATACCTTTTTCCCCACTCCCTCTCTCTCTCACTCTCTTTACGGGCGCACAGACAGACAATTTCCTGCCCATTTATTATAATTGCACAATAATTCAACAAAATTATCTGACGTTGAACGATCCGTGTTTACAAAAAGACCGCTGTGCAAATGACGTTACCTGCAAAAAATCACCAACAATTATCTTTCATCATCACAACTCTGATTGAGGCAAAACAGAGATAGAACAACTGCAGAAATGTCGTACACGCGCACACACCCACACACACACACACACATACACAGGGTTATTAATGATCAGTCAATACAGCAAGCAGGAGGCCCATGACATTTAAGGCAATTAAATATTGATGCACAGACAGACACATTAGTAAACATGGGGCAATACACACACAGACACGCACACACCCACACACACACACACACACAATGTGTCTGGAAACCTTTTGCCAAGTGGCGCCAACTTACAGATTCTTGATTTCCACAGCTCCCCTGAAGGCTTTCCTGGGCACCCCTTGAATCTGGTTCTCGCTGAGATCACTGGACAGAGTGAAAGGGCAGCCAGAGAGATGGAGAGAAGGAGACAAGACAGGGGGCAGAGGGTTATTAAAGCTCGGCCATCTCACAGACACTTGTTTATAGCAGTAACTCTGGCAAATGCAGCAGGAAAGCTGTAGAGCATACAAAGCACTCCTTCCCAACAACACGGGAGCGAGCGCAAGTATGTACATTATCTACATTGGTGCACACTGATAAATGTTACTGGCTTTGAAAATCCACACATCAGGTAAACTCTAGGAAATGTTCAGATAACCTTTAGGGGGCGCTGGTGACCTCTGATTCCATGAAAGCTGTCGGCGCTGCCCTCAGTGTTTTAAGGAAGTTATCGTTTCAGTTCATTCAAGTCACAACGTGATAAAAAGCCCAAATTATTTTTTTCCTGTAAGCACAATCTAATAATGCATATCATACCACTAATCCCATGTATTAGAAACACTTTTCAGCATGATATAACCAACAACCAAGGCACATATTTTACATTGGGAGGGGGGGGGGGGGGGGTCAATAACTAACAACTCGACAAAAATGTCACAAAAAGTGAATACAGTACAAAAGTTAATTGCTATCTAGTGAGGAGCATTTAATTGTTCTGCCTGTCACTATGCATCCGTGGCATAGTTCAGGGATGGGCAACTGGCACCTGCATGCAGCCCGCCACAACACTTTGAGTAGCCACTTGATTAATAAAAAAAAAGAAAGAAAAAAAAGATTTATTATTATTATTATTATTTTTTTTTTTACAAACCCCCAAAAAGTCATCAAAAAATACCAATAAACAGGAGGTAAATGGGGGAAAATATGACAGTGTATTAGGGCCACGTATAAATATATATTTTTTAGATGGTGGGGGCAATATTCTGAGAAAAAAACTCACAAATTTGCCACTTTAAAAAAACTCGTAAATTTGCCACTTTATAAAGGAAAAAAACTCAGAAACTTACGAGAAATACACGTAGCATACTCTGATATTTGTAACCAATACTTTTCGGTCGGGTTTTAAAATAAGAAAATAGTAATTGCTTTAGCAGAGATTAACCATATCATTAAATGTTCGCACTTTGAAGCTGCCAGGGACAAAGACGCCTCGCTTTGAGAAGTTCCACAACCTGAGGATCAAGCATTTAAGTTAATTTGTTAAAATTTATGTTTCCAAAATTATTATTTACACATTCACACCTTTTGGTATTTTTTTTTGTACAAGTATCTAAGTTGATGTGTCGAATCTGCTGCTCTCCATCATTCACTTGCATTTACTTAAAGTATGCTGGCTTCTGATTGGTTAGTGTTAGTCATTTCATCGGGGATCAGGAAGTGTTGTCGCTCGAACTGGCGTGCATGACGAGTAACGTATAAATTAAGAATGAATCCGTCTCCATCCTGCTTTTTCATTTTATAAACAGTTTCCCATTAGCCACCAACAAATCCTCACATTAAACTATAGCTACGCGACGTGTATTTGTAGTTTCTGAGTTTTTTTCTTGCAAATTTGCCACTTTATAATGTTTTTTTTTTCTCTTTGAATATTACGTACGTAAAGGGGGGAAAAATCTGTTAATTTGCAGGTGCCAAACTGCAAATATTCATTAGCTGTAGGTTTGGGTTGCAATATCACCACCTAATATGACACACACGCACACACACAACCAACGTCACTTCAACAAATAAAGTGTTAATCATATCACCGTAGAAACAGCAACGTGCAGATATAAATAAAAGCACGTAAATGAGATTGCGTATCTGAGAATGGATGCAGCTGCTGCGAGATGTAAGGAACACATCACATTGGCATTTCTTCACCATAGGAGAGAAACTGGACGCTCAACGGAAAAAGCCCGGGGAAGCGGCTCCCCGAGTGTTTGAGTCATCAGCCGTCGGGCTAATCCAGGCCACGTTCCAGACGGACTATTTGACCTTTCGCCCAGCACCCCCCCCCCCCCCCCCCCCAGCTCTTGACCCCTGCTGCTGCACCATGACCTCCGGCGTGCTAATCGGCTAACGGCTAATGCCCGGTGACATTCCTTACATTCTTGAGTTTGCGATCTCACAATTAGGCAGTCAGGTTATCGTCCTCCTTGTGCACCTGCTGCTACTACAGCGGCATTACGCATGCACTCATGACGCATGGACAGAAACGTTACGAACATAAAGTAGGATTCTCGAAGTCTCAAGAGGTCATGTGGGTCCACTTCAACTCAAAAGCATGAACTGAAAAGCACCATTAGACTTAGTGGTGATGGTTGTCGGATGAGCCAGCGTGGGTGCAAGGATGCAATGAAAGTCAACTTTTTCAGATTACTCTGGTATATTTAACATGCTACAAGGAAATAAAAGAATGTTCTGACACTGACGATGTTAATGATTTCTTACAATTAATTCATCAATGATTTATCAAGGTAGGAAACAGCTAAAAGTCATTAAGCAACATTTCATTTCGTTACTTTTTTTACAAATGTTTACACTTGCAAATTATCACGTCTGGTGCGTGAATGTGTGCGTGAATGGGTAAATGTAAATGCTTTGGGCACCATATGGTGTAGATAAAAGCGCTATATGAAAAGCAGTCTATTTACCATTTACGTCTAAAATATTCAGAGGAAATCGCAATGTCTCATCATTGATGAGCTATGCTTGGAACGGGCTCCTCCGTGTGGTCCTTGGGGCCAACCATGTTGCTGACCCCTATAACAATAAATGTGTAGGTATTGGGCAGCTGGAACGTATTTGCAGCACTTCAGCGTGCCCACATGTTTATGTTATAGCTTTATTGAATACATTTGTTCCCTCATTTTATTTGAATCATGTAATGCGATTTTTTTTTTACGTTAGAATTATTTATTTATTTGCACCAAAATTGTCATTATGGGTTGTTGTGTATAGAATTTTGTAGAAGGCTGTAAACTAGGAATGTAACGATATCCAAACATCCCGATATGATATTATCACGATATGAAGGTCACGGTACGATAATTATCACGTTATTGTGGGTAGGTTGGTGATACAAAAAAGGTTACAATATTGTAAAAAAAATTAGCTCATACTAAAAAAACACACACACAATATTGACCTTTTGTACATTACAGCAATGAAAAATATTATAAAAATATTATAAATATTATATATATAATTCAAATTCACATGCAACGCTGTCAAAAATATCGCTGTTCACATTGAACTGCAAAAACGATTGAAAATGTTGTATGATGCATGCAAGGCACCCTCTCCTCCTCGCCCCACCCACATGTGCAAGTCTTCGAGTTCTGTTGTGTGATGTGGTTGTATGTGCCGCCGAGTTTTTTTCCAGGTTCAAACTGAGCCCCCCTTTATAGAGGCAGAGCTTGAGCCTTATTCTTTTCCCCTCCTCCTTCCTTATATTTTTCTTTTTCTTCTTCTCCCCATCTAAGGAATTTGGGGCACTGAAGATTGAACCTACAGGCTTTCCATTCTGTCTCCCTCTGTTGGTCATTGTTGTTTTCCTGTTTCTTGGATGGTTTGTGACTGGGGAAATTTGCCTTTTCAGGGATCAATAAATAATATCGGTAATATTGACTTGTAGTAAACAATTGTACTTTCTGACAAATTGGTCCATTCTGTAATTTGGGTGGTCATGATGTGTGACATTTATTCACAAGAACACAGCGACTTCCAACCAAGGTTATTATAGTTTTGGAATTTTCATTTTAGTATAGTTTTTATTTCGTTTTGAGATTTGTTTTTTTTAACTTTTAACTAGTTTTAATTAGTTTTCAGGGTGGTTCTGTTAAAAATGCTTGGTTTTAGTTTAGTTTTCGTTTTTGTTTATGTTAAAAAAATATACACGTTACTTGTGCGCAATATTTAATAAACACCATGTTAAATGGAAAAAAATGACACTTTGCGTCGCATTTCGGCTGAGTTGACAAATTTGTCTCCTCGGAGCAACGTCATCTGAAGGTGCTTTTCTATTGGCTGCTGCTCGGTGACATCACTTCTGTGTGGCACACTTTCATGTATTAAATTCATTACTAAAAAGATTAAAACGAAGGACACTTTCGCTATAATTATAGTTAGTTTTAGTTTGTTTTATAAACATAAAATGTAGTTTTAGTTAGTTTTTGTTTTTTTAAAATAATTTTCGTTTTTATTTCATTTCGTTAACAAACCATTTTTGTAGTTTTTGTTTTTTTCGTTAATTTTCGTTACTAACTAAAATAACCTTGCTTTCAACCCTAATACTAACAATAGGAGGCAATGGAAGAATATGCTAATAAAGTAGAAACATTATCAACCCCTGTGTGTGTAATGACAAGACCAGCCAGGGCTTTTTAATGAGTAGCAGATTATCAGAGAATAATTGCAATAAACACTTTTATTGACTGTCAAGCAGGCACACACATTTTCTTGGCAAATGTCATGCTTTTGTTCTAAATTAATTTCTTTCTTTCCTTTGAACTCGTGTCGATACATACAGCCCAATTCATTTGTCCTGCCTTTGTGCAAGTGATGGGGAGGACCCACAATGTTGGTCATGAGTTGACTTTGAACTAGAGCTGTCAAACGATTAAATTTTTTAATCAGATTAATCACAATTTAGAATTGTAATTAATCACGATTAATCGCTTAATGAAAAAGCCTTTTTAACAAGATTTTTTTTTCCCGCCAAATTTGAAGAGCACCGGTTATGTGTTAATTATTTTGACATTTAATGTTATGAGGACGTCTTCCACAGTTTTTTGATCCACTGCATTCTCTCATCCTCCTCTTTTTCTAATCAATTACTTGCATAATTTAAAATGAGAAAAAAAAATGACCCCAATATTTTGACATGAACAAATATTCTAAATGTCATACGCAAACATTTATTAAATGCTTTACTTTAATGCATGAAATTATGTTTATTGCTCAAACACGACATGTGCTACCTTAAACGTAGCCATCCGCTGTCACGCTAAAGGATCATCTACGGTCAAAATGAACAGCGCGATTAATCTGTGTTAATTCATCATTAATGCGATAATTTGTTGTGATTAATTAACCAGTTAATGCTTTAACTTTGACAGCACTATTTTTGAACACACACGCTTCTCGCTTGCGGACTCACACGCGTATACACAGTGGCCGGCCCGACTCAAACAGAGTGTATCCTGACACTGTTTTTACAGGACCAGAGGGGCTTTAAAAGCAGTCATGCTCTTTTAACCGCTGCTTCTTTAAACCCAAATAAACAGTCTGTTCCCTGCAAGCTACTGTCTGCATCTGCAGTGTGACGGAGACAAGCCTCGCTGTCATTTGCGGTGTGTTGGTATACACTTGCCGTGTTTTCCCGAGCATGTACGCCTCTCACTCTCAATTAGCGTTATGCGGCAAGATGGAGAGGTATGCAAATAGTTGATTGCTTTAGGATGGAGATAAAGTTCCACGTGATGTGATTATGCATTCACAATCTCTCACACTTCATTAGTGTGGTATAATGAAGTGGTGTCCAAACTATGGCCCGGGGGGGGGGGCATTTGTGGCCCACTGTCCATTTTTTGGCGGCCTGTGGCCATATCATTGAAATAACTTTTGACATGCCCATAATGCAATAGAAATAAAGACATTTTAAAAAGACATTTAAAAAAAAAACACAAATTAATTTGCCTTACCACCTTCATCAGAAAGCCTTGACCTATCAGTTTTTCCCAAAATAATGACATTGTACTGTATACACAATGTATAATTGCTTGCTTAATTGGTTTTACTGTGTTGAAAAAAATTCAAAGTGGCACTTGCATTTTTCTATATTGATTGTCAGTATTCTAGGGGAATAAAAACCCACTTTTACCCAGTTAGGAAATTGACTTCTTCGGTTCTTAAGGGTGGATTTTCCTCCACAGTTTGCCTCCAAGGCATCTCAGTCGATTTCATCTTCTTTTAAAGCATTTTTGGGCGAATGTCAAAAGCGCAACTTTCCCTCTCTCGTCCTTTTTACCTCTCCCGCCTCCACATTCTCCTCTCTTTCCCCTCGCTCTTCCTCTCTCTAATTTGGCCTGTTTTGTAGACTTCCCCGAGGTTTAACCCTTAACCTCTGCCCCCCCCCATGTGCCTAAACTGGGAGGTTGCCTTCATTAAAAGAGGCTCCAACTGAGCCCAGAGTGTGTGTGAGTGGCTTTTTTGTTTGATCAAACCGGAGGTATGAAAGCCACACAGGAACTGTATCACGCTGCCAAGCTAGGAACCCCCTCAGAAAGTGGAAGTGCACCCTCCCCACACATCACTCAGACACACACATTAACATACAAGATGCTGCTAAAACGGCCTGCCACACACTTTCTCCATCACTTTTAAACTGAAACATACTCAACGTAACACACCGCTTACGCTAATTTTTAAATAAAGTTTGTTTACATTGATGGCAATGCAAATGGCCTGAGTAGCCCACGTTGTGTGATGACAATAGCTTGGCTTCCCTTTTAGACGTTCATAGTTTTGATTGACATTAAAGTTGCGACCAACGTCGACACAACGCTATCCCGAACTCATGTCCAATCGCTAATTTAGGACGCTAAGAAACCGCTAATTAATGACGCCGTCATTGCATGATACCGCCAACGTAAGTGGCTAGCGGCTAGCTGTTAGCATGACCAGTAATTCACTCTCCATGTTTAAAGGAAGGGAATGTGCCTTCAATTTTACGTCGGGGTCTTTTCATTATTTAAAACAAGCAACAACAAAAGAAGAAGATAAATCGACCTTTGTCTTCATTTATTATAATAAAAAAAAACTTTTGTCCATTAAAAAAGAAAAACTTTCAACTCAAACTCAACTCCTAAATCCTAAATGGCTGTACGAGACATTTTGAATTGATTTTTTATTTAATTTAATGGGAAAAAGCATTTTACAAAATGAATGAAGACACTAAATCCTAAACAGCTATATTAGATATTTTTAATGTTTTTTTAATTTATTTTATTTAATGGGGAAAAGCATTTTATAAAACAAATGAAGACAAAGAACTATTTGTCTTTAAAAAAAAACAAAAAACTATCCGATCCATGACTTTTGTGATACGTTGCACCCCTACTGTTTAGTGATGAGACTCACCTCCCAGGCATACTCAAAAATGACCCCTCTGCGTGTTTGACACGCCATCATGTGCTGTCAAAGTTATCGGTGAATTTGTTGTTCAGCAATTTTTCTCCGTTTACGTTGAGCGCCTTCAGAGATTGACTCATTTGATTCAGTCAAATTTGAATGACTCGTATTATTAAGTGATTAACTCATTTTACACTTTGACAGTTAAACATTTTCAAAAGTGTTATTTAAAGGCATGTCAGGGTGGGTGGGGTTCTATTGTAATTGTGATGCTCAATATTCTGGCTCAGTGGTAGGAAGTACATATCGTCACCTTCTTAAAATGATTGCCTACGTCATTTTTTTGCATTTTTTTTAATGCTTAAATCATCTTCTCATGATGCAAATGGTTTGGTGTTTCCTGAAAAAAACGGAAAAAAATGACTCCGGCGATTATTTTCAGAAGTCGTCGAAAAGCTTTGTTAAAATACTTTAGTAGAATTTTCAGATATCTGTACTTTACTCGAGTATTGGTTTTTATGTTGACTTTTGCTTAGTCAAAATAGGCTCATTATTATAAAAAAAAAAAAGAAGAAGTATTGTTCAAGTCTTGTACTTGAGTTTTGTTGTCATGTTCTTTTCCAGGTTAATACTGTGCCCCCACTTTAAAGGAGCAGAGGTTGAGCTTTGTTATTGTTCCCCTTCCTTATACTTTCTTTCTTCATTTATGAAACTTGGGGCGCAGATAGCGACCCGCCAGGCTTCGGTCTCCCGGCCAATAAAGATGATTCTGATTCTGATAAATAGTGGGAAAGCCGCCTCATGGAGGAACAGGGAGCAATTTACAAACAAGGCAATACGTTGGAAAAGCAAGATATTCCCCATCCATCGCATTATTTAGGATGCCGTTTGAGGTTGTCAGCGGCAAAGATGACTCTCTTAATAAAAGAGGAAAAATATGTTGTGTGGGAGGTTTTTAGTTACAAAATGTGTATTGCATACAATTAACAATAACAATTAATTTTTACAATTCATTTTTGTACTTGAGTCCATTTGTAATGAAAGGAGTCTAATCAAATACTTGTTTTGCAGATTTATACAATTGCAGTTGCCTTTTTTTTTTTTCTTTGTGCATGTTTTTCTCATCTGTGGTGGTGCAAAGCGTGTGTGTGCACGCGTGTGTGTGTGTGTCTCAGAGTCAGGTCTCCCATGTGAAGAGCTTAGTGCTGCTTTTCTAAAGAGTCTTTTGAGAGTGAGAGGGGCTTTTGACGCCGTGTGTGTCTTATAAGAGACCTGGCTATGAAAGAGCGCCACTCAATTCTCACACATGACCCCCCCACCCACACCCCCGCGCTCCCTCTCTCACACTGGACACAACTCACACACGCACGCACACACAGGCTCTCGTGCTGACTGTTATACAGTTTCTGAAACTCTTTTGTCCGCGACCGCAATGTCACGAGATTGTTCCCATGAGGGACAAACCCGGGTTCTCGTGTGTGGCAGGGCGCAGGTCGAAGTTGGCAGAGCAGTATTACTAATCATCTTGTTCAAATCCCTTTGGCAGACCTTAATCCTATTAAGTATAAGAATGTGTGAATGGGCAAAGAGCAGCGCTGCAAAGAGTAAAAAAGAAAAAAGAAAAGTAAAAGGGTAAGATAAAAAATGAGAGATGGGAGAAGTTTGATTAAAGATGCTTAAAACCTTTGTCTGAGGCCAACCAGTTATTATGCAAAACTGCACACACATACACACACTTCTCTTCTAAACTAATATTGACTTGTCAATTGAACGATTGATGTGCCCTCGCACCCCCACCCCAATTTCATTGCCTGCATCTCTGACTCGCCATCATGCATCACATGAATACTTTAAATGCCAGGTGTGACGGTTGCCATGGCTACTGCGCCAAGGCTGGACACCTTGTGGGGTGTCCCCTCTGTCTGGTGACCAGGCTGGCGACCCGCCCTCCCTCCGAAAAATGTGTGTGTGTTTTCTTGCTGCATTGCGACATGGTCTTGTGCCTCTTTAACCCCTTTATCTGGCAACACAGCATTTATGGTGACTGAAGAGGTGTGACAAAAAGACTCTGCACATCTCACTGTGAGGCAGAGGAGCTAATAACTCAGTCATCCATTTCATGGACCACCTTTGAAAAGGGCACAGGCAAGCTCGAGCCTGACTTTTGGTAAGAGGTGCGCACAACCTGGTCTGATTGAGCCTGGTTCATCAATATTAAATAAATAAATACATACAAATGGAGAAAAAGTCTTATATCCAAGTTTTAAAAAAAAGCATGTTTATGTTAAAATTATCATTGAATGCAATATGAGTTTAAACCCATGTGAAACAATGATCGACTTAATTAGGGCTGGGTATGGATTCCAAATTCCTCAAAATGGATTCGATTTTGATTCACAAGAGTTCAGTTTGATTCAATTTCGATTTTTTTATTCAATTCACTTCAATGCGATATTGATTAATTATGGAACATCAATTCTTTTAAATATCAAGGTCATGATAACAACTCTACAAACATTAAATTAATTTTTTTGCGGATGCAGTAATTGGTTAAATTATTAACTTTGTTAATGAAAGTAACGTGTATAATTACTTAAGTGTTGCACAAACATTGACATCAGCAAGGATGAGATGAAAATATGTTCACAATTTTAATTCAATAATTGTAGACATAAAATAAAAAGATTCTGAATTGACTTTCAGTGCAATAAGTCAGGGCTTTCATAAATTTAAGAAAATACTTTTAAATACAGGTGAAAAGTAAATTTAAAGATAACAGTAAGATAAAAAGAAATTGGCCTGTAAAATTATATTTTATTATGAATTTATGGGAAAAAGAGATGCTGTATTAATAAATCGATTCATGGTTTTATGAATCGATATCAAGCTCCAAAAGAAAAAAAGAAAGAAAGAAAAACATAAGGAAGGGGCAGGGAAAAAAAAAACAAAGCTCAAGATTTGCCCCTTTAAAAGGGGGCACAGTATGAACCTGGAAAAACCTCAATATATAAAGCCACATGATAAAAGACATTACAACAAAAATTATTTTATTATGTCGGAATGCCAGCTGAACAATTCCGTAGTGTAAACGTTGCAGACGTTATTAAGTAAACTTTGAACTGTTTTTAGAGTGTATGTTGAGCTACTTCACATACATGCAGGCATGGGGATTGGTTCCTTGCTTAAAGGTACCTCAGCAGTGATAATGAATGAGATTAGCATTCCTGCAACAGCTAGTCATAATTTTCATACATTTCCATCAGGATTTAAACCTGTATGGAAGCTTATTGCTGGGGGGGAGCTACTCGTTCAGAGCAGTTACGCTATCCTCTGGTTAGCATGTGTGCCTCACATTTCTGGGGTCAGGTTCTGAAAATTGAAATGTGAAAATCCAGGTACAAAAAAACACACAAAATCTCTTTTTGAGTAAGTTGCTGTTTTATGGTAAGCCTTGAGCCTCCAAATCTATCTGTGTAGCTCGGCAATTTTGTCGGTGGTGAAAAAAACAGCCCAACGCGGGTAGTCTGAGGGTCATTACATCTCGTTTCAAGCCAGAGACACATTAGTCAGCCGTCTGAGAGCATGACATCATCTCAAATGTTTACATATATAATTATAGATGAGAGAAATACATCTGTCGTTTATACACACGAGAAATGGATGACGTGCAGTAATTATATATTCGGCATCCTAACGTCTAATGATGATATTTAGGCTTGAGCTCTCCCCTTCATGCTCGTCACTTTGCAGGCACCTGCAGAATCAGCATCGCACCTGAACGTGTCTTGTCATCACTTTTAGAGACGGTGACCAGTCCAGGGCGTAGCGCAACTTTCTCACATAGTCAGCTGGGATCGGCTCAAGGTCTTTGTGACCCTGAAGAGAGAACGGATAGATACATACACTACACTTGATAAAGTGTCTCCTAAAAAAAAAAAAAAAGGAACTGGGAGTTGGTTGCGCTCTCTGCCTTAAATAAGAAGGGATTTATGAGACTATAAAGATTTCTATGACATTTTTATTGTGTGGGAACTATGGGAACTATGCCCCGTACAAACATTTTAGGAATGGCACTTTTTGTGGAATTCGCCATAAAAATGAAACACTTGCACAGCAGATAACTTGGACTTTTTGGCCCCCAGAAATAGAAAAAGGAGTGGGAATAAACACACTGAGGACACATACACACATTCAATCAGACCTAAGGATGGATATCATAAAATAATCAACTCATCGACTAATCATTAAAAACTAAGGTTTCAAATCACTTTGAATTGTCAAGGTGTACCTAATGAAAAGTCCCATAAGTTGACAAGTCCTTATGTTACAGTCCCTCGCTGCCCTTTTATCCATCCTTCCCTTCCGTCACTCCTTTGTCTCATCCTCAAATCTCCCCACCCGTGCCCCGCCCCCTGCGTAAGCGGGTTTAATCCATCAGCCAGACAGCATTCATCGTATTCCGATAACGGCGTTCACTCATTGCTCCGCCGCTGTCTCCGTCTTTACGAGTCAATAGCGCTAAATCCAACACCTACACGTCGACTATGACAGCATGCAAGTGTGTACGTGCGTGTGAGAATCTAAAGAACCAGCTCAGCACTAAAAGCAAATGTACTGCGGCCGCGGCCTGCTGCAGCGTCCAAAACACACATACGGCGTAGACGCAGAGCGATGCACCACAGCTAAAAGAGCCACGGCTGTTTGTCCTGCCAGACCACTTGGTGGCCACATGACATCATATCCTTTTCCTGTTTGCCTTTTACATGGGCTATACTAAATGGAATCGATAAATAGTTTATGACAGCACACAGACACACGGCTCACCATATGTGCGTTGGTCTAAGTGTGTTTTTCGGCCGCATCTTTGAGCCGATCCGTCGCAAACTCCGTGACCCAATAAATTGGAGGCCGCCTCCTCCCGACATCAATCTCATCTTTCGCGGAAGAGAAAATGTATTGTCGCGCTACCAAGAAATACTTTTCTGTCTATTTCTCCTCCCGTGCGATTAGTTTCATCTATCAATCACAAATGCGCCATCCCGCCCGTCACTCACGCCTGTCATCCATCAGCCATTCCTTCATTCTACTTCAAATGTCATCCAGCTTCCAGCTCGACCAAAAGAATGAAGATGAAAGTTGAAGCGGCAGAAATGTGAAGACGGTGAGACTGAATATGGTTGGCAAGGTTCATTTTTTTCTTTTTTAAATTTTGTATGTGGGTGAGTATGTGCATGTGTGCGTGCGTGTGAGTGTGTACTCATTAGTTCACCTAAAACCTATTACAAATCCCATACCGTTCACCTAAACCGAATACTTCAGAATCCACCTAGAGTCGTGAGGTTGTCAGGAGACCCGAGGAAGGATCAAAGAAAAGAAAGGAAAGTGAAATCCAGCACCGACCAGACATCAGCTACTACCCACCGGGCTACCAACCAGAGTCTTTCACCAACCCCAGAAACATCTAAAATCGAACAAATAAGGGAGACCCCTCAAGAGACCAAAGGAGAGACTGAGGAAAGGAAGGAAGGACAGACGAAGCAGAGTGAGATCCACAGACATCAGCCTCCACCGATTTGGTTGGCCAGGTTCTGATGCTAAATTTATACATTCATTCTGTAACGCTCAATCATTTTCATAAACCTTACGGTCTATAATTCTTTTGGCTGTGATCCGCAAACAAATTTCCACACTGAAAATAGTTAAAAAAAACGATTTCAATCACTTAACAAACACGAAATAAGATCTCTTACTTCCCTTGAGTGTTCATTGTGTGATTGACAGCTGAGCTCTGGAAGAGAGCCTTTGTGGTTCAAGAGAATTTGTCAGGAATGAACGGCAAAGTAGCATATTAGTGGCATAACCGCACTGTGTGCACGTGCGTCTCGGTGCGTGTGTGTGTGTGTGGGTGTACTTGTACATACTACATTGTGAGGACCAAAATATGTCTTTAACCAACAGATTGAGGACATTTTTGTGAAGTAAAGACATTTTGGCCGGTCCTCACAACTCAAGACCTCTTTTTGAGGGTCAAGACTTGGTTTTAGAGTTTAGGTTTGAATTGGGTTGAGGTTAGGGTAAGGAATAGGGGTAGGCAATCATTTTTGATGGTTGGGGTTAGGGAAGGGGCTAGGAAATGCATTATGTCAATGGATGTCCTCACAATTATATTAGTACAAGTATGTGTGTGTGTGTGTGAGAGAGAGAGAGAGAGACCTGTCATGCTTTAAACAAAAAACAAAAAAACTAAAAACTGGGACTAATCACACAACGCGCGCACACAAGTACGTCATGAGCCATCGTGATGCAAACCGTCTATTTGCAGCACTTGGAGTTCACATTTTCCAACCAGAGAAGCTTTAATTTAGTTCTAATTTGTCCTGGGTAAAATTTAAAAATAAAACATGCAGAAAAATTACACAAGAGACACAGACGGACGGGTTTGTATCAACTCTGCAGTAATGTACCCTCAAAAGGAAAATTTTTGGACTTGATGGTAACTATAAAAAAAAAAAGTGACTTGAAAAAGTGGAAAGTATCGTCCTTATTTATGACTATAACTGAGTAGTTGCTTTGTTTCATTGTACTCTTCTACATTGATTTTGATGTATAGTTGCACTTTTTATGAGGACCGTCTGCACTGAACAGTGATTTTTTTTATACAAATATCAAACGAAAACTAAAACCATTCATTGAGACAATGACGATAACTAAAATTTCGTCAATGACTGAAACATAAACGAAAACAACAGTGACGAAAATTCACAAAATCCAATCGGAAGAAGGAATGAAACGCGGGTGGGAGAAAAGAAACACTCAGAAACTGTTCACTGCACTTCATTTAATCTTCAAACATGTTTACATTCATTGTGCAGCTGTAAGATTAATGTCAGGTATTTATGCACTTTTTTATTTTATTTTAGGTGAATATTCAGTTTTAAGATAGCATATTATTGTCAGTTCAACATATTTCATTGAAATAAATTTTAATAAAAACATCGCTGTGTTAAATGTGTTAAACTACAGTTACAAATGTGTGTTATCATTTTCTGCATAAAAGTTTATGTATGCTGAAGGAAAACATCGACTATTGACAATTTCGTCGACTAAAGTTTTGATAAAACTAAAACACAATCAGATGATTAAATAATAATTTTTTTGTCAAAACACTATAACAAAAATTAAATTAACATTTCTTGTCAAAATGGTACTGCCCCGGTTCGATGGACAAAAACCTGCTTCAGTTGGTGTTCAGTCCGTATATTTTTTTTATGAGGCTTTGCGTTATAAAGCATTTGCCGAAAAAGTTTCGCCGAAAAAGGTGGGCATCCGTCAACATGTCGACGGTGAGACAGAAGTGGCCACCTCTTGGTAAATTTCAATATTTTTTCCCTGTCGATTCAAGGCTAAATAGCCAAATATATATATATATATATATATATATATATATATATATATATATATATATATATATATATATATATATATATATATATATATATATATACTTAAAAAAAAAGACTTACTCCATACTTTTGGCCGATCTAAAGTATTGAAAATGGTTTGTTATCTTTGATGATGCAATGTAAATGATTGATCAAACATGTTGTTTTTGGGGTCTATTGAAAAGTGACCATTTTGAAGGAACAGTACAAGGTTTTGGCCCAATGCCCCCCCCCCTCTCTCTCTGTCTCTCTGTCTTTCTCTCTCTCTCTCTCTTTCTCTCTCTCTGTCTCTCTCTCTTTTTCTGTCTCTGTCTGTCTCTCTCTCAGTCTCTGTCTCTCTCTCTCTCTCATTCTCTCTCTCGGTCTCTCTCTCTCTCTGTCCCTCTCTCTGTCTCTCTCTCTCTCTGTCCCTCTCTGTCTCTCTCTCTCTCCTTTTTTCAATTTTTTTTTGTATTTTCAGTAATATAATTGAGGAGTGGGTTTTTATCCTTCAACCCTGTTTATTCAAAGCATGTGTTCGCATCAGTCTGGCTGCAATGACGGCTCTGATAAACTTTTCCGACTTTTCCTAATGTATTATCGTCCATGTTTTAGGTGTTCTGTTCAGTTCGCAGGCCGTGTCTGTGCATGCAAATGTCCACGAGCGTGGAAAAAATGTGCTGGGTGGAGACACATTTGAAGACATAATGAGAGGTGGTCATTGAGGTTTCAGCACAGGAGCAGAAGAAGGTCACGGTGGGATGATGCGTCACGTGTGCCCCAAGAGAAGCGTTCCTGCTTTCGTCCCTGGAGGCCGCTCACTTGCACTCGGCGTGAGAATGAGCCACTCGTCAATCGTCCACTCGGGGGTGTTTAGCGAAATGAGCGAGCCCATCAGTCAGCCGCTAGGCTATTTGAGGGTGATTAGCCCATGAGGGTTTACAGGCAGTGGGTCGACACCTGCGTGATGCCCTTGGACCAGGCGAGGAGGGAGGAGGGGGCGGGGCCAGAGAGGCAGACAAAAACACGGAGAAGTAATGGAAGCGCTATTCAGAAAAAAAGGAACCAACTGTCAGAAAGCATCTCGTTTGTGCTCCCTTTCATCACTACTCCACCTCTTTGTCTTTCTCTCGCTCCAAATCTATTCAAGATGTCTCCACAGACCCCCAAGCCACCGCCTTGCCTCTGTTTGCCAGCTCCTGGCAATCACAGACTAGCTGAAATATTCCTCTTCAAATAGTTTCTCTCCGTCAATGTTGTCTTTCTTTCTTTCAGCACCGCGGAGGCTCGGGTCGCACACACTTGTCACCCCGGCCCAGCTGTCCCGCACCATCTGTCCACAGGCCCGCACCGCAGCCCTGGCACTTGAAGGCGGCACTTACTGGCAGAGGCCGACGCCTGAGAACAATTTGTGTTTATTGGGCTGTGTCAAAACAAATACAATATGTGGAGATTACGGGAGGGAGACAAAGAGCGAGAGGCTAGGAGACCACCGGGAAAAAAAAAAGCTGAGGGGGGAATTTGCAAAGTCTAGGCATAAGTTGGACTACATGTACATAATCATGGTCGCTTGTTGGGGCTTTTTGTATGTTTGCACTACATTTGAGCATAACACATATTGTGATGAAGTGAGCAAAAATACGGTGTGTGTGTGTGTGGGGGGGGGGGTGTGCGTGGGGGTGCGTGCGTGCGTGTGTATGAGCCTGTGTGTGTGTGTCCAAATGTGTTTGCGTCTGTGTCGCATTCCTGTGAGCAGCAGGTTGGAAAGATGTGCCGTGAAGGCAAACAGTCTCCTGGATACTAGCCAGACGACATACAGACACACATACACAAAGACACACACACTTTTGCACTTTACATTTAACAATTCTGTTTGGCACGTTTGATTGTTTTCCCCAAATTTTTTACATCTAGCTTGTTGCTATAGTGCTACAACATAAATACAATTGGCATATTGGAATCCCCCCCCCCTAAATATTTAAGCTAGCTTGTTGCTAATCCCGCAACAACATTACGTAGACACCCCACCCCACCCCACCCTTCAATTTTTAAAGCTAACAAATTTTTAGGGTAGCTTGTTGCTACTGCCACAACATCAGGCACAACAGGACAAGTGGCATGTTTTAAATATTCCCCCCCTAAATTTTTTAAAGATAGCTTGTGGCTAGTAGTAGTGCCGCAACAACATTAGACACACCAGTACAATTGGCATGCTTGAATTCCCCTCTTCAATGTTCTCAGATAGCTTGTCACTAGTCGCTGTTTGTTTCTGATGTTTATAATGTTTAGCTCCATAAGCAGGGTAAATATTTACAATCCTCAGAAAATACTATTTTTGGGTGATTTCTTTGTTTGTATGCTGCTGTAAGCCAAGTTCAGCGTCTTTTTGTTACTTACTGGACATTTACCTCAAATGTGGAAAGCCCAGCCAATTATTCAGCCTGAAATCAATCATGTCATTCCTCTCATCAGCTTACTGGCTCATCACATTTCGGAAACTGCAACCCCGCCAATCTTCAATAAATGCTCAAGTCTTAAATCTTTTCCCCCTGCTGGTCCCCGCATTTATGATTTACTATTCCTTCTAGTTATCGCCTAATTACCAATTCAATCAAATATTTTTGCTGATGTCAACATCAGTTCGTCCTTAGGACTGAGGCAGGCACACGATGTCTGGGGCAAATGTATTCTTCTTCTTCTTATCATTATTATTATTAGTGTTTTTTAGCATTAAGTTAGGTAGAATGTTTATTGATATTGTGGCCATATATGACAATTATTATTTTTTTTTACAAAATGCCTTTCTGCCATGACCCATAAATCATGTGGTCGAGGCTCATTTAGCATCGCGCAACTCATTTCCACAGGACAAGCGGAGACATTTGACGTGGGCGGCTGCAGAGCTAAGTGATGCCGCTCTCCCGTTGACCAACCATGACATTCGACAAGCTATTTGGTTTGAAACGCGAGCCACCTGGCGACGGGCTCTTCCAAATATAGCTAATACGCTCTTGGTCCGAGCTTGGCGAGTGCCTTTTGACGGGCTGAATTCCAGCAACGGGGGTATAGGGGGCGCTAGTTAAGCTTACAGGCTACTTTTTGAGGGCTGTTAGCTAAATTAGATTAGCAGTGTCCATGTGAGTGGTTAATGCATTGAACAGCTGTGAAGCACATACACAAGCACCCGACCCACCAACGCACATGCACACAAATACACACATTTAAAGCGATTAACATGATACCTCATCTGAGGCCTGATCCCTCTGAGAATGACGGACACGGGGCCTGTTTTTACATATTCAAGTGTGCACAAGTATGTGTGAGTCCACTGTATTATTTATTCACTGTGTGTATGTGTGTGTAATGGATAAAATGGACTGATGTAATGAAGCTGTAATAAGGCTGAAGCTTAATCCTGCTGAAGATAGACAATGACCTCTCACACACACACACACTCGGTTACACTTGCTCCCTTAGTTCTCCCCGTTTTTCAAAAGTGTTTGCTTTTGTTCCTCCAGTCTTTCTCTTGATCTTACCACAGATATTTCCTCAATATTTCCTTCCTGTTCAGATTTGACCAGTCGCACATGTCCCTCGGTTCTCCACTTCCTGCTTTTTTTTCCATTTCCTTGCTCCAATTCTAATGACTTGAGTTTCTTTGTCTCCATGTCCTTTCCCGTCGCCTGTGCCCCATATCAGACCCTTCAGACTCAGACTTCTTCCTGCATTCTTCTCCACTTCCTTCTAAATGCAACTTTATTGACTTTTAGCCTCCTTGTTCCGTCCTTCCTTTCCTTTTCCACAATATCTCTTTTGGCACTTTTTTTCCCTCACTCCCTTCCTCAGTAGCCTGTTGAATACGAAAGAGGTTGCGCATGCTTCCTTTAAGTCTATATTGTTGTTACGTTAGGTGAGGAAGTTATTTCCTGACACATCGGCTCGCTCTTAAATAAGTTGCAAAACAAGTTGCAGTGTTGCAAAAGATCTTTTGATTAAGCCTTGACTAACTTTAAAAGTATACTCATTCCTAATTTCTTGCTAAATTGATATTCTGGGATGTTCAACTTTAGAGGTTGCATTGCAGTTAACTTACTTTGTAAAAAAAATACAAGAATAAATAAATAAAATAAAAAATTAAAAATACAGTAAATTATAGTATAGGCTAATAGAGCCAAACAGCAAGATGGAGTAATGGGCAACATGAACATGCCACAACCCCTGTTGGTTCTTTATTAAAAAAGTATCCCTCGTCACTCCATTCTCACAAATTACTCACTCCATAAAGACATAACTGCAGCAATTTTCCCCAACGTTATTACTAAATCCAAGCAACAACTATTGTGTCACTTTTAATTCTACACTGAGACACTGACTAGACATTTTGCATGTAAGCGAGACAGGAAGTTCGCCCATGTGGACAACTGCATATGCAATTCTAGTCCGTTCTGAATACATTACATCATAACCGCTCAAGTCAACATATCCATACAGTGTGCTTCAGTCTGCAGCATTAACAGTGGAAGACTAACTTTCCTTTTCTTGGCGGATACAGCATGCAGGGTGTCGGGTGATAGTTCGAAATGTTAACATGAAGTCTACACACATGTCACCCTCCTTAAATACAAATTTTCTGACTGTGGTTTTGGTCATCTGTTATTTCCCTGTCCATAAGAATCATGTTAAAAGTGAAGAAAACCACAAAATTGCGCAAATGTTTCTTAAAGGAGAAAATTGTCAATTTGTGTCAATTTCCATGTTACCGGTTGCTTGGTAACTTTGCTTTATTTTCATGTCGCGTCGTCAACGTCCCCACAAAACAACCTCACGAGTCCTATTTGAAAGTGACATACATATTTCCAGGAGAAGAAAAAAAAAACTGCTGCAGAGCGCACGCAGGAAGTGATACGTTTAATGTTTCCAGCAGCAGGAATGGCGGTTTGCTTGGAGTACGCACTCTAACCGCCGTGGCTGACAACAGACAAAATTGTGTGAGCTGCCAGTTTGCCAACTCACAACGTGGTAAAAACATGTCTGAGCATCTTGGGAGGAGATCGGACTGACTGCGTATGTGCTATTGGAGGCCCAGTCTGCACTTAAGGGAGTGCAATGCAAAGACGCCTCCACACGAGCTTGATTGACAGACGGTAAGAGGAAGTGCAGCGCTAAAAGTAGCATTCAGATGACCATTTGTAGTCAATCTGTACCCAAGTGCTTTTGTGAACTGCATTGGTGGAGAAGCTTGTGTTGGTTCTTTGTACCCGCAGGGGTCTTCGGAGGCCACGCTGGAGGTGCCCGACTAAGAAGGGAACATTCCGAATAGCGGCATGCAGCACTTGAGGCCAGAGCGTAAATGAGATGGAGGCGGGTGGTTGCGGGTGGTTGCGGGGGTCCTGCTGAGCAATTGTCACTTCTCACACAGGTTAACAAGATGTGACACCAGCATCCAACTTCTTGTCATCCCTTTGCTGTCACACATGCTCACCTACATGACCCACCTAAGACTTTCATCTACCCAACTTCCTCAAATGGCGGCCTCCACCCAAAAAGATGGCGGATACAACCCACTTCACTCAAACAGGTGACCCTTGCCAGGCATGATTTTCCTTCTGACGCCAGCCATTTTTCCATCTTAAAGTTAAAAAAGGGTAAAGTACCACTGATTGTCACACCCACCAAAGTGGGGCGAAATTCTTTCTCCGCATTTCGTGGTAGTGAATGAGTTAAAAAAAATGGTGCATCAGAAGAGCACAACTGAACATGATGAGGATGGCAAGAAAAATAAGAGGCAACCAGGAGAGAATGGATCTTTTCTGCTCATTTTTGCAAAAATGTTTTTCCCATTGAATGATCTTATTGCTAACTTGGAGCTAACCACAAGAAGGAGTCATGCCATATCACTACAATAAAACTCCTTTCAACTCCTTGCACCTGGGTCATGACAATCGTCTGTTGCTGGCCTCCCATAGTACAGACTGTCCCAAGTTTTCAACACAATGGCACTCGGGACGAGTTAAATAAACGGGAATGGCGTTGATGAGGTTGCTGGCTTCCCCAAAATTGTCGGAAGAATATGTTTCTTTTGCACAACTTTGTTTGCCTTTTCATAAACTTAAACTAAGCTCTCCGAAAATGTTCCAAGGTGAAAACCATCAACATAAGGCACAGAAATCCCTCTTTTATATATGGTGGTCTCAACCACTTTTACCGCTGTTGCCAACACAGTCTACAATCTGTTAGAGTGAGTGAACGTGCAATATAGCACCCGCTAGTATCTCAGTTAAAGAACACAATCTCAGTAAATCACACACAACAGTGCACAAGTGAATACCCAAGAGTTAACTGATGATTTTATTTGTACTCGGTTGGGTATTTAGTGGTCACTAATGGTGTAGCGGTACATTTGCTTAACTTCGGTTGGTTTACTTCCAACTGGCGACCAAGGTTATTTTAGTCATGAAAACATTAAAAAACAAAAGAAAAAATTAAGGGGAAGAAATAAACATAATTATCCTTTTTTTATTTTTTTATTTTTTTATTTTAGAAACAGCAATATTTTCAGACTGTACAACACAAGACAAAACACCCTACCCCCAATAGCTGCCTGCAGTTGTGTAAACAAGTTTTACAATAATTGTTTTGGTCAAGATCCCTTTTTATATTTACAGCTCATGATAACAAGAGCAGAGTCAAAATGATGTACGCTGGGTCGCTCACCTCCAGTAATGACTTTATTCCCCTTACATGCTCCTTTTTATTGAAATAGGCCGCCCTCGCTTTGATGGAGCTCATCTCTGCTCACGTCTTTTAAGGTCTTGCCTCACTCTGCCGTGTGCAACCATTGATAAATCAAGCTTATCATTTCAAAAGGTTTTCTCTTGGAGCCTCCACACAGGAGACGGCATAAAGAGGCTAGCCCTGGGGCGCGCACACACACACACACGCACGCGCGCGCACAAAATTGGGCACGTGCACACAAGCGTAGCCACACATGTAAACAAACTCGACAGATTGTTGAGCAAAGTGGTTTGGGGGGGGGGGGGGGGCGCACATGCCCTCTTCTTACTCAGGTAAATATACACATAGTGAGGGGCACCTCTCTGTAATTGCACCAATGCAAACACACACGCACACAAACACAACAAGGAAGAGGGAAACCCCAAAGACTGTTTGTTTGCGGCATAGAAGAAACATTTTTTTAAACCTTCATCTCCCCTTATCCAGACTCTTATTTTATTCGCGCTCTCCTTCTCATTGAGTCTGTCTGACGTCTCAACTTTCTGTCTGTCTGCCATGCCTGATTGCCATATTGTCAACAGCCCCTTGTTGCTCTTTCTTTAAAAGCTCTTCGCTGCCCTCGGGGCTCAACAAGCAGCCTTCAAGACTCTCCGAGGCCCGCGTGCACAAACGCACGCATTAAAAAACAGACAGTACACACACTGTACAATTGCAGCGCAAAGTGAGCAAAGAGCCAGAGGACATGACAAGAAGAAGAAGCATCATAAAAAAAGCTTTTTGGATGTCTCTTTGTACATGTTTTTGTGTCTCACGCAGACACACATATTTAGTTACAGTAACCCAAAAATGATGCGCACTCTGGCCAAATTTGGAGTTATTTTAGTACATTTCTTTTACTCTGAAAAAGACTGTATTCGGTCCCAGGCTGAACAGAGTCAACTTTACACTCAGAAGACAGTAAAATAATATATATAATAAAAAAAATAAAAATAAAAAAATCACTCAAGGGTTCAGGAACAATCTCACTACTTTCAGAATGAGAGATAAGCTCTCTATCACTTGAGCTATGCCACGCCTACTGTTGTTTTATTATTGCTGGTGTGTCCAAAAGGAGACAGGGATATACTGATAAGCAATAGGACCGGCATGACACAGCATGTTGATTGGCCATCTCCCAACCTGAAGGTTCTGTGATCGCTACTCAAAACTTGAGAGTGTGTGTGTGTGTTTTAAATATTCTTTCAAGTTTAAAGTTTACTCTAGTTTAGACTGGAGCAGAATAAATTCTTTTTAGAGTAAAATTTACTCACGAAATTTGTCGTGTTGGCATCTTTTGTCTGGAAATGACACAAGAAAGAGCAAAAGGCTGAAAGAAGCTATGTTGAGAGATATATGTTTTATCACGTGAGGTGCAAAAATGTTGACCCAAAAGCAGATTGGACACAAAAGTTGAGAAACAGAGAATGCTTTAAAAGACAAAAATACAAAGTAAAAACAGAGAGCGGTGCTGGATTTAGATGGCTTTGAAGAAAGAACTTGACAAAGAAACCTCGACGCACTGACAAATGTGTTTCGAGCATTCTCCCGCTAGTACCATGCTCGGTTCTATATGACAAAATAAAGGCCCATAAGACAAAATAAGGGTGACAAATTTGGGACCTACATAGCAACTGACAACATCACAAGGACCCAACACAAAAAAACAGTCACAGAACGTGTGTCGTCGTGGAATATGCATAATATTTGAAGTTTTTTTTCTTTAACAAAAAAAAATATAATTGAATATCAAATACAACTACAGTATTTTATTATTTACAACTGTATATAGACACACACAAGGGCATCCATGGATACAAATCAGTCGTGGGTATATTAACTTCCTTGATCAGACTAATAAAGTCCATATGTTACATTAATAATGATAATAGGAAGTCGTTAAGTAACCTTCCTTCCAAGCCCTAACGGACAAAGAATTTTCCAGCACTGCAGCATTGAGTGTATGCATGAGAGGCTTAATTTGCTCGTGCGTGGGTGTGTGAACCACTAAACAGCAAACTGTATCACACCTTAATCACGGGAAATACCCACGGCACATTTCAACGACTCATGCGTCCGTGTTTGTGTGTTTCTGCTGGTGTATGTGCATGCATAAGCGTGGCGGGGCGTTGGGCGCTGCTCTATTGATGAGAGAATGAAGTCATTTTTCAATGTGGGGTTAAGCGCTGCATTAGTGCCGCCTCATTTGGCTCCTGTGGGCCACCATAGCCCTCCCGTCTGGTTTCCATGGCACGGAGAGGGAACACAGAAGGGAATGTCCCTGCTTACCAGACTGCAAGTTCATCCATCAGCTTTCTCTCTCTCTCTCTCTCTCTCTCTCTCTCTCTCTCTCTCTCTCTCTCTCTCTCTCTCTCTCTCACTCTCTCATCTCTCTCTCTCTCTCTCTCTCTCTCTCTCTCTCTCTCTCTCTCTCTCATCTCTCTCTCTCTCTCTCTCTCTCTCTCTCTCTCTCTCTCTCTCTCTCTCTCTCTCTCTCTCTCTTCTCTCCTCTCTCTCCCTCTCTCTCTCTCTCTCCCTCCTCTCTGTTTGTTTCCCTCCCTCTTTTCTTCCCTCTCTCTTCTCTCTGCCCCTCTCCTCTGCCTCTCCTTCTCTCTCTCTCCTCTCTCTCTCTCTCCCTCTCTCCCTCCCTCTCTCCCTCCTCCTCTCACTCTCTCTCTCCCCCCTCTCCTCTCCCTCTGTCTCTCTGCCTCCCTCTCTCTCTCTCTCTCTCCTCTCTCTCCTCTCTCTCTCTCTCTCCCTCTCCCCCGTCTCTCTCCTCTCCCTCCCCGTACATACACATACCAACATATTCAAGAGTAGGCAATACGAGGTTCTTCCCACACAGTTTGCACAAATCAAGCGCAGTGGTATTAAGAGCTCAAAGTTATTATTCTACACTCCATGTACATCTGGTGAACTCTTGCAAACATAGAAGTTATACGCATAGAGGTGTGATAATAAAATCTATATAAAGTTACCGCAGAGTTGAATTCCTCACTCGTGGCCCAATGTGTGCTTGAATGTTTATGTAAGGTGCGGGATTGGTTCTGCATTGAAGAAGAATGAAAATACTGTGCAGTAATGGGATTGTTGGAAGATTGCCACCTCTCTCCACGGAGCAAAAATGGAACAAAAACATGGTCGCAGGATGTCAAGCATATGCCAAAGCAACAGTTGGCGCTATAACTCCAAATCACAAGGACATTTCAAGAAAGTTATTTCCATAAAAGGCACACAAATAACAATGGAGAATCAAGGAAAAGGGACTCGTTTGCACTGAGAGTGGATCGTGAACTCGCGTTCAGATCATTGAGAATGTAGGAAGACTACTTCTTTATACAAATGAATGTTTTTTGGTAGATTTTACTTATTTATTTACGTTGCAATATGGTTAAAATGTTAATAGCCGTTTTTATGGTGGAAATATTTTGACTCTGGAACAGAATATTTCTATTTCTGACATTTCCTCGTATTTCAAAATATGCGAAAATCTGACGTTAACCACCTGAAGCAACATGCAATCAAACTTCAATGTTCCACTGCGTACATTTCTAAAAATGACTTACGAGGGGCCCGGCTTACGCTTCTTCTTCTTTTGTCTTGAGTTGCGGTCAAACATTTGAGTGAAACAACAAGCAGCAGTTTGTTTTCTTCAGATGACGTTTTTCGTCTTTAAAACTTAACATAAAACAAAGAGAATTACATGTTGCGTATTTGACTAAACCAAGTCTGCCAGCATAATGCTAACAGTGCAAGACACTAGTGACGGGCTAACAAAACTAGCACTAATTTGCTGTATTTATAAACCTTTAAACTTACACTTCAACACAGGTGGACGCAATATAGTAAATGCAGATAAATCATACAACACAACTCAAAGGTATTTATTCTTTATCCTCTGCAAAAATGTGCGTACTTCTGTCTTTTAAATCTACATGTAGTATGGCTGTATTTTTTTTTTTAATACTTTTCCTGGTGGCCGAAACATCCAGATTGAGCAGCACAATATTCATTGAATTATCACGATGCACAAACTATTTAATTCTGCAAATTCCATTTAATTATGCTTTTACTGTGCGTCTTTATAAAGCACAGTACTGCAAAGTGCTCTTTTTCCTATTAATTCAAATGTTGTTGGTGTTTTGATGACTTAACATGCGAGCGTTTTGAGTTCCGAGTCTGCGGAAGAGAAGTACACTGGCGCGTAACGGCACCACTGTAATCCTGTGTGTGCGCGCGAGCGCGTAGCGCGCGTATGCTCTGACCTTGCAGCCGTGTCATGATAACTGCATTCCTTTTTGTCTCTACAATAGGGAGGCAGTGCGGTGATGCTGAGAGATGGATGAAGCCGGCTTATTCATTGACACGTTTCCAGAGTCCTTCTCTCTCTTTGTTCCCCACATCCTCATTTTCTCCATTTACTGTAAACATCTCCATATATCACTGTCATATCAGCTCATTCATCTCACTTGCACCTCCTGCGTCCCTGCAGTGCCTCATTCACAACTACACACAATTTCACACCAGGTACAGTGAAAGAGCTGCTTAAAAAAGTTTTTTTTTTTTTTTTAATCTTTGCGGTTGTACTTCAACATCATTAATTTTCAAATACATTTGCATTTAATTTTTTCTTGCATTCAGATTCGGTTGAAAAGTCACTCAGAAATTCTGACAGACCGCCACAAACTATTGATCGATTGTCTCCAAGTCAACAAAAACATATTTGTGAGGGCTCGCAGGGACCAAAAATCTTCAGGGATGTTTGTGTCTTGTCATCAGTTTAAGCAACTCTGAAATGTTGAACCAATTCCCACGTTCAACATGCGGCATCGCCAATAGCAACCGCGTTGCATCCGTTCAAAGCGCATGCATAACTTTATTAACTCGCATGCAGTGTGTGGCATTTCTCTGCAAGCGGCGGGTCACCCGTCACCCCACGTAATATAACTTTATTAGCTGGCCAATTGGTTCAACTTGGCCGACCACATCACAAGCTCATTAAGTGGCTGACCTTCAAAACAAGACAACTTTGTTAAAGGCTATACAATGCCAGACAAGAGGACGGCAGTTGTCCATTAGTCTCAGCTGCTCAAGAAAAGATGATGGCGTAAGTGACACTGAATAAAAAAAGAAAAAAATTCACCTGTGAGAAAAAGGTCATCTTATGAAAATAAAGTTATAACTTCAACTCCAGAATGTCTATATTTCTATGCAAACCTGTTTTTGCACTCTCTCTCTGTCTCTCCCTCCCTCTCCTTCCCCTGTTTTCTGAAGATGAGCTGTGATTGGTTGTTACCTGACACCTGAGCAACTGTGATGTCATCTTCAGTCGACAGCAAGTGGCAAAATGGCTGCCCCCTGAGATGGATAAAAACGGCTGGATTTTGCTTCATAACTCATATTCCACAAATGTAATATTAATCAGAATGTCATGTTTAGACTAGTGAGGTCACATATAACATATTATTGTCAAGAAATGTTTAGGGTTGACTTCCTCTTTAAACTGTTTATCGTTGTGAATATATGTGTTTAGATATTTATAAACGTGATATTATGGCTTTATTCTATATAAAAAAAAAAATACTGCACATTTTTGTCTTGTATCATTACCACTTCTCCAGCTATATTTGCACCCTTGCTACATATCAGATTTTTAAAGCAATCCTTTAATGGATTTTTAAATTATACAGGCTAGTCCAAATTTTGAGTTGTGGGCGTGAGAGTGAGAACAGGCATTAAAGAATCATTCATAAGAATGTGTTATTGTGTAAGATTAAAACATTTGTAAAAAAAATAAGTACGCTACTGTTAAAAAAAAAAACCATGCAAAATTGCACCCAAAAAATTCACAAAACAGCAAGGCTGTAAAAGGTGAACCACGTTACAACGAGGAGAACACTGTATATAAAATGAGGCTTTGGGATCGTTAAAATGCAGTGGGCATGTCCGATGAATGCGGTGAAACAACTGCCAAATGTCGAGTCTGTCTACTATGACCTAAAAAAATGGATGCTAATTCCTCTAGCATTTTTCTTATGCCTGCACATAACCTCATGTTTGAGACGCAAAATATTTCACTTTCCTTTCTTTTCTTTGATCCTTCCTCGGGTCTCCTGACAACCTCACGACTCTAGCTGGATTCTGAAGTATTCGGTTTAGGTGATTTTTATGGGATTTTTAATAGGTTTTAGGTGAATTATTGAGTAATCACTCACACACACGCACATACTCACACACAGACAAAAAAATTACAAATTAAAAAAAAAAAAGAGAGCAATGATGATGACATGTCAAATTACCGAATTAACAATATTGAGCTCTCTCAAAAAAAAGACTCAAAAGTAAATCCCCCGAAAGCCTCTAGTGGCTTTAATTACATCCCTCCGGCTTTTGCATGACGTGACAATGAGGCGCTCTAAAGCAGCCATGCCGGCCCGACGGCGAGGTTCACTCAATGTTGTTGTCAAGTCAAACATTACAACAACAACAAAATCCTCACTTCCTCATGCCTGGCTGACAATGAGGCGCTCTAAAAAAAAAAAAAGTTTTTTATATGGACTGTGTGGTACAAGTTGGTCTGGGATGCATCCTCCGTGATAAATGAGGGTTCACCGTCATCTGGCCTTTGAAACAATATACATCCAAATTGCTTGCTATCTTTGCCATAATCGCAAACCGACAGCTGGATTCCTTGACATGGTAGCATGTGTCGTTTGCTTTCTGAATGCTTTCCAGCGGAACACATCCATAATTAATGGACATTGCAGCCGTCTCCACAAAATTAAATTGCCACTCTTTCTAATACCTTTAATCTGTCAACATCCCTTTTGCAATGCGACAACCAACAAACCCAATCATTGCTTCACAAAAAAAAAAACAGAACCACTTGCCCTAATGACTTGATTGGACTGGAGAGAGTCGCACCGCTATGCTTTTTCTTCTACATCTCTCTGGGGTTTTCATAGCAATGTTACTAATTGACCAATCAGGTTGCACTAACAAGGCTGTCGGAGCGCGTTAGCGTCAACTGCCAATCACGGCCCGCTGAGTCGTCTCCCAGGGCAACAGTTAGCCAATGACCTGCAAGAAGTCTGACTCGCGATGGCAAATCAAACGCCACAAGCTGGTACAACAAGTCAAAAAATACGCACGCCGACACGAGCGCAGTCACGGAGGCTTGTTGTTGCGCAGGGGGAGCTCAAAAGCCACGCTACTCGCCAACAAAGACTCGACTGGCCATTAGCGGCCCAAAGCTTCGGGGCAGGAGCGCAAACGTGTACTCTCGCTTATATTTAAACACACACCCAGTTTTGTGCATCCTTTAAGATCATCGCTGCCGCCGGCGCGCAAAAAACATCCCGGCAGCCTTTTCATGCTGCCGTATTGTGCACTTCTTTCATCTCTTTGTCCCGCCCGCCATTACACTGCGCTGCTCTCTAACCTCATTTCCACAGCTGCGACACTCCAGACAACTTTTTGACCTCAGCCACAATCGTCAATTACAGTCATGACGTACTTTGATCTGGAACACTAATGGAAGGCATTCGTAGTATTGATTGATAATGTTATATCCATTGCGTATATCTATTAGGGAATTTTAATCATGGCAACACCACACATTGATTTTTCTTTTAATCACCTGTTCAGCATGTATTTGTCCACATCTGTTTGGCTTGCGTTTCTAATTAAGTCAGAATTTTGTCACATCGGGAGCTTTACATGACATGCACATGTGATTGTATGCAAATTATCGACCGGGCCGATTATCGGGGCCAATATTTTGCATTTTGACGACTATCGGAATAATAGATCATTTAAAATTGTGCCAACTTAAGGAAACTGTTTATTTCCAATTTCCAGTTAACTTTGTAAGAGATGCTGCTGACCATCATGGGAACTTTCGGCGCCTCGTGTTTGTTTGAAAGTAAAATTAAGACAAGTAAAAATTTAACATTTTCTGTTTGAAATGATGGAAAACTCTATATACTACAGAAAACAATAGGAAACTATCTTTTTAATTTTTTTTTTTTTTTAAGAAGTGCTAAAGAACCTGGGAGGTCACTTTTATTTTTAAATAAATTAAATAAAATAAATATTTTTTGTAGATCTTTTTTTAATTCCAATATTTTGCAAATCTTAAAAGTTGTCCAACAAACATATGCTTAAAAAAAATCAACAAAGTTAATAGCTGGAGTGTGTATTTTTCAAATTTTGACGCCAATATTTTCTTTTACTGAAAATGAATATCGGCTCCAAACATCGGTTATCGGCCTCCTCGACTACTCATAATCGGTATAAGCACTTTTTAAAATAGCTTTGGCACTCTCTTATGCATTTAACTTATTAAAAATTGCGTTTTAAATCCAAAATCACAAACCCCAAAATGAGAATTTCAAGTATAAAATGGATAGAAAATACTGTCTATTTTTCTAGTGTTTGAGTGTGTGCTAGTGCCTTTAAGAGGCGATGCCTGGCGGGGTGTCCCCCAATGTGGTCAACTCCATGTGTGCGTTTGGAGCGTGAGCTGTGGCTGACAGCAGCCCCTGCGTGAGTGTCTTCTTTGTGTAAATGTGATTTATTGTTCCCCGGTGTTCAATCAATTGGTTAACCGTCACATAAAAGGAGTAGCGTAAATACAACTCATGACTTTGAAATGACAGCCACTATTGATATACATCACATTGTATGAAAGAAGTAAGGCAATATCTGAAGGGACCAAAGTAAAGCTCTTCTGTTTGTTGCAGTCAGCGGACCCTATGTTAATAACACACACACACTCGCCAAATGTTCTCCCATTCGGCCCGCTCGTGCCACGACGGCGCGCTAATCAAAGACTGACACACTAACAAACACACATGTGCACGGGCAGCTTTTAGCTATGTTAATTTCCACTGTGCATATGAATGATCATCTGAGTGCAAACAAGCACATGCAGCCGCCATCTGCTCCAATATGCAAGTGTGTGCGCTTTATATGCGTGTGTCTGCTTAGATGTCATTTTTGTTGTCCGGGGTAGAAACGGCCGCTTCTTTGTTTGCAGTATTTACGATGTCGTATTTACACGGAGCAAGAGGAGGAGGACGGAAGCGACGCGTACAAAGCGATTAGATGCCCGTGTAATGCAGACACGGAGAGCTAATCCTAATTTTATTTTTCCAGCGGGGAAGTGGATTAGTGGAGGATTAGGAAAGTATCATGACAAGATTATGACATAGGAGGCTCTGCTGCGCTAAGACCATTAGCCCCTTTAATATCTTCCCTGCGCCTGTGTGTGCCTTTCTGTCGCGCTTTTTAAAAAAAAGAAATGCAGGTTGGGGCATCGTTTATGACACGATTGGTTAGTTGGGATGCTCCTCACAAAAACAGTTTGTGCGTGTGTGTGTGTGTGTGCGCAATTGAGTGAATGGAAGCATGTCTGCATCGATAAGTTCGACAGGAAGAAAACGTGTGGAGCCTGCTGTCGGGCCTCCTCAGGGAGAGAACAGAGCGCATGTGTGCGTGTGTGTGTGTGCATCGTGTGGGTGCACACTAGATTAGAGGGGTTCAGATGTATTTCTGATGCTTCATGCCACATATGGGTCACTGCTGCCAGCCCCAAGGGTTCGAGGGGGTTGGTTAGAAATTGGGGTTTCAGGAAGGGGGATGATATATTAGCGTAAACAAGAATTGCTGAACTTTCCAATGATGAGCTGTTAACTTGCACTATGGAGAGTCGCTCATGAGTGAATTACAATTATGTGGAGCAAACGAGTAGGGGCGTGCCCCAAAAATCGATTCTCATAAGAATCGCGATTCTCATTTAGTACGATTCAGAATCGATTTTATTTAAATGATTTTATACTGTCTTCCCTTTGTTTGTGTGTGCCTTTATTGGGAGCGCTGTTCATGTTGTACCCGATTTGGCCACTTAGGGGCAGTGTGGTTCCACGCGGTCTGATACACTGTTAAGTTGTAGCCACATTAGAGAGTAGAAGGAAAAAGTCACAATCAAGTTGTTTTTTTTGCAGCGTGGAGCCGTTCTTTCAGCATTAGCGAGTGGGACTGGAGTAGATCATTACGATTCCTTGAACATCTATAAATTGAAGAAAAAATCCTTGTCAATCAAATCATTTTGAATCAAAAAAATTCTTAATCAAAAATCGATTCTGAATCGAATCGCGCGCCCAAAAATTGGAATCGAATCGTGAGACATTCAAAGATTCCCACCCCTACAAACGAGGCCCCCCGAAATCAGACAGTTCAGAACGTTAGTCCTGGTATGCATGTGTGCACGTGTGTGTGTGTGTGCGTGTGGGGGTGCGTGTGTGTGTGTGTGTGTGTGTGTGTGTAGAGCGACGCAGGCAAAGCGGCGAGCTGTTAAGTTTATGGGCAATGTGAGACGGGAGCTGCAAGAGGCCTGACAGGGTGTTGTTATTTTTGGTGCAGGCTTCTAAGGTAACTGAAGTCCAGACGGACACGCAGACAAACTGAAACGGACGGACTTGCATGAGCGGAAACTTAAAGCCCCAGACCAGTTTTAGTTTGCGCAGGGACTAATTGCGGGCTCCCAATAGTAATGCTAGTGCTAACAAAACATGATATGCTTCCTGCCTGGTCCACCAATTTTACAGGGCACGGAAGGAGGTGATCCGAGGTTGTCACAGCAATGACAAAGATGATATCTAGCGTGAGAAAAGGCAGTGTACTATTCACAAGATTTTAGTTTAAGGCCAACATAATGTTGCTTCAGCAAACATTAATCATGCGCTAGCTTAGCATGCCTCACAACATCTCGAATCAGGGGTCTTTGTGTTTGGATGGATCACATTCATGGACCTACAAGCTAACTGATAGTTGTAGTCTGTTGGCTTTGAAGTACTGCCACCATGGGTGAAAATACAATTGTGCCCCATATTTGAAAAATAAGAATCATTTCTCAACTATCGCGCTATGCTACTTGTGACATCATTATTACTCGTTACATCATTCTCACAGGTGTGACTAGGTAGATAGTTACGACTTATTTTTCATGCGCTACCTTAGATGGTAAAGTCACCCCTGCTAACATGGTCGCTAGTATTTTTGGGGTCATGAACTCTAGCATTGCAACTGTTGCTGTGATAGCTCATGTTGATGATTGGAAATCCTGTGGATAGCCAGCCTAATTTTAGCTGATACTGAAATAGAATTATTCAAATGAGTACAAATTTATCAAAAAAGGAATTGTTAGCTTTTTACTTATAACCGTATTATCAATATCTGCAAAAAATGACAAGGTAAAGAATGATTGTTTAGCTATAGTTTGAGATATTTACTGACTTCTTTCTTGATTATGTTTTACCAAATGCAATTTTTGAGCACTTTGCGGTGTTTATTTCATGAAACTTTTAATCTGCCACAGCGGTACTGTCATGTTTCGGTTCTGTATGGTTTGTCCCCGTGTCCTTCCCTTGTCTCGTCACTCCTCCAGTGATGACGTGATGGTCGCAGCTCGATGACGACGCATTGTCGCAGATTCTGCCGTGACTTGCTTCTTTATTCCCACGCTCAACAAGCGGTGTTGTACTTGAATCGCCCGCCATTGTCACTTCTCCTGTGTTCGTCTTTTTCATGTTGTTTCGATACATGCAAAGCCATGTTTGTTCTGTGGATTGCAATAAAGTTTTTGTTTTTGTTTTAAAGTGTCCGTCTGATTCTTCTTCTACGCTTCCTGTTAACTCCCTGTGGCTGCGCAACAGCGCCACTCCAGACTTGGCATATACATTACAGCCGTTAAACGTCCTCATCGTCTTCTTTTGGACACGCGCAAGTCTTGAAATGCTTTTTGTGCGGACGAGATTTGTTTGAAGAACGAAGCCAGCTTTGCTTCCGTCTGAACGGGGCCTTAGACTGCTGTTTTTTGTTCAGTTCTTGTTGGTCCAATGTTGGTTGTGTTGTCTGTGGATGTCAAGCCACGTAGATAACCCGACGTCTTGCCGTGTTGGAATTTGAACCTTGCTGTTTTTGTTTCTCCCTGCCAGTTCTCTGTTTGCCGTCCCATATTTGTTAAAGTACAGTACCTTTTTTGGAACTTCACCGCTGCCTTCTCACTCTGCTTCCCTGCACTTGGGTACTCACCCACACCTCCACGTGACGGGTACAAGTTTGACCTACTGCCTCGTATCCCGGAATCTACTTGCTACTTCCGACTCATTTTGCTATGGAAGATTTCAATTATACTTTTTGAGCACTGGGCTTACACTTCTTCCAAAAGAAAATCCGATTTGTCTAAAACAGCTCTATCCCTGGTCCTCATGGTAGTGCAGTCACAGGCAAACCCTGCACGGGGGTGTAATTTGCATGATACCTTCAAGGAGGCTGTTAAAAAAAGAATGATGTGTTCGATAATTCTTGATTTTTGTGGGATTTCGAAAATTGTGTAAAAGTTGCAGTCAGTGCATGACAGATTACGATTTAAACATTTTAAAAATGTTGATGTTCAGAACATCATCATTCGCCTGGCTTCGTCATTAACTCATTCACTCGCAGCCATTTTCACTGAAGCAACCCCTTTTGCTCCTGGCTGTTTTACTGGATTTTGACAGATTTTGCAAGGCCCACAGAAAATTCTGTCTCTTCTTTCATCAGGGAAAAAAAACATATTTCTATCTGTTTCCATTTTGCAGCGATTAACATTATAATATAGCTTATATAGCTATAATTTTCATCAATATTCACAAATCTGTTAAAAACTGGGAGAAACTGCTTGTTTCAACATGACCCTGGTTTATTTCTTATACGTTGCTGCCACCTGCTGACCGTTTTTTGTAATAACTACCATTGCTTCATGCATTCTCTTCAGTTCAGAGGGTTGCATCAAAGCCTTCTGTATGCTCTAGCGTAAAAAACAACATAAAACATATAAATACGTCTTTGGGAGCATGTTAATATTTAAAATAGAACATATTTATTAGTTTTTTGGGAGCAAATGAGTTAAGATTCAAAACTGAAAAATGTAGTGATATTGCACTAACTTCCAAATTATTGGGGTCCTCATTGGGCCACATCCAAACCCCCATTTACTTTTGTGAAAATCATTTTTTTGTTGTATTTGTTTTTTGCTAAAATCCTCCCCACAAACAAACCAACGATGAAGAAAAGCTAATTAACGTTATGGTTTCGTGACGGATGGCGATGGCATGAAAGTGTTCGTGATGTTCATCAAAACCGAATACGGGGTGGGGCGGGGTGGGGGGGGGTGGGGATTTAAACAATCACACGAGCATTGATCTCTCAAAGGAACAAACACAGAGGGAGATGGATTAGCGTTCTCTTCCCTCAATCAATACTCGTCTCAAGCAAAAGATAGGATGAAGGTGAAGGAAGAAGAATGGAGTACAGAGCGACGACATAAAGCCTTCTCAC
This sequence comes from Leptonotus elevatus, assembly GCF_054856555.1. Taxonomy (NCBI): domain Eukaryota; kingdom Metazoa; phylum Chordata; class Actinopteri; order Syngnathiformes; family Syngnathidae; genus Leptonotus; species Leptonotus elevatus. The sequence continues at coordinate 12,690,738 of NC_141246.1, forward strand.
TGAGAAATGGAGAGCGGCAAACAACATGAAGCGAAGGATGAAGGATGGCGGAGCCGTGTGATGACAAATGTCGTTAACCAATTAGACAGCGTGTTACAGGAGAGTGCTCCCAGCAGCCACTAAAAGCCTCAGTGTCACTGACCCCAGGAAGAGAATTTAATAACAAACAATCTCTCCTTTCTCTTTTTTCTCTGCCATCCTTCTTTTCTGACAGCCACTTTGGCCATCTTTTGTCCTGGCTGAAGTGTGTGACTCTTATTTTATGTTGTGCTCGGGCAAAACCTGCCCGGCTGGGCCGCCAGGTTGAGGGCCTCGTATCCTTTTGGCGTGATGGTGGCTTGGTGTCCACGTGACCAGATTAGTAATTAGCTTTGGAGAATGTCTCTTTACAAGGTAACAGCAATCTGTTTTGGTGATGATTTGGAAGGAAGCTCAACCAAAGTTGACATGCCAGATGGTTGGTTTCATGAATCCATTTGAGAAAGAGCCAAAAGTTGGAAAAGGTTGCTTAAAACTCGGAAGGTTGGCAAAATAGGTCTGTCTTGTTATATCCGTTTTCAATCAATCAAACTTTTTTTTTATATAGCACCTGTCATACATTAAAATGCAACTCAAGGTGCTAAACAAATAAAACAACCATAATACAATAAAAAAAAATTAAAAAAAACATGGCGAGGTACAGAGGAACCATGTGAGGAAAGGCACCCAGGAAAGGAGCTTCAAACTAATAGACAACAAAATAAAAACAAGCTAAAAGAAAACAGAATAAAAGGCAAAAACAAAGCTAAAAGACAACACGATAAAAGGAACTGGGAACTAAAAAAAAAGAAAAGATAAAAGGGGTTAAAAATATCAATAGTCTCTGCGGACCTGATGACATTCAGCAAACTAGGGGCAAATCACAACAACATTACTGTTGTGTTTGTGTTTTGGGTTGGTTCATTTTTGTCATTGCGATGTTGTTGATTGCTATGCAGTTGCTGTGGCCCTGTATTTGTCACTCTTATTTTGTCATATAGGCATTTATTCTTTCATAAAGAATTGAGCACGGTGATAGGCGTTGATACTGAGTGATACTTTAGTCAGTATGTCAAGGTTTCTTTGCCGAGGTTTTTCCATCAAATCTTCATCCAGCCCTGCTCTCTGTTGGTTACTTTGTATTTTTGGATATAAAGACCCTTTTTTTTTTTTTTTCAGTACCTTGATATTAATCATATTTACGAATGGCTTCAGGACGGCCCTTTTTATGTTTCAGTATGATTGTGCCGCAAAGCAGGGGCCATAGACGTGCTTGGAGCAGCTTAATAGGGACAAATTGACCAGTGGGGCAAAATAATCCCACATACACGATTCAAAATGGAGAGATCAATTTCCACCCCCACTTTTTTTTTTTTGTTGCTTTCTTTGGCAGGCTGCCAATATCCATATTGTATATTAGAGCAAAATCCACAACACAATCTGGAAAAGCTCTTCTTTTTTTTTCTCCTTTCTTTTTTTTTGTACTTTTATTGGACCGGTATCCCATAACCTGCATCCCTCACAAGCTGATGATGTGTGACTCGTCACTCCCAAAACTGCCTCATTTGGGAAATATGGATTTATGGTATTATTTTTGCAAATAGGCCTAACAAGGTAAGGCTACAGTTGAGATTCGCTCAACTAAAAACGATTCAAAACAAAGGCTGCAAAAAAAGAGAGCCTCTAATGTGGATGAGATATTTATGAGCATGTTTGAATCTAATTTTAAAGTGTATTATGTTCTACTAAAAGGTGTCCCAGTGCTGATCACACGTGTAGTTACAACACAAGAACAGCTGAGCTTTAGATGGCTCCACAACCCCCCTTCCCCCACCCCCATGAGAGCGCGAGTGTGGGCCAGTAGGGTGAATAAAACTAACCACCTGCTACTGTTAGCCCTCACACACGTACATACGTCTCGCTAACATCTGCCTCACCGCTCCCTTGTGTTTTGCCAACAGCGGAAACTTTCAGCCTAATAGTCACAGCTCAAAGCTGCCCCACAGTTTCCAAGCTTTTAATGGCAGCTCGCCTTACTTCCGTAATACATATCAATCAGCATAAACATGCATGTGCGCACATGCGCGCGCGCGCACACACACGTGCACACAGCGGGATTTCTATCATTGAGCTGTGAATAACAGAGCTGACAGCCTTTTCTGCCAGTGACTATTGAGCTGTTAGCGCCGAGAAAAGCGAAAGCAGAGGGATGTGAGCTGGAGGAATTTAGTCAAGCGGTGGAATCAAAAAAGGTCCAAAGCCCCCCCCCCCCCCCCCCCCCCCCCCCCCCCCAGGTCGTACATTACGGATTTTGATACGAATTTCAAGGGGAAGGAAATACAAGGTCAGACAAATGTATGATGTTATATTATGACCTTGGTGACCCTCATGAGCAATTCTGTTTGGGTTTTGTGACATTTTTGTGAATATTCACCAGACGTCACATCACTGGAGAAGTGGGTATACCCGAAATTTGACTTTTTTTCTCGCTTCTACATAAACGCCCTGTTTTAGAAACGGTGACATGAATAATATGTTATCTACTTTAAAATTCAACTACATCATATAAGTTAGTTAGGGTTATATTACTTTATATTTATATATATCACTATTGTATACAGTACACTTGGTTAACTTGGTTAACGTGACTTGTATTAGACCTAAAAATAAGATAAGGGGGAAGGGGGGCTTCATAGACACTGAAGATAATCTCAGGTCCTGGCATTTATTACAGTTTCATTCATCTTACATTGCAGTCTTTGCAAACTGGGTTAATTATACAATTACTGAAACAATTACGGGGATTCCCTACATCCAACAAGATGCGTGTCAAAATACACAAGCCCAGTTCAGCCTGCCCATGCGCAGATTTACACCATACCTCGTTTTTCATTGTTGTTGTTTTTTAAATCAAAACAGTGGTTATGTTATTTTTATACTTATGTGGCAATTATGTACACAAAATATTGTGTAAGTGTATCAGCACCCAACAACTAACTGTTCATTTAATTTGTTCACATTTTTCATGTTTCATTAAATGTACTGTACTTCTTGACTGGGAGCAACACAATCCATGCATTCATCTGCTTTCTTTTAGGCTTATCCTCACAAGGGTCGCTGGCGAGCTGGAGCCTCTCCCAGCTGACTTTGGGGAAAGAGACGGGTCCCACCCCGAGTTGGTCACCAGCCAATTGCAAAAATCACATTCCTTTGTAGTAAAACCGTTCGCACTTACACTCACATCTACGGGCACTTTTCAGTCTTCAGTTAACCTAACATGTTTTTTGGAATGTGGGAGGAAGCGTGAGTAACCGGAGAAAACCCACAAGAGAGCGGGGATAACATGCAAACTCCACACAGGAAGGCCGGAGTTGACTTTCCAACCCGAACCTAAGAACCTCAGCCACTGTCATTCCTCTAAGGAACGCTTCACGTAAAAAAAAAAATGTTTTTAGAAATTTGTCTTAATAATTCATAAAAAGGGTACAAAAAATGTGTCATGAACTTTCACCTCACTATTAATTGATTCAGTCCACTATTATTCCGAATCCGAATTTATGGACAATGTTTTGGAATGCCATTTTTATACTGTACTCTATATCTGGGGATTGCTATGATGATGACTCATTCACTTAATTAATTCAGTGTAATTTAGTTCTTGGTTCATATTTTGGTTCTCAACTGCTGGTTCGGGAACTAAAAGTGGGTCGCGGAGTCATTTTGGATGGGTCACAGGCAGCCAACAAAAAAATCATTTTAAACATCTTATGAGAATATAATATGTTCTCCATGTGTTTTCAAAGGCTATTTTTAAATCTTTGTCTTCAAATAAAATTGGGTAGTGACGTCACAACAGTAGGAAAATGCAGGTCTCAGGGTGACAATGATTAAGAACCCCTGCATCACAACATAGCAACAAAATTCTCGCAGGCTTCCATTGCATTTGGAATTTCTATTTCTAATGCAACTCGTCTCAATATTTTTCTTGTCTTTCATCTTTGCATGCTAATTAAGCTTGACCTGAAACCTCACAGTGCTTAATCGCTACCATGGAAACGGCTGTTCTGGCACCACCCCTGCCCCCACGCTTCAATTACAAGCATCCATTCTGCTTGACTTGCAGCCGTAATCACCATCAGCACATCACCTGCGGAAAGGCGGGGAAGGAATAACTTGCCAGAAGAGCTCAGGAATGTTGTCGTTCAAATGCGAGTAAGCGGACATTGGGAGAGATGGCCAAGGTTCGAGTCGGAAGGAAAGTGGAAGCAGCCAAGCCAGTCTGATGGCCTCCATCTCCTGAATGAGATGATTGTGGGACAGTGATGACTGGGGGAAATGAAGCAGTGCATGATGGGAGCGCTAAGACATTTTAAGATGACCTAAAATATGCTTTTAGAAGAAAGACATAAGCACGCACACACGCACATACACATTCAGTTCAAACGAGCCTTGTCAAGATGACATCACTAAACTTATGAACTTCTCCACACACACACACACACACACACACACACATACTAAGAACTGCCATTACCTGTGCGGGTTTTGTCTGTACATGCAGGTTGTCGGGCCATAATGTAGTTAATAACCTTTTCCTCTCCTCGCTCCTCCCCTTGAGTCAATCAACCCCATCATCATCATCAACCCCCTCAACCTTCATCCACTCCCACCTCCCCTCCCCCATTTTCATAGCATTCTCGTGAGCTTTCACAACACAACAAAAGGAATACAATTCACAAATCACTTCAAACTTGCAATCATGAGAATGATTTTTCTGGCAAGTTAAAGACATTTACTTCAGTTCAATTCAAATGAATGTTTATAAAATTCACAAAAGATCACAAGTTTAAATAAAGTCATGTAAATGCTAATGATATACAGTATATGTAGAGATATTGGTCTGCAGATTGTAGGTTATGAGTGTGATTCTTTGTCGATAAAGTATGTGTCTGCGAGGGGCCGGGGACCGGTCCAGGGTGCATCCCGCCTCTGGCACAAAGTCAGTTGAGATGAGCTGTGGGACAATTTCGAGTCGTCAGTGAATCTAACCATGCACGTTTTTGGAATGTGGGAGGAAACCCGAGTACCTGGAGAAAACCCATGCAAGCTACGGGAGAACATGCCAACTACACACAGGAATGTCGGAGCACCGATTTGAACCCACAGCATTTGAACGGTTTCTAATATGTTTCTACATTTTTACAGAAATTCTGGAGGAAATGCAGAGCAGGGCTAATGAATGTGATATATATATCTATATATATCCATGCATCCATTTTCTTAACCGCTATTCCTCACAAGGGTCGCGGGGGGCGTTGGAGCCTATCCCAGCTGGCTTCGGGCAGTAGGCGGGGTACACCCTGAACTGGTTGCCAGCCAATCGCAGGGCATATATATATATATATATATATATATATATATATATATATATATATATATATATATATATATATATATATATATATATATATATATATATATATATATATATATATATATATATATATATATATATATATATATATATATATATATATATATATATATAAAATTATTATTTTTGTGTGCGTGTGAAAATGCTCTATTTCCATTTTGTTTTTTGTCATTTTAGCATTTATTTTATTTTATTTTTAAATATAAATATTTGCCAATTGCAATATATATATAAAAAAGGTTATTAAATATTGTGCAATAAAGGTTATAAAATATTGTGCAATAAAGTACACTACAATTCAAAACACATTTTGTCTCTTCTTCTGTAAGGACAGACCGCAATACATTTAAAATGAACCCCGAAAGCTCAAGTATGGCAAAATGAAAAGAAACAACATTTTTGCTATAATTAGTTATTTTTTTTAGATAGCTTAAAATAATGCCAGGTGTAGTTTTAGTTAGTTAGTGTAGTTTTTTTTTTTTTTAAGCATTTTCATTTTTTTTTTTTTTTGTTAATGAATGGCTCCCCCCAATTTTAGTTGTAGTTATTTGGGGGGGTTGTTGGTATGTAGAAATAATCAAAGGTGGAAATTTGACACACATTCTGAGAGATCAGGTCATCTTTGAAAACAACCATTATATCGAACTCAAATTTGATCAAATGTGTCTGTCTTGAAACAAGACAAGAATAAAATAAAATAACACTTTTGAAATAGCCTCATTCTTTCCTAATTGTTATCATTTGATCACCACTTCAATCAAATGGGAGATGAAACTTTCATTGCATTTAGAGCAAGCATTGCTGAGAAAGTGTTTGTACGAAGGAGTGAATGTGAACCACATGTGCTTTTTTTGTCAAAAAACAGGCACTTTTCTCACGTGTTTTATGCTTTGCATATTTCAGTGAAGACAGCTTTCAAACACAGATGGATTGGATATGCTGATATAGTTTCACTATTGGGTGGGGGGGGGGGGGAGATCACGCCAACAAAGCCAAGCCATGAACGTTTTTGAACACACCAATGTGGTTTGGATTCATAGAAAGGAACTTTGGGCAGGTGAACAATCACCTAAGGGGAAATTCCAGACTGGGTTCCTCCACAGATCAATATATATTGATTTGACAACATGAACCGTCGCCATCTAAAACAAATGTAACCTCGCAGGTCACTATGACATCTCGGAAAAATAGCATTCTGTTAACTCTTGGACGCGCGCACACACATTGACAGACACATTGACTTGCTAAGGGGCTCTTGCTTATACTGTAATTATGAAACTCGTAAAACAGGCTGACATCATTGCTGTGTCTCTTTTTCGAGCATGCTAAAGTAAAAAGTGAGTATTTATGAACCTGCAGGTGTCTTAATCTCACTGCTGACTTCGGTCATACCGGAAGAGCCCACCCTCCTCCTCGCACTAAACCATCCATCGCCCCCCCCCCCCATCCCCCGTGTTAAAGTCAACAATACACTCACTTATTACACACACGCACATCGAAAGAATAATGGAAGGCGAATGAACTAAACAAAGAAGTGAAGGAAGACCCAAACAGCAAAGTGTAAACACATCATTATTTTCACTTTGTCTGCGCCAAAATGAGATGAGGGAGTCCAAGTTACAATATAAACAACTAATAATTACTAGTGACTAGAAGTATTTCTGCAGCTGAAAAGTAAGAGCGATGGAGGGCAAATGTTACAGCCACTTGTTTGACAGCTTTAATGATGACAAAAAATTGGATTCATCGTTTATTTATCCTCGGCTCGGAGGAACGGATTGTGAGAATTCCTCTAATAAGAGAGTTTGCCAATGAGCTGTCAGGAGTATCTGACCCAGGAACAGGAAAAGACCTGCACATAACACACACACACACACACACCTCCTGTTTCTCTGTCTTCTTCCCTTCTTTCCTCCAGCACCCCCCCCCCCCCCCCTGTGTCTCTACACGCCTGCCAATTGTCCATAATTGAATTTCCCCGAAGGATGAGAATCCGTCTTTGTATTTCCATCGCGCTGAAAGTCATAAAGTTGAAGAAGTCAGTCGTTAAAACAAGGGTGGGAGAATGAGTGGAGTCCAGTGTGGTGTGTGTGCGTGTGTGAAATGTTGGCCAAGTGGATTCAAGGGAATACTTGGATCGGACTTTTCTTTAAAAACTATTGAGTGCTACTAAACAGTTCAGCAAGCACAAGACGTGATGTGAGGATTTTACAGCCTTTGACAGTTCTCATCTTAATGCATGTAGAAATTTTGGACTTTATTCTTATTAATGCATTTGGTATAATTCGTTCCGGAACCACTATTCCGTACAATTCTGTCGCTTTTTTCTCATAAAGTAATTAAATATGTTTGATATGACTTTTTTTCAGACCGATACCAGCACAAGTATTAAATTCTTGAGTAGTCACTGATACCGGCACCACTAGTGCTTTTGATACATATTTTTCCCAGAAAACAATGACAGATCATTTAAAAAAATAAATAAAAAAAGACCTATATATCCCCAATATAACATTTTCCTTAAAATTGCATGAAATTAATTAAAAATGTATATTCTTCTAATTTCTCGTTGCTAGTTCTTGATCAAAAAATGGCCACAAGAAACTCTATGCAGCCCCACTAGTCTAAATACTGGTTAACTCATTCACTCCTAACTATTTTCACTGACGCAACCCCCTTCGCTCCCGGCTGTTTTACTGGATTTTGACTGATTTTGCAAGGCCCACAGAATATTGTATTCTATTGCTCTAAAAACAAGGAGCCTACCAAAAGACAGATTACAGTCTCTTCTTTCATCAGGAAAAAAAGTAAATTTCTATCTGTTTCCGTTTTGCAGCAATAAGCATTTCTTCAACATGGCCCTGATTGATATCTTATACTCTGCTCCCACCTGCTGGCCGTTTTTGTAATAACTACCATTGCTTCAACCGTTCTCTTCAGTTCAGAGGCTGCATCAAAGCCTTGTGTATGCTCTAGCATAAAAAAAGCAACAACATAAAAAACATATAAATACGTCTTTGGGAGCAAATTAGTTAATATTGAGTTGGTGGAATATGAGTTAAGTAGCGAAATCCAGCAGTTTTTATTCAATATCAGAGGACGGCCATTTTGCTGTCGAGTGGAAATGGCATCACGGTTGCTCAAGTCTCAGGTATCAATCAATCACAGCTACTGAAGCTGAACAGGTGAGCTGTGATTGGTCATTGCCTGAGCCCTGAGAACTGTGATGTCATCTTCAGTTGACAGCAAGTGGCAAAATGCTGGATTTTGCTGCATAACTCATATTCCACAAATATCATATTTAAGGTTGAATTCCCCTTATCTTTCTCATAATTCTGTTCTGTGTTCTCATGAAATTGTTATACGTGATTTATTCTCTTAAAATTATCGGAATTATTCGGATGATATTGGCATACATTTATTTATATATTATTCTACTATTTCTCTGACTTGAGTATTATTATGGTATTATTTTATCTGAATTTAAAAAAAAATCACATTTATTATTGTGGACTATATTACTATAGAAACAGATCAACAAACATGGCGGCGCTAGAGGAAGAACACCATGAATGATCAGAGTCTTAACTTGTCTTGCATAGTTTATTGGCTCCCGCGTTGAGCATCTGTTTTATTCGGCATTACCCAATCGTGTTGGCATGTGTAGGTGCGTGCGTGCGTGTTGGAGAGTACTTTTGCGCCAGGCACTTGCAGAAAGGTCAATGTCCTTTAAGAGCGAGCCGTTCAATTAGGGGGGCGTGCTTGGTGGGTTGGGGGCGCACTGTGTGTTACTGTCGAAATGATAGAGAAGAGTAATGGGATAACGTGTCTGAGGTGGAAGCTGTCATTAGATGCTAGCGACACATACGCAGCTCCAATTTCTCTATTCATCTCACAGCGCTGATCTTCTCATTCGTATTCAAAAGCATCACATTCTGATGGGGGGTGGTGGTGGGGGGGGGGGGCATGTGCTGCTGCTCTCATCCTGGCCTCATGATGCGTTTTAATGAGGCTAAGTCGCCGTGGTCAATTCAAAACACACTCAGCTTTCGGGGGGGGGGGGGGGGCGAAATAATGCCAGAGACTTGAAAGTTGTGAGCAACATCGCAGGGAGGGATCACTGGTCAGCTTCCAGTTTCCTCTTTTGCATTGTTAGCATGCATGAGGGTGTTGCGTAAGCCTCTCCAAACCAACGCGTTAGATGGAGGGGAGAGGAAGATGATGGAGGGATGAAGGAGAGCGATGGAGAGGAAGAAGATGAGGGTGACCGAGGAAGGAGCTTTTGAGAGTGACAGGGGTGCCAGCGGCCGGCGATGACGGTCCCGCTGGAGAATGCCGACTATGCCTGCGGAGTGGCACTAATGGAGCCAGAGAAGCGGTGCAGTTGCCTGCCCTGGAGGGGGGATATTGTGCAACTGGACAAGGCGGCTCGACGTGTAGCCAAGATGGAGGATTAGAGGAGAGGGAGGAGGCCAGCACCCGCGGGCAATGGGAGACGGCCATGTTAGGTCTGCTGACTGATTGACATCAACGAGACTTTTTCTCCCCATTCGACTCTTGCGGGGATTGCCCGCGTTCGTCCCTGTAACAATGCCGGTAAAAGATGATATTTTTCAAAAAATACAGAAATGGAATGGTGGAAGGGCATCACATATTGCTACCCTTTTATGTTGAAAATATTTATCCATTTATTTTTCGACACCATTTTTCCTCATTAAGGTCCCAGGCACATATAGATAGACAATAATTCACAAGCACATTCACGTAAATGTATCATTTAGAAGCTCTAACCCGACATGCGTGTTTTTGGAGCATGAAAGTGGGAGTAGCAAGAGAAAACCCACGTAAGTTAGCGGAAAACATTCAAATGATATTCTTCTTTTCATGTTCAAATCAACTCAAACTCAACTCAAACCACAGATGATCAAACGTGCAGTGGGAAATGATCACTTAATTGGTCCAAATAAAATATCACGGCAAAGCTAGCTACTCCAGAGACGTATTGTGACAAACAGAACAATTAAATGCATCTGAATCTATCAATACTAGAGAATAATAATAATAAAGAATTCTTCAAGTTGTTTTGGTTGCGATGTTTGCTTCCATTATTATTATTTCGAAACGTATGCTTTTAATTTGGAAGGCCACTCCGTATTTCCGTTTCCTGTTTTCAGTCCTCCGTTCGTCATTCAGCTCGTAGCTTTCAGTAGTCAATGACAAAATACTGTAAATTTACATATGCAAATATGTCTGCACTTCCAAGTTGATCAACTTGTACCTCAAATCCGCTGTTCGTTTAACATTTAACCATCAAATCTTGAATCAGTTCAAATGGGGTCCTAATTGTACTTCTGCTGGGAAAAAAAAGGTCAAAAAACGAAAAATCAAATTTAATCATAATGGTAAATAAAGTGCACTTTGTAGCGCTTTATCGGCACCATATGTTGTCATATTCACTTTTTTTTTTTTTTTTTACATAGAGCGTGCAACGCGCTAATGCAGCTGTGTCAACCTAATAAAAGTTTTCCTTTTTAATTTAAAACAACTTATTTTAACCTCCAGGATCCCGGTGTGTTTTTCATTCAATTTTGTTAAAGTTTTAAATCCATCCGTGCTCTGTCGCGCCAGTTAGCTAGCGCTACGCTAACCTGGAAGAGTTCATCTCTCTCCCCTCATGTTAGGACGACCAACTGCAAACAAATGACAAAGGTATGGTGCACGGTGCACGGTGAGATGTTTTGACTGTAAAATATGTGGCATCGCTCAGGCTGAGAAACTCAAACATCAGTGTGTGTTGAAATCAAGCTAGTAAAAAAATATTTTATACATCACAGCAGACACTGGAACTGACACAGTATACTGCGGTAATATTCCGCTTTACGGGGATTTGTGTAAAGGGTGCAGACAGATAAATTCCTGAAGTATGGTTTATGGCATTTGGCGGGAAAATTTTGTGGGATGTCTGTGAGATGAAGAATCACCTTAGCTTAGCTTTGCGTCAGGGCAGCAGTTGATGAAATATTACCTGCTCCTGCGATAAGTCCTAAGTGTTGCTCCAATGACTAATTACACACTGATTATTTGGTCATTTAAAAGAGATTCTCGACACTTTATTAGCGCGCTAGAGCTATAACGGCGAGGTCAATACTGCTGAGTGGATGCGATTTGTGCGAGTGGAGGAGCCGCGCTTGATAAATCGTCCTGATTACTTCATAATCCTTCCCATAACTCATCGAGCGGACCCACGCATCCATCAACACGTGCCGCGCACGGATCCAAACCCGCAGAGAGAGAGGGAGGGTGGCCGAGGAAGACGAACACATCCTGCTGCTGTGTAGCCTACCACTTAGCATGATGAAGCTAAGCACGGAGCGGCGAAAAGGTAGTCAACATGAAACAGAAATATGATTTAGATGCTTGGTGGGCGGAGCTACCGCACACTAGTAACGCTAATAACATGCTAGTGAGAGCAAGCAAGTGTTCTTACACACGCACACACAACTGGAATTGTTGCTGGCATTGCACATGTATTACTCCATATCATGCCTGCTCAAGTTACACACACACACACACCTGAGCAATTGTGTGCAACAGACATGCAGACTCCAGGCTTCAGGCTACCTGACATCTACAGCGACGGCTGATAAACTTCGCCTCCTTCTCGTCTTCTTTCTTGACTTTCCCTCCTTGTCCCGTTCACAGCTCACTCACAACGTACAAAACACTTCTGTCATCACTTCATTGTCTTCCTCCACTCTTCTTTTTTTCCCACACCATTTAAGACAGCAAACACATCTCTAATCTTTGAGTTAAATACTCTTCATTCATTCTGGTTCGCCTTCGCCCCCCCGTTGGAGTCCCCTCATTTTGCGGAGCATAACCCTCGCACCTTCTCGCCGCCACTCCCGCCTGGCATGTTCATTATTCTGGATACATCTCATTAGATGCTCCCCGTGACCTTTCACCTGTGAGCTACCGACCTCTGACACTCACACACCCAAGAGGTGATTGATTGAGTCGCTGTGGCAAATTGGCAAGATTACTTTTATCGTATGGTGGATTTTGAAAATAATCCATTAGTCCAAAAAATTGGGTTTGGACATTTTTTCAATGGCAGCCCACTTTTAAAATACGATTTAAATTGTTAAGGACACCAACGTGAAATTAAATCAGTGCAGTGGACAGTGTTATGAACTAAAATCACTTTCCCAACCTTTACTTTGGATATCTCAGGTACAGCAAACAAAAAAAGGCACGAAAAGTGGATACGCAGGTTAATTATGTACCTGCTCTCATCTGGTAGAAGAACATTTAAGTGTTTGTCAAGATACGTCGCTGGCATAGATATAAGTACATGGTTTTTGGACCAATTAAGTGAAATTGGATCATTTCCCTCAGTACACTAAAGGTCATACATTTTGGAAATCCATGAAAAAATATCAGTAATTTCTTGAAAAAAAAAACTTGTGATGTCACATATCAGCATATTTTATGTAGTGCTGTCAAAGTTAAAGCGTTAAAACTCATTGATGAATCAAATTTTTTTTTCTCGCATTAATCATGTATTAACGCAGCTTAATCACACTATTAATTTTGACCGCAGATGATCCTTTAGCTCGACACCGGATGGTTACATTGAAGGTAGCAGAGGTTGTGTTTGAGCAATAAACACAACTACATGCATTACAATAAAACATATACAAAATGTTTGCATATGATATTCAGAATATTTGTTCATGTCAAACTAATGGGGTCATTTTTTCCCATTTTAAATTATGTAAGTAATTAACTGAGTAGCAAAAGAGGAGGATGAGAGTTTGCAGTGACTACAAATATTTTTGAAGACGTCCTCATAACATTAAATGTTAATTTGGCGGGCAATTTTTTTCTCGATAAAAAGCCTTTTTAATTTAAGTGATTAATCGTGATTAATCAAAATTCTAAGATGTGATTCATCTGATTAAAACATTTAATCTCAAGCTCAAATTTTATGCGACTTCAGTGCAGAAGCAGGGTTTCCCCCTGTGCTTTATAGGCCTGGCGGCCCACCTGGCCTGTAAAGCACTGGCGGAAACCCTGAGAATAAGTCATTTACACACAGCATTTTGTTTTTTCAGATTTTTGTTGGTGATGCAGGTGATCACAAAGTAGTAAAATATGCTGATCATAGGAAATAAACATTACGGGGTAGTCAAATTTAGACTTTTAATGTTAGAAGAACAGAATCTGTCATTTTTAACAGCAGTTACATATACAGGCAGTTAAGAATGTTAATATTTAAATGTGTAATGGTGACAGATATTTCCCTTTTCATTATTTCCCATGGGATAAATAGTCAAGTCTTACACAGCATCTTATTGCAAGACTTATTCTCAGCCTCTTTAGCGTCCCATCATGTTGTTGGGTGGCACTCAATGAGGTGACGGACAATACTAAAAACGTGATTTCACGCACATCATCTGTTTTTGAAAAAGAATCAGCAGCATCTGGTGACCAAATCAAACTGACTGGACTTTTTTTTTTCCGGCTCATCCAGAAGCAAGTTTGTCATCAAATTCAAGCGGGGCGTTTTCGGTTCACGTTTACATTTTGTCTGTATAACATAATCTTTTGTGCAGGTGCGCTCTCAATAATGCCACCCCGGCTTTGGCAAAGCCCTCCCGAATGAATTGCGGCATTGTGTTGGGATATGAATGGTAAAATCACTTCTTAGGAATGAGTGGCCTTGAGCAATTCAGACGTCAATCATGTTACTCATGCGGAGGCAAATGAGTGACTCACTGACACTCAGCACCTTCATGCTGTTTGCACTCAAGGTGATTCCTGAAAAAAAAAAATGTAACAAAAGTTTAGTTGGATGCTTCCTGTGAGTCCAAATGACTCCTGGACTGTCGGACAGCATCTGTTGGGAAGACGTGAAAAGAGCTCTTTTGTTTTACGAGAGTGTGCGCATGAGAATTTTTTTTATATCTCTTCAAGTGCATTCAAAGAAACGGGAGGGGGCAGGAAATCGGGCTGAATGCTGAAGTGGTGAGTTGGTGCAAGTGTGTGTGTGCGTGTGCGTTTGTCCACGATGGGAAGGAGACCGAGACGCTCAGAGGGATTTACATCATTCCCTTGGACGGACACTATGACATATTTATATACTGGATCATGTGTAAACAATCACTAAATGTATCTTCGTTCATCACACAAAGCAACCTCAGCAATGTTGGAGAGTGTCAAGTATAGCAGGCAGCATCCATATGAAAATTTAAAAAAAAAATTTTTAATATTAATTTAAAATGTCAAAAATAACACAATTTTAATTTGTTTAAAACAAAACTCAATAAAAAATAAATAAAATATAAAATAAATAATGAGCTGTTAAATGATGTCACCAATATTTTAAATATTTAGAATGACATTCCACCTTGGACATGCCACCTCCCGCTAAGATCTCCTGACTGGGACATTCTTGACCTTTCACACGTCTGGGACCCAAGAGGTCATCGTCACTGGGGTAACTAAAAGCACTAGATTTGTTTTCTCTTAATTAAAAAACATTATTTACCAGGAGAAAAATGTGATCCTCTCTACCTCTGACCTTCGCCTTCCATTTTGTTTTCTCATCCATGTTAGTTAACTGTCGACACGCCGGGAAGACCTACTTGTTCCCAAACATTTGCACTCTTTGGACCATTGTGCAGGGCTTGTCGTCTCGACCGAGGTGGCAAGTGCATGTGTGTGTGTTTGTGTGTGTGTGTGTGCGCGTGTATCAGGGTTTACAAAAGACAAAGGCACAACCTACTAGGCTGCTAAGCAACAATGCCACTTGGTAAAGCCCCATCGTGGCACAGTTTAGCTGAGGATTAACCGCTATTACATGCACAAACACACACACACACATACGTGTGCACACACACACACACAATTAGAGCTCTTTTTTTGTGGGCAGCTCTTGTGCATAAAACCTGGCGCATCTTTCATTTTCGTGCCGGGGCAAGTCTAGTTTAGTTTAGTGTTTGGGAATTTGTCAGATATCGTTCCAGCGAAACGAGGGCATTTTCTTGTTTGGTGACTGATAGGAGACGAGTTTTTAGACCAGCTCGGAGCAGGTCTAAGTTGTGGCGCAGGTGGTGTAAAGTCATTTTGGTGAATTTGATGAAGATGTAGGTAAACAGATTCAGTGTGGTTGATGGCATCGTTTTATAAAACAATATGGGACAATGTCATTGCTCTCTCGGACCAAAACGTATACAACCGTGTTAAGTTTTTTTCTTTGTTTGGCTACGTGTCAGGTATGCAGATGTGACGAGACCACCCTCCACCCTGATTGTCTGTGTGCCCATAACTGTGTAGGATTATTTTAAAAATGTAATACAATGATTCAGAGGGTTTGACCCCGTTTACATATTTATGAAGGAAATACAGTACATCGTGCTAGGCTAGCTGTCTACTATTGGTCAACCACTTATATGGGTTCTAAGTAGGATTAAAGTTAAGATGAATTTTCTGCCATTAAATTGTTGCTCCACCAGGTACACTCCCCAGTCTGCCAAATCGTTAGACACGCTCAGCGGGCATTTCACTAGATCAACCATGAAAATTGCTATAGAAAATTAATTGGATGGATACATTTTCTTAAAATACAAGTACGGAAATAAGACCAGTGTGGTCCGTAGACTGTTAAAACTGATGATGAGAATGTTAAAATTCTTAGAACGGCCTGAGATATGCGTGACGCTGGAAAGAAAACAAGTCAGGAAAATAACAATAAAATCCAAACATCTCATCAATCTGAAGTCACTCACACTGAAACAAAACCAGACTTGTGGAATTACAAAAGGTTCTCTTTTCATCTAGCACACCATCCTTTCATCAATCCTCAAGCATTTTCTTTACAGTTTTAATAAAAGCAGAACGTCATAAAAGGCGCCAGAAGTGAACCTTGTCAGTTCAGTGGTCATAAAGTCCATGATTGCGCACACACACACACACGTCTATGGGTGAGCCCGAACGGGTGATTTGCGCAGCGGCTCGGCGGTTGTCCGGGTTCTTGGCAAAGGTGCTGATCTTTTAGTGGGCCATCATGTTTTACAGAGTCCATCTAATGAACTGGCTCTGTTGGACCCAATCACCTTCTCTTTCGCTCTTTCAGCTCTCGCTCGGAGCAAATAGTCACAGCTGTGGTTCTCAGCACTCTACAATACAATACAGGGACAGCGTGGGTGTGTGTGAGGTCTTGTTTTTGTTACATAGTGGGGCCAATATTTGGGGTTTCACAGAGTTGTGGGGCCCACCCGTCCATGTGGGGCCATTTTGGTGGGCCCCACTAGTTTAGACCTCTTTTTGAGGGTCAAGACTTGGTTTTAGAGTTTATATTTGAATAGGGTTATGGTTGAGGTTAGGGTAAGGAATAGGGGTAAGCAATCATTTTTGATGGTTGGAGTTAGGGGAAGGGGCTAGGAAATGCATTATGACAATGATATGGCCCCACAAAGATAGTAAAACAAACGTGTGTGTGTGGGGCGGGGGGGGGGGGGGTGTGCATGTGCGTCTTGGCAAATACAGAAAGACATCGTTGCTGGGGTGTTGCCTGCCACATGGTGTCTCCAGATGTGTGTAACCTAATGCAGTCTGTGCCCTGCGGTGTTGGATAAACGTGTGTGTTGAGGACGCAGGTGTTTTAAAGAGAAATATATTATGGAAAACTGACTTTTTAATTGCTTGTATACAAACAGTCAGAGTGCGTAAAAATTGTGAAATTACACTACAGATATTTTTTGTTGTTGTAAATGTGTCTATAAACAAGCTGTTTAGGTTTAGGCCCAATTGTGATGATTTATGTTTGTCCACTGCATGTTGGCTTGGTTATTATTATCATGAGCAATTAATACCTTTAAAAACCAATTTGAAAAAATTGCTATCGACTGAAGATGTTATCACCTGTGCTGACCAATCACGGCTCACCTGTTTTCTGGGTTTTGGTCAGCAAGCTGAGCCAAGATTGGTCGTTACCTACTTCCTCAGCAAAGGTGATATCAAGTAGAAATTTTTATTTTAAAAGGTTTGTACATGAAGGTTATCAAATTAATTCTTGACAAAATCTGAACTTTTTTTACTGCTGAAAATGGCATCCTTTCAAGCATCTTTAATTCAAAGCCGCACTTGTGTTTGAATTCATCCATAACGTTCATAACTTGCAAGTCGCAGCCATTTTCAAAGGGTGAGCAACCATCATGGGTGCCACCACATCAGCTATCAGCAGATGATTCAGGATTGTTTTGACCTTTTTATATTAACAGGATTTTGTTTTCTTTTGCACTTGTGTGGCAATTAAGAATGTTTGTCAATATTTCACCTAAAATATTGCCCTTAAATATAGCTAATAAAGGACTTCAGATGGTGATGCTGTTTTACGCTGGAACAGATTCATTTGATATTCATAATTTCTAAGGATGGACGAGTGCCAATACCAGCCTTATTTTAAGGTATCAGTATTCGCAACGGAGCGCCGATACCAGTATTGGCTGCCCTCTTGTGGCTATTTCACTATCAGAAATTTGCATTAATTTCATGCAATTTTTTGGGGAAATGCTATATTTTGCGATATATAAGTCTTTCTTTAAAATTATCTGTCTTTTTTCTGTTGGAAATTTTATGTATAATAAGTACTAGTGGTATCGGTACTTGGTATCTGTATTAGTGACAACTCAAAGTTGAGTACTTGTACTGGTATCGGTCTGGGGGGAAAAAAAGTTCGAAGTAGTAGAAGTAAGCTAATTATTTTCTATGAGAACCTTTCATTCTAATTTCGGAATAAATTGGCGACCAGCGGAATAAATCGGGTCCTTCATTTGCATTTTTCATCAACCATCTTAAACTTGTTTAATAAATTGACATTTTAATTGTCTATTCACAATACATTTTAAAGGATCTTTGTGCAGTTTGTAATTTTCTTTTTTACTCATGACTGCCACCTCTGGCCCAAAGCGTAACTGCAGCATTTGTGTCAGGCTTGTTCATGGTGCGTGTGCGAGTACGTGCACAATCACAAAGTGATAGCCACAGTTGAAAAAAGCGTCACTTTTGAATGTTGTGTTTACAAACAATGAAAACACTTTGGACAATACCTTAATAGACTGTCATAGTCATAGTCTTCGTAAATACTGCATGATTGTAGTGAGAAGAAAAGAATATGAAATATACTTTACAGGAAAATTGAGGACATGAAGCCTTCAACTACTGCACAAGCAAAGCTTAAAAAGCTTAACAAACACACACACACGGTTTTAAGCTGTAAAAGAGTGAAAAGAAAAATGTTCATAATAGCAGGTTGAGTAAGTGTTCATATATATAGCAGCTCTGTTGGAAGAAGCCAAGACTTCGCACATTCCATCTGACCTCAATTGAAAACTTAACACGCTTCCACTTCCACGTCGAGATTCTCAAGGGTTTCATGTTATGTTTTCTAAAAATATAATAAGACACCGCATGGGGTAAAGGCATACACACAAAAAATGAATGTTGACTTCAACTTTGCGGTTGAAATGCACACAAAATGACTTCCATACGTCTGACAAATGTTCTCACACTTTTGTGGCCGCCGAGGCGACAACTTGTTTTCCCCATCGTCAACGAGTACACTTGTCTCTTTCTGTGTATTTTTTATGATCTATTTTATGCTAACACACCTACCATAGCCAATACCAGCACCCAGTGAATGGTGTTAAGACAGGATGAGGCAGACTTGTTTTCGGAAGACGGGCCACCAACAGGGATTCACACAACTGCTGCTACACAAAAACGTATGTTGGCGCACTCAGAGGCCGTTTGTCTGCGACAGCTGAGTGGAGAGAAGTATAGCCGGGATGTATTTTTACCTTGGGGCCACACGCTAAGCAAAATGCCAAGTCTTGGCCTTGAGCAACGCACTCACACATGCACAGACACAGTGGAGCACGGGCAGACACAACCTCAGACATGACAGGTCGAGCACAGCCAACCGCCGGAGCTGCCGCAGAACATAAACAACTTTCACACAATGTGAATCATCTGAGCACGTCAATATTGTTTCAGATAAATATATTCAGCTGCGTTTATACATAAATATATATATGCAGTACATGCGCCACCATAATTATTCCCCGAGACCGCAAACAACCATGACGAGTAGTGAGTTCCCACAGTCTGAGATGTACAGATCGTTTTACGCCAAGCGCTGCGACAGAGCGCAGGGGCTGGAAGGTGCGGGAACAATCAGCGGCGGGCGCACGACTTTGAATGCAACTGTTGATTTTCTGTGACTAAACTATTCACTACCCATGAAAGGCCAAATGTAACTTAAGATGGGAAACCTGATTCATCATGAGCACACGGGCGCATGCATGCACACACAGTGAACAGCAGCTGTCGGGGCGCTAATCTCCATTAGCTACTGAACTGGCCTTTTAATGGAGAGAGCCAGTGAAAATCAGACGACTCCTTCACATTTGTCTATGTTCCACCACATCATTGTTGTCGAGCTTCCACAGCTCAAGACCAAAATGGCCGTAACGTACACTATATAGACTAAAGTATTGGGACACTGGATGTAGGAGATGACAGTGTAAAATAGGGGTGTTCGATACCACTTATTTTGAGACCGATACCGATACTCAAACCTTCAGTACTCGTCGATACCGATACCAAGTGCTGATACCATTAGTACTTATGATACATAAAAATTCCACACACAAAAAAAACAATGACAGATCATTTTTACTACAGCAAATTTCCTTAAAATTGAATGAATTCATGGCAATTCCATTTTTTCAATTTGCTCATAAAAGTCATTTTGCATAGCACATACAATAAAATGAATTTTAAAAAAAAATGATGAATAAGATGAAACAAATAATCCAGTGGCCAGAAAAAAAAAAGTTCCAATGAAAATATGTGGTTGTGCAACTTCCTTTTAAGGAATACAGTGAAGTGCAAGGAATTCAATTCGATACAATTGTTTTTTAAGTAATTTAGTCATATCTACCATGTTAAGAATTCCTCAAGCTGTTTAGTGTGTAATGTCTAATTAAATCTTGTTTTAAAATCCATGCTTTTAATTTGGAAGGCTCCTCCGTTTCACGTTCTCCGTTCATCACAAATATAATGTATGTATAAGCGCTATAATTAGCGTCTGATTCTATTTTTAGCACCACAGCTCACAACGTTAACAAGGCAATTAAGCGCTCCGCAAACGTAAGCGAGGCAATTAAGCGAAATTACGTGAGCTACAAACATATACTGTACAACACACATTGAACCACAGATATAGGTATCAGCCCGATACCTGGTATCGGTACTCGCCCATCCCTAGTGGAAAAGAAAACAAGGAGTTAGACTCACTGATGTTGTAGAGCTAAGTGTCCAAACTGTGGCCTGGGGGCCATTTGCGGCCCGCCATCCATTGTTCAGCGGCCCACGACATATACTAAAAATGGCGTTGGACACAGTAAAAAAATAAACAAATACAAAATAAACGTTTGGAGATGGTCAGTGTAAGAAGGGAGGGAGTCGAAAAAAAATAGGTGCCACTATTACAAATAAATTGGTTTATTATACTGTAGCATTTTTCTAGATATGCCAAAACACAAATAAATTATTTCTAAAAAAACATTTTTGGGCTAAACACAATTTCCCTTCATAACATTATGTGGCCCTTGCGTCCTTCCCATTTTCTGTATGTGGCTTTCAAACGAAAATGTTTGGACACCACTGGATTAATAGAAAGCTGTTCAGGTAGCAGTTTAAAAAAAAACTATCATACACACAATATGCAATTGCTTGATTGACTGATTTTGGTGTGCTTGATAAATTAAAGGAAATTAACGGGGGCTCGAAGTGCATCTTGAATCCTTAGATTTTTCTCAATGCCTTAATGCAATTTAGGAAAAGAAAATTACTTCCACAAAGTTAGGAGTGGAGAATTAGCGGTATTCAGTCCGGCTAATGATTGCTTAATAGAATGATTAAGACGTGTAGACTTTTATCCATAGAGATGATCAATGGATGGTTTGGACAGCATTTCAACACATCGACAGAAAGCTACACTGATTAGAATTTATTTGTAAAAGGTCAAAGTGGCCTCAATATCCATCTTTTGCCATTAGATGAATAAAGATGCAGAGAGATTTGTGTAGAAATATCCAGAAAGAAAATATCTACATTTGTGTAGCTTGTACCCAGTGGAATAGAAATGGATACTTAATATAACCTCTTAGTAGAATTCTGTCCAAAATGATGTCATCATAATGTCATCAAGCCATTTGTCACCCGAGTGATGTCAGCCCTTCCATACAACAATACAGAGCAACTCGAGTGTACGTTCGAAAAAGACAAAGGAAATCAGGACTTACAGTCTGTGAAGCTTCGTCGTGCCCAGGAAGAGCAGCTCAGGAAAAACCGCCAGATTATTCCGATTCAGGCGCCTAAGAAAAGACAGAAAACATATCAGGAAGCCACTTCTTAACAAACTGTTGTAAATTAGCTGTTGAATGTTTCATGCCTGCCATTATAGAGAAGTAAGGAAAAAGGTACTTTTCATGGATAGAGACACTCACTAGCATTCATTAGCTTGCACTAAGAAGGCAACAATAAACAGTTAAATAATTAGCACTCTTACAGTGTCAGCCAAAGCTACATTATTGCCTCTGCTACGCAACCGTTTGGCATAAAAATTGCCAATCCCGAGAATCTGGATCACAAAAATAAGAGGACTTAGTTTGAATCACAATGGACCCGCGCCACACCGACACCACAAAACCCAACCACTGCCCCAAAATAAACCGATTGGCCTATTGCTCACATTTTGGTATACTCCATGAACCAGAATGGAGCCTCACTGCACAATCAAAAATGGTCATATTGTGTTGTGTGATCCACAAACAAAGAAACGGTCTGCAAACAATATTGGCACTTCACATTCTACAAACAGTTGGGGCAAAAGTAACCCAATTATGGATCATCCACTTTATGGGTCAAATTGACTCAACTTTCTGGCTTGTTTAATACAAAATTACCCTTTTTTTTTTTGGGACCCAAGTAAAGGATTTGAATATTTATGAGTTGTTTTACACTAAAAGGACCCATTTCTTGACTCAAAGTTGGGTCAAAATGACCCAAGTAGAAGATCGGTCCATTTTTTGACCTATAGTTGGGTTATTTTTGACCCAACTGTTTTTCGAGTGCACTTTATGTGTGCGTTTGTGTTGTGCCCTCAACTCTGGGCAGGACTAGCCATCTGCCATTCAGGGTAGATGCCCGGCGGGCCGGCCTCTTTTGGGGCAGATGCAGTGCTTTTTATTTTATTATTATCGTCCTACATTTTACCCCAAGAGACTAGCCCACAATTTAGACGGACTAGTCCGGTAATCCAGATCGAATATAGATCGCAAACTGAAACATCATCAATAAACATCAGTGGCAGAACTACATGTTAGGCAGGAGTCAGGCTGGTGGGCCTAAGTCAAAATGCCAGTCCAGCCCCGCCTCTACTGTGTGACATGAAATCCTATTGATGCAGCTCCTGTACTGTATTGGGTTCCATTACAATGTGCGAGTGCACCTATAACAGACTCCAGGTTACTCTTGATGGCAACATGGCTGCCAGGCAAATAGTAAAGTGGAGACGCTGGAAGAGAGGCAAGGCATGGGGAGAAAAAGACAAGAGTTCCAATGTAGGCAAGGGGGGGAGATTTTCTTTAAACCACAAAGGGAGAGAGGAGAAGACGATGTGGGAAAAACAAACAGGCGGTCTGGCCGGGCTACCGAATGTGTGAAAGGGACCCCACTGAGTAAACAAGGCCCTCACAGGGGAAGAACTCACAACAGCCCGTCATCACACACACACACACACACACACACACACACACACACACACACACACACACACACACACACACACACACACACACACACACACACACACACACACACACACACACACACACACACAAATAGAAGCGTTGAGAGAACTCGGGTGAGTTTAATAATGTGGGTGCGATCATTTAACCCTGCTTGAGTGGAGTGAAGAGGTTTGTGTGCCCATGTCTGCGGGCGGATGTGCCTTGATGCGAGTCAGGGGAGAGCGAGGCAACTGAGTGACACAGTGAGTGAAAGGCTGCTGAAACTGTTTAACCTCGACACACACGCACGCACACACACATTGACGAGCCCGAGCAACAGATGCCGCGGCAGCCGTGACTGGGGAGGCAATTAAGAGAAGGAAAAATAAATGATTATTATCATCATCATCACCATCATTATTATTATCACTATTATTATTGTTGTTCGTAATGAGTCCGAATTTTGAGGGCCTTAACATGAACGAAAACTTTGCACACAGTGTAGCGCCCCCTACAGAGGTTTAACAGAGCCCTATCTCGGGCTACCAAATGTGGGAGGCACGTATGATTTTTGTTTTTAACAGAATAATATACATTTTAAAATCAACTAATGGAAATTAGAAAAAAATAAATATATATATTTTTTTTGAATTTCTGTCGTCCTTTCCTTTTAAGTTTGTAACGCAAGGTTAGGAATAAATTCATACAATTTAACTCATTCACTGCCATTGACGGCTATAGACGTCAAAAATTCATTTGAACTATTTCTATTTGTTTAACCTTTTTTTCCCACTTTTGTTAACAACAGTATGAAAACCTAGAAAAAAACTTATTGTACATTTATAACAGATGTAAAAAATTTGATTAATCGTGAGTTAACTAGTGAAGTCATGCAATTAATTATGATTAAAAAATTGTATCCTTTTTTTTTAAGAAAAGATTATTAAAAACAAAAAAATAAAATTACTTATAAAAAAAGTAAAAAAGAAGAAAAGATTATTAAAAATAAATTACGAAAAAATGTAATCATCTTTTCTTCTTTTTTTTAAAGTAATTTTATTTTTGTTTTTAATAATATTTTCTTTAAAAAAAAGAGAAAAGATTCTTAAGAATTAGGGGCTTTAAATTTTTTAAATCATAATTAATCGCATTACTTCACTAGTTAACTCACAATTAATCACAAATTTTATATCTGTTTTAAATGTACAATTAAAACAAATCTAGGTTTTCATTCTCTTGTTAACAAAAATGGGGGGGGGGGGAAATTAAACCAATAGAAATAGTTCAAATGAATTTTTGACATCTTTATCTGTCAATGGCAGTGAATGAGTTAATGAAACAAATATTGGAATTTAGGTTGTAGATGTGGCTCAGTGCTTCTTATAGGGTTTAGGACAGCAGAGAAGGTCTTGCTGAGCCTGACGGGCCACCACCAGCTTCTCATGAGAAAGTTACAAAACTGTGTGATGTCACTCATCAGCTTTTTTGTTTTGTTTTTGTTTTTACCATTGACCCTTATTCAGCCCTCTGCACGCATCCCCAATGACAAACATCTTCACACGCATGCACACAGGTTCACAGTTACATCAGAGGCCTATTATAAATATTTAACATGCAGCAGAAGTGATGTTTCTAAATTATTCACCCCTCTTCCCTTAACAGCTGCTCTGGAGGCTAAGAGGCTAAAAGCCCCACATCCTGCAGAGAGGCCCCCGCAATTCCAGCAGGTCCTGCCGAGCCGGGAGTGCCCGTTCGGTGGGCTACACTTCCCCTGAGGAAGAGTATGAGGCCGCTGGGGCTGCTTCTGATGGAGGTGCGGAGGAGATTGGTTGTATGAGCTCATCCTTTTAAAATAGATGCGATGCTGTCAGACTTAGCATCATCTGTTGCATCGATACATGCACAGTAGCCAAAACATTAGGGACACCTACAAACTATTATGTTCCAATACAAGGGCTGTCAGAAATTCTGCTTTTACAAAACTATTACAGGCATACCTTGACTTGCGAGTTCAATTTGTTCCGTGACAGAGCTCTCAACTCAAGTGTACTTGTATATCAAATCAGTTACCCACATTGAAATGAATTAACAACTACATGGGTAGCTGTATGCTATTAGGCAGAGCGCGTCCGTAAAGCGGATGACGACGGAGAAGTCGGAGGTGTGAGAGTTTCTGCAACTAGTGAATGCCTCGCTGCAGCATGGCGATAATCCCCGCAGTCATAAACAGATGCTAGGGCGACACAAACTACACAGTAAATACCCACAAGCTCGCACATACGGATTTCTGCCAACACCGTGTGGCATTTTGTGCGGCCGAGCATTCAAAAACATATTAAACACACACACACACACACACACACGCTCACTCAGCTTTCACACCTCAGAGCCTCGCTTGATATGAAGTGAGTTGCAGTCTGTGGCTGGCAAGGAAAATGACAAATTACCATGGAAAGCAATTATTACACCGCCAACACCAGTAGCGCTGTTAACACATTTGTCCCAACAAACACAGTCTATCACAAATACACACAAGTTAGTTATTGCTTAAGCCCTTAACTAAAAACTTTTCTCTGGATGTCAACATGCAGCATGCACTCAGTGGCCACAATTTCGGGCACATGAGCTGAGGAGCACTCGGGCCATGAAAAGAAAAGAAAATAACAGAGATAATACAGTAGTGCTGCGAGAAAAGGAGCAGAAAAGGAAAAAAAAGAAGAAGCTCAAATTCATAAATTTATCTACTGATGAGTGTCAAGTAAGATGGAAAAAAATACAACTTTGTTATGTCGCATATTAAGACTCAAAATTTGACAACATTCTCATAAAATTACACATTGTCATGCACTACAACAGTTTTTTTTCTTGTAAAATGTTTTTACATGCTGTCAATATTCATGTTAAGGTGAAAATTTGGGTTTCTTGAAAGATTCCGAATATCATGCGCCAGTCGACCGAGTAACTCCCTACATGGTAATGTGATCGACGTCTATCGAAACTGCGACTCACGGAGAGCGTAATGATGCAAAAAGATGTCATTTCCGCTTCTTATTTTCTATCGTCGATAAAAGACATGATATCGCTATTGCTGCGCTGCGTCAACATTTGTACAATTTTGGTTGATCTCTACTTGTGCATTTTTGATGGGTAGCGCACGCGCGTGCGAGGTGGCCGCACATACAAATACTCTATGAACTCAAACGACTATGATTCCTTGCAAATAGAGCATATACAAAAAGATAAACCAATGACTCGTTCAATCGGGGTACCTAGATACGAATTTATATGACAAAGTATTCGGGTTAGAAAAAGGGTAACTCAGGGGTCTTCTTTGCGTTTTTAAAAACCTGAATAAGAGCATTTTTGAGTTTTTGCCTTTCAAACCCCAAATATTGTCAATATTCGGGTTTTGAAAAGGTTATTGATTGCATGTCAAACAGTAATGTTTTTGGTTTACACTGCAAGAGTAACTTCAATGCACTTCAAGGTTCAACCAATCTTATCTGATCTCCGAAAGAATTGCAGATAACAATCTTCATCTCGGCTGTGAATTCCTTAAGCGGCGAGCATCATTCAAATTCATTAGGTCTTAATCTGATATGAGCAAACAAGTGTTTAGCAACAAATACAAAAACTTGGCTGCTGCAGTGCGCCCAATAGGGAAATCTATCTCCAGTGTCTTTTAAGAAAGGAGCGCACAGTGCAAGTAATTTCAGGCTCTGCTGCTCAATAAACAAAACACACACACACACACATTCACGCACACACACTCCCAAAGACTTTGCTCAGAGATGATCAACCGCAACAACGCTATCACTCAAAGCTCCGGCGAATGATTTAAGTAGAGTATTTTATTTCTAAATCATTCTACGTGTCTATTACAGACAAATGATGCTGTGCTATTTACTGTGTCAAAGCATTACGCCAATCCCTTGCGTAATCTCTGTTGATGGACGCATCTCAAGACTTGTTACAAAACTTTTACAATTGCTGTACTCGCCACTCGTGTCATTTCGATCTTTTGACATGTGATCACTCAATGACTGGCTAATTATTTTATCCTTTATCTGTATGCGCTAGGAAATCCCATAATTAGAGTTTCTTACTTAGTCTGTGACTGTTCACAGATTTTGGATGGCCGCCATATACTATTCAAATGTTAGATCATGATAAGAGGATCAAGTAGTCGCCTTCCTTTTCTACCCACGGGGAGGAATGTATGGCATTCCAAAACGCACAGGACAATGGAAATAGAGAGGAAGAGATGAAAAATATCACAAGAAAAGGGAGAAGAAAGTGAGTGAGTGAGTGTGTGTGTGTGTTTTGTCGGGCGAAGAATCCAAGTGATAGTGACAGTGCAGCCTTGCGAAAGAGAATGCACATGCATGAGTGTATCCAAACCTGCGAGGGTGTTAGTGTATGTGAATGTGTATGTTGTGACATGCCTATCTCCTCCGCACCTCCTTACACCCCCCCCACCCCCACCTCCACACCCTCCAGCTACTGCCCCACACCTGACCCCACCCTGGCTGCGCCTTGCAGGCCCTGTCACCCAAAAAAAAAAGAAAAAAAAAGGGAGGAACCGTTTTCCAACCCGGTGGGGGGCAGTCACTGTGGATCCATCACCCCAGCTTAGGACCCTCTCCTCTGGGCAGCGCTGCCCAGCAGGCTCCCTGCAGGATGGCGGCCTTTGAAATCAGCCCCAGACTCCAGACTTGGGAGATGCGCCATTGTCCGGCAGCTGCAGGGGGGCATTGATGGCTGGCTCCATCTTTGTGTTTGTGAACACGCAACGCCTGAGATGGTGAATTACAGTTGAAGACCCTTACGAAGGACTATAGAAAGAACCATGTTGTGTCAGAAAGTTAGCCGCCATCAAAAGGTGTTTGTCGCCTTCGGAAACAAAACAAACAAAGAAACAAGCGCATCCTGTTGGACAACACAAAATTGCTACGCCCTTTGTTCAAATGTTGCTTTTGAGTCTAACCCTGGACATCATCTATTAAAGTGGTCTAACCTCTTTCATACACCAGGGCCACTTTGTACACCAGGGACTAAAACAAATTCCTATTTAGCATAGCTAAGAAGTGCAATCAATTCTGGATTAAACCACTTTCTACCCAGTCTAACTCAACTCCAAGTAAGTTAAATCTAGCATATTTGATTCTTTTGCACAAGGCACTATCAATGTCAAAGGCTCCTTTGCAAAGCGTCAACATAGTTAACTATTTCCCTCTACAGTCACAGGCAGCAATTCCGGGAACAACAGCCTTGCATTGCTTGCAGACAAACCCAAGAACATAATTTCTCTTCCTGTGGCGACGCGGAGAAGTTACAATTGCGAGAAACGCACCATAGCCACAATGTGACGCCTACTGGAGAATTTTGAAGACAGCCTGTGCACTGATTGTTACACCAAAAAGAAAGGAAGTGGAATTGGACAGTGTCTGGAGAGACTGTCTACAATATTTTGGGGGGGGTGTCATTTGAGAGGTCAGAGGTCGGAATCAAAAATTCATCTTAGTTTTTCTCTATCAAGTCAAGTCTTTTTGCTATTGGATCCCCATATTCTTACAAAATATGAAGTGAAAGATGAAATAGTTACAAGCTTTGGAAACTCAAAAAAACAAGATAAAAACAGAAAAAAATGAAATGTCAAACGAAAAGCCAGCACTAATCCTCTTAATTCAACTGTACTCTCGATTGCCACACAGCTGTAAATGAGTCCAATTGTTAACAGCTCTTCTTACTACAGTCTTACTATAGCGAATCAGTGGAATTTTGCTCATCTGGAGGGTACACTGGAAAGAAAAAAATTTGACGTGCTAGAAAAAAAATGACCGCAAATTTAGAATCAACATGCCAATTTTTGTTTTAATCGGCATAAAAATCTCAACTGATTTTTTTTTCTCAAATTGTTCCCCAGTGTAATTTATTCAGAAACAAAACTCTGGATCGACGACACAGGGACTTTAAGATTGGAGTGAGCTAAAGGAATTAGCGCAACTCCTGATTGATTTAAACATTGATCAAAAAGGTTGTGCCCTGATAGTCGTCTGCGGTTTTGTCGATGCATGCGCTGCATTTTTCAACAGCTTTCTAACTCTTTAACAGTCGACTGCATTCTAGCGTGCCTTTGCTTGTTGGTCAGACAACATACGGGCATGCACACACACACACGCACACACATACACGTGTTTAGATATACAAGTTGCTCAAACATCAAGCAAGGTTGACAGTGCACACAATGGACGTTTCACCAGTCAGGGGTCCACATCCCCCCCTTCTCTCTTGCTGTTGTCTTTATGCCAGACTCGCTGTGCCGCTTTCAGACAACCAAGGCTTAATTATGCCATAACTGCCTGAGGGCTGGATGCTAAATACCAGAGAAAGCAGCAGCGCACCCCAACAACCTCTCACTGCGGCTTACTTGCATTTTGGTATATTCATCTCCAAATTGTCTCCTCGGATTTAAGTTGAAGTCATATATTTGACGCGCATGTGTGATTGGAGCGCATGAGTTCAATGTTTTGTTTTCATCACCATTTGTTTGCTGGTCAACAGACTTGTCTGTTCACACTCATAAATTGTAAGAGGTGGTCTATTGCACAGGGGTGTCAAACTCATTTTTGGTCAACGGGAATGTAAATCGCTTGAAGTTTTGAAGGTGCTGGACTGGACCGCTACTTTTTTTATATAGCGCTTTAACTACACCATATGGAGCCTCACATTCACCCATTGACACACACACACTCATACCCCAGTGGTCGGCCGCTGCCATATGCATCGGGAGCAAAATCGGTGTCTTGCTCAAGGACACTTCGACATGGTGAGGGGTAAGGATAGAACCTACAACCTCGCGGATGGGAGATGACCACTCTACCACTGAGCCATGCCGCCACATTAGCAAAAAATGCTTACAATATCTTAATGTTATAAGAAGTGAAGACAATCTGCAATTTTAGCGCAGATTTCGGCAAGAAAGAGGAAGTAGACGCACATGGCCACTGCTTGAGTTGCACCCGTTTACTAACTAACATATACAGTTTGCTGCTGAATTCGGGGGGGAAAAAAATGAAAAGGTCACTCACAGCCTCTCCATCTCCTTCAGGTCCTGGAAAGCTCCTCGCTCAATTGTTGTAATTTTATTCTCCATGAGCTGCCTGTAGGGAGAAGCAAAAAGGAGTGAGACGGCATGCAGAAGGCTTGAGACCCCCCCCCCCACCCCCCAAAAAATCAGGGGTCCAAATGTGTGTCTTAATGGACTCAGAAAAAAAGGAATTTGACAAGAAGTCACAAGAGATTGCTATCTGAGATGAAAGTGGAAGTGGTTGCAGTGGGTGTGGAAAAGAAAGAGATTGATGAAGATGAAAGGTGATAGATTGTTGAAACAGCATCAGGGAGAGAGGGAGAAAAGACAATCAGCAGGCGGTCGATAGCCGCCGAGAATTTACTTTAAAAGTGAACGCAGACTCATCTATCATCCAATTTAGTCCGTGTCTAACCTTCGAGCTGTGACTACTCATTCACTTACACCAGAATGCTGAGCAAGCCCCCCTTTGCACAAGCGCACATTTTTGATGCAATCACATGATAAACACAAGGTGCACACCCAAGCAAGCTGATGACCGGAAGACCGGAAACAAGCATTATAAGAACACACACACACACACACACACATACTCACTCAATAAGGACATAATCTCCTGAGGAATTCTAACAATGTGTATCCGCTGCCATTCACTTTTGGATGTTGAGTCACACACGCATGCGCACATACGCGCGCGCACACTTGTGTAAGCAACCTGTTCTTACTTGACTCCCCTTTTCTTTCACCCTCCCCTCATCACATCCCGTCATTCGGTTGCGCGTAATGACAACCTTCTCCTCTCCTCACCCTCCATCACTTCCTCGCCGGCGCTTTTAATTACTGCGGCGCATGGGCCCCGAGGCCCCATCGTTTAAAATAAGACCCCAACGACACTTATACTGGCAGATTAACAGGTGCCTGGGCTGAAAATATAAAGCATACGGACACAGCGACGGAGTTTGGCGCATTGCGCGTCGTGGAAGAGATGGAAGTGCAAGTGTAAAAATACGGAGACGAAAAATTCTTAAAGATATATATATATATATATATATATATATATATATATATATATATATATATATATATATATATATATAAAGCCACTTACAGCACACGCAGATTTCTCAGTCCAGCAAAATCGGCCTTGGTGATTTTAGTCAGGTTGTTTGCGTTCAGATCCCTGAAAGAGAAACGGTGAAAATAACAATACAGCCTGTCGAATGTCTCAAATGAAACTTGCACAGTGGCCCATGTACAGATGTAATTTAAGCGTCTCTTCCACCGGGAGGGATGGCGGTCGAGCTGCGGCATGTTGCCGCTGCACTACAGGGCCAATTTTAATTTGATCTTCGCCTAATAGAATACAGCCTTTTTAACTCGAAGCCCACTTGGCTTCCAAATCCGTTTTTGATTAACTCACTGGTCTGCAGACAAAACCGATGTGGTCTCGGGTGCCGCGCTAATGCAACAGTGCGAAACCACCAAACACGACCACATCACGCATGCATGGTCCTTCACTTATCTATTGATGTCGGTCCCCACAGTCAAATTATACTTTTGTGGGCGTTCTCACACGTCAATTGAAATTATTGACAAAATGATTTGTCCTAAAATGAGATTCCACTTGCTGCTTTATTTAATAGGCTACTGCTTGGTGGTAACATTTTTAGGATCAACTTTTTTCATTATAGGCTACAACTTAAATTGGTGTTTGAAATTTGAACTAAATAACTTAATTGCACGTCAACATTAATCTCAAATGTGTTATGGTAAAAACACGCAAATTCAAAGAAGGCACTTACAGTCTTTCAGTGTTGCGGGGTATATTCCTGGGCACGCTGCGGAGCCCTTGTCCGTGACAGTCCACTGTGGTCCCGGTGCAGGAGCATTGAGTCGGGCACGGTTGTCCGGCTGCGCCCCGGCAGGACAGAGCGACGGCCAGGACGACCACCAGCAGCCCCAGTGCGGAACACGGAGCTCGGCCGAGGCCCGCGGGGTTCAGGGCTCCCAGCATTGCGGCAAGTGGAACGTGGAGCGCAAAATAGCGAGAGAATGAAAAAGATCCTGGAAAGTGTTCAGCAAACTCAGCGGGATTGCGTCCTCCTCGTCGTCTCTAAAATTGCACGTCCTAAATTTACATTGGGATCTCCTTAATGGGGGGTGCGATGGATTAAGAACCGGGAGTGTGGGGTCCCCAGAAGGGAGCTCGGAGAGACGGTGGAGCGACTCTCTGGCTGCGCTACAGCGGCACAAACTTCCACATGGCCGCGGCGTGCAGCGGCCAAATCCCCCTGGCACTTCGATCCTTCTTGTGCTGATCCACACTCACACACTTTAAGTGCACCCCTGCACACGCACACGCACGCTCCCTCAACCTCACACGCACATACTCCAGGTAAAGACTTTCTTGCGGTGATTAATTCACAACACCGTCCAGCGAAGAACAACAGAAGCGTTTCGTCTACTTCCAAAAAAAAAACAAAAAAAAAAACGGCTAACAGGAGAGGTGATGTGGACGTAAGTTACTGTTTCTGAACGCTTGTCAGTCAGTCACAGGTACCGGTCGTGGCGAGGGTATGGTGAAGGAGGACACAAGTCCGCCGCGCAACACCACAATCCAACTGAGTGAGTCTGGTGCGTCAAAGCGCTGCAGCCCACAATGTGTGGTCGAGAGGCACTGAGGCAGGAGAGAGAGAGAGAAAGGGAGAGAGAGAGAGAGAGAAAGAGAGAGAGAGAAAGAGAGAGAGAAAGAGAGAAAGAGAACGAGAACGAGAGAGTTACTTGAAGTGTGTGTGTGTGAGAGAGAGAGAGAGAGAGAGAGAGAGAGAGAGAGAGAGAGAGAGAGAGAGAGAGAGAGAGAGAGAGAGAGAGAGAGAGAGAGAGAGAGAGAGAGAGAGAGAGAGAGAGAGAGAGAACAGATGTAGACAAAAGTATTCACGTTTAAGAAAAAGTAAATATATATTATAATAATAATAAAGCCTGGTGAAAAAGGAAGTTCTGATTCTGTTCCATAATAGTAAAGTACAGACTTTAAAACATATTTAAATGTTTTTTTTTTACTGTCATTTCATTGACATTTTTTGCTAACTTATTCTCTCTCACACACACAAAAACTAGCTTAACAGCTTCAAAAAATAAACCTTACCTACCTAAAGGCACTTTTCATATTACAACAATTTTTTGGATGAGAGAAGCTGGTAAATAACAAATAACAAATAACAATAACTACAAATCGCTCTTGGAATCACATGAATCAAGGATGGGGAATATCTTGCATCTCCAACTCCATTGCATCATTGGCATTAACACTCACAGCCATTTTCACTGAAGCAACCATCTTTGCTCCCGGCTTGTTTTACTGGATTTTGACTGATTTTGCAAGGCCCACAGAATATTGTGTTCTATTGCTATAAAAACATGCAACCTACCAAAAGAAAGATTAGAGTCTCTTCTTTCATCAGGAATTTTTTTTGTATCTGTTTCCGTTTTGCAGCAATTAGCATTAAAATATAGCGAAGTTTCATCATTATTCACAAATCTGTGATCTCTCTGGTGGTAAAACAGCTTTTTTCAACATGGCCCTGGTTGCTCTCTTATACTCTGCTGCCACCTGCTGGCCATTTTTTGTAATAACTACTATTGCTATAAGCCCCCTCTTCATGTCAGAAGCTGCATCTAAGCCTTCTGTATGCTCTTGCATATAAAACACACACATAAAACGTATAAATACGTTTTTGGGAGTGAAGTACAAAATATAAAAAAACGTATTTAAACATTTTTGAGTTTGAATAAGTTATTGCTCAGGTTCACGTGCCTCCATGTCGCTTCTACCCCTCAAGATCTTACTCAATCAAGATCTTATTTACATTATGTTGTCATCTGTAGAGTTAGAAAAAGGTTTGACAAACGAGTAGAAAATACAGATTAATATTTAAATGTAGGGAGTAAAAAAATCCAAAGTTGTCCGAAAATGTTCTACTCAAGTACCTGTAAAATAGGAAGAGAGTGTCAGAAGAGACAGAGAGACAACGCGTACAAACACCTCACCTGATGCTTTATTTAGCCACCTCCCCCAAGGCGACAAAATGGGGAACACCCGTCCCATGCTGGAGTTTAGTTGCAGGACTTCCAAGTAGCTTAATAATCATGTGCTGTATCTAAGCCACCCAGAGGCCATGTTGCTTTTTTAGCATGCTGGGGGAGTTTGCCGAACACATTAATAGGACTGTGTGAGGATTTACACTTGGCTTTTAACATTATATTACTAGAACTAGAAGAGTTGCACTCATGTTTGGTCTAATTTCAGCACCAGCGACTCAATCAAAACATGCCTCCACAATAAAATGATGAACTATTTATAGATACGTGCATGACTACGTTGGAAAAAGTGGTGCCTACTAAGCAAACTGTAAATACGCCTCTGGATATTATGTTGCACAAGTTATGACGAGATTCGTTATTAGATATTTAACCCAGATGATATTTTTGTCATCACCGACACACGTGTTGAATACCTTCAATTCATAATAATGTCGGTGATTTTTCCCGGGGTCGGGCATGTTCCACCCATAAAGTTCTTTTGACAAATGGTAGTCAAGAGTGGTTCACATCAATCGTCCCAGAAAGGTTGCACGAACACATTGCTGAAACAACAAGCGTAAACAATGGGAATGTTTAAGACAGGCCAGGGTCAATGTACAGACTGAAACCTTATAGAGAATGCATTTTACCGAGTAATTCTCGAACAGTGATTCTTACACTTAAACTTGCACAAGTTCTTATCATTTTCAAAACAAAATCTGTTGTTCATTTTCTTTGTTTTTCTGTCTACCATCCTCAAAATGAACTGCTCTCAAAGGTGCATTGTAACAATGGTGACGCCTTAAAGGCTGAGAGCATCGTTGTTCTGAAGAGTTATTACAAACTATGCGAGTGGGCCGAAAGGAATGGACACACAGACACAGTGTGTACGTCTTGACCTCCGCTGAACCCCTGAGACTGACTCACTGAACAGAATACAGAAATTTGGTGTATAAATGCCTCATAGATTTGATCTGTTGAAATACTATTTGTGGCTAAATTTTATATCAGTTACAAATATAAATACCTTATAACGCACACTGCGGCTGATCATCCCTGGACGGCACTGCTGGATAGCAAAAAAATAGAGAACAAAAAAAAAGATCACTTATTTTATTAATAGGAAAACAGTAGGCTTCTTGGCTCAAGCCTACAAGTCCACAGCATCAAATGCACAGACAACGAAACGAAAACGTGCTGTATCGGCATGACAAAAACAAAGAGGCGCCACCTTGTGGTGCGGTGCCATACTACAGATTGTTATAACCTGTACAATTTTTTTTTTTTAAATTACGATTAAAGTACTCTACTTCTCGCTTTTAAGAGCTGCATGTCTCGGGTGACACGCCCACTTAAAGGTGTTTAACTTTGACAGCTATTGGGCGGGTGCGACTGGAGGGTCACCGATAGCGATAATTCATATAGGAAGTGAGGGAAGAGCAAAAGAAGAAAGCGAGTGACATGCGCTTCAGGCTATGGGACTTGTTTGGACATACCTGACATGACCTGTTGTAACCTTCCACTCGTACACAACACAACGGTGGCTCAAACAACACCTGAAACACAAGTCAACAAACACAAATGAATCGCGCAGGTAAAGCAAATGGCAGTTTGGTTACACTTGTGAACATAAATTAGACACTTCATTTCATTAGTGACCAGCACATAGTGACTTTGTATCACTATGTGTGTCAGTCAACATGAGACCCTCAAAATATCATGCAAGTGCTACTAGAGTGACTGCCATTAAAAGTCTTAACAGAATTCTTATTTCCCTGTATTGCCACCATGCTTTACTTGGTGTTAAACCATATGTGTACAAAGCTAGGCCTAGATTATTAAGGTCCCAATTTCGTAGGAACACTTTGGGGAAGGCGCTTTTCTGTTCGAGCATAACTGGATGAACTCGAACAGGCAAATGGCAAACATGATTCCATTTTCATTTCACGTCTACGCGTTGTGCATCAACAATCATTTACCAACGTGACGACCATGCTCAAAAAAAGTGAGCGCGATAGGATCCCGCAGGATGTATCATAACGGCTTTTGTGATCCACTGACCTTTAGCAGCTGCCGGTGTATCAGGAATTGCTTCGAGGGACGCGCCAAGGCACTGGAGAGTTAATCAGTGGGACAACAGCTGGTGTGGAATTGGTCAACCAACAAGCTCCTCCTCCTGTGGATGGAATAATTCTAATAATGAATCAATTGTGATGTTTACCAGTAAGTGCTGGAACTGAATATGTTATTTTTCAACCTGTGTGTAGCTCACTGATCTGAATATATGACTGGATAGCCGATAGGCCAAGACTTTTGAAGCCGCAAGGCCGCCATATTGCTCCTCCCAAGAAACAATTCTCGGTATACGATCCTATACATATACAGTATCGAAATTGGAGAACATTTGAGCCAGTGCTTAGTATCAACATCATTTATTTATGATGTTTTAAATTTGCTAAACATAAACAAGAATACTTCAGACATTTTACAACTTGTCTTAAATACATGTATGAAATATATGCTTAAGAAGGTCTACAGGAGGAAACTTGTATATTTTTTTATAACTAACCCAACAAAAGATGCCTCTGCCAAATCTAATATTGGGGTCTAAGGAACTGAGCGATAAAAGAAAAAGGGTGTCTACAAAGCAGCACATACCATCCACTTGTTTATTTTTTTTAACTTGTTATAAAATACTGACCATCCCACCACAAACCACCCAGCCCCGCCCCCGACCTATAGTAACTGCCTACGAGCTGTATATGCCTAATCTGTACGTATACCGCATAGCTTATACAGTAGTCTGCTCGCAAGATGGGAGGAGCAAGATGGCCGCCATGTCGCTTGCATCCAGTCGTATATTCAGATCAGTGGTGTGGCTGCTGTAAAGATGGGCCTTGTTTTAATTAGTAATCCCGCTATGCTGCATACTGTACACTAGAATGGCACTCAGTCAAGAGCAGAGATTAACCAAGGTCGAAAAATACAAATTGTGATGAGTACCAAATTGTGTCACTTCATAAATGTCCAACTCTTGCAAATGCCTGAACTTCTCCTGCCCACTTAAGTCATTGTCATTGACGCACCTTCATACTGTTTATGCACAACCATAAAATTGAGGCGTTCTCTGTCAAATATGGCCTTGTGCACATTCTCAAGTTCACTTGAGCTCCTTTTTTTCCCCCCATCTAATGTCTTCAAAGGTGAAACATCATATTCCACATGAAGTTTGGATTCAGTTACATAAGTCACAAGCAACTTTCAAAAAAGTAATCAAATATATGTAAAGAGACTGCACAAAAGATATCAAGCTGACCAATGTTGAATGTAAAGATACGTTTCCCGTTGATCCATCTTGTTTTGTTTTGATGGTTTTTAAATAGTCCTGTTTACTGACACACAAATTAAATAAGGTGTGTTTTTTCCCCACAATTTAAAACTTCTTGTTTGCCATTATAAAAGGTCTGTGACCTTTTTTTGCCAAATTGCATTAATTTATATGCTTTGTTCCTAAGCTACGTTTTTAGCGCATGCTAAAATGTGCTAACACTGCAGCCTTGCTTACATATTGATTTGGACATAATGTTTATTCATGGAAAAACAACACATTATAACATCTCTATATGATGTTGTTTGAAGAAAAAAAAATACTCCCAATTTCCAATATTCTTTAGCTAACAATTACGCTTACACAAATATATTAAATGCATGCAAGATACACCCAAAATATTAATTCAATCTAACAAAACAGAACTGTATAAAACTGGTTGCCATGAAAATACAAATTCATTTAAGTTTTCACTTTTCTATGTGCATTGTTTTCCAGTCCCGCCGATGCAATTATGAGGTCAAAGGAGAAAAACAATTTACAGTGTTAAATGAACACTGATGTGGAATTTGGCATGTGGGAAGTACTGAATGGCTGCTAATGAGATTCTGTCTGTCCAATACAATGTTGATGCTCCTCAATCAAGTCTGTTGATTTAGGAGCTGTTTGTGTTTGTTTTATGGCCATGCAATAAAGTTGAAGGTGTGTGTGTGTGTGGGGGGTCAGTGTGTGTGTGTGCGTGCACCTGGCTTCAAAACAGCTGCTACTGAGACACATGCAGCTCAAAGCTCATCCTTACACACAAACAGGGCGTAGTGTGTATTAATTAACCGCATTTACGACAGATTGTGTGTGTGTGTGTGTTTTGCCTGATTAACACATCATTAAAAACCAATGATGTTTGTGTTTAGACTGCCATTGTCAAACAGTGGTTGGTTGCACAGCTGTATAAAGCTACACACACACGCACACACATTTCTTCCGTTCCCTACTGCCAGTTTCACAGGGATTTAGAAGAAAGAGCGCTGAAACTGGACTGAGGTGTGTGTGAGGGACTGGCTACCTTTGTTGCGACATACACACGCGCACGCGCACAGGCACACACAGTCCCAGCAGCCTGGGGAGATGCTAGGAGGTTGAATGGGACCCGCATGAGGGGACTGGTATGTCGGAAACGTTCCCTTGTCGCTGGAGGAAAGTGTTTCAGGTTTCACTTGTCAGTTGAGTCTGTTTGGTAAAAAAAAAAAAATCATCACTGCGCGTCACATGAAAGACAATGTAGTGGAGCCAAACCACAAGAAAGATTTGTACTTGTCATTTTTAAAAAATAAGACTGTCCGTAGGTAACAATTTGGTGAGGGATGCGTTCTAAATGTCTTTTTTGGACTGTATTTGTATTTGGCACTATATTGTGTGTCAGCCATGTTTATCCACTTTCTAAACACAGTTTAGTTGTTTTATTATTTTTATTATTTCTCTGCAACTTTGTGATAAACACCATTTGAATTGCTATAAGTCTTATTTGTTGTGACCTTTATGCTGCTCTTCAACTTTTTGAACTTGTACATTTGCATCATCATCTGAATAATTGTTAGCCTTTCAGATTGGCAATGACGTTTTTATAGCATTACATCAGGAGACCCTTTCAAGACTACAATGTCTGCATCAGTAACACCGACGAGGGACTTAAATCTCCATGAAGATCTCTTACAGTCCCGAGGAACCATATCTGGTCAATTACATTTTTTTATCAGATTAATCACATCTTAGAATTTTGATTAATCACGTTTCATCGCTTAATAAAAAAGCCTTTTTTTTTAATCAACTTTTTCCCCCGCCAAGTTTGAAGAGCACCGGTTATGTGTAAATTCTTTTGACAGTTAATGTTATGAGAACGTCTTCAACTTTTTTTGATCCACTGCACACGCTTATCTTTCCTCTTTTTCTATTCAGTCAATTACTTGCATAATTTAAAATGGGAAAAAAATTACCCCACTATAGTGACGTGAACAAATATTCTGAATGTCATACGCAAACATTTATTAAATGCTTTACTTTAATATATATATATATAATTATGTTCATTGCTCAAACACAACCTTTGCTACTATCCGCTGTCACGCTAAAGGATAATCTATGGTCTGCATTAATTCATGATTAATGCAATAATTTTTTTGCGATTAATGAATCAGTTAACGCTTTCACTTTGACACCACTACTTAAATTGAAGTCAAAATGCTCACTCGTTTCCACCGAGTGGCCAACTGTGGGCAAGTGGTTTTGGCGCGATTTGAAATTTGAATCGCAGAGAAACGGCATCGCAACATCGCAGCTGTCACCGCAAATGAAACATGTCACGTCGTACCACACGAGAGATTCAGCTCAGCTCAATTCAACACAACGTGTATGTTAGAAGAACACATCCAAACAGGTATGATGACATATTCCCCCTCAACAATAGAGTCTCAGCCATTCTACTCTTCTCACACTATTACCATGTTAAAATTGCCTGTAAGTACAAAAAAAAAACCAACAACACACGTGTGATATTAATTGCACATTGTCTAGTGCTGGCTTGTTGAGATGCAACACTGAGACAAAGAGATTAAACATCTGTCTGAATCCAAACCCAAATTGAGATGAGCAGGGGAATAGAATATATCCC
Source organism: Leptonotus elevatus (assembly GCF_054856555.1). NCBI lineage: Eukaryota > Metazoa > Chordata > Actinopteri > Syngnathiformes > Syngnathidae > Leptonotus > Leptonotus elevatus. The sequence goes on from NC_141246.1 coordinate 12,731,217, forward strand.
ATAGATCCCTCTGTCTCGACAAAATTGGAGAAGCAGTTGTTGTCTAGGTGCGAGTGTGCAAATAAACACGGACAGACTAGACTACTAATGACACTTATCTCTTTGTCTTCTTTCTGTGTCCCACAGTTGTTATTCCATCCAGCCAAATAAGGATAAGACGCTAAAGAAATGAATATATTTTCTCATTTTTCAGTATGCTGATCCAGTGCCTAAAACACAACAAAACCCGCCATACTCTTACAACAAACGTTCAAAACCACTGATCGCAGCATCATTTGTGCTGTGAAAATGTACATTATTTATCATGCTTCACACATATTTGTTTTCAATTGTTGATCAAAGAAAGGACAGATACGAACAAAGGAAAAGTGAATGTTCCATTCAGGAATAAACTACATGTGACTGGACAGTGTTGAAAAAAAAAACCAGTTCTTCCAAAACTACCATTGTTTAGGACATGCATTTTAATTAAGAAAGCCTTTTAAAAAAAAGCCTTAAAACTGAATAAATGATTCCTTCCTGATAGGTAGGAATGTAGCTAACTAAATAGCTAATAAGGTAAGTAGCTAGCTAGCTATCAAGCTACTTAGCTAAGTAGATAGGTAGGTAGGTAGCTACACGGTAAATTTGACTTTATTTAAATAGGGACCAAATAGACTCAGTTTTAGAGTAGGCTAAGAGTTACACTTGGAAGAGAGTAAAATAAAAAAATAAAAAATAATAATAGTCACTCCAGGGTTGAGGAAGGTTGGAGGAACAAACTCACAACCTTCCGCTTGGGAGACTGCCACACTATCACTATCTATGCTCCTCTTACTGTTTGCTTATCTCGAAGAGACCAAATACATCGTTTTTGGTCTTGGAGTTAGGATTCCAACTGCCATGAGTGATTTACTAACACACAGCAGGAGCTGCGTGGCTCAGGGAGTAGATCGGCTGTCTACCAAGCTGAAGGTTGTGAGTTTGTTCCTCCAACCTTAAGTTACTTTTATTCATTTGTTTCCAAATTCTTTATTTTACTCTCTTCCAAGTATAAATATTACTCTAAAACTGAGTCTATTTGGTCCCACGCTAAATAGAGTCAAATTTACTTTAAATAACTAACTGTGTAGGCAAGTGAATAATGTTCATGGAAAAAAATGGCTACACAGCAAATCGGTCAGTGTTAAATTTCCATTGTTCGATCAAATATGCAGTAAGCAGTGTTATTTTAACACCGTTAGGATAAAAAGTTACACTGTCAGAGTAAATCTCCTTGAGTGTCACACCCCACATTTCTGGTGAAGGAGAAACTTTTCAATTTTCCAGCGCGCTGTCGACATTTCAATAGCGCTACATCCAGCTGCTGTTGCTGGGGTGGTGCGGTTGAGTGGTTGAGCGGTTGTCTTGCAACCCTGAGAGTGTGGGTTCGATCCCAGACTAGTGTGACTATGTCGATACTATGAAGCAAGATACTAAACCCCCAGTTTCTCCTGATGCTCTCATCAGTAGTCAGAATGTGAAGTGCTTTGAGGGAAGTTATTAATTAATTAAGTTCGTACCATACATTCTAACACTAGTGCAATACAGTCACAAGTGCTTAAACACCAGACTTAAGTGTAGTTTGGCAGAATTAAATGTTTAACACTGACACCAGTGCAGAGTACTTTCAACGCTACTCAGTGTTTACCGGTGTCGATTTTTAACACTATACAGTGCTGGACTAACACTGGTTAAGTGTGAAAAAAGTTTACACTCATTGGTGTGGACACATATAAACACTCTCAGTGTTAATCTAACAATGGTGATTTTGTTGTGCAGAAATGACAAACAAAACCCTCTACCTTAAAGTTGGCTACAAGACATGTTCATTCTAGACAAAAGTATTTCGAAATGTTTTACATGTTTTAAGACGATACTCATCTTTTATAGTACAGTTATATGCAGTTATACTGTGTTTTTGTGGCGGATTAAGTCGGGAAAAAGCCCACTGAAGGCCCTGACACCAAATGTGTGATACCGCTACTGTAGCTAACGTGTTGAATATTTATGAGCTTAGCCTGTTTTAAAGTTTTGGCTAACATTCGCCACAGTTGTTTTGTGTCTGCCATGGCGGTGTGAATGGGAGAAAACAATTATTCCTCACCGATGCTTTAAGTCTGTTTTTCCATCTTTGATGCATACCTTGGAGAGTTGCGTTCAGCAGAAGTGAGTGGATGAATTATAGCGCTTGTAAGCTGCGGTGAAGACATGGGTCTTAACTTCTGACGTGCGGGTGTAAATCACTGATCTCCTGCAGATGAGTCTTCATACAAGACGACTCTTTCTGTCAGAGGATGTGAAGGATGAAGCGCGGAGTCCCGAAGTCCTGAGAGAGTGTGAGTAGTTCACGTGTAAATAAATCATTCAAGACACATAAAGAACATTGCGTGGGCCCAACAATAGCAAGGTGGTTTGACTAAAAGAGATAACGGGGAGAATACGATTTGGGGAGAAAAAGGTGAGGATTGAGAAAAGGGCAACGATGTATTAGAGAGGTAGGGAGGGGAAGAAAAACATGCAGGGACCTTTGGAGGGGACGAGGGGAAAACACGAGAGGTGAGGGAGCGAGAAAAGAGGAGTGTGGGAAAAATCAATAAGCTCTGTGGAGTGACTGAAAAAGACAATGTGTCCTGCCTGACCCTCCGCTCTCCTTGGTGCTAATGTCTGTGTTTGTCCCGACGTGCACACTTGTAAATATAACATATTTGCACATTGATTTTGAGTCCGAGGTGGCTCAATATTACATCCTGACTTTAATCATACGCAATATAGAGACAAAAGTATTTGGACAGACGTCTAATTAGTTAATCAATCAGTCTTGAATATGATTTTTTTTTAAATCTTTTTTGCCCTGTACTTTTTGAGTATTCGCTAAAGCCACCTTGGGTCCTATTTTTGTTCATGGCACACTAAACGTGAGCATGGGTGGAGTTTTCTTTGTTTTTTTTCCGAAGACTTTGCGCCAGTATAATTGGGCGTAATAGGCCACTGCGCACCTTTGTGGCTGCCGACGACGCTGGACTTGACATTGCGGAAACAGACTTGTGGCATTGGCAGATCAACTTCAAATCTCCCCATGGCGATTATGTGTTGTGAGCCATTTGAAACCACCTTGCGCTCACGACGCTTAAAAGGAACCCCCGACTGTCATAAAGAAACAACATCCGAGCGAGAGTCACGCTCTCCCGCGCCGTGCTCTCGTCACTCACCAGACGCGTTCAAGAGTTTTGATCGTTCCTTTAGGAACGCTACCGAGACTTACCTTGCTTTCTTTACAGGCGTTTTCGCATTGCTCGGCAGACAGCCAGCCGCTTTTCTACGTCATTACGCACTGAATGCGTTGCGACGTAAATAACAATGGCGGCGTACGTCCAAATAAAGTTTCTACAAAATGTATTAAACTGGAAATTATTTTTGAAAAATTAATTTCATAGTTATGTTAGTAACAACCAAATAAATAATGTAGAGCAAACTTGGCATTACAGTCGGGGTTCCTTTTATTGAGCCATTAAATTCTTTGTACAAGTGTGACTTGACTTGACTGTCAAATCAAAGGAGATATTTATACAAATATAGATACAAAATTTATTCAGTCATTGAGGGCCCTCCGCAACATACGATGTATTTGGAAAGTATTCACAGCACTTCACTTTTCCTACATTTTGTTAAAATACAGCTAAATTCCTAAAGTGATTCACATAAATTAAGTTTTCTCATGAAAAATTGTTCAAATAAAAGCCCGAAATTGCAATGTAAAAAAGAGATTTTTGCCAGTTTACTAATAATTACATTCATTCAGTCTTTGCCTTTGGTCATCCTCAAGATGTTTCTACAGCAAAGTTGAACTCATTCACTCCCAGTCATTTTCACTGAAGCAACACCCTTCGCTCCCGGCTGTTTTACTGGATTTTGACTGATTTTGCAAGGCCCACAAAATATTGTGTTCTGTTTTTGCAAAATTTAATATTAGAATATAGCTAAGTTTCACCATTATTCACAAATCTGTTTAGAACTGTAGGTAAATTAGCTTTTTTTTTCAACATGGCCCTGGTTGATCTCTTTAGCTCTGCTGCCACCTGCTGGCCGTTTTTGTAATAACTACCATTTCTTCAACCGTTCTCTGCAGTTGAGATGCTGCATCAAAGCCTTCTGTATGCTCTAGCAAAATAATAAAAAAAAAACGTAAAAAAACGTATAAATGTGTCTTTGGGACACTTAAAACGTTTAAAATAGACCGTTTTGGGAAGCAAATTAGTTTTAATAGTTCATATCACTTCCTGTATAATGAGCAGGTGCCTAAATACTTTTGTTCCTATCGTGTATGTGTCCTTCAGCAGTCAGTGCTGAGGGATGATGCCAGCAAGGTAATGGGATAATAGTTCATTAGCTTCCCTCTGTCAACATTATGAGAAAGGACAGAAGGGACATAGACCCTCTTAAGAGCAGCAAATGTGTTCATTCCTGCTTACACCTGCTTTCCTTTCCAACTTCCTCCTTGTCACGACCATCTAAGAGGTCACGTTCACACACAAGCAAACGGCTGTGGCACACATTTTCGAAAAAAGGAGCTCCCTTATGTGCGGGTTGGTCATATTTTAGCACGCCTCCAGGCTACTGGCTTTCACCCACCGTCCACTCCATGTTTTTGTGAAGCATTTGTAAAGCCGGCTCAGGCCGCCATTGTCCAAATCCAACTACTGAATTCTGTTCCTCCATCTGCCCCCAAGCGCCTCTCAGGGGTTGACGAGGGGTCCGAATGAGAGGTCGCCAATCATCCTTATCCTTATCGGCCCTCACAGAGTCATCCAATCACTGCTGTTATCCTTCCTGTCCCTTGAATATGATGCCTGCTTTGTCGCTCTGCTGTCAAGTTTTAGGGTTAATTGAGGTGAGAGCAGCAGGAGGGCAATTATGACATACTTGCGGAGGGGGCACGCAAACACATCTTTGCAATCTCATTGCAAACAAAGAAAAATGGAATTGAGCAGACATCAATCGATTCAATGAAAAGAACAAGCGTAATAACTTTGCATCCCTTTGCTTTACTCAGGATAGCAAACAATGTGAATGATCTGGCCCACGGGCCTTCAGTGTGACACCTGTGACTTAACTAAACAAAAGTGTCATTTAGAATGCCGCCGCCACATGCACACAACTTTATATAGCGTTGAAAACTTAGGACAACATTGTCTGTGTCGCATCTGAGCATGACATGAATTTTTTATCGAAAGTTGCATCCTCTGCTTTGCAGGGTGAAATATTCTGCCAGTGTGGCATAGCAGCAGTGCAGTATTCTCCGTACGAAACAGCTGAATTAAACAGGATCCTGACTCTTATTTCATTAATGTGCCTCCACTCGCTTTAACCTCCCATAATGCCGTCTTTAAATAATAGTTGTGGTGTTAGAAAAGAATATTGTGCTTCAGGTAGGATAAATAACTGGGATTGGTTCTCCTTCAATGCAGATGCAACACAAAACCGATCACTGATGAAAACTTTGCTTTTACTACAAGATCAAACTTTTTTTTACTGCCAAACATTATGTAAAAAGACAACCCCTAGACTGCCAGTCGATTTCGGGCATTTTCACTCATCTTTCAAGGCAAACATAATATTGTGTGCTATGACTACGTAAACACGGTGGATACCATATGAAAGATTGGATTACATTCTTTCATTAGAAAAAAAAAGTGTGTTTCTACCTTATTTCGTTGTTTAGTAATCACCATTTGAAAATCTGTCAGAAAGTCATTTGAGTGACATCAGGCGGAAATGAAAAATAAGGAGAAAACAAGCTTTTTGTGAAAACAGAAATATTCTGCAGAACAGTGACTTTGACACTAATATTTTTTGTTTAGTGACACTCTGTGAATTACATTTATGTGACAAACGCTTTGATCATTCACGACATCTTTGAAAATGTTCTATTTCTTAAGATCCGCCATGTTTTCATGTAATTTGATCCATGGGAGCCCATTGAAAAGAGATGCATTGCTGCCATCTGCTGGCCATAGATAATGGGTGTGTTTTTCTCTCAACTCATTCATGAAACCAGAGCTGCACAACGTTGTGCTGCCCATTGGGGGGTGAGGAAGAAAAAAAAAAACGTGGTTGACGTCAATTAACGTTATTGGCGGTACTTGTTAGGATTTTCGTTAATGTTAATTGACGTACTTGGCAGGAAAATAGTTTTAAATAAACGGGCAGCTCATTCAATTATCCAGGCATGAGTCATTTATACTGATACCACATCTACAAATAATCATGAGCTAATAACAAGACATCCTCTGCTTACTTTCATTTTTTATTATTTTTAAGAATAAGTGCAATGTCATGTAAGATGTGTTTCGCATAACATTTGTTGATACTTTTTTGTTGGACTAAAGCAAAAAGGCCACAAAAGCAGGGTAACGTACAGTATTACGCAACTCATTGTGGCATGGGCAGTTAACATTTTGCGTTGTGATGCAGCCATTATGTGGTTGCTGCACCGCTATTCTCATTAAGATTTGTTGTGAAAACAGGAGAAATGTTGTTGGATATGACCTGGAGTGTGTGTGCGTGTGTTTTGCAGTGTAGATGTTGACTGAAGCGGAAGTTACATGGTGGGAAGCTTTGCATCAAAGACTGGCATTCACCTTTCTGGATCTACTGTTTGATGCGCACACGCACGCACGCACGCACGCACGCACACACACACACACACACACACACGTGCATCAAGTCTGTCATGCAAGCAGGCTACTCACATTTATGTAGTAATACAGTAAATCACTCACAAACACATTTCGAAAAAATTATTAATTCATTGGATAGCTAATTAAAATGCTGCATGAGTTAATGTGGCCATTGGGTATCACCGATTTTAGTTCCCAATCAATATTAATCACTCTTAAGCATTAATAAGCCTCACGCATGGAAGCAGTGAAGCCAATAGCTCTTTTTATAAATGTCAATGAAGATGATTCAAAATGATGGATTACGAGTAATAAAATGATCAAAAGAAATATTAACTGAAAGTCGGCCGCAAAACAGCCCCGCTCCCGAGAGGAAATTAATTCCTAGGCTACGGCTTTATGCTCTGATTTAATATCCAATAGGTTTGAAAAAAAATCTAATAATATCCTTAAAATACCATATGGGAAACAACATGTTTCATCAGTCTTAATTGTTCAAAAATATTCTAACATCAGTCATCCTAATGCAGCCTCTAAAATTTGGTTCACTGAATGACAGCATGTGCTTGAGTTTTACTTATCTAATCTCCTCAACTTCAGAGCCGACTGCCTTTCAGTCATAAAATGACGTCATCAGTTTCAGTGTGCCACCTTTTAGCACTCTGCTTGCACAACAGTGAATGCTATGTGATCTGACATTGCAGAGTCCCAACAGTCAAAGCGACAACATGTGGGAACTATATTATAGAACAGAAGCTTCAATATGCTATCGATGTAATTGGTGAACAGTGTCTCAGTCGCCGGTGGTGCCCCCAGATCACCTACTTTAGTGGTCTGTGATATTAATGGACCAGCTGGCTTGGATGCCTTTGCTTCCAATTAACCACTGTCAATTTGTATTTATTTACATGTATCAAAAATAAATGGATTAAAGTTGATTTTCGTTCAAGGTAAGACAGCTCCCTAAATGGTGGCCTCCCCTCAATTAGAGGCCGTTCTCCAAACACATTACTCCATTTAAACACATTAGACAGGTGGTCTTCCCTTGATCATCTGATATCACCACGTATGAATTAAGGTAAATATCATTATAACAACACAAACTGCCTGCTCAGCAGACAGGTCTTTTGTAAAACTGAAGGCGTATTCTGTCCCAAGAGTCGCTTCCATCAGATACTGTGTGAGCAAAAAATTGTTAATTGTGAAGCAACCCCCTTCGCTCCCGGCTATTTTACTGGATTTTGACAGATTTTGCAAGGCCCACAGAATATTGTGTTCTATTGCTATAAAAACATGGAACCTACCAAAAGAAAGATGAGAGTTTCTTCTTTTATCAGGAAAAAAAAGTATACTTGTATCTGTTTCCTTTTTTGCAGCAATTAGCATTAGCATACAGCTAAGTTTCCTCATTATTCACAAACCTGTTGAAAACACTGGGGAAAAGAGCTTGTTGCAACATCTCTTATACTCTGCTGCCACCTGCTGGCCGTTTTTTTGTAATAACTACCATTGCTTTAAGCGACATCTTCAGGTCAGGGGCTGCATCAAAGCCTTCTGTATGGTCTGGCATAAAAATTGTATTATTTTTTTTTTTAAACATATAAATATGTTTTTGGGACCGTGGCAATATTTAAAATAAGATCCTGTTGTCAACAAGAATCCAACAGGAATTTAAAACATTAACCTTAGTAAGAATTCATGTTGACAATGTCTTAAATACGTAAATTCATTCCCAAACTGCTGAATAGGTTAAGGTGGAAAATACAAGACGACAGCACTTCATAAAAAGTCAACTGTGTGTGTTATTGTGTTTTTGGGTGAAATTCCATGCATGAACAATCCGTGTCATCAGCAACCGCACGCTTGTGGGGTTTTCCTTGTCTTTGCTTGGGCCAACTTAGACAAAAAGTGTGGGAAGAAAGTGTCGGGTGAGGCGTACAAGGAGAAAAGCAGACAAGAACAGAAATTAAATGAGGAAAAGATGAGAAGTAGTCCATTGGTTTGCGCCTCGGACGAAATCAGATGAAAGATTGGGGTTGATGAAAAATTTGGAAAAAGCCTCATTTTAATATACAAAATCATGTTTTATCCACTTATTATATAATCCTGTATTTAACACCATTAAAAAATGCTTGCTGTTTGTGTAAATTACACACACATTTGCATGCGTAAAAATATGTGCATGTTTGCGTGAACAACTACTGTGTGACCTTGTCCTCCTTTTTTCCCAAAACAAACTTAGACCGCATGTCTCTCTAACAACAATAGACTGGAGACTAAAGTTAGGAAAGCCCCTTATAGTTGGCCAACAACTTGCGCTCTCTTGTTTCACATCCCAGCATCTCCACTTATAGCGCTGGCAGCATCCATATGTCTCAACTCGTCTTTTTTCTCATCTGTCAAACATCACGTCTGACTGTGCAGCATTAACGGTAAAGTGGCGCAAAGATGGACTTGGCTCAGCGTGAAGTGGACGATGGGAAATGAAGTTCCCGCTGCGAGCGTATGATGTGACCTCTGTGAAACATGATGAGGGCAAGCACAGTTGGTAAGCCCCCCCCCCCCCCCCAAATGAAAGAAAGGGCAATATTTTTAGTCTCTGTGTGGCTACTGAGAGAAGGAGAGACTGTGAGTGTTTCACGTGAGACCATCCCTGGGATAAAAGAAAAGCTGCAAGGAAAATAGAGGAGCCTGTGAGATAAAATAGAAAGGGGATAAACATGAAGAGACAGATAAGTGAAAAGATTAAGCGGAAAGAAAGGGTGCCACCCTCACCTTTCTTCTTACAGTGGCAGGAAATCAGAGGCGTTGTTATGACAACACAAACAAACATCAAAACTGAATTTACTATGTGTGCGCGCAAGTTGGGAAAGAAATAGTGTGTACGGCTATCTTTGTGAGGATGATGAGAATGGAAATGTGATGGCTCCTTACACTCTTTGAGAACATTCAAGTCTACTTGGTGGATGTGTAAGAAAATCCTCAGCCCCGTTCTGTCAAACCTTTTCAGCATTCTGAGTCTTTTTGTACTGTTTGAGTAGCCACGTTGGTTGCTTCTTGGTCAGTTACTCGCCATGGTTTTCAAAAATAAATAAATAAATACATAACATTTATTTGTTAACAAATACAAGCAATAAATTAATTCAAAAAATAATATCAGATTTATTATACATGACTATTTTGTCTTATGTCTTATAGGCAGTGTTGGGAACGTTACTTAAAAAAAGTTATAGTTACTCATTACTTGCTTAAAAAAGCAAATGAGTAAGTAATTTAATTACTTCATAATAAAAGTAACTCGTTACCAGGCAAAGTAACTATTTTCCCTTTAAAAAAAATGTTTTATATCAAATAATTTGCTTTTTTTTATGTTATTATTATTATTATTATTATTATTATTATTATTATTATTATTATTATACAGAATTCAAATTGCGTCCAGGCTTTATAGGGTGTTTTCAGTGCAGAGGACGTGAGATCGAGTCCGGGGCTTCGGCCTTCCTGGGCGGAGTTTGCATGTTCTCCCCGTGCTTGCGTGGGTTTTCTCCGGGTACTCCGGTTTCCTCCCACATTCCAAAGACATGCATGGCAAGTTAATTGAACACTCCAAATCTCCCGCGGCACTTCCAAAATAAAAGTCACTATACATTTCAGCTGTCAAGGTCGACGAGGTCCGACGACAACAACAGTGCCTCTAACTGTGCGCATTTGACATTTTCAGAGCCAGTCACCCCACAACGTCTTGTAAGATTCGAGCCTTGAAACAAATTGAATAAATGAATTGTAACGCAATGCATTTCACATACAATAACGGCGTTTCAAATATGGGGAGAAAAGTTAGATTAGTCCATTTATGAAAAAAACAAACTGAGTCACCTAAACGCCCAACACTGCTTATAGGTTACAGTACACTAAAGTAAAGGCAATGAACCACAATGAAAGACAGTTTATTGATCAACTGTAATTCGATTAAAGATGTGAACTAATAAAACACTCTTCGCCACAACAACTTCACAAAAATCTACCAAACAAGTGTTGCGTCGACATAAATCACTCTCTTATGCGCTGAACATTTCTAGACATGACATAAATACAGTACATGTCCATTGTCCAATATAGTACATATTTATAAAAAAAGAAAAAAAAAGACAAAAGAAAACTATACCGATCAACCAAAATGATGGTAGTGTTTTTTTTTCTTCTCCAAAAATTGCAGCTTTTGCAATTTGAAAATGTGCATTCTGCTACACTGCCATGCCTATTTGAATTTGATACATTGTTCAGCCCCAATTCACACCCATCAACAGTTATCACTAAACCTAACATGCATGTTTTTGGAATGTGGGAGGAAGTCGGACTACTGTATCACCACGCCACAGTGCTGCTCTAATATCGCATGTGACTTGCTTTTGTAGATACTAAAGGTGTTCAAAGACTTTTCGACCTTAGTCAAGTCTGAAGAAGATCCTCTGTACTAAATGTGCTCAATAGTGTTGAAAAGTAATAGTATTGACCTCAGCTTTCTCAATCCCCCTTGGTTGAATATGTTTCAAAATAAAGATGGTTCGCATATTGGTTAACAATTTATGTGTACATTTTTTAGCAGCAACACACATACATATGGCAGACAGAAACATGGTGAAGACATCACAGATGGATGGAAGTACTAAAGCACTTAACATGGTATTTTGTGTGTGCCTGCATGTGTGTGTTGGTTTTGGGGAGGTGGGGGGGGGGGGGGGTAACGCCTTGGCTGCGATCCTGGACGTGTGCGATGGAGAACTCGACAAATTTCCAAACAAACAATGTGGAAACAATTAAGATGGCGAGGCAGACAAAGAATGAAGTTTACCCCCATGCAGGTTGAACGCATCAAAATGAAGCATAACACGGTCCCACAGCAAACGAGCAGCACGTCATTCAAGGTGAATGGAAAAGACACACAAACATGTGCGACGTCGTCTGCGATGAATGAAAACAGACACAAGTTTCATGTCCATGACACGATATTCCCAAATCGCAGGAAATGATTATTTCCAGATCAGGGCAAGTGTGCAGAGTGATATCAGTCAGACGTTGAGGAGAGTTATTGGCTTTTAGGTATGCGGACCTCCACATGTTGCTGCTGAGTCACACAACTGGCAACCATATACCGATAGAAACATGGAAAGATATTTGTAACCTCCGACATCCATGTTTGTTCTTGATGGAAAAGCAGCCTGGACGTTATTGCTTTCTTCAGATGTTGCCGCCCATCCGAGCAGTGATGACACACTGACCGGTGTTCAAAATCAAGTCGGCAGAGACTCGACAAGCAGGAAGCTTCCCTCACACTCAACTTTGAGCTGCTTTGGGTTTGCTTTTCTATCTTTAATGACAGCCCGATGTCAGTTTCTTCCTGCAGGATGCTGAGCTGGCTCACTCGTAAAAGACTGAGTAGAAGCAGACTCGCATGTAGAACCCGATCACATCGCAGATATCCGCAGGAGATACAAAAAATTGCTTTTATCATCATTTTCCTTTTTGAACTTGAGTTAGTTATTCTAGTTACTCACAGGACACAACATTAGGTACAAAAATGTCCGACTTTATGGCAGCGATGCTTAAACGCGACTGCACTGCATTACGAACAACTACCTCAATAACAATGTGTGTCGCGAAATGTGCCAATGATAGACAGATAGACAGCACAGTGGTATAGTGGTGAACATGTCTGCCTCACAGCTCTAGGTCGCATCCCAAAAGGAAGTCACAGAATAAAATGTTTTGTGATTTTGGAAAACTGTTGGCAAATTCAAGTGTAGGAATATGAGTTGTGTCAAGTTGTCCCCTTTCGATGCGGGTCAGATGATCGACCAACTCGTCTACAAAGACTTCCTGCGACGTTTGCTACGTTCAATGTGTGAGAAGAAGTGAGAGTTGCTCGCCTTGCTCACAACGTCCGTAGCATCTGACAATTCCTGGCCGAGAAGAAGATAGCTGTGCTGGAACAACCTGGGTCCACGTGATTTTTGGTGGGGGTTCATCAAGGGAACCCGTTTTGAAGATATCAAAATGGCCATAAAAACTGTGGTGCAGAGGATCACAGCAAATGCATGGCAGAGAAAGTGCATTCGACTCCAGCGGGATTACTTTGAAAGGGAAAACTTGTAGTTGGACTTTGCGACACCAGTCCGTGAAGCTTCAGTTTCTCTGATTGGCCGTTTTTCAAATACTTTGAACCCTGCAGCAAATTTATGGATTTTTACAGGCTAAGGGTTGTCCCATTCCACAGAAGGCCTTGGTCTCACATCAGTAAGCGGCGACTGCTTCGAGATATCTCCGGCAAGCTCGTGAAGCGCGGCGTGATGTGAGATCAAGCCTTCTCACGAGACGTCACAAAAACAAAGAAGATCATCGATATGTACAGAGCGCATCCAAGGAATCCATTTTTATACAGAACATGAAGTAGAACATAGTAGTTTGTTTTTGTTTCCTTTTTCCTCGCCCTGACCACTTTTGGGACAGGACGTGCGTTCGCCATCATGATTCTTGGTGAGGCGCCTAAGAAGTTCTTCGTACACAAAAAAAAAATACATATATATATATATATATATACATATATATATATATATATATATATATATAAACTAGACTAAGGGCAATTTCTGCAGAAATTGTGTGGGAATGTTGAAAGCTGAATGCTAATAGCTGAATGCTAAGTTGAATGCTTATGAAGGAAATTGAAGGATAAATTATGTGAAAATTACAAAGTATTGATCGTATTTGAAAGATAATGAATGAATAAAAATAACACCTAAACTGCAATCTGTCAAAGGTGGGATTCGAACCATCGCCTCCTGTTCACAGGTCAAAGCTCCGTTGCACTAGTTGAAGAGTTTTCCAAGCAGAATTTGAACAATTGCTCAAACCACTGTGCCATTGCTGCCATTAAATAATTTGTGACAATGTCTATAATTGTAGTGAATACGTCAGTATATACTGAAATCTTGCGTTGTATTTGAATTTTCAATATAGAATGGTAAAAACTTAATAATGACAAATGACATCATGCTGAATAGGGACACATGATTTTAATCATTTCAGTGAAATTATAATGCATTTCCTGATATGATAGTCGGTTAGCTTGTAATCACTTAGCATCATTTCCATGGATACAATTTGCTATGTACAGTCGGAGGTGGGATTCGAACTGGCGACCTCCTGGTTACTGGACAATGCATTCTACCAAGTGCGTCATTAAGCAGTATCAGAGAGCTGGTTATGATGATCAGTTGTATGTGTGGAAGTGGAAGTGGAAAGTGGGAGTGGTTCAATGTCAGTGCCAATTAGCTTAATTAACGTTAAATTGTGCGAGTACTGTAAGTAATGTGAAATCAGATGATATGTACCCCGGAAGGCGGGAATTTTTGAAGCAAGTTGAAATTTGTTTCTCGGCAAAAAAGTGAGGAGAATAAAAATGACATTAACATATGTGGGAATGCTGCCACTGTGACACATACACAAGAATCGGGGCCGGAGTCCTGCAGGTTTTGGAGGTTTTCTCACTTCCAACACAAGCTGATTCCAATCAACAGGATCGTTATCAAGCGTATGCAGAGCTTGCCGATGAGCTGATCATATATCAGCTGTGTTGGAGAAGGGCAACATGCAAAACCTGCAGGACTCCGGCCCTCGATGCCCACCTCTGGTGTAATAGCATACACAGGAACAATGTAAAGGAGATTATCAGTCTGAAATGAAAGTAAACAGATTTGCATATATATATGTTCCATTCAGTATTCACTAGCTGTCTATATGAAAAAAAAAAAAAAAGCAAGACCACATTCATGCTTCTACCCTGTGGTCCAACTACAGCTTTACTCTGACACACAATAGCCTCTTGTTGTTGGTTTGTAGCTCTCTCTCTCTCGCTCTCTCTCTCTCCCTCTCTCTCCCTCTCTCTCCCTCTCTCTCTCTCCACGGCCCAGCGTGCTGTGGACCCTACATGTCTGCTTGCACTAATAAAGTTTAACAGGCCTCTTTTCAGTCCCACAGGAACTGCGAGCACACGGGACAACGAGACCAGTTTCCATTATGTCAACGTCCTATGACCTAATTGCATCCCATCTAATCAGCTGCAAGTCCTCTGCTGTGAAAAGGAGAGGTGGCAGGGGCGACGGACAGTGACAAGACAAGCTCCGGCAATAAGGGAAGGCTGCACCAATCTGCTACAGCACTATCACTATTACACTATTAATTCCAAGGAAGGCGGTGTGAGGTCTGACACAACAAGTGAAAGAGCACAAGCTTGTACACCCCCTGCTGCTGGCTGGCTGCAACTGTCCTTTTGTCTGACGTGGACCTCTTACAAGCGCACTGTGTCGGTTTGGTTAATTGCTTTTCTTAATTGCTGACTTCTCCTGAAAAAGACCTCCACCAGTCACAAATTCCACAGTTTGATCAGGCCTAAGTAAACACACAGAGCCACACTTGTTACCATGGCGACACTAAATCCCATCTGACAGAAGCTGTCTTGTCCTGCAAACAATAATTAGGCTTTATTGTTGCTATGCAAAACATAATGCTATGATAGTCAAATACTGTTCATTTCAGAGACCTTGCCTTCATTATTTTTTTGTTTTTTTCTTTTCATTTTTGACTTCAAAGTGGAACAATATGAAAGAATGACCTCACCAATCTTCAGGATCTATCGTGAGTTTGAGGTTTGGATGGGACGACGCAGGATAATAAAACCACAAGTTACTCCTGAGCACACTCGAAGTTACAAATATATCGTATACCATCACCGGACACTTCATTAGATACACAACTCTGCACTGCATCAAAAACGGCCTTTATAAAGGTAAGGCAACCAAATATTAGAAACACTTCTTCTTATATTGTTATATGAATACCACTCTGACAGCATCAATCAAAAGTGAACATTATAATCTTGGTACAATTTTTATGCAGCTCATGTATTGGATTTCATTCGATTAGATTATACATTTTACAGAGTGACAGCTGTAACTGATGGATGCCTTGGATAAAACAGTACAAGATGCTGGAACTCCAAATACTTGATCGAGCAGCAGATAAAAGTGCACGTCCACATTTTCTCAACAGTGTGTTTCTTGTAAATCCAATCAAGAACATGAAAAAAAAAAAAGGTCCAGTCTAAAAGTCATGTTTTTCCTCAACTTTTGTTAAAAGAAATACCAGGGCCGGGCCAAAAGGACAGCTACACAGATGTAAAACAACCTTGACTTTTCTGCATTTGCTCCATTCACATCTGCAGGCGGAACAAAAGGCACTAAAACCTGCAGACGCGCGCGCGCACACACACACACACGCATACTGAGTGACGGCGAGTGGGTGAACAGGGCTTGGTGAAACACGGAGAAAGGGAAAGTGTCTTTGAGCGTAAACAAAGGCAGAATGATCAGGAGCAGATTGGTGCAGATCAAACAGGGGTGTTGAAGTAGGAGGACGGAGGACTCAGATGGAGACATCAAACACGACTAATGTGAACTACACATTGGTCTGACATCTCTTGGACACGCACACACTTCACAAGTTCACATATTCAAACAAAGGAGCATATGCACTCGCACGCCACATCGACATCGAATCACATGCTCGCGCACACAAAAAGGTCACCGTGTCCCTCGCGTCAACTCTTTGGGACTAAGTCGCACACGACACAAACGTATACGTGCGCGTCACAAAACTAAATAAAGGGGGTCTTGTCCCCCCCATAGAACAAAGTTGAGAAGGAATAACAAATGATAATTGATAGAAAAGAGCAAATGAGCAAAAAAAGATTATGCTTTTTTTTTTTCTCCAAGAGAGCTCAGTATTGTTCATTCGGTAATTTTACCGATTTGACATGTCATCATCATTGCTCTCTTTTTTTATTTTATTTTTTATTTTGTATGTGTTTTGCAACCCTGATCGTCCATCCGTGTGACAACCCTATTAAAAATGCAATTAAAAATGTAAATGTAAGATTAGAATGATAATAATTTGATAATGAATCGATTTCTTCAATGATTCGATGATACGATGACAATCTATCTGCCTATATTACACCAACTGCGTCATCCACTTTGACCTGGTTTTAGCGAGTCTAAAATGTAGTATTTTAGTTTTTGTCACAAAATTGTGCATGCAGTAGCTTGGTGCGCCGGAACGCAATTTACTGCGATGTTGGAAAGTGCATGTCACTGAAAGTTTAATTCCCTCATTAAAGTATCAATATGTATCCATTATTGGTTTATCATTCTTCTTTGTGGGTTACTGGGGCTGTTTTAAATGCAAGTACTCACAATCAAAGGAAAATAATTGTTTTAGGGTATTAGTGGTTGAATCTTCTGGCATTGTGCTCCTGAAAAAGGGACCATCCAAACATCATGTTTTTATGTTTCGCTTAAAGTTCATCACAAGTGTGCCAGCTGAACCATGAACAAAGAGTCCATTTCATTTAATATGAGACGCTTTGACCTCATGATGGATGGTGTCGTGAAAAATCCTCAGTGGGATGGCTAACCATTAGTTAAACAATCCTTTCCATCTCATAAATACAAATTTATATCCTTGTTTTGCAGTGTAAGAGCTTCCCCAGCAGGGACTAACCCAAGGAGAATAAAAGTCACTAAATTATCATCAATATATTTCAACAAAGAACAAATCAGTGAGTGTTGGTCAGCCAAGAAGCTTCATTAACTTGTGAAGCAGTGCCAGAAGGATTGATCCACAGCCGGCTCATTTTTCTCCTCCCTGCCGCACGTTCCTCTCAGCTCTGTCCTGCTGTCCCTCCTTCATTTCTATAGCTCTATTCATTAAAGCTAAGAGCCTATTGAACATTGGCCTAATTAATTTGCTTAACAACCCAGAGGCGTGGTGCATGATTGTGTATGCACGCGGGCATTCACGCATGATTAATACCCCAATCGAGATGTTTGTTTGTGTTCACATTGGAGAGATTTGCGTTAGTGTGGCCTGCATCCTGTATGAGTGTCTGCATGTTTTGTACACGAACACATTGCCAGCCCAGTTCCACGTAAAGTGCAACGGCAACAAGAGGAACATTGATCAAGGCTGGAATTTGGATGTTAACGCAGCGCTGCAAATCTCATGAAAGCGCGTTGCTCCTATACGACTTGATTACTAATCCACCGAGGTTCACGGAGATTGAATTCATCCTATTAATGCTGCAGTGCGGGATTTTGCCCTTGACAGTCCGCCTAAAGAGCAAGCAGGGAACGGTATTGCTTTGAACACTGCAGGAGCGTAGTATACTAAAAGTTCAATTCGCTGAAGATGGATTCAGAAGTTTTGTATGATAACATTTGTAGGGACTACACTGCAAAAAAACGGAATGTAAAAAATTTAAGAACAAATATAGTAAAATAGGAAAATTATTACTTCAATTAAGCAAAATTGTCTGCCAACAGAAGAAGAACATTTTACTTAAATTTACCTGTTAGCTTTTGAAAAATAAGAAAATAATACTAGGCCATATCGACCACAGTGGTCTTGAAAATAGTATTTTGAGACTAAAAACAAGTAACATTGACTTTTTTCAAGCTGTAATATATTGAACTATTATTTTTTTTTTAAATACATGTGTTTTCATTTAAAGTTGGCCATCTTAGCCCGAGTGTCAAGCAGGGAGATACCATGTCCCATTTTTAGTGTTCTTTGATATGACCCAGCCAGAGAATTGAACCCACAACCTCCCACTCTGAGGGAAGATGCTACCACTAGACCACTGCACGGATAGTGCATTTACTGAACAGCTATAAGATAAGCTTAATGAGCTTAGTAAATGATTTTCACAAGAAATTTTTTTTACAATAAAGAGCTATATTGCAATTTTATTTGACTGCAACTTTTCAGACTTGTATTTTTTCCATTTATCTTTTTACTAGAATCTGCAAGATCCTATAATAAGAACATTCAACTTGTGAAACTCCAGTTTTAAGCCTCGCAATACTTAAAACTGGTTGTTAACACTCGATGCCAAGACTGCTTGCTAAAATAAGATAAGTATCTATGATAAGTATCTTAAAATAAGCAGAATGATCTTGCCTGACAATTGTAGTTTTAAGTATAAAAAAACTCAAAGCAAAATAAGCTAATTCAGGTTCAATTTAAGAAATTATATCTTACTTAAGATTTCAATTTTTGCAGTGTATTTGAAATGTGAGGAAAATGGTATGGCGGCAATGGCCGACACCTTATCGTGGTGGAGGAGTTTGTGTCTTACAAATGAATGATCCTAGAAGCTTTTTATTTTTTCCGTCACTCTTGGTTATATTGGATTGTTAAAAAAATCCCTCTTTTTTTTTGTGGTGTCACCCTGTATTTCCAGGAGCTAAAAATCAGTTTACTGGCTGACATTAAGCACACACTAAATTCCCTTGAAAGTGTTTTTGTTTTGTTTTAGTTTTTTTAATAAATGATGACTGATATGAAGAAGTCATCAGTTTCAAATTCGCTATTAGGGGTAATTTTTTTTAATTACAGCAGCTACCTCTGTAGAAATGTTTAAATTTAGACTTATTTCTACACTTTTGGTTAAACCACACAAATGCAACTAGAACAGTGCTTCCCAAGAATTTTTTGTTACCCAAGAAATAAGAAATTATTTTGTGCCCCAAATCGCCTTTGCGCACTCTCTGACAATGGGAGTGTCACTGCCACCTACTGTAGTGGATGTGCAACCACACTTTATTATAGTGCAACCAAAAATAAATAAATAAGCATTTCCTGGGGTCATATGAGCCATCCTATTTGAGAAGGACTGAACTGAGCTTCTTCTCTCTTTTTCCCATTCCCCTCACTCTGTTTGTGTCCAAATCCACAAGGCCGGTTCATCCCAAGGCCAATTTTGTTGGCTGCACGACGTCACTCCCGGCGTGACTCGACAGCACGCACGGACTTACATATGAATGGATTGTCAATGCCGCTTGTCGGTAGCCCATGGGCCAACAGTCCATGCATGTGTTGAGTCGCGCCGGCATTGACGTCATGCGTGGCCGACAAATTAGGCCTTTGGAGGACCCAGCCTTGTGAATATGGACACATGGTCTGACATCTCTTTGTACCCTGCTCGCCACCCTTGGATAATGGATTGTATTAAAGGAAAGTGAATCTAAGCAGGCTCACGTGACAAACAATTAAATATCAACACTAAAGCATTGCATCAATTCATTAAAAAAAAGAGGTCGATGTGTGCTAGTTTTAAACAGCAAGCACACCTCAACAGGGTTATTTTACAAGGATTACTCCGGCGATTACACGGGGTGTAGGCCTCTCGTGTTTTTACTGCTTGTTCCCACATTCCAGCCTCTTTGTCCCACTTCTTCACACTCGCTCTCTCTTTTCTGCTCTTTTTGTCATTCCTGCGCTTTCTGGACAGCACATTTTATCTGCATGGAGAGCAGGCAACGGCAGCACTCTCTGCTGTATTAACATTTCAATCAGGCTTGTAGTTGGAGCAAAGAAAATAAACTCAAGTGGGCTCATGCCTTTTGCTCCCCTAAACTGTGTGCAAGTGCAACTCTGTCTTTCTCCAACTGTTCACAATGTGAATGGCAGCCAGAGTGCTTTTGTAGCATGGAGGGCAACTTTGCTTTGTCTCCCAAACATCCTGGGATTGGATATGTGGACCGGCCAGTAAACTCATGGGAAATGCGTGTGTGTATATCATTTGACAAACTGAAATAGATCAGGGTTTTTTCCAAAACTAAAATTCAGAGCAATCAACACTTTATGTAGCTTAATTAAAATGATTTGAGTGAATAATTGTATTCATTATGTAATCAATCAATTATTTTAGGATTTAATGAAATTATCTCCTTTTTTATCGAAGTATGATATAACACTGATTTACTATTATTATTTATTTATTTATTTTTACGTGATCCAACCATGGATTGGTCGCCAGTCGACCACAAGTTACACAAAACAATTTACACAGACACCCGTGGGAAACGTACTCTTAAATTAACATAACGTTATATCAATTTGATTCAGATTTTAAATTTCCCATTGAGGATGTGGGAAGAAACTGGAGTACCTGGGGAAAAAATACGCTCAAGAACATGGACATTCCACGCAAACGTGCGCAGCATTTGTGTTCGTTATAAGTAGTTTTTAATTAGGTTGCAAATTATGCATATGATTTGTTAGTTTTTTTGACGTTAGAAAAAAAAAAAGTGGAAGTAGTGAAATAAAGATCAAAGTTGCCCTGCCGCTGCCTTAGGAGAAATAAAGTTAGTGTGCATTTCTTTCATGCACTTTCAGGGCTAAACATGGATGGAAGAGTCCAGAGAGAGAATGTAGAATAACAACAGCAGTGAGAAGGAGAAAGACATATGAAGGCAATATAAGTTCTATAAAAGTTCCCACAAATCAAAGAAAGCATGTGCATGTTCAAATAAATATAGATGTGTTTAGAGATGACTTTAAACTGCTCAAGACTTGTACCATTAATCACGCCCAGACACACACACACACACCATTCCATTCCATTCCTCTGCCTTTACATCAACAAACAGGGACGTACGTTAGGAGCGACAGAAATATGTCAGCAATGAAACAATGTTATAAGAACCACCACCGCTACCAAGCAGGCTACACCTCTCTCTGATATGTTTGTGTGTTGCGCGTACGCACTCATGCGCGCTCACGTTCCCGTAAAGAAGACCACGCAAACAAAAGCGGCATCACTGATTCCAAATAGCGCACAGACTCTCTGACCTGAGTGACTAAGAGACCCTCTTGTGAATTTCCCCATTTAAACAAAATGAAATGACCAAGTGCAACTCTTCATTTTTTTTTTTAACCGCCCATTTGTCTGGTAAGGTGATGTAGAATTTTAGATGCAGTTAGATGGTTGGAAAGAGTCATTATCTGTTGCTTTTAGCGTCATTAGGAAAACAGCCCGTTCCCTGCTTCCATTCAGCTGTTATTGATATTACTATTGGATTTATGAAATGCAATTTCCCTGCGGTTTTAGGGCTCTTGGCACCTTTTACCCATCGGTTCGTTATACGCTGGGTGGAAAAATATGTCGAATGTGTAAGAAAGGTGCATATGTGTGTGCCCATTTGAGCTACTCGAGGGTGTTGCTACACAGTGAGCTATCATCTGCAGTCACTTAAGCTCACACCACACATGCGGGGACAGCTGTCTTGACAATAATGTCAGGAAATGACTGGCGAGTATTTGCAGAACCAGTTCATTCATTCTTCATTTCGGTAATGCCGAAAAATGCAATATACTGCATAATTGCAGATGAAAAGCCTCACAAGTGATTTCCCAGCACGGAGACCATACATATAAAACTGCTTATCCGTTTAAGCTCTAAAGTTGTCTTTGCCTATGTTCGCATTCTAGTAACGTTTCAAAAAAAAAAAATCTCTCAAGATTTTCAACTATTTCACAAAAAAAGGGAAATGTTCAAGATCATTGTTATTTCTTGATTAAGATGTCACGTTAAAGTTATTAACTCATTCACTGCCATTGACGGCTATAGACGTCAAAAAATTCATTTGAACTATTAGTTTCACATTTTTTTCCACTTTTGTTAACAAGAGTATGAAAACCTAGAATTTTTTTTATTGTGCGTTTATAACATATATAAAATTTGGGATTTATCCATTAACTACAATTTAAACAATTTAATCGTCTGACGCCCCTAATTTTTTTATAATCTTTTCTTCTTCTTTTTAATTAGGGGCATTAGGCGATTAGAATTTTTAATTATAAATTAATCACATGACTTCACTAGTTAACTCAAGATTAATCACAAATTTTATATCTGTTCTAAATGTACAATACATTTTTTCCCTAGGTTTTCATACTCTTGTTAACAAAAGTGGGGAAAAAAATGTGAAACTAAAAGTTCTACTTCATTTTTGACGTCTATAGCCGTCAGTGGCAGTGAATGAGTTAACTTGCATTCCAGAACAGAAGACAATGTTAGTGGTTGAACGTGTGAACCTACTATGAAACATTTAAGAAGCTTAGTTATGTTTTGGGTTTGCTTTGCTACACCTTGCCTAGGATGTCTTGAATCCTGATACGTGTCGTCTTGGAAAAGGCAACCTTTCAAACATGAGACAGCTGGAGCACGTTTTTTTACGAGGTGTGGGCCAAAATATCTGTCGACAGGTGCGCATGTTTCCATTGAGGAGTTTCAATGCATTGATTGCCATACAAGGTGGAATGGAAAAAAAGGGACCTCTTCTGAGGCTGGCCCGCTAAATGCTGCATCAGACAGACAGACTGACTGACGGATTGACTGACTGACTGATAGACAAATGACTCGACGGCGAAGAAGTTTGTTCATCCACATTTCCTGTACAAAGAACATTGCTGTACTACGCGGCTCCATCGCGGCCTGCGAATCCCAGAGATGTTAATGAGGGAACGAGACAAGGATCTGTGTCATGTCTGCTGCGGACCACTCTGCCGTGTTTACATAGAGATTTTATTACAGGCCAGCAGGAGCAGGAAGCGAAAAGTCTTTATCACATTAATAATATCCTTGACAGATTCCCTCAGTGGGCGATGGAGAAAGCAGATCCACAGAGGAGAGGCGGAGAGAAACACAGACAGGTGAGGAATTCTGAAGCGAAGCCACGAAATAAGAAGCGGGTCAGGTTGAGGACAAAAGGGGGAAAAAAGTGTTTGCATATAGGGGAAAATCAACCAAACAATTTTTATTTATTTTTATTGTACAACAATATGTTCTGCGCAGTACCAATAGTCTTCTAAACTGATTTATGTTGCGTTTGTGGAATATGAACTAAGCAGCGAAATCCACCTGTTTTTCCTCCCATTTTGCAACTCTTCACATCAGTTGCTCAGGAAACAACCAATCACAGCTCAGCTTTGCAAATGCCACATGACCAAACTCACTCAAACAGGTGAGGTGCGCCGTCATTAGTGACGCTTATAAGAGTGTTAGCTGCCGTAATTTAGTTGATGTCATCATTTCCTGCTTAGTCTTTAAATCTTGACGCGTCAGTCGGTTGGCCTTGCTAAAGTGGTTATCTTTCATGGTGTAGGTACAAAATATTTCATCACCATTCCAACACAGTAGGCTGCGAGGCAATTTGAAATGCTCCAGCCCCCCCCCCCCCCCCCCCGCCAAAAATCGAACACACTTTGAGTCCGGTTGATTAAAACACACATTTACAGCTGTTGCGTAAACATGCAGAATTCATAGCAGAGAGATTAATAGCGCCCTCTTCGCTAACTCCTCAAATCTCTGTAGGTGTTCCCGCTGGAATCGAAAGTATTTTCTGCCTCCTGACGAACTTCAGCTATTAATTCTGTCTACTCGTTGTGTCCTCCTCCCCCTCAAAGTCAGACGTCAAGTCTTATGCGGCTCGCGTAATCCTCGGGAGAAAAACGGAGAAAAAGCAGCTGACTCGGAGATGGCCGGAGGTAGAGCTTCGGGAGTGTACATGCGCGTGACCTCACAGCGGGCCAATTTGATGCTCACAGCTATGTCTCGCCAGCAGCAAGGTGAAGTGCGCGCACGCGCGCGCGCGCACACACTGACCAGATACTCTGTGCAATCACACAAACAGAGAAATGGAACATCAACCACATTGGGGATCTTTGCTAATATAAGTTTGGCCACGGAAAATAGTTGTTGCTGTTCTGCAACACGACGGACAGGCTCGAGGTCATCAACTGTGCGGTGGTACGAAGCACACACACATCTATCCTGAAGGCTTTTGGCGCTCGGCCAGTGATTTAAATCAGATGATTAAAAGACTCATTAGTTGCCCTCTCTACTAAATGACGCACACATGCACGACGTCACCCCCGGTTTGACCCTCAAACTCCTTTCTGAGTGGTTCTCTTACTTACTTGAACCCCTTTAAACATACATTACCATTATGCCACTTGTACGTGATGTAGAACTGCACTGTGAGGTTTTCCATGATAAGACATCGAGTATATTAAAAAGAGTTCTCTGGATGATGTTACCAGAGGTGCTACCTACGTGATTTGTTTTCACTCAAACAAGCATATTCCAGATTCAAGATTGCTTATGCTGTACTGAGCATCATTCTTGCTGGGATTTTAATATAGTTTGTGTTTAAAAAAAATAATGCAAACCTAATGTTGCCGTTCCACCAAATCGGTTATGTCTAAAATGTATATATCCACCCAAAAAATAACCGTAAAATACTTTGCCCAAAAAATGTTTTACAAAGCAAAGTGTTCTACACATTGATTTGATTGCATTTTAAATAAATACAATTTAAAATATTATTTTAACTACTTTGAACACTGGAAAAATAGCATTTGTCACCTGCCCCCCTGCTTCCTAAAATTAAACGCAACCATGACGACAAATCGAATCATTGAAAATGTGCTAAGTCGTGAAATCCAATTTTGTCTTCTGGAGCATTAAAAGCTGTATGAATGTTAAGTTTATGTTAAAACTGATTTAGAATCAGTATACATTATTGTTGTCTGAACATTTTGCACAGGAATTCTTTTTGAATGAATGAAACCTTTAAATAAACTTTTGTTGGGTTTATTAGATTAAAATTGAGTAAAATCGAGTAAAATCGATTAAAATCGTAATCGTCCCGAATAACTGAAAATATTGAGATTTTATTTTTGGGGCCATATCGCCCAGCCCTACCATGACGTAAAAATCATCGGAAACTTTTGGAATATTCCACAAGTTACGTGGTCCACAGGAAGCTCATCATCCTCTCTCCAAGTCATGGAAAGGCCCAAAAGTAAGTTCACTTATTTGTCTGTATTCTGTATATGAGTGAGGGAGTTAAAATCTCGGCACAGTCCTGTTTAGATAAGTATATTTTTAATGTTATTTGTTTAATGTTGAATCATTGTAATGTCAACTTGTCATTTATGTATTTGCTAATTCTATACTAAACACGTGTTGCTTTCAGTCTTGTTTCTCAATGAGGAGTTTCAGTACAATATAACAATGGCATGCCTGAGATGCAGCTTAATTTTTTTTACAAAAAAAAAATAAAACAGATAAATTGTTTCCCAAAGCATAAGAGGTTCATCCATGTTATGTTCAAGGCCTATCAAAGCTGACTTAGGAAGTTAGAGAGACAACCGTTCACACTCACATTCACATCTATGAGCAGTTCAGTTTTCATTTCAACCCATCAAAGCGTACACTTTTTTTTGACCGGGTGTATGCACTGGTAATCCAGAGTACACAAGCACAGGGAGAAGATGCGAACTCCAAATAGAAAGACTGTAACCCAAGATTCAAACCCACATCCCAAAACCAAACTGTCATGTGGCAACAGTGTTAACCACCTGGGTCACTGTGCTCTAATTGTCCGATTTTAAATCAAAATACATCACGTACTGTCGCTTGAATGTGCGGAAACCCATAAAAACAAACACTCGGTAAAAGAATGGACGCTGACGACAATTGGCACAAGCGTCTGAGGCTAAATGACGACGCTTCAACGTGACACAGAAAAACACCACCGCGAGGTCTTTTCCTTCAACACAAACGCTGTCAACTGAGCTCACAGAGAGACAAAGAAAGTGATGTGGAAAAGGAGAAAAAGTTGGAGATCGGGTCAACTCGATATGACCTTGTCATGTGGCATTAACGTAGCACTTTCCCCACTGTAGCCTTGTCGCCTTTTGTCAAAAAAAAAAAAACACAATGAACGCATCTGCTGAGAACGCACGACTCGTTCGACCTTGGGCGTCGCATGTCAAACACCGCTCGTCTTTCAACGCTTATGTACTGCCACAGAACTCAACGGCTCTTTTTCCTGGCATCATAAATTCCTTTGCGTTACCACTATTGATGGACATCTGATGACGGATATAAAACTGTGGCGACGCGTTCTCACGAGAAATTGCTAGGAAAGTGTAGCAAAGGATCTGCACGATATATTGTATTCATTACTTGACAGTTTTCAGCAAGGCACTGCAGCTGTGAAAGAAAAAAATAAAGATGTCCAAAAAGAAAAACATGGTAGACGTAGTATTGTATGAAGCAGAGTCACTATGAAAATCAAAAATAAATAAATAAATAAAAGCCAAGATGTATGAAATAGTGATGGCACTATCAAAGGCACGGATTAACTCATCTGAATTCTAATATTTGTTCTAGGGAATTGTATTAATTTATTATTCCCAAGTCTATTATCTACATTTTGTATCAGTTCTCTAGGACATATATTTAGATGTTAGATAAAAAAAATAAAATTAAAATAAAAATCTGATTTCAGCCTCTATGTGCTGTCACGTCAATCTAATGCTACAATTTCTTTAACCCGTCACATTTTAAATCCATTCTCTCATTTTCTGTCCTTTGATTCGCCGGCCAGAGCAAAACTTGTTACAGGCAACTTAACACATCTCAATACTGTATTTGATCATCGACATCTCTGGTGAGTATAATGAATTTTATCTTACAAAATGGTTTGTCATGATTTTGAACTGCTGCAGACGACTTATGAGGCACAGCTGAGTGTTGTTATTTTGTGTTTTTTTGTATAGTATTGATGGTTTCTATAACTGTGACGTGATAGAAGTGATATTAAAAGGTGGATTAAATTTAGTAAGTTCCCAGTGAAGGCCAGGGTAGCAAATGTACGCCACGGGTACAAAAACAACCCTCAATTTTGCAATTATGTTGCTGTCGTATGTTATTCCAGAAAAAAATAAAATTTACAATATGTTACAATGATAAATGTATACTTTTACCTGTATTTAGATCGAAGACAAGGACTGTTGAGGACCTTATCAATGATGTATATATATTTATTTACACTAATAAGTTTGACAAACACTCAAATCTGAAGTCACTGTTTTGACACATCAGCCAGTATGAACTGTGACTTTATAGACTGTATCTGCATATTAGAAAATAATTACACCAAAACCACTACTTTGTTGGGTTTATTCAATCATCACAGAGAAGTGTTTTAAATAAGATATTACCTGATTAATATATCTCAGATAGAGTGTTATGTTTGTTTGTGTGGGAATTTTGACATGTTTCTTGTAAATTTGTTTTTGTTTTTCTCATTTTTCATAATTTTGCATTTTTTGCCTTTATGTGTGGCCCTAATACACCTTTTATTATTGAAAACTGAAATATTATTATTGAAAAGTGAAAAGTGTCATCCTATGTACATAAAATTAATAACAAATAAATTTCCAAAAAAAACGTTCCCAGCTATTACAACTGGATTTTTTTTATGAAATCAGATATAATCCGCATGAAAAAATACTTATTTTGAATGTTTTTTATTATTTCTTATCATTCAAAGATTATAGAAAATATTATATATTTTTTAATTGAATATTATTTCATTTAAAACACTTCTTATCCAGTTGGTTCCAAATATGAAAGGCTTGGGAATTGCCAAAGCTCCACCATCATTCCCATTTAATTTGAGAGAAAGATGAGAAAGTGACAAACACATTACACATACATATTTGATGTCAAACCCGGATCCTGTGTGATAAAATGAAGTGTTCTGAAATTGCTATCAAATGAAACATGACACATTATTAAAAGTTGTCTTTTTAAAAAAGCTTCCAGGCTTTCAGCCAAAGCAAACGGTGGTCAGCCAGTGATCAGTGTTTGGGAGCGCGTCATACGACTTTCATAAAATGTATAATTTTTTTATTTTATTTTTTTTACATGTAAGCCAATGAAATTCACCTGAGCATATCGATACTGAGTATAAATGGTGGTCATTTCGTAGATTATTCAGCGAAAAAAATATTCCTTTTTTTTAATACTGTACAATCAAACATCTGTTTATCACTGAGCAGCAAAGGCTTGCGAGGGTGTGAGCGCACCAAACATTAAATAAATCATACATCGTTTCATCAAAACTCTTTGATTTATTTAGGGGGGGTAAAAAAAAAAACATCCTGTGTTTCACGTATTTAAGACGCAATAAATCAAGACCCGAGGGACGGACGGTGTAAACATATTGAATACAAAATGATTACCGGTAGTTGGTTAGCTGCAATCTTTCCATGTTTCGCTTTCCTCTGAGAGTGTTGGCACATTTCTGTGTCCCTTGTGGCTCTTTGCTTACAAAAAGCCATCCTGACAGTGCCCATTCTCCCAGAAGTCCAGCACTCAGGGACACACACGTCCCATCGTGTCACCTGTCAGAGTGCATAGGGCTTGCTTCACTGACATCAAGCTGAATATCCTCACACACACACACAAACACAGCTGGTGGTGCGAGTGGGAATACAGTATGTGTGATTACGCACTTTGAGTATGAATCAGGCTTGTGTTCGTGTATGCATGCACATGTGGGTCGTTGCCCTGTGGGCAGCTTCAGAGGCGCAAAGTGGTGCTTTGCCAAGTGTTAATTGAGTCCCAATGATACCAACTTGGAGCCGCGGCTGCAGAAAGATTTGGCTTCAACTGGACAACGGCTTAATTCATAAACACACATTGGTGGCATTTAAATGGCCTGTCCCCATGTCGGATCTATTTACACTATTACCGTGAATGCTAATTTCATTAGCCCGTCTATGTCAGTTTGCATCATATGGTAGCATTAAGCTAGGAGACAGAATTAGACGGTGTGGTTGAACGTTTTAGTGTTTAAAAATAAAAAGTATTAAGTATCAAATGGATATTTTGCTCAAGTTTATGTGCTTGTTAACAAGTTTAAATGTGTTTAAAGCATGTGGGAAGGGTTGAACCGATCTATTCCTCTTTACTGACTTTTGTCGATTTTTTTGCCCCCCCTCACATTAATTTTATATCAAATGTGTGACGTTTAAAGAGGTTCCAAATTAATGTGATCTCTGTCACCAAACAACATTGTTGTTATGCTTTGATTGCTGCTTTGTCTACTTTTGACTTTGTTTGTGAGAAAGATTACTCAAAAACTACTTCAGCTAAACTTTGCTGCCTAAGGTGGATCTTAACAAAGGCAAGGAGATAGATTATTTATTTATGATTTAACTTTTTTACAAAATTATCAAATTAAGGCACATGATGGAGGTGCATATCTATGAAAGTGTATTATTTGGAGATGAGCCTTATTAGGTTGTTGTTGTTGTTTTTTTATTGAATCAAATTTAATTGAATTTAAAGCCGTTACCTCATCCAGTAGAACAGGTTCCAATGTCAAAGGCTTGGAAAGTGCTCAAAGCTCCACCCTCGTTCCCATGTCACATCTGAGAAAGATGAGAAAGTGATGAACACATTTTTTTTTTTATGTAAAAGCCAGATTATGTGTTGTAAAATGCAACATTTTAAACTTGCTGCAAAATGACACTTGACAACCTATTAAATGTTGTCCGTTTAAAAAGCTTCCAGGCTTCCTGCCAAGCCAAATGTTGGTCAGGCCCGCATTGCATCTTATAGTTAAATTGACATGGACACTCCCGGTTCATAAGGCTTGTGTCACTGTGATCGCTGCCAATATTGCGTCATATTCTCGCAGCCCGTTGTCTTTGTCTGTGTGTGCGTGTGTGTGTGTGACAGACCAGACTTGCCATACGACACATAAAAACCCTTCCATTCACATTATGAGAAGAACCCCCCCACTTGCCATGCCCACTAAAGACAAGCCACAGCTCACCCTTCTCATCCTGTCCCAACCTCTTGTACAGGTCAACTGATGAAATGAGGTGTGGAACATTTTGAGAGAAATAAATATGAGCACACTCACACTCAATTGTGCGTTACCTCACAAATGACGTCCGCACATTGAAACACTCACGCCATAATGGCAAGGTCACTGAGTGTCAACTTCAGGCATCAGGGACTGACAGTGGCTAATAACATCACACGCTGTGTACTGTATAGTTAAGTCCAAAATGATTTATATCCTGCTCATGTGTTGTTGGTTTTTCCACTTAGAATGTATCGAAAGGTACTGTTTAGTGTAGCTGCAAATTCCACAAGACAATGATCCATGAATCGTCTAATATATTTCCTGGTTCAACTAGAAGAGTGCGAGAAGTGGCACATGGCCTCTGAGTGTAGCGTTAAACTGGAGGAGTCACAGAAAGGCATAGAAGTGGATTTCTTGGAGATGTAATGGTCGATCTATGGATCAAAGACCTGTTTTGAATTTTGACGCTCCTTGTTGAACAGTTGGCATGTGAAGTTAAAATTGTGGAGGTCAAATAAAATGGACCTGTAACAGTTGTAGTGCCTTTTGCGTTCATCCAGAAATGTCACTCAATGAAAGCAGAATATCCCTAATTTATTGTGATGAATAAATATATAAACCTATGTGTAGCTATTTCATTGTTTTTACTTTTTGACAAAATTGTATTGTCTTAACATTTTCATCTCCTATCACATGAATATCCAATGTTCTAAATTCACAGCTGATTGTGTTTCCTCAAAATTGTCCAGTAAGTTCAGGAATTTAAATAACTTTCGAAAATGTGTGTAGTTAATAAATATAGCATAACTTTTAAACAGACACGAAGTAAAACATTTCACTTTAACTCAAATTTTGGCAAAGCTGTGAATAATTTGGGGTTTAACTGTATGTGTACGGGATGACTGCGTTTCCATAGTAGATGCCAAACATTACATACAGTATATCATCATCATAAGGCTCAAGATGATAGGATGTGAGCGCTGCATTTTAGAGGCGTGTCAGCTTTTTTAATGGCTTATGCATTTTAAAAAGAGAACAAATTCAGTGAATCAAATCCTGCCTAGCAACAAGCATGCAACAAGAACAGGAAAAGGAATCGGCGCAATTCAGTCGGTGCTCTTTGGAGCGTCCGCAAGAACAATATTGATGGATCCTGAAATACCGAAATGAATCACAAAAGTGTCTCTTGGTGATATTTGGGAGTTTCGCTGTGCTGATGACTCACTCACAAGGCAGTTTTGGGCCAATAACTTGCCTCACATCAAATGAGTCTGGAAAGCAAGAAAAGGGGTAATTTTGATAATTACACCCAGCCTTGTTTTTAATATACAAATCCAAACTTTCGTTTTGGCGAGGAAGCGCGATCAGAATACTTGGTTGATGGCTCACAGGATTTCCCCTTGTTGGGAGGCTGTTTGTACGAGTGTGTGAGGTTATAGCCTTCTCCGCACTTAATTTCATGTGGAGTCGTGCAGCTGACTCGACTGACACATGCAGCGAGCCAACCGACTGCTTCACCACCCAAAACTTCTGTCAGATGCATGCCTTTGATCAGGGTGACATTTTCAAAAGGGGTGTGGGAGGCGTGTGAAGGCTGGAGACAGAGGGCTTGCGGTGGCATGGTGACTGCTGGTTTTATTTGCTTTGATGCTGAATCCCACTGATTGAATAACCTTAATTTGTACGGCTGAGCAGTGTCATGTGTGCGGTGCGTGTAACTGTATGTATGCATCAGAGGTGGTAGTACAAAAACAGTTCAATTATCTGCACTTTACTTTAGTATTTATTATTCCAACATTTTTCTACACTTTTACTGCGTACATTTTGTTACGCTTTACTGTCATAATGGGTTACTTTTTTTGACCTGCGCTGATGATAAAGTTAGGTTTACTGTGAACTGAAAAAGGCGAAATCATTATTTGTTATACTGTACCAAGGTTATTTTAGTTAACTATCCATCCATCCATTTTTTGAACTGCAAAATAAGCTAAAATAAATGTAAAAAAAAAACATTTTCATTAACGAAATAAAATAAACATTCCGTCCGTGGTAATTAATTTAATACATGAGCTTTTGGGGTTGATTTTAAATGTGATTTAAGTATATTTATTTCGATACCGGAAAAAGGAAATTTGGAAGTGTATCGCAGGGAAGTGATGTCCTCTAGCAGCAGTCAATAGAAAAGCACCTTCAGATGACGTCAAACTGACAATTTTGCATGTTTGACTTTTGGCTCTAATGCCTCACCTTGCCTGCTTTTTCATTTAATTCAGCCGAAACGCAACGCTAAGTAAGAAGTGTGTTACTTTTTAAATTTTACCATGGTATTGATACAATCATGCACACAAGTAATATATTTTTTTTAACGAAAACTAATACTAAAAGTAAAACTAAATAAACATTTTGAAATAACTAAAACTAGATAAACCATAAACTGGCTGGCTGGATGGGTGGCTGGATGGATGGGTGGATGGATGGATGCATGGAAAAAAGGGTTAGTGGTGGATGGATGGATGGATGGATGGGTGATGGATGGATGGATGGATGCATGGAAAAAAAGGTTAGTGGTGGATGGATGGATGGATGATAGATGGGTGGATGGATGGAAAAATTAATTAGTGGTGGATGGATGGATGCATGGAAAAAAGGGTTAGTGGTGGATGGATGGATTGGTGATGAATGGATGGATGCATGGAAAAAAAGGTTAGTGGTGGATGGATGATAGATGGATGGATGGATGGAAAAATTAGTTAGTGGTGGATGGATGGATGGATGGATGGATGGATGCATGGAAAAAAAGGTTAGTGGTGGATGGATGGATGGATGATAGATGGATGGATGGATGGATGGATGGATGGAAAAAAGGGTTAGTGGTGGATGGATGGATGGAATAAAGGGTTAGTGGTGGATGGATGATAGATGGATGGATGGAAGGAAAATGGGTTAGTGGTGGATGGATGGATGGATGGATGGGTGGATGGACGGACGGATGGACGGATGAACATTTCAGAGTCTATATTTTTGCTTTTGTTAAGTAAATATATTTTCTTTTGTTAAGTAAAGCAATTCAATCGTTACTTCTGGTCTGATCAGGGTCTTTTTTTTTTTACACAAGTATTTGTACTTCTACTTTAGTACAGCGTGAGCACTTTTGCCACCTCTGGTGTGGACACATAGCAGTATACCCTTTCTCAAATTTATGGAGCAACAGATCAAGAAAAAATAGTAAATAGCATAGTGAGAGTAATTGCTATTTTGCTCAGAATCCTACCTAGCAACGGACTGGCCACAAAAACATGTGATGTGACCAGGAAAAAGCCACAATTTCATTTGTGAAGTCTCAGAGTGAATCACATGGACTGTGTTTGTGTGTGAACGGTGGGGTGTGCATTGATTGGTGACCAGTTCAGGGTATATCTGGCCTTTTTCCTGAAATCAAAAGTTAGGTGGTATACGCTTCAGCTCCCAAACCCTTAACAAGATAAGCGGTATAGAAAATGGATGAATGGACAGATAGACAGAGAGAGGCTGGACAATATAAATTCTTCTTTTGTATTCAGTCCAAGTCAGGCATCTCACTAATCTCACATTTTAATATTAGGACCTATATATTTAGGAGTTACCCAAAAGTGACAATGCCAATCGTAAAATGAGATGTATGCCGATACTTGACTTGGCACAAAAAATACAAAATACATGAAAGCCACAGAATCCCAAAAAAGCAAAACGTGTGAGTTTGAATCCGTTGGCGCTTGCTGAACTAAGGCCTAGTGAAGTATGATTTGTCCTCCAGTGACATGATGATTGCGTCGGCAATTTGAGCAGTACTTACAATGCACTGTAGTATAAAATGATCACATTTGGGGTTTACTGTAGGAACATCATTTTCTCATAGGCCAGTCTTCTGAAAAATAATGAGCCCCAAAACATAAACACGTTTAAGATATGGCAAAAAAATATATAATAATAATAATAACTGGGTGTTAGTGAAGAGTGTCTGTCATGTTTGTGGAGTCGTTGGTGGAAGGAATCGCCATTTTTGGACTGCATCACTGAGGATTTGCAAAGAGAATTGCAGAAGGAGAGTGATGCTCATTATTTGCCAAATAAACACACAATAAACGTCCCTCTTACTGGGAAAGGGGTAAATAAACAGCAGTGTTGGTGACAATAAATAAGGTGGTAATTATCATTTCCTATACAAGAAGCACACATAAACAATGAGGAAAGTTGATTTAAACAGCCAAAAGTGGAGTAAATCCCCCAACTAAAATGTTCTACTTTCTGACACCATCAAAAATGTTGATATTATAACTTTGTAAGAAAACCATTCCATGACAGGCCACGTTCATTAAAAAAGAAAATATGAAGTCTTATTTACTGGCTGCCTCTAAAGAACATTCAGTGGAATCTGAAATTAAAGCTGATGAAGCAAAATGCTGCAAGATTGTTAAAGAGCAATTATTTAAAAATGTCAAGTGTGAACAGTCACAGCTGCAAATTCTTACTTCTAAATAATTTATAAGGAAACAATAAAAATTCTATAGTGAAATAACGTGACCACGGGTAAAATACATAAATGTGTCAGCCTACATGTTGCAGGCTATTCCAAAATGATTTATTAGCACTCAGAATGGCACATTTGTCAGCCGACGTGTGAAGTGTCACATGGGCACGGCACATGTGTGTGACAGCTCCCAGCAGAAAAACACCACAGCTGGACTTAAAGTATGATAACTAGTGACAGGAGAGCAAGAGGAGAGAGGAAGGGAAGGACACTTGTAGATTGTTGCTAAAGGCTACATACACATCATGCCCACAACTCGGGTGCCCAGAGCGAGAGCTTCTGACGTGCCAGGCACGAGGAAGCTCTGAATGCTTGAGCCTTACAACTTAATTCAACGATCACGTTTATAATACAGTGTACGGTTTTAAAGGAAAGATGCCAGCGGATTGTCTGTTAATGCGGCGGGAACGGGATTGACGGCGTCACGCTGCTTAAATTGTAGATGAGATGGCAGAGACGTATACGTCTCATGATTCATGAATGCCCGCCGTAGCAATGTTACATGTTCAAGCGTTAACCGTGGAACACCAACACCCTTTCCCACATCCAACATGCTAACTATTAGACATGTAAAGTTAATTTAAGACTTTACATTGCACAGTGGTGTAAATGTAAGCGTAAATGGCTGTTTGTTTATACGTGCTCTATGGCAACAAGTCCCAGTCTACCCCCTGTTTCACCGCTCTCACTATAAGATAACAAAATGTCCCGACATAGGCAAACATATGACATTGTATTTCTTTATGTGAAAATAATGAACGTGGTTTTGATTGGCAAACCTCTCTATTGCACGGCTTGTCCCTTGATATCACTCTGTGTTCCTGCCACCATGTCCACTTGGTCCACTTCCCATTTTCCTTTCTCTGGCTGTCTGGTAATGTCAATCATGAGAGCAAATTCACTGCGTCCCCCAGGCTGCACACACATGCGCACAGATGAACACACACCAACTGTATGTGCACTTTTAAGCAGCACAATCAAATCAAGATACGCAGGCAATAGCAACACACACAAACACGCACGCCACCTCTTTAAAGGAGACCTCCCACTGTTCTTTATCACTCAAACCCTGCAGGTTATCAAACTCCCCCCCCAAAAAAAAAACTTCTTGTTCTTTATGCTCTAACCTCCAATTTCCACTTCACTTTCTTTTTCTTGGCCCAACCTCAAAGTTCAGTTCTTTGTGTTCACTAAGAGTCATAGGAATTCATTTCCTGGAGAGATTACATTTCTGATAGCGACAAAATGATTTGTATTGGTCTTCTACACATGTTCATTTAAGCAATGTACAACAAAGTGGATTTGAAATGGACGACATTTGTCAATGTTTCTACAATCCTGGTTTAGGGCGACATCTCATTCGGACTACTTAACCACTCGTGAGGATTGCCTGCATGTGCATATAATGTGCACGTGGCGTGCCTGTCTGGATATGTTGTCTCCGTGTACAGTTGTGTGTGCGTGCGTGCGTGCCTGAGAGAGAGCTTGATTGCTTTTGGTAGCGTTATTAACCTCAGCGGTCAAGAGCGGTAAATGAAATGTCAAACATCATATCAGTTAGAGGGAGGACACACACACACACAGGAAATTACAATACCATCCCCAGTGTCCATTTTGGGAGATTGGTACACAAATGAAGGTGATTTAATTTCATCCTGGCCTCAACATTTTGGTACAGACTGGCCTGTCAATCAGCGGCTTCATCACTCATCGTTTGTGTTGTCACTCATGTTTGTCATTAGTAGTTTCATCCTATTGAGAGTTGTGTCTAATGTTTTGCTTAGCCTACTTTTTCAGCAGCAGGCACTTTAGCATTAGCATAAAGACCGAAAAACTTTAGCATGAAGAGAAAAAGATATTACATTACACATACTGGATTTTCCTGGATTTGATGTTTTGTTTTGGTCACTAAATGTCGTGAAATTCCCTCATTATGGCATAGTGCACTTTTAAAATACAGCAAACTACAACCACAGAAATATACAAATTAGAGGTGTAAGATTACCAAATGAACAATACTGAGCTCTCTCAGTAAAAATATATATAGAGGTGTCAAAATGAGTACATTCATTCCTTTAACGCAACTATATATTTTATTTTATTTTTTACACACGATAAATGACCGCCCCTTACTTGGAAAGCCTGTACTGGAGGAATTCCAGTTACAAAACAGGAGACACGTACACGTCAAAATTTAGCAGTAATAAATGGAATAATAATGCATATATTTGTAGAGACTGTTGTATTTTACAAATGTTAAAATGTGCAGAATTTCACAAGTTACTTCTTGTTAAAGATTAGATAGCTCTTAATATGAAAGGAAAATACCTCCACACAAATCAATATCACGCTGTTTTTTTACACTACATTACATCTTTTTTATTTTAACTCAATTTAATGAATTATTTTGAAATTACTGTATCAATGACTAAGAGATGCAGCCATATTTCAATTTGTTGAACATTTTTTCCACTTTCATGTTAGAGTATGAAAACTTAGGAAAATATATTTTATTGTAAATTTAGAACAGATATCAAAATTGCGATTAATTGTGAGTTAACTATTGTAATGCAATTCATTTTGATTAATAATTTTAATTGCAAGACACCCCAATTACAAATAAATATCTCGTTGGCAGCGTCAATCAAAACAGAGCATTAAGTAAAGGCTGAATTTTTAGTCAGCGCTTGCAAAATCCTGGGATGTAATTGAGTAGCAATTGAAATCAGATCACTGAAGCAGTGTCACATTATTCACCTATTCAGGCCCCGAAGCTGTCCCATGCAACCAGGAGCTGTAAGATACTTTTGGTAAACCAAAGGCCGGGAATAAGGCCACGGAGAGCATGAAATAAGCTTTTATTGTAATCATGGCCTCCGGGCTTTTGTGGTAGCCGCTGCAGAAAATCCCCACCCTACATCCTGTGCGGTACCACATAGCCGCTGAAGGCTTCACACAAGTTCTTCTGAGGGTCAGGTAGCAGCACAAAATGATGTGTAAAAAAAACCTTAGGGTATAAAACAGCGACCTCGTAAAAATTATGTATTCATGACAAAAAAAAAAATTCACATACAGATGACAACATTGCTGAAAGGAACCCTTTTCAAAAGGACTAGCAAATACAAGACTGTAATATACATGCCAGGCCAGTAGTTGGTGATGTCACTTTGTTAAGAAACACTGAATTAAGTAATTGCCTCGAAAAGTTATGCAACAAATATTACGGATACCATCACTTTTTTCCATGCCTGTGTCATGATTTTTTTTTTTACTTTATTATTATTATTATTATTATTATTATTATTATCCATCTATCCATTTTCTTAACCGCTTGTCCTCACAAGGGTCACGGGGGCGCTGGAGCCTATCCCAGTTGGCTTCAGGCAGTAGGCGGGGTACACCCTGAACTGATTGCCAGCCAATCGCAGGGCACACAGAGACGAACAACCATCCACACTCACAATCACACCTATGGACAATTTGGAGTGTTCAATTAGCCTGCCGTACATGTCTTTGGAATGTGGGAGGAAACCGGAGCACCCGGAGAAAACCCACGCAAGCACGGGGAGAACATGCAAACTCCACCCAGGAAGGCCGAAGCCCGGACTCGATCTCACGTCCTCTGCACTGGGAGGCGGACGTGCTAACCAGGCATCCACCGTGCCGCCCTATTATTATTATTAATATTATTATTTATTTATGTATTTATATATATATATATATATTTGTTTTATTTTATTTTAAATTTATATATATTTGTTTTATTTATTTTAAAGTGTGGTAGCAACAATTTTGTCCACGTGTATGCATTCTTCCATGTGAGTGAAGAAGTTACAATAAGTGACAACTAAAATCTATTTGGTCCCATTAATGTTTTATTGCAATGCAGAAAATTGGACATCTGACATAAACTATATCAAAAACTAATGATACCTATCTTCTGGAATTTTAACCATGGAAATGCAGACAAATCCACACTAACTACTCCAAGGTATGCTGCCTGGTGGAAATGAAACAAACTGTAAAGAAAAGCCACGGCAGGTTCCGTTTCATCACAAGTTTTGTGGCAGGTGCAAGGCTTCCCATTTAGATCCTACACATTCATTGCATATGCATGTGAAGTGGATGTGTGTATGAAAACATTTAAGTGTGACGCGTTTGATCCTGTGTTTGTGGATGTGAAATCAAACTGAACCAGGAAGTGCAGTGTGCGCCGCTACGGTCGCTCTACTCTGAGGTATGTGAGAGTGAATTTGTTTGTGTGTGTGTGTGGGTGTTGGGGGTTGGGATGGAGGCTGAAATTGCAGTCTTTGGCTCTCAGGTATTTCACTTTGGGGCACCCGTGCACAAGTTTCGGTATGTATATGTAATGTGCCGATAAAAGTAAGAGCCCACCTGCTGATGGCTGTGATAAGAACGAGTGGGGCTCGGTCTCCTGTTACCTTCGTAACATCCACGCCTGAAACAACATTACTAAAACATGATGAGAACATGCAAGTCCATGTTTAGATCAAGTTGTTGAGAATCTGGTTATAAGAAAATCAATTTATAAAACGTCTGTTATTGTGGGTACGATCCCATGTGTGCAGCAGGCGGATTTGCGTACCATAAAAAACAATAGTGAGATAAAACAATAGTGACAGCAACGATAACATTCTCAAAGTGTAGAAAGTTTGCATACTTATATTCCCACTTCTCCAGAGAGGATCGGCTCTCTAGTTCAAGATGCTTTTTTTTTTTTTTTTTTTTTTTTTACTCATGGAGATTTGAGCCAGTACTTCGCTGCCTAATTAAATGGAAAAACATGTCCAATTCTTCATGCTTTTTATCAACCATTACAAATTGGAAACACAACCAAAAACCTGCACAAAAACGACAAAAATGAACAATGATCTGATATTATCAAATTGTGTGCAGGCCAGTACTGTTTCTCAAAATTTGACCAGCATATAAATCAAAGTGGAAGCATTTGAATGAAAAGACTGGCTGGATATCATTTGATCAAGTTATTTTCTGGCATCTATCATGAATTACAGTATTTGCTTAAACAGCATGTGAGGTGCGGAGTTAGGACCCAAATCCAGACAAGACACGGGAGTTGGGGAACAGGGAGTCTTCTTTATATACAAAAATACGGATTAACACCAGAGAGCAAGGCTGGATTGTGGTGGCCTCAAAGAAAGCACTTGATTGAGAAACCTTGACTGAGAGAGCAGGGCTGGATGCATGGAAGCAATCTCGACATGCTGAGGGAAACCTCAGCTTAGGAACCTCAACGTTCTGAAAACAATCTCATTCAGTAGCTCTTGCTAGAACAATGCACAATTCTACTGTATATGACAGAATAAAGGCCTTTATGACAAAATAAGAGTGGCTAGAGTGACTAATGTAGGACCATAGCAACTGCATAGCAACTGACATCACATTAGCATCATAAGGGACATAGTAACTGCATAAGACAAGACAAACTACATTATCTTAACACAATGACCCCATGACCTGACCCAAGGTGTCTTATATGACACAATGAACCAAACACAGTCATCCACAGTCCACAGTAATCACGTAATTAATTCATAAAAACTCTTAACTCATTCACTGCCATTTTAACTATTTCTTATTAGTTTAACATATTTTTCCATTTTTGTTAACAAGAGTATGAAAACCTAGAATTTTTTTGTACATTTAGAACAGATATAAAATTTGTGATTAATCGTGAGTTAACTAGTGAAGTCATGCGATTAATTACGATTACAAATTTTAATTGCCTGATGCCCCCATCTTGTCTTTTTTTTTTTTTTTTTTTTTAATCTTTTTTATATAAGGAAACGATTATAAAAAATTAGGGGCGTCAGGCGATTACAATTTTTAATCGTAATTAATCACATGACTTTACTAGTTAACTCATGATTAATCACAGATTTGATATCTGTTCTAATACAATTTAAAAAATCCAGGCTTTCATACTCTTGTTAACAGAAGTGGGGGAAAAAAATTTAACTAATAGAAATAGTTCAAATGAATTTTTGACGTCTATAGCCGTCAATGGCAGTGAATGAGTTAAAAGCATCTGTCGCCCAACCAATATCCATTTAAATTGAAGGGAGATAAAGTTAATACTTCAACAGTGTGCTAGTGTCCTGGCTGGTCCACCATTAAAGACCACTAAAGTAGATGATGGATCAAAATGTCCTTGAACATCAACTATGGGAGACATTTTTGGATTAATTAATAGGTTAATTGTTGTTATTGTTATTTACTGGGATTGCGCATACAGAAAAAAAGCTGCTTAAAGGAGAAGTATGTATGGCTGTAATGCAGCTTCACCAGCCTGAATCAACAGTACCTTTAACTTCACTTACACTTCACTTCAATTCCAGTTCTTAACAATCAATTCATCAGTTACATCCGTCCCTTGCTGCTACGCCAGTGACAAATTTACTAGTTTCCCTATTACATATCTGCACCCCCATTATATTTTAGAGCTGTTTTTTAGGGTCAGATTTCAGCAAATTGTTGCTTAAACACACCATTCATTGAAACATTGAAATTGAGACAATCTGAGTCGCTTTTTTGAAAAGCAGCCGATGAAATCCGTCCTCCAGAAACAATTAGCGTAACCTTTGCATCCTCATTGACCTGTGTGTGCGCGCGTGTGTGTGTGTGTGAGTGTTACCCAACCCTTAGCCGCTCCCCAACCCACAAGGTGACTGTGTGTTAGTAGGCTCTTTTGTCATAACTTGAACAGGACACGTCCATCAGCAGTAAGGAAATTACCACTTGGGGGAATGAGAGGAATCTGTGTTCTTTGAACAACGGGGGGAAGAGAGTGAGGCGGACGGACGGACAAAGATAGATGCTGACCTCTCCGTCCTACCTCCAGCTCTATCATTTCCATCGTATGACTTTTCTTATTTCCAGTTGTTGAAATTGTTTCTCTAGCGAGCCGCAATAGTGACATTTGGAAAACCTTTCCCAGACGTCACGTGTGTTTCTCAGGATAATGTTACAGGAAATTTCCCCATCGTTCCTCACAAAGACAGTTCGGTTATGACACATACGAAACAAGTGCCAGTACAATACTGAGAAGTGAACACACCCCTTTGAATGCTGTACACAAATAAAGACGGTCAAAAGACCCAAACAAAAGAGAGTGAACGCAAATTAATGGTTGAATTTATTTGCATAACCTAAAGACTGATAAGCATCACCAATGGATGTAGATATCCAATCAATGCTTTCAAACGGTTGAAAGCTGAGGTTCAATCTGACATTGTACAGCCCTGGAGACTCGTGAACAACTTGACATGCCAAGTGGCATTTTTTTTTCTGCACACTGGCCCTTTTTTTGGTGCATATATCCGGCGAGTTCGTCATAGATAAACCACCATATCCAAAGTGGTTACAAATGATGTGGCCAGTACAAACAGACATGGTGGGTGCATTTCTCCGGAGGGTGTCTAACGAAGCACAAAAAGCAACCACACGCCGATTTCCTGTCTACTGAGATGCTTCCAAACTGTTTCTGGAACACGCTGAATTGAAGGCAGGATCAGCGTGCTCTCAGTGCCACCTCGTACCCATAAATCTGTGGGACAGCTCTCTGAGCAACTGCAAAACATAAACAACTATGGCGGGGGGCCTGACAACAACAACAAAAAGTGAATTTGGATACTGTAATTACATGATTTTTTTGGAAGGGGTGGTGCTTTTTTACATATTTGAGATAAATCAGATGAAGAAATACAATGGAACTTTTAAGGTCAAACGCAGTCCATTATGTTAAACTGCTTGACTTCTGATTTGTTCAATTTCCCCCACGGAAATAATGAACATTGAAATAATCCTTCAAACTGCTGTGATTATAAACTCAATTTACGTTGGCTTTCTGGCTGATCTTGCTACGCATGCAAACAAAGGCCACAAAGTACTATAAACGGAGATGTAAAATGTGTTGTTATGCGATGCCTTACAGCAACATTCCATCTTGAGCAGACATGTTTACA
The DNA here is from genome assembly GCF_054856555.1 of Leptonotus elevatus. Taxonomy (NCBI): domain Eukaryota; kingdom Metazoa; phylum Chordata; class Actinopteri; order Syngnathiformes; family Syngnathidae; genus Leptonotus; species Leptonotus elevatus. The sequence continues at coordinate 12,774,127 of NC_141246.1, forward strand.
ATACATGTTAAGCATCCTAAGCATCAGTGTAAGTATTAAATATGGTTAAAATAAAAATGATTGGCTCCATGACTTTCCCTCTAAATTAGCAGAGTGCGGTGACACAGTCGGACCTCGGTATGCTACTATTATGGTTGCATGATTAATGACAAACTGTAAACGGGGGGAAATTGTAAGCATGTCATGACTACAGCTTTCCCTTAGCTGAGTGGTGTTGGTGTTGACAAACAGCTCATGTTTTTATTTCCAGATGTTCATTAGTTGGTTTTTTTAGTTTTTGTTTTTACAGATGGGGTGTTTCCCACAGCTGTTGCCGATAACGTCATACGACAGCCGAGTACTCCGACAAAGGGGATTAAGTCATTGCGCACTATTTTCGTAGAGAGCGCATGTGTGCTCGGGTATATCTCGACTTTCGTGCCGGCGTAAACATTTCAATGTGCAATGTAACTGACTGTTTAAGTCATCCAAACCAACCACCTTTTTGCCTGCATTCATCACAATTCTTTCAAAGAAAGTTCCCAGTCCCGACTGTACTAATTCCTACCCCCCCCCCCCCCCCCACATTAGTCACGAAAGTCAACTCAAAAGAAAATTATACAGGATCACAACTTGCTGATGTTGCCCAAAAATGTCAAATTACCAACATGGATTTGGTATCGGTTCATAAACCATCCTCAGCCCACATTTGCAGACCGATAATAAATAAATGTGATTCCACATATTAACTTTGATTACATCTGCTTTCAGGCACACACTTTTACTCTCAAACACACAAATACATGGACAGCGGTGCCAGGCCTCATAAAATCCTGTTCGTCTGACTCAGCCAGAGAGACACTTTATAACCATGCCTAGTCCACCATTTAACCATGGATGCCATTAAGAATGTGTGTGTGCGTGTGTGTTTACACACAGAGACAGCAGGGGCCCAATTTGTAAGATAGGCTAACATTAACTTCACATTATGTCCAAAATCTTTCACTGTATTACATAATTTAATGGATGTAATATATATAACACATCATACATGTAATCAAAAAAAGTTTCATAATTGTGTGCAATTTTCAAAAGTTTTGAGCTGCACTTTAAAATATGCCAAAATTCCTTTAAGTTGAGAACATTTTGGACTGCCCAGCACCCAACGCTATGAGCCATTTGGCTAACTATGGGCTACTATTTTTCTAGACAGCAAAACTGTGCATGGGTATGTTTCCCGCCTGTTTAGGAATTTGAATGACTGCTCTACCATAGCCTACTGGGCATTGTGGCATAGCGTAGCATAGCATTTAGTTTGACATGTGCCCTGCTCATCGGACAGTTTGGTAGCTGAGAGTTGGTTGAACTCCTGCTGGAACCATGTCTAAGTGCGGGCGCAAGTAGTCAAATAAAATGTGGGTGAATTTGATCGAGGTCCGCGGATGTGTGAAGTCATCATTTCATTCCTAAATATGACAAGTTAGTTATAAATGCTCATTGGTACGCATCTGCAAAAATGCTAAAACAAAGTCTACCCCACCTCTGAACAAATTTAGACCGCGCTTCACGCAAGATTTGCACTGGGCACAAAAGTAAAACCTTATGTGAAAGTAAAATGAGGTTTTTCATCCCAGAGCATGGGCACCAATGAGAATGTTGTCTTTATGAAGGTATGATACATACAGTACACAAAATTGCTCCAAAGTCACTCTAATCTTTTCATTAATGGTGCCATTACAGAAGAATATGTTAGCATTGCCAAGTACCCTACACAAACCCACATTATGACAGATCTTGGCTTCTGGACTTTACTGCTCGGATGATCGGTTTTATCTTTGGTCCATGCTGCCTCCATTTCTCGCAAAATCTGATCCAAACACTGTGTTTCCACTCTGTGATGCTCCAACCCTGAAGCCTTTGAGCTCGGAGACTACGTTTATGGGCAAAGTTAAGCTACAACTTCCTTTTGGCACTGTATTGTATTCACTGGCACTTGTAGATATAATCAAGTATGGTGGAGCTTGAAAGAGTTTGTGAATAATGTTGAGTCTACTAGGGTATAACAGCTACAGGCGAATGTTCTTAACTTAGTGCCATGTTCATCTGCATTTAGAACAGAATAAAATTGGTGGTTTTGGAATATGAGTCTTAAAGAATGACTGACCATACAAAACAGAGAAAGTTGTGTTTATACAATTTCAAATGCTGGGCAGTCAATTCAAAATCATGGCTTTTGCTTTTGATTGTCTTTTTGTGAGCTACTACATGGATTAGAGTATACTCACTTTCATCCATCCGTATTCATAAGCAAAAGACAGACTACAGTATACCCTGAACCTGTCGCCGGTCAATCACAGGGTGATTACAGACAGTACTCCAGTCCCCGAAAATACATTTTTACACTGAGCATGTGAAAGGCATAAGAGTCTTGACTAGAGACACTGAGTACAATATTCAGGTTCTATATGAAAAAGGCTCTGATGTTATTGACTGGCCACCGGTTACTCAAATCAGAATCCAATCAAGCGCCTCTGGGACATTATGTTTTAATGCATGCCAGGCACCTGATTGATGCGCTGATCCACGTTTGGGATCAGGGGATCATCTATTGTTTCATCAGGAGCATCACCAGACCTTATTGAGAGTCTTTGCAGGCACATGTCGCCCAAACACTAGTGAGCCACAGTGGAAGTTGAAGAGTCTCTTTTTTTTGTTGTTCCCCCCCATCTTGGTTTGTGGAGTCACGTCCCATTTTAAGACAAACAATAGGACACTCCACCATGACCTCATCCGGGACGTTTTTTGGTTCAACACACAACAAATGTATCCAGCTGACTATGAGAAAGTGCACGACGTTCATCTGGCAAGTTGCTGTGTTGTCAAATGGGAATTCAGGGTATCGTTTAGGGTCAAGTCGACATGAATAGTGAAACACTTGATCTGGATAGTTGATGGTCAGGTAATTACACAATGGTAGGAATTTACAGCCATGTTGACAGCTGCGTAAGTCTTTCCTGAGCTGCGCCTGGAGCCAAATGTTAATTTTGTTGGACGAAAAGTCCCTGGCTCATCGAAGTTGTTACAGGTCATCCCTGTGGGAGATTAAGCCTAGAACAAGCATCGACTCAACTTTTTTTTATCGACTCAACTTTTTTTTCACAACTCAAGCTTCAGTGAATGTTTTTGTAACATTTTAATTACCTAACATCAAATTGGTACAAGGAAATTCTATCTGGCACATGAACAACAATAAATGGTCGACGGTTCAATAGTGGAAGAAAGTGGGGGTCTACATCTGTAAGACATTTAATACGCTGCATTGCGTAACTGATTCTCAGAGGTAAAATTGCAAACTTGCTTCAACAGACACTTCCACCCGTGCCATTTGATCAATTAGAGACTACAGCGCATGCAGATTAACAGGGATCTCTGTTAGACAGAAGACAGAGATGGAAAGGCCACCTTGAGTTTCAAAACACCCTTGAGAATCAATAACCCAGGATGCCAGAATCCAATTAAATATACAACAAGATAGATAAGCAAGCATGCTGATACCTGACGGAAGTTTGGATGACATATTGGAGCGCACACTCATGACATGTAAAGGATGCCCGGGGCGAACGGACGCCTTTCTATTGCCGGTTTGGGAGGGGGTGGGTGAAAGAATTGTGGACGACATGTCCAAAATTTACTTTTGAATTAGTGCATTCATTTTGAGTTAATTTCAAATTCCTTTAATGCCACCATTTTTTTTTAACGCGCGATTACTGACCGCCCCTTACTTGGAAAGCCTGTACTGGGGGAATTCTAGTCCCAACGCAGATGACATGTCCACGTCAACATTTTGCAGTAATAAATTTAATAATAATGCATATATTTGTGGAGACTGGGGTCAAGTTGTATTTTACAATTTTAAAAATGTTCAGAATTATTTCATGTTGAAGATTAGATAGCTCTTAATATGAAAAGAAAAATACACTGAGCTGTCACCGTCTTACATATGCAATTATGCCATCTAGTGGCAGAAAAATGGCCTCAACACAAATCAATGTCACTTTTGCAGTACAGTACATCTTTTTAACTTAACCCAATTGCATGGATTATTATGACATTACTGTATGAAACTAAAAGATGCAGCCATATTTATATTAGTTTCACATTTTTTCCCAATTTTCTGTTAACAAGAGTATGAAAACTTTTATTGTACATTTTATTGTACATATAGAACAGATATAAAACTTGCGATTAATCGTGAGGTAATTATTGAAGTCATGCGATTAATTACAATTAAAAGTTTTAATCGCCTGACACCCCTACTTAAAATACTTAATACTTAAAATAAAAAATACTTGGAAAGGTGTCACACGTCGCTATGAAGGATGGGGGCGACTGCCCTATCTCCTGTGTTGAAGTGCAACTTTTAATGAGAGTCAATGGGTAAAGATTCACATCACATAAATAGGCTGCATATACTTCACAATATCTTTAGCTCATTATTTTATTTTCAATTGGTTTTGTTCTAGGTAAGGTGGAGTATGTGCCGATGCACCCCCTATAGGCCCGAAGTCACTTGTCCAACTGTCTGTCTGACTGACACGATTCAGATGTCCACCCTCTCACTCTCTGTCATTCTCTCATTACTTATTCACATCAGGAATATGCGAACAAGCACGGAAGGAGACAGGAAGGTGACACTGATGAGTACAAATCCATACACATTTAAATACAGGCCAATAAGCAAACATGCAGGTTGCATGAGCAGCACGACAAAGAACAGTAATATTATGTTGAATATACACTCTATGCATACCATACATTCTGTGTACGTCTCAAAATCGTTACAATAGACCCACAAAATGGCATGTTTATACATTGTCAGAGCCGCAAGCCATTTTCAACACTTGAGATTGATCAAAAATGTGCACACAAAAAATAACACCCACACATGTGGACTGACCAAGAATATAGATTTTGGAAAAAATATTAAATTTTTACCAGCTTGTCAGGTATAATAGTTTGGTCCAATGCCAGCAATATGAGCACTGCATTCACAATTTTATTTTCATTGGCACATGAACTCAAATGTGCCCTTTTCTGCACAAATTATGATTGGCAAAAAAAACAACCAAAAAAAAACATATTTAAGGAATCTGGAAATCCACTCTTGTAAAAAAAAAGTACATAGACGCTGAAATTAGAATTCATGGCACACTTGCTGTAATGTTCACATATTTCACACTTTCCTATTACAGAAAGGATGAGGTCATTTAACTTAAAGTGCAAACATTTGGCTTCAAGTAATGAGTTCGTGAGAAACATAATAGTTGTAGAGTATATTTTTTTTATGTGTGTGTGCAAAACCAGATCTTGAGATGGGCCTCACTGCAATCTCTGCTCAACTCTTCAAGAAATTGCTACAATTCAAGGTTAACAATTAACTTTATGTCTTTATTTTTACGCTAACGTGGCCAAGGCACTTCAGAAAAATGGCCGATCATAAATTGCCTTTCCTCGACAACTCTACACAGAATAAAGGTAGAGTACTTTTGGGTAAATCATTTTGTCAACTACTGCTTCCAAGCTCCAATGATTGAACCATATGTCCTAGCTTACTATTCTTTTGCTAAATCCTTTTCAACCTGTATTCATTTGAATACACTACAAAGACAGAACATTTAGTGTTCAAACTGATGAACTTTTTCTTTGGCATGGATGAGTTTGGTGAGGAAGAATTTGACTTGAGCCCGGATCTTAATCCCATGACACACCTTTTTTGGTAACCAACAATAGAGATTTTCTTGCAAGTCGGACATCAGTGACCTCTTCTGAAGGAAAAGACAAAAATAATCCCACAGCCACAACCATGTTTAGAAAGATTTTGTATTCTGAAACCCTATAGATTATAGTACAGTATAGCCCATCCTTACAGGATGTCACGCAACAAAAACATCACTTGTCACACATACACATACAAGCAATAACGCTACACATGCTCATATACTGTTTGTGACAGAATAATCTCCAGAGACCTTCTTCTCGCTTCCTCTGGTGAAAGCATAATGTTGCTCTTTAACTGACACATACATCTACACAGAGACACGCCAGGCTTGGTTATTGCAGTCCTTCCTGGATCTCACTTCCTGGTATTCACCAATGTGTGAAATGACACTGCCTGTATTAAGTTCACACACATTCCTGCTGGCCTGGCATTGCTTTGCAACATAATATAGTAGCTCATTTCCAGCTGCAATGCCTTTTCAGTATTTTCACATTATTTTTAATACGCCATAGATACGAAGTTATGAACCAGAGAGGTCTTACAGTATATTCAACTAGTGATTAACTTGTCAACGCGTAGAGGTTGGATAAGAGGAAAGTGCCATGCCGCAGTCTATTAACCAGGAAAACGCTCCGAGCCAATCACGAGCGATGAGTCTATCCGCCATGCACTCCTAACCAATTAGATGAAACATCTGTGCGTGCATGGATGAGCTTGACTGTGTGAGAGCGCAAACGTGGGTGTGTAAGTCATAATCGATTTATTGTAAGAAAATTCTCCTTTCCCTCCCTGCGGTATCTCATTGTTGGCCCGGACTAAGGTAGAATTTATTTTGGCGGTTCTGGTGTTCCCACACACACACACAAAGACACACACATAAATAACGAGTGTGAAGACTGTTTCATCAGAACAGAGGAGAGAATGGGCAAAGCATTGTTGGCATGTGGGTTCGATTCGACGGGCCTGCCGAGCTTTATAACCATTGTTTTTAAATATAGAGCAAATGTGGGTTAAAAATTTGACATATACTGTATAAGTAATGCCTGTTGGTCACTGAAGAAGCAAGAAACGTAGTGTTATTCCCCATAAGCATACGGACGTTTGGGTTATCATTTTTAAATATTGCTGTTTTAAGGCTCCAAAATGGAGTTCTTACTTAAACGACAAAACTGAGTACACATTAAGTTTTCTGATTCTGATCTTGAATTGGGGTTGATTTAAGTCACATCAGGTGTCACAACCAGAAGCAATTGGCAGCTCCCAACCATCGGAATCATTTTGAGCGTGTTTGCCGTGACAGTGATCTTGCACAGCTGAAGCAGAGCTGGTTCTTATGTGACATACACAATTTGCACTTACCTTGCGGGACAAAGATACGGGACCAGTAACAACACCCAAATGTCAAATGTGTTTTACAACTCACGTCTTACACAAAGTGATGGACACTGTTCTCGGAGCACTCCAGTAAGTGTGAGTTGTTGTCAGTGGCAACCTCTCTCTCTCACCTTTCTCTCAGCAGATACCGTCCTTGAATGCTTTTGTAGGTGCATTATCTGAATACCATATTTCCTCAAATAGTGCCAAGACCTTTATTTTCTACGCTGAGGGTTGCCAAGTCTTTATTGGAAGCAGATTTCTATTAGAGGTGGCAAAGATTATTTTCCTTTTCCTTCAGTTGTATAAGAATATGTTCTCATGTTGTAGCACAAAGCCACCTTTTTGATCCTCTGCCATATTTGGGGTGCCAAGGAAAAGAGGAATGCTGGCACCGCAGAAACAAATTGAGAAAAGTGTGAGTGTGAAATCACGGTGGCACGATGTATTTTTCCCTCTGACACCTGTAGTAAAATCCACTCTTTTAGTAGATTATATTCATTATTAATATACAGATTTAAGCAAAAACTTCTCAGGTTTCTTATGTGGAGGGGACATGGGTCTTGTGAAACTGCTACCAAATACTGTATGAGGTCCTATGTTAAAATATAACTTGATCTGTTACGATGTTTTTGATTGAAATAGCTTTTGATTTCAGAAAACATAACCTAATGCTGCAAGTTTAATAAATTACTATTTTCAGTTCTTTACGACCTATAACATGTCTTGAAAACTGCTGTGGATAGTAATTTGAAAGGCAAAGTAGTTTGTTTTACACAATCAAAGACACAACACCTACAAGCAAGCATCAACAAACAAACAACATTCACAAGAAAAGCAGAGGAAAAACAAGCTTACAAAAAATTACTAAAAGAACATAAATTGACAACGTAAAAACACATTGAGAAAACGTTACAAGCATTTAGGAGTAAAGAAATAAGAGATTTCTAAATAATTAAAAGAATAAATACGATTTAAAAATGTTTCGTTTTTAACCTGGATTTAAAAGCATTTACACTCGGGACTGACTTCATTTCTTTTGGCAATTTATTCCATTTGTGTGCAACCTAACAGCTAAATGCAGCGTCACCATGTTTACTTAGAACTCTGGGTTTCACTACTTGACCCAAGTCTGCAAGCCTAAGAGCCCTACTTGTTTTATATTCAATCAGCATTTATTTCATGTAATCAGGACCCAAACCATTCAGTGATTTATAGACCCGTGGCAGAATTTTGAAATGTATTCTACAGCTGACTGTGAGCCAATGTAAAGCCTTTAGTACTATTGGAGTGATGTGTTCTGATCTCTTTTGCTTTGGTCAGAACCGGAGCTGCGGCGTTCTGAATGAACTGCAACTGTCTGATGGTACAGTACATTTTAACTACATTTTTGAAAAAATAAAAATAAAATACTGTTATCATCGGGAGGTTCGTTTAAAAACATTAACAAGTTATTCTGTTCATGAGTTAGTTGACAATTATGATACGAGCCATTTTCACAGATTATTTCATAAAAAATCAGGGGAAAAAAACATTATTTGCATAATAATCTGGAATGCTGTGCGTGTAAAAGTGAGTCATGTATGAATCAGTGATATTTCAGGCATACCGGCAGATGCCCGGTGGGCCGGCATCTTTTGGGGCCGATGCAGTGCTTTTTAGTTATTATTTTTCCTCCATTTTACCACAAGAGACTAGCCCACAATTTAGAGGGACTGGTCCATTAAGCCATTTTCAATATAGACACCAAACCAAACCAACATCAGTCAAAATATCAGTGGCAGAACAATGCGTTAGACAGGTATGGTCAGGTGGCGGGCCGGGCCGGTGGGCATAAGTCAAAATGCCAGGGCCGATTTTTTTGGTGCCAGTCCAGCCCTGCATATCGGTACTCAGAAATATTGTGTGCAAAGGTGAACAGTTCGGTGCTGGTCTACAGAAGAACAGGACATAAAGACCTTAGACTTTACTTGTAAAGTAAATTTATAAGGTTGTGAATTCAACCTGTTTTTGCCACATCTGCCACCAAATATTATTGACCTTGAGCCATGATTAATCCCTTTACCAACTGTGTAGATTGTCAGAGTTCATGGGTAGGGAACAGGGAACATGATACGAATCAAGCCAACCCAATTCTCACATTTATAAGTAATTCTAAGCAAAGTAGTGGCAAACTTATTCCAACTTATTAATCATACTTACAATAAGCAGACTTGCTGAAAGAAAACAGCAAGTTTAACAGATACCCGGCAATGTGGCTTTATTGAACTTTGCTACTGAGTGCACTTGACCTTGCATGTGTTTTCAGTTTGGCTATTTCCTCTCGTCTCTCCCTCCCCCATGCTCCCTAGGGCGAGGTCTGGCCCCGTGCACCCTCACTTAAAAATGGCCCCACCTCCATAGTCATACAGCGTACCTTCAACACCTCCCGTGTGCGTGTGAGATCACAGTCAAGTGCATTATTGTGTGGAGAAATAATGATAATCCTCCATAGTCCCCCTGTGCCTCATAAGCCCACCGAGCTCCTTTTCACCATTAACGTCCAGAACACACGTCAGCCTGAGCCCTCCGGCTTACCTTCAGACTGACCAGATTCACAAATGACAGACAGCTTAGAGAGCGAGCGAGAATGGGGGCAGTCGAAAACCAGCTTGACGCAGCTGAAGGTATGAAACGCCTTTAGATCTGCGAACAAATTCAGGTTGGATTTGTAACTTAATATGCCGTATTTCCGGGGGTAAATTAATACTTATATCCCATTATTGCACACTTTGGTGTTGTAAAATAGTGGCCTTCGTGCAAACATCCTGAATACTGGATGGATTAGCCCACACTCTAGACTATAGACAGTTTGGCTCCAATAAATTCATGATAACTCATTGAATTCTTTAGCGATTTTGACACAGGTTGGTTCGTTACAAACATCAGACATGAAATGATGATACAAGTCATTTTATAATCAGGGCTTTCAAATACAGACCATTGCGGGACTTGCTCAACACGGCAGCCACTCACTATGCCGATGGCCGCTTGCTTGATTAGTGCGTGCTTTGCTTCCTCTTTCTAAATCATCACGTAGCTTTTCAAAATGTCTTGGCGCAGCTTGGAAACTTGGTGCACTGTTGGTGTTTTGAACTAACAACTGGGGGAAAGCCCCCAGTTACCCAATTAGGTCAAAATCACCAAAGAAGAGTGTTGTCAAAAGAACATCAGGTATGATTTCATGTAACATTAAAGGTAACATGAGGTAACATAGAATAGTTCAAGAGACTGGTATATTCTGGCATCTTATTTAGGGCTTTGGCCAGATGATCCTTCCTGAATTCTGCCAAGCAAAGAGGGGGCTTTTCTTGGTTGGGATAATAAAAGGGTATCTGCATAATGGCCAAAATCCAGCAGTGGTCCCCAAGATCTTACTGTAGTGTACTCTACATACTACACTCATCAAAAAACACTCATGTGATCATTTCATTTATTTTTCTTTCTTTTCATGTTTCTCTCCCCTAAGTTTATTTCATAAAATGAGTGCCAAACTTTCCAATTGAGTGAAATAAGTCGTTTTTGGAAAACTCATTTAAATGGCCCAGCTCAAAGGGCGAAGGGCGTCTGCATCATGTCAGAAACTAAACTCTAAAGGATTCACTTGCCAAAAACACAATGAGACTTTGGACGCTCTTCAGTGTGCCGTGACTGAGGTTACACTCCAGTAAAAAAGCTTATTTTGATTTGCTAGATGTACAAATGATTAAACACGCTGGTTCCAAGTATTAGCACAAATAGCATACATAATCCATCAAATGTCATCGATCAACACCTTTTTATAAATAAAATAAAAAAAACTGCCAAACCCCTGCTGTAATCCTGAGGCTTTCACTTTACTGCCTCATTTTTCAAATTTATTTTGCTGCATCTGATTAAACATGATCCACACTGCTTTCTACACACCACAGTGAATTACATTTAACTGGGACGCTTATTTGGGTGCATGGCAGAGGGGGTGAACACATCAGCAAGGCGCCTATAATATGTGAAAAAAAAAATACTAATTGAAAGCAGAATAACACAAATAGAAATGTGAGCTTGAGGGTTTCATTATGAGCCAGTTTAATTGTTAAATTGGGCAATAAAAGCTCTCTACTAATGCCACAAAATCCTGTTTAGATTAAATGTGTGAGGTGTTTCTTTTATGGTATAGGGAGCTCTGGTTCTAATCATTTTAAAATCCAATGGAATGCACCTGTAAATGGAATTAAATTAAACACCCCTTCCTGACAGGCTTCAAACAAGCAGGCCAGTTAAAGCCCCAGAACGAATTGTTGCGTGGTGCTGACAAACAGGGATTTGCTGAGCTAAATAAAATGGATGTTTACGTCGTTGGGTTGTTCATATTGACACAATTAATCCTGTAATGATAGGTCATAATTACTTCATTCTTGTTGGATGACAGCAAAACCGAAAAGTCAAAATGTCTTACAAAGAGGTTCTGAGAAAAAAACTCTTGAGGTTGGGATAAAAAAAAAAAAACTTGATGACAAGCAACCAGACGAGCACTAGTGGTTAGCAGGTCTGCCTCACATTTCTGAGGTTCTGGGTTCAAATCTCAGTTCTGACCTTCCTGTGTGGAGCTTTCATGTTCTTTCCGTGCTTGTAAGGGTTCACTAAATACTCAAAATTGTACAAGTTAGTGTGGCTGGATATTGGTCGATTAAGTACTTACTGATATGTGCTCTTGTCACTTGCGACAATGGTGTATCCCACCTCTCACCCAAAGTCAGCGGTGATAGGCTCCATCTTATCTGCGACCCTAATCAAGACAAGCAATAAAGAAAATGAATAGATATTAGTTTTAGCAAATGCGTAACATTTGAATCACAATTAAGAAAAGTTGCCTTTAGTGCTCGTGTAGGAAATTGTATTGAAATATGAACAAATTTGAATGGGGTTTATTTAGCAATCTGATTTGACAAGGCAGTGAAAATGAGAAAACTTCAAATATGTTGCTACTGTTTCGCACTTTTAAACTACATAACAAGATCCATGTGTGTGCGCGCGAGTGCAAACAAGCACACACACACATACACTACTGGGTGCCTCTGCACCCAACCAGGACTAAGTGGAGTTTGCAATGAGTTATGGTATCGAGGTGTTAAATGTTCCTCTGGGCTGCAGCAGAAGCAGTTGATGGACCGCCACTATGGTACTATATAGCTGTCCTTTTTTTGTTGTGTTTTGCCTTAGTTGATATGAGCATGTGCACGTTTTGCCTATGTGACCCCCTAACCCCTCTTTACACAGGGTACAACAGCAGCATGGTTCTCAGCACTGCCATTTTTCATTACCATCTCCACGGTGAGGCCCCTCTTCGCCCTTGTTGAAACAAACCCCCACTTACTAGCCAACTTTGCACAACTCATGCCCTTTAATGAACCTTTCCCTGGCTGTATTCTCTCATGAAATTTATTTTTAAACCTACCTAGGTGATGTTAGGGAAACATGTTACAAGCCCTATTGAAAAGAGTGACAAACATGTTCTGTGCACATCATCAGACCTCGTTACAATATTGCCTATTAGAGATACAACCTATGAGCATCTTAAGTGATCTGCTGCCCCCATGTGGTTGTTTTACCCACTAGCAAGTAAGTTATTTCTGCACATTGAAAGCAGGCAGACATTAGATTCATGCATCACTTACAAAAAATGTGTTTTTGTTTACATCCATTCATCCATCCATCCATTCTCAATTAACGTTAAATAAATCCAACCATTTCATATAGCGCTTGTCCTCGGTCAGTGGACCAGAACTCCTTCAAAGTCGTCTGGAAGTCTTTCTCCATGACCTGACCAAACTCCTCCCACGCCAATTTGCCTCGGTGACCAGACCACCAAAGCTGCATTCCACTTGGCCAGCCAGTACCCACCAGCTGCCTCCGGAGTTCCACAGGCAAAAAAGGTGCAAAAGTACACCTTCTTCAGCTTGGGTTGGTGCCAGCACAAACACGGTACAGCCATCACCTTAGCTACAACTCTTGTGGGCCGAGTGATGGCTTGACTCGACTTACTTGAAATTTAGTGGATATGAAGTTAAGACTTGAGACTTACTTGCGACTTGTTTGGTGTGTGACTGTGACTTACACCTCCACCCCCCCCCCTTTCTGGTCTTTCCTAAAAATAATGCTCTCTATACTTGGTGCTCCTCAAATTTAATACAGCAGAGGCAGCAAGTCGATAAATTGGCCTAAAAAATGCAGTATAGGAGGAGCTCTAGTGATCTCTGGGCCATTTTAGGATGACCCCTGACCCCACTTTGAAGGTGCACAGCTGTTTGGGTCATGTCCAAACCAACTCACACACAACAGAAAATACTCATTGAACATACTGTAATGAAGAACACATCAAGTAGATAGCTGATACTAAGGCGTGAATGTTGGGCATATGGTCAAATACTTTTACACAAATAGATTTTTCAGGTAGGCTATCTGTACTTTACTTAAGTAATTATTCTTCTTCTAATGTATTTTTACTTTTTCTCCTATATTTGAAAACAGATATCTGTACTTTTCACTTTTTTTTTCAATCTCACTGAATGACGATTGAATTGAATTGAATTGAATTGAATTTGAATTGAAATGTTTATTTTGAATATTTCAACATTTTCAATACATGAATAAGTGACAATAATCAACGAAAGAAAAGAAAACAGGTAATATTAAATAAAAAAATCAATTACAATTCGAAAAGGAGTGAGAAGAAGTAAAACTTATTTACTCACACCTTTTCTCCTTAAGTAAATAACATAACTTCCGTCCTTCTCTTACATACACACAATATGTGAATTAATACATGTTAACATCCACCCATAGCCTAATACATTCGTTTAACATCACATGAACAGTCCCACTTATAAATCTACTACTTCAGTCTATTTACACAATATAAACGTAAAAAAAAAAAAAAAGCAGTCAAACTAACCAAAAGAAGGAGAGAGAAAAACACAAACAAAAAAAGTAGTAACCCCCAAAAAATAATAAGACAATTATCCCAACTCACCTAGTAAGTGACCACTCCTTCCGCATCCTCATATTGTTTGAAAATCCTATTTTTATACTGTATTTTAAACTGTCTCATATTTGTACACCGTTTCAACTCCCCACTAAATCCCTTGAGTAGCCTCACCCCGCATACTGATAAACAAAAATTCTTTCTTAGGTTCTTTAAAATCACAATGCCTCCGTATATTGTAACACTCATTATGGTTCTTAAACAACTGTTGAATATTCTGTGATAGTAACATTGGCGACGCGCCTTGGAAAGAATGGGACTAGAGAGGCATAAGGGCGTTCAGATTTTGATTAATTGAAATCCTGAGGTCTTAGAAGGCACAAAAAAATTACAGAAGCAACATAATCTTTTATCAGTGCAGTCAGACGGGGTTCACACTTCAGACTTACATATGAATAGACTGTCAATGCCGCTTATTCGCCGTTGGAAGAAGTGAAGCCAACGGTGGCCATCTTACGTTGTCATTCACTAAGGCCGCCTGACGTGAATACATTCATTTCTCCATGGTATTTTCACGTTATTGTCTGCCAACGAAGAAAATTCCACCGTATGGGAGAAGCCCTACGTGTGCATTTTTATTGCTAAGAAAAACACTTAATATTCTCTTAGGTACATCACAGGGTGCTATTCAAAGATGAATCTGCTTTATGTTGTCAAAGCCATCAACAATCAAGTGAGCCCATCAGGATAAAAAAAAAATGCTAAACTGCTAAATGTAAACCTAACCTCTGTGAGTCACAATTCAGTGGCTTTCATGACTCCATACATGGATCCTAGCGCAAAACACGCATTGATACCAGTGTTTTCAGCAAAAAATAAATCAAATCAAATCAAATGAACAGAAGTGGTCAGTAAAAGTAGCAACGTAAGACGGCTGCCCTCTGGCTTCAGCAGCAAAGGTCCTATTGACAGTCCATTCATCAAGTCATAACTTTTTGGGGCCCTAAACGACTAGTTACGCCTTTACTAAAAAAAACACACACAAAAAAACAACAGCTTACAGCGTTTAAAATTAATTATCATTCTCATCTAGGGAAAAAATATTATATAGGTTTTTATTATTATTATGTTTATTATTATTATTATTATTATTATATGAATGAAAACAGTTCGACATCCTGACCCCAGGATCAAATGGCTTGCGTCTGTCTCCTCCAAGTGACGATGTGTAAGAATGCAGCTGTGAGAAGAAGCCACCTACCTCACTCCGGAGCTTGCCTTTTCGGTCCGGGAGGCTCCGTCCACTTCTGTTTTTTTTTTTTTTTTTTTTTTTTTTTTTTAATAAACACAGTCGACGTAGGGACGGAGAGAGGGAGGGGAATGACGCAGAATGGCGGCTGTGCCGTGCTCCAAGTGCACGGCAGAAAGAAAGGGCTTTCGGCGGGAACTTGACTCTTGGCGATACAAGCTGATACACTGCGTCGGTATGATTCGCGTGTTGTTTGCTTTCTTCGAAATAAATAAATTAATTAATTGACCGCACGGAGCGCTAGTCTGACATTGTTTGCGCCACCCGGCGATGTTACTCGGTAGCTAGTAACTAGCTGGCTAGCTATGTGGCTAGCTAGCAAGCTAGCGCCAACTAGGTGGGCAGCCTAAACTGACTGGCTAAGATGTACCAGCTGGCTAGTTGACACTCTTTGTGCCTCCCTCAATAACGTCCTTAACACGACTTGTTTTCGACCTGGTAATGTATTTCAGAGAGCACGTTACACGGAGCTTAAAGGTGTGTCGTAAAATATGCCATTAGCTGTATGTAATTGGTACTTGAAACAGTATGCACATGCAATTAGAATCGCGAACACCCTGCTAATATTAAGGCACTTTGGGGGAGGGGATGATGGCTGAGATAAAGCAGCCAAGATATACTCGTTGCATGAGAAGAATATACACTTAAATAGTTGTTCTTGGCTTGTAGCGTTTTTTTTAAGAAGTTGGCAATGCTGCACCGCACGTACATTGCCTGTTAACCGTTTTCGTACTTTTATGTGTTGAAGAATCAATAGCCTAAATATGCCAAATTTAAAAATGTTTGATAAACGTTGATGGTATTGATGTGGACATGGCTTCATTGTTTACCTGTAACCAGGGCTGGATGGACTGGCCATCTGACATACAGGGCAGATGCCTGGCGGGCCGGTGTCTTTTGGGGCCGATGTGGTGCTATTCAATTATTATTTTCCTCCATTTTCCCCCCGAGAGACCCACCCACAATTTAGAAGGAGCAGCCAATTAATCCATTTACAATACAGAGAGCAAAATGAACCAATAAACATCAGCGGTCGAGCTACGTGGTAGCCAAGGGTGGTCAGGAATTGGCAAGCCTAAGTCAAAATGCCAGGGCCGATTTATTTGTGCCAGTGCAGCCCTGCCTGTGACTGAAAACTAGCAGTAGAGTTGCACCAGATGTAAGTTTGACAGAGTGAATTTAGTGTACCATGTTTTTGTCTTGCAGGGTTCGAAAGCATCCTGGAGGGAATATATGGTTCCATGCTGACAAGAGACCTTAATTTATTTGATGGTGAGTTGCCCCACCCCCCAAAAATGCTAACTTGTTTTTTGACAATATTGCGGGCAAATGTGGTTGGCACACTCTTGTTATCCACCAAAGAAAAATACACACTTGACATGTTCAAATGGATTATAGACATGAAAGGGTTGAAAGAGGAGGGGCTTGCGTTGTAAACAGTTTTTTGCGGAGAGTAAAAGGAACATGTCAGAAAATTATTTACTACGAGTAATACATCTTTGTTCATCATCAATGTATAGCGGTCAAAGTTAATGCTCTTCCACTAGATGGCAGAAAATGCATCATTACACTTGTCAGTAAATTGAGCAGAGCTTATCATTATATTTTTTGTGACATTTTTGTTTGGTGGTGTGCCAAGACATTTTTTGAAATGTATGTGCAGTTGCTCAATAAAGGTCGAGAAACACTGTATAGATGGTTCAATACAGGTCTTGGATCTTTTGTTAATTTATTTTTTGTTGTCATTCCTTTCAGACTGTGAACCTGAAGAGCTGGTTGACTGGTCTCCAGAGGCAAACTGCTCTCACTGCTCATTGTGCAACCTTCCTCTGGACAAACTTGGTGTAAGAACTGGATTGGAGTCTTGTTCATAACTTATTATCCAAGTCGTGCGCTGTCATACAACATTTTCCACACCTTTTTTTTGTTTTTGTTTTACAGGAACGAGCACCTTCAACTACATCGCCCCTCTCCTCCCCATCTGATTTCTCTCCATGTCAAGCTCCAACCATCTCTGAGAGCAGCCAGACAGCTCACAAGTTCCTTCAAGCTGTGTTCCACAAGAAAGGCGAGTCTGATGAGTTTTAAGTTTGGACAAACCATCTCATTCAATAGTTAGAGAAAGAAATTTGCCAAATTTTTGTTTATATTCAGTCGGTGCCTTTGGATTTAGACCAACAATGGTGCTGACATGTCATCGGCATTTAAAAGACAGCAGTTTGACTTCTGAAATTTTGTGTGACTTAACTAGCATATTTTAGGGCGAATTCTGAATCGTTTCTTTAGGGACATCTGAATGATCCTGGAATGGCGGCAACATTTTAATGTAATCAATTTGGATTTTCATTCCCTTTTGTCAGATGTGCCTCTGTGCTGTGATGCCAATATTCCTCGGATTGCAGAAGAACTGATGAAGAAAATGATACACCAGTTCGCCATGGAGTATGCATCCAAGTGCCTACTCCACACCACGTCTATGGATGTTACAACAAGGACCTCCTCGCCTTTATCTGGAACACCAGATGCCCCTTTGGACCTGACCTTAAACCGAACTCCGGGAGAAACCGAAAGAGAATCTGATACAGGTTAGTGGCAATCTTTAAAAATCAAACTTATGTTGTGATTGTGGGTGTCATTTTAAAATTTTGGATTCTGTGTCTTTTGACGTGTGCTATCAAACCCACACTGCTTTGTGTGTGTGCATATTTATATATTATCCTATCATAGTAATTTGTGACTAAATCAATTGAATTTGAATTATCCTGCAGCAGATGGTGTGCTCGACCTTTCCAAAAAGAACAGCGCCGCCACCTCAACACATTCATCAACATTGTCATCTAACGTCAAAGCCTCAGGGTAAGAAGTTAATTATAAATCACACTACTTGTTTCTGCTAAATTGATGGTATTGGAGAGAAAAAAACAGTGGAAGCTGTGCTCTTATTTCACAACTATGTAAATACACAGATTTTACATAAGGGTATTTTGTTGATTTCTACTATTTTTAAAACCAAGTGAGATCTTATGGTTGTGCAGCTAATAATGTTAACGATAAGTCGATTGTTGAATGGTATCTTTGTTTGGCTGTCCCATGGCCCATTGAATTTTTAGTAGCCTATGTGAATTTTGGTTAAGTGGGGTTGACTCTTCTATCTCTTGAGCGGTAACGTCACAGCATTGGCACCGTATTTGAAATAATGCCAAAAGCCCAGGATTGTACACTGATGAGGGTTGCATTACAGTTTCCTATCATGAATTTATTTTATTTTCAACCGATCCACTCACGAATCCGATTACTCCACGTAATGTGTACATAAGACTGTCACAGAAGGATAACAAAACTGCAGCAGTTGTTTGTGAGTAACGCCAGCCATTCACAGACTGTCCCACCTGGACGTGAAGAGGCTTTATCGCAACACACTGCGTATGTGTGTAAGAGACGCACAACGGTGTGCGTGAGTGTCCAGACAGACAGACAGACAGACAGGCATGCAATAACAGGCAGTGATGTTACCAACAAGGCATAAAGGAGTGGACCCCTCGCTCTGCACCCCCTTCTACCTAATGCCCAAATCACACCCTCTCCATCATCACCATCCTGACCCTGCTGTTTGGTCCTCCCATCCCTAGGAGGCAGATCAGGCAGAAGGAGTACATTGAGAGGAGCTTGGAGCTGTCTGAGGGGCTGCTGTCCAAGGCCTTGAAGGACATACGCTCAGGAAGGCTGCAAGAGCAGCGTGCTGCATTGCTATATGGAATTCCCCTTCACACCCTGAGGCAAGGCCTGGAAGACTGGTCAGAAGGAAGGTTAGCAGCGCTGCACCCAGCGTCGCAAAGCAACAGAGATTTCAGGGAGGAAATGACGTCCTACAGCATGATGTCATCGATGCTTGGCGGCGAAGCCCGCCTCGTCCTGCAGAAGGTGGCGGCATGGGCTGAGCGGGCTGAAATTGGAGGCGATGCAGAGGAGAACGGAGAGCTCAGTTTCTCTCCGGCCTCACTTCATTTTTATAAGCCAAGCGGTCTACTGAGGACCCTCCCCCACTCTTTTCCCCAGCTCAGGGATGCTCTCCAGCTCTCTCCAAGTCCCACTCCCAGTCTTGAGGCCCCCACACCCCTTCGTATCCCTCAGGTCCGTTCCATGACCAATCACAGCAGGTTAGCCCCAGCAGAGATTCACAATGCTACCGAAAACCGCCGTACCTCACCAACGGAAGGCGCTGCCAATTTACTGACAACTACTGCCAGACCTCCGTCTTATTTCAAAGTCAGATCACCTTTCCTGGCACATGGCTGCACAGGAAGTGCCAACCAGTCACCTCTTCGCCAGGTACAACGCAGCTCCTCATTGGATGATTCCGAGGAAGGAGCAGACCGCCGCGACAAAGACAAGCAGCCGAGAAAGAAACGTGGACGATACCGCCAGTATGACCACGAACTGATGGAGGAAGCCATCACCATGGTGATTGCCGGCCGCATGAGCATATCGAAGGCCCAAGGAGTTTATGGGGTACCCCACAGCACACTGGAATACAAAGTCAAAGAGCGCACTGGAACACTGAAAAATCCACCCAAGAAGAAATCTGCCAGTTTTTTCTCACCCAATTCCACTTCGTCTGATTCCGGAACCATTAGCGGTTCCGCAAACTCAGGGACTATTGCCTCACCTGCTGCTGCGAAAATGTTCTAGACAAAGAAACACGTCCAGAACCCACCACCTCTTACAGATGTTTTCTTGGGATCTTGTTAAAACACAACACATGCCTTTACAAATATATGGTTATATTATTCAGGTTAAACTGTGAGTCTGTTTTTGATAGTCATACTTTGTGCTGTGTTTCTGCAATTTGGTCCTGGACTTGAATGTGGTGGGGAATTTTTCAAGAGGCGTTTGTCCACAACGGCTTGTGTCAACATAATTCAAGGATTTTTCATTTGAGGAAATGAATTTTATATGTTAAGACAATTGTCAAAAAAGCTATTTACGGTGGAATAGATTTTTGGTTTTAGTTCTGACATACATTTTGATTCTGACACTTCTATGTTTTCTATTTCTCAGAAGTCTTGTCCAATCACTTGAAATGCTGTTCTTAAAGGTCTTCTTGGTTATGGTATTCTGGGTCCTAAACCACAAATCAACAAAATACGACCTTAGATTTCCCAGGATCAAATGACTGAAACACAGTAACGGTAAAAAGATGACTCCAGTGTGGGTTAGCTGTTCAGAAATTAGGTTCTTCAGGTTGGACTTAATTCTTAAAAGTCCTTGTTAATGAAGCAATGATGATTGTCATTTGCAGCTTTCTATCTCTCTGGGTACCTGACCAAGGCCATTGAAGTGACTTAGAGCCATCATAACAATAAACTCTCATTGTAATTATTGTTATACACCTCTGCAAACAGGAAGATTGTATATTGCTAACTACTGTGATTAGCTATTTTAATGTGAGCTGTTGTTGAATAGAATGGTGTAAAAAAGAAAAGAAAAGAGAAAAAAAGCCATGTGTTGTCCTTAGTTTTTGGTTCTTTATTTGTAGTGGGAATGCATTTGTGTAGCATGTTTTCAAATGTGCACTGACAAGCTTGGGTACTATGTTATTCTGTATGTGTATTGTTTAAAAATGTTTTATGACCTCAGATATTTACTAATGTTGCTACTGTAGCTGCATTACTGTACAACCTCCTACATGACTGCTGCTTAAAATGTCTATTTTACGGGACCATTTGTTCCATAAAAGCGTTCAGTTTAGTTCAACAATGATGATTGAGAGATGGCATGGAAAGACAAAATGATTTTATGTGTACTGCGTGTAAATCAATAGCGCTAATGGTTGATTGTGATGCTGGGCTGGGCTTGACTCATTGTAAAGGGGCCCCACAGGCTTTTTTCTGTCTTGGAAATGGTTTCACTGAAATGCCGGTTATTTTTTTCTCTCTCTCGTCTTGTCTGTCCTTGAGATGGACTGACCTCCAACAACCACACCAACAGTGCTAATACCAAAGCAGCAGTTCAGTTCAGGGTTACCAACAAGCTGTTTCTTAAATGTCTATTTGATGTGATGTCAGCGTGCACGCCTCTCTTATCTAACCTCATTGCCACATATACCTCTGAACATCATTTGCCTACAGCCCAGTGTCAGGTTTCTTTCACCGCCGTCTGTGTCAAGGGGTATGAACTGGTTCTTTGTCTCAAGGAACGAGGTATACATTTATTCCCGTTTTTGACACATTTTTAAAGGTTTTATTGGGCACTGTGGCATTTACAGATCTGCCTTGTTTTTGTAACTGTAGATTTACATTCTTGTTCATCTTTGTATGTGCTTTGAATTTGAAGTTAAGCCTGATCAAATAATACTCTTGATACTGAATATATCCACTTCTGAATGTTTTTGATGTTTCTTCAACATCAACAGTACCGCAACAAGATTGCTTGCTACTATATGAACAACTTTGTTTGTAAACGAGCCTAAACTCGTCTTGAGAAACGGAAAGCTGAGTGATTTAATTGCAGTGTATTTGAGATCACTAGATTATTTCCCCCTTGCCTCCTGGTAAATATTAGAATCATAACAGATTTCTGCCAGTTATGCATACATGTTATTGCCCTATGGGTTATTCAAATCATGTCTCTGGAAAATTATATTGCGTGGTACAGGATAATTTGTGGTGTTTCAAAGCTGAGTTTGCTTGTTGTACTTGTTAATTTGTAATCGAGCACTTAAATGCAATGTAAAATGTGTATTGTGGAAAATGCATGAATGCTTTTAAATGTTAAGCCGCTGTATTTAATTTAATCCCAAAACGACACACGTGAATGTTGTGATTTAGTGATTGAGTGATTAGTAGAACATCAAAAGGAACAATGTGGCAACAATCTTCGAAAGAAATAGACAACTTGCAAGTCCAGCATGCTCTGTGGTTGTCACGGTAAAGCTTAATTTTTGTGAAAGATTGGAGCCACTATCATGCCGTTGAGTACATAATTCTCTTGTTTTAATTTCACTGTACTATTTGGCTTTTTTTCACTATAGTGTCATAATTAATCAAATCGGTCTTAAAAAAATACTGGTAATTTGTAACAATGGCATTGTACCTCGGCTTCATAAAGTGCTGTGCTGAATTTATTAGTGCGTCACTGACATGGTTGAAGGTCTGGATTTAAACTCCACCTAAGATTTTGGAAATGGTATCAAATTTCAAACATGTTATTATTTGTGTTGTTTATTGTGAAATCTTTGTCATGACCTAATTTAACTGTTGACTTGAACATTAATTACTTTGTTGATCGGTTAAGATTGTTAGTGAAAGTGCTGTTCAAAAGAAAAGAGGTTTGAGCGTTTCTACAATCATTCCTGCTGTGTTTAGCAGAATGTTAATTTGCCTTCTGCAACTCAATAAAACAGCTCTTAACAAACTGCCAACTTGTCATAAATGTTTACCTTTTCAATTTGGTAGTAGGTCTGGTCATCGTGTGATACATTTGTGGGACATTTAAACCTCTTTGCATCTAATTGATGGTTTGACAACTTGTGTTCTTTAGAAAGATATATATATATATTTTTTTTTTAAATCAAGCGCAGTTAAATGCGGGAAAATGCTTTTGAAGTATACTATGCAAAGCTGTACCATCCGTTATTGATTGACAAGTTGTTGGCTTTTTTGAAAAATTGAATTTTAAAGTGTAAAAAAAAAGCTGGTTGAGGAAATTAGTTGGATGTTATTGAAATTTTCCCGGAAATAATATACTCGATGTGCAGAAATGTTTAATATAAACTAGAGCTTAACAGATTTTAACAAAAAAGTGATTGTTTTATTTATATATACTTTAATAGGATGATTAATCTGTTCTCAATTTTAACCCGCAAATATTGGAATTGGCATCGGCCCCTAGAAACATAGTCAGACTTCATACAAGTGGGTACAAATCCTTTATTAATCAGAACGTGACTCATCCAAGAGATCAGACTACTAACTCATTCCTTTGTATTTTGCCCCTAGCTGCCCATCTACTTCAGATAAAGAAGAATTGGGAGATTTAAAGCAACGGAAGCCTCACCAGCAATCTGCACTAGGTGTTGTCCTTAGCTCGCTCTGCCTAGCACATTGTTCCTTACTCTACCAGATGCTGAAGTTGGCACACAAGGAAAATTTGCTCCTTACCCCTGCCCACAAACCCATTCCAACAGAAACGCACTGCTGTCATTGTGGATTACATACACCTGACGTTGTCCCCAAGTGTAAATCCCGAAACAGCGATACATTAGACCCTCCGTCTGATTGTGGTCTTCAAGGCTGCAGAAGCACACCGTGCCGTCCCAGAGACTTGCATTTAAACGGGTGTAAAAGTGTAGCCCCTCTGGACCCAAACAGCTGCTGTATGAAAAGATGTAGGGTAAACAATTACGCTCTGATTTGCCCTAAGAGACTCCAATGTACTTGTAGTCATGGTCTACCAGCAAATAACATCAACGACCTAATGTGCTCTATTGGTCCTTGCGCTTCAGTCCACTGTAAGCAACATCCACACCCTTATTTATGTGTTACAAACCACACCTGTGTGACCCATCGCAAGAAAACAACAGGAGAATGTGAACCCCCTCCTCCTGTTTTGCGAAGAGAGCGGAGCTTGTCTCTTCGACCCCTTTCTCCAATCTTCTCAGATGTTGATATAACCGATGACCTGCCACCTTCCCTCCTTCACCATCAGCAAGAGGAAGAAGCTGCCCACGTGGTTAATGATCATCCAGGACAGCACATTGTCGATGGAGCAAAAACACCGGAACTTGAGTCTTGGACTCCAAGAAATAGTCATGCTGAGAATAACACAAGTGGTGGGACATTACTGCAGGATGTTGTGAACCGCTTCAGTGAGAAACTTGATACCATCAGACCTCCAGAGAAGGATCCAGCTCTGCCCTCGTCACCCATTGATGTTCCTGAACAGGAGCAGCTACAGTCCACCTCAACCAGCCAGAACTTGAAATTTCCTGCCGATGCCCTTCTGACTGAAATTATCACCACCGTGCTTCATACACGCAGTGCCAGCGACTATAACATCAGTGAGCTGTTTCATCGACATGATGACAAAGAGCCCAAGTTACCGAATACGCGCTTGCGTCGTCGCCAGGAAGTGCTTGCTGCCATGGCGACGCCTGCTGATGGTGCTACGAGTCGAAGGCAAAGCTTGCAAATTAAACGAGAGCTCGCAATGCTTGACGTGCCAAACAATAGAAAAAAGTCACCACAGGCGAAGGGATCGCAATTAAAAGATGGCAACGCTGCTGTTAATACAGGTAGCGCTTCGTTGGACTCAAATGTGGTGGCTGAAGAAGAAAACGAAACAGAGTTAAATATGGACTGTCAAAGCGTTACGGGGGTACCGCTCAATATTATCACTCGTGAGCGTAACGTAAATGAAGACAAAGATGATGAGACTGAGAGACAAAGGAAAAGAGGAATATCCATACATGAAGAAGACCCAAACCAAACAATGTCCCATGACCTGCAAAGCAAATTTTGCAATTATTGTTCTCAAGATGGCAGTGAGCAGTCACAGGTGAGGACTCAGTGTGACCAACATTGCCAAAAGGACAAGGTTAGTGCAATATATGATCCCATGATTCTTGAAAACGCCCCGTCAGTACAAAGCTGTGGCACTGATGGGTGTGATAACGGACCAGTTGATGATCAAAGCCATACTGCGATTACAGATGATCATCCAGTCAAAAAATCCCCCTCCAATGAGTCAAGGAGGTCACGGAGAAACATTGTCCCGCCCCAACGCTTCTCCTCTTACGTCACAGAAACCAGGAAAGCCTTCTTTGCAGCTTGTTTCTCTGAAAATATATTTAACCAGAGAACTAATAATGTTTTCACGGCTACCACCTCAGATGCCTTATTAAAGAAATTAGATGTTAAGGATGCGCAGCTTGAATCAAAAACCAAAACATCTAATCTGCCAGACACATTTGCATCAATCCGTAGAGAAGAAAACAGTCCATCTCTTACAGAATCAAAAGAACAAAGTCCGGACGTGACACAAGCTCTAGCGGTCAAAGAAATTGGCTGCGCTGACAAACCTTCAGAGAACACACAACCATATCCAAAAAGCCTATCGGTCTCAAACACTGATTCAAAAACGTTCCAATACGAAAATGTCAGGGTTACTACAAGGTCTGCTACTTGTGCTAAGAATTCTTGCATCTCTCCAGTCCAGTACACAAGCCCAATTAAGTTAATGTTTGTATCACCATTAAATGATAAAGAAGGTATCGTATATAGTCTCAAGTCAGCAAGGTCTAGCTCGAATGCACAAACGGATGAACCCTTTGACCCATGCAAAGAGTCCTCCTGGGCAGGGACACCCGAGAAGAAGCAAAGCCAGATGACTGAAGGTGCTATGCCGCACATCAGGCTTAATCGCAAATCCACTACCTCACCTTTTAAATATGCAGGGCCCTCCACAAAGTCTTGTCCTCCAGCCAAGCAACCTCTCTCACCCCCTCGGTCTCATTCTCCCCCAATGTTGCGTCCCTCACCCGTCAAGTTGTATTCCTCATCACCGGAGTCCGCTTCTTCACCATCAGCGTCTGCTCCACTTGAGTCAAGTTCTTCACCAGCTAAGTCCCTCTCCTCATCACCCCAGTCATCGGGAAAATGTACATCTTCACCTAAGTCTTCCTCCCCTAAAATAGGGTCTAAGAGGTCAGGTGATGTTACGCCACCGAAGAATCAATTCGGAACGGTCGGCCGATCACCGGGTGAATTGCAGTCACTCGATGAAATCTCTCCCCTGAAAAGACGTCCGGGCCGGCCAAAGAAGCTGGGGCCACATCTGGAGCAAAAAGTGAAGAGACCGATTGGTCGACCACGTAAACAGATGTCTGATCATGCAGCAACAGGGAAAAGCGCGGCAACTATTCCTACGGAGACGGAAGAAAAAATCAACAAGAACCTCAAAATAACTGTTGTCTATGGCCGTTCAAGAAAAAACAAGCGAATAGTTTCCGAGAGCTTTGATCAGCTCCAAACAGAATTCCGAGATGCCTGTCGAGCAGTAGGTCTTAAAAACGACTTGAGCGGGACACAAAACTCTCAAATCATTATAGATAATCCCAAACGGAGTTCACCAGAATTTCCTGAGGTGTTACATTGTGCCAACCCTGTCAAAGAGGCTGCACAGCACCTCGGCAAGATTAAATGCCCGAAAACAGAGAAGGCTTTACCATCAAGGAAACCAGGTAGACCAGCTAAAGTGAAAATCTCTGGAATCTCCGTCACCGTTACTACTGTGTCACCAAAGCAACGAAAAATTTTGATTGAGAGAGATTCTCCCGATAAACAAAGGAACAAGAAAGCACTTCTGCCGGAATTTCAAAGTACCAAAGAGGCCAAGACAGTTAGCTGCCCATCAGTTAGCGAAAATTTTCAATTTCAACCGGAGGAACAAAGAGAATCTGAGAGTAAAAACAGTAACCAAGTGCTCCATCAGCCTTTAGCTGTGCGTCATTCCAAAAGAGTAAGCAAGCCCTCTATCTACTTTTTGCACGCCGTTGCCACCGCCACAACTCGGACATATAGTCACAGTAATGCACTGTTACGGCGCTCCAAACAACTTCTGCTGAACAAGGCCTGCAATAAAAGAAAACAAGAAAAACAAAATCCGGCCGTCAACAGGCACTGCTGCGATCAGAAGAGGAAGAACATCTCTCATGATTTGGCTCGAGTAGCTGGTGTTTCTTTAGACTCGATCTTTGCTCCAAAGGAGACGCTCCGTTGGTGGGCGGCATCAGCCGAACAACAGCCCTTGAACCAAGAGCTTGCCAGACGCATTCAGCTCATGTCGGACACTTGGGTCTCAGACCCTGTGGAGAACCAGAACGTAGACGTCCGATTCAAAGTCGAAGGAACCGGTTCATCCGTCGCCAAGTCCAAACATTCTTCCTTGGTCCAAACGCTGTTCAACTGTCCTCCTACTAAACCCAGATCCTGCAGCATGCAGCAGCTCGGCTCCTGGTTTATAGAGACCACAGAGACGCAGTCACTGGATATTGTCAAGAAGACGAGCTCTTGTAATCGATATGAAGTCATGCACTTCCCTCGCTCCGCCAACAAACAAGGGGTCAAGTGCCAAAGTCCTCGGGCGGAACGACTGAGCAGACATCTCAAGAAGTTTGCCAAAACATTGCCAAAGGGCCCTGTCCAATATGAAAAGGCTAGAAAAAGGTTGAGGAAGATTCAACGAGCTCAGTCAATTCGTAACATTAGGCAGCGACTCTTGGCTCACAAGAGTGTCAAGCGTATCCTCAGCCAAGGAACCAGAAAGTGGCAGCGCCTAAGCAAATACCAGACCACACTACTTCAAGTAAAGAGACACTTCCTGACCCAAAAAGAAAGGACGCGTGCAAAGAAAGAAAGAAACACTCAAGTGACCGCATGCGGACCAAAACTGGAAGCATTGAAATCGGTTAAAGATGAGTTTCCTGAAGGTTCGGGGAACAATTCTAAGGCCCGATCTGAGGAGCCTGTGGCTGCACCCAAAGAGCAGAACATCTGCTCTAAAACCTGGAGTCCTGAAACCCTGAAGGAATGCCGGGTATGTTTGAAGAAGATCAACACCCCAGATAACAAATCAGCAGAGGAGTGGGACTCTTATACCGTGACACTGGATAAGTCGGCCTCTGCGTTTGTGTTTGCTGGAAAGGACAGACAACTGGTAGAAGTTGTTCAAGCTGTGAAACGAAAACGGCACACAAATGGCATGGCTGCGCCTACAAAACGGGCAGATTCTGCTTGTAAATCACTCCAGAAGCTGGATGGAACGCCTTTGGGGAGGCAGAAGGACAAATGTGAGTTTTC
Organism: Leptonotus elevatus; assembly: GCF_054856555.1. Taxonomy (NCBI): domain Eukaryota; kingdom Metazoa; phylum Chordata; class Actinopteri; order Syngnathiformes; family Syngnathidae; genus Leptonotus; species Leptonotus elevatus. The sequence goes on from NC_141246.1 coordinate 12,802,425, forward strand.
TGAACCACCACCTGCAAAAAAGTTGCGACAATCGCGGATGAAGGGCCTAAGTGGACCAAAGTGGTGCGACTTTGTGCTTGGTAACTACCTCCTTTCCTTTACCGAATCCCACTTTACAGAATTGTGAAACAACCCTAAATCATCTGGAATTGTGTTTCTTCTCTGGCAGGAAGATAGATGACGCACAAGGCCTCCCTCCGTCCTCCGCGGGAACCGGACTGTGCTGTTTTGTGGTGCCTTTGGACACTGAGCTGACCGTGTGGACTGACCATTACGCTACGGTGCAGTCTTTCCCTCAGCAATTATGTAGCAGTCTAACTTAAGAAAAAGCTTTGATGTTGCACTATTTTTATATGTAGACTTTTTGAAAATACTTTTTTCTTTTGATAAAACATGCCTTGTCTGAAGAGCTGAAAGTAGGACAAAGGTGAACTGCATCATTGAGAGCACTCTGCCCTAGAAATACCTCATCAAGGTCTCCCTCCTCCAACATACCTGAATCAAATAATAATCAGGCTCATTACTGTGATGAGTAAGGTGTGTTAGAGGGGGGAGACATGGAAAACCGGCTGGATAGGGGCTCTCGAGGACTTGACATGGAGACCCGTGGTCTAAACCTTTTACCGGCATGTTTCTTGATGGCAAGTTACAAATTAGAATAGGAATGAACTATTCCTCTCTAATTAGTAGGTCTTGCCATCAGAAAACATAATTGACACAAACTTGATGAAGGAATTGGCATCATGCAGTTGTTTTTTCCTTGCATAGATATTTGTCCCCTTTTGTTATGATATAAAGTGTTTTTGTCACACAGCATTTACTGTCCCAAATGCGACACTGCCAGCATCAGTACTTCTTGCACTAGCCCCTTTGAGATTCGGAATCCCGCTTTTCAGATTCCTCCCCCATATTTTGCACGTCCTACGTTCTATTATCAACACCTACTGTACAGCTAGAGCAGCGTTTCCCAACTTTTATTGAGCCGAGGCTTTTATTTCAAATCGGAAATTTTTCTTCATGGAAAAATCTCTTTTTTGTGTATAATAATAACAAATAAAATAATTGACATTGGATAGTTGCCCACGGCACACACTGGTTGGGAATCACTGAACTAGAGAATCTTATTTTGGTGCAATACAAACCCAGATGTTTTTTTTTTCTTCTTTCTTTCTATCAGAATATAGTCATTATTTTATTACTGACAGATGGATGTACACAATGCCCTGGGATGTCACTTCAGTTGACTAGACTAGGGATGGGCATTGGAATTCGAAATACATTTCCTAGAATAAATAAAATAATTTAAATGTGATGGAAGAAGTGAGCTCCTTTTTCAATGTCAGTGTTGAGTAGAATGCTGCCTCGAGCGGTTGCCCGTGTTGTAGTTCAACTTGTTATAGTGAATATGTTGCTTCGATGGCAGCTAATTGAGACTAAATCAACTAGCACAACTCCATTTGGAACACGTTTCACAAATTCTTAATGTTATTTCAGTATGCCCATCCCTGAACATGAAAGTTTTAGATCCCAAACTAAGGCAGAGAAATACTATTTTTTTTTCTTCATAGCATTAAATATTTTGTTTGAATTTACAGTTTAAGATGTTGGTCTTTCAAGTTTCTGTTCATTTTGCCTTGATTGCAGCATGAGACTTTTACAGAGACTAGCAAGGCCCACTGTGCTTTTCCTCCAATATGAATGACTGATTAACACTAATCTTGGATGGAAGTCAAATTTGTCCCCTTATAGTCAGTCGCTTTATCAAAGTGTTTATTTGTTTTTCTTTTGTAAAAAAAAAAAAAATGTGTGCCTGACTACCCAAGTATTCTCTGTGGTCATTTTATGGTGTTGACCCATTTAGGGGGGGGGGGGGGGGGGGTGTTCAACTAGCCCACTCAAAAAAAATGGTGCTAAACTTCTGTTGTATGTTTTCTTGTGGTTTTATACTGTTCTTTACAGATGCAACTGTGTTGGGCGGAATAAAGGTGTTTTTGTCTAATTCCCAGTGAGCGTCTTGATTAAAATCATGATATACAGCACAATTATAGTCAACTTGGCATACATTCCAGCACCAACTGCAAAAGGTCAAAGTCTAAAATGTTCATTATTTTATATAGCCTTTTTTTATTGCATTTTGATCTTTTGGTTTCAATAGATAACCTAAATTCAAAGCATAATCAACAAAAATCACTATAAATTGCAGAGTTCCACAATATAGCATGGATTTATGTTATTCATTAAACCAAATAAAGTTGTAAAGTGGAAATGAGGCTAGCAAGGGGGGGGGGGGCAGTGAATATTTAAACATACTCTTTTTGATATCTCAAAACTAAAATAAAGGAGGCAATCTACATTGATCAGACCTTTATTGTTAAAAGAGTACAAACTTACCAAATACAAGCAATATGAATATAAAATGTGGCTTACTGTTTTTTGGGATATGTTGGGGAAATATTTGCACAGAAGCGAATTTGAGGGATAATTATTAAGACGACAAATTGGCCTCTTGGTTGAGGAGGGGATTGAGATCCAGTTTTGTCTTCTCTATAGCTGCAGTCTTGGCCCTACGCGAAGGTCGCACTGTAGGAACCGAGTCGGGAACATTTTCTCCATCGCTGCTTTCAAAAGAAAACAGGGAAATATAAAAGAGGTTGATTTGATTATATGAAGAAATAAAGTCAAGTCTCACCTTTCCTCAGAAGACTCGGCCCTCTTGCTTGGCTTCCTGCCTCCTTTGGTTGTGGAGGCCTTCCTTTGACCTGCACGCACGCTCACGTTACAATGCTGAGTGGATGGAAGTTGTGTGAAATGACAGCCTGCATTACCTCTTTTGCTTCTCTTGGCTGACTTTGACGGCTCGTCTGCTACAGTTTCTGTAGAAACAACAAAGCTCGATGAGTCCGTGCCCTTTATTTGCTGCGTGGTACGGCATTTTTCCAAATCCGCTTATCAACATGTTGGTAATAAAACCATAATCCTCTTACGAGAAGAATTGTCATAAACATCACGTGCGCACATAGTGGAGACAAAACGTTTGTGTTTTTCATGTTGTACCGTCCGCGTTGACATCCAGCGGCTGCAGCGCGGACGCGCTGTGGAGCTCTTTCGAATCTCCCATTTGAGAAAGCATCTTCTCCAAAGCGCGGAGACACACGCGGTCCTTCACCACCTGAGGAAGCAGCACGGGTTGGAAGTGGAAACTTTGGGAAGAAGTTGATGTACCGTACCTGGACGAGCTGCTGCAACAGGGACAGCAGGTCCTTCTTGACGGTCTCGTCCCTGCTCATCTCCAGGTAGCTCAGGGTCTTGGCATAGAGGCGCACCTCGGGGGCGGTCGGGTCCCGCAGCATCTCACCGCACATGCGCACCGCCAAGTAGTCGTGGATGCTCACTTCCTGATGACCACAGGACAGGGAATGGATGATTACGACTGAAGAAAGCAGCGCACATCTGTTCTGGCTGACGAGTTAGTGTGTGTGTGTGTGCGCTGACCTCGGTGTTGGCAGAAGGCTTCACGAGGACACTTGGACGGGTCAGTTCCACGAAGAGCTCCACCACGTTGTTCACGTCAACCTCGGCCAATGGCGAAGTGGCAGGGGCGTTCATCAGAGTATGCACGGTTGGAAGGAAACTCTCCTCCACAACTTCCTGGTGGGCCCTAAAACAAAAAGGTCGTCAAAAACCAAATGGTAAAAAAGTGAGGTCATATGAAAATCGAGGTGGCGATTCTTTCCCGACCTGCTCTCACGGGCATAGAGCTGGAAAAAGACACCCAGGCAGTGGCGGAGACGGATGTCGTCCTCAGTGACCGGGTTGTACCACAGCAGAACCAGCCGTGACAGGATCTTGGCACTGGACATGCGTCCCGTGTACATCAGTTTGGCCAGACCCTCAGCCGCCTCCGTGCGCAGTTCCGACACCTGCATGTGACATTTAGGAGCGCGTGTTGCGTTTACATGCTAAATATAACATCATCTTAATTTGAAATATCCTACTTTCTTGACAGTTGTAAACGCATGTCACAATTTTCTTTACTTTCCCCTTTTGCCTTAAGAATTCCCAAACGTTTACTGTTGTGTGCCAAAAGCCAAATCACTGAAAGGTGTTGGTCCCGAATACATTCAAGGAATTCTAATAGTAATAAAATATAAACCCAGTAGGGCTATGAGGTCTGCAGACTCGGGTCAGTGAACTCATTTGCTCCCAAAAACGTATAAATATGTTCTATTTTAAATGTTTTAAGTGTTCCAAAGACGTTTTTTTACGCTAGAGCATACAGAAGGCTTTGATGCAGCCTCTCAACCGTAAAGAACGGTTGAAGAAATGTTAGTTATTACACAAATGGACAGCAGAGCAAAAGAGATCAACCCAGGCCATGTTGAAAAAAAAGCTCATTTACTCACATTTTTAAATAGATTTGTGAATAATGATGAAACTTAGCTATATTCTAATGCTAATTGCTGCAAAATGGAAATAGATACAAATGTACTTTTTTCCTGATGAAAAAAAAGAGACTAATCTTTCTTTTGGTAGGTTCCATGTTTTTATAGCAATAGAACAAATTATTCGGTGGGCCTTGCAAAAATCAGACAAAATCCAGTAACCAGTTTATGCCAGTTATCAGGAAATTCATTGAATGCTTTTTAAGCCGTTTTAAGGCAACTTGAAACTTATTTAGTGCCCATGTCGTACTGCATACACACACACACATATACATAGTATATCCCTCTATGCACATACTGTTTGTATACTAAGGCTGTCAGGCATTACAATTTTTAATGACTGCATGAGTTCCATATAACTCGCTGTTAACCGCAAATTAATCGCACGTTATATCTGTTCTAAATTTACAATAAAATACTTTCTTCAAGTTTTTCATACTTGTTAACATAAAATTGGTCAACTATGGTTACCAAATACAAATGTGGTTGTACACCTTTTGGTCATTTTATATTAATTCATAGCTATAAAAAAAAAAAAACATCCTAAACAATCAAAAGGAGTGTGAAACAATGAGTTAGATTTGTGTTGTGGTAATATTCTAGTAATTGTCATTGTAAATTACAATCAGTCACCATTCCCCACAAATACATATACATTTTTTAATCACATAAATGTGTTATAGTGACTGTTTTGCACAACACTGTATGTAAAATAAAGCATGAATAAAAATGTTTTTGCATCAATTATATTTAACATTGTAACGCCTCTAGACATCATATTCAATTGTTTTTAATGCCATTTATGATCTTAACGTTAACAAAATCCATTTAATGACTTTTAATTGATTTTTCTTTATGACCCACAGAAATTCCGGTGAAGCAAATAGTGTTACCCGGTGTATGAAAGGCGATATGTAAATACAGTTGAAAGAATATGGCAAGTTATGACACGTGTGCACGCTGACCTCATTGTCCAGGAGCTCTGACAGCATCACCAAAATGCTCTGAGCGGTGTCCTCCCCCTTGGCTTCAGCCTGTGTCGCTGCTTTCCCCCCCTCCTCCTCCTCCTCCTCCTCCTCCTCCTCCTCTCGGTCCGGTGATCCCGGCAGCAGAGTCTTCTGACCGCTGCCAGTTTCAGAGAGCAGCTGGAAGCCGAACAGCAGGAGCAGGTCGATGACTGCTCGCAGAGCGCAGATGCGAATCTTGACCTCGTCGAGCTGAGCGATCTAAAAAGTGACAATAGATGGATTTTTTTTTGTAGCCTCTTTTAAACGTATTCACTGCCATCGACAGCAATAGACGTCAAAATGTAATTTGAACTATTTCTATTAGTTAAGCTTTTATTTTATTTTTTTTACATTTTTGTTAAGGACTATGAAAGCCTAGATTTTTTTTTTGTACATTTAGAACAGATATCAAATTTGTTATTAATTGCGAGTTAACTTGTGAAGTCATGCGATTTGATAGGATTACAAATTTTAAATCGCCTGATGCCCCTAATTTTTAACAATCTTTTCTTTTTTTTCTTGGGGAAATTTTTGATAAAAAAAATTTGAAGAAAAGATTATTAAAAATTAGCGATTACAATTTTTTATTGTAATTAATCACATGACTGCACTAGTTAACTCGCGATTAATCACAAATTTTATATCTGTTCTAATACAATTTAAAAAAAATAGGTATTCATACTCTTGTTAACAAAAGGAACAAAAGGAAAATTGTTAAACTAATAAAATAGTTCAAATGAATTTTTATTTTTTTTACATTTTTTTTACATTTTTGTTAAGGACTATGAAAGCCTAGATTTTTTTTTTGTACATTTAGAACAGATATCAAATTTGTTATTAATTGCGAGTTAACTTGTGAAGTCATGCGATTTGATAGGATTACAAATTTTAAATCGCCTGATGCCCCTAATTTTTAACAATCTTTTCTTTTTTTTCTTGGGGAAATTTTTGATAAAAAAAATTTGAAGAAAAGATTATTAAAAATTAGCGATTACAATTTTTTATTGTAATTAATCACATGACTGCACTAGTTAACTCGCGATTAATCACAAATTTTATATCTGTTCTAATACAATTTAAAAAAAATAGGTATTCATACTCTTGTTAACAAAAGGAACAAAAGGAAAATTGTTAAACTAATAAAATAGTTCAAATGAATTTTTGACGTCTATAGCCGTCGATGGCAGTGAATGGGTTAACATGGATCCGATTTTTAACTGCCTAAAACTGAGCCACAAATGGAAAATTTACTTTTTCCATTGTTTGTCTACAAATACAGCGGTATACCTTGACTTACGAGTACTCCAAAATTTGAAGCATCAACATTACCTGTAGCAGAAGGACCATGTGGGTGTTGGCAAGCGCTTTGCTGTGTAGCGCGCATGTACCCAAACATACCACAGCCATACTGCGGACAGTAGGCTGAGCACTTGCGATGCTTGGCAGGATCTGGCGGGAAAACAAGTCAGTTCAACCAGCAATCTATAAAGCTAATGAAAACTGCTCACGTCACCATTTATAAAGATAACAGCCATACATTCATCTAAGCTACGCACGCTAGAGACTCGTTCATACCAGTGAGGACATTAAGGCGCTAATTGTGGGGTTGATTCGATTCTTCATGTTCATCTGCTTGAGCAGCTCAGCGCACATCGTCAGACACCTCAGCAGAGTCTCGGGGTCGTTCTACACAACAAAACAAACAAAATGCAACCATAAAGTTGAGTTGAGTACTGTTTATCCGCGTTGTCACTTGCTCTTCATGCCCCGTGCGCTGATTCGCGAGCTAGCAGCCGATCACAGTGATCAAATGCCCCCGACGCCCGGCACCGATTCAACATGTCGAGTTTGCTGGAAACGCCCCCATGTCTGGGGAAGTGCAGTATATAACTGGAGACGCAGCCTAAGGTGGTGTCCCACACATCAAGTACCTTCTCAGTGCGGATCTCATTGTCGGCTGGCTGGGCACTCGCTGCGAACTCCTGGAGGACCTTGTTGCGCTCATTCTCCAGCTCTGTGATGGACTCCTTCAACTCGGCAGCGCGGCCAAAGTCCTGAGCAGTGATGCACTCCTCGAGGGCTTGCTTAGCCTCCAGGACTCGCACCTTCACTTCTGCTAGCTAAATGGGAGATGGAGGAGCAAGGAGAACAGGCACATGTAGCAGATGGGAGCAAAGGATGCTCATTGAGATTAAGATGCAAGGAAGGAGTATAAATCCTGAGAGGCTCTCACTGATGGAAAATAAAAAATAAATAAAAAAAATACTTTCTGTTTATTCGAGCAGACGGAAAGCAGCTCTGCATACACAGTATATCCAACTTTAATCAGTCAGACACACTTTGCCTGTTCAAATAAACGACAGCCATCTGCCGGGTGGCGACAGAACATTTGGAGGAGGATTGTCGGGATGTTCCCACCTGAACCTGCTGGCGACGGCTGGCGTTCTCGTCCACCGGTTGACTCACTTCCGTGATTGGCGCCCGCACGTCCGAGATTATTTCTGCCACCTGTAGACAAGCAATCAAATTAAGATGTACTCGTAGTGTGAAACACCATATTGCATTTCTTGACAGTGATAATAGTGTTAGGCAGTTGTTGCTATGTGAGAATCCTATTGTTGTTACCAGAAAGATTAACTTATGTAAAATGAATGCATAACGTCATAACAACATATGCCGAACTGGCCACAGCAATAGGTACAACTGCAAAGTTCCAATATAAGAGTTGAGTCCAAAATTTGCACGTCTCGCTACTTGACTGGATTCCCTTGGTGTTTTGAAGGTATTTTGTATAATTTCTACACTATGTTGTAGAGCTGAGGAATACGACCTTAAAATGAAACAACAAAAAAACACAATATTATTTTAATAAATTTTACACCGAAAATGTTTTTCTTCTTGGGGGAAGCTTTGTAGGCCTGGTGGACTGCCAGGCTTCACCCCACCCCCACCAACGATTAATAATAACCACCGCATGTTGCCGGAGATTTCTACACCGTGCCTGGTTTATAGGAGGTATATAAATAAATTTGACTTGCCTTAACAATGTGGCCAATATGTATGACAGAAATGTATCTTACGATCTGAATGCGTCGCTGGTCATCGGGCACAAGTGTTAGGAGCTTCTCAGTGAGCAAGAAGACAAGCGAGGAGGGCGTCTGTGGCAGGGCCAACATCTCCTGAAGCACAGCCAGAACACGTTTCCTGAAAAGATGAACTGATATTAGTCTAGAAACAACAAGCTACCCCAGCTTTCAAACAGTTTCACCCAAAGACTAAATGCAGGATTCTGCTGAGCGGCCTCTCTTACCTACCACCTTCCTCGGTGTCCAAGCAGCCAATGAGATGGATGAGCTGCTGAGAGATGAAATCCTTGGTCATAACCAACTCCAGCTGGGTCAAGTCTGCTCTCTGCTCCTCCGACAGCATCGGAAGCACCTTCAGATACCTGCACCGTGTCGGAGTGGACATTTACAAAAGCAACAGCTGCTACCCCCACAGCTGGTCATCACACGCAATTAAAGATGAATTTTAAAATATATTATCTCATACTCATAGAGGTAGTCGGCGTAAGTGGCAGCATCGGGCAACACCCGCTCCAGCATTTCGTCGCCATCGTTGCCTTTTTCTTTGATGAACTTGCATAGAGCGCGCCAGTAAAGCGCATTCTCGCAAGTCAGCGACTCCACTGGGATCAGTTTCCTGTTCAAACACACAGACATTCAATCGCCAATTCAAAAGGCGGAAAGGAACCTGACAAGCGTACCTGCTATTCAACTCCATTCTGTTTTTCAGCAGCTCATCAGTGTCCATGCCTTTGAAAAGGGCATTCAGCATATCCAAAGCCGTTTGGGCACAATTCTCCACATCGAGCCTGTGGAGAAGCTCCATCACATTTCCATCCAGTCGAAGAAGCCAGGCAGGCAGTAGTTCGAAGCACACCACCTCTTTTACTCCTTCTACAACACATGCAACCAGTCGGGCATCTTTTCTTTTTCTTTTTATGAAGCTACAATTGCTTTAGCAGGCTGAAACCATTGTTACCTGACGTGTTGTGGAGTCCCTGCTCCAGCACGCTCACTCTCTGTGCAATGGACAGAGCTCTAACATGGACCTTGTCAGCAAGAACCTTTAAAAGAAAAGTCACACATTTCACAGATGAAAAATATATTACAATGTAGCAAAGCGCTAACACACACAACTGCGTTGGTTTTTACCTTGTAGGCTAGTTTGCGGACATTTTCTTTCACGTCACGGGTGCGTTTGAGTACTCTTGGGAGGGTGTGAGGAGACATTGCAATGCAGGAGAGGACAGCCCGGCGCACCTCAGGATTGGTGTCATTTTCCAGAATCAGCATGAAAGCTGGACAGAGAAGAGAGAGAAAAACTGTACTATGAGAAACTGCCCTGGGCAAAGGGGGTTTAGATTGATTGTTTCACCTCAATAATGACAAAATGTAACTTGAATGTTGTATTTGTCATTGTGTTTTACGTTCTTGTGTAATCCTGCTATCGGTCTCATATCTGTTAAATACCAAGCCAATTCCAAGCCAAGATTTTTTAGAGTGTCTTCTGTAAATGACACATATCAGATTACAAGACTACTTATGAATTATACTATTCTGTCCTTCAGACAGGTGTCTGTACACATGACTAAGAAGACCATCTGCTCCACGGGGAATACACACCATTGATAGTGGGACAATCAGGATCGCTTGGCTGCTGCAGTCGGGTCATGGCTAAGGCGGCCTGGATGCGCACATTGGAAAACTTGTCAGTGACACGGATCAGCATGGCTTGATGGATGCGGTCGAAGAGGTCGTCGTCGATCTGGGCGTTCTCTGCCATGCTGCCAAGCAGCTTGTTGATGAGCTGGCACACGCGGAAGCGCACTGCGTGGCTGTTTGCCTTATGAGACTGAGAGGATAGACAAAAGATGGAGAACACATTAGCTCGCACAAAAGACAAAAACATGCATGTTGGGGAAAGATTATGGGTGTAGTAGTACACAGATGAATGAATTAGACTTGTGACTCATAAATCCAATCATTTTCTATTGGACTTGTTATCAACAGGGCGTGCTAGAGCCTATATTTTTTTTAGGCAATATCAAGCACTTTTATCAAACTCAGTCCTCGAGGGCCGGAGTCCTGCAGGTTTTGGATGTTTTCCCTGCTCCAACGAAGCTGATTCCAATCAACAAGATCGTTATAATCTTTACGCAGAGCTTGCTGATGAGCTGATCATATTATCAGCTGTGTTGGAGAAGAAACGTACAAAACCTGCAGGACTCCGGCCCTCGGGGATCGTGTGCCCACCCCTGCGCTATAGGCATGTGTTTTCAAAACGACACAAATGAACCAATTTAAACACATCGGAGACAGTATGTGAAATTGTTCAAATGTAGGCCTTATCAATCTAAAGAGTATATACAGCACATATGCACCTTAAAGCAATGTTTCATACAAGTGCATAACAGTAAATGTACCTCCAGCAAGAAGTTGAAAAGGAAACTCAAAAATGGATGATCATCATCATCATCATCCTCCTCCTCTTCTTCTTCCTTTTCTTCTCCATCAGCTTTAGGTGGAGACTGGAAACTTGTGGCAAATCTCGTCGCGAATTCAATGACATTTTCCACGGCGGGCTCACGCTTGTAGACAATCATGGCATGTTTCAGGTAGCTGACAAACTCTTCGTGGAACAAGGTCTTGTCCTCCAGCTAATAAACACAGAAATGAGGGACGTTTGTGAAACAGAATAGACAATGGTAAATAGTCATATATTTATTCGAAATTGCCAGGGGGGTAAAAAAAAAAGTTTTGCTGGTTCTCACTTTGTTGTAGCGGTTCTTCAGGCTCGCCACCAGCTTCGCCTTGTTGCTATGGCCCTTCTGGGCGCACTGAAACGCCTCCTTGACATCTATTTCGTTGTCCACGGCCATATTTTCCTTGAAAGGGGACAACACCGAGCGTTCAATTCCAGTCAAGTGTGTGCACAATCTTCTCTCTGTTAACCCCCGGTGAGTTTTGTTGTCAGTGGTTTCCTCCCTAGTGTATCGTTAGCAAATGCAGCAAAGCTATTCTCCGGAGAGAGAAAAAACAACGTAGCCTATCTGCGTGTAAATAAATTCGTGCCGACGAGACGCTACAAAATCATTTTCAACATAATGAAACAATTAAGTTTATATTGCCATTGTATATCGATATTTTTAAGTAAGGTAAATTACCTTTTTCCCAGTTGTTTGTCGACACTGCCGCCTGTTTTCAAACCCCAACAACCGTTGCAGTCTCGCGAGAGGAAAGCGAATTCTCGGAGTAATATTGTGCCCACAGCTTTGTCTCGCAGGAGTACATGTGGCGCCGAGCTTCCATTTGTTTTTGTTTTTTTTGCAACCGTTAGGCCTCTCTAAAACTGTTTCGTTTCCAATGTTTCCTACTTTCTTTCTTCTTCTTTTTTTAGCTATTTTTTGTAGATGTTGCACAGGTCACGACATTATAGGTACACTTGCACAATATAATGCTGCCAGATATGAATTATTATTGTTACTGTAGGTCAGTAGATACAGCTACATTCAATCATACTGATTTATTTATTTATTATTAGTAGTCGTTTATTTAAATTCTCACTACATTTATACAGTTTGTTGTCTTGTTTTTATTTTGCATCATTTTACTTTGCTATCTACTGCTAGGTCGGCTCTACAAATGATCATCTGTTCTCAGTTTCCTTAACTGGATAAATAAAAGTAAACACATTTTATTATACTGCTTGTGTACGTATGTGTTACTTTTTTTGTAATGCTGCTGTGATATTATTTTGGATACATGAATTTGGGGATGAGTGAATTAAGTCGCTATTTAGCTGTCCGTGTACATACCAATTAAAAACTGCATTCTCTCCAACCAGCAAAGTAACAATTTCTGTCTTTGTAAAGAAAACATTTTAAGACAACTGAAAATATAATACACATTTAAAATCCAGTTGTTATGACAATTAGTGTGTGTGCTGTGGTAGTAAAAGTCTGACTATAGCTTTACTATTGTCTCACTTGATTGGTTGGTTTGCTTTTCTGTTTATTTGTTATCTCAAAATGACACACATTACAATTTCACAAATCTCCATTGGACGACTAATCAGTATTTTTGTTTGTGTCCCAGGCCAAAACTGCATAGAGGTCACACGAAAGACTGCATACCCAAGAGAGTGCACAATATTTGTGCAAACGTCAGCCCTCCATCTCTGGAAATCAATTCAGTAGATTGCAGAATTTCTGTTTGCATTTGACCTCACAGTTGTTTGGGATTTTCAGGGTTTAGATTAGATTATTTGATTAAAATGAATAAGGGCTATACTTTATCCCCTTTAGTTCTTAAGCTCCTCTCTCATAAACTATAAAGGGATGTGTAAAAATAGGCCAAAAGAATTGCTGACCATCAAAATGTTTTTCAAAAAAGGGTAAATTTTATGGAAAATGTGTGGATGTTTGAAAACAAAGAGTTGGGTTTTTGGAATGGCTGCCGACTCTTCAAGTGTGAAATTAAAAATTAACCAAATTATTCAACTAAGTACATCGTTTATCGGCCTCTATTGATTTTATTTTTATTTCTGAAAATATGTATGCGCGTGAGACATTCTGCACTTCCAACTCACTTTTACGAAACCGTGAGGCTAATTTACATAATGACTGGCCCCACACATTGTTTCTCCTCCAATGATTTGTCAGCTTGGCTGGTTGTAGTTCCAGAGAGAAAGAGTCACTTTCAAAGTGGTGGCCAAAACACAATCTTTTCAAAAAACAAAAGATTTAAGCAGAGCTGTGTCCATCTGCCACATAGACACACGAACGTCCCATGGCCCCAAAAAAAGAGCCGGAAAGCGCATTAATACTTACTAGTGATGTCCAGCAAGGTCGTCATGGTAATGAAAGCTATAGTCACCTTTGGCCCAACAGTTTTGCTACGGATAGACCAATTATCGCCAGGTCGACCGATATTCAGCATTTTACGAATATCAGCATCGGACATTTTGAAGAATCATACGGCCGATAATAAATCCAGTTTAATAAAAAAAAAAAGAAGAAGTGTTAACTTCAGGGAACTAATTATTAACATTTTCAGACATGCTGCTGACCCAGAGAACTTTCTGCACCTTCTGTTTTTGTTTGAAATTAAAAATAAAATATGTGAAATTTTATATTCAAGATATTTAAAAATTTTGGAAAACTTTATTTCCTGTAGAAAACGATAGGGAGCTATTTACTTAAGTTTTATTTAACTTTTGAAGACATGCTACTGCCCCTGGGAGATCCCTGAACTTTTTGTTAGATTTTTAAAACATAGGGGTTTTTTTACTCCAATATTTTGCAAACCCTTAAAGTTGTTCAATAAACAAATGCTTACATTTTCAAAAAATGTAAGAGCTGGAGTTTGTATTTTTATATTTATTTATTTTGATGCCAGCATTTACCCTTTTAGTGAGAATGAATATCGGCTCCTTGACTACTAATAATCGGTATGGGCCCTGAATTTAAAAAACACTTTTTTCCTACATCTTATTACAGCAAGCAGGTATGTATATGAAATAATATCTCCAGTGAGTCTTGACATGTTTTTTGGCATGTTATTAGATATTTATTTGGAACTGCTCCAGCTGATTAAATGTCATATGACTGCCTTTGACTAATTCGTTAACATTTTAAATGAAAACATATCTAGACTATTCTTGTCAAAGCACACCTGAAATAACAATGATTTGTAGTCGTAAATACAGTAGTGCTTACTGATGGAGTGCCCCCACCCTTCGGTGATGGACAGTGATACAGCAGCGGCGGCGGTAGGGGCGGGGCTGCACTGCAGCAGTAAACCTCCGCCTGCCTGTGCCTCCGCTCATGTTCGGCGGGTTACGCACGCCCCTCTCCGCCCCTCCGCTCGGAGAGACAGGTGGTTGGCGTCCAGTGCCTCCATCCTCCCGCTGCCGAGAGTAACAAATATCTGCTGGCACCCAGGCAAGGCTCGCTCGCAGCGAGCGCGTCCCCGATGGACTTCCAGCGTGTGACCTCCGCGATCGCCGGTAGGAGGACGACCGGAGCCGGAGTCGGGGGCCGCAACCGGAACGCTCCACGCGGAGAACCCCGCCGATCTACTCCCAAATGTTTTCCACACAATCCCACCGGCTGCCGTTCACGGGAGGGGGCCTACCGACGAAGGAATGACATGCACGAGTGAAAAGTTGACACGATTTAGGTGGGGTTCTGCGTTTGACTGGCGGCGGGATCATTTGTGATTATCCTCCGGGCTTGGAAGTTGTTCCCAGGAGGGAAGGCGGCTGTCATAATGGCTTCGGGCCCCGGGAAAGCTATACAGACCCCCGGGCCGGGCTCTGTCGTGAACGGGAATGCGGCAGAGTTCCAGAACGTCGAGCAGGAGCAGTGCGACTTCCAGATGCACAACAAAATGTGCAAGAAGATCGCTCAGCTCACCAAGGTAGGTGGAACGTGACCGGACGAACCTGAAAGCAGCGCCGCTTCTCTGGAACATCTACACTTGAGGTGCAGCTGTCACCGTCGT
Source organism: Leptonotus elevatus (assembly GCF_054856555.1). NCBI lineage: Eukaryota > Metazoa > Chordata > Actinopteri > Syngnathiformes > Syngnathidae > Leptonotus > Leptonotus elevatus. The sequence continues at coordinate 12,817,443 of NC_141246.1, forward strand.
GTCTTTCGTGTGCGTTTAACAAAAAAAACAAAAAACGTAATTAAAACGTGCAAAGAAATTACATGCAGTGTAAATGACACCACGTTACATGGAAATTAATGAGAGATTAGAATAAGAGCGCCAACAATTCGAGATGATTGAAAGCTGATACACTTGCAATTAAAGGAAAGCTCTATTGAATTACAATTGATTTACATACTACTCTCAATGCGTGACAGCCCACCCCCAAGTTCATCTTTGATTTGATATTTGTCTCAGATTGGGCAAATTGTAAACCTTTTGTGGTAGCACAGTGTATTGTAGCACATTTTCTTCACAGTGTTGGGGTTTTGGGTTAATTTGGCTCTCGTTTTTTTTGCATGTTTTCGTCTTCCTTCTTTCCCTAAAACATGCATGTTTTAGATGTTTCCGCCTACCAACACACCTGAATCTAAAGATCAGGATCACTATCAGGCATGCTGATGAGCTGATTATATGACTCAGGTGTGCTAGTTGGCGGAAACATCTCAAACCTGCAGGGCTCCGGACCTCGAGGACCGGAATTGGTGAACCCTGCACGAGTAGCCTTTTGATTGAATCTGGCTCTCTTCACTTTGAATTCACAAAGTATGCACCCATGCACCTTAAGGAAGTGCTCTAGGACGCCGACTCCCATCACTCAACTCTATATTTATAGAGCCGTTTTCTTAAAATGGAATCCAGGAGCAGCAGATACAATGAAAACTGCAGAGGCCCCAAAATAGAACCCTGTGGAACACCACAATCTACATGTGAATTCATATTGCACATATTCGTCCGACCACCTTCTTTTTTTGCTCGACATAGTTACTATGAAGGGATTACAACAACCAAGAAATCACGCGACGTACCATCACAACAGTCAAAAGGTAACTACTGAGCACACCAAAGCACAAAATCATCAAGAATAGCCTCTAGCTCACTTAACTCATTCACTGCCATTGACGGCTATAGACGTCCAAAATTCATTAGAACTATTTCTATTAGTTGTTTTTTTTAAATTAACTTTTTTAAAGTATTTTTTTTGTTGAGTATGAAAACCTAGAAAAAATATTGTACATTTAGAACAGATATAAAATTTATGATTAATCGTGAGTTAACTAGTGAAGTCATGCCATTAATTACGAAAAATATTAATCGCCTGACGCTCCTAATTTTTAATAATCTTTTCTTCTTTTTTTAAAAGTAATTTTTTTTCACATAAAAAAAAATTAAGAGAAGATTATTAAATTAGGGTCGTCAGGCGATTATTTTTTTAAAATCATAATTAATCGCATGACTTCACTAGTTAACACAATTAATTACAAATTTGATATCTGTTTAAATGTACAATAAAAAAATGTTTCTAGGTTTTCATACTCTTGTTAACAAAAAAAATTAAACTAATAGATATAGTTCAAATGAATTTTGGACGTCTATGGCTGTCAATGGCAGTGATTAATGAGAAAGCACTATAGGAACTGTATAGATTACCTTCTCTAAAAGTCCAAATCTTACATACATCTTACCTTGACTCTCTTTAGCTGGTGCAACTCATAAAGTATTGAGTGTGTTAATCATCGTCTTATTATAACTTTCAGCCATTTATTAGCAGCAACACATGCAGTGTGTGCATATAAATGAACCCAAAGTGCTTCTCGCAGCAGTATTCCCGTGTTACATATCTTTCTAGGCTTCTCAGTGCTGCACAGGGACCCCCGCGCGTGAGCTCTTCACAATAGTGCTTAGACAAGCAGGGCATGACCCACTGTTAGATGAGCGGTGACGATTACTGATGACGATGCAGTCGCCGTCCTCCCTCGTTGATTCACCTCCGCCTGTTGGGGGAGGGGGGAGCGGGGGGTTGTCAAGGAGCATGTGCTCTTTAGTAACATACCGTATGCGGCTTGTGTTTGCAAAGATGTCCGATGTGTGTGTGTGTGTGTGTGTGTGTGTGTGTGTGTGTGTGTGTGTGTGTGTGTGTGTGTGTGTGTGTGTGTGTGTGTGCGCGCATGGTATATGCATGGAGGTGACACAAAGGACGGGTCAGCTCTTGTGTCTGGACTTGTTAAGGATGTTTGACGTTTATCAAGAGTCAGACCATGGGTCAGCAAATGTTCCTGTCGAAAGAGCCATTTTAGGCCAAATAAATAAATAAATAATGTGGAGATGCAAAACATTTGAACATTGTGATGAAGGAAACGGTGTGTTAGTGTTAGTCAAACGTACTGAGGGCCCAAGAGCTCATTGGGGCTGCACCAACAACACGTTTTATTTATTTATTTATTTGTAATTTTTCATTCTTCATACATTTTTAGACTTCTGCCTTTTTGTCAAATTTCTGACATTTTGGTCAATTTTATATAATAGACCTTAATATATAATGTTTTATATTATGGTCTTTTTTTTTTTTTGCCTCTTTCCATTTTTTTATGTTATATTGCATTTTTGTTTGCTTTTTTTTGGGCAATTTTGTGGACATTTTATGGTACATTTGTGCATTTCCTCTTCCTTTTTGATAGTTTTATGTAGTGTTGTTCCGATACCGATACCAGTATCGGCAGAGGCCCTGATACTGCATTAAAACAGTGGCATTGTAAGCACTAACAAGTAACATGCTGATACCATTATCTCCGATGCTAATATAGGACTTTGGATGCAGCATCTTGTTTCTTGCTTGTGCTCGACATTCACTGATGTGTGACGTGTTCACTGCATTCCAAGCCAAGATATCCTATTGGCCCTTGAATGCTCTGAACCAATGGCAGGGCAGCTTTTTCATGATGAAAAAAAACCCTAGGTATCGGTACGGTATTGGCATCGGCCGATACTGTAAAACTGGGTATCGGAATAGGGGGCCAAAAAACAATATCAGGACAACACAAATTTTATGATCACTTTTTGGACATTTAGTTTTAGTTTTTTACTTTTTCATCTACCATTTGTCTCTCTTTCTGACAATTTAAAAATGTGGAGTGATTTTTTTTTTGTGGAATATTTAATAAAAAAAAATATTTAATGAATTCATCATGAATTCATTTAAAGAATATTTTATCCAAAAGGTAAAAATTAATTTCTTAAAAAATTCTAAATTTGTTTTAGAGATCCACAGGAGAAGGGACTAAAGAGCCACATGTGGCTCCAGAGCCGCCGGTTGCAGACCCGTGGTCATGCCTATCTGCTCCGTCTTGTTTCTGTGGACAAAAGTATGAGGACACATGGCCAAATTAACTGGATGGTTGGATGTTACGTGTTTGAGGGATGCTCAGCTTTAGTCAGGTCTTCCATACCTGGACCGTGCTTTGTGTGCTTTAAACTGAAAAAGGGCCTTCCCCAATCCGTATTGTCCCACAAGTCTTGTTAAACTGCGGAATCAAGAGTCAAAGGGATGCAAGGGGTCTACTGTAATCCAACCCCTTGACATCTGACCTAAAGTATTAATTTATGGGGTTGTAAGTGGATTGCAACAGGAAATGGGGTCAGCACTAGTAACCCTATATATTTAATAACTTGTACTTAAAGTACCTCTTCACGTCTTCTCGGCCAATCACAGATTCACACAACCCCCCCCCACCCCCCCCTCCTCTTCATCCTCTGCCTGCTCCGGTGTGTGCCCTGGTTGAATGGATGCTGCTAAAGATAAACCAAGAGTGTGTTTACGTGCCGCAACAAGCCAATGGGAAGAAAGTGCAAATTGAGTGCGCCGGGGCAGCTGTTGTGGATGTTCACAGGAAGTCTTTTCTTGTGCAAGCGCGCGCACACAATGATTTAAAGTCACAATTTTACACCATTACTCGACATCAAAATAGAAGCACATTCTTGTGGGGTGTGTGTTCACAGCAACATTTTGATTGGCAGATCTAATTTTGTCTACGTGATGTGCTGTTCTTATCCAGCTTGCACTGTCAAAGTGGGTCCTGCTTTGTAATCCAGCCGCACACTCATGTGAGTGGAGGTGTGTACGTGCGAGTGCGTGTGGGAGGCGAGCTGATGCAAGCGAGAGAGTGCATCTTTCTGTCTAACCTCCTCTCTTTTTTTTTTTTTGCAACAGCTTTTCACTCAGCTGCGCTGCTTGATACTATGCACAGAATTTTAATTAAATGCTTTGCTGAGTTGCTGACTATAAAGTTGATGTCAGTAAATACAGCCACTACTGCCCTGTGAGGCTACACAAGTACATAAAATGGCTGGCTAACCGCTACTTGCTAACCTCTTGCGCATCCAAAAAATTTGTTTTAGCTTCCTAGTTTTCATCATTTTAAACCATGTTCATAGAGGTTTCCTGTTTGTGCTCCATTACTTGGTGCTTACGACAGTCGTTTTATATTTTTGACCTCGAGGTTTTCATACAAATAATCATTGTGATTATGACGTTGCTATTGCATTAGCATTAGCATATTACTACAGATGTGTTTTGCTAGATGAAAATTGGCTTGCTGTGTAACAATGCGCAGGGTGGCGCCTCCTTGTTTTTGTTGCGCTTATGCAAAACTGACATCGATGAAGCCTACTATTTTTGTTTTCCTATTACTAAAGGAAGCCTGTAGACTTTCACTTCCTTTGTTGTTCTCCAGTTTTTGCTATTCAGCTGCCACCGCGCGACACTGTGAGCAACCAATAAGAGAACGCAAAAATGCTGACGTTATCGTGATCCAGCTCGCTGGACCTTTGAGCATCAGTTTGAGGTCTGATTGACGTCTCAGCACATGGAGGCTGAAATCTGATTGGACCAAAAATAAATACAAATCCAGTATTCACATACCCGTACTGGACGTAGCGCAGCAAAGACAAATACTTTAAAATAAAGAGAAGAGACTGTTGGAACTAAATACAATTTCATGGAACAAATATTGGAATTTAGATTGTAAATGTTGGTCACAGCTTCTGATTAGTGTTTAGGCCACCAGAGAAGGTCTTGCTGGCCTTGGCCATCCAACACCAGTGCAGTGTTTTCTTGTTACCCTCAGTTTCCTTTCAGATAAAATTCACCTCCTACAAGTAGGTAGAGGTGACCTACTATTTTTCAATGCAGCGAGGGTTTGTTGAATTGGAAAACAGTCCACCCCAACTAGAGAAAAGCAGAGCAGAGCTAAACTGGAACTGCCAAGTGGAAAAACAAAATTGATTGCACTTGTCTGTGTAGATTCTCAGTCAGCCTTCTCATGGTAATCCGCAATGGCAGTTGGAGCTTTTTCGGTTTTATCTCAAACCAAGTGTCCAAAATGTTGGCAAATATGATGTCATGCATGTTGCATGTTAATAGCAGTCTAGTCACGTATAAAACATACAGCATATTGAGTCGAGACAATTCCAGCTGACTACAGTAGGATGGAAAGCAGACAATTATGATTGGGTCATAGGTCACTGTCTTTTGGGTTGGGCCATGGGGCCATTGTGTTATTATGATGTTGGTGTTCAAAGTGGAAGTCAACCGCAAACATTTCTTGACAATAATGTTATATGTGACCTCACTAGTCTAAACATGACATTCTGGTTATAATATTACATTTGTGGAATATGAAGCAAAATCTAGCCATTTTTATCCGTCTCAGGGGGCGGCCATTTTGCCACTTGCTGTGGACTGAAGATGACGTCAATGTTGCTCAGGACTCAGCATCAACCAATTCGATTGGTTGCTACCTGAGACCTGATCAACTGTGTTATCATCTTCAGTCGACAGCAAGTGGCAAAATGGCCGCCCCCTGAGATGGAAAAAATTGGCTGAATTTTGCTGCTTGACTCGTATTCCACTAACGCAATATTAACCAGAATATCATATTTAGACTGTTTAAGCGCAACTAAACCATGTTTGCCATGATGATGATGACCCGAGCAACATTGATGTCATCTTCAGTCGACAGCAAGTGGCAAAATGGCCGCCCGCTGAGATGGATAAAAATGGCTGGATTTTGCTGCTTAACTCATATTAAACTAACACAATATCAACCAGAAAACAATATTTAGACTAGTGGGGCTGCATAGAACATATTATTGTCCCCCCAAAATGGGGGAGGGGTTGACTTCCCCTTTAATGGTTATGCAGTTATTATGCTCATGCAGGTCAGTGGGTCATTGTGTTTTGGATGTATTATGCTTCTGCTGTCACTATATCCCTTGTGATGATAATGTGACGATGATGATGATGTTTTAGCTGTATTAGACACTCTTTATTTGGCAAGTTTTATACAAGTTACTATGTTCCTGTGAGTCAACAATGCTACCACTTCAGCCACTCACAAAGTGCTGCCCAGTGAACCAAATATTCCTAAATAAAATATGGAAGTTGCTGTAACATTATGGGAGGAGCATATGGGATTTAATGTTCTGGTGTGCTGCGCTGTGCTGCTAAATTGTCCTCATTCCAGCCTTTTCTCTCAGCTCATTGCGCTCATTTTCAAAAAAAGAAAAAGGAAAAAAAGTGAGGCCGAGGAGGACATCCAAGCACAGCGTGATTCCCCCTCTTCCCTCGGAGCCTGCCCTCGATACAGCCCCTTTCATGCCTCTCGGTCCAACTCGCAGCGCGTGAGCCAAAGTTCTTGCACCGTGACATGATTGGATATAAGTGTTAGGCTGACAGGAACGTGAGACGGGGAGCTTTGCCACATGTCACATCTGTCATTGATATCACAGGCGAAAAGCAATGCACAGTGCATTGAAGGTGGACTGACACACACACACGCACATATTGACACACATGGGGGGGAATGTCCTGCTGTGTGCCGCAGACAGAGCGGCGTCTGCGTAAAACATGAGCCCGTGTGTCCCCCCTCTGCACACTCCCGTGCACACTCACCTCTGAGAGTGTGTAAGTGAGACACTGTGGGCTCAGCGGTAAAGTGAATAAGAAGCAGGCCATATTTCATCAGTTAGTCACAGTCTATATGGGGAAGAGTGAGATGGACGTTATTATGCTCATGCTTGTGCACCATTCCCACTAATGCTTATACAATTTTAAAAGTGACTCTCAGTTGTTTTTTTGCTTAAAACAGGGGCATCAAACAATTATTATTTTTTGCGGGCTTATCGTAGTCATGTTTTTATTCGGAAGGGCATTATGAACTTTGAAACTATATAAATGTATAATTGCCTAATATTATCACATACACAAAATAAATCTGGCTCCTGTGCTTTGAGTTTAACACCTATGGCTTTGTGATGATGAAGTTGTCAGTTGCTATGGTGTCGTTGTTTCCCTTATGATGTTGTCAGTTGCTATGCAGGTCCTATGTGCCTTGTGATTATGTCACTAGCTATGCAGTTGCTATGTCCCTTTTGAGAAAGTTGTCAGTTACCATGCTGTTGCCATGTCCCTTATGATGATGAAGTTGTCAGGTGCTATCCAGTGGCTATGTAACTTGTGAGGATGATGTTGTCAGTTGCTGTGCAGTTTCTATATCCCTTGTGATGATTATGTCAGTTGCTATGCTCTTGCTGTGTGCCATTTGATAAGGTTGTCAGTTGCGATGCAGTGCTATGTTTCTTGTGATGATGAAGTTGTCAGTTTCTATGCTGTCACTGTTCCTTGTGATGATGTTGTCAGTTGCTATACAGTTGCTATGGTTCTGTAATGGTCACTTTTATTTTGTCTCATAACCCTTGTTTTGTTATACAGTATAGATATTTATTCTGTCATATAGAATTGCATATAAATTGAATTATATATATATATATATGTATATAAAGACTGTTTCCCACCTCCCTTTTCTGGGTTTGGGTCCTAATTCCGTACCTCACGTGACATTTTCCACATTTTTGTGTAGCCCTTTCACATTTTGATCTGTGTTTTGTTTGGTTAGGTCGCAGTTGTCATGTGTCCGTGTTGTCTTCATACCAGTCCACTTGTGTCTTCCAATCAACACCCTCTGCCCCTTGTGTCATGTCCAGGTGTGTGTCATTGTCTTGGATCAATCGTTTGCGTTTCAGAGTTTGTCAGGCGCCCTGTCCTTGCCCTAGTTTGCCTAGTGTGTTTTGGTTTGTTACTTTGTATCTGCTTTTGGTCTTTTGTTAGTGTTCAAAGTTCCTTGTTTTTCTTTTGGTTTTTCTTTTGGAAATAAATCCCTTTTTCTTTGACATCCTGCATTTGTGTGCTCAACCTCCACACACGCGACAGTTAGGCCATTAAAATATTAATACTCAGTGCCCTAAGTATTTTGCACATAAAGCATGTTAATGATCACGTTCCAATATGTAAAAGACTTCAGAGCCAACTTTGGGTCACTTTTGCTGCACACAATTGCAATTTTTTTACATGAGGAAAATTCTGTGTCTCAACTTGTCTCTGTAACATATGATGGGCATTCCGCCAGAAAATTTGCTAAACCTGGTGGTGTGGGCAACAATATCCTGGCAGGCCGCCATGTTTATAAGACACTGGGGGAAACCCTGACATTATGACCGTAGTGAACTAACTGAATTACATTATATCAACAGATGCATTCACTTCCTTAAAAGCCAAATCACCACCAACTTTAATCAGTGTGTTGTTGATCCCCTCCAGGTGATTTATTCCCTCAACATGAAGAACGAGGAGCAGGAGGCGGCCCTGCAGGCCTTGAACCACGCCCATGACAAGGAGCTGCACCGCATCCTGATGGAGACGTGTCAAGAGGGGGAGGGGGAGGTGCTGAGGACACGACTCCTCCAGCTGCAGGAGTCTCTGGATGAGCAGCAGAGGGTCGGAGCGCAGGTACGCGCACGCGTATGTGTGTGTGTGTGTGTGTGTGTGTGTCCTTGAGCCCGGGTGTGTGTAATGACCTCGCCAACCTTATCCCATAATAATGAGCCAACCTCCTTTCAAGGCCATGCTGTTTTTCTGTAAAATGAATGCGCTGGCATGAGAGCTGCAAATGAAACTCGCATCCAGCAAGCCCCACTGTAATCAAAGCGGTGCAAACCGCATGGTACTTAGCCCATTCGTCATGTGCAATTTGCATAATGTGCCTCAATAAAACATACACATTAATCATATATAACTGCATTATTCTAGCATGAGCTTCAGGTTTTGGTGAAAGTCGTTGTAGGCCCTTTTTTTCACATGCAAATTGTGGCTCAAAATATGTGGGATAAACACGCTCTTCATTAGCTACTCATGCACGGTCTAATAAGCGCTAATACCTTTTATCCCCAAAAAATCTGCCATTACAATGTTATCTAGAAATGCATGGTCATAAATGAAAACCAATTGCTTAACAAACACCCAGTCTTAAAAACAAGAGACCCGCCAGCATCATGAAAGGATTTATTGCAGCATTAATGAATTATATAATTAATAATTCATTAAATTAATCCTGTTCAAGATTACTTTTACAAGATTACTAACTTTTTAATACCGAAATTTGAGCCAACTCGCTCGGCTTCTCTTGAAGTCAGAAATGCATCAAGCATAACATCGACCATAATTTCGTCTGGCCAGAAATGCAAATAAATACTACATTTTGACCTATAATAATAATAATAATAATAATAAAAATTTACTTTAATAATACTTTACTTCAAAACAAAATTTGAATTAGGGCAGCAAGTAATGATTATTTAATAATTGATTAATCTTTCGATTATTTAGTCTGTTAATCGATGAATCAGATTAGGAAAAAAAAGTGTTTTAATTTCTGTCTATTTACAAAAAACAGGCTTTTTTTCAATTTGACAGTGCAAAATAATGCACTAAAAAAAAATTCTAATGATTTTTTTTCTCATGATTTATTTACTGGTTTGGTTGGTATTATGTCACAAAGTTGGCTAAAATATTGATCATTGCTTTTCTAAATTTAAAGCAGATGTTTGCAATGCTCTCATAGAGAAGTAAAGAAATCCGACAATATTTACTGTTGAGAGGTTGGAATTTTGAGGATTTGGGCAATTGTAGGTCCCTGAAGTAAAATAAAATAAAATTAAAATAATAAAATTTTTAATAAAATATAAAACCCTTGATCAAAAAGAATCACCATTTAATTTTGTTATCAATTACCTCTAATTTGAATATTAATAGATAGTGAATTGAATTTCAGTTAATCAGGTTCTACATACTGGTGTCATTACTTGACAGCAGCGTAAACAAATATTTCAGTAATTAGCGAAACCGGTGGTGGTCTAATACATTTGTTAAGCACTGTATTATTGTATATGTTATGTAAAAGTAGCATTTAAGTGTTTTTAACTCCTGCTTCAATGCCAGTGTCTTGTTTCAACAGTACCTGCCCAAACAGTGCACTCAAACATGATTAATCGACAGTTGACAAAATCTCAAAGATCGTTCACTTTCCTAATTCCTACTTTTGTAAAGGCAGAACCTTTGCAGCTCATTAGATTGTACCGTGTGTGACATCCTGCCACCTTTGCCTCCAGGTACAAGCCGACTTTCAGTTCTTCCGCATGCAGTCGGAGGAGAGGGAGCGCGAAACCGAAGCCGAACTGAGACGAGATTTTGAGGAGAGGCTCCAGGCGGCAGAGGAGGAGCTTCGAGAGGCCAAGTCCCAGATCAGCGCCGCTCAGGAGGAAAACCTGCGATTGAGCAAACAGCTGGAAGAGGCCGAGGAGATGGTCCGAGACCTGAGCACCGAACGCCAGCTGAGGCAGAGCGCTGATGAGGACGAGAAGAAAGGCACCGAGGGCAAAGGTGAAGATGACGGCAAAGAGACAGAGGAGGAGTCCGAGAGAATGAAAGGGCTTTTGGAGGAGGTGAACACGATGAAGGAGGAAAGGGATCAAAGAGAGGAGGAGAGGAGGCGAGCAGCGGATGCGGAAAAAGAGCAATGGGAGCAAAAGATCAACCGGCTTGGAGAGGAGAAGGAAGAAATGAGGACGAAGATGGAGGCCGAATGGCGGGAGGAGCAGCGCAGGTGGGGGGAGAAAGAGGAGGAGGAGAAGAAAGGAATGCACAGCGCTTTAAGAGAACGAGTGAAAAGGGCCGAGGCCGAGCTGGAGAGCCATTTGGAGAGGCAGGCGGAGAGCAAACGGAGCACCGTCAAACTGCAGGAGCGCATTCAGGTGCAAGCCCGTCACTTCTTGTTCATATAACGTCAGCGGACAAAACTTTAGCGGATCCAGTACGAATGGTGAAAAATTGAGGAAATGTGATTATCTTTACAACGCTGTATGTGCTAATGACGACTTTGATAGATGAGTGGTTCTCAACCCTGGTCCTCGGGGACCCCTATCCAGCCTGTTCTCCATGTCTCCTTCAGCCAACACAGGTGAGGATCCTTATCAGGCTCCTCCAAAGCTGGCTCGATTAACTGTTCATTTCAATCACCTGTGTTAGCTGAGGGAGACATGGGAAACGGGCTGGATTAGGGTCTTCAAGGACCGAGGTTGAGAACCACTGTGATAGATTACATACAGTACGTATCCTGCCAGTGTGTAATGTTGGAAAATCCCATTTTTAATGATACAATCTCAAAATGCAGGCCGATTTGTCTTTCTTTCTTGTTATAAAAGAGACAGTGAACGTCTGTGTATATTAGGGATGGGATTTTATCGTGTTAATTACGATTAATTGATGACAAATAATGCATTAAAAAAAGCATTTTAATCATAGCTTGCGTTCCAAACAACCCTTAGTTCTAGAGGGGTCAACATTAATCACTTAATTCATGTATCACATTATTGGACAACTATTTTAATAATCGAGTCATCGTTTAGTCATTATTTAACTTAAAATGGTCCAAATCCTCTGATTTCAACCTTTCAACAATGCATATTCTCTGAAAGTAGACTGATTATCTTTTGTGTTCAATCAAAATAAGACATTTGCAAACTTCTGCTTTTACTTGAGAAACAATGTCCGCACCAGTAACTGAATCCGTTACGAAAAAGTTGGTGAGTATAATATCAATCTGTCTCATGTGATATTTCTTGATTGAAGTTGAATGTTTTTTTTATTATTATTATTATTTTATTTCATTATTTTAAAGTCACTATACATACAATACCAAATAGTATTTTGTATTATTTAGTATTTGACTAATTTGAACTAAACAACAATAATTGGATAATGAACTTTAATCGGGAAAAATGGTTGAATTACACTTTCATGCAAAAATAAAATTGTATCCAATTATTTGATTAATTGTTGGAACAATTGATTGATTATAATTTCTGGACTTTAAGGCGCACCTGACTATAAGCCGCACTAGCTAAATTTGGGGAATACTTGAGTTTGTTGCACATACAAGTCGCACCCGACTGTAAACCGCAAGTTTTCTAATGTTACCGCATCGTTGGTTTGTGTTACTTTCTTTTCCATAATGAGGTCGCAAATTGTCTCGCTCCCGTTCTGTCTCTCCAACTGTATTTGGGCTCACTTGGTTTGCTTTGCTTTGCCGGACGCTCTTGCACTTCCTTTATAGTGTGAACTGATGGATAAGCCGCACCTTTGTATTAGCTGCAGGGTCGAATGAAAGTGGAAAAAGTAGCGGCTTATAGTCCAGAAATTACTGTAATCGGTGGAACAATTGATCAAATAATCAATTCTAAAAAATATTCCATATACCGATAGCCTATTTGCCATTGCTCCCATTGCCCTTTACACCAATTACACTGATGGACACATCAGAGCTCGGCTAATGACTACCAAAATAGAGGAATCGACCACTTGGCTGTGACATTGAAAACAAAACAAACTACCTGATGGAAACCTTGTTAAAAGTGTGGTTTTGTGCAAATTGTGCAAAAATGAGCTTGCATCCCACTGGAGCGCTTTTGTTGAATATGATCTCAATGCACGTTTTTTTTTTTACTATAGTCAGAACGGATTAAGTAGAAAGGAACGCTTGATTTGCTCACTGAGAAATCCCACACGACCGTTTATTATGAGCGTGTTCTCGGACTTATTGCGATGATGTCTTGATTCCTAATATATCTTGCCAAATTGTAACTATATTTCATAGTCTAGAGTGTCACAGCCGCTGTAACAGTAACAAGTTGATGTTTATGCCGCAGCCTAGCGTCTCTGATGTTGCCAGCTAATGACCGTCGCTCGAGTTTCCCCGGTTGATGGAGACGGGAGAACTTGCTCGTCTAACCACAGGCTGTGCTCGCTGAGTGCTGCTTCCGCTGTCAGCTCCGTCCTAATGAGTAGTTTGCGAAAAATGGTATCGTTGCAGTATTTGGACCCCCCGCCGAAACGAGGCACACAGCTGACATAATCCCGTAAAGGGGACCATTAAAGTCTGCAGCTGGGCTACATAGCTAGAAATGTTTACTTGCTTGCTTTTTAGCCGTTTCACTGCATCTGCATTATATTTGTCAAACTTTCTCCTCTCCTCTCCTCTCCACTCCTCTGTCCATTCCTAGAACCTGGAGGAAGAGCTGGAACTGGATGGTAAGCGCGTGTCGGAGGCCGAGAGCACGGCCAAACGGGCAGAGGAGGAGCTGGCTGTGGCCAAAGAGAGGCTACTGCTGCAAGAGGATGAACTGCAGACGCGAGCAGGTAGTTAATGAGACTTCCATCACATGCTACATTTACATTTGTTCATTTGGCACTTGTCCTTAAGAAACCGAGCAAATTTGATGTATTGACTGTGACATAAGCGCCAGGCTTATTCCAACACTGCGGCGCTAAGGGGGTGATGACGTTTGTAGCGGAAAGAGAAGCTCCATTTGTCAAGCTTAAGCTTAAGGCCGTTCGCTGACATCCAAGCATTAATGTCTTGAAGACATGCAGGGATGTGTCTCTCCAATTGATTGTCAGAAAGGAGCAGAGGATGAAGTTGGGGAAAGGCCATTGCATAGTTCAATATTTTTGTGAAAGACTTAAGGAGCACTTACAGGGACCAGATCAAGCCCACATCTTAAGATGATGAGCTTGATAACCTTTGAACTAGACAATTAATGAGAGCTGTGGAGACTAAAGGTCCTGTAAGGTGACTAAACAGACAGACAATAAAACCTGAACTGCCTAAAAGCACTGTTTTTGGCAGTACAATGACATACGTTAGCTATTACTGTAGGAATTTGTAAGTGATTTTGGTTATTATCAAGAAAAACAATGGCAAATGCTGAAGTATCAGCTCTTAAACCAAAGTCTGAGCTATTTTTGTTGTCATTATTAGATTTGTCCAAACAAATGCAGGGTCAGTTGTGCCAGGGATTTAAACTAACTAATAACTGAAAAAGTTGGGTCAGTCCAATTTGGGTTACTTTTTTGACCCAACTGTTTTTAGAGCGTGTAAGAGCATACTAGTGATACTCGGCCAGTATAAATATTATACAGTGTTTCTCAACTCTGTGAACAAGAAGTCCAACAAAAACACAAAGAAAGGGAAAAAAAACACAACCTCGTACTTTCATTCATCCTTGTCCAAACGTGCCCATATTGAGATTCTATCAGTGGGCGAAGGATTGAGCCTTGAGGAACACCTGATATGTTGGTACACTGAGAAAAATAGGCAAGGTTTAAACATTTTCACGGGCCAAAAAAGGGTATAAGTGAAGTGTACAAAAAGCATTGATTTATAGGTAGGCTACCACCTCAATCACAAACTATTGTACCTCTACAAAATAAGATCCACTTTTTTACTGAGTGTGAAGGTTCTGAATAGTTAATAAGGATGAACAAAACTTCCACAACAAAAACGTAAAGATACAAAATCTCCTGTTTTTATGCTCTTATTGAGATTGTTTCAGTGGGCCAAGGATTGAGCCCTGAGGAGCACCTGGCTTGTGGGTCCATTGAGAAAAACAGGGAAACGAGTATAGTAGGAATTCATTCATTCACGTATGTATCCGGAATGACTGGTTATTAGACTCCAAGGCAAGGTTCAACATTTTCCAGGGGCCAAAATGGTACAAGTATGCTTTGTCAAGTGTCCTGCTGCCTTTTATTGGCTAACCTGACTTCTACCCAGTCTTTTGGAATGGCAATTTTCAGTGATGTTTGTAATGTGTGTATTATTCTGTGTGGGCTTTAGAAGAGCTGCTGAATGTGGGCTGCAAGGTGTGTGCGTGCGCTGACGTGGAGGACCTGAAGAGCCAGCTGAGTCGTCTGCAGAGCAGAAACAGAGAGTTGGAGCTTCAGACGAGCGGCAGGAATAACGACCATGCACGCCAGATCCGCCAGGTAACACGCATCCTGCAGAATGTCTGTTTTGTTCATTTTCTGTAGCGCTTAACATGAATTCATTGTATGGGTGGGAACATTTGAAGCAACTGGGAAATCTTATAAAGGCTGAACCGGCAATATAATTCTGGACAGTGCTGGTGATAATGTACTCACTGTCTTAATAGCGAAAGTGAGGTAAACTTTCATTCTTCTTCACAATCTTCTACAACTAAGACCTAAGCACAAAAAAATGCAAATCATTCAGACCCAAACATTTTTTTTATGTTAGAGCATGCAGAAGGCTTTGATGCAGCTTCTGACCTGAAGAGGTCGCTTAAAGCAATGGTAGTTAATACAAAACATGGCCAGCAGGTGGCAGCAGAGTATAAGAGATCAACCAGGGCCATGTTGCCACAAGCACTTTTCCCCAGTGTTTTCAACAGTTTTGGGAATAGTGATGAAACTTAGCTATATTCTCATGCTAATTGCTGCAAAACGGAAACAGATACCAATATACTTTTTCCCCTGAAAACAGCCGTAAAACAGGCGGGAGCGAAGGGTTTTTTTTCAGTGAAAATGGCTGGGAGTGAATGAGTTGACATCCAAGAGACAAATAAGCATTAATGTGAACATGTTAAATTTAATTTTATTTTATCCTGTAGTTTCTGACTGTCTTCACAAAGCAAGGTTAATTCAAATTGGATTTGATTCAATTACTATAAAGCATAGTAGATTAACCGTTTTAAATTGAACAACAAAAGTGGATTTTCATCTAAACTTAATGGAAACATTATTGGAAGAATACCTATGTTTAAAAAAAATTAAAAAATCATTGAAAAAAAAAATGCTCGGCTCTCTTGTTGTTACTTTGTATTTCTGAATTATTGTATTGGAAAGTTTATGCAGGCGTACCTAATGAAGAGTCTGACTGATGTATTTCAGCACGCGGAGGCCCTGTCCAGTCTGCGTTCCGAGATGGTGAGGGCTCAGACAGAAGAGCTGCGTCGCATCCAAAAACATGCAGATGAAGAGCGGGACAAACTGCAGAGGGAGATGGACAAGGAGCGAGAGAGCCTACAGAGGGAAAGAGAGCAAGAAAAGAGCCATCTGGAGAAAGAGCGAAACCGACTGCGGCGGGAGCGAGATGAGGAGAAGGAGGCCATGCGGAAGGAGGCCGAGGGAGTCAGGGAGCACGTGAGGAGGGAAAAGGAGGAGGAGGTGGAGCGCCTGCGCAAGGAGCTGGACGTGGAGAGGGTCCGCGTCCGCGCTCAGTTGGACAAGCGCTTCGAGCAGGTGGAGGCGCAGAGGGCGGGTCTGCAGCAGAAGCTGGAGGAGGAGAAAAGAAGGCTGGTGGAGAAGGCGGAGGAGGACAGGAGGCGGCTGAAGGAGCAGGTGCGCAAGGCCATTGAGGAGGTGATGCGGAGACATGCGGCTGAACTACACGGCGTCCAAGAAGCTCTTAACTCGGAGAAGAAGACCAACCAGGAGGTCAGACTTCTTCTTTTTTTGTCACATGACACAATGGGACTGATTTACAAAAAGATTGAGCAATATAGCTGAAGAAGGGGGGAAAAGCAGCATATAGCGATGCAATCTGAAATCATTCAAGGGCTGACTTACAGGCAATCACAAGAAGGAGTCATGCCATATCGCCTGTGACATAATATAATATAATATATCCAATTCCCGTGACTCAGGGCAAGTTAAATCAAATAAAACATTGCTTTTATGAGGTTTCTGGCTTCCCCCAAATGACGGGTTCTTTAACATAGTAATTGTTTGTCTTCCACTAACACTTCCTATTCCATCCCTTCCAACTTCATTGTGTGCTTGCAGTGCTCTCCCAAATTTTCCATGGTGAAAAACGTCGGAACTACCTAAATCGTTAACAACACTTTTTAAATACGCCGTACTTTTAAACCTGTTCCTGACAGCAGCACACAATCTAGCACCCAGCTTCATTGCACAGTGTACATACAGCTCAGCAGCCATTGAGCAACGACTATTTGGAAACTTACTAAATCAGGCCCCCCCAAAAAAAATATTTATACCCTGGCCAAATTTTGACTGAAAGTAAAATTGTATTTATCGTTTCACTGAAATGAAACCTTTTTACTTTCTTTCTTTCTTTTTACATTCTGAAATTGACTGATTTATTGCAATCTTCTATCATCAATGCTCTAAAAGAATCTAGAGTGGGTAGTTTTACTTTTTGTGTTATCTTAACGTTTAAAACGTAGAGGTAAAAATAAATGAACAAACAAACCAAGAAATTTAAAAAAAGATTTGTAAGTCAAATATGTTTAAAAATATATATATTTTGATTAAAAAATGCCATTTCTTATTTTATATTGTTTATAATTAACTGGAGTATAATTAATTAGACAATTATTTAATAAGCAAATAAAAATTTATGTAAAATAGTTTTTTATGTTTTTGTTATTTATAATTAACCAGTAAACAAATTATTTAATTAGATAAATTAATAGAACATGCAGAAATAATAATAATAATGTTAATAATAAAAATAACAATAAATGGAACTTTTTTCAAAATGTATGAAAAGTAAAAACTACATTAACAAGTCTGCCACAATGCCACAATACAAGGTATGGTGAAAGATACAAATCAAAAAAAAAAAAAAGTAATTCAATTTTCTTTTTATTTTCTTCTATTATTTATTTTGTATTTGTTTAGTTTTTCTTCTATTATTGTTATTTTTACATTTAGAAATAGGCCAAAAGCTTCAAGTAGCATGTCATCTTTTTCATTCTTTAACAAAATATATTTTTCTCTGATGTTTTTTCAAGGTATGTGCACATCTAGAAGAGGAGAGGAGAAGAAATGGGGAGCTTCTGGACAGGCTGGAGAGGGAGAGACAAGAAAATGAGATTAAACTTAAAGATGCAGACAATGAGGTAAAGTGCGCATTATTATTATTATTATTATTATTATTATTATTATTATTATTATTATTACTACTACTATCAGAATGGAACTACAAAATTCGGCACTGAAATTTTACGATTCGGCACTGGAGACACATTTTGGGGAATGCATCCGTATAGTCACATCAATTCTCAATGGAAACTAAGATTTAGGATGGTGGACAGATTTAGTCTATTTCCATTACTACACCCCCCCCCCCCAATTTTTTTTTAGTTTTTTTAATCAGACCTCCCCAAATTGCAAATTTTCCCCAATTGTGCGCCGGTCTGGAATGTAGCACCCAACAAATAACTGACTCATCCAGCAGCCACACGTCTGTTCAGATCTTTCGTTTGAAGACGGCCGTGCATCATCAAGAAGAGAAGGACAAAGTAGCGCCAGAGACATCGTCCCCGTGCGGACCGCAGTACTCCCGCCTGCAGGAGGACCTGCAGCAGACCCAGAACCGCCTGACGCGCATGCGGGACGAGGCGGAGAAGCAGCGGGAAAGACAACAGAGAGACATCGCTTCCCTCAAAGCAGACAAGCACCGGCTAGAGGAGAAGATTTTGGAACAGAGTCGGCTGAACGCGGAGAGGAACCTTTTAGAACAGAGCCAACGCAACGCTGAGGAACGTATCAGGTAGCGGAACAAAACCAGGCCTGCTTTGGCTGCCATCATCATAGTTGAAATAAATACAGAGGGTATAAAGAAAGCATAAAATGCAACAAATGAGTATTAATTTTACATTTTAATCATCAGTGTCTCCTTTTGGTGATTATATCTCTTTATATTTGATTCTGGATGTGATTATTGTTATTATTATAGCCCAATAAAACAATGGGACACTGCAGTAATGAACAAAGGAGGATAATAAAGAACACCTTCTCGTTACATTTTGTGTAATTACTGTGAAAAGGTCAACTGGATAGAAAAAAATAAATAAATCAGACTACGAACCTCATGTATTATTTATTTAGTTTTGTGGTAATATGTACAGTGCTTTGTGACCGCTCCAAAAATAAAGTTGAGCCGAATGGAGTGGCAAGTGGTTGTAATTCCTCTACGACGCAAAAGTTCCACTTGGCTGTCAGTTAGCAAGTATTTCCTGTCTACTTTGCACTGACGCACCTGTGTTGCCGTGCTCCTCCAGGGCCGAGTGCGAGGATCGCCTCAGGGCGGAGTTCCGGATCGAGATGAATGCCGCCGTGGCCGAGAGCGAGCAGAGGTGGCAGAACCAGGAGCAGGAGTTGCAAACACAGATCGCCGAGCTGCAGAGTCAGCTCGATGAGCTGCAGGTGAGCCCACTTCACGGATGTCCCCGAACGCCACTGCAGCCAATGTGATTTTTGCCTTTGGCCTCATTCGGAGCCCATAGATTGACTCCTGCAATGACTACAAAGTAATCTAAATGTACACTTTTCAAATTTTATTTTTCTGAGCTGGTCACTGTATAATCTACATAGTGTTTTACGTCATTTTGCGATGACAATCACACAATGGCAACATCATTTAGCAATTTCTACTTACAAACAGACCCACCCTTAGCAACATCCTTTATTTGTTGGCAACACTGAAGATCAGAGACATACTGCATATTTTCTATTTTTTAACTCATTCACTGCCATAAATTCATTTAACTATTTCTATTAGCTTAACATTTTTTTCCACTTGTGTTAACGAGAGAATGAAAACCTAGAATTTTTTTTATTGTACATTTATAACAGATATCAAATTTGTGATTAATCATGAGTTAACTCCTGAGGTCATGCAATTAATTACAATTTAAAAAAAAATCGCCTGACGCCCCTAATGTTTAATAATTTTTTATTTTCTTTTTTAATCTTTTCTTTACAAAAATGTACTAGTGAAGTCATGCAATTAATTACAGTTAAAAAAATGTTTTATTGCATGACGCCCCCAATTTAAAAAGATACAAAAAAATTAAAAAATATTTTATTTTATTTTTTAAATAATAAAACTAACTACAATTACAAATTGTAATCGCCTGACGCCCCTCGTTTTTTAATATTTTTTTCTTTTCTTTTTTTAAAGAAAATTTTAATCGCCTAATCCCCCTAATGTTTAATAATCTTTTTTCTTTTATCTTTTATTTTTAAAGAAAATATTAAAAAAAAAAGTTAATCATAATTAATCGCATGACTTCACTTCATGATTAATCACAAATTTGATATCTGTTCTTAATGTACAATATTTTTTCTCTAGGTTTTCATACTCTTGTTAACAAAAGTGGAATTTTTTTTTTAACTAATAGAAATAGTTCTAATGAATTTTTGACGTCTATAGCCGCCAATGGCAGTGAATGAGTTAATTTCCTGGAGACATCAAGTCCTCGTGTCTCATTCCTGATATCCTTATTTTTCTCGCCACACAGACGGAGACAAAGAAGGGAGTACCTGAAGACGATCCCCATGGCAACGTTGAGTTTGACAAGCTCAGGAAGGAGGTCCTGGAGACCAAGGAGATTAACAAGAAGCTGAGGGAGCTGCTGCAGGTACTTGCACACGTCACATAAGCGTCCAGAGTTTCCAATCTCACACCACATCACCAAACAAAAATGTTACACAAAGTATATACTGTACTGTGGTTGCCTGTATGTGCCACAAGATGGCATCAAAGAGAAAAGATTAAAGCCTCGTTTCCACCGATGGTATTTTCCCTACTCTACACCAAAAAGTAGAGAATGAATATTGCAGCAACCAGAAGACTCAGACTGCATTCAATAATGTTAAAAAGGTTTGCGCCTCCTCTGTTTGGAGGCCATTGTTGTTCTTTCTTTCATCGTTAATGGCAGCTGCTTTCCCGGGGTGGTGGTTTGCGCAGCTGCACATTGATGACGACACGTCTCGAACCAATCATTTGCCTCCAAAATAATTACGTCACGCTTTGGAACTGAGATCTTTTTTTTTTTAGAACCGCAAAGGAGGAGGTACCAGAAAAAGCGAGTAGAGTCGGTGGATTTGTTGGTGGGGCTTAATTGAAGCTCCTCAACTCACTACACCAGTTCCTTGGTGCCTAGATGCCACCAGATGGCGCCAAAGACAACTTTTATTGCTTTTGTCTGAGCACAAAAAAGCAAACGTGTGTTTTTTTTTGTAAGAGAATAACAGAGGACCCCCCCAAAAAAAAAATCTGAGAATTTGCTAATGTTAAACTTCAAAAACGATCTGTTTAATTGAACATAAAGTCTGTTGTATAAATGGCAACAAAAACGACACTATATGTCGGTGGCATTGATACCAGAATAAAGATTTTATTTTTATTTTAAAGAACAAACCAAACAAATAATTTGGTTGTACAAATTAAATGAAATTTGATAATTTCCCACAGGGTCATAATAGTTTAGGAGTTTTCATTATTGTTAGTGTTGATTTCTTTTTGATGTTTAAAAAAAAAAAAATAATAATAATAATTAATTAATTAATAAATTTTGAGAGAGAGAGAGAGAGAGAGAGAATTTGTATTGAATTTACATAAGATGTAGTTTCAGTTAGTTTTCATTTTCTTAAAAGCATTTGTATTTTTACTTTGTTCCCGAAAATGCTTTTCCAGTGTTAGTGTTAGTCATTATGTCAGTTTTCGTTAATGAACTCCAATAACCTTGACTTCCCACCGCATACCTGACTCTGTCACAACCGCCACACGGTGATTTGGAGTCGCTGCTCTTTTTTTTGGACGTCAACTTAAATAGCGGCACTGTTAGCACACGCCCCCGTCACCTGAAAGCTCGCATCGGTCGTGAAAAAGATTCTTGTGTGTTGGAGGAGCCGCAAAGCCAGTGCTTCGCCGAGGAGAGGCGCAGCCACGCCGTGCAGCTGCAAGCGTTGGAGAGACAAGCCAAAGAAGATGTTCTGTCTGAGAGGAACCGACTCCAGACCATGCACCACCTGGAATTAGGTAACACGTGCGCATTCGCACACCAACGTGCATTGGCTCGGATGAATGGCCACGCATACGCACGCAGCGATTTGACATTATGTATTCAACAGCCAAGTTCTTATTGCCATGGATACATTTCACCATGGCAACAAGCAGAAGGCTACCTGTGACAAAGGGCTGAGTGGATGTTTTTTATTTTTTCCCCTTTTGCATGTGTGTGTGTGCGTGACGTCAGATAAGCAACGTGCAGAGTTGACCCAGCAGCACACCGAGTGGAGCAGACAGATGACCCAGAGACACATGCAGCAGATCGAAGACCTTCAGGCCCAGCTGCAAGCTCACACGCAGATGATGGCACTGCAGCAGGTAACGCACACTCATTTCCATCTCGTCCCCCTTGTGCGTCTATTGACCTCAACACTCTTACGCGTGCGCGTGCGCGCGTGTGCGCTGTCAGGACCTGAAGCAGCAGAACCAGAACCAGGTGTTTGAGCGGCAGCTGGATGAGAGTCGCTGCGCCATGCTGGAGCTGCAGAGAGAGAATGCCACACTCAAGAAGCAATTGCAGGAGAAGTAAGTGGAAAAATAGACTGCAAAAGAAAAAATATTCAATTGATTTAATGGCAGTTTGTGTCTGACCTTCAGCCACATTCCTAAAAATGTGCATGGGTTCATTGAAGACTCAAAATTATAACGTATAAAAGTGAGCATGAATGGTTGTTAGTGTACCAGTCCTGACCCGTGTCCAAAATCAGGCGGGATTTTTCTATTATTTGTCAATAAAAGCCTTTAAATTTCTCATGGGTACAAATGTGACTTTGAATGGTTGCTTGACTGGCGACCATTTCAGGGGTTTACCCCGAGACTCTTGTCCAAAAAACGCTAGAAAATCCCATTGAAGCGCTATAGAAAATGGATGGCTAAATATACACATGCTGTCCTGCCCTGAGGCTTTAATACGTTACCAAATTTTATAAAGTGCTTGCATTGAAAGGGATTATCTAAAGCAGGGTTCAGAAAGTGGCAGCCCCAGCGTTAAAGAAAATTTTTTTTTAATTTTTTACAAACAAATTTATTGGGAAAAAAACGTTGATGAATATACAACATACATTTTTCACAAAGAACGGAGGGAAACGTGAATAAAAATCCAAGAAAAATCTGGAGAAATCCAAAATGTGAAAAAATATATAAATAATAACAAAAATAAATAAATTAAATAAAATATGCAAGTCCAGGGGTGCCAAACATGAACATGCAGGGATCGAGTGTAGTTCTTAAGTTGTAATATCATTAAGTATCACTAGATGGCAGACATGGTTTAATGGTGCTTAAACAAGGGTCTTAGGCTGCAGACAAATCGGATTTCTCCGATCTGATTGGTCATTGCCATGGCTCAGGCAATGACCAATCAGATCTCATCTGCTTTCTGCAGCTGAGCTGCGATTGGTTGTTACCTGAGACCTGAGCATCTGTGATGTCATCTTCAGTCGACAGCAAGTGGCAAAATGGCCGCCCCCTTGAGATGGATTAAAAACGGCTGGATTTTGCTTCATAACTCAAATTCCACAAATGTAATATGAATCAGAATGTCATGTTTAGACTAGTGAGGTCACATAGAACATATTATTGTCAAGACATGTTTCAGGTTGACTTTCCCTATAAGCGCATGTATTTTGTCCATATCTAAAATAGCATTTTTGTCAAACATCTATGTAGTCCTAAGTGTCTGCCCAGTAGTAGTAGTTGTTTTTTTCCCTTTAACTTCCTATTGTACTTTGTTCAATTCAAATGTTGCTGCCAGTCAGGTAATTGAATGCAATTAGTATCCTGTTTTAAGTGACACTTAATCAACCCTCATTTTAATGCAGAATGAATTTGCAGGGGTATATCCAGCCATTTCTCTCCTCACAGGTCCATTCAGGTGAACCCTAAAATCGAAGCGAAAGAAGAGAAGAGCTCAGACTC
This sequence comes from Leptonotus elevatus, assembly GCF_054856555.1. Classification (NCBI taxonomy): domain Eukaryota; kingdom Metazoa; phylum Chordata; class Actinopteri; order Syngnathiformes; family Syngnathidae; genus Leptonotus; species Leptonotus elevatus. Next base: position 12,841,274 of record NC_141246.1, read on the forward strand.
GCAAAAGACCCGAGATGCCCATCTGGAGGACGAAGCGCAGCGCTTGAAGGAGGAGGTGGAGAAATTGAGGGTGGAGATGGAGACGCTGGAAGAGTCCCAGAAACTGTGGGAGGAGAGGAAGGAAGACGAGGACAAGGAGGAGCAAGGCGAGCAGGAGAAAAAGAAGAAGCCGCCGCAGGACGGGGACGAGGGGAGGAAAAAAGAGCTGGAGGAGATCAGGCAGGAGCACAAGCGGGAGATTCAGAATTTGGTGTCTGAATACAGCAACGCGCAGATGCAGCTGCAGGCTCGTATCGTGGCCTTGGAGAACGAGTAAGTAACGCGCGCGTGACTTGCGCATGGCGGCATGTTGATGGCTATTAAGATTGAGAGCATGTACGGTTTGCTCCAGGCTGCGTGAGCGGGAGGAGCGATGCAGGAGGAGAGAACCTCGATGTGATGACCTCCAGTTGGGGAAACTTCAGGAGAGACTGACGGAACGAGACCAGCTCATTAAACGATTAGTGGTACAAGAACACACACGCGCAGTTCCACTCCAAAATGGCAACCGCGAGGTTGATTCTTCTGGATGTGTTGTGTCGCATTTTGGTGCAATCGTGCCAAACAATCCCCCCCCAAAAAAAAATAGTAACCAAAACTTGACCTTTAGCTACAAGTGACCCGGTTTGCAAGTTTTTTTTAATTAGCTCATTCACTGCCAGCTCATTTCTAATTGAACTTTGACGTCTATAACCGTCAATGGCAGTGAATGAGTTAGAGATACAAGCCATCATTCACTTCCCTTCACTATAAACAGCACTTAGAAAAAATTATAAACAGTTCTCCAAAAAAAGGCGTCAAGCTGTTTACAGGGGAAGTCAACCCAAAAATGTTCTTTACATGTCGTATGCCCTCCAACAGTCTAAGCTTGGAATTCTAATTAATATTTATTTTTTATGTGGAATATGAATTAAGCAGCAAAATCTCAAGGGGGCGGCCATTTTTCCACTTGTTGTTGAGTGAAAATTACATAATTCAAATGATAAAGCGTGACAAAAAGTTACTTACTTTATGCTTTTCTAAAGAATAATATTAGGAAGTGCTATTTTTCCCCATAAAAAAACCACTTAATTTTTTCCAGTGTTTGGCGATGCTGGAACGGATTAATGGTGTTTCCATTCATTTCAATGCGGAATGATGATTTGACATAATTAAAATGGTGTGGATGAAGCCTTTATAAATCATAATGAGTAGGCAAATAGCACGGTAAATAAAAAATACAAAACAATAATAATAATATATATATGCATATGCATATATTCAAATGACTATTTTCGATCTTCTGCTATGAGAGGCAAGCAAGCAAATAAATCGGATTTTCAGACATGTCGACAACACCAACTGTAAACAAGCTCCTTCTTCATCCTCCTTCCCATCCCTCCATCCAGGAAGAACGGCATCAGCTGCAACTACACCCCCCTGTTGTTGGGGACAACAGTGGCCTCAGGCTCCGTGAGAACAAGCCCCGCCCTGGGAGCACCACGCCGACCATGAGGGTGAGAGAATGTGTGTGCGTGTCCTAGACATAATGAGTTCATCAAAATGTACTCCTTCCTGCCAGAAGGGGAAGTTGGACTCAAGCCAAATTTTATTTCTGATGCAGGCACTAAAGTGTCCAATCTGGACCCCTGTGTGTGCGCGCGTGTGTGTGTGTGGAGATTTTCATTTTGAATTGCACATTAATGTACTGTTCCAATCATTAACTGTTCCTCGTAAACACATTTAACGACTTGAAAAACATTTAATGATCTGACTCTTGATGCGAGGATGTATTGTAAGTGAATTGTGAATTTTGTCACCTGCATTCACTTTTGTTTTTCTGCATAAACTGCGGTATACAAACAGGGAAGTGGATCTTAAAATAACATTCCCAAAGCAAGGCTGGAATTTTCGTTTCTTTGCGGAGCAGTTTTGCAAATCAATCAACTTTGAAATTTTGTGTAGCATTTTTAATAATTCCTGAGACCATAAGCAAGGGTTTTAATAAACAATAAATATATAACAATATGAGTCCATTGATTATTATTATTATTTTTAAATAAAATCAAGAGTTTCTATTTCTTAAATTCACATTGTATATAGCAGCAAATTGTATGTTCATGTCGGCAAAGCTTAAAAAATTTTTTTTTTTTAAGATTTACTGTAAAGTAATTTTGTGAACATTTATTGTGCAGCCTTTGAAAGTCTAAATCAAAACTCAGAATCGAATGTGAAAACAAACAAATAGCATTACTGATATGATATTGTATATATTTACACTCATCTATTTTAAACTTAAAGGCTGATGCGTAACGTACACAGTAATTAATTTTCGGCTTCCTGTTCAGTTTAGCGAATAATTTTTTTCTTTCTCCACAGTCCAGACATTTATTAATTTGCCTATTATTTTACGGTGCAAAAGTTGGATATACGCTCCACTTTAACGCAGTCCCAGCCAGACATCTGTGAAAAGTGTACTCAGTCACTCATAAGCACTTAATTCCGGTGTTAAACGTGCTAACCGTTAAATCTTAAATTATCTTAGAAATTAGCATGGCTTGTAGCTTATGTATGGAGGCAGCGATTATGGTCAGGTTCAAACCGCAAAAAAAAAAGTTTGCTAGTCAACCTGGTGACTGACGGTTGTGTTATTACTTTGACTGCTAACTCACCAGATAGGCACACACTACACACTCGCACCCGTCGACGGGAATGCGCAACCAAGGGGCACAAAGGCAGAAGGGCAAGAACTGGGACGCCCAGACGTCGCAAACAGGAAACGGAAACAAAGCTGATGTGTGAAAACCAGGAAGTCGGAAGTCCCGCCTCCTCCGTGGCATATACCCCATTCCCACGCCTGCTCCTTTTTAGCTCAGTGCTCACAGACCGTAATGATATTGTCCTACATTGTTTTTATTTCACCACGCGCACTGCGGAATAAGAGGACTTACTCAAGTGGCCGCACGACTAGCCAGCCGAAGCTCTACTAGCTAGCTGGTGCGGGGGAAGTAGCTCTGACTACCCGCAGTAGATGTAAGAGACGCTTGTGAGTCAAGCCAAGCGAAACATTTTGGAACCATCTCCTCTTGATTCTCAGTTTTGCTATTCAATGTGTTTTGATGAGCTGCTAAATGCTTTTATTGATTTATTTATTTTTGCGAAACCACTTTTTTCGAGTTTGCCAAATTAAAAGCTGCTTCTGTTTTAACACGTCATTCTCTAACATATACTTTTGGATGATGGTAAAATCAGACATTGGGTAGGTTTCCATCTACTTATTATTATTATTCGAATTTTCAAGAATTGCGAAAAAGAAACTGAATGGAAACGCAAGAAATTCTAAAGAAAGGCCCAAAATGGAAAATGCGCATTTTAGCGATTGAAACGGGTTTTGCGAATGACTACAAGACCGGATATTCGTCGCACGTTTTGACCGATATACGTCACACGCACATTTGTAGTCACAATAAATGGCGGATGATAAAGTAGGATATGTTTGGGGAGACGAAGAAACACTATTCTTTTTATAATTAATTAAAGAAAAAAACATTAATGCAATTTTAGATGGCTTTATTAACATCAGCTCTCAATGTAACGACACACTTCCCTTACATGCGGGAGGGAAGCCAACAAGACAAACTACTTCCGTTCAGTCCGTCAAAACCAACATTCCCACCTGGAAACTCCCCATTGTCCCAAAAGTTCCGTCACAACAACGTCGTCTCGCTGCCCATATTTGCAAAAGAGGAGCGGACGGAAGGGGCTCTGGGTGGCGGAGTGGTTACCATCACTTGCCTTCGGTGCAAGTTGACGTGAGTTCGCTTCCTGTCTGGGAGACTTTATATGTGTGAGTGCACCAAAAAAAAAAAAAAAGGAGATGGTCCGTTTTGCGCATTTTCACAAAATTCGCAATTTCGAAACATTTGGATGGAAACCTGACTATTATTAATACAATATAAAAAGAAAGACAATAATGCCCACAAAAAAATATTAATTATTAATTCTATTCACCATTTTCTATTCATTTGTTTGTGTCCACAGAGGAAGCATGTGGAATCATCTCCTCGTGGAAGCAGCATCTCCTGCTCCGGTGCTTACGACCGCCTCCCTCCCTACTCATCCTCGTCTTCCTCATCCTTCTCCTCCACGCTGCCCCACCAGTCCACCTCCCACCCTCACACGTCTCCCCAATACTCCACCTCGTCTCTTCCGCACAAGCACACCTCCCTGTCCTTCAGCCAACACTCGCCCCCGTCCCTACCTCGCTCCCCAAGATCCCGATCCTCCTGCATCCCCCCCACGCCGGCGCCCACCGCGCCGCTGCCCGTCTGCCCCTCGCCGCAGACAGGCATTCGCTACGTGTCGCCCTCCTGCCAGGAGCCATATGCGTACCTGCAGGCGCAGTCAATCAGGTACGATTTGTTTTTAAAAATATATTTTAAAATATTGTTTGAAGTCATCAGACAGCATCAGCGACTTTTCTTCCCGCACGTCAAACTGGCGTCCCAATATAACATTTGCAATTGTGCTATTAAACTGCATTATTTATAACCTACCTTTCTAACAGACGGCTTTGTTCCGGACCTTTTTGCGGTGACAGTGACTCACTGTAGTTGGTTCACTTTGGAAAAAAAATAGCGGCCCTGTATTCGTCTGTGCTAAATAAAGATACTAGAGAATGCAAAAATAGGTCAAACATTTACTTGAGTGAATACAGAAAGCAATAATGTGCACGTTTGATCACTTAAACAGCCGAGTAGGGTATTACCATACAAAAAGTAATGCAGTGTAAGTAGGAGGGGGTTAAATGTGCACTTGTTTATACTGTATTATTATTTTTTATTTTTTTTATTTTTAAAGAGCTCAGTATTGTTCATTCGGAAATGTCATCATCATTGCTCTTTTTTATTTATATATATATATATATATATATTTTTTTTTTGTATGTGTATGTGCGTGCGTGAGTGTTTATACTGTATTATTAATGAATGCAACAAAGATAAATTGCCTAATACAGAGGTGTAAAAACAAATTTTCATTGCGGGCCACATCGTAGTTACGGTTGTAATGACTGAAAAATGTGTACATAAGTTTCCCTTGAAATGACCAATCACGGCTCAGCTTCAGAAACCAGGTGATCCGTGACAATTGTGATGTCATTTTTAGTCAACAGTAAGGGGCAAAATGGCCGCCCCCTGAGGTGGATTAATATTTTAAAGAAAATTCGACATTAACATTTGAGTGTGTTTTTTTTAACATTAAGAATCTCTGCTTTAAACCATACAAATACCACAAACTATCATTCCAAAACAGTTTATTTCAAAATTATATCACATTATCCTACAGGTGATTTGATTTTGAAAGAATACATCCGAAGTGTGTATGTACATGCTATGGATGGTGCACATGTATTGTTGTGACGTAGAATACAAAATGCTAAAATTACAATCTGGGAACAACAATGTTTAAATCCCAGCTTCATGATCTGGTTTGAGATCGCTTCTGTAATGTTATCACAAAAAAAGTCTTTGAGAAGTCTTCACTGAGCTTGATTTGACTTTTAAGTACTTGTTTGACTGAAGGCATCAACACAGAATGTAAGAGCAAAACAGAGCAATTTGATGCCTACAACATTTCAAAGACTCGTATTCAAAAATACAACAAAAAAAGGTAATCAAAAACAAAAGATATGACAGGAAAATAAAAAACATGAAAATTAAGTTAATAATGACAAAAACATGACTAACCCTAGACAAGAAAAAAGTTACAATGTAGAGTAAGCTCAAATTTGATTTATTAAAACGCAGCAAGCAAATCGAAAGTTCTTCAGAATTGGAGAAAACTTGCAGATTTGCGGGAGTGTGTTCCAGATCATCATCACCAGATAAAATGTGCTGGAACGAAAATACACAATGGTCCTCCAATGGTTCCTGTGGACAAAATGAGCCTTTTGTTTAAGATTAAAAACTTGACCTGTGTTAACTTATACCCCCACCCTTTAGTCAATAAGCGATTGAAAATGAAAAAAACAAAAACATGGCTGATCGTTTTTTTTACCAAGACAAAAAAAAAGGGGGTGGGATGGCTTCATTAGGACTGAATTAGTTTAGTTCATGTTTGGCTTGGAAGATATTTTGTAATGTTTTATGTGTGATAGGAGCCTAAAATTGAATTATGAAACAGCTGTCACCTTTCTAATTAAAACCTATACACATTTCAATCTCCAGTATGTTTGTGTTTCAGGGGGCCTTATATGGAGCAGAGAGGCACCGAGGGGCTAAAACAAGAGTGGTTCACCAAATATTTCTCGTTCTGAGCACAAACAACCTTCCCGACACTTCATCGCTTCTGCTTGACGTGCGCATGCGTGCGCTCTCCCCCACATATACACAAACGCTCGACTGGGAGCTCCACCGATTTTTTTTTCTTCACATGGTCAAGCACAAGGAGACACGGGGTTGAAGAAGCTACAAAAGTGTACTGCATTGTGGACGTGATGGAACGACAGCGCCATCGGCTCGCTTGGCTCAGAGCTCCATACAAAGAGACACCCCCAGTCGCGGTGTTGGTCATGTACTGTCAAATAAGGTTGCATGGATTTGAATGAAAATATGTTAATCTGGTTCAGTTGCATTGATATGAATTCCTTTTTCGCTGAGTGGTATGAAATCGGTGGAGTGCTCTTCCAACAGACTCGTGGGCTCATCACCAGCAAGGCCATCTCCAACATTGCCTCAAAGCTCAACCAAAAAGTGCTTCTCAAAACACATGCCTGACCTCGACTCGGCCTCCTGGATCTTGTTTGTGTAGTCTGAAATGTCTCCATGTTTAGTTTTTTTTTTTTTTTTTAGTTGGATCTTTTTAAAAACAGTCTTCCTTTTTTCAATGCAGCATTTGCTTGAATATGATCACATGGTTATAGAAGGCAAATCTGGAGATGTCGTCCACCAAGTGTCTCTTCAACGATGGAGGCATTTGATGTATTCAATCAAGATCCTCATTAATACGGACACACACTTTTCACTTCCCATACCAAAATGAAGCTTGTTTTGATGCAAAAATGTACAAAAGTCTTAATGAACAAATTGAATAAATATTTTGTTTTTGTACTCAATTCTTCTCGATGTGCTCATCAGTTCAAAAGTGCAGCGAGGATATTTATAGACGTCCCCTAAAGAGTGCTTATTAAGTATGTAGTACTGTACATCTATTTTTGGGAGAGGTCTTAACACATTACCATAATGAAACTGATGGTGAAGTGAAATGATCGGATTTCCAGTCAGTTTCATGAATTAATAAAAAAAATAGTCGCGACATGACAAACAGATTATTTGCTTATTTGGGCCGTTTTGATACGTTACAAAGGAGTTAAGAAATGCAATTTAAGAAATTGATGCTTGGTTTTTGAATTGCATTTAACTCATTTGCTCCCCAAAATGTATAAATATGTTCTATTTTAAATATTACCATGCTCCCAAAGACGTATTTATACATTTATTTTATTTATGCTAAAGCATACAGAAGGCTTTAACGCAGTCTCTGAACTGAAGAGAATGGTTGAAGCAACGGTAGTTATTACAAAAACGGAAAGCAGAGTATAAGAGATCAACCAGGGTCATGGTGCAAAAAGCTTTTTCACCACTGTTTTAAACAGATTTGTGAATAATGGTGAAACAACTTAGCTATATTGTAATGCTAATTGCTGCAAAACGGAAACAGATAGAAATTATTTTTTTCCCCGATGAAATGTTAAAATCTACAAAAGGTTTGAATACAGAGTGTAAAGGCCTACTGTGTTTAAAACGTTAACGCCTATCTAGAAAAGTGCATTTATAAAGTGTGTAGTGAGGTGTTAGCCTTAAAACATATATAATAAATGGAAAAAGTCTAGTATGAACAAAAAACATTTAGAATAAACGAAAAATATATATATACACTGTGTTGTATAAGAAGTAAATTAAAAAAATACTTTTAATGGAAAAAAAAGATTGTAAATGAAAAAAGAACATATATGATAAATGAAAAAGCATTCATAATAAACTAAAAATCATACCAAAAAGAATAAATATATATAATTAACGGAAAATAAATAATAAATACATAAACGTGGATTTCCTTTATCGCACGTAGTTTTTGGAACGTAACACCTGCGAGAAACGAGGGAACACTGTATACTTTTTTTTCCTGATGAAAGAAGAGACTAATCTTTCTTTTGGTAGGTTCCATGTTTTTTATAGCAATGGAACACAATATTCTGCGAGCCTTGCAAAATCAGTCAAAATCCAGTAAAACAGCCGGGAGCGAATGAGTTAAAATAAAATAGTCCAATTACACACACAAAAAGTATTTATTTACAGTGTTTAGAAAATACTGTAATAACCAAATAACATTTTGTCCTTGCTTCACAATTGAACCAACTATCTTGACAGCAATTTTTAGATCGTATCGATTAACTAAATTGGACAATTTTGAAACAAATCTCTCTCTCTCTCTGCCTCGTTGAATTGGCAAAACGTGCAAATAAACATGCAATTTTGGGACAGAAAATACTCACAAAATGTGCATGTTAGCAAAACATGGGACATGTCTGGAGTGCCTCCGTTGCAGACGTGTACCGCAAGATGTCATCATGAAATTGTGAGAGCTCCTTCCGTGCGTCCTTGCTGCCCTTCCCGCGGTATCTCATGGCGAGCAGCTTGGTGCACAGGTAGTGAAGCCACAACACGTTGCTATGAGGGTGGTAATCGCTCCACTTGTTACTGCCACAGACAAAGCATGGCAAACCTTTTATGAATGAGACTCTCCATAAGCCTGGGATGTTTTCCCACATTCATATCATTTTAGTCACTCTCGACCACAATGCAGTGGCCTAAAGAGATCGGGTCAATTTACGTAACTGGCTTGAAAAAGATTTTCCTCTCTGTTTATCCATCTATGCTAGCAGCATATAGTCACACGACAGGCAGAATAAATAAATTAAATGCCTCTACTAGATGACAGAAGGAACAGTTAACATTCACACAACAGAAGAATCGCACACACTACTACTAAGAAACAGTAAAAAAATAAAAATAAACTGACCCATTTTCTTCTTGCATGAGTCTATAGATTTCGAATTGATAATCGCCCTGACCAAGGAAGAGCGCTTCATCATTTGCGATGTCGCAGGACACTGTCAGACCATCTGGATAGAATAGAGCTTAGTTTCATTCAATTAAACAAAAAAGAAAAAAAGAAAAAAAGAGAAGCTCAGGCAGGAGGTGAGTTGACGGCTAAAAGGAGAAACGCCACTGACCAATTTCCAATCTGGACAACGTGTAGTCAATGATTCGGACACACACGCCTTTCGTTTGTAACGAATGGGCTTCTCCGTTGAGGAGGAAGCTGGCCGTCTTCTGTTTTGTCGTTTTCACCAGCACGTTGCCCCAGTGGAGGTCCCTTCAGAAAAGGAGTCAAAGTAACAAGTGACAAATCTGGCATTCAAACAACTTGACTTCCAAGTCCCGACATATGGTCAATAGTGTTTGTATGTAAATACGTCAAGTCAAGCACTCGGCCCCCAGCGACAGGAAAGTATTGAGTCATTATTCATTTCAATATGGCAAGGGCTTGTAAATAAATAATGGTGATAAATGTATCATTAAGAAGGAAGAGATCAAATGCACTCAAGCCGCAGGCGTAGTGCGTACAAATAACTGATGTTAAGAATATGCTAATTCAGCATTTACAGTAGGCTATACTGTACCAATGTATAACTAGGCATGAAAAGAATGACCCAAATTTTTAATTCAGCCCTTTATTAAAATGTTTTAGTGTGTACCTGTGTTCAAAGTGCAGCTGCTGCTCAGCCACAGCTAGCGCGGCGGTCACTTGATGAAGGATACTCTTTGCCACAAGCACCGACGACAACTTCAAGACACAACACATGTCGGAATTTGAGATTGCTAAGATTCACCTTACAACGTAATGTGCTACTTAACTCAGGATCTCTTATTTCCTGTTGGGTCTAACTTAAGTAGAGACAGGCAATGGCAGATCTGGGGTGGGGGGGGTATACTATGAATGTTCAACATCAGTAAACTGAATACCTTTCCATTGCTGTTCTCTAGGTCGACACCACCAAACTCAAACTCCAGGATGAGAAACAACTGGTCATTTTCGAATAGATCTGCACAACACACAGAGACAAGCAGCAGTGTGAAACGTGTAAAACGGCATGTTATTTTCACCTTACAATACAGTGAACCCGTCATAGCGCGATTCATCTTTCATACCCCCCCACTATAGTAATAATTTTTAAGTGGCCATTTATGGGTTTTAACAAAAGTTTGAATTGAGAGTTATGTGCTTTGAGTGTAGTACCACAATGTGCCTCAACATGCCGGGCAGCAATGAGAGCTACTAGAATAGATGTAGTGTAATTAGAGAGCAAATGTATTCATATTATTAATATTTGTTTCCTCCTCCTGGCACTCTTGGTATCAAGATGCAGTGGAAATTTAATCAATTTCCATTGCACTAGTCTTTAAATTTAAACCAAAAGCACCATCTAAAGGATGAAATTGTGTTTCCTGAAAAATCTGGGGGAAAAATTACATAGGCGATTATTTTAAGAAGGCCTCAATACGAAGGTCTGGATGGGGGGGGGGGGGTGTCACAGTACTAAAAATGATCACTAAAACTATTCTGCGACAAACACCGTAGAATATATTCAGTAAAAATATCCTTGAAGAGCGTGTGAAAGCAGATTTGGACTTTCTTGTGTTCATGTTGCTGGATTCAAAAGAGCGTTCAAGACAACAAAAACCTGGTCTGTCGTTCTCAGAGCCCTTCTTCCTATCAAAGGTGTCCCAGGCCTTCAGGAACTCAGGAGGGTAGCAGCCTTGGACACAGTGGAGACTATGAGGGAACGAGGCAAACGTCAAGAAGCGCAGCGGGACGAGCAGGAGGAGGAGGTGAGAAAAGAAAGTAGAGCGAGCATTTACTTATCAAGTCCAATGAAGCAGCTGGTCTGGTTATATTGCTTCTCTTTCAGGCTGCTCAGCTCCCTGTAACAAAACAATATGGTTTACAAACCCGATGCTCAACATTTCTACAAAATTATGGAGGGTAAACACCATATATGTGAAACTTATATTATATAGTGCGCCACAAATAAAACGACAGATTACTTTGAGATAATAATTTCATGAAGGATCTCCCCAAAGGTCTTCTGGTCTTCACCATTCACTTTCTCACCACCCTCCAATGGAATGACCTGGAAGAAGAAGAGAGTCCTCAGTGTTCAGTCATCATTTTCAATGCCAACTGCAAACTTTTTTTCTTTCTTCTTTTAAAGTATTTCCAAGCTTTGCGAATGCCCAGGGTTGGGGAATCTAAGTCCAGAAAGTAAAAACCCTGCCACAGATTGGCTTTAGCCACAGGTGCTTCTACTTAACTGGCAGGTAAACGAGCTCATCGAAGCACCTGTTGAGACGGCGGAAACACATTATACTTCATTTTAAATGGTCTTCGGCTTTCCCAACTTTCAGAAATTATTCTACCCTACGATTGTAACGTTTTTTAAACCAGGATAATGTGCCTGTTTAGTGTGCAAATTAGCCAGTGACACATAAAAATCATGCATATGTGCACACGTACTTTAAGAGCAACCGTTTCTCCTGACAGGTTGCTGGTGGAGAAGACCTCACCGAATGTGCCCTCCCCAATCTTGACACATTGCCTCATCTGTAGCGCAGAAAAACACTCCTTCCACGGCAGCGGCGCCCGCTGTCCGCACTCGGTGTACACCTTCTCGGCATCTGACAAACCTGGGTCATACATTAGCTGCGGAGTTGGACATTTGCAGTTATTTGACAAGGGTTTTTTTGTATGCGGACGGGAATACGATGACGCCTTCATTCATACCTGACTGAGGTCTGTTGGCCCCAAGTTTTTAGAACTCTCTGGTGTGATCAGCACTGGATAGGGACCAAAGACAGTGATTAAAAGTCGGATGAAGACAAATGAGGACAAAACTCGGGTTTAATGGGCACATGTGAGCTGTACCTTTGCGGTGTATGGAGAGGGAAGATTTAAGTCGATTCCAGCTCGGCGTAAAGTCGGCCAGCAGCGACGACAGGTTGAGGGGACGCGTCCTCACTGGGGTGGAGAAATTCATTGCGTGTCCCTTAATCCCCTAAACATCAGCACAGATGGCCCAGTTCGTCACTGAGGAAATCAGCATCGTCGCTATACATTTTCAATTTGATCTATTGAAGGCCGTTGCAATCTGATGTTTTATCACAGCAGTTCTCGACCCTGTTTGGAGGTACTGATGTGAACTCCAGCAGTCTGCATTTTTAAACATTTGCTCATGGCTGCCCTCTCTTGTGGTTGTTATGGCGTCATGCTTACCTCCAATCCATCAGGCTGAGCTGGGATCAAATCGTCGATGGTGCAATCGGCGGCCCTCCTTGGACTCTTCCTCTTGAACGCGCACGGTGCTTGCAAGCTGCTGTCGTTCTTCCAGCGACTCACGCTCAGACCACTGACACATGCCTTGCGGGTGGTACCGGGGCGGCTCATGAAAGGGTTCTTTCTCGTCTTCTTCTTTTTACCATCCAGGCCAGAAGCTTGCTGGTCAACTTTTGAGTGTTTGTTTGAGGCTTCTTTTCCCGAGTCCACAATCTCGTCAGAATTAGACAAGCCCTCTTCCACACCCTTGCATGAAGTGTTTTGATCACGATTATTTTGGCGCTCGCTACTTGTCAAATCCTCACTGGTAACATCTGAACCGTTTGTGGATGATTTACACGTCCTTCCTTTTCGCTGAAGCTCCTTTACTTGTGGTGAAGTCAGTCTCTGTATTCTTACTATGAGTTTGTAAGTTCTGCATTTTTGGATCAACGACATTGAGAGGCTTTCTGCCCTGCACTGTGTGCCAACAGCGATGCTTCTTGATCGTCCAACAGACAATTTTTCCAATCGTTTAAGCGCAACTTTGGGGCTTTTTCCTTGAAATGAATCATAAGCACCCTGTTTGCTTGCTGACATTTGCCCGGGAAAGCTGCCTGTCAATTGTTCACAACTGAAAAACTCCAAGCTACTGCTGGTGTGCTGGGTAGACTCGGTGTGTGCTGATGTTGACGCCTCCATAAATTCACTGTCTGCCAACGGTGGCTGTGACTGTGACAGTGCAAGGCTGATGGGAATATCTGAAGCCACGGACTCCAGCTCACTCCTTGTGGTTGACCGCCTGTCAGTTTCATCTTCTGTGGCAGCTAAACAAGACTCGTATAACAGTTCTGGTGGTAACACATTACCCATGAAAATCGGCTGCTGCTCAGCAGGTGGCCTTCTGTGAGCTGAGTTTAGATCAGCAAGGCAAGAGGAGTAAGCGTTCTGGCTGCAAAGTTGATTTAGAGTGAGACTGTCTAATCGCTTCACTCTCACATTGCAACGCTGGGACAAACACTTCTCCTTCAAAAGTTCTGCCAGTGACAGCAAGTCTTCCACTCTGGGCCCGAAACAGCTGCCATTTTCACAGTCTGCAGTCAGCAGAGGTAGGCTTCCCGATGTTGCATCATTCTTCAAAGATGTCATGTCCATTCTCCTTGGGTGGATAAAAAGATCCATCGAATGTACTTCATGGACAGGAGGGCATGTTTGGTCATTCAGTTGCTGCTTCTTGTCAGAGTGGAGCACGACTGGCGATGAAGAAGATGGCTGATTTGGAGAGTTCTGATCGTCTTGGCACGTGCGTGCATCTATGCGGCTGACGGACAAGGATGTTGGGTTCAGGGACTGATTGGTGTTTGGGAACTGAACAATATGGGGACGTTTGCTCGACAGGCGAACTGAGGGCGTAGAACAAAAGATGGGCTTCCTGGGTTGCGGCCCGATGCTGAGATCCGCCGAATCGTTCAGGAGCACGTTTCGCACGGGGTTGGTATCCAAGTCGCTGCTGGAATTCTCCACACTTAAATCTGCATTTGCCAGCGGGGCTGTTTTTTTCTTGTGAGGAAGACATTTTTGACTTTCCTCCCCAGAAGTGAAGTCATCCAAAGAGTTGAAGGCATTGCCTTTTGTATTTGAGACTTTAAGTTTAGTGGTAACAGGGCGGCGCGGACGACAAGTCACAAAACAGCCCAGCGGAAGATGAGGAAGACTGCGGAAAACAGGAAGGAGAGATGACTCAAAACATTTGTGAACCCTTTGCATTTAGCACAACAGAAGGAACATGATGACTAGGGATGGGCATTTGAGTCGATTCAGTGATCAATCAATCAATCATTTTTGCAATCATTCTGTTGATTAATTGAAATACATTTTCAATTCATCAAATCTTGAAGCAACTGAAGCAAATTTGATTGCACTACTTGGCCACAACCAGTCTCTGTTGATTCAGTTTCAAATAGTTTGCTTTTTAAAAATACACCATGACATCAGCTTTGGGAAACTGAACTGAGAGGTCACTACTCCTCTGGGCAGAATTATTCTATTCCCTCTCATGTAGGGCTGAACAATCCATATATAGCTTTGGCAATATTTTCTAAAAATAATAATAATAATAATGGTTGACATGTTTTTTCCCCCCCAGACACTGGCTAATAGTATAGAAGGGTCGGGCGATTATTGAAAAAATAATCACGATTATTTTTGATTGACATTGAAATCTGGCTTAATAAAATGAAAATTCATTATTTCAAAACATTATTTTAACTACTAAAACTCAACAGGCAAAATACTTTGCCCATTTTGTTGGAAGGGTGTTTATTTAATCTTTCAATTCACAATTTTGCTTGTTTGACTTTTTCATTGTTGTGTTCATCTCTTTTTAAAGATTAAATAATATTGCAAAATAAAATTCAGAATTTTCATCTGGGTCCATATTTTGAATAATAATAAAAATAATTATGGATATTGACTGATATGAAAGACAAATATCATGATACTTTTGCACATAATAATACAAGGACTTACTTGGAAGTAGTATTGATTTGAAGTGAACTTTTGTGTCTTTTCGCAGGAGATGAAAGGTCTTTGCTACTCTCGCTGCTGGTCGGACAACATGTCATCTTCCTCTTTGATGTGACTGCCGCTTTTTTCCTGCTAATGCATCGACAAAGATCAGGTCAGAAACAATTTTGACAGAAAACCTCTGCCAGATCATGTCATGGTTTGTGGTTAAATAGCATGGGATGACTGCTGCTTCAAATGAGAAGAAGCTGAATAGAAATTAAATTTAAAGCGCTGTATGCTCCACACGTATAGGGGCTGTTCTCGGAAATGGTGGTCCGCTCCGAGCTGTGGATGTTGACCCAGTTTGAGTGTTTTTTCCCCCCACTTTAATATAAATCTCTTGGTTGGACTGGTGCCAGCAATATTGCATATGCAACGCACTATTTTGTGTGTGTGAAGTGTCTGTATTCTTGGATTTGAAAGCCGCAGTGGGAGGTGATCAGTAGCTCAAGTGCCTAGAAATTGAACCTGCGTGCTGTACAGCCCCTCCAAAAGACCTTACAGAGTGAGCATCCGCCATGGGCATAATACTGTAAATGTGAGAGGCAAAGCAGAAATTGCTTGTGTAAATATTTGTGTTGGTGCACAGACCGGGTTGTCCTGTCCCGCGGAGCAGGCTGAGGACACGAGGCGAGGGGCACGATGACAACATCTTCATCCGGGATGTTCTCTTTCCCCTTTCTCCTAGTTTGGCGTTTCTTCTTTCCATTTTTTGCTCTAAAAATTGAAAAGCATTTTTCAGTGACATTTGAACAGCTTCTCCCCTGGCTCTTTAGAATAATGTCATTATGAGTGTTTTATGACACGATATTTCACATCTTTAACTGTCAGTGTTGAACTTATCTGCATCCCTTAAAAAAAGATATGCAAGACCGATTCTTGAGGATACTACACTGACCAAAACTTAAATGTGGAGTACAGATCCAGACAGCAGCGACCCCCCGCCCATTGTGAAACTCTTTGCAATGATGGATGGCTTTCACTTGCGGTGATCACAAAGCTAGATGCTAATGTGACCAATTTTCTTCCACCACAATAATTGGCAAGCTATTACCTTATTACACACACTTCAACTGTTGTTAAATGATGTGCGGTAGCAGCTGAGCTCAACGACATTGGTCATGTTGGCAACGTTCCCATCAAAGGCAGTGCATGCACATTGAAAATAAGCCATCACTTGCTAATTTCTCTACCGATTTTCATGAAGCTTCTTTTTTCTTCTTCTTTTTTTTTGTCAACGCCACAGTTTAAGTATGGCTGTTGCTTTTGGGTACAGTAATACAATGACTTACTGATTTGTCTGACATTCCACAGAAAATGACAGATTGTCCTCGCTCTCAGTGATGATCAGACACTTCTTGTTCCCTCTCTTTGTGACTGCGGCTGCGACTGAGACAGGTTTTCTTTTTCTGCATCAAGAGAGATCAAGTCAGAAACAGTTTGGACTTTGGACAGAAAATCTCCGCCAGGTCGTGGCATTCATTTAAATGACCCAAACTACAGTAGTAAGCAAGCACACCATTTCAGTTGAATTACAAATTCACAAACTTACAAATATATCAAGCATTTTGGAGGGCTAATGCAGAGGGCGGGGATTGGTGGTCACAAACCTCGTTGAAACTGAGAACTATTTCTTGTCCACTTCGAAAGATCTTATGAACTATGGATATGAATTATAGTACCACAATCTAGCCGAAGATTCCAGGTAGCTGAGACCAGGTAGCAGAGAGCAATTTTAACAAATACAAAAATCAACAACCAACGGAGTACAGAAAGAAATCATTCTCGCAGTCGGACATTTGAGCATTTATGACCTCACCAACCACAGTAACGCGTCGTCATATTGAAAAGGGGGCATAACACAAGCAGTTGCTCTGTCGTGCATTGGATCACAAACGCGTCAAACTTCGGTCTTATTTGCAATCTGTTGTCCGTCGGAATGACTAAAAGTTGCTGTGTTGTGGGTTGTAAGACAAGGAAGAATATGGAGCCGCATCTGCAGTTCTTCAATCTTCATTATTCCTCGTGAGAAGAAAAGGAGACACAAATGGCTGCAAGCAATCAATTGAGGAACAGTGAAAGCAGGCGGTACTGTGGACGATTTTCGCCTGTGGGAACCTAAATCCAGGCACACTTACGTTTGAAGCCAACATTTTATTACTAGTGAGTAAAAGTTTAATCGATTTGTTGCCCTAATCAGCTGCTCGGATTCATTTTCATTCAGCCTTATTTTGCCGTGAACTGCTCTGATTGGTCAATCGCCAGAGCGATATATTATTGGCCTGGCGGGAATTGGTTATTTTGCCGTGACGCGAGTCATGCACTGCGTGGTTCCTGCCTGGTAACACCCCACTTTGTTCTACCGCAATTCACGGCAAAATAACGCTTGGAGGCAAATTGCTGGTTACGGCAAAATAACCACTTTGTATATACTACCAGTTTGCTCACTTCCACACAACACATATTCCATGTATTATTGCAAGTCATTCTTGTGGTTCCCAATTAAAAATCGTCACTTATTTCTCGGTGCTAAGGTCAACATGGAGAACCACCCAGATTATGTACCCTCCATCTTCCCAAAGAAAGAAAGAAAATAAAGTCCTGGCTCTGGGTGTAAGGTGGCACGATATGAGAGAGCATCATGGAGATCTCAAACAGGTACATGATTAATATATCATGCATGACAGGATACAGGATCTTGAAGTAATTTTATTTTATTTCTTAATGCATTACAGTTCCTGTCAGATGTCAACCCTTAAAGTGCCCACAAAGAGCATCACTCAAAGCCTGCATGTTTTCAACTCTAAATGAAACAGAACCTTGGTTTCATGATTAAATTGCCTGACAGGGAAAATATTCATCAAATCTACCCTCCAGTTTTTCGTGCCAAATTTCCTACACTAACCACATTTGTTGACCGTTTCGAGAGCTTCATCGAATCGCCAATGACCTGCTAGCCAGAGCTCAGTGCTACAGTAGCTACAAAAAACATTGTACTGTTAAAAGTATTTGTTGCTTGCAATCCATTGGGAAATGTCACATTTTTGTCTAGTTGTTGGGGTCCACTCTAGCGTTTACAAAAGGTAAGAAACAGCTACCTGCCAGGGAAGTAACGATCTCAAGGAAAATTTCCTCCATGAGGATGCATGTTGAACGTGTTATATAAAATAGATTTAGTGTTCTGAACGGTACACTGCCAATTCGATGTGTGCAGAGTTTGAAAGAGCTGGGATGTACTTTGTACTTTGTGCGAGTGTGTGCCATTTTGAGTAACATTGGAAATGATGAACAGTAAATTGAGATCATCTAACAAATCATTGTGATGTATTCATCGTATTTGATTTTGGTCATTGCAGTCTTTTGATTGTTGCAGCAGATGTGCTCTGATTTGTTTTGTTTTGTTTTTAATTTACATGAATAAAGTCTTATGACAGTAAATGGTACCTCATTTGTTTTATTATTTATTTTTTCCTATTATTTGCAATGAAACATAAAACATGATATAAAGTAAGCATACATTTTGTTGCACAAAGATGAAGTAGAATATAAGTCAATAAAAAAAACTGTGCAAACACCATAAACAATATTTACATGCTATGTAAGCAAAACAATGCAAACAAGCTCACTTTGTTTTACGGCAGTCTCGACAATAGCATTTTCTTGCTTTTGGCAGCATTTTAACTTTCAAACATACCAGGTGAAACCAGTTGTCGCATGAGTCACATCCCACCATAGGCCCTTCTTCTGAGATGGTTTTACACACGCAATAAAGTGTCTGGCAGTGACAATTATAAGTCATGCTGAACGAGTTTTTTATGAAAAAAGGTGCAAAACACAGCTGAAATATATTAACTTCGGGCAACATTTGCCTAACGATGTTTACCTGTGCGTGCCCCCTTTTCAAAATGACCAACACGTTGCCACTCGAGATGACGTCATCATGACATCACGCCGACTGCAAGAATTATGGTGACGGGAAATTATCCGATGTCACTTAAATTTGTTTGACATTTTTTTATTGCTTACAGGCAAATGTAGAACAATCGAATGCTCTTCCATTAGATGACAGAAATCTGCCCAACATAATAACATTGTGATTAACTAAACAGGCTCAGAATTTTTTTATTATCTTTGTCGAACCCTAAGCAAAAACGGGCGTTTTAGCTGTAATGCTATGCCACATAGACATGTATTCGTGTATTTCTTCAAAACAACTAAAAACTAAAGTGAACCCTTGAACTTATTTAAAGGATTGTGCGCTTATTTTTGTTTGTTTACCTGATTTTAGTGTATTTGATGTGTTCATCAAAGGAATCGTCTGTAGAATCGGAGCTATCGAAGGCCTGTCTGTGCTCCTTTGGTGAAATCCAGCCCGTCAACTTGCGCCTTTTCTTCCCGTAAGTCCTCATAAATATTGGCTTCATTGTGGTCATTTTTCTGAAAAATACTTTCTTAGTACCATTTGCCTGTATAAAATATTAGATTGGATATCGGTGGCTTGCGTCGCTAGGACAGTTTGTTGTAGTTGTACCCGCTCCTTGTTCAAACTACAGCGATCACCCGCCGTCTGATTGGTTGACAAGGTGTAGGGCTTTCTATGTAGCGCCACCTCTCGGATTGGAAGATTTGCTACTTCACGAATGAAGCGCCCGCCAAGTCACTTTTTTTTTCTTTCTTCCCTTTTTTGTGATGATGAAAATATGTTAAAATATAAAAAAATATTAATGAATGGTTCATTGGTACCGCTTCGAACTGAATGTTGTAATAAACAACAATAAACATTAAATAACAAGAAAAATTTAACTTGACGGTATAGCCGGTATCAACTTGAAGTAACACAAATAGCCGCTAGATGTCAACAAAAGACTGCATTATAGTGAGACACGCAAACACTCTAAATTATATGATGTATTGTATTATACAATTAATTTTAATTAAAGAGTCCTGTAAAGTAACACACATTACTTGCTTGGGCCCTTTTATCGAACCATTTTGCACTGATCCAAATGGCTATTGCCTTCTTGCCAAAACTGACTCGATAATCCACATTTCAAGTAATCAGTAATTGCTTTGTGGTTTGGCACACACTTAAGTTTTGCCAATTGTTTTTTAAGTGAATGCACAGCATCAGCATCCAATTTGTTTAATTGCATTCTGCCTATTTCAAACACGATTTGCTCCTAGTCGTGGCAATCATCTTGCAAATGATCAAATGTGTTGTACAACAGACGTGTTCTGCTTCTCTACAAGACTTCATGTATTTTGTTTTCATGTGCGGCAGTTTGTGATGTAGACATAAATACAACTGCATAGCAAAGTACAGACACAGTAGGTATTCATTGTTAATTCCTCGACTTTGTGTGTATTTTTTCCACTAAGTACATGATTATGTACTGTACCTGTACCTTATATTCATGATTAACCCCAGACAAAACTCAGCTGGTCTACTAGACCTTTTCCGATATGTTATTGCTTTCTGGCAGAAGTCTTAAGGACACGGCGTGTAGATTTTTTTTTTGTCATCTAGTGGTGAACTAATAGAATGCGAACAACCTAAGTTTGAAGCTTGCGCATTTTGAAGCACACCCACTTCAGTGCCCCAGAGAGTTCACAATTTGTCTCTTTCATGTATCCGTAGCAAAAAAAATATGGCAGCTTCCTGTAAGGTGAGGCTCGACAAATGAAATATAATTAGTGATTACTAAACCTACGATTAAATAAATAAATATATACATTGTTTGCATATTACTGAAATTAATAGTGTTTTTTAAATACATGAACAGTGAAAAATCAAATATTTCTACACACTGTCCTGACTGCTATTTGAATGTGTTCATAACTACTTCCACCTTGTCTTAAGCCCCAGTTCCATCTTAAGATAAACACCCCCAAAGCACAATGCTGCCAACACCATGCTCCACTGTAGGTTTGCTGTTCTTTTTGGTTATAAGCAGTGTTATGTTTGCACCAAGCATACCTTTCGGAACTACAGCATGGCCAAAAGTTCAACCTTGGTTTCATTGGACCATACTACATTTTCCTCACATATGTTTGGGAGCTTTTGCTTTGATTGGTTTACCCTAAACACAGCCAAATATCACTTATAAGAAGGTGTGCACATTTATGGAAAAATATTATTTGAGTTTATTTTTACTCTCCCTATCTGTACAATTGATCTATATTCTATTTTAGTATTGATTTATTTTATTCACAATAATGGTTAAAGAAGTTTGGAAATTATTTTATGTGTTTTTAATTGGGGGGCATTTGAACAGGCTTGTGGAGACTTTTGTTTTGTGGGGGGCAGTTCTCGAGAATGGGGGAGGAGCCTTTGCTGTTTTTGCTTCCGGAGCAGCGTCCCCGAGTTCCCTCTGGGAACTGGGAAGAGCGGCATCTGGATGGGCGGGAGGGAAATAGCAAGACGCGGAGAGGAAACAGAGGAGAAGAGAGCTGGAGTGGGAGAGAGAGCAGCGAGTACGACGTAAACGCACCGGAAAGGAGGTGAGTGAGGAATTGACACTTTTACAGCGGTCGACCGGTGTCGTTCTCTTGTCTTTTGGATACATTTGGCTCTGAAAGGTGGAAAAGCGGGGAGTAGTGGGTTACGCGCCCTTGCGCCGATTGTGGCCGGCCGAGCTGCGGACGGACGGTTCGCGGCCGAGAGTCGGGAAGCTGGCGCCTCGGATGGGGCGTTCACGGACCACAATCGTGGGTTTTGTCCACTTGTCACACTGTGATTGAGTTTTCCCCTTGAAAACAAGCGATGGATATACCTGGGCTCTAACGTTGTGTTCACGCAAAGGGTGCTTAAATGACCAGTATATTTGAGAAGCACGCTTTAAGCATTTACGTTGCACATCATAATCAACTAGCGGGTGAAGCTAGCCATGAGTTGGAAGTTTACAGATTACGTGAATGAAAACCCAATGAGTACCGGACGCCTATATATTTATTTCGTTTGCTTAATCTAGTCTATTGAGGCCAAACATAAACGAAGCGACGTGACTTCATCCTTTGTAAGCATGTGACATTAGTTTTGGATATTTTTAGGGGGCTGTTAGAATAATCATCATGCCAGTTTCAGATAGTTGTTTGAGTTAAGTTCATTTCAATGTGTAATGCAAATTCACAGCAAATACAACTCAATTTATTCATTAAAAATGAACATCCACCTCTCAGTGCAGAGGTCGTGGGTTCAAATCTGGGCTCTGGCCTATCTGTGTTGAGTTTCCTCCGGGTACTCCGGACCCAGTTTCCTCTCACATTCCAAAACATGTATGTAGCTTAATTGATTACTATAAATTGTCCGTAGATTTGAATATAAGCATGGATGATTGTTTGTCTGGTGTACCCTGCCTCACACCCCAAAATCAGCCGGGGTGGGCTCCAGCACACCCGCAACCATGTTGTATTCAAAACAATACATTACACACTAACATTTCAACACCATCATCTTGTGGCTGTCATCCAGAGAGCGTGTCTCACGTACGTCTCTCGTTTCAGGGCAAACAAGGTCTTTGTGAAACAAACACACAACGTGTGACATTCTTCTTGACTTTGCTCACATTGTTGTGTTCAGACTTCAGGCTCTTATATTGGTGCACGGCGCTGGCTGGACTGAGCAATGCCAGCCTATCTCCGGCTCGATCGACCCTTGAGAGAATACATATTATGCTTCTTTGTTTTTGCCCACACATGGAGCCACTGACATCCCTGTTTGTATTATAATTGAGAAATTTAGGGATAGATTATTTCCAGTAGTTGTAGATTTGTTGTATTGGTCCTAAATTGAATCTTGACTTCTATATCTTGAGCAAACAAATTCTTATTATGATATGAGCATTTGTGGGTTACATTTTTTCTTTCTTTCTAACACTTTCCTCTGAAGTTTTGGGAGTTGCAAAGTGGGCCAGTTAAATGGCTCTCAGACTGTATATGGTCCATGGGCCATAAGGATTGCCACTCCAGTTGTCACAGGAAAAATACACCGACATTGTTGACAATAACAAAAATTGCCAAAGGACACATTTTGCTTTTATTTTTTGGGAGAGTTCCACTGAGGTTTTTCCTTTCCGTTCCTTCCTTGCGACCTCAGTCTTATCGTCTAGTTTGCATCCAGCAGTTATTTATAAATTTCAGTGAAAACATGCATGCTTTCCTTCAGCAGATCCGATATGTCTCTTTAATGTGTAGATGTCATTGTAGATGAAATGGTGCAGTGTCATCCTCGCATACTACCCCCCCCCCCCACACACACACACTCACATTCACAGTCATATTGCATCCTTCTCCCCTGTTCTCTCTTTTTTTTTTTTTACATAATCATAAAATACATACACACTCACTTTGTAGCATGTCTACAATCAAGAGTGGCTGACTGGGGGGGGGGGGGGGGGGAGTGCCTCTTGCATTTACAGGCCACCTTTTGTGCCAAGCACTGCTGCACTGTAGCTCGGATAAAAGTGCATCTGTTTAATGCGACTAACACTTTAACTGACAGACCTACACTGTCTACCATTGCACACAAAAATAGCAGATTATCTCATGCCAGCTGCCACCGTGTGAATCACAAAGCATGTGGATGTTACTGCTCCTGCAGTTTGGATGTAATTATGTCGGCCATACTTTAAATGAGTGCAACTGTGTGTGTGTGTGTGTGTGTGTGTGTGCGTGTGTGTGTGTGTGTGTGTGTGTGTGTGTGTGTGTGTGTGTGTGTGTGTGTGTGGTTAAGCTTGTGCACAGCAGCTGATGAGAAAGGAGTGTGTGTTTGCAATTTTGCATGTGTGTAAGAGCAATCAGATAAAAAAACAGGCTGATCTGTTATCGCTGCCCTGCTTCCCTTGCGAAACAATACAGCTTGTCCGCCCTTGACCAAACAAGCGTGTAGATGTGTAGCATGTGCACATGAGTGTGTGTGTGAAGACCCTGACCAGACAGGACAGATGAATGATGAATTAAAAGACAGCAAAAGAGTAGATTTGTTGCAGGCTGTCATCTTGGCAAAATGACCACATTGCAGTTTGTTGGTGCAGTGTGTTTCATTGACTCTCAATAGGCCTGTTGTGTTAGCCAGTAGCCACTGTTAGCCAGGCCGCATAGTATATATGTGTCTGCATTGTTGTTGCAGGGAGCAGACACCCGTGAGGTGTGTTTGAACAGAGAAAGGAGCACAGAGGCCCCCCCTTCATCCTGCAGGGTGGGACACTAAATGACAGGCGGGGACCATTTTCTGCTTCCATCTGCCTAATAGTCTTGTCCATTCTGGCAGCTTTCATCCACATGTTCCTAATCGGTGCATTTTGTCGGTCGGCTGCCTTCCTGTTGTCGACAGGAAATGTCATTAGATCATGTTTGATAACTGTTGTATAATCTTTTTATTTTTATAAATCCACAATGGAAATTTGACATTTGAACATACTGTAGTTTAACGTGTAATCAGGTCCCTAAATAGTGGCACATCAAGACAATTCTAATCTTTTTGGCTTAAACACCACCACAAGGGATTGGTAATAAAACAAATGATGCTTGAACTGCAGAATTTCAGCTTTATATACTAAATATACAGCTGTATATATGCCTAAAGAGATGTCAAGGGTTCCTCCAATTTGTCCGTATTTTCTTATGGGCAGTTGCCATGTGTTGGCAAGCTCGTGTGGCTAAACATGATGCACAGCCTCCCCTGTAAAAGTCAGTAATCATCAGCTCCATGCCTGCGAATAAGCTCCAAGTATGGTTATCACAAAAGGAGGGTGAGAAGTAATTACCGGAGAAGCCATGCTAAATCGCAAAGCTATCGTTGAATGTGGTCCTGAAACCCCAAAATAAGTACTGGGTGATAAAGTACACGTTTTACTGAAGTCGGACTGAAACTGCTGTACAACAAACTACAAACAGCAAATGAATGTGTCCACTATCTTGACAGACAATATAATACTCATACTCGCATAGTAGCATCCAACCCGCTTTTGTAATATGCTTCAGGTTGTTTTCCATCTGCGCTTTAACGCACCGTCCATCGAGTTCTGCAACATTTGTCTTAACATGAGCAGATAATATTGCCCAAAATATTCCAAAATTCATCCTGCTGTTTTTGCCAGCACATCGTCAATAAATACGAAGGAAGCCGTTCGATTGTCAGCCAGACATGCCCACGCCATGGCTCAAGTTGATCTTTGTCTCATCTGGCTGTAGGATGTTGTTCCAGAATAGTAAAGACTTTTCTTCAGATGTTGTTTGGCAAACTCAAATATGTCCTTCCTGTTTTTGAGGCTCAATAATTGTTGACTTTTTGTGATGAACCCTCTGTATTCGCTGCGGGTGAAGTATTCTCTTGATTGTTGTCTTTGACACGCATGCCGTACAATGTACCTCCTGGAAAGTGGTCTTGATCTGGCCAACTGTTGTGAAGGGGTTTTACTTCACTAGGGTTTTTTTTTTTCAGTCATCTTTCACCATTGTTTTTTTTTGGTCTACCAGGTCTTTTAGTGTTGCTGAACTCACCGTTGCATTCTTTCTTTTTAAGAATGTTTCAAACAGTTAATTTGTCCATATCTAATGTTTTTGCATATGATTAAACACATTGATGAACACTTTATTTATTACTTTATTTCGAGTTGTGCATTCTTTCACTTGTGGTGGCCGCTCTCATATTGAAATTTCTAGAACTTTTGTCTATTCTTTGTAAATGGGATAATGAGGGAATAACACACACCTGGCCATGGAACAGCTGAACAGCCAATTGTCCAATTACCTTATATCCTTTAAAAAGTTGGCACATATACAAACGTTTGTAATTCCTACTCCGTTCACCTGATTGGATGTAAATACTTGCAAATTAAAGTCAAAAGGCTGCAGTTAAATAACATCTGGCTTGTTTCAATTAAAATTCACTATGGTGGTGTTTAGACCCAAAATGATGAGAATTGTGCCAGTGTCCCAATATTTATGGATCTGAACATGTAATAGAACCTCATCGAATGCCGTAAACCATAATTTTGCATAATGACTTCAGCTCATTGGTGTGTACTCTCTCTGGCTTTTTGTGTGTTGCCGTCAAATATAAGCAATGGCAAGGAGTAAAAGTTAAGAATTTTGGAGCAAAGACTGGAGAAACAACCAGGCTTAAACAGGAAGATTACTTTTCTTCAGTTCTTTTGTTAATCATTGTATTTGATGGCCATAATAATCAATTGTTGAAAAATGAGTTTAATTGTATGGAATTGTATTTTACACATTGCAACACTCCTAGTTCTGGTGCATGCCCCCCCCCCCCCCCCCCGCACATTTCTTGCTCTCTCTAACCATCCCTTTCCTACCACATGAAAGCTGGAAAGTGATGAGCGAATGTGTAAAAGCCTCAGGTTTGTCTGCAAATTGGCACTCTGCTGCATGTTGTTGGGTTTCTTCAACATGAAGCTCCTCCTCCTCCCTCCTGGCTGTGATCTCCAGGAACATTCAAGCTGACTGGCAAATGTTCAGCTATTAATGGGCACCTCTAATGCATACAGAATCAGCAGGACTGTGGAAGTAGACCTTGCCAAGTGATTTTCAGTACCCTGCTAATTAGAAAGCATGCAGGAGGCTATTTACTGTATAGATTAGCGCATGGCATTTTGGCCTCCTGGCATCTTTTTGTTGCTGCTTGGATGTTGCTTTGGTAAGCTCTGCATCGACTTGTGGGATCGAAGCATTCGCAAAATGATTAAGTCAGCCTGATCATTTAAACCACTCAATGTCACACAGTTGCACCAACTCTGCAAAGTCGAAATATTTTCGGTTTGGAAGGATAAACCAAAATCTGGCTTGTGTTTCCACTTGTGTAATGCAGGTATCTAATCTAACAGTACATAGAGGCAACCCAGTGTTATTGAGGGCGGCATGGCACAGTGGCGGAGTGGTCGTCTCCAACCTGGAGGTTGTGGGTTTGATCTCTGGCCCTTGTGACCACGTCCAAGTGTCCTTGTGCAAAATACTGAACCCCCAGTTGCTCCCGATGCTGTGCCATCATGAGGTGAATGCGATGAAAGGACGTACAATGTCATTCAGAAAACCTTAGTTCAAATTCCAAATCATCAAAGGATTAACTAGTCATGTTTTGAATGTGTTATTCCGTAAATGCGTTAAAAAACTAACTATAACATATGCTGAGAAGTTACTATTTTCCCCCTCAAAAAGGCATTATTGTAAGGGAGTCATCCAAACATCTGTTATTCCTTTAAGACCGTCCTGAGTTTCAAATGTTTGTATGTCTTAACATTGAGAGGTGAACTTAATTAATTTCCAGTAACTTAATAAGTGAACAGTTAAGAATGTTAAAATATTGCCTAAAGTTAATAAAGGTTTTATGCCGGAGACAGTTTGACTATGGTTTGTTTTGTATTTCAATTATTTACTATGGGCGAAAGAGTTTCTAAATCCAAGTTATAGCAGAGAAGACCTACATCCTCACTGAGATCGCATTCTTGTTGGGTAAATGAACACAATGGGATTGGGAAATGATCGTGGTCGTTTGGGTTTCTCACCACATTCATTTGTTGTGTTGTCATATCCTGTCATGGCTCAAGTAGTGTAAGCAGACGAGCAGACCGTTTCATCAGTTTGTTTGTTATCCTGATGACTCGAGATCTAGTCATCTGATTGCCATGAAACTTTGTCAAACGGTGGCCCTTTCCCCTTCAAGGTATGCATCTGTGACTGTACAAACTGGTCATGATCTAAGTAGAAGTTGGTCAGCCGTGGCGGAGGTCTACACTCTATTGAGTGCCATTCACATAATTAGTCATAAACCCCCATTTAGTCATCTTAGTGACTGTATCAGCATTTGGATTTGGATTTTCCACTGGCAGGGCATGGAAAAAGAGTTTTGAGGAACGCTTTGCTCGCAGTGATAGGACAAAAAGAAGACATTGGTGGAAAAATGAAAAACAAGAGCTGGGGGACTGGATGATTGAAAGCACGGGAGGGGGGGAGGGGGAGGGGGTGACCATTGCAGCGGTGTCTGTGGCTCCTCTGGCAACGACAGGACATTCCTTTTCTGATGAGTCACCCTAGCGCTCTGATCCACTTTCTTCCCTCCTCACGTCTCGATTTTACTCTAGTACCCATTTTGATAGCCTCTAATATCAGGACATCCTTCGCCTTTAGTTCACGGTTGTTTCAATGCTACAGCCGATCACATTGGACACGTTTGCGGTAACGATAAAGCTTTGTGACATTTCACACTTTCTGGTGAAATGTTGAAGCAAGGCAACATTGGGGATGCATAAACACACACACACACACACACACACACACACACACACACACACACACACACACACACACACACACACAAATGTGTTGTTCATGCCCAGACTTCCTTCTCCCCTCGGACATCCTGTCACATTTCAACTATATATAGGATATGACTATTCTTTGCCCTGCTTCCTCCCTCGCCTGCTCTTGTATTCATGTTCATGTTTGGCGAACTGACCGTGAGATTTTCTTTTTTACAACAAAGGTTCTTCTTTTCCACAGGGTGGATGGATATAAAAAGTCTACACACCACTGTTTAAATGTCAGGTTTTTGATTAATTAAAAAAAACAACTAGACCAAGATAATTTAGTAACTTTATCCACCATTAATGTGACCTTAAACATGGCCGACTCAATAAAAGGAAATGTGTTTTTTGAGAGCGGAGCTTAAAAATAGATAACTGAGATCATGTGATTGCATAATAACACACTTTCCTTCATGCATTTGGGAGATTTTAAGTGTGTTTTTACAATATTTTGAAACCAAATTAGAACTTTTTGGCCATGGTTCCAAACTATGTGTTTGGTGCTAGCACAACCGCGACTGATCATCACCAAAAGAGCATCTTACCTAGAATAAAAATGGTGGTGGTAGCATCAAGCTTTGGGGCTGTTTATCTTCAGTTGTTATTAGAGGTTGTGCACACTTCTGCAACCACATATCAAAATGTTAATTTTTTTATAGTTTTTTTTATTTGTCACACTAATGGAAGTATCAAATGATTAATTTTGGTCTCTTTGTTTATATCACAAAAAGCTGCCATATGAAACAGGTGTGTGTGGACTTTTTTTTTTTTTTATTAGCCACTGCACATGGAGCACTAGAATAACGTGCCTAAAGATAAGAACTTAAAGAATCATAATTTTTGCTCTAACAAGAAAGTACATTTTTGTCAAATTATAGGAGCTCACTTTTATTCATGTCCGTTTGGCAAGGTATTTTCCTTGTCTTAGCAGTTTGTTCCCCGAGTTTGTGTTTGCCAATTCCAATGTTGGCTCTACATGTTGATCTTTGAGAAAATGTCTGGCAAAAAAAAGCAGTTCGGTTGCCTTATTTATAGACAAAAATAACAATTGGTAGTTTCTGATGGTAAACTACTGCCACCTGATGGTCTTGCGACTTACACCTAAAAATAAATTTTCCGTGCTTACGAAGTTAGAGGAACAGTTTTGAGTTTCAAATACTGTACTGTATGAACATTTTCTAATAAACAACATGTCTCATGGTTTTATAACCTTAATCTGCGC
The DNA here is from genome assembly GCF_054856555.1 of Leptonotus elevatus. Classification (NCBI taxonomy): domain Eukaryota; kingdom Metazoa; phylum Chordata; class Actinopteri; order Syngnathiformes; family Syngnathidae; genus Leptonotus; species Leptonotus elevatus. The sequence continues at coordinate 12,870,836 of NC_141246.1, forward strand.
TGATGTCATTTCATGTAATGACCAATAGAAGCGTGACTTTTACGACGAGCTACTAGAGGAGCACTAATTTTAAACATACATCTAGGAACGAATGTACGAAAAAGTCAATCAGCGATGTTGCTTTTTCAGGTTTTTGCCAAAATGCCCTTGACACCTGACAAATGTGCTCTTGTATCTACAGACACTGTTTTAAATAAAGCCCTGTTTTGGGTGGATGTAGATTTATTTTTACCCCAAAGGTTAGAGATACTTCTGTGCATGTGGTTATGAAACTAAACTGTGACTTCTTCCATTAACTTTTTGCTCTCACTGTTTTTTCCTCTTTTTTTTTGAATGCAGAGATTCACAAAATAGTCGGGGGACATCCTTTCTAGTAGAATGTTTAGCTTGGTCTCAATGTGTTCATGGTGTACTTTTTCCTCTGCTCCTCCACCCTCCGGAAAGAGAGGCTGGGTAAAGCCGGGGAGGAGGCCTGGAAAGGGTAAGGGGGGTTGTCTGGGAACCCAGGAAGGGGTTACAGCGTACTCGAAGTCAAACCCCTTCTCACTTGCTCCTGAAGGTCCCAAATGCAGAAGAGTGTCTTGGCTTGTGTTTCACAAATGTCTCCTCCACATCACTTGCTTGAAAGTCTGGGAATGTGTTTAAGCCACCCTGTTTATTGAAGAACTTATCAGGGTCTCCCTTTTTAAAGTAGCTCAACAACTTCCTGTGTCATAGTCGGGGAAGTGTTGAGATTGCAATACGATCCACAGTGACACATCATCATGCACATCACAAATGGTCAGCCTCACCACTAATTCCCAGGCCTGTATGTTAAACAATTATTTTCATGCCCCCAGTCATCCAAAAAAAAAGGCATGCCTAGGATTCTTTGGCGCGCCCTGAAAATTCCTGCTTTTCTTTTTCTTTGTGGTCATTTTCTCGCCAGCCTTCCCGCCCACAAAAAAACCACCCCAGTGGAAGTGTAATGTATACAGTGCACACACACACAACGGTACATTCATGCAAACAAAGTCCTCGGGTGTTACTTTGTAGGTTGATTATACGAGTTATTTTAGTTTTTCCTTCACACTCTCTCTACACCACAATGTATAGCCAAGGCAACATTCTGAACGTGTGTGCATGTGTGGTGTTTATAGTTAGACAAAATTGCTTGTTTAGGCTTCAGTTTTAGTCAGAGTGCCGTTTTGTCTCTTATTATTTCCTGCGATTGAAACTACAAGGATACACACACATGCACACACATTTGTTGTGTACAAGTAGTTGCTTTGTTGTATTGTCAGTGCTTCGGCAACATTTTTTTTGTAAAAGGGCAGCTATTCCCATTCCCAAGGCGGTCCTGTTTTTGATATGTGAAATTCCATTGCCCCTACTCAAGGAATATTATAATTTTTTTGCGAAATGGCTCCCAATATGTGTTTTCTGTCAGTAGTTGTATCCAAATGAGCACAGTACCAACACAGGAATGTTTATCACTGACGCTAACATTTTCACACATGAAGTTCATTTGTGTATTATTTTAAAGTGTTGAAAAGGGAAGTGTGTATTATTTAGCGCCATCTAGTGGTGAACTAATTTATTCATTTTAAAAATCCATTATTAATTTCAATAATATGCAAAAAAATGTATGTTCTATGACAAGCTTCGCCACTATCTTTCTGCTACAGATACCCGAAAGGAGAAGAACTTCACGAACGTAGTTAGCCTCTGGTGGTGCTTGTAGCTAGTTTCGGACCCAATAATCGACCGCCGCTTAACTTCCACAGCTGGAGCCTGCAATTCAGGCTCCCGCCTCTTGGTTCCCTCTGCATTGCTCTCGCTAGCTTTTGCTCGCTTCTCCCGCTAGCCGCTCCAGTTCTTGCTAGACGCTCTTGCTCGCCGGGCTGCTCACTCCAAATAATAATTGGTAGTAATTGGTGGCTGCGTATGTGACAAATCAAAGTCTGTAAAAGAGGACGGAATGTACATGCGTGTTAAGTGGCATGTAGAGTATGTGACATGTCAAAACAGTAAACCAGTCAGAAAACAGCGCTGTCATCGCATTTGTGCACAACTCTTCTCTATCAAAGTGTATATTCCTTTCGTTTCATCTTATCTGTCTTCCGCTTGATTCATATATCACATATACATTTATATAAAGAAATAATGGCATTATTATTATTATTATTATTTTTTTTTAATCGTAGCTTTATTTCCCCATCTTGTAGAGAACGTGGCATCCATCTAAATGTAGAGGACCCGGCCTTCGCTTTAGCCAATGAATACAAAGCCAAGAGTGATCTGGGAATGTTGCCTGCTGTTGTGTAACTGCCTTTACACATTAACATCCTAACTCAAAAGATAGAAAAACAGCCTGCTGCATCTTTCTAAGCTGCGTGCCATGCCTGCGCACCAAAATTTGTCAGTCTGGACGTTTATGTCCTGGCCCGCTTCCTGCTCAGTTATGCTTTCTTGTCCATCTTTTTGATACCAGATGGGCTTTGTCACGACTTGCGGGGCGAGACTGGCAGCAGCGAGGCTGTAAATTAGGGTTGTAGAAAGAAATGGGTGGTTTTATGAGAGTTTACAGACCTTCACTTTTAATGAGAAAGGAAAGCAATTGTGTTGTAGACAAAGGGAAGAGTTTATAGTCTGTTGGGATCAGCGGGAGAACTGGAATGACGAGAAACCTTGAGAGGGAAGGGCAGGAAGGAAGGATGGATGAGAGGCCGATCAAACTGCTGGCAGGAATCCACAAGCTCTTTGGATTTAAAAGCTCAGTCCGCCGTCTGGTAAACGTCAGTGGCTACACTGCACACATGTAAAATGAACCGGGGGGGTTGGTTTTGTTCATGTTGCAGCTGTTCCCTTCATTCATGCCTATCCGGACCCCCCAACTAACTAGCGACATTTGCACACGCACAAACAACAGCAGACACTCGCAGGCTTGGCGCATGGGTCAGAAGTCAGATTTTGCTTGACACAACCTGGATCTGATTACCACCCCTCCCCCATGTGACCGTCTGGGCTTTTAACTGTTTGTAAGTGTGTTTGCATGTGTCTGTGCGTGTGCTTACGCGGCACCCTCATATTTGCAACACTTGTTTGTGTTTGAGTGCCAGTGGTTCTATGCCCACAGCGGGGCTCTGTAATTACAACAAGACCCCTTAATCCACAGCAGAGACGACTACGAAGGGGACTCAACCCTACAGTTTAAGAGCATAAATGCTGTTCTGCTAATGCACCACTATCGCTCCACCCGGTTGTGGAAACTTCGTTTTGGATTTTTCTTTTTGGTCAGTTTTTTTTAATACAAGCTACAGTAATGATGGAAAATATAGAGGAATCTGTAAGTGTTTAGTAGTTGGTTTGACTTCACTTCCCCAGAGCTCCGGATTTGGACTTTCACCACAAAGTACAAACCTTTAACTTTAAATTGAAAGTGTTTACTCTCATTGGTTGAACTTGAGTGTCTTTTATGCTTAGCAGCAAAAGCCTCCAATTAGTCATATAAATATATCAGTTTAAATGTCTGCATGAACGTATTGTATATTAAAGGGGAAGTCAACCTTAAACATTACTTGACAATAATATGTATGTGACATTCACGAGTATAAAAATGACATTCTGATTAATATTACATTTGTGGAATGAGCTATGAATCAAAATCCAGCCATTCTTATCCATCTCAGGGGGCGGCCATTTTGCCACATGCTGTTGACTGAAGATGACCTCACAGTTGCTCAGGGCTCAGGCAATGACCAATCAAAGCTCACCTGTTTTCTGAAGCTGAGCTGTAATTGGTTGTGGTCATTCCATCACGATTAATTTGCACCAACTAAGCATTTCATTGATATTTGAATACACTTGAATCCGTTTGTTGTCCTTATAGACCGGAAAGTTTATAACGATGAATAAGTGATAACTCGTTAGGTAACCACGTTCTCTGCACGTTAGCCTATTACATGAAACTGAGCAGAAAAATTAATTAATTCAAATTTAGGTGAAGATTGGCCTTATGGGTGGTTTGAATAAAAAAAAATGTAATGCCTGTTGTAATTAGGGCAAAGTGTGGGCAGTGCTCACTACATCCAGCTGATATATAAAAATGTGTGCTTATATATGCTTTGAGGTAGTATTGGCCAGCACTATTATTTTTCAATCAAACCCATTTAGAACTGTTAAACCATAACAGAGATCAGCTCTTGATCAGTTCCTTTCTACTTTTTCTTGTGAAACTAAAAGATTAGTTAATCTTAGGCGTTTTGGCAGATCCATATAAGTGCTCACTGTTGAAGTTTGTTTCTAAAAGTCTCCCAAGTTTGCACTGTTTTGATTCCTTCCTGTTAGTTTCTCGCTACAGGAAGCATGTGGCTGCCTCCAGTTGTGTTTATTTGTATAAAGGGTTGGAGTGTCACGTCAGAGCTGTAACCTCGGGTCGGGAGAAATGTATGTTTGGAAATGTTTAATGCTTTTTGTTCAGTAGACGTCCCTATAAACTATACCTTATGTTCTCACACACTTATGGTATGCAGACTTGTTGCAGCAGGATTCAAGGGACCACACGTGCCTTGTAATTTCAGTCCCAGAATGCAACTTTGTTTTGATTGCCAATATTCCAACGTTTCCCTTGTGCGCTACACTAATTGGCTAAGGTACAGCTGCAGTCTTATGCGATCCAGTTCTTACAATGATGGATCTTATCAAAATCCATAACGTGCAGATGTACCTAATGTTTTGACCATGAGTGAACATAACATTAATATGGGCTTGAGCTTTGCTACTTGAAGTTAAATAGTTAAAAACACATTAAAGTACCAGCTAAACATTAAAATACATGTTGCGTTATTTTATTGACAGTTGAATTTTCACTTGCGTGAATACTGAAAAAACAGATGTTCCTCGTCTGTTGTCAGTAGAAAGTGTTGACACCCACACTCTATAATCAAATAACCTCAAATACCATTGACTGACAAGAGTCCATTGCTATAGTAGTAAACACGGTCCAGTTATTTGTGTGTGAAAATGTTACGTAACCCGTGATTCATCATTCAATCTTTGTAAGTCCTTTTTAATGGCCACATCTGTGTAATTTGAAACTGCTGCATTGGAATTTGCAGCTGGGAAGCGGTTTCTGCCTGTGGCTTGATGTGAAAAACAAAAGCAAAAATTTATTCCATGACACTCTATTATACTGGAATGACATCCAGCCAAATAAATTGTTCTTGCATATGCTCAATGAATATCATACTGAATGAAAATAGAGTATAAAAAAAAGTAGAACAGTGCAAAACGTGCAGTTTGTTGATTGCCCACTGCTTGAGCTCGTTTCTTTGTCCATCAGTGTTTAGTATCGGAGCATTTTCACAAGTACTACTGAGCATAGATGTGCAGTATCTAGCAATTTCCTTGACTGACTATGGGGCAATTAACAAGCAAAGCAAGTAGGTATTATTTTTAATGGTATGGGAAAATATGGCAGTATGCGGCATAGTGGTAAACCTACCACTAGGCGGTTATGCAATTCTGGGTTTAAATCTCACCTCTGTCCCTCATATGTGGAGTTTGCTTGTTCTCCCTGTGCTTTCATGGGTTTCCTCTGGGAGCTCTGGCTTCCTCCCACATTCTAAAAGCATGCATGTTAGGTTATTTGAAGATTCTAGATTGCCCTTTGATATGAACGCAAGGTGAGCTGTGCCACAGCACTGTGACTGTAGCTCAATTTCTCATGGCTGACGTCATGTTGGGCTTCTTCAGACGGCAAACTAGAGACTGCATCAAGAGCACATCTGCTGGCTGCAACAAAGCAGTGCAGGCCAACAGGCATTTAATCATCATTTCACGCAATCGACCGGATTCTTATTGTGTAATGAATGACTAATGCCTATAACTAGTTTCAGATTTTGATCAAACAGAGCATTTATCCTCATCCTTAGATCAGTTGTTGATATTTTAAAAGAACAAACTGAACTCTGTGATCGTGCAATAGAGATTTTTAAAAACTGAGTGCAGGGGGAAAACTGATGTCTGTCTCTTAAGCTGCGAATCTGCATCTTGTTTTGTTGTTGAGACTAAACATATACGTAATAGGTTGGCAAAATATGTAAGCAGTAACTAAACATTATACAAGTAAACATTTGTAGTTTTTTGTTTGCTGCGATACCACATAACTTTTAGGTGCGGTCAAATATTTAAATGGTGCCTTTTTGTACAGTTATTATTATTTTCTTTTAGTTTCCATTACTTTTTATATCAACCGTAGCTTCTCATGTGGAGATTTTTACAGTCCAACTAAACAGTAGTTTAGTGTTAGAAATGTGATTAAGTATAGTCTGCACTATGCAGTGTTGATTGTTAGGAAGCATTGCGGTGGAGAGGTGGTGGTGGGAGGGGGTGAGTTCACAATCCTCCTGTGACATCAAGTTTATGATAGTTCCAGTCAGTGAAGGCTCTGCAGCAAAGAAAGACACTCTGAGCTTTATACATAAATGAGCCTTGTTTTCTCTTCACACAGCCGCACGCAAACACACACATATTAATGTTTGATCGTGGCTGTGAATAATTAATGTATCTTTATTTGTCCCTCCGGTGTCCTGCAGTCCTTTTTGCTTCTCCTTTTCAGTCACCTCCCTCCTACTTCTTTCTCGCTTGCTCATAAATCCCATTTTTATGTTTGTCCCTCCCTCAGGACGCCACTGCCTCGCTTAGGCCCTCGTGATTGGATGAAGAGAGAAACGCAGACTACCGGCATGGACGTGCTCCATCTATATTTCGCATAATGCTCGGCCGCTGGTAAGTAGAGCAATTGTTGGAATGTTTTTCACAAATAGTATAACATTTACTTGGGCACTATTAACTCATTCACTCCCATTTTCACTGAAGCAACCCCCTTCGCTCCAGGCTGTTTTACTGGATTTTGACTGATTTTGCAAGACCCACAGAATATTGTGTTCTATTGCTATAAAAACATGGAACCTACCAAAAGAAAGATTAGAGTCTCTTCTTTCATCAGGAAAAAAGTATATTTCTATCTCTTTCCGTTTTGCAGCAATTAGCATTAGAATATAGCTAAGTTTCATCATTATTCACAAATATGTTTAAAGCACTAGCGAAGAGCTTTTTTGCAACATGGTTGATCTCTTATACTCTGCTGCCACCGGCTGGCCGTTTTTGTTTTTGTTTTGTTTTGAATAACTACCATTGCTTCAAGCGTTCTCTTCGGGCTGCATCAAAGCCTTCTGTATGCTCTAGCATAAAAGAAAAAATATTATTTTTTAAATACGTTCATGGGACCATGGCAATATTTAAAATAGAACGTTTATATATGTTACTTACTGAGAAAAATAAATATGAAGTACACCACAACAGACAAACTGCAGCCCTGTGGTTTGGCTAAATAATAGTATATTCAAGGTGAGCAATGCAGTTCAGCAGCTTCAAGGTTATATTTTGATGATACTACTGTAGTTTGTACTGCAATTCGAATGGTTGCCTTTTCTCTTATTGCCATTGATTGTTAGCGCAACTCGACATGGCTCCAGTCTTCTCAATTTTGAGAATTTTTATTGCCATATCCAGGTACTACCTGGCTTCCAGTCTGACACTATGGATGATGTAAACGGCTCCTGATTGTGTCAAGATTTGTCCCTATTGCTTCATGTTGAAGACACAAAGCTAGAAGACAAAAATAAACACACACGCTAATCTTAGTTTTGCTTCTTTATTATAAATGTAGGCCATCTCTAGCTTTTAGTTTAATTACCCTTTTTCATAGCAGTCATTTTAAGACAGTTTCTGCTTAGCAGGCTTACACAAAAATGCTTAACAGAAAACCTGGGACGCTGCATAAAGAGAGAATGAATAAGGCAATCAATTTGGGTTTAAGATTACGGTATAGATACTAGAAAGTATTAATTCTGAGTCAATGTAGCATAACAGAATCATAATTGCACAGTCCTTCAGTTCATCATCCCCCATGAACCCGAACGCAGCAGATGAGCAAACTGTGAAAAACAATGCAATGATTTTTATTCTTTCATTAACACTTCATCCTTGGTGGAGGTCAATATTCCACTTACTCCACTTAACCATCCTAGTTATATATGGTCATTGCAGTGAATTAAAACTAATACATCTAACAACATGAAGTAAGTTGTATATTGGATATTCGATATTCAAAAGGCATTCAATACTCAGTAAATTCTGAATGAAAAGAGTCCTGCTATTGAAGGTGATTAATCGCTGTACCCTCTGCGGGGATTGTCTTCAGACAAGCCAGAAAATAATTTCATTCCATTGCTCGCAAGACGGCATTTTCCTCAAGAAGTCTTTTTATTACTTTCTGCAAGGAAATTTTAAATTCATGCCAGAGATATGCACATGCAAATACACATACAAATTGTGGGGAAAGGACTGAAAGGGGAGGTTGTTAGCGTGAAGATTTGGGGGCTTCGGAGATTTCCAGGAAGCTTTTTTTTTTAATCCAACCATGTCTTGCTATGTATTGTAAGTGTGGGGTCCACATGTGTCTGCATGTCTCTGAGTGATTCATAGCACTATTAAAGCTAATCTTCAGGTCCCCTACCTCCTCCCTTAGCCAACATATGGTCAATAGTTACTAATAATAACAAATTAACTAATCTCACTCAACATGGTATTGATTTGTATTTACCGCAGTGGCTTAAATGACCATTACACCACGCAATGGTAGGAATCTCCTAAATATAAAGATTGATTACTTTTTTGTCAAATAAATGTTTTTACATTATGAATTGTCTGCCTACCAGCCTCCACTTTTATTTTGTAATAAAATGCACAGTTTTGCTTTATTGCCATCGGCAGGGAGAAATCGTTGTTGTGCACGATATGCAGAACAACGATGCAAAGAGGTCACCTTGGATTGATTGGTACTTCATCCTCTACATTTTTAGATGTGCTATTAAGAGCTGCTGTGCCTTCTCCATAGAAACCAGCTGTCGCTGAGGTTTCGCATTGATGAATTTGGTCTCTGAGGGAACACTGAGACTTAAGAAGATTCTCCACATTCTTCTCCTGATCATTCCTTCTTTGCTTTTTCCCCCTCGGTGGTGTTCAGATGTGCAGCTGAGTGTGCTGAACCCTGAACCGTGACCAGCGCCTGCTCTATGACTGACCTCCTGTCAGGTACACAAGACATGCACACACACGCACACACAGACGCATACTGGCACACATGGTTTTTCACACATGCTGTGTTTGTGTTAGGGATTTAAATGAAATGAAAACCTCCAGGCTCGCACCCCCACTGCTGAATGTTTAAGTATACAGATAATGATTCAGCTCCAGGCTGTAGGGTAAAAGTACATCAGTAGTTACTGAAACAAAAAGAGTCAATGATTTTAAAAAGGGGGAAAAAAACAATTAATTTGTCACGATGGACAGGTGAGCGTTTCGGTTCGGCACTATTAACTACTTAATCTGCGGCAAATAAATCTCAACATTTTAATGCAGCGTCGGCGGAAACATAATAAGAAATTTCTCGGTTGCTTTCATCTAATAAATCTGTAGTTAATTATTTAGCTCACTGCAAAGTTTGTGGAAGTACTGCACACAATTCTGCGAAGTTTTATCAGCACAGAATAACATGAATATCACATGAGAACGGAACAAAGCAATCATGGGCCGTTTAAGTATGCATTGCGCCATGAAAAACATGAATATTGGAGTAAACTGTTTTATTTTTCATGTTCCTTTCATTGTGTGATGCATTACATCTGAAAGTAATTTGTGTAATGAGGTGCCACCCCAAAAAAATTTATCCCCCCCCCATGTAATTGCACATCCACTACAGAAGTTGGCAGTGGCGCACTCATTGTCAGAAAGTACGCAAGGAGCATTAGCTCCTCTGCAGAGATGTACTTAGAACAATTTGATAGACAAATTATATTATAGTATTTATGTGGGTACAAATTATTTTCTTCTTCCTGGGGGGTGTAACAAAAAACTGACAAGCACTGTTTTAACCCCAACTAAAAACTACAAGTCTACAAATAAATCCTGCAGCATTGTCTCTGTCCAGTCACAAGTCCAAAGACATGAGCAGGACAATTTGTGGATGCCTCACCATGATAACAAGCCTGCTTGCAATGCTCTGACTGAGCAGCCGACAGTTCCTGCCCAAGAAGACCTTAACCATGCTGGAACAACCTTCTGTCCTTACCCGAACAGGCTCCGTGTGATTTTTTTTTTTCTCCATCTTTTGAAACCTCAAGGAAGTCATCAGGTTTGAAGTCCTGGGTGACATCATGTTGGCTGTGATGACGGAGCTGCAGAGAATCCCAGAAGAATCCTTCGGGATTACTTTGAAGAAGAAAACTATTAGCTTGTATTAAAATTGTATTTTGTGTGGCACCAGTTCTGGTCTGGAACGTTGACAGACCTCATATTGCTGCTTTTGAACTGTAATGTGTTTTACTACGTCTGCATTGCTTTGAGGTTTTTACAAAAGTCATGCTGTATTTATGTAAGGATGTTACCTTTGTGGTGCATTACTCCCAACACTGCTTATTTTGTTGCAGTGTCTCAACTATTTATGGGTTTTAAAACACCTATTGGTGCACATTACTCGTCCCAGCAGGTTTACGAACTTGGCGACCCCTTAAATTTGATCGGCAACACCTAGTGCAAGAGATTTCTACACTATTCCCCGCAGTACCCGGTGGATTTATTACCTCTGCCAAGGAGGTTATGTTTCCATTGAGTTTATTTATTAGTTAGTGTGCAACTTCGTGCCTAGAGTTTTTGATACAATATATTAACCTGGATTGTTTTAATAATTAGGTAATCTTCTAGTTACAAGAAGCCTTTATACATAGAGATCTAGTTTTGATGAAAATGAGAGGGTCTCCGAGTACCCATTTTTTTTTCTCTACAGTTTTTTTTATACTTTAAAATCCCTTCAACGGGAAACACAATTCACACTCTGTCTGCTGTATATTTGTGTTGAATTTATTGCATGGAAAATAGATTACAAGAATACACACATTCAGTTTTCCTATATATGAGATGAGGCGTTCTGCAGTTGACGTTTACATTGAGCATGTGGGGGAAGTCAAAAATTGAAGATGTTTCCCACCACTGCTAAATGACATTTGTCCTTTTTATGCCGAATATACACTAGGGTGACCAAATGTCCTCTTTTGCTTGGACATGTCCACTTTTTTACATTCTCTCTGGCCGTCTATGGAAAATGTCATGAAAAATTCATGAAAATGTCCAGTTTTCAATCTTTTCAAAGTACCAAACAGCATGTGTTGAATTTGACTGACACTTTGCGTGACAAATGGGGGGCAGACTGCACCATGTTGTTGCCGCGACTAACTGACTGCGCTCTACTCCCAAATCGATCGCGAAGTGTCTAGGGGGGAAAAAAGCAGGTTTTGCGTGTGCGTATTATTGTTGTTATATATTGATTTTTTGTTTTTTAAAGAAAAAGTAGGTCAGCTTTTTACGTACAGTGCATCACTTCCTGAACGTTCAAAAAAGGTGCTGAGCCGTGTCGTGCTCTGCGCTCCCATAAGAAGACTTGGTCATGGCGTGGGTTTGAATTTGAGGTGAACATAAAAAAGAAATCAATCTTCGATCTTGATTTGAACAAAAGTTGCTAAATTTATGCTGGGGTAGATTCATTGGCAAACTAAAATTATTTTTGATTAATCCAGATCGGACTGTTTGCAATTTAATTAGGAAAATCCCAATTCAAACTCGAGTATCTGGGTCAGACTCATTCGTTATTTTTTGTACTGTATGGATGTTAATGGATGAATAAAGGTAACGCTCCATCCCGAATCAAGGGAGTAACTATATTTTACAAGTAGCAAATGTTTCAGCCTTGGCGGAGGTTTCTTTTAGTGCATTCACTTTTGACGTTCTTTTCTCTTTCAGTGGATCTATCTGACTGCCATGATGATGTCAGTAGACGTGACCAATCGCAATGGCCCCTCTGCCAAGCCTCCAACTTCACTCAGCCTGCGCTCCTCCCACAATCAGCTCCTCAGCAGTGACGTCATCAAACAGGGCTCATCCACGCCGCCCAAGTGTCGCAAAAAGTACGCGCTCACAAATATCCAGACTGCCATGGGCCTCGGGGAGGCGCTGCCACCTTCATCATCACCCTCTTCATCGCCTTCACAACTGCTGACCCCCAACAATCCCAAACTGGCCAAGAACGGGGTCAACCAGCTCCGTAAAGCTGGACAGGATCACAATAAAAATACGACAGACCTTGAGTGTAACTCAGAAATCATAACAGATGATCTGAGTGTTAACACACCTGAGGAGCTTGAAAGCCACATGGAGGATCTTGCCGAGTTGCACCCAAACGGTAACACTGACCCTGAGTCGGACCAAAGGTCAGAATCGGAGAGCGGCTGCAACGTCAACTTGACCGTTGATCTCAAACTCAACGGCAACTCAGGAGACATCGTTTATGAATTGAACATTGAGGCGGAGCAAAGGGACGACATCAGCATCCTGTCCGAGAAGGAGCTAAAGTCCTTGATGAAGGCTGAGGACGATGAGGCGGCGGAGGAGCATCAAGATGATGAGAAGAAACCATTATTGTTTATTAAGAGCGAGTCTCCAGTGAATACTTCATCCACTTTGGAGATCATCTCAGACCTCCGTTTGAAGGACTCCCCTGTGCCCCCTCCACCTTTCCCACCTAGACAAGCCAGCCCAGAGGACACACCTTTACTCTCGGTGGCCTCCTGCTCCTCCTCTTCCTCGTCCTCTCCAGAGACTAAGAAAGACAGAAGGACCGGCGCAAAGACGGACTGCGCTCTGAACCGTATCCAGAATTTGAACCCGAGCGATGAGGAGTTGAGTTGGACCACTTTGTCCCAGGAGAGCAACTCCCCTGAGGAGACAGGTACACACGCCTTTTTGTTTTAGATTTACTGTGTGTCTTTGTAGGTTTGCTTTGGATTCTTCTTCTTTGGCCCTTCATCCATTTATGGTGACTTTATTAGTGCACATATACCTAATTTGGGACATTGCTGAAACAGAATAACAAACACTCCAGTCTGCAGTAAATCCCCCACAATCCCTCTGGGATAGCAAGTTCTTCCATAGCCTCATGGGTGGTGATCCATTTAGACAGCATCCTGTTTCAATCTGTGTCCTGTTCCCTGTGTGTGTCTGCAAGTTAAATATGTAGCAAACTTAATCTCTCATTTACTTTTTTTTTCTCAATTGCCAAATGTTTTTTGTTTTATATTCCTTAGAGGTAGGCTATTTTAGATCCTGATAATCTCAATTCATCCATTTTCTATACCGCTTGTCCTTATCAGGGTCACGGGTAAGCAATCCCTGTTGACTTTGTACGAAAAGACTGGATTGGTTGTCAGTAAATCACATACTTTAATTAGCATCTATTTAATCATACTTTTTAAAGAAATAACTTACTGAGGTTTTTGAGTTACAACTTGGCTTTGTGCACAAAAACCTCACATTAATTTTGTATGCGAACATGGGCAAGAATGCAGTATACAGGAAATCCATCAATTTTCTAGACCGATTTTCTACATTTTGGGTCGCTGGTAACTGTAACCCATCCAAGCTAAGTTTGGGCAGTTAATCGCACAGCACATACTGACGAACAATTATTCAAATTCGCAGCTTTTAATTGACGTCATGGAGGGATGGCTGTGTCACAATGTTTCCCAAATCTTAGTTATCTTTTTTTTTCTCATCTATTTAAAAACATCTCTTTTTTTTTTATCTCCCTGAATACTGACCTCCTGTTTCCATGCCAGTGTTGCATTGAGCGCAATAATATAGCGCTGTTGTGACATTGTGAAGTTCTACTTGGATGTAGCTCAATTAAGCAATACAACATGAACACAATACTAAAGATATAGTGGACGCCATGTTGTTTGTGGTACTTTAGACAGTACTAAGACTGAATCAACGCTGCTTCTGCCGGTTTCAGCTAACTAGTGCACTCCCTGCCTTACAATTGTCCCTAATCAATTACACATAACATTCTTCATGATCAATTTATTGACTAACTGATTAGGACGCCCATCCCGAGTGCCCATTTAATCTACGAAATTACAGGATGGCTGTAGCAGCTTGATGCTTTATTGCTTTTCTCTTCCAAAGGTCCGTCCACTCGTGTTCGTCAGCGTTGTGTAAAAATCTTGCCATTCATGTCAGTCGGGCCTTTAAAAGCCTCTTATTGTTGTCAATCTCATCCATCTACTTCTGAGTGGCCTGTGACATGAGTGCAGTAGTACACCAAGCTTTCAAGCCTTTGTGAGTTATGAGGCTAACTAGCCGTTTAATTTCTCCCAGAATACGTCTCATTTTACCCTGTGTGCCTCCGTGGATTCTTTTTCATTCAAGTGAACCACAAAATTGTGTAATGCTATGCGGTGCTGAGTAACTGCTTGTTACAGGGCCATATATGCTGTATCATGCACATTACAACATTATAAAAAAAAGTCCTTAATAAGTCATCACTTTATAGTCATTATTCTAATTTATTCCATTTTTGTCACTAATCAAAATTAATTTGGCCGACATGCGGACCCTTTCGTGGGAGGAGGTCACATATATAGTAAATTCCTCAGCTTCTACTGCTTAGTATCAACATATTAGCATTACCATAGCTCACCGTTTATGTTGATAGGTAGGAGTTAGCTGACATTTTTCTAGCTAGGAAACATTACAGGTGGTCAGATAATACCAGTATTCTTTTTGAATAGCAGTGAAAGAAACACACTTTTGGCATGTGAATGTGCTAATTTTGCCAAGGTGTTACTGGCAAGCTAACTGACATTGTTTTTATTTATTTAGTCATATTGTGCACATTTTTTCTGCCGACTAAATGCCGCCATCAAATGTCAGCAAACTGTCAGCACTGCTAAATGTCTGATCCTAGAATCTCCCCTGCTAAATTTCCACAATTGAGTATGACATAGTTCTCCATCCTTGCACACGTTTTCAATAATTATCTTCAAACACGTTTAAACTCTTTAGAAACAAATTCACTTTCTGGAGTCTTTAAGACGCGTATGACCTCCAAAAGCGAATTTAGCTCACAGCATTTCCCAGAAGCTGAGCTGAAAGCGGTTAAAAAGTAATATCTTTTCGCTGTGTGTTTCTTATGCAATCCCTAAAGTTACACTAAAACATCTTGGACCGAACTGTAGATCCTGCCCCTGGTGACTTGCAAACATCTGCAAATTTAATGTGTTTCAAGTTTATTTAACATCAACTTGGTATGGTGTCTTGTTGCTGCCTTGTTTCTGAAACCAACTCAATTCTACTTTCTACATTTCATTTTTCTCTGATTCTCTCTGGAGTCGGTATATGAGATCAATATGTGTAGCAATGGGGAATCAGTGTTATATTCTCAAAATTCATCATCCTCTTGTTTGTTTCCTGAATATTTCTTGAATTTATCAACATTTAACCCATAGTTGTCCGTACTTCCCATCTGCCTGCCGCTAGTGCTGACAAAGCAGGGTTGTTTTCCCAGGTGTGTGTCAGATTCCTCGCGGGATGTTGCGGTTTCGAGGGCCTGTATGACAACGCTTTCGCACTAGGGAGCCAAAACACGCAAGCGCGCTCACATAAACACTCGCACACAGTCGTGCATGGTTGAACAAGAGGTCTGAAAACATTCTATAACATTCCGAAGAAAATTGGAGCTGAATATTTGGCTTTCCTTGCTTAAACAGACAGATTTGAATCTTCATCACCTCTTTTCGATGACCTGAGGGTTGCTAGGGCAACCGTATGAGGTGAAGACATTTTGCAATCAACATTTCATGAGGATGAGTGAGACAGATGTTTTGAGTGTAGTTCAGCAAACCGAAAACATACTGTATGTAACCTGGCATCTTTTGCCATCTCTCTCGTTGGCTTTTCTCCCCCTTTTGTCGTGTCCTCCCTCCCTCACCTCACCTCTCCGGCTCTCGTCACCCCCCTCTCTCTCGCAATGCGCCCCCCACCCCTCGCCGTCCTCTCTCCTCTCTGTCGGTTGTGTGTGTTTGGCAACAGCTCTGGGTTTTCATGCCGTACAAGGCAGCTGGCAAACTACAGTATGATGCTGGGGAAAGACTACATGCTTGCTATTGTCATTGTCAATTACGAGGGTAGGTGTGTTTCTCGGTCTCTCTGTGACTGTGGGCTAGTTTGAGCTGTGCATGTGTGTGAGTGAGGTAGTGAATGGGATTCCAAGTTTTATTACCATGACAGTTTTCTGAATGTCTGCCATTTGTGTGCGTGCTGTTGGTGTAAGTACGTATTGATCGGATTAGTGCAGCTTGTGTGTGTGTGTGTTTGCATTTACCAAACAAAATGTTTGTGTATACATATTTTTTTCAGTTTTGCGACACAAGCTCTCCCCTCCCCCTTACACTCAACTAGCCACAGAGCTGGCTGCATGCTAACTGTAGCTAATGTGGCTAAATGCAAATGAGCACATATTTGTACGAGCAAAACAGGTGAACGCTCAGTTAGCCTCGCTTGCGTCATGCTAAGACTTCTAATCCTGTGACGACTCACACGGAGCGATGCTGCCCGAGGGTGACGGTGCAAACTTTGAAGCACGATGCAGCCTTCCAGCCAAGGCTGCTGGAGTTTTCAGTCTCTGACATTCTCTTGCTCTCTCTCTTTTTCACTCTCACTCTCTCACTCTCTGTCTCTCCTGAGTGTTTATGTGCCTAATCCACATCCACTTGTCTCCTCATCTCACACCAGCACCCTCTCTGCCGACACTTGTAGTTTGATGCTCTGACCTATTTTTGCTTTAGATAGACTGCTGCCAGAAGCTTCTACTTTCCTCAGGCCACCTTTCATGAATCCAAATCAGCACAAGCAAAAGTCAAGAACCATGTTTTTGTGGCTGGAATTGGTCACAATGTTTTTGTGAGCATCCTTAAGTTTCCATTAGGCTCATGCTTGTAAAAATCTGTAAGCACTTTAGAGCAGACTTGTTGGGGACCTTGATGAAGAAGTTATGGCGAGACAGCGAGGAGTGAATAATTTAATATGATAGACATTTCGAGGTCTGCTCTGCCGTCAGTCATCGTTGTCCTTCATTTTATTGGGAACCATTGAGTGGCCCGTAGGGTTCTCACCAGGGTTCAAGTTACAAGTTTTCTGGGGGTCTTTAATTTTAGTATTGCATGCAAGGGTGTATTTGTGTTTGTGTGCACACACAAATAACATTGAGGGGGGGGGGGGGGGGCTATAACTGGATGGTGTACATCTTAACACTAGCATTGTTGGTGGGGGGATCCTCTTACTGGAAACATAGACCAAAGTTGTGAGTTACACAGTACTGGAAAAAAAAAAATTCAAAGCAAATTCACTCTCACACAAAATTTCATTAGCCTGTTATTTTTTTGGGGGCTGTATCATATGCATGGTAAATACTATATATACATTACTGTTGTACATAGGGAATGTGCTACTTTGCAATTTTATATTTGACCTCATTGGTGAGTTTACGGTAATTGGCGGCTTGGTGATGAAGTGTTAGCAATGCTGTCGTGCTTGAGTGAAAGTAGTGTGTTTTCTTAAGTCTCATTAACATGAATAGTACCTTTACATTGAAAATGCAGGCGATATTTTTGCAGGAGAAAAAAAGCTTAACTCAAACCCTGGTTCTTTTTGTATTAGCATGTAGTGGAGATATTTCAACACAATTTATATGAAGTTAAACATTGAGACTCGGAAAGGCCCCTCAATTGATTTTTTCCCATTGAACAAAATACAATTTTAAACAAAATAAAGAATATTTAGTACAGATGAAATGTGTATCATGTTACGTTTAAGTCAATGAATGTTAATATTCTTCTTCTGTTTTAATTCTTCTGAGTGAGTCACAGTGTCATATCAATGGTATGCTTTTTTTCAAACAGATCTGTGGGCCCCGCATGTTGACCTTAGGTCTAACTAGTACCGGCTAGCATGTTTTGTTTAGTTTTTTTAACAATACACAATCGGAGAAAAAAGGCATCTGTTGGCAGTTTCCCGTTTTGCTAACTCCCTTCTTCATTATGACCTGAGAAGGAGAAAAAAAAGTTAATTGGAAGCAATTAATTTCAGAGGCGGCTCATTTACTCAACTCTGCAAGTAGCCAATAATATTGTGTCCTGCAGAAAAGTATTGCTCATCGCTGGTGATAGCCAGTATTGGAGGGTATTAAAAAAAAAATTGGGGTCAATCCATACTTAGACCCCCATTTTGACCCTAATTGGGTTATTTTTGACCCAACTATGTTTAGAGGGACCCGCAGTTCGGAGTCGTAATAATGTTGTTTAACACTGGATGGCAGATATCACGTTGTAACGCTCCTGGCACTCTATCTATTAGAGTGAAGGACACTTTACTATATTATGGTGAAACGCTATGTAATGTTTGCTTTAACTGTAATTGCACGAACCTTGGCTTTTACTGTATTGCACACAACTCGCGTCATGGTTTCATGTTTACAACGTGCAACCAAATGTTAACCCAACAGTTAAGGTACACATCAACAAACTATGGGTAACAAAATCACACTTTCAACAATAATGACTACTGTCCTTACTATGAAAGCAAGTTCAGTATTTCACAGGAAGAGCTGACGGTCTGTAAATGGGTTTGCACTTGTATTGGGCTTTTCTACTTTAAGTACTCAAAGCACTCTAACAATGTCTCCTCATTTGACCTACTGATGACGCAGCATCAGGACCAACTCGGGGTTAAGTATCAGTCTCAAGGGCACTTTGACATGGTCACAAGAGTTGAAGATCAAATCCACATCTTTGGGTTGGGAAGACTACCTCTGTACCACCTGAGCCATGTCGCCCCAACGTGCATGACGAGTGACCCGTGTGTCCTCCAATATTATGGACAAATTTCGGCCCCACTTAGGTGGGTGTGACAATCAGTGGTACTTTAACTTTAACTTTTAATATTTAACGCTGTTCATAGTGTTGTACGTGCATACGGAGACTTGAATAAGCAGCTTGTTGTGACAGCTGCTGATGAAATTTGTGCCCCCCCTCCATCATTTGAATTACTCATACTTGTTTAGATGATTCTATGCTTCCAACTTCCTGGGAACAGTTTCAGGAAAAAAAAAAAATAATTCCAGCATGAATGTTACCGGAGACAGACAGAGGATGAATAGAATGAGTGTCTTTGAACGCACTCTAATGCAATATCGAGAGCTCCAGGAGACGGTGTCGTACAATTGTTCATACCTTCAAGTGATTTCTTTGGATAAACACTAAGTGAACACAGCAGTTTGTGTGCAAGTGCCTACATTTCATTCCAGCCCAAGACCGTTAAGGCCATCACTATGACATATCACCTGCTGTCGCGGACACGGCCCCTCAGGCTGCGCTTCATCAGCTTGGTCAGCACATTAAGGACTCTCGCTCTTGCGCCCTCATATTCTCACTCACTCTCTCATATTCTCTCTTCCATGCAGCTGTGTTGAGAGAGGAAGGGGTCTCAAAATTTCTGCCTTTTAGTTGGAATGGTGTAGAACTACACTGCATCATTCTGAGAGTTGTTTTGAGTGTTTCGGTCGGGTTACTTAACAAAATGAGAAAAACTATTAGAAAAACACTGTAAAATGCAACCACAATAATAAACGTGTCGTTAAATGCATACTTTTTCCGACATCATATTACTCATTGCTTTGTAAAAACATTTGATAGAAGTTGCGCTCAATCTTATTTAATTGGTATAACTAATGCAGTTGGAGTTTGGAGTTTTTACCATCTTCTCAAAGTTCACTTGCACCAAAATCCTATAAACAGCAATGAGTGTGTAAATGTTGTTTGCTACTTTCAGACGAGAAGACCTTTTTATTAGAGATGTGAGTGCTGTAACAGTGATTTAACGTTCACATTTCATCTTCACACCACGTCAGTGTGTGCGTTTGTGTCATCTTGGTACCTGCCGTATTTCCTCCAAATGTGTCGCTGTCAAATAAATTACATCAGCCATCTGCTCCGCGTTGTGTAGTTGTGCTCTTTATGCTACTGAGATGTTTAAATCTCAGTGTAAAAACTGAGCCTGCTCTGACATCTGCAATAAATCAAGCTAACTTTTTTTTGGGACATCCAAAAAAGAAGCAAAACAAAAAACAAAAACACCAGATGTCCTCTGCCATCACTTGTGCTGCATTCAAGTTGCGGTTTGCAAAAATGATGTCATTTCCCTTTTGCTTATTTTGGCAGGTTTCACCAATGGAAAGAGAGGCTGAAAAAAGCGAGAGCTCATGAGCGCATAAAGAAAAACTTTTCAAGTAGTAATCTTGTGTAAAACAAGCTTACGTTTGCTTTTTTGCTTTTTTGCTTTTATTAGCCGCACATACAAATGACGTCTAGAGAACATCATCGTGTTTGTTTGCCTTGCCATTAAATCAGTCTGAGTTTGGCTGTTGCTAGCAATACAAACAGCTAATTGTTCATTTCCCTTTAATAAATGTTAGACATAATTTCTTAACAGTTATATGTTCTACGCAGCCCCGCTAGTAAACACAGTATTCTGATTGATGGTGCATTTGTGGAATAAGAATTAAGTAGCTAAATCCCCTCTTTTTTTATCCATCTCAGTAGGCGGCCATTTTGCCACTTGCTGTTGACTGAAAATGACACTACAGTTATTGAGGGCTCAGATAACCAATCATGGCTCACCTGTTTTCTGATTTTGGTCATGTGACATTCGTAAGATGAGCCGTGATTGCTCGTTACCTACCAGTATTTGCTATACATTCTATACTATTAATTAGTTTATTTATGTTCAAAAACATTTACAATGTGTTTTAATAAGTTTAAATGTATTTGTGGGAAATGTAAAACTTGAAGAAAAATGTTCATTGCTGTTAAGTAACATCTTCCCTTTTCTTAGCAGATATCTGGAATGAGCAGTCGTTCCAAACGGACTTGGACCTGCCGCCTGGATGGAAAAAGATCACAGACATGGCGGGTATCTACTACTGGCACATTCCCACGGGCGCTACCCAGTGGGAGAGACCCGCCTCCCACCTTGCACCCCCTGGACAGACGGAGCCCAAGGCCCCGGGTGACCACACAAGCTCGACTCCGCGTAAACAGTCATTGGGTTCACTCAGCCCCTCCCCAACTCCTGAGCAAGAGGTGAGAGGTTGGGTAAAGCAAAAGGAAACAAATGACAAATGAAGCTTAGTGCAAAATCATCAGTGCAGGCAATGGATAAGCCTTTGAGAAATATTAAATGCAATGAGACAAATTATTGTTTTGTAGTTTTAGCTTCTGAGTGTGATTAGTCAACACTGCATGCAGTCAATTGAACATAGTTCTCTATTTATCATTCTTCCACAGCATACAAGAGAATATATACTGCATGTGTGATATATTTTCACCAGTCATAATAGCATTCGGTACACCTGCATAATTTAAATTCCAGTTGATTGTGGTTTGCTGCACTTAATCTCTCTAAGATAATTTGCTTTACGTATTTAACAACAGTAAACCCCTGCCTATTTGCGGTTTGCTATTTATTTACAAATCCAGCTCTTGTTTTCTGTAGTACCTGTATTCAGCACTCTGTAAAAAAAAAAAAAAAAAAAATCCTCACCTATTTGTGTTTTTTGTCCTTTCTACTACGCCCCAAAATACCAGAAGATGGTGCCAAAGCTCTGACTAATAGGAACATTAGTATTTTATGTTTAGGAAATATGTTCAAGTACATCTTGGCTGATTTTTGTAGGTTTAGCGGAAAATTATGGAGAGTCTTCACTGCATGTTTTTGCACTGCCGAGTGGCTTTTAAAAGTTGAAGTTAACAAATGACAAAGGTCTTGCTGTTAGTGCTTGACAAGTGGTCTTTTATCTGGCTGTGAAATGGCGACTTCCGACACTGAAAAAATGTAAAATTAAAAAAAATTATGATTAGATATGTTATTTGCTGATTAAAACTAAAATTGGCAAAATTGCAGTCAATTTTTTTTCTAGAATTTTTTCTCTCCACAGTTTACCCTCTAAATAAGCAAAATTACACTATAGTAAGATTGTAGTAAGAAGAGCTGATTATGATTGGACTCATCTAGAGCCATGTGGCAACTTGTTTGTGCAGTCACAATTGAGTGTGGTGAAAGGTGTGTCGCTCCCAATAGGTCCGTTCTGTCAATCTGCAAACAGAAAGCTGGCATAGTAGGAACTCCGAGGATTAGTGCTGGCTTTTCTCTTAACCATTTAACCATGACCTTTGTAAATGTTATTTCATTTTATAGTTTTTTTTAGTTTTCAAAACTTGTAACTATTGCTTCTTCGTTTTATTTACATACATACTCATTTATCTCATATTCTTTAAGAACACCGGGATCCTATAGCTTAAAAACTTGACGTGATAGAGAAAAACTGAGATCATTTTTGGATTCCGCATCCAAAAATTAGTTAAAAACAGCTGTCAGACCGAACTCAACAAAAAGAAAAGTGCTCCTCAGTGTAATCTATAATCCCTTTATTTTGAAAAGTAATGCCATAAAATGAGTTAGAAATTATATTAGTGTTTTGGGTTCATAGTTTATGGTATATTTATAGTTAATTGAAACTATTAATATTGAAAATTATATATTTTCAAATAATAATAGGGGTTTAACAAGCTAGCTTGGGCCCTATCGCCACACATACAGTAGTAGCAGTGGATAGATTAGAAAGGCAAAATATTTAAAACGATTCTCAGTACTATGCAGTGCAGTTCTACACTACACTACTGTAAACTAAAATCGTATAAACACATTATTAAAAATTCCCCGTCTGACAATGTTGATCAAAACTCACCATTGTCTTTCTTAAGACAGAATTGTTGATACAGCTATTATAATTGATCTCCTAGATTGTGCACCTTCACTTAATGATTTGGCGAGTTAGTGTGTGAAGGCTAAACAGGATCTGCTGACATCTCATCTCTTTGATTTTGCTTGTGCGTGTGGTTTTGTTTCTTGGGTGTCTGTAGTCATGTCAAGCTGAGGTCTTCTTCAGGGGCTCCACTCGTTCTGGGAGCACCACCTCCGACAGCTCAGTGGAGCCTCTTCACGAACACATCCTGCCCACGTGTGGATTTGTCAACAGCTGCTATTTTGTAAGTAACCTGCATGCGCCTCTTTTCCTGATCTGGAAACATGCGGAGAGAATTAGTCTTCATGATGTGATCTATAGTTTCCTGTATACCTGACAACAAGAAACAACCTAACAAGACAGGCGAGCAATGAGTGCAAGGCAGAGAGAAGACTGTCAATAATCCGGTGGCGTAGTAGAATACGTGAAGAGTGAGACAATCAATCAATCAGTCAGTCATAAAGAATGATGGATAGTCACGGAGAGGAAAGGTGATTGATAGAGAGATGCGGCTGGTAGATAAAACATTGACTTGGATGGGATTGACTGATGTTGGCAGATAGATGGGCCACAATCCATCTGGTGGAGGTGTCAATCTTTACTGCCTTGCTTCTCAATGCGCTATCATGTGCGTGCTACATTAAGTTGCATCTTTTTACGTTGTTGGCATGCAAACGGAATTTTGAAAAAAGCGATTCAGGTTTTACCGTTTATCCAATCTGTACTCTGTATATGATATGCTTGACTAGAACAGATTTGTTTGTTTTTCCTGTTCAGCCTCGATCTACATCTGTACAGGGGATGTCGGATCAAGAGTGTACCCCCCAGAATCAAGAAGACAAAGAAAAGGTGGGAAACTGTCTGAATTTTCTCCTTTTGCCCTTCTTTCAGGCCTTCCCCAGTAAATGAAATTCTCGCCGATTGTCATGTATTTTCATTTTTTACTAATTCGAAATGGAAAGGTGAATGTTCAATAGGAGCAAGAAACTTTTTTTGAGCTTAATATTTGCTCCTCATTGTAACAAACACCAGTGTGCAGTGAGCAAGTTAGTTAACAGCTTTGTTCTGTCTCTCTCTCTCTCTCTCCTTGACTCCCCCTCTCAACCTTGACCCCCAACTATATGTGCAACTTGTGTTTTAAACGCCATCTGTAGAAACACATGTGGGGTGATTTTGGCGGAAAGATTGATAGTGAGGTGTGGAAGGCAAGTATCGTGCATTCAAATGAGCCTCATCGCCAAACTGTGAATGTGTGGGTTCATTATCATTAGATGCTCCCCATTAACTGCCTGGACAGCATGTGTGGGCTGAAGCTCTAACATCGACCAGCCGAGCACAGTATTGTGCATATGCTTTATGAGCAAAAACATCTTGTGGCTGTCTTTTTTGTCTGTTCACTCAACTTTCCTGCTGCATAGATATGAATGTGTTTGCACAGACTGTTTTTTCATCCTACGCGAGCTCCCTTTGCCTGATGTCTGAGCATGTTCTGTTGCATATAAGCGCACCGTTGCTATCGCTCCATCCAGCCAGAGCACTCTGCTATGCACTTTGGATGCATGTTGGTATTTAGACGTTAATGGTTTGTGATGAGTTTGTGTCCTTTTAGCCCTTCTCCCACATGCGCACATGACCTGTGGGTCAAAATATTTTTGGGTGAAAATTCACATCCATCAAATTATCATAAAGCCTGGTTAAACCCAGTGCACTGGAAATTAGGGGTTGAACACACTGTTCGACGCATCGACTTTAGCGCTACGCAATGCTGGCTTGAAGTTGATCGAAAATCACATTTTGACTTTAATCCGTGGGCAGTATTTTATATTGAAATGGCTTGGTCAGAACTATCAAAAAGCCCAAAACAGGTCACAAGTGTGTAGTCCTTAGCGCTATCTCCTAGTCAAAGAATAGCATTTAGAAGCACGCAGGAGCACGCGCACTATGGTGGCTCAGAGAGACCACATTTCATAAGCTTACCACCAATTATTTTGCAGCCATTGTTAAGTCCGGCGAGCGACGCAAAAAGACCGAGCAAGACGGAATTAGCCAGAGCAGCTAACAAGGGTGGCTAGCGGGAGTTAGTCGGAGCCATAGGCGAAACATGGCAACTCTAGTAAAGGCCCAATATCAAGACATTAACATTCAGTTTATAAAATGAATGAATTATTAGTTCAATGAATGAAATTATTAGTTCATCATTAGATGACGATAGGGACCACTGATTGTCACTTTAAATGTACATATTTTAGTAAAAATTAGACTGGCAGTTATTAAGAACAATGTATTGGTATATTAACATGATAGAAGTAATAGGGAGTAGGACTAGATACATTTTTGTACTTTTTCCTACTCCTTTTGAACATATAAATTATTTTTCTTCCTTTTTTTCTTTACTTCAATTTTTATTTTATACTTGTCATGTGTTTATGTTTATATGTTCAACAAACCAAACCAAACAGTATAACGAAGGCAACCACTAACCATATCTGACGAACAGCCTGAATCCTCACGCTTGCCATCAATTAGCAAGTTTACCAAATGCCCTCCTATAACAGAAAATACATTGTCGACGCGAAGAAAGACCTGGCAGGCCACCAGGTTTATAATGCGTTGGGGGAAACACTGAACTTCATTTAGTAAATACTGTTGTGCCTTAAATTTTACAAACCCTTGGGGTGCTAATTATAACACACAATACATTACACAATAATTTGTACAGATCAAGGCCTCCTCAGACGCCTTATTTCTGCATCTGCAGTTGAGTGAATAAATCCAACTGGCCATATTTAGTGGAAATACATGAAATAACACTATATTCATATACAACTTTAATTACAAACCAAATCCTAAAGCAATCATAGTGTGTGTTATGCATAGCACCAGAGGTATTTGATACAATTTGAATTTTTTGGGACCTATACAGTACTATTAAACTAAAACCACTCGACATTATTTTGTTGGATAGTAATTTTGCAAACTTTCTTTAATTCATTCACCGCCGTTGACAAGTATACTTGTCATTTACGTTTTTTAACGGGGAACGTCGGACAACTATAAATTTTCAAACTTGGAAACAACCTTACTGATGCACAACCACCAGTAGCGGCTAATAGGGCTCACATCAGTAGCTTGGGAATGGCCAGAGATGTAGTGATGCGCTTTTGTGATGACGGACAGCAAAAAAATTAAATTAAATACAAATTTTAAAAAACACATACACACACACAAGGGTTTTTTAAGTGCTTTAGTGCTTTGCTAACTTTCACATACCCTGGGCTGGATGGAATTAAGCAATTGCAGTACATATGTTTATTAGCTCCGAGCTCCTTCCTCTGCTTCTTCCTCTGGAGAGGAGATGAATGAAAATGAGCGGAATTAAAACAAGAATGGGTGGAGGGCAGTGACTGGTGTATTGTGGCATAGAAGATTCTTTTCTAGGATGGTGGGGACAATTTATAAGACAGTGGCGCTGAAGAGACAACAAGAAGCAGAGCTGGAAGTGGAGGAAATGAAGATGTTAAGGTTCTGTAAGGAGTGATCAGATTGGATAGAATTAGAAATGAGCTCATCAGAGGGACAGCCAAGGTTATAGATGCTTTGGGGACAAATCTAAAGAGAGTGGACTTTGATGATTTGGACACATCCAGAAGAGGGAAAGTGAGTATATTGATAGAAGAATGATGCAGATGGCACTGATTTACATTGAGTGCTAGGCACGTGAACTCCACATGAGAAAACGTGTCTGTAATGTCCTGGGAAAATGTTTTTTTTAAAAAAGAAGTGATTTTTTTTTTTTCATACCCAAAGAAGTAGAACACAAGATAAAAATATTGACTCAGGCTTGCATGTGTGAAGGGGCTTTAAGGTCTTATGTGTATCTTGGTTGTTTTCCTACATTCTGACTGTTGTTTATACACACCAGGACTTGCAGGCGGCTACGGTGAACCCTGACCCCAGTTTAAAGGAGTTTGAAGGTGCAACGCTTCGCTATGCGTCACTGAAGCTAAGGTAAAATAATAACATTACGTTTGCAAAACCACCATAGTTTTAAATTCTCTCTTTGCTCTTGTGACCCAATTACCCGAAGCTCCACCTACATCTGGTTAGTTTCTCCTATCTAGTGTTTAATCACTGTTAAATAACTTCCGACAAAGCAGGAAATTTACTCTCCCAATCAGGAAATGGGTGCCTGTTAGTGTAATGACTGCTGTGGTAGATTTGTGTTCTGTGCAGCTAATGGTCGCCAAAGCAACACGCCATTGCTAATCTTATAACAGCATCACTATATTCCATATTTGCTTTTGCCGGTTATTCCAGGAACCGTCCAGCAGTGGAAGAAGACGACTCCAGCTGTGGCAACTGTGACCCACAATCAAAGGTGAGGACCGAGCATCACATTTAAAATGTAATCGTGAATCATGTGTCTGTTTGGAAGGATTAGACCTGTTTGGTAGCACCACCTGGTGGAGAAAAAAAATAACACCTGTGCCGCATGCTTTCTGTATGCATTTTTTTTTGCTCTTATTGATTGTTCAACCTCTTTGGGCCATGCATGCATTTAGAAACAAGGGATTCAGTGTGGATTTCCCTAACTTAATCCACCTCATAATGTCGCCACTACCATGTCACAATCAAAGAAGCCATTAAAACTGTACAAAAAATACAATATAGTGGCACACAAGCCGTTTGGAAATACATTAATAAAATTTCATAGAATAAAATGTATTAACACTTTTAAAATAGATTTATTTTATGCACCTTAACTGTTACTCTCGTGTATATCCCTTGCTTATTGAAAGAATGACAAATAGGGCCATCTGCTGGATGTGGTGTTGCACTGCATCCTCTCGTCCAAATGCACAGTCACCATGCAGTGACGTTCAGACATTTTATCTTAAAGATGGAATATTCCATACGGTTTTTGTACTGGAGCTCATTAGCGCGTGCAGGTCTCCTTATATAGTATATGTGCATACCAGACATTGCATTTCTTTGCATATTTGTTCAAGTCAATATTGCCTGTCTACCTGCGATGAGTGTTTGAGTGAAGAGCGTGCCAGACACTCAGCAGGCCCACTCACCCAAACATGCTGCATAGAAAATGTGGACTATGCGTGCCATAAATAAAACACCATGCTCTACTTTATAAACTGGGTCACACTAGTGCACACAATATTCATATATGGAACATTCGTTGTGTTTGCGTTTTTATCTTGTACATTTTCTGTCTGCAGAGGTTTTTGCACTTAATCTTTTGAAACGGTTAATTACTCAAATGAATCCAGAGAATGGATGCAAAATTGCAAGGTGATCGTCTCTGTTGTTGGGATTGTGGCTATTTGCTGGAGCAGGTTGGACAAGGTGACAGAGTCCTGTCTGAATGGGCAATAAATATTTGATGGAGACATGGCTCACTCTATTTGCTGTCTCCTGTCTGTAGCAACCAATATTAACACTTGTCTGCCTCTGATTACATTGTGGAATTGTTTCTTTTTCTATTTAGCTGCTTGATAAATAGTATGCATGTTCTACTTTTTGAGTTTTCCAATATTAATTTGTCTTGAAACTTATAGTCTCACTTTATGTCATTTATATGCATACATACAATTTATTTTATCATGTAAAATGCAATCTTTTCAGTAAATTAATCATTTTTAACTAATATAAATAAAAGACCCCAACAGATCCTGTCTTTTTGGAGCACTCAGGTGCCGTTTGTGGTGTTTGGCCACGTGACTCAATAGAATGTATGCAGAAATAGGACATGGCACAAATTTGAACCATAATGCCTATTTTATCTTATTCTTATTTGTGTGTGTGTGTTTGTGCCTCAGTGTTTTGCAGTCCGCTCCCTGGGATGGGTGGAGATGGCCGAGGAGGACCTGGCACCTGGCAAGAGCAGCGTGGCTGTAAACAACTGCATACGGCAGCTCTCCTACTCTAAAAACGACATCCGAGACACAGTTGGCATCTGGGGCGAGGTGAGGGAGGTGCTCGTTGATTTGTGGAAGTGATACATTCACATTGAGAGCCGGAAGCCAGCCAATTAAGTGATGAAAAATAGCAGCAATATTATGAAGTTGTTTTTCATAACGTGTGCGTGTGTTCATGTGCTAAGGGGAAGGATATGTACCTGTTGCTGGAGAATAATATGTTGAACCTGGTTGACCCGATGGACCGCAGCGTCCTTCACTCTCAGCCAATCGCCAGCATCCGCGTCTGGGGCGTCGGCCGTGACAATGGCAGGTAGGTTACCATGTCAAAAGAGCAGCCCTATGCTCTAAAATGTCTTACTTCTGTGTTAGCCTACTACTTGATGTGTGAAACAAGCCGGATGGCGGGACGACAGGCCGACAGAAATCATTAAATGATTGATAACGAAGGGAAAACAATTCAGTTACTTATTCACTAAAAAAAATGCACACCTCAGACCAGCTGCCCTTCACTTTCACCTCTCTTTATTAATTGCTGACCAGCATGACCACTGTCCATCCTCCTTATTGTAAGAAAGGACAATCTAAACACTAACACTAACAAGCATGGGAGCCAATCATGGATAATCGACTCGCCTGACAATGCGGTGGTGACGGAAGATAACCAGTAGAGGGTGCTGTGTCCCACAGAAGGAGACTGAATAGCAATGCGGTGTTTTAGCCAAGTGAAGAGTACTGTACATTTATGCCATTAAATTTAATAATTAAACATGTGACAAAGTAAAGATAGGACAACAACAAAAAAAAAAAAGCATGGATCTTCAATTATCATTCTGAGGGATCCGGTTGCAATGGATTTTTTAGGGCAAGGGTCCAAACCTAAAAATATTTGGATTTATATAATTGAACCAACAAATGATATCAAAATGGCACATTACCTTTTACAATACTTTAACTTTTATTTGTGATTTGTAAACACTGTACAATAGAAAAGTACTGGTCCATCCATTCATATTTTAAACCTTTTTTGTTTTTTCTGAGTCAACTTTCCCAAACTTTCGAACAAATCATGCCGTGTCTTGAATCCCTCAAATAAACAAATGGTTCGATTGGCTCATTATGGTTACATGATCACAAAAAGAGCTACCGTAGTACTGAATGTAGCGGCGTACACAGTCTGTGCTTGCAACATGTGTAAGGAAAAAAAGCCACGTGACAATTTACAATTGTATATACTTAAGCTTTGTTTGACAGCGATTGACCGTGGGTCTGCATAAAACCTTCTAGTCTGTTACTTTTGAGTATGTATGGCCAAAATGCATATCCTGGCTTAGTGAGTGTCGTGGATGAGAGTGTAGTGTTGGCTGGCTGTTAACTGGCTAACCCATTTTAGTCAGTCTGTGTTTTGAGTGACCCGGCCCTAAATTGCGGCAATCTGCAGCTCGTGTATGAATTTGCTTATTGCACATTTTGATGAATTAACGGAACCCTAAACACAGCAGCTCTACATACATTTTGGCTTTTGACATAATTGTGCTTCTGTAGTACAGTAGTAGTAGTAGGAAGACTCTGGCCAATCACTTGAAAATGGCGTATCTTGACCTAGACTGGCTGTCAAGTCATCGTTGGAGAAACTCAGTGTGGGTGCAGTTTAATGCAAATTTGAATGTAAATTAGTTCAAATGGAGAATGTCTGCTTGCAGATAGTTTTGGGGAAATAAACGGCTAAGAAATGACTGACTTGGTTGTTCAATTGCATTGTTCACACAAACACAACTATTTGTGTGCAAGCAATTAAAAAGTCAGTTTTTCATAATGCAATATGTCCCCTTTAATTAATCACCAATTAGCGTCGCACAACTGACAGAATCAATTATTCACATAGAATACCATAATTTGAATGATCTCCTTCTCCTTCATTGTTGGAGAGTTTTGGCTCTCTCACAAAGGAAAAACTATTGCTCAATAGCTTAAAAGATTTAATTTGCAAACTTTGCCAATCAGCCTATTTCCCCCTATTTAAAACTAATTAAGTTGTGCTTTGCAGAAAGGCCCTAATGAGTTTTGATGTTGTCATGGCAACATTGCCACGACATTCAGATGCAATACTGCAGAGTGCAGGGTTAGAACACACACACACATACATACTATGTTTAAAGGAGATATCCCCAATGTGAGACAAATCGACCTTGTGCTCCTCAAGTGTTTAACCTTTATTTGTAGCATTCTTTTTTGGAGAGGTGATAACATCTCGGTCAGCTGCATGAGGGAGGAGGAGGAGGAGGCACGGAAGAGAATGATACTGGAGGGGGTTGGCTGAAAAAGGGGGAAGAGGGGGATGAGGCTGGTAGGGGGGGGGGGGAGGTCTGCTTACTACTCACTGGGTCTGCAGCATGCAGGTTGGGGAGTGTTCACTCATATGCAGAGCGTCTCAAAGATTCCTTCCCAAAACAGAGGAACAAAACCACTGTGAGTATCTTTTTATCCACATTGTTTTTGTAAATGATCAGACCAGATACTGAAATCCTTTTTTGTCATGTAGGTCTTTTTGTTCTTCTTTAACAGGAGCTTGTATGGGAATCGGTGTAAAGATACATAGAAAATTGAATTGAATTGTTTTGAAAATATTGTTTGATTGTTTAAATATTTGCCGTATCAGCTGCCACTCCTCCTCCCATGGGCCGCTAAACTCATTATCACAATAGAAATGACTGACTCCCACGTCAATGTTTTGGAGAGCATTGGTATGAGTTGATGAGATTGTATTGGAAATGACAACACGTGTACACACACTGTAACTTTTATCTTGTTCACAACTTCTTTTAATGTCTTTTATGATGAGTTTTGATGGACAAATGAAGCTTCATGAAGCATGGCGTTCTTGACTTATAAATACAATTGAAATGTAATAATTTTACATTGCACTAGCCTTTTTCTTTAATCCACTATCTAAAGGAGTAAAAAAAAAAAAGGTGCTTCATTTTCCCACCATTAGAAATGGAGTGCACTTATATAGCGCATTTATCTACACCATATGGTGATCTATCAATACTCGTTTTCACAGAGCAGAGGGGATATATGCCTGATAGTGTTATTTTATGCTCTGTGAGCGTTAAAGTAGCAGTTGTTTGAAGGTTAATAATTACCGTAGCATCTACGCTAAATTCCGTTTCTGATGGAAGAATGACTTGAGAGCTTTTATTAAGACATTGGGAAACCTGTACACAAAGTCTCCTTCAAAAATATATAAAATACAAGTAAAAAGTTTCACACTTTAAATCGTTTCAACTAAATGTGATCAGAGTCAGAAGTTGCAATACTAAACAAAGTTGCATGTTCTGATTCAAACTGTTGACAGCAACTATTTTAAGATTATTTGTTTGTTTTTTTGGTCAAACAATGTTTGATCCTACACTACGTTTTGGGCTGTCATCGTCTGAAGGCAACTTGTTTCATTACTGGATATGAATGTCGTTTTTAAATATTTGCCATGAAAAGGCTTGCCTGTTTGACAATCAATACAACATTTTACCGTATTTAAAAACGTTTGTCATCTACTAACCTTTTCGCTTTCCCTCTTGGCTTCCGTGGATTCAGAGAGAGGTAATCGCATTCCTTTCGTCTCGATATCATCTTCGACCTTTCTTATTGTTTCATTTCCTCTGCGTCTCCTTCCTTCTGCCCTCTTCAAAGTGACTGTGTATAAAATGAACACATTGTAGACATCTAGGAAATGAGGGTGACCCCCCCCCCCTCCCCCCCTCTGTCCTTTTCTGTCTACAAGCATGTTTTTATAGTATGCACACAGACAGAGAGAGGAATGAGAAGATCATCCCAGAGGGAGCCAAACTCTTTATGCTTGTTAACGGGCAGACCTGCGTTTCCTGTTTCATCAAATGCATTGGAAAAATAAATAGAAAAAGCATAAAGCTCAAAGGCGGTTATTGCAAAGTACCTTTCTTGTATAAATGTGTTGGCATGTTGGTGCTTTTCATGCTTTACTTGTGTTTCTGGTGGTCCAATTCTTTGCTCCATTCTTCCCTGTTACTTTATGATTCATGTATTCCTTCTTTTCAGTGCTGCCGCCTGCTGTCTCTCTATTCATCTCGCTCTCACGTCACGCTGCGCTATCGATCTTTAGGGTCTGTCGACCTGCCGCATGTGTATAAGTGTGTGTGTGTGTGTGTGTGTGTGTGTGTGTGTGTGTGTGTGTGTGTGTGTGTGTGTGTGTGTGTGTGTGTGTGTGTGTGTGTGTGTGTGTGTGTGTGTGGTGTGGGTGTGTGGTGTGTGGTGTGTGTAATTTTCAGACAAATAAAGGTCAGCTCATCTCTCGTCTGTTTCGAAGGCCTGTCAGTCACCAGAATCACGGAATTACTGTAAATGTTCAAATTGTGCATAATGTTACAGTGTCTTCAACTTTGCACAATATTGTTAAGTAAAGATGAGTTGTGTTCAGTACGCTTTCATTCATAATTGTTTTATTTGTTTGTTTTATTATATTTTTACAAATATGTAGTTTGGTAATTGTATCTCTTTTATGCAGCACATTAAATCATTATTTAGGTACTGTTTTTTTATTCTCCTATATGTAAGGAAGCGTGTTAAGGTTCAAACTGTGCAAATCAGTTGACATAAATAATCTTGATCAATTCAAAATATTTTCGAAGGTCGAAGCTGTTAAAACTGAGGAAGGGAATCCATATGAACTTGCATTTTTCCCTCCTGCATGTGTAATGACCAGTCATGTTTCTTGTTTGACTGCTTCCACAAAATAAATGTGCTATTCTTCTTCTTTTGACAGGGATTTTGCATACGTGGCACGGGATAAAAATACAAGGATCCTAAAATGTCATGTGTTCCGCTGTGACACGCCGGCCAAAGCCATTGCCACCAGCCTCCATGAGATCTGCTCCCGGGTAAGACAATGGCATTCAAGCAATACAATCATTAGAACCTGGCCAGATTTGGAGATAATGTGCATTTTTATTTGGTAAATGCTTATTTTTTTGTTGAAAATAACACATTATACTGGAATGGGAAAATAAGCCATTTTCATTATATTTTAAATCCTTAAATCGATCAATGGTTTTAATCCTATCGTATCCTGTTCAAAATGTAGTAATTTGCCATGTTCTATATTATGCTAGTTATCAGAATCAACAATCAGGAATATGATTATGTGTTTTTTAATGGAATAAAACAAGCCATCCATTTTCTATAGCGCTTGTCCTCCTTAGGGTCATGTGCGATCTAAAGTCTAATACCATCAGATTTTGGATGAGAGACCTTTTATACCCTGGACTGGTTGCAGGTCACACAAGTAACCATTAGTTTTCACACTTATGGACAGTTTGGGGTCTTTAGGTAACCAAACATACAAATTTTGGGACTATGCGAGGAAGCCATAAACCAATAAATGTTAAATATGCTTTCATTGATATCTTAAACCATAAACATTGGGGTGGATTAGAGCTTTAGTGGGTGCAATTTTCCTATCCAGATCAAATTCAAAAGTCATTTGCGCTTTCATATGTCTTCCATATTAATATAATAGGCTTTTAATTCACCGTTTAAATGTTTACATGGAAAATTAGATATATAATAAAGAGGCTGCGTCTGTATTCATGTTGAACACTCACACATGCCTCTGCCTCACCCTCCTCACCCTTTCTTCACCCTTTCTTCCCCCCCGCCATTCCCTCATCCCTCACACACATCCAGATTATGACGGAGCGAAAGAATGCCAAAGCAATGGCAGGAGGTTCTCTCCACGACAGGATTCAGGCAGGACTAGATCTCCCTTTACAAGGTCGGTTCATTGTCAACATTGTCACTCAACACCCAACCATTTGCTGTAATTACCATTCAAAACAAACAAACTGTTTAAATACTATTTAATTGTTATTTTGGCAGAATTCCCAACACCAAAGACCGAGTTGGTTCAAAAGTTTCAGGTGCTCTACCTCGGAATGATGCCCGTTGCCAGACCTCTAGGTAGGTGTTTCTTACAAGAGCTGAGCGTTTTAATTTATTTCAGGCAACAACTTACAGTTGAAAACAGGAGCAACAATTTATACTGTAATTTCATAATAACAATAGGAAAAAAATGAGAGAGAATAACTTACATTTTGAACAGGTTTGTGAAAAATGATGAAAGTTTAACCAGGAAAATTTTGGGGGGGGGGAGCTCTTTTACTCACATTTCGAAATAGATTTGTGAATAATAATGACATTTTGCTATATTCTAATGCTAATTACTGCAAAACGGAAACCGATAGAAATATATGTTTTTCCTGATGAAAGAAGAGACTCTAATCTTTCTTTTGGTAGGTTCCATGTTTTCAAAATCAGTCTAAATCTAATAAAACAGCCGGGAGCGAAGGGGGTTGCTTCAGTGAAAATGGCTGCGAGCGAATGAGCTAATTACGCCGCATCACTTCCAATACACCTCAGTGCTGCCAAGCAGATTGCGGCCGAATGTGGCACTTAAACTGCAGGCCCACAATTCTAAATTCAGACTTATAGCAGTATTAAAAAAAATTATAACTAAAACATGTGTTTGTACTGTACTTAAAATGTGACTTTTAACCCTTCTCATTGCAGGCATGGACATACTGAATGGCGCAATAAGCAGTTTAGTCAGTTCTTCCAGCAAAGAGGCCTGGACTCCAGTGGCCCTCAACGTGGCCGATGCCACAGTCACCATCAGCAAAGACAAGGTCAGTCACTCGTCTGACTTTGAAATGTTGGAAAAATTGCAGCATTGCAGAATGAACCCCGCATTGTATTCATTAAAAAAATAACAGCTTATGGATTTAAGCTGTAACACCCAAAGCTCATCTGCTCCAGTGGTCCGATTTATTAAGAGGCCGCACTCCGTTTTACATGAATCTTGACACAGGAGGAAGAGGAAGTGCTGGTGGAGTGCCGCGTACGTTTCCTGTCGTTCATGGGCGTGGGACACGACGTGCGTACGTTCGCCTTCGTCATGGACGCTGGCAGCCATCGCTACGACTGTCACGTGTTCTGGTGCGAGCCCAACGCCGGCCACGTGTCTGAGGCTGTTCAGGCTGCTTGCATGGTGAGTTGTTGGAGGTCAGACAGAAGAAGTCTCACGGCTGTGAGTTCTGCCTGAAAGGGCGTGATGCCTCTCATGCACCAATTTGCCGTAAAGGGAGTGTGAAAGTGGCTTATGCTAAAATTAGGAAGATATAAAGCTATCTGCCTTGTAGGGCT
This sequence comes from Leptonotus elevatus, assembly GCF_054856555.1. Classification (NCBI taxonomy): domain Eukaryota; kingdom Metazoa; phylum Chordata; class Actinopteri; order Syngnathiformes; family Syngnathidae; genus Leptonotus; species Leptonotus elevatus. The sequence goes on from NC_141246.1 coordinate 12,906,857, forward strand.
TTACTACATTCAATTTATTAAAAGTGAATGGAAGAACTGCATTCAGGCTTTTATGTGTGCACTCAAGTCAGAAGAGAGAAATTGCTTTACATGCAAGGCACGGTTACAAGCAGCCAACCTTGAAATAAGTGGCAGACATTAGCTTTGTTGATTGGTAAATGTAAGTTTTCAAATCCAAAAGAACAGCATATTTTAAACAGAAACCAATGGCAAATTGTTAACAGAGACTTTTAGAATCTTCCTTCTTTCATGTATTGTGTTACAAAGTTAAAAAAAAATTCTTGAGGTGAAGATTTAACAATCAGGGAGGAACTTAAGAATCTGTTAACTACTAATAGATGAACTTGTTCATTCCCAGCCATTTTCACTGATGCAACCCCCTTCGCTCCCAGCTGGTGTACTGGATTTTGACTTATTTTGCAAGGCCCTTAGAATATTGTGTTCTATTGCTATAAAAACATGGAACCTAACAAAGAAAGATTAGAGTCTCTTCTTTCATCAGGAAAATAAGTATATTTCTATCAGTTTCCGTATTGCAACAATTAGCATTAGAATATAGCTAAGTTTCATCATTATTCACAAATCTGTTTAAAACTTGGGGGAAAACAGCTTTTTTCAACATGGCCCTGGTTGCTCTCTTATACTCTGCTGCCACCTTCTGGCCGTTTTTGTAATAACTACCATTGTTTTAACCATTTTCTTCAGTTCAGAGGTTGCATCAAAGCCTTCTGTATGCTCTAGCATTAAAAAAAACATTTTAAAAAAACGTTTAAATACGTTTTTGGGACACTGGTAATGTTTAAAATAGAATGTATTTATACATTTTTGGGAGCAAATGTGTTAATTACATTTGAGGTATATCACAAGACATATCAACTCACATATGGCATATGACAGAGAAGTTAGTTTTAAGCAAAGGAATGAAGACTTAATGCACTTTTTTGTGTATTTTTTCTTGGATCAACGCGTGAGGACAAGGCTTGACTCAACAAGGAAGTCATGTTTATCTCGTTCTACAAATTGTAGTCGGCTCCTTCAGCAAAGACATATCTATCTGTCCCGTGCTTCAATGTTTTTCTTGATATATACTAACTATTCATTTATTCATTTATCTTTGAACTGCAAATATGTATGCAAACTTGGTTTAAGGTTTAAGTGAAGGAAGGGGAGATGATGTAAGAATGAACGAATAGAAGGTGAGTCAGAGGAAGGAAAGAAATGCAGGCAGGCAAAAGACAGACTGATAAAAAAAAAATCAAATAAATAATAACCTGAAGCGAGTCAAAGGAAGGAAGGCAGACAAAACAGGTCTGAAAAGAAGGAGGGAATAAGGAAGGAAGGCAGAAAATAGGCTTAAAGTGAAGGAAAGTAGAATTTAAGGATGCATGAATGAAAAGTGGGTCTGGAGGAAGGCAGGAAGAAAGGTCAGGAAGTAAAAGATGGCCAGAAAAAGAGGATCGGAGGGCAAGGGGACGTAAGGCAGAAAAAAAGGTAAAAACAGAAGGAGAGAGAAGGTCAAAAAGGTAAAAAAATATTTTTTTCAAAACTAAGGAGAGAAAGTAGCAATAAATGAAGGTAGCCAGTAAAAGTAAGGATACAAGAATAAAAAGCAGCTCTGAGAGAAGGACGAAAGGAGGTCAGGAAGGAAAAGAGGTCAGGAAAAAATCTGAAAATGGACTAAAACTTTTTTCCCCCATTGACATTTCAAAAAGTATTTTTAAAAATATTGTCCCTACGGTTTTCTGTGATTTTAAGGTGATAATGCAAAACTTCAACTAATTGACAATGACATGAGTCATCAAGTCAGTATTATTGATCAGCTTAACCTTTAACATGCATAGGGCTGCACTTTGCTGTCATGTACATTCCGTTTGTTGACCCCTCCCCCTCCTCACCCTCTCAGCTGCGGTACCAGAAGTGCCTGGTGGCGCGGCCGCTCTCCCAGAAGGCCTGCGGCTCGTCACCGCCGGGCGACTCCGTGTCCCGCCGGGTCTCGACCAGCGTCAAGCGAGGCGTCCTCTCCCTCATCGACACCCTCAAACAGAAGCGACCCGTCACAGAGTTACCGCAGTGACCGGGAAAGCGCCAAGCGCTACCGACGTCCCCGGCCGTACCCCGCACCCAGTCGCCATGGTAACTCCCCGCACCGCTGCAGAAAGTACCATAGACTCCTGTAACCATGGTAACAGACCCTCCAGAGTTTGGTCACGTTTTTTTTTTTGCCCGCCTGCCAAAAGCAAACCACAAGACTCAAGCTCATGAGCGTCAGTGTGCGTGTTTTCGACGCGAGACGGCTAATTGCGAACTGTGTACATAGAAGCGTCTCGCATCCCCCTCAGGGCGGCGCAACAAAGACAGCACGCCGTCGATTAGTCGTCGTTATTGCACGTGCTGCAGCATGCCTGTTTACGCACACCTTGTCAGCGTTTAATGGCGCCTCCCCCGTAGACGTCAGTTCTGTATAGACACCACCTTGAGCACTCCATTGTACGTCGAAAAGTGCCGACGAAAGTTGCTTGAATAACTTTTTCATACTCATGTAGTATGTAGGCTTCCATAAACATACTGTAAAAGGGCTGAGAAAGTCGTTAGAAGGGAAGACGGTTTTTGTTTATACTGTCTGTGGTTAAATTGACATCAACCACTTGTTAGTCAAAATGAGGTACATGTAAATGTTAGTGCTCTTTATTCAGAAAATCCACATCACACATCTACATATCAGGATTAGGTTATTTTTATATTCATATTTAAATTATTCACTCCCAGCCATTTTCACTGAAGGAACCCCCTTCACTCACCGCTGTTTAACTGGATTTTGGCTGATTTTACAAGGCCCACAGAATATTGTGTTTTATTGCTATAAAACATGGAACCTACCAAAAGAAAGATATAGTTTCTTCTTTCATCAGGAAAATATATATATATTTGTATCCGTTTCTATTTTGCAGCTATTAGCATTAGAATATAGCTAAGTTTCATCAATATTTACATTCCTGGTGAAAACACTGGCAAAAAAAGAGCTTGTGGCAACATGGCCCTAGCTGATCTCTTATACTCTGCTGCCACCTGCTCGCCATATTTTTTAATAATAACTACCATTGCTTTAAGCCACCGCTTAATGTCAGAAGCTGCATTAAAGCCTTCTGTACGCTCTTGCATAAAAAAAAATATTTAAAAAAACATTTTAAAAAATTTGTAAATACGTTTTGGGGAGTGAAGGACAAAGTATTAAAAACGTGTTTATACGTTTTTGGGTTTGAATGAGTTAATATCAATATTTCAATATCATCACAGTGAATGTGTTGCATATACTGGTAGTTATAAACTAGGGATGTAACAATATCCAAACATCACGATACGATAAGTATCACGATATTGTAAAAAGAAAAAGAAAAAATGAACTCGTACAAACAAACACCACAATATTGTGCTTTTGTACATTACAGCATTAAGTTCCCCTTCATCTGACCATTAGCGAGGATTTTACACATAGAAGGGCCAAAACATGCCTTGTGAAAATTAAACTGCACCAAAAAAAACAAGCCACCAGAGGGTGCTAGAACTGCACAAATGGATAGCAACCCGACTTTTTTTTTTAAACAAATGCGCTGCTTTTAATATCGTGACTTGACGATGATATATTGTGGCAGTTTTAATATTGCAATATCATGATATTACCAATATCGTTACTGTAAACCAGGGATGTCAAACTCATTTTATTTCAGGAGACACTTTCACCCAATTTTGATCTCAAGTGGGTATAAATAACAAAAAACAAATATTCCCAGTTTTTTTGGTTGCAAATAATTACAGCACATTATTAAAAGATTACTTTTTATTATCTTATTATAGAGTAATATAAAATAAAATAAAAAATGGTGCAAATTTTTTGCACCAAATCCTGTGTACCAGCCACATTTCAGAATGTCATTTAGTAGACATCTGTGCGCGCTCCAGTGGAATCAGTTCATCCAAGTGGGAAAACTGATGTGAGTGTTCTGTCCACGGGCCAGATTGGACCCTCTGACGTGCCGGTTCTTGCCCACGGGCTGTATGTTTGACACCCCCGCTGTAAGCACTCCCAAAAACACACACAAATATAAAGAACTGTATATCCTAAACAATAAGTACAAAGTTTTAGTTACCAGATTAAAAGTTACTTCTCATGGAAAGAGTTCCATATCAGCCACATCCAATATGGCGTAAAGAAGCAAAGACGTAGGAATGGGCCAACCTGCTCAAGTGTGGTGTCTATATATATATATGTTTACGGTCTCTCCCCCTTGCTCTCACTCGTAATTAACACGCTGGAGACTCAAATGTGCTGCGAAAGGAAGTATGACAAAAACTTCAAGAACGAGGACGTGAGTAAATTAACGTAAAAGCGTGCGTCGCTCACATGATCCCGCATGAAACTTCCTTTCCTGAACAAAATAATACACTAGAGGCAATATCAGTACATCACTGCTGCTTTTTTTTTTTTTTTTGAAGGAGTTACAAAAGACAGATGCTTGGCCCGGATGGTCAAAAAAGAAAAAAAAAAAAAAACGAGCGGTGACTGTTCACCCGAAGCATCCCCATCACGTACTCGCCATTTTGTCACCACTGGGATGCTGCTAGATGATAGCCATAATGGCGGAGGGCGCACGAGACTGAGCAGGGGTGACGTTTAGCTGCCCCAGGCAGACGAGAGAGAGACCGCTGCTGCTTTCACACTGCGCAGATGTGGGCACGCTGCTGCTCTGTGATCCACATGCTGGAGGATGTGCTGCTCGGCGTCAGGACCCCGCAAATGTGCTTGTTGTATACCTGTTGCCATCATTTCTATTCACATTGTAAGAAGGAAAAACAAAAGAAAATGTTGCATTTTTCATTGGGTGTGTTGACTAATGTCATGTCTGCATGAATATGGGTTGTTGTTGTTGTTTTTTATGTATTTTGACAAATAACATTTATCAAGTCATCATTGCAGCCCTAATGAGAGTTCACATTTGTTATTGACAATGTGCCTGGCTAAAATGGCCTCATCGTTATGGATTTTAGTACCACCTGGCATGCATTTGACAAGCTGCAATTTACTTGCGTCGGGCTGAATCCTTGTGCTTCCAAAATTGTCACTTTTCAGGAAGTCCCCTAAAATGGCGTTAAAATCGTCAAAGTGCGCAAACCTTTTTCGACACTTTAAATTGGTCATTGGTTTGTAAAAGTAACCACCTACATGTGTGGACTGGCCAATGGTATAGATGTGTGGAATTTTTTTTTACATTTATCAAATAGTTACCGGTTTGACGGTTTACCGTAGTCCTAAACCCCTCCTGTAATGTTGCGGGTCAAAATGAAAATTTAGAAAAAAATAACTTAATTTTTGCTGTGTCTGCTGGCCTTCATTATTTATTTATTTTTTAATAATATTAAAAACATTGAATTGATCATTTTTGATGATTAAACATTACAACGGTCAGCAGGTACTAGTTAGCTCCAAGGACAACATGAGTAGCCCACTCAAGTAGCTTAGCAGTGATGGGACACTGTGATTTACTAAGAAAAATTAAAACTGAATAATGCTAATGTTATTTATTTAAACTTGATACACCTTTTTTCTGTACTAAATATTATATATATATATTTTGTTTAAAAATTATATTATGTCCAATAGGGAAAAAAAATTACCCAAATGTTGTTGTTTTTTAATGCCATTTTAGAACTGTAATTTTAATTGATTCCGTGGTATTTTGGGGACAGTTATCATACCGTCAAAATCGACCCAACGCCTACATCGGAGGTTCCGGCCCAATGCAAGCGAATTGTTATGTTTTTAAATGTAGATCTGCCAAAGACATTTTGTTGTTGTTGTTTTTTTAAAACAAAAAATACCCGTGTACGTGTGAATATTGCCTCAAGCTAATTGAAAGTTATCAATGACTGCTATTGATGCATTTCCTCCAGTCTTGAAAACATTTTTTTAACGTATACATCCTTCCTTGGTGTCTTTTTGTTTTCACCTGTGCCACACACTCATAACGTTACTTATTTGTCACAAGAATCTCCAATTGTTTTCTTCTTTTTTTTATATTCAATTCTGTATTTATACCCACAAAATATCATAAAGCAACACACTAAATGAGAAATGAGCACATTCTTACCGTTGACAGGAAAATGGCCTGGCAACAGTAACGAGCCCTTCTCGCCACTTTTTTTGTCTGATTGAAATGTGAACGGGTTGACAAATGTATGTACATAGTCTCCATGTAAGGTAACATTTGCCATTTATTGTTGTCATAAGCTATTCCTTTTCATTTTGAATGTCTTTACGTTTCTATTTTATTGAAATGCCTTTTTTTTTTTTGAAGAAGAACTCACCAAATGGCCAAAGTGTAACATAGAACTTGTAGATAAGAAAACGAGGAAAGCAAATAATGACTTTTTTTCCCCCCCACAGTTGTCAATTAAGTTGACGCCTGATAAGCGATTATCTATGCATTCTTTTCATGGCAAGAGTCTTTACAATGCCTTGCATGCCCGAGGACGACGGAGAGGAAGACTGTATGTACTGAACAGAAATATTTTTTATTTTATTTATTCTATTTTATAAAGCTATATACTGATTTTATTCATGGAGACTGGTGAAGTCTCAGTTTGAGTCATTGTTCCAGTGCTAGCAACGCTCCAAAAAGGCTCCGCTTTGCAGAAAACAAAACCACCAAAAAAGTGCAACTATACACCAAGAGCTGAGAATCCTCTGCTGAGGAGGAGGAGGAGGAGGAGGAGGAGGAAGAAAAGGCTGCAGAGGACTCCCAGTGTCTCATAAACAACAATAACAACACACGCTCCATTTCCTGCCGATGGATGTGTAGGCTCCTGTTTGCTGCTCACTGATTTGTACACGTTATCAATGTAACCAATTGTGAGAATAAAACGACATCTTAAAACGGACTCGTCTGTCTGCATCACATCTGCAACTTGTGCACATGCTGCTTTTGACGAGCAGTTTTAATTTAAGACGATATTAAATCCTTCTCTTATCAGAAAATTAAACTTCACTTTTATTGATTTGTTTTGGGAGGGTGAAATTATGTGGTGAAAAAGTGTTATTTCTCTGACCACACTTGTAACTTGTGGCCACGAGGGGGCAGTATAATGCCAATGTTAAACCCTAACCAGTAAGATGCAGTAATAATGGTCATTTTTTGCAGAGGATAAAGAATAGACACTCTTGATTATATTGTCTTTCTACATATGGTTGCGTTTTCATCCACTGCTTAAAGAGTTACAAAATCATGACATCAATGCTATTTGCGGGCCCGTCTATGGCATTTTGCGCTAGCACTAAGCTAGTTCGCCAATTGATGGAAGAGGCTAACTACAACGAAAGTGCTCCTTATATAAATCAATAATTGTAGAAATAGAGTTAAAAAGAATGTTATAGGTGGAAAAGTGGGAAAAATACAATTCTTGACATTTTAAATTATTTATTGTTTGTTTATTACACCACAAAAAGTCCAGTTTTAATTGACCCCCATAGATTTGATTAACACTTTTTCAGAGTTTGTATAGCTACACACACACACACTCTACAGTTAAATCAATACTTGTAAAATAGTTACATAAAGAGTAAATTTTTAACTCTCTAGAGTTAAATTAATAGGGCTGGATTTTTTTTAAAATAGAATATTGATAATTAATATCAAATTTATTTTCCTTTCCGAGCCCGTTACATAAAACCATAACTCGATTATTTTAATATCTCTTTTTCCAATAAATTCATTAAAAAAAATAGAATTTTAAAGGCCTTTTTTTTACTTGACTGTTTTCTTTAAATTTACTGTTCACACACATTTTTAAGTACGTACTTACATTTATGAAAGACCTGACTTCATTGCACTTTAAGACAATTCAGAATGTTTTGAATTTATATTTACAATTATTGAATTAGAATTATGAAAATATTTTCATCTCCTCCTTGCTGACGTCAATGTTCGTGTAACACGTGATTATAACACGGATTGAAAGCGAAGTGAATCGAATCGAACTGAACTCTAGCGAATCGCGATCGAATCGATACCGAGCCCTATCAATTCACACTACAGGAGTAGTAGACAAGTAACTCTTCTCAGACAAATGTCCCCTCTCATTCAGTATTGCTAACTTTGACTCTTTAAAAGTTCGATCCGACTGGGACTTAGTCCAGAGTATCCAAAGTCGTCATGGTCCACACTGAGCCATCCCAGCATCACCGTTCTTGCTGCACTATAACGGCGATCAACTTTAAAAGTCCACAAAACAGTGGAATAATGATGATGATGATGATGACGACGAAGTATGAGCGTGCTGGGTTGTGGAGGCTGAAGTCTTCTCGAGGTAGGTCTCGCTCTCGCTGTTCAGAGAGCTGCAGGTGAGTGAGCAGACCAAATCCGACTTAATATCCACTGTGGAGGCCATCTCCTCCATGTAGCTCCTCATCGGACTTCCTGTTTCACTCGCCGGTGTTTTAGTCGCCTTCTTGGTCTGTGTGTTTGTTTCCGTTTGTCTGGCGGGAGAGGGGTCTTTTTTCGCAGAGGCGGTCGTTGACTCACGCTCGGCGGCGGCTGCAGCAAACACGCGGTTGAAAGGTTTACTGGAGGATATCAGCGCGAGTGTCAGGCGAGGAATTGTTCTTGCTTTGCACTTCCGCCTCTTGCGATGCGCGTGTGTTGTGACTTTTTTCTTCCTCTCCTTCTTGTGGTCTGTTGAATGTTGCTTGGAGACCACCTTGCCGTGTTTCGGCTTGATCTTTCGCTTGCGCTTTTTCTTGCGGCGTCCTTCCTTTCCCTCCTCGTCACCCTTGACCTCTCTTTCACCTTTGTCCTCTTCTTCGGAATGTCCTACCGGATTCTTTTTGCTTTTCGACTTATTTTCCGTCGCAGGGAAAAGTCCGTCCAGGAGGCCTTTGGCTGCTGCCCTCGCTAGCACTTCCTGGACTGTTTCGACCTTAGTTGGATCCGCCTGGAAAGCCAGTGAGGATTGGATATGTTAAGGTGCAACTTATTAAAACACACGGAGGGGGGGCATGGAAATAGAGGAGACGTATACAAGCAAACGTGACACATAAGAAATGAAGCAAAGCTATAAAGAGGCAGGACAGTATTTTTCAGCATTTTTAACCCACACAGTGCCAAAGTAAACATGAGGACGTCGTAGCATCTAGCGATGGGATTTTCGACTCTTTTGGGTGATCCGGTTCATTTGGATTGGCCCAGTGAAAAGAGACGGCTCTTTTTGGCGCCCAAACGGCTCTTTTAACTTTAGCTTTTCTTTTAAACATTTACGACAAATTTAGCTTACATTTTTATAGATGACTAGGTGAATTAAGTATTGCGCTCTACTGACTGCTAATAGCAACAATTATCAAGCAAAGAAAAATATTTTTGTTTATTTTATTGAAGTTTAAAAAGGCTACAAACAATAAATAAGCAACAAAATTAAAACTTCAACCAATAACAATCAAATAAAAATAGTGAATAGTCATTTAATTGCAACAGCAGCAGCGAACAAAACAAACATTATAAGCTACTCACTAAGTCCAGGATTAAAGACCTTATTTTATTTCAAACTGGCATTCAGAAAAACTAAATACTTCAACTCTTCAACTCTCTTTCAACTCTGTTTTCTCATCCTCCTGTCGCTCTCTGACTGGCGGAGAAGCGGAGCACTTACCCCTCCCCTTTCTCTTCCCGTCTCGCCCTCTCTGAGCAGCGCAGCCAAACCTTCGCTTTCAGACACGTGAAAAAGAGAGCGCGACATAGGAAGAGAGAGAGGGAAAATGAGGGAGGGAGCCGGCTCTCATCGTTCACTTCTTTGTACCGGCTCGTTCGCCAACGACCCATCACTAGTAACATCTTTAGTCAGCACAAATAAATATGTTTGACGACGATGCCCCATGTTTTCTACATGTTCCGGACTATTCCTGCCGTACACATTTTTCTATATTATTCTTTTGTGCTGTTATTGTCTACTTATCTGTTGTAAAATTGGAATCTCGCCACTGTGAGACTAATATTATTTTATTGTATCCTATTCTCTCTGAAATAGACAAATATTCATACCTATCTCTGACATTGTTATTGAATTGGTGTGTAAATTCAATGGGCCCTTTGCACAAATCCGCTACTTCCTGAACTCAGTACCACTCCTTCATTTCCTGTCTTTCATGATTGGACAAACTGATTAATCCAGGTGTGCCTGACCTCAGTAGACGGATGGTAAATAAGTTTCACTGTCTACCTGTCGAGACAAACGGGCCACAAAGCAGCCGTTGGTGACCGGAGAAGGTTCCAGCCTGAAGAATTTGCAGCCTGCGGCGTCTTCTGACTGAGTGTCTTCAGGGAAAATGCGTCCATTCACCCTGACGGAGCAACACAGTGACCAGCGGCCACGTGAACGGTAAAAAATACAGTCATCATTGCCGGAGAATGAACATGCAGTACTGTATATGTATATATATCACAGAATCATTTAGATTTAGGGAAAATCTGGATAATTTGTTCCTCAGAATCGTTTTTGGCCTTGGAATTGAAATCACGGGTATCAAACCTGTTTACATTCGTGAGCCACATAGTAATTATATTTACCCTCAAGGGGGGGTGGATTATAACTATAAAACTACAAAAACAGATAACACTTGCTCCTTTAATGCAGCTCACCATTGAATCTGCCTTATACATAGCAGTGAACCAGAGCTTCACACTCTCATTGCTGTTCTGGGGCACTGCCAGCTGTTACTGCTGGTTGCATTAGTGTGAACATCTGGCAACTTGAATCTGCTTGTAAATATTTTGCTACTCTCAGCACTTTAGGGTTCAGGTCAAGGAAACGCCGTGGCGGGGCCGTGCATTTGGTACCTGGGCCCTTAGGGTCATACCCAATGTTATCCACCTCTACTACCACTATCTGATCGCAAAACCCACTAATACTATACTATACTAAGAGATCAGAACAGACTGTATTATTGCAGTCCTAAAGGTAAAATAGATTTTAAAGTTCTGCTACTGGTCTATAAAATCAGTGAATGGTTTAGATCATGAGTACATTAAAGAAATGCAAATTGAATACCGTCTGCCCAACATACCTATGATTAAGGTCTTTTAAACCAATTTTAAAAATAATTTGTCCAATATCACCATCTTGCGCTGTTAAGTGATTTTAATAAGGTCGTTTTTATTTCTTTAATTTCCCCATTAATACCTTTCATATATTTTGTTTGTAATTTATTTATTTTTATTATGTGAAGCACATTGAGTTACATTGTGTATGAAATGTGCTAAATAAATAAAGCTGCCTTGCCTATACACAAATGCAATATTACAGCACACACTTGTTCCACATTTGAAGAAGTCCAGAATCAATATTTACTGTAATTAATAACATGACAAAAAAAAATACAATAAAACATTTACATAAAACTAGGGGTGTCAGGCGATTAAATTATTTTAACCGTAGTTAATCGAATCACTTCAATGGTTAACTCACGACTAATCGCAAATTTGATATCTGTTCTAAATGTGTGATAAAATGTACAAGAAGTTTCATACTCTTGTTAACATAAAAATGGAGAAAAAAAATAACTAATAGAAATATGGCTGCATCTTTTAGTCATTGATACAATCATTTCATAATAATTCGTAAAATTTAGTTAAAATTAAAAGATGTACTACTGATATTGATTTGTGTTGAAGTCATTTTCTACCACTAGATGGCATAACTGCATTTGTAGGAAGTTGTTGAGCTTAGTGCATTTTCTTTTCATATTAAGAGCTATCTAATCTTTAATATAAAGTAACGTGTGAAATTCTGCACATTTTTAAAGTTGTAAAATACAACTTGACCCCATTCTCTACAAATATATCCATTATTATTACATTTAGTACTAGAAAATTTTGACGTGGACGTGTCTGCTGCGTTGCGACTATAATTGCCCCAGTACAGGCTTTCCAAGTAAGGGGCGGTCATTAATCGCGTGTTAAAAAAAATTGTGCCGTTAAAGGAACTTTAAATTGATACGAACACTGAACTGACACCCTACAAAAATCACATCAGCAGAGATTCTGATTATTAAATTAGTTTTACTCTGATCAACCAATAAGAGGAGGGGGAAATTATGTCAACAAATTTGAAATCTATTTGGTTAAAGAACAGCGCATAGACTTAAATCTGATTGGACAAAAAAAAAAAAAAAAGGAAAAAAAAGTAACATCCAAATGCTATGATATGAAGAGAACAGCCTGTTGGTAATAAATACAATTTCATGAAACAAATATTAGGATTTAGAATAGTTTGTAAATGTAGCTTCGTGCTTCTGAGAGTGTTTTGGCCAGCAGAGACGACCTTCTTTTCACATTTGAATTATTAATGAAAAGCAGACATATAGTCAATGCCACTTTAGTCTGCAAATAAGTTTTGTCGAGTGAACAACAGAAAAATAGGACATTGCCCTCATCTCAAGCACATTTTCTTCTATGCCTTGGAGAAAATCCATTATTAAGGCGACTGCTCCATCACTTTCATTTTAAATGTGTGCCCAATGGTTTTATGTAGAAGGTAAAATCATCGTGAGTGACAGAATCCAACTGGCCGTGAAATCACAATTATGCTGCTTGAAGCGAAATGTGAGGATGCCAAAGGCAGAAGAGCTTCCCTGCCGATGGTCGCACACACTTGACAGTGAAAGGAGGGACGGCATGTTTGCATTCAAACCGCGCACGCTGCCTTTGGCCTTAACTTCAAATTGTCATTCTTCTACTAATTGCAACTTTTTTTTCTTTTTAGATTCAGCTGCAGTGTGCTAGCACCAAAAGTGGTCCTGAACAAAACCGTATTTTGTTGATTTGAAATGAAGAACTAGCGATTGCGCAAGTGTTTACTGACAGAGCCACATGACTGTGTTTACCTGAATGGCAGCAGTTTGGAGGGAGTGTGTGTTTTTTCTAACACTCTATTCACCAGCTGCTCATTTTCCTCCTCGTACACTGAGCGTGTGCAGTAGAGCACAGTCTGAACCTGTGGGACTTGAAGATGACAAAGGACAAAATAGGGAATAGAAGTATACCATTCAAACAATGTAGCATTTGAAATTGACAATTGAGGTGTGTTGTGCAAATGTTGGAAGAATAGAAAGGATTCTTCAAGGATTAGTTCCAATTGTGACATAGTGTGGGGGCAGTTGAATAATAACGGCGCCAACTCCCATTGTGTACATTATTTACTGCTGTGTTGTCACTACCTTGTGTTGACACTTATGGAGTTATTAATGACAGTATGTGGACCTTGGTCTGCACATGTGGGTTGTTTCATGTTTTCAGTGAATATAAACAAAATCATTAGATCGACAGTCAGTATGACACTTGAAATGTATGGAAAATTAGAAGGAAAATGGACAAACATAGGCATTCAATTGTAAGTGATCATTTGCATCTTAAATTCATCCTAAATTACTCACAGACCACTTGCTGTTTCCTGGGGACCACTGATGCGACTTCAAGTCCCATAATCCCGTGCTATTTCATACTGAGATATTTATTTGGTGTGTGTTTGTGTGTGTGTGTGTGTGTGTGTGTGTGTGTGTGTGTGTGTGTGTGTGTGTGTGTGTGTGTGTGTGTGTGTGTGTGTGTGTGTGTGTGTGTGTGTGTGTGTGTGTGTGAACTCACAGGTTAAGGCGCGGGCCAGTAGTCTTGCTTGCTGAGTTGTAAGTTTGTTTATGTTGCTCTGGGATACTAAACCACGAGACAAGTCTTGCAGTAGATTCCAGTCTGTCAAGAAAAAGGAATCTTTTTTTTTTTTTGTTTATCGCCTATGGTACAATGTACTGTTTATGGATGTGTAGTTTAAATTCCTGTCTGCCAACAGAATGTATGATCATGATCTATCTGTCTGTCTGTCTGTCTCTGTCTGCTTTGTCTGCCTAGCTGTCGAACTACAAGCTATCTAATCAATCTAGCTAGTTGTCGAACTACTAGCTATCTAATCACTCTAGCTAGCTGTCGAACTACTAGCTATCTAATCACTCTAGCTAGCTGTCGAAACTACTAGCTATCATAAAAAAAGATGAGCTTGATGGCTAACTAGCTTTCCTTTCCTTAGATTTTCGTGGTTTATCTTTTGCTCATCTCATCAGGGTCATCCCTGCAATTTCTTTGCTCCATGTTGTCAGGACCTTCTCAATAAGATTCAGTGCACACCTCCATGTTCACGGTGGATGGTGTCCACAGGATCGCTGAGGGCAGACAACGAGCACTGAGGAAACACCATGATGACCTTTAGATGTTCAATCGCGGAGTCCCGCTCATCCAGACTGAAGAACGCATCAGGCAGGATGCGCACGTCTGCAAGGTTTGAGCCTCACATCAATATTTATTTCATATTTATTTACCACACAGATCCGGCCTGATTTTTTGCTTAACTTTTCACATCCATTTGTTTCAGTAGCTCCTGTATGTCTTTATGTTGTGATGTGTTATGATCACCACCGCAGACCAGCACGCTGCCTGAAAAGGCAGCCGCCACAGTGGTGGCCACACGGGCCACTGTCAGGGCTGAGATGGAGCCCGCCACCAGGACGTCAGCGCTGTCGAATAAGAGTGGGCGTAACGCACTTGCCACCAAGCACACGCTCCTGTCCTGCACAGAGCCACGCAACAGTGTGGTGAGTACCAAGTACACAAAACTGACTGTCTCTTTTGTTGTAACATAACATTTATTTAATTCACACTTGCCTAATATCAAATACGCTAATTCTAATAAATCCCATCATGCCATACCTCCTGCCAGTGTCAATCAACATTATTGGCATTTTAAAAGTAACATTTGGGGATTTTATTAGCAAAGGCCTGATTCTCTGATAGCCTATCTGAAAAAATATCTTGAGTGATTATCCTTTGGTGTCGGGTGCTTGATTAAAAAAAGAAAAGAAAAGGGGGCTAATGAAGAGAATCTTCTGATTCAATTTAATTATAACTGTTTAGATTTAGTCATAACTGTTTTAATTTACTCAGCAAAGATTGATAAGTGTAATAATGTGACCAAACGTTTGAAGATTCTTCCTTCCACATTTTATCACTTAATTAGCCATCTGTTTCGGGGGAGAAAACGTGTTATAATCAGTTCCTTTGTAAAGTTTTATGATGTCTACAAAAGTGCCAGGATGTCTGGCAAACTGTGTTTCCGCCTGGTTGATCAGCTGCGGGGTGGCCGGATCGTGGCCGGGCAATGTTTACATAGCAATTGACCATTTGTTATTGTCTTGTGACTCAGAGGGCAGAGCAAGGGGAGTGGGCTTGGGGGCAGGAAGAGGAAGGGGAGGGGCTTTTTGGGATACTGAAAGTATAATGGCGGCTGCAAGTGGGAGGAGCTGGACAGACGCATGGGGAGATAATGGCGTTTGGCCACACATGTGCTTCTGTCCAGAAATTTCTGAATGAATAAAACCTTTGAAGGAAATGTTCACCGATCTCAACTCTGATTCTGAAAACAACTTTACGAACACGCGGAAAACTTAAAGAATCGTTTTCCAACACTAACAATCGTAAACCTCTTCAGTATTTTTGCTCACAAATCCTTTTGTATGCGGTCAACAGGTGAATTGGTCTGAGTTACAGACTCTGTGATTATGACATGAAACAACGATGGCTAATTGGGAAGCAAACTGCTGTGTTGCCTGACGCAAATAATGAGCAAGTAATTGTGTTGAGTTTTTGGACAATGTCTCCCAAGTCATTTACCACATTAAAACAGTGTTGCCAACTCCCAGTAAGGAAAGTAGCTTATTGGCTGTCCTAAAAGTTGCTATAAGTCACTAAATTATGTAATTTCCTAATTTGCATAATTGGCAATTTGCATGTAATAGTAGTGTACGCTACAGGAGAGAGGAATAATGTTGTGGGAAAGGCAAAATATAATAATAATAATAGAAAACGCTAAGAGGCTTTGTAAAGTCGCCAGATTTAGCAATAAGGTCACAAAGTTGGCAACACTGCAATAAAATGAGTTTGCCACTGTAATTTAATTATCAGGTAAGCTAAAAGTTAGCCTAGCTACTTCCATTTCTTCTTCTTCAAATACTATTTTTTTCTTCCTTGTATTTCCAGTAGTACCATGCTGCTCCTCACAGGTCGGATTTGGTACTGCAATAGGCGAGCAGACTTACTAGTTGTTGATGGAGATATCATTAGCGAACTAAAAGAGCAATGAGCACACTCTTGATTGTTTTTCACATATAGAAAAGTGTTTAAATAAGTTGAGTTAAAAAAAAAAAATATATATATATATATATATACAATAAATAAAAATGAAACTTATTAAATATAAATAAATGCTACGTCTGCCTCGCCATGAGTCAAACTTTTAGGTGCAATAGTGAGTACTATTAGAGATTTGTAACATATTTATTATTGACTCATATTTAGCTAGTATTCCAGCACACACACACACACACACACACACACACACACCCCCCCCCACACGCACACACACGCACACACACACGCACACATTTCTACCTGTACGTTTAACGTGTGTGTAGCAGTGAGGCGTCTGAGCTGCATGGAGGCAGGCAGCTTTCGGGGTAGGATGAGTGTGTCGACACAGAGTGGGTCTCTGCCGAATGCGGATTCACTGACTTCAGCCACGTGGTCCACCTCAGACATCCCGCTGAGCCGCAACTCCTCACAAACTTCCTTCACACTGTGAAGGTGCAAGAGTGATGATTGTGGGAGAACAGTTGTCTCGCAATTTCTTTATCATTCAACTTGATGCATGGATCTGGTATTGAAGTCAAGTTGGACCTGCTTCTGAGAGTGTTGACCCATGCATAAAGAGGGAGAAGTCTCGCTTGCTGTTGTTTGCTCCTCACAGGCTCAGGCAGGATGCGAGAAGCACTGCGCAGGCCGTGTTTGACCCTGCAGCGAGCCAGAGAGGCTGCCAGCTTGGTTTTACATCTGATACGCACACACGTGCACGTACACTTTAGACATATTTTGGATTGTCAGATGTGACCGCTTCATTGCGCACATACTTGTGTAGCTTGCTTTCCAGATCTCTCACGACTTGCTGAGGCTTGTCCTCTTCATTTGGTGAACGCTCACGCGGCGGCGTAAAGCTTCGGTCACGGAAGTCACACAGCATCACCATCGTGAGTGGCAGTAGGTCATGAGGCTGAAAATAGATCATCAATTTTAGATGGATGTTCTCATTGGCGCATTCTCTGAGCACAGTATGTTGAATACACACATACTACTACATTATTATTTTTGATGACGACTCGTGTGCGGTTGATTCAATGTGATTAACACACCACGGACATATAACGATATCTCAGTTATGGTTATGTGAACATTCTCCAACACAGCTGATAAATGATCAGTTCATGAGCAAGCTCTGCACAAGCCTGATAATGATCCTGTTGATTGGAATTAGCTACATTGGAGAAGGGAAACATCCAAAACCTGCAGGACTCTGGCCCTCGAGGACCGAGTTTGCTCACCACTGCTTTAAATGAATGAATGATTAGATAAAAATAATAATAATAATTAGTCCAAAATTGTAAGTTGTCATGAAAAAGGTAAATGAAAGGTAGATAAAAAATAAATAAATAATTGCCTAAAAATGACCTAAAAAGTGACCATAAAATGTCCAAAAATAGAGATTAAAAGCAGAATATTACCATAAAATGTCCACAAAGTTGCTAAAAATGTCAGAGAATTGAATAAAAAAGTAACCATAAAATATCCAAAAACAAAAGAAGGAAGAAAGTTACCATAAAATGTCTTTGGAATTGTGAAAAAAGTCAGAAAATTTATTTTTAAAAGTCAGAAAAGAAAACATTAAAAAACTAACTACAAAATGTCCAAAAATAAAAGAAGATAACCATAAAATGTCAGAAAATTGGTAGCAAAATGTCCCAAAAATGAAGAGAGGCAGAAAATCGCCTCATGTCCGTAAAATTGCCGAAAATGTTAAAAATTTGACGGAAAGGCAGAAAAGTGTAGAACAATTACAAAAATGTAGAAGAAAATGAATTGTATGCTGCATATTTTTGTGTTCTGGTGCAGCTCTAATTATTGGGACTAACAGTATTTTATGCATCACAATGTTCAAATGTTTTGTGGCTAAAGACAGATTTTAAAAAATAAATAAAAATGGCTCTTTTGACAGTAAAGGTTGCTGACCATTTTATTGCGGGGTATGGGGGGCAAATCAATCTTAACACACCCTACATCGTGTATTAGTGTTGTTGGACAGAGAGCATTTAATGAAGAGATCCACTCGTCAACCCAAAAAAAATCCTCACTGTTGTTTTCATTTCCTTGGTTCTGTGAAGTCACTTTTTTTTTTTTTACTTCCCTGGTGTGCTTGTTTGCCACTTTTATGGCACCAGACTAACGACCTGTCAGCTTGTTAGGTGTGTTTCACCCCCCACCCCCCTTCAATGCAGTCATTTGCACTCTCTCTCTCTTTGTCTATGTATGCGTGTCATCACACATGTTTTATTGTGTCATTTACAAACTCCCAGTTGCTTCTGTTACCAATGCATCATTTGGCAACTATAACTGGGCTGACTATATGCACAGATGTGAATACAAATGGCCTCTTAAGTTCACCCTTCTTTTCCCCCCATTCTCCCATTTTCTGATAGTGCACCAAGCATATGGCGGAGAACGACTGCGCATGGCTACCTTATGAGGCAGTTTAATGGTCAGTGAGAGTGTCGTTAAAATTGTGTTTGGACTCGGACAGGATTTTTGTCGCACTGGATGAGACTCACAATATGCTGCGACGTGTGGAAGCGGCTGTCCATCATTATCTCCTCCAGTAAATCTTGGTCTGGTAGCAAAATAACATGGAAGGTTCTTTATGAAGGAACATACTCAGAATGAGTGCTGTTTGCAATATTTTGACTAGTCAGCTTACAAATTTGTCAATAGTTGTTAATTCATTCACTCGCAGCCATTTTCACTGAAGCAACCCCCTTCGCTCCTGGCTGTTTTACTGGATTTTGCCCACAGAATATTGTGTTCTCTTGCTATAAAAACAACCTACCAAAATAAAGATTGGAGTCTCTTCTTTCATCATAAAAAAACAAACTATATTTCTATCTGTTTCCGTTTTGCAACAAATAGCATTAGAATATAGCTAAGTTTCATCATTATTCACAAATCTGTTTAAAACAGTAGGGGAAAGAGCTTTTTGCAATATGGCCCTGGTTGATCTCTTATACTCTGCTGCCACCTGCTGGCCGTTTTGAGAATAACTACCATTGCTACAAGCATTCTCTTTGGTTAAGAGGCTGCGTCAAAGCCTTCCGTATGTTCTAGCATTTAAAAAAACTTATAAATATGTCTTTGGGAACATGGTAATATTTAAAATACGAGGTATTTATAAGTTTTTGGGAGCAAATGAGTTATACATGGTTATTTTTTTCATGCTACATTTGATATAACACTGGGAGTCTTCTGGCTTTTTTTTATGGAATATTGCAGTATTAATGGAATTAATATCAAGCAAAACATACATTTACTCATCTAAATTAAAAAAAAATAAAAAATTCTAAAATATTGTTCTGTTTCAATTTTGTCCACTTGAAGTTTAAATGAGGGCAGCACAGTGGATAGTGGTAGCACTTCATACTCCGGCTTCCTCACACATTCCAATAAATTCTTTAAATATTTCCAGGTATACCCCAACCCACACACACATACATTTAAGATTAGAGTAGAGTAAATATGTTTTCTTAGATTATAGAATACTGAGACTATCCTAATTTGACGTACATTTGAGCGTAGTGAAGGCCAACTGCAAGGCCTGTTGCTCAGTTGTCTTATCTCCACTCTCTGGCAGAGACAGTGTGTCCTTCTTCTTCTCATAATGCACAAGTTGATGCCTGAGCGGCTTCTCCGTACGTAGATGTTGGAAGATGGCCGCCGCCTGCAGGAAAGCTTGATCTGATGGAAGAGGGATGAAGCGGTAGAAAAAAAAAGAAGAGGATATATAGATAAATAATTAATTATTCTCAGCTCGATCTCACCGGGTGGAAGAGAGATGAGTGCCTCCTTGTCCTCCATTAGCCCTTGACGTGAGTTGACTATTCTAATTTCACATCCTTGGTGCGGCCATGTAGACGACAAAAACAATACTTGTAATCGCTCAATTGGCTCAATAAGGATAGTAAAAGTGAAACAAGGTCCAGAGAAGTGCTTTACACCTTCCACAATGCATCTAAGTGAGTGAAACCCGAGGACTCCTGATTATCCTGGTTGAAATAATCCACCTTGAGTTGTTTGTGAGTGTGAGACTCGGGCTGCAAGCTGCTGAAGATAATTGGGCTCTTTCTGTTGCAATTAAATACCCTCTTGGATTGGAGCGGCATCAATAAGTAATGGTCAGCGGTCCACCTCTTTGTGACCTGTTTAGCACACACAGTATTGATGACATGACTTGACAATGAGGCTTAAATTCCCAAAACCATTCGCTTCTTATTAACTCATTCACTGCCATTGACAGCTATAGTCATCAAAAATTCATTTGAACTATTTATATTAGTTTAACATTTATTTTCCATTTTTGTTAACAAGAGTATGAAAACCTAGATTATTGTTTTTTTTTTATATTTAGAACAGATATCAAATTTGTGATTAATCATGAGTTAACTAGTGAAGTCATGCAATTAATTAAGATTACAAATTTTAATCACCTGGTGCCCCTACATTTTAATAATATTTTCTTTAAAATAAAAATAAAAATATATATTTTTTTAATAATCTCTTCTTTTTTTTTTTTAAAGATTATTAAAAATTAGGGGCGTCAGGCGATTACAATTTTTAATCGTAATTAATTGCATGACTTCACTAGTTAACTCACAATCACAAATTTTATATCTGTTCCAATACCAAAAAAATCTAGGTTTTCATACTCTTGTTAACAAAAGTGTGGGGAAAAAATGTTAAACTAATAGAAATGGTTCAAATACATTTTTGACGTCTATAGCCGTCAATGGCAGTGAATGAGTTAAAGTGGATTAGTATTAATACAGAAACATTGTGGGTCTAATAATCTTTTAGAGCCTTCGGAATGGACCAAAAAATGACTCTAAAAGTGTGTGCATGTGCAAAAAGGGAAATTAATGAATATCAAATTTTTATTTTGAGTCATTCCAATGCCGCATGAGAAGCTTTCGTTCTGGAAGAAAAGGCTATTGGAGATTAGTGTAAGGTGCATACTGTAAGTGATGATGGGCTGTTTAAAATCCCATAGCTGGCTTTTTTTTACCTTTTTGTCATCTGCAGTCGTCCTCTCTGCGGATCAGCACACTTTCCTCATTGAGGTCATCTGCAGGCAGTTGGTCACAAACAACTTGTCTGCCTAAAAGGAGCTCCTCGTCTGCACTGTCCTGTTTTATTCCCTCCCTTTGCTCTGCCATGCATGGGTGGATGCTAGAACATAGTGGTAGAGTTCGTAATGCCATGGCAACAATTATGATAATGAGCAGGAGACCTACCATTTCAGACGGAGAGAACATAATACATGATGATCTTTATTCTTTTAAAATAAAATAAAATAATAATAATCAGGCAAAGCTTGGATGTTTAAATTTATAAACACATTAATTACATACTTGTATTTATTCCATTAGAAGAGAACCTAATGAGAATTGTGACTGATCTGTCATACTGTTAAATATACATGCACATTTTTGGTTTGGAGTGTGTCACATTTTGGGTATCACTACAAAATCTAATTAGATAGAGATCGCATACAAAACCTGTCTTTATTTATTTATTTTTTAAATATAATAAAAATAACGTAATGCTCAGTGTGTGTATTGTGTATTATAGTTTTGGAATTTTTCGTTTTTATTTCGTTTGAGTTTTTTTTTTTTTTTTAGTTAGTTTTCAGGGTGGTTCTGTTAGTTTTTATTAGTTTTAATTATTTCATAAATGCTTAGTTTTAGTTCGTTTTAGTATTAGTTTAGTTTTAGTTAATTTTTTTAAGTGTGTAGTGTGCACAATATTAAATAATAAAAAACCCATCATGGGAGCAATGTCATTTGAAGGGGCTTTTCTATTGGCTGCTGCTAGATGACGTCACTTTTGTGTGACACACTTTCAAATGTCCTTATTCCGGTTAATATCAAAATAAATCATCCCCAAAGGCTCATGCATTAAATTGATTACCAAAGACTAAAACGAAGGACATTTTTGCTATAATTATAGTTACTTTTAAGTTTTGTAAACATAGAATGTAGTTTCAGTTAGTTTTCATTTTTTTTAAAAGCATTTAGGTTTTTATTTTATTTCGTTAACGAATTTGTTTTTTTCAATTTAATTTTTTTCCTTTTAGTTAACTAAAATAACCTTGACTGGGACTGGAATTTGTATTGAACTGAACTGTACACCATGACTGTCTCTAATATTTTGATGACACACATTTTGCTACAGAGCAAACACGCTGTGTCATGCAGTAGTCAAAAAATTATTGCACACCAAAAATTACAAACTTTTATTTTTTTTAATGATACAAAATGATTACCTCTGTAAATGGTCACTTCTTTTTAGACAGCTCTTGCGTTGCAACTTTATGCATTCGGGTTGACGTGCA
Source organism: Leptonotus elevatus (assembly GCF_054856555.1). Taxonomy (NCBI): domain Eukaryota; kingdom Metazoa; phylum Chordata; class Actinopteri; order Syngnathiformes; family Syngnathidae; genus Leptonotus; species Leptonotus elevatus. The sequence continues at coordinate 12,929,477 of NC_141246.1, forward strand.
CTCATTGAGACAAATAGGACAAATGCTGCCACCTGCTGTTCACAGCTCCACATCACACTTCAAATATTTTCCAAACTGCGCGTCCGCGCATATTTGACAAAAAGTACATATACGGAAAGATCTTAACTCACTTTATTTTTTCTGTTAGTGTATTCTGTTGTATGAAAATGATTATTAATATAATTAGCTGTGCACTATACGTATGCGTATGTTGCTACTCTCCCATTAAACCAGCAAAGAGAAACATTTTTTATTCATTGGATTAGGCATAGACTACATAAAAGGTGATCCTTTAAGATTACAGTTGGTTCTGTTTTTATTCGCCCTTGTTCGGTGTCAAATAAAATCGTTACTTTTTCGAAAAAGGAAAGGCTTAATCAGTGAGTGGAGAAAAAAAAACATGGCATGCCTTTCATCCAAATGAGCCTCATTTGTCCACGGGTGGGAATCCAGCTGGAGAGATTATCCCGTCCAACACGCGTCATCAATGTCGCCTCACAACAGGACTCTGCTTGCTTTGTACAGTACGTGTTGTGTTTGTGTGTGGCCACGTTTGTATGTGTGTGCGTGCGTGTGTAACACCATATTCAATAATCGGCCCAGCTGGAGATGGCGGCTCGTGCGGGCAGGCTTAAGCCGACCTGGAATTTTCTCAATAAAGTTCTAATCTTTACAATGCTGCTTGCTTCAGTTCAAACGTTCACATATTATATACCGCATCTGTTATTCAATGAGTTAGTTTTATGACCTTGATGTGTTTTGGAGTCCTACATAAAGCAGGGTCGCACCTGATTTCTATAATACGGTGATCCTATTTCTATTTTTTACTACAAATAATGTTTCTTTGTCCATCTACCTATGCCAGCGATTTATAGTGACAGGCAGAACTGTTAAATATTTTCCACTAGATGGCAGCAGATGGTACACTTAATCCATTTTGCCGGTTTATACAGCAGAAAGATTCAACTCAATGCATTTAAGAGTAAAATGGGGCGAGATCGCTAATACAGTATGTCATTCATACTTTGTGTGACATTTTTCTTTGTGCTCATATACCCGGTAAGTGTTTTGTGAACGACGAAGGATGAGTCGGTAAACTTTTACTCCATTTCAATCACAAGGGCAAACCTCAAGTGTGTGCGTGCGTGCGTGCGTGCGTGCATGTTGGCGATGATAATCAGTTTGGATTTGATCTGTCTCACTCATCAAAAGCCAATTACAATGTATGAGACACCATACCAACACACACGCGCACACACACTGGCTCAGAGTGCCCTTCAAATGACTTTGCATGAAGTCGCACATCTACTTACAGTTGCTTAAGTGGAAAAGTACCAGGTAAGAACTTTGACCTTATTTATGCGTCACAGCTCATTTGTTGGCGTTTCCTTGTTTATTCATATTTGTTATGACAGAAAATGGCGCATGGTGTAGCAGAACAATTTTCAAACAAGGCCAAAAGCATTGATAAGTGTCATGTCAATAATGTACAATGTGCACTGTGAGGCAGTTACACTTCCTAGCCCCTTACCAATATTTCGTGTGGGAAAATATAAATGCAATACGTTTCATTACACCGCCACATTTTAATGCCGCCCACTGGCACGGAGAACATGTCAGATTTTGATTGCCCTCTATTGCCAAATGCATCAAATTTGATACAAGCATTTCCTAGCCTTATTGCATCACCATTCGCTGCCATTGACGGCTATAAACGTCATTAAAACTATTTCCATTTAACTTTTTTTCCCCATTTTTGTTGACAAGAGTATGAAAACCTATAATTTATTTTTGTACATTTAGAACAAATTTGTGATTAATCGTTAACTATTGAAGTAATGCGATTAATTACGATTACACATTTTAATCGCCTGATGCCCCTAATTTTTAGTAATCTTTTCTTTTTAAAAAAACAAAACATTTATTTATTTATTTATTTTTAATGTTTTTTTTTTTAAGAAAAGATTATTAAAAAATTAGGGGCGTCAAGCGATTACAATTTTTAAACATAATTAATCGCATGACTTCACTAGTTAACTCACGATTAATCACAAATTTTATATCTATTCTAATACCAAAAAAATTCTAGGTTTTCATACTTTTGTTAACAAAAGTGGGAAAAAAATTTAACTAATAGAAATAGTTAAAATGAATTTTTGACGTCTATAGCCGTCAATGGCAGTGAATGAGTTAATGTCCTATAACTTAATTAACTGTGCCTCTCAATGCATTCTGGGAACAATAGATATGCAGAATAGCACGCCCAGAACTCATCTGGGCCAAGTGTTGCCGCGTCTCATTTGCATTTGTGGGTTTTTTTGGGGGTACAATATATTTACAGGCCTGCACATCTGTGTATAACTGATGCAGTGACGCCAATTGTTTTTAAGATTTTCATTACAAGATTTCACCGGTCTGGCCCACTTGCTAAAATATTTTCCTTCCATGCCTGAGATAATATGAGTTTGACACCCCTGATTTAGACCAAATAACTGTACTCAAAAATGGATAAACTTATTACGCGTTCTTGTCAAACATTGTGACACATTAGGTTTCCCAAATCACCCCAGTCCGATTTAAGTCCGATTGACAAACTGTCCTAAGTGCATGCTGTTTGTGTGTGTGTGTGTGTGTATCAAAATGCTGCTGCATTGTACTCGGGTTAACTGCAGCAATTGTATTTTGACACTTGGCCCCTTTTGAGAGCGTGTCGGCAAATAAAAAAACAATAACGTTGTCATGTTTCTCCTCTGATTAAACTCCCCATACAGTGTGTTGCCAAAATGAATGAAACCCAAACTTCCATGTCAAATGTTGGCCAACACTAACATTTATTAGACGCTTACATTGTCTCGATGACAGCTTGGGAGGAACTGTTGTTTGTTGGTCACGGTGTAAATTGAGTGTTTTTACTCATATGCTTGTGCACACAAAGCCCAATAGATGTTTTAAGTAAACAAAATATGTGTTAAGTAAGCATTTGTGCATTGAGCAACGCATCCAACGGCCTCAGCCTCCTCCCAGCGCAGAGTTCAGCCACTCTGTTGAAACGTTACTTCTCTGTGTGAGCACATCTGACTCAATCTCAATTTCCTATTCACACAAGTTCCCTACTGCGCGTGTGTGTGTGTGTGTGCGCGCGCGCGCCCTAACCTATGCATGTGGATGTGCGTTGTCGCTCTAAACCGAAACCCGGCTTCCTCTCTTCTATCCCTCGGCATTGTCGGTTGCCTTAGTGCTCGGAGCGGCTGTGGCTGGCCTCGTCTCCATGACGACAAGGTGTTTGCAAAGAGCCGGAGAGAAGGAAGAAGGAAGTGCGCGGTCCCGCCCCCACTTTGAGTCCTGCGAGATCCTCAGGTAAGTAAGCACACACACACACACACACACGCACAGGGTTGAGCGGAAGGGGAATGCCGGTGTTGAAACTACTCTGCATGATCAAACATGACGAGATTAAATAGTGGGTGCGGAAGCGATGAATAAAATACATATGAGCGACTGGCGCGGACGGAGAAAAAAGTTGAGCAATTTCACATGCAGCCAGAATGTTGTATTTTTTTTTTTGGCCAATCAGATTTCAGCTTCTTGGTGCTAGCATATCAAGCTAATCTCCCGAAAAAGGGCTCACGCCATGTAAACTAAACTTTTTTTGGCAACATGACTTTATCCAATCAGATTTGAAATAGAAAATTGAATTTTATTTTGAAATTTTAGGGTTTTCATCAGTATTTGGAAGATGTTAACAAACAGTTTTTACTTGTCGCAAAGACATTTCAAACATTTTAAGACAAATTTTCACCGTCTGCAAAGATCTTCTGAAACCTTTTACAAACCTTGACAAAAACCCAAATTAGCTACATTAGCAATCATTTGTCACTCAGTGAGATACAGGGAACTTTCCATTGGTGGATTTATTCAAATTTACACTTTATAAAAAAATGATGCTGAAACTGGGAACTCCCTACACTTATATTTATTTTTTTTAATTGGAAAAATAAAAATAAAATTAAGAAATTATGTTGAAAGTCTGGAAACTATTAATTTGCTTAGTTTTTAATTTAGCTTAACACATGCTGATGACCCTGGAAGCTCCCATAATATATGTTATAATTTTTAAACAAAGCTGTCAATTCTTTATATATTTAAAATTAAAAGTTGTTTTTTTATGCTAATATTTTCTCTTTTGCTGCAAATGAATATCAGCTTGAAATATTGGTTACCGCTCTCCTTGACTACTAATAATCGAGTATTAGTCTATCACTAATATAATGTATGTGACACAGTTGTGTACTGTTTTATTATATTTTTGTACATTATTAATGAGTATTATGAATGTGACTTGGTATTAACATGCACACACATGCAGAACCTTGCTCAACACGTAATACAAGCTCTAAAAAGTGGTTGGCCGGTCTCTTGGTGGGTTAAATGGAGGACAGGGGTAATTAAGTCTGGTAAGTCCTTATTAACTCATTCACTGCTATTGACGGCTATATACATCAAAAATTCATTTGAACTATTTAGTTTACATTTTTTTTCCACTTTTGTTAACAAGACTATTAAAACCTAGATTTGTTTATTGTACATTTAGAACAGATATGAAATTTGTGATTAATCGCGAGTTAACTAGTGAAGTCATGCGATTAATTACGATTAAAAACTTTAATTGCCTGACGCCCCGAATTTTTAATAATATTTTATTTATTTTTTTTTTTTTATTCATTCACTGCCGTTGACGGCTGTAAACATAAAAAATTCATTTGAACAATTTCTATTAGTTTCACTTTTTTTCCCACACTTTGTTATGAAGAGTATGAAAATCTAGATTTTTTTAATTGTCAATTTTGAACAGATAACTTTTTTGATTAATTGTGAGTTAACTAGTGAAGTCATGCGATTAATTACAATTTTAAAAAATTAATCGCCTTTTGCCCCTAATTTTTAATATTAAATTATATTTTTTTATGGCAGTGAATGAGTTAAAGGCCAAGGTACCAAATACACCTGCCACTGGATTTGTGGCCCTTGTAAAAAATTTAATTAAATTAAAAAAATTAAAAAATAATAATCATTAGAAGTTGCATATTGAAAATACAACTTTCTTTAGCCCCCGTCAGGACCATTATAATTGTACATAACATTTTCAAGACATCTGTCCGTAACAGCTACAGGAATTGAAAACAGATGAAAACACAGCTCCTTTGCAACCTGATTAATTAATTAATTAATTAATTAATCGAAGAATAATAATCATATACATTAAAACCTCAGGGTTTGTTGGGCCCATTGCAGCTGTACTCGCTCCAAAATCTGCAGAAACCCCCACAAGGAACGAGAAACTGCCCATGTGAGAGTTTTCCATCACCTCCCACCTCACCCCCCCCACAGTCGTCGGCGGCCATCTTCTCCCTCAGATCACAACAGGGAGAGAGAAACATGAGAGTATGTGAATTGTTCTTCCTGAAAGTTGTCATTACAGCGGGATCGACGTCACGGGAGGGAAACCCTATAGCATGAAGGCAGCGTGCGGTGATGACCTCGCCGGTGTAAACATCAGCGAGTGTGTAAAACTCACCTGTGGCCAATAGCATTGCGGCGGATGTGATCCTTAGTGAAGGCTTGTACTAAGGTGTGTAGCCCTTAGGTGGAATGTTGCTCTGGCGGATACGATTCAGGTTTTTGCTGTTAGGCACGCACACACACATAAGCACACAAACTAGGACAAAGATTGGCTAGTGCCACACACACACACACACACACACACACACAAGGATAGCATTTCCCATCCGGAGCGATAGCCGAGAAGGGAGGGAGGGAGCAGTTTGGGGGTTTGGGCAGTCCCATTCTGGTTTGGTGAGGTTTGTGAAGGAGCCAGTGTGTACACCATACACAGGTGCAAGGAGAAAGAAAGACGGACCGAAAAGACGGGCAGACAACGCATGGAGGGAGAAGTGTGACAGCGGTGACGTGTGTCTACCTGACGTCCAAACCTGAACGCTGGAGTGACGAGTCAGTGATGGTGTGTTGTGAGGAAGATTTTGTTCTCTCTTCGAGCGCTTGCGTCGGTGTTGGCTTGTGTGCGGAAGGGTCCTCTGATGGGTTCCTGGGGTTCATTAAGTGTGCTGGAACTTTCCCCCTCTTTTTTTTCCTCCCCCCCCCCCTCCTTCTCTCCTGGGTTCCGAGGAATGCGGGGCTTATGTCAGTGAGAGTCAGGTACAAACTCACTAATTACCGCTGCTCTTACTCCCTCCATCCCTCCCTCCTTCACCTTCTGTACTCCCTCTCTCCTCCATCTGAAGACCTTGTAGGCTTTAATACCCCCCCCCCCCTTCTCTAAAAAAAAAAAAAAAAAAAACTTCTGCTCTCGTCTCCTGCTGTTGCGTCTACAAGAAGTGCTGTCGTGACTGGAGCAGAGGCAAGCAGAGGATCTGAGTCACAATCCAAAAAAACACCAAAAGAGGAACAGAAACTGTTGCTTGTCCTCTTTTTTTTGCCAGTGCGCCTGTTTGATACTTTGTATGTTAGCGGTGTCGGAGAACATTTCTGACTGTGCTCCTGGTGGTGGTGGGGGTGGGCCTGTCATTCAAGACAGGAGGTGCCAACGAGAGACCACACAGAACCTGAGGGACAACACGAGGTGAGAAGGACCAGGAAGTGAAGATGAGAACGTGACCCCGGACTGCTGGCAGAAGAAGCAAAAAAGTACGCGAGACCACGACACATCCCCGTCATCCTCCAGGTTGGTGCGTTGAGCTTTTTTAGAGACGTGTCTGTTTTTTTTGTTTTTTTTGAGAGACGCTCACAGTTGGGTATCTGGAAGGACATTTCTTCAGCTGGTCCAGTGTTCACACTGACCCAGCTGACGGCTCTAACCTTCACCACAAGGTTATGGGACAGCGACTGTGTTTATTTGTGCTGAGGTGTGTGTATGTGTGTGTGCGTGATTCGGTGTTGTCTTGTCTCGTCATCTTGTGCATGTGTTTTTACAAAACTGGTTAAGCAGGGCGCCGCTTTAGCCTTGGCCATCTTGTTGATGTACAAACGAGATTGGTTCTGTGTGCGATGCCGCACGTTTGAGGGTCACAAGGACATTGGATGTCGAAGGTAATAGCATGCATTGGACTTTGGTTAAATGGCTGTGGATTTTGAAAAGTTGATGTATGATCACGCAAGCCGCTCCATTCTATCCCATTAGATCAGATTTATTATAGACAAGGAATTTGTAGCCGGTTTTAAGTAAGTCAGTTAAATCCCCAAAATTTAAATTGTTGATCACCGTAGCCAAACTGTGAGTTAGTGATTAAATTTTTTTATTTTTTTTGCTAAGCAGGAAATAAAAAAGTGACGAAAGACAAAAGTAGCGCTAGCCATTAACGAAAAATATTATCGGTACTTACAACAGCCCTCTTGTGGCAGAGTTTTATAATCAGGAACTAGACATGTGAAATGAGAAGAATCGAAAATTGCCATTCATTTCATGCAATTTTGTGATACAATAGGACATTTTATGTATCAAAAGTACGAGTGGTATCGTTACTTGAGTGGTATAGAACATCCCTAAAAATAAAAATATTGACAATTTTCATAGTTTTATTCATTCGTCTTCCTGATTTGAGAAGACAATTTGAGGAACAACATCGATCAACTAATCAACTATTAGTAGTGGGTAAAACTGTATTAAGCACTCACTTGTGAATTTTGAGTTAAAATCCTGAATTTTTTTTTTTTTTCCCCCTTTAATTTCTCATTGTTACGGCCTGACTACTTCCTTGTACTCTAATACTGGTCAGACCTGATGAATAGAAAACACAAAGATGTAGTATCTCATCTCACAGGATCGCCATTCCATTGCAAAAGGGACACGGTCATTCAAAACAGGAATTCATATCTCAAGTTTTTTTTCTTAAGCGCGGTATCAGCAATTGCCTTCTAGCCATGTCAAGTTTCGGGAGAGGAAAAAAAGAAAAGAAGAGCAGTTGGTATTAAAAGAAAATTCAGTGTGAAAGAAATGTGCATACAGTTATACATTTTAAAGAGTTGTTATCATTCAACACAGAGAAACAGCATAGCAGCTAAATGTCACATGACCGTCACATGACCATCTCATGTTCATGATGGGGAAACGGAACACTAAGTCTGGTGTGTGCGAGTGTATGTGTGTGTGGGTGTGTGTGTGTGTGTGTGTCATAAGCCTAATCCAGTAAGAGTGCTGCAGAAAAGTTGCCCAGTAAAAGACTATTGTGTTGTTTATGAAATAGCTGTAAGAAGATCTGATCTCTCCTCATCGCTGCTCTCTGTGTTTGTGACAAACACACACATACCTGAAAAGCACAATGGCGCCATTCTTTCCCCTTATTGGCCTCCCTCAGTGGCTCCTCTAATGTTCAACCGAGTATTAGACGCCGGCGTGATGTAGCTTCAAGAAATAATGTTGAATGGATCATTTTCTCCATCGGCACTTACGTGAATGGCATTAAGATGGTCCAGAGTAAACCGTTCAGCGCACGGAATGTTTTATGTCACATTTTAACATTCTTAATTTTCATAAAAGTGTATCAAACACAACAAAAAAGTTGCATAAACTAGAGCTGGGTCTCGCACACTAAATCCCAATTTGCTATTCTGTTGACAGTAATGAATGACTTCCCAATGGAATTGAATGGTTATTTATTGTACTTTTCCAAAATAAGGATGACCTATTTCAACAAATGGAAAATTCAATTTGATTAAAATGAGAAATTGAGTGCTCTTTTTTTATTTTTATTTTTTTTACACCTGTTGATGCTGTAAATAAATCCTTGTTGCCTCTGACTAGCCCAATGTTTCCTAGCTTGCTAGCTAGCTAGTAAACATAGGGCTAGCTAGCTGGGGCTGAAGTTGGCTAACTCCCTTCTTTTGTTGCCATGCGTTATGGAATGAGACAGAATCAACAACATAGGCGTTGATACGCTGCCGAGATGAGAATCACTGACCATACTACTCAATACACATCTTTTATTTTTATTTTTAAATGCTCATTAGCTGGCTAACTATTTCCGGCTACTGTCTTGCTCAAAGGCAGCACGCCTTCACAACACGTGCCCTCTCCACATATCTACGCCACACATACTGAGCTCACCCATCACATTTAAGTGTAAACACAAGAATTTGGGTGCTCACGGCATGTAGTGGATAACAGTGGATAATGATTTTTAACATTCTTAATGTCCAGAACTTTATAAAACGTAGTTAACCACCGCTAAGTTGTTGTTGTTGTTTGCTTGATTATTGATAACTTTGGCAGGTACTTATGTATTTCTTTAGTCACATTTTTGACTCCACAGCAATGTCATTTTGGTTAACGAAAACTAACAAAATAACAAAAACTAAAATTCCAAAAACATTTTTGTTAACAAAGTAAAATAAAAACAATGTTGTTGTTTTTTTAAAAGCGAAAACTACATTTTACGTTTACAAGACTAACTAAAACTACCTTTAACTATAGCGAAAATGTCCTTCGTTTTAGTCTTTAGTAATTAATTAAATACGTGAGCCTTTAGGGTTGATTTTAAATGTGCTTTTAAGTATAGTTATTTCGATATTAACCGGAGTACGGAAGTTTGAAAAAGTGTCACACAGAAGTAATTAACTAACTGAAATAACTAAGAATTTTTTTCAAACAACTAAAACTAATAAAAACTAACAGGACTGCCCTGAAAACGAATTAAAACTAACAAAATCAAAAAAAATAAGAAGAAAAAACTCAACAACAAAAATAAACGAACTCAAATTAATTTATTATAACCCTGCTCCAGAGTTGTCGTTGCATTTGTCCTTATTGCTCATGTTTCTGGTAACATTATATATAAAAAAATCAAAGAAGCAAAACATGACGTTAGATGAAAATATAAGAGTTAAATTTGTATTGTCACTCACTAGGGCATTTTTGGGCATACTTATATCGTGTATGTCAATATTCTCATTCATCTAATATCACGCTTTACTTTTGTGTCATTTCCAATTAAATTCTACTCATTATTGCACAAGCTCCATCCTCTGTGATGCAGTGCGCGGGTGTGTAAACAGGTGACATCCACCCATTGTGAAGGCTGCAACAACAGTCCTTCTCTCCGCGTGCCCCCGTCTTGCATCGTCCCACCTTTGACCCCGGCGTAACCCGGGACCACCTACTGTGTGGTGATACAGCTGAACCCTCCTCTCCTCTCCTCTCTCCTCCTAACGCTGCCTCTGTTATCATGCTTCATTTCACTGTGTGTTTCTTCCTCCTCCTTTTGGATGGGGAGGGTAAAAAAAAAAAACTGTTTTAGATCAAGAGGAGACATATTAGCTTGCTCGTTGGTGCTCACACGCATGCTTGATGCACCTGATTGCCCAATGTCTTTGCCGCATACTTGCTACGGCACACAATGGGGTAGTTGTTTGAATTGCAGGTGGGAATGTGCGATTGTCAAGATATTGCCCATGCACAACTGCATTACATTTGTTGTGTGACATTAAAGCTCAAACTTAAATGACCACAAACGTGTGCTATAACTTCATTAACAACTCTCCAAATCGATGAGGCTGCTAAGTAAGAGGACTTGTGAGACCAAAGGGAAACAGCGCAGTGCGCTTTTCCCGTATTGGGTTTCACAGAAGACTCGAATCGCGACGTTATGTTACCGTTCATGATTGTTATCCTCCGTCATCTAGGTTGCTAGGCAACGGAGGTGTGCTTTTGTGACGCAAAAGTTGGTGTTGGAAAGAGTTGCTGGAAGAAGTTGTCTGCGGACTTGATCGTCTTGTTTAACAGCTCAGTTGGGTCTGGGGAAACATAAGTTATTTTATGCCTTAAAGCAATAGTCTTACCCCTTAAAGCAGCAATAGGTAAAAAATAATTAAAGCTTGCTTTTAAAGTTATTTGGAGCATGGCGTGTAATTAGAAGAATAGTGTTCCTATGTCATTGCAAAACTCATCCACCCACTCTGTAACCTCTTGCTTTGTGAGCGGTTTCAGTCCGTCCTTCACAAGATGGAGAGCAGGTGGAACTGTTTTTCAGCTTTTTGTTTCTTGTCATCAAATCCCTGTTTCGTGACACTGCTCAGCAGCTTAGTCATTGTGTGTTTAGGAATCTGTATTTAGAGGCTGCTAAGACTGCAATCCAACCGGCTTATTTTCACTTGTGGGTTGGGGGGGTTGGGGGGGGGTGACTGTGTGAAAAGAACAAATTGTCTCTCAAATAAATAAAACATTAAAATTTGTTGCAACCTTACATCACATCACTCATTTTACATTCCCAGGGGTTCATAAAAGTGGCATTCTACTCACAGGGAACACTTTATTAGCTTAATTTGGAATATTTCATGATTCAAATGCAAATATTGCAAAACGTAGGGCGCGCGGTCATAAGGTCATTAAAGGGGAAGTAAACCAAATATTTCTTGACAGTAATATGTTATATGTGACCTAACAAGTCTAAACATGACATTCTGATTAATATTGGATTTGTGGAATATGAGTTATCCACCAAAACTGTGATGTCATTTTCACTCGACAGCAAGTGGCAAAATGGCCGCCCCCTGAGATGGATAAAAGCGGCTGGATTTGGCTTTTTAACTCGTATTCCGCTAACACAATATTAACCAAAAATGCCATATTTAGACTAGTGGGGCTGCGTAGAACATATTATTGTAAAAAAAAAAAACACACAAAAAGTTCTGACTTCCCCTTTAAGGTTGCACTAAGGAATTTTTCAACCGTAATAAAATATTTTCATAACTTTTTGGATAAAACATCGACTTAAAACTAGTTGGATGGTACCTTTGCCATGGCCTGAGGAGGCACTAAGCAACTTTTGAGGAGGATGGTAGGAACATTGCCACCCAAAAAACTACAAATGTGCTGACTGCCTTATAGCAGACGTCAAGAGCTACCACGGATGAAAGGACAGTCAAGGATCAACATTGGCCCGGATTTCACTCGCTGGAGTGAGCTACAAAAAAAACTACGCAATGCGCTTGTCTTCTTTCAAACATGACAGTACCGCTTTTGTCCATATGGCGCCGTCATATTTAACGTAAACTGAAAGTTCCTTAGTTGTTCCCTTAAGTCTCCCTCTTTTGGTAGCAGTGAATTGTAAGGAATGTAATAATCTATCATTACACTATGTCATATTTCTTAAAAAATAAAATAAAAAATAAAATACAATTAAAAAAAAGACATATTTCTAATAGTACTTGAAGCGCTTTATAGTACATGTACTTTATTATGCAAATCTAAGGCCAATTATGAATTTTTTAATGCACCAAGTTCTCTATAAAGCACAGGTGTCACATTATTTTTTGTGACCCACCAAAAAAAAAATTGTTTTAGATTTGTTGGTCATTTTGGCAGAACACTTAAATATTTGAATCTCACTATTTTCCATGACTTCCGATTTCAAATTATTTTGTGTGTGTGTGTGTGTGTGTATGATTACAATGAAATGTAGGATATGTATATTATTGAGATCCCCTATGTCACATTCCAAACCCACTCGTCAGGTTGTCTCATCATCACACAATTTGTCCTCCGATGCGTGTTGGAGGATGTTGTGCAAATAGTGACACCACTATTTCATGTTCAAGTTGAGAATATGCGGTATAACCGCCGTGTCGCGCCATCTCGGGTTTCATTGTCTGATAGCATGCGGACTCACATGACTGTCCTCCATATTGACGACTCAGCGGTTAACTGGTCCGTAGTCAGACGAGTCATATGCATTTATTTGACTTTATGCTTTGTCTGAGTCATTTAGCTCTCCCAGTTTGTTATTTTTTCTCTCTCTCCTTCCTTGTCCTTGACCTTGGCAGTGATTGTGTGTGCTCTGCTATTGGTTAACTGCAAGTCACATGACTGAAGTGTCAGCTGACAGAAGAGTAGGCAATAGAGGACTCAACTCACACCAGGTTTGAGAAAAAAATCTCAGATCCTGTGTGTGTGAAAGAGAGAGTGAGTGAGTATGGGGCAGAAAGGCACTAGGATTGTGCTGAGTCCTTTTTGTTAATGATAAGCGGGACATTGCGATTGGCGGACTCCTGTTTCAGGATGTGAGGTGAAATCTTTGAATGAGGAAGTGTTTCAACTGAACACTCGTTTCCCTTTTGGGAAGTGTTGTTTTACTGACAAAGGCTTTTTGGCATCAACAGAATTATATATTTTTTAGGCCCTGTCTACACATAGCAGGGAGTTTTGCAAACGGGAAATATTTTTATACATTTCGCCCTGTCGGTCACACGTCCCCGTTTTTTTTTCCATTAAAAACATAGGTTTAAAAAAACTCCGGCCAAAGAGAAAATTTGTGGGGTTTTTCCTGATCCGCATTCACGTAGAACAGTCGTAAACTGAGTTTTGCGTCATTGCTCCACGCACACACACACACACACACTACCACAAGCAACTCTAGCCATTGTTTACAGCGGGTGTACTGCTCACCTGCTCGTCTGACGCAAAATTACACGGCTCCACGTTGGACGAGATCAAAGAGCTGAGCGAGTGAGCAAAATTGTCCAAGTCGTTTGTTTCTATTTCAGAATGCATTGTGGTAGTGGCGGGGTCCGTATCCAAAAATAGCTCCCCGAGAGCTTTCCAACGATGTCGGTCCCGTCGCTGCACGACATTCCGCTCCGGAGATAAAGGGCCGACATGGTCCCACAATTTACCCAGGAGAGCAACCACCGTTGCCCGGGTACATTCTTGGAAATCCTCTGTCTCCTGGAGGTCCTCCTGGATGGCTCTAGGAGGCCGATAGCTGCCTCCTCGTACCCGGGCGGCGAACCAGGGATCCTGGGGAAGCAACTGGCCGCTTTTGGTGGTTGGAAGTGCTCTTGGAAGTCATCCATGAAAGTGGGAAAGTGCTCAATTTTTACCCGGTGAACGCTTGGTGCTCACTCTGCTCTGGGCGGCAAAGGGGTCTGTGCCAGCGGGGGAAATATATATATATATATATATATATATATATATTTATTTATTTTTGCTTAGCGGGGGAAATATTTAAGAACATATCGGGCACAGAACACCTCTTCGGGCTGGCTGCAGGTGATTTTAGCTTCTTGTAATGTAGCCTTCGTTTCTGTGGCGTTGGCTCCAGACACCAAAAGTTGTTTTTGTTATTGTTTATTTTTTACGTTTAGTGGAAGGAGAACGTGTCAGGACAGTAAACCCCCAACAATCTCCCCCCATGTCCTAAAAGCTTCCACAATGTGTTTTGTTATTGTAAGTTGCATGAATAAAGCTGTTAAAAGACAAGTGACGTTTTTTTATTTATTTTTAATTATTTTTATTTTATTTTATTTTTTTATCCTCTACGCTCCTTTATGATGTACACACTCTTTGTGTGTTTACATGTTTGGTTTATAAAAAATCTAAATAAAAACTTGTTTGCGCTGACAGCCTGTGCTTGTGGAAGTGACGTCAAGAGACGATCACTATTTGTCTAACTACTGCCACCTAGAGGCTTGGCATGCATGTAAATGAGCTTATAAACGCACGCTCCGTTTGTGTGCAGTTTTGTGGCTGTGTGTTTTTTTTTTAGACAAATGAGACAATGTGGACAGACTTTTTTTTTTCCTACACGGGGAAGGGGGAAATATTTGTTTTAAAAATGTGTATGCTATGTGTAGACAAGGCCTAATCTCTGTGCACACTCACGTCGTTGTATCCAGAAATTATACTTTTATTTTAACAATGTTGAATTTTCTTTTTATATATATATATATTTATTTGTATAGGGCTATACATTCATACGGAATTGTATACTTTTGTCTGACTTTGACCAGCCTTAAATGTGCATCATCATCCAATAGGAGAAGAGTATCTATTCGTTATTTGACGCATTTTTTCCACACACTGGCCAATCGTCACACTTTGTGTGCAGCCTCATGTGTGGGTTCACAGCGGACCTACATGGCCAGTTCCCCCCATGCATGATAACTATCACCTCCATACCCGTGTCTCATCCACCTGTTTGTTAAAAAAAAAAATACTTGTGTGGTGTGACAAATGAGCTTGATTGGAAGTGTATATCCGCTATTTAGCATGTCTGAATTGGGCTCTCCTCCACCTCTTAAATGGCTTTATGCCTTTGCTTAGCCTTTACTCCTGATTTCACCATGTTGACAGGAAAACAGATTGTGTCCCGTTTGCAAACTTTGCTCTGTCTTTCTGCGCGTGTGTTTGTGTGCACGTGGGCGCGTAGGTTTGTGAGTGAGTGTGTGTGCGCCTACCAAAAACGGAGAATCAGTGATGGCTTGTCCTTTATTAACAGAGCCATTGGTTAATGTATCACTTGTACAATGGCAATTGCACCGCATGGCACGTGATAACAGTGTTGTGCGTAAGGATTGTTTAAAGTGGCGTTTAAACTGCCTCTCTCAGCACTGTCTAAAATGCTGACTTTTCATTTCAGCGTGTGTGGCTAAGTCAAGTTAGAACTGAAAGTAAATTGTCAAAAACACTTTGTATATCTAACCTGCTTTTGAGTGATTTTTTGCTTAAGACTTAAGGACAAACCTGTTGCTGCATTGATAGATTTTAACTTGAGATATAAAGTATGTTGCTCATTGGAAACTAAAATAATTTCGAACTGAAAAATCTGGAACTTGCAAAAAAAAAATGGTTATTGACAATCCCTAAAACTTTGGGGACTGAAGGGACAACTTTTTTTTAAGAAAAAAAAGTAAGCTGAGCTGTAAATGGCACATTGTCTTTTGCAGAATTTCATTTCTAACTGTGGAGCACCAAGTGCTACCACGGTTATTTCAATCCTTTTTGACAGTAAAATTAATTTTATATTCACTCTCTGTTTTTGTTTAACCTTTCATTTAAGTAAAGTAATTTAATCAGAGTATTTTAGTACGTCAATTATGAGTTGGTGTTTTTATTTTTATTTTTATTTTTTTACATTGACAGATGACCTGCATAACAATATTCTTTAGCAGTGCTGTGAGGCAAAAGTCCAGATTGTAAGCAACTAATGTTAATTTACATTCAAAACCCATTTGGCTAACTTTGCACAACTTTGAGAAAAAAACTGCGCACAAAATAGTGTCACTAGTGGATACATTTTTACAGGATAATCTGGACTCGACTGACAACAGATCCTATATGAGCAAAGCAGATCCAGTTCTGTTGGATTAGTGGTAAAACTGTATTTATTTCTTACATGAGACACAAATGCTTGAGGTTTTTAGGCAAGGCCAGACAAGGCAGATCATACATTATTATTGAAGCCGACAACAAAAAATTCAAATAAGACCATGGGTGGAATCCTGTGCGCTTTGGCTCGCTTTTTTGACAAAGCCCATGTAGTTGAACAGGAAATATGTAAATTCAGCCATTTTATTCATTTTAATGATGACATCTTTGACATCGGATTGAAAAAGAAAATGACTATAAAGGATGAAGCAAATAATTAAAATGGAAAATATGTCATCATTATTATTATTTTTTTTATTTTACCCTTCAGACACAGTGGAGGCGACAGGGAGGCTCTGCCTCTCCTGCCTACTCTGACCGCACAGCTCATCGGGGTGCACATCGGCTTACTGTGGCTTGCCAAAGTGACATTGTCAACCCATGGCCTTGGCCTGCACATTATGTTGCATTTGTTTTTGCCCATGTGACGCGAAATAGTTGGTTCGATTGTACTTGATATGTTTCAAAAGCATTATCTTTTTTTTCCTTGATCATTTTCATGAAAGCATTTCCTTAAAAGGACACGTGTGCGAGATAGAGCTGTAAACATATCTACACGCTCTGTGACAAGCTGATTACTTCCACTCCTCATTTCTTGTCACCCCCCCCCCCCCCCCCTGCACTTTTCTGACTTGCCCTCCCCTTTGTCTTACTTCTTATCAGCTGATAGAGAGATACAAGAGGTGGTGCTGGTTTGTGTGCGTGTGTAGGGGAGGGGGGGGGGGGGGGTTACCTGCACTGAACTGCCCCACCTCTCTTTTCTGCCCATTTGAGAATGAGTAAACACAAAAGCACCTTTACTTACCTCCACGCTCAGAGTGCCAGAAGCAAGCAAGCAGGCAGGCAGGGAGGGGAGCCGCTCTATCTATCTTATCGGCAGAGAAGAAAAAACCCAAGGCAGAAGTCGCTTCTTCGACCACCTGTTTGTTGACATCTGCGCCCCTCAGTGTGGCCCACAGGTACGAGTGGTGACTTTCACCTTCAAGTTTGTGTCTTTTTTCGAAATTTGAATATGATATCCGGGACCACAATTTGTGAATAAACATTCAGTTAAGAACCGTTACGGGGTAATGAAATGAACTGCTTTTAGATTTTGACATGTGGTTAACATACTTCATGTAGAAAGTTCCGCAGTGTTGAGAGGAGTGTTGATTGCTGGACTTCCTCCTTTTGCCAGTCAGCCGATGACAAATGTGTGAACCTGGAGCAAAGCACTGGTGAATTGAACTGGAGCGCATTATGTCCCTTACAATGAAACCAGTGGAACCAGTGGAGTGGCATGAGGAGACGTGTGTGCGTGTGTGTGTGTGTGTGTGTGTGTGTGTGTGTAGGGAGGGGGTTGAGAAAAAAAACGCAATCAGCTGTAGGTTTCCGGGTTCGTCATCATATAATCAGTGGACTTTTACCCCACTAAAGAGCTGTTTGTTGTGTCCATAAACGTGTGTGCGTGTGTGTTGTGAAACAGTGTGCTCTATATCTGATACAAAACCAAACATGCCACCAAAACCCTTTTCATGTGACTTCTTTGCGAGAAAGGCTGTAAACATGGTGTTGCAAAAATGAAGTTGTTCATGTTTCCTTGTTTAAGGGCGAAGTCAACCGTAAACATATCTTGACATTAATATGTTATATGTGACCTCACTAGTCTAAACATGACCTTCTGATTAATGTTATGTTTGTGGAATATGAGTTATGAAGCAAAATCCAGCCATTTTTATCCATCTCAGGGGGCGGCCATTTTGCCACTTGCTGTCTGCTGAAGATGATATCACAGTTAATCAGGGCTCAGGCAACGACCAATCACAGCTCACCTGTTTTCTGGGGCTGAGCCGTGATTGGTTGTTACCTGATACCTGACCAAGATGGATAAAAACTGCTGGATTTTGCTGCTTAACTCAGATTCTACACAATATTAATCAGATAACCATATTTAGACTAGTGGGACTGCATAGAACATATTATTGTCAAGACATTTTTGGGGAGGATTTACTTCCCCTTTAAAGTCGCACAGTGTTTCTTCCTAATGACCTCTTTGGTAGTGAGCGATGATGTCGCCGTCATCTTTAGTAATTGCCTGATAGTTTTTTTAAGAAAAAAAAAAAGAGAGAGAAAAAAAATAAATGAATAAATAAGTAATTGCCTGAAAGTTGTTGTCGTTGCCTTAGTGGGGCCAGCTGATTAACTCGAGGAATGCGTTTGGCCAAGAAGGCAGAGCTCCTGTTGGCCGGAGCCAACACAAAAGCAGTTCTTATTGACGACGTGAGTTTGCAAAGGGCACAAACAGCTGAGATCATAGCATCATTCAAGAATCTTTTATTAAGGTTTGAATCAGGGTTCAAGTGACGGCTCAGTCAGACAATCCGAATGCTCTGTTTTGAGCGTACAGTTTCATTGCAGTGTTTTTTTTTTTTTTTTGAGTGGCTCCTAAAGGCAGGGGGTGTCTTAGGGTAAATGAGCTGGAATCATCCCTCCGCGCCGAAGTGCATGGGAGCGGGCTGCGGGCAGTCGCGTACACTCCGTCTGACCTGAAATTCTTCAGGCCACCTTCACTTTTGAAGGGCTCTCAAGCTCCGAGGGAGGCCTGACGAGATCCGGGGGTGGGGGGCAACAGTCAGTCCAATCTTTGCTGTGTTTGCTCGTCTTCCTACATATTTTTACGCCATGCATCCGATCGTCACAGGTCGTCTGTACATTACGTTGAGCTTGAGTGAGCCGGTGGACAAATACACACGGGACATTTCATTAGGTACACTTGCGCAATCGAAGAAGATCTGATACAAGAGTAGTAGTCAATATAGTATAAGCATGAAAGGCTTGTCAAATGGTCACATGACTAAATTATCAGTGTGACTGTAGTCTTCCTTGAAAGTGTTGACAGACTCACTGCGTGAACCTGCGCCATGAGGACATTTATGTGTCCTGAAGGGTTAGCCGCAGTTCTCACTTCTCCTTCATTGTTTCACTTGGATAATACACAAAAAAAATAGTGGACTTTATCATCACTTCTTACTAATAAATCTGTGCTCTAAAGGACTGACTGGTTTTTGTCAGCTGCTATATGTGTTGGATTGAAATCACAACAGGAAATTGTCTTTTTTTGAAAGCAATTTGTCTGTGTCTGCATATGGCTAGGAGGAAGCGCTTCCTGGAAAGTCCAATGTGAGCTTAAACACGGCACTCCTGCAGGTCACGTCGCTCTCGACGACCCCTTTACACATGTGACACGCTACTTATTTACTTTCATGGATGACTTGCAGGACCAAACCGGCTCACAGGCCAAGATACTGATTACCAGCACTGTTTTATTGCTGACTTTATTCCTGCCTTTTTGTCTGCTTGGCAGATTCTTGTGTGTGTGTGCGTGTGTGTCGCCCTGGCCTCGACAGAGAACAAAGTCATACAGTGACAACTTTAACTCAGCTTATGGAGTTTAACTGTTGTCCCATTACAGGTTTTAGGTGTCTTTTTATGAGACATACTGAAAATTAATCATTATAGATATTTGCAATAACATTCTGTGGGACCTGGTACCACATTGTTGAGGTTTAATTAGACTTAGCTATTTTGTTAAGCCATTAAAAAAAAAATTGGGGTGTCAGGCGATTTAAAATTTGTAATCGTAATTAATCGCATGACTTCAATAGTTAACTCACGATTACTCGCAAATGTTATATTTGTTCTAAATGTACAGTAAAATGTTTTCATAATTTTGTTAACATAAAAATGGAAACAAATGTTGAACTAATAGAAATATGGCTGCATCTTTTAGTCATTGATACAGTAATTTCATAATAATTCAAAAAATTGAGTTAAAATTAAAAAGATGTACTGTACATAATTGCATTTGTAAGACATTGGTGACAGCTCAGTGCATTTTCTTTTGATATTAAGAGCTATCTGGTATTTAACATGAAGTACTGTAACTTGTAAAATTCTGCACATTTTAAAAATTGTAAAATACAACTTGACTCCAGTCTCCACAAATAAATGCATTATTATTAAATGTATTACTGCTAAATTTTGACGTGGACGTTGTCTGCTGCGTTGCAACTGGAATTCCCCCAGTACAGGCTTACCAAGTAAGGGGCAGTCATTAATCGCGCGTTTAAAAAAATAAATAAAATAGTGGTGTTAAAGGAACTTTAAATTAACTAAAAATTAATGCACTAATTTTGACACCCCTAAAAAATAAAATACAATTAATTAAACTTAAATGTTTAGCCTAAATGTAACAGCTTATATATTGTAATTTTTTAAAAATATATACATATATTTTTACATGATTTCAACAAACTCGTGTATTTTGCTATTTTAATGCACATATTGAAACTTTTCAGCAATTAGCAACATAATATGCGAAGAACAATAATGGTCCTAAAATTCAACTCACCCCAGAACACTTGAAGCATTTCTTAAATTTTTACTTTTATTTTATGTCGACTCATGTGCCCCCCCCCCCCCTATAAAAGTAATACATGAGCAGTGGGCACTATGAAATATGTTTCATTGATTTAAAGCTGTGCTAAAGAATTTTCCATCTGTTCACTTTGTTCTTGATGCTGTTAGACTTCCTTATCAGTTTGTTTTCCCGGTCGTTAAGGAGTGGAGGCAGTTTCAATAGCAGCTGATACTCAAGCAAACTGTTGACCACACACTGAGACTTTAATCTCGCCCACTTGATTTCACCCCATCTGCTCTAGTTTGTCCTTCACTCCCTCTTTTCCTGCTCTTGAGGGCACTTTTATTTAGACAGAAACTACAAGAGCAAGGCAAGTCCTCTCATCTGGGACTTTGCACGCTTCTCTCTCTCGCTCGCTCTTTTTTTGCTCTCTCTGCTCTTTTAGCTGCCCAGGAAGGTGTGTATTGTTTGCTTTAGTTCAGCCTGTGACAGTGGTGGGGGGGGAACTACATGCCCAAAAATGCTTACATCTTGTGCAGACAGGACAGAAATCGTCCGGTGAAACCCCCCAAAAAACCAGAGGATGTTTCTAAAAGCTTCCTGTTATTTTCCACCTTTCCTTTTCTGCATCTGTAAGCAAAAAAAGACAACTTCATTTCCCATCAGCCATCTCTCCTCCCCCTCCCTTCTCTCACACGCACATATCGCACACAGACGTGTACCTGTTGAAGCTCCACCCTGATCAGCGCTCATGCTTGCAGTGTTTGTGTAGAGGAGGCCGGCCCGTGTGTGCTCAGTGCCCCGCTGTACCTGTCTCTCATGGAGGTGGACCGGCACTGGTAGCTATCCTGACTTCTCGGCATTATTCGCTTCTCTTTCTTCTCTTTTGCATCCATCTCCTTCTTTATTAGGCCTTCACCTTGCACTTGCTTCGGTCAGAATGACTTTTGCGCAAACCCAGGAAGGGAAATTTGAACTCTTGACTGTGGGAAACTGCATCTAATTGGGGGAAATTGCTTTGTTCAGTAGGTGCCTTGGAAAAACTTGCTATTGTAATCTTTGTAAAGTGAGAATTACTAATATAGTTGTTTGATCAGACTAAATGATGGCTAGCCTTAACATCCTGTACCTCAGGAGTCATTTCAGTGTTACCACAGTAACCTTGAAAAAGTAACTTAGTTACTTTACTGATTGCTTGCTTTAAAAATAAGCTGAGTTTCTTTACTGATTTCTGGATTTTAAAAGTAACTAAGTCAAATCACAAGTTACTTTAATTGTTACATTACAAGTGTTACCGGCAACCCTGTTTTGCCACTTAATTGGAAGTGCTTTTATTATTATTATTATTATTATTATTATTATTATTATATATATTAAAAAATAGACAGCAAACTTTTTGACTTACAATAATTATTTAAATAAAAAAAAATAAAAAAATTGATACTTGTTTTTAATAAAATAAAAAAAAAAAGAGGGGGCCTTCCTAGACTTCATTTCACAAAAATATATTTTAAAATATTTTCTCAAATGTCTTATTAACTATTAATGTTGTAATGGCAAAACTCAACACTTGTTTTTCAATGTAACGATTACATTTGGGGACCTCCTGCAGTCGCACAATCTGGTGTGACTTGGGACGTAGCGTTATTCAAGCTACGTAGACAACACTGTCTACTGGACAGGGAACAGAGTGTGCAACAAAACGTTAATATTTTTGTTTTTAGCTGACACAAACTCAAAATAGTGAGTGCACTTGCATCTTGAAAATGCAATTCTCTCTCCTTCCTCTTGCCGTTTACAGACACGGGAGTAGTCGATGCGCTGAAAATGATGACGTCACTCCCTTAAGACGCATTTCCCTACCACGTGTTCTGTAACGATATAAATAATGATATGTATCATTCTTTCCTCCTATAGAGTATTACTCATGAACCATTAGTTACCCTTGCTGGGAAGGGTGTGCTGTTTATTTAAGTCTTGACTTGCATCCAGCAAACAGTCAACTGCAACTGCTTGTAATATTACTCGTCACTCTCTGAAAAATGCTGCTGTCGCTTGTAACTACAAATATATGCATTCCGCAAAGTAACTATCAAAGGGATTTGATGAGTAACTGCCGTCTGATTACTTTTTGGAAAAAGTAACACATTAAGAGTAACGCGCTACTTTGTTACTGACATCACTGGTTTATTATACAGTATGTTCTGATTCTTTATTCATCTTACTGTGTGGAATTCTGGGTCATGGTCAAGGCTTGTGATTAGTAATGTAAGATGATTCCGGGTTTATGGCTTAGTGCAGATGATGCTCGTAAAAGCCTTTTCTGCGCTCGTAAAACAATGTGGCCCTCTAAAACACACTGTTAATACACAAGGAATCGGGCGCGTCTATCAATTATAAACACGTGGCTGATCTCTCAAAGCCAATTCGGTGACTCTTTAACCTAGCAGATTAGCCAATCAAGTCATTGCCCTTTAACTTCTCCCCTGGTTCATTCACAACCTTTAACCGGGGGAAGCTGTTGAATGACTTCGTCTGGTTTGTCTTGAAAGTTTGACGTGATCCTCCTGTGTCGCAAAATCAGGACAGAAGATATAGGAGAGAGTTCAGTTGTTAGAAAATAAAGATATTGGCGCAGAGACCAAAGCTCACTTTGGAGTAAAAGCTACAATTTGTGGTCGTAGGTTAATCATCGACCCGCTGCTGCTCTCAACCAACACGCACACTCGCACATGCACACAGTGAGTCGTGATTGGATTAGAGTGATGTCAATGGTCCATACTTTTTACGTTTCAATAATCCTATTGACTATTGTTTGTTTTAGGCTTATAAAGCACACTCACTTCATCATCAAGAAAAGTAGCAGGAACAGGTCCATTAAATATGTCATCATGACCTCGTCATGCTCTGAAAATAAGCAACACCCGTTTTCATCACTCTTGGCTCCTGCGCTTTTTTTTTTTTTAATTAACTATTCTTATTGACAATCGAGGGAGTTTGTAATTCGTATCCTAAGTAAGGTAACAGCGAGCAGGTGTGTGTGTGTGTGTTGGTTTCAGGTCAAATGAATGCTTGCGTGTTACCATGGTTGCCTGGCTTTGAAGAGTTCCTTTACCTTTTGTTGACTGCCTCGCGTTCACCATCAAATGTCCAAACGGTCGAAAGAAGCACAACACACGCCCATATACGCTGATGATTTGGTTGCCTCACAATGTGGTGATTAAGGATTTAATGCTGTGGATTTTTGCTTTCTGAATGCCGGCAGTGTTGAGAAATAAGAGGTTTACACTTAGGGAGCTGATTGTTCTCTGTTCAGGTGCAGTATTCATAAAGAATATGCGCACAGACATACACTGTGAGCAAGGGTTTGAATATCCAACAGCCTCTTGCAGCCACAGTGTGCTAAACAGTTAAATGCGCATGGAGGTACAATGCATGTAAGATCAGTCCGTGCCTCCACCCCTCGGTCCTAGTGAACATGTGACCGGGCCGACCTCAGTGAACCTTGAACGAAAGTTTCAGGGTTTATGACTTGCCAATCTCTCTTATGGGGGTCAGAGATCAGGAAAGAGTCTCAGGAAGCAAACAAAACAGGCTCGTAAAATCGACAAGAGCATTTATAGATGATTGTCATATTAAGCGTATCAAACGACCTATTGTTGAGGTTTCTATTCATCGTTGACATAACTGAGTTTTAATTCAGGAATATGTGCAAAAGATGCTCAAATGTCGTTCAAGTATTTGACAATAACCAAAGGATGGTTTCTCCCAATCTCTTTGCCTTCCTTAGGCCACAGATCTAATTGGACGTTTTTGTCAGAATGACAGCCGAAGATCCTGCTTCCTCTTCAACCATGAGCAACAATACCGCCCCCTCCAAGCCCTGCAAAACCAGCGGTGCCTCCCAGCACGCTCTCCTTGGACAGATCAACATTCCGGAGGGTGTTGCAGGGACTCCCAATGAGGTGGCACTGGTGGCCCTGATGGAGCGCACTGGCTACGGCATGGTCCAGGAAAACGGCCAACGTAAATACGGGCCCCCTCCCGGTTGGAACGGCCCATCCCCACCGAGGGGATGCGAGATCTTCGTGGGCAAGATCCCAAGAGATGTTTACGAGGACGAGCTTGTTCCCGTTTTCGAGTCTGTGGGACGCATCTACGAGATGCGCCTGATGATGGACTTCGACGGGAAGAATCGAGGCTACGCGTTCGTGATGTACACCGAGAAACACGAGGCCAAGCGGGCCGTGCGGGAGCTCAACAACTACGAGGTGCGGCCCGGACGGCTCCTCGGCGTCTGCTCCTCCGTGGACAACTGCCGTCTTTTCATCGGCGGGATCCCCAAGACCAAAAAGCGCGAGGAGATTCTGGAGGAGGTCTCCAAGGTGACCGAAGGCGTCCTCGATGTGATCGTTTACGCCAGCGCCGCCGACAAGATGAAGAACCGCGGCTTCGCCTTCGTAGAATACGAGTCGCACCGTGCGGCCGCCATGGCTCGGAGGAAACTCATGCCTGGGCGTATTCAGCTCTGGGGCCACCAGATTGCTGTGGACTGGGCGGAGCCAGAAATTGACGTGGATGAAGATGTCATGGAGACGGTGAAAATTCTCTACGTCAGGAATCTTATGATGGAGACCAGTGAGGAAACAATTAAACAGGTAGGTTTAATGGAACGCTTTAGCTTAGCCGACGACGTTGACTTTGTTTACAGAAACAACCGTATTTTCTTCATCAACCAGGTGTTTAGTCAGTGGAACCCAGGTTGTGTAGAGCGCGTGAAGAAAATCCGTGACTATGCCTTTGTTCACTTCACGTCCCGCGATGATGCCGTGCTGGCCATGGACCACCTGAATGGAACAGAGGTGGAGGGATCCTGCATTGAGGTCACACTTGCCAAGCCCGTTGATAAAGAGCAATACTCTCGCCAGAAGGCCTCAAAGGGGGTTTCTGCTCCTCCGGAAGCTCCGCAGCAGAACTACGTCTACCAGTGTGACCCTTACACATTGGCCTACTACGGTTATCCCTACAACACACTCATCGGACCCAACAGGGACTACTTTGTGAAAGGTTAGAACTCTTTCTTGGCAGACATGAGTTTCTTAATGATTTTGTAAATGTTGATAGTTGATATAAAAAAAAAAAAGAAGAAGATAATTACGTTAAGTCGTCCACAATGCATTGAAGACTTTAATTAAGGGAAACTCCATCTTGATCAAGATAAATTTGAATTGATGAAGGTCTGTCGGTGATGACGTCATGAATATTGATCCCGTTATCTTTGATGATTGATTGCATATGGTGGAAGCAGGAAAATCTATCTGACTTTCAACAATCATTGTGTTTTGGTTTTCTCTCCAAAGGAACCTCATTGATACAGAACAATGGTAATCGCTCATTTCTACTTATTCTCTCAATGAACAATGAGCCTTCTTGCTATGTGACAAACTATACATTCTCTAACACCATCCCTTTCCTGCTGCGCTGTCCCCTTCCGCCATCTCATGGATGAATATCCACAACATGGAGTACATCACAGAGCCCAGATACAATTTAGGAGGCAGAAATGAGAATAACGTGGCCCTTCAATAGCTACCAACTGAAGTCAAACCAACATTGCTTACATTATTCAATTTGCACCAACACTGCACCATACATTTTGTAGAGTACATTTGACTCTCAATGGAGTCTATTTAGTCTAACTCTAAACTGAGTAAAATTTACACTTGGAAGAGAGTAAAATATTCAGAGTAAATTTGACTTTAAGTACTTTTACTGTCTACAAGATAATTGGCCTATCACATGACAAAAACCGAGTAAGGTTTTTTCACTCGGAAAAAATAAGTAAAGTAAATCTTAGAAGGCAGTTTTTTTTAGTACATTTTACTAGTTAAATAAATAAATAAATAAAATTAAAAAAGGAATGAACCAACCAACCAACTCATGACCAGCTTTGGAGACGACCACCTGAGCTGCCACTCCTACTGTTTGCTTATATCCAAAATGTGTGTGTGTGGGTTTTTTTAACAAGCTCGTAAAATTTAGTCAAAATCAAAATTTTAATAAAAGGAAAGATTAGAATTTCTGAGTGAAAAATAAGTCATTCACTCCCAGCCATTTTCACTAAAGCAATCCCCTTCACTCCTGGCGGTTTTACTGGATTTGGACTGATTTTGCAGGGCCCACAGAATATTGTGTTCTATTGCCATAAAAACATAGAACCCACCAAAACAAAGATTAGAGTCTCTTCTTTCATCGGAAAAAAAAAAGTAAATTTCCATCTAATTCTGTTTTACAGCAATTAGCATGAGGATAAAGCTAAGTTTCATCATTATTCACAAATCTGTCCGAAAGAGCTTGTTGCAACATGGCCCTGGTTGGTCTCTTATATTCTGCTCCCACCTGCTGGCCATTTGTGTAGTAACTACCAGTTCTCCAACCGTTCTTTGCAGTTGAGAGGCTGCATCAAAGCCTTCTGTATGCTATAGCATAAAAACAAAAAACAAAAAAACGTAGAAATACGTCTTTGGGACACTTAAACATTAACAACCGTTTTTGGGAGCAAATGAGTTAATAGGTTTTTACTTTACTTTAGTCTGACTATTTTACTCTCTTCCAAGTGCACATTTTAGTCTGTTTAGAGTGGGACCAAATAGACTCTAGAGTAAAATTTACTTTACAAAATGCACTCTGTGCATCTACAACTTAACCTTAACCGTTAGCATGTTCTCTCCATCGCAAAAATTCCTCTAGATATTCCCAAACCAGTATCCCAGTAATCCGATTACTCGTTGTATTCAAGCAGGTACTGTGCGAGGTCGTGGTCGCGCCGCCACAGGTAACCGTACCCCTGGTCCTCGGGGGTCGTACCTGGGGGGTTACTCTGCCGGTCGTGGCATCTACAGCCGCTACCATGAGGGTAAGACCAAGCTGTCCGAAAAGTCCTATGAACTGATGCCCAGTCTGGAGCTTGCTGCCTCCGTCAACCCAGTTGCCATCAAACCAGGCACAAGTCAGTGAGATAGACATAGCCATCCCTACCCTCACCCATCTCAAAAGCCTTTACTAAACCTGTTTCTTCTTCCCGCGCTGTTCTGGCATAAAATACAGGCAATGACACTGATGGTCATTTCATGTATTTCTGTAAGAACTCATTCTTTCTGTCTCTGTCCTTTGTGGTTTGAATAACACTTTTCTAAATCAAAATAATAGCTGTTGCTGGATGGTCATGCTAAAGGACTGCCAAGAAAAATTATGTCCTTTCTTGCATGATCAGATAGTAACTACAATTTCTTGTTAACACTAAAAGAAAATTGTTCAGACTAATAACAACATTCTGCTATTAACCTTACAAGTTTGCTGCACATTCAAGAATAAGGGTTTGTGATCTATCACTCCAAATCAAATCAAATTATCAATCAGCATAGTTTTTGATCTCCAATTGAGGAATGGAACACTTATCTTGATGGAAAGGATACTGTCACTCTGCCTCCCTGTCAAAGTATCAATTTTGAACCTTTAATGTATTTTTTTTTTTTGTAAAACGGGCCATCTGGAATTTTAGGTTACTAAAGTATGTTACTGGCTCACAGCTTGGCTCCATTGTAATCATCATTGCGTGCTCGCATGAAAAAATAGGATCCTGGAAGTCCACTATTAACTTTTTTTTTTTAGTAAATTGTAATCCCTAAAGCTGCTGAATGCAGGAAATGTAATCTAGAATCGCTACTGCCATCTGTGGCTGAAAAATGAAACTGCACACTCCCTTCTTTACGTACACAAAGCGCGCATGACATCACCTCCGCAGACAGAAGTCAGGAAATTCAAACCCGAATCCAATCTGAAAACTATTGGCCACAGGCTTGCAGGAGTACCCATTGTGAACAGCTGTGGTGTTAATCTGCTAATTAGACGATGTTTTAGTCATAAATGATCAAATAAAAATGCTATTTTAAAGATATTTTGGGGCAAATTTTGCTTTAACAAGTTAAAAATAATAATTAACTACTTGGTGCTGTTGTCTGTCTGAACATGGTCTTAAATAATGTGTATCGAGACCTGTGCTTCCATAACATTTTCTTTGTATACTTGCAAATCCAGCTTTTGACTGAATTGTAGTATCATATCCAATCAGAGTCTAAAACATGATTTTTTTTTTTTTGTAAAAAAGAAAAAGATAAATTACACTGTGAAAATTGTGGCTTTTGGCAATCACCTCACAGCCGTTTCAGTCAAAACCGGAATCAAATTTCAAACCTGTCTTTCTGGCTAAAAAACCTTTTTTACGTAATTTATTACTATGTGTCCACTCTTCTGATTTCTGAACTGTAACACCAAATAGTAACATAACATTAGCGGGTGTGTTCAGCTATTGTTTACGGATAAACAATAACTGATTACAGATAAAAAAAAAAGAAAGCATTAACATTGCGAACCTAATTTAAACGGGAAACAAAAGTACTTTCATATGGTGCGTTTCCTCGAACAGCGGCCAAGAGCGTGAATTTACTCAACTGTAGAGCGTGCCTGTATATAGTTGCGTTGGTTTTGCAATGGCAATGGAATGTGTTACTGCCAAGCAGTCCTTTAATTCTCGGTTCCTATCAGTAAAGTACAAAACTACAGTATGTTATGCCCCCCCCCCCATATTATAGACGCAGACTTGAATATGTCTAATTGAGTCAACTGAAAACCATGCTGATATGTATTTTGTTTGACTTTTCAACTCAGGCCTGCGTAATACATATAAAACCCCATCTCAGGGGTCGGCCATTTTGCCACTTGCTGTTGACTGAACAACATAATCAGCTCACCTGTTTTCTGAAAATGGTCATGTGACATTCACAAGTTGAGCCACCATTGGTTGTTATCTTAGCCCTGAGCATGTGTGATGTTTTTTTTTTCAGTCAACAGCAAGTGGCAAAATGGCCGCCCCCTGAGATGGATCAAAACGTCTGGATTTTGCTGCTTGACTCATATTCCACAAACGCGATATTAAATCAGAATACCGAGTTTAGATGTGTAGGGCTGCATAAAACATATTATTGTAAAGACAATTTTTGTGTTGGCTTCCGCTTTAAAATTTTAGTCAAAGTGTATGAAAGTAAGTGATTTTATATATAAATATTAGACAATGTGCACCATTATTAGCTAATAGGTTTTTAGCTGACTTGTGGCGAGCGTGTTTCGGGAAAACTGCCTCAAAATAAAATAATCCAAAATTCCTTGCCTATAACGTTCTTTCACAAATTATTTCTATTAATGCACATAGCAATCAATAACATTTGAAAATACACCATAATCTGACCCTCAAAGACAAAATTGAACAGAAGACGCGCACCGTGTTGCCTAGCAACGACAGTTAGGTCAATGTTGGGATCGGGTTTCCAGCGACAAATATAGATCTCATCTTCAGATTCGGGATCTCCTTTTATGAGTCTATTTCTCCTTTTAGGTGAATGCACTGAAGCAAATCATGTCGCAATTCAATCACAACGGAGATGAACGTTGGTGACTGACATTATAGCAAGTGGGCGGGATGAAGCGGAAGCGTTTTGAAATGCCGATGTCGTCATTTCGTGCGACGTCTTTCAATGACGACACGCCACATCCCAAATGAACCGCCTTATGCGAGTTATAACTGTCACCACAAATCTCCATTTTCTGTTTTTTTTTTTTTACGTGGCATGAAATTAATTTCAAAGATGAACACTGGTAAACTTGTAGATGAAAAGATGATCTTGATTGGTCTCCCCTTGCCCACGATGCGCACTGCTCATATTTGGAATGACTAGTAAATAATGTGTGCAATTCTATAATAACAGAAATTGCTGTGGCAGCGAGATCAGATTTGAAGACTTTTATGCTTGTCGTTTACAAATATCTTTTCACTGGTAAAATTGTTCTTCTTTAAATAATGTCATGCTAACTACACACAATGCAAAGGCGACCAATGCTAATCAGGTTCTTGTGTAACAACTGTCGCGCTTACATTGAAACATGGTCATTGTAATAGCATGTACTTGTAAAATGTAGGATAATTAACTAACTCGCTATTGGATAAAGTCCATTATTATGAAGCAAGGCACAAACAATACCTCACCTGCCACATACACGTTTCTTGTCTTAAATTGGTATTCTAAGATTTGCCTCTTTTTTTTAAAATGGAAGCTTTGTTAAGTGGCTGAAGCTTTGGTGTGTAAAAAAGAAGAAAAAAAGAAGTTGATCCCAATGTGTAGTTTAGTCGGTATGGAATCACAAGATCAGCCCCCCGGATTGAAAAGACTTTTGTCCATGTGAAACAATGACGGCGTTGTGCTCATGGCGTTGCGTTTGTGTGCGTCTGTGTGCGTGTTAATCCACAGTTGAGAACCATTCTATTCCAAATCACTTTAAAACACTACCTGCTTATCTCATTCTTCTCTTCTAACATGCCTTCTGCCCTTTAGCGTCTCCTTGATCTCATTTCTGTCGCATTTTCGTGTAACTTGTAATCAGCGCGTCTTTTTGAGCATGGGTGGATGTACCGAATGCGCTGGTCTTCTGCTGTTCGATAGATGATACGTCGCATTCTTCCGTTATCCAAACCCGTCAATCACGCCTCTGTCCGTCTGCAGTGGCATTGCCGACTCTGGCCGGGCAGTATCCGGTGTTCAGTGCGGCCCCCGCGGCCAAGCTGATGGAGGAGGGAAAAATGCACGCAGTGGAGCACCTTATTAACCCACTGGCCATGCAGCACCCTGAACACACCACGGCGCCCGCTGCCGCCGCCACGGTTCTGCCCGTCTCCACTCCTCCACCTTTTCAGGTATGCACGCCACCTTTTGTCTCAAATCAAGAATGTCCAGCCACGTGTTATAGACTTAAAGTAGTTCCTCCTTATTGCTGCGCATTTCCTTGCTAGCTTATTATTAGGCTTCTCTTCTGTTTGAGGGAGTTGAATTATGATTGACATTTTTAGTGTTGCTTATTAGAGATTTATTTAGCTAAAATCTTAGCATTGACTCCAGACTTCTTGATTAGAGTGTAATTTGTCCTTAGGAGAGAGTTTAAAGTGTTTTATTGTATTAATATTGTACACTTAAGGATGTTAAAGGGATACTTGACTCATTGAGCCATATTCTGCAGTAAAAAGTTCATATTTAGTCCAGAATGAATTGATAACTTCATTATTTTTCATGAATACCTTTTAAAAACAAAATTTTCCACTTGCTGTCGACTGAAGATGACATCGCCTGTGCTGAGGAAGTAGGTAACGACCAATCAGGGCTCAGTTTGTTGACCAAACCGTTGACCGTTACCAACTTCCTCAGCACGTGTGAGGTCATCTTCAGTCGTCAGCAAGTGGAAAAAAATGTTTTTAAAGGTATTCATTGTACATGAAAAATAAGGAAGTAACTTTTTACTGCTGAAAATTGCTCAATGAGTCAAGTATCCCTTTAAGATATTACTTGATATATATTGCTTGGACAGTTGACAACTGGGCGGTTTCTTTCCGTTTTTGGGAAGCATTGGAGTATAATTTCCACAGCTTTCTCCAAATAAGATTAGAAAGTTGCTCTTCAAATTTTGTGGAGTGTCCACATCCCCCCCCCCCCCCCCCCGTGTAATTCCAAGGCAACGGTTTAAACAATAAAGATATGAAATTATAATGAATGAACTATTTTTTCCGCATGTTTTTTTTTTTTTTGCATTGTTTATAGCAGCAAACTGTATTTTCTTGTTGGGAAGCAAAGCTAAATTTAATGTTTTTTATTAAAAAAATAATAATAATTTGATCTGCTGTAATCAAGATAATAATAATAAATAAATAAATAATAAATATTGAGAACATATTGCTCAATAAGTCACAGTTTGGCAAATTTCATATTTAAGAAAAAAAAACTATAGCCTATTTTTGGTCAGTCCTCATGTGTGGGTTTCATTTTTCTGAATTATTGACCAATCTAAAGTGTTGAAAATGGCATGCTCTCTTTGATGATGCAATGTTAACGGATGAATAATTATGACGTTTTTGGGGTCTCCTAAAAAGTGACGATTTTGCCGCTATAAGCTTTTGCTTTTAGCCCGACGCCAGCGTTATATCATGCAGACCTCAATTGTCAAAACTCAAGGCTCTGTTGCTCAAACAGCATTACTGATAATATAAATATTTGACACCAAATTCATATACATTTAAACTAATACTGTCATACGGTGTAGGCGTACCGTTTAGCTGCTATTTTGCTTTTCGAACTTCTCCACTTTAAGGCAATTCCAGCCAGACATCCGTGAAAAAGGGGACTCAATCACCCAAACACTCACTTCGGTTGTTAAACACGCTAGCTGTGTCAATCTTAGTTTAGCTTAGCAGTTAGCATGGCTTCTCCATCTTTTCTCGTCATCCTCTTCGTGAGAAGGATACGTGTAGCTTAGGAGCAACTCCACTTTGTGTTTAGGCGCGCTAGTAGCCAGCTGAGGCTCGTTTGCTAGCTAGTTTGCTAAATGCCTAAGTAGCCCAAAGATTCCTTTGACCTTCAAATACACGTAGTTGATGACATGGGCCCTGCGAAGCTTTTTGGAACCGTCTCAACGGTTCTTTTTCTTTTTCTAGTGATTGTCTCAGCAGTTGAATGTCAGTATTGCTATTAGGCACAAAAATGCTAATTTTGCCTCCACACTGCTATGCGAAATCGCTTATTTTGGTTCTTGAGCTTCCATTCATCTTCTTTCCCCTTCACTCCCCAGGGTCGCCCAATCACTCCCGTCTACGCTATGGCCCACAACGTCCCGCGCATCCAAGCAGCCGGCGGCCTGTACAGCGCGGGGTACGTCCCCATCACAAACTATGCGGCCAACACGGCCACTCTGGCCGCCCTGCAGAAGAACGCGGCGGTTGCGGCCGCGGCGTACGGAGGCTACGCCGGCTACGCTGTGCCGCAGGCCTTCCCGGCGACGGCCTTCCAGCTGCCCATTCACGACGTCTACCAGTATTGACGTGTGGCGGCTCGCCCCAAACCCCACCCGCCCGCCCGCCCACTCTCCCGCGTGACGTACACACGAGCGTTATTCTGCCTGTGACTGATCCAGCGCT
Source organism: Leptonotus elevatus (assembly GCF_054856555.1). Lineage (NCBI taxonomy): Eukaryota > Metazoa > Chordata > Actinopteri > Syngnathiformes > Syngnathidae > Leptonotus > Leptonotus elevatus. The sequence continues at coordinate 12,963,158 of NC_141246.1, forward strand.
GTAACTTCTCGACAGCGTGCATTAAAAGTAAACACCTGTGGACTCGATGAACCTCTGAGCACACCCAAAGTGCGAGTGACGCTTGACGAAACGATTATGAGTGGTGAAATAGTGTGCCCCGCCTCCTGTGTTCAACTTTAAACAAAGGCAACTTAATTGCACACTTGTTGATGCAAATTAGATGATGATGGAAGAAGTCTACTTCTGTGCGAGGACGGCCTTCTCTCAACTGTGAGCAAAACTAACAAAACAACGGCATCTTGTCATCGACACGCGGCCTCGTCATCGGGTTGCTATAGCAACAAAACCCTGAAGGTACATTCAAGTATTTATGAAGAGAAGACATATATTTAAGGTTCTGTACTGTAGGTTTAGCTTTGTATTTTAGGGGGTAAGGTTAACCTTTTTAAGTAAAAGTGGGGGAAGAAGAGTTCAGAACTACTGACGAGAGGATACCACTGAAGTCAACTGTTTTGCATATACTAATGAATGTTTTCGTATTTTTTTTGCCACTCGTATATTTTAGTATTCTTTTCTTGTCGAGTGCTGTCGGTGATGCTGTCCGTCCATGCTGATTGAAGGTTTATGCTTCAAACATACATGCCTGTTTGGTACTCATTTAGCTGTATTTGTGCTGTTGTGGTTATTTTCAAGTGAAGGTTTTCAAGTGGTGTGTTCAATGGCCTCTAACTGGTTTGCTCCTTTCTGTGTCGCTGCTTGAACTAATTGAACACACTTCTTGGTTTATTTGATTTGAAGAAAAGTCCCCCAGGTGAATGTTTCGTTTTGGGACAACTTAACAGCATAGAGAACATGGCGACATCGTGTATTTAATTTTTTTTTCTCAATGGGGACTAAGACTGAACGTTTCTCATTTATATCGACTTTTTAGCGTTATTGTCTGATTGGTGGAAAGTGAACAAATATGCAGAAAATTAGAGGATACATGCTAACTTGGTAACTTACATACACTGCAGTCTGAGGATATTAAAAAGAGGCCTCACCCACAGTGCCTTACACATACTTTCATATGCAACCCTGCGGCCTTTTTTTTTTTTTTAATCTTCCACTGTGCCTTTCATAATAAAGTCGGAAGTAGAAAGATTCTTTAATGGTTCTGGATTTAGTTGCAGTACTGGGGTAACATGACAAGGCTACCTCCTCCATACATTGTCTTCAATGCAACAAACGAAGAGATACATTCGGGCCACTCGATCGTTCCATTGTCAGTCCTCCGAGGTCACACTTGTCAATGTTTTAACAGGCACTTTTAAAAATAAACTGCACATGTGACATCTCAAACTGGAAACAACTGGAGCAATACCTGATCTGGTGCTGATGAAATATACAAGTTGTCAGTCACGCTAGCTCACAGTGGTCAACAGCCACATGACAGGGCAGCCATTTTTATGGGGCGCATTATCTTAACTGTTTATTATTTTAATGAAGGACATGCTATCAGTTTAAGTCAGGGTTACCAACACTTTTGGGGGGGGGGGGCTCATGACCTAATTAAGGTATGAGTTTGGCTCCACCCCTCAGGACCAAAACGAGATGAGCTGTACTGTCAAAAATGAAAATCAATATATATATGCATGTAAACCAATTTGAAAGAACAGGAGACACATAGATGAAGTAAGTTCAATCGAGTTTGCTCCAACTCACCATTTTAAAAGCCCACAACTGGTGACAACTGTTTTTTTTTCTTTCTTGTATGATGACAAAACATCAGGATATATTTAATTAATATATGCATGTATGAAGTGAAAAGAAAAGGTCTAATATATTTGAAAACTTTTCTTTATTAACATTGTCTAGAGATTTTTCATAAGTCTGAGTAACAAAAGTAGATTTGCTTTTCCTTGCCAAAGTGTCCAATAGTTTAAAGCATTGATGTTATTGTATAATGTGTGATATTATCTTTTCTTATTTTTTACTATTTTTGAACTGGATTTGGTGTTTTGAGTGGGTCTTTAAGCTTCATTTTATCATAAGCCGAGACGACAACTTTGCAGTGCTTTTTGACTAAACCGGAGTTGAGTCTTGGCTAAGCTATAAGAAGAAATATGGTCCAACAGCCATTAAAACATGTTTGTGTGTTTGACAAAAGTCACTTCCTGGTTCTCACTCCAAACTGCTGCTTTTTCTTTCATTTGCTTGCATTTCACTTGTGGAGCTACAATACACAGAAGCCGAGTTTAACCATACCAACTCTTGAGTATGTGCCTTATTGCCAACATGTGCTTTACCTTTGTAGACCTATGAAGACTGACTTCTATCTGAGAGGTCATATTAAAAATACTTTTTTTTTTCCTGCCTTGTTATATTTATAGTAAGAAATAGATAAATAAAAGCATTTTCAAAAATAGTCATGTGTCATTTCGTGCTCCTCTGTATTCTTTTCTTCTTTTGACAAAGAAAAAAAAGGACAACAATTGTGAAGTTAATCCTTACGAACCTCAGTGAGGTAAAATCTCAAGCAAAATGATGATTGTCATTGATGTATTTTTTCATAAAACCTTGCCAATTACACCCTTATAAAGCATTACAATTGGAGGTTCCATTCAGTAGGAAGGCTGTTGTGGATTTTTGATCCCTTCTTGTACCCTTTAACTGGGGCCACAGTTGCTTCCAAAAGCTGTAGGATTATTTATTTTTTTAATATGACTGCCACACTTGAACTTTTAACAACATCCTTGTGGAAAATTCCCAAAAGAAAATGGTGGCGTAGGTGGCGGGGGGTGGGGTCATAAATGTTTTGCAAGGCAGAGGACTTTAGCACCAACCTTGGTGAATGGACACACATCCTTGACTTTGTACATCAACTATTATCAAGCACTTAGACGAACGTTTCATAAATGTTCCGCTGCGGGTCAACTTTGCCCTAGAAACATGATGCACCCCACCAAAGGGTGCAGGGAGGATTTGGGAACAGAAATAGAGCAAATTATGCAAAACAAAAAGTGCAAGAGGGCATGGGGTTCTTTAACAATGTCGCCACCTGTCAGCTGACACGACAGACTTGTGTTAACATGGGAAACCACAAGAAAACACGCTGATTGTTAACACTCAAGACAGGAACATGATATAATTTCCAGCACGCGCACACCTCCATGATGTACGACACATTTTCCGACTGCATTTTGCAAACTGTTGGACAGAGGTGAGAAGTATCGGAACTTTACTTTTTACTTGTGCTCTCCATTTGAAAACAGATACTGTCCACCTTACTTTATCAAAATAGGTTCATTTTTTCAACATGAATTGATAAAAGACACACCATTAAATAAAAAAATAAAAAACGTTAACGAGGGGAGAAGTTAACTGCAGTTGACATCTATAGCTAGACAGTGAAAGTTTATAATACAATAGGCTAGCTAAATATACATAGCTAAAAAAAAAAAAACCTGATAGCATAAACGTTCAGATGCTAGCACTCATGACCCAACACATGAGATTTTTCACTTAAATAAGGCCATGGATGACAAATTGCTTGTTGCTGCCATAATGCAACCTGCTTATCTAACTTATCAATTTGGGTATTGTATATATTCAACAGTAAAAGTTCGTTTTTACCATTTACTCAGGCATATGTACTTGAGAACATTTCAGGCACTGGTAAGTTATGGGTACATGTTGCTGCATTTAACACAGACAGCACGTTTGATTTACAGTCAGTGAGTGCCCCATTGCCGGTCCCAAGGACAGATTCAAAATTGGGTGGATGGTGTCAGGAAGAACCAATAGGTTAAAAAAAAACAACGAGAAAATGCGAGTCATTTGCTGCGGCAACCAGCTGGCAGGATAAGTCAAAACAACAACAAAAAACAATTTCTGCCTGCACTTTCTTTGTTTCATGTAGCAGAGTTGAATCAGTGCTTCTATTTTGCCACAGTTTTCCGCCACAATTCTATCAGTACTTTTAAGTACAGGTGCCAGCAATATTATTGCTACCGCTGCCTGTGTCACTCCACTGTACTTGGCTGAAGGTCACGCGCTAACAGACAAGATTTTATAGTCAGTGCCGCCATCTAGTGGCTACTAGCCAATACTGCAGTAAACGCTATTTGTGAGAGGGGCAAGATTGGCGCAGGTTGCTATTGTCAGCCATTTTGGCTCCACGGATATTAGTCGATTGAACTGTGGGTAGCAAATATTTTATAGGTAAATTCAACACAATATTGCTGGACGAAATACAGAATATATATTTGACAATGACAATGTATGGGTAGCTCTTTTCTCTACCGCGCATTAGGTCAGTATTGATAGCAAATATTATTATTAAATATGACAATATAAACCGTGGAAGAATAATAACAAAAACATTGTAAATGTCTTTAGAACGCAGGGGGAAATGAATTACTGTCGCCACAATTTGAACTCCAATTCCCACAATGCTCTACGGTCCTCGCGGCTGCTGAGGTTTTTCGCAGATCTATAATCGACGCCATTTAACTGAGAGCTAAAGCTAAACGGAGCAACTGACTCCAGGTGATTTGTATGGCTGCTAAAGCACGGCTGCTCTCCTGAACGTTCCCCCTTCAGTTTATGTTTGGCTTAAAGGAGACGCAACAAAGCGCACAAAATGGTTGCGCTGCGAATAAGTAGGTTTACTATAGCTTTAAGAACGCGAAAACGGCGGCTGCTTCTTTAAGGTTATATCGGGTTAGTTCTGAATAGATAATTAAGAAAAGTTTTCATTTTTGCAATCAATAAATCGATGTGTATAATTTGCGACGAAGCTGGCGCATTTACAGAAAATGCTCTACAGTCGGATAAAGGCCTCTCGACATCCAAATGTCTGTATACTAGATGTGCGCTATTCTTCGTTTTACAAGTAAACCATCTGGACTTTCTGTGGTACTGAAGACGGGCTGAAGTGCGTTTTCGGTGATGGAAGCGACCAGCGACCAAAATGAGGATGTAAATAAAGGTAAAGAGCTGGTGGAGCACAAGGCCGCAGAGCAGACCCCGGCCCCTGGTGCCGCCGTCACCCCGCGGCGAGGGCTCAGGGAGCGGGGAGCCAGCCGCACGAGATCCGGCAACCCCGCTTCACAAGCGGCCGTTAACGGAGCAACGCAGGGCTCTGGGAGGGTTCTACGGGACAGGTCGACTAGGGCTGTCCCGGCCTGGCTGAAGGACAACAAAAGTGAGGAAGACGAAGACGAGCACAGCGCCGACGCTGGGGCCAGCAAGCGGAGGAAAGTTTGCAACTCCCGTCGGAGGAAAACCGGTGGTGACTCTTCGGGGTCGGTGGAAGCTGGTGATGGCGTCGCAGGTGACAATTACCTGCAAGGCGTAGAGTAAGTTGGCGCGCCACTATTAATTAGGATATGTAAGTAATTACAAATGTATCGGTGACAACGTTTAACGTCAACAGCACGTCTTTAGCATCATGTGCGTTTCCTTCTCTGCATGGGGAGGGTGGGGCGTAACTTACCTTGCTTATTAGACACTTTTAATTTGATGAATGACAGCATCTTCTCTTTATGTAGATCTGCAGAGGAAGCCAAGAAAGCCACCACAAATGCTGAAGGTAATTCGTTTTTTTGTGACATAAGCCCAGTGTTTTCATTCAGATTTATTCTGCATTCGGCTTTCAGGTGCAATTTCATTATTTACTTGAAATGCACTATAATCTTTCCATATGAATTTAATTTGATTTCTAAATTTTGAAATTCAAGTGTCCAACTGGTCAGTGTTTCAGTGCAGTCTCTAACAAGGAGTTGAATGGCAAAATTCACAATGGGTGTTTGAATTGAACAATGCATTTTCAAGTTTCAAGACTCCTCCAGTCTCTCTAAATCCCAATTGCAATCATTCATTGCATACTTCCTTATTGTTGTAACAATGAGGATTTTAATATAATGGACTGAATAGTTCTCGCATCAGTAAAGTGAAAATAGATTTTGAACATTACTTGGCAACAGAATATTATTTTCCTTTATTGACACAATTTTTCACTTTCCAGAACCGTTGTGGGATACATGTAAGGCACTCTATAGGAAATAAAATAACCAACACTCACTAGTACAACAAAAGGTCAAACTGGCAATGTAGGGCAGTATTTAGTTGATAAGTAGTGATACCGAACCAAACACATTATTGAGACACTGACTTATTTAGAAGAATTAAAATGGAAGAAGAATGTGAACATGCATTTTTTTATTTGGCCAAATATTTCAAATAAGGACATTTTAGAGCTATAATTTTAATAGTTTGGTACCACAATATTTTTGCTCATTATTATCATACCGTCAGAATCTTAATATCGGCCCGTGCTCGATGAAGAAGACGACTTGTGCCAAAAGCACTGAAACGGTGTCCAATTGGACAATGTAAATACAATTATGCTGACCTGCAAAGGGTATAGTGCATTTTAGGTTCATCCCAAAAAATTCACCTTTAAGCCAAAAACATCGCTAATTTACATGCCAACCTGTGACATGACGGGCATAATAATAATGTTGAATGGTTGCTCCTCCTCCACCCAAGCTCCCCTCTCCAGGCTCTCTCCAGCCCAGAGTCGAGCCAAGCCTCCATCTGCCAGGGCCGTCCGCTGCTCTGCCAAGCCAGTGTGCAAAACTGAGCTCGGAATAGAGAATCAAGCTGGTGAGCAACCTGTTGACAGCAAGTCATAACAATGCGAGCTGACGGCCGTGGAACTGCAACCTTAAGCTGACTGCTGCTCCAAATATGACACGGGTGTTGAGTCGACAGACTCGACAAACAGATTGATGAATGGAAAATACTAAAATGCATTGGGAAAAGAATGCGTGTTTATTAAAGACAGTTGGACTGGAAGTTGTATTTATTGTTGCCTTCTCTTTTTGTTTCTTAGCCGCTTCAGGAGAGGCGAACGTTAAAGAAAAGTATGACATGTAAGTTTCTTTGTGGTACGAGCCAACATGACATATCTCATTATTGAGTTGTTGTGTTTTCTCCCTTCTTAGTAAAAATGGAGAAGAGAAGAGTGAAGGTGTTGAAAGTCAGTCTTTGGATAAGGAGGACTCTCAATTACAGGATAACTCAAATGACTTGAACGCAGCTTCAGCCTCACAGCCCGAGGGGTAAATTTGGCTTAAGTGCATCACTTTGCTTTGTTCGCATAATTGTTGTAATTTTTTGCTCATAATGCTGTTTTTTTTTTTTTTTTTTTAGTGAAGCAGACGAGGAAGAGGTTATAAGCAGTGATGAAGATGTTCCCTTCAGAGACGATTTAAATGATCAGAGTTATGACCCCAAGGCAGAAAAATTTGTGTATGTGCTGCAACATGCTGTATTTTCTGTATATGTTCATCTTTGACTTTTGTCCAATAACATGCTGTCTCTCATTTCTCTCAGGGATGCGCCCAAGCCAAAGCGCCGAGTTCCTCTGAGACAGAAGGACAAGAAAGAAAAAGAGAAAGCGCCCAAGAAAGAGGAGGTGGAAGAGATCAAAATGGAGGGCTCAGACAACTTGGAGAATGCAAAGATGGAGGTGAAGCTTGAAGAAGAATTAGCGGACGACCCCGACGGGCCGAGGAAGTAAGATGCAAAGTAGCTTCTTAAACTGTATTCATTTTTTGAAATGTCATTTTTAAACTGTGTTTTTCTTTATAGGAGGGGTAGACGGAAAAAAGATGATAAAACGCCACGGTTGCCGAAAAGAAGGTATGGTTAGCGTACGGTCATTATAAAGGTCACACTTTTAAAGGCACACAATCATTCCTTTCACTATGTACATACATTTCAGTTCATACTTGGAGATTGCTTTTAGTATGCCCAGCCCTGATGAAAGTGATGTTGTTTCCCCATCCAGAAAGAAGCCCCCAGTGCAGTACGTCCGATGTGAAATAGAAGGATGTGGCACAGTCCTTGCTCACCCTCGCTACCTGCAGGTAAATGCAATTTTCTTCCTATTCATTTCTGTTGACTTGTTTAGATTGTGATAAAACAGCATGAACATTTCACGTCACAATTTATAGTGACAAATATCAATTACCTATGTTATTAGTATTTATTTCTTATACCCCCCCCCCCAAAAAAAAATACAACAGCAGCAAGTCTACACTTTTTTTGCATATTAGAAATTGTCAGTGTGAATTTTTACCCATGCAAGACCCCAATAAAATGAGATGCTTTGGCTGGTATCTAGTTATGTGTTCAGAAAAAATTCCAAGTGCAAAAATCCAACACAATTACCATGTGACATTGCGCTCTTCTTTTATTGGTCATGAGAATGTCAACAGAAAGTAGGTTTGTTGTACGGACCAGTGAGTGATAAGCAAATATTGTGACACAAATGAAATTCTAAAGTAGAACAAAACTGGCATTTTTTGGTAACAAAGCTACTAAGGAGCAGCAAATGGCCGATTTTTTTTTATGGGGCACGCTTCAAACCTGAATACACATTCTCGAGGTGAAAAGAAGACACCGGCATGCTAAACCAAATAGCAATCCTTTGAGTGAGTGGTCTTATGTTAATAAATCCACATCGTCATCGCCAATGTTTTTGTGGTAACTCGGAGAAAGGATGTGCGATAATGTATTGACGATGATCACAATTTAATATTACTAACCATTTAGAATTTCATCACAGTTTATTGCTGAAACCGAATCATCCCTTGTGCAGTACATAAGGTGAACATTTAAATATCTCAATTCTATTTACTAGACTGTATATTCTGTATTTCACGTCTGAGATTGAGGAGTGTACTTGCATTCAAATCAGGTTGATTTAGACAAGACGATGCTACAATTTATTTCCCCTAAGTTCCCTGTTGAGGGCCAACCTTCAATTTTGTAAATTGTACATTTCTGTTTTGCACACCAGCACCATATCAAATACCAGCACTTGCTCAAAAAGAAGTACGTGTGCCCTCATCCTTCTTGTGGAAGACTTTTCCGACTTCAGAAGCAGCTACTTCGTCATGCCAAACACCATACAGGTACTCATTTGGACGTAGAATATACTCTGTGCGAGTGATAGTTATTTGAGTCTTGCCATTCATGATGTGATTCTTTTTTTTTTTTGGTCTGTTTTCTTTTTAAGACCAGAGAGACTACATCTGTGAGTTCTGTGCTCGTGCCTTCAAGAGCTCCCACAATCTGGCTGTGCACCGCATGATCCACACAGGAGAGAAGCCCCTCCAGTTAGTGCCTCCACAATTTCCATGAAAACTTAACATCACATTTCTGGAATGCGTCAACCGGAAACATATTCTTGTGCTAATAGGTGCGAGATCTGCGGCTTCACCTGTCGCCAGAAGGCATCCCTCAACTGGCACATGAAGAAGCACGACGCCGATGCCAGCTATCAGTTTTCCTGCTCCATTTGTGGCAAGAAGTTTGAGAAGAAGGACTGCGTGGTGGCTCATAAAGCCAAGAGTCACCCGGAGGTACTCATAGCCGAGGCGCTGGCAGCCAACGCCGGTGCCTTCATCACGACCCCCGCGTCCTTGCTGGAGCTGCCGGCGGAGATGGGAGGCGGCGGCCTGGAGGGGAAGGTTCAGCCGCTGGGACAGGAAGGACACGTCGGGCCGCATGCGGCTCAAGTCGCCCAGGTAGGTCACTTGACCCCTCAAGTCAGCCACCAGGTGGTTCTCCTGGGACAAGAGCAGGCACTCCACACCATGCAGGTGCCGGTGACAATCGCCCTTTCCCCCATCGACCCCACGTCGCCTGGCGACCACCACCAGCAGCAGACTCAACTCCAGCTTCAGATGCCCGTCCAGTTTGTTCAACAACCGCCGCAACTCGCCCTGCACTCCCCGTCGGTGGTGACTCGGCCCCAACCCCAGCTCCAACCTCTTCAGCCCTACGCCTCCCAGCAACAGAGTCAAGGGCAAATCGTGCAGATGACCTTCCAGCCAGTCAGCCAGTCCCAGACTCCCATGCAGCAGATCCCAATCCTTGCCACCTCTCAGCAGCTCACCACCCTGCAGACCACCCCCTCCGGCCCCCAGCTCCTGTCTCCTTCCCAGCCTCAGGAGGCGTCCGACAACAATCCTGCACTGGCGGCCTCCTCTCCACCTGCAAGCTCCTTCCATCCAACAGAAGGGGTGGGGGCGAGCGGCATGGCCTGGGAGCAAATGGGCCAAGGGGACGTCCTGTCCAACAGCACTGAAGCAGACGCGCAGCGGATCGACATTTGAAATGAGGGCGCACACAGACTAAAGAAGTCACATAATGTTGCCTACAATACTGTAATGCAAAGTTCAAAGGTTCATGTAGGATAGTCATATTTGTTAGCTTTTTTAGAATAGCGTATCAGGGAACCGTACGCGTGTGTGCGCGCGTGTAACTTTGTACAGTGTTCTTGTTAATGTCACTAGCTTTTTGTGAGTATGCTGATTGATTGTTGTAATGCTATTAATATTAATAGGCACGATGAAGGCATCATTTTAAATAATTGACGTCACAACATATATTGTCCAGTATGCGTCCTTTCATATAGAAGCTTGAAAATTTAATTACACCCAAAACACACTGTAGAAATATAGCAACCGGACAGGTTAGAATATGTGTTAAGCCATGTGTTTATTTATTAAATCCACATTATATATATATATATATATATATATATATATATATATGACTATTGACAGTAGGGCTGCCACTAACATGTATTTGCGTTTAAGATGTACTTTTCACTTAGCCGCTAAACTGTTAATTGTTAAACATCTTGTTTTGTCTATAACAAAGTCTACTGTCAGGATCAAAAACAGAATATGTCTATTTATATAACATGACATTTGACTGTCCTTGTACTCATTAAGTAAATTAATCAGTCAGCTTTCTGCCGAAGTGATACCTTGTACAGATTATTGTTTACAGTTTGGCCTTTGATGAAGTGTGCTGCACGCTTTGTGGTCAGGAAGCTGTTGGAGCAGATATGCCAACTATTCATTTTTAGGATGTAAATAAATGTCTTAACAACAAACTCTTTGTGTATTGGTAGTCCGGATGAGAATTAGGGGTAGAAAGCCACATTCTACCTTGTTACAATGTCACAGCTAATGTTTACATCAGTGCATATTGTGGTGTTCTTTTCTCCTCAGCATGTTGTACTGCTTCATAGCTTTCTTAGGAGGGATCAGCGTGTCGGTCACACCAACCCTCCGCTTCTTCAACCGCTGGCCTTCGGACTCATCCGCCTCTTTTGGGGGCTTCTGGGAGCTACCAGTGCGTGACCCAGTTTTCCCCTCGTCACTCAAAGGTGCATGAGCGTCATTTGGAATAACTGCAGTCTGGAGATCGCTGTCGTGCGCAAACTTGCACTTGATCCCAAATCGACATCTTCCACTTTTCCTGTAGGTGACACATATCCTCTTCCCTCCAATCTGAGAGGGTTTTGCCTGCATTGTGAGGGGGACATGTTTCTGCAAGGCACTTAGCTTCTTCTCGGCCTGAGCTTTGAAAGGGTTGTCGAACACGCTGCTTTCTGAGCAGCCATGCAGACTAGGAGGAGGCAGTTTGTGAGGGCTGGTCGTGGAGGAGGCAGAAGCTAGGCTGGACTGGCTTCTGTTTAGATGGATGGATTTGTAAGGCCCTGGATCTCCGTGGTCAGATTCATCAGACTCGCTGGTGGCAGAACCAGTCTCCAGCAAAAAGTTGCGGCCCTTATTGTCCGTAGCTCCATCAACGACATCCGTTTTCCTTCTATTTGGTCAGGAAGGTGCAGAGAAAATAAGCCACATACAGGATAAGTGATGTGATCCACAATCAGAGGGAATGTGCACGCATATTATTTAAAAGCTAGCATCGACTATCCAATTGCAAAAATACATAAAAGACAACATCCATACATTTATTGGTAATGAGTTAATTTACTTACCCCCCACGACCACTGTTTACATTCTCAGAGTCTCCATCAGTGTCGGACCCCGATGACCCGCTGTATCCGACAAGAGCGTTCATGTCTTTAAACCAACTAGCTATATGATACACACAGCCTCACCTACTAAAATCAACTTAGATACATTTAATACTAAAAAACCAAGTAGTAAATATTAAAGCGATTAGGTATAAGCAGCTGTAATCGTCGCCATTTCCTCATTCAATGGGGCGTGCTAGCTAGGACGTTAGCTGCTAATTGCTAATTTCTTGTTCTACAGTTGTTACATTCCAGGTGCCTTGACTGACATCTACAGTGCGCGGCTGGTATTGCTTCCTCGTGTCACAACACCACATTAAAACTACTGAACAGGGGTCCTCTGTTTAGTTTGGTTGACGGACTGCCTGGATTAATGTGAATTCATAAATACTGTACAGCAAATATACGTAAGAAAGCCACTTCTAGGCCGTATAAGTACGGCTATAACTGAGCCCCACGGATGTGCTGCATTACGACGCATTCACGCGGCGTTGTACGTTTGCAACTACGAAACATTGTACAAAATCGGTACGGTACTATTTACTATTTGCAAAGCCTGTATTAATTTTCAGATATAATTAATTCATTGTTGTTGTTTTCTCACAAAGAGATGATCAAAAACAATCAAACGTGATTGTATTCATAAATACACAGCTTTGTACCACCTATCTGGCTGAGTCGGATTTTGAAAGATGGGGGCGCTGTTATTAAGGCAAAAAGTTCAAAGGTCAGAAAAAAAATTCTCAGCAATAGACCATATGGATAGGAGCAGCATATAGCCAATTAACACTCATAACCAATAAAGACTCTTCTCCCGGCAACACCGTACTTTTTTATTTAGACGGTTACTGTTTGAAGAGCCTTTGGTCAGCACCAGTAAATCAGCTAAATAAAGATGATAAATAAAAGCTTTGTGGAGTAAGCTGCGCGTCTCCTCACCGCCCCCGCTCGTCCTTCCAAATTCCTTGTTGCTGGCATCAGGTTCCTGGGGGAATGGGCGGAGTTGACCGTAAATCCTACAGTGCAACACGGAGCGACGGAGTCGGGAACGTACCGTGTTGCTTCCCCAAAACACGCAAGGGGCCCTTTAAAAATTTGTAACTGACGGAAGTTTCGAAAAAGGCTGAAGTAGCTTGGGAATGACCGGGAATTCGTTGCCAGAGTGATACGGGCGTCATTCAGTCTGTCCTCGTAGTAGACGGGTCGAGCCGTTGCGTCTACTGGAGCTTCCGGAGGTCGGATGGCAGACCGGCGGAGCGGAGTGACCAGGCCGCCCGAGCTAAGCAGGACAACAGCAGCCCGAGCGGCTGCTATCGCCGAACTTTTGCTTCTAGAGATCTCTAACCTACTGGAACTTTTTGTGAGTACGATCGAGAGAGCTCACGTTTTCCACCACTTTCCACTGTGTGTGTGTGTGTGTGTGTGTGCGTGTGTCTACGCGTGCCTGTGCTGTACGTGTGGGCGTGCGAGAGCAGGGTTGAATGGAAAATTAACACGTTTGCCATCAGTGTTTGTTTGTGTGACATTTAACGTGTTCGTGTGTGTTGTCCAGAACACGTCGGTGAGGCCCTCAGCAAAATTTGAGTTTGGAGTTATTCTGCCAGTAATACTAATTATTGCTCTTTCATTGTTGAGGGATTATAATGACTATGATAAGACGTAAAAATACAAAACAAAAAAGGTCAAATAAAATCAATTAGATACATAAAAATAACTTTGAATATACAAAAACTGTCTAATCTTAATCTATTCCTCAAATACCCCACCGCCGCCCCTGAAAAACTCCCCAAAAAATAAATGAAAAATAATGACTCTTAATTGCAATTGTGGTCATGTCCAAATCAATTTCTTAATCGACTAATCCTTATAATTTAAAACAAATAAAGCTAGCAGTGAATGAGTGGCCAGAAATCTTCCTCAAAGTTCTCAGTTTCTCGTTCAAATCTTGGCTCTATATGAAGTTTGTTTTCTTTGCCTTCTTATTTTATGCCACCACAATACATGAATAAAATTACTCAACCCTAAAAATCTTAAATTTATCAGGTTTCACAAAAATATGACATTGAACATTTATTTTGAGTAAGTGAGAGCAAGTAGCTGGAAGGAGCCATGGCAAGGATGCATGTTATGGAGAGATTAAGATAAAGAGTTTTTGTGAACCGGACATGATGCGTTAAGAAACGTGGGTGTGTCAACACCTCCCCCCCCTTGTGAAAAGCTCACCAATGCCTGGGCATGAAACCTTTACCTGCTATCCTAACCACACATTCTTTTTTTTCTTTTTTTTTACCTTTACAATAAATTCCATCTTGGTTTCTCTCCAGTTCATTGCATCATCCACTCTACTCACGCATCTGGCTTGCGAGCAAGGGAGCAGTTTGAAACACACCCTTGTCTTTTATTCTTCGGATATCATCTGACCCTTATTTGTTTCGTGCTCTTACCTCTGACATGGGATCCAATTTTAAATGTAATCCCAAAGCTATTTACAAATAGACAGATCACTTAACATATCATTGAAATCCCAGATCAGATGTAATGCATATACAGGGTAAGGGTGTGCCAAAAAATAAATTTGCATTTACTACGATTCAGAATCGATTTTAAATGTCCCCAAATCGATTTTATTTAAATTGTTTTATACTGTCTTTGTCTGTGTGCGCCTTTATTTGGAGCGCTGTTCATGTTGTACCCAATTTGGCCACTTAGGGGCAGTGTGGTTCCACGCGGTCTAATACACTGTTAAGTTGTAGCCCCATCAGAGAGTAGAAGGAAAAAGTCCCGATCAAGTTATTCCAATAAAAGTTGTTGTTGTTTTGCAGTGTGGAGCCGTTCTTTTGAGTGATAAAAGTGCCGCGAGTAGCGCGCTAATTGGAATTAGCGAGTCAGACTGGAGTAGATCATTACAATTCCTTGCACAATTCCTATAGATTGAAGCAAAAATCATTGTCAATCAAATCATTTTGAATCAAAAATAATTCTTAATCGAAAATGTATTCTGAATCGAATCGCACACCCAAAAATCGGAATCGCGTCGTGAGACATTCAAAGATTCCCACCCCTAATACAGGGGGTCCTCAGTTTATGTCAAAATACCATTCCTATGAATTTGTACGCAAGTCGGAATGGGTCATAGTTTGTCACTAACTACACTAAAGTCACAATTACAGTACATATTTGCATGGAGAACACTTCTTACTAGCCATGTATATAAAACAATCATTTGTAAATTGTCGAACAGTATGTCGGGACTGACGTAAATTGAGGGCCAAAACTATGCTCCCTGGGGGGCTGGAATGGGGTTAGGTGTGGTGTGAAAGGACTGTACCATTTTTAATCCTGGGGCAGGCGGAATGCTTCTTTGTTTTTATTGACAGAGGGTTTTTAATTTAAAGCTGTTGTGTAACAATTTGGCCAAAAATATCTTTACAATAGCCTTTTTTATTTGACCATTTATGACTGCTACATCGATTAACACCTTAGCTGTTCACAATGGGTACTCCTGCAAGCCTCTGGAAAATAGTTTTCGGACTGGATTCGGGTTCGAATTTCCCGCCCTCTATCTGCAGATGTGACATCATGTATGCATTATGTATGTGAAGATTGTGTGCGCAGTTAAATTTTTCGTCAACAGGTGACAGCAGTGATTCGAAATAGAATTTTCTGTGTCTAGTAATTGTTGGTTGAGTTTTGCAAAACTATAGAACTGTTTACTTATCGAGGTACCATATTTAGCTTTGCGAGAAGGGGAAAATATAAACCATCATCAGTGTAATTGTAGTGATTGGCCATCAAAATCCGGCATTGTTTTCTTTGTAAATATAGAATATGATTGGACAAACATTCATAGAAGAAAAAAGAAAAAAAGGCTTCAGTTTCTAAAACTGTTCTCACTCGGCTCTTCATGGGTGAGCTGAACTTTGGGTGAAAGGCGAGCTACACCCTGGACTGGTTGCCATCCAATTGCAAACAACCATTGACATTTATTTATAGAGCACATCGACTATAATTAGAACTGACTGGAAAGAGTTCCTCATCACTATCTTTTCCTCTCTTTTTATTTCCACTTTGTTTGTGTTCACCTATTCCACATCAAGAGCAAGCGGGAGACCCTCACTGCTGATGTCATAGCGGAGGACAGTCGTTTGGTGTCCGTCCCTCCTCCGTCCTCCCAGCTGGACATTCCGGACAAGCTGTGGCGCTTGCACGCTGCTCTGCTCCAGTGCCGCGGCCTGGTGGAGAGCGCCATCGCCAAAGAGGACGAGGAGATGGGCACTGGGACGGGGGAGTACGAGACCCTGAGGAAAATGGTGAAGGAGAGGCTCACGTTCCTCGTTAACACCACTGGAGAACTCGTCAAGGCTGTGGACGGCCCGGCGGTGGTGACACAGAGTTTGAGTGAGAGCTCGGAGGTAGGCCCCCCCGATGGTCACGCTGACGCAGGATCAGGGGTCAGAGGTGGCAAAAGCAGGCAGAAGTAGCAAGACTACTTTGAGAAAATAAGAAGTAGAAAGTCCGTTTTTAAAAGTCAGAAAAGCAAATACTCGAGTAAAGTAGTTGCACAAGAAAAATCTACTTGAATACTATAGAGTAATGAAAGCGGAAGTTAACCCCCACCCCCCAAAAAAATCTTGACAATATGTTCTATGCAGCCCCACTAGTCTAAAAAAGGTATTCTAGTTTATATTGCGTTAGTGGAATATGACTTAAGCAGCAAAATTTAGCAGTTTTTATCAATATCAGCGGGCGCCCATTTTGCCACTTGCTGTCGACTGAAGATGACATCACATTTCTTGACAATAATATGTTAAATGTGACCTCACTAGTCTAAACATGACATTCTGATTAATATGACATTTTTGGAATATGAGTTATGAAACAAAATCCAGACGTTTTTATCCATCTCAGGGGGCGGCCATTTTGCCACTTGCTGTCGACTGAAGATGACATCACAGTTGCTCAGGTCTCAGGTGACAACCAATCACAGCTCAGCTTCAGAAAACATGAATCACAGCTCAGCTTCAGAAAACATGAGAGCTGTGATTGGTTGTTGCCTGACCCTGAGCAACTGTGATGTCATCTTCAGTCGACACAAAGTGGCAAAATGGCCGCCCCCTGAGATGGATAAAAACATCTGGATTTTTTTTCATAACTCATATTCCAAAAATGTCATATTAATCAGAATGTCATGTTTAGACTAGTGAGGTCACATTTAACATATTATTGCCAAGAAAGGTTTAACGTTGTCTTCCCTTCGAAGTACTTTGATACTTCCCACCGCTGTGAAGACTTGCTCCGACAGTGACGTGCTGACGCGGTGCCTTCTCATCCCCAGCCCGACAACCTGACCCTTTTTGAGTTGAAGCTGTGGGTGTTCCGCGTCTTCACAGAAGTCACCTATTGGGCCAAGACGGCTGTCACCATCTTGCAAGCTCTCCCCAAAGAGCGAGTGAGGAACACTCGCTACAGGAGTACCAGAAGCTCTCGTAGATGAGGTCGCATTGTAGCAAGAGAGGAGAGTGGTTACAAACAGGTAAACGGACGAGTATCTGTGTTATTTAGGCAAACAGTGCGGTTCAGTTCATTTCGGTATACATTTTATGGCACTTTTTTATTTTTAAAGGGTTCCAAAAATACTCAACCAATTAAAGTTGCGTGGATTACGACATAATGAGTGAAATGAGTGATGAGCATAGCTGCTTCACAGTTCTGAGGTTGAGGGTTCAAATCGGGTGCAGACTTTTGTGGGAAATTATTATTATTATTATTATTATTATTATTTTAATTGTGGCCCTTGGTAACAAGATTTTGGTCTCCAAACACTGTGGTGTAAAACACAAGCCTGATCAGGAGTTAACAAGCGGAACCGGATCTTGGCGTACCGAACTGAACCGGACCGCTTGGGGCAACCATTCGTTCATAATGTGCTATCAAGTTGAAAAACTAGTGAAAAGATCCCGAGATGGGATCAATTCTTTCTTTCAAAGTTATTTCTTTCTGTGTCAAGGGACACATTTTGAGAAGAAATACAGCATATTATGACAGGGCTGTATTGCAACCAGCGTTGAACACTGGCTATAAATCATTCCAAAGACATTAGCATCTTGGGACAACATAAAAAAGGAGCACTGAGGGAATATGTGTAACAGCACACTCTAGTGGTTACTTGATGGCATTGAATCATTTGTGCTTGCTTGAGCCCATGCTTTTTATTACCAATTAGCTGGCCAACACCTCCGTGAGGCCCTCAGATCAATTTGAATTTGGGGCCCTCTAGTTCTGCCAATAATATTGATTATTGATTCATCATAGTTCAATTTAAGTATTTATTTATACTTTTTGCACCTTGTACCACTTTGAATTTTTTTTTTTTTATCCAAGTACCGCCATCATGACCAACATTAAAGTACACTGTAGGTCCAAGTGTTCATCAAAACAAGGCAGAGGTTTTGTTCCTAAAAAGTACATTTGAAATTGGTAGTATTTCAAGCCACTGGAATGTTATGCAGTTTGCATAAGGAAACGTGTTCTAATGATTCAATTCAAATGTGCAACCCATGAGCTAAATACAATTTGTACCTAAATAAATGTTTGAGAACAAAAAAAATAATGCAAATTTATTGCACAAAAAAATGAATAAATACAATTGAACTGGACTTAACAAATGTAAAGTGCTGGGCTTTTCAAGGGAAGTCAAACTTAAACATTCCTTGACAATTATATGTTATATATGACCTCACTAGTCTAAACATAACATTCTTATAAATATTACATTTGTAGAATATGAGTTATGAAGCAAAATCCAGCCGTTTTTATCCATCTCTGGAGGCGGCCATTTTGCCACTTGCTGTCATCACAGTTGCTCAGGGCTCAGGTAACGACCAATCACAGCTCACCTGTTTTCTGAAGCTGAGCTGTGATTGGTTGTCACCTGAGATATGAGGAACTATGATGTCATTTTCAGTTGATAGCAAGTGGGCAAAATGGCCGCCTTCTGATAGTGATTCAAAACTGCTGGATTTTGCTGCTTAACTCGTATTCCCGCAATGCTGTATTTAGACTCGTGGGGCTGCATAGAACATATTATTGTCAAGATTTTTGTTTTGGTCGCCTTTAAAGCAATACATGTTTGGTCATGATAGAAGAGTACTCATTTATTAAGTTGAGAAGTGGCTAAATATCAAAGTTATTACAGCGTGATTAATATTTATATGACTTGTTTTTATATAATGGCAAGAAACCAACGAGAGTAATAATTTACAGTTTTATAGAACTACACAGACCCTAAAGTTTGAATTTTTAATTTTTTTTCTCAGAGGTGACTAATGCCACCATGTTTGGGCCAATGAAGCAATAACTTGGTATTACTTTGATGCTGCGCGGCATTCAGGCAGGTGCGCCTCGGAGCGCGCGTATCGGCCGGCATGGCCATGTTGTGTAACTTTGTCTGCTCTGCTGACTTGACTGTATTAAGAAAATGTTATGTTTGATGTTTATGTGCATTTTCTTGATTTCTTGGTGCACAGTTACTGTTGTGTGTTTATTCTCTGAATGTAGTTTACTACACTGCCTGGTGACTATTTCTTATTGTATGGAAAAGACAACGCTCACTAATGCTATCTGAGAGCCGTGTCCAAAAAAATGTCTTCACAAAGATCATATTGCTTTCAGTTGGAGTATTACATACTGTACATTTTGATGTTTTGATTGTAAAATTTCCATGTAACTGCACATATTATACAGACGTATCTTATTTAAATGAAAGGGTCTGTGAGTGTATTTTGAAGACGGATGCATAAAAGTATAAAGGGATTGTCACATCATAAAGATTGTTATCATAATTAATGTTTGAGTAACCACTTTTATCCACAATGGGCGCCTGAAAAGGAACTTATTCATGAATGGGAGTATGTATCCTCACCCTCCATATTTGGAGTTTAATGGTCAGGAAATGATAATCCCATTCCTGCAATCTAGTTAACTGCCATTGACGGCTATAGACGTCAAAATTCATTTGAACTATTTCTTTAATATATACTAAATTTGTGAAGTCATGCGATTAAGTCATGCGATTAATTACGATTACAAATTTTAATTGCCTGATGCCCCTAATTTTTTATAATCTTTTATTTATTTATTTTTATTTATAATAATCTTTTTTTATATAAGGAAAAGATTATTAAAAATGAGTGGCGTCAGGCGATTACAATTTGTAATCGTAATTAATCGCATGACTTTACTAGTTAACTCACGATTAATCACAAATTTTATATCTGTTCTAATACAAAAAAAATCGAGGTTTTCATACTCTTGTTAACAAAAGTGGGGAAAATTTTTAAACTAATAGAAATAGTTCAAATGAATTTTTGACGTCTATGGCCGTCAATGGCAGTGAATGAGTTAATAAAACTCCAGTGACACCAAAGTGACGTCAACATTAATGTATTCAGGTTAGTGACGTAGTGTCAATTATTTGCTTGATTGTCAACAGTAATATGTTGACAAATATGTGAATTTGGGATGGGCTTCATTCTCAATTTGTTGATAATGCTCATTTTAATTTAACAAAAATGCTTGTTTGTTTTTAACATTAATGTGTTATTTCCCTCGAGTCCATCAAGGAAATACGGTTTGACGTATCCCTAATGTGGATATAGTGGTGAACTCACCCACAATGCTTTGCGTTATGGCTGACGACTATAGGCCAACATGGCCTTTATTGTATATTCTTCATTTTGTACACAGACAATACAATGGTCACTCATGAAAGATTTTTTTTTTTCCCATTTAAAATTACCACACTTAACAGTATTTGTATTCCAGTGCTGTGGAAAAGTCTACTTCTTAGCATCGTTGTTTTAATGAGTTTTTTCACAGCTGTCCATTTGAAATACAGTGCGTGGGATTACACATAAAACATTGCAACGTTGAAAACTGTCCGTCAACATCCATCACAGATGGTTGAACAAACACAAGAGCGGTGCCTTGAGATATGAAGTTTTTCAAGATATGAGCTGTTTGTTGAAAGTCAAACAACGGCAACATAACTTTGCCTCTCAGTTTGTATCTGAATGCTAATTCTAAGCATCTTTAACCCTTTAAGCAATTATTTGAACACAAACAATGACGTCATTTTTTGTTTTGTTTTGACCAATTCTTGGTCTCTTAGCCGATGAAATGCATCAAAATATGCACGAGAGGGTGGCGTGGAACCTCGTCGCATGGCTTGGATTTTTATTCAAGCATTCATAGCTGACGCAGATTAGTGGGAATTATGAAATGAATGACGACGGTGCGGGAGGACTTCGAATCAGTGTCATCAGTTGACAGTGACGTATTGTTAAGAAATATGTTTGCAGACGATGAGGATGTTGACGATTTCGACGGCTTTGTAATAGAATGGACGAAGAATAATTACTCGATTCCCTGAGGTTTTCACAACTGCAACTAAATATATCTGCAGATGTGACACAGTTGTTTATTTGATTTTGTAAAATATATATATATATTGAAGGTTTATAATAATAAATGTAGGTTTGTGTGAACGCCGCAGCATGTAAGCTCTGAAATCAGTTAAATGTTTTTGGAATTATGCTTCTATATGCTTCAGGCGCTGAGATATCAATTATTTGTATTTGATTTATATTATAAAAATGTACCTTCAGCCGTCACTTTATGTTAGCGTAAAAAGCAGGATTAAAAAGGATGTGACGTTCAATAACCTTCAGCAAAAACTAGGCTGAGCTGAAGTCATATTTTCGTTCTTCTTCTGTCAAATTTCCCGAGTCAAACTAAAAAGCGTGCCACCATCTAGTGGTTGACAGTGGAATTATACCCAAAATTTGGCAGAGCAAACTAATTTACTGTACACACACACACACACACAAATATCTGTGAAAGAGTGACATTCTTAACCCAGAGCTTGTGATGGAGGGGGGGGATTACTGTAATTATATTTCATGATGCCAATACTGTATGTGTTCTATGTAAAGGGGCAATCGACCCCGTATACTTGCAGATTCACATATTCATTGATTTATTTAATTTAAAAAATGTATGTCATTGGATGTCACTTATATGCGGATTTTCGCAAATCACAGGAATAGCGGGGAATCCACTGTACAGTATAGAACAATATTATGGAGTGCTATTTTCCCCCCTCATTAAAATACACATTAAGACAGTTTTTTTGGGGGGGGTGGCTAAGGTTGGTGCAGATATTAATGTCATTGTTATTCATTTCAATTGGAAAATGTGATTTGCGATAATTTGATTGTTTTGAGTTACGACCGTGACCACAGGACAGATTAAACTCTTACCTCAAGGCACCGCTTTACAGCATTCAACAATTTGGTTGAGATTGATGTGACGTTCGAAATAGTCATAAAGCAAAAAAAAAAATCAGATGGTGGAGACTTTTGCGCAGTACTGCATATCACAGATTATACTTTGAAAATAAATGGTATTGTTTGACATTTTATTTATTATTGATTGTATTTGTATGGGCTGAAATAAATCAATCCATATGATTCATTTGGCTGGCCTCTCATGTGTTGGGTGTTAAGAGAACAGCATTTTCATTTTTGTTTCAATATGCTCCTGCTTTGACCCAATACAAGTTCCAGCGTATTTTTCAGTGAAAGGGGCGGAGCATAGCCGCCATTCAAACAATTTGTGGATGGACCATCTCTGACTGACTTGAAGGAAGTTTGAAGATTAAAAAGACTTCTTCTAGAGTTGAGGTTGGAATGAGGTTGAGGTGAGGATGATGGAAGGCTTTGACTTCCGCACCAGCACCACAATCACGTGAGTGTGTTTGTTTGCATTTGTGTGTGTGTGTGTGTGTGTGTGTGTGTGTGTGTGTGTGTGTACTCCTCTATCTTGTCAGTTGTGTGTGTTGTTCAGAAAGGAGTGGCAATCAGAGTGCCTGTGGAAGAGGGGGAAGTATTCGTGTGTGCGTGCGTGCATGTATACCGGGTTAGAGAGAAAAATGTGTGTGTTTCTCTGCTTCTGCGCATGTCAGTGTGTGCTGTTGCTGTGGGTGTATGTGTGTCAGATAGAGAGATGAAAAAGTGAGGGCAGGAAAGAGTGTGTGTACGTGTGTGTGCGCGCGCATGTGTGAAAGACAGACAGACAGGCAGGCGGGCGGACAGACAGGCAGACGGAGGGAGGGAGGGAGGGAGGGAGGGAGGGGGAAAGAGCAACCAGGATTGTGTGTGTGTGTGTGTGTGTGTGTGTGTGAGAGAGAGAGAGAGAGGGAGGGAGAGAGAGAGAGAGAGAAAGCAAAAGAGAATGAGCTAGTGAGGAAAAAAGTGAGAGGACGTGTGTGTGTGCGTACGTGCGTGTGTGTGATTGTGAGAGAGTGGGGGAAGGGTGTGTGTGTTTGTGAGTGTGTGTGTGCATGTGTGTACATGTGTATGGCAGGGAACGTGTGTACGTGTATGTGTGTGTGTGCTTGTCTGCGTAGGAGGGTGTGTTCATGTATGCGTGTTTGCGTGCGTGTGTGTGTGTGTGTGTGTGTGTGCCTGACAGAGATAGGGGGAGGGGTGTGTGTGTGTGCGTGCAGTAAGAACTGGGAGCAAGCTCTACAAATGGTGTGTGTGTGGGGGTGTGTGCGTGTGTGTGTGTGTTGCAGCAGCACAATATGCGCCTGTGCTGAATGAAAGGGAAATGAATGCTGTGTGTGTGCGCGCGTGTGTGTGTGTCATTTGGTGCTGTATTCCTCTCCAAAAGTATTGAAACAGTGAGGCCAACTGCCATTATTTTTATTTCGATGTATCTAAAACACAGTAGACTCATATAAATATTTAAAAGTTTTTGACGCAAAGCACACTAGTTTCTTTTTTTATTTATTAGTAAAAGTTTTACAACATATACTGTACACACCCTCTTTCAGTTGCACCCTTCAAGCCTTTAGCGAGTTGAACGCATGCTCCATAGGGTTCAAGTCTGGCGATTGACTTGGCTAATGTAAAACTTCCGCTTCTTATCTTGTGATCTCACTTTGTGTCACCAAAGTGACGCTCCACGAGGCGCATCTCCGACGCATGCCTTGTGCTGCGCCGACCCAATCCAGCTTGTCGAAGACGCAAAACCTGCATCTGTCAGCCATTGCAGGGAAATTGAGCCCAATATATTTCTCGTGACATGATCATACTTGCACTGAGCTTCTATTGAACCACAAAACATGATGTGATTGTCAAGGAAATAGATTTACACAAAGAGAGGAAATGGGTGATAATAAAGAAGAGAGGGCGGCTATCTGTCAGTTTTAGCAATGATTGATTGTTCCGTTCACTGACTGCGCTGTGTCGTTCAGTGGCACAGACTCTCCACTCTTTGCTTTCTAGCCACAAGAACATACTGTCTGTTGTATGTAGTTGAAAATATTACTGTGAAACAATAAATATACTGAAGATGCCATTCAAGTTTTTAATCGCAGCAAAACTGCACTTACGAAGCTTGTTGCGATAGCTCAGTTGGTTTTCGTCACGTTGGTGTCCAGTAGCCCCCCGAGTTGCTTTCATGTTTTTATTGACGGCTCTCAAAATGTTTACGTCATCTGCTTTGTTGTCTACTTGGAGCTACCAATTTGACGTCTGTTACGCAATACATTGGGTTTTATTCATTCCTCGGGGCATTCCGAATAGTGGTGCAGTAATCAGTGCAATAGAAAGACCAGTCTTGTAGATAACACTTGGAAATTTTACTTGAGTAAAGTGTCGAAGAAAAAACTTAAAAAGTCAACTTGTAGATTATTACTAGAGGAAAAGTCTTGATGTATCTGAAATTCACTGCATTTAAGTATAGTTTTTATTTACTTTAATGAGAGAGAGAGAGAGAGAGAGAGTGAGAGAGAGGAAGAAAAGGGGAGGGAGAGAGAGAGGGGGGGGAGGAGGGAGAGAGATTGGGCTTTTTAAAACAAGTTTATTTCTTTACATTCTCCTTTATTCTGCTTTCATGTTGTGGGGGCAAATGTATCGGAGTACAAGAGTACATTTAATTTATGAGTAAAAGTGAGAATTGCAAGAAATATAAACAATAAAGTAAAGTACGGGCACATGAACATTTTACTTAAGTATAGTATTCGTACGATGTTACAATTAGGAAGGTTTTCGTATCATATTTCACCTGTAAAGGTAATTGCCAACGAGGGTGGGGTCTGCTGTTGGGGTTTGCTGACATCTAAGTCCCCCATTGGGGGCGTTACTGGGGGGCTGACGCAGATGCATATAATCAGATAAAAAAAAAGTGGTCCTGCCTCTCTGTGGTCTCTCGGTGGTTAGGACCCCTGCGCTGCGTTCAGTACAAACTGAACTCTTGATACCTCCTATTCATCTTGAATATTGAGATAGATAGATAGAATTCAAAGTAAAATGAACATTATTACAAAACACTTTGGCCTGATCGTGGGCTACCATGTATGTAGAAACATTCTTATACAGTTCAAAGCTTTCAAAGCAACAGGTGGTACACTTTGAACAACCTCCCGTGAGTTCTTCGTTTTTCAGCAACAACTACCAGTTAATTATTTAAAAGGCAATCAGTTGCAATGACGCAGAATGACCCCCCCCCCCCACACACACACACTTCCCCCCAAAAAATGAAAACAAAGCAAAGAACAAAACAAAAGACAACCCAATACAAAAAAGAAGGATTCTGTTTAGCAGTTTAAATATCCCTTATTTAAATACGATATGAAAGTCAGTATTTTAGCAGAAAATGTGCTACTTTTAAAGATTTATAAAACTTAGAAACTGAAGTTATCTTTCGTTTCGTTCGGAAGTTTGTCTATTATCATTTGTTTTCTTTGCTGCTTGGTTGGGTTTTGAGTTAATAGCCCATTTTGACCATGACAACGTGTTAAGAAGTGAATAACACAAAGCATAATGAGCCATTTTGTATAATACCAAACAGCCGTTGCATCCATCATCAAAATACTGTAGCCATCAGAGCGGCAAGGTAAGACACAAATAAATGCTATCATTAGATGAGCCATTGAAGCAAATCAACTTTCTTCATGATGGGTTTGTGATATTATAGTTGAGATATGTGCACCAAAATCAGCTTTAAAAAAAATCAATTTGATCTCTCTTAGCTAAAATATGCCAACTTTAATGCAACCTACTGGGGTAACTGTTACATTAGCAAGTAATTGAAGTTTCTATTTTGTCTGTACTATGAATATGTATGTAATTAAAAGACATTTCTAATACATTTTGGATGTTGGTTGTCAAGATTTCCAGATGGTTGTGGAAATCGTGAACTTAACATGATTTCGTCATCCTAATTTGTTTTGTAAACAGCACATACTGTGTGGAGATCCACTGTGATCTGTAAATTGCACGTGTAAATGAAAACACTGACTCATAATATTGTTGGAATGTCATTTATTTTTATTCAGAAATTTCAGATTGCTCATATGATTTGCAACAGGATAATCATCAATAAATGTGAGTATTTTCCAAATTCCAAGTGTAATTATTTTCACCCCAAAAAAGGGGGGGGGGGTGGAATTGTTGTTCTTTAAAACTCATTAGGCCACGATTATGCTGGAACACTTGTGAATTTGGGTGAATGTGGCCCCAGAATCGAAATGAGTTTGACGGTTTCTGATTCATTCTACAGGCCCTGGGCAGACTAGAATGAAATGGCAGCACATAAGGTCAAAATTTGATTGGACATACATAAATAAAATTAAATAAATATATATATATAAAATAATAATAAAATAAAATAAATAACATAGTACAATCTAATTATGTGTCTAGAATGATTGGAATCAGACCAAATAAGCTTGTTTGTAATTGAATAGATTTGAAGAAACATAAAGCATTAATGACTGTTGATATCCAAATCATAAAAGTTGATGCAACGAACACGTTCTATAAAATAAACAAAACAAGGAAATACGTGTTACCGTGCCTTTGCTAGTTTTTAGTCTTATTAGGGAGACTGTGTTTATCTGTTCACATCATTTTATTGTGACGATTCATTGAAAAGCGTACTTGCGAATCAGCTTCGAAGATGCTGTGTACTCACTCCCCCTCCCCTTCAGCTGCTTTGTAGGCGCGTCCATTCCGTCACGGGGGTGACGAGGACCTTCGTCTGTCATATACGACTTCTTTGTTTGCTTCAGTGAAATGCTGTTTTGAGTGTTCGTTGGTTAAAAAGTCCCTCTCCAGATTTTGGCTCACTGAGTTATGACACTATTTTAAAACGAATCCAATTTCCCCCCCGGGTATGGGCCTTGCACTACCCCCCTACGCTCTGCCACAGTGGACTCGTCTGTAATAACCTTGGTGAGAGCCAGTTGAGCAGCTGAAGAGCGGCGACTCGAGCGAGAGAGGCTGAGCGGCAGACATGGCGGAGACCGAGCGGTCGCCACACGAGTACCGGGAGACACACGCTCATGACAGGGACGGAGACGGCGTCAAAGCGGCAGCACCGCTGCGGGGGTGAGTCGGCCGTTTAACCGTCACCGTAAGGACCAAAACAAGGGGACAACATTTCATAAGAGTTCCTCCTCACCAATGACAGCGAGACCCGGTGTGGGTGTGTATCGCGCGTGTACGCGGGAGAGTGTCCCCTTTGTGACAACAAGTTGTAAACATATATGACTTGTTGTGGTCGCTTGAGAAAGTCGCCTTTTTGTGTGTGTCACGCTCGTTTTTTTTACGACTTTCATCGAACGCACCAGCGAGGAGGCTCTCTCCGCGCGTGCACGTGCGCGAGACAGTGAACTTAACACACAAACTGCCCTTCCAAAACAGGTCACATGTGCCTCTTGTGTTACTTTTACCAGTTTCAATACGGAGTTTTTTGACAATCCAGTGTAAATAAACATTGTAGTTACCGTTATACAAAATAAAAAAGTTTGAGAAATGTTTGCTATTACTATTCTGTGTGAACGTGTGTTTGGGTGTGAGTTGTGTGCGTGCGTGCGGAAGTGCGTGGTTGTGTGTGTGTGTGTGTGTTGGGGAGTGGGGGGTGAGCATGTGTGTGAGTTGGAGAGGACACACGCACACAGAAGGGAGGGGGAGAAAGCGTGAGAGAAACGAGCAGCTTTGTGTGTGTGTGAGTGTGAGAGAGAGCGCTAGAGAGAAAGAGAGAGAGAGAGAGCGAGAGAGAGAGAAGAGAAAGAGAGTGTATGTTATTTGTGTGTGTGTGTGTGTTTGGTTATCCCTATGTTATGGGGACATCAATCTGTTTACACATCACATCTTATGGGGCCTCATCTGCCTTTTGGGGTCCAAGAGCAAGTTGCTATGGCAACAACGATGATGATAGCGGAAGGTGGCGAAAATGCGTTGTGGTCAAAGGTCAAGTCAGAAGTGACTGCTTGCCAAGAAACAAGCCAGTCAACACTATGTCCTCTCAAGTATGGAAACGTGTGTGTGCTTGTGTGTGTGTGTGTGCATGAGAGAGAGGGAAGGGGGGGGAGGGGAGGGCAGTGTGTGTTGCTGCATGGATGTGTGTGCGAGGGCAGAGGAAGGAGGAGGGGAGTGTGTGTAAGGGATGGGAGGGGGAGTGAGTGTGTGCGTGACAGAGACAGACACGTGTGTGTGTGGTGAGTGTGTGTGTGTGGTGAGTGTGTCTAAGTGAGAGAGAGAGAGGGAGTGAGATGGAAGGGGGAGCAGTATGCAAGGAGTGTATGACAAAGCGCTAGGAGTGTGTGTGTGTGTTGTTTGTGTGTGGTGAATGACAATGTGTGTGTGTGGGGGGGGGGGTACTATAGGTGAGTTTGCCATGTGTCAGAAGGCATACAGAGACATGTGACGTGAAGGACGTGTGTGTGCTTGTGTGTGAGAGGGAGCACATATATGGTGTGTGTGTGCGCATGTGAGAGAGAGAGAGATAGAGGGGAAGTGTGTTAGAGACACAAGGAAGGGGAGGGAGAAGTGTGTGTTTGCACGTACATGTGTGTTAGAAGAGTGGGGGAGGGTGTGTGTGTGCGTGAGTGAGTGAGTGCAAGAAAGTGAGTGAGAGAAGGTGTGTGTGACTCTAAGGGACTATTTGTTTAATAATTGTATGATTATTAGCGTATAGTGCATACCTGTTACATACGTGTGTGTGTGTGTGTGTGTGTGTGTGTGTGTGTGTGTGTGTGTGTGTGTGTGTGTGTGTGTGTGTGTGTGTGTGTGTAGACAAAATTCAGCATCAAGTAATGTCAAAAGTGCTACCTGAAGAGTATACTTATGTGCAATGTGTGTGATGGACACACAAGATCGAGTCTGTGTCTGTGTGTGTGTGTGTGTTTGTGTGTGTCTGTGTGTGCGCGCTTGTATGTGTCTCAAAGAGAAGATGGAGTGTGTGTGTGTTGCCGTCAGTACAGTGTGTGTATGTGTTTAAGAGGAAAAGAGAAGGGAGGGTGTGTGACGCGGTGTATGTGTGCGTGTGAGAGAGTATTTGTGTGTGTGTGTGCGGCGTATGTGTGTCTTGTGTGCGTGCAAGCTTTTGAAGGGGAGGGTGAGCGTGTGTGTGTGTGTTTGTGTCTTGGAAACAGAAAAAGAGGGCTTGGTAGCTAGTGCATTTGCTGTGTGTGTGTGTGTGTGTGTGTGTGTGTGTGTGTGTGTGTGTGTGTGTGTGTGTGTGTGTGTATTTGTTCTGCTTGTGTGTGTTCTGCAGTCAGGAAGAAAGTAAGGTGCGTGTGTGTGTGTGAGGGGTGAGACAGGCACAAGGTTTGTATGTCTCTTAGACAAGGGCAGTGTGTGTGTGTGTGTGTGTTTGTCAGATGAAGGGACTGTGTTTATGCATCTACTTTGTTTATGAAAGAGGGAAAGGACACTGGTTTTTGCTATATTGTGAGGTCCATATTCCCGGTTTAACTATCACTGTGGGTACCGACATTTTGGTGGGGCCCACAAGTTCTATTTGAGGGTCAAGACTTTTTTAGTTTAGGTTTGAATTGGATTTTGGTTACGGTAAGGGTTGAGGTCAGGCCATCAGTTGTGATGGTGAAGGTTGGCTTTGAAATACATGATGTCATTGAGATGTCCCCACTAAGATACAAAGACAAGCACGTGTGTGTGTGTGTACGTGTGTACCTATGCTCCAAGCAAAAGTTGTACGTGCACGCCTGTGTGTGTGTGGGTGGTGGTATGGTATATGTGAAAATGAGGGCGGTTGAGTGTGTGTGTGTTTTCCTGTTATATTATTGACAATTTTGTGTGTATACATGCGTGTGTGTGTGTGTGTGTGTGTGTGTGAGAACAAAGTGCACAGTACATGAAGCTTGCAAAGTGAGTATCTGTGTTTGTGTTCAATCTTGACATATGTGAAGCGAGCGCGTATGAGTGCGCATGTGTTGTGTGCGAAGGTGTACACGTAAGTGCGCGTCCGCGTCGTATGAACGAGTGTGTATGAGAGGAGAGTGAGTAGTGTGTATTAATGAACACGACTACACAATTTATCACAGCAGTTATGTGTGCATCTGAGAAAGTGCAGATTGTGTACGTGCTCACTATTGTGTGTGTGTCAGAGATGGAACATGAGACTGTGGGTTTGGTTATTTGAGAGAGAGAGAGAGAGAGCGTGTGTGTGTGTATTTGTGAGCTTTAGTGAAGGGGGAGGGTGTGTGTGCGTGCATGCAAGCTTGGCTAGAGAGAGGATATTTGTGTGTGTGTGTGTGTGTTTGCGTGCCTGCAAGCCTGAAAGGGAGGGGTGTGTGCGTGTGTGTGTGTCGCTGAGTGCCTGTTTGCGTGTGAGAGTGTGTACGTGAGTGTGTGTGTGTGTGTGCGTGCGCTTGTGGGCCAGAGAGGGGGAGGTGTGTGTGTGTGTGTGTGTGTGTGTGTGTGTGCGCACGTGTGCAAATGTGTGTGTGCATGCGCACGTGTGGACTGTGAGCTGTGTGTGTTTGCGCACGCACATATGAGTCCTGAGTGTGGATCAGTGTGTGTGTGCGTGTGTGTGTTGGGTTAAAGAGGAGAAGGGAGATAAATGTGCAAGGACGGAAGTGAGACAGAGTCAATGACGAGCTTGAAGGGGTTCGAGTCATATAAACGCAGGCACGAAAGTTCACCAAAAGTCGTCGACGCGCAAGTGAAGTGGGCTGCAGCTCAAATGTTCTTCTACAGGTGACAAAGGAAGCGACGGTTGCATCAGTGTCTCCCTCTACAGGTCAAAAGGAATGAGACGGACATTTGCACGGAACATGGTCAGGGCTTCTTGAACGTTTCTGGGTCCGTGTTAACCTTACTGGGGAGTCATTTTTTTAAAAAGGATCTCTCATGATGTTAATGTCATGCGTGTCAAACTGTCATGTTGCATGTCCATGACGATTATTTATTATTCAAACGCATTTAATTCCCGCTCAGAAACCAACCATATGGCTGATATTAGCACTTTTCAAACCAAAACAAATTGCCCCCGCCCCCCCACATTGTATCAAATGACAAATAAAAAAATAAAATGTTTCATGAGAAGGGTTACAAAAATATTTTTTCAAGGTTGAAAAGATTCTAAGTTGCTGTGCACACTCCTCAAATGCAGCATTAGACCCGCCATTTTGACGTAAGCTCGGAATTGTCAATTGTAAAGGATTTTTTTGTTTTTGTTGACTTCTTATTTAAGGGACGGAAGAAGTGATTTTATTCACTGTATTTTCTTTTAATCGATTAATCGGTTTTCGGAACTTTGCCAAATAGTGGAATCGAATCCACATTGATC
Organism: Leptonotus elevatus; assembly: GCF_054856555.1. Taxonomy (NCBI): domain Eukaryota; kingdom Metazoa; phylum Chordata; class Actinopteri; order Syngnathiformes; family Syngnathidae; genus Leptonotus; species Leptonotus elevatus. The sequence goes on from NC_141246.1 coordinate 12,994,683, forward strand.
AAGCTCTACTTTTGAGTCTTGACCTGAAGTATTTGCTTCCAAGTTGCAAGTATTATACCAATGTCGCCTTGCTTCACCTGTTAAGCTAGGTAAGAAAAAAAAAACAGAATTGCTGCACACATGCAGGGATGTAAACTTATATGACCTCACGATCACATCAAAGCTTTTAATTGGCCCAAAGCTAAAAGTTAGGGTAAGGAGTAATTGGCTTTATTGGTAATTTTATTGGCGCACCGGTCCCATGAAGTCAGCCTCAGGAAGTGAACTGGCCAAATTCCAACAATTTCTATACATTTACAAATGTTTAGGATTCAAAAACACATGTTTTCATGTACCGTAAGCAAATAGTATGACACGCACGCACACACAAGCCACACCCACACATTGGCATGACATCACAGCAGCCCACTTGAAGGAGGGGCGGGGGGGGGGGGGTGTTATGCTTTTGGGTGCCCACTCTGGAATGAAGCCCATCCTTATCCACGGATGGCTTTACATGGATTTGCATATCACATTTGAGGTGGTTAATTAAAGAGAAAATCCTTTCCTCACACTGCCTGAGGGGGCAGTAGAAGGACGCTATCCAGATTGATGTGGTCAATCGCACGCACACACGCACGCACACACATAGTATCATGAGTCCAGATGGGAGTGGATTGGATCAATGCGAAGACTGTGGGTCTGGTTGATATCTGTGCCGAATGACACTTTCTCTTCTCTTCTGTCTGTGCACTTGGTGTTCTCGCTTCCTTTTTCTTTTATTAACTCATTCACTGCCATTGGCAGCTATAGACGTCAAAATTCATCTGAACTATTTCTTATTAGTCTAACATATTCTTCCATTTTTGTTAACAAGAGTATGAAAACCTCGATTTTTTTTTGTACATTTAGAACAGGTATAAAATTTGTGATTAATCGTGAGTTAACTAGTGAAGTCATGCGATTAATTACGATTACAAATTTTAATTGCCTGATGCCCCTAATTTTTAATAATATTTTCTTTAGAAAAATAAGATTATAAAAAAACAATAAAATAAAAATATTTTATTATTTAAAAAAAGAAAAAAGATTATTTAAAAATGAGGGCCGTCAGGATTTTAATCGTAATTAATCGCATGACTTCACTAGTTGACTCACGATCAATCACAAATTTTATATCTGTTCTAAATGTACCAAAAAAAAGTCGGTTTTCATACTCTTGTTAACAAAAGTGGGAGGAAAATGTTAAACTAATAGAAATAGTTCAAATGAATTTATGTCGTCTATAACCATCAATGGCAGTGAATGAGTTAAATACCAAGATAAAAAAACTTTTGGAGACAAACATAAAACACAAGTTCTTCATTACAGCCTAATGACTGGAGGTATTTAGAGTTAAATAATAAAAAAAACAAACACCTAATTGTGAGCAGTTTGAGTTTTTCTATTTAATCAAACTACAATTCCTGCGGATTTTTTGTTCTGGTCTGTTGAGGAAAGTGTTGGTGGAAAATCAGATGATTTTTTAAAATTGTTTTAATAATCTTTTATTTTTCTTTAATATTTTTATTTTTATTTTTAATAATGTTTTTTGTAATAAGGAAAAGATTATTAAAAATGAGGGGCGTCAGGCGATTATTATTTTTTCATTGTAATTAATCGCATGACTTAACTAGCTAACTCACGATTAATCACAAATTTTATATCTATTCTAAATGTACAAAAAAAAACGTTTTCATACTCTTGTTAACAAAAGTGGGAAAAAATGTTAAACTAATAGAAATAGTTCAAATGAATTTTTGACGTCTATAGCCGTCAATGGCAGTGAATGAATTAAAGGACCCCCCCTCCCAAATATTTTTTTGCAATGTTTTTGCATGCCGCTACTTTTCTGTGACTCTTATGTCTGCAACATGGCATCATCAGGACAGTAAAGGATACTTGTAAATCCAACGCATGATCTTCTTATGGCCTACTTTAACGAGGCTTCAGTGTCATGGAAATGAAACAACGGGTGACACGAAAAAGGCAAAAGGAAAACCGTACAGAGAGATCTGTGATCAGAACCGATCCAATATCGGGGGGTGGTAAAGTTAAGTAACGATTAAGGAAGTCGGTGTGTAACCTGTTAGTTAGTTCTGGTAGGTTCATATACAACGAAGGTTACTTGTAAATGGGTTTTGCTTTGCCTTTGGGCTCGGATCTCACATGTTTTATTTGTTTTGTTTGCTTTACTCATTTCGTTCGCTTCCGAGACGACCGACGACCTGTTGTATCAATCTCTAGGCGGCCGACAGTTTTATCGATCAATCTCCGATCTGATTCATATGAAGTTTTGGCCAGCACGTCTATTGACTAAATGATAATGACGTGCGTTTGTTCTCCAGGCGTGGCTGTGGAAGGAAACGGAAAGGGACACCTGTGAAAGTCTTTGTTACGTCCGCTGAGGAGGAGAACAACCCTGAGCAGACACACTGCAGAGGTGTGTGTACATGTGGTTTTCTTAATGTGTGTGCGCGCGCGCGCATCTGTCAGTGGGATTGTTATGGAGGCGGAGCTTGTGCAATTGAGTGTGACCTACTTCTGTGTGTGCGATTCTGTACATACACGCAGCAGCGCACGTGACTAGAGGAATGGCGTATGTGCGCGCGCGCGTGCATTAGTGTCGTCGTTTGTTTGCGTGGGTGTGTGCGCACTTGTAATCCTTCTGACAAGGATTGCTGTTTATTCTCTCAGGTGATCGTAAGGAAGCAGCCGAGAGTAAACGTCCCACACCGGATGGGTCGCTGCACAAGACAGAAGCATCCACCAACAACTGGTGAGTTGCGGTTACCTAATAACGACGATCCCATCGCCTCCATCCATCCGCCTGGTTTCCGATCGCAGCTGACTTGAGGCAAGTGGCAGGGAACGCCTTGGTTTCTGTTTCCAAGTCAAATGGCGGGGCGCATGAAGACAAACAAGCATTCAGACTGTTTTGAGAACGTGTCCTGTGAAAGAATGAATTGTACTTGAGGAGACTTTTTGTTTGAGAGCAACTTATCAGAATCCTGCCGATTCCGACACACTTAGCCAGACTACTACACCTCTTGGTTTGCATTAGCGGTAATTGGGCACTAAAAAAACACACACTTTAGAAGAATGTGTTGGCCTAAAGAGAATGAAAAAAAAAAAACAGTAGCAGTGTCCTGAAAATACTGCACATCCCCGGACATTTTATCGTAGTCATACTAGCACTTTATTGCTGAAGGGTTTAAATAGGACATTGATGAGGTCAAGCACAAAATTCGATTGAAAATTCCACCATTACAAAGATAATTCTTACTATGAATTAGCGCAGTCACTGAGGATTTATTCAACATTGTTTGTTGTGGTTCTATTGGGATAAAACTACAGTGCTGCCTTGAGATACAAGTTAAATTTGTTCAATGATTACACTCATATCTCAAAACATCTTTATCCACTGAAATGAACGGAAATGCAAATGATCACAAACAGATAATGCAAACACAACACAACTGTACCTGATAGGGGTGCACCGATCACAATTTTCTAGCCGATCGCAGATTCCAGATCTTTTAAAAAGTCTGATCCGCCGATCCCGATTTTTTTTCCATAACAAGCAGCATACACCTTCAGGGTTCCAGTTTTGTTCTAGTGGAAAACATTGAACGACAGCTGTGAAATAATACAAACGTGTCGTTTTAACCGAGCATGAAGTAGTTCTCCCAAATAAAAATGAAAAGCCTAATTCGTCATCTCAGCAGAAGAGGACAGCGGCTGACTCTTTCAGACCTCTGAGGGTGGAAAAGATTGATTTATTTTTAAGTGGATCTGCCGATCACCGCCCCCCACCCCCTAATTAAGGAAATCGGGGCCGATAAATCGGTGCACCCCTAGTACCTGATGTATTGTCCTTGGCAAACTAGCTTATTATTATTATCGCCACCAAGGTATTGAAATGGTCCTTCCACTGCAAGGAATCCAAAGTGAATTTGATGGTGGCTTTATGTTGTGAAGTGTGCTGCCGCCATCAAGCAGTGGCGGTCTGAAGCGCATTCATGTCTCAAGACAAAAAAAACCTCATTTGTCACGACACTATTAAAGCACCACTGTATTGTATCATACTACGGTACTGTTTGTATATTTTTATTTTAAATACCTAGTACAAAAAACAACAACACAAGAATCTGTACCTAAAATAGATTATTCTTCAAGATGTGCAATTAGAATTTCATACTTATCGGTACGGTTTTGACATCTAAACATAAGGATAACCCTATAGAAACAGCTGTAGTGAATTGCAGTTATGAAATCAGTGAACTGCTACAGAGAATCCAAAATTTAGTTTCTATATGTTACAAATACATTTTAAACCCACTTTAAAAAAACGCTTGATTGGCGCTTACGTTGAAATAAATCGGTCAATGTCTATTTCTGTCCTCGCATTCATGAAATTAAAGCCAAGCTTAAATTATCCACCTGCAGGGAACCAAAAGTCCGCTTCTTTGTTCTGTCACCATTTCATCACGCGTTGCAGTTCGCTGTCAACTTGAATTGAAAAGAACGGTTTCAATTAGCAATGTCAAATGAAAATGTGCAAAATAGCAATTATGATATTTATCGTATCTGGTTAATGTGATTTTTGCTCCTGAATTTCAAGAGTACATTGGCGGCACATCAGGGATGGAGACATTGCCATCGTTTTCGCACCTAATTGTAAACTGAGATCTGTGAGGCGTGAGCGATGTTTGTTTGAATACAGTAGAATTAAACATTCTGTTTTCTTCACACACACACACGCACAAATCATGGTTGGCTTACCGGGGATTGAATAGTGCAGTCAATCTTGGCGCCAGGTGTCGCACATCTGCTCTTGTGATGCATATTTTGAGTGACTCCAAAAAATAATAATTTTGTTTTTAATATTGCAAGAGCACCATGATCTTCCAATTCCAAATTACATTACATTAAACAATTAAGGAATTTACATGGAATATTCATTATTTATTTTCCAAAGTCACAGAGGCACAGCAGAAGAATAAAAGAGCCACATGCAGCTCTGCAGCCGCATGTTGCAGACCACTGTACTATACTGTGTGCATCATTTACACATATATACCCCCAAAATACGCGACTTTTTCGGTACTGATTTTTTTATTTAATATGATTTATTTACATATACTGTTTATAAAAAAGTTGCATATTGTGCCTGTGTTACCTTTTCTTCTAGCGGTCCATCAGAGCCAACTCATGACAAAATCTCCAACGCATCCAAGGCTAGCTCCAGCTTCGCCTCCACACCAGCTGCCTCTTCAGCTCGGACCCCAACCCCAGTGCCTGCCCCTGCCCCGGCGACCTCTGCTCAAGCCCCTTCTGTCACCTCCACATCTACAGCACCGACTGCCCCAGTGGCCTCCACAACCGGCTCGGCAACCAGCTCCTTCCCACCTTCCCCTAACTGTCGCATCAGGGAGGTTCACTGTGGCAGCCAGGTGCGACTTGTGGTCATTGCCATCCGAGACATTACCAAAGGGGAGGAGATCACTGTGGACTACAGTCTGACCGAGTGGGGCGAGAACCTGGTTAGTACCTTCAAATACTTAGGGAAAAAACAAAACAAGTGTAGAAATCTGTTACTTAAACCCTTAGGTCCACTTTTCTGATATTTTTTCAATGAACATGCTTCACAAAGGAAACAAAATGGCCAACACTTTCCTCAACAGACCAGAACAAAAAATCCGCAGGAATTGTAGTTTGATTAAATAGAAAAACTCAAACTGCTCACAATTAGGTGTTATTTTTTATTATTATTATTATTTAACTCTAAATACCTCCAGTCATTAGGCTGTAATGAAGAACTTGTGTTTTATGTTTGTCTCCAAATATTTTTTTATCTTGGTATTTAACCCATTCACTGCCATTGACGGTTATAGACGACATAAATTCATTTGAACTATTTCTATTAGTTTAACATTTTTTTTCCCACTTTTGTTAACAAGGGTATGAAAACCTACTTTTTTTTTGTACATTTAGAACAGATATAAAATTTGTGATTAATCGTGAGTTAACTAGTGAAGTCATGCGATTTATTATGATTAAAATCCCGACGGCCCTCATTTTTAATAATCTTTTCTTTTTTCTTTTTTAAATAAAATGTTTATTTTATTTTTTTTATTTTTTTTTAAATTAAGAAAAAAATATTAAAAATTAGGGGCATCAGGCGATTACAATTTGTAATTGTAATTAATCGCATGACTTCACTAGTTAACTCACGATTAATCACAAATTGTATATCTGTTCTAAAACAATTCAAGGTTTTCATAACTTGTTAACAAAAGTGGGGAAATGTGAAACTACTAGAAATAGTTCAAATGAATTTTTGACGTCTAAAGCCGTCAATGGCAGTGAATGAGGGTAATAGACAATTTAAAACACCCTCTTGCCGTCCCTGTACATTTTATGGACATTTTAATGTTTTTGATATTTTCAATCAAAGAGAAAGCATTGTAAAAGCTTTGTGAGCTCACATTTTTCCGGATTGTGAAAAACATGTAGATGTTCAAAATGGCACTGTGCTGTAATTTCTCTGTTATTGCATATGGGAGTAACATAAATACTACCCAAAGTATGGCACAGGTCCATTATTAGGATGTATAGACACCCATTATAATTTGTATTTTTTTAACATATTTTAAACCTGATGTATTTCAATGCATTTTTCGGGATTATGGCATGTATCAATTCAGTGTGGTGTTGTAATTAGACTTCAGTGAAAATTTTATTATTGAGTGTTTACACCCCTACAGCACCAGGTGGCGCCACAGACCAATTAATGATTTTTCTTGCACTTCAATTGAAGCCGGAATTTTTTTTTGCAAAAGGCGAATAAAAAAAATAAAAATAAAAACTATATATGGATACGCCTAATGCCACTGAACATTTTGAGTGGTTGAGAGTAAAGAAAAAAAATCTATAAATGACTGAGTTATCACACCTCAAGTATCACGTACAAATAATGTACACTGTGCCAGAATGTGTCACCAAAAAAAAGGACGGCACTTAATTAATGTTAGTTCTAAAATAACAGCTGAAAACTCCCTATGCTCACTGCCCCTGGGGACAAATGCATCGCCCTGCCAATGGGTCACCTACAATGGTTTGGTGGTTGCATGTGGATTGTAACATGCATTTGTAGGTTTTCAGCAAAAAATGTTGTGTGTGTGTGTGGTGGCTCATGGACTGAAGAATTAACCTTACAGGCAGATTGCCTCAGGGAGGCAACAATGGGTATCGTCACACAGGTGCACATACACATACACATTCACACGACACACATGCTCTCATGCACATACACGCAAAGCTGGGGCATGTCGTTACTATGGTGATGACTGAGCTCCAACACCTACCTATAGCGCTTAGGTAACTGTAACCATTGTTAGTGGGTGACATCTGTTCCTCTCATGGTTTCCATTCAATTGAATCCTTTTTTCGCCCCCAACAAAATGTCGATGAGAGCCACTTCCATTTAGACTAAAGAAAGTAAATTGACATACTTAGATCAGAGGTTAGAGGGAGTGCACGATATCTTCCAAAGCCACATTTATTATTTAGTCTTGGAAGAAATCCAATGAGTGATAAGCATCAGTTAAGACTCCATGCATCTTAATCAGATGACACCCGTTCTAAATGTCACCAAAGGATGATTGTTTTGACAAACATGAACTCATTCACTGCCATTGACGGTTATAAACGTAAAAAAAAATATTTAGACTATTTCTATTAGTTTAAACATTTTTTTCTACTTTTGTTAACAAGAGTATGAAAACATATACGTTTTTTTATTGTACATTTAGAACAGATATAACATTTGTGATTAATCGTGAGTTAACTATTGAAGTCATACGATTAATTACGATTCAAAAATGTAATCGCCCTCATTTCTAATAATCATCTCGTCAGGCGATTACCTTTTTTTTTTTATTGCAATTAAGCGGATGACTTCACTAGTTAACTCACGATTAATCACAAATTTTATATCTGTTCTAAATGTACAATAACTTTGTTTTCTAGGTTTTCATACTCTTGTTACCAAAAGTGGGAAACAAATGTTAAACTAACAGAAATAGTTCAAAAGATTTTTTTTTACATTTATAGCCGTCAATGGCAGTGAATGAGTTAATAAGCATTATATCTCTATTTCTATACCGGTTTGTGTTCCGCAGGGTTTCCGTGGTTCCATATCTCCAGCACAAAATGAGTGTAACTCTGACACGGAGAATAACAACATCAAAAAGGTAGATGTCCACCTGCTAGTGTTGACTTAATTCACCATTTTGAATCATTAATGTTGTAAATTGTTTGGATTCATGCAAATTTGTACCTCATTTAGCAGTCCAGCTACTTTCTCTGGTTTATGACTCCTTGAACCATTACCTTGTGATTGTATATACATGGAAAGTCTTTATTTATGTATTTGCTGTAATTAAACTCTCAGGAGGACGAACCCATGTTGACCACCCAGCGACCGAAGACGCAACATCAGTACCAGGATTACGTCACTCCCTCTTGGTCCCTTTCCCCCTCATCCTCACCCATCTCACATTCTGACGCCAGTGAGTCCGACGCAGGAGATGAGGACAACACAAGCCCCCGCGGGCGCACGGCACGTCGGCGCAAGAAGCGGCGTGGCACCTCCTCGAGGAAAAAGACCCCCCATCGGACTCAGTCTGGACACGCGGCACCCGCCTCGTCCAGTCGTCCTCTCCCGTCCTCCCACTCTCCTTTGCCCTCTTCCCCCAGCTCCTCCTTCTCCGCCTCAACCAAACCTGTGTTTAAAGCTCCCGCCGCTCCTCTCAGCCCCAGCAGCACGGGCAACACGGATGGCCCCCGAGGAGGCGTGTCCATAGACTCCATGCGGCAAACTTGTGACTACTGCGGACGCCACTTCCGCTCATTGGGCCGCCATTTAGACAAACACCATGCCCACCAGCCGGACGTGTGCTCTGCTCTCGTGGAGCGTTACACTCAGATGCCCCGCCTGCACACGCATAACACAAATGTCGCCGCGGCCCACGCTCATCACAACGCAAAGACGTCACCTGTCGCGACACACGGCGATGTTCAGGACCTCTCCTTATGCCTTCCGACCCCAGCCAAACAATCGCCGGCCCCGGCGTCACCCGCAGTGACGCCTCCGCGAGAGCAGAACGCCGTGGCGGTGTCGGTCCTCAAGAGGAGTCCGCCCCCGGTGGCTGTGACTCCGCCCAGAAAAGGAGGATGGAGGAGGCTGAAGAAAGAACGACCGGATGAAGAGGAAGATGAAGATGTTGTAGAGGTAGTGCAGGCAAAGAGGCCCAAAGAGGAGGACGTGGAGGTCAGGTGTGCTCAGTCCTTCAGAAACGAGTTGTCCAAAGAGGTGCCCAAACAAAAAACCGAGGAAGAGGAGGACAAAGAGGAAGAGAATGGCGCGATGGATGTGGAAGATGAAAGTGGGACTGAGGATAAGGAAAAAGACTCGCTAAGGTAACGCTTAACTGCCTTAAGGAATTTTTGCCAATTATTGTCTCACTCCCCTCATTGCATTGCCACTCACCTAAATCAGCCTAAATTATACGACTCATGGGCCACATCCAGCTGCCAGTTGTTATGACACAAAATCCACATGATGTGCGTTTATTTTGAAAGTGCGCAAGCGAGTAGATGCAAAAACTTGGTATGTTGATTAAATAGTGATATAAAGTTAATAGGTGTGCTATATGCAATTTTATTTGTATTTAAAATTGTTATACCCTATTCATAAACTATAGCTACACGAGCATATTTTTCTCAAATCAATACAATTTACTAAGTAACGACATGAAATAAGCATGTTGGTGTGGCCCTTGATAATCAATACCAGGTGACAGGTGGCCCCTTTGGAAAAAGAATTGCCTCCCACTGGCCAATTTTGTACTTTTTACTCAAATTCGCCAGATTTATTGAATCCAATGTACCGTTCAATACTGTAGCTTTATATAAAAAACATTCAAAGATAATTATGGTCTGTTTTGGTAAAGGTCTAGCTATCTATTTAGCATTTAAAGTAAATACTATGACACAGGAGGGAGTGTGTGTGAAGGGGGGGTCAACATAAATCATAATTTCTGAATGGGCCCCAGGCCACTTTTTTTTTTACAGGAAAAGTTGGGCCCCAAGGTAAAAAAATAAAAGGTTAACTCCTGTTTGGTGACTTTTCAGCCAATAATGGAGGGTTGAGTCCCCCTCCCAAAAATGTGTGAATTTGTGAATGTCAAACTGAATATGTGGGGTCACTGTTTTTTTATGCACAGGCATAGTACACACTCAAATTAATAATTAAACACTTCTTTTTATTTTTAGGAAACTTATTTTGAGACCAAGAACAGTAGAGCTCGGACCGGCACCCTAAATCCCTGTTCCCTGATTGTGTTGACGGCATAGAATGAGCTTTAGTTTGATTCAAAACTAACGCTTCTAACTGTCGAAAGGTTTTCTTTTTTACACTTTGAAATGGCTTACCTTACCTCGAATTCCCGTGTCACATTGCAGCCGAAGGTAAAATCCTGACTTGGTTATTGCACCTTTTGGTGCTTAAAATCCTTGTTGTGGCAGATGCTGCATTATAAACAAGCTGGCAGCAAAAGTATTTTCCAAATGGCAAAAGAAAATTGAAGGAGAAACGTAACTAGTAGTCATGGCGCAATAACCAACCAGGGTTTTACCTTTAGTAACAATCTAAGGTGGGATTCTACTTAAGGTAAGCCATTTTAAAGTAATAAGAAAAAGTTTTCCGTAGTTAGAAGTGGACATTTTGAATCCAACTGAAACTCATTCGCCGTCAACATGATTAGGCAACAAGGTTTTGGGTAGGCTCTTAATTTTAATATAGATATAAAATGCTCATTTTGCTGTCTGTCCTTTCTGCAGTTCCGGACGTCACCAGATGCTGCCCCTCCTGTCGTCCTTGTCGTCCCTCGTTCTGTACCTGCGCCGGCTGCAGCATTCGGCCTTCCTGTCGCTGTCTCGCCAGATGCAGTCAGCCGAGGCCTGGCGCCTCCTCTGCCACTCCAGCCTGGCGCTCCTCATCCTGTACAACCGCCGGCGCGAGTGCGAGGTATCCAAGTTGTCCATCACAGAGTACCGAGCGCGCGTCACTCCTCAGTGCCCCGTTCCCGTTCCCCCTGGCTCTCCCCCCGCTCTCACCCCGCTGGAGGCCTCCCTGTCTCCCTTCGAGAGGCTGGTTCTTTCCCACCTGCCGCGGGTCGGCGTCCAGGGCAAACGTGGACGCATCCAGCCTCTCATCCTCCCCCCTCACTGCGAGCCCTGCCTGGAACTCCTCCTGCAGACGCGCCAAGACGTGGGCGTGGACCCGGTCAACCCTTACATCTTCGCCAGGCCCTATCACTCCCCGGCCACGCCCCTGCGAGGCACAGACCTCCTCCGAAGCCTGGCCCGCTCCAGCGGCACCCGCAATCCCAGAGCCCTCACCCAGACAAGGGTACGGCGACAGGTGGCCATCTTGACGCAGCTGCTGCTTCTCGGCGAGGGGGAGGAGCAGGGCCAGCCGGGAAGCAGCGCAGTGGAGAGGCTGGAGCACTTCCTGGAGCGGGAGTACCATGTGACGCAGAACTGCGCCGGAATTGGCCAAGATCCGGGCCTGATGGGCAGAGTGGGCCGGGTTGTGCTGTGCGGAGAGAGAGATGGAGTGCTCTTCAGAGGAATGAGCCTGAACCACATCTGCTTGGAGTTGGATGGTGAGCTGGACGGACGAGCGACACTGATGTTGTTTCGTGTTGTCTTTGTGTAAATGGAAGGCGTTTGAATGCGGTGCCACGGGAAATTGTGCAATTTCACTTCATTGGTCTACTGACAGGCAGAACAATTAAATGTCATGCCACTAGATGGCAGTGTTGCCACTCATACTGCAGAATAAGAGCTTTTTGTTCAACGAAATAAGCCCTAATTTTTTTGCATGTGGCAAGATAATTTCTGACTAAATTGAGACAATATCATCATTTCAGTGTATTTACTTTTTTTTGTGTTCTGTAGATGGTTTATAAAATATGTGCCTTGGCTCACTAATGGTGGGAAATACTGCAATAAGTAGACTAATGAAGTCTCCCCTTTCCTCCAACCTATTCACAGTTATGTCGGGAAACTCTGCAGACTCTTTTTCGGAGGGAGAATCTGAAGGGGAGCAAGTCAAGGAGAATCCAGAGTCCCCCACACTTGCCCCCACTCCAAAACCCACACCTACCCTGCTCTATGTCAGGAAGGGCAAGAACAACGGCCGAGTGGGACGACCCAAGAAGCTCAAAAACACCCAGTCGCTTGCTCCGCCTCCTCTGCTGCCAATTAACCGACGGAGAGGCTCGGGTAAGACGACATTTTGTTTGGGTTTCATAAGGTTATTCCAATTACAAATAACTACAATGTGAACCTTTAAATGTTTATTTTATTTGATGATGTCTTCTCCCAGGAAAGCGCGGTGTGCTGAAGCGTCCATGGTCCGAGGCGGAGCGGGCTGCAGTGGAAGAACACCTGACCCAAAACATCAACGAGCTCCGAGTTCCAGCCAAGGCCGACTGCGAGCGCTGCCTGCAACAGTGCCCCCTGCTGGTCAGCAACCAGCGGGACTGGCGGGCCATTAAATTCTATTGCCACAATCGCATTCAGCTGCTGAAGAAGAATCAGCGGCGTGAAAGCGAGCCGCTGCCCCTCACCGTGTGCTGAGGAGGAGGCGAGGGGGGTGATAGCGGTCAGCAGGCGTCCCTGATACTCAGCTATTAACATTTCACAGCTGTAGATTTCACTGACCGTAGAAGACATTTTAAGACATTTCAAGAACAAGTACTTTTTTTTTTTTTATTATTCTTTTTTTTACGTTTCTGGTGGTAAGACAGCATTCTGTTAAGGTGCTGTGTTGGACAGTTACGTGACAACGACTGAAGCATACACTGTGTTTTATATGGACGTCTCAATGTGCAAATGTGCGGCATTTAACCCTTCGTGTTGTGATATGGAGTAGCATTAGAGGTCCATGTGCCTGGCGGTTTTACATCAACCACATTTCCGTCGATGGAGGCAGAGAAAGACATTTAATGCGAGTGCAGAGGAACCCAAACACTTTTTTTTCCTGCTATTTGTGCAGTTGACCTCAGTGTTCAATTTTGTATCATTCAATTTACATTCTTGTTCTTCAAGGTAAGTTGAGGTACGAGCTCGTCTATGAAGATCTCGCAATGGCGGTACATTTGTCCAGGAATTCCAGAGTTGGAGTTGTAAATTTCATGTATATGTGACATCAGAATGTTTTCTCGTAGCTGCAATGTTTTGTTGACATTTCCACAATCAAAAGCGTTTTTTGGTCCACTTTACCATGTGCAGTCCTTTCATCAAGAAAATGTGTTTTTCCTGCGTGTCACACTACAGTATCGACTGGATCACTTTATATGTAAATAGGAGACTCGTGCTCGTGTGACGTGTCTTCAAAAGTAGGCGGTTACAAACTCTGAAACGTGATTGTTCTGTTTCCATGTTTGCTCCATGTTTGCTCCAATGTCGTATTCTCCCATGGCTGTTCTTTTTTTCCAGCTACAACACATCCTTGTGTTGAAAAATCTCTTCATCCATCATTCAAAAGCTTCTATGAAAACCTAAGATGGATACTTGAAGTTAATTCAGACTTTTAGCCGAATCTGTAATGTTAGTTCTTGCTCTAGCCTTGCCATTTACGTTGTATATAACAAATATATGATCACTATAAAAACTGGTAGACTATATGTAGCCTCTTTCATTTCTGAGTCAATACTATCTGTATATAAACCTGTTTTGTAAATCTCAGAGAAACAAAAACAGTTTGACTTGCTTTGGTTGGTGTTATGTTTTTCTTTTTATAAGTCTTATAAAATTTTAAAATCCCAAGTCTTGTGATATATGTATTGTGGTTGTCCCTTTGTGACCAATTTTGCTTTCTTATTTGGGACGAGTTTCACAGGGAAGCCACAGTGGGTGTCATGTTTGTGTCTTTAGGGCCTCATCTTTGTTGATTTTCTTCAGCCAATCTGCAGGCCGCAGAATTTATTATTCATCCGTTTCCCCGCCGCGCCACAGTGACGACAGTGAATATTGGCGGCAAGATGCACCTCATGTCCGCAACGCAGCCAGGACTCCTGAAGGTACACACTTAATACAGTGTAATGTTGGTCTGCTGTGGTATGGGTTGTAAGTTAGATATGTCATTTTTTTTTTTAACTTGTAATTTTGTAGACTTTAAGCCACTTTTCCACCCCAAGTTCAAAACAAAACCAAGTGTTTAAATTATACACTGGTCGCTCCTCTTAACTCACTGCACTAGGTTTGCACAATACACTTTTATAGATATATAGGGCACGTAACACAGACTCTTCTTTGGTCTCTTGAGGTCTCCCTGATTTGTTGGAATTTAGATGTTTCTGGGGTTGGTGGCCCGGTGGGTGGTGTCTGGTCGGTGCTGGATTTCACCTTCCTTTCTTTTCTTTGGTCCTTCCTCGGGTCTCCTGACGGCGGTGTTCGGTTTAGGTGAACGGTATGTTTTTTTAAAAATAGGTTTTTGGTGAACTAACGCACGCACGCACACACATACTCACCCACATACAAAATAAAAAAATATATATAAAAAAAAGAGCAATGATGATGACATTACCGAATGAACAATACTGAGCTCTTTAAAGATTTTTTTTTTTTTAATTTATATCCAATGGTAAAATAAGCATGGCATTTGTGTTACTGAAACCTAATTGAATGTTCCAAAAACACGTGATGTGAATTGTCGTCCTGGAACTACAAGGTAAGGATCACAGGTTAAATGTGGTCCCTTTTTTAGACAACCTGATTTAACATTCAATGTTATTTTTATTTATTTTTTTTTTTTATAAAAGAGCTCATTCGGTAATGTCATCATCATTGCTCTTTTTTTTTTTTTTGTATGTGTAGGTGTATGTGCGTGCGTGCGTGCGTGCGTGTATTCATTAGTTCACCAAAAACCTATAATAAAAAAAATCCCCATACCGTTCACCTAAACCGAACACCGCCGTCAGGAGACCCGAGGAAGGACCAAAAAAAACAAAGGAAGGTGAAATCCAGCACCGACCAGACACCACCCACCGGGCCACCAACCAGAGTTCTTCACCAACCCCAGAAACATCTAAATTCCAACAAATCAGGGAGACCAAAGGAGAGACTGAGGAAAGGAAGGAAGGACAAACGAAGCAGAGTGAGATCCACAGACACCAGCCTCCACCGATTCAATGACCTGAGGAAGAAGCATTCAACATTCAATTTTGACAACTTTCATTTCCTTTAATTTTGGTTTGTTATGAATAATATGTTTAACATCTATACGACGTGGAATGGAGTTTTAATTTGGTATAAAAGTTGACGTCTGGCAAATATATATATATATAAATAGACGTCCATTAGCGGTTATTTAAACGTCTAAGAATAGACGAGGGGTCTCGACGTAGACTTCAACTAAAAAATGTTGGGTGGGTATTGTCAGGTTGCAATTGGCCAACAATGACCACTTTCTATATTCCAAGCAAGGGTTGTATCCTTTTCATAACAACATCCTGCGGTGAAAGCTGACATAAGTGGGAGGACAAATGGAGGTGAAGGAGGTGGACGGCCAGTGTGAGATTGCAGTGCTGAGATGACAGCTGTCTGACTCATATCAAGTACAGCGGCAGAGGCCATTGAATCCCAAAAAAACGTTTAGGAAAGGTGACTTGAAGCATGCATTCAGCCACCTTCAGCAAAGGTTACTGCTGATCAACACGATAAGGAGTTATGTGACAATCATCGATAGCAGGGGTGGCCAAGTTCGGTCAGGCTGGATAGTGGCTCTCGAGGACTGAACTTGGCCACCCCTGATCTACAGTGATGGGGTTGGAAGGAGGCCTCTAAAAACGCATTCATAGTGGTGATTTATGAATCCAATCCACTATGCATAGAATCCGCTGACGTCGCGGGGTCGCGAGTCCGCCCCCTCATGTTGGGGAAACTTTGCAACTAAGTCAGCTTAGCCTCTATTGTGTTTACACCGAATGTTCTTTTATTGATGAATGTCACCCCCGCCTTCCTCTAACGTTTACACGTACGCGGAAGATTTAGCCCAACATCCATTTGCCGATACCGCCTGGACCGGACGACATGGCAACGTACACTCGATGGTAGGATGGCTCTCAAAAGCAAAAACACGGACATTCTTGCGTCTTCTGTACTTTCAGCTTTTATTTGTTGCTCTGCGCATTTATCATTTGTAAATTTGAGTTGAAGAATCTCGGGTTATTTAAGTTAGCTAGTTCCCCAACCGCGCTAGCTACTAGCGCTAGCATGTTACAACAAAAACAACAACAACATTGTTGATTCATCACTTATTTTTGTACACTTTAACAACAATATCAACTTTTGGGCTTAAATATTAAATACCCTCTATTTGGAGATATCTCAAAATCGAACATCTTGACCACAAATCTTTTTTTTAGCCAGAGCTAGCCACTCCTAGCGGCTCACATATATCTCGATTGCATTATGGTAAGCGCATTTAATCAAAAATGGTCAGAACACACTTGGGTAGACTTTGTCGGTTGGAAATCCCTTTGATGCATTTTTGTAATTTCCATCACATATAAATTCAATACAAAATCTAAAATAAAAGTGAAAGAAAGAAAATAGAAGTTAAAAATGAAAAGAATTATTAGTAAAGTCAGAATTTCCATGTTCAAAGGGAGCAGGAAGAAGTACAAGATCTTATCTAGCCCCCGCTAATGTATATCATGATAATGTACAGTAAGTTATTATATTTAATAATATATCATTTAAATAGAAAAGAAAGCAAATGACGAAGAAAAAAACGAATGAAAAATAAACAGAACATGAACTTTTCTTTGTTTTTATCGTTGTTTTTTTTAAGTCACTTGTGCCCCCCCCCCACCCTCTTAACCCAAAGCAGCAGCCCTCTTTGATTTCAAACAACTTCTGAATACTGTTTAAAAACAATTCTATGCGTCTGTCTCACTTTCATGCAACAATTACAATTTTACAATGAACCTGACAGAAGCACAAATAATATATAACGTTTGAGAGAATGTGCACTGAAAGGCTTCAGAGAGTGCATTATGAATTTCAATTAAGGAAATGAGTGGACACACACACATAAACAAGGCTGCTAACATGTTTTCATGCAGACATCATTTCTTTCACTATCGTCTGCTGACACGCAGACCAAGCGAGGCGGTGCTCAAAGCAAGGAAATCACCTGGTTACAATCAGCGCCTTTTTGTTGCATGCCTGCTAATTGATAAAGTCTCACATGGAGGCATTCCTGGAAAGAAATGTCGTGATGTATTTGCGAAACAACATATTTGTCTTTTGTGTGTGACATTATGCAGACATTGTATTTCCCTATAAACCATAAGGATTCAACTCCATCATTGAAGCTTTTCATTAAATGAAGCCCAATTAAGTGTTTGTTTTTCAATTAGAAATGAGTCACTCAAGTGGAGATGACACAGATCAGGTGCCACAAGAAGAAGAGGCAAAATAAGGGTCGAGCATTCTACAGGCTACCAAAAGAGGAGCCAACGGATCAGAGCAGCCATACCAATATGGTCATTTATTGTTGGAGGACTTGTTGGAGACGTGAAGGACAAGACGGAGGAATTGTGGTGGATATCGCCTGTGTAGACAGCGCTTCATATCAGGTGAGTCAATTACTCAACCCAGCAAAATTTGTTTTGATGGTGCTTTTCACCGACAAGTCACAAAGTGCTCCACAAAACTAACATCAGTTATTTTTAGTATAATTTAATTTCTTTACCCTTCAAATGTCCATTTATTTGTTGTTGTAAATCAACCCGCAAAATGACGTTTTTATATATTGAACCCCCAGTTAGGAATCGCTCCAGCAAGCCATTAAAAGCCATCTTTCAGAAACTGAGCATCAAATTGAATCATCCTCCATTAACCCAAATTGTATGATTCAATCATGTAAGTGATGTAAGGGATTAAAAAAAAAAAAAGTTTTCATGGATTTCATTTGATTGAGCCAATACAGTAGGCAATGTTTCATATAAACAGTATAGGCTACTATTGACATGATATTTTCAAAGAGCTGAAGTTGAAAACTACAAAATCTGAATCTTAGGGAAGTTACAGCAAAAAGAAAAAAAAGAAGCCCACTAGTTCACCATGCTGCCCCTCTTTATGCATCATTAACCATTATTCCAATGTGTCCCCGAAGCAGAAGACTTTCCAAAGCTGTCTTATTTGCAGATGCGAGGTAATAAAAATGCATGCAAGGTTGTTAGAGCAAGTGATGTGCGGTGAGGTTCATGGTTGGTCGCGCATGAGTCCGATTTACACATTGATTATGTGCCAAACACCATGAGATACTTTTAGTTACATTTGTAGCCAGACATGAACTCGTTCACTGCCATACATTTATTTGAAAAATATTATGAAAAATTAGGGGTGACAGGCGATTAATCGCATGACTTCACTTGTCAACTCACGATTAATCACAAATGTTGTCTGTTCTAAATGTACAAGAAAAAATTCTCGGTGTTCATACTCTTGTTAATAAAAGTGGGGAAAAAATGTTGAACTAATAGAAATAGTTCAAATGAATGTTTGACGTTTATAGCCGTCAATGGCAGTCAATGAATATATATATATTTTTTTAAAGATTATTAAAAATTCAGGGCGTCAAGCGATTAAAGTTTGTAATCAGAATTAATCGCATGACTTCACTAGTTAACTCACAATTAATCACAAATTGTATATCCGTTCTAAATGTACAATTAAAAAAATCTAGGTTTACATACTCTTGTTAACAAAAGTGGGGGGAAAAGCTAAACTGATAGAAATAGTTCAAATTAATTTTTGACGTTTATAACCGTCAATGGCAGTGAATGAGTTAATTAAAAAGAAGATAATGACTTGTTGACTTCAATTGCCTGTTTCGAGCATCAGCTACTTTTCTGAGTTGAAAATAAAGTGAGAAACTTGACTCTCTTTGGGAGTCTTTTTCATGAATTTATCAATTAAAAACCCGGACGCTCAGACAGATGTAAAAAAAAATAATTGGACATGTCTGGGCAAAAGAGGACATTTAATCACCCTACTGGAATAATAATAATTTTTAAAAAAGCTCTGCCTCCCCTACCCACACATCTCTAGTCACAGCACGTGCTCACATCAGAGTAAAGATATGCAAAATATATTCCAAATACATGCAGTGGTGGCTGCCTCTAGTTTAGAGTCCCTGCTTTAACAAATAAATTGGAACGCTTGAAAGCGCATCAGTTTAAAATTCACCTCACAGTGCAAAGATGAGGAACCCTCATAGCAAAGTCTCACGTTCAATTTCCTTCCAGATCTGCACAGGAACAGTTTGCAAATCATTTGAATGGTTTAAAGTGTCATTTCCATAGTAACCGCTTATACCATGGCTAACACTGCCATTGCTGATGTTACTATGCAGGGGTTGTGTGCCGTGTTTTGGGACGTGACTAATGTCCATTTCTTGTGATTTGCCATTCCGGTTTAAGTCCCACCTGCTTGCAGATCTACTGAAAAGACTCGGGTTCAATTGACACTGCAGCTCTCAAGTGACTCCTTCATTTATTGCTTTTATTTATTTAAATAGCTGTTCAGCTACACATAGACTCTAATTGGACATTTATAACCTATTGAACCACTTAGCGAGTGAATGCCTCCATTCTTGTGGACAATCAATCCTTGAGTCAACCTGCAAAATACGCTGGTTCAAAATGTCCTAATCCAGCAACGACACAAATGTTTGACTTCTTTAACTCATTCACTGCCATAATTTCATTAAAAAAATATTTTAAAAAGATAAAAAATTCGGGGCGTCAGGCAATTAAATTTTTTAATGGTAATTAATTGCATGACTTCACTAGTTAACTCACAATTAATCACACATTTTATATCTGTTCTAAATGTAAAAAAAAAAAAAAAAAGAAATCTAGGTTTTCATACTCTTGTTAACAAAAGTGGGAAAAAATGTGAAACTAATAGAAATAGTTCAAAATGAATTTTTGCCGTTTATAGCCGTCAATGGCAGTGAATGAGTTAATAAAAAAAGAAGATAGTGACTCGTTGACTTAAATTGCCTGTTTCGAGCATCAGCTACTTTTCTAACTATGAGTCACGCCGTCTTAGAACAACCAATGGCATGACTCACTTTTAACCTTGCCTAGTTATGTATGCTTTTAACCGCAATTAGACATTAATTATGGCATTGCACTTTTTCCACAGCATTGGTCCTGATTCGTGACTCCAGTCCAAAATCTGACGAAAGCCAGTGCCGCGAGTTGAGGCGCTACATTTGGCAGATGCATTAAATGGGAGCTCATCAGCAGGCAAGCTCAAGTGACCTTTCTGAATGTTTCATACTTTTCACCGCGGTTGCAAACGTCAAATTGCTTTCACATTTGCTTTTCGAATGCACTTCAGCAGACATACAAAGGTTGCCACAACAACGAACCAATCAAACATACTAAACTGTAGATAAAATGGTCATCACTGACATTCATCACAGACGGTCACTTTCTCTGAAAGGAGTGCATAAAGGTTCGACTTTCTGAAGCACAATGTAAATGGCTGTGTCTCTCATCTTTGTGATCGACAGGTGGTCCGTCCCGAGTAAACCCGCCGAGAAAGCATCGAATCAAATATTATAGTTCAAATATTATCCTGATCACAAGCCTTGAACATTTTCATTGCGCATGTATAAAAACGACCAATGACGTACCTAATCGTTACAAGCTGCAAAAATAAGGTCGCCTACCTGCAGACTGACTCACCCATTTGCATTTGTGATGAAAATGCCAGAGGCAAAAATAACCCCCCCGCCCCCTCTTCATCACTCTTCAGTGGCCCCTGTGGCCTTTTAACAAATTGTAATGACAAAAACAAAACAAAGCAATTGATTGTCAAGCGCACGCGAAAGAGCAGTTAAATGCTTCGTAACCTTGACAATATGCTTTAATGTGAGGGGACCCTCCCCGGGCAAGACTTATCATATCTGTCATTCGGGTGTTCCGCGGGCCATCGTTTGGGTCGTGACTCGTGAGTACTCAACAAGTCTGACTGTTGTCCAAAAACGCTAGGCTACCATGTGTGCCATAGTGTAGCGAGATACTACAAGTCCTCCAATCAGACGAGGATTTCAGTCAACTTGGGTGATGATCGGGTAAGGGCGTGTATCATTTTGCTTACTATGCAAATTAATCATTGGAACTGTCCGACCCCCAGAATCATAATCAGATTTATTGGCCGTCCGAGAAATCCAAAATATGACTCATTAAGCACCCCGAGTTTCTTAGATGGAGGCACCTCCTGACTATACAACATTCTCCATGTAGCCTTCCATTTCAACTTACAAACGGATGGGGGGTGGGGGGGGGGGGTGAAAGCAACATAGCAGGTGCTCTTGAGATTTGTCGGGGATTTTTTTTTTGATAAAAAGCCTTTTTTAATTAAGCGATTAATCGTGATTAATCAACTTTCTAAGATGTGATTAATCAGATTTGAAAAATTAATCGTTTGACAACTCTAAAATAAACATTTGAAAAAGACAAATGTGTTTGCTGTTATAATCAGAGCTACAAAAATATCAGTTTTTCCATTCATGGATGCACAAATTGCAGATTATATGAAGACCATATTAAATATATAAAGGTATCGACAAGGGGTGTTAGAAAATATCGATTGGGCAATATATCGCGATATTACAGCGCGCAATTCTCGAATCGATTCAATATGCGGCCTAATAGATTTTGAAAAAATCAAATTTTAATGGAAATATTCAATAAAACGTCTTACTTTGGGTTAGGATTCACACATTAAGCGTGGAAGAATGTTATATTAATGGAACATTAAGCTTTAATATTTTATTTCAGTGCTGTTCAGACATGAAACAGATTGCAACCCGAATTTTCAGATAAATACATTTTCATACAAATCTCACATTGTACATGTACAAGTTTACTGATTTGTATTTTCTAAACTTAAGTAAAAAAATTAAAAAATAAAACGCGTAATCAATTTATAGATTTGTATCGGGGATTAATCGGTATCGTGACCTATGAATCGTGATACGAATCGAATGGCATGCAGTTTGACAAGAGCCCCAAAATGTATTACTAAATCCATTTTTTTTTTTTTTAACAGTGTTACCTCCAAGTTCTTGAAGAAAATACTCATAAGCTGGGAAGGACACCTGAACAATCTTCTACCATTTCAAACAGGAAGTGATAGGGGCTGCTCCGTCTCGCCAGCTCATTGGCGCTCTCCCCGCTGTTGCTGCGAAGTCCCGCCTTCAGGTGGCGCTGACACAAGAGCAGCTCCAAAGTGTGGCGCCACTCACTTTTGGACAAACTGCTGTGCGAGGCCGCAAGGTGCAGCGGCGTGAGGCCTCCGTTGGTCTGCGCGTTCACGCCGGCGCCGTGATGAAGGAGCAAGGTCGCCATGGCGACGTGCCCCCAACGGCAAGCGCTGTGGAGGGGCGTCCAACCGTCGACGGTGCGAGGATTCACCTTCGACCCGGCAGCCAGCAAGGCGGCCGCCACGTCCACGTGGTTGCCGTAGGCTGCCCGGTGCAGGGGAGTGTACGCGTCCTCGTCGCTGCTGTGCACCAACGAGGCCTCTGCGGCTAATAATCTACGGACTGCGGACGCCTGCCAGGTAAATCGCATCGGTAATCAATGATGGATGGTTTACTCTATCTTGACAGTAATTGCTCTCAAGCAGTGGTACGAAAAGCACCTGCCAAATGATTTGACTCCACAGAATTTGTGTCACGCGTTGTTCAGAAATTGATTTAAAAAATACAGTCCTAACGTGTTTTTACAGAAGTGTAGCTTTTTCGTTTCCATTAGCAACTTTTACGATGTAGAAAGCAGATACAAAATGCACACTTGTTTAGCTACGTTAGCGATCCAGCCGGAAAAAAATGTGTTCATCTTGAACAGTTGAAATCATTTTCAGTAGGATACTTGAATGCTAAAATATTTGATAGCTGCAACCCGACATTAAATTACTAAATATTGCCACATTTTTTTTATTTGGTAAAGCCCTCAAAAATTGAAAGTTGCTGCTCAAATGAAGTCATTGATTAGCAAAAAGAAAAAAAAAAAAAAGTGGTGCCGAATTATCATGAGGTGTTATACATGGAGACAGTTCAAAACGTGTACACTTACACGGTTGTTTTCTGCAGCCCAAAGAATGAGCTCCGCTGGTTTGTCTTGGAGACTTTCTTCTTTTTGGAGGTACCACTCCTCACTTTTGACCTCTTCATCCTCCATTTCTCCCTCTTCATCCTTACTCCCAGTCCAGAGGCTGCTCGCACCTCGCGGGATCAGGTGGCTCTGTGTATTTAGAAGCTCCAGTTGGTTCAAATCATCTGGAAACTCCATGCTGACGCCTCTATTGTCCAAGAATCCACAAACAAAAGCAATGAGAGAGACATAGTGGCACACAGTATCCATCCCATCTTGTCTATAGTCCTTATCAGTGTTATGGTTATGGAAGTAATGCTTTTCTAATAGCTTGCCCATATTTGGAAGTGATTCCTTAATGTCCAACCAAGAAATAGCGTGGATGCTTATCCCGCTGGTTGGTCTATTGCGTTCAGTACTCGTAAAAAATAAATAAATAAAAAGTGGCACATCATATTCCCAATTGGATAGTCATTTAACAATTGTGCATCACTCAAGGTTTTTACCTTCCTTCTGAAGGATTACCAGGAAGCAATCTATAAAAAAATAAGAGAGAGAGAGACTTCCTTGTCAATTTTAAAGTCTTCCCTTTGATCCCTAAACCTTACACATTACACAAGCTTTTACACAACGCAAAATACCACCATTGGTAGGCTATATAGACAAAACACAGGAGCTATCACGTCCTGCTCCTGGTTTCTTCCGGGTTTTCACTGTGCGCACGATCAAGCAGTGGGAGAACTGTTAGAGCTCACAAGCGATTAAAAAGCATGGACCTAAAGATGCCCAACATGCAAGTGCAATGCTTGTACGTGTTTCATTTCAGAAACGGATGGTTCTGTGTCGCGCTACCTGTCATGCTTTTTAAGGCTTTACGTTAGATGACTGCTGCTACTGTTTATTGGCGTTCGAGTAAAATACGGACATTGTAATGTACAGAGCACGCGAGAGTTATAGTCATAACATTAACTATTTTTAAAGAAAGTGCACGCAAAATTAGAATTGTTTCTCACCCCACGGGTTTTCGTATTCAAAAACAAAAACCCGAGAGACCATCTTTTAGATGTGTTGGGGAAATGTAGTTTTTTAAGACTCAAAATTAGTTCAGAATTACATTTAAAAGACTACATTACCCAAAACTAGTCACGGTGACTTTTTCTTCGTCATCTTCTTTTATTGTTTTTTTTGGCGCTGCATTCTAGTGTTGCTACATCTAGCGATTATTCTGTGAACTACGAAAATCTCAGTATTTCCCAACCTTTATTAATACAAACTACATTCACGAAGACAAATGATAGATAGATAGATAGATAGATAGATAGATAGATAGATAGATAGATAGATAGATAGATAGATAGATAGATAGATAGATAGATAGATAGATAGATAGATAGATAGATAGATAGATAGATAGATAGATAGATAGATAGATAGATAGATAGATAGATAGATAGATAGATAGATAGATGCATGCATGCATGCATCATCAGTTCAGTGTCTCATCACTTCTAAAGTAAATAACTATCATATATAAATAAATATAATAGCTGAATGTTTGTCTCTGCGGAACTTTTCTTGTTTATCTTGCCCGTTCTGTACAATATTCCGCTTGGGAAAACACGCACGATGCCATGCTCTACCACCATAATTCATTTTCTTATCTCTTCTGAAAGGACGATCCATCCATGAGCCTATTCCAGCTGACTTATAGTAACCCCTGGATGGGTCGTCATCCAATTGCAAGGCCAATGGGAAAAAATTACTCAATTTGGGGTTGTTATCAAATCTGGATTGCATCATCCAATAATACAACACAAATAGCCAATTTATATCACAACAATCTAATTGGTCCCACTTCCATCATGTTATTTGCCAGTTCTGTTAATGACATAACCATGTTGTGCGGCTTTTATTTGTGTACATGTGTTATTCCATTTGGTTTCATTTTCCATTCATTCTATTAATTGTCATGGTCTGTGTTTTGGTTCCGTTGTGCGTCTCCCTTTGTCGATGTCTCGTCAGGTTTTATCATGTCCTCTTGTGCTTGTTATCCTGGTCCCTGGTGTTACCCAATCCGTTCCCCAAGCCACGTGTGTCTTGTCCAGGGGTCTCTCGTTGTCTCTGTATTTAGTTCCCTGCTTTCTTTCAGTCCCTGCCGTCATCATTTCCTTGCTTAGTCGTGTTCCTGTTTGGTTTGTTGCTTTGACTTGTG
Organism: Leptonotus elevatus; assembly: GCF_054856555.1. Classification (NCBI taxonomy): domain Eukaryota; kingdom Metazoa; phylum Chordata; class Actinopteri; order Syngnathiformes; family Syngnathidae; genus Leptonotus; species Leptonotus elevatus. The sequence continues at coordinate 13,020,177 of NC_141246.1, forward strand.
TTTTTGGACATCGTTGGTTTTTGTTATTGTTGCCAAGTACCTTGTTTGCCTTTTTTTGTAATTAAATCCCCTTTTTGACTGCATCCTTGCATTTAGATCCTCAATCCCATGCCCCAACCTGACAAATTGGACATGGGGCAGGAATTCAATGTTCAGTTTGCCCTGCTGTTTTATACACAGCAAAGAATGAAATTATTACCATGTGTGTTCACTATAAACAGCTCAGAATAGCAATCACATTAAAAAACGGCTTCTTTTTTTGGGGGGGGGGGGGGGGGTATTGTTTGAAATATCAACCTCACAGTTGAGTGGTCCAGTGTTTGAGTCTTGCCGTAGGTGGAGTTTGCATGTCCTCCTCATGCCTCATCTCCTACTTGCTCGGGTTTTGTCCATATGATTCAAATAACATGCTGGACAGTCTTTGCTGGACTTTCTTGATCTGCTGAATGTTGTGAAGTCTAAGAGACATCCGTCACGGTGAATCTGATCTATTAGAAATCCTGTTGCCCTCGTTTCAAGGTTTAAGAGACATCTGGATTCACACTTGAGACATTCTGCAAAATAATAATAAAAAAAATTCTATGCTTTATTGATTTCAGTTTGGAGGATAAAATTATATTATTAATGGCTCAATATTATTTTTTAAGGCTGACCCTGCTTTGGAAATTCTAAATTGTCAAACTGTTGGATTATTAAATGGTTGGAGGACTGCAAAGAATGTATGATAGATACTGTGATATGAATAAATGATATGAATTTTCAAGGCAGCATGCTTTTCAACCATATGTCATCAATAAGTTTAGCCAGACTCATGACTCATGATGGCCTAAGGCAAGATACTTGGTGAGATTCACATTTTTGGTTTTTGCTTCTGATAAATGCTCCGATGTTCAAGTCGTGTTTGACTACGTAGGGAGAGATAATTATCTGTATGTAATTATCTGTAGTAAGTAAGAATTGTGATAATGACTGAGTGTGCTGCAGTACACAATTCCCACAAAAAAAACACCCTGCTCAGTCCAGAAAATGGTGACATCCTTTTCATTTTCAATCTAGTCTTTGATTTATATAGACCAGGAATGGGCAACTGGTGGCGGCGTCCTATGGTGGCCCCCTGATTAATAAAAAAATTATATATCTTTTTTTTTTAAATGTATATTTTTTATTTCATTTTTATTTTTTATTTCATTTTTATTTTTTGCAAATCCCTGATAAACATTCAATATGTGTTCTGCAAAAAAACAAAAACATCGTTAACATTTTTGGAAAAAATGATTTCAAAAATACACAAATTCACGTAGGCGAACTGTGAATATGCATCAACTGCAGGTTTAATTTGTAATATCACCATTCACCACTAGATGGCAGACATGGCTTAGTTGCTCTTAGCTAAAATTACACAAATGGGGCAGTAATTATTGACTAAAGTACAGTCTCTAGATTTGTAAATAGGAAGCACTTTTGCTATAATAAGATATTTTGGGATTATTCCACATTCAAGCGATTTTGTGAAAATATGGGTTAGGTAAATGCTTAATAACAGAATACCTACATTTGATGATTAATCTCCACCTGACTTCATCACGGCCAGCAGCTGAAGCTCTCAAGCCTTTAATTATTTCCTTCTCAAAAGATTCTCTGGATTGTGGGCTAATGGCTTTTCAAAAACTTGGATGGCGAATCAACAATAGGTCTTATCGCTTCAGAGCAGGCCGCTCCAATATGAACAAAACGGCTGTTGAAGACAATATCAGAAAGATCCCAGTAAACTTTATCATCACCATTTAACGCGGCAGGAAAACTGGTTGAAACTTTTATTTATTTATTTACTTTAGCTGATTGATGACTCACCACATGGTTTGGATGTTATTTAAGGCCCAATTAGGCTAATCTGAAAATGAAATGAATACAAATGTTCCATGTTTGCATCTGTTTTTGTTTTTTTTAATGCATCATCACATTCACATTTGAGAACAAAATCATTTATTTGCTTGAAAATCACACTGTTGGTAAATAGATACACCACTACTAGATATTAACTTTCTTTTGTGAAATGTTCGAGATTAGTCATGTTGCATTTATACTTGATCGATATGAAAACTTTGAAGCTTTGGAGGAAATGCGAGCAATCCGGTAGCTTTTCCTGTTGTTTTGATCAATGCGTGTACTCGCGCAATCTGCTTATTGAGTGGCAACTGCCGACACACACAGCAGCATGCACACGCACCCACAAGTTTGTTTTACTATCTTTGTGGGGCCATCTCATTGACATAATTTATTTCCTAGCCCCTTCCCCTAAACCCAACAATCAAAAATGATTGCCTACCCCAATTCCTTACCCTAACCTCAACCATAACCCAATTCAAACCTAAACTCTAAAACCGAGTCTTGACTCTCTAAAAGAGGTCTAAACACGTGGGGCCCAGCAAAATGGCCCCACATGGACGGGTGGGCCCCACAACTCTGTGAAATCCCGAAATGTTGGCCCCACTATGTAACAAAAACAAGACCACACACTCACACACACACACACACACACACACACACACACACACACACACACACACACACACACACACACGCACACGCACACCCGAGCACTTATAAACAAGAAAGAAGCAACAGCTTAGGAAAAGAAAAATAGAATAACAACCTGGGTAAACACAGTACAAGGGGATTTAATGCCACTTTTATGTCTGCAAGTCTGACTTGTTGCCTTGGTAATGTTCATTTATATTTTAACATGATCATTTCACCAGTTGTGGCTGAATCAGAGCCAACAATAATTCCATTATGCATCTTTTTGTTATGTGTTAATTAAATTGGTAATAAATGAAAGCGTACATTCATTTCAAAACTATTTTTCAATGTTTTTCAATGACAAAATCACACAAATCCAACATAATACAACCGCAATTACGACAATTATTTTAATCATAATTCTAATTCTAAATGTGACTCAGGCTGTGAGGAATGATGAAAATGAATATTGGTCATGATTGCAAACAAAGCACACATTTTTAACCAGCAAATTTGGTTGGCTCAATTAGTAAGTGTTTGTAGCAGTTATGACTTGAATAACAACACGGTCACAGATAAAAATCTTTTCTTATTAAGCAAGTACAAAGGTCCGTTAGCGGACATATTAATCATACTCAGAGCCACTCTTCCCTACATGTAGAACACACATTATGCAAAGGGCCCCATTCTCTGTAGCGTTGGGGATTGGGGATTGGGGATTTGGGGGGGGGGGGGGGGGGGGGGGGGTCATAGGCTATTTTGTGCGAGGTCTTCCCATTGTGAGGGAACTCACCAACATGCACTTGACAGTAAAAGCATCACAACAGTGGAGGCACTTCCCTCGGGGCTTGAGCAGAAGGGACGACCAGGGAACTATTGACATTGTCCTCTATCGACCTTGCAGTGCATCAAGGTCCTCTTGAAAGCTGTATACATTGGCACTGAAATCTATAGTTCTAGAAATCTTATTTTGTATTTTTCGCATTTTTTGAATGAAAAAAAAATCTAGAACTATAGAATTATTTTTTAATTTTTAATTTTTATTTTATTTTATAGAACTATAGAATTATTCTTTTGTTCATTCAAAAAAATGAACAAAAAAAACGAGAGTTTTGGAATTAAAACGTTTTCCCCAAAACAGACTCAGTAATTTTAGGCTTGATTTCTGATACTTTCCAAAAAATGTGATGTTAGCGACAGACAGGGCTGGACTGGCCATCTGGCATTGAGGGCAGATGCCCGGTGGGCCGGTGTCTTTTGGGGCAGATGCAGTGCTTTTTGATGATTATTTTTCCTCCATTTTTACCCCAAGAGTCTGGCCCACAATTTAAATGGGCAAGTCCATTAAACCATTTTGAGTGTCTCCACCCTACCCCACCAACTCAATGAGTGTGTTATGTGCCCTATGTTTCTATTTACAAAGTGTATTGTGCAAAACTAGTATAGTGAGTTAAGAGGAGCGACCTGCGGGGCCTCTCCTAACCCGGCGGGGGCCGAAGGCGCAAACCCCCCCACCCAATGGGACCCCGTCGGGCAAATGGAGACAGCACAGCGGGGCGATAGGACTTGCCCCCCAGATACCGAGGCCCGCCCGAGGAGGCTCACTGGAGCGGGGCAGGCCACAACACCCCCAACCGCCCGCCCGGCCCCCGGCCTAGGGCAGAGGGAGGAAGGTGGACACGGGAGGATGACGGGACGGGGGGAGGAGACGACAAGAAGGGGAAGGGGCGGCGGCGGGGCAGCAGGGAGAGGGGGCAGGAGAAGAAAGGGTGACGAGGGAGAAGGGAACTGGTCCGTTAGCAAGGGCTACAAGTGTAGCTTGAGATTGTTTACGTGGAAAATCAGTTGTTGTCAGGTCACCCAGCAAACACAAACTTGGAGATAAAGGTATCCTACAGTCCAAGATAGCGGAAAGTTTTTCTAAAACTTCAGATATTAGTATTTCCCAAAAATCAGAAAGAATACTTCTATTAATAAGTATAGGTATCTCTCCTTTCTCAGGCACCGTCCAGACGGAAGCAAAGCCAGTTTCGTTCCTCAAACAAATCTCGTACACACAGAAGCTTTTCAAGACTTGTGTGTGTCCAAAAGAAGAAGCTGAGGACGTTTAACGGCTGTAATGTATATGCCAAGTCTGAAGTGGCGCTGTAGCGCAGCCACAGGGAGTTAACGGAAAGCGTAGAAGAATAATCTAACTTCACTGCAATCTACAGAACAAACATGGCTTTGCATGTATCAAAACAACATGAAAAAGACAAGCAAAGGAGAAGTGACAATGGCGGGTGATTCAAGTAAAACATCACTTGTTGAACTTGGGAATAAAGACGCAAAATGGTGTCCAGACGGAAGCGTACGGGGCGCGTTTTGAAATCTTTCCACTCTGGAGCCCGCTTTAAAAAATGATCGGTTTCAAGCTCCGAAACCGTCCCATCGTGTGGACAAACGGCCTAAACGGTAAATAACTTGTGAGGATACATTGAAACTGGCTTTCGTGTGGGCTGGGCCTCAATAGGGGCGACCTTTCAAGGTCAATGGAAAAGCCATAAACTGGGTGATGCTGTCCTCTAATGGATTTTCCGTGCAAGACGTGTGTCAGATTATATACGTCAGGGTTTTAATGGGGAAAAAAATATTATACTCATGAAATAGAGGGCTCAAAATGTCTTGTATTGAATATGATACGTTTGGCGTTATTAAGAATCACAGAAGTTCACTCAACATTGTTAGCTAACGTTAGATAAACAGCAGAAGTGCTCATAAATGTTAAGGATGTGTGTGGGTGTGTGCAAAGGTGTGCGTTTTGGATCCCACAGAGCAGACAACAATCGTGTTAAAAAAGGTTCAATGCTAACACAAAGTGCAAGGACAAATCCAAGGAGTAAAAAAGTATCAAAGTAAAACACAGAGTTAGTTAAACAGAAAGCGCATATAACAAGCCATGGAGAAAAAGACAAAATAACAAAAAGTCCGAAAGTACAACTAAGAATATTTGTAGCCAAAATACTAATAACGAAAAACACGCAATAGGGCTACGCCGCTGCGGACAGGAGGGTAAACCCAAAACTAGAACGAGAGCAATATTAAGACAATAGATGCTAACGCTAACAGTTAGCTACTAGCCACGAACGCCGGGTACTTGTACCGTATCGTGCAATAACGGCGTAATTAATTTGCGGTTTCATCCTAAATTCGCTACTTTCGGGTTTGCATTATGATAATGGTGGTAGAAAATATGTAATTTCAATAAAAACGTTGATAATACAAGACAAAATTTCAAAGGGAAGTAGTCAAGCTGGCGTTCGCACCACCATGAAAGGCAGACTTCAAAGTAAAATCCGCCAAGGCTGTTGCATTGGTGTCAATGTATTATTTGGTCAGCTTTATTTTGAAGTTTGTCTTAGCGTTTCTGTTTGCGCCCTCCACGGTTGGCACCTTGATGACCACAAATTGACCGTCGTGGTAGTATACTTGAAGTTCATCATTTTCATCGGGGCAGGTTAACATTAACGCAAACTTTTGGTACACTAAACATGTTCACATTAAACTTCAAGTTGTTAGTGCATATAGCTGTTCATTCATGAAATAATTAATGTAGATCTCAAATGTTGAGTATTTGTGGCACACACTCTATAGCATTAACATACCTCTTGTACAAAGTAATTTAAGTAAGTAAATCACCTCATGGCTATTGGTTACTTAGTTTGCTTTCAGGGTTGGTTGTTGAGTTATTTGTTATTTTACGAGTCAATTTCATGAATAGGTTGTATGTAGAATTTTCCAGATACTTTGCGACCTGTTACTGCTATCGTAAAAGGGAAGGCTGCTAGAAATAAGTAACACAACATGTGAAGGAAATTCATACAGTAAAGGATTTGACGTCTGTCCTCCGTTACATACAAGACTATAGGGAGACTGGGAATAGTCGTTATCACCGGTAAGTTGTCACATTGCAATTTTCTTCTCCACCAGGAGGCGCAACTAAAAAGTGGAATACTAGTTTTCTTCGTATAATTGGCCAGGGATTGTGTCCTGTCCGAGAAGACAATAGCACATTGTGAGCTGAGATGAGTGCCAGTTATCTGTTTTGCACAACCCAAAGTAAAATATTTCAACGTCATATATTTTGAAACCGGTGTCGTACATAGACAAATTCTAGCAGAAAATCATGTAAACTCGTTAGAGGAGAGATTCAGGCATCTTGTCATGCCTCGGTCACCACTCTGTTTTATGCTAACTTTAAACTACTGTAAAGCTAGTATTAGCCAACATGGTAGTTTGGGGCAACTTGTCTCAGTCATTTCGAGGTATGTTGTCACAGAATGGGCCAATGAAAAATGCAGCTCTGGCAACGCGGTTTACGTCTGCATGAATTGCCCTTTGGATGATAAGTCTGAAGAATGAGGAAATTAGTTTGCCAGGTTATTGTTTAAAAATGGATTTTCCAGTTGTTGTTGTTGGAACTACAGTCTATCCACATTTCAGGACTGGTTTAAGTTTCATGCGGAACCATCTATCCATCTATGAACCGAAATTTATTTATTTTAAATTACATTTTAACTCAAATTTCCAGTTTAAGGGAATCACAACAGAGGCTAAGAGCTAAGACCTACATGCCAGCAGTTCCTATGGATTTTAACCCATTGCATCTTTCATAATATTTTGTCAATGGCTATGGTAAATGTTCAAGATCAGTGATAAGTAATCATAAAAAAACAGAACAAGGATACATTTGGTTGCAAAATCCAATGTGACATCTTACCCCATATAGTGTGAGAAACATACCCGTTTGCTGGGGCAAAATGTCACAGGTTCACTCCCTCTATTTGATGACTTGCACTGACACAGAATGACATAAATACAAAAATATATATTTAAGACTTTGGTCTTTCATCTGGTGCAAATGATGCATTGATTCCAAGAAATATATAAAAGTATACAAAGTGAGACAACTAGCCCCGGTCTCCTTCCCTTAAGGCATGGAAGTTGTGGTCGGAGCGAGCATTACACCCGAGGCGGGGGCGAGCGCGCGCACATGCTGCAGCTGCTGAAAAAAAAAAAAACATTGCGTCTCGCAACTTGTTGCGCGCTCCACCTTCCGCGCAAGTCATCATTTGAGAGGCATACAGTGGACACCTGTACCCAGTCAGAGGAGTCAAGCGACCAGAGCTGCTTGGTCAAAATGAAGTCTGGGTTTGTGTGCTTGACCGCAATAGTGTTCTGCATGGCCACGAGCCCAACAGCAGCATCGGCACTCACCAAAGTCAACCACAGCTCACCGGAGGCCAGCGGGATGCTCTCTTTCGCGAAACTTATGGCCAACATGTCAGGGAAGTTGGGCAACAGGACTTCGCCTTATTTGCTGCTGGACTTTGACGAAGGCATGCTGGAGGACTGGCGCTCCCTGGCCAGTAGCGACGGGAGGCGCGGCGGGGAGTCGGGTGTCAAGGCGCTCCTGGTGGCCGCGTACTCCGTCATCATCGTCATCTCCCTGTTTGGAAATACGCTGGTGTGCCACGTGATCGTGAAAAACAAACGCAGCCAGTCGGCCACCAGCGTGTTCATTATGAACCTGGCTGTGGCCGACGTGTTCATCACTGTGCTCAACACCCCTTTCACGCTGGTAAGTGCACGCTCGCCCCTATTACGGGCTACATTCCAACTAAAATGAGTCTCGGGGTGGACGGACCCAAGGGGGTACCGGGGATTTCCGTCATAATAATAATAATTATAACTAGAAAATGCAATTTCTGGAGAAATTGTGTGTGAAAGCTGTAAGGCTGAATGAAAACCTGTGGAATAGATGTGAAATGTAGAATCTCCCATTAAGAATGAGTGGGGAAAAGTAGGGTACAAAATGGGGAATTGTGGGTAAGGCGTGAATCCTGAGAATGAAAAAAATAAAAGCGGCAATGGCGTAAATATTAGGAATAGTTTAAAATTGGAACAGAGTGAATGGGATGAAAAATGTGGAAGTATAAATGTGAAATGTAGAATCTCCCATTAAGAATGAGTGGAGAAAAGTAGGGTACAAAATGGGGAATTGTGGGTAAGGCATGAATTTTGGTACTGAAAGAAATGGAAGCGCTCATGGTGTGAATTGATGGAATATATTGAAGTTGGAACGAAGTGAATGGGATGAAAAATGTGGAAGTAAATGTGAAATATAGACTCTCCCATTAAGAACGAATGGGGAAAATAGGGTACAAAATCGGGAATTGTGGGTAAGGCGTGAATATTGGATATGTATATATAAAATAACGAAATAGGAACAACGCATAGATCCGCACTAGTGGCGTGAGCAGGGGCTGACTGATCATTGGGGATTTGGGAAAAATTCTGACCGGCGTTTATTATTATTATTATTATTATTATTATTATTATTATTATTATTATTATTATTATTATTATTATTATTATTTTGTGTCCCTCGTGTTTTACAATACACATATGAATCTCTTAAGGAAATATATGTGCAGCCAGCCCACTACTTTATAAATACAGGTCGACCTGGACACGAAAGTCACAACAAGCCCCCAACGGCCGCGCAGCCGCGCCCACCGGCCGCCACTTGCGAGGAGCGCACACACGGCTGGCGTCTTGCCCAAGTCAGCGTCAAACACAAACTCAGAGCAATGTGTGACCAACTGACCGTTTATTATGGAGGTAAATTTGGTGCAAAACTAACTTGTGCAAAAAATTTGTACCTGTAGAAAAAAGTCTAAATTTGTATCTGTAAAAGTCGTGATTTGTATCTGTAAAAAAAATGTGTGCCTGTAAAAAAAAAATTTGTGTCTGTAAAAGAAATTTGTACCTGTAAAAAAAAAATGTGTATGTGTAAAACAAATTTGTATCTGTAAAAACAAATTTGTACCTGTAAAAGTCATGATTTGTATCTGTACAAAAAAAAATTCGTACCTGTATTAAAAGTATAAATTTGTATCTGTAAAAGTTGCGATTTGTACCTGTAGAAATGACAACTTGTAGTCAAAGAAGTCGCCACTAGGAGTCACAAGTGGGTTTTCTGCTGCTGTACTGTGACGTGAGTTTTGCCCCAATTGTTGCGCTACAAATGTAGCAAAACTAATTTGTACTTGTAGAGCGCCTGATTTGTACTTGTAAAGAAGGGGGCGGGCTCTGGTGCAATGAAGGGTTGTTTTGACCAATCAAGTGAGAAGGATTTGAGCGGATTGGAGCGCAACCTCATTGGTTTAGCGAACGACGGTGGTGGGACTCGCGGAAGGATACAAGCAGGACACATCGTCGCCAACCAACATACATATTAAGAATACTTCTTAGTATGTATGTTGAGGAAGAATACTTCAGTATTCTTAATATGTATGTTGAGGAAGAATACTTCAGTCGACTGAAGTATTCTTAATATGTATGTTGGTTGGCGACGATGTGTCCTGCTTGTATCCTTCCGCGAGTCCCGCCACCGTCGTTCGCTAAACCAATGAGGTTGCGCTCCAATCCGCTCAAATCCTTCTCACTTGATTGGTCAAAACAACCCTTCATTGCACCAGAGCCCGCCCCCTTCTTTACAAGTACAAATCAGGCGCTCTACAAGTACAAATTAGTTTTGCTACATTTGTAGCGCAACAATTGGGGCAAAACTCACGTCACAGTACAGCAGCAGAAAACCCACTTGTGACTCCTAGTGGCGACTTCTTTGACTACAAGTTGTCATTTCTACAGGTACAAATCGCAACTTTTACAGATACAAATTTATACTTTTAATACAGGTACGAATTTTTTTTTGTACAGATACAAATCATGACTTTTACAGGTACAAATTTGTTTTTACAGATACAAATTTGTTTTACACATACACATTTTTTTTTTACAGGTACAAATTTCTTTTACAGACACAATTTTTTTTTTTACAGGCACACATTTTTTTTACAGATACAAATCACGACTTTTACAGATACAAATTTAGACTTTTTTCTACAGGTACAAATTTTTTGCACAAGTTAGTTTTGCACCAAATTTACCTCCATAGTTTATGCTTCGTCGGATTGTCGCTTCGTGACCAATTAAAAGCAGCGCTGGAGCAGCCAATTAACTACAAACACTAGCGCACGAGCTCATCAATCCACAGGAGCGCCTGAGCCGCACCAGCCCCCGCCACTGGGGATGCCGTAGTGGCACGTGCCCCTGCTCAAATGAGATTGGACCCCGCAGGCGCTAAATGATTGACATAACACCTTGCCAGTGCAGCCTTCCATTTATTTATTTTTTTTAATCAGATGCCTACTAATTGCTATGTCCCTCCTGCACAGTAGGTGGCGCTATGTACCACAATATGTTGTAATCCACCTATATAAAAGTCTGAAGAAGAAGAATCTCCCGAGTCCCATCAAGTAACTTCAGATCAGTGCATCAAGATGACACGTTTTTGACAATGTCATGTTGGTTTCCCCGTGAGATGTGAGTGACTTTTTAAAATATTTTATATTCAGATTATATTGTTTTGAACGGACATCAATAAGTTAAAGTTGTTTTACACAAGCTAAAAATAAATCCATGTGTCGAATGACAAACGAAGTGAAACAGGAAATAGAAGTACGGAGCGGCCTTCCAAATTAAAAGTATGGATTTCAAAATAAGACATTTAAACATCACACAAAACAGCTTGAAGAATACAGCTTAGCACTTACTCACTTAGTATATATGCCCTAACGTTTTTAGTCTAGAAGTGGGGGCTTTAATAGCAAGATTTAATAACATTATTAAAAAATAATAACATTAGTAACATTATGTGGTTGTAAATAAAGTGCTAGGAGTAACAAAATTAAAACAAAAATGTCATAGGGTGTGTAGAAAATGAAGCAAGAAAATATGACTTGTTCCTTACTTAAACAAAACAAATTTCAAATTTCATTCATGTTAAACACTGGTAATTGTTTATTGTTCAAATATTGTACATTTTGTCCAGCACATTGTGGGCAAAAATCTCCTGTGTGCTATAATCCATCCATGCACAATATGTACTTAAATATATTTCAACATTTAGAGACTCCGTTTGAAATTAATTGTTTATAAAACAAAAGTATTTGGCATAATCTTTGGATATGCCTACTAAGTGTCCTTGGCTCCTCCCTATGTGTGTGTGTGTGTGTTTTTCTTACATGGATTTCCATGTGTCTTAAGAACACAATAGTTAACATTACATATACATTTATCATTAGCAGCAGAAACATCAGCTGTTAAGGCCACTAGTGGAGGAAGTATTGAAGGACTGGGTGACTCCAGTCATGGTGGTGAGGAGGTGGTGCCGTTCTTGGAGGAGAAGGAGGAGGAGAAGGGGGAAGGTGTGTTAACCTCATTGAAGAAAGAGGTGGAGGAGAAGGAACCAAATGAAGCAGAAGCTACTAGTAAGCAGGCTTGTACAGATTGTGTTGGGCTGTTGTACTGGGTCGTCAATTGTCCTGCATTATGCGTAGAATTAACTGTTACACAATCATTTTATGTTTATGTTCCAAGTACAATAAAATCGGAATTAGGAGCCTAATCCCTATTGTAGTAGTTTTGATGGCCTGATGAATTAGACGTCTATGTTCCTTTTTAATGTTATTGATTAGGCCTACAATGTTTTTGCTCATCCAGACATCCTCACAGTCGTGTCACCAGAGACAGAGTCCAGTATTGTGACAGCTAAGCCAATAAGCCAAATTTGATGTGACTCTCAAAGAGCATGTTACAGAAAAGCAAAAGCTAACATGGCTACACCAGATTTTGCTTCCTGAGCTTCTAAATAACCCTTTTCTGATGTTAAAGTTTTTGAAAAGTAGTTCACATTTGAGTACAGTCACAGTAGCTGGTTTGGTTGATTCTGTGTGAATGTTACCCATAGGCTAGGATTTTTTACGTTACCATTTTTATTTCAAGTTTAGTAAGGCAGGCATCAACATGGCATCCTAAAGTGCTTTGAAGGTCAACGTCATAAGATTCTCTTCAGTTTGTACCACAAAAATGATGAGTTAAATTCACTGTCACCGCTTTTTTTTTTTTTTTTTTGTATTCGGAACGTTGGAACGCGGCAGGAGAAAAACAAATTTGGCCTTTGTTTCGTTCCCATCAAGGGCCTCTCCAACTCAAATTCCTGGGCTGAATTTGAAGCCCAGTCTGTCCCTGATATCACGTTTGCATGAATCGCATTCGTTTAGTGCAATGTTTCACAAACCTGCATTATTGATCCAAAGCGCATATTTACATTAGAGAACAGAAATCACACTATCTACAACCAAACAAAAATGTACAGTGTTAAAAATTGAGTCACGCAATTTCAAATCAAATTTCTCACTTGAAATTGAAATGTCATTCATTCGTTCCAGTACCCCAAAAACCACCACAATTCCTCAAGAAAAACGGCACTAGTCTGTATCGTGAAATATGAAACCAGGATCAAAGAGAAGTTATAGAAATAAACCGTCACAAAAAGTGTAAACCAATCTCTCTCTCTCTCTCTCTCTCTCTCTCTCTCTCTCTCTCTCTCTCTCTCTCTCTCTCTTTCTCGTTGCTGCAGCCGTTCTAGTTTGAGGGCCCCTTTAGATAAATCAAAACATAACCTACACCATCTTTCATGAACCTTTTGTGGAAAAGGTCATCTGGTCAAGGCAAGATGAAGAGTTGCTTCCTTTGAAAAGAGTCAAATAACACGATGTAGCCTGAAGAATTTCCCTGCAGTAACAGTAAAATACTGGCAGCAGGGGTGCCTATATTTACAAATTAATGCACTATTAGCATCAATGTTTGATATTTTTTCTATACATCCATCCATCCATTTTCTTAACCGCTTGTCCTCACGAGGGTATCCCAGCTGGCTTCGGGCAGTAGGCAGGGTACACCCTGAACCGGTTGCCAGCCAATCGCAGGGCACACAGAGACGAACAACCATCCACACTCACAATCACACCTATGGACAATTTGGAGTCGTCCGCCTCCCAGTACAGAGGACGTGAAATCGGGTCCGGGCTTCGGCCTCCCTGGGTGGTGCTTGCTTGGGTTTTCTCCGGGTACTCCGGATGCCACAAATGGAACATTGAAACGGTTGATTCACAAAAACAATCGATCTTTTGGAACGTTCGAACACACACAGTGACATCTGGTGGCCAAGTGTAAAATCAATCAAACAGTAAGGAAACTAACTATTGGGTGTCTGTCATCACCTAATTTACACAACTGGCAATCAGGCTACAATTGCAGTGGACGCCATAAGAGAGAGAAATAATATCATGGGGAACAAAAACTGAATAACCCCGACCCCGTCAAAATTAGTATAGAAGTACAAATGAGCTTTTTGTTGCTGATACTTGGTTTGTTTTAAATTTTGCCTCTCAGCATGACTTAAATGCTTTGATGAAACCCCCAGTGATATCACATTGAATCCAAAAAGACATTTCAACAGGCTTTCTTTTGTCTTTTTTTTTGCGACAGGGCATCACGTTTTGACAGAAAATATTAGAGAGGAAAAAGAATGACCGGCAAAAACACGACCCCCCGTAGCGGGAATCGAACCTTGGTTAGGGACCTTTTTGTCAGCCCATTGTGCATTACCACTAAACCAACCGCTGCGTTTCAGAGTGACCAAGGGGATGTTGACATTTTATCATACTAAGTATACTTAGGTTGGATTTATTTCAGATTTAAGACATTTTAATATAGTGCAATGGTCGGATTTTATTTAATTTTAGAAAAGGCACTTGATGAAACAATTTGGAGGCGTAATGGAACGCGAAAGGCAACTGTCACGTGACATCCTGATTCTGAGACAGATTTAGGAACGCGATTCGAATCACGTTCCGTCTGGGTTCCGGTACGTACCAAAACGCAGTTTCGATTTTGCCATCACTACTCGTCGTCCTCATCAAAGTCAAGCCAGCCTCCTCTCGTCCAGTCAAGTCTTGGCGACCAGTCCTCTCCCAGTCATGGCGTCCAATCCAGTCACTGCCAGTCCAGTCCTTGTCCACTCACCTTACTTGCTATATTTTAATAAATTACCTGTTTTGTATAAAGACATAATTGCATAAATATGATTATTAAAGAATAAACCGGTTTTGTAAAGTGTTATTAGTGCAAACCTTTTCATATCTGATTGCTGGATGTGCGCATTGGAGGCCAACAATGGCCGAGAGCTCGAGTCGGTTAGTTTGCCTACTGCATTTTGTGTTTGTATGATCTTGATTGAAAGTGCAATGCAACTGGAGCTCTCCTTGCCTACAAGCGCATTACAGTACTTAAAATTCACCTTTTTTTTCCCCACTTTATTCGAGGTTAATCCGAATGCAATATTTAAATGGCAAAAGCAGACGTGGTCACGGTAGGCAGGAGAGGCAGAGCCTCCCTGTCTTGTACCCTGCAAGAAAAAACAACAACGAATGATGACATTGAGAACCCACGTTTTTTTTTTTTTTTTACAAATTTAACTTCAAAAGTCCAGAGTGCCCCTTCTGACCCCTGCATGGGGTCATCTAGTGGATGAATATTACACTTACATGAGCCAGAGTGGTGGTGACAAGATGGCTGGCAACATGCCAATTATGTTGAGCTGGAAATCAATCCAAACAAAACCATCTTCTCAGCAAACCATCAGATGGTAAAATTGTGTTGTTGTTTTTTTGTTCATCTATTTCATATCATGTTGCTTGGGTTCTCCACGGTTAATTATGTGGTCCGTGCTTCACAATGCTTTCATCATTAAAATAGCTCCATTTTTATATTTCCTGTTGAAATGCATGGCAAGAGGAGCTTGGAGTGTCAAATGAGATGAATTACGACTCCCTTCGTGCTTCAAGGCACTTATAGGCTCGTAATCTCACACAAGAGTGAATTATGTTTCTCATCACAGTGCCAATAATATACATGTTTTATCACACATGCACATGCTGACATTATTGTATGGGCCCCTATATATTTTTAATGAATGCGTGCGATATAAACTCTGTTGCATCGACCACAAAAGACCCCCCAAGGTTGCCATGGCTGCTGGGAAATCAATGTAAACATAGCATAGTGCATCTCATCTCCACATTTACTGATGTTAATTAATTTACTACTTTCAAGGGCAACTTTAAGTTTATCTGTGTGTGTGTGTGTGTGTGTGTGTGTGTGTGTGTGTGTGTGTGTGTGTGTGTGTGTGTGTGTGTGTGTGTGTGTCTCACAGGTGCGCTTCGTAAACAGCACGTGGGTGTTTGGAAGGACCATGTGTCACATCAGCCGCTTTGTACAGTACTGCTCCCTGCACGTGTCAACGCTCACTCTCACTGCTATCGCCCTGGACCGACGACAGGTTGGTGAGCGCGAGCTGGACCAGGTCAACTCATTAACATTAACTAGTGTCATGGCATTTCATAGTGCTCAATATTATATTCTTCTTTTTTTCATGGAATAATGGAATGCTGTTTTTTTGGAGGGGGGCTGGGGGGGGGGCATTTTGTGTATACAGATTTTGTCATTTGTATTGAGAACAGACATAAAAATGTTTTAACCACTGTTTGGAATTTTGTGCAGTTCTCCTCACATGTGATTTTTAAATTTAAATTAAATTTAATTTTAAATAATATTGTGACCTTGGGTCCTAAATATGTTATTATTATTTTTGTGTTGTTCTGATACCGTTTTTTGGCCCCCGATACCGTTCCGATACCTGAGTTGTTGTTTTTTTCCAACATGAAAAAGCTGCCCTGCCATTGGTTCAGAGCATTCAAGGGCCAATAGGATATTTTGGCTTGGCATGCATTGAACACGTCACACATCAGTGAATGTTTTGCACAAGTAAAACACAAGATGCTGCATCCATTGTCCGATATTAGCGTGGGAAATAATAGTATCAGCACGTTACTTGTTAGTAATTGCCGATGCCGATACCACTGTTTTTATGCAGTATCGGGGCCTTTGCCGATACCGGTATCGGAACAACACTATTATTAAAAAAAAAAAAAAAAGTTATGTTTTGTTTACCCCATACTCATATTCTCTTATTAGTTTTCTTTTGTAATTTACAAAAGAACAGGCTTCACTGAAAAACACAGCTTTTCAATTTGCGCTATTAATCAAATGAGGTCTAAGATAGCGGATCTAAATTAATGTGTTTAATTGCGGATAAAATTGCATTTTTGATTACAATGAGCCACACTGCGCTTTTAAAACCCAGCAAGGAACTAAACCCATTTTATGTGCTACACAGTGTTTGTATATCTTCCAGTTGCTGCAAATGAATTAAGATGTGATTCAACTTTCCTTAAAATATAGCATCAGTTTGCCCATGACGCTGATTGTTCCTATCGTTATTCTTCTACGGTAACCTTTTAAAATTGGGACAAATTGGAATTTTTTGGGGGTCCAATCAAATTTCACCTTCGATGTGTTGCCACAAAAATACTATCACACACATATACAGACACGTGTTGAAAATTGCAGTGTCTTTTTTTCTAATCTATCAGATTTTAAATCACACCAAAGATTGATTTACAGGAAAGGACAATGTCGGACATGATTACAATTTTATATTCGTTTTCAAGGCAAGAAAAACGGGAGTTTTTGTGGCTTGTTTCAACCTGGAAATAGATTTTTTTCTTTTTATCACTTTCAGAGCAGTACACGAGAGAAATATCAATTGGCCATGATTACAATTTAAAATCCCTATTCAAGGCACGCTTTTCAAAGAGAGAGAAAAAAACTACTTAATGTGGCTAGGTCAATCAACAGTCATTGCTGGCTGGCTTGATTCAACCTGGAAATTGATTTCTTGGATCACTTTCAAGGCAGCGTGTATGAGAAAGGAAGAGTTAGATTAAACAGACAAGCATTAGCGAAAGAAAGGAGGTCTGCTGCGTCTGCGTCTCTGTTGAGATAGATGTATGTTCTTTAAAGTTTATATAGCGTGTTTGTACATTATTTTCGCAACGTAATGGCGCTATTATTATGAGGTGGATTAGATCGCTTAAATACCCACTGAAGGTCTAAAATTCACCGCACACCACTGTTAGTTAGCCCGAGTGAAGTATCACAATCATGTGGTTTGACAGTGATAAAGTTAGGTGTCATAGATCTGGCCATATACCGTCTTCGTGATCGCCTTAGCAGTATTTCAAACGTAGACAGGCAAAAAAAATGTTTTTATTCTTGTAGTTTGAGGTCAAGTCTCATGAATACTAAATCAGAGTTAAGTTGAGTCTTTCGTAAGCAAACGCTTGCGTTTGAGTAGAAGCACATGTGGCTATAAAGCCAAAAAGTGGCTGGGTTTTACTTTCTAGATCTGGATTTCAGACCTGGGTTTGAAAGTTTACAAAAGCTAGCCAAAATTTGAAAAATATTACCACACATTCAATATGAAAATCTAAACTGAAGGAGAAAGGCAGCAGGGTGCATAGCTGAGATTCATAATGATACCATGTGGCGCATATTTCTGAAAGATCTGTGTAAGACACACACATGAAGAAAGTATGATGCTATACATTTAATGAGGCGCTCCATGTGTGTGACCCCCCTCCCACCCACAGGTGATTTTACATCCTCTCAGACCCCGCATGTCGTCCACTCAGGGCAGTGTTTGGGTGGCTGCAATCTGGATAATGGCCAGCTGTTTCTCCCTCCCGCACGCCATCTACCAGAAACTGTTCACTTTCAGGTTCAGGTAAAGACACGCACTCACAGAGACACATCACAAATGCCTGGTTATGCTTCATCTATGATTCATCTTTATTACATTGATACAATAATAGTAGCATGCCCTTTTGGTCACCATGGCAACGGAGAGGCTATTAACTGAGATATCAGTTTATGTTATGATTGTGGCATGATCACAAATATGCATTAGAAGATTGATGGGGTTTTAATTGGAAGGAGGGAATAAAAAGGTGCGATGCCAACCTCCACCATTTTGCCTTCTAGTGTAGTTTTTAGTACTGTACTTCAAATATATTGTCGAGGCAGCACTAAACCTATACAGTGGAGTGTACAATGTTCTACAGTGAAGTTTAAAACACTCCAATTCGGATTATAAAATAAAATAAAAAAACAATGTTACATAAGAAACAAAGAAAAAAGTCAGTTCCAGGGGAATAGTTTCACCATGATAATTTTTTTTTAAATTAAAGGCATAGACAATGTGTGGTGTACATTATTATTATTATTATTATTATTATCATTATTATTATTATTATTATTATTATAACAGTCTCGAGTGTAAATGTGTAATAAAATGGTGGTGGGTACGTCACATTGCACACGTGTAGAACACAAAACACTGCAGCCTTTGTTACTGTAACAGGACATTATTTCTTCATTGTTCTTTGTAAATATATTTGTGCTCTTTTTTTGTGTGTGTGGGGGGGGGGGGCAGCAAATTGATGGCCATTGCACCTTTTGTTTCTCTATTTGATGTAATAAAATACAGGTTCATGCAATACATTTGAAACTTGCCCCAAAGTTGTAATATTTCAGTTGTTCTTTCAAAAAGCTAAATTCATATATTTGATAAATTAATTAAAGAGCCTTTAAAGTAATTTAGTGAACTAAATTTGGTAGAAGTGCTCAAAACCTGTGCAAAAAGAAAAGAAAAGAGAGAGAACAATTTACTGTTGACATATAGGGCCCTATTTTCATGCCCAACACAAGCCAGTTTAACCGTCTTTCTTGAGGTCATTTTGTAGATGGGCACAGTTGGGGGCGACGTGGCTTAATGTTGGAGTGGGTGTTTCGCAACCCAGAGGTTTTGGTTTCCAGTGTGATCATGTCGAAGAATCTTTGAGCAAGATATTGAACCCCCAGTAAATTCTGTAGAGTAAATTGTAGGGGTGTGTAAAAATTATTTTATACTGTCTTGCCTTTGTCTGTGTGTGCCTTTATTTGGAGCGCTGCTCATGTTGTATCCGGTTTGGCCACTGAGGGGCAGTGTGGTTCCACGCGGTCTAATACACTTTTAAGTTGTAGCCACATTAGAGAGTAGAAGAAAAAAGCCACGATTTTTTCTCAGCGTGGAGCCGTACTTTTGAGTGATAAAAGTGCTGCGAGTAGCGCGCTAATTAGCATTAGCGTGTCAGACTGGAGTAGATCATTACAATTCCTTGCACATCTATATATTGAAGCAAAAATCATTTTTAATCAAATCATTTTGAAGCAATAATCGTTCATCGCTTTTCATTTTATAAACAGTGTCCCATTAACCACCTACGAATCCTCACATAATTAGATTATAGCTATGCTACGTGTATTTCTCGTTTCTGAGTTTTTTTCTCGGAATATTGCCTGTTTTACTAGATCGTCAAGCTTTAATAAATTAGATTCTGGGAACAGTGCGTTTGTTTGGGCCCTCTATCCAACATTGTGCATAATCCTAACCGCTTTCTTCTGTAGTCTAAATAGCATTACCAAGTCGTTTTATTTATTTATTTATATTTCCTCAAACCTCAAGACAATAGTTTAAATATGGAAGAATAAGTGAGCAATAAAGTATGTGGAGAGATTTTCATCAAGCAGTATTTTTCAAGCAGTAATATTTTTTTGCTTATTTTGAACGGATACTAAATTAATTGTGCTTCATTCCAATGACTTGTTGAAACAAAATAAAAACAGTAATACAATAATAAAGTGCACACACATTTATTTCAACGAACACAATTTGGAACCAAAGTCAAGTAAATAAAATACATTCAATATTAAAGTTGCTAAACTGTGCAAAAGTCAAAACTTGGTTGATTCAACATCGATTCAACATATGGCTTGTGCAAAAGCAGTTGTTATATGTTCAAGATCTTCTCACTCCAGCCATGAAAGTCATAAACTCTTACGCATTATTACACTCACCACTGTCTTGTTTTCTTTTCTCTTCTTCTTTTTTTCTTTCGTTTTTCGCTCCCAGATTGATAGCTCGTCTTTCTTGTCAGTCTTGTCGAGAATCTCCTGCCACACTATCATTTGTTTATACGAGCTGTGACTGAGGAGCAACAAGTGGGGGAGGGGCGAGTTTGGCTTTTAGGGAATCTAGAGACGGTCAGTTGTCATTGCACCTTGGCACTCCTAATGTGAAAGAATAAAATATGCCGTTTGTGTGAAATCTGTTGGCCCTCTGGGGGCCCCTCTGACTAGCGAGCCCCAAGCAATTGCCTGGTTTGGGAAACTACGCCGATTTTGGTGATGTCCACAGTAAAAGGTGCGTTCCAAGGGTAATTAGTTGTTGAGCACGGATTGATATTGAAAATGACAGCCGGTTTCATGTTCTTGGCCAAATAAATACAAATGCGAATTTTCAGCCACGTGGATGCTATGCAGTTGGTCCAATAATGGTTCGTTCTCAGAGATAACACATTTGAAGACGTCTCAATTCACTTGCATGAAGATGACCTCCTGATTGATTTATTTTTCTTTTAACCCGCACAGTTGAGACGAGTTAATGTCATCCTAATCTCCTTTCTCCTCACCAGCCAGGAAAAGGAGCGCAGCCTGTGCGTCCCCGACTTCCCCGAGCCGTCGGACGTCTACTGGAAGTACATTGACCTCCTCACCTTCATACTCCTTTACATGCTGCCCCTTGTTATCATCACAGCGTCCTACACCACAGTGGCCCACTGGCTGTGGCACCACAACGCCATCGGCGTCGCCACAACGGCTCAGCACGCTACGCAGAAGAGGAAGCGGCGGCGTACGCTTGCCATGCTGCTCGTGGTGGTGGTGGTGTTCGCCATCTGCTGGTTCCCGCTCAACTGCTACGTGGTCCTCCTGTCCAGCCATGCCATCCACTCGTCCAACGTTCTTTTCTTCTGCTTTCACTGGCTGGCCATGAGCTCCACCTGCTACAACCCGTTCATCTACTGCTGCCTCAACCCCACCTTCCGTCAGGAGCTACACCTTCTCCTCAGCGTGTGCAGACGGAGCCGGAGAGTGGCGGTGGAACTGGAGCTGGAGCGTCAGCCGGCCGCCGCCTGCCCTCCGTGCCGCAGGGCCGCCTGGCAAGACGACAACGGGCCGTCGGGGCCGAGGCAAGCTTTGCCACAGCCCAGCCGACCGTCCTTACGTAAGAGCCACACTTTATCCAATGACTCGCCTCATCTTAAGGACACGCACTCTCTCTTCGCCGCCAGACGGGCACTCGCAGCGAGGACTGATATCATGTCTGTCGAGCCCATTGTGGCTGTGAGCTGACTAAACACGTAGCAAAAAGTAATTGGGATTACTGCATTGTGCTCCAAAAATGATTGAAGAATCCACTTGTCCGCTCCTTCAGTTTTGTTACAGCATCACGTCATCAAGAGTTTTTTAGTATTTGCTGTTTTTCCATGAAGCTCTAGTCCATTATCCGAAACGTCACACAAACCTCTTGGCAGGCTATTGTTACTTAGCAACGTACATATGGCTGCTTCCCCAATCTATTCATCGATGATTCAAATTCAAAATTCTGCTATTCAACTGATAATGTGAAAGAGGAGGTCATTCAAACAGACCTTCTTTTCTTTCTTTTTTAAAGCATTACCTGTGTTTCTATAGCATCGTCACCACTTAGGTAGAGCCCATTCGAGCTAACTTTGGGCGCTTACATCCGTGTTTCCCAACCTTTTATAAAGCCAAAGCTCAAAAAGTCTCACGGTACATCATTGAGCAAAAATGTCACGAGAATGGAGGTTGTAGGTTAATGATAAACATTCTGCCATCCAGTGTTAATTGTTCTGCCTGTCACAATATTTCACTGCCACGGAGAGATGAACGAGAATACATTATTTTTAGAGCTGCAGAGATGCGTAGTAACGAGTTACATTTACTTGAGTAGCTTTTTGAAATGTTTTTACTTCTAAGAGTAGTTTTACCATACTTATTACTTTTACTTGAGTAGATGTGTGAAGAAGGAACGCTACTCTTGCTCCGCTATATTGGGCTACACGAGAGTCGTTACCCGCCGCCCCATTCATACATTAGATTTACCGTATTTACACGTAAGCGCTCTGCTTGTGGGAGCAATTCCGCGGACACATTGCCTAGACCATGGGTGTCAAACTCCGGTCCTCGAGGGCCGCAGTCCTGCAGGCTTTGGAGGTTTCCCTCTTCCAACACTAGCTGATTCCAATCAGCAGGATCGTTGTCAGGCTTATTGCTGATGAGCTGATCATATTATCAGCTGTGTTGGAGAACATCCAAAACCTGCAGGACTCCGGCCCTCGAGAACCGGAGTTTGACACCTATGGCTTAGGCTATACACAGGAAATGCGGCCCTGGTTTCAGACTGGCAGGCACGAGAACCCAATAGACCAGGGGTGGGCAACTTCGATCCTCGACACCCCTATCTTGCCTGTTTTCCATGTATCCCTCCTTCAGCGCAGCTGAATCTAATGTCCAGCTCATCAGCACGCTTTGCAGAAGCCTGATAACGATCCTGAGAATGAATCAGGTGTGTTAGTGGAGAGAAACATGGAAAACAGGGCTGGATGGGGGCTCTCGAGGACCGAACTTGGCCACCCCTGCCAAAGACTCACATCATCTTTCAGTTGAGTCTTTCGGGTTCTCACGCCTGCTAGTCCTCAACCAGGGACAGATTTCCTGGGCATAAGCAATATGTTGGCACTGCTGATATGAATATATTGCTTACATATAGCCGATAGACCATGCAGCCCCGGGCAAGCCGTTGAAGCGAAGGTCGGCTTACTCCTCCCATCTCGCGAGCAGACTACTATATAAACTATACGTACAGACAGACACGGCGCTCGGCATACTCTTATCACGCACTGCGCGTCGGGCATCAATTGCCTAAGGGGGCACAAAAAAAACATCTAGCTCGTAAAAAATCACAATAATAGTAATTATAATAATATCAGTATGTAATATTTCAAATAAAAAATTGTAAAGCATACATTTTGTGTTCCTCTTCTTTTGCCCATATTGTGTGAAATTAAATACATTTCTTGGACGTATGCGGAGCTAAAGGCAAAGGCCGAGAGTGCCTGGAGGGCATGCGAGAGCCCCGAGTGCGTATAGTCGGGATCACTTGTCCGTCCCCCGAGTAAATTTGCGGCCCTCTACTGGAGCCCATATTGAGTGAAATTAAATCAATTATTTCACGTACGCGGAGGTAAAGGCAAGTCGAGGCCCCACAAAGCGGCGGCCGAGAGCGCCCATTGCGCAACAGGTGTTGTGTCAATGTACTTCCCCCCGAAAAAAATCGTATACCCTGCCGCGGAGCGCGCACTCAATGACGTCACACTACGCGCGATTATTACGACCCGTCGTTTCATTCAAAGACACGAACAACATGCTTATATTTCAGTGGCTCATATTTAACGACCGATAGCTGCGTGGAGAAGCAAAAGAAAAGCAAGTACTGTACTCAAACTTGCGTTTGGCAGCAGACTCAAAGGTTCAATGACCACTCACACAGTCGGACATCTCAAATTTCCGTAGAAAAACTCATTCAGTGCACCAAACAGCGATGACGAGTCCTACGTGAGCACATTGCAAGGGGGTACGTGGAAACATTCTATTATTTATTTACCCCATCATCACTGATGAAAATACAATAAAAATGCTATAGCAGGTCTGATTATTCCCTTTAGTGTTCTGTTCATGCTGTTTATACCTGTTGTTTACAGGGAACTTATTCAAAGGAGCTCCAGAGTTTTTGTGGTGAATGTGATGAGAATTACACATTATAAATGCAGGTTTATTTTTATTATTATATAGCATTTGAGAAACAAAGAAGACAATGCCCAAGAATGAAATGCTCAAATTAATGGGATGGGGGGGGGGGGGGTGGGGGGGGGGTGGGGGGGGTGTAACCCCCCCAAAAAAAGTAAAGTAAAAAAAATAATAATGAGAAGTGGACGGTATGTGCTGCTTTAAAGACCCCCTTTTTTATCACTCATTTCTTTAGATTTGGCAGAGGCATCTTTTATTGAATTACTGTTATAATTCTTTAATAAAAAAAATATATATAAAAGTTTCCTCCTGTAAACGTCATTAAGCATATAATTTTTTTTACATGTATTTAAGGCAAGTTGTAAAATGTCTGAAGTCCTCTTGTTTATGTTTAACAAATCTAAAACATAAATCATGCTGTTTCTACTAAGTACTGTCTGAAATGTTTTCCAATTTCGATATTGTAAATGTATAGGATCGTACGCCGAGAAGCGTTTCTTGGAAGGAGCAATATGGCGGCTTTTCGGCTTCAAAAGACTCGGCCTATCGGTTATCCAGTCATTTATTCAGATCAGTGGTCGTGCTCCCACACAGACGGTCAAGCGGACCGCTTACCGAAGTCGCGCAACATTTACAGTTAAGTGCGCCTTATAGTCGTGAAAACACAGTACTCAGTACTTGAGTAGTCTTTTCAGCGAATACTTTTTTACTTGTACTTGAGTGATTTTTTTTTATGACTACTTTTTACTTTTACTTGAGTAATATTATTTTTGAAGTAACGCTACTCTTACTTGAGTAAAATCTTTGGCTATCCTACCCACCTCTGCAGAGCTGTCAAAATGAAACTCTGGAAATTAATGTATGTTCATTAAAGCATAAAAACAAATTAACTTGGCGGAGTCACTAACAGGAAGATGAATAAACATGGACTATAGTTAGTTTTACTTTCTGATTTACTTGCTTGATGCTTGTTGGAGAACTCTGAAGTAATTTGTGTACTTTTCAGAGCCAAATTCAAATAGCTTATTAGTTGTACGCCTTTGGCGTATCATCTCAGAGCAAAATTCCCTGCTCCCTCCACGGGGCCTCGCAAACCAATGCTGCTGGAGTGTGGTGCTAGTGAGTAGAACGAAACATGGACCGTATTGTCAGGACTATAAGTCGCTCCGAAGTATAAGTCGCACTAGGCCAAAAATGCAAAATTACCGGGTAGGTAGAAATAAACATACATAAGGCGCACTGGCGTCTTAGTCAAATTTTTTTGTGGGTAACTACTTAACCAAAAACAGACTTGTTTTGGAAGGCAAATTATAACATTAACTCATTCACTGCCATAAATTCATTATTTCAAAAAAATATTAACTCATTCACTGCCATTGACGACTATAGACGTAAAAAAAATTATGTGAACTATTTCTATTGGTTTAACATTTTTTTCATTTAATTTTTATGTTTTATGAAAACCTAGATTTTTTTATTGTACATTTATAACAGATATAAAATTATCATGCGATTCATTACGATTAAAAGGCCCTTATTATATTTTATTTTTTTAATTAGGCCCATCAGGCGATTACATTTTTTAAATTGTGATTATCACATGACTTCACTAGTTAACTAACGATTAATCACAAATTTTATATCTGTTCTAAATTTACAATATATTTTTTGTCTAGCTGGCAAAAGTGGAAAAAAAATGTTAAACTAATAAAAATAGTTTAAATGAATTTTAGACGTCTATAGCCGTCAATGGGAGTGAATGAGTTAAAAATTTGGGGCAGGAGGCGATATTTTTTTTCAATTGTAATTAATCACATGACTTCACTAGTTAACTCACGATTAATCACAAATTTTATATTATGTACAATAAAAAATTATAGGTTTTCATACTCTTGTTAACAAAAGTGGAAAAAATGTTAAACTAATAGAAATAGTTTAAATGAATTTTTGACGTTTATAGCCGTCAGTGGCAGTGAATGAGTTAATAAAAGAATAAAGAGCAGGCAAAAAGAAAAAAAGTGAGTAATCGCGATTAATCATGATTAATTACATAAAAGTGTGTTAGTATAAAAAAAGTAATCGTTTGTCGGCGCTGATCATTTTTACATAACTAATTTTCGGATCAGTTACGTGAAATTGAACAATTACACCTTAAGATCTCTTGCAACATACTAATGTGCCACAGCACAATAATTAGCAATGACCGAAGTGTGCTGCACTGTAAACGACAACCACATAAATAAACATGAAATTAAAACGTATCTGGCAGTGTCAATCCAAACTCTGTATTATTATCTTTGTCAAGGCTGAATGAAATTGGCTTGTGATCAATTCAGGTTGTACCCAGATGCTTTTTGAATTTCTTATTGTGCAAGTGATCATAATGTGTCTGATTGCTGTACGTGGGGGGGGGGGGGGGTGCAAAGGAAACTAAGTGTGCATATTGATTACCTTTGGCTACAAAAAGATGTCTGCCTTTAAACTACCTCGACATGCAACATGACATCATGTGTTGCTTTTTTTTAAAATCTCCACCGACATCAAAAACGGTTTTTGTGCTTCAGCTGTCATGTATTCAGGAGCACAACTTCAAAACTGTTGGAACCTTTTCTTTTTTTTTGTTCACCTTTAAGCTATCTCAAATCAAAGCAGTATTTTTTTTGACTTGACATTGTTCAAGCATGAACAGATGATTTAATTTTCCTATTGCACTTATCCTGCGCAGGGTGGCATTGAGTGGAGAACGTTCATACATTGACGAGTGAGAACTGAACACGGTAACTCGGTATTGATCTGTAATTATGTCTGTCTGTCTGTCTAAAATACAAGACGCCAGGCGTGATAAATTGTGGTTGTCTTGGCCAACAATGCAAAATTACTTTGACACTTTTTTTTTTAAATATATTTTTAATACATTTTCTTAAAAACGTCTTGGGTGGTGGCCCGCTCAAGTATTAACATGGTGTGAGAAACACTGTGTTGATGTATATAAACAACAATTTTGTTCCACGCGCCACAACAGAGTTCTAAGATGTGTCGGTGACTGATTGAAAGTCTTAACTAGTGCTGATGCATCTTGTTCACTTATTATATTCCTCTAAAGATTGACTGACGCTGGTCAAGCAAAATACGATAAGGTGGCGAGCTGGACTAGTTGCCAATTCATCACAGGGCACATATAGACAAACAACGATGCCCTTCATAAACCGCCCTGTAGACATGAAGTCATAAGTAGCTGATGTTTATTAACTCATTCACTGCCATTGACGGCTATAGACGTCAACAATTATTTTTAACTATTTCTATTAGTTTAACTTTTTTTCCCCACTTTTGTTAACAAGAGTATGAAAACCTAGGGGGAAAAAATATTGTACATTTAGACCAGATATAAAATTTGCGATTAATCATAAGTTAACTATTGAAGTCATGCGATTAATAAATATTTAAAAAAATTAATCGCCTGATGCCCTAGTTTTTCATAATATTTTATTTTTTGAAAAAAGATTATTTAAAATAATCTAGTTTTGAAAAAAAGATTATTTAAAAAACAAAAGAAAAGATTATTAAAAATTAGGTCGTCAGGCAATTAATTTTCAAAATCTTAATTAATCACATGACTTCAATAGTTAACTCATGATTAATCACAAATGTGTTCTAAATGTACAATACAAACTTTTTATTTAGGTTTTCATACTCTTGTTAACAAAAGTGGAAAAAATGTTAAACTAATAGAAATAGTTACAAATAATTTTTGACGTCTAAAGCCGTCAATGGCAGTGAATGAGTTAAAGAGAGAAAGACATTCATGCATGCTTTTGATGTTGCCTTGTTGCCTATGAAGATGATCATCATGCAATCTGTGTACTAACTGAGACAAAACAAAAAAATTAAAGATCAAATTGCACATTAGCACCCTACACTCATTTTGAAGTCTGTATGCATCAACATCAATTTTAAGGTCTTTGCATTCCTTATAGAGTTTTAAGGTTGATGTCTGGCTCATTTGGTATTCAGTGGGAGGAAGGTGCCAGACTTGTCTTGTATGCTGTTTGATTTCGCCTCTTACCTGTTGGATTTGCTTTTCGTCCTTGCCAGAAGTACTTAAGGTTTGTTTGAGGTATTAAGTACTTCTGTGGTTGTTTTTGTTAACCGTGTTTATAGCTAGTTTTCTATTTCATTCCATATATACTGTATATACTGTATATATACATACATATATATTTGTTAACCTGTACTTTCCTTCCACTGGAACCGTTCACCTTCTTTTGCTTTCACCAAGTGGACTTGTTTTCGCAACTACTGGATGTCATCACTGTTTTTCATTTGCACTACTTTTATTGTTGCACATCATACTTGTGTGTTCTTCTGGTTAATTAAAAAAAAATTACGAGTTATTTGCCTACCTTTGTCATTGGATCCTCGGTTAATTTGTATCTGGTCCCTAGTAACTAGTCGTGTTTTCAAAACCCTAACATTCCACATACATCCCACTATTCTATTTTAGGGTTTATCAATTGTAATGGTTAACTTTTTACATTTATGCATGATGGGCTCGGTTTCAGAAGTAGGGTGGTGTTTAGATATATGGGTACAGCGCACACACACATCATCGTGGGGACATCTCATTGACATAATGCATTTCCTAGCCCTTTCCCATAACCCAACCATCAAAAATGACTGCCTACCCCCATTCCTTTACCCCAACCTCAACCATAACCCAATTCAAATCTAAACTCTAAAACCAAGTCTTGACCCTCAAAAAGAGGTCTGAACTTGTGGGGACCACCAAAATGTCCCCACAATTTTAAGTCGGTCCCCACAATGGTAGTTAAACCTGGAAAAACATGTGTGTATGTACGGAAGCATATTGCATTCACTTGAGAAAAAAAACCTCCTGTTTTTCAAACAAATTTTTGGGGGGAGGGCTTTGTTTTTTTGAGTTTTTTTTCTGTTTTATTGAATTTTATTTTTTTTATATATATAAATATTTTCCCGTTTTTATGATTTATTTTCTCTATTTTTCTGAGTAATTTTATAAAATAATTATTTTTCTGTTTTTCTGAATATATATTTAAAAAAAATGGGGGTTTCCGTCAGAGATTAGTGAGCAAACCACAATACAGTATACACATTCATTCCTTAATTAAGAGCCAGTAAGTAAACATGACCCATCTTATTTAGTTGAGTTTAGTTTAGCAATGACGAATGGTGACATGGCTACATGCTTACCCTACAAACAGTGATCCGAAGATAATCGCCGGATACTTTATTGATGAGGTGTCATCAAGGGATGGAACTTGTGCCCGAATTTTTTCAGACCTCGGCACTGAGAGGTGTTATATTGAACAAATGCAGATGTTCTTGAGGCACGACCACCTGGACAACTTTGCGCACAGATGCTATGTGCATGGATCAAGCAATCACAACCAAAGAATAGAGAACTAGTGGAGCTTTTTTTTACGTTGACACTTGACACTTTCCCCCACCCGTTCCAGCCTGCCTCCATACGCTACTTCATTTCTTTTCCACACTCTCCATTGCTCTGGACTGCTGACCCTTAAACTCCTCCACCTATCAAATCAATTATATATATATATATATATAAAGTTGGTAACTTGCGTTCCGTGCCTTTAAGCAAACTGTTAGCTTGCTAAACTCATGCCGACCGAATGAAATGCACGTATACTTACATGCTCCATAAAACGATATACCTACCTTACACTAAAACATTAATAATACTGTGTTTGTTACTAAATAAGGTACATGCCTTTCCTTAACTGAGCCAGAAGGAACGTTGGAGGTATGTCGGAAAGTGTCCGCTTTTGCTATTATGTTACGTTCACACCACAACCAAAAGGACGATCTGAAACCCTTCCTTTGCTAGCGTTTCACCGCGTAGAATTTTTTGGGAACGATTTCCTCTCATTCATGCATTCGCGCACACCGGAGAGGAGGAGGCGTGTCCCTTGGTGAACAACAACTAAAGAGCACTTTGGCAAGTAAACAAAAGAGAGCACCGCTGACTACTTCTATTTCTTTCTTGGGACTATACAGCTGGGGCACTATTTTCTCCAGCAGGCGAGAGGTTTTTGAGGTACGTGGTAACACTTCCGCTTTTTTTGTGGAAATCAGGCGGCCGGAAGTTGCGCTAAATAACTTTGACGTGGATGACAAACACTGCTGCTACAACAGCAAGTAAATACACTTACCAGCACTTGTATGCTACTTCCTTGCTCACCTTTTCGGTCCCGGTTAGCCGTGTTGTTGCGCTCGGGGTGACAACAGACAGAATGTTCAAGTTCAAATTTTTCAACTTTGGCGAACACGAGAGTGTGCGGATTTTCGTCACGAATGTGCGGATTTCGCTACATCGCACCGCTCCAAACGCGTCCTCCGCGCAGCCTCACGCACTTTCGTTCCGGTCTGCGCGAAGTACATTGACTACAATGCAAACGCCTCCCCTCGATTTTGGTGTGAATGCAGCATTAGCGAGTCTGCAACAAATCACTTGGAGTTCAGAGGTTAAAAAAATAAATAAAAAATTAAATAATTTTTCTGAATATTTTTTATGACAGAAAAAAATCTTCTGTAAAACATAAAAAAAAAAAAATCTGAAAAACTGAATAAAAAAAAAACAAAAAAACAAAGCTCCCCAAAAAATTTGTCAGAAAAACAGGTTATTTTTTTTCTTCTCCAAGGGAATGCAATACGCTTTCGTATGTGTGGGCCCCACAATGTAACCAATGTACAAAAGCACGAACACACACACAAAATGATACAAAATAATCTGATCAACTGATCAAAAGATCCTTTTAACACCATCCAACATGTACCATTGGTTAAAAGAGACAAATATTTCATGTTCCAACATATAGCCAACAACTGATAAAATAGCAAAGCGAGTCACACAGCAAACCTAACAACATTGATCCTGAAGGGCTTAAGAAACACTCCATACTATAAAAAGAAGAGATGTTATTTTTCATGTATCCATCGTCTCGACTGCTTGTCCACTCTATAAGGTTGCGGATATGTTTCAGTCTGTCCCAGCTGACTTTGCTTGATCAACACTGATGACATCCATCCATAAGACGTATTGACCACAGCTACACGCATTATTGCAGCACATCCACAGTAACAAGGTGACAAATGACAACATATACATTCTAGCGAGCTGGATCATATTGAGTCACTATTCCTTGTTTGATCTCCACAGAGCATTTCTAACGAGGAACTCAAACCTGCTTTGCAAAAAGAAGCATGAATATGAATTCCTAAGTGTGTTTATTTCGTTATTAGTATGCTAAGGCTAAGATATGCGTCAAAACTCTTAACTCGGAATGCAAATGTGCCCATTGTGTGACAAATAAATGTTATCTTATCTAATCTTAAATTGCAAACAAGTTGTATCAAAAAAAGGTCCAGGATTGGTGTGGTAAGAGGTTTGAAACTACGACTTTTCCCTTTCACTTGGGGGAATACTTGTAGCTTAATTTGATCTTTTATGATACCAATCTAAGGGGGGGATTTGAGTTTTAAGAAGTAAAAGGTTCGAACAACAATTTGCATATCAAGGTGTGGTGGGAATTTGTGGAACACGTTGGAGATTAATATCAAACAAAGTAGAAATATAAATGTGTTTAAAAAGAAGTATAAGAGTACAGAGAAGAGGACATATGTTTGACGTGACTGAGATGCAGGTATAAACAAAGCTGATAATAATTATATACAAACTTTTGTATTTATACGAGTGATTATGTCTTTCATAGTATGTTTGTGTTATTCATTAATAAGGATATAATTGGTAAATTATGTTTATGTTATTTTTCAGGTTTTTACTTGTATAGTTGTAAAAGATTAGGAGTTAAAAAGGTTTATACTTCTTTCTACTCTTTTTCCGAGCATGTGTAAGTGCTTTGTGTTGTTGATGTTTTTTTTTTTTATTTAATTACATTTTTATATTGTTTATATACATGTTCAAAATAAATTAATTCACACATTCAAATCCAGTAATTTTACGCTATTGTCACAGCACTCACACTTTGGAATGTGTATCTCTTGATAATTATGTTATATATATATATATATATATAACATAATTATTTTCATTTCTTTTGGTGCCAAAAACATATAGAAAACAGGACCAGGTACTGAAAGTGCATGCAGCAACTGCTGGCCTTGGTGAAAATAAATGATTCCAGCAGGAGGAATTCCTAAACAGGCAAAATTGCTGCTACACCTGTTTTAAAGAAAATAAAACTGACATGAACTAGCGAGAACTGGAATTTTGCAAAATGTCTATTAACTCATGAAGTTGTGTTTTGTTTGTAAGTCGATTACATTACATTGCATGTGGTTAAACGATGCCATGCAAGTGTGTACAGTTTGATCGACTTGCCCTCTTGATCTGATTTTGTCTAACAGGTTACAATGCACCTACAGCGACAGTCAACATAACAATCTTAAGCCATTCAACCATTGATTTTGTAAATGACAAATGTGGAAGCCTTGTCAAGGGTATGTGCTCCCTGAGTGCTCCTGTCCAATCTAAGCCTCTTTTGTGGGTGTGATTTAAAAAAAAAAAAAATTAACGGTTGGGTTAGAACAGTCATTGTTGCAAGTGCTATGACGTCACTGGCTGACAGGTCCCAGCTGCCATCCTTCTGTCCTTTTCTTCCGACACTCACGCAACTGAGCAGTTATGCTGCTACATCGCCAGTTTGGTTTCTGCTCAACAAATAACAACAAATGCGGATGTTTAAGTCAGGCTTTAACGCAACAACAACGATATTATATAATGCCGGAGGCATAAAGTTTAAAATCATTATTTTAATTCGCTTCCTTCTCGCTGTTTTTTTGTAAAGTGTAATGCATGCTATTGTTAAGTCTGCTGGCTGCTACTTGCAAGTCGGAAATGTAAAAGGGCAAAGGTATTTTATTTGTCACATAACATTCCTGATGGGACGAGGAGAGCTAATTTGTTATGCAGTGCATCTCGTCTTTTTGAGTCAGACTCGGAACATTCTTTTACTTTTGCTTTATGTTTTTCACACTATCTTCCATGGCATTAGACTTCAATACAAAAATGCTCCTCGTATCATTACAGATATTCGGCAAATGGTAGGGGGGTCGTGAAAGTAGGCTACTGCCAGTGCTTGCAGCGGAACTAAACCCACAATATTTCAAACTGCACTCTATGAGGAAGCACTAGTCAAAACATGGTGCAGTACCGATTAATGTTACGTTGGTGGAATAACTTAGGATAAAATAGCAATTAATCAATTTAAGCCTTTATGACTATAGTCATTATATTTGATTAATTTGCTACTGTGAGCTAACATACCGAAATTTGTATAATATGTGAATGTGTATTTATTAAATGACAATAAACTAAAATGATATATATTTTTTTGTAATGTGCCTTGGCTCAAAAAAGGTTGGCAGATCTGCCATAGATGCCATTTGTCACTTCATTCATTATTTGTATTATCTTTGGAGCCACACCATTGGTCAATTTATTGTCCAATGGTGTGGCGTAATAAATAAATAAATAATAAAGGCAATACGCTTCAGCTTCCTTTGGCGCATGCGCAATTGCGCACTTCTTTACTCACAGGAAGAGCCCTCTTGTCCCACAGAGGATATTAAATCTTCTTAAAAAGGTACTTAAAGAACATAACGTTATGATATTCTGCGCTCTTCACAATCAACATACATGGAGCTTACCAATATATGTTGTACCTGACGTGTCTTTATTTGTAGAACTGCGCCAGCTCCGCTTTTCTAGATCCCTCTCACATTGTTGTGCTAACCGGCGAGAGCTAGCGACGTTTAGCATTGTACCATCCTGTTAAGCTAACGTCCGTCAGCTTTTGTTTCATTCGGGCTCCTCTCGAATTAAGTCCAGTTTGTCTTCAACGGTTGCCTCCACACAGGAAAACGCTCTAAAGTACTTTTTAAAATGATAACATTACAACTCAATTGCTTAAACGTTGTGTTTATGTAATTAATTTGACGAGAAAATCGTCCCAACAGACATTGCGGCCATTTCATCAACTAATAATCAGAAGCTCCCCCCAAATAGTCAGCCTACTAGTGTTGTGTTTAGTTGTGATTTTGTCTATTTTAATGCATGTAGTGAAATACTGTACCCTTTTTAGCCCCCCTAAAATGCCCCCAAACACCTCAATACTGGCAATTGTTTTGAACATTAATAATTGATTTGTGTGCACTGTACATACAGGCATGAATGGACAACATCCATTTTGTTCTTCTCCAGCGAAGGCAATCATTTGATAATGCTGTCCTGTGTTCAGCTCTTAGGAGCTCATCTTCAGGAGTAAAGCTGTATAAGCACCGGCTCGACCGGAACGAAGGAAGCGGCGCGTCGTACGGGGAGCTGCCAGCGGACATCGTCATGAGTTACAAGCCCATTGCTCCTGCGCCGTCTGGCTCCAACCACACGCCGCCTGGTTCGTCTTCAAACCAACTCTAACCCTAATGCTGTTTTAGGTGACTTTGGTTGACGAGCTGCCAGGAATAGTATTGCAAACTTCATACACATTCACTAAAATCATATGGCAACATGGCGATCCCTCTGATGCTGTGGAGTAAACTGATGTTTAATTGTGATGCTTTTTGTGAAGTTGAAGTCTCAAGAGATTTGCTGACTTTTTGCGCACATTTGGGTTGATTTCAAAATTCTACAACACAGTAAATAGAAATAATAGCGAACAAAACATCTACTTGGGTTATTGAATTGCACACATTTGCTTTCAGGCTCCTCCGTGCCCTCGCCTTCCCTCCCGTCGTCATCCAATTTCCGGCCGGCTTTCAGTGACTTTGGTCCGCCCTCCATGGGCTTTGTTCAGGTAGACTTGTGCTTCTTTGTCGTTGGAGACGATCAAGTGAACAACAACACCCTTTTGTTCAGCATTTGTTACTTTCACTTAATGGCTGAGAATTTGTGGTGCCATCTTTATTTTGAGTGTGTGTGTGTGTTGCATGGCAAACTGTGAGGTATGAGCAGCTTCATATAAGGCAACTGCCACGCAACTTAAGTGAAAATTAGTTAATTAGTTACTGCTATTATAGATGTTTTTGATGCATCTTTCCCTCTCTCTCTCTCTCTCTCTCTCTCTGAAAAGCCCGTCAAAGTCAGTCAAGGATCCACCTACAGTGAACTTCTGTCAGTCATCGAGGAAATGAGTCGTGAGATCCGACCCACATACGCTGGAAGCAAAAGTGCTATGGAGAGACTAAAGCGAGGTATTAAACATTACTTGGACAAAAGCATTCTAGGCACGTTCTCCAAGTAGCAATTATTTACAACTCGCTTTATGCAGATTTAAGACCGGCGATGGGTGCTACTTGAGGACACCCAGATGGAGACTTAATTGTTGGAGTGAAAATAAAGTCACGCATTTCTAGTCTATAATTTGCATGGTACCACCTTTTAACACTAAGCCTAATTCTGTGTAATTGCTTAAGACATCTTGATATCTAAGTTTGATTTCCACAATATTAATATTAATATTTTTTAGAAAACGATCATCCCATTATTCCATGTTCCAATGTTTTATCTTTTCTAGGTATCATTCATGCGCGTGCACTGGTCAGGGAGTGTCTGGCAGAGACGGAAAGAAGCGCCCGTACATAACCTTTTCTCCCCCTGGCCCATCATGTTTTAAACTTTTTTTATTTTTTATTTATCATTTCTGGTTGGCTTTTTACAGTTGCACCGTCTTTGTCATTCCACCAAGCCCTTCTCTTCAAACTACAAGTTTCATTTTCTATTTTTGTCAGCCGGCATGCAGAGATTTTAAGTAGAGCCGTGCATAAAAAACATATTAAACCATTTTATATTGGTCATCACAGCCAGAAAAGACCAAATGATGTCTTCTTTAAGTTATAACCAAAACTTTTCAAGTTGTGATTTGAGCATCATGAATAGAGCCTATTTGCTTTCCTGCTCACCTGCATCGATCCTATTTTATAGTTGACGTTCAACAAGAACTACTGTACATCTCAAGTCAATTTGTTATTGTGGGAATTTTGTAAACCAAACTTTTGCAGTCCAGTATGTAAATCTTAATTAAATGATACAAAAAAAAACTGCGCTTATGTCTTTCTTTCTCATTGGTCCAAGATGAATTTCATTGTTGGACCACACGGGAATATTAAAAATGCTAATGCATGAATAAACACATTTATTTGGATTACACAATTGCTGCTTCAGTGACATCTGACAAAAGTTCAACCCATCCACAGCTTCACGTTCAATAGTTGTTTTCAGAGTGACAGACAGAAAGTGATGAAGCAGTTTTTTTTTCACATGTGAAATAGGAACACAGAAGAAAACAACGTCAAAGTGTGCCGTTTTATGATTGTCAACGTCTCCATCTGCCAGCCATATCGACCAGGACAAAGTGGTCCGATGCTAATCCCAAGACTACTAATAAGGTCCAGAGGGACAAAGGAGAGCTGTGTCTGAGTAAGATTCCCAATTTAGCTGTGATTACAAGTGGATTATAACATTTAATGCAAGAAAGCAAGTGACTGCAGCAAAAAAGCGCATGTGGCATTTTACAAGCCAGCATTCAATGTGAGGCAACCAAAGGGCGCATAAAATCGAGACTACATGATGGTGCTTGAGGCTTTGAGTTGCTACTAGCAGCAAGTCACTCAAGGGGGAGAAACAATGCATACTTTGGGAACATCGTGTGTCTCGCGGAGGACGAGTTGTCTTGTGAGCGTGGCTCAAACTGAAACACCAGCATGTGGTGTTTCCTATGCTTTCGCCTTGAAATTCACAGGTATCTTCTCATTGCACACCTCTTCAACCCTGATAGAAAGAGCAAAAATAAAATAAAAATAGCCGTAGCAAATACAACTGAGAAGGACGGACAATGGGGAAACATCAACTGACCGTGGTAGCAGTCGGCGGCGGCGAGTTGTAGTTGAAAAGGCCTTTGTAGCGCCCTTTCTCCTCCTTCTCCTTCGAGCGTATGCGCTCCTCCATGGCCCGCAGCTCCTTGGTGACCGACGGTCCGAGGGACGGGTCCAGCTCCAGCACCTTGGCGAAATCTGCTCGGGCCTCCACCTCGTTCCACACTGCGGCGTGGGCCTTCGCTCGCTTGTAGAAGGCCTTCACGTTGTCTGGCACGCAAGGACCAGCACGTCAAATCGATGTAGAATCCCGTTACACAAATGGTAAGACATCAAATTGAAAGATCTTGACAAATTTCAAAATAAATATTTTTGCATTTACATTTTTACAAACCACTGTTGAAAAGTTTGGCAAGTTCGGCTTCAACCAATCATTTCATCAACTTGTTGTCTTGCTTGTTACAGCGGCATACACAACACAGGAAGTCCCTAGCCCTAACGTCTGCCCTGAAGCGCAGGCTGTAATCGAATAAATAATGAGCCTTACCCTCGTATTTGAATGTGAGCGATGAGCAGTGTTCAATGACTTCGTAGTAGTGGCCTTGGAGTAGCTTGCACTGGCAGTAGTTGAGGAGAAGAGGTGTGATCATGTGGTCCAGCTTGATCCAGGCTTCATCTCCTGGTTGCTCCTGAAATGAAATGACAAGGAAGTGTCAAGAGACACTAGGAAGGTGTCGATAGGGAACAGGCAGGCGATAAAACTCCCTGACCTTCATCTGCAGATTTTTCAGGCAGGCGATGCCGTTGTAGTATTTGTCTGTGGCCTCTTGGATTCGCCCTTGCTTGAAGAGCCTGTTGCCCTCTTCGTGGATGTGAGGCACGAAGGACAGCTTCTCCTCGTCCGTCATGGCCCACACATCCAGCTGGAAGGAGCCCGGAGGAAGAACCTGCGAGCACACTAGAGCTCGGTGGCAGATACGACGACTGGATGCTACTTTTTGAACATTTCCAGAATATTCTAATACACTGGTTGGTTCTCTTTTTTTGTTTTTGTTCTTACAATGTTCGTTGCAGTAATATGTTGTATGTACCCTCACTAGTCTAAACACAGCATAATATTTATTACATTTGTGGAATATCAAATAACTAATTCGCTGCCATTGACGGCTATTGACGTCAAAAATTCATTTGAACTATTTCTATTAGTTTTTTCCACTTTTGTTAACAAAAGTATGAAAACCTAGATTTTTTTATTGTACATTTAGAACAGATATAAAATGTATGATTAATTGTGAGTTAACTATTGAAGTCATGCAATTAATTACAATTTAAAAAATGTAATCGCCTGACGCGATTAAAGAAAAGATTATTAAAAATTAGGAGCGTCGGGCGATTCAAAAATTGAATCGTAATTAATTGCATGACTTCACGATTAATCACACATTTTATATCTGTTCTAAATGTACAATAAAAAATTCTAGGTTATCATACTATTGTTAACAAAAATTGATTTTTTTTTTTAAACTAATAGAAATTGTTCAAATGAATATTTGACGTCTATAACCATCAATGGCAGTGAATGAGTTCAGCAGCAAAATATACCCATTTAACCATCTCAGGGGGCGGCCATTTTGTCAATTACTGTTGACTGAAAATAGCATCACAGTGTTGAAGGGCTGAGGTAATGACCGACACCTGTTTTCTGAATTTGATCATGTGACATCCACAAGCTGAATCAGGCTCAATAACCACAAGTTTTGCGTGTGTTACTTTTTAGATGATGACGCTATCCCACACACCTCCGTCAGCTCAATGGTGAAGACAAGCGGCTGTGGGTCAGCCTGAAGGTGGTCCAGGTCTTTGTGGCCCAGCGAGTGGTGGGAGTGGATTTGGGCAATGCCACAGCAATGCCTCTGGCCTTCCAGGGGGTCTTTCCCGATGCTGATGTTCCTCAGCGACTGGGACACCAGCGGGTAGAGTGCGGTGTGCTGAGAACAAAAACAGACCATCTCAGTTATAACCATGTACAACAACAGCTGGCATCCTATTTAAGAAACTCGCTCACTTTGGTGTCACATGTGAATTCGGCAATTTCCCCCTGTCTCATAGTGATGATCACTCGTTCCCACACAGCCAGTTTAAACTTCTTGCCCAGGATGAGCTCCATTGGTTTGCTGCAGCCCCCCATGTTCCTGGAATCATCCAGCACGGTGCCATCACACATGCAGGTGCGGTAGTGGAAGACCACCTGGAAGAACACACAGTTGGTTAATTAGGTGCTAAATAATCATTCTGTTGAAACACAGGATTACAAAGCAATATGGCCTTTCAAAAATGTACAGGCCATGGTGCCATTCCGCTAGTCAACAGAAAAATAC
The DNA here is from genome assembly GCF_054856555.1 of Leptonotus elevatus. Taxonomy (NCBI): domain Eukaryota; kingdom Metazoa; phylum Chordata; class Actinopteri; order Syngnathiformes; family Syngnathidae; genus Leptonotus; species Leptonotus elevatus. The sequence continues at coordinate 13,059,584 of NC_141246.1, forward strand.
TTTTCTGATTGCCAATTCGAAATTATAACCTTGATTATTTCACATATATTATTGTTATGATATCGTTATTTTCGCCATAAATATCACGATTAAAGAAAATATTTGAAAATTAAATATTTCACTTTATAAATAGTCTACACAATACACGAGTTTCACTTTTTGAATTTAACTACATAAATATAACGTTGTCCAGTATAATCTAATTTATTCATATTCTAAAGTAAAAAATAAAATATCTACACAAGGCCGACATACTGTCTGCGGTCCATTCTGGCCAATCACAAACTGTTGCCACTGTAAACCAGCCAATCAGCAGTCATAAACACAACACTAGCTGTCCCGCCCATATCCGTCCATCGGATGGGGGGGAAAAAATGGAAAAGGGGAAAAAAAGGAATGCTTACTGGACTGACGTTTTTAAACCATGAAGCGATTAACAACCAAGGTTCTTCGGTGTGCATCGGTGGTGGTACTTGAATAAAGAAATGCGTTTATGTAGCGTAAATGAATAATCAAAACGTGTTAGCCAAGATATGACAGCAGATACGACAAGTTAGCATGAGCGAACGAGCTTCGTCGCGTTTGCCAAGCATTCCTAAAGCCCCAAATTAGACGTAGTTTCCCACAAATTAGATTCGTTTTACCTTTGTTCCATCGGGGAAGGTCGAAAGTTGTCCTTTACCCGGGCTAACCAATTTTTTACTGATCCCTTCTTCCACCAGCCTTCGTGCCTCTTCCTCCATCCTTGGCCGAGTAGCAACTCACGACAGAAAACGATGTTTACCGAAAACAGACGATTCTAGTTAGTCACGTTTTGGCCGAGCAGCGCCCTCTACAGGTAGGCGGTATTGCAGTCTGTTGTGACCAGTTGACTGAAGCGTATTCTCCATTGAGTTGAGCTAGATTAGAAGATATCGTACATAGTTGTTGTTTAAAGGAATGAATGCAAATATCACAAGTGAGGAGAAAGAAAAATCAAGTTTATCTGTATAACACTCATTACCTTAATCACAAAAAAGTTTGAAAAGGCTTCAACTTGTGTTTATCTGAATAACACGTGTTACCTTAATCACAAAAAAAGTCTGAAAGGGCTTTTTGATCTACTGGTATATTTTGGAATGTGGGAGGAAGCCACACTACCCAGATAAAACCTTCACAGGCACAGCGAGAACATGCAAACCGCATACACATACAGCAAAGCACAACATTTGAAGGCAAACCTCAGAACTGTAAGCCAAATGTGCTAACCACTGCTTCACCGTACTGCCCTGCATTCTAAGTAAAGTATGACGAGAGATGAAACTTTACAAATGTTTTTATTGTAATTTCACAGTCAGTATTCACATATCATAAAACACTCTACAACAGTGGTGGCCAAGTTCGGTCCTCGAGAGCCCCTATCCAGCCTGTTTTCCACGTCTCGATCCCTCAATGCAGTTGAAATCTAATGATCAGCTCATCAGTAAGCTTTGCAGATAACAATCCTGATCATGAATCAGATGCGTTAGTGGAGAGAAACATGGAAAACAGGCTGGATGGGGGCTCTCGAGGACCGAACTTGGCCACTCCCTGCTCTACAATATGCCCACAGAAGTACACAGGTAAAATCGTGTAGTGGAAAAAGCCAAGGAAGTGAATGATTGAATTGTCAGTGGTCATCGCAACAACAAGAAAAGCAATACAATATATAACGTAACGTCAGTATGTTGCCAATGTATCGACAACAGGACAAAAGTTAAAGTGGTTCATGTGGTGTTTGGCGAAATCTTATTTTTCAAAATAAGGCAGGTAGAACAACTTGAAGCCTCTTCTTCCACGGACAGCACAGCTGATGTATATCACATGATACACTGGATAGAGTTCATACAATAGTAATGTTATTATTCACATAACACTCTGGAATGTAAAAAAAAAAAAAAGTTCTGAGTGAGACTCCTTCCTGCACAAGGGAATTTTTTTTACCTCCAGGGATGAAGAGCAGGAATCCAGGCACAAAGAAGATAGCACTTGAAACACCTGTGAGAAAACACAAAGAATTAGTCTGTAATAATAATAATAATAATAATAATATTAAACTACAGGAACGTTTGCTGCTGTTTGAACGTAAAATAACAATGGGCTACAATATAAACGTTTGGGGGACATTGGAATTAATGTGCCAGGAACGAAAAACTGTTGCGAAAGAGCGTCGGTAACATTCTCACTCCCACACAGTGAGTTGGCTTCTGACTTGTCAGAACAGCACCACCCAGTGTTGAAACGAAGAAATACAACGCAGATAAGAACGCTTAGCATTCAGACCAGTTCATCGATTCCTTTATTTACTTTGCTAAGTTTGCTTTGCTTAGAAGACCCCAGCTGTACATCAAACAACACGTTATGTTTTAATGATAAAAGTGTCTTCTAGTCATTGATTACAACCCTCTGAATTTGTCCAGTGGGTTTTGAATTTCTTTCAACAGTTGAGAATAAATCACCAAATAAATTGCAAAGCATTTGTTCTCAAGAAAAGGGAAACAGGGAGTCATTTGGACTAAATATAACTGCATTTTGAAAGTTGCACAGATGGGAGCACTGATGATGAAAAGTGTTTTCATCTTTCCAAACCAGCAGCACTTTTCTGTTTTTAAATCAACAAACAGAGGATGTGTAATCTCTTGAGGGTAATGTAAATAAACACTGTGTGTTGCTGTGTGTGATTTTTGTCAAAGAGGAATTTCCACCTCCTTTGAACAGACAATACCGTTTCTATATTCTACTCCAACATTCTTGATATTATAGATGTTGCCACAGATGCAATTAATGGTTAAAACCAGCAACAAAAAAAAACAGTATTCCTAACAAAAAACAGATATTGATTTTTCTTACCTGCATTTGGATTCAGCTGTACGACGACGCCAGTGAAAATAAGAGCTATAAAAATAGAGTATTTGTAGGTTAATTGTTTTTGTTTCATTTTATAACCATTTCAATTTACAGCATTTGTTTTTAGAGTGACGGTCCAGCTCAAATGGAAATGTGTGTGTATATTGGGTCCACGTGCTGTAGGTTCGACATCAAACTTACCAACTCCAGTGAACAGGAGGAGGAAGGAAGCAAGGACAACTCTTCTGTTTTTCTTCACCAGCGGATGAGACACCCACCTGCCCAACAAATTCATTTACAGTGAGGGTGGGACCAACTTGAGTTTACTGTGTGTGTGTGTGAGGGTGTCTAAGGGTGACGATCTCACCCGCAACAATGTGCTGAAAGTTGTGTGACGGAACTCAAGGTGCTGAAGGACCACTGAGAGCTGCAGTAAGACAGAGTGGCGGGGTCACTGGAAAAAAAAGAAGCAAAAAGTCAAAGACATACAAAATAATAATAATAAAATAAAAATCCCATTGTTCACAGACACATTTTCAGAATTATTATTATTTTAAACACATAGCCTATTTCTACTATTGGACCAACCTGATTTTGAAGAAGTTGTTAAAAGAGGAATTGCCATTGTTGGCAAGTGGGTCTTCATTTTCCAAATTCTAGAATAGAACAGAAAATGATAAAGGAGGGTGTGTTTTTGTCCAGAAAAAAAACAAAAAAACCCAGATGCATTCAAGGTAAGTCTTACTTGATACTTGAGGTTACTGTGCTCGGGCGATGCAAGCAAAACGGGTGATGGGTGAGGCTGAGGTTTGGAGAAGGTCAGAGGCCCGAACGTGAGCTCTGCTTCTCTTTCCTTGTCCCGAGAATTCCATCCCTCGGCGTCCACGCCAGGCACGACTCCCTCTTCATCATCGACGTCCAGCACGAAGGCGTCGTCGATATTGAACTGTGTTGCCATGGTGATTCCCTCTTACGCGTGGATGGCTTGTGGTTTGAGGCTCACTGTGGATGTGGGGAAAATAACAACAGATGTCATCACAACTACCGTGTACGGTAAAAGCATACAAATAGAGAAAGCATTTTTAAAGCAAATTTTAACTTTTGAACCAAAACGTTAGTAGAAAAGTAAATATAAGCTACTCCTGATTTAGTTTGTGATCTAGTTGTGGCCAGTCAAATCATTACTTACGAGCAGGAAAAAAAACATGTAATTTCGATGTGTTAGAGTAAACAGGAAGGCTAAGCTGCTCTGATCTCAGCCTTTGTTTCCGCTAGTCGATCAGATGACCAAGAGGAAAACTTACTTACTATCTTCAGTCTTTTCTTCGTAGTGGTTCAGCTGGACTCCAACTGGTTTGGCACAAGGCTCACATATCGCCTCAATTGCTAGTAACAGCAGCGGAAGCTGTTTATAACAAGATGCTAACCTTTTTGGGAGCGACACACGTTCCCAACTTTCGACTCTCGCTCTTTCCAGTTTTTTTTTCACCACCAACTCTCCAGCCGGCTATCGATTGCACATGCCTGATTACGCCCAACGGAGGTCCGGGAGTGCGCTCAACCGAGCCCCGATTTATCGATGGGGCTACTCGTCTGGTTGACGACAAGGTACAACCCCTGGCATTTCGCTATTTATTTTATTTTATTAATAATAATAATAATAATAATTTAAAAGTACAAGACGTCAGCAAAGTTATTATTATTATTTTTTTTAAGCTATAAGTAAATGATGCTGTAAAGAGGCTAACAAGTGATGGATTTGTAAACTTTAGACAATGAATACGGAACATAAATTGAATAACTGAAAAAACACATCTAGTGCAATTAAAAATACGAACTAGCTAACTTTTCAACGTTTTCGTGTAAAATGTAATTCAATTTATTAATATAATATTAAACCTTTAACTATAGCTTCCCTGACTGAGTTTGACTGACTTTGTGGTTGTTTCATTGGATTTGCAGTCTCATGTCTTGGACGCTTATTGGCTCTGACGGTGTGAGAAGATGTTGCTCTGACCTGGTAGACCCAAACGTATTGTGAGGGTCAAAGTAGATGTGGTTTTGGACAAATGTTCAGTGATATTTGACAAATATGGAGGTCACAAAAAACATCCGACTCTTTCTAATCAAATGTAAGACAAAAATATATATTTTTAAAAGACCAATATTTGTGCAAATGTCTGTTGTTGAATTGCCTTTACAATTGATGAACATATCATCTGCTTCTGATTTGAACTGAAAGACAAGATAGTTTCCTCTTTACACTGTGTTCAGCAGGACCCTCTTTATATATATATATATATATATATATATATATATATATATATATATATATATATATATATATATATATATATATGATAGAGAAGACTTGAAGCGCTAGAGTAATGTGCGATGCTACCATCTAGTGGCGACAAATATTATTACAACTTAAAACTGGGCAGGTACTGCAGAGGAAACATTTGCTTAACTCTTAACAAGACGCCCTTATGGACCGTCTTTTACACAACTTGAAACTCAACCTCCTCTGCGTTGATGTGGATGTGGAAGAAACATGTTACAGACCTTTCAAAATGAACTATCTATATATTTTGTATTTATTTATCTTAATGCTGAAGAGGCCTTTTACATCATTTATTGCATGCATTTCAACACTACAGAATGACATTCCTGCTGCACTCATGGTGGAAGGAGCAACTCGCGTAGGAATTAATTAAAAGCTGGTAGTCAAGTGTATGAATAAAAGCATTCCATCACATATTCAGTTTAATTTCTAGTATGTCCTTAACTCCCCCCAATAGTTTTGTACAAAATGTAAGGTCCATGAGCCACTCATCTACTAACTAGCACAAATGTGTTTGGCTTCCAAGTGGTGTTATAAAAACTAATGGGTCCTGGTGGGGTGGGTGGGGGCTTGGTGGGCCGGTGTGCCTCCTGCCCCCGCCCGGTTGGGGGGGGCCCCGCTGGTCACACCTCTTAACTCACTACACTAGGTTTGCACAATACACTTTTATAGACATATAGGGCACATAACACACTTTGGGGGGTGGGGTAGGGTGGAAACACCGTCTTCACCCTACAACTCCCCTCCAATTTTAATACACCACACAACTTGTGGGTGGGGGGGGGGGGCTTGGGGGCTTGTGGGGGTGCCATCGGTTGGGGGCCGCAGTATAGAGCAGTGCTGCGGTCCCCTGTCCGTGTCGCCACCCGCCCCCCCCCCCCCCCCCGCCCTATCTATTTTTTTTAATGCACCACATACACTCAGCAACATGCTTGGGTGGCGGGTGGATCGGAGCGTGGGAATATCATTTCCATCGGCTCCGGTTCACCTGCTCCTAATTTTAATGCACCACACACACACACTTGTATATACACTGGGTGGGGTCACATTCACGGTTTAGGGGTAGAGTTCGCCAGTCCGCGAGCTGGCGGACTCAGTAACAGGGGTTAATTTTCACAAAGAACGCTGGGGTGACGACCGGGGCCTTCCCCCGCTGGGCCTGGGGTTCGGGGGTGTCGGCCGCCCTCCGGTGCCCCCATCTCCCCCTTCTGCCCCCGGTGTTCCGTCCTTCCACACGGCGGGGGGTGGGGTGGGCGCGGCTGCCCTCTCCGCTCCGCTGTCCGGCCCCTCTTCGGCGCCGGTGCCTGGGTGCGGGTGGTCCCCGGGGGCTGGGGGTCGGGGGTTGGGGGGCTGCCGGTTGGTCGGGGTGGGGTCGGGGGGGGGGGGCGGCTTTGTTGGGGGGGGGGCGGTGGTGGGGGTTGCGGGGTGGGGGGGTGCTGGGGGTGGGGGGTGTCTGGGGGATTGGGGGCATGGGGGCGGCTGGGGCTGGGTTGGGGTGGGTGGCGGGGGGTGGATGGGGGGCGGGGGGTGGTGGGGGGGGCGGGGGTTGGGGGCCGGTGGGGTGCCTGGTGGGCCTGCAGTGCCCCGTCCTGCTGCGTTGGGCCGGGGGCGCGGGCCGTGTTGGGGCGGGGGGCGCTCCTGCTCCTGGGTTTGCTCTCCGGCCGGTGGCCCTGGTGGGGCCCGGGGGTCGTCCTTTGGCGCTGCCGCGGCCTGGGGGGCCCTGAGGTGTTGCGCTTGCTCTGTTCCGGCGGGGGTCGACGGCTCCCCTCTTTGGTGGAGATTTTCATGCATGCCAGATCCACCACACCAGCATCTACCGAAACTCAGACACAATCTGTTTCCTCCTCAGGTTATTGAATCGGTGGAGGCTGGTGTCTCGGATCTCACGCGGCTTCGTCTGTCCTTCCTTCCTTTTCTCGGTCTCTCCGTTGGTCTCTTGAGGCCTCCCTGACTTTATGTTTTTTGGATTTGTTGGGGTCTGGATGTTTCTTGGGCTGGGGAGGAGTTCTGGTGGGGGGTGTCTGGTCGGTGCTGGATTTCACCTTCCTTGGTTTTCTTCGGTCCCCTCGGGTCTCCTGGTGTTCGATTTAGGTGAACGGTATAAGATTTTTTTTTCTAATAGGTTTTCTGGTGAGCTAACAAACACACGCACGCACGCACGCACACACACATACTCACCCACACACACAAAAAAAAAAAAAAAAAGTATGTATGTATGTATGTATATATGTATATATGTATGTATATATGTGTATATATATATATATATATATTTTAAAAAAAAAAAAAAAAAAAGAGCAATGATGATGACATTTCCGAATGAACAATACTGAGCTCTTAAAAAAAAATAAAAAATAAAAAAAAAAATAAAAACTAATGGTGTATTCTGACTATTCAGAAACATTCTCCTGCAGATTAAAGAAAGAAAACAAAATTCATTAAAAACAAACAAAAATCATCCCAGTTGGTATCTGCAGCTGCCATGTGGCCAAATAATTTGTTTTCCAGCACGCGAGAGGGTTAGCATGTGCAACAAACAAGAAGCTTCAAAGCAACAACGATACATTAAGTGTAAGTTGCTTTTGCTTTAGTGGGGTAGAAAGGTCACAGGAACGAGAAGAAAGGAGGTCAACAGCTGCGGATCATCGTGGGTGAGAAAAACAGACTGAGGCCATTTGGGGTGTTTTCGTGAATTGACAAGTGTGAGGTTTGTTTGTGTCCCAACTTCCCAAGTCGAGGTCCTTTTTAGAACTGTAACAAAAACAAATTCAAAGAGGCTGTAAATTATTAAAGAGTTTAATATTTGAAAACTAAAAAGATTCCACCACTTATTCAGTTCATCTGTTTTTTTCTTTAATAGAAAATGCATGAATGCTTATTTGAGGCACTTGCTTCTGGACCTGTTCAATATGTCTGCTACATACTGTAAATAAAATTGACTTGACATATTGACCTCTCTCACTGACTATTTTAATGTTGCAATTTTCTCCTGTCTCCTCCGCGTTCACGTCTCGACGAGACAGCCAGTCATTATAATTAGCCTTTGGCTTGCTGCTCTATGCGGAGGTCAGAGCAACGCAACATTGACAACTTCTGATCAAGAACATCCACCAGGCTATACTTTTCCCACCCATGGGGAAAACCAAACTGGATTCAAATGTGAAATAATTGAATTTGTGTTACTTTTAACATCTTGCGCGGAATCCAAAACTGATCTCTGATCAATGTCAAATTTTTGAGCTATAAAATCCCTGTTTTTTTAAATATGAATTAGGCTACTTGTGTATGTAATAAAACACAAAGATGGAATAGTTACAAGCTTTGAAAGCTTAAAAAAAAAATACAACGAAAAATAACTTACAACCATGGTTTGCCCATGGTTACAAGGTTAAGATAAAAGCCAGTGCTAATGCTCTTAATTCCTAATATGTTTGCAGATATTGGTAGACATAACAAGTTTGTGGCTGCACAAAAAAATGGTCAGGTAGCTTGAGATGCGTCCAATCAATAAGCAGCTCTTCGTACAAGTCTTACTCCAGCCAATCAGTGGAATTTTGCCTATCTGGAGGCTTGATGTGCTAGAAAAAAAAAACTGACTGCAATTTTGTAATCAGATGCCAATTTTAGTTTTAATTAGCATACAAATCAAACTCAACAGAATAAACAAAAAATGTCCCCAGTGTTATGTATTGGATTTTTTTCACAACCCCCTCTAAACAATGTGATGACACTTTGTTTTAAAACTTTGTAATACCACCCTCAATTTTCGATTTTTTTTTTTTATTCTTGAGAAATTATGGTTAGTGTAGAAGGAAAACCTAACAAATATCAAATATATAATATTTAAAAGGCACACTTTATTTCACATTTAATACTCTGATGAAACAGTGATGAGTCCAATTAAAAGAGATTCTTGAGTAATTGGCTCAGCTAAGTGTTGCATAATCAACTTAATACAAATGACTGATTCTGGCCGATTTAGGAGCAGATTCAATCTATCTTTGAAATATTATCGTTTTGTTTCGTACTAGAATGTGTGAAACTTCACATGTAGAATACCCTACTTAGATTTGAGGCAGCTATTTCTTATCACATCATGTCTGATGTTGGTTTAAAAATCCATTCCAACTAGATGCATTGTTTTGTTTAATAATCAAGAACTAGAAATGAGAATAATTGGAATTTAATGCAATTTTAATTTTAGGAAAAATGTTACATTGGAATATATAGGTCTTTCTTTAAAATTATCTGACAGTTTTTTTTGGGGGGGGGGGGGGCATCGGTCTGTGAAAAAAAAAGTGGTAATAGACATCCCTAAAGGTAGAATCTGTTGAAACCCTTGAGTAAATAATGAGGTTCCAGCATAGTTATTACATTTTCTCTCATAATGAAACCACAGGTGAAGTAAAAAAAAACCAAGCATTGAAACGACTTGAGTTTATTTAGAGAAGTAGTGACACAACATGACCACATGATGGCAGTCACGCTGTGTATGTGAAAATGAATAAACAAGACTTCTCACCCCACCCCACCCTTTCTTTGCATTTACTACCACTCGGAGCCTTTAAAAAGGTAAGTGTCAAAAACGCAAAAATAATATACAACCATTTTGAATGACATCCTGCACAAAAAAAAAAGCTCGCTCGCTGGTGGCAGGATGGATGACATGAAGCGTCAACTCATCAGCACGCTCCATTGTACAAGCTGATGATTATTGCTAAGCATGCAGCTACATTGTCGATCAAATGTAAGCAAAGCATGCAAGAGGGGTGGAGACGTTGACAAAAATGGATCACAATCGTTTCGTTTTGGTTTGATTATTCACTGCTGTCACACTGGGGACTTTTTTGATGCATAGAGAAAGAAAATGAGGATGTTGGCGTGAGCTTTTTGTCAAAGCCATCCAAGGTCTGTTTTCATAGTCATGTTCAAAACATTTTTTGTCCTTTTTCCCCTCATTCAGAACATTTTTTTTCTTCTTCTGTGGCCAACAATGAGACATTCACAAGGCTGATGAAGGACCCAATGGATCCATTGGATCGAAAACTCCCGCAAGCCTCTGACTTACTATACGAGCGTGCTTTCAAAGACCACAGCCTGGTTAGAGCTGTGGTGATAAATGACATCCTCGAAGGCCGCCTCAAATGCACACACACGTCAACAAGCAGAGATTCAGTACGATGCTTTTGGTTACACTTTTCGTGTTTTTTTTTTTTTTTACAGACAAAATTCGTGTATGAAAATAAACCTGATATTCAGAAGTACTATAAAAAGAAGAAGTGATCACAGAAATGGTCATTAAGTCCTTATTGTGAGTGTCCAAGGACACATTGTATTAAGATGTATTAGAGGAATTGTAAGCAATGTTCTTCCCATAAATCAAGTGATGGCGCCCATTTGCGAATGGATAAATTACCGCATGATATTGGCCTGCAGGAAATAAAAGTTGCATCATTTATTGATTGATATTGTACACTTGAAGTAACAATGAGAAGCTCACCTCTCAACCATCAATCTTTGAGTGTGCACAAAGGCGTAAACACTCACAGGACACTTCATTTGGCGCACAATCAAAAGAGAACCAATACAAGGGCTGAATGAAAATGCTGCTCAGCTTATGTGTGATGCAGTCGCTAATAAACAAGTCAAGTCATTAAAGTATGACTCAAAAGCGAGCATTTTTTTCAATGCACTTTTTTTGTATTGGATCTCATTAGATTGTGCAGGTGTCCTAAAAAAATTGCTCTACAACCGTGAGCCGATGAGATGACACATGATTGACAGTTTGTCAGTCAGCCTTCCATCCAGGAATGAATACACACTGCAACCACTGGGGGCAGCAGAGGGTTCCTCTCCTGTGTGCCGCTGTCTTGTCCCTATGTTCCCCCTTATTCTTTTGTCTCATACACACTAACACTCACATACACACAGACTGTGCTTCTTGAAGTTCATTTGTGATAATCGGAACGGGGCACGATGTGAAAAGAGATGCTGCAAAGACAGAAAATCGAGGCACTGAAATTCTCACTGCCTGCGTCAGACACACACGTGCACACACATAGATTACAGCCACAAAGACAATGAAAGACAAATCGTTCAAAACACGGACATGTTAAAGGAAAAAAAATCCACCGAATGGATCCTTTTGTGCTTTTTATCACGAAGTAACGATGCCGCGTTACTATACAAGCCGGCATAGCGATGGTGTATTCACACAGTGGGCCTGATTTATTTAAGATTTGCGTGTGTGAAAAGGGCACACAATTGCCAGACAGTTCATTTTGCACGCTCTGGGAGGTGTATATGCAAGAGATGACTTTCACAAGCACAATGTAACCTGAGATGAACTGAGATGGCTAATTTGGGGTCTTTGAATAGCACCTGTGACAGGCAGGTGCTAACAAGAACGCAAAGCTGCATCAGCGTAGCACAGGCAGGAGTCATTTTCCACTCGTGTAAACATCTTTTAAAATGAAATGATCTCATCGTCTCGTCTTTTCAGCAATGCAATTTTGAAACCAAAATGAGAGGAGTCAATCACAAGAAGGAGTCATGCCATATGACCCGAGACGTTTCTCTTGCTCTCTCTCAGGGCAGATTTCAGGATTGCTGGCTCAAGTTTTAAATAGGATCTGCATACACTTGTTTAGCCAATTGCCACACACTCAGGATGAGTTCACTCAAACAAAACATGGCTTTGATTATCAAAACTAGACTTTACATCAATCTGATCGACTGGATCGGGATCTGACAATATTTTGTAATGTCATAATTTTTGTGATCGATCAGTGACATTATTGATCGGATGCGTGAAATAAGACATTATAGCAAAAACAAACTGAAGACCCCCCCCCAGAATGGCTAGCGATGTTCATGCTTTTTTCCCCATTAATTTCAGAGAATGAGACATGAAAATATTACATATTGATATTGTAGTTTATCAGCATTGTGTAAATAATTTTTGATGTTTATTATTTTTCCCAACACATCTGGGCGTCAAATTCGCCAATTATGCGGGGATTTTCACTATGGCAGGGGTCGACTGTAGAATAAAAACACACATTGTTTAAATAGATGTATTTAATAGATGTTTATCCATCTTCTGATCAAATCAATAGTTGAGTACAAATTTTTTCAAACTCGCCGATCACTCTCAAAATTCCCGATTTTTTAAAATATACAGTAAATAAACAAGTTATCTAAATCGACATATTGCTCGATCTTATGGTTGGATCACTGATCGGTTATCTTTTTATTTTTTGACTTGTAAACAAGTTATCTAAATCGACATATTGCTCGATCTTATGGTTGGATCACTGATCGGTTATCTTTTTATTTTTTAACTTGCTGATTGTCCCCAAAAATCCTGATCCTGATGTAAAGCCTAATGATTGATTTATTGTTATTTCTGTAACCCAGTAATATCTTGTTTGTTTTTCTTCCACTGGCACTTCCAATACCATCACTTCAAACTTCACTTTGCGCTTGTGGGGCTCTACGAAATAATCCAATGGCGAAAACTACCTGCACTACCTAAAGCTCAAAACCCTCTATTGCTGCTCAATACACCACTTTTCTACCCGTTGCCAAAAGTATGTCAATATCGTTTAGAGTGAGTACACAAACGCGCACGCACCATTAGAATTGAGCTCCTCCGATTTGTGATCTTAGTAAATCAGGCCCAAAGAGTCACATCACGCTGTTGCTGGCCTCGTTCATGGAGTGAATTCTAATCACCTCTTCATTAGTTGTACACTTGAACAAGGACACAAGAGCGACTTCCACAAGGTCTAAATGACAACATTGTGTGTATCATCCCTTTGTTAACACTTATGAGGGCAATTTGGTTTACCTTAAAAAAATAAACACCGCCCCTTTTTAACATCACTGATGTCAGAATGAAGATCATTTACAAATAATCACTGCTGTTGGCATTAAATGATGGATTTCATCTTCGTCACTATTACATGATTATTATTATTGCAATTGTATTCTTTTCTTTTGTAATCTTTCAGGGGGATGTGCAATGTGTGTTTACTGTGTGTTTTAGTCCGTTTTGTCGCTGCTCGGGGCTCCTTGCTGCGTGAGCGTATGCCAGTGCTCCACTTTTTTCCCTTTGTTTTTGAGACACTCGAACCAGTGTCTGAGTCTCTGTCCGCTTGCGTTGATGCCCAGCTCCACGCCACCTGGAAGCACAGGCCCAAGCAAGGACGTGAATTTGGATGACGGCCGAGCCGGGCTGGATTGAAAAGATGTTTGGCTCGGGAATTAGGAGAATAGGCAAAGCTATTTGAGCATGATGGGTGGGAGGTGACAAATATGCGGGAAATGAGCCAGGGTGATGGAGCAACAGACTGCAAGAGAGGCACAGTCATTTGCGACTGCGCCGGGGGTTATGATACAGCCTTTCCCCTGGCTGCCATTGCACAGTTAAAGGAGCATGAAATGTCATAAAATAGTATTATGACGAGGTTGCTGCTGTACAAAATGACAACCGCGAGCAAGCGCGCTTTTGTTGATGTGCGACTGGGAGCAGTGGAAATGCTTTTCGTTTCCTCTACCCCCTTTCGATGTCTCTTTCCTGTTAAGGCAGGTTCTACAGAACTCCAAAACACTCCCAGCGACTCCGAACAGAGGTCGACAGATGTTCCCTGAGCCCGAGGGCCGCTCGGGACAACCCGGCCGTCACTGTGACGCGCGATGGCAAAGTTCAGTTTGACACTCAGGTAGGGGAAGAGCAGGTGCACGAACCCTCCTGTGCTCCAAATGTTTACTCCCTCGACTCGGGCAGCAGCAACTTCAAGGGCGCCGAGTCTGCAAAACAGCTGGGTAATCATCTCTCTCTTAATTGAGTCGTTAATCAATCATTGATTGGATTACAGGCAGCACCATGTGCTAGTGGTTAGCACGTCTGCCTCACAGTTCTGCGTTTCCGGGTTTGAATCCTGATTCTATGGACGTATGAAGTCAAACATGGATGAATGATTCCCTTCGTTCCCCCGTGAATCTTGATTTTTCATTTGACCGAGTCATTTTGGCCAATTCTATATGGAAAGTCTCTTCCTGTTCCCTGTGCACAAAATCCCTGAGGACATGCTTGGATGAGTATGACATGGAAGAATTTGGGGGGCTTAACCTCAACACCCTCAAATATGTTTGGGATGAACAAGATCAGAGATTCTAAGCCAGCAGCTTCTAACCTCACAACTGCTCTTTTAATGGATGAGCTCACGTCCAACATCTTGTCGAAAGTGTTCCCAGAAGAAGAGAAGCTGTACTCGCTGCAACGGCAAGATCGAGTCCATATTTTATTCTCAGGTCACATCTAAAGCGAATCACTGAACTTCAGATTAGGTGCTTGTAACTTTTTCAAAGACGCAAATGTGGCAGGTGAGCTTACTTGAAACAGCCTCGCCTTACTTGACTAGTTAATTATTCACATATTATTGAAGCTGTAACTATTTTAGGATGTGAAACTGTCATCTTTACAGCTCACCATTCTTGATGAGGTTCATGATGATGATGAGGATGATGATGAAGGTGATGATGATGATGGTTTTCTGCAGGAGCTTCAAGCATCTCAAGCACCTTCGCCTGACATGACACATACAGTATAGGATCGCTCAAGAAAAGTACATTTGCAGGTTTTCCTATAATGTTGAGTTGCTGCATTAGCTAAGACTCCCAAAGAGCCTCAGTTGGTAGAGCATCAGACTTTTAATCTGAGGGTCCAAGGGTTCAAGTCCCTGTTCAGGCAATTGTTTACTTCTGTGTTGTTTTACTTCTGAGGTAGGCTCAGATCTTCACGTGAATGCGAGCAAAACAGTACAAAAAGGCTGATGAAAGGAGATAACAATACATAATATTTCACACATTTAACAATCCTAACTGTCCAGCCATATTTAACTAGTAAGAAACTTTATGTAATTAATGTTAATGATGAAGGCATAACGCCAAAATGATTTGTAACAAAACATCTTAATTATTTGTTACACAAATGTAAAAATCAAGTCAATATCAAAAGGTTAAAAAAACAATACTCTAATTCCGTATGGTGAATCAGGAATCTCTCTACGTATATATTTGCTTATTCTCCTCTCATCTTCAAAGACTCCTAGTAGAGGCTGGTCCAATTTTTTTTTCAATAAAGACACAAAAAGCCAAAACTAAATCATTCTGAGGTCTTGCATCCTGCTTTCAGTTACTTTTCGCCATAATTTCTAAACGTACCGTACCATAATATTTTCTTTAGCTGCCTCACAGACTCAAAGTAGTGACTCGAGTTCCAGCTTGTAAACCCGAATCTCTCCTTCCTGCATTGTTAGTTTTCATGACGTGACATATGAGACGTCACTCCACAGGCGAGAATGTCAATTGTGAAGCTGTGAACACTTTAAGTCCTCTTTCTTATGCATTCTATAGTGTACAGATGTTTGCCATGTGTCTTTATCTAGAATTGGGGTCTCCTCCTGTATCTTATTATTTTGTAATGATTAATTTTGTTCCACATACACACGTGAGGGACAACTGTGATTAAAAAATGCGTTCTTATTCAAGTATTTTCAAATGTGACTCAATGCTGCACTCAAGGGGCACTTATGTGCCAATGAGATCCCTGTATTCTTCTTGCCATCATATATTATGCAGGAATTAATTGTGACTTTGTAAAGTTCTTGTAGCAATTTGAGTAAAGCGTTACTGGCATCACTGGTATTAACTCATTCACTGCCATTGACGGCTATAGACGTCATTTGATATTTCTATTAATTTGATACTTTTTCCACTTTTGTTAATAAGAGTATGAAAACCTAAATATTATTTTTTATTGTACATTTAGAACAGATATACAATTTGTGATTAATCGTGAGTTAATTATTGAAGTCATGTGATTAATTACAATTGAAAAATGTAATCGCCATATGCGATTTAATAAAAGAAAAGAAAATATTAAAAATTAGGGGCGTCAGGAAATTACATAAAAAAAATAAAAAATTAATCGCATGACTTCACAAATTTTATATCTGTTCTAAATGTACAATAAAAAAATTCTAGGTTAAGTAAACTCATAGAAATTGTTAAAATAAAATTTTGACGTCTATAGCCGTCAATGGCAGTGAATGAGTTAACTGCTGTCAGTCAACTGCCCGCTAGGCTTCTTTATCAACACATTCCAGTTTGCTTCCCAGACTTATCTTTCTCCCGCCACCAATTAACCTAAATGGCAGGCTTCTATCGCTAAACGTGCAATGATGACGTTTGTTATCTATAGGGCTGTTGGACTGACGGGCTTTTGTCCCAGCGGGGATAATAACTCACTGGGTTATCTCAACAGCGAGTCCCTCCCACCAAACCAAAGCGTCGCCCACACCCGACACGGCAAAAAGCTCTGATCTGAACACCTGGAGTTCACTAGGGGGGGAATCTTTTTTCTTTGTTCCACCCTCCTGCCTTCCAATCAGTCATGAATCCCCCATGTGCTTTCTCTATGGGATGGTCACACCAGGCCATTCGAAAGCTGTTTAGTGGGAGTGATTCTGTAAGCATGAATGCATGTACACTGCAGAGCCGACCCCCCCCCCCCCCACCCCCCCAAAAAGCACAATTTCTTAAGCCTCTTATTTCCTTTATATGTTCAATCCCTCTTTTGCTAGCTCAATCAGACTCCTCGTGCATCATAATTAACTCTCAGCTCCCAGCACTTTTTATGTGTCTTCTTTTTTTTTTTTTTTTAATGTATCCTTTACCTTTCCCTTGCTCTCTCCCACCACCCACGCTCGGCCTGGTTTTGATATTTGTTCAAATTTGCGTCTTTTTCATTCACTCTTGCGCAGCTATCTTTCTAATTGCTACCTCCTCCTATCTCTTGTCTCCTTATCTTCAACATAAACTACATTGCCAAAATAATTCGCTCACCTGCCCTGACTCGCATATACATTTCAATTTAAGTGACATCCCATTCTTAATCCATCGGAGTTAACACATTTTTATTGTTTGGTTATTGACTCAGCGTGAGGCTATGCATTGTTTTAGTGTTGTACGGTGTCTTGCTGTATCTGTGTTGTTAATTTATCGTTTTAAGAGACTTATTGTATGATTGATTTTTACTCCATGTACTGCAATTTGTTTGCAGCAATGGTTGTTTTAAAGGGCTTTATAAATAGACTTGAGGTGAGTTGAACTTGACTGGATTATCCATACCATAACCTTATAGAATACCTTTGGGATGAATTAGAAAGGAGCCTGGAATGGGATGTCACCTCAATTCATATGCGAGTCAAGACACGTGAATATTTTTGGCAATATCTTGTAGTTTGCCAGTTTACCTATGAAGTCGTTGCTCATTCCCAAGTCGTAGTCCCACACTGAGATCTCAAGGGTTTTCTTAGCCAGCAAGTCCAGAGTCACCTCATAGGAAAACTCCTGCACGCAATAAAGACACAAACACATTTCTGTACATCAGTTTGATCACACATAACAGATCAAGTGGCTATTTTTCTTACACGGAAGTCAAACGCTCAGTAAAACCCCGCCTCTTCCCCTGTGGCTGCCGCGCTCCTCTCATGATATCGTCCAAGCCGGCTGCTTCGCGCAACGCCCACAAAACATACCGATTTTTAAAATGGACTCTAAATTTCACGGGCTGCTAGATCTCTGCGTTTGTTCACGCAAAGCCATCAATTCTTGAATAAACATTTGAAACAAAACGGGCCCTTGCCGCAAGTAATCGTGGAAGAGGAGGGGAGCAGAGAGGTCAGAGCAAAGGAGGAGGAAAAAAAAAAAAGCACCACAGCGGTTCGCTAATGGGGCGAGCGCACTATCCACTACACCATCCATTCATTTAAATTAATCAGCGCAAATGTTTTACTTGTAGTGTACACCAGTGTCAGCCAATGGATTTTAAGACAGCCAATTGTCATTTCATTGCACTTTGCCATTGCAAATGTGAAGAATAATTGATTGCTTTGAATTCATTTGGACAGAATGTTTATTGATAAAGGCTACTTTTGTCATTATCCCATGGAGGGAGGTCTCACAGCAAGGGGGCGTGCGTTTAGTCCGTAGAGACGGTGCGGGGTTGGGGCCGCACGCAATGACGTCAAACCGTGCCAACAGCTCGTTTTCTCAGGTTGGGAGGGGCTGATGCTTGGAGAGCAGAATAACCTAGAATTTCTCATACAGGGGCGAAAGGATGAAAACACAACTTTGGTCATGTTTTTGGAGAGGAATTAGCATTTTAACATGGCTAAAAGCTCCAAAAAGTAGATTTTTCATGTTGCTGTCCCTTAACAGAACCGTGTCGCAAATGTTTGCTCCTTAACCGTGATACAACCGTGATGTTGATTGTTAGCCTCGCTCGTCATCAGCACCTGTTTAAGGACACCAATTGAAGTCTTGATAAATGTACTAATACCCAAAATGATTAAACTGTTAGAGCAGGGGTGTCAAACTCATATTAGCTCATGGAGAACAATATATTTCTAAGTGGGCCGGATCGGTATAATAATGGTATATAACTTAAAAACAATTGCCGTCAATTATACGCAGATTTTCGCTATTTGTGGGCCAGCCCTAAATTACGGAGCTCAACCTTCTAAAGACTCAAGTAAACTCAAAACAAACAACAACGGAAAGAGGCTGCAGTGGAAATGTGGAATAATACAAGAAAGGAAAAAGGCTAAAGGTTGGTGATGCCAATGGATCACAGGCTGAATTGAATGTTTACAGCATAAATTAGTCGATTGGCCTCGCTGCTCCAATACATGCACGGATGTGTACCTCATTGAATTCAGGGTTGAGAGTCTTTTTCTTCACTGACGTCTTGTACTTGGACTTCTTCCCCATGTCTGGCTGCAAGGTGCTTAGAGGACAAGAAGAATGATTGTCAAACTTTTAATACATTACTATAAGTAGCACTCCTTTCTGGCACTGCATGCAGAAGTCAAATGAAATGATTTATAACTTCACCTATTAGTGAACATAATAATCACACATGGTTTGTGACCCAGTGGGCTACGAAGATGGCTTGATTAAGGGCACCTCAACCATGGATGAACATACTGCATTTGCTACTGCATACTGGCCTCCGCCACCAATAGCTGCTGTACCACAATTAATCTTCACATGAATCATCTTTGCATACTTTAATAAATAAACCTCTCACAGATGCCTGTTATCTTCCTGAGAGGGGGAAAAAAAAACTGATGGTAGCTTGTAACGACCTTGACTAACACCACCATGTGTCGTAGTAAATATCTTCACCACAGCACAGCACCAAGCCTGAGCAGCAATACATCAAATGATGAAAGCGCTGCTGTATGTAGTGGAGAATTCTGAAAGGGCTTTAGAAAAACAAGTTTTCACAGTCTGAAAACTGAATATAAACTTCCAGCCACTATATGAGGAAATGCCATCCCTATACAGATGAAGGGGAATTGAAAAGATGACCATTTTTGTTATAGGGCACTTTTTTTTTTAATCACCCGTCCACAGAGGGTGATTTTGGCCTTTAATTAGCTGGTGTTGGTAGGTAACGTCTGTCAATTTTGGAAAAGGCCAGGCATGTACTTTCTCCTCATATTTCTAGTGTGAAGAAAGCAACAAGATGACTGACCTTCATCTTTACATCTCAAACTTCAATCAGGTGAACTTTCATGGCACAATCAAACAATTTTTGTGGAACTAAATGGTCCGTTTGAGCTCCGGAAATATATTGAAGCCACACATTTCTGGAATGGAAGCTATTAATCCATCCACTTTTTATCTCTTGCCCATATTTGACAATAAACCTTGCTGAATGGAACCAAATTGAGACAGAAAGTTTACAATTACTCTTTTGAAGATAATTGTGACCTAAAAGTCCTTTGGACAAAGAAACACAAGCGACAGCAGACCACAGCGAGATCCTTATCATGCCAAGGTTGGAGCAGTATATACGCTCCAGTAAAGATGCACCAGACGGGATTGCCAGAGGGCGGTGGGAGTCATCTGCGTAAATTCTGAGTCAAGCTTTTCAGGTGGTGGGGTACCTCCCTACCCTCCCACCAGTGACTGACAGCTGATGCATGGCACAGACTTGCTGCTGTCGCTGCAGCACCGGAATCAGAGCGAAGGTGGTGCAAAAATGTGATTCACTATATGCTTGTGTCAGCAATGAAAAGGAAAGCAGGTATCAGAAACAATTTCCTTCTCAATCCTTCTGTTTGATGAGCGAGAGGCAGCCAAGCAATTGAAAGGAAGCACAGCATGCCATAAGTTCCCTCAATACAACTATAGTGTCCTTTCAAATGACAAACTATGTTTACAAGAAAGAAGTCATTTGAGGAAGGCAGCCAAAGACCGGCAGCAATTGAGCTGGTGAGGCAGAAGCCCCGGGAGGAGGAATGTTACGTTGACCTGTGCCAAATCTCCTTTTGCATAGGCTCCAATGCAGTGCAGATGGGGGAATTACAATTTCCAGTTTTCCAAAACAAATGAATGCAATATTGACAATAGCGATGCCTCATCCAAAATCATTCTACGCAGCCGCAATCTAAATATGCTTGAATTCAATGTGCAAAATATTTCAGAACACAGGAGGCTGGTCCGTAGAGATAGGAAGGATTATTCCCTCGCTTTTTAAAGAGATGTTCAGCGGTCCAATACAGGGATCTCCTGGAACTAACAATACATTTCCGCTCATTTTTACACTGAATACAGTCCACTGAAAGAAAAGCTTAACTGTGACTCACAGCTGTTATTCATACTTGTCTAGTACCTTGCAATGTTTTCTAATACAAATCTTTATGGGGAGGCAAAAACAGCCACGTAAGGAAGGGAAGTGACACGTCATCGGCAAACAAATGAAAAATAAGCTATGAGTGTGTTGAAAGTGTGGGAAATTGTGAGAAACGAAGACGACTATTGCTTATGAAACTCTGACAGAGAATGCAAAAGTCACAAAATTGTTCTTCATAAAAGATGCGCTAAATATAAGGCTGACAAAAAAAGAAATCAAGACCTCCCTGACTGAGAATCAGCTAGAGATCAAAAAATCTGATAAGTATGATTCTAACATGAAATGCATGCTGTGTTTGATGCCCCCCCCCCCCCCCCACACACCCCTAGAAGTATAGATTGTTGGCCCATCCCAATAAACCTCCAAAGTCCAATGGACCTCCATATCATGTCCGTATAGCGTCGGCCGGTCGTGGACCGTATTTATACGTCCATATGACCGCCAAAATAGGTTGACATAAGATGTCTAACCATGGCCTTAATATGGACGTTGATATGACGTCCCATACTCACCATGTTTGTACTTTATACATAGCCATGCGGCTAAAATTTCCTTTCCTTTATTTCCTTATTAAGCATTTACATGCATGATTTCACACCGTTAATTTAGTCATTTTAAATGATGAATATAAAGCGCCAAAAGGACG
Organism: Leptonotus elevatus; assembly: GCF_054856555.1. Lineage (NCBI taxonomy): Eukaryota > Metazoa > Chordata > Actinopteri > Syngnathiformes > Syngnathidae > Leptonotus > Leptonotus elevatus. The sequence continues at coordinate 13,081,214 of NC_141246.1, forward strand.
TCGACATGACCTGTTTTGAACCCGATTTCAACTTTGCACAGACGTTTTATATATGTCACTAATCAATGTTGAAATTAAATTACGTAATCTGGTATTGCAATCTGCACCCAAATGTGACGTATTTTCTACGTATGCCCATTACGTAGAAATGACGTTGTTTCTACGTCTGACAGGTCGACCTTGGTTGACAGAAAAGGAGGATCTCAAAAATGCAGGCCCAGACAGGAAAATACAATTTAGACATTTATTTACAGAAAAACTCGAAGTAAACCTGAACAGAAAGCGCTGGCAAACACAACCAGGATAAGTAACAATAAAAAACGAGCACAAAGGCTGGAGGAAAAAAGGCACAAACCAAAAAAAAAAAAAACTTGCAAAAGGCAAGGGACAAAGAGTAACAGAAAACGCTTAGAAAAATATGCAAGGGAAAAATTACCAAATGGAACAAGTTAAATGTGCAATAATAAATAACCAAAAATCGCTGTGGATCTACTTACACGTGAAAACAAAAACAGGAACAATCTCAAAACTAAGACTATGACTATGAGCGTGGCTATGAATCAAAAATTGGTGCAGAGAATTCTTGTTGCTAGTAGCAGTGAGCAAGGAATAATCCAACAGTGGACTGCTGCTCCCGGAGTCCTTTTCAAGTCCACTAATTGGTGATTAGGAAATGCATGGAGGAGAGGGGGAAAAAAACAAACCGCACTGAGAGCAGGATCGTGACAACGTCGGCTTGCTCAGTGGGAGTGGTTCAGATAATATAATGGATACATTAAATAATACTATGATGTACATCGATTCAATAAAAAGACATATGGACGTACTTTGTCCATATTTAAAATGGCATTTTTGTCATACATCTGGTTAATAAGAATGTAGATATGTGGCCACTCCATCATTTTAGTTGCCCATCTCTGTTTTACGTCTTAGAGTTCTGTTCATGATAAATGTGAACAAAAAGAAAAGCGTTGTGTTTATATTTGTTCCGTAATAATTTGCACTGTTATCATATAAATGAGTACGAATATACTTCCCATGCTTTTATCATAGTTTAGAGATTAAGATTAATTTAGTGGAAACAAACACACGCATACACAAACAGTACCGTCACACTCACAATAATGTAAAGCTTAAGTCTTAAAGTAACAGTAAAAACTATTTGTTTATTATCCCTCCCAGAGTCACCATACAGTCGTAAACTGCAATTTAAAATAAAAAATAAAAAATAGCCAAGTTCATAAATGTAAGTGATATACACTAACAAAACGAATCTGTTTTATAATACTTTGTATCATAATAAGAATATTATATTACAGACCATTAAATGCTCTAGATTACAAGTCTGCGTCATAAACTGCAGCAGCAGCTAATCTGATCGCGGCTACTTTCAAGTAAACTTACTTCATTGTAAACCCTACAAGTACAAAAACACACGCACGTACACACACTGAGAGGCGTGAGATTGGCAGATGTTTCTAGCAGTTGGGACATGGCCTTGGTCCCTGGTGTTTAGTCTGAAATGTGTCCCCGAAAGGAGACTCAGTCACGGCGCAGTCACGAAACACACACGCACCAACACACGCACCATTTACACAAGGATTTGTTAAATCACAAAATAATGATTTAAAAGCGCAAGTAAGGTAAAGAAGTTTTTTTTTGGATGGTACAAGAGTGAATAAACGGCTATATGAAAGCGTGTAATAGAAACAAAAAAAAGAACGAGATGCACATTTCTGTGTTCACAGCGCAAAAAGGTGAAGTAAAAGGCTGAAGTAAAAATGTGAAGTACTGTAACAAATCAATGCCTCAGGGCGAAATAAAAAGATGTGCATATCCGAGGAAGTTCGTGGTCTGTAGCACATCTTTCCCACTTGTGCAGCTTTTTGCCAATGGCGTCATTCAGCATTTCGCAGACCAGAAACACTCTCCAGCTCTCCTTCATTCACTGCCTTTGATCAAGTAATGCTTCACGAAAACCCTTCATTGTGTGCTTCTTCAGTGACTCATGCTCCATTCGAGATATTTACAGCCTTCTGTGTGCTCCACTAATGGTCAACACTTCAACTTCAGTGAGAGAAAACAGAAGTTTGTCCTCGCTGCTGTGTACACAGTGTGATATTTTATCCACATCCTCTGTCTCGCTTTGGCCACCCGAATGACAAACCCTGCAAAAGCTTAACCTTTGTCTATGTGGTGTGAGATTCCGCAGAAAATAACTATTCTATTCTATCAAAGTGGACAAAACAGGATGTTGTATCCAGTCAGAGTCAAAGTGTTGTATAAAAAAACACACACAATACATTTGGTGAAGGGAGAAAAAAAGGCACCTCAAGAATGAGGGCAGAGCAAAATCTGAAGTAAACAAAAAGTGCTGACAAATTGAAACTCACCAGACTCCTCATTAGGTTGAAACATATACACCTGAGGTCTCAAACTCAACATACAGGACGTGGGAACTGCTGGATAGTCTGGGCCGCATCAAGTATCCCCCCCCCCCAAAAAAAGAAAAAAAAAAGATGTCTGATTTCTGAGCACAGCAACTTTCTTTGTGCATTCAAGAAATGCCGGGGTGCTCCTGTGCTCAAAAAACAAAACAAAATGCATAGGGCCATGACGGCAAAAAACATGAGGGCTGCACTAACATTAAACTTTGATGTCAAGTAGGGGGCCGCAATATCATCCTGCGGTCCCCAAAGGGCCCCCGGGCCACACGTTTGTAACACCTGACATACACAATCCAGTGACATCCAATACAAAAAAGAAGAAAAAACACCATGGGGCACCATATTTGTGTTTTCTTAATCAGTCATTTTGTTATTCAGTAAGATACTCCATGATTCACAGAGAATGATTTGACAGAAATTCTACTATTTGAAAATTCAGTGTCCATCATTTTATTATTATCCTCCCCATATTAATCAAATTGATTTTTCCATTGGCTATATTACCACAGATTTCATTACGTGCTTTTCCATAATGCTGCTAGCAAACAAATGAACTAAGAAACAAACCAATGGCATCCAAAACAATAAGGCTGCGCATATGGTGGGGGTGATAATGTTCCCTTTTGATTGACACCGTCACTGAGGTATCCATTCATTTGTCAGTTTATTATTATGAGGGCACATTGCAGTAGTATAGGACTGCAAAGCATCATACTAAGGGTTACTGTATTTTGGCAGCCCGGCTTGACTGAATACAGATTGCTGCCAAATGTGCGCTGACCAGATAAAGATGACACTTGAGGAAGAAAAGGAAAAGGAAAAATAGGACAAGAAGTGGAATCAAAATTTAGGAGAAAGGAAGAAATTAGAAATGAAAAATTGTAATGGGCTATGATGATTATAATGAATTATCATTTTTCTTTGTGTTAAAGTACATTTTTGACTAAAGAAAGTTTTCACTGAATCGTAAATAACTTAGCTGTAATTAAAGTAGCTTTTTTTTGGTAAAGTTTCGCCAAAGTATTATTTTTCTTTAGTGTAGATTATTTTCAAATATAGCATTTTTGCTCTCTTGCTCTTGATATGGCGTGAAGAGAACTGATTGGCGGCGACCCATTATAATGTTGTTGTGCATATGCGGTAACAGAAGCATTTACTCCAAATTCAGTATGTTTACATATGCAAATAAAGAGAGAAACCATTCATAATAAAGCTGCTGATGCGACTCACATTTTGACAAAGGGGTCAGAGTAGCCATTGGAGTCCATGGCGGCCAGATGGGCGCAGCGTATGATCCCAACCAGCAGGCAGCCCTTCTCTGTGTTATAGCACAGTGACACCAGGATGCGTCCCCGCTGCCCACAGAGAACACACACCTTTTACAAAAATGAACACACACAGCGGGGGGGGACACTGGGAGGGAAAGTACTATTATTACACAATTCACCCAGTACAGGTTAGAATTTCCTATTTAAGTATAAGGCACGTGCTGTGTGAAAATGTACACTGTAGTTAAAAGCTTTGTCTCGGCTTAGAAACACGACACTGCTCTATTCCCCCTTGAGGCCTAAAGCTATTAACATCTGTCTCTAAAATCACATGAAGGGTTTCGATAACAACCGCAGGACAACCACACCAGACTGACAAATAGCAACAATTCAGTATGTCCTATAAGGAGCCCATTGTTTACCTGCCATGCATTTTTCCTATGGGATATTGCAGAGTGAAAGATAAGAGAATATTGTAGATAAAGTATGTGAAAGAAAATTATAGTTAGAAATTGATAAAAAGATCAAGCTGATACCTCCTCTTCTGCCACGAGCGCTCCCTGCTCCACCGCTTGATTGTTCGATTCTTTGTTCTAGAACCAAAGAAACATGAACATGGAGTGATCCAAGAGAGATTGCAAAACATACAGTACAAGGCATCTGAAATCTAATAAATCAGTGAAATATCTGTTGGATCTTTTGACTCAGTTCAAATAATAGTGACCATGGATAATGAAAGATGAATGGATAAGCTTGTACACAGTGCAATGGAAATAAAGATAAAAAATGATATCTATCAGTAAACTGTACATGGTCCATAGAAATTTGGAATTTGGTATATGTGTCAGTGTCACAACACATATACAATATATGTGGTATTTTGTCTGCTGAGTGCATGTACCTGTGCAATTCTCTCCAAGCCCATATTGTAACGTTTGTTGTCGCCCTCTTTGAGTTTCTTCAGTGCAACTCTCACCTCACCGATGAATTCATTTCGTCCAAGTCTGTCCATGTCGCATACACACAGTCTACAATGACACAAACAGAAGACAAGACGTGTTAGTGCAAAGACAAAGTAGAATATTTGGTAATGATGAGTCAAGATGTTACATACAATTTGCACGATACTTTAATAGCGATGTAAACTGAAGACAACCCTCTGGTTAAGTAAATGGATCTGAATTTTTTTTTTTTTTTTTTTAGAAGAAAGCTCCTCTATTGCAAATTTGAATTTGATTTATTCAAAAGGGGACAGTGCAATTTAATAAAAAACACATATAAACTCATGAGTTAAAAAAGCCAGAATTAGCCAGAAAGCTATTTTCCATCTGTAGTGCCCTGGGCATGATGTTAAAAAAGCAATAAAATACAATAATAGAAGTACAGAGTAGATACACAATTAACTAACGACTAAACGGGTCCTGACACACTAATAAGACAACGCAACTTTGCTGTTAAGAATAAAAACAACACAGTACATTACAAATACACATAACACAACAGATTCAGTGTATTTTAGTGCTGACGAGTATATGAATCAATAAGCCACTTTTTCAAATGTTTAGTAAAAGCCTTTTATGTTGTTAACTGTCTAATCTGATCTGGTCGTGAGTTCCAGTCCCTGGCCCCTCCCACAGACCAGGCGGACTGACTGAAGGTGCTCTTACGCAAAAGGGATAACAAAGTCTCCTCTCGCAGGTCCTCTCCTCACACGCTAACTGTTATTTCTCTGAATAATAAACTTGGATAATGGAGCCAGGGCTAAATTGTGAGTAACCTTATAAATCAAGCACAAGTCTGCAAACTTGCGAAGGAAAACCATATTTGACTAATATATTACAGTGGTGGTAGTGACTTTTTTTTTTTTGTCCAAAACCTTGATGGCTTGCTTATACAATATTTCGACTGGTCTCATTGTGCTAGTTGAGGCCTGAGACCAACTCGTTAAAAAACAATTAAGGTGGCTAAAAATCATAGAGTGTAAAAAGATTTTTGCCGCCTCAGCAGACGTTACATTCATGATTGAACAAAAATTTGCAAGATTTTACTTGATTTTTTACATAATTTGTCAACATGAGCTTTAAAGGAAAGGTTAGAGTCAATCAATAGTCCAAAATATTTATATTGATTAACAGTCTGTAGTTGTTTTTTTTACCTGGAACCCATTTATCAGGATCGTGGGATTTTTTAAAATTGGTTTTACTAAAAAAAACATGCTGACAGTTTTGGAGACATTCAGCTGTAGACAGCACTCTTGCAGCCATGTAGTAACATTATCCATTGCTTTAGTGAGTTTGGCTGCAACAATGTCTTTGGAAACGATCGTAAGCAAATACAACTGTATCATCTGCATACATGATGCATTCGACATCTGGGGGCAGAACGAAAGCAAATCATTCATATAAAGACAAAATAATAAGGGGCCTATAACTGATCCCTGAGGAACACCTGTTGATAGTTTGAGAAGCTCAGATTTATAGTTGTTAATTGAAACACACAGAGTGATTGTTTAAGTAGGATTCGAACCATTTCACTTCAGAGATGGAAAAGTTAAAATGTGAAAGCTTAGCGAGAAGAACTGAATGATTTCCCGTATCGAACGCTTTCCTAAGATCCAAAAATTTAAATTTAAATAGTGAATTACATCAGGTTTCACAGGTTTAGTACGAGAGGTACACATCAATAAGTAGAAATAAGCTAATCAAAGTACATTGGGGAATATGGAATCACCATCCGTTCTAATGACAAAGTCGATGCCTGGTACGTACTGTAAATAATGTTGGACTATATCAATGTAATTCTCTAATGAGTTCAAAACTGTAAACAAAGAGAGAATACAGCACTCTTACAGTATATGTTCTTATCTTAGAGTTAGAGTTTTATAGACAAATATTGTTAAAACCTGTTGCATTGAATCCTCTGTAGGCCAACCAGTGGAATGACTGACATTTGATTGCGCTCGGATTTTCACTTTCATTCATCTTGTATTATATTTTGGTACCCTTTACAACATTTTCCAATGATTTCAAGAAAAAAAAACAGCGTACCGTAGCAAACTGAGGCTAATATCAGGCTAATGTCCATGCTGTACACTACTTAGCCAGTGTCATTTGTTATGAGCTATTAACTCCGTCTAGCCAGTTCATCGAGGATTTCATTCACCAAGCACTTCTCTTTTCATGCTGATGGAGACAACTCTTTTCTTTTGGATATTCTCTCTCTTGTACTTGTTCGAAAAGACACGCACGCACGAACACACACGCACACACACCTCTTCTTGTCCCCTTGGATGTTTGGCAGCGTAACTCCATAAGCCGCAGAATAATTCTGACTCATGATCATGGCTGTCTGGTGATTTATATTCATTAGCTCCATGACATATTGTATGTGTTGTCTGGGCTGATGATGAGATAGTGGTTGTGATGAAATGTCACACCATTTCTGGGCTTCCATGAAAATCCTTGCACCCTCTCACCCACGTTTCCTTTAAAAGCTCAACAAATGTAGAGATAGCCTTTAAAAACAACCACAGACAAATGCTTTTACAGCAATAACAATGACAGTCAAGTCTGGGTTCAGTTACGCCAACCGTTTATCCAAATGTACTGTTTATTTCTTAGGGAGGGGCACGATTGCGGTAGATATGAAACAGGGGGGGCACAAGTAGGTTTTGAAATGTGTGTAAACAACTCTGCCAACTTGAAAGAGCAGAACTTCAAAACTTGACTGGAGATGTTATCAGGACCTGCGGCTTTTCAGGGGTTAGTCGTCCACAGAACTTTGCACACCGCAGCTGATGATACATTGAGAGGGGGATTTTGTTCTGCCTCTGTACAATCTCTCTGTTTCAGTCAGTGTTGAGTGAGTCAAAGCAGACGTAGAAGTCGTTCAAGTTTGTCTGACAGTGTGTTGTTTGTGCTGGTTAGGATGGTGTTGCTCCTGTATCGGAGGTTTGTCATGTGATGGAGGCCAAGAATGTAACCCTGCAGCTTCAGCCTGTACTGTCTCTTTTGATTATTTGCTGGATCTAGATAGGTCGTACTGGGCTTTCGGTATCATCAGATGCAAATTCAACAGAGAATGCATGCTGCGTGGAGTGCGTCTCACAGTTCATCCAGGGTTTTTGATTTTTTTGCGCTTTGTGGGGACATTGTTGCTGACCGAAGTGCATTCCTCTCTATCGACAGAACAGTCGTCATTCACAATGGCAGTCTTAAGCAAGCATGTCCCAGTTTGCAATTTATAGCAGTTCTGAAATACAAGATCAGTCTATTCTTTCCAAATCGTATCTGTTTTGTTTACTGGTGGGGTGTGTTTGAGGAGCAGGGGTTGAGAATCATAAATATATGATCAAAGTGTCAAAAAATGGGCCTAAGAAGGAAGAGGGAAGGCACTCGACTGTAAAACCAACATCCAAAACTTAAAGACATGGAGATACATGACTATCTGGTCAAGGCTCATCAAAAAATGGCATCCACAAATATGGCAAAGGTAAAGCTTGGAAACATACTTCTACCTTTTCTGCTATTGGAAAATGTACAAACAATAACGAATTAGTACGACATGAAAACATAAGCAGAATCCTACTACATCTTTGCTTCTGCGAAAAGTACAACATAAGAAAGCAATTGTAGTTTTAGTTCAGGATTTCCCCATAAATTAAAAATATATGAAGGCTGACAGTTTCCTTTTAAATTGGAGGGGAGTTCCTTCTGCCTTTTCGTTTAGCTTTGAAGACTTGGAATGAGCCAATCAGAAATGATTTTGAGTCCCATAGAGACACCCTCAAAGAGCGGAGGAATCCAAAGCTACGAAAACCTGCCAACAAATGGCACTTTTTTATATATAAAAAAACCCAGCCACATCCTAAAATAAAGGTCTTTCTTGAAAATCTTATTTCTGATCAAAACATGTTCCCTCAAGACCTTATCCGCATCAACTGTATGTCTCACCTGAGGCAGCCGGCAGCCAAATTCAACCTCGGACTGCATCCAATACCTAATCACGTATTACATTTGTCTTTATCGCCACATGGCTGAGGACAGTGTGGGTCTACTCTATTAGAAAGTCTGACAGGGAGATGGAAAGATAGAAGAAACTGAGGAAAGCCAGCAAGAGAAAGACCAAACACGCACGCACACATAAACACTCACACACGCTCAAACACTCACACACATTGCATGCATGATGTGTTCATCAAAGCACCTTCACATCTCTCCTCTGTTAACTCTTTGACTGCCAGACGTTTTCAGAAAAGGGATGCCGTCAGTGCCAGCCGATTTAAGCATTTTGACTGATTTTCAAGGTCCACAGAAAATGTTCTGTTTGGACTATGGAAACACACGTACTACCAAATGAAAGATTGGACTTTCATCTTTCATCAGAAAAAAAGAGTTTGTTTCTACCTTATTCCGTTCTTTAGTAATCAACAATAGAAAATGGTTAGTTTGACCCAATTTCGCCTGTGTTGGACCAAAATACGGAGAAATCAAGCTTTTAGTGAAACGATATTATTTCATGCATTCTAGTGAATTTGACACTTCTTTTTGTCCATGAATGATGCCACAAACACCTAAATAGTGCTTTACTTCTATAAAACACTACCACCAAGAATGAAAAAGTGTTTTTTGATAGCAAAATACGTTTATTTACATTCAACAGTGTAACAATTTGACAACAATTTGGCAAACTATTTACAAATGTGTGCAACTGTGGTGCTATTTACAAATATGTGCATGTTTCAACGACAGTTTTTCTTTTTGTAACACTCTCCTGCGTGCAAAGAGACGCAACAGCATTTGCACAACAGATTGCCTCTTCGCGTGCGCCACTTTCTTGCAGGCCGTTTTTTTCCGGGGAATAGCAAGTATATACTGCAGTGTGTCATCAAGTCTAATATCAGGATCATGCTACGGTTTCGTTACGTCTCGCTTCCCCGTGTCCTTCAGTTGCTATACCGGGTGGTAGGAGATGTTCTGATCCATTTTATCCACTCCATTCATGGTGGCATCGTAGTCCAGAAACAGTGTCTTCTCCGTGATCAGACTGTACCCGCTCCTCCGATGAATATGCATTGGACTCGGGGTACTCTTCATTGTCCGATCGAATGTCCGCTTGTGCAGCTCCGCGTTTTCCGGCGTTAGCAGCGCTAGCCGGTGAGGCTTACTACGTGATCGTAAACACGTCCAGGCTTCCAACTTTGGCGTCAAACTCGCAGTCATCATCATCATCATCATCATCAATCTGCATTGGTCGATGCCAACTCTCCATCGCCCGATCGAATGTCCGCTTGTGCAGAAGTACCCGGCCGGCTATTGTGCGCGTTTTCCGGCCTTAGCAGCGCTAGCCGCGCTTAGCCGGTGAGGCTTACTACGTGATCGTAAACACGTCCAGGCTTCCAACTTTGGCGTCAAACTCGCAGTCATCATCATCATCATCATCAATCTGCATTGGTCGATGCCAACTCTCCATCGCCCGATCGAATGTCCGCTTGTGCAGAAGTACCCGGCCGGCTATTGTGCGCGTTTTCCGGCCTTAGCAGCGCTAGCCGCGCTTAGCCGGTGAGGCTTACTACGTGATAGTAACAGGCCAAAGCTTCCAACTTTGGCGTAGAGCTCGGAGTCATCATCATCGTTGACATCAATGCGCTTTTTAGTATTGATTGATGCTTTCCGTCTTTGAAAAAAATGCTCAAGCTGAGCTGCTTGTAACCGGTTGCTTGGTCAAGCCATTGTGGCTTGGATCAGCCATTGTCTCCTCAACACTCTAGCTCCGCCTCACGTCTTCTACTGACGCCCACGGTGGGCGGCCCATCCAACCTTGTGCAAAGAGAGTCATCGCTGCCCTCTAGGGGCCAAAACGAGTCTTTGACTAATCATATCTGCCTGATACTTTCAGCACAGCTGCCCAAGGCTTTCCTGCACCCGTTTTTGAAAAAAAAACAAAAAAAAACATAGGGGACGTCTTTTAACGTCCTCGGCGCCCTTCCCTAGGTTTATGCTAAACGTTTTATAACGTTTATGGCAGTCAAAGAGTTAACTGGCAGCCCGATTGGCCGTTTTAGCAATGAAAAGGAGCCCCATAATTCACCTGCAGTATTCAAGAATGTGCGGTTCACAGCCATTTTCTTGCTGCGAGGGGAACTATTTCAAATACACATTATCACTGTCACAGCTGTCTAAATCATTTCCATGATGCCTCATTGCTGAGGCAGACTGCAGTGACTAATAGATTGAATAGTATTTGGATCGGATGTTGAATAATGTCTCCACAAAAATACCTTTTCAAAAAAAGTCGCTATGCTTCATATTTAGAAGCCAAAGCAGGACAGTACATTCACTGGTAAGAAAAAAAAAAGATTATTTAAATTGAGCTGACTTTTTTGAGAAATTAATAAAATACAAACATGTCAATGACTAAACTGCTAATTGGTGGGAGATCTTTTCCATCTCTGTCACTTTGCCTGACTTTTCAATCAAAGATCGGAGCACCTCGGGCAGCTCTTCTGCATCAATTAAAGGATTAAAACTCGTAGGAGGTTAACCGTGAAGTCTTCACTGAGGACATTAATTAGATTATTCTGCTGGTTCATCCATAAAAAAAAACTGGCAGGACATCTCTGCCAACTTTTAATTTTATATCAATTGTACTGTACTGGGCTATTTAAATTAGATATATGTGGAAACTCATCCTCTATTTAATTGATAGTTGAATGCATTTTGCCATAGCACACAGTACAGTATATGAATAAATTATAATAAAAAAAAGAAAAGAAAAAAAATCTTACACATTTTACTGGTAGAGTTTTTTCTGCATTGGTCAATGAAATATTCATCATAACAGCCCTCATAACATTCTTTACTGAATCTTAAATCTATTCTATATGAAGGATTACATTGTTATTCCTACAGAAAATTATATTCCTACAATTCTCGTAACAATTTCACACTAAGGCCTCGGTGCATGCGGAATTGCTGGGATATCCGGATTTTTTTTTCTTTTCATGCAGGCACAAAGCTCACTGCACCTGTTTGACAATTTGGAAGACCTTTTTGCGCCATGGTGGGTGTTCTGGCGTAGTGATAGTGTGTCCTTGAAGATAGACCCAATACAGATTCTGAGCCTCGCGGACATGCCTGGAGATGTTATCGTATTTCATCCATAAATACCACAAGTTGACAACAGCAGGCATCAAATCCTCCGAATCATTGGAGACATCAATTAATTTAATGCATTATTATACATATCATTATTATAAATTTTAAAATCATTCCACTGACCACAATACAGTACTTAAGCAACCAATGGTAATCACCACCTCGTTCTGTATTTAATGAGGGTACATGCTTGCATTGTCTGTTGCCACACCGGCCAAGAGCAGTGACAATACTCCTGTCACGTATGGATCGCTTCGTCCTTTCCCCACACATAGATGTCTCCATGCAAGACGTGAGTGCTCGACAAAGGTATGAGAGGAAGTGGGGTAACCGTTGGTGAATACAGTCGGCTGTGTTCACACCCACAACGGCCCTTTATAAGTACACCGGCTTACCAATACCAGGTCTGACATACCTCTGCATGGATTTGTGCCGGTCACAAAAATAGAGCTAGAATAGAAATGTCCTGTTAACACAAAAAGGAAAAAACTTGACGCTCTAAGCTACAATCCTATTTCACACATGCCAACAAAACTAAAGATTTCAGTGAATCATTTTTTTGGCAAATATGAGCAACCATCCTAATTATTATAACCCATTAAGTTAAGACAGAATCCTCACTCAATTCCCATTCTGCCAATCTGTGGAATATTGCCATCAACTGTCAAGATAGTTTGGCATCAAATTCAACTGTCTTCCTGTTTACTTTTTTTTCTTCCCCATTGCAGCGCAAACCTGTTTAGGCAGCAATTGGCCCTGAATTAATTGCATCCTCTGCTGGTTGTTGTCAGTTAATGAAATCTACTGTGCTTCCATCGCAGCTGCAGGACTTTCTGTACATAACCTCGTAATGTGAACACTAAATCATTTAAATCGTACATGACCAAAATAATATTCATTACAATATTCATACCTCAATAATCAAAGATCCGGGGCTATACCTAGTGATGAGTACATCTGCCTCACAGTTGTTTCATGTTCAAATCTCTGCTCTGGGCTTCCTGTGTGGAGTTTGCATGTTCTCTTTCCTCTCCCATTCAAACAGCATGCAAATTATTCTGCCTTTTGCCCAAACTCAGCAGGGAGAAGCTCCAGCTTACCCGTGCTTCGAATGAGCATAACCTGTGTAGGATATGAATGGCTGGATGGATTTATGATTGCCATTTTTTCTGCTCTGGAACTTGGACCAGCTTGGTTGCTCACGTCAGGCTGACATGCACAGTGTGGTGTGGGTATTGTGTTAATTATCGCCACTGTTTTGTAACACCTGGGCAGAAGTGCAGAATGTCTCGCTTACAGACTTATTTTCAGAACTCACCGGATAATTAAAGATTTATTTGGTTAATTTCACACTTGGGTGGGCAGGCACTCCAGAGACCCAACTATTTGTATACAAGGCATTAAAAAGGCCATTTTTCATAGAATGTCCCTAGGAAGGGGAAAAAGAAGTCAACACTGTAGATTTTTTAAAAATTTGATTTACTTGTGTTAAGTTGGCCCTTTGATGGCTAATTTAGACACCCAATTTTGACTTGAATGCACACCAAAAAAAAATCATTCGTCGTCACTCATTGGCTCAAAACGATGTGTAAAACAAAATAACAGCGACCACATCTTGCCTTGATGGCGGTTACAGTCTGTAAAATAAAGTGAATTGTAGTGTGATCTTGAGCAGATGGACAGATCTGGTACCTGGCCAATAGAGGTACTTAAAAACAAATTTAAAGGTGAAGCTCACTTGTTTCCTGAGTTTGATCATGAAAAAATAAATAAAACTTGTGGTGATAGAACCTGACTCAGCTTGTGAACATCACATGACCAAATCCAGAAAACAGGTGTTGGTCGTTACCTCAGCCCTTAACTTATTCACTCCCAGCCATTTTCACTGAAGCAAACCCCTTCGCTCCCAACTGTTTTACTGGATTTTGATTGATATTGCAAGGACAACAGAATATTCTGTTCTATTGCTATAAAAACATGGAACCTACCAAAAGAAAGATTACAGTCTCTCATTTCATCATCTGTATCTGTTTTGCAGCGATCCGCATTAGAATATGGCTAAGTTTCATTATTATTCACATTCCTTGTGGAAACACTGGCAAAAAGAGCTTGTTGCAACATGGCCCTGGCTGATCTCTTATACTCTGCTGCCACATGCTGGCCGTTTTTTGTAATAACTACCATTGCTTTAAGCCACATTTTCATGTCAGAAACAGCATCAAAGCCTTCTGTATGCTCTTGCATTAAAAATAAATTATAAATACGTTTTGGGGAGTGAAGGACAAAGTATTAAAAAACGTATGTACGCATTTTTGGGTTTGAATGAGGTAAACACTATGATGTCATTTTCAGTCGACAGTAAGTGACAAAATGGCCACTCCCTGAGATGGATAAAAACAGGTGGATTTTTCTGCTTAACTCATATTCCACAAACACATTATTAATCAGAATTCTTTGTTAAGACTAGTGGGGCAGCATGCGGCACAATATTCTTAAGAAAACTTTTGGGTTGACTTCCCCTTTAACCCTAAAAGCAGAGAAACTGTCAAATCTGGTCAAAATAGTCATAAAGTGGACTTCAAACAGTGACACTACGTGTGTAACTGAAGAAATCCGGGGATGAATAGGATTTGGTCTCTGCAGTTCGACTAGTTAATAAGTGGAGGGTCTCCAGCACCAGCACCGGCACGGTCCCAGGAGAGTGTTGGGCTCATGTAGCGTGCGGATCAAACAGCACAGCGTCCCCATGTTGCACGCTCAGCAGAGAGCAGCCAAGTAGAATGTAGCCGGGTACAAGCCAGTGAGTCAACATCTCTCTGGGGATGCCCCTCTGTTTCGCCGTTCCCTAACGCTGCTTTGCTTGGTGTGAAATAATGAGAACAAACTCTATTTATTGGCTGAGATGTGGTGCTGGCATACAAACACACCCAGAACGCTTTTGATTAGACATCCCTCTTGGTCTTTCATCTCTTTCAGTTCTGTCGCTCAGCTCTCCTTCATCATCGATGTGAGCTTTCCATTATCTTATTTACGGTCTGTTTGTCTCTGTCCCCATTCCTTTGTTCGTCGGCTCCCCATTCACTAACTCCTCAGTTACATCCATCCTTCTACTCTCGTCTGATTCTCTCCATTGACCCTGTCATCCTCCTCCGTCTTAGCATCCTAAGTTTCTTCTTCCACAAGCCCGTATCTGCCACTTAGCATCAGTCACACTGCACCCCGCCTTGCCCTGCTCACTTTGTTCATTTCTGGAACCACCCCTCTCTCTCTTTACCCCTCGCATGACAGCGGACATGCTCCTCCCTCCTCCTCCTCTCTTTGGCTAGCCAGCACCACCATGCTGTTTGTGTCTGTGTCCTTGGATAGAGGTCAGATGGGTTTTCTCCAGTTTGAGGGATGTGTTGGTGTGTGCGGTGATGCATTTGAGGAAGCCGAATAAATTGTGTTTGTGGGAGATGAGCTTTGTTTTTGTTTGGGTGTGTGTATTTTGTCTAGATGCAGAGGAGGAGCCATACATGTGCAATCTTTCCACCAGTTGCCCTTGACATACACATAGGAGGACACACACACATGGACACACCTGACTGGTTGCGTTTGTGTGTTTAGGGGAGATGAATGCACTGAGCGTGTGCGCGTGCGCGTGCGTGCTTGTATTTCCTCAGGATAAACAAAGTCACCCAACACTATTACGAATCCACTGAGACACTCATTGCACGCAGCATGTACATTCCCGGACACAAAGTCTCTCATTCAGCTTACAGGACAACAAAAATGTATTTTGAGTTTTTGGGTCAAGTTGGCAACGTTTGACCTCAGCCACTCCATATGGAGACAATCCCAGCACAGATGACACCTGAGGAGTAGCAGCAAGTGGGGCAGTTGGCTGCGATAATGAATTACCAAGAAAAGCCCATAGAAAGGCGCACCGTGCTGCTGGCAGTTTGCAGGGAATCTCATCCCTCTGTATGGAAATGCTCACACCGCCCAGTGTATGACATTTCAAGCTGAGAGCCTACCTGAGTGTTTTGGTGGTCATGTCAGCCGCTGTGATTCCATGATACACCAGCGTCTCGTTCCACACTGGGTTTAGCGTGTTCTTCAGAGTCTTTGTGCGAAGTTTGTTTGCCTGGAGAGGGAAATACATTTGAGCAATGAAGGGGAAGGGAGCAACGTGTAAAGAGCTTGGTAGAAAATTCATCAGATCAGAGAAAAAGGACAAGGGACTGCGAAAAAAAAATGACCGCGAGGGAATTATTTATCTCGGCCCCTGAGGAGATCTCGGACATCTGTTGAGCGAGCGTGAGAGGCCAACGAGGCTTCCCTCTCCTCACCTGTCCATCTGTCTCCTTCGCAATGTAATGAGGCAGCGCAGCCACACCAGTTTCAAATGCAGCAGACGTTTAAAGTGTGCAACACAATCAGAATGAAAATTTAAAGCTTTCTGGAAAGTGAATTGCATGCAGGCTCCTAATGGCTGCCCCATCTCCTCGCTTGCTGCCTCATTTCCTACGGTTGCCTTCGGGATGTTTTCATCCTGCTGAGGATTTGACGGTGGAGTTTATGTCAATAACACAGAAAAATATGTTTTCAGGGACTAGTTCTTCTCCTCTGCTATTTTCCAACTCATCAATCATGCAAAACCAAAGTATTTGTAAAAACCTTGACTTGGATTATCACAATGAGGATGATTCATTCAAAAGGATTTTCTTCACCTTCCCAGTTTGCATTTGACCCTAATCAGTTACAGTTAACGTGTGTGTATGGAAATGTTGATTATACATGAAGTATTATGATCTTTAAAGTGTTTGAATCACTTTGAGAGTCACCTCAGCTAGTTTGAATTTAGTTAAATTTCATGGTGAATTTAATTCAAAATAGAATTCTTGCTCGGGCTGTATACCACTACTGGTAAAATACCATGATACCGCACCAATAAAAATAGATAAATAAATAAACAAATAAATAAATAAATAAATAAATAAATAAATACATAAATAAATAGTATTTGTAGTACTGGTACTCCTGCTCAGTTCAGCAAATAGCAACCAATTTATTTAAAAAAATAAAAAAAGAGGCTAAGTGTGCTTGCTTTAAGCAGTTTATTGTTTTTTTCCTGTAAAATACAGCTGGACTAGCACTGCTGTACTGTTGTTGTCTGTATAGTGTATTTTATACAGGCCCCACACAATAACAATACTGTACGACAGATCGCTCTCAGACTCTCTGCTCAGAATCACGGTCGGTCGCTACTTTGATTAGTGCAATGTTTGTCTTAGTCAATGTTTTTTGCCTTTACATTAATTATTTTCTATATTGTTAGGTCAACATAGGTCCAAGAATAGTAATGGACAAGCGTGGCAAAAAGAGCTGGACAAAGTGGCTGGGGAGAGAGAAGTCAGGACTTCCCTGCTAAAGCTGCTCCCTGTCCATCTGACTCCAGATAAGCGGAAGACAATGGATGGACGGATAATTAATTTTGATATGCTCCACTGCCCTGATTTTGAATGATTAAAAATGCAAAGATGTGAGTTTCCATGGTTTGTCATCTATAATGCCAATGCCTTTACTGATGATTTTCATTTTTTTGCTGTTGGTATTGTTTCAGTATCAGCACTGAGGTACTCTAGGCAGGTACTGTAATGAAGATAATTCAGAATCGTGGTATCGTGATAACACTAGCTACTGCCCTATTAATATTCTCTGAAAGAAAAACTGTGACATGTTAACCTATAAAGGCTAAAGCCCAAGCTGCTGCCCTGTGTTGTTGGAACAACACTTAATAAATCCGTTTCTAAAAAGTAAGTATCAATAAATTTCAGTCAGTACAATGATGTCTCATATTTCATCAGAGGTGTGGTGCCGGGTAATAACGCATGTCCCAAAATTGCTTGCCCTATAACCACTCTCTGCAGCTGCTACAAAAAGTAAGAATGCTCTTCCATCACTTTCTCCTGCTCGTGTCCGCGGTTCTGAAGATAAACACCCCATCTTTCACGCCATCGTCCTCTTAGTCAGTCTGTTGGGAGAGACTCAGGACCCAAAGCTCCCTCCTTTCCACTTGTTTGTCTCGTTTTATCCCCACATCCACGGACTAGAAACCATTATTTCCTCATTGCTATCCAATCATCAACTTTTTTTTGTTGAAATGTGAAAAAGAAAAGTAATATTTTTTATAAATTAAGGTCACAAAAGTCGCGCTTTTTTACTGCCTGTGGTTTATTGTTTCCACAATGAGTTCCCCCTCCCTTGTGTCTGTGCCTTTATCATCAGCAGTCTTAAAACTTTGTTTCTAAATGTTTTATCTTGATCCTCCATCTGCCCGTTTACATTTGTCTTCAGTTCCCTCCATCTGTCTGCATGCATCTATCGTCTATTCATTGCACTTTTCTCCTTCGATTACTCTTTCCTAGAGATGTGGATGAAGAGGGGTTGGCTGGGTTTTGACATATTGTCAATAGGATTTCTAGATGTGAAAGAGCGGGTTGGAGAAGAAAAACAAGGTTTCGCGAGAATCACGTTATCATAATGTACTACGG
This sequence comes from Leptonotus elevatus, assembly GCF_054856555.1. Taxonomy (NCBI): domain Eukaryota; kingdom Metazoa; phylum Chordata; class Actinopteri; order Syngnathiformes; family Syngnathidae; genus Leptonotus; species Leptonotus elevatus. The sequence continues at coordinate 13,099,621 of NC_141246.1, forward strand.
TGAGCTGAACGGTACTGCCTGGTGGAAATTTCCTGCAACAGATAAGAATCTCTTAAACAAACCTGCCAAATTTAACAATAATTTAAATATATACGTATATATATATATACATATAAACTGTGAAAAAACAATTCATTGTCTCCGCTCTCAAACACTGCAGGCGTGTCCGCTGAATTCTTTAAAAACATGTCCCACTGGACTGTCAACTGTCAATCAAAAACAACTAGTACAACCTGAAAAAAGGATGCTACTTCATTTAGCAACATTCTTTTGTCTACACATCCCTACCTGTTTGAGCCAGCAAAGGCAGAATCCAATTCTGAGCCAGAAGACACTGACCTACCTCAGGTTCAACCTGGTTCCTCTCAGTCTGCATCACAACGGTCAACAAGTCCTCTAACAGAGGACGACCATATGGGTCATTTTACCATGCACCAAAATACGACCAAGTGTTACGTATTGTAGATTATCGACCTCTGTCGGCCATGTAAATAGTGAAAAAATAGTGAAGTGAACCATAAGTGGAGTTAATGGGACTCGAATCCAGGTCATCTGGTCGGAAGACGGACATCTGAGATAACAGGCCTGTGATTATTTTAGTGTTTTGTAGAGTTGATATGTAAGTCACTTCGTCATCACTGGGACTAATGGTTGAGGTTAGTATACGTTATGTCTTTAAATGGGACACAAATGCTTGGGGTTAGTAAGAGGCTGTGAGGTTGTAGGATGGTTGATGTTACAAAATTCATAGTCAGACGTTACAAAACACATAGTCAACAAAAATATTTACAGGCCTGTTAGCTCAATCGGATAGATACTCGTCTTCCGACCACACTGCCCAGGTTCGAGTTGCAGTAAGTACTACATACTGTAGTTCTGAGTCTTGTTTTCAAAAATGTTCTTCAAATTATGCATTTGGAATCAAATCTCTGAATGTACTTTACATGGTCTTCGTGTAAATCCTTATGTAACCACAGCTAAGGTGGGTCATGCTTGAGAGGATGTTGCGTTAGCTTTAAGAACATATGCTGAATGATGAGAGCGAAATAAACTTTGAGGTGGAACACGTGCGCCTCCGTTGCCACTAAACTCTACTTCACATGCATGGACTGAACGCAGGCATGAGTAGGCGAGAGCGTCCGTCATACTCACTTCAGCATGTGTGCACTCCCACTTGTCAAATGACGTGGCCCCCGTCTGGTGGATATTTAACTAATGACGGGCCATGGGTACTTACCTCCTCATTGACGCATTCTCCACGTCCCGCCCACCCACCGCTCTACTCCCATCAACACCCGCCCGTTGACGTGAGCCGTGTAGCAATCCTCCCTGTTTCCATGACAACCACCTGCTGCTGCCCTCCCTTTATGTCCCCCCCCACCCCTACTCACATCCCTTCTCTTACTCTCCCCCCTTTCCTCCCTCTCCCTTCTCGCCTTTCTGAGTTGGTATTTCAAGGTCAAATAAGGTCACAGCGATATGGTTTGACATAGATAGCGATAATGTTGGTAAGCGAGCGGCAAGACTAAGAACAATGCGGGAGCATACACAGAAGAGGCCTGGAGGACAAAGATGCCCCCAGACCCTGTGATGGTCGACACTCTGGATCTCACCAGAGTTGCCTCATTCGACCTATCATGGCTCAGCATGCCCTCTCTCTTATCATAGCCTCACTTCATATCCACCTTGAGCTAAAATGTCCAACAACAGGTTGCCAAAAAGCATGGGGCTGCAAGTTGCGGCATGCCTTATCTTCCCACCAGCTTGAGCTGGACACAAAACAAGAGCAGTGCAGCCGAGCAGAACATGTTTGTGCTCGATAAAGCGGCGTCTTGAAAAAGGCGAAATAAGAACGAGCCCACCGCGAAGTTCCCTGCTCGGCGGCTCGAGACGACGCGCTAAATTAGCTGCTGCCATGCGATAATTTGGCAAAAGCGTTTTCACCGTTTCACAGTAAAGACAGAACAAACATATTTGTAAAAGTCATTGTGCCACGTTTGTGTTGTGTCATTCGTCAGCGCCTTGGCCACCCGTCCGTCATCGTCAGTCGATCATTTTTTTCCAGACAAACCAACTGTAGCCTAATTGTAAGTCTGTCATTTTATTTTAACCACGCTTGCACTGTGTGCTCTTTCAGTAATTTTAGTAAGCTATTTTTTAATTTCTTTACTTTTAAATCTTTTTAACTATGTTTGTAACTGCTTTTAAATGTTGGCCTTTTAATATAATATCCCACCCCCTCAAATGTTTTTGTTGTTGCAAAAAATGGCTATTTACGGGATTTTAGCGTATGTTAGCCACTGAGGTGAGGTTGGAGCAGTGACCTTGCTAGCCCCAGGAAGAAGATGAAGCTTGACATACGGATCAGCCAGCCCATTGGAGTCCATGGCTTTCAGTCCCTGTGAATACACACATACAAAGACACTGTACTATACTGTAGTGTTGATGTGACATCATCATGCCCTCAAACGTTACAACACACGAACAACAGGGTCAGAAAAAGACAGCAAACATCACAATGGCGCTGCTGGGTGTTTCTATTCCGTGCCGCTGTTTCTGACTCCCCTCGACTCAATTGTGTTGTCCTCTAGGGACTTATTCAAAGGGATTTACATAATTAAACTCATGTGACAGTTTACAGTATGCGAGGTGGGTGTCCTTGTTCCAAATGTGTCTACATAGCTATGGACAGGGTTTCTGTGGGTCATTAAAAAGCATGTTAAGTCATTAAATAGATTTTTGCTAAAATCAAGGCCTTAAATGGCATTAAGAAGCATTGAATATGATGTCGGGAGGCATTAAAAATTTCAATCTAATTGTTGTTCATGCCTTACTTTAAATGTGTTGTGTAAAAGAGTCACACAGTTTAGCAATAATAAATATGAGAAAACAATTTTTGGGGACCGGTGACGATTTGTAATTTACAAGGAACAAAATGGCCTGGAGTTCATGAGTTGCTTTATGTTCCAATTTATCTGAATTTGAAAAGAAAAATGTGGTGTTCCTGTCACCAACGTCCAACATAAAACCCTAATGTCACCTAGTGGCAGACAATTACCTCAACACACATCTATGACTCAATGCTTCACACTTCGTTTAACCGTAACCGTTAATGTTAACTTTATGAATGACTTACTATAAAATTAATGTATCAATGAACTAAAAGATACAACCACATTTGTCCATTTTTATGTTATTACGCCAAACGTATCATATTAAATACAAGACCTTTTGAACCCTCTATTTCATGAGTATAGTATTTTTTTTCCATTAAAACCCTGATGTATATGATCTGACACATGCATTGCATGGATAATCCGTTAGAGGGCAGTATCACCCAGCTGATGGCTTTTCCAGCAACTTTGCAAGATCGCCCCAATTGAGAAAGGAGAGACGCCCATACTAATTAATAGTGGGAAATGTTCTTTCTGATTTTGGGAAATACTATTAAGATTGATATATCTGTTTATTATAATATTTTTGACAGTTATAAACGTACGAGTTTAAAGCATTGCGACCGGATGTATCAACTGTGACACAAATCAAAGGTCAAATGTGGAAGTTGATTTTCCAAGAATTTGTTTTGTTTGTTTGTTTAAAAGGATCAATAAATACACTATTTGTAAAGAATCAGAATTTTCTCTTATGTATTTCATGGTTCAGGCTTTATAGAGTTAACACAAATATATTTTATTGTACATTTAGAACAAATATAACGGGCAAGCAATTTAATCGAGATTAATGTAAATCATGCAATTTATCAAAATAAAAAATTGTTATCGACTGACAGCCCAAATATATACTGCTCAAATAAATAATGAAACAAAGTGTTCCCTTAATTGTTTTGGGCAGTGTACACGCTATGTATATATGCACTGCTCAAAAAAAATCAAAACAATTAAGGGAACACTTTGTTCCTTTACATTTTTTGAGCAGCGTGTAAGTATGCATATATGTACTGTATGTTTATGTGTGTGCATATGTGTATATGCAGTACGACGTGGGGATTCATTTAGTTTTAAGTTGCATTATAAAACGACATTAAAAAGCATTCTCTTAGATTTGATTTGAACCCTGTACGGAGCATGACGTTTTTTGTACTTTGTAAGGTTTACAAGACATACTGTAGAAGTTGTGGTTACCTTTGCTTTGTGAATGGTGCAATGAAGACAGTTATTCTCCTGATCAAAGAGCAGCGTGAACTCCAACGTCCCCAAATAGGCTGGAAACAACAAAGATGGCACCAATTACTGGCGGGACTCAGCCACACAGACACACTCAAAAGCACGAAACTGCTAAATAAGAATTGACCCATCTTGTAGCTTGCTGTTTGGGAAAAAAGCAGAAAGAAAATCCTATACTATTGCAGCTTAGCACTGCAGGGACGTATAGTGAGATGGAGGGAAAACAATTTTTTTCCAAATTACGCTGTGCATGCTGTTTTCTCCGGAGGAAAAACTGGTCTTGAGTAGAAAAAGATGACGCTCCATTTTCAAGTTTTAGAGCTGGCAGTGTTCTTTTTCTGCAGCAATGCTTTTTAATTTCCATATAAATTAACAAACACCGACACAAACTCTTGAGAAACTCACTGTCGTCATCATCGGAGTCAGCGACTTCCTCTCTGTCCCCACTATTGTCCCCCCGCCTCTCGCCATCCTTGAAACCTCCTCCCATCTCGCCGTTGAAAGTTTCCTCCTTCAGGATCTTTTTCTCACGAGGAGGTGGCGGCGTGCAGGGATAGTCGTGGAAACGCGGGAAGAAGTCTGAGATCTGTGGGATGGGGAGGATGGGGCCCGGGCACACGTTGATGGCAAAGTGCTCCTGCATAGAAATCTTGACGGGCGAGGGAGGGGGCGGGGCCGAGGGGGAGGAGACTGATGAGGAGGGCGTTGAGGTGGAGGAAGGAGGGATGGCGAGGTGGGAGGCGGAAGGGGGTGGCGGTGGTTTGGAGACGCTCATGTGGGCTGCTGAACGGGACTGGAATAAAGAGGAAAAGAAGAGTGAGAAAACAGCAACTACAGGCGCGACCCTCAAGGAGACAAAAAAAAACACGAGTGCCGTCTACCTCCTGAGCTCCTAACTTTTCACAGTGACCGATTTTGTAGGACAGGATCCACACCGTTGAAATTCACATCACATCTTCCACACCCACAAGGGAAAAAAGAGAAACATGTTTCGGTTTTCATCTGTCGATGCAATTCGGAGCTCTCAAATTCCAAAATAGAAATCGCCACAACGTTTGCCACTTCAAGTGTGACTCACACGCACGAGTCAGCGCACCAAGTCTGCGTTTTGACTGAATATTCCAATGTATCACGGTAAAGTCTGAACATGTGACGTCACTTCACTCTCCAACATTTCTCTCTTCTGGCTGCACTCCTCTAGCTTGTCGGCACCTCCCCTCAGCAATATTTACATAATACAGCTCAGAGTCTAACTGAGTCATTAACATGTTTACCTCTAAATGAAGCATAATAACTGCTAACAAATTCTAGACTCCATTTACCAAAGGCCATCATTTGTTAGTTACCTCACAGCGATGAAATCTTTTTATTTTTTTTCATGCTGCATCCCTAATAAAATCTTGCAATTATTGTACAAGTTTCTGTACTGCCCCTAGTTAGGTGATTAACTCCATCTTATAAACATGATGTGGATGATTAACAAATATTCCCATGATAATAACACGAACCAGTTAACTGCTGTGACTATCAAGAGTGGAAAGCGGGCTCAAGTGCTCCCTTTACATCATCCACAAGTGGATCATCTTCTTACAGTTCCTGACAAACATACTTATAAATGTACGTATACGCACTTATAAATATATACTCAAGAAAAATATAAATGAAACACTTCTGTTTATGCTCCCATTTTTTTATGAGATGAACTCAAAGATCTGAAACGTCTTCCACATACACAATATCCCAAATTCTCTCTAATATTGTTCACAAAACAGTCTAAATCTGTGATAGTTAACACTTCTCCTTTGCCGAGGTAATCCATCCTACCTGACAGGTGTGCCATATCAAGATGCTGATTAGACGCCATGATTAGTGCACCTGTAAAGTGGGATGGATTATCTCGGCAAAGGAGAAGTGCTCGCTATCACAGATTTAGACTGGTGTGTGGACAAGATTTAAGAGAAATGGTGATATTGTGTATGTGGAAGACGTTTTAGATCTTTGAGTTCATCTCGTAAAAAATGGGAACAAAAACAAAAGTGTTGCATTTAGATTTTTGTTGAGTATACTTTGTGTGCACCAATCTCCTGCATGGACTCCAGTGAGTCCATTACGCTTCCGTCATGCAGACTGCATGCCTCTCATGTGCTGAATTTGAAGGGGAATGAGAAGAGCAGCTTTGATTGGCTGGGAATCAAGTTGACTGTGTTCAATCCCACAACAGTGCAAATTTCCAACTGCGCCCGTCTACAAAAAATGAGCACAGTTAGAATGCACTTAGCGCTAGACGTTCGTTGGGCACGAAAATAAGACATTAAATGGTGTGATAAGTCAATAAAAGCAAGTGAGGGTCACAGAGTCTTAATAAGGATCGATAATGATCTAAGCAATCGTGTAATAGATCCTCAATGAAATACCTGTAATATTAGATAATGAGGCATTTACTGGCATTTCTTCCAAGAGGCTTGTCCACAGCCGACATGCCTGCTTTCTGACTGTTTACAGAGGCATGCTATCTGCGTAAGCAGCTCATGTTCACTTCACTATGCAGACATGTAAAACGGCATAACAGAGTGTCCATCGTCATCGCGGTGGAAAAGCAGCAAAGAAATGTTCCTAAACTACATCTGCCGTGTAGAAGAAGAGATATATTCATCGCCCCAAATTGCCAAAAGTGGAAGTCCCATTTTTTGGGAATGAGAGCACTTTCCTGAGCCTTTAAATTGTATTGCTTCTGTCATTTTCAATCTTTAAGGTTGTTTCTCAAAATTGAGCATATTTGCTATGCTTTACAACACTAATTTCTGTCATAAATAGATCAGCATCTACTGCATACTCGTAAATGACCGGAATGTGAATTCAACAAGCAAGTTGCTTTACCTAATCAGGACGTTAGTAAAGTAAATGTTGTGTATAGCATCAATGACTCAAGAAATGTCGTAAATTCATCAAGAGTGAAAGAGACACAATTTTGTGTCCATGTTGACACCTCAAGCACTGTTACTAGCACATAAAATGTGAACATGGCACCGGGGTTCTACATCCAGAAAATCTCTGTGACAGTCCATGCTGTTGACTATGAAAGTACTGTAGGAGAAATGTATCGTAGCATTTCAGTGGATACAATAATTTCTTCTGTTAAAAAAAAAAAAACATCTACAGAAAGGGAAAACTGAGTTTGCTTGCAAACGAATAAGTATTTATCGACTAGATTTGTCAAACTAGATTAGATTAATTGGGAGGCATTTTACTATGACTATCATTATAATTGTGTTACCATTATCTGCCTAAATCAGTAAAAAAATAAAAATAAAATAGACATTGGCCAATACCCTGGGAAGAAAGCACTTAATTTTCGGGTTTAAATATGGTTAACTGACAACACTTTCCCCTATTTTACTTGAAAATAATCAAATGATGTATGTTAGTGTAACACATTTTGATCATGTGCAACCGAGGTAAGCTACTTGCTCAAATTAAATAAAAATATGTTATGTTTTCATTGTAAGCAAACAATCATTATTGTTCAATCCAAAGTCTGATATATATAACCACAGTTTTACACAAAATCCACAACTTAGTTGTAAAGTCACCTTTTAAACAGCAGACTCCTCACCAGAACCAATTCGAACACACATGCGCAAGTTTAAATCCTCCACCAAAATGAAGACCCCATGATCCAATTTCATTACCTCCACTCACTCAGTGCCTTCACACTGCGTTTATGTAACGGCGGTCCCACATCACTGCTGGCTTATTACAATGACATCAATGAGCACTTGGAAGCGTGGCGCTCACAAACTCATTCGCTCGGAGCCTCAGACATACGCAGGGACACATGCACGGACCAAATACATACCCAGGGCAGTCTTCATCTGTGCCAGCACTCCATCTTAACTGCTCTCACGCCTGCCTCTCTCTCTCAAACACACTAAGGAGCATGAAGACCAGCTTTGAGTCAATATATCCCCCTCTCTCTCTGGCTCTCTGTACATGGCTTGCTCTCCTCTTCGGCTCCGTCCCTCCCTCTTTCCCTTGCCCCTATTTGTGACGTATCCACTTAAAATCCTCATCAGACGAGTGCAGACTGTGCATGTCAGACAATGTACACTCACTCACTTTTGCAGCAGGTGACGGGGAAAGAGGGAGAGAGAGAGACAGAGAGAGAGAGAGAGTGTGTTTTGTGTGCACACGTGACAGCAACAGCACAAATGCATAGTGAGACAAATACATTGGCTTTGAAGGGACACGCCCACAACGCATCCAAAAAGGCAGGAATGGAAGGAGAATTCAGCGCGCTGAAGGAACGGAAATTAAATTCAACACGTTGACTGACTTGAACACAATAAACTGTGTCTACGTGTATTTGTGCATGCGTGTCAGAGTAACTGGAAGCATCAGCCGTAGTAATAAAGTGAACCAAATTAAAGGGGTAGAGCTGGTCATGGCAGTAAATTCTGTAGAGTAAATTCGACTCTATTTAGAATGGGACCAAAGAGACTCAGTTTTAGAGTAATATATACACTTGGAAGAGAGTAAAATAAAGAATTGGGGGGAAAAAGTAAATAAAAGTCACCCAAGGATGGGGGGGGGGGGTTCCTTTGCATTTGACCCATCTCATGAGGCAACGGTGAGCAGCAGCAGGGGCTGCGCTTGGGAATCATTTGGTGATCTAACCCCCCAATTCCAACCCATAATGATGAGTGTCAAGCAGGGAGGCAAATGGGTCCCATTTTCATAGTCTTTGGTATAGCCTGGCCAGGGATTGAGCCCACAACCTCCCAGCCACGGGGCGGTTGTGGGTTCCACTCACACTACAACACTACAACCCACTCTACTACTAGGCCACTGAGCTGGTCACGCCTAGTGATCTATCTAGACACACATTTCCATTTTTAAACTATGTTGTCGTCATAATAATGTTTTTTTTTTAATACAATAAATTGATACAATAAATATATTTCCAAGTGATCTATCTAGACTTACTTTTGGCTAACCATCAAAACGGTTATGCCTCTAACCACCCGGAATGGTCGATGTCTGACCAATCTATTGGTTAATCAAGCCAATATGAGCTTAACCTACTAGATTGGTATTTTTTTTTTAACCAATCCATTTTTAGAGTGTGGAGGAACGTCATTGTGATTTTTAGATATGATTTGAATGACTGGGCCATCAATCCTAGTATGAAAAATGGCGTCGCCGTCAGTGACAATTGATCACTCTGACTGGCTGTTAGCTTATGAATCAGCGCATAAAATAGAAGTAAACTACAATATGAGATGAAAAGCAACAGCAGAAAAGAAAATGGCATTATTCAGTAAATTAAGGTCAGCAACACATCATTTTTTCCATAGACTAGATCCTGCTTGTATTATGAGTGTGTTGGGCACTGTTTTTTTTTGTGTATGAAACCCTGACTGTGGATAGGATGACAAACAATGACTTCCCGGCTCCAGAGGTGATTACGAGTACGTGAATGAGCGTGCGCATATGTGTGCGCACGTGAGATGTTGCGTCACTCTGGCTACCCCACTAAAAAAATTCAGCCTATGTCCCTGAGATCCAACCACTCAACAGTAACAATGGACGAGAATTGATAGGGCAGGATTAAAGCGCTATGAAATTAAGATTTATAGAGAGAAATGTCAAGACTTTTAAAGTGTACAGCATATCAGAAAGTGTTGAAAGCCTCTGTAAAAATATGCTAATTCAGACTGGTTGTAGGCGTTCAAAGCACACAACCCCCCCAACTTCGAGGGCTCGACGCAGTTGCGCAGTCCCGTCTCTATCACATCTCTCCAGAAAGCATGACCTTTTTTTTTTTTTTTCAATTTACGCTCTGGGATTACATAAATAAAATAATATTCTGTAGCACAGCTCTCGGTATAGAAGAGTAACATTTTAATGATGTACAAATACATTTGCTAACATGCATGATAGGTTTGATTTAGTTCGGCTGCTGACCATAATGTTCAAAAATGTCCAGTCAAAACGTTGAAACTAAAGATATCATACAAACAAGCTTTCATTGAATTTAAAGATTCAAAAGTGCACCATTGACCAGTGGATGATCTTCATTTGCCTGAAAAGAACGGTGAATCATTTGTGATGTTGACCTTGCAGGACTTCTTTGATTTCCCAGCGGTTTGAAAAGAATATCTAGATAACACAATCCTCTCAGGGTCTTTACCCTCTGCTGCCGCACTAAAAACGAAAAGGTGAGCACTTCCTCTGCTCACTGCACTGGCAAAGTGCTCGCAAGTGACCTGCTGACCATTGAAAACTCTTCTTCGCATTGGTGGAAATTCTCTATTTCACACTAAATGCACACTTCAAAATAGTGCTGTCACTATCGAATATTTTTAGAGTTGATTAATCTATCGATTATTCATATTCAATCGATTAATCAACTAATCTGATTCATTTTAATTTTGCATTAAAGTGCATTACAAAAGCATTTTAACCCCTCATTACTGTTTATTAACCAGTGTTTGGTGTTTATTCCGTACTTCATATTTGTACAGTGATACAAAAAAAAGAAAGTTGTACGATGTTGCCGGTTTGGTCATTGTTTTCCAAAGTAAAGACAGATGTTTGCAAAAGTCAAATTTTGATTAAACACAGAAGAATATCAGTCTTCTTTAATGAAGGACTACAGACATCAGTGAACCATTAGGCTACTCTTGATATGCTGAAATCAGAGGATTTTAAATTAAAAATGGCTCCAAACGATTACTCGACTATCAAAATAGTTGACGATGAATTTGATAATCGATTACTCAATTAATTTTGACTGCTCTACCAATATTCTCAATCAATTTAGTAGGAAAATACAAACATTAAATTAGATCCGGATGTACTTTCTAATGAGCGTCATTCTCTTTAACTGTAAAAAATAAATAAAATAAACAGTTCAAGGATTATGCAAAAAATAATTTCAGTTTGCTTATTTTGTTCACATTTTGTTTCCTTTCATCTCTCCTGAGATCACCTTTCTCAAAGACATTAAACTCCTGATGACATCCTTCATATGACTCAGTGTTTTTAATAATTATACGTGTGGGACAGAACACCAGACCACTCGATTGACGTGGACTTGTCTGAATCAGCGTGGTCAGGCCCGTCCTGAGAAAGAAATCAATCAATCATGCCCAAAGAATCAAGGCTGGACAGTCACTCCGAGATATTGATCTCTTCTGCATATTTCCCACCGTGGCATTATATTTAAGATGATCCAGGAATGAAACAGGTAGTCAGAAGTGTTTGAGGACAAACTGTAGGGGGCATTTGACTGCATAAAAATGATGCAATGAGTCCACTTTATTAGGAAATAACACTATATCCACCTTAATAACGGAGAAACAAAAAAAAAAAGGACCAAAGTGAGAATGGTTTGCAAAATTAAAGTTTCAATAGTACCATCTAAATAATACTGTAAACATCTGGATTCTGAAATGAAATCGAGGGAAGGAGAGGATACAATCAATTTGTGGAGTAGCATTCATGGCGTCCCCTCTGCATGGCAAGATAAACTCCTCCCATTACCGAGGCACAATGCAGTGAAGGTTTTCCATTAAGACTCCGACCGCAGCCTCCTCTGCCTCTTTGCAAGCCATTAACTCAGAGATTAAGTAACCTCCGTTTGCAGTCTGTCGCTCTCGAGCAACCGGAATTTTGAGTATTTGGGTTTGCACTGGATGGGAATTTGTATACATTTTATGATAAAGATCAAAATCATGCTCATGTACGAACACTCATGCCAGAAACGCATTCCTCTGCATCTTTTACAAATTGAAAGTATTTTCTCCAAGAGCGGTTCCAATTCTCTCTGGCACATGTTGATTTGTGTACCTATTAGATTGAAACTGTGAAGATTGTACTTAAGTTTATTATATGCACTCTACAGTGAGTGCCATTTGTGCTCCCGACCGAGACCAGTAATGTAATTGCTGTTCCTGTTTGATGGCATGCTGGGCCGTGAAATCGTCTGTAAATAGAGTAACCACAACTTCATGTTTTTGTCAGAGGTAAATAAGTTGCGCTGCCTTGGAAATGAGTGCACATTTTTCATGCGCACTCAAAAGTTTTATTCTGTAGGTCTGTTTTTAGAGGCCTCAAGCAAACACTGCTTGCAGGGTTGAAAGTCCCAGCAAAAGCACAAGAGGTCAATTAACTTGTGAGTGGAGTGAGAATGATGGAATGGAGCCTGCGAGAAAGAAGATGACATTTTGCAGAGGAGCAAACAGCTAGAAGCTTACTTAGTTTTGGATATCGCCAGTATGAAGAAAACTCTTCTGACATTGAGACTATACTTAGTGATTTTGTATAGCGGAAAAAGTGCTCACTGTAGTTTTTAAGGCAGGTTTTCAACTCCAGTTGAGGAGGCACCATTCTTTATGAAAACATTAAGAACAGAAGCAATAATATACTGAATAATATGGTTTGTCTGGATTCAATCTTCACAATATATGTGCACAATCTACACGATCAACAATGTAAGCCGTTGCCATTATTTATTTTAACAGTGGTGAAACTGACGTCATGTTGAGTTTGCAGGATTTCCCCAGAGACATTCCAGGAAGGCAGACCAATTCTTTAACAGATGAATCTGTAACACAGCGATGTGTGACACATATTTTGCTCCCCCCTCTAGACAAAGTGTCGACTTTGGAACAGCCAGACCGGGCAGAAATATTGCATGAGAAGGAACATGGCTTGGTAATATCTTGTGCAGCGTGAGGCATTTAAATGTACTATATACAGTGATTGTATTATTTTGTGGCATATACTCCGTTGCAAGACCTCAGTCTTATGGCGGGCATATGAAATGCAACAAATATCTTGTATTAAACCAATCCCTCTTTCCAACCATAGTATTTCTAGTTTACAGTCTTTGTCATCAAGAATTATACTTGTAGGTCAAGGCAACCTCTGCCAAATAGTTGGAGGCACATAACTCAGGTCAGAGGCTTCCAGCATGTCAATAACTCACGGCTTTTGCAACTAATGAATGAGCACTATTACCTTGTTCTTTAACACGAGTGAGTGACTCCATTATTGCCTTTGAGCATTCTTCTTTCTTGTCATATGGAAAGCAAAGTGAAAATGGTGCTGCTCATTTGTTTGTTTCTGAGCAGCAATTACAGTTGCTAGCGGCTTTTTGAAAAAAGAGTCGATAGAAGGGTCCGAATAGTCAATCAATATAGGGGCCAAATTGCTATGTTTGCATTGAATGTGCTTTTGTAAACTAGCTCCTCTCTGTTTGCAGCCATGTTGTGGAAGCAGTGCACATCTGCCAAAGACAACGGATAAATATTAGGGGTGTGACAAAAAACGGTTTGAACCGGACATTTTTTATTTTTTATTTTAAAGATGCAAGTGTATGGAAGTCGAACCGAATTGTTCTACGTACACGTGGCTTAAAAGATCTCAAGATAGGTATTGAATTGTCTTTTAATGAAGAGATATAAAGAAATGGCACATTTGTAGTATGACAAGTTCATTCAAACTGAGCCATACCATATTTGAGTTCAACCAAATCGAATCGTTCCACTCTCAAATCGAACCGTCCATGAATCGTTTTGCATTCCATGTCTCAAAAACCGTATTGAATCGTCTTTTGTGGAGAGATATACATCCCTAATAAATGCATAGTTCATTATATTTAGTTTTGAATTCCTGTCTATTAATCAGGTCATGAATATTTAGGTTGAAACATTACATTAACTCCTATGGGATTTATGGGCACACATGGTACTTGTTTATTTATTTTTTGCAGTCATGATTATAAAGTGTTTTTAATAAAAAAAAAAATATATATATATATATATATATATATATATATATATATATATATATATATCTCCACTGTTGGACCCAACAAGTTTCAAAACCCACGTGTGAAGGGTACATTGGCTTGTCATTGTCAATATGAACCGTTTCTTCTGGTCATGTTTGGGAAAGGTATGGTAAAGACCTTATATGGTACATGTTAGAATAAATGTACATATGTTATCCCATATTTACTCTTATAGTATGACCTATGCTCCTGCAGCTGGAAAACAGGAACTGTGCCTTATTATAAGATAGCGGCTGAAACACTTTGCGAATGAGCTGTTGAACTGTTGAAACCTTCAGCACTGAAGAAAAACACGTCTGTATTGTTATCTGTATAAAGACTCATATCCTTGAAGGTTGCTGCTGTGTGTTTCCCCTCCCTCTTAGAGCAGCAACCGCTATGTAAATTGTGAATACCCAATAAAAAGAGGGCTGGGCAGAATGTGCTTCAGAGCGGATAGGAGATTGAAACTGAGCACATCTCTGTCCGGTTCTCCTCGCGAGTAAAAATCATTTCAATCTCTTGTCTTCCTTACTTGTCTATTGTTTATTAAATGTTCTAAGTTGACTGAACCTGACGGTACAATACTGAGCCCTTACTGTATTCCTGATATGAAACAACCTAGCTTTCATTGAACAAAAAGGGGGCAAAAAAAAGAGGCAAGTTCTTATTTTATTCCAGCAACTGTGCCTGCTTGAAAAACCTTTAAAGGCAGCACATGCATTGCATCCATATTAATAACAGAGGATGAAGTGAATTTAATAAACTAATGGATAAAACAGCAGTGCGACGCTAGCGAGTGCATTTATTTTTAACAGGTGGCTAGTTGTAGAGGCTCCCGCAGGGTGGCAGTTGGTGTCACAGGTGCTGCTTGCGCTACACATCACTCAGCTTTAGAGAGCATCATTGGCCAAGTTGGCAGAGGAGCGCCAGTCTGTCAAGGTGCATTACTCTTTTCACCATGTGTCACATCCCCCAAATTTAGCCCAGCATGCCCTCTGGACTAGCACACAAAAAAAGGAAACATCCCCGCACTCACACTGACTCAACTTGTCCTCCCGTCATTGCTCTCATCTACTCCCGAGCACCTCACCTTCCACTCTCTCCCCTTTCCCTCATTTTATCAGTCTTTCTTCGTCTCTCATTGTCGCGCTCCAAGGCTGCCCTGATACAGACAGATCCCATTAACCCCACCTGTGATTCGTCCTTAACTCTGACAAGCAGGGGCAACGTGCAAAATGATTTTTTTTCACTCTTCTTCATCCAAATTCAAACAATGTCATTGAACAAGCGTTCCTTTTTCTCATGCTTTGTGACAGGCTCGGCAACAATGCGAAAGAAATAAACGATCCCTGTCAAGTAAAATGACTGACTGACAGTGATGTTCTCTAAGGTTGTATACTTTGTGTTATTTTATTCTTCTTCCTCTTGTTATTTTTGGGGTCTTCTTGAAACCAGACAGTCTTGTTGCCATTTCTGTGTTGCAGTTAAAGGGATTATATCAGAGAATTGTAAGACTTTCCACAGTTAACTATAGGCATATAATGATTAAACCTTTGACACCATGGCGATGTAATTTTTTATGAAATATTAGGTGTTTTGCTGGCTATTTTATTAGTGCGGAAGTAAAACGCCCGGTTCAGTAAAAAACCCGCATCTCTCCGTATGGTTTCCGCTCCCCTCTTGTCCGAGCCGGCTGCTGCCAAGGAGCGCTGTGTGGCCACGCAAGACCGGCCAGCCGTTGTGGTACAACCGTGTTGTCTTAACATGTGGAAATCGGATGGATGTTCAATCCTTCAATAAACATTTGAAACAAAACGGCTCCTTGCCGCAAGAAATCGTAGTGGAGGAGGAGGGGAGAAGAGGGAAGAAAAGAAAAAAAAGATGACCATGAGCTGGTCGCAAACCTGAGACCGGCTTCTACTGGGCAAGCGCGCTAACCACTACACCATTCATTCATTTAGGTTAAATAGCGCAATATATATATATATATATATATATATATATATATATATATATATATATATATATATATATGTATGTATGTATACATACATACATATATATTATGTTTACATACATATTTACATATTTACTTGAGTGTCAGCCAGAACCCTTTCTGGAATTTTAAGATGGCCAATTGTCATTGCAGTTTGGCATTGCAAATGTGAAGGATAATTGATTGGTTTGAATTCATTTGTACAGAATGTTTACTGTTAAAGGCTACTTTTGTCACTATGCCATGGAGGTCTCAGAAAAAGTGGCCGTGCGTTTAATCCACAGAGGCAGTGCAGGGGTGGGGCCACACTTAATGACGTCAAAAAGTTCCAACAGCTCGTTTTCTCAGGTTGGGAGGGGCTGGTGCTTGGAGAGCAGAATGACCTAGAATTTCTCATAGAGGGGCGAATGGAGGAAAAACACCACTTCGGTGATGTTTTTGGTGATTAATTAGCATTTTAACATGGCTAAAAGCTCCAAAAAGTACATATTTCACGTTGCTGTCCCTTAACAGAACCGTGTCGCAAATGTTTGCTCCTTAACCGTGATACAACCGTGATGTTGATTGTTAGCCTCGCTCGTCATCAGCACCTGTTTAAGGACACCAATTGAAGTCTTGATAAATGTACTAATACCCAAAATGATTAAACTGTTAGAGCAGGGGTGTCAAACTCATATTAGCTCATGGAGAACAATATATTTCTAAGTGGGCCGGATCGGTATAATAATGGTATATAACTTAAAAACAATTGCCGTCAATTATACGCAGATTTTCGCTATTTGTGGGCCAGCCCTAAATTACGGAGCTCAACTGTAATCATATTGTTCCAAAAAATAACAAGAATGCAAATGGAACACGGCAACACTTGTCTTGCCTGTATGAGTTTCGGACGTGTTAAATCTACCTTGTCATATGTATTTGTGTTACCTGTAATTGAATTTATGTCGGATTTAACACAACAACAAAATAATACTTTTTTTAAACAAACCGTAACTTTAAGTTGTGTGTAAAATAATGACATCCAGGACGATTCCATGTACAAGTAGCATTACTCATCTGAGGACTCCTTGTGAAATTCCGAATTTATATGTTTTGATTGTGGCCGGCTGATTAATTGGTCCAACATTACAATTTATTGTTTTTATTTCTATCGTCTCGCGGGCCGGATTAAACCCCTTTGCGGGCCTGATCCGGCCCGCGGCCCATATGTTTGACACCACTGTGTTAGAGTTTCGAATCCAGTTTAAACAAAGTGCTGATACATCATAAAACATTTAAATACAGGCAACTCTCTTAAGGGGTCAAAAACAACACCTGCACAATGATTCAGTTGTAGGTGCCTGTAATTAATTGCCCACACTTTTTTCCTGACCCTTTTTCAATTTCCTTTTCCGTTCCTCACCCAGCAACGATAAATAATCTATCTTTAACTCGGTTTGCCCCATCAGCATATTCCCAGTGTGGCTCAGAGGCAAGTCAGTGGAGAGGCAGGAAAGATAGAGAGAGAAGGGCAGGGATGAGCCAAGTGCTCCAGTTCAGGAGAGTAAAAGGTGACCACAGAGTGTGAAACTCAGATCAAACGGAGATGTACATGAACAAAAATGAAAAATTCCTGAGAATGAGATGGAGAGATATGAGTGAGAAAAAAAGGAGATAAAGAAGCAGAGACATGAATTAACAATGCCTGAGAAATCGACAGGAGTGAGGCTAGACTGTCAGATTGTAGGAAGATGTCAGAACAATCTGAACAGCAAGAAATCAAATCTATGAACCAGCCGTTAAATGCCACTCTTTTCATAACATGAACTGAAATACGCCTCACAATCAAATAATAATAAATTTAAAAAAGTGTAAAATGAGCTTCAGAGAGGGGGATGTAAGGAGGCATTGAGTCAGCAGTGATTGCAGGGAAGTGTGCAGTCAGCGCCCCGTGGCACCAAGTCATGCTGTGCTTAATGAGGTAACAGTGCAGGCAATTAGTTCCTGATATGACATTATCAGTCACCAATAAGTGAACACATCATTAACTCCAAGACCCTTCAAAAAAAAACTCTTTTATGATGCTTTGTCTTGCCTTTACTTCCATGCAAACAACACACAATGGGCTTAAAAGACTAAAGGTTAGACAAAACTAAATGTGATTCCTCAAGCAAAAACGTATGGTGAAGCTGATCTACTGACTAAATAGTGTCTGCTAAATGTGCATCATTAGGAAGAATATATGTAAATAGATTTTTTTCCCCACGATTCGGCTCCATTGTTTTACACATGCACTTTCTATCTTTCCATTGCGCTCTCCACTGCGCCACTCTGACAGTCAGCCACACCCTCCTCATTAGCCACTCTGCTCACCTGGGCGCACAGGTGCTTCAAATCAGCTATCAGCCATTATTTTGGCTTCTAGTGCTCATTCACGCTTTGTTCTTCTGCTCTCTTGCAAGACTCTCTAACATGCTTCCACGGATTGAGCTACCATTTTTGACTCTGCCTTCCTCTTACCACCTTGCCTCGTAATCAGCTCAGCCATCTGTCCTGGACTACAAGTTCTGCCGTGGCCCTTTCTGCTTTCTGTTTGCCTGTTTGGTGTTTCACTGCAACAACATCGCAGTGTAAGTTTTCCTGTCGTGCTGCTTGTGTATTGTGGAAAATTACATCCATGTCAAGGCCCAGGAATTGTTCTTTAAGTCTACAGAAAGTCTTCATCTGCATTTGTTATTGAAATATGTTCCTAGACAGCTGTTTTTCTGTGGAACTGTCACAACCAATATAAAGTCATTACCAACAACTAGTATGGTCTTATTTCTAATAAATTTGGCATTTGCAATGTGTGTTACCAAACCTTAATTATTATTTTTTGAAATGCCAACAAAAATAAAACACGCTGTTAATGTTATGTTGCTATTTTTGTTGTCACGAGTGTGTTTCTATCAAAAACAAAAGTACGTTCACTCACTGAATCATTCCTGAACCGGAATTGGCAATACATTCACTCACTGACTCGTTCACTCATATGTTCGTGAACCGGAAATGGCAACACGTTCACTCACTGACTCGCGTTGGCTAACGCAAATAGCATGGGAGTACGTTTGCCCGTGTCTGACGCTGGTTGCTGATTGGTCATTCGCGAAGATTGACGACATGAGCGTGGCTGAGCTCAAATGAACTGAGAAAAGAACAAATCACTTCAAGTGATCCGTTCACTCACGTTCACTGAAAAGATCCGTTCTTTTTCTAACAAAACGTACATGAACGACAACACTAATTCAGTGGTCACGTAAATGTAATTGTCCTATTTGGAATTTTCTAAATATCTTTCAATGAATGAGTAAAGATAAAGATAAAGCCAATCTTAACTGATATTTCCCATTATTGCAACAATGAGCTTGGATGGTCGTGAAGTGGAAGATGTTATATCATCAATGTCTTTGTCCCATCTGCTACCATTAGCCGCACATTCTACACCTTAGGCTTCCTCTCAGGACTCTTGAAGGCAGGCCACATGCTGAGGAGGTTCTGAAAATTTAGGTGCATTGTCAATTGCAGGCGCCACTTACATGCGGAAGTGTGAACAGCGGAAAAGTGTCTTCATAAATCAGGCCTACTGTTTGTGTGCTTCAGATAATAGAACCCATCAACTACTCAGTGGCACAACAATGGGGAAAAAAATTATTAGCTGTGAAAAAATATTATAAATGTCCTTCCTGTGAATTTCCATGCAGCTCCAAACTGCCTCCAGCCAATCTAATCCAAATATCAAAGCTGATTTTTCCCTCCAAGTCAATAATTCAAAAGTTGACACTCCAATGGGAGCTGACTGGTGCATGAAATGCGACAGCATTTTTGTGCTACATTTTATGGAGAAGATTGAAACCTTTCCACCCTTTTTAGGGGGGAAAAAAAGTGCTAAATAAGACCTTCGGTTGTATGCACTAAGCAGATTTGGGCATTGCGGGGTTTTGATTGCAGTGCATTGAGTAGTGGCCTCCTTTCAAGTTCCCCACTGCAAGACTCGCCTCACTGGGCAAAGCACAAAAACTAAGGATGAGGAGGAAGGAAGGTAAATTGAGGAAAACACAAAAATACATTAAAGATCAAGCTTAAAAATGACATTAAAGTTAACTGGTTAACTGTACTTACAGATACAACTGTACCTGCTGGACTATCTTAACATTTTCATCATTACAACAAAGATGAGTGCAGTGGCAAGTGCACACACTGACCGCAAAGTGATGAAAGAACACTCAACCGTACATATCACTAATGTGACAGGTACTTACAGGTACCATAATTATCTTTGGTTCTAAATTCTGCGTTGATGATGTACAATCAATATCATTGAGGCCTGACAATTCGGACAATGTTATTTGTTTTAATGTACATTCTTCACAGTGAGTCAAGAGTGTTTGCTTGACAAATCAGCAGTCAATAAAGTGTGGAGAATGAAATAGGTAATTGCCCAGGGGAAATAAATAATGCTTGTATGTAGATGGCGTCATTAGATCACATTTTTTAACATCAAGCATCATTACATGGACTTCAGGCTTTGATGGCATCTGCATTTTGAAGCTGTTAGTTCATTAACCTTCTGAACCTTGGATTTTTATCCTCATTATTTCCTTTCAGTGGCTTAACTCACCCTTTTCCCGCCCTTATGGCCACCAATACATTACCTCTGCGTGCTTGTTGCCACCAGGTCAATTTCAATTGTGTGTTTTGATACAGGCTACAGAAATGTACCCTATAAGGAAGATTATTGGGACCTGCTTTTGAAATGGTAAAACTATTTCACATTGTGCCTCATATGACATTCAAACACGATTGAAATTGAATCTAAATAGCTCTCAAGACACACAATGTCTCCACACCCCCTCATAATCTATTTGCCCTTTATGTACAACAGGCCAGCTACATCTTTAATCCAGACATTTTTAGCCGGATAATCACCGTTGTGATATAATCCACAGGTTAGGTAAGGCTTTGCATACACACCTTGTTTATCATCCCGGTCAAACAAGGAGGAAATAAATACACTCTTTTTGTGCCCGTTTAAGAAGGTAAGACTGCAAAGTTGCTGTGCTAATGAATTATAGTTAAGTGCCATCTTGTTTTGCTTTGGGATGCTCAATAATTAGACGCAGCAGGAATTGGCTGTGGTTCATTTGTGAGTCTGTGTCAGCGCAGGTTTTTCTTTAACACGCTAATGACACTGACACACGAGACTCTCTGCTTAATTAAAAAAAAATGTTGCTACCTCAAGCCAACATGGCCAGGCTTCTAAAGGGCTTTGGTTTGTTTTGGTGTTTCTGCCCTGTTGCTCTCACTCAGCCACCTTTAATTCAACTCCAGCTCCACCGTGCCATTTTAAAACCGGTCTTTACAAGAGCACCGAGAAAAATGTTCTGATTAGATTTTGAATTACAACGTGAATGATGGATGTGAGGAAAAGGTTGAATTATCCCTACCCCCTTATCGTTGTCAATACTGATGGAAACAGACTCATTTTAGAGCCTTGACAAAATCAGTGGCGGTGGGTAAAGTGGGGCTGCTAGCATCAAACCATAGAGAGGTATCCAAATAGGTGAAGATAAGATGGAGTACCAGAACCAATTGCATTACTATCGGCTGCTTCTGGATGAGATGCTGGCTGGAAGTGTCCACAGGGACAGATTCTCTTTCAGACTAGACAGCTCGTGATTACAGTGATAATCCCAAAAAAAAGAACACAAAGATGTCAAGTCTAACCTCAACTGAACCCCTTTTGGTCAATAAACGTTCCGAATAAACAGATTTAGGCTTTCTCTCTGGATGAGAAGGTCTTCTAAGAACAAACAATTAGATTAATTTAGGAAAAATTAAACTATCAGGGGTTGATGTCACGTTCTAATCTGGGTATCTGCATCTGTGTATTATCGTCAAATGTCGTAGGGTTACAACATTGTTAATGTAATTATCACATAACTGGTTTAAGGTCAGACAGAAAAATAAGGGTGAAAAGTGAAGAGTGCCCCCTTCAGGTTGACGATAACATCTGCACCAAAGTAAGATTAGTAAGAAGCGGATGATCAACAGACAGATTGGTGCATTTGCACAGTGAAGCTCAGAAGTTACCAGAAGATCTACATGCCGACATCTATGGTCACGAGCTGTGGGTCAGCACTGAAAGAACAAGATCACAGATACAAGACGCCAAAATAAGTTTCCACTACAGTGGCTCGCTGTTAGAAATATGGTGAGAAGCTCAGTCATCTGGGAGAGGTCCAATGTGGTTTCTGCCAGATGTATGCGAAAAGTGGACTCGATCGCTTAAACACTTAATACTGGTTTTAAACGTGCTAGCCGTGTCAATCTTGGGTTAGATTAACAATAACGTCAGTTCGACTAAAGCTCCTTGCTAGCTAGCTGGTGCAGCAAAAGTAGCACCAAGCTGTGTGTGTTCAAGGATCTTTTGTCGCTGCGTCTTCGAGGTGGATCATCTTAACGATTAGTTCTCGAACCCGTCAGTCAATCTGCCATAACGGCGTTGTGCATGTTCGTTCCTAGCTGCCCGTGTGCGCTTCGAGTGTTTGTAGCATGTAGCTGCTGAGCTTCGGATTCAGCCATTCATCGTAGCTCCACCGATTTCACCGCATATTTTGAAAATGGCTGAGAGCCGCAAGAGGACATCTGTCTGTGAGGCCGGCTGCAGAAACGAATGAAGATGAAGATGAGCTCGCAGGCTCCCGACATTTGACAGGTGTTTCTCCTAGACGAGCATAAGAGCTGGTAGGGTGGTCTTCCGCATTCGCATTTCTCAGTTTTGCTATCAAATGTGTTTTGACGCGGCGCAAAATGCTAATTTTGTCTTGCTAACTGTGATGCAAAAGAGCCTTGGGGAGGTACAGGTATTCAGTATTTTTCTATAAATGATTTTCATAAAACATTTGGTTGTCATGGGACACTTTTGTACTCATTCAGTGATGATGGTTAAGAAACATAGCCTACCGCATGTCTAGTTGTTTTCTTTTGTCAAATGTGTGTGTGTGCAGTACATACAAAGTGATGTTCTTGTTTGTCTGACATCAGTTATGAATCCCAGAATCCTTCACTCCAGTGGCTCTTAAGAAATATATTTAGACTCTCCATTTAGATTCGAACCCTTAACGCTCCAGTGAAGCCCTTCAAGAAGCCTCTTACAGTCTGTTTTTTCTTCTTCCCAAGGCCACTCCCAATTTCATTATTTCAATTAGCGTGATTCAGATCTAAAATTGTGTGCGTCTGCTCCGTGATTGACAGCAAGTGACCATTTAGTGAGGAGAGCATCAGGCACACATTGTTACTCAATGATTTGTGTTATGTTTGTTCAGTCAGTGTGTTTGTTTACTGTGATGGGATTTGCACTCAGTGAAGATGAGAGCAATTCTTTTGGCAAACAACAAGAGACCACCACAACAAGAACTCAAAATATTTTGCTTTGCCCATATGTCATCCAAATGTGTGCATGCAAAAATGCAACTGAACTCTCAAAAACCAATGTTACACGTCAATGAATGAATGCATAATGTTTCTAATGCACTGTATACATTCACCAGCCATAACATTTCATAATTTAATTAAGAGTGCTGGCCAAAATGTTCTTAATTGCTGTAAATTTATTTGCAAACATGT
Source organism: Leptonotus elevatus (assembly GCF_054856555.1). Lineage (NCBI taxonomy): Eukaryota > Metazoa > Chordata > Actinopteri > Syngnathiformes > Syngnathidae > Leptonotus > Leptonotus elevatus. The sequence goes on from NC_141246.1 coordinate 13,123,286, forward strand.
TACCCTTGAATTGACCCACCCACCCCAGTGATGATAAACAGTATAGAAAGATGGATGGTCTGCAGTGTATAACTGCACTTTTTTAACCTGTTCCTAATAATTCTCTATTTAAATCTATATGAAATCTATTATTTAAATCTATATCCATCAGTTTAGCTTGTGCAAGTGTACCGATTGTTGTGGCCTATGAATGTAGAAGGTCATGAGTAACACTTAAAGAGAGAATGTCCTGACTTAAATCACAAGGACAGGAACATCCCCTTCCCCCTTTCAATTTAACATGCTTGCAGCGTGTTGCAATCAGCATGTAACGCATGCACGCTGATTGTATGGAAGCGTGACAGACAGGCAATCACTACTCAGTCATGGCACGTTGTAACCCCAGTGGGAGTTGGCAATACGGTTCGTTTGGCGACGGCACATGAAGCGGTCGGGTGTAATTCAGAAGACTGGCTGATCTTCATGTCTCTTCCTATTAGGGCTCCCGCGTAGGCGGAGGGCCGAGTGGTGGCCGCTCAAGCAGATCATGGGTATCTGTCTTTGCGCCGCTTGTGTGGCATGTGCGCTGGTGGATTGAGGCGTTTATGTTGATAGCGCATCAACGCAAAATGCGGCCCTTCATCATCAGGCCGTGATAGTCAGAATCGCAGAGGTCCATGACAGAACATTAATCTGTCTCACTAACAGTCATCCATAAGCCTCTGCTTTCCGCTTCTGCAAGTTTTTTCCCCCCCTTCGTCAATCTTTCTCCCTCTCTCGCTTCCCTGTCTTGCAATTTGCACACCACTTTTTCACACAGCCCATCTGTAAGCTGCATCCCAACTCTCTTGGCTCTGTCTTGCCCCCGTTCTTTTTCATTGCCATACATGATTTTTATTGCATTGCACAATATGTAATTGTATACCCTGTCATCTCAAGGTGTTTGAATATCATCTGTGTCTCACTCTTGCTGCTCTCCTGCCACTTAGTTTGAAGTTTTAGTATAACTCAAGCCTTGTTCTGCTCTATGAACAAAAATGAAAGCGATCACACGACGGAGACGAATAAAATGATTTTTTCTGATCGTTTTAGCTTTGCTCAGTAGTTGCATCAAAAACGAAAGGAAATAACACTCTCTTGCTGCATTAGTGCTATAAGGACTAAGCTTCAGTATAATAACTCGACACGTACACAAATAGAAGGACATTGGGACTGGTTGATGGGAAGATGCCAGTTTACTATTGAGCACTACTCATGTCCACTTTGAGGGGAGCCACATTGTCATTGCAGTCAATTCAGGCCAATATCCCTCCCTTGATGCATGCATTCATGCGGATCAAGGTTTGTGTTTATATGCATAAAATGTTTTATTTTATTTTATTTTTCCCCCCTTGTGGGACAATTAAAGAAACTCTTGTCTTTCCCTCATTAGTGTTGGTATCATGTGAAATAAACATTTCTGAGGTGTTTTTTTTTTTATTTAATTTTTTTTTTTTAAAGTTCAAGGGCAAAACAATGTAAAACATTTTACAGTGGAAACCTCAGAAGAAGTAATCCATTACATTGAACTAATGGAAATCAAATTAACCACCTCTAAGTTCAAACTTTTGCCATCCTATGATGAACTGTTAATACTATCATTCTTAACTGTCATACTAGTGTAAAAATGTTTGTTTGCTTTGTTATCACAATCTGTCAGGGCTCTATATTTATAGACAGTAAACTGGTGTGTTTTTATTTTTGTGCTAGTGCACGCCTCATTTAGTGTGTTTGAGAATTTGGCAGACAGCTCTGCACTATGCTGGGCCTTCTAGTGTACCCAGGGCATTTCCTTTGACACACCTGATAATTCGGTGGCTGATGGAAAACTCAACTTGACGCTTGCTGGAACTATGTCGACATGTTGGTGTAAGTTGTGTAATGCGATTTTGGTGAATTTGATTGAGGTGCAGGCCGATTCTGAGCTTTGCAGATTTATGGTGAGCGTCATCGTATTTTATTCATAAATATAACAACAGCGTGTATAAAACTATCTGAACCATTGTAAAAATCAATTATTATTTTTGTCTTTTTACATTTTTTAAACTTGAGACTTACGCTGGACTCAAATGTAGAACCCTCAGTGTTACAACAGTTGAATCTTAAGTTTTATGTATGATTGATGAAGACGTTTTCTGCCTTTACCTCAGTCAGCCAAGAGGGGCACTGAACAGGATAAGCAGAAGAAAATGGATGGATGAATAGATGGAATTCCCCTTTTTAAAATCGTCGTTTCTTTCAGCAGGATGTCTTTAAAAAGTGTAAAAGGAGGAGCTGAAAGTCGACCATCCTCTGCAGCCAGGTTTGTAAATCCTAACAATATGGGTAGAAAATTAGTATTGATTTGATACCAAACCCGTACATTTGCCAAAAAGCTGACTTTTAAATGTATGAATATAAATAGTCAGACTATTCTAAATGTTAGCTTAAAAGGCTTAACCATGTTTTGTTTCCCCCCACCCCACCTCCAAGCATGTCTCCTCGAGGCGGGAGGGGTCCAGGAGTCGGCAGATCCCCAACCACTGGCAGATTTAAAAACAAGGCTCTTCAGCTCAGCCTCTCCAAGAAATTCTGGTTATTATCAATCTCTGTTTTTCATCAACACTGATTAAGAGAAGAGAGAATTAGAGTCACTGATTGGTGCATCAGCTGAAAAACAAGCCCTCAAAGATCTCAATTAAAGGACACTTCACCTGTTTCTCCAGTGGCTGATGTAATGAGCCATGTCAGTTGATTGGACTGCTCATGTTTTTCTAATCATTTCCCTAAACTGTAATTTCAAAGTGGGTTTGATGCAGCGATAGCTCTATGATAATTTTTGTCCCCGGAAATGTGTGTAAGTAAATTGCCATGAGAGGTTAGAGCCTGGGTGTGATGCTGATAGTTTGTTGCAAAATGCACAATTGACAGCTCAAAGTCTCCCGCGACTCAGAAAAAGGGCAGCGGTGGCGGTGAGGAGGAGAGTCGCCGACGCAGTAAACGGAGCCTCAGCAACAGTTCAGCGGTGGCTGCCGCCTATGTCGCCTATCTCAATAAACTCTTTGGACAGGTCAGTTCAACAACACGTTAATACTTGTATGACTATTTAAAAGTTCTTCACTTTCTTAAAAGCTTTGCTGAAACAATATTGGAACATTAACCTGTGTGTGTGAGGAGGGGGGGGCAACTTTACATCATCATCCACCCGCAGGTCTGCTTACAGTTCCTTATAAAAGTTATTTGCGTGCTACGATCTTCTGCATTGACTTCAGTGAGTCTGTTTCTGCTCCCACAATGTTAAAGACGATAAGGGAATGAGAGGAGCCTGCTCCATTGGCCGGGAATCTAGTCAGCTGTGTTCATGCCCACAGCGGCGCAAAGCGACGTTTCCAACTGCTCGCGTCTACAAAAATATCTAAAGAAAGAAAAGTCCCCCCATGCACACAGTTAGATCGTGCTTTGTGCTGGCAATGCAAAAAAGAGCCCTTTAAGAGGCTTCAAGGACGAGTGGACTACAGTATGCAGAGAGGAATAAATGTGCCTAAAGACACAAAATTGAATTGGCATTACAATTGCTTTGTTTTACAGATTAGATGCATTTGTGGTGCAGAAACAGTGACTATTGATTGAGAATTTAACCACTGGGCGATATCTGCAACGAACCGTGACAATACTCAAACGAATGCCTGCTTTGCAAGTCAGTAATTGCCTATATAGAGCAGGTCAAATGACCGTGAAACATCAATATCATACCAGATTCTATTAATTCAAACAAAGAGCAGAATAATGAAGACTGTGAGGTAAACCCTCAAGAAATAAATCGACTAACCTGGACTGGCTGGCCATGCTGGATTCATGTTTTGGCAACGTCGCTATTGCTGTGGGAGCTTTTAGAGAGCTACACCAGCTCAGTGGCATCCTTCATGAAACTTAATTTGCTCCATCATAATGGCTGGAACAGAAACATAATGACTTTGGCATTGGCTTTATGCTCAAATTTTTGTCCATCTTAATCAGCAAGCAAAGTCATCCTCTTAGACTTTAAAGGGGGTGGAGTTTTCAAGTTTCTGTGAATTGAAGGGGAACAAAAAGACTTCAGAATGTTTATAACACTTTGCATTGCCAAAGAGAAAATGAATGAAAAGCTGAGTTGCAATACTTAACCCTTCTAATAATAAAAAGCATTACATTTGTAGTTACAGGAAAACAATATTTTAGACACATTTTAAATTTACACTTGCACTGTTTATTACATTTAAGGCCAGCTAACAGAACTTAACACATTCAATTATTGTTTCAAACATCTCAACATACCGGTAAGCACTTCTGAAGTCAAACACTTAAAAAATATATATTAAAAAGAAGCAACTCAAAATTTTCCATATTTAGAAAGGGTTTTTTCACATAGGAAATATTGGAAATTGAATTAAGTTTTAGGATAAAACTTGTATTAGTTGTACATGGAATATACTTATTGGTGGCATCTGGCGGAATCCTCATACCCCCAAAATGATCAATCACTTTTCATGAAACTCCCAAAACGAAATGTTTGTTCAACCATAAACATTGCTTTATCAAACACAGCAAACCATTTTCTACACTTTAAATTGGTCAATAACTTGAAAATAGATTAATAAAATAAAAATACCACCCACACATGTGGACTGACCAAGACAGCGTAGTATTTGTGGGAAAAAATATGAAATTGACCAAATTGTAACAAAGGAGATTTCCGCTCGAAACGACTTCTACAGTCATACAAGGAGGCCCCTGCATCATAAAGATAAAATAAATGAAGCATTAAGTTCCATTTCTAGTTTTAGTTCTACGGTCATCATCACACTTCACACTTCTTTGTCATCACGGGTGCCCTTGTTTGGCCACATGACATTAAGATAAATAAATAAATAAACAAACAAATAAATAAATAAAAGCTGACGTTGCATGCGACATCATGTAGCCTATTACAGCAGATGTTAAGTTTTGGGCCATTCAAATTTCCCAGAAAAGGTGGGTTGATTTCACAGGGGCTTTCAAACCTCGAGTTTCCGTTGTATTTTATCAATGATAATCAATGGTATCATGGCAATAAGGTAACATTTAATCAGATAAACACTAAACTCTTGAAAACTATTATGGATTTGATTCAGCCTTGCTGAGTTTCCTGTTCGCTTTCTTCCAGGAATATTATGAGCCTCTAATGAGACCTCATTACAAAACTAAAAGTGTTTTCATTCTTTGTCATCACAGGGGAGGGATTTACTCATATAAAAAAAAGACAACCATCTTCACCAAGGGAATCATCTGCATGAACATTTTAATGATGTTTTTAACTAGGCTTCTAAATGACTAACAGGGCAGTTTGGTTGCTTTAAAGCCCATTTACTGGAGGTGAAAACCGCTCCATGATGACCTTCAAATGATGTGCTTCCTATCCTGTCAACGCTAGAAACGTAGAAGGGTCTGCATTGGGTCCCCGTGCACAATGTACTTGTTTGTGGCAAAGAGGCTGAAGCTAGCAGACCATTCATCCTGCAGTGATCCTAATCCCTGCCTCGGTATTAATTAGCCCCTTAGCTAAGTTTACTGTCAGCCCTCATTAGAGGAGGCTGGACAAGACAAATAGATAATGAAAGAGTTGATGCATTGCATGCCTGACACTTGTACAATAGAAGATACGGAGGACAGATATTACATTTGGGGGTGGAGCAATGTACAGAACATGCGTTGCAGGCTGCGTAGTCATTTGAAAAATCACATTTCAATGATTATCAAGATCAATATCATATATATATATATATCCATGTTTGAGACGCCGTGGGGTGCTCAAGGAGCCAACTGAAGGCTGACAGAATGAAATTAACTGTTAATGGGCTCAATGCGATGGGTGCGTTAAGAGTCCGCATGACCATTAAATCTTTTCTGGATAAAAGCAAAATCCAATTATTGTGTTGACTTTACCGTCTAAATATACCCTTGTGGACCAAAGGATGTTTGATAAGATAAACATACCCAATGTACCCCAGGTAACTCCCGCTCTTTTATGTTGCAGTGTTGAAAACAATATTAAAAATGAGGATGTTTATATAAATCATGAGTGGTTTTAGCATTTGAGGCAAAGTTGTACGTATCGTGGAAGCACTGCTGGCACAAGTCTGTGTTGGCTTTGAATGGTGTTTCTCAACTCAGCTGGCAGAATTACGCAGAGAATAATTGTTTGCATGGCTGCCATGTGGTCCAGCTCCCCAAGACACCATAGGGGCTGCTACTTTGCCTGAGGCGGCGCAGGACTTTAACAAAATGACCTTCTGTGAAAAATGTTTTAAGCATGTATTGGGGAAAGATATTTCAATATCTCAGCCAATGTGATGTTTTTTCATAAAAAAATTTTTTTGTCATAGTGGTACAGTGGCTGACTGTTTAGCACAGCTGCCATAGTTTAGAGGTTGTGGGTTCAAATCTGGGCTCCAGCCTTCCTGTGGTTTCTCTGGTTTCCTCCCCAAAAAGAACAGAACAAATTACAGCTTGGTGTAGTTTCAGATAAAGATGTGTACCCAAAATATTCAGGCGCATGCAGTAGGCGTTGCAGGAGATTTGTACTCTACTCAATGATTTTCGAGTGGGATTATTAAATGCAATGATTTAGCATTAAATTGGTTACTGATGTTCCTCCATATTGACAAAATGGTGACTGTAAAAACTTTGCAATTATCAAGAAGGAACTGAAAGCGGCAGTTTAACAATAGCAATAAAATTCTAATTGCAAATGTCATGAACGTTGGGTAGTATTTGTTACTTCTGACTTGATTATACGGCCTTCGGTTCCATGTAGTGTCAAAATGTTGCACAGCTGCATGAAAGAAGAAATGATCAGAGCTTTTATATGCTTCCTAAACTGGTGCGCCAGTCAAGTTTCTTTGAGCTTATAGATATCCCGGGGCTTTGTGCCAAGCAGCATCTTCATACGTCTTATACACGGACGAGCGAGCTTTCATGTTCCTCGCTTGCCTATGTTGATGTGATGATGCTTTCGGAGACAAATTGTGTATTGGCAGCCCTGTACGAATTGAACAAGCACACACACACACACACACACATACATATATATGGCTCCAGAGTGAAAAACTCCAAACTCCCCATTATTAAATAGTCAAATGCACTTAATAGTTTTAAAGAAGGTGCATTTTAAAACTAAGCTGTGTGTTCGTGCAGTTGGAATGGACGCTGAATATCTGGCTCGTTAATGTGATTTGAAACACGCAATTCGACACCTCTGTTACAATCTTTGTTAGAGTGTATATTTACTAGTAACATGTATGAACATGTATCTACTAATTACAACATTTATATACTAACCTCGCAAAAAATTATCACTGCAAATCCGTGAATACTTTGTGGGCTAACGTCCTTTCTTTTGATTGCTGCTATCAATCGACGTCGTTCAGTCTTCATTAGTAGAAATGTGATCAAAAGCAACATTTGGTTTACCCCTTTGTCTGTCTGTACAACCGATCGCACAGCAAGATATGACCATTTTATAAGATAATCGATTAGAGAAAGGACTTAACGCTGTACGAGATTCAATGGTTACAATACAGGCAAGTGGCTCTTTTGCCGTACAGTGTCCCCGAGGGGGCGTTCCCATGAGGGCTGTGACGTGCAAAAGGTCAATATATATACACACTAGGGTTGCACCGATCGACCGCCCGATTTCCTTAGTTTTGGGGAATCGGGGGTCAGCCAATCCCTTAAATATAAACCGATCTTTTCCACCAACCTCATCTCCCTCCTCAAGGGTCTGAAAAAGTCAGCCACTGTCCTCTTCTGCTGAGATGACTAATAAGTTTTTCATTTTTATTTTAAGAGAACTACTTACTTTGCACTTAAAACAACACGTATTATTTCACAGATATTGTTCAATGTCTTCCAATTAAATAAGATTGGAACTCTGAAGGCGTACGCTGCTTGTTATGAAGAAAAAAAACAAAATCGGCAAAAATCGGGATTGGCAGACTTTTTAAAAGATCGGAGATCGGTGATCAGACAGAAAATTGTGATCGGTGCACCCCTAATATATACACTTAAGATGCACTTATCTTAAAAGGAACCCCGACTGTCATGACAAGTTTGCTCTATATTATTTATTTAGTTGTTGCTAACATAACTATGAGATACATTTTCAAAAATCATTTCCAGTTTAATACATTTCGTAGAAATTTTTGTTGGACGTACGCCGCCATTGTTATTTACGCCGCAACATATTCAGTGTTGCCGAGCAATGGGAAACGCCTATAAAGAAAGCAAGGTAAGTCTCGGTAGCGTTCCTAAATGGACGATCAAAACTCTTAAATGAGTCTGGTGAATGACGAGAGCACTGCGTGGGGGAGAGTGACTGTCTCAATCGCATGTTGTTTCTTTAGGAACGCTACGAGACTTACCTTGCTTCCTTTACAGGCGTTTCACATTGCTCAGCAGAGAGCCAGCCACCGTTCTATGTCACTATGCGCTGAATGCGTTGCGACGTAAATAACAATGGTGGCGTACGTTCAAAAAAGTTTCTACAAAATGTATTAAACTGGAAATGATTTTTGAAAAAGTTATGTTAGTAACAACCAAATAAATAATATAGAGCAAAGTTGTCATGACAGTCGGGGTTCCTTTTAATAAGATTATTCATTTAATGTTTGGTTCATCTTTCAAATCGTCTGAAGTAAACATTACAAACCGTATGCAAATTGAATCCAGTGCATGTTTGAAAATATGCAAATGAGACAATTGTTTTGAGGACTGAGGCAAATGGGTTGCAATTAACACTCATGAGCAACAAACAAGGCACTTGTCACTCTTTAAAAACAAGTTTGTTTTTTTAGATGCTGAGTTGCCTCAGGATGCATTCCTTCTCTTTTAAACATGCCGAACCAACTCTTTAATAAGTGAAACTCAACCTTTTGCTCCACCTTAATTGCGCCAAATTCATGTTAATGTGGACCTTGTCTTCCCGACTTCCAGCTTTGCATGAAAAGTGTGGTGGTGGGTGGCTTGGGTGAGACAGAAGGAGAAAGAGAGGGAGAGTCAGCCTGAGCAAATGTCAAAAGAATACAGCAGAGAATACAGAACGTCTCACATACAAGACCATATGCAAATGATGCGTTTTGTGTTCCTGCGCTGGCAAGCATATGCAGCCATTTCTCTCTGTGTCTGTGTGTCGCTGCGACAGAGCAAAAATCTGTACGACTCACCATTGCATTTGTTTGTGTGTGGGTGTGTGTTTGTACGCACGAAGACTAAGCGTATGTCGGGTCCCTCTGGAGGATGCAGCTGTAGACTGGTGTATGTGCGCGTATGGTCTTGCGTCATTTTGCAAATGCGGGAAAAAAAAAACAACGTTGCAGGGTGAAATCCCATTAAAGCCTGTTGTCAGCGTGCGGCTGTGCTGACATGATATGCATGTTATTCTCACAAACTGATTATCACTGGGGTGTTTCTCAAGAGAATTTGACCTCTTAAAGTCACCTTGATTTATTTTATTTTTTTAAATATCTTGTAGTCCAATTCTGTCTTGTAACTAAATGTGTCTATCCTCCTTGTGCTGCATAGGAGCGAGAGCTAATGCCCCTGGAGTTAGATGGTAAGATGCCGTTTGTGTGACGGGGGCCGCCACGTGTCAATTGCATCACTGAATTTTGACGATCATGCTGAGATTTACTTCTGTAAAGATATGTAATTCCGCTTCTGCACAGCAGTCAATCTTAAGACCACATCTGTCAGAACAGTATGGTGAATCAGTCTTTTTATTGTGTTCCAAAGGCGCAGCCTGATCTCAATCTCATTTCAATATTTTGCCCTTAAGCTTGGAGCCAAGTGCAAAGAGCTCTCAAACTGTTCTCATTAGATACAAGACTTTTACAAGGAGGGAGGGAAGTTTATCTGCCCGGAGACGTGTTGACTGAACTGCTTATGCATTAATGTCTCAACCCAGCGCAGCTTCATTGTTTTAATGTCCTTTTTTCACAGCAGTCATTTTTATAGAGTGGAACAGTAAATAGTAAGACAGATACTGTTATCAGGATACGACCAAAAATACAAATTGGGTGAAATGGCTAGCCCAACACAGGGTCCCAAAGGGCCAGAGCAAATGCTGTGTTATACATGCAATGCTTTTAATGGAAAAGTCGCCCTTTCCAACATGGCTGCTCCATTAGCTGGCTTTTTGCTATGCTGCAAGTACAGTATGTTGATTTATGACAAGAAACCGGCGTAAGCCCGAAACACCTGACCAGGCTCTTGCCTGTTGATGGCACATTTACTGGTGTTGTGGCAAACTGCGTCCAATTCTGGAAAGGTACTAACTGTATATATGTATGTACAGTACATAGCCTAAATCTGGGTTATGTTATTTCCAGGTTCGTTGAATTGACATGCCTTGCATTTACATTTTTTTCGTTATTTTTTTTTATGACACCATTTTAAAGATCATGCGTGTGTGTGTGTGTGTGTGTGTGTGTGTGTGTGTGTGTGTGTGTGTGTGTGTGTGTGTGTGTGTGTGTGTGTGTGCGCGTGCGTGTGTGTGTGCGTGCTAGAGTTACGAGAAGCCTTCAAGGAGTTTGACTATGATGCGGATGGCTTCATACATTACAAAGACATTGCTGACTGCATGAGGACTATGGGCTACATGCCTACAGAGATGGAACTGATCGAGATCATCCAGCAGATCAAGATGAGATGTGCGTATTAATTTGTTCGGCTTTGTAGGGGTGTGTGTGTGTGTGTGTGTGCGTGCACTTCTTTCATTCAAGATGTCATTCAATGACTGATTGGTCCATCTAAGGTGAGCAAGTGTGTGGAACGTGTAATGTGTCGAGACTGTTGACGTGTGCGTTGCGCTCTTTTCTTTTTCTTTTTTTTTATACCACTGTGCGGAATTGATGTTTGTCTTTGAAGCCAGGGACATTGGAGGCTTTTTTTGCAGACTGATTAATGGCCCTCACCCTGCATGTGCGGTGCTATATGATTGTGACTGCATGTTGAAGTGTATGTTGAGATATTCCCTCTCAGTGGCCACAGTTGCGGCTGCCTTTGCTTCTTTTCCCTCAAACAGAATACGGCCTTGCGTTGAATTGTTCAGCTTCTACTTTCTGAATTCTGAGAATGTGACATAAATAAACATGGTGTCAAAGAGAGGCAGTATAAAACAGACAAATTAGCGCGCGTGCCCTTGATATTCCAAAAGAGGAGATTCCTTCAAAATATATACTGTATGTATGGGGTTAGTTTCTGAATATAGCATTGATATGTTCTATGGTTGATTCAAAATGCAAAATTCTCATTAATCATGCACTGAATACACAAAAAATAGCTACACTTATAAGTTGTACAAAAAAATAGATGGATGGATATATATAATCTTGCGAGTTTCAATACAATATTTATACATGCCATAGATGACCAGAGTGTATCGCATATGGCATTCCTCAATTGTTTATGATAGCCTACTGCATATTGTGTCATGAAATGTGTTTAATAAAAGGATCGGGATAATATCGTCAACTTGTCCGAAATCTTAAAATGTCATCAGAATTGAATAAAGAGATGTTATTGGTCCATGTTAAAAATCACAAATATAGTTGTCACAAACATAGAAAAATAAAATATATAAATATGTCTACTGTGAGATGGGAAATGAATGACTGTTTATTCAAAATATTCCATGGTTTCCCTGGACGGCATAAAAATTATGATAAGCATGTACAACTCTAAGACTGATGGTGTCAATTAAAACTAAGCAAATGTATATGGGTAAAGGCCGATTTTGAGAGCAGAGCTATTGTATTGGACCTTATATCATACCTGTGTGCTTAATGAATCAATAGATAACAATAAAATCAAATACTAATAGCTAGTGATGGGAAAACGAAGCTTCATGAAGCACTTGTGATATTTTTGGACTCCCCTAGATGGTGCTCTTGGTTTAAATATAAAGGCTAGTGCAAAGGAAATTGATTACATTTCCACTGCATCTTTCAACCAAGAGTGGCATCTAGAGGCGTCAAAAAATATTAAAAGTACTTCATGAAGCTTCATTTTCCCATCACTATTAATAGCTAAGAAGTGACCCAGTTCAGGCAATTTTGTCTTCATTTTATTTAGTTGTCACCTTAACTAGGTGACGTAATCCTTTAAACATGATCAGTATGACTCGTCGTTTCACTCTATTTGTAATGCATCGTGTAAAACGTTACACAGGATTGAAAAATAGTAGGGGTGGGAATCTTTGAATGTCTCACGATTCGATGCGGTTCGGATTTTTGGGTGTGCGATTTGATTCAGAATCGATTTTTGATTCGAAATGATTTGATTGACAATGATTTTTGTTTCAATTTATAGATGTTTAAGGAATCGTAATGATCTATTCCAGTCTGACTCGCTAATGCTAACTAGTGCGCCACTCAAAGGATGGCTCCACGCTGCAAAAAAACAACTTTTATTGGAATAACTTGATCGTGACTTTTTCCTTCTACTCTCTAATGTGGCTACAACTTAGCAGTGCATCTGACCGCGTGGAACCACATTGCCTTTAAGTGGCCAAATCGGGTACAACATGAACAGCGCTCCCAATAAAGGCACACACAAACAAAGGGAAGACAGTATAAAATAATTTAAATTAAAAAGATTTTGGGACATTTAAAATCGATTCTGAATCGTATTAAATGAGAATGGCGATTCTTATGAGAATCGATTTTTTTGGGCCCACCCCTAAAAAATAGCATGCATCAAAACATTTATTCCCCTGAACAATACTGCTCACAGACAAAACAGGCCAGTAATCACGGCAGAGAATCTTAGCTGTAATCTCCGAGGACCAGTGTCCAGATGTTTTTCTATATCTCTGTAACTACTCTCTACTTGGCATGTTTTCAATCATTTTAACGCTTGAATGGATCTTACGACGAGAGCAGGTAACATCAATGCCCCCCCCCCCCCTTTATTCTGTCGGGACAGTTCATGTAAATGAACAATACATGGGACACAAGCATGGGAGGGAGAACAGGCTTAGTTCTTTGATAAATCCCTATGCTATGAAATCATGATATATTTTTTCCATAACCAGTCAAGCACTCTCAATGAGAAAAATATTTTCTCTTAAGACGTGATTATAGTTTGACCCACTTAAAGCAAAGGAATTCTTGTGCGGTGTCAGGACTCTTTTTCCAGACTGCTGCTCCACAAGTGTCGAGCCAAAGAAAAATATACCCCACCTCACCTTTAGGGAAACTAAGAAAATCATTTGCTGGCTGAAAATCACATAATTAGCGGTCTCACATTTCAGAGTTTTTCAGCTGCTGTTTTTTTTTTTAATTACCATTTAGATTTGCTGCTGCAAGTCAACTATAGTGGGGAGCAACACAACATTTGAATCATTAAATGGCCACAAAGCTTATCGAGTGAAACCAGTGTCAAACAATCAGTTCTGTGATTGACTGTCACCATAAGAAGAAAAAAACAACAACATTCAATCACATGACAAGCATATGGCAGTTAACCAGTCACTGGCAAACTAGTGTTTAGCCTGCAAAACTAGTGAAAAAAGTCTACATCTTCACTTGGGTCTGGTTTTGTCAAATAACACAAGTCCTCTGTAGGAAGTAGCAGCCTACCAAAAACTGAGTAACAGTGCAAATAATCGCTGAGCAGAAGAAGTACTTTTGTTCAGGCATCCACAAAACTACTAAACAGTACAACTATTATGAGACTGAAATACTGGATGAGAGAACACCAATGAAGTCTCAACTGCTTAGAATGTGATTCTGCTTATTTCCAATGTACGAAGTATGTCAGAAAAGGTCCAGAGCTGGTGTCACAAAATATATATTTCAAACCCAAACTACTGCACAAACAAAGTTTTCCCCTTCTATGTGGGCCAAATCTCGTGGACATTTCACTGGGGTTGTGCAATTATTCAAAATTCAATTACAATTTCAAATATTACACTCCACAATTACAAAATCAGCTAATTTTGAGTTATTTAAATTTATACATTTTCACCTTTTATTTAATTTATTTTTTTAAACAACTAATTTAATACATTTTGTTTCATCCAAAATAAGGGTGTTAGAAAAAATCGATTCGGCAATATATCGCGATATTACAGCACGCAATTCTCGAATCGATTCAATATGCAGCCGAATCGATTTTTAAACATACATTTTTTATGGAAATATTCAACAAAACGTCTTACTTAGGGATAGGATTCACACATTAAGCATGGAAGAATGTTATATTAATGGAACATTAAGCCTTCATATTTTATTTCAGTGCTGTTCAAACATGAAACAGACTGCAACCTGTTTGTTAAATGCAGTGGCTCACTTATAAGCCTGAATTTTCAGATAAATAAATACATTTTCATACAAATCTTACAGCGTACATGTACAAGTTTACTGATTTGTATTTTCAAAATTTTAGTTTTTAAAAAAATCGCAATCATAAATTTATAGATTTGTATCGGGATTAATCGGTATCGAATCGAATCATGACCTATGAATCGTGATACAAATCGAATCGCCAGGTACTAGGCAATTCACACCCCTAATCCAAAAGGAATTTGCATAATTCTAGTGTTTCAAAGAATTTAATTTTTCTTGATATTTTTTACGTTTAGACATTTTCTTGTTTTGTACCCAAAAAAATTAATGATCGTCCTAATCGTGATTTCAATTATTACGTGATTAATATTTTCTTCATAATCGAGCAGCATGCGGCAGCTCCTGGCTGAGAATAACATAGCCATGCCGGAGCAACCTCTGGCTCCCTGCGAATTTTTCTATTATTCCAAACTTGATGGTGTCATTAAGGGGACCCGTTTTAAAGACCTCAAGATTACCATGGCAACCAAGCAACGGTGAATCACAGAAAAATCTCTCCAGGAGTGCCTAAAGGCGTGTCAGAGAAGTTTAAAATACTATAATATACTAATATTTTAAAATACTGTAAATCTTTTCTGACACCAATCTGATATTCTTCTTCTCCAATTCCCACAATACTACGAATCTTCTTCGGAAGAAAAAAAGTGCCAGGCTGCATATTTGATCTGCCCTAGTGTAACAATATACTCGCCTGAGAGCAGTTCACACTCAGTGATGGTGTGAATGTGAGTGTGAAAGGTTGTCTGTCTCTGTATGTGCCCTCACTGCCCTGTAATTGATTGAGTGGCGACCAGTATCAGAGGTATGAAAATGTGATGGTTTATCAGCATCAATTAACCTTTGAAGATATTGCTCAAGTGTACATAAAGTATTTACTTTTTGATGTACATTAGAAACTGGGCATGCATGTGTTTTTGCACCAAAACGAAGGCAGGATGGCGAATGTGAGGAAGGTAATGCTGGGAAGTCGCACTCATTAAAGTATACACTCATAAATATTTACAAAAATTTGATCGTTTCTCACTTTTGTGAGATCCTGTAATTGATCATTTTCAGTTCTATTTTGCTGGAAGTATGCTTTGCCTGTCTATATTGTAAGATTAAAAGCACATTGTAGTACTCAGCAGTTGAAAAGTAGTTACAGTATTTTCTCTGATAAATCCAAACGGAGAGTAAATAATCATGTGGATGGAACCACAAGCACCTGCCTGATGTTTACATAAGCATTTGTTTGCTTATAGCCACATTAGGAAAGTTTGACTTGTTGCTGGGCCATCAGTTTGTTCTACTGCCCTCAGGTGGCCAAAAACCATCACATTAAAACAGATTAATGTGCAGTAAAAATGTCATCACTTTGTTTTGTTCAGCATAAACAACGTTAATGTTGCCCACCTGCGCATGCTAGCGTAGTTAGTTTGCTCTGTCCTTCTGCAAGGGGGTGGCCACGTGGACTTTGATGACTTCTGCCAGTTGATGGGCCCGAGGATGCTGGCTGAGACCGCTCACATGGTTGGGCTCAAGGAGCTCCGCTGTGCCTTTAAACAGGTAAGGACCACAGACAGCTTATAACGATCCCAATACCATCGCAAGTGTGTGGATTTTACTTGTGTGAGTAGGGTGGACAAAAAGGCTTCCTCTAAAGGAAATAAGCAGCTGTATCAACAAATCCAACATGGAGGATGCTGCCAGATTTGGGATTGGGTGTTTCATTTTTTATTGTTTTTTTTTTTTTTTTATGTGCTTGTCACATTGTTAGAATAATATTGATTCTGATCTTCTACCTGAGTAAGTGGAACAGTTTGATTTTGTATAGTATCGATTTTTTTATAATTCTATAATTGCATCATAATAGTGTTGGTTTTAAAAGGTGGATTAAGTCGGGAAAGGCCCAGGTACCAAATGCACAGCTGTGCAAGTCCAAGAAACAAGATTTTGAAGTCCTACCTTCTCTTCCAAGCAAAAATCATGACATGACGGTGACCAATCAAGACAAAATAGGCTATTTTCCAGAATTTGTAAGCAAGCCTCTCGCCCGTGTGTGTGTGTGTGGGGGGGGGGGGGGGGGGGTATTAATGATTACTGCCGATTGGACTAGATGACACTGACATAAGCTGTGTTCAGTGCTAATAAATATTAAAGAATGCTTGATATGCTACGGTGCGCTCACTGTGCTCTTGATTTATATCGCTAGAGCCTTTTTGGGAATATAGTCTCATGCATCAAATAGGATCACATTTTAGGAGGGTCTTTATTACATCCACTAACTGGTTTATGATTTTTGTTTGACTGGTTTGTCCCTTAATGCTACAAATAAGAGCTTGTCTGTACTGTATTTAAATGTGCTCTTAATACACTGACAATACCCCCATGCAAACAGTGCCTTACAGTACCACAAAAGTGAATGTGGAGCTGTAATCAAACTTACCATGATAACATGTACGGAAGCAGGGCAAGTGCAATGGATTAGTGGTTAGTAGCATATCAACTTGACAGCTGAGAGGTCCCAAAGTTCAAATATCGGTGTGGAGTTTTCCGGTTCTCTTATGCTTGTGTGGGCTCCTCAGGCTTTCCTGCCAAAAGAAGTGTACATAGTTATGATTATGAATGTGAGTGCCAATGGTTTTCGCCAACTGTAAAGTATGTGGAATGACTGGCAGCATCCAGGATCAGTCACAATTTATTTGTGACTATGTAGTTGTCGTTTGAATTCACTACTGTTATGTATTTTGTTATTCAGGCTTGTGTAATATGTTGTAATGCTAAGTATTATTGCTATACAGTACAACTAGCAAAAACTGTATGTGCTGAAATGTCTGTCATGTAATGTGATCACAGGCTGATTGACGTGAGCCAACATGTTTCTAAAGTGGTTGACTTTACCTGAAATGTCTTTGTGTGAACCCATAAACCGACAAAACAGCAAGCGAGGAGGTGACGAAAGTAGCCCCGGTCCGGATAGCTAGCGAGCTAGCTGATGGCTAGCATCGCTCGCTGGTCTTGGCACGGAATGTCATAGGACCAGGAAGTCAATTTTTCCTTTACAATTATATGTTCTGTGTGCCCCGGTAGTCTAAACACGGAATCTGATTAATATTGCGTTTGTGATATGTGAATTGAGCAGCAAAATACATACGTGTTTTGTTCATCCAGGGGGACTTGACTTCCTTTCTTTTCGTGGTTCAAAGATTTGTAGGCATAAGAAAGATGTGTGGTATTGGAATGACAGTTGATTCCCATTTAACAAAACACGCTCCCATGGTTAGAATGGTTCGATTTTCACAATTTTATAACCTCCTTTTATATTATTGGCAAATAAATAAATAAATGAAGTTAATATTGTCAAATTTACGGAAGCGTATTGCATTCACTTGAAAAAAAAAAACAATCTGTTTTTCTGACTAGTTTTTGGGGGGAGCTTTGTTTTTGTTTTTTGTTTTTTTCTGTTTTCCTGAATATTTTTTTTCTGTTTTACTGAATATATTTTTCTGTCAAAAAATATTCTAAAAAAACAGGCTGAAAAAAAATATTCAGAAAAGCGGGGGGGAATTATTTGAAAAAACAGAAACAAAAATCATTCAAAAAAACTAAAAATAAAAATATACAAATACAGAGCTGGTGTTCTGTTTTTCTGAGTTTTTTTTTTTCCCTCTGAACTCCAAGTGACTTGTTGCAGACTCGCTAATAGCACGGACACTTTCCCGCATACCTCCATATGCAATAAGATGGCCATGTTTACTTACTGGCTCCCAATAAAGGAATTAATGTGTATACTGTATTGTGGTGTGTTCTCTAATCTCTGAGGGAAAACCCCTTTAAAAAAATATTCAGAAAAACTGGAGAGAAAAAATATTCAGAAAAACTGAAAAATAATTATTTTATGAAACAGGGGGAAATTAATAAAAATAAACAGAAAAAAATATTCAGAAAAACAGAGGATTAAAATATATATATATATTCAAAAAAAGAAAGCTCTCCCAAAAAAATTGTCAGAAAAACAGGACTTTTTTTTCTTCAAGTGAATGCAATACGCTTCCGTACAAATTAACCATTTTTAAACGTACTTTAATTTTACAAGGACTTTAATATTTATTATTGTAGTATTTATATAGTAAATATTTATTTTAATAGTTAATTCACTATTTTTTATATGTAATTCAATTATTATTCCAGAAAATCATTTCTCAATCAAATGCTTCCCTTCTAATTGATGCCTTACCTTCAGACTTCACACATTTCCATGTGATTGCAGCCTAATTGTGCCAACACCAAATATATAGCTTCAGCTTCAGTATGTTGCTCTCAGTCCTGTTTATTAACACTTTTTTTTTTTCAACACAGCATTGGTCATATGTCTTCGTGTGGAGTGTTTCTTGCGTCATTGTCGGCTCAGCAGCAGCATAAATAATCAGTCAAAGGAGAGACACATGATCGAGTGACTCCAGGCAGCGTGTGTTCAAATGAGAACTAATTTCCAGCCACCTTCCTCACTTCCAAAGATGTTCTCACTTCAGGACTAACACGTCATGAGTCAGCATCGCCCCATCTGCAGATTTAAGCTGTTTGCAGCTTTCTAGAGACCTCACAGAGTTCCCCACAACATCCAATCGTTTCCCCCCTCATCTGAAGAACCCTAATTGGCTTTTTAATGTGGCTTTTAATAACCTCTAAAACCCTCGCTGTTGTTTGTGCTCTGTTTATCCCAGTAGAAAGTTTACTTTTGTTCTCTCATCCTCTCTCTGACTAATCCTCTACGTCTTTGGTTTGACTTTCATTTGCAGTTTGACTCAAATGGGGATGGTAAGATCACGCTTGAGGAGCTGAAGGATGGCATGAAGACCCTCCTTGGCGAGAAGCTGAAGAAGGGCGAGTTGGAGGAGATCCTCGGTGACATTGACCTAAACAAAGATGGCAACATTGACTTTGATGGTGAGAAGCTGGGGGGGGGGGCTTGGCAAGAAGAAAGCACAACCTCGAGGACAAAACGAGATGTAGAGCAAGTAGAGTGCGCGTGAGCCACTGAGGCTTAAACATTTGTTACCGGGAAATTCAATGAGCAAGCAGCAATGATTTAAGTTCGTTGGGACCTCGCCTTAAGTTAGCTGGGATAGGCTCGGCTCACCTGTGACCCTAATAAGGATGTAAAGTTGTTTTTGTTTTTTTTAAAACAGAAATTATTTTGATCCAGGGTGGCTAGAGTACATGGGTAGAACTACTCCAAAAGCCATTATCTACCACTTATCCCAGTGGTCAGCAACCTGTGCCATTTGATACAGGGCTGCAACAGATGTAGTTTAAAAAAAAAAAAAAAAAAAAAAAAGGATCTGCCGAATATGCTCTTATTCGGGTTTTCAAAAAACGGAATAAGACCCCTGGGTTTCGCCTTTTTTTTTAACCCGAATATTTAGTCATATAAACGCAATCGGGGTACCTCGTTTGAACGGAACATTGGTGTGTGTTTTGCACCATTTTAAAATTTTGTCTCAGTTTTAGTCCAGTGTCAATCACGCTTGTTAGTTTTCATCATAGTGCTCATCTCGTTTTTATTTAGTCAATTATATATATAAATCTATCATTTTAGTCCAGGAAAACGTCATTTTATTCATTTAGTTTTAGTCAACAAAAACTGTCAACGTTTTAGTCTATTTTTAACCAGGACAATCATTTGACCCCTGTTTATTTTTTATTAATTTTTTTTGTCAGCAGATTATGTTGAATATTTTGGATCTAAAAGAATTTCACATAAAATTTTCTCTCATCTTTTTGTCACAACTTGACACACAATTACAGTGTATCAACAAGTGACTACTATGGCTCCATGCTATGAGCTAGTATGTTAGCCAGCATTAGTTAGCAGTAGTCTTAACATTATTGTTGGAACGTTATAGCCGTTGGATTAATGTTACGATATAACCATAATTTACTCTTTTTTTTTTACCTTTCACCGTGAATCCACCTCCTGTCTGGCCCATGTTTGTACATGATGTGTACATGGGGGAGGTGGGCGGCTGTGGGTGGGGTGTGGGGGGGGGGGGTGTTAGGGTCACATGACTAGCAGAACAAAAAAAAAATTGTTTAGTTTTTGTTGACTAAATTAACACTACTTCACAAACCACGTAGGAATCTTGGTTGTCTGAGTACATAAAC
The DNA here is from genome assembly GCF_054856555.1 of Leptonotus elevatus. Taxonomy (NCBI): domain Eukaryota; kingdom Metazoa; phylum Chordata; class Actinopteri; order Syngnathiformes; family Syngnathidae; genus Leptonotus; species Leptonotus elevatus. The sequence goes on from NC_141246.1 coordinate 13,143,850, forward strand.
TATACTTGTATGTGTGGCGACTATCTTATGTTGCCACTCGCTAAACAAGCCTAATTTGAATACATTAATTTCTCCACAGCATTTTCACGTCCTTTTCTGTCTCTATGGCGAATATGCCACTCTATGTATATATACGCACATGATTCGCACTTATACGCACATACATAAACATAGTGATTCTCAAAGTGTAGAACGACTACCATTGGTGATACAGGGGCTCCTTCTAATGGTATGCAAAAGAATCAGTGAATTAATTACAAGATTTAAAACATGGCATACAACCACAAATGTATTAGAATGCAGCTTGTAGCTACACATGCAGGATGTTTGTACTGGGAAAAAAAAAACACAGTACAGCACTTAAGTTCAGTTGTATTTAACTTTTAAGTACAATACATTTGTATTTAATCATTTAGAAATGCTTGTTTTCCAAACATTTCTTTAGGTACACTTTTTATTATTTTCATCTTACAGTGACTTACAACGATATTAAAAATGTTTAAGAATAAAACATCTTTCTTATTTTTGATGAAGACTTCCTAGCTACTATACTGTGTTCCTACATTTTAATGTTATTCATGATGGTAGTACTTTAGAGAAGCACTTGTTGAAGTGGTGCTTGCTATCAAACGAAAACTTGTTGAAAAGAATTTCATGTAATTAAAAGAACATCAATTTTACACACTCTAAAAACAGTTGGGTGAAAAATAACTCAACTATGGGTCAAAAATTCTCTACTTGGGTCAATTTGATCCAATTTTGAGTCAAGAAATGGGTCTTTTAGTGTAAAACAGCTCATAAATATTGGTCAGATCCTTTACTTGGCTCAAAAGATTGGGTCATTTTGTATAAAACAACCCACAAAGTGGATCGTTACATTTTTGATTCATAATTGGATTACTTGTTCTGTTTTAAGAGTGCACACATACGGATTTTTAACTGATATTTAAAATGTGAGAGATCTCTCACGCGATGAGGAATTTGTCAATTCTGTCTACTCGTTCTTCCTAAGGGTGTTAAAGGCCTAACTAATTGTCTGGCTATGTGTGAGTGTTTTCATTATTTTTATTATTATCTTTTATTGAACCAACAATTCAACACAAGATATAATACAAATAGGTCATAGTTTTTACTCGTGTCCTGTCAAGACTATCGATGTCTCTGTTTCTCTTTATTGGTATGGATGAAAACGCATGGATGGATAGATCCATAAAAGAACACCTTAAAATCCAGTACGCAGGAAGCGCCATAAAAACAAAGCTATTAGAAAGCATAAGAAGCAAATAAGCACGGGGAGGACGAAAAGGCACGATGGTAACATGAAGGAGGCTTGCCTGTAAGGTTCTTTGCAATCTAATTGTGCGTTTCCCCTCAATCAATACACATGCCTGCACATATGTCACACGCGACACATTGAGAACACGCCGTGCTGGACAGCTCAAGGACTTAGCAGAAATTGCATTACCTGCTGAGAAAATACACAAGCGCGCGCACGCACACACACACACACACACACACACACACACACACACACACACACACACACACACACACACACACACACACACACACACACACACACACACACATGCTTGTGATTGCAGGGAATGCAGGCTTTAACACACAGCGAGCCAAGAAGCGTGATCTGTTTTGTCTTGTCTCAGCAATCCAATCTATTGCAATTAACAGGACCATATGAAAAGGCGTCTCATTGTCAAAAGGGATCAATAAGCAAGTGCTCTTTATCATCATCATCAATTAGCCCCCAGGTGTCACACGGGCAGAATGTCTAACAAGGCGCAACAAGGAATGAATGTCCCACATATAGACCTTCCAATAGGCCTTGAGCCCTAGGTGGGATTATAGATTTGTGCCCCCGAACCCTCACCCCAATAGGTGTCATCAAATTCACATCATCATTTTAAAAAGCCATCCGATGTCTTGTACAAAGAACATTGAACTGATTTATAAGTGGAAATGCGCTCACGGCACATACTGTGATACAGAGTGGCTGAGTCACACTGTTTTATTAATTTTTTTTCTTTTACTTTTGCACCCCGCACCTCTCCCGTTGGCTCAGTTTCTAGTTTAGTAGCTCATAATAATCAGGCTTCTTACATTATGCAGCCAATCAGTTGAAAAATATGCAAAGATTAGAATATATTCGTATTATGCATAATACAATATATGCATATTGTTTAGACCTTATATAAATGATTGCTATGCTGCTATACTATTACATACCTGCAAACTCAGTTTTGCTGGTATTTGTACATATTTTCTTACTTTGATTTTATTATTTTGTTTTATATATTGATGGGGAAAAAAATCTTAAACCGTATCTCTTTAATTAGTGGCAATGTTCTGTTCTCTTATAGCAAATTGTTTCCAGAGAGCCATAAAAGAGTGCCATAAAAGATAAAGATAGTAGGTTAATCCGGCATTAAGCTTTAGTGCCCATTCAGTCAATAGCTATATGTGCATGGTGACAATGAGAAACCCTTCCTGTAAAACAATAGGTGCGATTACGTTGGATGAGTTGAACTGAGCGAGATTCACTTTGGACTGGATAGCAGGTAGTTGAATCTCTGATACAACCACTAGCGGTGGGGGGGCACAAGCCCATTTTTCGGAGGCACCTCTGAAAATCAAAAACACAGGGTGAAAGCTGGTAAACAATTCAAACATATTAATAATAAATATAATTGGCCTAACAGATCATTGAATTACAGCCCCGAAATAAAACTCTTAATAAATGCGGGGTCCATTATTTTAAGAAGGTGGCGATATTCAACTAAAATGCCCTTGCATCCATGTATTTTTGTTCTTTCAACCAGATCGCCGCTTGTGGGGTTCATTACCCTGCTGGTAATGTCATCACATCACACTGTGAAAGTTTTGAGTGTATGAGTGAACTCAATATGGACTGATAATGATGTACAGCAGCATCCTTTTGCAATCATTATCACCTGCTGTCTCCTTCCGCAGAGTTCGTGATGATGCTCTCTGCTCGGTGACCTCTGATGGAGGTTGAGGACGGCGCCACAAACACTCTGTGCTCCTCTGATCTCCTTCATTTTGTCCTGTGACACTATCTATAGTCTGTTATTTATGTCACCCGACAAATAAATAGTCAGGTATTTTTTTTTCATAATAAAGAGGCAATTAGTGCAAATATGAGTTATGATGAAGCATTAGTAAAACATTGATGCTGCATTGTCGTACCCTTGTGGCTGCAAAGGGTACATACTGAAGCGTACACGCAATTAGTGGGCATACGGCATTTCAGTACTTTATTGTTTTATGGTGTATACTGTCTTTTTTGTTATTAATTTAATTAAGTTTCAACTATCTTTTGTTTTTCTATGTCTGATTATTACTGCATGAACAGCACTTTGTATGCACAGATGGTTGTTTTTAAAGCGTTCTATAAAGTTAAGTTGAAAAATATTTTCTGTACAGCAATTGTCTTTACAACTGCGATTGGTTCCGACAGTGCCTGACCAAGCATTTATGTCGTGCAGTCCAAAGCAGAATTTGATTTCGGGCACACTTATTTGCACCACTGCAGATCATCACCTTTGCATGACTACTTCTACTTGCAAAGGATGTGGATGTTGGGTCACCGCTTTCATTTCTTTAAATGTTTTAAATGCGTTTCAAATATTATCAAGCTTTCGGAGGCCCTCTAGTGGCCAAAGAGTTCACTGGGTTCCGATTTACTAATTTAAGAACACCCTGTAGGGTTTATTTTATTTATTTATTTTAAGTTTTTCTCCATAGGTTTGGCACATTTCTTGAAATTACATTCTCAAAATACCAATTTACAATTGGTGTCAACTGGATGGCATTCTTCGTTGCTCTAATCAAATTGCCAATGTCTTAGTACATGTCTCTATAGCAGGGGTGCTCAAGTTCGGTCCTCGAGAGCCCCTGTCCAGCCTGTTTTTCATGTTTCCCTCCTGCAGCACAGCTGAATCTAATGATTAGCTAATCAGCAAGCTTAGCAGAAGCCTGATAACGACCCTGATCATGAATCAGGTGTGTTAGTGGTGAGAAACATGGAGAACAGGCTGGTTAGGGGCTCTCAAGGACCGAACTTCAGCACCCCTGCTCTATAGCCTCAGTGGATATGTGCAAATGTACATTTAGCCTACAGTTAGCACAATGTGCTTACATTTAATACATTTCCCAAATTAATAGATTTTGCTGATTAAACTCTTATTAGTTGTTTTTCAGTCATGTCAGCAAGATTTCAGTAAAATGTGGATTTCCATTATGGCCATCTCATCAAGGCCTGGTTTAAAACCCATCCACGGATGCTCATGAAGCTACTGCCACCATACTCTCCTTTCCTCAATCCAGTTGAGTTTTTTCCCGCTTGGAGGTGGAGAGTGTATGAACATCGGGCTCAAGACCAGTTGACCCTACTTCAAGCAATGGATGCTGCATGCGAGTACATCATAGGGGATCAGTGTAGAGGATGGTTGAGACATTCACGCGTTTTTTTCCCTTGCCGCATTGCAAGGGAAAACACTTGATGCGACGTGGATGAAAACCTTCGGCCAAACAGAGAGCAGCGTATGGATGGCCAAGAGGGGGAAGGTGAGGAAAACTGCTCTTGTAAAATCCTTTTTCCACCTCAGTTTTATATATAGCCCAATTGTATTTTGTTAGCGGCACCTCTGCTGTTGTCACAAGACATCTAATCATTTTTACTTGCAGTGCTCACACAATGTCAAAGGGATGGTGCCTTGTGGGGGCACTGACTACTTGACATAGAAATTTTATTTTGACAAATAAGGGAAAGGAACTTGAAGCATGTGTGACCAGTTTTGGGATAGCTATGTGTTTTTGCTAATGAACTGGACAAATGAGCTTGCAGTTTTGAAATTGTTTTTTCAGTTAAAAAAAATATGACAAACCTAAGGAGAAAAACTAAAGTAAAACTACACTTCATTCTCAAAGCAAAGTTAAGAGAAAACACAGAGGCGTAATTTGACAAAGAAAAATGCTTCCATTTTTAATTCAAAACCATTAACTTAAAACACTGAAAAGAAAAAAACAATAAAAAAAACGTTTTACCACAGTCACACAGTCATGAATTTGTATCTTTCCAACATAGTGAACCAAGTTATGCTTTAGACTGCTGGAAAAATACACTCATAACATGATACTTCATATTAAGATGGGTAAGAATGGTAAACCAAGTATAGTTTAACTTTAAACCACAATGTCAAATGGTGTAAGGCAACAGCCCCCCCCAAGCAGAAAGAGAGAGCAGCTTGTACTGAATATTAACATTAAAGGTATGCCTTACAGATGCATATACACTGATTCGATTACTTTATATTGCAATATGCCCTACACACAAAATTAAGGTCAATGTATAAATATTCGTATGTATTCCACTTTATTCAGTGGCTGAATATTGTGGTATTAAAAAGTAGCTCATATTTTTAGTGACAACCTTTGGATGATTTTTGTCGTTAATAGTCTACTGCGGAAGGAAGATTTTTGACAAGCACACAATTTGTGGTCATGAGTCTTTCTGAGCATGACCACATGGAAACGTGATGTCAACAGGAAGTCTGGGACATGATAGAAAATTAGTACACATGACAGCGTGGAGAAAGAAAACAAAACGCCAATGTGGGCAATCTGATTATTGTTCTTAAACAGTGGACCATCAACGTGGAGTTTTTTGCACTTGGGTATTATGTAGACCTTTTTCCTCTTGTAGTTTTTTTCTGCAGCATTCTGCCCCCCTTACTTTCAACAGGTGGGATGTGACCCAAAGCAATGTCCTCAATCCACCTTGACAACGCCGCCGTACCACAGGAAGTTTCTCTGCATATTCTAGAAAGGCGAGAGCCACTTCATCTCTCGTGATTCATGTTGCACGTAACAAAACAATGTGCGTCACCGGAAGAATCCCTGAGGCGGTTTGGCCACATCTCTGCATGTTCTGAATGTTTTCAGCAGAGCAGGTTTAAATCGCTGAAGGGTGGAAGGATTGGGTGGTGCAGTTTTAAAGCATGGTAGTGGAGGCGAGGAGTGGAAGCTCTTAACTATTGGGGATGCTCTGCAGATAGGTGAGGATGTGCTGGATCTTCACCAGGCGCTCTTTCAGGCTGGTCATGGAGAGGACAGACAGCTGGTAGCGCGGGTCGATGGGCAGCACAGCCAGCAGCCACCAGCAGCACGCGGGACCATTGGGAGTCGCCTAGAATGCAGGAGACAGGAAATGATAGTTTAATCACTGACATACTCTGTCAATTAATCAACAAATCAATAACAGGGTTTTTGGCGTTTTTTTGTTGTTGTTGTTTTTAAAGAAGAATATGTGCTACAAGCATCCACTAGGCCAGCGGTAGCAATCCTGAACACAATCATAGCTGTACTTCACTGCAGTAACAAAAGCGTCAACCGTCTACAAAACCGACAAGGGGATTCTCTCCAAGGCACTTGGGACACAACAGTAGCTGTAGGATTAGATCTGAAGCATCCATAAAGCTCTTGAGCCAATACTGTCAAAAGGCTCCGCCCCTCAGGTCGTGGCGGGAGCCGAGTTGTAATCCTCTTTGGCGTAAGGAGGCGAGCGCACACACACAACAAGCTCATTGTGCCATTATGCACCTCTAAGGCTGCTAAATCCAAGCTAATGTAGGCTTTCCCAAACGGAAGCACACTTAACATTTGACTGTGTCAAACACACGTCTGAATGCCAGTTTTCTAAGACGCAGAGGTGGTTTGTCTATGACCTAGTTGTTATTTGCAGATATAAAGCTCAAGAGTGAAAAGTCTGGGAGACGGAGTAGTCATAGTTTGTCACGTTATGTCAGTCGTTCAGTCTGGGGTTGACCAAGCGCTGAAATTCCATGAGACAGTTCCTCTTGATTCCAGTCAGACAAAATAATTCAGTGCAAAGGACCAGTGGCGGTTTTTCATATTGGCGATATGGACAGTTGCCCACTGTGGCATTGTCATGTGACGGCCTCAAGTTAAATTATGACAAATAAATAGCACCCTCTACTGGACAAGATTCACACCAGTGCCATTTGTTTTGTTTAAAAAAATTTTTTAAAAAAAATCTAACCAAGTTTGGAGAATGCCCACAGCTGTTTCAAAGTAAAATGCAGATTATGAGCCTTTTAAAGGATCTCAAAAACCAAAAGGAGTACAAACGATACTATGAATATGCACATCTCATCTACTGTATATTTAGCAGCATTTTAATCAACCACCAATTTCCTAATAATATTTGCCTCACTTGTGATTACATCATGTATTGCTCTGTGAGGGAACTTGCTTTTCTGGACACTGCAGTGCATGAATGAAAACATTAGATTAAAAGGAGACATAAATTTTTTATAAAAAAAAAAAAGAGATCGTAGAAATGTACTAGATCTGCTGATGACATTGCGCTAGTATTTTGTATCCTTGTCTGGGCTGTTTGGCTGTAAGCGGTGGCTCCATTTTGGGAGACGTCATTCATGCCAGAACCATCGCTATAAAAGGACTAACATGCTGTCAGAGAAGCGGACTATTTGACATGGATTTTCCTGGACGAGACATTTAAAGATAACATTAGCAGTAAATCCCAAACATCAGATTTATTCGAGTCGTGGAGAGGAGAGCCATCATGAGGCATTTGATGACACAGTTCGATAAAAGTATGCATGTCGAAATAAATGTATCTAGAGGATATGTCTGTATGGATTCTCAATCATCCAAGTCAAGGTAATCAGCAGTCGAATCTTATCAACTGTGCTCTTCTTGGATGTTGAAGACATTTCACCTTTAATCCTAAAGTCTTCTTCAGTTCTAAATTTGAGGTGTGGAGAATCTGTAGTTTGGGGTTGAGAGATATTTTTGCCAATCCTGGAACTTTTCTGACATACCGCGTACAATGACGCAAGCAGGATTTGCCTCATATTTAGAAAACTATTGGTCTACACGCTGCAGCCATCCTGAATCGCTTTGCGCAACTTGCAAGAGTGAGGAAACGGCGCTATAGGGAACATTTTAGGAAGTAATACTAATACGTTTAGACGTGTTTAAAGTATATTGTCCATGTGTCTGAAACATATTCCCCGTGAGAGATCAATAAAAGAGCAAATTGAGAGTTGACGCACTGCATTTGTGTGAGGGTCCACCGTGCATTGAATGCAAGGCATTGATTGGTCATAACCTGCCAATGAACCAAGAGGCCATGAGGTGTACCTGGATATCAGCTTCCCTTTCAGGCATTGGTCCAAAGTGCTGAAGGATCTGGTTGTGAAAGCGGATCTTGAGGTTCTGAAACCAGTCACGGGCCTGATTGTATACAGCATCGTGGAGCTCTTGGAGGTTCTCGAGCTCTTCTCTGGCCTCCGCCTAAAACCCAATTATGATGAACACACCAGTGACTGTTAGATTCTCTCTAGTACCAAGTGAAAAAGTAGATTACATAATTAAAGTAGGGCAACGCCACATTTCAGAGCTCACTTCTTACCCGAGTGTCTTCCAAATGCTTAATGTCAGCAATACTATAACCGTCCTTCATCCCTCGCGCCAGGACTCTGAAGCGCTTCCCTCCAACGGTGTCCACCACGGATCTACCATCAGGCAGGAAGTGGACACTCCGGATGATGAGCATGCATCCATAGTCGACAAACCTGCCAGGGTGGATGCCACAGTTTTAATTGTTTAAAGATGCTTGGCATCATAACCTCTTATGCAACTTCAGACCAGAATGAATAAGATTAATTGTGTGCCAGTTCGTCCAGTTTTAAGGACTCCATAAACTGCGATGTGCACACAACACAAACATGATTTTGTATCTGCACGCTTACCCTTTCTCGGGGTCGTTAATACACATGCCGAACTGCCGCGTGCCCGTGTCCATGCAGCGGCGGATCATGAGGCGATAACGTGGCTCGAATACATGCAGCGGGCAAGGCACCGTGGGGTACGCCATGGTACACACAAAGATAGGCACGTTCTTTGTCAAGCTGCAACCGGGACAGAAGGACAGACGATTATTACGACCTTCCTCTGAAATGAACATTAGCAAAGATATAGCCAACTTACTCAGAAAGCTCTCTGGTCTCCTCCAAGTGAGTTGTGGACCTCTCCTCATACTCCTGACCAAAATACTGTTTGATCAGCACATCCAGCACGCTTGTCACAATGTATTTTCTACATGCTAGATACTGCCGAAGAGAGGTTTATGATTATTCACACAATTAAATACACACCTTCATAGAGAAAAAAGTAGTCGCCCTGTGGGTTCCCTTACCTCTTTTAGGTCCTCTTTGCACAGGGGACAACATGGCGAGTGGTCCAAACAGCGTTCCAGACAGCTTTTGCAAAAAGTGTGGCCGCATGGCGTCGTCACAGGCTCGTAAAATAACCTGGTTTGGACAAAAGCGGAGGCCAAGTCACACACCTCTTCAAAGGTTCATTTAAAGTTAGAGCTTTACTTTATCAGTACAAAATGTGTGATTGTATAAACAACATTGTTTATGCCAGAAATGATTCCTATTAGGGATGGGAGCGCCTATTTCAAATAATATTTTGTGATCATTTATATATTATTATATTGACTGTATATTTTATGTACAGATCATTTTCATTTAATTTCTCCATGAGTTGTTTTCCTTCAGTTCTTCATTCCCCTTAAAACGTTTTGTCACATGGTCAATCCCAGGGACTAATGCTATAATTATAATGTCATTTTCATATTGATTGTGAAGAGTGTAAACATAAGCTCACCTCATGCAGAGAGAGCACTCAAAGTCATTGGCGTCAAGGAGATCCTCCGGAACACGTTTGTAGGTTTTAGCTTTGGCTGCTGTTTTTTTGGAGTTTTGCACACCTTGCAAAGCAAACAGCGAACATCACGTTACTCAAGCTCTATGATTCGTGTACTTGGTAGTGAAAACAGTTGGCAAGAAAAACGCTGCACAATACCTTGTTTTTTATACTCGCTACTTCCACTGGCCACAATGCAAGGCTCGATGTCAGAAACAGACAGCTTCCTCTTCAGCAGACTCGCCGCCTTCTGGTCCCCAAGCTGAGGGGCGGAGCAGACCCTCTTCAGACCCTGCTCGCCGTCGTCGGGGCTGTGACATCGCAGGGAATGGGCTCTACTCAGACCGGGACGCTTAAGGCTCTCCCAGCGTTTCTGTGGCACACAAAGGTAACAATTCAAATGAATACATGTGATATGAATGAAAGCAGTGCAATATGGATCAAACGCTTCGTATGGACGACTTATCTGACCTCCTGCTTGTCTGTTCGCTGGTGTTCTGACACAGCGCGGACCTGGTGTTGGCTTTGTCTCTGGACCGGAATATGAGACCTGACTTGAGGGTCAGCCACAAGGGTTTTACTTCGTAAGTGGGGCGACGTGTTCTGCGCCGTTTCCCTCAGGCCCACCTTGACGTTGTCGTTAGCCGAAGAGAGCAGGTCACACAGAATCTGTTAAAAACAGCAACAAATAGCCTGTCAATGATGTAGGCCTGGAAAGCTGCAGAAATCCTGAATATTTTTCTTGAGTTGCATCTCGATAAGGGAAGCTTCCGACTATCACCTGGCAAGATATTGACTAGAAATAGCGTGAACTGAAATATCATCTCTGTCTAATTCAAAGCTTGTATGTCGCATGGGGAAAAAAACTACCTAATAAAAACACAACACAAATGGCTGTTATAGTTTTTCACAGTTCGTAACACACGTTTCTCAAAACACTAATGCATTCCTTTAAATTGTACACACAAACCTGGAAACCTCACATGCACACAATGCTAGAGCCTTTTCAAGATGACTCTTTGCCATCAAATCTTACCTGTTCACAAAATGCAACTCGTGTTCTCATTTGGCACACAGCCACATTCTTGAATGACACAACACATACCAGTCAATTGATACACAAAGCTCAGCATTTGCTGCGCACTGTCAAGCATTCACACCACACTGAAGTGCAAAATTGAGAACCCAACTGTAAAAATGCAACGCACAATGTGAATGGCAATGTCTCATGAGAATTATCGATTTTTTCCTTTTAGAAAATGGGTGTTGGCCCACTTCGTTAAGCATGAAATATCACGCATGCAACAATTCATTGCTTTATTGACAGTGTTTCAGTTCACAGGCATTTCTAATGAAAATGCATGTAAAAACAAAAAACTAAAAAGAACAGGAAAAAAAAAAGTTTGCCTCAAACACCCCCAGAGGAGGAATTACATCACATCACGTTTTCTGTTTCTATCTGGCCAGAGGGCCTCATCCACATCACAGAGGATGGTCTCTCTGGTTAAGTTCACTTTGACCTGTAAAAACAATGTCTGTAACTTTAACAAAGTATTAGTTAAGACTTGACATTAACACTTTTCTGAAATCATTAGTAAAAACTTCAGCTATTTGCTGTGGTTGATAAACTCGCTAATCCCCCAAATTAAGCAACACCAGAACTCCTTTCAATAGATAAATGCAATGAATTTGCTTACTATTTTTGTGAAAAGGTACAATCCATCAGATCACAAACTAACAAAATCGCAAAATGATGCAACACTTAAAATCAATTACAGTACATGTCAGAATTTGACACAGTGGATCAAAAAACAATAACGGATTTGCTTCTGCAGATGAAACCATTACCTAGCTGTCTTGGCCCAATACCATCTGACTTTTTCAAATATATTGTGTAATCTGTCCTAAATGAGTTACAGCAAATAATCAACTGCTCATTTTGTTTCCGGAACTCATTCTCTGTGAACTTCTGGGATTTTTGCTCACTGTTTGCATGATCAGCCACCACGGGATGAGATTTTGAATGGAGCACCAAACCCGCCCATGCTTGTTTAGAGGTCGCCAAATACTTACTTTCCAGCATAATTAACAAATACATTCTTTAAAAATCCTTTAAAAAAATTCTAGGATTTCCCCCACCTCATAAACTGTCTCTCGCAGTTGAAGTGTACATATGACAAAAATTACAGAACTGTAATCTTAAGTGGGAGAACTTGACTGACTACATACTTTTTTGCCCCATTGTATATACAGCACTTTGCATGTAGCTGTGGTTGGCTTTAATGTGCTCTATTAAAAAAGTTGATGAGTTGAGGTGAGTTCAATCAATACTCGCGTCTTATGAAGAATGAGTTATTACGAGCTCGAAGTCACTTTTCTTTCACGTTCCAGCTTGTAAGATGAAAACATGTTTCTACAGCACTCGCTATGCCATCAAAGTGCTTCATTGTTATTTTAAATGATCATAATAAATAGTTAGAAAATATATTAATCTAAAAAGGTGGCAAAATTGTTTGTAACAAATACAAAAATAAGAAAAATGTTTTCATTATCATTGCACACATACACTTTGATATTAACGGCGCAGCATAATGGAATTTACATAACACACAGAGTATTACAAAAATGATGCAACAGTGGCAGCCTCCTATCAAAACAACATCGTGAGCAGATAAAGGTGCAGTGAAAATGCAGATTGAATTGTACACAATGAGACAACTGTGTGCCTCTTGCATAACTTCGACAGTGCTGGTTGTGTTGAGTAACGCCAATGAAGTCACAAGACCTGACCTTTTTTTCTTTTTTACAAGTATAAGTACGGTGATACAGTTCGTGGGACAATCAAACTTGTCATTTGTTTATCATGGTTTAGTTCTCAAGTTAAGTAAATTTAGTACTATATAACTACTGTTTCCTGTCTATTTTATAATGTTGCCCGTTTACTGCTATTTTGTTTCTGCATTCTTATTGGGGGTGTTTTACCACAACAGCTTTACTTTTTGACCTACAATAATGGGACTGACATCTGGCGTCAATATCAAGAGGAGGAGTGAATGCCACACCTTTGTTTTTTGTTTTTTAAATTTGTGACTGGGCTGCCCGAGAATCTTGATATCTCTAGGTCACCTTGTAGGCGACACCCAGGCTTCTCCTAAAATACACTTGCATGGCATGTTTCTCTTGCAATGCATGTTCAAATATGCAGCTGAAAAATCGATCATTTCTACTTTTGTTGTTGTAATAATACAAGTTTTTTTTTTAAGTGCATTGGTGGCTGCAGCAGGCAGACAACGATCGAAGAAAGTGCAGAAAGGCCCTCCACTGAGGTCTGCGGAAGAATGAGCCACATGAGCTATATATATAATATATATATATATATATATATATATAATATATATATATATAATATATAATATATATATATATATATATATATATATATATAATATATATATATATATATATATATATAATATATATATATATATATATATATATATATATATATATATATATATATATATATATATATATATATATATATATATATATATATATATGGGATGGACCAGAGGCTGGAAGGCTGGAAGGTGACTTAAAAGTGGCAATGATCAATGTGTCTTCCAATTCGCATTAATTATCTCTTAATGATAAATAAATAAATAAAATCGGGTGTCTATTATCATACCCTTAAGACCTTCATGACAATTCAATATGGAGGCCCAGGTTTTGGTGCGACACCCCTGGTGATTCCATAAGATGTAGACGTACCTAATCTAGTCACCTTGACTACTGTACGTCGGCAAAAGTCAATTCAATAAATACACAACAGAAACAACTTCACATATTGATTGACATGCTGATAATATCGCACTATTATTTTTCAGTTAGCTCACCTTTTCTACTTGTCTCTTTGCGCAGGAGAAGTCTTTGTCCACAGCAAGGCAGTTGAGGAAGACTTGGAGAGACTCCTCCACTTCGCCCATCTCGTGAAGCACCATGGCTTTCCTAAACAAAGCCTAAAAGGACATAACATCACACTTGTTACAAATTATTATCGCTGAATTTAAAGCTTGCAAGAAACGACTGTGTTTGAAAATCTGACTATATATTGCCCCAAAATATTGATTTGAAACCATGCGTTATGCAACACGCTTTAATTATCCGACCCTTATTTTTACCTGCTCAAGTTGTAAGCTATTTACTATATTAGAGCAGCTGCTTGCTGGTACAATATCTATGACTAGTCGACTTGCAAAATAATCATTTGCTGCAGCCCTAGTATTAAAAGATGTTTTTCTTTGACTGAACAACAGCAGAGTGACCTACCTCAGCAGAACAGCTAGATGCAAGACAAAACTCAATGTCCTCCAAAGCCAGATCAAACTCCTTTAGGGACTTATATGCTTCTGCTCTTGAGAGTCGCACCTCCTCTGTTGTTTCGGGCTCTTCAAAGACCATGGAGAAAGAAGAAAAAGACAGGTGAAATTATCTGAATTTGTAACCTTCCGATATTCAAGCTCAACAAGAAACATGGAGCAGCTGTCACTGTTAGGGATGGACCGAGGTGGAGCCGATTATCTGCGCCGATATTCACCATTTTGACGAATATCGATTATCTGCGCCGATATTCACCATTTTGACGAATATCGGCATCGGCCATTTTGAAGAAATATACGGCCGATAATAGATTTTAAAAAGTGTTAACTTCAGGGAACTAATACTTTAAATTTTCGGAAATGCTGCTGACCCTGGGAACTCTCTGGACCTTCTGTTTTTGTTTTAAATTAAGATAACATTTTAATACTGCAGATATTTTTTAAATTTTGGAAAATTGCATTTACTGTTAAAAAAAACAAAAAAACAATATGGAGCTATATTTACTTAAGTTTTTATTTAACTTTTGAAGACATGCTACTGCCCCTGGGAGATCCCTCAACTCTGTCCATTGACTAAGATTTTTTTTTAACTCCAATATTTTACAAAACCTAAAAGTTTACCAATAAACATATGATTAAAAATTCAAAAATATCGGCGCCAAATATTGTTTATCAGCATCCTTGACTACTAATAATCCGTATCGGTCCTGAAAAAAACATATCCTATCTCTAGTTGGTCGATTATTGCCCTTTAAACATCTGCCAAAACAATCGGCCTATTGGGCCAAATAGCCGATTATTTTCCCCTTAAAACGTTATAATCAAAGAAAACCGAAGTTTCCAACGCTGTGAAAGTACCCTGAACCTGGGGGGGTTGACTCTTATGCATTCAATTTATTTTATTTTTTTTATAATTGGCCGATTGATCTGTATTTTTTGTGTGCCAAAAATCAGTATTGGCATCGGCCTAAAAAAATGCATATCGGTCAGGCCCATACGAAAAGGCTACAGGATTTAAAGTCACCGAACTAAAAAAGAACTGGTTATTTGTGGGATTGGAGCAGGGGTAGAGACATATATGATGTATATATGGCTAAATTGGGATGCATGGATGTTTAGGAACAAATGCATGCACGTGGTCATTTGGCTGGGGGGCAGTGGCATTTGACATTAATAGGGAATGATCAAGATTAATGATGTGTGCAACTCAAGCCGGACTATTTGCATGATGTCATTTACTGCTGGTCGAACAACATTTACCCCATTGACTAACTGAAGAATCACCTATCTGCAGTTATGCAGGGCAAGAACAACGGCAATGGCTGACGTACTTTGCCCTTAACATTAGTAAACTTATTTCCAAATGAATTCCCTCAAAATGCATACCTGCTACTGCTGCAGGAGTACAGTAGCCACCCCCCCCCCCCCCCTTTCATAATATCATCTTCTTACCAAACCTAAGAGGTCTAATTATGAGTCACGACTGATGCATACAACCATTTTCAATGTCTGAAAGCAGCGATTGGTCGCACTGAAGCACATATAACCAGTAAGCCCAACCCAGCGCAAGTTACAAAACCTGCAATGTGTGTCACGACCTGACTTACACAAGCTGACCCCGACGCGCATGCGCTGAGTGAACATTTCGTAAAGTCTGCTCCACAGCTCGTCGCGGGTAGTAAATCTGGTCGCTATGGTAACTGCAGTTTAACAAGCGGAGAAACGAGTTTTGGTTTGAAGCGATACCTTCGCGTATGCTATCACCCGTGTAACGTGAATGTGGGGCACATGTGCCACATTCAACATGGCGGACGCGCTCACGTATCCCGGCAACCGGCCGTCTTTGTAAATCTCACGTCCACTGCACCCAGGAAACATATTACCACATATCCGCTATCGACATGACTGGTTGAAATAGCGTCCAACAACTCACCTGCTTGGATCATATCGCTCGCTTGTTTCACGGCGTCGAGGCAGCGTTTACGCCGACACAGTTCGTCCAGTTCGCTTAGTCTTTTACGACATTTCACATCGCTGGGGAACCATTTGGATAAGAGTCCGCACAAAATCACGTTGGGCTTGTCTTCGAGTCTCGCCGCTTCGTGGCACACCGTGCACCTGGAGAGCAGCCCTCCTTGCAAACACCTTCTACAGAATGAGTGTCCACACAGCAACGTCACGGGTTCCCCTAAAAAGTGATGACAACTGGGGCAGTCGAACACTTTATCCCAGCGGCTATCCTGCTCCTCTGAGTCCCACTTCGATTGCGAGTCCGAGCCGCAGGCAGCCTTTTCCTTTAGGTTCCGCACGATACGGTCCACAAAAGTACTTAGCTGTTCGGGTCTCATTGGCCCGTAGCGCAAGGCCACCGAGAACCAGTAAATGGCTTCTTTAAGGGAGTTTTCCGAGGCTAAAGCGTTGGCTTTTAGCAAGATGAGCTCATGATGGTCCTCCTCCTCCTGCTTGGGAACATCGTCCTTTTCTGCGCCTATAAAGAAAGCGTTCCTCTCCTCCGACGCTTCCTTAGCTGGTTTGTGGAGCGACATGTTGAATTAAATAAATGATTAGGAGTAATTGACGGTTCTTCTGTTAACATGACTATTCATCTCTCCTCTAGCGAGTAGTCCAACGACTTTCACCGTTGACACTCGTTCGTTACATAAAAAATAACGTCACGTGAGCACACGCTGACCCGTGATTGGCCGGCGCGGTTGGGTTATAAAACCTTGCCTGACTCAAGTTTCATAACTGCGGAAAGGACGTGGAGGAATTATTGTTTGGACTCGACGTTCCTTCACACTGAATTAATGATTTAAGAGAGGGAACAAGTCAGTGATGCACTTTATATTATAGGATGCAATCCTGTTGCTTTTCAAAGAAGGCTTGTGATGTGTTGTACAACGAGCAAAGTTTAAAAAACACACGCACACACAGGCGCGTGCACGGCGTTTAGCCTACTTACTACTGTTTAGCCTACTTGTGTTAAAAGAAAAGAAAAGCGGAAAAAAGCATTCTAAAATAATAAGTGCTGATCCAAGCATTTTACTTAAATAAATCTTTTTTTTTTTAAACAGACTACAACATAAAAGTAAAAAGTAATTTCTGTTAAAATAAATACATAATCTGCACATATAGTTTCCCTAAACTTGCACAATGCTTGTAATAATATATATTTTTTAAAGCTATAAAAAAAAAAATGGACATATGCTATCAGACATACTCCGGCAGCTTTGCTAATGCTTTAAACTGACTAACATCCATCCAAAAGATGCTAAATTGGCAAATAATGGCAAATAAAATAGTCCACTAATGTGTTGTTGTTGTTGTTGTTTTTCCCAGATTAGTCTAATCGAAGATTTCAAAGCCACAGCACGGGGGCCATTTGCGGCCTACTATTCATTTTCATCGGCCTGCAGCATAAAGAAATGACATGGACATGGACTGGAAGGCTAATTTAAAAAAAAAAAGGTTCAAGATGCAGGTCAGAGTTGGTGGTGTCAAAAATGGGTGCCACTACTATTAATAAATTGGTTGATATACTATAGAGCTTGTTATGCAAAGTTGCAAATATATAATTTGTATAATTATTAAGACTAAAATAACACAATTCCATCAGTTCCATCTCACCCCAACTGGTAGAAATTCTAGATGTAATGTACTTGGGAAAGGCCTTGAAACATTTACAAGACTACCAAAATGCAATTCCTCGTTAGTATAGTGGACAGTATCTCCGCCTGTCACGCGGAAGACCGGGGTTCGATTCCCCGACGGGGAGATGAAACTTTTTCTTTCGCTATCAATTCCATCTCAACTCAACTGGTAGAAATTCTACAAGTATATACTGTACTAGCGAAAAGCCTTGAAACATTTACAGGACCACACCACTGCAATTCCTCATTAGTATAGTGGGCAGTGTCTCCGCCTGTCACGCGGAAGACCGGAGTTTGATTCCCCGACGGGGAGATGAAACTTTTTCTTTCGCTATCAATTCCATCTCAACTCAACTGGTAGAAATTCTACAAGTATATACTGTACTAGCGAAAAGCCTTGAAACCTTTACAGGACCACACCACTGCAATTCCTCGTTAGTATAGTGGACAGTATCTCCGCCTGTCACGCGGAAGACCGGGGTTCGATTCCCCGACGGGGAGATGAAACTTTTTCTTTCGCTATCAATTCCATCTCAACTCAACTGGTAGAAATTCTACAAGTATATACTGTACTTGGGAAAAGCCTTGAAACCTTTACAGGACCACACCACTGCAATTCCTCGTTAGTATAGTGGACAGTATCTCCGCCTGTCACGCGGAAGACCGGGGTTCGATTCCCCGACGGGGAGATGAAACTTTTTCTTTCGCTATCAATTCCATCTCAACTCAACTGGTAGAAATTCTACAAGTATATACTGTACTAGCGAAAAGCCTTGAAACATTTACAGGACAACACTATTGCAATTCCTCGTTAGTATAGTGGACAGTATCTCCGCCTGTCACGCGGAAGACCGGGGTTCGATTCCCCGACGGGGAGATGAAACTTTTTCTTTCGCTATCAATTCCATCTCAACTCAACTGGTAGAAATTCTACAAGTATATACTGTACTAGCGAAAAGCCTTGAAACCTTTACAGGACCACACCACTGCAATTCCTCGTTAGTATAGTGGACAGTATCTCCGCCTGTCACGCGGAAGACCGGGGTTCGATTCCCCGACGGGGAGATGAAACTTTTTCTTTCGCTATCAATTCCATCTCAACTCAACTGGTAGAAATTCTACAAGTATATACTGTACTTGGGAAAAGCCTTGAAACCTTTACAGGACCACACCACTGCAATTCCTCGTTAGTATAGTGGACAGTATCTCCGCCTGTCACGCGGAAGACCGGAGTTCGATTCCCCGACGGGGAGATGAAACTCTTTCTTTCGCTATCAATTCCATCTCACCTTAACTGGTAGAAATTCTAGTATATAATGTACTTGGGAAAAGCCTTAAAACATTTACAAGACAATTACAATTACAAAAAATAAATAAATAATATCTTTCAATTTTTGCATTGTACTTGGGAAAAGCCTTGAAAACTTTACAGGACCACCTATTGCAATTCCTCGTTAGTATAGTGGACAGTATCTCCGCCTGTCACGCGGAAGACCGGAGTTCGATTCCCCGACGGGGAGATGAAACTCTTTCTTTCGCTATCAATTCCATCTCACCTCAACTGGTAGAAATTCTAGTATATAATGTACTTGGGAAAAGCCTTAAAACAATTACAATTACAAAAAATAAATAAATAATATCTTTCAATTTTTGCATTGTACTTGGGAAAAGCCTTGAAAACTTTACAGGACCACCTATTGCAATTCCTCGTTAGTATAGTGGACAGTATCTCCGCCTGTCACGCGGAAGACCGGAGTTCGATTCCCCGACGGGGAGGCGAAGCATTTTGTTTTCGGTAGCTGTTTGCTTGATTGAATATAACATTACATGTCACGTGAGCACAAGCTGGCATTGATATCCAAACGTTGCTTAATTAACTTAAATGTAGCACAGGATGAAACACGCACATCACATATTTTGTACTACAATATTTAAAGGTTGTACAAAATAAATACATTGTGAAACTTTGTATATGTTGTTTATGGGTGATCTAAAAAACAAACAAACAAACAAACAAACAAACGAAACTTATGGTATTTCATGATAAATAATTTGTGAACCAATGATTCTGTGAGTGGGAGTTTTCTTTTAGGATATGAATACGCATTGGGCAGTATGTGATACAAGTGGTAACCGTTTTGTGTTTTGTTGTTCCAGTTGTGAAAATGATATCAAGGTTCTGAAACTGTAGTTGTCAAAGCGATTGACAAAAACTGTTAACGGGCTACACACACCTGTGGCAGGGCTATAGCACCCCCTAGCCCCAGTGGAGCGCCATCCTTGTGTTTCCTGGCTTTTGAGACAGGAATTCTCATCTCTGCATCCAAACGAAAATCTTCTTTTGCGATTGGCTATTTCAGGAAAGTGGCTGATTAATGATTGATTTAATGCTTCACACATTTATCTTTGTCAGCGAATGGCAAGCTTCACATAAGGAAAAAAAGTAATGCACATTTTGTTGTTGCTTTTGTTTTTCCATATAATGACTTTTTGCTCAAAATGTTGTGGGGTGTGAAACTAGACAATTCAACGGAGGCCCATTATCTTACATTTTTATCTACATTATATAAGCAATTGATAATGTCAGAAACTGCGGGGAGTTGAACAGGTGCCAAAGAATTTGCAACTTCTTCAAAAAAATAAGAAATAGTTTTTTTATACGTATTAAGTGACACAGTTATGTGAAGAAATAGCAAGTAGTTTTGACAGTAAAGAAGAAGACATTTTGACAGTTTCAAAAATGATCTGAGAAATGTACCAAAATGACTGCAAAAAAACCTATAATTTTTTAGGTATTATACGCAAAATCTGTTAAATGTTTATTTCCTCAAATGGAAATAACTATTAATAACTATATTTATTACAAAAGGTGGAACGTTAATTTTGTTGGTCGTGTGTTCCCGACTTCAATAACTAATGTGACACTGTGCCCTTTATTGTGGGCCATCGCCTTTAATTTTGCCATTTTAGTAGCGATGTCTTTGTGGGAGGTAAGTATGCGGGGTTTTTTTCCATTTACAAGTTATTTCAGTATTTTCAATACATTCCCGTGTCGTCTCGTAATTTGTGGATGGCGTATTTAATGGTCACTTTTGACGGGAGGATTTCGTTTTGTGCCGATTTTGTCAAGTAGTGCGAGTGAGACGTACAAGCCTACAAGAACAACCACGACCTGTTACGTGAGTACAATTTCAAAGATTAATTGATTTACATGGCACCAGCTTTATCAGACGATTCCAGTGATATAAGTATTATTTTTGTTTCACAAATATTACACTTTTTGTAGGGTAAATGCAACAAAGTCATAGCGGGTGTCATTTTAGGTGTGACCTTTATCCTTTAATCCCAATTTCAAACTTTCATAACTTTCCTAATTGTTATCCAATTTTAAAAATAACCAGTTATAATTGAAAGCTTGCTAAACACGGGAACAGATCACAATTTGAAAACTACAACCCTGTAATTATTTAAGTTTTGAACTCAAAGTAATTTGAAAGGCTCCTTTTAGTAGAGCAATATATCGTACACATATAAAGTCATGTAAATGTATTAAAATACAACATATAAGGCAATATAATACTTTTATTGCTGTACATCATTTTAATACTAGGTACTTAATAATAGGCATAGAAAAAACACCCCCGAAAAGTCAAAACTGAACAATTAAATCCAGAAGTTTCTGAAATACACAATTTTTTGTTTACTGAATTAATTAAGCTTTGCCAAGGGGCCATTAAAAACAAAACAAAACATCTATTTAATTACAAAGATGTAAAAAGCAGATACATGAAAATGCTAAATTTGAAAATAAGTAGAATCAATCTGATCAATCTTTTAACAGAAAATATTAAGTGTTCACATGTAAATAACTCATTCTGAATTACACCACAATATAACATTTAGGCCATATCACTTAGCCTTCAGCCGCCATTTGAAGCAATTAGTCTATGCCAGAAAAAAAGATAGTCGTGTTTTCATGTTTATTTAGCAAGCCTTGGTTCTTTATTGAACCAGAGGATTGTCTCACTCATGCAGCCTATTTATTCTCCTTTTATATTAATTAGCGTAATAAAGATTTTTAATGTTTGGATGGCATGATGTAATTTTCTGTCATGTTTGTAATTGTTATCATATGTTACTATAGTAACTATTATATTGATGAAGCGTGATTTGAAGAAAGTCATGAATCAAATTGAACAGAGCTTCTTGAACCACTTGCGATATTTTCTTACTCCTCTAGATGGCACTCTTGGTTTAAAGATAAAGGCTAGTGGAAATCGATTACATTTTCACTGCATCTTTAAACCAAGAGCACCATCTAGAGAAAGAAAAAATATTGCAAGTGGTTCATTTTCCCATCACTAATAATTGGTGCTCGCCCAGCCCTAGTTTTAGCAAATTAAAAATTTTAGCTGGAAGTGAAAGGTGAAAAGAAAAGCTAATCTCCCCGTCAGGGAATCGAACCTCAGAGTTTGACCCCGTTGGATACGATACAAAAAAAAAAGCTGTGACCTAAAATAAATACCTTTAAAAAAACTTTTTTGTGACACTTTGTTATTATTACTATTTATTTGTAATAGTAATACAGAACGAACAGAATTCTTACTGCTATTTAAAAAAAATCGTTAATCTATTTTTTTTTAAATAGGTGAGAATCGTAATTAATATTTTTTAGCAGTACAGTATTTAGTAACTTGTGGTTTGGGTGAATATGTACTTTCCAAAAGGCCACCAGAGAGCACTGTTGATCTTAAAAAATATGCTCAGCAAAAAACGTGGTGGATTAAAAAAAAATATATATATTGTTTGTTGGCCCAATTTTTAAAAAAATCTTTACATCTTAAAGATAAAACTTTAAATCTCAAAGATAAATCTTTAAAACGTTAATTTTGGCCTTGTATATTTTTACATTTTTCAGGGGAAAAAAAGGGGGGGGGAATAGGATTGAGCAGGGCATTTTAAAGATGGAACGGTTTGAGGTCTTTTTTGAGTTTATCGGTACGTGTCCATTCGGAGTTTCAGCAATTTAGAAATTTAAGATAGCTGCAAATGAACAGGGATTTAAAAAATAATAAAAATTTTACCTCCCCGTCGGGGAATCGAACCCCGGTCTTCCGCGTGACAGGCGGAGATACTGTCCACTATACTAACGAGGAATTGATGGTGTATCAACATTTATTTTTGTATAAATAAACATTACTGGGTCACTGCTTGTCGCTTCTTTGATATCTTTGATGAGCTTTGTATTCCCTCTTCAAAATCAGAGGAACACAGCTCTTCTTACTTAGTTCCAGTTATGCTGCCGTAATATATTAGATTGAGTGTCTCCATTCATTTGAATTGAATGAGCTAAACATTTGAATTTTGAATAGTCGGAACGACTAACCTAATCGATAACCCTAACCGAAACCCATACCTTTTGAGATGAGTGTGGAATTTTGTTGGTAAAAACTGTGCAATGCGTTGGTTAAAAAGGACAATGTGCATAATCAATAGAGCAAAAGGGCATCCATGTTTGTAGTGTGACTGTCTCACTTAGTTCCCTCCCTCCTCCTCTTTCCGTCCGTAACTGCTCACTCAACTACTTTGGGTGGGGTGTGGGGGATCACTGCCACCTGGCGGTCGGGAGGGACAAAATAGAAACAGTGGTTTCGCAGGCATTTAACTTGAATGAGGCGTCTCCCTTTTTAAAAAAAAAAACTCTTATCATAGCTTATCATTCCGTGTCCTGCTTCAAAATCCCTCAAGAAAGAAGAATAGGTGTATAACTGGTGTTTTGCTATCCAATGTCATCACATTATATACTTGTAGAATTTCTACCAGTTGGGGTGAGATGGAATTCATAGTGAAACAAAAAGTTTCATCTCCCCGTCGGGGAATCGAACCCCGGTCTTCCGCGTGACAGGCGGAGATACTGTCCACTATACTAACGAGGAATCGCAATGATGTAGTCTTGTAAATGTTTCAAGGCTTTTCCCAAGTACATTATATACTTCAAGAATTTCTACCAGTTGGGGTGAGATGGAATTGATAGCGAAAGAAAAAGTTTCATCTCCCCGTCGGGGAATCGAACTCTATTTCAAGGCTAATCCCAAGTAAAAAAAAATCAAAAAAATTTTGATTTCAAAGAATGATTTGGCCTCCCCGTCAGGGGACCGAAACCCGGTCTTCCACGTGACAGGGGATTTTCCCATGTAAAATGAAAAATTGGTTAAAAAAAGAAAAGAAAAAAAAGAAAAGAAAAATATTTGTATTTTATTTTATAACGGAAAAATAAGTTGAACTTCAATCTGTCTTGTATTTTATTTTATAACGTGTCAAACAAAGGATAATGAAATTGTTCACTTTTTGGGATAAAATGGGCTAAATACGAGTCTGCCAGTCACCCTACATATGTGTAATTTTAGTAACATTTTTGTGTCATTAGATATTTCTAATGCAAAATATGTGCCTTAGCGCTAAAAGTTGGGAAACACATAAATGTGACTGCTGATATGAGACAATTGCGACCACATACGTAGTTGCAAGTAAAAAAAAAAGCTGCACGACTGTATGCGTTGATTGTAGTTCAAATCCAATGATGACATACTGTACCTCACTAGTAGTGTTGCCACAACAGAAGTACAAGGACAGAACAAGTGACCCACAGCGTGTGTCAGATAGTTGGCACGCCATGTGGGATTCCTTCTACCCAGACACAGTTACTCAACTGTTAACGGTGGCAAAGAAGCCAGCGGGCAAACACTGCTCTCCTTACACAACGTGATGGAATGCTATGTACAGTATGATCATCTGCATGAACACATGCAGAAAATATGCAGACCTTAGAGTGGTCTCTGACTGTACACCATCTGTGAAAATATAGACTAATAGAAGTTAAATTAAACTGAAAGCCAAACTTCTCACACTTTGAAGATGTCTGATTGACGCTGACTTGTGATCTATGCTGTTGTCTTGTGTCACATATATTGATATTGTATCAAACGTCAACACTGACTTGGCATATTTTTAACATCTATGGTGAAATCCAAATCGTGCCAATTATACTTTGGATGTAAATTATGGCTGTACTAATTTTGGGGAAAAAATAATAATACAAAAATGATATATATATATATATATATATATATATATATATGTCAGGACTGGGGATTCATTTATAATGAACAAAATGGGCGGGAATTCATGTTCGAATTACTTTGCACTCAATTTGAAAAGAAAACTGTACTGTCACCAACGGCAAACATGAAATGCTAATGCCACCTAGTGGCATAAACATTACAACACAAATCAATGTTTCACACTCCCTTTTAATTTTATAGTACTGTATATCTTCCATCCATCCATTATCTGAACCGCTTATCCTCACAAGGGTCGCGGGTGTGCTGGAGCCCACCCAACTGTCTTCGGGCATTAGGCGGGGTACACCCTGAATTGGTTGCCAGCCAATCTCAGGGCACACAACCATTCACACACAATCCGATTTAGGGACAATTTAGAGTGGTCAATTAACCTACCATGCATGTTTTTTTCAGAAAGTGGGAGGAAACCGGAGTACCTGGAGTAAACCCACGCAGGCAAGGGGAGAACATGCAAACGCCACCCAGGAAGGCCAAAGCCCGGATTCGATCTCAGTCAGCCACTTAAATAACTTTATGAATTACTATCAAATTACTATCAATGAACTAAAAGATACAAGCATATTTATATTGAGTAAACATATTGGTCTACTTTTAATATAAACTTGAAAAATATTTTGTTT
Organism: Leptonotus elevatus; assembly: GCF_054856555.1. Classification (NCBI taxonomy): domain Eukaryota; kingdom Metazoa; phylum Chordata; class Actinopteri; order Syngnathiformes; family Syngnathidae; genus Leptonotus; species Leptonotus elevatus. The sequence goes on from NC_141246.1 coordinate 13,169,439, forward strand.
ACAGATATAAAATGTGTGAATAATTGTGAGTTAATGAAAATAAATGAAGCAGAGGTTTTAGTTTTTTTTCTACAATTGCAGCCTTTGCAGTTTAAAATGTGGCTATAAGTGCTTGTTAAGCCTCAAATGGCGTACAGTAAATAACAATGCGGTTTAGACTAAGGTGCAAATGTCCGAGCAGAATTTCGAATGATGTGCGCCTAGAAACGTACAATCGCATGCACATGTTTGTGCTCATTTATCAATGTGGGAACCCTCCGGTGGCTGAATCTCAGACAAGTGTGCAGGAATGCATGCTGACTCAGGGTCAGCCTTATCTGGCCTCGCATAATCTCCCTGCCATGTTTGGGTTCCCGGCACAAAATGCACATCTCCCAACGTACCAGCGCCACTCAGGTGAGCGTGCGCGTTTCAGGATGCCGTCGTGCTGGCGGCGCTCGTTGCTAATGAGAAACATGAAAGCAAATCTCCCAAAAACTGCAGACATTTTCTGGAGGCTCTGGCTACTCGCCAGCTCCCCGTGGCCAAGCGCGAGCGAGAGCGAGCGTATTGGCACGTAACCCAAATGCATAGTTGTCACAGTCAAGTTGATGCTTGTTACAATTGTCACACTTGGCATGAGCTTCAATGCATGGTCTGAAGTTATTAGTCTAGTAAAAAGGACGAACAACAGGCAGCACCTGACACTTTGGTACACTATGTTCCCAGGACGCACACATTTGTCCCTCCCCCAAAAACAATGCAAACAATTTGTTGCTAACCCCAATGAGGACAGATCATGCCGTGATGCGAGTCTAATTCTACCAAGTCTCATTACATGTGCCCTCTTCCAGGCGGCTGGCTTTGGAGCAGCTGCGCAACAATGCGCCCCATTGACTTGTGCAATTTGAACGTGTACTGTACAACATGTTACATAAGAAGCAATTGAGAACAGCATCCAGAAAGGCATCGACCCGTACCCGTCGCCCCTCAGCTCCTCGCTGGCACAATCGGGGCTTAGCTGGCATAGTTGAATGTGGCGATAACAATAATCCACTTCTGGATCGCAACAAGCAAACAAATTACTGAAGAGATTATGAGGAATTATTTGCGGTGTGGCCTCCCGGTACACCCGATATTACATCAGAAAATAGGACCAAAGTGTTTCTTTTAATACATTTAATAGTGCACTTTGATTAAACTGTACAGAAATAATATTAATAAAAAAGATAAAGCATTTTTTTTCCATTTCCGTAACAGAGCTTAACATTTACAATACAATACAACAAAATGATACAAAACAAATATTTGAGGTATAAATATATTTGTTTTAAATTAACGCTCATTGTCAGGTGTTATTAGGACGAGACACGGTTACATGGACGATATGGACAATGGCTTAAGTGAAGTATGCATAAAGCGGTGTTAACAAGTGAACAACTACACAGTGAGAAGCTTGTCTTCCTTCCTTTTTGTTGTAAAAGCACACTAACATGCAATCTGCCCTCATCTTTACAGTAAAACCTGTAAAATCTCCTCCTTTATAAAAGGACCTCTTTTTTTTTTGCGGTTTTCTTTTCGAAGTTGAACGTGGTGTGTTCTCACTTCAACGGCGTATTAGGGCCACGTATAAATATATATATATATTTTTTAGAGGGGGGTAATATTTAGAGCAAAAACACGCAAATTTGCGACATAAAGCGGCAAATTTGCGAGAAATAAACTTACAATAAATACACGTAGTGTAGCTATAGACTAACGTGATCATTTGTTGGGGGTTAATGCAACATTCTTTATAAAATGAATAGGCAGGATGAAGACGGATTTATTCTTCATTTAAACTTTACTCGTCATACACGCCAGCTAGAGCGGCAACACTTCCTGATCCCATATCAGCTGACTAACACGAACCAATCAGAAGCTAGCATACTTTAGGTAAGCGCAAGTGAATGACGGAGAGCAGCAGATTCGACACATCAACTTAGCTGCTTGTACAAAGAAAATGCCGAAATGTATGAATGTGTAAATAATAATTCTGTAAATATAAAAGTCCAGATAAATATACATTTTAATAAATGAACCTAAATGCTTGATCCTCAGGTTGTGGAACTTCGCAAAGCGAGGCGTTTTCGTCGCTGGCAGGACAGAACGCTTCAAAGTGCGAATGCTTAACACGAAATGGTTCATCTCTGCTAAAGCAATTACTATCTCCTTATTTGAAAACCCGACAGAAAAGTATTGGTTACAAACATCTGAGTATGCTACGTGTATTTTTCGTTTCTGAGTTTTGTTTCGTAAATTTGCCACTTGCCACTTTATAAACTCGCAAATTTACGAGTTTTTTGTTGGAATATCCCCCCCTCTAAGAGATATGTATATATTTAACGTGGCCCCAATATACCGTCGTACTCATGCACTGTGACAGTCAAAATTCTCGGAACATGTTTGCGGGCAAGTACAATTCAATTTGTGCTGTGGACAAGCCTTGGAAAGATAAATGGTGCTTTTTCTTGGATTTGGTCCGCTTGCGTCTATTGGTCTTCAACTCAAATCATCCCTCGTAATGGAAACGTTCAGGGAGGTATCATGGTGCTTTCCTGCTACTTTTGGTGAGCCAGCCACCGCTTCGTTTTCTCTCCATTCCACGTATCATCTCCTCCCGGGCTAGCACATTCACGTCTTTCTTCAGCCATGCACTCATCAATCCTCACGACATCATAAATATTGTATGCGCTTCCTCCCACGCGTTGTGACAGACGAAAAAAAGAGAGGACGGATGTAAGACAATACCGACAGCATTAATATTAAGCGTAAAAAAAGAGTAGTTAGTGTATGTACACTGGAGTATGATGGTCTTAACGACTGGTTGCTGAGTCACCTTTGCTTCTCAGAAGCAATTGCACTCTTTGGATAAAGCCTCACATCCCGCCTCGTCAATGTTCTTTGGCCCACATAAATACTTAGATGGCAGGACTAGAGGGCATTTTAAATGGCAACATCAATATGGTTACAAAAAAGAAAAGTCCTTCAAATCCAGGAGACAAAATTTGTCCTGTGTTTGTGACGAGATGGAGGATGGTCTTTCTTTTTCCTTTCAGTCTCATTTGTCCACGGGCAACGTGAAGGAGTCGCGAATCCGCGCCGCCTCGGCAGCACACAAGTGTCCGTGCAGTTTGTTGTACCACTCTGGGAAGCGACCCCTGTGGAAGCAGACAACACAGCGTGTCAAAAAAATCAAATCAAATAAAAAAACGTCAGTCATGCGTCATTCACAAAAGCCTTGCTCACACTAGTGTTAATTTTGTCAGACAATTTAAAATTTTGTCCGTTTTAGTTCAGCTTCAATCACACTTTAGATTTCACACTAGTCTTTTAGTCCAAGAAAACATAATTGTATTCGTCTACTTTTAGTCAACAAAAACTGTAGGCTAAATGTTTTAGTCTAGTTTTAATCAGGACAATCATTTTACCTCTGTATATTTTTTCCCCCCAGCAAATAATGTTGAACATTTCAGATCTAAAACTACTTTACATAAAATGTTCACATCGTTTTGATGACAAATAAATTCACACACAATTACAGTATATCATACATGCTATGGAGCTAGTAAGTTAGCTAGCATTAGCGGTCGGATTAACATTATTGATGGAACGTTAGTTGGATTAATGTTATGCTATAACTATAATGCATTTATATATTTACCTTTCACAGAATCCACCTACTGCCTGTCTCATGTGTTTGTGCATGTTGCACTCGCTGCAGATTTGAAAGGGGATGTGTCACTGTGTCACATTAACTTGAACCCCCCCCCCCCCCAAACAAATCTTGTTTTTCTGACTATTTTTGGGGGGAGCTTTGTTTTTTTTCATTTACTGTTTTTCTGAATATTTGTTTCTGTTTTACTGAATATTTTTTCTCTGTCAGAAAAATATTCAGAAAAACGGGTTGAAAAAAATAATTCCGAAAAACAGGAGGAAAATTACTCAGAAAAACAGGGGAGAAAATTATTTTAAAAAACAGTAGAAAAAAATTATTCAGAAAAACAACTGTTATTATATATAAATATTTTTTTTAAACGGAAAAAAAATACTCAAAAAATAGAGAAAAAATATTCAATAAAACAGAAAAAAATACTTTTAAAAAAGCCCCCCCCAAATTAGTCAGAAAAACAGAACTTTTTTTTCATGTGAATGCAATACGCTTCCGTTTATAATTTTCGCCTCGTCTTTGTTAAAGAACTAAAATGTCCATAGATTTTAGTCCAGTTTTTATTAAGGGAAGTACATTTTCGTCTCGTCTTTATTAGTCAATGAAAATATTGACAGATTTATCTAGTTATTGTTTTTTAATAAGGGTTTTAGTCTAATCTAGTCTAGTTTCAGTCCGGTGAAATGAGTTGGTGAAAATATTTTTTCGTTTTTGTAAATGAAATTTAACACTAGCTCACACTGGAGCTTCATCCAGTTCAGCTCAGCAAATCCCATCCAAATTTTCTAACTTTTATTTGCAAGTGGTCACAGAAGACTAGCCGCGTCAGACACTATAAATCTGCAGGCGTTGCCAAGGTAACGACGTAGTGGTCAGTAAGTATGCTGGAACACAGGAGCAGTGAAACTTCCAGTGGCGCGCCGTCAGTGCCTTCCTTTTTTTTGTTAGGAATCTGAACCAATCAGACTACAAGCCTTGGGTGACGTCAGCATTTTTCCGTCCTCTGATTCTGAAGTTTGTTTTGGTGCTTTCTTCAAATCCAAATACCAAAATCGAACACAACCTGTTGTGCTGGTAGACTTATAAAATGTCATTTCAATCATAAAACCTTTAGTCACTGTGCAGGTAATTTTTAAAAAGTAATATTTTAAGATGCACACTACATCCACACAGTCATGATTGTCTTGTAAAAAAATTATTTTGCTGGATTTCCCCATTTCATACTTTGTAAAAAAAGGATTTATGGCTGCCAGTGTGAGCAAGGCTTTAGACTAGTTTAACGTCCAAGTAAAAAAAATAAAAATCACTGACCTGCAGTCAATTCTGGAAATGTGCGTGAGTCGGGACTTGTTGGCTCCGCAAGGCTCGATAAAATAGCGTGAGAGGAGAACGTTGGCGCGGACGCCCACCACGGGCGCTGCGCCATGATCTACTGATGTAGACACCAGTGCACACGCCCCCTTTGGCAGGTCTGTCATCCATGTTCTAGAGTAAAAAAAAAAAAAGAAGTTAGACCACAAGAATGATGGCCCAAAGGAAGTCAAGATTGCGAGCTATTTACCTGAGCACCAGGTGGTCCCTCATGGGATGGGGGGCCATGGTGTTCCGCACGTACTGGTACACCTCGGTCCTCTCGTCCAAGCTTTCCACCACGCGACTCTCGTAAAGGTCCTCATCCCAGCGTGCCTGCTCCCTCAGAATCCGGGTCAGGACCTCTTCTGGAGCGGCAGGCACCTCCACGGTCGCCTTCCACAGCTTCAGTGGGAAGCCGTCATGTACCTGAAGGAAGTCACAGGAAGCATTTACTAACAAAGTCTGTTTGGAGTCCATTTTGGGGATCATTTTGTCCGTTACAATAGTATATCACTGGTGTTGGTGCCAAAAACTTGTACCTGCAAAATTGTCACTTTTTAGGAGACCCCAAAAACCACACACACAAAAAAAAAACAATCATGAAAGAGCGCAAGTCATTTTCAAACATTTTAGATTGGTCAATATATTCTAAAAATGACATTCAAAAATACTGATTTTTGAAAAATAAATAAATTGGCCAAATTTAGAAGCACTTGTGATGTTTTTGACTCCTCTAGATGGCACTCTTGGTTTAAAGAGGCAGTGGAAATTCAATCAATTTCCATTGCACTAGCACCATCTAGAGGAGTAAAAAAAATATAGCACAAATGCTTCACGAAGCTTCATTTTCTCCATCACTAATGTACAGTATATAGAAATACGTTAAACACACAAAATACTTGTCAGAAGGCCAATACCTACCTAGTTTCTATATTTTAAATTATTTGGATATTTTCTTATGTAATATTCAAATTGTGGTTCCCAGAACACACGCACGCACGCACACACACATTTGTTTTACTATCTTTGTGGGGCCATCTCATTGACATAATGCATTTCCTAGCCCCTTCCCCTAACCCCAACCATAACAAACGATTGCCTACCCTTATTCCTTACCCAAACCTCAACCATAACCCAATTCAAACTTAAACTGTAAAACCAAGTCTTGACCCTCAAAAAGAGGTCTAAACTTGTGGAGCCCAGCAAAATGGACGGGTGGGCCCCACAACTCTGTGAAATCTCAAAACGTTGGCCCGACTATATTTTTTCGATTGTCATCTTTATGAGTTTATTTAGTAGAAAGACTAGAAGGTCACTATTTGAGGAGTACATGATTCAGGAATGTAGTCCTAAATCTGCTTGTGGTGAAAAATGCTGTGATAAGAAAATGAATAATGGAAACATTGAAATGATTTGGTGATCTCTCAATAAAACTAAACATCTTAATATGAAAAACAGATCAATCTAATCAAGACTCCCACTCATCTGGGAAGACTCCCTGCAAGATGTTGGAGTGCAACTGTGAGATTTTTTTGGTCCATTCATCCACAACGTTTGTTGATGTTGGAGGAGCTGAGAGGAGGCCGCCGCTTCCCGAATGAATGTGTTCACCTCAAAATTAACTCTAGTCTGTTTTCTGTTTAGTGTCTTATGTGAACGCGGTGTCGCGGCTCATATGGACTTATTGAGTGATGCGCTGAGGCACAACGACCCGCTTGTGTTCCCGAGCGCCCTCCAGCCAAGTCAGCTGCTTCCTCCTTCCATCAGATGATAAAGACGGCACGTTGAATCCTGAAGCCTTGTGACTTTGAGATAACCTCTCTTGGAGAGACCTTACACACACTAAACATGGGAAATGTTGCCTTTGGGAGATTGCTGCGTGTGCGTGCGTGCGTGTGTGTGTGTGAGAGACGAGCTGATGTCATAGTGGGACGCGGTCCAGTGCTGGGGAGGGGAACGAGAAGCCAAGGGCCAGGCTAGTTTCACACGGATGCGTTGCTCAATACAGGAAAGTTGAATATACAAGATATTTTGAGTACAAGGACGGACGGGAAGGCAGGACAGGAAACAGAGACAGCGGAGAAGACGCTTTGGCGGCCTGTTTACACTCCGCTGACTGAACGCTGATTCCTTTTTAAAAGTTTGTGGCGGTTGGATCCAGCCACTGAAGGATAATACTTATTTATTATTATTATTATTATTTCTTTTTTTTTTCTTAAGAGCTCAGTATTGTCAATTCGAATAACCGATCATTATTGCTCTCTTTATTTTTAATTTTTTTTTAAAAATGTGTATGTTGGTGTGTGCATGTGTGCGTGCGTACTCATTAGTTCACCTAAAACCTATTAAAAATCCCATACCGTTCACCAAAACCGAATACTTCAGAATCCAGCTAGAGTCGTGAGGTTGTCAGGAGACCCGAGGAAGGATCAAAGTAAAGAAAGGAAAGTTACAGACATTACCAACTACCCACCGGGAAGGTGCATACTTATGAAGACATGAATTAAGAGTTTGAGGTGATGTATTACCTTGCGATAGGCCAGCTCAGCTTGCTCGGGGGTGGAGAAGCTGTCGTATCCTTTAAACTTGTCTTTGGCCTCCTTGAGGAGAGCGTCGAGGCCGTCGCGCAGGTACGACCGGTACCCTCCTCGGTCTGCGTCGCTACCTGACAGCTCCTCCAAGCGTCGTGGTAGAAGAGCCTGCTCCACGTAAGAGTTCCTACAGCGATTCATCTCTTCGGGGATCTGCAGGAAGACGGTTTAGTTTGAGTTGCATGTGGCCGTCACTGAGGTGCAGTTGGTCAGTGAGCAAGTTTTTGATTCTTCATTAGCTAATAGTTGGTTTGTATTGGGTTTTTTTGTAAACTTTTTTTTTTTAGATTTTCCCTCAAAAATACGTGCGTTGTTATTCGTTTTAGTATTATTGATATTGACTTGATATTCTTATCAAAGACAATATTTCCAATAAACCTCTTCTACTACATGTAATGTATTTTTCTGCATTTCAAATTCTGCTTCCACTGAAAAACAGCACCGACGTATTGTTTTCCTTCCCGAGAACGTGACTTAAACCAGAGCACTCACTGACTGATGAGTGTAAAGCAACACATCACGAGATGAGCTAGCAGTCAGTACAATTAATGGAGGATGTGTTATGACTTGGGTTACATAACCAAACATAGCACACGTGCGAATCTTGCCAAAGGGTAATACATTTTTTAAAACCATTGTTATTAGGGCTCAATATTTTTAGGGCCAATTTTACAAGCAGCAAATTGCTCAAAGTCTGGTAGATTACAAATGCCGGGCGTCCCAAGACAACAGCACTTTACTTTATGTCAGGGGAAATGGAATCAAGCATGGGGGAGGATGAAAACACGGCGTGTACGAAGGGTGGGATTCTTTGAACGTCTCACGATTCGGTTCAATTCCGATTTTTGGGCCTGCGATTCGATTCAGAATCGATTTTCGATTCAGACTGATTTGATTGACAATGATTTTTGCTTCAATCTATAGATGTGCAAGGAATTGTAATGATCTACTCCAGTCTGACTCGCTGATGCTAATTGGCGCGCTACTCACGGCACTTTTATCACTCAAATGAACGGCTCCACACTGCAAAAAAACAACTTTTATTGGAATAACTTGATCGGGACTTTTTCCTTCTATTCACACTGCCCCTCAGTGGCCAAATCGGGTACAACATGAACAGCACTCCAAATAAAGGCACACGCAGACAAAGGCAACACAGTATAAACTAATTTGAACAAAAATCGATTTTGGGACATTTCTGGTTTATCTTATTACTTTTTCAGTATTTTTTGGGGTTTAAATAACACTTTTTTTTTTTTTAAAGAATAGTTAATTTCATAACAAAGGGTTTGCAGAAATGGGAAACAAATTATTGTCAATGAAAGATTCCTTTTATGAGCCTTGACTGGAAAAGACAAATTCAATTAAAGGTCAATTATTGGCCCCGGTAACTGCGTTAGTGACTTTGGGATGGAAGGAAGCTCTCTCACAATCTGATCAAGCGCTCGCCGCTAATGACCCGCAGCATGTCTGCCATTCGGTGAGTGCTGTTGCATGTCAGCTGGCGGCGACTGCGCCAAGGTTTGGGATTGAAATTGGATTAGTAATTGTGTAGCAGGCTGATTATTTCCCGTTGATCCGCTGCAGCTCTCTCCTTGTGGAAACTCAACAACGCTTGCACAGATACTTCTGCTTATTGCTGGACTGCACGGTAGTGGGAAATATTTATTTCGCGTTACCATGGCAGCATTGACAGCATGGACTGGATCAAATGGTTATGCAACCAAATGTTTGTTGATGATTTATTCATTAATGGAAATAACATGTTATAATCACTTAAGTGTTGCATAAACATTGACATCAGCATGGATGAGATGAAAATGTTTATATAAGTCAAATTCAATAATTGTAAATATAAATAGAAAATATTCTGAATTGTCATAAAGTGCAATAAGCCAAGTCTTTCATAAAAGTAAGAAAATACTTTTAAATTCATGTGAATAATAAATTTCAGATACAAAAAAAAATCAGCCTCTAAAATTCTATTTTCTTGTTAATTTATGGGGAAAAAAAGATATTCAAATAATCGATTCATAATTTTATGAATGGATATCATGCTCAAAAAGGAAACCCGATTCTATATTGATTATTCGATTTTTTAAACCCAGCCCTACTCTATAGGCAATTATGAACCCTTTGTAGGGGACTGTGTCCATTACTTTTAAATCGAACGCTATACTTTTTGACATCTCAAGCACTATAACCGAGGCTAAATGGTGGACTAACACTGACCCGGAAGAGTTTTCTGCACTCCTGGATCATGTGCGCCAGGCCATGGGTCGCGGCCAGGTTCTCGTTCAGGTCCCTCTGGTCCGGCTTTCCCAGAGTCTGCTTCCTGTTCATCACCCTGAGGAAAGGGACAGCCAAGAGGAGGAAAAGTGTGAGAATTGGAAATAGCATTCATCATTGGGACAGAGGCCTAGAGTGGGGAAAAAAAGGTCTCACACACCTGCTGAACAAACTTTTTCTTAACTCATTCACTGCCATCGACGGTTATTTGACGTCAAAAATTCATGTGAACTATTTCTATTAGTTTAACATTTTTTTCCCCACTTTTGTTAACAAGAGTATGAAAACCTATAATTTTTTTTATTGTACATTTAGAACAGATATACAATTTGTGATTAATCGTGAGTTAACTGATGAAGTCATGCAATTAATTACGATTTTAATTGCCTAACGCTGCTCATTTTGAATTGTAATTAATCACTTGACTTCAATAGCTAACTCACGATTAATCATAAATTTTATATCTGTTCTAAATGTATAAAAAAATATACAGGTTTTCATACTCTTGTTAACACAAGTGGGAAAAAAATGTTAAACTAATAAAAATAGTTCAAATTAATTTTTGACGTCTATAACCGTACAATACAATTTTTTTTCTAGGTTTTCATATTCGTGTTAACAAAAGTGGATTTTTTTTTAACTAATAGAAATAGTTCAAATGAATTTTTGACGTCAATAGCCATCAATGGCAGTGAACGAGTTATTAATGAGATCAAGATATTTATTTAATATTTCCATCTGATCTCTCTCTCTCTCAAGCTGCACTCCCCTTTTGTTGCCCCTCCATTTACTCTACAGTATCCTGCTCTTTTGTTTTTTTAGTATGACTCTTTTCCTGTTTGTGCAAGGTATGGCCAAACCTATTATGTAAGCTGCCGCTAACTGTCAACGCCGGCCACTGATTAAAACAAAAATAAGTGATGATTGCATACAAACACACACGCACACACACCTTGGTGAGGAGCTCTCTTTGCGCCTCAGGGTGTTGAGATGGAATACAGACGGCGCCAGGCAGACAGCCAGGTTGGTGGGCGTCATCTGGTTCTCCCCGACGCTGGCCGTCACGTCGCTCAACAGGCAAAGCAGCGTCCGCAGCGCCTCGCGGTTCTCGTCGGGCAGCAGCAGCACAGCAGCGCGGGCCGCCTGGAGGCGGAGCTCTTTGGGCATGTCTGCATGGGAAGATGTCACCAAGAACATCTGTCAGCTTTCGTTATCTGCTTCTGGGAACACTTTGGGGAGGACGGAACATGTTCAAGTGGGATATGAGTGGTTATGTAAGAGTGCGTGTGTGCGTGTTCTGTACAGTATGGCTCCATGTTTTCTTCCACCTTCGGAAAACATGTCCAACATGATCGTAATGTAACAAGACTTGAAGTGAGTGGAAGGAGCCAATTGAAGCAATTCTGCGAAAGTGCACCTCATCCCGGCGGTATTTCCTGCACTCGCCTTGTTTGTTTGCTTTTTAAATGTTGAAGTTCTTGCCCCGCAAGTGTAAAAAAAAAGAAAAAGGAAACAAAAAAAAGGGCAACAATAACTCATCTGTAAGGACTTGGGGTTTTGGCTTCCAGACAACTGTTGAAGTGCCCTTGAGCAAGGCATCAGACCCCATCCCCCAGGTCAAGGTGGAGCAATTATATATATATATATATATATGGGGTGTGAATTGCCTAGTACCTGGCGATTCGATTCGTATCACGATTCATAGGTCACGGTTTGATTTGATACCGATTAATCCCGATACGAATCTATAAATTGATTATTGCGACTTTTTTTTTTAACTCAAATTTAGAAAATACTAATCAGTAAACTTGTACATGTGCACAGTAAGATTTGTATGAAAATGTATTTATTTATCTGAAAATTCAGGCTTATAAGTGAGCCACTGCATTTAACAAACAGGTTGCAGTCTGTTTCATGTTTGAACAGCACTGAAATGAAATATTAAAGCTTAATGTTCCATTAATATAACATTCTTCCGTGCTAAATGTGTGAATCCTAACCCTAAGTAAGACGTTTTGTTGAATATTCCCATAAAAAAAATTGATGTTTAAAAATCGATTCGGCCGCATATCGAATCGATTCGAGAATTGCGCGCTGTAATATCGCGATATATTACCGAATCGATTTTTTTTTGTGTGTGTTTCTGGAGAAGCAATTTTTTCTAACACCCCTAATATATATATATATATATATATATATATAAAATAAGGGGTGTCAAAATGAGTGAGTTATTTTGCCGTAATAAATCTAATAATAATGCATATATTTGTGGACACTAAGGTCAATTTTAAAAATGTGCAGAATTTCACAAGTTACTTCATGTTAAAGATTAGATAGCTCTTAATATGAAAAGAATAATGCGCTGAGCGGTCACCGTCTTACAAATGCAATTTTGCCATCTAGTGGCAGCAAAATGACCTTAATACAGATCAATATCACACTCTTCAATCAACTCAACATCTTTTAATTTTAACTCAATTTTATGAGTTCTGAAATTACTGTATCTATGACTTAAAAATGCAGCCATATTTCTATTAGTTTTTTCACTTTTGGAAACTTTTGATTGTACATTTTATTGTACATTTAGAACAGATATAACATTTGCGATTAATTCTGAGTTAACTATTGATGATTAATTGCGATAAAAAAATTTAATCGCCTGACACCCCTTAAAAAGTACATAAAAAATAATAATTAAAAGTCATACAAAAGTAAAGTAAGTCAACAGAATCATAATTAATCAAACAAAAGTGTGTATCTTACACTGATAGATCTGAAGGAAGGTCTCGGACAGCTTGCTGGTGAGCAGCGGTTCGGGCAAATCTCGGAAGTACTGTTTGAGCATGTCGGCGACATCGTAGGCCGACTGGCCCTCGTAGGTGACCCCGCCCCCGTCGGCCCCGCTGGTCTCATTCATCTGACGCAGAGCCTGGATACGTGACTTCACTCCAGACTTTCGGAAAAGACCAACCTGGACGCAGATTGGATACAGGAAGAGTTATGTCATGCAGTCGTATGGAATGTGCAACCAAGGTTTTGACGCCTAATCCGCATATTAGTCTTGATGTTGCGTATCAACAATAATCTGGGCACCAAAGAAAACTACATAAGGAATTGGCCCTCGGGGTGTTGTTCCTCTGTTGAATTATACAAATTCTTTCAAATCCCATAAATCTCAAGCTTACTGCCAACGTGGTTACATCACATCAAGTTGTGTCAACTATGTGAAGGAAGTCATCAGCAAAATTTAAGAATTGGCACAACATGTTTAGTACAAGCTTTTTTCAAAAGTAGTCTTTTAAAATGCACAAATGACCTTACTTCTTGTCACTGCTATGTGAAAAACACTTATGTCCATATTTTACAATTTTTACATGTTTACGTTTTTGGGATGTCTGCGTTCAGTTTCATCCCCAAAATGTAAAAAAAATGACAAAAAATGGACATAAGTGGCAGTGGCCTTTGTTTTGCTAATAAACACTGTTGGACTCTCATCCGCTATTTTTGAAGGTACACGTCCTAATCGTATTGTTTTTTTAATTAAACAGTCAGCGAGTGGTGATGTAACATTACTCTTGGCCTCTTTGCCTCAGCATGAGAATGGAAAGCATGAATGTCATTTTGAAACACACAAAGTAGCATATAAAAAAAAATGATCCAAAAAGTCTTTGTGTTATGTAACTTTTCTTCAAGTAGAAATTGAAGAATACATGAACCCATTCACTGCCATTGACGGTTGTAGACGTCAAAAATTTATTTGAACAATTTTTATTAGTTTAACATTTTTTTCCACCTTTGTTAACAAGAGTAGGAAAACTTTTTTTTATTGTTCATTTAGAACAGATATAAAATTTGTGATTAATTGTGAGTTAACTTGTGAAGTCATGCAATTAATTGCGATTAAAAAAATTGAATCGCCTGACGCTCCTAATTTTTAATAATCTTTTTTTTCTTTTTTAAAGGTGATTTTTATTTTTTATGTTACTTACCCGCATGACTTCAATAGTTAACTCACAATTAATCATACATTTTATATCAGTTCTAAATGTACAATAAAACAATTCTAAGTTTTCATACTCTTGTTAACAAAAGTGGAAAACAGGTTAATCTAATAAAAAAGGTTCAAATTAATTTTTGACGTCAATAGCCGTCAATGGCATTGAATGAGTTAATGAGGAATCTGCCAGCTGTGTGACATTACCTGGTCTAAGCACTGGTTTCGCAAGTAACGCATGGCTTGCTGGATGCCTTGAGGGAGAGGCTGACCAGTGCGCTGGACGATGACTTGCAGCGGAACCCCGAACACATTCCTGCCTTTGTAGTCACGCACCTTCATTCGCTTCATAAACTTTGGAACAGCCCTGCAACAACAGATCGACACGCATCAAAAAAACAACTCATCATCAATATTTTACTAAGACACTTTGACGGGCAAATGACTGCTCGTATGTTGACTAGTCAAGAGTAATGTGTAACTTCTGGTGTCAGTCTGCAATCGATCAAGTCACATTCTCTATCCCGGTTGCCCATCCGAAGAAAAAAAGAAAAGAAAAAAAACCTCTGCGCCAGCGACTGAAGACACTTCCAAAAAGCGCGTAAAGTATTTTATGTGCAAGTGCGGTGGCAAGTTGAGTGGCTGCAGAATCCTGTCTCCGGGTTTACGACCGGGGAGGATAAACAAGGCGAGTCGTGGCGGGATGTACCGTACTGTGACAGGACGACGATTCCATCGCTTCACACTATTTGTACCCGTTAATGTGTCTGTTGAAATGCATCATGGGAATGCACCAACAGATTTATGACTGCGCATTTTTTTCAGCAACGGCGTCAGAAGACAGCAACTCTCATGCATGATTTTCAACAAGCTCATCTTTGTCAGTGCCGACGTTCTGAAGCCTCAGACTTATTCTGAGAAGCGCATTTTCACAAATTATGATCCTGACTTGGAATTCTGAATATGTGGAGGGTTCCAGCTGCCAACAAGTGGCCTCTGTCTTTGAACAAAGCCCAGAAGTTCTATTCCTGTCCTCAAAAATGACCTCAAGCTGAGAAAAAATGGACACAGAAAAACACATAAATTATGACTCCATTTTCTTCACAACTTTTATGTATACCCTTTTTATTCAGACAACAATGTATAGTGTTGTTTAAAGAGCTATACTGGTATTTAATTGAAATCAAAATAGATTATTTTTGTGCATTTGCTGTACTTCATTTTGTTTTTTATCCTATAAATATATCAAGCATGTGCAATTTTGGTGTAAGTCACAAAATTGCAACTACATGCAGATGACTAGAAAAAATGGATGGCACGCTTAAAGCAATTGGACAACTGTGAGTGGAATAAAGGTGCTTGAGATGGAAAGGTGGAGGATAATTGTTGAGGACAGGGCTTTCCAGCCTCCAGCTCTGGTAACACCATGCGTGTGAACTGCAATGATTGCCCCTTCGAGTAAAAGACAATGTAAGCCCCTTCCCAGCAATTACAGGTCTGGGAAAAGAATGTGAAACCCAACCTCTGACGAGAGCCGTCACCACACTATACAATGACCTGCAGATGGAGGAAACTGAGACGGGGATGGGAGACGATAGCATTGATTGAGAGTCGGACTACAATTTTCGTTGCGTGCCTATGGAAGCGTGGAACTGTCAATGTTCAGTAAACATTTTTTGCCTGGCGAGTACATTTGAACATATTTGTGATTATGTTTGAATATACTCGCAAATACGTTTGAATGTAATTGTAGGGTAAATGTTACAGACATAGCATATTTTTCCATAATACCATTACCATGACTTGCGCATGCGCAAAAATGCCGTACCTAAATTGTGCTGTCCAGACATAATAAATCATAAAAGTTACAAAATACCCCAATGTTTTATTACTTATTTTGGTAAAAAAAAAAAAAATCTATGTTTTTAGCATTTAGCCTACAAACACGTTTGAACGTATTCATGAGTGTGTTCGAACGTATTTGCGAGTCTGTAAAAATGTATTTGCAAGTACGTTCGTACATATTTAAATACGTTCGAACATGCTCGCAAATACATCCAAACGTACTTGCCAGTCAAATATGTTTACTCCACATTAGCAGTTCCACAAATTCCGTATGCGCCTACATCACTTCAATAAACTGTGTGCTTCTCTTTGTATGCTGTCATTGAGTCAACTCACCAGCTGAATCCATGTTTGTTTGTTGGGGTGTGCCTCTCTAGCAGGGCGGTGAGCTGTAGCAGCGACAGCTTCTGAAGAAGATTCATCTGCAGTACAGACTGGCAGCTAATCTGGAGCTGGGCGGAGGCCAAACTGGGCCGATGGGAGTTATGGAAGCTCAACCAGCGGAGTTTCTGCGGCCTGGAGCACAGAGGGACAAAAAGAGTGGAAGGGCAGATGTTAGAAGGAAAAAAATGGCTTATTCTTTTGCATACACTCAAAGGCTATCATTTACGGCCTCACGTATATACACACATTGCTTGCAGTATTAGCAAGCAAGTGATCAGTCTGAAGGATTACAGGGATTTGTGTACACATCAATCAAGAGATTGTCGAAAAACCCGTGTCACCAAATGTAAGGCTGTCGGTGGATTCCTAGAAAAGCAGCAACGGTCCCCATGGAGACCAACCGGCATTCCAGAGAATTACATAAGGAGAGCAGTCGAAGCGTGTCTCCTGTTCATCCATTGCTGCTGTATAGTATGGGTACACTTTGTTTTTCCGTTGGACCCTGACTTCTTTTTCCATTCGCATATAAGGAAGCTAATGTTTGCCAGATGATTTACAGAATTGGAGGTCTGTAGAGAATCAAAAACCATGCTACATTTTTCACTATCATTAATACTGAATTATGAATAGTTTGTACAAACGTGACCATATATAGGTTTCCAAAAAAGAGATGCGAAATAGATAGTCAAAGTTCACTCAAACATGCCATGCATTTTAACTACTTGAACGTAGTCTATGCCTAATATGTTCTAAGCTCCGATTGGTTGTCACCTGAGACCTGAGGAACTATGATGTCAATTTCACTTGACAGCAAGTGGCAAAATGGCCGCCTTTTGATATTGTCAGGAATTATTATATTTTGGGTTGACTTCCAGTTTAAAAAATAAGTATGTACAGATATATATATATATATATATGCTCCCCCCTACACCGCTCGCAGTCGACTAAAGGAAGCAATCCGTGGTCTACCAGTCGTGGTAACAAAATTGTGCACTCCCCCACCCATTAGTCCCACAATGAAAACTGGACATTTTCATGGATTAATAATAATTTAAAAAAAACAGATGCCCGGAGGGACAGGATGTAAAAAAGTGGACATGTCTGGACAAAAAAGGACGTTTGGTCACCTTATTTCAAACTGTATATTAAATTGTCAATGGTAGGATACATTCTCGGTTGTTGACTGACCTGCTGGTTCTTGTTAGCGATGCCCCAACACCAGAGTCCCTCCTCTCCCTCATCCCTTCCTCGCCCTCCCCCAGAGGGTTTCCTGTGCTGTCTTGGTCACTTCCATTCTCAGTCTCTTCTAGACGGTTTTGCAGAGGGGAGGACGGGCACGGCGAGGCCGAGTCCAACGCTGAATCCGAGTCGCCTTCCTCCTCCTCTTCATCCTCCTCATCTTCCTCCTCACCGGCCGCCACAGCGTCGGACCAGGCGTTCACGAAGCGCTGCAGGCCGCTCACATGCTGGAGCACTTCCTCTAGTTTCCGTTCATCCCCCTCTGCAGCCTCGTCTCGCTCTACGTTCGGGACGTTGTCGTAAAAACTGAGGCGGCTGTCCACTGAGCCGGAAGAGACTCGACGCAGGCGTCTACTTTGCCGTCCTCTCAGGATCACCGGGTTGCCATTATCATTCCCATTGTTATTGTGTGAGCTCCCGTCTTGCAGAGCTTTGGGAAAAGTGCCTGGCTTGTGACCTTCTGGTAAATAGAAAAAGATCCTGCCTTCTTCTTCTTCTTCTCCTTCCTCAGCTTGTCTGCCATTCTCCTGAATTCTGTGGTTGTTTCTTCGGTTCTGCTCGTCAATACTAATATCACTATTTGCTTGGCACGGGATTGGTGGGGCCGATTTGGGCGTCGGCGTCGGTTGCCGATCGGATGCTTGCTGGAGGATGCTGAAGGGATCAAATCCCTCCAAGTACATCCCCCCTCTCTTACCGGAACCTGCTGCGGTGCTGTGGCTACGAGCGCGGGTCACTGGGCTCGGTGTGCTCACCGCACTGCCACTGCTGGCTTCTGATTGGCTGCTCCCAGTGCTTCCAGTGCTACCATTGCTCGTCTGAGTCGAGTAGGATACAGAACGATTCCTGTTCAGTGTCATAGTCTGAGTTGGATGGTGTTGGTGATTAAGGTTCTGGTTGAGGTCGAGACTCGGGATGTCCACACAGTTGAGTCTCCGCAACTTGTCATCATCAAGACCCTCTTTGATGACAGGTCCGCTGATCTCGATCTTCCCACCACTGATGCTCCCTTTCTTCTTTCTCTTGGAGGTGGTGCCACTGCGCAGACGTAGACTCTCCATCCTCTTGAGGAAACTCTTGGCTCGTGACCGTGTGCTTTTACCACTGTCGCCGCCGCGGTCTAGACTTCCTCCAAGTTCTCCCATTTTCAGATCGAAGGTAAACTGTGCGAGCTCCAAGGGCGATGGAGGCAGCCCGTCGGACAGAGAGTCCTCATTAGCGCACACTGACCCTCCTGTGCCTGATGACGAACACATGCTCGCTACAGAGCTCGCGCGCGTGGCTCCAACGGGAATGGCTTCGTTCGGTAAATGGAGGGCGGCGTCACAACTCTTCTCCTCTGCTCTTCCGCCACTACCACTGCTATGGATCGAGCCCACTTCCGGTTGCTCACTGAGATCGGTCAGCACACTCTCAGAACTGTTTCCCTCGCACAGGGCCAATTTGGTCTTTTTGGATACTTGGTCCTTTGCTGAAGGTGGTTGTGCGCCATCTGTGTACAATGACGAGAACACTTCCAGCTCCTCCATCCGTGACCAGCGCTTACTGTCTCTCTGAAAGGTCCAGCGGCCACTGATGGCACAGGGCTCATCCTCATCAGAGTCTTCACTCTGGATAAAACAGAGCAAGACGGTTAAAAGAGATTCTTCCAGACACTCATCAATACATTCAAGGCTTGTATCATTACATGAACGCGTATACATCTAAAGATGGCGAAATTCTCATGAATCTCAAGAAACCCAAGACTCTTCACAATCTGGCATCTTCTGCATAACTTTCAGGAATTTCATTCATGTCAACCAGAAAACATGTTTAAACACTTCCTGACTTTAAGTCAGAAAATAAAGGAGGCACATTTACCACACATGCATCTTCCCTAAATGCAAACCTCCCCCAGCTTGGTTAATATATCTGAGGCCCTGGAGGAATTTCGGCAAATTCCATTAAGACCCCCAATACAGCCAGACAGACTCAGGTCACTTCCCCCACAGCCGTTATCCAAGCTGCCGGTATTTTGGCTGTGTCAGACAACCTCACTGATATGACTTTTGTCATTCTACACTTACAGCCTGTTCTCTCAGATTCCACAGGCGACCTCACCTCAACTAAATAAGACAGTAAAACCCAGTTGACCTTTAATCTTTTATGACCACAACACCTTTGAAAAGATACAATGCTTGTAAATGAGCAGTTAAGATCCTGATGCAAAGATTAAGTCTTCCATATTCCTATAGCTAATTTTGATTAAAAGTTTTGTTCAGAGTAAAACACATTTTTAATCAGACTTCTAATCAGCATTAATGATTTAATGGGTTGTTTTGGGTATGTTTTAACACATTCCATAGTGGCTTGTTTCTGATGTTATGTTGGTTGGAATGTGAGATAACTATAGACTGCAGCTGATAGGCCAAACACACCCTCAAACATTTGTCAACATTCTGAAGATATCTTATCATCAATCCATCAAAGCATTCTGCGAGCATCACTGTGCAAAATGAAACGATTATTACCCCGGCTAAAAAACTCATCCCGCCCCCCTCCCGGGCTTACGGCTGTGGTGTCCTAGAGCAAGACACCGATAACCCAAACGAGTCCCTGGGCGCTTGTTATTCCGTGTCCGCCACTGTGATGGGTCAAATTTCATCTATGTTAGTACACGTGACAACTAAAGATGATTTTAGTTTATTAACACAACACAGAAGGCGTAGACAAGAATTTAAGAGAGCCATGGGGGGGGATCAATGCATTCCTACGCTGTATAAGGAGCTGGTTGTCATCCCACTTGGAAGCCAAATGACCTCTTTGACTGGCCAACTCCGAAATGAAAGGTGACACACCGAGGGTCATCCCAATGAATAGCACCACACACGGGACAAGGGTGTTACTGTGTAGCACTTAAGACTATTAGGGAATTAAGGTTGATTTGCTTGAAAGACAGCAATTTTTGTCTCAAAGTGGCCATCTATGTCAGGTGCTACACAAAACACACAAAGAAGACAGAAAGAACCTTGTTATATTCATTGAATTTCTGTTTAAAGGGGACATCTGCCACATCTTGATTTATATATCAAAATATTTAGCTTTATTTCCTTGGGGCCCCTTTACAGTTTCTTTGATTTAGACACAAACAAGTTGCTGCTCATTCAAAAAGACAAGAGAAAACACAGCTTGCTCCAGTGGCCAGACATAGACTGATTGTTGAGATGATGAAAAGCAAATGTGGTTGTAGAGAATTGAGTGATCATGCGTCTACATGTGCACTTTCAACCCACCCTTTTCCTTTGCGGTGATATCTCCAGTCTCATTAGAGCACACTTGTTGAGCGTTTTGAGCCTCCTACAAGGAAACACAAATATGCAATAGGTTATATTTAAAATTCGTCACATAGGATGTAGCATAAAATATAAGAAAAAAAAGAGTCTGGTCTGCTCTCAAGATGCCTAATGAACTGCTGAAGGATAATCCCCACATGAGCGGGACACAAACGAGAAGGAGACAGCAAAAGGGAGAGAATGTAATCTGCTGAAGTGGCTACGAAATCTTGGGGAGGGGACAGAAAGCTTATCCCCCGGCCACCTGGTGAAGGGGAGCGAGAGTGCCGGGGTCCCTCTGGAGAGCTTTTAGAGGAGATCACGTAACAATGCGGAGATGAAGGGATGGAAACTGAGGAATAGTTTGGCAGGAGGAGGTGGGGTGGCAGCAGCCGAGGGAGGAGACATCGATATGATAGCTTCCAGATGTATGAAGGCACACCTGCTGTGCTTTATTACTGAAAACTGGAATTTGATGAACCCGGCTTCATTAAAAGGCCATTAACCTCTTTCACCTCCTCCCCCTTTGCTAATTAACTCATTCACTGCCAGCCCAGTTAAAATCGATCTTTGACGTCTATGGCCGTCATTGGCAGTGAATGAGTTAATAAATGACACAATACTACTATATGTGACCATTGTTACTTTCGTGGCCACAAAACAAGCGTTCTTAAACAAAGCGTTGAATCAATTTCGCATGTTGTTTGTCATCGGCATCCCCCCACCCCCTGACGAATCCAGACTGAATTTTGTTTCCAGTAGTGTTCATTTTTATATTTAGTCTCAGTTTTAGTAGTTTCAATGCTTGTTAGTTTTTATCATAATTAGTCAACCTCATCCCGTTTTTATTTAGTCCATTTTTAGTCGACTACAAATCTGGTATTTTAGTCTTTTTTTTAATCCAAGAAAACATAGTTTTATTCGTCTAGTTTTAGTCAACAAAAACTGCCAACGTCAATTATTTTACCCCTGTATATTTTTTTGTCTTCAGATAATGTTGAACATTTTGGATCTAAAAGTATTTCACATGAAATTTTCTCTTGAGTTTTTGATGAAAAAACAACTTCACACACAATTACAGTACATCAACAAGTAGCTACTATAGCTCCATCCTACGAGCTAGTAAATTAGCCAGAATTAGTTAGCGGTCGGATTAACATTATTGTTGGAACATTACAACCGTTGGATTAATGTTACGTTAGACCTATAATTGACTCTTCTTTTTTTTTTTTTTTAGCTTTTCACTGTGATTCCACCTCCTGTCTGTCCCATGTGTTTGTGCATGTTGCACAAGCTCGCTGCAGATTTGAAAGGGGGAGGGTCACTATTTGTCACATGACAGTGTCACAGTGACAGATTAGCAGAGACATGATTTTACAATTTTCATCTCGTTTTTGTTCATGAACTAAAATGTTCATAGATTTTAGTCCAGTTTTTTATTAAGTGAAGTAGACCTACATTTTCATCAAAAATGTATACAGATTTAGTCCCAGTTATTGCTTATTAATTAGAGTTTTCGTCTAGTCTAGTTTTCGTCCGCTGATGAAAATACTTTAGTTTAGTTTTTGTTCGCGAAATTAAAACTGGTTCCCAGTCGGTTCCTGACCACGAGGCTTAGCAAGTTTTCTGGGAGAAACCTTGAATATTTATATAAAAGTGAAGGTAAAAATGAATTCTTGTCTTGCTAAAATAAAAATAAAATGAAATAGACACACTTTTTTTTTTTTTTTTATAGTTTGAAACATAGTGATGTGGTGTGCCTAATTTGACCCCCCGGGCTTTGAGTTTGACGGCTCCCAGATTCACACAAAAAAAAAGAGAAGGTAAATGAAAGCAATGTTCTTATCATGCAATTCTTTCATCCCCTCAGTAACTTCCCAAACCATGCTTCCTTTTGAAGCCCAACCCTCATGGTTTAATTTGGGTAGTACTGAAAGATAAGAGCAGAAAAAGAGGCAGTGGAGGAGCAACATCAGAGAAAGGAGAAAGGATTAGTATCGGCATGTGTCTCACCTGCAGAGAGCCTCAATGGCATCTCGATCTAGGAAGTCGTGGTCCCTGGTGACTGAGGAGATGTCAATGGGAAACTGTGCATCTGAAGGGAGAGAGGTCAATGCGTTCAGATCAAACTCAACAGCAGCCACTCAAACACCCACCGAGGTCTTCCGTCCCACCTTCTCCCCCATACAGCCCGCATGAAAAGCTACAAGAGGAAGTGGCATCTTATCCGACCAAACAAACCCAGCTGCAGCTTTCAGAGGCAGCAGGCAGGGGGTATGTGGAGCACTGAGGGATTGATTGAAGAATGACAATAGGTACTCCGCCGCAGCTTGCAGCTCCGACTTCCTCCTAATTCTTTCTGCTCTCGAGTCAACCTCATTAACGGCAAATCACTGCGCAAGTAAGTGCACGCAGGTCCAACACTGTGACACTGACAAGCTGCGTATTGGAAACATACCGGTGGGTTAACATTCAAGCACTTGTTGGAATGTCTTGGCCCAACCCCAAATGAGAATCTTGCATCCAAACCCTCAGGGGAGTGATGATAAGAAAATACTATTGAGGGAATACCGGCACTTTCAGCTTTCTGTACCGACACAGGACTATCAGTTTGCTTATCTTTACTGGGGCAATAAGTCTTGACAGACAAAAGAGATTGTCCTATGGATACAAGAGAAGAAAAATGTGTCATCTCATCGGCACAAATTCCTAATTGTGGGTAGTGGGCTAAGATGTGAAGTCCGCAAAGTGATAGATTGGTGGCTTTCAGTTTGTCTCGGTTTCGCTCCACACGGTTGTAAGAAAATAGTTTCATCACCTTCCGCAAACACAATGCGTCTTCCTCGCCAATAGAAAACCTTTCATGGTTAAGTGGGAATGGACTAAAGGCTGCTAACAAAGTTACGTAAGGGAAGGTCTAAGATATACCATACTATAGTTGGAAGTGAATGGCTGGAAATTTTTTAACATTGGCTATTTGAGTTATCATTGTTTAATATATAGTCCAAGTTAAGTTAATGTTTGGGACTCAGACATTGCTGGCTGCGCTGGTAAGAGAATAGCTTAACTTAATAGCTGGTGCTACAACCTCTTCCCCTTCAGTCGTCAAAAATGTTTTCCGGAATCCTCACAATTGCAACTTTACTCTCACATCAGTAAGGGGATGCTGACCTTCATAAAGCTGGGCATACTGTGGGAAGCCTGCTGCTCGGAGCCAGGTACAGGCCTCTTTGGCTTCGATCTCTGCAGAAGAACACACAAAAGAAAGGTTTGTCACATTGAGTGACACAGCAAATAGAAATGATGGTTCATGCTATACACATACTGGATGCAAATAAAAATGACAGATGGAACTGGTATGACATCACAAAAGTTCAGTTTAATTGTTGGCATACTGTTTCACACAGCCCATTACAACGTCCGGTCGATTGATTGAGTGATTAATTGGACTCATCACTAGAGGCTTTCAACCAGGAATTGAGCCTGGACCAGATGTGTGAACCACTACCAATCAAATTTCTTAACCCTAAGTCAGCTAAGATAAAGCTCCAGCTCGCTTAAACGGAAACGGATGGATGCGCAATTCTACACAAATAGAAAATGTAGCGCTTTCATACATTTGCAATTTATCAAATTTGAACCCGTTGACCTCATTGGCTATCACACACTCGGTCACTCTCCTCTCACATGGTTTAAAATCTGGAGCACAAAAGCATCCTTCGTGCAAATGGTGTTAACCTCCTAACACACCAAGTGTGTGCCACTTAAGCTCTTTAGCCGCAACACCGGCACTTTTCTTTTTCGCCTCAAACTCTCAAACTGTGAAAAGGTTATTTTGTACCAGTTCCCATGGGCCAGTAATTGCTATCATGTTATAACAAGTGAAGTTATCAAAGACAAAAATAAAAGATGTCTTGGGGTCTTTTCACAAATAGCAGTACCAATTGTCGTAGCTCACATTCAAACTAAATGGTACAAATGAGTGAATGATCTCCACCATGGACTACAGTAGCAAGCATCTCAATTACCTGCAAATGCCATTTAGACGACATATGCCAAATGGCTGCCGACACCCTCTCCTCAATTGACTACATCTCCCCCACAGTAATTGTTTTTCAGAGACATAAGACAGACAGGGGTCTGTCTCTGGGCCGACAGGAGCTGATTTTACAATGCCGTCTTAAGTGTTGCGAAAGCCAGTTCCAATGTAGCACGGCCATGAGAAACACTTGTCAACAAAACAAGCGTTACAAAGGCAGGAAGGGACGGTGGTAAAAACCTCAGATGAAAGTGGGATTGTATGGACTAAAAATTAAAGCGTGCCGGAAGATCAAGCAAACAAAAAATGTGAAAAGGCAACCTTTGAAGCATCAATTTATATGTTCACATACCAGCCATGAGATGTTTTTTGTTTTTTGCGATTTAAGAACAACATCTTCAGAATACAATTTCACTATTCAAGATGATTGATATTAGTGAACAGGTCAAATGTTAAGTGTCGTAATAGTCAGACTAACAACTGCAGGCTGGAAGGAAAAATATGATTTTGAGTCATTGAGGTTATAAGACTACTGCTGTTGCTACAAAGCCTCTGGTCTATACCATATATACTCATTTGCATACCAACAACAAGCCAAGACGGCAGACTAACCCACTAACAACAAGGTGTGACACGATCACACAAGGGTCTACAATTTGCCTCAGCAGGGCCTGACAGCTCTTGAAGCAACAACTCTGACACCGGCATGCACCCACGTGCCAAATAACTTATTAACTAGTATGTTTTACACCTATTTTATTTGACAATGTGTTATATTTGTCACGCCGTGTGTCAATGGATGTGTGAGCACGTGTCTGTGTTGAAAGCCGTACTTTGAGGTAATAAAAAAGGGGGTTACACATCCAAATATCTACAACAGTGGTTCTTAACCTTGGTTTGATCAAACCCCAGGGGTTTAGTGAGTCAGTCTTAGGGTTTCATTGGAGGTCAACACACACCTGACTCAAATGGTTCATGCTGATACGCCCCACTTGGCGACATGGCTTGGCGTATATGTGCTGCAGGGAATTTGGTGCACTCAGTAGTCGACTTGTGGTTGTTGTGATGGTATGTCGTGATCTCTGTATTATTGTAAGTGGTCGGACAAATTTGTGCAATATGAATTCACATGTTTAATGGAATATATGGTGTTCCACAGGGTTCAATTCAAGGGCCTCTACTGTTTTCATTGTTTCCACGGAAATAGTGAAGTGTCAATTTTGACAAGAAAGACTATAATTTTATTTTAGTTATAGTCTTTTGACTTAAAATAATTGAGGTTTTAGTCATAATTTAGTAATCTGATTGTATTTTAGTTTTAATCCAATTTTAGTCAACAAAAATATAGAGCAATTTTAGTCGACGAAAAAAGAGCAATTTTTTTGACAGTTTAGTCGACATTTTTCTTCAGCATACATTTCAACTTGTATACAGAAAATTATAACACATCTATTTGTAACTGTGCTTTAACACGCAAGACACATTTAATACAACGGTTTCTTTATTAATTGTTTCAATGAAATATGTTGAACTGACAATAATATAACTTGGTTTTCACCTATATAAAAAAGTACATAATTGCTTGAGATTAATCTTACAACTGCACAATGAATAGAAACATGTCTGAACATTAATTAAAGTGCAGTGAACACTGAACAGTTGAGTAGTTATTTTCTCCCACCGGCGTTTCATTCCTTCTGATTGGATTGTGTAAATTTTTGTCACTGTGTTGTTTTCATTTTCATTGTCATTGACGAAGTTGTCAGTCAATTTTAGTTATCGTCATCGTCTGAATGAATGGCTTCTATTTTAGTTTTCGTTTCATTTTCGTCTGACAAAAATACTTTGTGACGAAGATTATGCCGAAATTTTTTTGTTGATGAAATTATCATTGAAATGGTGGTGGTTGTACTTGTTTTAAAGTGCTCTATAAATATAGAGTGGAGTTGACTGATGGGAGTGAGAGTCCTAATTGCATGATTTGCAATACCAAGTTGAGCAATTCTAGTCCAACACAACCAGCTAGCTAGCAAAACTAAAGGAATACAAAAAACACAAGACTTTCTGAATTCAAGGTGGAGAGAGCCAGATTCGATAAAAAGACTACACTCACTGTTCATTTTGTTCACCAGTAATCTCTATTCCTATGTTTTGATTTTTAAAAATTATTTATTTATTTAAAAAATATATCTTTTTTCTTTTTTTTTAATAAAGAAGGGTTTGGTGAATGCGCATAGGAAATTGGTGGGTCCAGTACCTCCCACAAGGTTAAGAACCACTGAGCTAAAAAGTCCTTGAATTCTTGAGTTCTGTATCTTTGTGTATGCACAAACATTTTTGTGTGTGTTTGCAAGGACCATCCTCATGTTTAAAGACAAAACACTGTAAAGACAGTCAAAGCTATTAACATGCAAATCAGACATGCAAACACATGGTTAGGTTTCAACCCCCAAATCCCCCCCGAAAAGATCCAATAAGTGGCTTAGGAGTGAGGCTATCGGATGACACCCCCATGTGTCTAGTGCTGCTCAAATTGACTTTGCAGAGCCTCAATGACAAAATACTACAACAGCAACCACAATGTGGAGTCACGCAATAATCATTTTCAGAGTCAGACACGGACACAATATAAATATTTCTCCATGTTTGGTTTGTAAAAGGAAGCAGACAGGGGCTTGATGAATCTGGCAATAGACCTCGCTAAATAATAAAAATGCTAACAGAATTTACCTCCGTCACAGAAATGCAATCCCAAGACACCCCTCACGATTATTTATATTTTGTTTGCTTCTATAATTTAATCCGTCTTCCGTCCCAACTCCTTTGCCCTCGCCAGGGAACGACCTCACTTCCCCTTCCTGCTTCTTTCACAGGAAGAGAGCCGAGTGGCGCTCCAGTGGCCGCTGACCGCCAGCCTATAAGGCCCTGCCTTCGTTTGTTCCTGGCTAAATAAAAGGTGGGGAGGCAGCCAAGGCAAACAATGGCTTCTGGGATTGTGTGTACGCACCAAACGTCTTCACGGTTGCGGCGGCTGTAAAGCCATAAAACGTTTTACAGCACCATTTCACCGTTAGGAATAGAAACGTTCCGCACCTTGATAACAAGGTTGCATTTGATTACATGTGCCAAGGTGATGGAAGTACAACACATGAAAGCACGCATAGCAGAACTGCAGACTCAAGGCCAAAACCGGCAGGGAAATTACTATGTCTCATGGGAAAGTTATGGTAAAAACTGACCACAGAATTCCTGAGGTGCACGTTCAGGACAAATTCCACTTCATATTTAGCTTGTTTATGTAGTGATGACTGGTTTTGAGGATGAATGAGGAATGAAGGAAAGTGTGGAGGATAAAGGGAGTCTAAAACACTTGTCAGTTGACAAGTACTTTGTCAGCCTTGTGTCAGTTTGACCCAGTTGACTTCAGCCTTGGAGCTCAAGCAGGAACATAAGGCAACAACAGCATGCCGTTTCCTGACTGCAAATGGTCACCCTTTGCTATTACAACTAACACAGTTTCTACATCCTTTTTTTACCTTATTCCCAACTCCGGTTGATTTAGAATTGATCTGGCCTTGTTACACATTTGGTCTAAATGATCATATCAAAAGGTTTAAGAGAAACTTATATAGATATAGTTCATCAAGAGAACTCTAGAACCTGTGGATATAGCAGGTAAAAGAAGCAGGGAGTGATGAGAGTGACTATCAGTGCATGACTAATGACAGCCATGCTGGTGCTAATAGGGATTACATTACAATCGCCAGTGGATTTTCCCAGTACATTTATTTAGAATAACCACTGAGTCAGAATCACAGCTGCTCCCCAGCTACTTCTTGGCCAATTCTAAATGTAACCACTGCGGTTTTCTCTTTGCTTTTCTTTTCTGTATTCTCAACGCTTCTTCTCCCTGGGCTCATTCCAACTCTGCTCACCGCTTCTCTTCTCTTCTTTTCCTGTGGCAGGAAATTCTCACAATTGCCGGCCAAAGTTTCCCTCCATCGCAGGAGGCCGCGGGGTCTTGCTTGGTCAATTCGGAATGCTCAGATCCAGTGGGACTTTGTTCAGCGGCTAGCAAACAAAGGATGCTGCCTCCCAACCTCAAAGGCTCTGTTGCAGACATGGAGGACTGGAGGTCAAGAGCCTGAATACAGTTATCGCCAGGGCTGAGGCTTTGAAGTTGACAGATTGAAAAGAATGCTCGACTAACTGTCATGAGGCTTATCTGCAATAACGTAATCGACCTCGCAGCGCCGAATGCGACGTAACCCCAAAATGCAGTCTTATCAACTGTAGGACTGAGACAGTCTTCTGGAGGAGTTGTAAAGTGGGTCTAGGCAGGGGATGTGATTAAAAAAAAAAGCTATCAACAAGTAGACCTATAGACAAAGATAGTCTATTGGGATTCAAGACATTTCATGGCCGAGGCAGCTGGTGCACCATGAGAAAATCTGGCTGCTGCTCACTAAGTGAGACAGTGGCAGCACTATCACCATCTGGCTTGCCTCAAGCGATGCCCCTCAAACACACATGCAAAAAAGGATGACGCTACAAGCATGGTCCTTTTCACTTTGAGACACATGCACACAAGCACAGCTGCATGGATCATTGTTGGTTAACACCAATGGACACAGAGCTCCCCCGATGATAGATTTATGCACACAGAGAGCAGCTAAAGCTGGGGATCAGGTGACTACGCGTATTCAAACTCATGATAAGCTTTCCACAGCCAGATGGGAGCCCACCTAGCCAGGACCCACCACTTGATACATTCACCTTCAGCGGCCAGAATGGCGCTTCCTTCAGAAAAGAGGTGACAACAATAATGCACATGTGTGTCTTCTCACGGGATGTGAGCCGCGCGCCAGCTGGATGTGAAATCCTGCAGATAAGGCCTCAGCTCACTTCCTGTTTCACAAAGCAGAGAAGCTGAAGCGGGTTTCCTTCAGTTTTTTCCCTCTTTTTTTTAAGCGATCATTGATTTTCACTAAATCACATAGACATCGAACCCAAAACCTGATTTGAAGCTTGTGAAACATTCAACAGCTAGATCACTCATTGTTAGTACTGTAAACAATGCCATATTGCGCTGTGATGCCGTGATGTCTACAAGTGTGTTGGAGTTTGCTCCAACCAAACCTGTTGCCTTTTGTACCTGGTCCAAAGACCGAGATATCTGATAAGGAAGCATGTGCCTAAAAAACAGTACTAACTCAAGAGTCAAAGCACACAAATCAAGTTAAGCCAGGCAGCACAACCGAAAAGAGGATTTTATACAGACTCATCTCCTCTGCCTTTATTAGCAAAAAGGCTTTGGGGCAAAAGGCAAGGGCACTTGCCATCTGTGGGCCTTTAGTAGACATTAAATAACGTGTCAAAGGAGGTTGTTATATATGTATAGTCATTGTCTGAAAGATTTAGGAAAATTACAGTAGCTCTTGGCTATGTCTCAACCACACATCTCAGTGATCAGTCATGTTCCTCTTTGCCAGGTGCACATAAAAGGACATTCCATACTAAAGTAGTAGGCTATATTTTATTTGTACAAACAGACAAAACTATTAGTTATATTTGACTCAATAAATTAACAACAGGTAAAACACATATAGTTCTAAGTGAGAGGTTCTAGAGAAAGGTAACACAGATCTAAGCGTAAAGTTTATAAGTAGGACCAACATTTCGTTTGTATTGTAATCATATTTTCAGAATACAAAACAACTAAACAAATTTTTTTAATGGTCAAAACCCACCAAATATATGCAGTATACAATACATGCACACACAAAATATATAGAATACACAAGAACATTTCTGCAATTGTTAAAACAAAACAAAAAAAACAACTTACGTTTAAGTATCATTTTCAGCGTGTCCGCATAAAAACCCTCCGACTGTGTTCCGACAAGCGACGAACTTCTTTTGGGTCCTCACTTACAATGAAGCCCTCATGATAAATCCAGACATAAGTCCAACTATAAATTCGGCAGCAAATGTCCTCTAAGCCGTACCGGACACAGTACATCCATAATTATCATTCGACGTGGCCGCGAAATAACGTACAGTTCTCAATTTTACACTTCTCCCGACGCCTAGCGCGGCTTGCGTGGAGCGGTCCACGGCAGGAATGTGAATGGGGAGAGGAGTGATTCAAGCTTGAGGAATGGCCAAATGTGCCGTGGCTCCACCCACATTCACACCCACACTCACACCCCGCCCGGCTGCTGCTCTCCACCTGATGAAGACCAGCTCAACAGCAAGCCGGGCTTTACGAAACGTGAACGGGACTCACTGTCTGTCATCGTGCCGCGTCACGGCACACATCCCTGCCGACCTTGGGCTCCAAATGAAGTTTTCCAAATACTTTTAAGAGTTGCTGTCGTGTAAAATCGAAAGTGCTCTTGCTGCCGCACAGTGTGGATGTCAAGCAGCTCTCCCCGGGAGGCGGCGAAGTCCGGTTTGCATATCATTAAGAGGGAGAGGCGCTCCTTTGTGCACGAAGGTCAGCCTATCTGAGCGCTTGACGCACGTACAACACGAGCACACACGGGGAATGGGATCACCTATGTTTGTTTACACAAGTAAAAAAAAAAGGGGGGGGGGGGGTGTTGGGGCAGCACAGTGCACAAGTAGCTAGCACATCTGCCTCATAGTTGAGATGTTCTGGGTGTACTGTATTTTCTCGCTTGCGTGGGTCAGGTGTCCTCCAGCTTCCCCCCACGTCTCAAAACAACATGTATGCTGGATTTATTAAAGACTCTAGATCACAGTCGTCAAATCCGGCAATCCAAGTCATTTTATGTGGCCCGTAAAAGATTGCCACAGTATTTTCTTGACTTGACTTCAATAGTAGAAGATCATAAAAACGATCTTAATCAAATGCAGGGGCTATTATGTAATATGGTGATGTCGTGGATGACGGTGAGACAAAGGCGAGAAATGAACGTGACCTGAATCATGACCTTAAAAAATGGTACGGTGCATAACATACATGATTTTGGGCTTAATGTTCTGCCCGATTATACATTTATGTGCTTTTTACCATTATAACTTTTTATTTTTTTTTAACGGACAACCATTTTCCGTGTATATTGAGACTTGTTTTCAAAAGTTTGTGTTTATTGATCTTCTTGTGGTCAGGCTCCATAATGTGTGTCTTCTAAATCAGTAGTGAAATGGTTTAATAGTGTGGTAAACGCCCTGCAGAGTTATTTGGGAAACAAACAAGCTTACAAACCTAAATGAAACACAACCATCCTTGTTTCATGGAAAATAACTAGAATGGCCTTAGAACCCCACCAAAGTGGAAACCCCCCAATTTAAATCAGGGTCAAATGTTATATGCTTGAATTTTGTCATTAGGCTACATGTGCATTATGACACTGATCTGGCAAGTGCTACATCCAACTGGGTTGTAGTTTTGACAGTTTTATGACAAATAATTCATGAATGTATCACTGGCGTGCGCTTGTGAGCGCGCGTGTGTGTAAGAAGGCGTAACAAATTGCAGATGTAAATGGCATACAGTACTAATAAACAAATACCTTAAGTCCCCCCCAACAACGCAGGCGGTGAAGGGCCACATCATTTCACTTGATTTATCACCATTGAGTCATATGGATGGGAAATACGTTGGCTCTTCATATGTTTCCGATTTTGACGCACGTGTTTGTAAGGCGGTGCAAAGGATTGGTTTTAACTGGTCTAATTCAAAACAGCCTTTCCCAGTTTCTCAGTATTCTTTCTCCCCATTTTCAAGGACATGCAATTTCAGTGTGTTGGCAATTCTTTAGAGTTATTTTGTCCTGCAAGTACTAAAGCACAACGTCAAAGTCAAAGTAATCCCAGAATAATGATGAAATAAATAAAAAGAAAGTATAATAGATGAAATGTCATTGTAAAAAAAAAAATGATGCAGGTGGGGAGAGATAGTTGTGTCTAGGAGCTCAGGCTGATGCAGGAGAAGGACACAGAGAATAAGCAAAGAGAGGAATGAGAGATGACGGGAGATTACCAAACAAGGCCAAATCCCAGAGCTACAAAACACGACCACCCAGACGCCGCCTCCAAAACTCGACTTTAGATCTACCCTCAACTAGCCATGGGTCAACTGAGCCTGCTTAGAAACGATGGCGGCAGGAGCCGTCAAGCTCGTATTAACAGCATGAACCGGCAGCACAACGTTATCATCTTTCAATTCTAGCCATCAATAGTTAAACCATACAATTTGAAGTTCCTGAAAGTTTTCATGAAAAAGAAAAAGCCTCATAAGGCGTATCATTGTTGTGGACAAAAATGCATGCATTACAAGACTTCTGACTCCAGCTTTCACTTTTTTTGGGTGTGTTTTTGTGATTCCTTTTTCTTTTTAATTATTATTTTTTTTTAAAGAGCTCAGCATTGTTCATTCGGTAATGTCATTATCATTGCTCTTTTTGTTTTGTATGTGGGTGTATGTGTATGTGTACGTGCGTGTGTGCGTGCGTGCGTGCGTGCGTGCGAGTGTGTGTGTATTTGTTAGTTCACCAAAAACCTATTAAAAAAAAATTCCATACCGTTCACCTAAACCGAACACCGCCGTCAGGAGATCCGACGAAGGACCAAAGAAAACAAAGGAAAGTGAAATCCAGCACCGACCAGACACCACCCACCGGGCCACCAACCAGAGTTCTTCACCAACCCCAGAAACATCTAAATTCCAACAAATCCAAAAAATCAGGGAGACCTCAAGAGACCAAAGGAAAGACTGAGGAAAGGAAGGAAGGACAGACGAAGCCGAGCGAGATCCACAGACACCAGCCTCCACCGATTCAATGACCTGAGGAGAAAGCAGATCAGTGTCTGAGTTTCGATAGATGCTGGTGTGGTGGATCTGGCATGCATGAAAATCTCCACCAAAGAGGGGAGCCGTCGACCCCTGCCAGGACAGAGCAAGCGCAACACCTCAGGGACCCCCAGGCTGCGGCAGCGCCAAAGGACGACCCCCGGGCCCCGCCAGGGCCACCGGCCGGAGAGCAAACCCAGGAGCAGGAGCGCCCCCCACCCCAACACGGCCCGCGCCCCCAACCCAACGCAGCAGGACGCGGCACTGCAGGCCCGCCAGGCACCCCACTGGTCCACAGCCCCTGCTCCCCCCCACGACCACCCCCGCCCCCCATCCACCCCAACCCAGCCCCAGCCGCCCCCAGGCTGTTTTTGTGATTCCAACACAGTAATAGTCATGATGGGAGAGTGGAAATGCATGATGACAACCATTAAAAAAAAAGAAAAAAAGCTTACACATCTTTGTCTCAGCTCTAGTGAGAGCGGCATTCAGTAAAAGTAAAGAACAGAAGAAGAACGGAATGTACCGGAACGCGAGTTGTGTTATTGATGTCTTCATCTGAAGTGACTCACTTCCCGAGTGCAAGCAGTTATCTCAGTCTGTCACCACATCCATCATTTAGTCATCAAAATTTAGGGTGAGTAAACAATAACTCCTTTTTACACTTGCATGCAAGTAAAGTGTTTCATGTGTAAAATGTTTAAATGTTACCTAAAGGGGGGAGTTTACAGTTTTATTTTTTGAATAATCGACAACGAAGATGAATCTGTCAGAGAAAGATGGTGTGACCGACGAAGTGCCAATCAATTACTTTTCACTCTTAAGCCTAGTTTACACTTCACGTCACACATCACGTGGTTTACGCCGAGAAGAGCGCCGCAGCTCGCAGCCAGCTGCGCGCGCGTCACAAATTCTTGTAGATGGTAGACATAGCATCACTCGTAATTGGTTCATTTAGTCACACGCTGTAATCAGCTTTACTTTACTTAGTTTCCATGAAGGCAACTGTGTTTGTAAGCAAAAAAACAAAAACAAAAACTGTTTGTAAGCTAAGCACGCAGGGTGTTGTTGTGTTTTAACGTGGTTACAGCGGCCGACTGTAACCGTTGTAAATTAGCATTAAATGTCGATCACTTTTCAAATGTTACAATATGCATTTGTATAATTCAAGCTCGAGGCATTTTTAAGACACTCAAATATCAGCCCACTCTTTTCTTCTTCTCTCTCTCGCTTTGTTCCTTGTTCCGGAAATGAAAAACAACTTCTGGAATTGGTCATAAAATGCAGAGGAATCTCCACTCTTTGGCGTGCGTCCTAGCCAGCCGTAGCGACACCCGCAACTTGGAGTGAAACTGCAGCACGTTTTCAAAACAACACGATGTGGATTGCGCACAAGTATGAAGGCAAACGCACGAGCGGCGTGACGACTGCGCCGTCAGTGTGAGAATTAGGCACAAGCTTTGATGACTTTTGGAATATTCACCCCTGGAAAAAAAAAAAAAACAGAAGAAAAAAAAACAACGAGAAAAAAAAAAGCCCATCATTTGCTAACAGTTTAGAGGCCAACATTTCTGCTCGACATGTCAAATTATCACCTGTTTTGGATTTTTCATTGATCGTACATTCCAAAAATGAAACTTCGAATGATAAATGAAACTTCAAATGATAAATGAAACTTCAAATGAGAAATGTGGGGCTATAGTGACTCTATTATGAATAATGCTACCAATATCGTATGTACTGTATATCTATGACCAACATGAACAGCCGTTGCTAACGATGTCTTGTTTACAATGCTAATGCTAGTTTATTGCTAATGCTGCTATTTTGTTGAAGCTGGCCAGTGTTATGCACTTTTATAATTGCGTGCCTTTTTCAATTAAGGTATAAGAATCACGTATGTACACATCAGTGAAGGGTGTGGCTTTACCTTTTTTTTTTTTTTTTTTTTTTTTCCCCATTACTTCCCAATGGGAAGTATCTTTCTAGATTTGAACAAATTAGCTAGCATAGTGGAATGGCTCAATTCTTTAATGGCACGTTTTGGGTTATTTCCATTCACTTGTCATTGAAGTGGCCACTGTCAAGCAAAAGAAGGTCTGACTGAGTGTTGAGATCCCAGATGTTAAATCAACACTGATTACAGATGTATTTACTTGCATCTCATTGCTGCTGAGTGCAGCGGCAGCTGTAGCTTGTAACCTCTGCAGTGCCACCTCTGACCCCTGACACAGGAGAATCGTCTGGAGGAGGAAAATGAACATGAATAATGACTTTCAAAACTACCAGTCTTGCAGATTAATGTGCAGAAGAGAGTCGTAACATGTAAAAGGCAGAAAAGTAGAATAAGAAAAATGCTCAACTAGCCCCCATCCCCCTTCCCAATGCTTCAGCCTTCCTTCTGGTTCACCTTCAGGGTGTAGGCTCCTTTTTCTAACCTTAAACAAGGAGGTCAGGTGAGGGTTAGAGGATGGACATGTCAGTCCAACAAACACACACACACACGCACGCACACACCCCGATGCACACACACTCCCAAGGCCATGTCAACAAAGACTTACTAAAGAGATAAAAGAATTATGACTTAGTTGAGGTTGAGACCCCTGAAGGACATTTGAGGCGTATACGTACATGCAAGTAATTATACCAGTTATCAGTCATTTTCTTGTGTGTTGCTAAATACAATACCATTTGGGGAAATTGGAATCCAAACGAATGAATCCTGAAACTTTCACTGTCAAAGTTTCAGATAACGATTTTAACTGCAGTGTGAGTAAACGGTGTGCTTCTAAAACAGGAATCGCCACAAATAGTACCTCTACAGTAGACAGTGAGAGATGCTTCCGAGCACACAACAGCGACGAGGAAGTCAAGAGAGACCAACACACACCCACACGCAGACACACAACGCACACGTACACAAACAAAGGAAGTGTGAGGCAGACAGCGGCCCAAATGCCTTGCCGACACCCTCTCCGGGCTTTGATGGACTGACCACCATCACAATGGGGGCTGACACACATATACACACACACACACACACGTATATACAAAAACAATGGACATGAGTTTTTTTGTACTTTTTATTTAATTTATAGATAACCATTTTGGCGAATCATCCCTTTATTAAGTGACCTAGTGGGCGACTGAAGCAGAAATGCTATATTAGAATACCGCACAAGAAGGAAAAAGAAAGCTATCGTAACAAAAATGGGCTATGCAGGAATGCTTACTGAACAATTGAGGATAATGGGCTTTTTAAAGTGCTGGTGTCTTGACAATGTGCTTGTCTGCACGTTTACAAAACATAAACATGGATTTTAAAGCACACATTTCAAAACTTATTGCTATTAGTTTGGTCCTGATGCTAAACAGGATCCGTTGGTGAATTTGTTGGGACTTCCAAACAAATGTTCCTACAGGAAATAATGTAAAATGTATGATAATGTAAAATGAATTCAATTGAAGCAAACTGTTGCCATCAGAAATCCTACACAGGTATATATTTTAACTAACATCTTAAAATACTTTTTTTTTTTTACAGGAAGTGTAAACTAACTAACTAACTAACTAACTAACTAACTAACCAGTATAATATATCGAAACAGCGAAATTAACGCTTTGTTAACAATAACGATATATGGTGCATATGAGAAGTTCCGTTTCATAGCACCTCACAACTTTAGCGCCTTACAAGCTAGCTGCTAGTGGCTAGCGTTAGCAATCAACCCAGCTACAAAATTTTCATTATGGTCATTCATCAGGTTTTCTTCTATTGGCTAACAACTTTTAGTGCACTTGACCGCCATCCACATACGAGTCTGCTTTATGTTGATGCTATGCTACTCGCGCGCTGTGGTGAAATCTACTCCAGAAGACGAGGATGCCTCGTGTGTAATGAAGGCGCAACTTGGAGGTTTTATGTGCGACATTAGACGACGCACACTGTACTTTTCCCAAAATTTTTAGCCGAATATTAAATTGTATGACCTTTGCAGATTTACATTTGAAGTACTACAGTATTATCTATTAAGTGAACCACTTTCTTTATAGCTCATTAAATGCAGAGGAAGATAAATACAACTTTTGTCCAATTACAAGGATATCAACTCAGTTATCAGGTTTTCATATGTTTTGGGTTCTTGCTCAAAACAAACCCTATAAAAACTATTGAGAGCTAATGATGAAATATTTTTTTTATTCACTCCAACAATGTAATATTTGTCATTCATTTTACAAATTCCATTCCTTGAGCGTGACTGTGATCTTTGAGCAATGAATTCCTAAATTGTCTGATAAAGCACAACCATATGTGGCTCTGGCTTATCCTTGGCAATCGGACAATGAGAGAGGATGACTGGCCAACACTTAGGTGTTAAAGCTAAAGTCAACAATGTGAAAGTTAACCTACACCTCCACACACACATACGCACACGCACGAAGGCACTAAAACATGTGCAAGGACATGCTTGTTGGAAATCAGCAAGACACAAGTCCTTTTCACACAAGTATTGCGCGCTATAATAATATTTGCCATCCAGTTCGGATCGCTGGAATTTTCAAGTATGTATTCCTAATTGTTTAGAACAGTAGCTATGAGTTTTAAGCAGTATTCAAAATTCTTCAAAACACCATAGAACACACACACACACACACACACACACACACACACACACACACACACACACACACACACACACACACACACACACACACACACACACACACACACACACACACACACACACACACACACACACACACACACACACACACACACACACACACAGAATAGATTATTGCTCCTGTTTAGCATATTAGTCATGGGTAGCGAAACGAGATTATGAATTTGTTGCTTTAGGACAGAAGATGGAAAGAGGCGGAAGAGCAGAGCCTGAGGGTAATTGTAAGGCATTTGGGAGAACATAGAAAGACCTTTTGTAAAAATAAAATAAAATAAATAAATAAATAGATCATAGTAATTTTAGCAGTTGTACCCCGGGCTGTGAAAACAGAAGAAAAGAAGGAATTGTATGCCATTCTTTACTGCATCCGAAAAAGATACAAAAGTGTTGCTTTTTCAGGTACAGGAAGTGAATGAAACAAGCCACAGCAAAGTGTGATCGATCAGTTGCAACACAGAAGGAGTTTGTGTGTCTGACTACATTTTCAAATCAATTCAAGAGGTGGAGGTTTTGCGGAAACCAACTAAATATTCTGGGAATGACGCTCTAGATGCAAATGGTAAAAATCCCTATTCTGTTCGGAACAAGTCGGACGGCATCGAGTCAGGTTTTCCAAACTGAACACACCCATTCATCAACCAAGATTTAAAAAATGAGCATGAATTTCCATTCATTCATCCATTTTCTGTCCTGCTTGTCCTCACTCGGTCGTGGGTGAGCTGGAGCCTATCCTAGCTGACGTCAGACAAGAAGCAACCTGGACCTGCTGCCAGCCAATCAACACAAACAGTAACAAAAACTGACATTCACAACTATGGGCACTTGGAGAAAAACCCACATAAGCACAGGGAGAACATGTGAACTTCACACAGGAAGCCAAGATTCGAACATCCAGAATCAGATGAGTAAAAGCTGGCTATGAGTCCACTCTGCCGCCTGTTATACTATTATTAACATATGCTCAAGATCTGCATTTATACGCTCAGAAAGTGTATTCCTTGTATCCTTGGTGACTCAAAATGAATCATCCTCATATTGAACACAAAAAAAAAAGCGAACTGGTCATCACAAAGTTGTTAACGCCTTCGTCTCGTCTCGTGCGGTGAAGTTGCCGTTTCAGTCAAGTGATGTCATGTTGAGCTGCCCAGGATACGGGTGGAGCTGGCAACGTTGGCAAAAAGACGTCTTTATGTAGGTGGTTCAATTCATGCATGGATGAGAGTGTGGATGAAAATGTAGTGTAATACGTGGATGGAAATATAAGCACACTGGAAGGACACTGTTGTTTTGACTAGTGTGGTAGTAGAGCTCACACCTACCAGTCAGTGATTTCTTCCATTGCGAGTCATATCGAAAAAAGAATTCCTCAAACAAACCTTAAAGGATTTTGCTGTATTTGTGTTAATTTGTCTTAAGGGCAAACAGTGCCAAATTGTTTCAACCCTAACTAACCATGTGCCATGAATATGCCAACCTTTGTGTGTTTCGTAAATTTTTCCCATGCGCAATTTTTACTGTGAAAGAGAAAAACATAGAATTTGATGATGGCTTCCTACACAAATGAACCAAATAGTAAATTCCAACATACCCTACGTCCATATTTTCCTGTGTGCAGAATCCGGTCGCGAGTAACACAGGAAGTCGACGCTTTAGTCTCGCCTGGCCTGACCTGCGACCTGCTTCGACCTCTCGCGAGGCACGTGACAAAGCACGCAGACACAGAGACTATCATGAGAAACACAAACCAGATTCAACCAGGAGACTCTCACTGATCCAGAGCCTTCTATGACAAATGTGCCTCCGCCAGCACTGACAGCAATGCTTTGAATTTTTGGAGATATTTCTGCTGACTTTCAGCAGAACAACAGATCCCTTCATGTCACCGTGCTGAAGATAAGATGAAGAACGCAACTGCAGATCAAAGGAAGCTAAGAAAAAATGGGTACGCATCATGGCAAATCCTATTACAACAATATGATCAGGACTTAAACACATATACTTAGAATCTATCGCTCCATCCAACCATTCTCTATCACACTTATACTGACTTTGTGCAAAAGGCAGACACTGATCCTGGAACTGTCGGAAGTCGATATCAGCGCACATAACAGAAAAACAGTCACGCAAATACTCTCTTTTATATGATCACTGGCTCACTCTTGGAATTAGTGTTAATTTTATCCGCCATTTTAAAATCTCGTCTCAGTTTTAGTCCAGTTTCAATCCTGCTTGTTAGTTTTTATCATAGTTAGCCAACCACTTCACATTTTTACTTAGTCCATTTTTAGTCCACTATAAATCTAGCATTTTAGTTTTTTAGTCCAAGTAAACATAATTTCAGTCAATAAAAACTAATTTTTTTTTGTCAGGATTATATTGAACATTTCGGATCTAAAACTATTTCACATAAAATTTTCTCACACACACAATTACAGTATATCAACAGCTAGCTATGCGCTAGTAAATTAGCCAGCATTAGTTAGCGGTCAGATTAACATGATTGTTGGAACGTTATAGCCGTTGGATTAATGTTACGTTATTAACTATAATTTCCTATTAATTAAAAAAAATAAAAATAAAATTACCTTTCACCGTGTGTTTGTGCACGTTGCACTTGCTAGCTGCAGATTTTAAAGGGGGTGTGTCACTGTGTGTCACATGCCAGTGTCACAGTGACAGATTAGCAGAGACATGATTTCACAAAATCAAATAATTTTCGATTTTGTTCATGAACTAAAATGTCCATAGTTTTTAGTTCAGTTTTTATTAAATGAAGTACATTTTAGTTGACTACTAAAGAGGAGACAAAAACGCATACTATTTAGTCCCAGTTATTGTTTTTAATGAGGGTTTTAGTCAAATGTAGTCTCGTTTTAGTCCGGTGAAAAATGCGTGTTAACAAAATTTATTTTGTTTAATTTTTCGTTGACGAAATGAACACTACTTGGAATATGCAAAGAAGAACCCCTGCCTATTCACGATTCACCCATTTGCACTTTCTCTAATGCCCACAATTATGTTATGTTATGGACAGCTTCATATAGAACAAATAACTGCCTTGATTTTAAATCTATGAAAAGAAAGGACATAACTGAAGAAACAAGGTGGCGAAAAGCAGATCAATTTTTTGGGCCCATGTCGACATTGTTGGTACTATTAAACGCCCAAAATCTCAAAGCCTGACTTGTATTTGGCAGCTGCCGACAGCTATCAATCCAATGTGTCCCCCGGGGGCGTAATGAATCCCCTGAATGGAATGTACAACATATTTTTATGACAATCTCGTTTTAACAAACTAAACACGCATTTTCAGATTTGAGTTTATTATCTTTTTCAAAAGTGACAACGCAGTTAAAATAATTACACATACTATTAATATTTCAAGGGAAAGCACTTTTTCTTTAAATGTGCTTGGTGCACAAGCCATTATCTGGCCTTCAGCTCATCTGACAAATCCCAGCAGGAAGGCAGACATTGCTCTGATATTAACTCATTACTTAGGCGTCGGCCTTGTCCTACTAAAACAGATACGTGAATGAGAGGAATAAGATAGATGCCTTGCACGTGCAGGAATTAAACAGATCTAAGCTTTTTTTTTTGTGTTTTTATGTTCCTAAACATACTGACAAACATAAGTCATTCAGTATTTCCATGCTTGTCATACTTTTCAGGTGGATTTCAATAAACATTGACTAACAGAGATGGTTCTTGATGATTACAGCTTGACTTGGACATTTTAAATGTTGGCCTTTATGAATAGTTGACCCAAATCCTGTGGACAGGAATCTAAGGAATTTTGTAAAATATGCCTAATACTAATAAATACCAGCAATAAAGCAGGTATTCAGCTGTCACTGAGTACGGTGTGGAAAGAACCTCACGATGAATGGCGCAATGAAATGATTTACAAGCAATAATTTAATAAGTAATTCTTACCTGAATGCATTATCTTTCCTATATATTCCGGCATGTAAAGGCACTAAGAACAGGCATGTAATAAATTCACAACAATTTCACTTCCATACACTTTATGGATAGTAGACCCGCATTACAACAGTCCACATCTCACCCTCTGCTATTGGTTTATTTACATGAGCAGCTAATGGACAGTGCTGATCTGTTTTGGGGTTCATTTTTTTTCAGAGATGAACAGGAACAGCCCTCGTCCTCCTGTTCCTCATCGGTCCCGTGGGGAAGATCGCTCAACTTCTGTGCATGGAGGAAAACTAATACCGTCCAGCTGGAGACTGGCAGCAGTGACTGATCCACCATATGACCAGCAGATTTTGCTCTGGTTCTCATTGCTGACCTTTTCTGTGTTTATCCAGTTACCCCTATTCTCTCATGAATGAAGAAATTAGAGTGGACAGGAAACATAAAACAGGTACAACTCTACATGAAAAATACTGGCTTGATGTTTTAGCACAATATTTCAATATGCTGTAAAAGTAGGTCAACGTCGTGGCGTCTCAGATATGAACTGTGATAACATACTAAGCTTTTGTACCACCAATGGGTGGAGGATAACTCTGGGCAACAGTCCAATAGTTTTTCACTGCACCACCTAAAGCTTGGCATACTGTGCAAAGCACTTTATTATGCAGTTTAGCAGTCAAGTCATGGATGTCTGTCAGTCAGTTGCTAACTTTACTGTTTCATGACTTGTGTCTACTTTTAAACAAATACCTACTTTCAGTGAAGTGTACTCAAAATTTAAATGTGTTGCGCTTCCTCAAAAAGTGATATTGTTAACTACTGGACCAACATTTCAATATTTTCAATCAATTTTGCAGGTTTGTGTGAATTGGAATTGGATCGTTCCATTCCAAATCATCGCCCCCAAAAATTATGAAAATCTGAATTTTAGGGATTTGGGTGCTAGGGCCCGCCAAATTTGAACATTTTTAACAAAAAGGAGCGTGGCCAACTTCCTTTGAACGCTGTATCTCAGGAACAATTTGACCTTGTGGATCAAGTGACTACAACAGTCATTGAATATGCAAATGTCAATGATTATGCATTGAATATTCAACTTTTAATGACTAGTTATGAATATCCACGAATATCTGAGGCTTTGGGTATGGCCACGCCCCTTTTTGCAGAAACTATTAAAATTCGGCTGGACGAAGCTCTCAAACCTCCGCTCCGATTGACCTAAAATTTG
The DNA here is from genome assembly GCF_054856555.1 of Leptonotus elevatus. Classification (NCBI taxonomy): domain Eukaryota; kingdom Metazoa; phylum Chordata; class Actinopteri; order Syngnathiformes; family Syngnathidae; genus Leptonotus; species Leptonotus elevatus. Next base: position 13,212,842 of record NC_141246.1, read on the forward strand.
AGATTTAGTTGTGAGATCAGGAAGTTTCATTAAAATAAATGGGTGATTTGGCACGGGGCACGACCCAACATTCTGACAACGTTGGTGCCATTTACATGAAACAGAACAAAAAAACAAAGGAAGATTATACTAAATTCAGAGGATTTAGAGTCTACACACTATCTAAATTTTGGAGCTGAAGAACCATAGTATAAAGAACCCCCCTGGACACTATGCGCGTAGTGCAAATGGCATAAAGGCAATGAGACCAGCCAAGAGCAAGTATACAGACTGAAAGGAGATGCTACTGTTGATGTTGTGGCGTTAGACTACTCACAGGTTTTGAACTTGATCCTCCAAACTGTCATGCTCATGAATCATGATCCATCAGACCGAAGTGGCCTTTCTAGCTCACATTTCAGTGTATGCATGATCACATGACACCTATACTAATCCAGCATAAATTCTGTCAACGAGAAGAAAAATCCAAGCAATTCAGTACTCATTAAGTTTAAAATGTAAGTTATTTAAGAAATCAGAAAATACATGAAAACATCTGATGAAAATCAATAATGGTTAACTAGCGTCACCTCGGGCAACGCAAAAAAAACATTTTCAAAAGTGCTTTTTATAATGGTTGGTTTTAAATCCAATGATGTTTGGAGAGGAATGAGAGTGACCCTTAAAAGTGTCTTCAAGAAAAAGGCTAGCCACACTTTGTATTAACTGACCCTGACCTCACGCACACATCCACAAAGACATTGAGCTGTCAAAGTGTCACTTCACCAACGTGCTAATGCTAAGCGCTCCAGTGCTTGTATTATGACCAGCAATAAGGAGGTAAAAGGGGAGGTCGGCCTGGACACGGAGGTTGACACTCAACCAGTGGCCTTGTGTTCATCCATTCGGGAGACAATGGGGGTTACACTCCCCGTGTGACCAAGAGGTGAAAGGTCAGTGGCAACACATCTTAAAGGCAAGGCGGAAAAGACACATTAAGTGGCTGCTCTGACCACAGAGCGATTACGCTGAAGCATGATAGAAGTCTCCATTGGAATGAGTTGGCAGCTACAGTAGCTATGTCAGTCTTGACTTTAAATAAACATTGGATAGATAGATAGATAGATAGATAGATAGATAGATAGATAGATAGATAGATAGATAGATAGATAGATAGATAGATAGATAGATAGATAGATAGATAGATAGATAGATAGAGTAGAAGGATACTTCCCTCTGGTAAATCCTTTGAAATTCTTAGAAATGGTTTTAGAAAAGGCCTTGCAAGCCTGAACATATCCATGATTCGTTTCTCAGAAGTGCCTTCATAGACCTTGCTTTGTGCACTTGAGGTGCAGTCATGCTGAAATAGAAAAGTACCTTTCACAAACTGTTCCCACAAAATTGGAAGAAATGCGTTGTCCGAAATGTATTGGTAAAGGTTTCGAGTACACCACTGATTCACGCAAATGCTTATCTTCCATGCTTACATAAAGTACTAGATTCTTAACTTTGTTGGAGGTACTGAACCCCATCAGTTTCCTATGCATATTCACCAAACTCTTCTTTATTGAAAAACATTTTTTTAATATAATTAAATACAAAGGTATAGGGTTTACTGGTGAACTAAATGAACAGGGAGAGTAGCCTTTTCATCGAAACAAGCACTCGTCACCTTGCAACACTTTGCAAGTGTTGTGTTCTTGTATTCTCCATCTCCCTGCATCTTAAGGAAGTGTTCCTTAAGATTACTCCCATTAGGGAAATCAACTCTATGTTTATAGAACACTTTAAAACAAACAAACAAAAAACTGGAACCCAGGGGCAGCAGATACATCAATAACAGGAGGCCCCAGAATTGAACCCTGTGGAACACCATATGTTCTGTTCATACATGTGCATTCATATTGCACACGTGTACGACCACTTTCTTTTTTTGCTCAACATACTGTAGAGTGATAACAATAATAAAGAAATCCCATGACGTACCATCACAACAGCCACAAGTCGACTACTGAGTGCACCAAATTCCCTGCAGCAAGCCAAGCAGTGCAATGTGACCACCTGCAGCCAATGATGGCCAAGCGGGGCGTCTGACCACGAATCATATGAGTCGGGTATGTGTCTTGACCTCTGTTGAACCCCTGAGACTGACTCACCGAGCCCCTGGCGTTCGTTCGAACCCAGGTTAAGAACCAATGTACTAGAAATTCTGCCATACAATATAGAAGAACTCAAGAGCATAAATACAGTACATGGAACCAATTTTTCCAGTTCTGAATGATTGTGAGACGCTAATTTGTCTTTACATGTATTTGTAGTGAAAAGGAGATGAAAAGATGCTCATCTAGTCCGTGCAGTAGATTAAAAAAAGAAAGACAAAAAAAAGTATTTTTAGCACCCACCATTTTTGCTCGAACTACATAAATAATAAATATTTCGGAGCTTAAAACTTTCTTTTTTTCAATATAGGCTCTTCCCCCCACCCCCATGTTTTATTTATTTAATGTAAAAATAATGACTCAGTCGTACATCCCTAAGAGATACACCAATACCCCCAATTAAAAATACCAACAAGAGTTAGAGGATTAACTAAAACATTTTTTTTTAAATCCTGAAATGACTCAGCAAATTAATAACAAAGAAAGAGGCATCAAGGCATGTGAGACCCTCAAACGGCAACAGACACAGGAAATGAAGGGCGCGCTGAAGAGTAAACAAGCAACATACCATGAGATCAGGCACCCCGAGAGGCAGTTAAGTCACCAGAGATGAAGCCGCTTTAATAGTGCACTAAAAGATGTTGCTAGTACCCATCTGGAAAAGATTCAAACGGAATGTGACTGTTTTACTTCTAATGGCCAGTGACGAGCCCTCGCGCCATCATCTCTCCGTACATCCGAAGTCTTTTTAGACGATGCATGCGCACAAAGTAAATCTCCAGCTATTTCTTGCTTTTTTGCCTACACCGTGTTAAATATCTTGTGACAGTCAAAAAAAAAGAAAAGAAAAAAAAGAGATGATACAAACATAACATTCAGGATGACCCTCTCGCAGCATGTATGAAATCCACAAGCCATTGGTAAGCTCTGGAGAGGTATTCAAAACCTATGAGAATTGTCGGTCAACAGCACCCATAGCATTTCTGCTGACAGGAGCAAAGGTGTTGGCGAGACAGGCAAGAAATTCTGCGGTGTGAAATCAGACATTCTCAAGCATCGTGGCAGGAGCAAATTCCACAATGTGTGCAAATATTTGTGCACACCACTTTAGACTCGAAGCTTTGCCGAATCGAGGCTTCAATGAGTATCAAGCGCTGCAAGGATCTGCGCCCCGTTGCAGTGAATTGTCAGTGGGTACTTAAGCGGGTTTGTTTTTCCAGCTTCTATCTGGATGTCTGAGTGCTTGGGGGAATGGAGAGTTTGCTCAAATTCTATATGCCTAACAATCACATTGCCTTCCAGCTGGAGAGGAGGCATGGGCAGCAAATAGGACAATGGGAAGTCAAGAGCCAGGCATCAAGTGGGATTCTTGTGGTATGGCTGAAAAGTGCTTGACATATCACTTGAGGGACTATTACGACTAATAGAAAGACATCAACAAAAAGGCTTAGATCCCTTGAAAGGCACCGTGGAAATACAAATGATAATTTTTTTGAGAATACGTTTTGAAATTAACGAATGCTTTATTGTTTTTACATTACGATTAGCAGGAGCAATTGTTCACATAACTTTCAAATTTGCATTTACAAAGGATTTCAAAATAGCAATACTTTGAACAGTGGAATAATCTTTAGTTCCATTATTTTATATGGGAATTTCTTATATTATTTTTCTCCAGTGGTTGAGAATGTATTCAATGTGTAATTAATCACATGACTTCACTAGTTAACTCACGATTAATCACAAATTTTTATATCTGTTCTAAATGCACAATCATTTTTTTTATAGGTTTTTATACTCTTGTTAACAAAAGTGGAAAAAAAGGTTAAACTAATAGAAATAGTTAAAATATTTTTTTTACGTTTATAGTCGTCAATGGCAGTGAATGAGTTAATGTTAATCCAAATTGAATATATTAAGTTTAATATAATATGTTAATCCAAATTGAATATATTAAGTTTAATATTCATTCAACTTAATATATTAACTTTGGATTAATGTTAATGTTACCAATTGAAGCGACTTTTTACAGTTGGTCACCAATTCTCTTTTTAAACTTCACTTGGTTCAAAAATTCTCTTTTTAGAGTGTATGACGCAATACATACAGAATCAGAATGTAGTATAAAGTACAGAATGCCTCTTGTAGCCTTTATGCTACATGCTACGCAGAGGATCAAAAATCTTCAATGGTTTCATTTTAGGACAGAACAAATCAGAAATTGGCGATCAATAAAACCAAGATAGGTCTTTTCATGACAGTCAGAAGTGAGCTGTACGTGCTAAAAAGAGAAAGTGTGAAAAGACTTGAAGGAGAGGGGGTGCGGTAAAGGAAGCAAAGTAAACAAGTTTGGCGTGAGCTCGCTCGAGTCACTGGGTTTAGCAAAACATTCCAGAGACTTCGAAACAAGCGGCCTTGTGAATGCACAGGGGCAGAAACAAGGGGGCTTTAAATCACTGAACAGGAACCGTGTTGAAGGACTCCAGCTCAATCATAAATATCTCAAGAGTGCTCACCGTCCCACATATAAACGACAAGTTAAGTGACTACCATTCACGTACATTATCATGAAAAAATGTGTCCAAATCACACAAAAATAGAGAGTGCAAGCATAAACTATCTGTCCAAAACAGAACAAAAATGTCTATCTACAGTATCTGTGAATATCTATCATGCTATTAAGGATTGGTTTAAAAGAAGATCTAATTTAGGTTCTCGTGAAGAAATGGCCACTAAACACGTTTATCGTTCAAGGGTGGCTCATTCGCTCACGAGACATGCAAGCTGCAGGAAAGGTCTACTAAGGCAAATAGAGATGAGAGGAAGCAATGCTACTGGCCTACTTTTTCCGCTTTACTCACGACGAGATGGATGCTGGCGTTACACTAGGGAGACAGTGGAGGCTTTTATCCTTCCTTCATGAAATAATAATCTCTTTCTTTTTATAGACACAAACTGAAGGGCTTGGCCTGAATATGAAAGCATCCTGAAACTTTATTTGCCACCATGGCAATTGCAGCCTAGAAACAAACATTATTTCCACAAAATGCTGACTTGACAAATCAGGTTGACACAAGCAGAACCAGAGGATGCACGGAGTTGACATTTGTTTTTCAGGAGCAGGTTAAGCCCCGTAAAGCTCTCGGGGTAAGAATATCTTGTTGAGGCTAATTTGCTACACGGGCCCCTGCTGCGCTTTTATTCACAAGGATCTCTGCTGATGTCACAGCGGTGCGCCCCTTCTAACTTCCTCTTTGGACATCCTTGAGGCGTGAAATGGTCCTGCTGGGTCGCCGTAGGCCCACAATGGACACAGGACATCTGTGTCATTTAACAGTATGCGAGGCCTGAGTAGACCGGAACATGTCATTGGACCTCCCGCTGACGTACGTACAAAAGCCTGGTTGCCACTTCACAATAACGCATTCATGCACAAGGAGGTGCGCACATGCAAAAAAAAAAAGACACAGTCGCACTACATACTACCTGATTGCGGACACAGCTGAACAGTCTGAAAATGTTGCCTGATAATGGAGCCCATAATGGTGAACCACAAAAGTTTATGAGGAATGTGAACACGAGTGACAGATGTGCCTCAAGCATCCAATTTTCTAATGTTTTCAATTGCCACACCAAGTGGAAAAGAATGAAAAACACTCTAACATACTTGAAATGATATGGTGTATATTCTTCTTCTTTTCTTCTAAGCGTCTTGTTGAGGCTGCACACTCTTTTTGAATATAAAGACACAAAAGTCTGTCTTTGGTCTCATGAGATATGTCAATGTCTCACATGACATTTTCCCTGATCATTTTTGAGACTTCATGCATAGAGCAATGCTTTGCCACTGTTTGTTGTGATGTATAAAATACTTCATTCCCACTGCAACAATTGCTATTTAACATTTTCTGCTACAGTATTTCATATCACACAGTTTCTGTTGTGTCTACCTCACAAGATGGCAAATTTGAAGGTTGACTTCCACACACTACTCTGTGTCAGTGATGTTCACAATGAACAGCAACCCAAGAAAAAGGTAGAAAGTGAACAGTGTGAAAGGGTCTATTGAGTAGTAAACACTCACACAATTTGTCGTATGTTTGGTATTGCTTATTCAATCACAGAGTGCAATTTGGTATCCACTCAAAGATGGGTGAAATTGGGGAAGTAGCACACATGGGCCCATACAGAGTCACGATAAGCTGACTTATTTGACTTTCATTGACATTTCTCAACCAGTGGCAGTAGACCTCTAATTATTTCAGTTTAGCCATTCGGAACACACGGGGGCTTGTTGTTGAACAGACGATGCATTTACTTGGCATGTTGGTTAACATCACTGGGCCACACTGATGGCCACAAGTGGGGACGCTCTATGGATTTAGCACTGTGGATAGAAAAATGCCTTAGGCTATGTTCACACTGCAGCTCAATTCTCATTTTTTAAATTTTATTTTTCACATATGTGACACATATCTAATTTTTTTTCGTGTGAGCAATACAATTCCATTTGTTTTTCAAATCCGACCTGGGACTCCTTCGTATGTAGATATAAATCGGATATGTCTGCACTTTATGTATTATGTATGGCAGTATCACCTCAGAACATTGAAAGCCAAGATGAAATCAACCAGCCTTTACAGGCGTAATATACAAGATTGATTATGTGTTATGTTGTGCAACAGCTGGCCTGGTGGCCTTGTTAGCAGGCACAACACACAATTTAGGGTGTGTTGTGTGCACTGTTCAGTGCTGTGTCAAGACAGTAAAAACCACAATAACCACTTAATTTGGGGTAGTTATATAAAACGTAAATAAAAACAGATTGAAATGATTGCCAAATTGTTTTTAATTTATATTCAATTGAATGCAATACAAATTGCTAAATGTTGTTTTTTTTGCAAATATTCATTCATTCTGAATTTGATGCTACAACACGGGTACGTTTACCACTATAACATCATCTTTCAATTCTTACAACTTCAGTTGCTCTACAGTTCAGAGTCTTTGCACATTTTCAATGAGAGACAGGTCTGGACTGCTGGCAGGCCCGTCTCTTATGACGAAGCCACACTGTTCTAGTGTTTGTAGTGTAGTGTTTGAATCAGGTGCACAAAAGGTCAGGGACTACTGGACTGGAGGACATTTTCTCCAGGCAGGGATGATGACAGATCACCATTTGCTTTTTACTTACTATCTGTCAGCGAGCAGATACCCTTTGACCTCTCTGAAAGTTACAATTACCATTTCAAACAGGGGGGACCGTCCATGCAGACTTGGGAGAAAGATAATCATGTCACAATATTAGAGTACTTAACAGTTGATTTCAGAACTTAAAGCAATACGCCACTGACGATTCATTGTCGATTATTCAATTAAGCAGTGTTGTCTAAACAATAAAAGTACAAATATCAATTGCATCTGATTCCCTGATTTTTTTTTAACCGATTAATTATCAAAATAATGACATATCCTGCACAGAGCCATCTTGGACAGTTTTGCTGAAACTTTCTGCAAGCTGTAGACAGCACTTTAAAGTTCTGCTACTGGTCTATCTACAAATCAATAAAATATTTGGGTCCTTAATACACTAAAGTACAGTAATTCTAATAGAATATAAACCCAGACGTCTGCAGACTTGGGTCAATTAGTGGAGCCCAGAGTTCAAAGCAAATATGGTGAAGCAGCATTTAGAGGTTATCATAAATGGAATAAGCTGCCAACAAAATGTCAGCCACAACTGTAAATGTTTTTAAATCCAGGTTAAAAATGATAATTCCCCCTCCCCCCATACCAATGACTAAGGTCTTTAAAAGTCACGTTTTTCGAAATGTTCTTCTTGCATTTTCGTTCTTTTAGTAATTTTAGTACCGGTAAGCTACTTTCTTTACTTAAATTCTTGTTTGTACATGTTGTACTTTTAATTATGTGAAGCACACTGTGTATGAAATGCGCCTGGCATTTGTGAAGTACGCTACATTCACATCTTGCTAGCAGTTTTAAAACTGCAAACTCCCCCTCAACTATCACGGTTAATAATCACGAGGCAAACTCCTATTCAGCCTGAGTGATACACTATCTAATATTTATTGCCTCCTTGACTCGTAGCCTTCAACTAATCTGCCTGAAAAACAACAGGGGGTGGGGGTGGGGGGTGATTTAAGGAGGCGTCAGTAGTGATTTTCTGGTTAAAATATCCAGTGGACAGAATGCACAAAGACTTTTGACAATGAATAACCTCAGTGTTCTTTGATACATGTTCCCCCCTTGAGCTGTAAACATGCTGAAATACGCACTGTGATCATGCGGGCAACAAGAGTAGCGTCAACAAGGCTATTAGATGTCGAGATGTGTGACTCTGGATGCGCTTAGGCTATTCCGCGAGCGTACAACCGATGCCAATGCGTCACAGAGCACACACATGACTGCATCACATGCTGCGGTGTATGAAATTTAAATATGATCTTCTGTATTTCATTCGCCAAGCTGTCACATGATGTCAAAGTTCACTGGCGGCAAGTAGACACAATCGAATCAGATCCAAAACAACAACAACAACAACAACAACAATCACTGTCAAATAATTTAATCTTATTTAACTGCACTGCTTTAGGATCATATTCAAATATCGTCAATCATTTTTTTTCTCTATACATTTGAATGAAAACCTCTCTGACAGTGTAATTTAAACCTATGATTATTATGGAGGCAGTTTTTAAATACAGCTTCTGTGCTAAATCTCATTGTTCACGCATATCATTACTGCAGAAACGACATTTACAATAACAATAGTGTGTCGTGCAATACAATGCAACTTTCCCTCAGCGCCTTGAGCAATAAAATTTATTTAGAGCTTTATAGCATGTCAAGCCGAAGTGGTCACAAATGCGATGATTAAGCACGTCCCTCTCGGGACAGAACAATGCGTTCCTGCACTTTATGGCCCGGAAACATGCATACATCAAGTGAAAAAGGTTCTCAGGTTTTACATATACAGCATCCACACAACATGACCACTAAACACACACACACAAAAAGAAGTGCTGGCTTGAACATAATGGGAAATAGTACGCACCTTGGCGCACACCTTAGCTTTGTCAGAAATGATCAATGAATTAGTTTTTTTTTTAATGCCATGCATGTGTGAATGTTGAGCTTCAGGCTACCGACAGTGAGATATGTTTACCGGCTGCCACATCCTCGCCAAAGTTTGTAGATGTTTTAAAAAATAATTTTTTTTACCTGCTGTGGTTTACTTCAATAAAGAGGTCAGGCCATGGTTCACTGACCTCTGGTTTGGTTAGTGAAAGACAAATTCTTCCACCTGTTGCGATTTCGAGGAAGTTGGAGCGTCAGAGACGATGTAACCAAACATCACATTACTCACACCTCTTGAAGATAATCACACCTACCTATTAGAAACTTTGAAGTGGTCGGAACTCGGATGCACAAGAAGGAAACTGCTATTTTGACCTATCAATAATAGAGGATGACTATTATTGCCTACAAAAGTCATTCACAAAGATGACTTGACTTGACTTAAACTTGAATGTTTTGTCCAGGAGCACTTGTGGTATTTATTAATAAGTAACATCATCAACCAAATGATTGTCAAACATATTGTTTTTAGCCATTTTGGCACACGTGTGAACAGAGTTAATTTGTTTGGTACATTTTTTTGTTTGTACTGTACATGCAACTTTAAAAATGTACAAATAAAAACTATGTGGACTCACAGTCATCCCGTATCTTGCTGTAGCACGGATACCCCACCCTGAGTTGCCTTGTGTATGAATCGTGCTATAGTATAAATAAAGTCTTAGTCTTAGTCTAAATGCACATTATCATTTCATTATACGACACAACATTTTTGGCAACCTGACGTTCGATAACGTACAAATAAGTATTAGAGTAGGGGTGCTCAATACATTGTTCAAAGGTAGTATTGGTGAATCGCATGACATTAAACCAAAAAAAAACAAATATATATATATATATATATATATATACTATATATCAGCCAGTTATCCAAATAAGCCTTCAAATAGGTTGCTGAGCTGCGTTGGCAGCGGAGGAATTGTGGCTCCCTGGTAGCGCTCTGTGCTCCCAAACCAGAGACATGGTCGCCGTGCAAGTTGGATCCCCGAGCGGACTGTACCCTGACCCAAAAGAAGGTCAATCGAGGGAGTTTGGCACCTTGAGGCAAAAAAAGATTGGGCACCCCTGTATTAGAATGATGCTGAAAATAACAAAAATAGTAACATTCTGAGAATGATTATAATAGTTTTTAGAGATTGAATGTCAGAGTTGCCACACAAATGCAAATTCGAGACCAACTCTTTATTCTTGTGATTCTAGGGCAACAACGACATCAATGTCTCAATGTGAAGCGTGCCTATGGGATGGATGACCTGGTATGTGTAGCCCAGAATGAAAGAAACTGCTGACCCAACAAAATTGCTGATGCCTTTACGGTACAAATTAGAATATCAAATGTAACACTGTGAGTCAAAACAATTTTGCAGGGAGTTGAAAGCAGACTAATGGGCTGGATCCTTACCATGCATTACTGGCTCATTAGTTAGAGAGGAAAGGCATGAGGAACCATACACGCGTGCTTGCAGTGACACGGATAAAAGCTGCAGTTATCAGAAGCACAGAAGGACATAATGCAAAACTAACAGTAGCAAAGAGGAATACTGTATGTGTGAACAAAACTATATCAGTCTCCAACAATTCCATCAGTAGCCATCTATTGATCTTTCCGGCGATTTGTTTTGATTGCAACATATGTTTGATCTCCTATGAGGCAGTCCATTATCTCCTGTGCATGGTTTCAAAATGTATCAGCAAACGACATTAGAGGAATGTCTAATCGACCCCATTGTGTGTAAAGTTGGATACAAAATTGTAATGTGTCTCTCTGAGATCATCACGAGTCATGTGTTTCATAGAAATGCATTGTAACTAAAATGTAACCGTCATTTCCTTTCCCAATCCAACCATTCCTTTTAGAGGAGGTGTGTCTTACCTACAAATTTCATTTCATGGTCTGCTGCATTTTTAGTTGACAGTCTATAAAGCCATAAATGAAACACCCAGCCACGTGAACAGGTATGGATTGAAACATCTGTATAGTACACTGGATTGATCACCAGCCAATAAGATACCACATATAGACAACCACTCACACTCACACATATTGGAATTCATTCCGGGAAAGTGAGCCAAGTGAACCACTACATCGTCAATGACCAACGCATCACAATCTATTAAATACACAAATACTTTACACACGATGGCATGCTTTAATTATGACTACTGTGGCATTACATTGGTCAGCTCACTTACCCGTCAATCGGCTTTCCCAAACATTTTTGTTGATCATATCTAAGGTTCTGGAACTGGAGGATGTGTTGTGTCCACTGAAGGACTTCTGCAGAAGGAGCAGCCTGATGGAGCGAGACATGCTTGCTGACACCTCCAACAGATTAGCCTGATTTAAGTCCAAACTGACCCCAACCTGTTTATCCCCTCACCTACTTCTCGTCTGTTTGTGCACCTTCCTAAAGCTTGCATCTATATTGTTTCGAACCTTCCTTCCATTTGGATGATTGTTTCAAATATAATTCGGCTACTCGGTCACTCCGGAACTCTTGCCTTTTTTCTTTTTTTTTTGGTATCGATTTCTGCCTCCTCCTGGCTCTCACTCTGCTCTCTTCCAGTCTGAAGTGTACACTCCCATCTGCTGCAGCAAGCTTCAATGCGGTAACTGCTGGGACACATCCAGCTAGTGCCGCAATACTCTCATATTCTATTCTCTCCAGTGTGTGCGTGTGTGTGTGTGTGAATATACTTAAAGTGTGAGTGTGAGTAAGTGCTTTCTGACTCAAGCTTCAGTGGTCACAGCGCATATCGGAGTGCTTTAAAGGCACATCGTCATTGCATCCATTTACCATAGCCAGATGTGGACAGCGACACACCATTGGCAGCTTTAGGCATACACCTGAACAGCACGGCAAATTGTCCATTAGGGGTCACTTGGGCGAGAGAGGAGTTAACTCATACGCAGCATTAAGGTCTTAAAGAAAAGAAAGAGAAAGCTAGTTTTAAAGTGATGTCAGATTTTTGGAAAGTCGACTGTTTTTGTTGATTACGACATGACTGGTAGCATCTAGATTGGTTCTATAAACATACAGCATAACCTCTGGGTGCATTTGTTACATTGAAGGCAATCTCCTTTAGGCATGGGCAGCATCAATTCTAACTAAACAATAATCATGATAACAAAACAGATCTGAACATGATTAAAGATCAGTTCAGAACAGAAAAATGGTGAAGGGGTAGTCAAAGCATTTTTATGAAACTTTGCAGTGCCCCTACATGGCGTATCCCGTGCATTTCTAAATCTAAGCTGTCGAACAATAGCTCAGAACCAAACATAATCATAAATAGAGCCTGATGTTTTCAATGGTTTCAATGATTTCCCAAAAAACGAAAGAAGAGTGTTCCTATTGTATTTTGATTACAGCATGTGATGCAAGTGATCACTTTTCTCCGCGAGTCAGTCATGGACAATGCCTTGAGTGTGTTAAAAGCATGCAGAAACCCTTAACATTTCCATTTGCGGCCTATCATAAAAACAAGCAGCCATGTAATGTTGAACAGCTTGCGCTTAGAGGGCATTAGCCGGAAGAAAACTCGTTTGAGTCAGCGCCAAATTGATATTATTATATTATTATGAAATTGAAAAAAATAAAATAAACAACACACGAGCCTATCAAAATACTCAAATTTCAATTTGCTTCGTAGGTCCTACTGGGCATTAAAACATGAGCAATACAATACACAACACGGGTTTCTACAAACCATCTCCTTCAAAACTCATGACTTTATTTAATTTGATCCAGTAAGTATTAGAAAAATGTGGAAAAATCATAGAATTAAATGATGTTATCTTGCTGTTGTATGGTAACAACAGGAAGTTTACCAGCAAAGTTAGCACTCTCACATGTTCTCACGCTGGAAACATTCCAACAGTTTGAAATCCAGAAGAATTTAGTGACTCTCAAATTATGACACTCTCTCCATTTTCCAACAAAAAGGTTGCTTGATTGGTTGTATAATATGTTAGCCATTAGGCTGGATGTGTAGGTTTATTGCGCATGTGCAACTGTGAGTCGTATGCACAGTTCACATTCTTCTCAATTGCATTCTCCACTAAGCACTAACACATTCAAGCAAAGAAAGCTCAGCACTCCCGGTGATTGCTCCGGCTCGAGAAGGTAATGTACCCGGCACTGGCTTATTGCAGTCTGCTGATAGCATTATGCGCATCACGGCCAATTGACTTTATGGCCCCTTGTGGTTTGATGAGACTGATAAGGTTGGAGTCCCACATTGTTGCTTTCACTCTCCTTTTGTCTGTGATTTTGCAATTCGGGAATGACCTCTTAAAATATGATTGTAACAGAATTGGGGCTGGGTGCAGGTAAACAAACACGCAGCAAAAATGTCTCAGTCTACTGGAATGATTTTGTAGTTAAAGATGCTCTAACCACCATAATGTGAGATCATCTTTAATTTTGCACTGGCACCTCATTTTACAACATGTGTAAAGACTCGTTACTTAAAATAATCCGTGAGATGTTTGCATGTGTCGGTACTGCTGTTTTGGTTAGCAATGGACAGAAGTGGGAGTAAGTCACATACTGTACACCACCTTATAGCATAGTGGTGGTGGGTAGTGATGGGAAAACGAAGCTTCATGAAGCACTTGTGATATTTTTTGACTCCCCTCGATGGTGCTCTTGGTTTAAATATAAAGGCTAGTGCAAAGGAAATTGATTACATTTCCACTGCATCTTTCAACCAAGAGTGGCATCTAGAGGCGTCAAAAAATATTACAAGTGCTTCATGAAGCTTCATTTTCCCATCACTAGTGGTGGGTTACCAGGTTTGTGATACACATAAAATAACTTTTCAGTGCAGGAAGTGTGAAACTTTACAGGACAACAGAAGGCTACCTGCCAACATACTGACTTAAAAATTGGGATCGGGAGTAGTAAAAAAGGGCAGTGGGAGTTCCTTCACAGACTTCTACATACAGTAGAGTGACTATCATTAAAAACAATACACCGACAGCCAAGTGTGTGTCCGCTTCATACTGATGTAGTGCATATGTGGTGGTGAGATTGTTCGCAATCTCCTTTTGATGTGACTGTCTGCTATCAAACCAAACCCTCAATCCTTCAGCCAAACTGCCTGCCCTACTTTCCAATAGTCCCGCTATATCTGCCTGATAACCCGACGCTTATCTGTGCACCGAACACCAAGCTTGCAGCAGCATATCAGACCACCCACTAACTTCAGATAAGAAAAAAAATACCATAATGTTTTTCACATGTCATGTCAGTCGTCAGCCGTGTAACACAGTCACAAAAACAACCAATTACATAAACCATTATTATCATCATCAGTACTATAGTTACAAAATCATATTCGGATTAAAGTGACATCTGACTAGCCTATAAAGGGTAATTAAAACTCTCAAACCAAATAAACGCTCGACTAAAAACAAAAATATTCAGCGAGAGCTTACGTCTTCCCTTGACCACTGTCACGTCATGTCATTATAACCCATAGCTTGCTATACTTTCGCTTATCTCGCAAAAAAACAAAAAATATTGATGATGAAGCATATGATCAATGACATTCTAGAGTACAAAAACGGTTTCAAAGATGGTTTTGTTGAAACTCTGGCAGTGAAGCAAAGCAGGCTTCCTGTTGTAAATTCCCCCTCATGTGGCTTGGTTTCCTTCTCAGAGTGCCAGTGAAGCACAGAGAGATGCCCCAAAGGGGTCTTAGATGCGATGCATGGGAAACAAGAGGAGGAACAAAGCGGTTCCTGGGTTGTTGTTGTTGTTGTTGTTGTTTTTTAAACTCCTGTTTAAGCCTGCATCTGCAAATGTATTTACTGATGGTTGAAGTGTGAAATACTGTATAAATGGAATGTGTACAGTACCAGTACATTCTCCACACAGGAAGCGAAGGCGAGCGAGGGAGAAGGAGGGGCTAGTGTTTTGGCGGGGGGGCTGTGAGACTGATGAGGAAAGCCAGGAATGTGACCTTACACAAAGACAGTGAGTGAGTTTTGTGCTATTTATGGATATGTGGCAAAAAAAAAAAAAAGTAGGATAAGGCAGTCTAAAAAAGCAGGAACAGTAACAGAAAAACAAACATCAGTCACAAGCTAAATCGGACTTGGCTTCAGGCCACTGGGGTTTCATTTCATCTTTCAAAACTCTAATGTCCTCAAAGGGTAATTTGCTGCCGGGTTTAGGCAAGGACAAAGTAGAGTAGACCAGAATTGGGCCAAAGTAAAGGTTGTCTGTGTGAATGGTGATTGTTTTTATTGTGATTGTCAAAAATGAGAGTAAATTTGTGTGCAAAAGTGCCAATTTTATGGATTCCAAAAGATGTTGGTGGGGCAATAATGCTCAGTCACAAGATCAGCGGCTCATCTGATGTGAAGGAACATGTTTACCAAGACAAACACAGAATATAATATCACATCTCTGTATCCTGATTAGAGTTGGCCATCTTTTAATTTGGACAATTCCAGTTCCTCGATTCAATTCTGATTCCAAAGATTTGCAATTATTTTTGGAGGGATTATTTTTTTATTGAAATTATATAAAATTCCTGGATTGGCTGGCAACCAGTTTAGGGTGTACCCCGCCTATTGCCTGAAAAAAGATGGGATAGGCTCCAGCACCCCCATGACCCTTGTGAAGAATAAGCGGTTCAGAAAATGGATGGATGGATCATCTGAACTTCTCTTTGTTTGTTCATCTTGGGGGGGGCTTTTTGCCACTTGCTGTCGACTAAAAAATACATCACAGTTGCTCAGGACTCAGGTAACAACCAATCACGGCGCACCTTCAGAAACCACCAACATTTTGAAACATTTTGTCAGAACTGGAATGTCCAACACTAATCCTGGTCCTAGTAAAGTAGGTTTAAACATTGAGATTTGTATCGATTATACTGACTTTGTGTATGGGTCTTTACTTCAAATACCACATACATTAATGCAGTTACAATAACAAGACTAACTGGTGGAAATTGTGAGATACAAAGTATAACTGAATGAATGCTTCTTGTCTGTATTGTGATTGTAATCAAAAGTTTAAGTGTGTAATTGTATCCTGATTAATGCTGGAATCTTCCGTGGTACTAGTGAGACTAGAGACTAATGACTTGAGGGAAACCAAAACAAAAAGTGAGAGTCTGAAGACAAAATAGTTCTTCATGGTTCAAGAATAATGTACCGGTACTCATCCAGGACAAGTGAGGGTTCTTAAGCGTGTCCTTTTTCCTCCTCCCTTAAACGCAACAGCTGGTTACTTGCCCATCGTTGTGTTCTGTTCATTCATTTCCACTGGTTTATATTTAGAACAGGACGGCACAGGGTGGTTGTGTAAACCTCAGCTACAACCAAGATGAATATAAAGGCATCCCAGGAATCTTTCAAATGGGTGCTGACAAGCTCAGAAGCAATTAAAGACGTGCACACGTTCAGTTATGACATAATTTGATATTAAAGGTGCTGACAAGAAAATGAGAGAGATTGAAAATACATTTTTTATGGCCATCATACCTTGTGTAAAACATCTGTATGACTTGGAAAGCTACATCTGATTTTGAGGCTTGATTGATGTTGTTTTGGTACTAAATACTTTTACACCCATAATAATTATATATATATAGGACCGTTTTGATGCATAATTGTATTGAGTATTAATAGCTGATTGGAATGACTCCATGTCAGTGACACTCTCAATGAAAATGTTGAGTCCTGCCACAAAACACATCTAAAATTACATATCTTGCCACAAAAACACAATATTTTCCTATGATTAAAAGGTGCCTGTATTTTGTTATACTATTTGCCACTTAATTATAAACCCAGTCGGGCTCTGTGATCTGCAGACTTGGGTCAGTTAGTGGTACCCAGAGTTCAAAGTAAACATGGTGAAGCTGCATTTAGCCGTTATGCTCCACACAAATGGAATAAGCTGCCAACAGAAGTTAAGTCAGGTTAAAAACTTTGCTTTTTTCTTATTCCTAGGATTAAGGTCCTCTAAACATTTTAAATTCTTGTTTTTTTCTTTTCATTATTATAGAAAACTACATAATGTATTTTAATATTGTCAATGTATGTTCTTTTAGCATTTTTGTAAGATGCTTTTGTTCTCTCTTCGTTACTTCTGAGTGTCATTAACTGTTGTGTCGAAACAAAATTGCCTTGCCTTTCTTTACAGTGCATTAGTTTGAGAAGGAAGTAAGCATTACTGTCCTTATATGATTGTGTAACAGACCATATTCACTACTAAGCTACAACTGTGACAAACATCACGGGAGCCCCATAAAAACCTCCTCAACAGATACATATGATACATGCGCACAAGAATGGTTTGGTCACTGACTGCCCACTTTGGTACATTCACAACTGCTGGGAAGACATTGAGTGTCAGAGCATGACAGGTACAGGACTTCGAAACGACTTGGAACTTCTCGCTGATCATTAAAATTCAGTTGTCACAGAGAAATAAATGAACTATGAATGAACAATTCTCTCATGGGAGCGCAATGGAAGCCTTTAGGGCAGAATGTGTGATGTAACACTGTCACACATGTGTCATTCCCAGCGACTTTAATGGTGATACAGAGGGTTCTTTGAAGTACTACAATGAACACTGGGCTTTGTGCTCAACCAAGACCCCAAAAACTCCACTGACTTCCCACAAACCCCACCCCCTTCTATACTCCCCATCACACGGAGGCGGCGCTGAGGCTTACATAACTTGCTTGCAGGAGGCCAGACTGATCTACATGAAGTAAAATCACAGAGTATTACAGCCCTTTTGATGTTAATGTCTTCCGCAAACTTCAGTTGTGAGCAAAAAAAATGTTCTCTATAAAAAGGTGGTGACACCATGAGAACTGACATACCAACAGCTTCTGCACATTTTCTGTGAAAGGCTTTCACAGCAAGTGGCAGTAATTACAAGGCGAGACAGAGCAATAGTGAGCGAGGACTCCCAGCAGGCTTTGCAACAGCAGGGGGCAATATGAAAGCCTCGTCCCCAAGTCGCACCACCTCGCCAGCAATGTTTACCAAAGGACTGAGGGCATGGAGGGATATTTAATGAACACTGACCACCACCAGCCGCTTGTCCGTCCATCCATAGTTTGATGGCCTGATGCATTAGCAACAGACTGCTGAAAGAGTGGAGGAAGAGAAGGAATGTTCTTAATTTCAGTGCCAGGCAATTTGTAGACCCTCCTTTACTCTACCACGTGGAATTAATACAAACATATAAATACACACCTGGGATTGAATGTCTGGATTCTTAAAAGATGAAATGTGCGTCGCCGGGATTGAATGAGTTAAAGCTGATTCATCAAGTGGATGAGGTAAAGCATTGCAATGTTTTGACATAATGTCAAGACACTGGCTTTTCATCTGCAGGAAGTCATAAGAGTTGATAATTGTGGGTGTAGCGCTGAACAAATTCGAGACAAATCCCTTTAGCTGATAATTTGTAGCTGCATTAAATACAGATAAAGTGGATCATCTCAAGCTGAATACCCTAAATGTCGTATAATTTGTAATTCAACCAACATTTAAGGGGAGAATAAGCCTGTAAAATCACACACCCTTTCACCCTTCATTGTGCCTGACTGCTCGCAAGACATTTTCCCACCACGTACCAAAAACTTGACTGATGTGTGGGCTTTGATTTTCTTCACCTTTTGTTTACTGAACATGCTAAAACCAATGTAAGTCATCATATGCTAAGCATGTAAGAAGAAAAGAACATCTTAAATCTCAGTTTTGTGTTTTTGGTGATAAAGCAAATTGCGAGTGGATCCTTGTAATGTTCTGATAAGGGCCGTGTTTAACTCATTCTTTGCCATTGACGGCTATAGACGTCAAAAATTCATTTGAACTATTTCTATTAGTTTCACCTTTATTTCCACTTTTGTTAGTGTACATTTAGAACAGATATAAAATTTGTGATTAATCGTGAGTTAACTATTGGAGTCATGTGATTAATAACAATTTAAAAAATAATAATCGCCTGATGCCCCTAATTAAAAAAAAAGAAACGATTTTTTTTTTAATTTGGCGCGTCAGACGGGTAAAATTTATAATTGTTATTAGTCACATGACTTCAATAGCTAACTCTGGATTAACCACAAATTTTATATCTGTTCTAATATAGAGTTTTCATACTCTTGTTGACAAAAGTGGGAAAAAATGTGAAACTAATAGAAATAGTTCAAATTAATTTTTTACGTCTATAGCCGTCAATGGCAGTGAATGAGTTAATTAAAGTTTTTACAAGATTGGCATGAGCCATGCTTTGGATAACTCTGATAATAAGGACTGACCCTGCTGACCCTATTTTCGCAGACAGGCGCCCATGTGCTAGGCATAAAAACAAGATTCGATTTAGACTTGCGAAAAACAGGTCTAAGTGGTGACACAGGTGGTGTAACGCGATTTAGGTGGATTTGATTGAGGCGCAGGCAGACAGATTTGGCGCTCCGCGGCCATGTGTGGTGGATGTCATTACATTTTATTCACAAATAAGACTACTGCGCGGGACAATATCACTGAATGATTGCACAAATCATCCTAAAAAGATTTTATTAGCAGGCCTCTTCCTTTCCTTTCACTGAGATAGACTTCAGCTCCCCATGACTGTTAACGCGATAAGCAGTGTAGAAAATGTATGAATGGATGCTTGTTGGACCAACAGGAAGAATTGTCTTTGACTTTTTCATTGCTGACATAATCGCACAAGCAGCTGAGTGAGATTTAACTGGAATGGGTAAACAGATGCAGGTCAAATGTTTTGGGCATCAGGCTCGACAAACAGTCTGGCTCTTATCTCGGAAAGGCGACAGGCTAGATGGTCCACTAGATGAGTCTGGGTTCTTATCAAGTCTAAGATCAAGCGAGTCATCGGACCAGATCCTGTTCCCCTTCACTCCCTTTTTCCCTCTCTTGCGCCACGCCAATTGTCGGACAATGATATCAGGAACTGTACTGCAAATGCTCCTCACATGACTTCAGACTGAGGCAGATCAGGACAATTGCAGACAATTACACTTTGTCAACAATAAAGGCGACACAAGCATGTTCGAACAGATGAGAAACCACACCAACGGTATGTGGCTAAACAAATGCAAGCGCTGTATCAACACACTAAAATCACTGACCTGCTTTTGTCCTCTCTGGCATTGCAGTACTCTGAAAAAGAGAAGGAAAAAAAATGAGGCTTAACAACCAAATCCTATCAACAAAAACATTGTGTAACATACAACACTGTGAAGAACGAAATATGTTTTTTTTTGCTGCATAGCCAAACGATGACAAACCTCCAGATTGGACAATCTTAATTCATGGCCACCGGAGATTATAAACCCCAAGAGACTTCTTGACAAATATTGCATCATTAAGATGTGCTCTGATCCGTTGTTGACTCAAGCATAACATAGGTAGTGGCTTGTCTGATAACATCATCATTCTGGGAATGTAATGGTTCATGCTTGGACTAAAATAAAATTGCCATCAAAATAATGTTGGGGCAAAGACAAGAATTGTGCAGGCATGTGTGCGTGTGTGTGTGCGTGTGTCTGTGTGTGTGTGCGTGTGTCTGTGTGTGAGTGCGTGGTAGGCAGCAGTCGGTTGGAATGCAGAGGTCTTTCTTGCCTCTGACTTTTGACCCCAGGTTCCTTGGCTGACCCCAACACCCTGACCTGTTTTAATCCACACTCCCATGGAAGAGCTCAGACAAGGCAAGGAAGTCAAGGTACATTTACAATACAATTTACCCCATTTGTAAGGAAACTACAAAATGGATGTGTCCTCCTGCTATTTGTAATAAGATCTCGAATGAGATGTTTTTTTTTGTCTGATGTTTTGATAGTTCCAAGAAACAGTTGATGTCTAAATGATTCCTGTTAACGCTGACTTGCAAAAATGACTCAAATTCCTGTAATGTCAACAACAACAAAACACTGCACGTGCTCATCAACTACTACTCACAGACAAAAATCCTCCTTTGAATAGCTCTTTATGTCTGTGTATATTTGGCATGTAAATAAAGACTTAGTAAGTAATCTAACTCCATTAGAGTGGATGTTACCTGGTAGAGGGTAAAAGCTATTTTACATATTGATCAATCGTCAGCATGAACAGAAGATCTGGAACTGTTCTGCCAGTGTCTTTTTGAATAGAACCCAGCATCACTAACGTATAGATTACTGGTCGAACGGACAATTGTTTACAAAAAAAAGAGAGAAGTGGAAAAGTGTTAAGAAAAACGAAAAAAAAAGGAACAAAAGTGCAAAAATGCTGGCTCCTATAGGCTGCAAAAAAGGACCCGCTATGATTAAAGCACTGTGTTCCACCTCCACTGGTGTGACATGTGACATTCTCGCACATGCCCAGACATAACACGCAGGCAAGCACACATCCTCCTTTATTATACTGGAATGACAATGCAATCATTTTTTAAATGCCACTACTTGGACACCTACTTTCAAAAATCTTTTTTTCTCAAAATGTATGTTGTAGTTTGCCATTTTCAGTGAAAAGTAGTCTTGTGTTAAAGCCTCCTGAATCACTCATGCACAAATATATATATATATATATATATATATATATATATATATATATACATAGTGCATAACTAAATGCCATTTTTTCAATACAGCATGCAAAACTTCATTCAAACCCAACCGACACTACTCTCTGAATCATATCCTATCTAACCCTATAATTTGAGACATCATCATTTACATTGAATACAAATACTGCATGGATTACTACCAGAAACAAATAAGAAGACAATAAAAAGCTCAACTATGACCATGTGCCTTTTGTTTCGCCATTCTCAAGAGAGCTCTTACTTTATGCTGAACCACCACAGCAACACAAGCGTGACACACGCTGGTGAGAGTGAATACCATGACTGCTTTCATTCATTCATGGCTTGTTTTCGCACATGTGATGTGAGCCGATTAGCACGAGATAAAGTGTTGCCTTTGTATACTGTATTTATGTTGAATTATTTTCTGTTCTAAACTAGGTAAAAGTCAAAGCAGGTCCATCACTTGTGGTAAATCTCCCCGGGTTTGTCTGTGTTTTGAGTAATACATGACTCTGTGGACAGTTACATTTACAGTTAATTGCCAACTAAAGACCCAAAAGTAGGCCCGAGGGGAGAGCCAGAGACTTAACGGTTATTAAATCACCAGGATAAGCAGAACAAGAGTGAGGTAACTTCTGAGACAAATTTATGTTCAGTGCTATTACAGCCGCTGTTAGACTCAAATAATGTTAGCCCAAAAACGTCCTTGCTACATTCCTTTGTGTGTGTGCCCAGACAAAATATTACTAATTTTGACCCCCCGACTCTGGGTGAAAGGTGGATGACACCCTTGAGTGGTCGCCAGTCAATCATAGGACGCAGACGACCGTTCAAGCTCACATTTACACAGTCACAGAAGGAATCCTCTCTAATGGAATCAGAAAAGTAAACCACAACATTGTGAGTGACCACAGGCATAACCACTACTCTCAATTTATATATTACAAATTTGTTATGGAATAGAATCAATATGGTACTGTTTCCACATATAAGATCAGGGCTATAACATTTTTCCAAAAACAGCAAATGTTTTTACAGCTTTTTATGTTGTTGAAACAGTTTTTGTGTGAAACAGGTGAGTGGCAAATAATACTGTGGTTGGCTGTATTATAAAAATTAATTGCAAATTACCTCGGAGTTAAAAACGCTTGTGAGGTGACATATAGAGAGAAATGAGAGACCAGAGCAAAACCGGGGAAAAAAATAATAATAGCAGACTAAAACCGTATACGGTGGTGTTACAAAAAATACGCCGATTGACAAAAACTGTTCATTATTTTAAACTGTATTTTACTATGTCATTCCTGCGGTGCTACTGGTGAGTGGTGGGAGTGGTTATACAGTGCCAAAACACCTGTAGGGACTTTTATGGTTGTGTTATTGTGAGAGGTCCAACATCAAGCGATTAGATGACAGAAACATCCCCACCCGCCACGTAACCTTTCAGCATGAAGGAGAATCACTTTGTCTTCAAATTTGACCTGAATTTTGGCCTTAAAGTGGAAGTCAACCTTAAACATTTCTTGACAATAATATGTTATATGCTGCGATTGGCTGGCAACCAGTTCAGGGTGTACGCCGCCTACTGCCCGAAGCCAGCTGGGATAGGCTCCAGCACACCCGGGACCCTCGTGAGGAATAAGCGGTTAAGAAAATGGATGGATGGAATGAAGAGTTATGAAGCAAAATCTCAGGGGGCGGCCATTTTGCCACTTGACTGAAGATGACATCAATGTTGCTCAGCTCTCAGGTAACAACCAATCACAGCTCAGCTTCAGAACACAGGTGACGGATGCTGCTGCTCAACTCATATGCCACGAACACAATATTAACCAGAATACCGTATTTAGACCAGTGGGGCTGCATAGAACATATTATTGCCCCCCCCCCCCCCAAAAAAAAAAAAGAAAATTGGGGTTGACTTCCCCTTTAACTGTTTGGTAGCATTTTAACAGGCAGCCAGGGAATGTTGCTAACTTAAGTTTAAGTTGAAATGGACACTGCACACACACATAAAACCATCAAATTTCTTCCAGCATATCAACAAAAAGGTGATGACAGTAATGACAATATTATACTTAAATGACCTTGTACAACATTTGGACATTTGGGCGCTTGAAGATGGAACGGGAATGAATAACGGTCTCCATATGGGAGGTCTGTGTCCAACAAGACATTTCAGTTCAACAGTGTGTGTCCTTGCTATTGTGTAAACACCACACCACGGGTTCCTGTCATTGACCCATGAAGTCACTTGCACAGTAAAAATCTCCCCTCCACACAACTCTGTTTCCCTCATAATAGCAATTACAGCGAAATAAATGTGAGAGACTGCAGAGCCGTGCAGGAATGCGGATGAATGGGTACCAGTGAGTACCAGTGTTTTCATAGCACCGTGGGCGCATATTTTCTTGATTTTCACCCCGTATTTCCCACCGACGTGCCACAGAGCAGGTTGGTCCCGGGGGCCGGGTTTGTTTGGGGCCGTGTCAGGTGTCCACTGGGGAGCTGTAAGCTGCAAAGCAACAGGCGTCAGCTGCCTCATTTACTGCCGCTAATTTACTGGAAATAGGTTGTGTTGGGGCACAGGAGGTTTGGTATGTTTGCTTTGCACGCGTGTGTGTACGTAATGACCGAGAAATATGTGTGCCGGACTGATAAACCAATGCTGGGTCCATGTCAATGTATTATGTGCGTTAGATGTTGTTGAGGTTTCATTTGGTGTAATTGCAATGAAGGCCAGATCAAATATTGGCTGAAGGAGTCACGTGTTACATTTCTAAAAACAGTTGGGTCAAAAGAAAGCCAATAATGGATCAAAAATGGACTTGTCCACTTTATGGGTCAATTTGACCCAACTTTCTGCGTTTAAGACCCATTTCTTGACTCAAAGTACCCAAGTAGAAGATCGGTCCATTTTTGACCCATAGTTGGGTTATTTTTGACCCAACTGTTTTTAGAGATAGATACCGATATAAATTTGTATTTTTCAATAATATCGTCTTTGAATCTCTATGTCTCTGTCCAAAAGATAATCACTCATGTAAATCTAGTCATCACACTGCTCTTGCTAAACAGACCTAATTAGTCCACCATAACTTAAGCTCGCAACCCCCCCCCCCCCCCCCCCCCCCCCCCCGCTTGCTGTGCATCTGTGGTGTGTGTATATGTGTGACCACCCATGGTCGTGCTGGCCAAGGATTAGGGGAAGCTCAAGCTAACCCAAACCTTTTTCTCTTTACCGCTTAACACAAATGGACAAATTGATGCAGATGGCTCAGGTAAGCTGTTGGCTCCAGTACTAGAAATAACGTAAAAGTGTGTACGTGCGACCGAGGGCAATTGTGTGTGTGTGTGTGTGTGTGTGTGTGTGTGTGTGTGTGTGTGTGTGTGTGTGTGTGTGTGTGTGTGTGTCGGTGGGAGCACATGAGCACACTTGTACAGAGTTATTTGAGATGTTATCTGGAGCTCATTGCTTTTTTAAATTTTTATTGGCATGATGTCCTCTTATTTCCCTGCACTTCTAGAGGAATTTAATTCCCTATGCTGTGCCGAGGCCCACGTACGTACACATGTGCAGGGCGACGTGGGAAACAATTTCATGTTACACTTCTTGCCCCCACCCACCTGCTCGCCTTCACTCATACGTTCACCCTCCACGTTACATTAACACATTTTGATAGCTTCCATATGTCACAGTTGG
This sequence comes from Leptonotus elevatus, assembly GCF_054856555.1. Classification (NCBI taxonomy): domain Eukaryota; kingdom Metazoa; phylum Chordata; class Actinopteri; order Syngnathiformes; family Syngnathidae; genus Leptonotus; species Leptonotus elevatus. The sequence continues at coordinate 13,238,419 of NC_141246.1, forward strand.
AGCGTCAACAGGAAGTGATGCGATAACTTTTGTAATCGCAACTGTGAGGGTCCAGATGTTGGTTCAAACTGATAATTGTTATCAAAAACAGCAGTGGGAGGAGTTTGGGGCCAACATAGATACAAAAAAAACAATGCACTTTATGGACTGAGGAATGCAGCTGAGTGACTTCCTGAGAACCACCGTGACCTTGAGCAATGCACCGAACCCCCAGCCTCCGGTGTGCTTCTCAATCACCCACACTCGTTCCCCAATAGCATTCAGTATATGCATGCACTAAGGAAATTAAGAGAATACAGGAAGTGCCCCCTTTTTTGTTGTTCTTCAAGGGCTTGTGGGTACCTGCAAAAGTACTGCATTAGTACCCTTGACCAAAATATTAGCCCGATAGGGTACAATAACATGGATTGTATGACGGAGGGGCAGAAAATGGAGTCTGACTGCATCTCACGTTCTTACAGATAGACATAATAATGGCTCATGGATACAAAGCTGTGGTCCAGAGTCATGACATGCGTACACAACGTTGTTTGCAAGAGTAATGGCAAGAAAAAGGCTTCTGGTTGAGGCAGTGTCCAATTGGGATTTATTGTTGGGCCCCTGAGGCATATGCTTTGAACTGCCTTTGGAATTCATCCCCGGGTGAGACAGTAACTTTTGACTAGTCTCGGATTGAAAAGGCACACGCTCTAACTCATCATATCCATCACTGAGAGGCAGATGGCACAAGGTAAATGATTAATATCTAGTTAACTGCTTTATAATTTGAATGATGTCATGTCAAAGTTGCATTATTTTGTTTCCACTGAACACTTTAGTAGCGGCTCAACATTTATCCATTAAATATGTTCCCACGCCCTTTTTGTTTGTTTTTGTGAGGGGTTGTACATTGTGCTTTGGTGTTTGGTTATTGGCTCTATATCAATACTTGAAATGTTAAACCATGGGAAAGAATGCAAGATTGATTGATTCTATCAAATTAAAAGGCACAGAAGCTTTAGTCACATGACAGCATTGATGTTACGAAACCAAACACATCACCTTTTCCCACTCACCAGGTGGAATTTGTGACTGAATGATTTGGGTTAATAGAGATAATCCACATAATCCCAACTGCACTAACAATGCCAGATTGTCAATTAGCCACTGGCTTTATTTGGAGAAAACAGAGACGGTTAACAACGCAGAGGGATTACATTTGCCTACTTGGGGAGATGACAGTGGCACCAGAGCAGTTCTCTGACTTCGGAGGAAGGCTAGACATAGCTGGGTCCAAACTTTATTGCATTTACTTAAGTTGTTGTTGTTGTTGTTGTTTTTATAAGATAAGAATTCAGACTATTCATTGACTCCAGCAATTCATTTAAGATATCTAGGTCAGTAGATAATTAACTGCGGGGTATACACTTTCTACAAACAGGAATGTTAGTCTTAAAAAAAAAAAATATATATATATATATATATATATATATATATTTTTTTTTTTTTTTTTTAATGTATCCAGACAATTACATTTAATTCAAGTAAATCAGCTTCAAGGGAATATGTAAGCAGGCAAAAATTAGCAACTCAAATTTAAATACAAAGTTGCCAAAAAAGCCCTGCAGCAAAAGTCTGAAAGAGTTATTCCTCATTTGTACCTCAGTTTTTTAAATACATTCCTCAGTGCATGTTTCAGCATCTATGGCATAAAAATGTGTGTGCGTGTGGGGGTCTGTGTGCGTGTGCGTGTGCGTGTGCGTGTGCGTGTGCGTGCGTGTGCATGCACAATTTAAATGTAATCTAGGAACCACAGTTGTGCCCTGAAATATGACTTTAATTTATTCCATTACCACACTTGTAACCCAAAACATTTGTATCTCAAAAAATCTTAATCTTAACTCATTCACTGCCATTCACGGCTATAGACGTCAAAAATTCATTTGAACTATTTCTATCAGTTTAACATTTTTTCCCCCTACTTTTGTTAACTAGAGTATGAAAACCTGACGCCCCTAATTTAAAAATATATATATGAAAAATTAGTCAGACGATTAATTTATTTAATCATAATTAATAGCATGACTTCAATGGTTGACTCACGATTTATCCCACATATTTATATCTGTTATAAATGTACAATACATTTTTTTCCTAGATTTTCAGAAAAAATGAAATTAAATGAAAAAAATGTTAAACAAATAGAAATTGTTCACATGAATTTTTTACGTCTATAGCCGTCTAATGAGTTAATAATCCCAAATCATCTGCAATTAATCTCTTTGAACTGCCTCCTCAATTTAAAAAAAAATGTTTTAGTAAAAAATTAATAAAAATAAAAAACCTCTATAGTATTTTACTTAGTAAGATCAAGTAATGTTATTGTTCAAAGCCTTATGTAAAACAGCTCACAAATGGGATGTCACAAAAGACTTCCGTTTTCCCATGCAGTCACGAGAGTGTAAAAAGCGGCTGATGGCATTATCAACAGGGGAAAATGTGCACACGGACCCGCAGTCATGAGAGTGAGAAGCAACCTAAAGATGCACAGGGAAGTGACTTTATGCACTGTGCCTACTGTCAAGACCTTTTTACGTGGAAGCTCTTGTGGCGACGCGTGCACAGTTGAGGGTTTAAAGTAGGCCTTTGAAACTAGGAAAGCACCATGTTCAGTCACTATGTAAATACATAGGGCTGATGCTTCCCCACATGAGTAGGCAACTGCGGGGTGTCATTAGTGCCATGAATACTGACCCAATCACGGATGTCGTAATCCATGGTGGATTACCTCATTGTTGACCAAATGTGAAACGTCGGCTACAAACTAGCAGTATGTGAGGGGCAGTTGGGCCAGAAGCCAGCCAGGAAAAGGATACTATAATGTGAATAATGTGAAACAATGTCAATGGAAGCTTGAAAGTAGGTGTGCAAAGTGTCCAGTAAATAAAGCCTGTGGATGCGCTCCACATCGGCCAATGCAGCATTAAAATATGATCCCCAACATTAAGTGAAAAAAATGCACCATTAACGCAATTCCTAGTAATGTTAAATTTATTCACTTTACAGGGCAATGAAACAGATTCGGATTTCATTAGAGAGTGCCAGAAAGCCCCAAAGGTCCTCGCAACTCTCAGAAACCACAATGTGTATGAATGTGTAGGTGTGTGCCAGTTTGTTTGTCACTTCTGGGATTTATTGCACTTCATTACCTGGAGGCTGCAGAGGGATTTCCAGATACCTGCCTTTTAAAGTCATCCCTAACATTTACTGTCAACATGTACATCATTGTGTAACTATTCCATTTAATTTTTACGGTCTCAGTTATTAAATAAACGTGGACTTCGATTCACTGACTCACTGCGAACCAATTTGTGGTTGCTAGCAACAAAGTAGCAGAGTGATGTCTTTGCATAGTCGTTGACATGTGATTTATTGTAAAAACAGTAAGTCAATATAGTATACTTGGGATGTGATTTAAGCACCATTCCATAAAACACACACAGAGTGGCCAGTAAACAAATACTGATATGAACAATTTCAAATTAGTAAAGTAAGCAAAAACCCTGCGACAGTTTGGCTTTAGCTAGAGCTGCTTTTACTCAAGTGGCAGGTAAATGAGCTCCTGGGGAGCTCGCTAACTTGCTAGCTAGGACTTGGGGCTAAAGTGAAACTGTGGCAGGATTTTTTTACTTTCTGGACTTGGATTTGCCACCTTTGCTGAAGTGAGAGCCAACATGGGAGCTGTATCCAACAGTCTGCCTGTCAAGAAACAGAGGTATCAATTTAAAAATATGTTTATTACTGTGGTTGTATCATGCAACATGGGTTTCATGGCCAATTTATCAACTTGAGCATTTAAGGCAAGATCTTTGATTATACCTAATAAAGAGTCCAGTGACTTTTAATCCACTATGTATACACAGTCTCCTTCCCGTTCCTGAAGTGCTCAAATCTTGAAATAAACGGAAAAACATGATTTCCTTTTGAGAGTTGAGAAGTTCAATTTCCATATCCTGTATCACATACTAGCCTTTTTTTTTTTTCAGGTCTGTATTTGTCTCCTTATTACAGCTCTGCCAAGCCGAGTGAGGAGTGACCTTGGGGACAATGACACCATACAAAGTGGCCGTCATGGCCAGAGTAACCACTGGAATTCAGTTCCAGGCAAAGTGGTTGGATTCATATCTCCTTAAAGCAAAGTAAATGCTAACATTACCATCTCAGAGCTACGCACTCGTTGTTGACCTAACAACAGGCATGAGATGGTTTGCATGTAGAGATAAAGGAAAGGCAGCAAAGTTAAGCATTTTTCAGGACCTTGAGGAGGTGTGGTCGGGATAAAGGATGTTTGGGGACTTAGAGGCAACCAAACCGGAACAGAGGAAGGGCAGAGCAGAGATCTGCTTGCGACCTTAGCACGCAAACCATAGCTCTTCTATTGTCCACTAACTACAGCCAGATAAAGAGCCATGCACATACATAACCTAGTGACAAGAAGGAAAGTACTCATCAAATTGAAATAAAAATATCTCTAACAAATCCTCCTGCCAAAAGACATAAAAGACCAGACAGGAAACTCGCGAGATTCCGATTTCACCATGAAATTCTGACAACGCCACCAACATAGATGACAAAAGCAGCATTGTCTTATACTTGCCACACACGACTCGGCCAAAGTGGCTGAAGTGGATCATTGCGGAAAAATTACTCGTTGGCGAGTGGCGACTCTACAGCACACACCGTGCGAATGAGCACTGCACATTTACAGATACGCTGAAAATTAGAAACTGCCAGCCTGTATCAATTCTTGAGGCTTCACTTAAAATACATAAATACAGTATATTGTACTGTATTATTTTTACTTTTTAGTATCATTTTACTAGTTTTCAACCTGTTTGAGCAATGAGACCCATCTTTTTTTTTATTATCACTCAGTCAGTTTTGCAGCTTCCAGAAGACCACCGAGGCTGCCAAATCCTCTGCATTGCCTTCATCGCTGTGGCCGCGTTGCTCGCTGTGTCGTGGATTTTATAGACAGATCCAATGCGAGGGGTCAAAAGTTCCCCTGCTATGGAATGTTAGGATGAGGCTTGCTATAGAATAGTACTTGTCACCATATCTGAGAGTGTTGGTTTAAACACCCCTTACTGAATTTGACAGCCAGTACGTGCCTTGTTTAGTGGCACATCTCTTTAAGGAATGCCGCGTATGCCTTGCTAGTGAGAAAGCTCAGCACTCAAGGTGACTGATATGTTGTTTCCGTCTGTAACATTCAGAGGAAGGTGGTCAGGGGTCAGCAGCCTCCACCCGCCTCTGTGGCTTGGCATATCCTCTGCAGCCACTGACCCCTAAAAATAGATGCAAAAAAACAAATGGCTCTTAAACCACACGTAACTTGAATTTGACAGTGATGATTACGTGTAGAAGCCATATACTATTGTGACTTTTAAAAAAGACAACCAGTTAATTAATGTTTCAGATAGTGCTGTCAAAGTTAAAGTGCTAACTCGTTGATTAATCACACAAAAATATCGCATTAATCATGTATTGTGAATATAATTGAATATTGTGTTCTATTGCTATAAAAACATGGAACCTATCAAAAAAAAGATTAATCTCTTCTTTCATCAGAAAAAAAGTATATTTTTATCTGTTTCTGTTTTGCAGCAATTAACATTAGTTTCATCATTATTCACAAGTCTGTTTCAAACAGTGGGGGAAATAGCTTTTTGCAACATGGCCCTGGTTGATCTCTTATACTCTGCTGCTACCTGCCGGCCATTTTTGTAATAACTACTATTTTTCAAGCGTCCCTCTTCAATTCAGCTGGCTGCATCAAAGCCATCTCTAGCATAAAAAAACATTTACTTTTTTTTTTATAAATACTTCTTTGGGAGCAAGGTAATATTTCAAATAGAACGTATTTATACGTTTTTGGGGGCAAATTAGTTCAGGATTAATCATGATAAATCAAAAGTCAAAAATCTGATTAAACAATTTAATCATCTGACAGCTCTAGTTTCAGAATCAATTGGGGGAAAGTGATACATTTTATATTTATTTAACATTTTAAATGACTTAAGATGATCGATCTTACAAATCTATGGGCAGCATGGTGTAACATGGTTAGCACATAAACCTGGATTACCTCCCACACTAACCGGTACTATTGAAACACTCTCATTCACAGAACTAAAATGCTCTCATACATAATACCATTGCTGAGTACTGAAATGTTTTGATACCAATACATCCTGCCTCTCACCTACAGTCAGCCAGGATAGGCTCCAGTTCATCTTTGAACCACGATACCTAGAAGGATTACTGTAGATAAATAGCATAATGCTATGTGCTCTCTCAGTCTGTGATAGTTGTAAATGGTACTTTAATGGTGACCTTACTCATAGAAGTGTTCAGTAATGAGTTTCTCAATGATAGAAGCATTTTAGGACAATTTATATATATATATATATATATATATATATATATATATATATATATATATATATATATATATATATATATATAAAAATTTAAATGCGTACGGTGGAAACGAAGTTCATTAGATTATGGGGAAAAAATTAAACCCACCTGCTGCAAGACAAGAATGTGAGCCAAACACCAATAAGAGACACCTGCTGCACTAAGTAAATAAAAGAAACTTGCCAACAAAAACACTCAGGTCAAAAATAGCAGTTGCACACTGAGAGTAAAGCACCTGCTGTGACACAACATCCGTTCCAGATTAGCCACAAATTGGAAACAAGAATAACAACCACCTAACAATAGGCATACTGGCAAGCAGCTGATAATCTCTTTCACTTCCACCCACAGCGGTAAATACGGTACGTGATATCGAGCTTGATGTGTGAATTGTCACTCATCAAAAACATCTTCAGCCACATACCACCAACTCCACACTTTAGTTACATAAAAGGCAGAATGGTGCAGGTATGTACTAGGTACAATCACACCCAAGTGTTACAGACCAGTGGGTGTAAGGTTGACAGCAATAGCACAAACATGAGTTATCCCTGCACGGGATGGAAGGAATGCTAATGCAAATTCACCCAGGCTCCAGTGACCAAACCATAAATCATCACACATATACATATTTTTCCCCAGTAGATTCTACAAAACTGGCACAAGACTTTGGAAAAAAATGTCTCAGGTGCCAACATGAACTAAGACCAAGTGCTGTTTGTCTCAATAGTGTTCCCAAAAATAAAGGTTGTTTTGTAAAAGGACCGCAAGAGCCTATAGCTTGACTTGGATAGTGTGTAGGCTACCTATAGAGTAGCTACCTGGAGTTTATAAATATTTTAAGTTAAATAGTGTATATGGGGTTTTACTATAAAAAAATATTTGAATACATTCTCGCATGTCATGATTTTGAAAATGGCATCATGACATTGCCAAAGAGATTATAAACGTCATTATTTTTAGCCCATAGTTTTATTGCTGTGATGCATCCAGTCAGGATAAGTTGATCAAAGAGGGACAAAAACAATGTTGATTTATCAGAATAAAAAACAGTAGCAGTGTATGTCACCAGTTATCTTTATATCATGTTAAGGATATGACTTGTATTGTCTAAAAAGATGAAGTGGGCGTCACTTTTTTTTTTTTTTTTTTGCCTCGCATCAATGACTCCATAGGGGTCTGCATAGGGTCTCAACTGTATTTAAAAAAAAAAAAAAAAAAATCTATTGTGAAAGCAATGTTTACCCGAGCTTATAGCGGGTTACCTTGGGATTACTTTAAGAAAAGAAACTGTGGGAAGCGTTGTCCACATACATAGAACATCATAGGTCATTCGTATGTCGCATACCATGGTTAGTCTAAAATTAGCCTACGCCCTTTGAAAACTTAAGTAGTACTATTTGAGCACGGAATCACAACAGACAATACTGGAAATTGATAAAAAAATTGTTTCCACCAACAGAAGCATTTCAATGCATAATTTGCTATATAGCACACAAGAACCGGAACCGACATTATACTTTCAAACACATTCTAAATGATTTGCTTTGGGTTCACTTTGCTTTGCAGATGAAGCAAGGTTGACAATGTCATTAAGTGAGCAAGCAAAAGGGTTTTGAGGAGGGGCGTCTCACATGAAGTGCATCCCCCGTGACTCCCCTCTCCTGGTGTCTCAACTCGCGGGGACCCCTTGACCCCTTTTGTTGGGGCGAATGGGTCTAGATCTCTGGAAGCGGCTAATTATAGAGTTTTAACGTCTGCTTGGCTAAGCTTTCACTGTTGGCAGAATCCGACATTTGGAAGCTTCACTCCAACTAAGTGCATGAACACAAAGAGTCCGTTTGCTCTTTTTAGTCAAAATCATTACACGGGGAATCTGTTTCGACTAAACACGACTCCAAGGGAGGGCAATACAAATAAAAAATGGATGAAATGATTAAAAACATCTTTCAATAAGAAATCCTGTTAGCAAAATCATCATAACATTTGTCATAATGAGGTTTATATTTTTTCATGCAAACCTTTTTTTTTCAGGAGGATTAGAAAGACTGACTTACCCCACTCTTAGGTTTTGCTCCAAGGGCTGTTGGGGTGCCTGTAGCTGGAGCAGCAGGGCCACGAGAATACTGCATGTGTGATGCTACTGGTACAGATCCCAAATCAAAGTCCTGCATCAGTAAAATACATAATGTCTGTGATTTTCCTTGCACTTACTCAAATATTATTGTTTGCATTTTCATTCTTGCTTTTATTCTTATTAACGATTAGGGCAGTGTGTCTTTATTCTTACACCAAGAACACCTAAAAACATACTTAGCTCTCCCAAATACCACTATCATGATCAATATTAGCATAGCGGGCTTAAGTCTTCATCAATGCCGAGACAGCGGTTTTATTCACATTCCTAAAAAATATTTTCAATGTTATTGTAATAATGATGAAATTAAAATGTATTGCAAATCAAAATTAACTAAAGATTGCATTTAATAAATGTTTGAAAATAAACTGCTCTTAAAGATTAAATGCAATTGTACTGCACAGAAAATTAATTGAAACTAAACTGTGCTAAACAAATTTACTACACTGAATTATAAAAAGTTCAAGACACTGATAGCATGCGCAGTTTGAACATTTAATTCCGACCGAAAAGCAAATTGTATCTGTGAACTGTTTATTGTGTGTAGAAAAAATATTTAAGCCTGAAACTGCAGCTTTGTACCAATTGTCTTCGCCGCGGGAGGGTGGGGGTGCTGCCGATGGAAGAGTTGGAGCTCAAGGCATTTTCAATTTCCTGGTCCAACTGGTCCAGCTTCATCATTAGCAGCACCATCGAATCCAGACGAGCATGGTCTCGCTGAAAGAACATTATTTCAAAGAGATATAAGCAAGATGAAACAAGAATATTTGTTGATGTCGACATCCACAATATATTTCATGGTCATATTATATTCTGTGTTTGTAAAGGAGCTGCTTTTTATATCGCGCTTTATCTACACCATATAGTGTCCAAAGCACTTTACAAAGCCTCACATTCACACAAAAATTCATACACGAGTGGTGAGTTGCTGCCATGGAAGCAATTTGGGGTTCAATGTCTTGCTCAAGGACCCTTCAACATCATCATGTCACGTCACAAGGGCTGAGGATCAAATCCACGACCTCACGGTTGGGAGTTGGGAGTTGGGAGTCTACCACATAGGTGTGAAACTGCGGTCCTGGAGGGCCGCAGTCCTGCAGGTTTGGGATTTTTCCGTTCTCCAACACAGCTGATATATGATCAGCTCATCAGCAAGTTCTGCATAAGCCTGATAACGATCCTGCTGATTGGAATCAGCTTGTGTTGGAAGAGGAAAACCTCCTAAACCTGCAGGACTGCGGCCCTCGAGGACTGCAATTTGACACATATGGTCTACCACAGAGCCATGCCACCCCATATACTATAAAAGTGTTAAAAAAATAAAATACAATTAAAAAAATTTTTTTTAATCTGATATTAAAGCTAAGTATATTTGAAACTGAAATTTGGGGAAAAAAAAAACTTTTTTACTTTGAATAGCTTTGAATAAATGCAGAAAATGTCTTAACTTCCTACATTTTTTTTGTGTCATATTGAGGTTTGACATATTGTCTGAAACATACTTCATACAAATAAAAAAATATATCTGAAAGGCTACAGTGTTACGGTAAATTCCCCCCAATTGAGATTCAATTATATGAATGATGGATGTAGAACTTACATACCATGACAAATCCAGGTTTGGATAGCATGCTTACAAAAAAGCCCCCCCCCCTTTTTTATTTTTTTTTTATTAACAACATAAACCTTTCTAATTGAAAGCAGTTTTCATTTGATGATAGCTGTAATTTACAGCTGAAGCTAAAGGTAATAGAATGCAATTTATTGCTTTGATTGTTTTGCCTTGTGATTACTTAAGCCCAAATAATTGTTTGCTTAATAGCAAACAATGGTGGGCCAAGAGACGACAACAACAGCTGTGTTGTACCCAATAAACCTGCACTGCATGTTCAGTGCTCCATTCAATAGTGATTAAAAGCGTCACAGTGACCCCAGGTGGTGTTCCTCTAGTAAGGCAAGCCTCACTTTACAACTCCGCCCTTCTCTAATCTTTAATATGATAAAAGCCCTTGTTAGACTCAAGTCAGACATGTTTTCATTTCCTTCTGATTGTCCGTAACAATGACTAACAGTTTGAGCCTCCTTTCACACGAAGACGGCAACAAACAAATGATATCACAGGGCTGGCTCATTTACACCAAACTAATTTTGTTACAATCGCTGTAAACAGAACTCGTTAAAACACGTTATGAGGTATGAGCTCATAGGACAATGAGATACTTAGATTGTGTGTTGCTGCAAAGGTGCGTGGCCACGTCTGAATGTGAGCCCAGTCTCCATCTGCTCCTAAGAGTGATTCATTAATAGGAATTACTTGCAATTATGTAGGTGAAGAAGTACAAATCATAAATATGTTTGAATGTGGTAGGAGTTTACTTAATGTGTGTGGAGTGAACATGTGATTAAAATCTATTGCAATACAATAAGTAGCCAATGATACAATCCGGTCTGTAGTACCGTCTTCCCCACATTTTGACAATTCACTTCTCACAAATTTTCACCTATTCACTGTTTCTGCGCTTATAGGACAAAGTATTGCTTTGGCGCCATCTTTGTGCAAATTAACTTAGTTGAAGTGAAGGGAGGGGCTTCGTTTACACAGGCTAGCTTACTCTCTATTAGAAGACATAGTGACCTGGCCGTCGATCTTGCGACATGTATAGCTTTGGTTCTCAACTGTTGTGACCCACTTCAGTAGACGTGAAGAGGAAGAACCACACACCTTATTGAGAAACTGATGAACAATTGCAAATAAAAATGTAGCTATTCTTAATTTTAACATCTGTAACAATAAAATGTCATATGTCTATATCATGTGACCAGAGGAATCCCTGCAAATTTTTTATACCTGTCCGCGACCCACCCAAAATAGCTCTGTGACCCACTTTTAGGCCCCGACCCACAAATTGAGAATAAGCTAATTTTACACCTTTTGAGGTGGGACTTGGACTCAATGGCTCGGTCCCTTGTGAATACTGAGGAAATACTGTACGGAGCAACACTAAACTTCAAATACTCCAAACAAAGGTCATAGCATTTGGAATCGTCAATTTAAGAACATGGAGGTCGAACCACTATCACGTGTGACCTCGCGCGAGACATCTACATATTCTTGTAACTTTTGCCAGATCTCCCAAATAGAGCTCGGTGCAGCCAGAATCAAAGCATTGAACTTTTTTTGGCCACATATTTAAAAATGAAGTAGCCTCATAATAATAATAATATTAATAATAATAATAATAATAATAATAATAATAATAATAATAATAATAATAATAATAATAATAATATTCTAACAAAATCTGAGGTTGATCGGCATCATAGGGTGGATGGTACTCAACCTGTATTTTGAGTGCATAGTCGTCGTTATTATAACTTCTTAGTGGCAAAGCAAAACCTGCTCCCATTGGGTTCACCCGGAGCACATGACAACATTGCGGGTCATGGCAAAATTTCTCACATTTGTGCATTCACTGACATTCCAGGCTTTGCATTGCCATGTTCTGGTTTTAGCAGAGTATCACAATGAAACACTGTCATGGCGAAACAATGACATCTTCACGAGGCCTCACTGAATGAACAAACGCATCTGGCCCGAGACAGCAACAACAGCAACCACATAACAGCGGAGTGAAAAACCCGTGTAAGAGCAAGGTCTGTGTCGTTTTATGGGGAGTTCTGGTGGTCTGGGTGCTCCTTTGCTCTCATCCCATTACATTCCTCTCCACTTCCTGTTTTCTTTTTTTGATGCGAGACAGTTCCCACACTCAACTGTTGGTCATTTCCCTCCCCTTTCTTCTTCTTCTTCTTTTTTAAATACCATACACCTGGTAGTTGCTGTTTCTCTTTGTTTTTCTAACTGCATTGTTTAAAAAAAAAAAAAGGAAAAAGTTAGTGAGAGCTGCAGCAGTGCACAAAGATGAGAGCTTTCTTGTGAAATGAGAACACAAATTGAGACAGACAGAAATAGAGAGAGAAAAAAGCTATTTTATAGCCAAGTTGTCTCCTGCCAGATAGACGACTGTTGAGCCAGATTGGCCCTGAGGTCAGGATAAGGCCTTGTTGCTAAAACAAATAAACACAGTAACAAAGCCCAATATCAAGTTGATCTAAAGTCATCATGCACGCCAGATGGGTTTCATTTCACTAATTCGATCCACAACAACATGAGCCTCGTGGGACGTCATCATGAATTGAGCATCTTGTGCTGAATTGTACATCATCATCCATCATACGATTCGTCTGTTTAATCCATTGTGTCTTTAAAAGTGTTTTGTATTCGTATATATCGGACTAAATACTTCTTCTTTTTTGACAACAATAATATACAATATGCTCATTTAAAATGAATCCCTGATATAAAAAAAGCCTTGTGGCTAAAATTACCATATGGTAAAACAATTCCATGTACACACGAAAATTGCCTTCTTTAGTAGTTCGCATGCCAGGATATTTCGTAATTTAAAGGTGCAGCAAGCCTATGGTATTGATGCAGCTCTAATTTAGCACGCCCTACCAAGACCTGACTGTGATCTCGACTTCCTGGCGGCTGAAGGACTGACGTCATCCCCGCTGGTATGTAAGAGGAAAGCCAGAGTTTCTATGTTGAAACCAATTTTTGATCCACTAAAATGTCTGAAACAATAGCGAACGCATTCTTTTAAGAATACAGACAACCATAATGACGAGAAGGCTACTCTTAATGTTCACATGGGTCACTCACTGAACCTCATAGCCTATTCACGGTTTGTGACTCAAGACTAACAAAACTGGGGTTGTCAGTATGACTTTAAAGCATTTCCAGTGTGGACTACAATGAGCACTTCACCAAAAACATATAATAAAAGCACAGTGACACAATGTAAGAAATTATATGAACAACCCCCATAAAAACAACCTGAAGTTAGCAAGCTCATATCTACAAACTCCTTCAGTTAGAAATGATTTTGTCTTACACACAGAGCTGTAGATTGGTACACTTGTGGTCAAATTTAATATAATGTTATAATGTGCATCTTCTAATAATAATTCATTTAGATCACTTTGTTTGCCTATATTAAAAAAGAGTGCTAAATGGATAATTTTACATATAGAACTTCTTTAAAAATATATATAATAAAATGAAGAAAAATATATGCATTTTACAATTAAAATGTATTCAAACAATCCTATAGCACTTTCTTCATTTTCAGCCGTCTTAAATGAATAAATGCGATCTAGTTAGTGTCCAACTCCGACAATATAACCTTTACAAATGACAATGACAGCATAAATAAATTTAACATTTGATACCGGCAAAATCATCAACGCTAGACTCTACGACATTCATAACTCTCGTTAAGAGGAAGAACATCCTCTGAATCGTACATATGTAAACACTTTGATCTTGATCTGGACGTGAGATTCCCTGTAAAATCAAGATGAACAATCTGGTTCAGGTGTGACTGAAATTTGCTTTGCCGTAACAGCTTCAAAGCGACACAAAGTGTGGTTAATTCAAAACTTTGACATAGATATAAATACATCGATTTCTTATTTGTTTGTTCAAATAATAATCATAATATAATAATTGCTGCCATTCCAATAAAGTCAACTTTGAACTACTTTTTAAATATTTCAATTACAAAAGCGTGTTTTGGCTTTTTCTTTGTAACAGCGAGCCTAAATCCTTTTAGGCACTTTACTGTGCCCGCTAGGCAGACCACAGAGTGTAAATAGCCCAGTGTACAATTATGCGAGAAACTTAAACCTTTCACCCTGGCGAGAAGTTGAGCATTCAAATCTCATGTGTTTATAGTCTGCAAATACTTATAGGACTTTTGTTTTGAAATGAGTTGTTGAGAAAGACAAACATTTCGCATATCACCACCACAAAACAGACGCAAACACACACGCACACTCGCAGATACTTAGACATGTGAGAGTGAAGTCATTATTTTTCCGAGAAGCTGGCCAAATGTGGGACAAAAATGATTCATGGGCTATTTATGTCAGCTTATAAAGAAAAAAGAAAAACTTTATAAGTGTGGCGCATTAATCACTAAACCACTAACAACCAATAACCGTCTCACCAAGTTGCTTCTACAGCTACGATATATTTTACAATATCTTCATCCTTACCTTCTTAATGCGCACTTTCACCCCTTCCTCCTTCTGAACTCCGGACACACGCATTCCATCAAAAGCTGGATCGACAGGAGACGTGTCAGCGGGGAGACCCTCCAGCGCGGCGTTGTCCGTCTGTTCCGTTCCAGAGTCGGCCAATTGCGTGTGACGCTCACTCGGCCCATCTGCCACCTCAAAGCCAGGTGACTCACTGGGGCGACCAGAGGCTTCGTTGCCATGGAGTCCCTCCGGCGAGAGCACATTGTTGACCTCCGCTGAGAGTGGAAGCAGCTTTTGGGGGTGTTTTTCACTCGCATCATCCTTCTGGCAGTGAATGGTTTTGGTGAGATTCTTTGGAGCAGGTGCACGGCTGCCACCTGCTTCGACCTGGCTCACCTCTGGGATACTTTCCAACGCTAAAGAACTTTCATCGACGTCTTTGTTTGGCTGACGTGCAGTCGTCATAGTCAACGTGCGCTCCGCTTCTTGAGGAATGATTTTCTGTGCGCAGTCTTCCTCTGACTTGCTCGAGCCCTGTTGCTCGCATGGCACCAAGCGGCACTGAACTTTGACAGAAATATCAGATGATGTGATTGGTCCCAACGTGACGTCCTTCGATTTGTCGCTGCTTTCTGCACTTTCCTCCCGCTGAGGCATTTTGACCGCTCTTGTTTCAGACTCACGCTGCTCCGACAGCGTCTGGAAGGACATTTCACAACCAGGGGCCTGATCCCGTACTCCAGCAGGATCTTGCTTTTCTTCTTGAATGTCTCTGGGAAAATGCTCATGTCCTGATTTTTCATTTCGAGTTTCTGGGTTATTTAATCCACCCAGTTTGTCAGAAGAATCTGTGGTCCAGGTTTCAATTGCTCCTTTGTCACATTTTCCTTGTCCCGCTGAGGTCACAACTTGCTCCACAGCTTTGTTAGCCAATGACATCACAAGAAGGCTGTCCATTTTATTGAGTGAACCGAGCGCACTGATATCCAAGGTTATCTTTGTGCCGGCATGGCCAGAGATGGAAATCACTTCCTCAACATCTGGGAGGTCATTCCGAGGTTCGTGTTGAGCAGCAGAGCTCGACTTCAGTGTGACCTCTGAGATTTCAGGAGGTCTGCTGTAACTATCTGTATGTCCCTCCTTTGTTGGCGAATGATTTGGAAGTTTGCCAGGCTGCCCAGCAGCAGACTGCGACAGTGGAGGCCCATTGTTTGGAGAAATAGAGATGCATTGTTGCTCATCACAAGAGATATGTGAATTTTTAAAGACATCATCATCGTACTCTGAGCCAATTTCGTCTTTAGCGTCAACAGTTTCCTGAGCGTTGTTATCCATTGCACAGAAAATCACGGCGCTGCTTTTGTCACTCTGTGAAATGCAATCAAAGAGGACAGCAGTTTTCAGGTGGTCCGTGACCCTCTGCGGCGCATCCAGACATTTGTGACGGCTGCAAATGAATTTCTTCTCAGGAGAAGCTTTAACAGCCTCTGTCGGCTTCATGCGCTCGGAATGGATCTCATCATGTACTGCAGAGGTGGTCACATCTGGAATCCGAGCCAGCTCATCTGTGAGCAGTTGGTGGCAGCCCTCCGGCATGGAGGCGCACCTTGTCCATCGACCCTGCTTGGAGGCCCCTGAACCCCTCCAAAGCCCCTCGCTGTCAACACCATGGCAACAGATCAGATCCAGATCATCATAGCTATACTGTAATCCTGACGGATGAGTCACATGATCCTCCCAACTTCTCTTGCGTATAGCAACTGGCATTATTGGTGGCCAGTGCTATTCCATAGGGATGCCTTTGACTGAGGATGAAAAATAATTGGATATAGATGTGAAAAGACCAATACTGAACTATTACCAATGGTATGCATTGACAGACCACGTGACTAAAACGTAACATTTGAACAGATATTTAACTGTTTCCTATTCACTTCAACTCTTGAAAGTCTAGCAGTTTTTTTGCCTTCACGATTTCCCTAGCCAATAGGAGTTGAGCCTGCTGTTTATAGTAGTGTAAACTGAGATTTTCAAAACGACATTGGATGACTGTGATATTGGACAGAGAATAACACACAGAACAAGTGATCAGGAAACATTGATAAACACAGTATTTGCAGTGAATTCTTGGAGTGAATTTGGAACTCGATTAACAAAATGAAGCACATACTTTTATGGTTTATAGTTAGACTGTATGATCAAAGCAGTCACGTCTTTAAAAAAAAAAACATTTTTTGAAGTGTAACCCCAAAATTTTAAACTGATAAATCAGCAGATCTTTGACTCTCACTATAAAAATAATGATAATAATTTAGTGTAACTAATCCCATGCAGTTTCAAAACAATGTCATGGTCAAGCTGTTCTGTTATAGAAAAAAACAGTCACCTCATTTCTGTTTTTCATTCATAATTATACCTTTTGTTTCCTAGAAGTCACGCAGGAGGATACCAACTGTCATCTGCGTCCTGCGCATGAACCTGCAGCGCTTATGAATCATGAAGGTGAAAAAACTCCTCCAATGTCATTCAGCCAAGCAGCCAAGAGTCACTGCAGAAACCAAGCGTGCTTCTCCTTTTTCTTCTTGTGCTAAGTGATGACACTGTTTTATGATACGATTATGAAGCCATAAAGTCAACGAAACATCTGGCGATAACCAACAAATTGGCTTCAGATCCCTTCCGAGTGCTTTCCGCCAGAAATATTTGGAAGTCGCCTTTTCATTCATCCACTGAGTCAAATCAGTACAATCTTGAGGAAATATGATTCCATATCCGTTTGAGAAGTTGTTGGCTGTCTTCACTTGAGGTTTCTGACTCGTGTCGGTAGCTTCCATGCACAGCGGCCGGCGAGCTGAAGAACACCCCAAAGACAGACAGAAAGCCCGGGAGCAGTGGAAAGTCCAAAGACATCTTCCATCTTGATCACATTAGTGTTTTTGCTGACGCCGAATGCTGAGAGCTGGGTGGTGTGAGAGGGGCTGGGTTTGCTTTCCCCCACTCCTCCCCTAGTCTTCTCCATTCGATCCCTCTCTCATCAGGTCTCCTCCCCGCTGATTTTGACAGGGAGTCTGAGTCACATCCTCCCAGCCCCAACCCCCAGCTTATAACTTGCACAACATACTGAATGTGTTTTTTTTTAACTCCACCTCCTCTCACATATGCTTTGCCACTTTTACAACGCTATTTTGGAAACTTATTCACACATCTCCTTTTCTCACAAAACTGTGATCTCCACGCCTCGGTGAACCTTCTTATAGTGCTTTCCTAAGCATAGCAAAAAAAAAGGCTCCCACCAATGGGTTTAATAATACACAGAATGCTCTGTAAGGACCTGAGCACTGGGCCAAAAAAGATTGCTCTGTTTTAGCAAGTCTATCTAAGGCATTCTTTTACCCTAAATTTGCAGTCTTGTAACGGTACAAGAATCCTTGATAATAAAAAAAACACACAGGCACACTAAAAAAAAAAAAAACTGCAATGCAACATAGCTCACTGGTTTTCAGATGATCTGAATTAAAAATTCTGACAACAAAAAAACTACAGACTTAGATAAAACTGTGCAGACAAAAACATTAAAAAGATTTTGAAGTACTTAGTGACAGAGACGTGTCAACGTGGATTATAGTATTTTTACTTCCTACATAGCCGGCTAATCATTGTGCGACGCCTTTCCGTCTCTGTGCAGCAAGGTGCAACCGCAGCACAACATTCCCGGCCTGAATCAGCTATGGACCACGAGGCTGAAATCACTTCTCTATAATCTTGCGTCACCCTAAAACGCATTGCTGCTGAATTTCACTCATCTCAAATTGTGACCATATTCATCAAGACACAAAAATCAACAGGAACAATCTGGAAAACTGGAATGAAACACCCTCCGACTATGGCTGCAATCTCGGTCTTTCAACCTGTGGGTCATCCAGATGTGCGGCGGATGAGCTTTTTTCGGGGGTGTCTTGCTGGGAAACAGTCGCTCTCAACTCTCAGGGGACACAGATGGTCATACTTAAAGGAAAAGATCCAAGTTCAACAAGAATTCTCTGTAGTATGTCACATGATGTACTCTGCGGTTATGCCAAGTGCAGTGTAACGAAATACAGATCTGGTTGGCCACAGCGGCTTCAGCGTGGATATGGCTGCCGATTGAAGTGCACAGGCCGACACGGACCATGACTCAGGCTATCCACTCATTACCGCCTGTAGACATCTATCTCAAGCTCTATAATTTAAAAAGCGAAAAGCCTCCCTCCGCCATTCAGACCCCCTAGGGGCGACCACATGGCAAGCCACGCACGTCATACTCTGATCTATCAGTGACATTTTGCAAACAAGTGTTCAAACAACAACATGCGAGAGTCAACGTGAGCTGTGTTGGGCATGTGGCCCTAAAAAAAGTGATTAGTTATAGTTACAAATGACTTCTGAATTCAGTTAGCAACGCAGTTACTGCCTTGTAAAAGTAACTAGTTACTCATCAAAGTGACTGAAGTAACAATGATATTTATCTATTCTGTGAGTTGCTGGTGGCTGATTGGTGAAGTAGCTTAGTCTTTACCGCATCATTCAATCTATAGCATTTGAGTATAAACGGCTAAATATAACAAAAATAAACACACACATTACAGTTACCCGTGTCTTAGATATTGACACTTAAAACATTCACTCCCAGACATTTTCACTGAAGCAACCCCCTTCACTCCCGGGTGTTTTACTGGATTTTGACTTGCAAGGCCCACTGAATATTGCGTTCTATTGCTTTGAAAACATGGAACCTACCAAAAGAAAGATTAGAGTTTCTTCTTTCATCAGGAAAAAAAGTAGATTTCTATTTTTTTCCGTTTTGAAGCTATTAGCTATTTCATCATTATTCACAAATCTGTCTAAAACAATGGTGGGGAGAATTTTTACAACATGGGCCTGGTTGATCTCTTATACTTTGCTGCCACTTGATGGCCGTTTTTGTAATAACTACCATTGCTTATAGCATTCTATTCAGTTCAGAGGCTACATCAAAGCCTTCTGTATGCTCCAGCATACAAAAACATAAAACGTATAAATACGTCTTTGGGTGCATGGAAATATTTAAAATAGAACGTATTAATACATTTTGGGGAGCAAATGAGTTAAGTATTATTATCTACAGTTTCCACTTTTCTCCAGCGGCCCATTTTATTTACTGCAGGCAGCCATCAGTCTCCCTGCACAAATGCCGAGAAGTAAATCTCCTCGTCCTCGCTCAATAGGACACGATTTTC
Organism: Leptonotus elevatus; assembly: GCF_054856555.1. Classification (NCBI taxonomy): domain Eukaryota; kingdom Metazoa; phylum Chordata; class Actinopteri; order Syngnathiformes; family Syngnathidae; genus Leptonotus; species Leptonotus elevatus. The sequence continues at coordinate 13,258,378 of NC_141246.1, forward strand.
ACAGTTTCCTGTGCTATTATTTTGGTATGCATAACCCGAGCCCCTAAAATGAGTTTGAATCGAGCCGGTAGTGTACAGTGGGACATCTGGATAAGTCAGCTGGGATGCAGCCCCAGTGACCATTAACAGGATACGCACTATAGAAAATTGATGTTTGGAAGGATGGGGACGTGACTTGGCTAGCTTTGCAAATAAATACCACACATTTTTGGACGCAAGCATTTCTTTTGTAGCTTAATGTTACTTAACTTTATAGTGAACTATCATGTCAGCTTCCAGAGGCCTGCTAAGGGCGCAGTACATTGTGAGTCCGGAGCGAAAGGCCGCATGAGGACACTCATGACTTAGTGACATCAGCTTACCGTAACAGACTCTAATGTTATTTTTCTTTTACTAATACTGTTTAGAAAGGAGTTTTGGTTTGTTTTTGTATTTTTACTTTCGAGACTGTAATTTGTGGTGTGGTTTAAGTACTGAAGTGTTATACTGAGAAACATAACAAATATTATTTTGATGCGATTTTTTAATGGGCCGGTCATTTTAACCATCACATTGGAAAGCATCGGTGGTCACAAAAAATGATCCATTTGTGATTCACTCCATAATCCCTGACTGCTCAAAACCGTTGGCTTCTTAAGTGGAGCAGTGACGCCCCAAAGGAAACAGCCTCACATTCCTAACTACTTTAGTTTATTATTGGAAAAATACGTCACTCTAAATCACTGGCAATGAAAATCATTTCGGAGTAGGTGACATGAGAGTCCTCCTCCCCTTAAGTGTTTTACAAGAAGCAGCCTTTTTAATTTTTTTCTGGCTGAGCAATTAAAAAAATCTTTTTTTAATCCCTTACTACGATGAAAACATTTATTAAATTTTTGTATTCTTATGGTGAAGTTATGACTTCTTTCTTAATTTGCCAATAATTAACAACCAAGAAAAATGACAAGCCTCCACTAGCTGGCTGTGGCTCAGTGTAGATTAAAAAGTGTGTGCAGTATGCAACAAATGAGCCAAATAAAAAAACAAAAAAACATTACAGGCGAAACCCTAGGGGGCCTTGGTCTGTAACCAAGGCTTATGGTGCAACTTACCGTGGGAACAGGAAGTGCAAGTTATTGAGGGTACTGACCATAACAATCTTCGGGCTTAAATAATATATCTAATCTTTTTTTTTTAAGTGTGTGTCTGTGTGAGTGCGTGTGTGTGTGTTTCTGTGTGTTGTTTGGTTAGATGCCTTTGTGTCATCTAGGGCAAACTATTTTATGATGACAGGGACAGTGGGAAAAAAAGTCGTATCTGGTCTGTTTTCTCTAAAACTAAAGTTTCATGCACATTTAGTCTTGTATAGCTCCAGTATACAAGATTGTCTTGCTGACACGTGAATCACACAGCAGTAGAGAATCAACTTGGAGTGTGCGCAGATGATGTTTGCTTTCACCAAAAGGTCAAAACGGATTCACACAGCAAAACTGAAAACGCGAGTAATGTTCCAACACAACAAAATCCTTCATCCAAATTTCCAAAAGGCTTCAAAACAATTACATCTTGGCTGTAATCACAAAGCTGGCATTCTGTGAGTCGTTTCTTTGGACTCAATTGTATCCTCTTGTCCTGTCGTTTATAAGAGCCAATCTATCCTTGTGCTCAGTGGGCCAGAATAGTGATGTGGTGCATTTACAATTTCCCCCTTCGCACCCACCCAGCATTCGGCCTAACATGTGCTGCGTTGGCTTGGACTCTTCCGGGAGAGATCCAGGAAAATGTGTTGTCCTTCAACATTTCTGCCAAAGCATTTGCGTGCTGTCACTTTTGAGTCCCAAAGAGTCAGGAGATGAGTGGCGTCATTATGTGATGTTTGTCCTCATTTTGTTGCCAACTGCATCCTCCCAACACCTGCTCTCGTTCTTCTACGTAATGTTCATCATGCAGATGTTTTTGAGATTTTAATTGCGTCTGCATGGAAGCAATTTACACGCTCAAACAATACTAAGGCAACATTTTGGGATGATCATCAATCTCTGGTTTGTTTGAATTTTGAAATGGTTTTCCCACTACGAGACGACAGAATTTAATTTGGAAATAATCTGCTGTAGGGTTCACAACAACCAACAAATGTTGGGTTTTTTTCAGTAACATTCTGAACATTCCTATTCAAAAATAAGTCAGAAAACGTTTCTTTTGTGTTTTTTTTTTTTAATGTGTACTTATCATTGTTTCAGGCGATATGGATTCAGTGGAAATGCAGAGGGGGGAAACGGCAAAGCTGGGTGGTGAGTCGCTTCAGTGTCTGCAATTTCTGCAAACAGGGACTTTGCTAATGCTACGACACTATTACAAACGTCCTATTTGCCGTAGCTCACATTCACAGTTTTGAGACATTTGGAGTCTTCCTAACATACTTCCACTGTGTCGGGATTCCTCTTTTAAAAGTAACAAAAACAAAGACAATTTGCAACATGGGAATTTTAGCAAGAAAAGTGAAGTTGATGCATATAACCTGCTTTCTCGGGCCACATAAAAAGATTTGGCAGGACAGATTTGGCCCCCGGGCCCCAAGTTTGACACCTATTCTGTAAATGCATGGGGAACGTTTTTACAGTAGCTCGTCAACTGCTATTTTTCTTCTAATTATTTGACCCTTAAAAACACGTTCTCAAGCTGTCAATAAGTGTTGAAGGGGAAAATTGAGTATCTGAGGGGACTAGTGAAAAGACATTGTACCCTTAAATTTTGAATTCTGTACTAAGCAGTTACTCAACCGCCTCCCTGAAGAAAATGAAATGCCATTTATTTCTAGGAAATGGTGAACTCATTCCAGGCGCATTCATGTGATGAGACATTCGCTTGAAGTGGGTGACATTCTTAAATTAGGACTGTTATGGTATGAGAAGGGAGTTGTGTCTATGTCATTTCGATTAAGATGTCTGGAGAACTGAATACATAAGCCAAAACCAAGGGAAAACAAAGACAGCATTTTCCCTTGACTTTCTAAATACTTGCACTGAGTATTTGGGAAGCTGGCTGGCAAACACTAAGAATGAGGACATCATTCTTCGTCAGCAAGTTTATGTGTAAACGCCGTTATGCGGGGAAAACGACCGTCTGACACTAATCACGTCTGAAAAATAGGTAAATTGCAATAACAGTGTAGGGACAGCAGGAGACGCCAAATTCTAATTAGGAGAATTCACTTGGGTTAGTAACATTTCAGTATTTAGGATTTGAACTTTAAGAAACTGCTGTTAATGTTATCCAGTCTTGTTAATGTGATCTTAAATTGGTTTTAAACACACACAAAACCCAAGATTATGGTTACAAGTCAAAATATCTTAACAGCAAGCAAAGCCTTCGGGAAAAGGTTATAAATTAGAAGTACTTTTTTTTTCAACCAACAGAACCTGTTTCTTTCTCAGGGTCAGAAATAAATTAGTGACGGGGGCTTCTTGTCTATTATTGACTATTAGGATGTGCTTTATATTGAGAATGCCGTCCAAATATTTCCAGTCCTTGTAAACAGTTTTTCCTTCAGTACTGACATTTGCCATCATGTCACACATCAAAACAAACAAAAACAAGCATTTGTAATGCGTTGCTTTCTTGCACTATACTTGTTTACAGTGTACAGTATCTGTTTTACTTCAGAAAGGAATTTAATTTGTGTATGGTGGGAGGGGTCTAAAAAATAAAGCTTTCAGCTTTGCTGCCCCACAGCATGGAATAGGCTATTTTGCTGTCTAAACTGAAACTGTCTGAAGTTATTTCACATGGAATTTTCCATTATAGCCTGAGGGACAAACAGCTAGAAGCCATCAAACACTGCCTGTGTTTTAAATTTTTAACTTCTGCTTGTTGTTGTGTTTTATTTACTTAAGTAACTTTCTGGATAAATTGTATTTGTCAAAGTAGTTTAGATTTAAAAAAAAACATTCTTACATTTACATACTTGGGTTTGTTTTTGTTTTTTTTTGGGGGGGGGGCAGACTGTCGGCCTACTCTGTTATATTGATTGAACTATACATTATTACTTGTGATTAATCAGAGAGACTTCTGCCTTAAGTGCTGTTATTTGACTCTGTGGTGTTTTATGCTACTGGAGTATTTTTTTCTCTCTCCAAGGAGTACTTACTCGGTTATTTGGAAGACTACGTTCTAATTATACAGTAGTTGAGCCGTATTATTCTAAAGTAACAGCACTTGAGCAAATCAATCTACCCACAGCACTAGTTCGCATGCAGACTTGAGGCTTCTTCAGTCAGTGGTGTAGCCTACTGGCAGCCACAGAAATAACATTTTCACTTGTTTAACATAGCGTTTGAAACTTGTTTTCGTAACTATTATTGACGATATGAGAGAAACCGTGCGAATACAATTCAATCTCACTGTTTCTTCGTCACAACCACACCCACACACAAACAGCTCAAAATGTTGCACGCGCGTTTTAAAAACTTCTCGTCTCTGATGCGTTCTCTAACACTCGTAAATTAGAAAATTCATAAAAGCTTAGCTTTTTGTTGCACTACAGATAAAACATTTCTGAATGAAACAAACTAAATGATCCAATACATGATTAAATGTTATGTAAAATTTACATATTGGAGGCAAAACTTAAAACATGTGAGCGTCTGGAGTTACAATCTACAATATTTCCGACAGCTTTTGAAGGCAGCATTAAGGAGTTTTGTTGTCTTCCGCGTTTACCTGAGGGAAGTTGGCGAAAAATGGCATCCGTTGCTTAATACAGTAGCTTAAGTGTGGGAAAAAGTAACACTTACATCTTTTAACGGGTGGAAGCATAGAAAGAAATGAGCTACGGAAACATAACAGCTAAGTTTTAGTCAAAGAAAGCCCGCAGAAAGTTTTTTTTTCTCCTTCGCTTCGCTACATCTGTCTTGTTCTCGTCACAATGGGATGTTGCAGCAGCAATGAGGTAGGTTAGCCGAAAAGGAAAGAAATCGACAATGTGAACGATAATAGCGACATCTAAACAGTGGCGCACGTCTGATGTTGTGCGGGTGTAACAATTCACGTCACTTTTCAGACAAAGGCTGCTTGTTTGGCAAGCAGCACAGCCACAACAACGGCGACTCGCAACCATTGGGCTTGACACTGCCCCGCTCGCCCAAAACTAAAATAGTTAAGCAGAAGTTTGTCTGTTCATGTCTTGGCAGAGGAAACGTGACTGGAGCCCGCTGAAGGAGCGCAGTTGTACGGACATCCCATGGCTCATCATCTTCATACTCTTCTGCATTGGAATGGTATGTGTACCATTGGATGTTTGTTGGGACTTTGCAGTGTTTCTATTGTTACCCCCCCCCCCCCCAAAAAAAGAAAAAACATTCAATTTAATTCATTCAGAAGACAACAAGATAACTCAAGACTACTTGAAACCGGAAAAAAATGCTTTCCTTATAGGTTTACATTATACCACATATTTATGGTAAATTAAAGTTGTTCTTCTAATCATTGTTCTTTTCTTTTTCCCCCTTCTAAACTGTCCTTTTCGACTTTGTTACTTAGGATTCCGGAACAGTTTGCTGTACAACAGGAGAGTTTCATATACGGGGTGGCATGGGTCAGTGGTTTGAGTGGTTGTCTCCCATCCGTGAGGTTGTGGGTTCGACCCTCCCTCCTGGTCACCATGTCGAAGTGTCCTTGACTTGACAATGAACCCCAATTTGCTCTCAGTGGACGTACCTTGCATGGCAACCACTGGTTTGTGAATGGGTGAATGTGAGGCTTCAAATGTAAAGTGCTTTTGGCACCATATGGTGTAGTTAAAAGCGCTATTTAAAAAGCAGTCTATTTACTGTTGTTGTTTATTTGTATTGCAGTATTGCAGTGGCTTTGATTGGAAATGTAGTTGAACAGAAGGGTGTTTTAGACAGAGCAGGTGTCACAAAACAGGTGCCCGCGGGCACCCAGTCACACCACGGACCACTTGAGTAGCCCACAGGCCTCTTCTAAAAATAGCGCGTTATTTAAAAAAAAAGAAAGAAAGAAAAAAAAGCTTAATTCGCCACGTTGTATCAAATATTTTTTTGTTGCTAGTTTTTAATTCACACTTGCACTGGAGTTAATTTGATAATAACAATATTTGGGGGTTGAAGATAGCAGAGGTCAAAGGTCAGGATTATGGCACATGACCAAATCACAACATTCATGGAGAAAAGCTAGCGGGAGAAACGATGAGAAGGCAATTTACCTCCATAAGTGCGTATCAAACTGGTAGCCTTTCGCATTAGTAGTAGGCTAGTAGCTTTCAGTTTCAAAAATGTCGGTGACCCCCTGTTTTAGAGGGTACAACAGAGACGACAACAGGAAACAAAGAGAACAACGAAAGCTTAACAACAGAATGTGACAAGTTACAATAACAATTACATACGAGTACCATTGTACGTACGTATGGACTGGGAAGGCAGTGCTACACCACACAAGTAGCTAATAGGATAGGTGGGATAGGACATCAATCACCATGGTAAAGAATTTGGGTGAATATGGAGAAGACAGCAAAGGAAGATATTTGAAAATGGCCTCAAAGCAAGATATTTAATCCCAAAGTCATGTGTCAAATGATAATCAAATCCATGCACATCCACAGGCACAATTAGGACGTTGGTAACAATCCCTATTTGTTAATGTTCCATTGTTGTGTTTCACTCAGGTTTGTATATGTGGCTTCACCATCGCCACAGGAGCTGCCTCGCGACTTATATCGGGATACGACAGCTACGGCAACGTCTGTGGTCACAACAACACCAAGATCCAGGACGTTGAGCTCAGCGGCCGGAACATGCTCGAAAATAAGTGGGTGACTTACACTACACAAGTCATCTCAGTAGCATATTTTTCAAGTCAAACCTGCAGTCTATCACTTTTTCAACACATCACTTATTGATTGTTTACTTAATGTAAGAAAGCATATTGCTGCCGCACTTTCCAAGGAGACCCCAAAAATGGCACGTTTGTTCAACCATTAACATTGCATCGTCGAAAAGAACAAGCCATTTTCAATGCTTTAGATTGGTCAATAATTTGTTTAAAAAAAAAAATACACCACCCACACGTGTGTACTGAGGTACTCGCTCCAGTGTCGTACCATAACATGCACATTGGGGTAGATGAAGACTCTAAATTGACCATAGAAAGTGCTTTAAGTATTAACTGTTGAGTGCGTGTAAGCAATTAAAAAAATTCAGCCATTGTATTAAATGACTTCAAAACAACACAGCGTGTACATAACCTGAGCTTTGACACAGTTGGATAACTTTTAGGGAACGTAGAGAGGCAATGTGATATTTTAGATTAAGATTTAAAAACACTACTGTGTGCTTATAAAAGCATGAATTCCAGCATTTCAAATTGTGAAGCAGCCCTCGGGACATCATTGCTTACTTGTGTGTTCTTGCTAGCATAACATTCCTCACATACATACAAACAGTATCTGAAGGAAAGAGCAAAGGAGATTAATGAGTATATCTAATGATTTTATATTTTCCCAGTAAATTAGTTCAAGGTTGTCATCTTACTCTTCATTTCTGCGAATGGTAAAAGTTCCAGCAGCATCCAGACTACACGCCCAATGTTACTCAAACAATGGCGCGTGCTTTATTGATGCTTGATTTTCCATCCAGGCTTTTCTGGTACAAAGAGACGATTGTGCAGCGGGGAGGCAAATGCCACCGTTTTTTATTTTCTTCCCTCACCAAAAGTCCAGACTTGCATTCTAATGCCCCAATGGGCTCCTGCTATCTATGGCAACTGCCTGTTTTGATTACAAACAAACAAATAGAGGAGTCAGCACCTCATTGAAAATTTCTGTGTCTTCTGCCAGGTATGTGTTTTTTCTAGACCCGTGCAACATCGACATCATCAACAGGAAGATGAAGAGCGTCGCTTTGTGCGTCTCCAAATGTCCTGCTACTGAACTGAAGACCTATTATGATCTAAAGCAGTTTGCAACAACTAATGGTGAGGGGAAAAAAAGTCCTGGCAAAAATGACGAAAATTTTACTCCAGCTAACAATTCATATAATTAATTTAGTAACACTTTGATACTGCTATCTACGTTAACTCTCTCTCTCGCTCTCTCATTTCTTCAGTGTTAAGAAATATTTTTGTTATTATTTTTGATCATTGAATTAATCTTTCCATTTAAAGGATCTGCACTCTGCACCTATGATATCAGTCCAGCAAGATACCCGGGCCACTCTGATCGATTTACCAAATGCCCCAAGCTCCCTGTTCCACCAAGGTAATCAACCTTGTTTTGCTCTCAATCAGCTACTTACATCACTTTGTAATTGCACCGGTTTTTTTTCTCCGTTTCAGTAAATCGGTGCCGCTGTTCCGCCGTTGCATACCAGCGGACATCGGCTGCTATGCGGAATTGGCCCTCTCCTTTTTCACATTCATTAGTGACAACAACGTTTTCCGTCGAGTCGTCGCCGGAGTGATGGCCAGCAAGGACATTATTGTGGGACTTTGTGTGCTGTCTTTAGGTGAAGCGCACACATTCATACTTTCATCTGGTATTATAATGAAAAAAATCATAATCTGCTCTTCAAAACAAATGTTTCCGTTATTGAAAGTAAAGTGGATTAATTTGCTCCAGAACTGTTATGATGACTAACCTTACAGTAACATTTCAACACTCTATAATAAAACTAAAATCAAGGGAAAAAAATCTTCTTTAAAAAAATCGATGTAATTATGGATTGGTAACAGGAATGTGCTGTCAGGCTAATCCATAATAAAGTTGCACGACTTCAAATTTATTTAAAGTGACACTCGTGCTAAATGTTGAGTTGGCGCACGATGATGTCATTGATATATTTTAGCACAGTACTATAATTTGTTAAAATCACACAAGGAGAGAATATTTTTCCATAATTGGTATTCACAGTGACTAGTCTAATAATATTGAATTTGTGGACTATAAATTAAACAGCAAAACCCACCCATTTTTATACATCTCAGTGGGCGTCCATTTTGCCACATGCTGTGGAATGAAAATGACATCACAGTTGCTCAGAGCTCAAGTAATGACCAATCACGGCTCACCTGTTTTCTGAAGCTGTGCTATGATTGGTGGATACCTGAGCTCTGGACTCCTATTATATTTATTTATCAAATGCCATATTAATCAGAATGCTGTGTTTATAGACTAGTGGAGGCACATATTGTAAATATCTTTTTTGTGGCTGACTTCCCCTTTGTGTGTTCTCAATTATTTGAATTGTGCAGAAACTTTTGTTTTGTTTGATGCAGTTCTTTCCTTGATCATGATGGTCGTCATCCGTTACATCTCAAAAGTGCTGGTGTGGATTCTCACTGTTCTGGTTGTCATTGGAACACTAGGTAACTGACAAAACACGTTTTCGTGTTCCTTGTATTATAAATTAAAGGGGGAAAAAACTTTTTGTAGTTGACTCACAGTGGGCGTGCAACTTTTTTTTTTTGCAGGGGCGACAGGCGTCCTCTGGTGGTTGTATGTGGACCACCGGAACGCCCTCAACAACAACACGGCCTCTGTGTTTGGGAAAGAAGTGGCGGCCGATAATGTGAAGGCGCTCCTCGTGTATGCCATTTGTGCTACTGTTTTCACGGTATGCCTCAACACATTTTCTTGTTGTTTTAAACACGTGAGTATTCTAACGCAGGAAGTCAGAGAACACAAGTGGAACTCCTTGAACCGTGTTAGGTTGTTTTTATGTGGATGTCAATTTCATATTTTAGCACAGATATTTTTTCTTCTTTTATTTGGAGGGTGGGGTTATAGCTTTCACATTTTTAACTCGAGCTGATAAGTAGAACATGTCATTGTTAAGCCTCTTGGACACATTTTCATACATAAGGGCTATTTTATTCATATTGCATATTTAAAAATGTAAAAACAGTTTATCCCTTAAGAAATTATGGAAATAGGTTAGAATTTGTCTATTCAAATTACCACCATCATAAAACCTTTATTAAGTGTACAGGGAATGGTTTAAGTAATTTTATTTTTTTCAGACTGATACCAGTATAAGTATATATTATGCGTGTCAAAATTATCGCGTTAATATCTCGTTAACTTAAAGTGGCTTTAACGGCACCATTTTTTTTTTAACGCTCGATTAATGACCGCCCCTTATTTGGAAAGCCTCAACTAAGGGAATTCCAGTCACGACGCAGCAGAAACGTCCACGTCAAAACTACCCAAGATAATTGCACTAGAGCTAAAACACACAATGTTGAAGGGGCAGAATGTTAGCATGGAGGAGCCAATTGGACTGCGTAGCAAGTTCCACCCGTTTCAAGCTTTGAAAGAACATACTCTGTTAGCCGTTAGCAACGAGCTAACCGTTGCTCTAGCTCTCTCTCTCCAAGAAGTGTCCATTGGGCTCTCACCCCTGTGAGAGCCAAGAGCCGAATGGACGCCTTCTTGTCACTTGGGGTGACCCCAAGCCACTTGATCTTTAGATGTGAAGCACGTTTTACCCAGGAACTCCACAAAATAGCTCGTAAGGGTTCACGTGAAAGTGTCGATGTGTTCGCTTGCAGTAGAGCAGCGCCACGGCGCATCCGAGAACATAAAAGCATTCAACGTCGTGAAAAGGAGTCACTGTAACACCATTTAGCATAATACATTTAATTATACTGCATATATTTGTGGGAACTGACGTCAATTTGTGTTATACAATTTTTAAATGTGCAGAAGTTCGCAAGTTACTTCTTGTTTAAAATTAGATTGCTCTTAATATGGAAAGAACACCTCAATCGTTCCAGGTTCCTTTGTAGTAAAGTTATGTCATTTATTTGCAATGCGCATCCATATTGAACTTAACAAAATAAAAGAATACAACGTTGTGCAAAAGAGTACACTGTAAAACAATTTAGCAGTAATAAATTAAATACTAATGCATATATTTGTGGGGACTGGGGTCAAGTTGTATTTAATTTACAGTTTTAAAAATGCATAATTTCACAAGTTACTTCATGTTAAAAAATAGTTAGCTCTTAATATGAAAAGAATAATGCACTAAGCTGTCACCATTGTCTTACAAATGCAACTATGCCATGAAGTGACAGAAAAATGGCAAATAAGTCACACTGGGTGCCCCTGATTACAGCTCCACCCTATCATGTTGTTTTTTGTTTTTAATAGTCATGTGAGAAATGGCTTTTTAAGTCCAAAGTTGTCATGAGATTCTGTGTAAGGCTTGTGGAACCCGCTTTCTCTCCCCCAGGTGGTTCTCCTGCTGATCATGTTCTTTTTGAGGAAGCGAGTGGCCCTCACAATTTCTCTGTTCCACGTGGCTGGAAAAGTCTTCATCCACATTCCCTTGCTGGTCCTGCAGCCTTTCTGGACCTTCCTCTGCCTCATGCTCTTCTGGGTCTACTGGCTGGCCGTGTTGCTCCTCCTCGGACTTTCAGGTTGATTGCAGCAACCTTTTTGTTATACACTCACTTCAATAGTGAGGAGTGTAAAAAAAGGATTTATTTCATATATGTATGGCGCATTAGTTTTGTATGCCAAATAAGTTGATCGCGAGGCCGCTTGCAACTTCCAAGAAGTTAGTTTTCTGACATTTTGTCCTGATCTCGTGGCGCAACTTAACTCCCACATCCGGAATCTTGTGCCAGTCTCGTGGTGTGGGAGGACAGAGTCAAAGAGCCGCTTCTCTTCTCATCTCCCACTTGTCTTTTCAGTGGTGCAGTTACTCTCACTCATTATTATTTCCAGCAAAATTTTGCTACAGAAATGCGCAAGGCAACGCTAAACAACACAATTCATGTGGTTAGGGTAGTGGAACACCTTTTGTTGGTTAATCAAAACAGCGTGAAAATGATAAGGGAAGCTACATAAGACTATACCAGGGGTCTGCAACCTGCGGCTCGGGAGCCACATGCGTCTCTTTAGTCCCTCTCCTGTGGCGCCCTGTGGATCTAAAAAAAAAAAAAAATTGTAGAAATGAATGGGGTTGAAGTAATATATATTTATTTGTATTTTTTAGATGAACTATTCTTCAAATGAAATAATGACTTAGATTTAAAAAAAATAATAATAATTAATGTTAATATTCCCAAAAAGTGTCCAAATGTTTTAAGTTGAAAAAGTTAAAAATAAAAAAATAAAAGACTTAAAAATGTCCAAAAAGTGATCATAAAATGTCAAAAATTGAAGAGGAAAAGCAGAAATTTACCATAAAATGTTCAGGTAATTGCCAAAGGCAGAAAAGAAAATGTTCAAAAAGTAACTTAAAATGTCCAAAAACAAAACAAAGCCAGAAAATTACCAGAATTTTTTTGGGAATTGCCAAAAAGTCCGAAAATTAATTAACTATTATTACTATTATTATTATTATCATTATTATTATTATTATTATTATTACTACTACCATTAAAAAAGGCAGAAAAGAAAACATTCAAAAAGTAACTATAAAATGTCCAAAAACAAAAGAAGAAATCCCTAAGAAGGCAATAAAATTACTAAAAATGTCAGAAATTTGGTGGCAAAAAATGCAGGAAAATTTAAAAAAAAATTAGCCATAAAAAGAAGAGAGGCAGAAAATGACCATATAATATGTCCATAAAAAATCTTGTAAAATTATGCTAATTGTTTATTGCTAGTGTTGTAGAGGCATTAATGACAACAATATTATTATTGTGGCTAGCACTGCGTCATGTTAAGATATTTTTCTAATATTTTGCCGACCTTCTCCGGCAACAAGGCAGATGAATCAGATGAAATCCAACTTGTGGGTCACTTTTACCTCCGCAGGAAGTCCGGTGAAGAACAACTCCACAAATATGGTGGAGTATCCGATGAACGGACCCGCTCATTACTTGGTGTGGTATCACGCAGTAGGTCTCATCTGGATCAGCGAATTCATCCTGGCCTTTCAGCAAATGACCATCGCCGGTGCTGTGGTCACATACTACTTCACAAGGTAAAGAGACTGATGGGGTTTATTACCATATAGTGTGTAGGGCAGTGGTTTGATCGAGTCAGGGGTTCGAGGCAGGTCAAGACACACACCCGACTCAAATGATTTGCGATGATATGCCCTGCTTGGCTATCATTGGCTGCAGGTCATTTGGAATGATGGATCGTGAAAATCTACATTCATATTAGAATCTTGAATTGCTTAAGTTTCCACTTGAATACATTTTTTACTGGCCACCATCCATAATTTCAGAGTTGTTCTTCTGCAGGAATAAATCTAGCATGCCTGCCACTCCCATCCTGTCGGCAACGGTTCGTACCTTCCGCTACCACCTCGGTACTCTGGCCAAAGGCTCCTTCATTATCACGCTGGTCAAGATTCCTCGTCTCATCCTGATGTACATCCACAGTCAACTCAAAGGAAAAGTGAGCCTACCTGCCTCAATAATCAACACACTTGAAAGTCATGAGGTCACTTTTGGGGATGACGACTTTGTTTTTTTTTCTTTCCCAGGAGAATGCATGCGCTCGCTGCATGCTAAAAGCATGCGTGTGCTGCTTATGGTGTTTGGAGAAGTGTCTGGCATACTTGAATCAAGTAAGTGGAATACAGTTACGACAGGCTGGATGATATGGCCTTTCTAAAAGAAAAAGAAAAAATCCGATGTTTTTTTGCTTGACTTAACCCTATGTGGTTGTCTAGAATGCTTATACAGCCACAGCCATCAACAGCACCAGTTTCTGCACATCGGCTCGTGACGCTTTCGTCATCCTGGTGGAGAATGCCGTGCGAGTAGCGACCATCAACACCGTGGGCGACTTTGTGCTCTTTTTGGGAAAGGTACTGATTAGCGATAGACCAAAATGGGTTTTCAAGGTCGATACCAATTATTATTAGTCAAGGAGACCGATAACCGATATTTCAAGCTGATATTCATTTGCGGTAAAAGAGAACGTCAACATAAAAATAAATAAATCAACTTTTAATTTTAAACATACAAAGAATTGTCAGGGTCATCAGCATATGTTAAGCTAAATTAAAAACTTTAAAAAAAGTTTTCTACTGTAATTAAAGTTTTCCAACATTTCAACCAAATTTCTTAATTTTATTATTATTTAAAAAAATAAAAATAAATAAAAAGTGTTGGGAGTTCTCAGTGTCATTTTTATAAAGGGGATTTTTTTTCCTCTCAGAAAAATATAATAAAAATAATGGGGAAATTTGAATAAATTCATAAATAAAAAGTTCCCTGTATCTCACTGAGCGACAAATGCATCAAATGTAGCTCATTTGTTTTGGGTTTTTTTTGTCAGGATTTGTAAAAGGTTTCAGAAGATCTTCGCAGACAGCGAAAAATTGTCTGAATATGTTCGAAATGTCTTTGTGATGTAAAAACCATCTGTGAACATCTTACAAATCCTAAAAAAAAGAACTAAATTCGCTACGTTCGCAAGCTCAGTGAGTTACCAGTTTTATCGGCCTTCAGATTATCAGATATCAGGCAGATGTCGATATTTGTCACAATGCCAAATATCTGCACCGATAATCGGGCAGGCTGATAATCCAAATAATAATAACCTCTCCAAAATACACACAGACATTTATGTCAACAAAAGTGAGTACACCCATAAGTGGACCTATAAAATAATTCGAAAAATGTGAGCGGCGCACAAACTCACTTTTTCATGCTCGATTTTGCGCCCCCGACTAATCTCCTGCGTGACAGGTTCTCATCGTGGCCTGCACGGCGTTTGCCGGCGTGCTGGCGTTGAACTACCAGCGCGAGTACACCGTGTGGGTCCTTCCCCTCCTCATCGTGTGCGTGTTCGCCTACATGGTGGCCCACTGCTTCCTCTCGGTGTTCGAGAACGTGGTGGACGTCCTCTTCCTCTGCTTCGCCGTCGACAGCAAGTACAACGACGGCAGCGCCGGTCACGAGTACTTCATGGACAAGACTTTAATGGTACCAGCGTTTGAATATATTGCGCTTCATCTACATTACAGATTTAGTTTGTGGGTTCCAGTTTTGTTTTGTCTTGGCAGGAATATGTTGAGAACAGTAAGAAAAGTGGCCGTTACAAGCCAGAGGACGGAAGTGGACGAGAGATGAAGCCCATGGTGAGTTCAAAAGCACAATTTGTGTCGGCTGCTACTTGGTTGTATGAGTAAACTATAATGAAGAAATTGAAAATGTTATTTTCTTTGCAGACATGAGAAGGGGCACTAAACAGATTGAAAGAGACATAACCAAGAAACTTATTAATAAGTCTGACAGAGATTTTTTGTTTTGTTTGTATGACACTAAAGTTTGGTGCTATGTTCTAAATCTCTCAATGTCTTTCTTAAATCCCAAATAACTTTTATTTTGTTTTAAAATTCACCGACAACTGTTTTAACATGGTTTAACATGTTTGCTAACTAAAAACAGTCAGTGTATTTTTTCATTCATTTCATTTTTTGTTCTTTGTAATAACTGTGACTGTTTACTTGTTTTTGTACTTCAAATAATAAAAAAAAAAGATGTCATGTGACCTGTAGTGTCCAACCTTCTTCCTGAATTGTACACCACCTTACCTAAACACCAGGGGGCAGAAATGCATTGAATTTAAATGAGTAAGGCAAACTGTAACTGTACTGTACTGTATGTGAATATTCGTCAAGTATAAGTGGATAATGATATTTAAGGTGCATCGTAATAAATTACAATAACCTGGTAAACTAGTAGCTCAATTTAAAAAGTGATAGACCCCACTACACAGTGGATCAGTTTTTATTTTTCATAATTTGGAGTAACAAAACCGAATTTTTTTTACATAAGAAACAATCATGACTTTTTTTTTATATATATAGAAACGAATTGGCCACATTTTTTTAATGCAGTATACTTTCACTGTTTAAAACGAACTATGTAAACAAATGAACAATTCTGCGGCTACTTCATATTTTCGACATTTCAACAAACAGTTTTGTTCTTCACCATCCAATTGTAAGAGGATGAGAAACAAGAAATGAAAAGAGCTTTTAAAAGTCGGTAAGAAATGAAAATGAATGAGGGAAGAGCAAATTTCTTGTCTGATGCTTTCACTGGAGAACAATCACTCTTGATTGCCTCCATTTTATGTGAAACCTAGCAACCGTGAATTGGAGCTTGAGCTCCAATAAATATGCATTAAATCCCATCAATATGACATCATGATTTAATTTGTTTGTAGAAAATGGTGTCTATCATCACCCATTGGTAAAAGAAAAACAAATCGAATTAAATCAAGTTGAAAATCCAGCATTTTCAGGAGCTGCCGTCAAAGTGCGTCCCCATGACGACACGCGCGCAATCTCACTGACGCACACATTACCGCCCATTTGCCTGCTAGTGCGCAATCAAGCCGCTAAGCCATTAGGTTATTGATGGGAAAGCTCTCTTTCTCTTTGTGTGCCGCTGCCTGTCTCCTCTCATAAAAGCCAGGAATACCGAAAGGAGCGCACCGCTTGATGGCCAGCTGTAAGTGTCAGCTAAGTGATCCCTTTAGTACTCGCTGAGCGCCAGTCGTTCCAGGAAGCTCATTGTTGAGAGGCCCGAAAAGACAGGAAAACACCTCGTTTGTCAGCGCTGCGCCACATTTGGAGCATTATGGTTTAGTTTTGTTTTAAATACAGAGTACCTTCAAATCACTTGAAATTATTAAATTGCCATGACTGAGCCTTTAGAAGGATTTTTGTAGCAAACTAATGCACGATAAATACATTTGTACAGTAACTACTTAAAACAATATTTTTTTTAATTTAGTACGATTTCATATAAATAGTATAAGTAGAAAAGTGACTAAAGTAAATTATTGCTCTTTTTAGATGTGTGTGTTTTTATTTAAAATTGTCCAAATGCTCAGAATTTCAACTCCTCAATAGGAAATATTCTCTGATTTCTGTAGTCCTCCATGAAAGCATACTCGTTATCTTTGTTTTGAACCAAAATAAATCAATTGCTTTGCATATATTTCCACATCTTACAGACCAAATCAGTAACTGAATCATAATTTGGCGATTTTAAATAATGTCTTGTTTTTGAAAAATAAAATGAGATGGAAATTTAACCCCACAAAGCCTGAATCGTGAAACGCATGAGATAAAGTTCAGATTCTTTGTAAATAAGGTATTTATTGGTCTTTTTTAACAAACAATTTTTTTTATATATATTTTTGAAAATCAACTTCCACACATGACTTTTGATTTGTGTCATATTTGATTTATCCGGTCACAATGCTTTAAATTTGTACATTTACAACTGTCAAAAATAATAATAATAATAAGAAGAAAAAGACATATCAAACATATTAGTATTTCCAAAAATCTGAAAGAACATTTCCCAATATTAATGAGTATAGGTGTCACTCCTTTCTTAATTGATACGATCTTGAAAAGCCATCAGATGGGTGATACTGCCCTCTAATGGATTATCTGTGCAATGCATGTGTTGGATCATATACATCAAGGTTTTAATGGGGGGGGAAATAATAACTCATGAAATAGAGGGCTCAAAATGTCTTGTATTTAATATAACATCATCATGTGTTGTGTTGATGAAATAAAAATTTGACCTGTCGAAAAAGGCTGGCTTGAAATGGTAAATAGTTTACACTTTACAGCCATTAAAGCTGTCCTGTCCGATTCGCTAATGTGCGTGCTGATTCAGCCACAGAAACATGAGCTTCCTGTGTGTGTGTGTGTCAGAGTGTATTGACTAACAGTGACCATTAAAGTAAGCCGTCCTGCCTTCTCAGCAGCTCGACTCAAACAAAGCGCAGGCCTTTGTTTTAATTTTTTTTTTTTTAATACAATTACACACAAACACGTACAATGAAAACATAATTGTAAACATACAGTAGTGAGGCTGAGTATAGGGAAAAATATGATATCTGATATATTTTGGCAATTTTAGGTAATGACAAATGCAAAGGGATATACCAGTTGCATACACACTTCTGAAAGAAAACAAATATTTGGTGGTCATCTTTTCATCATTCAACAAACAATAATTCTGAAGGCTTATCAAGTTTGAAAATGCATTTTTTTAATGTTATTTTTTTTTTAAATAGTGGATGTACTTAATGAATTGTTTTTAAACTATATATTGTGTATACTCAGTATACCCCCCTAACAGTCAACTTACTATTAAAAAAAAAATGCCTGTAGAAACACAACTTGCGTCACCGCCCCTTGCTCTTATCCAAGAAACCTGATTTCCCAAACATCAAACAGGCTTCCTGCAAATTGAGGCACTTCCCATCACAGCTTGGGCAGCCAGTCTCTACAGATCATTTTTGTATTGTTGGCCCTTGTCCAACAACTGTGTGGAAGTGAGCCTCTGAGATTGCATCTGTGCGTATTTCCACAGTACAGGGAGTGTTCAAATGAGCATTTGACATTTACTCAGTAGTGCTTGCCAATGCGCAAATAAAACAATGAAAAGCCTCACATTTAGCTTAGCTTCCAAATGGTGCTTGTTCCCCCCAATGGAGACCTGATTTTTTTGTCCCCATACTGAAATAAACAAGTGAATATAAAAAAAAACACACATAACACATCCATAAAGAAACCTCATACGCCCTTGCTAAAAACATGTCTTAGCTAGCATTAGCTTAGCTAGCAAGTAATCCTATGATGGGGTTATAAAACTTGGTTTGTGTAGAATAAGGCAATCTTCTCAAAAGCCCAAACGTACAGTATAAAAATGGGAGATTGTTGTCATGTGTACTACTACTAATTAAACATCCATTACTTGACAGGAATTTCCCTTAAACGTTCTGCATGCTGACTTCATGACCAGTATTTTTCTCATCTTCATTAATTTTGCAGATGCGTCGAGTTTTTGCTAATGTCAAATTTCCGCACTTGTAAGATGCAACTTGCTAACATTTACATTCCTCGTGAGTTTGAAAATGCAGGTTAAATCTGTGCAACCACAGGCTGTTAATTATTTTATGCAATAAGACTTTTTTTCTTTCTTCCAATTGTGTTGTACAGGTTAAAGGTCACAATGGTAAAAAAACAAAAACATTTACAATTATTTATCTTGGTCTCATTTTTTTTTTAATTTCCCAAAAAATAGCATGTATACAGGGGTGTGTAGACTTTTTATATTTACTGTTTACAGTAGCTGTACATAATAGCTATATGCCTTCCTATTATGTTATTATATTATAGCTCATTTGCATTTCTATTTGAGGGCTTGCTCGACTTTTGTCCCCACAAGTGATGAATACCAGCACACTCACACACAGACACATATTTACGGTACAGCGGTTTCACCCGCATCATGTCTGGAAACAAACTTTCCGGGTCAATGTACCCGCCTTCACATTGCAGCGTTATAAGTTTGCTCCCCACTGTATTGAATTCACTAAAGCTCATTTCTGCTCTGCGTGTGTACATGCACTGTATAGCGTTTGTGTGACGCCAAGTCATGAAATATGAAGCCGTTCTCCTACATAATGCAGCGATGCCGCTGCGCACACGCACGTCATTGCGGACAAACAAGCGCTTTGTCACCCCCACCTCCAAAAAATGGCTTTAAGTTATGCATAAGCGTGCTCGTCAGTCGTCGTCCACTTCTTGTCATCACTTTGTGGGTTGTATATTTCTCATCAACTTTGCAACTCAAGCATTTTCACTTCTCACTGAAAACAACGCGTTCCTTTATTTTCTTTCTACCACAGACGTGTACAGTACTTAAGTTCCCTTTTCCCCCATTCAAAATGAAAAGGTCGAGGGGGAAGTGAAACAATGAGGGGATTGGAATGTGTTTGCAAAGGACACAAGAGCAAACGATGGTCAATATAGCTTTTTATTTCAGCAAATCATAGGTACACTGTAAAAAAAAAGAAAAAGGAAAAGAAACCAAAAAAAACCCAAAAAGCATCTGTATGGCCAGAAGCTTTCGACGCTAAGACGACAGTGTTGAGAATAGCTACCGTGTCTACTCTAAGCTAGTCAAGTTTGCAAGTAGAATTATTTATCAGAATTTCTTGATGCACTGTTAAGTGGAATTCCATGTTAAGAGAGTCAAACCATGAACTATTAGGGCCACATTTTAGTTTCGATGGCACACTTTAGAAATATCCAGAGCTAGTTGAAAATAAACAGATGACCACAATGTGCAGATGACCACAAGACACCCTAAAAATGAAAATCTGGATCTTTGTAGGTGGGGGGGGGGGGGGGGTGACATACTGAATATGGTCCTTTTTGTATTTTTTTTTTTTATAAATCTCTTTAGTGGCAGGGGACTGTGGATGTCTACATGGAATACAACAATATTAATTGAGAACAGTGGCATAGTATGGTTTGCCAGCACCCAGGGTGGACCAAATATTTGCAGCCCTCCCCCCGAGAATCTTCCACTTGGACTGAAAATTTTTTTTAGGGATTAAAATTATTATTTTTTTGTCCACACTAGAATAAAGTGTAATTGCACATCCACTACAGTAGGTGGCAATGGTGCACTCATTTGTCGGAGAGTATTAGCTCCCCTGCAGAGGTGTACTTACAACAATTTTATTGACAAATGATACTATTTATAGTCATAGTGGAGATTTGGGGGGTGGGGGGCAATGATATAGTACTGCAGATTTTTGAATGAAAATATTGAAAATAATTTAATCACAGAATTTCTGTAATATTTTCTGTAAGTAATCATGATTTTTTTTCTAATCTAATTTTTATACTTCTACCATTTTCTACGAAGCTTGTAACAGATACTTACTCGAGTAAAATCTTGCATTTAATGCAAAATTATCAAATAGAAAATATATTTAGATTCACAGACTGTTCCAATAGCTTTCTTTGATCCTTGAATACAATTCATCTCCTGTAAAATACAACTGTTGACCAAAAATGATCAAAACGTAGCTTTACGGGCATCTTTCTTAATATTCTTCTCATACAAACAATTCTCAAAACTTCTCGCTTACAGTCCGTGTTTATCCTTCTTCGCGCTCGTGACTTTACTTTAAGTTTGGCTGCATATATGAGCAGAGGTTATCGGTGGACACAGGAAGTAAATAAAACCGTTTGTTTTTAACACTTTAGTTAAAAAAAAAAAATCTCCAAGGTTAACTTTGACAGTCCTTATATATATATATATATATATATATATATATATATATATATATATATATATATATATATATCTTAAAATACAACTCATCCCAGATTATTAATATATTGTATTGTGTTTATCCCCTAACTAGCTCATGTGCTTCGTTATGTTTCAGCAAACCTACGAAAGAAAGCAGCAGCTGTAATAAGCGAAAATCCAGACAGTCAAGTCCCTCTCACTGTTTCCCGATCAGATCAGCTTAAGCCAGGTTCATCACCTGCCCCCGCTCGAAAAAGGCACACCTTGACCTTTCCATCACCCTGCATGGCTCTGTGTTTTTTTTTTTTTACTGTGCAACACATTTCTTCTTTTCAAATCCAATGAGACTCCAAAAAAAAAAGACAAATGCATAACATCTACTGTACAGCATGTTTTTTTTTCTTCCTAAACTCAGTAAACATCTTTTTTTTTGTGATTTGTTGCTAGCCGTGCTTCAATCTGTACACGCTATTTTGAAGTTGGCTGCTGCGACGTCACGCAGCGTTTGAACATGCTACAACAAATCCTCTGTAATCATCCAACAATGGATTAGAAAAATACATCATCATTTTCACCCTCGACGCCTCTGGCTTTTTCCCCTCCCTCTAAGCACTAATCGGTAGCTGAGCCTTTTGAGATGATTTGATTTTTTTTTATTTTTTTTCAATATAGGTTTCCAACGCTTAACGCCATGTTTTTGTCTTAACTCTTCCCGCGAAGAAGCGTGTCGGACCCTTATCTTGTTTTTCCACACGGTCACAGTTACGAATGGAGATGAAAAGAAACCTAAAGAGTGCAATATTCTCTTATCTACATCATCAACATCCCACCTATACACAGTAAGATTAGATAAGGAGCAGAAGAGCGAGGGATGAAGAAGAGGAGGGAGGAAATCTCTTAAATAGCGCGCCTCAGGCATCAACACACTCGAGAGTGGCGTACAAGGACAGGACACAGTAGAGGACACCAGCGTCCAATGAAAGGGGAGCTCTTTGCACATGTGACCACATCCAAAGCACTGGATTGGCTGTCATTGTTGGCAACGGCACTCGAGGCAACAAATGCCATTAGCCAACACTATTTTATAGTCAGGAAGTGAAATTAAAAGAAAAATGGAACATCGTTTTTTTTTTTTGTTATACATAGAGGTATAAACAAAGAATACACAGATTAGTCCTTAGGCTGTTAGTACGATGAAATATCTGTCTGGGGAGTCGCCTAGAAACGTGCAGTTTGACCAAACAAACAGTTTCTTTTTTTCTTTTCTTAAAAAAAAAGGAACACAATAAAATTACGACAGATATTCATCGTCGTCATCCTCGTCGTCATCCTCATCGTCCATCCCGGTCTGATCACTGAGGACGAAGGAATCCTCGTCGTCTTCGGCGATCATTGAGTCTCCGCTACCGAGATCTCCCGAAGACTCTAAAATCACGCCTAAAAGCAGAGAACCAAACGTCACAATTCGCTTCCGAAAGCGTGCTTCTGTGCGTGATCAATCTTCCAAGAGTTTGATTTGAAACAAATAGTAAACAATGTTCATAGCTAGCGTGACTATATACAATAACGGCAATAACAGCATGGGCGATGGAGCTCACTCCCTGGCCTATATTTCTTTACAGTCAAGTAAGATTTTCTTTTTGGAAGAAAAAAAAATACACACATAAAAATCTACATTTCAACTTAATATCTATTAGTAGGGCCATTAATTGGCCATTTCATACAAGTTTGATAGCACAAGATAAATATTCAAATCTAGATGAAAACGCTGCACAGCATTCCGAAAAAATTTGGGAAAACTCCTCCCCCTTCGAGCCAATTAAAGAAACCTAGCAACATTTTGCCACCTCAACAAGGACTTGAGGCTCCAGGCTCATTTGAGATGAGTACAATCTGGAATACCATCATCAGCCCAGTGGGCCCCAGATGGGAGAAAGCTGGATTGCCCGTGTGGGTTTTAGCTAGGGTCCATATGAAGCCCACCTTGAGACCATCTGGGCTTGCCCACATGGGGCCACCATGAAATCCCTGGCCAAAATGAACTGGGACACAGCTGGGCAGCCCAGATGGGATCCGTTCACCAGCCCATATCCAACCTACATGGGCCCCACATGGGTGTGTTGGCAGGGTAGCTGCTAGGACGGCCGTTATCCAAACATTAATCACTCGCAGTTGTCAAAATAGTCATGAAACTATTAAGATCCCAACTGATTTAATTGGGTGATATTAGCTATTTTGAAAACTTCAAAAATCGTTTTCAATTTAAAAAACACATTAACACGTTTAAATATTAGATAAAGATAATGACATTAAAACTTTTTCTCACCCTCAAAATAATTAACAAAAAAGTCTTTGAATTTTTGATGATTTTCCTCACCGTCTCTCTCGGTGGCTTTCCAGGAAAATGCTAGAAATGTTGTAAAATGGCCTAAATTTCGCAAATAAGTTTTTCAGCGGATCAATAAAAGGAAAATTCAGATTTTGGCAATAGAAACCATTTTTGCGAATAAACGATGACAGGACCAGATACCACATCACACATTTGGTCACTCATATATATTGTAGCCACAAAAAAAAACGGCGATAAACTATATTGGGGCGTGCTGGGGTAGAATTTAAATATTTTTAGAATTAATAAAATAAGTATTATAATATCAAATGTTCGCAAAATAATACACTGACTGCAAACGGGCATAAGTCACATGTTGGCTGTGCGCATTTTCACTAAATTCGCATAACAAGTTTTGGATAAAAACCCCATTATTGTAAAGTTTTTAAGTTTAAAAATTAAAGAAAATTGTAAAACAGTCAAATATTCTGCCTGTGTGTTGTGAGCATTAAGGGACCAAAAAATAAAATATTGTATTCATTACATACTGTATATTTTAATTAGGCATCAGCAGTTTATTCTGCCAAATCATTTGACCTGATTCTATTGAATCAGATTTAAAAAAATCAAACCTAACTTTTACTGTATTGTTCTCTTTGCACATTCCTCCATTAAAAGTAAAGCCCAGGCAATTTGTTTCTGATGCTGTCTTAACTAAGCAATTTGCATACTGTATCTCCTCGGTTTGAATGTGTGGCTCCCTTTCGCAGTTCCTTCGCATGACTTCACCTACCGCAGTCAGCCGGGCCGTGGGTGCGCGAGCCGGCCAGCTCGTTGCCATAGCGATCCACACACCAGCACTGGCCACTGCTGCTGTGGCACTGGTGCGAGCGATAGTAACCGTCTTCGTCGCAAGAGGGCAGATATTGGCCTGCGAGACGTGCAGCGTTAGTCTTAGCATGCCCGTGCATTGCGTGCGTGTGTGCGTGCGTGCGTTTGGGCTTACCGAGCAACTTTTTTCCCACTTGCTTCTTGCCAATGGATGACAGCTCAGCTTTGCAGGGGGAGTCTGAAAAGGCGACAGGAGGGACTGAGGTGACAAACTGCACGCGTCTGCTTTACTGAAAAGGTTCTGTTGCTGTGAACTTTGTCTTTTTTTGGGGTGATTGTCAAGCTGTTTGTGTTTGACAGAAGTGACTTCCTGTCTAAGGCAACGCTAAAGCGATATTTATTACCTGTGTACCTCTGGAAACAGGTGCACCACTCGGAGCTGGAAATAACTTTATCGGTGTGCGTGTCGCATGACTTGAAGAATGCGTCGGAGCACGGCTCGTTCCTGTCCAGGTAGAGGCTCTTGATCTCTGATTGGTCCAGTTGGAGGTCAAAGTTTGTGTCTAGGCGGGAGAACATCCACCCGAGAGGATCTTTGCATACAGGTGATGCCCCGACTTCAAATTCTGGTAGGGACAGACAATCAGAGATTTTGCAGTCGATGGGTTACTCATTGTACTTTTGCAGAAAAACATCATAGTAAAAAAAAAAAGAAGAACATTTCAATGTGATCACAATGGTAAATTGAGTACATATATAGCGCTTTACGAAGCCTAATATTCACTTTTTGGAAAACATATCAGCTAACATGCTAACATAGCCGCGTCAAACAACGGAAAGGTTTTTCTTTTTACTTTAAAATAACATATTTTAAACTACATGATCATTCGATCATTCGCCGTACACTAGCCAACGTCGTTTCAGCTATCTAGCGCTACGCTAGCCTAGGGAGGGTTCGTCTTTCCAGTCCAAGTTCCCAAACTCACATCATGCTAGGATTGCGTCAGAGGCCGTGCTGCCGGTGGGGGCCGCATTGAGCACTTGCAAAACATGTAATAAAAACTTGGTATGTCTAACACGAGAATTTTCTATTGTTTTTCATTTTTTTAAATATGGTGTAATAATTTTGGCGTATTCAGGGGCGTAGCCAAAATTTTTTCATTGAGGTGGCCAGGGTGAAACCGTGACTCATATAGGGGTGGCCATAAGTTCATACCTGAAATGTCTAAATAAGTGGTTCTTAACTATGCCGCCATACTGTTCGCATGCCGACTTTGGGCTGCGAGCATCGACTAGTAGGCTGCAAAAAATAATTTCAGAACATATGTTATAAGCTCAATGCATTGGAGCTGTTACAATTGTCAACAAGTTGCTTAGTTACAAAATAGCTTTTTGCCACTTGGCGGCAATAAGGCAAAAGGAAAAAAAAAGACTACGTTGATTTTACACACATTTATTTGTTCAAAACACTGGACATTAAACATACAAATAAATAAATAACAAAAGCCATGGCCACCCCTGGACTCCACGTACCTTCGCCATTGGGCGTATTCTTTGTGTATATTTTTCAGTGGAACCTTGAGTCCGAACGACCCTTTTTATGGACTTTTCAAGTTACTAGCAAAATTTTGGTAAAAAATATGCTTCTTGTTGCGTACATGTTTCGTTCTGCAAACTGTCTCAGCATAGGTGAGCAGACGGATCATACTGTGCATACATGTCCACGTCAAAATTTAGCAGCAATAAATGTAATAATAATGTCTATATTTGTGGACACTGGGGTCAATTTTAAAAATGTGCAATATTTCACAAGTTACTTCATGTTAAAGACTAGATAGCTAATATGAAAAGAAAAATGCACTGGGCTGTCACCATCTTACAAATGCAATTATGCCATCTAGTGGCAGAAATATGACCTCAACACAAATCAATATCACACAGTACAGTACATATTTTTCATTTTAACTCAATTTTATAAATGATTATGAAATTACTGTATCAATGACAAAAAAATATATTATTTATTTATTAGTTTAATATAGTTTTTCCACTTTTATGTTAACAAGGGTATGAAAACTTAAAAAAATTAATAAAAATTTAATAGATTATATATATATATATATATATTTTAAATATAATATATATATATATATATATACACACTATAAATATATGCGATATAATGTTCGTACTCACTGTTTTTCTGGATCCTGTCTCTCTTGTGGTTGCCGTTGTCATGTAGCACTCTAAACCAGTCTCTCAGTCGCCCCACTACCTCTTTGAGTTCCGACTCGCTGCACACTGAGAGAGAACAATAGTAATGATTAATGACGCTGCTTTATTGCTTCGCTCCTTCCTTTTGGTGGCTGAGAGGCGACGGAATCACTTCAGGTGATCAATGATCTTGAAAAAGGCGGCAGGATATCATCTGCCTGTTCATCCTGATCATGCATTACAGTATCCATCTTAGTGTGTAAATGTGTGTGTGTGTGTGTGTGTGTGTGTGCGTGTGTGCATGTCTCTCACCTTTCCTCTCTACGGAGCTCTCTTCAGGTTGAGCGGGGCAAGGACACATGCCAGGGCACTTGACAGCAATCTTCTTGCCAGTGATGCATGCCTGGTAGTCTAACTTGCACTAACACAATGAAACCGGGGAAGTGGAAAAATGTGAGCCGCATTATGAGGAAACTAACGTGACTCCCATGTTTCTACTCAAGAACATCTTTAGTTTATGTGTACAAGGGGTGGGAATCGCAGAGAACTCCTGATACAGTATTATTGCAGTATTTTGCCAACGATAACAACATGCTCATGATACAGCAATTCTGCAATGGGAATAACATCTACATCATGATATCCATGTATCACAGTCTTAAAGTCCTGTGTGCTCTATAACTATGCAGTCTATATACTGTATGTTTGACACAAAATATATATATCAGTGGCGAGTGGTCAATATAAGCTATAAATGCAGTGCATGCCCAAGCCCTTCAATCAAATCATTGAAAATATTTATGTCAGTCTCGTCTATTATACAATACCTTAGTTCTACTGTTTTGGTCTTAAATTCCTGTGTAATTTGTCCTGTCATTTTTTTCCTCTCCCAGTCTTACGGTCCAAAATGTTTCGTGACCGTTTTTTTTTTTGTGCTTGTGAGTGGTGGATGCGGCCTGAATTGGTGGACCTTGTCCCAGACTCTGTCCACCAATCAGGGCAAGGGAGGAGCGCTTGCCGTACTGGCCTCAGGCGTGGGACCAGCTGTGGTCATTAGTGGCCACAGCTTAAAAGGCTGGTGGTCAGGTCGGGAGCGGTCTGGCTGTGTGTGTGTGTTTGTTTGTTCGTTTTGTAGCCAGCCCCTATACCTCTTGTGTTGTGTATTTGTTCCGCTGTTCTTTTGTTTCAGTATAATTTAGACATAAGTTCGTCTGGTCATTTTTAACCCACTACTCATTTGTGTTGACTTGCGCCATAGTTTGTCCATCCATTCATCAACCCATTATTCATTCGACATTGCACTCGGGCAGTTCGGAAGGTCGGGAGAGTGGCCCGACATTCGGGAGCGTCAGCTCCGTTCTGTTTTGTTTC
The DNA here is from genome assembly GCF_054856555.1 of Leptonotus elevatus. NCBI lineage: Eukaryota > Metazoa > Chordata > Actinopteri > Syngnathiformes > Syngnathidae > Leptonotus > Leptonotus elevatus. Next base: position 13,286,183 of record NC_141246.1, read on the forward strand.
TGTGTTGAGGTATAGTGTAGTGTGTTTCGTCGTGTGATTCCCCACTCCTGTGTCGTTCCACCAATATGTCCACCCGTTTGGTTACAGTGTGCCCCTTTTTCTACCACTTCCCTCTTTCTTGTGTGCTACCCGCGCGCCATAGCATCATATCGTGCCACCCGGCACGTAACACCCGGGTTGGGCCTACTTGGATATTTGTCCCACGCATACTGTTGAATGCACTCATGGTACCTTGGTCGAGTAGATGTGGCCATCGGTTCCACAAACAGGGGAAGGGTGGACCACGGGGCAGGGTTTACACTTTGAGCCGGGACTCTGGTACAAACTGGCGTCTTTAAAGCTGGAGAAAAGAAACATGACAATGAGGACGCCACACTGGCAAGCCCAGATCGAGGCTTTGCGTGTGATTGTTTTCTCATTTGATATGTTAGTAATGCATTGTGGTGACTGAGAATTGGAAACAAGGTCAGCGTGGCGTGGCTGTCCAGTCCAGTCTGCAGTGTCGCCACCAAACTCACACAACAAACTCATATCCAAGGCCCATTCACATAACTTGGCAGAGCTTAGCATCAGTGTGGTAATTGGACTCAACAGTCCACCATCACGAGGGAACGCGGCAACCAGTAAGTAGAGCAGTCGCAAACAGAGGAAAAGCCCTCTGGTCTGAGCGCCTTCCTGCTGCTTAAATAAGTGAGGAGACAACACAGCAGGCTGCCATCAAGCCGAGGGAAGTAATAAAAACTTGATTTGCTGCTGATGGGAACGTTCATCTTTGTCATTTGGGAACATCTGACGGCCATTTAGCAGAACAGTTTTAACATGTGAGCGTGAGTGTGTGTGTGTTTGTGTTGATTACCTAACCCTCCTCTGGCTGACACAAGTGGCTGTTTTGTAGTCCTCGGCCACACACACCTTGTGGCGGCCACATTTGATCTTCAGACATGGGTCTTTGGTGGGATCAAGGCCTGCGCACACACACAAAAAAAGAAGTGTGTGTATTGTGCCTCTTTCTAGGAAGGGCTTCTAGAAACAATAAACAGAGAGAATAATCTCCTAGGATTAAATGTTCGTTTTGTTCTTTCCGAGACGCGTCAGCAATTCTTTAGTCAAAGCATGTACTTTCATTTTTATCCTCTCAAGCTACATGGATATGTGCGAGACATCTGATTGCGTATGTTAATTCTAGCCACTAATGTCTCTGTCACGCCAAACCTAAAGCCGTAATACCGTAAGTATCCTTACAGCTAAAAACAGACAGAACTAGTTATAGATGCTACGTCTGACCTCACATCAGCCTTAGCTTGCGCTGCGATTCTTAGCTAGCAGCCGAGGGCTAACGGGCAACTTTTAATTTTAGATGTGAACGTTAATTTAAAGGTGTGACCTTTATTGGTAAGCACGAGTCAGCCACTGGTCGCGGGTCTGCCTTTGGCACGCACAGTGACATGTACAGAGAGGATCCGAGGCCCTGCTCTGATCCGGGAACGGTTTGTGAGCGACCTCCGCTAAAGAACCTTAGGGTAATCCCTGAGCAGCTTTGCTAGATTACACAGCCTCCATCCTCCAACGCACTCTCTAATACTATTGTTTCCCTGTCATGTCCAGTGCGGATATGGCGTGCTAGAGGTTACACTCATGACTTTTATGCGTTCACGTCCCAGCGGGCTGGGGTGCGAGTACGCATTTATCACCCGCTCCAGTACAATAGCGAATCAAGGTGACTGGAGGGATAAAAATGATGTTTCCATTGTCATTTACTTTTATTAGATGATCAGTCCCCCGAGGATAAAAGGGGGATAGCTCGTCGCCTGTCAAATGACAAACGGCTACTGTGATGAAGAGTCAATTTCAATTTGAGAACAAACGGAGTGCATGTGACTGAGCAGCAGCTCCTCTTGATTCCCATTAAGTCTTTCTATCCAGGCATGTTGGCTCGCTTCATTAGATATGCACGGCAGTACAACTGAGTAGGAGAAATTACAGACTTTCATTCCTTTTCTATTTCGCTTTAAATCCTACCAGCAGACACAAACTATCTCAATTGTTTTTGGTACATGTTCTGAAAAAAGAAAAATAGCACTGTTTTGTATAAAAAACCCACAAACAAAAATAAAAGAGGATGTAATAAAATTAACTGGTTTTATATCTTTGTGATCTCAACTTTTTGCCTGGATAGTGCATCAGAAACTGTGGCTCTCCTTTTTCTCCATTTCACAGGAGCGGTCGCCAAAAAGAAATTAAGAAAGAAAGAAAGAAAATAAAGTGACGGATCCTAAATCGAAAAACTCAAGTTGGGGCGTTCAAAAGAATGGAACCCCATTTCCGCCAGTAAATAGAGAAAAAAACCCCAATGTAATTATGTTATTTTATTTATTTATTTTTTGTATAAGAAGCCTGAAGATGTTTTTATGAGGGGAACAAAAATTAGGCCAGAGCAGCAACGTGGAGACTGTTGCGTCACTGGAGTGTAATATTGCAGGGTTCAAGGCTAAGGAGTATTCGCTAAGCTAACATGTTTGTGTCTGTTTATATGTTAGTCTTTTTATAGCTCAAATGTACTAAGGGGATGATTTGGTGATGATTAATCTGCTCAATCCATGACCATCTAACAATGTTTTTTATGTTCAGCTCAGCATGCTTGGAACTCAGGCTGACCAGGTACTAGAAAAAAAGCTGGAATTTTATTATCAGGCCTTTTTGTCTACAAAGAACATATTGGTGCAGATATAATACACACATACATGAAACTACACAGAAGTGTGGGGGGAAAAAATCATTGCGTGTATTCTATTGACACAAACCTTGATCAAAGGGCTTGGCTGGCGTCCATGTTCCCGGCTCCTGAAAAAAGGTTAACCATAAAGACAACAAGGAAATGGTTGAAAAGATACTTCAAATGCATGCATAACTACATGACAAATTCAATGGCAATGAAGTGATCTATACAAACCTCCACTTCCTTTAGGAAAGGCATTATAGAAAGAGAGGAAAGGAAATGATTTTGTTAGTGGTTTCTTTATCAGAGAAATGGATGAAAGTGTCGGTGAGCATCAATCACCACCGCTCAGGGCATGCATGTGTTTTGCAAAGATAATGCTCTCACTTGAGCGTAGCAAGCGGAATCTTATCAAACTGAACAGCGAAAAAAGCAAACATTGAAAAACAAAAGCATATACAACATACAAGAAAAAACATAACAGTATTGTATCTTCTTTTTAAGACAACCTTGCATGTGTCAAAATCAGGAACACTTATTTCAATTGTACTCATATTCTGAAACATTAGCACTAAGCAACAACACAACCTTGGTTCCACTTGGTGGAGATCAGCATGTTCCCAATGTGACTAACTGTGTGACCCAAATAGGGATGGCCGAGTACCGATACCCGGTGTCGGTATCGGGCTGATACCGGACATATTTCATGGTAGTGATACTCGCAACGGTTAATGGATACTGGTATCGGTCCCCGCTCTTGTAGCCGTTTTCCGGTCGGGAACTGAAGGCTGAAATGGTTATTTTGCATTTATTGACTGCCTCAGATACCTTGAGTATGAAAAATCAGAAAGCTTTTTCCTGCCTCGAGTACTCGTTTATTTAAGGCTGTAGCGTAGCAGACGCACAGGCTACTTTTATTTTAGCTGTGGGGCGACCGGCGGTAGCGCTTGCGGCTTAGCCGAGAGGCCGCCCCTCCGCCCCGCAGGGCCGCCGCCGCCGCTGCCGACACGATACATGAATATGTTGTATAGGCCCTATGTTATTTTAGCGTGATGCGAAGGCTGCCACATTATGTTTCAACTGGCTCCCGATGTGGCCTATAGGGCAAAACTCCAATAGCTAATGTGTTTCGTGTCTGCAGATTCATCACGACGCAAAATAATAAAATGCCTTAAAAATACCCTATTTAATTTCCCTTATTAGGCCTACTGGTCAACTGCTCCACATTCATAAATGCATAATCACTACCCTGGCGTATAATGAAAGTGTAGTGTTGATTCAAAAATTAAATGGAAACCATTGAGCCAACTTGTTTTTCATTATTAAGTGAAAATGTCTTTATTTTTTCTTTGTTGTGTACTTTAAATTACTCTTTATCCAAGCAAAAGTTTATTTTAGCTGTTTACTTGAGTACTAAGTACAATTTTCAGTTGAGTATTCGAATACAAAAATACTTGATAGTTGCAGCCCTATTGTATTCCTTAAAAGGAAGTTTTACAACCACATATTTTGATTGGGACTTCCTGGCCATTGGATTATTTGTTTCATTTTATTTATCTGTTTTTTGAAATTCATTTTGTGTGATCTATGCAAAATGACTTTTATGAGCAAATCGAAAGAATATAATTGCCATTAATTTCAAGCAATTTTAAGGAAATTTGTTATAATTGCTTTTTAAAAAAATCTCTTTTTTTTTTTATGTAACATAAGTACTAATGGTATCGGCACTTGGTATCGGTATCAGTGAGTACTGAAGATTTGAGTATCGGTCTCAAAGAAAGGCGGTATCGAACATCCCTAGACCTAAATGTAATGTGATTAATCAGCAGGAGCCACCTTCTGAATCGTTTGCCCAAAACAAATGTTTTATTCACATTCAGTTTGGCGAACTGCTCATCCCCATAATAAGTAGAACATTAAATGAATGTGATTAGATAATACTGTTTGAGACTGCACAAACTGCTTTTCTGTGACTTTCTTCCAGGCCATGCAGATCAAACAGAAAAGGAAGGAAATTGGCTGATAAAGCAGGAATACATTTAACAGTTGCGACTAAAAAGAAACAACTTGAACGGCAACCCCCCCACCCCCACCCGATAAACTGATGCAAGTCTCTACTGAAAGAAGCATTTAAAATTTAGGTGGAATTACTTAATTATGTGGTATAATTAAGTGAATTTTGTTCCAAAAATCTCTCTGAAGTCCTTGCTTCTGTGGCGTATAACTGAATGTTTTCATTTAATTAATTTAATTTAATGAATAAAGAACAAAATTACACTTCCCCTTAATAATGAACAAAAAACTGTTTGACAAAATTAATTTTCTTAAAGCTGCCCAATGCAGAAAATTTAATTTCGAATTGCTACTGCGACGTGTGGCCGAAAAATGAAACTGCACACTCCCTTCTCACGTACACAATGCGCACATGACGTCACATCTGCAGATAGAGGGCGGAAAATTCAAACCCTAATCCAGTCTGAAAACTATTGGCAGGAGTACCCACTGTGAACAGCTAAGGTGTTAATCTGCTAATTAGAAGATGTTTGGGTCATAAATGGTCAAATTAAAAGGCTATTGCAAAGATATTTTTTTGCAAATTTGTAAATAAATAAAATTGTGACATCGGGTTTTTTGGCTCGACTTAGAATGATTTTTGTTATCCCAAGATTGTTTCGCGTAGTGATTAGAATTAAAATAATTTTAAAAGATCTGCCTCATGTAAATCAATCTTTGAAATTTTACACACAAACCTACACACAGACAAATTTATCAAAGTGCAGAAAATCCAGCCATGGGCATTTAATTTTTTTAGGTTTTGAAGATATAGTTTCTGTCTGTGTTTCAGCTTCAAGTATCAGGTTCCTCCTTTTTAGTTTTCGGTTTCAGCCAAGAATGTTCATTTTACATCACATTGCATCCCTATTAGTATTCAATATATGTATTTCCCCACTATGGACAAAGAAAGCTTTATTTTATTCAAACTACTTACCTAAACAATTTTGAAAAAATATATTGCATATTAGCATAAAAATACACTGCAAGTCGTATGTGCATAAATGAATACATATATGTGCTTGTGGATTGTTATTTTTCCAAAGGAGGGCATTTTAATGTCAAATCCTCCTCCTCTTCCTCTCGTGCCGCCCTTCCGTGATGTCGAGAGGGGGCAACTCTTGCCTTTTTTTTCCTCCTCCTCAGCTCTTATTACTGCCCCTTTCTTGTCCTTTATTTCTGATGCATTTTCGCATTTTCACTGCACTTTTCATCTTTTCCCTTTACAAGGTCATCATCATACATTACGAAGAAATGAACTCAAGCGAGGAAGTACAGCACTGTATGTTTCTTCTTTGTGCTGTGTGAGCTTCCTTCCTTCCTTCTTGAGATGTGAATGAGGGAAAACTGTATTGCCAGGACAACACAACAACAAAAAGTGCTCTTGGTCTGATTCCTTAATGGATTGAACACAACTCACGCAAATATACACAGTTCATTAAACAGGCAACATACAGTATCATTATCAAAATGATTGTTGTGCAGACAATGTTTCAACATTGCAGATGAGAGGACAAATGTGCCACAGTGTACACATGCAATCAGCTGGCTGCTGACTTTTGCCAAAACATAAAAACCCCAAATGTAACTATGGATGATCTAATTGCTTCCTGAGTGTCTAAAAATAGAAAGCATTCACTTTATCGCTCCATCTCCTTTCCACCTCTCTCTCTCTCTCTCTTCCTCTCACTCACTCAACAATCTTCTCTCGTCATTTAGCACAACCAAAACACTGTGACTCTCAAGGCCTATTAGCTCTTCTCATCTATTTTGCACATGTGATAAAAATGAGTGCTTGAGAAAAAATGTTGCATTTAATAACCGCTTCTACCACCTTTGTTTCCATCTACTGTATTCAGAATGGACGCCCTCCCTCCCCCCTTTCCATCCACTGCTAATTGTGCCCTAATGGCTTCCTCCTCTCTATTCTCCATTTTAATGTTCAACAAGAGAAATGCTCACGTCTTCACTGTACTCAGCCCGTCTGGTTCAAGCACGCACTCACGGACACACGCACAGATCAACAATGAGGTGCTCTCAAGTGGAAAAGGCCTCCAGGTCTGTACCTTCTTTGCATCATTCGCCCTTTAACGGCACAGGACATATGAACACAGGACCTTTGACATAAAATACAAATCAATTGAGCATTTTCAGGGATTTTACTTTCTTAAAAAGGAAAAGGACATTGCATACTATGCAAATGAAGTTTTTATTACTGTTGAACTTTCTCAGTTTGCTGAAAAGCAATAAAGCAATGCAGTGATATACAGTAAGTAGCACGGGTTGCCAGGGCTGTGCAATTGTCAAATATTTGCACCCCCTATAGACCAGGGGTGGGCCAACTGGTGTGCTCAAGAGCCATATTTAAGCTTTTAAAATGCACATATGGACCAGCCCATTCCCAGATGAGGCAAAAAGGGTAAAAAACAAAAACAAAAAAGAAGTTGGGAAACAAAAGTTAAAGTTTATTTTAGCAATGAAATAATGCATTGATTTTTATTTACAATTTAAAAAAGCCAATAAGTTAAAGTCAAAGCAGTACTGAATGTGAAATGAATGCAATTATTTTGTTATTTTATGATTTACAATTAAAAAAGGACAATGAAATCACTGAATAAGAAAAGCAAAAAATTAGTAGCCAATTACAAAACAACAACAACAACAAAAACGGCTTAATTAATTAAACAAATGCTCAGTTGGATTACAGAGAAGAGAGTGTTTCCCCAGGCCATACTTTGCTCAAACCTGCCCTAATTAATGGACCTTGAATATCAATCTCACATACTACTTGCATACCATTTTGGGCCACTGTAGGCCAAGAAAGAGGATACATTACGATCTTGACAGGTTCTGGGTAGTGGCTTGGTGTCTACACCAATGACAGATTTGGATTTAGGAGTCATAACCGAGCAGAGGACAAAAAAGCACACGGCGTCTGTCAAGGCACATTTCTGATTTTTTAACATTAGGACCACTACCCCAACTAATATCCTTTTTTTTTGTTTTGTTTAAGATCCAAAATGTTCAAACCTGCCATACGAAACACCGGCACTTTCTCATATGAATATAATCATATTATATACTTAATTGTTGCACACTTTGGTTTGGATTTTGCTTTGTGTATTTAAATATAGGACCAGAAATGAAGAGATTGTATTAAAATATGTGCCTAAAAACTACTATCAAAGAGGCAATAATGTGTTCCAAAAATAAGACAAGGTATGTCATGCTCTCAATCACACCTCATTTTGCCCCCCCCCCCCCCAACCTTCTACAACAGTTAATCACTGAACTGGATGCTACAAAGTCTAAAAATTGAGATGCGGCTCAGAGAGCCCCAGGCGCTCTCCCAACAGGACTTCCATTAAATCAGTGGCCAAGATCCTATCTTGTGCACTTAGCAGGAGGCCTGCACTTACGACTGCAAAGATAAAAGTCAGACAGCACACGCTTAAAATATAACATTTAAATCAGAATAAAGCACATACTATCATAGAATACGTGCAAATACAGTAAGACAAATAGATCTGATTAAGACGTGCTTAAGAATCTACTGCAGGTGTTAGTTGGCCCATCACATTCATAAGTATAATAAATAATAAACTTAGCTTAAAATGTGACTAATTACTTGATTTATGTGCGAATCAGTTACTAGAGAACATCTGCGGGTCTGTCCTGCTGTTCATGTAAACAGGAAGTTGCTGGAGCGTCGCAAGATGTCACGTGATTACCGAAAATGCAGCTCAAGAAAAATTGAAATGCAACCACAATCTTCCTGCGCTCTTTAAAAACTAGATTATTTGTCTAACGCCACACACAATCACAGTTCCTTTTTGGTACCTTAAAACATCGGTGATGTGATTTAAGTGTGAACATGGGAAAAAATGACAGAGACCGTATTCTGAGATATATATATATATATATATATATATATATATATATATATATATATATATATATATATATATATATATATATATATATAGACTGCTTCACTTTGTCTCCCCGAGATTTAGAGAACTATTCAACTTCACACATGCAGCATGAAAGGTAAAGACCCTCATTAAATCTGATGGGTGTGAAAGGTGTGTTAAACCACCAGAGTGTGCATATATAACATTTGAGCAAGTACGAGCAAGTCCAAATCACTTTTTATTGTTGATGTCTGGAGGCAAGAGACACACACTGCACCTACATTCTACACTCACTGGCCACAACATTAGATACATATCAAACTTGATCCATTGCAGTCTTGACGAAAATATCTAAATCCGTCATGTACCCCACCTGGAATTTCAAGTTGCTTAGTTACACAAAAGAGCTTTTTGCCACTTGGCGGCAATAAGGCAAATGTAATTTACTGACCTGTACACAATAGGTAGAAAAGGAAACCAAACAGCGAGGAAAAAAAAGAAAGAAGACTATGTCGATTTTCAAAACACTGAACATTAAACATACAAATAAATAAATAACAAAAGCCATGGCCACCCCTGGACTCCACGTACCTTCGCCATTGGGCGTATTCTTTGTGTATATTTTTCAGTGGAACCTTGAGTCCGAACGACCCTTTTTATGGACTTTTCAAGTTACTAGCAAAATGTTGGTAAAAAATATGCTTCTTGTTACGTACATGTTTCGTTCTGCAAACTGTCTCAGCATAGGTGAGCAGACGGATCATACTGTGCATACATGTCCACGTCAAAATTTAGCAGCAATAAATGTAATAATAATGTCTATATTTGTGGACACTGGGGTCCATTTTAAAAATGTGCAATATTTCACAAGTTACTTCATGTTAAAGACTAGATAGCTAATATGAAAAGAAAAATGCACTGGGCTGTCACCAACTTACAAATGCAATTATACCATCTAGTGGCAGAAATATGACCTCAACACAAATCAATATCACACAGTACAGTACATATTTTTCATTTTAACTCAATTTTATAAATGATTATGAAATTACTGTATCAATGACAAAAAAATATATTATTTATTTATTAGTTTAACATAGTTTTTCCACTTTTATGTTAACAAGGGTATGAAAACTTAAAAAATAAAATAGAAATAAAATAGATTATATATATATAGTATATGTAAATATAATATGTATGCACTAATATAATCTCTGAACCCTTCATAATCTCGCATCAAGATTAGAGAAAGAATAACATTTTCGACCCATGTTGTGATCATAAGTACCAGAGTATGAACTGACTTGGACTAGGAATGGTACTTCTTTTATATACTTCATTTATAAAGCGCTTTTCCATCTTTACAAGGCCATCAAAGCACTTAACATTCGACTACTCATTCACCTACTGATGATGCAGCATCAGGAGCAACTATGGGGTTCAGTATCTTGCTCAAGGATACTTCAACGTGGTCACAGTGGCATGGGATCGAACCCACACCCTCTGCGTTGGGAGATGACCACTCTACCACTGAGCCACGCTGCCCCCAATCTACCCAATTGAACGTAATGTATCTCACAGTGGTGTCAAACTGTACTGCACTAATAATTTAAGAAATACATATCAATGCAATCCCAACCGCTGTGCCGTGGCACAAATTTTCAAATTTAATTTCAATGGTCCAAAAATTATGAACTTACTGTTAAATCATTATTTCGCATCTATGCTAGCAATGTGTGGTGATGGGAGGAACAATTAAATGTTCTTCCACAAGATAACCGGAGGTGCATCATTACACCGTGTATCAACTTTTATGACATTTTTGTTTCCTTTTGTACATGGTATGTACTTGGCTTAATAAAGATTAGGAAATACGTAACTACCAACCATAACTAAATTATGTTAAACTAAATATGATTGTATATACAGTCGAACCTTGCTTTAACAATAGGGTCAAGGGGTCGTCCGTTAAAGTTGATTGTCTGTAAAATTGAAGCACTTTTTTTGTGGCATAAAAACACCCAGTTGAGCATCAAATTACTGCAAATAAATATTAAAAAAAAGATGGAAACTATTTGAAACGTTTTAAAGTTTATCCAAACATACCTTGCTGTTTCTTCTTATAGGATTGCGCAATAGCGCAAGTACATAACAGTGGCCAATTCTGGAACTAAAAGACTGACAACTACTGCAAAAAGGGGCATTTTGAGTGCACCAGACGCTATTTTATGGTTGTTAAATCCCAAAATCCGTTAAATCGAAGTTCCACTATATATGAAAATCTGGAGTATTTTCTTCAAATACTTCTTCAATCTATTACGACAACCACAATGACAAACAACCTATTGTTGAATGAATACTTCTCTGACAATGTCAAACAAAACAAAACAAAATTATGATAGAAATAGCTAATGCTGCTCTTGTATCGGATTCCATTAGATGGTGTAGGTATACCAGCATCTTTGCACATACAGAGACTCTGCTGTTTAATGTAGCAATGGAAATGGATATTTTGTATGGCTTCATGTCATGCAAAAAAAAAAAAAAAAGGGCCTTGGATGATAAAGGCAGCACAGAATCTCCTTGCAGGCCACTTTGCAGCTCAGCTCATGATGATGAGTGGCTGGATGCCATTCGCCACGACAATGAGCAGCAGCACTAAGTGGCCTTAGGCATGTCGGGGTAATGGTGGCTGACAGCACCTTACTTTAAGCCTGTTATTTGAACCAAGAGCACCATGAACCAAACACACTTGCTACTTGGGAGAGGGTGAAGAGGGAAACCACTAGAGGTTATAGAGATATGTTCTTTGAAATAGACTTCAGGAAGAGATGCAGCACACTTTAAATTGGCCATTTTGTAACATAAACAACAAGAGCGTGCAACATCCAAGCTTCATACCTGCACCCAATTAAGGCCTACGTGCATGTGTGTGTTGTGTAAAAGCCCATCTTCAAGCAAGGGCACACATGTGAGGGTCATTTGCATTGTATGAACAACAGAGTATCCCGCGGAAAGCGTGTGACTGACACGCGCACACACACCAGAAAGACAGGCCCGTTAGGCGCAAAAAAGCAGCGCATGATCACTATCCACACAAACGCACACACAATGGGGTGTGTGTGTGTGGGGGGGGGGGGGGAGTATGATGGCGAAACGTGACTTACATCTCTGAATTTATCCCATCTTCCGGCGAGCCACTTATCATCCAAAAAATTGCCGCTGTCGGAACGAGCCGACACGCGTCCGAGGGCGACGGCGCACACGCACAGCAAGGCGACGCTCAGCATCTGCGGACACAAACAAACAAACAAACACAACAACGTCAGCTCGGGCCCGGCGCGGTCCCTCTTGCACCGCAAAATGAACACATCACGGCGACGCATTGTAGTCGTGTGATGGTGTTCGGTCGTGTTCTCGCCGTGCCTACCTTGTCGCGTCCGCTCGTCTAAACTAGATGTGCTCTCTGCTGCTCTCTGTCACCACTAATATTAGCTGCCTCTCTCGCTCTCTCTCTCTCTTTCTCTCTCTCTCTCTCTCTCTCCCTGCACATGCAGACTGTCTGTGCGCAGAGTGTCGTGCACGCGCAGGACACAGTGCGCGCGCTCTGACAATCTCCTTCCTCCTCTTGAGGAGATTGCAATAGGCTGACTGCTGTGGAATCGTGTTAGCCTGATCTCTTTTGAAATAGTGCATTTTGGCCTTGAATTTAAGTAACTACAGGCAATGTATTTTTATTATATATATATATATATATATATATATATATATATATATATATATATATATATATATATATATATATATATATATACACCCTGCCCACCCACTTAAAGTCCCTGTAAAGTGTATAGTCAAGTGGGAATGTTAAAGGGAAGCCAGTCACCCCAAAAAATTCTTGACAATAAAATGTTATATGTAGCCCCACTAGTCTAAATACGGTATTCTGGTTAATATTGTGTTAGTGGAATACGAGTTAAGCAGCAAAATTCAGCCGTTTATATGAATATCAGAAGGCGGCCATTTTGCAACTTGCTGTCAAGTTAAAGTGACATCACAGGTGCTCAGGTCTCAGGTCACAACCAATCTCAGCTCAGCTTAAAAAACAGGTGAGCTGTATTGGTTGTTGCTTGAGCCCTGAGCAACTGTTAATGTCATCATCTTCAGTTTACAGCATGTGGCAAAATGGCCACCCCCTGAGATGGATAAAAACAGCTGGATTTTGCTGAATAAGTCATATTCCACAAATGTAATATTAATTATAATGTCATGTTTAGACTCGTGAGGTAACATATAACATATTATTGTCAAGAAATGTTTAAGGTTGACTTCCCCTTTTAAATATAACACACCACAGAGTAGAGTATTGTTAGCAGCCTGCCAAATTTAAATGATTAAAAAAAAAAAACTTTAAATAAAAAATTCAAATAGCTTTTCTCTTTGCTCTCAAATATTGTGGGCGTGTTTACTCGATTTGCTAAAACCACTCTCCACTCAACTGGCAATGGTCAATCAAACACTAACACTACAACCTTGAATGGAAAAATGGATGCTACTTTGTCTAGCATCTTCCTAATTATGCCTACACGTTGAGCCATAGTCACTCTCTGGGCAACCCACATAAAAAAATTGTTATCTGTGACTTTCCTGTCATTTTCACATAGATGCAGTATTCTTAGATCCCTTGATACTGATACTTGAACTGTATATTTAAACATAACTTAATAATAATTAACTGTTTATTTATGATTGTGCTGAATCCAAAGTCTAAAGAGTCTGTCTTTACTAAAGAATGTGTATTTCTTACACTTAATGTCAATCAAAATCATTACTTACTAGGGGTGTTAGAAAAAATCGATTCGGCAATAAATCGCGATATTACAGCGCGCAATTCTCGAATCGATTCAATATGCGGCCGAATCGATTTTTTAACATAATTTTTTTATGGGAATATTCAACAACATGTCGTACTTAGGGTTAGGATTTACACATTAAGCATGGAAGAATGTTATATTAATGGAACATTAAGCCTTAATATTTAATTTCAGTGCTGTTCAGACATGAAACAGACTGCAACCTGAATTATCAGATAAATACATTTTCATACAAATCTTACAGTGTACATGTACAAGTTTACTGATTAGTATTTTCTAAATGTGAGTTTAAAAAAATCGCAATAATCAATTTATAGATTTGTATCGGGATTAATCGGGATCGAATGGAATCGTGACCTAAGAATCGCGAAACGAATCGAATCGCCAGGTAATAGGCAATTCACACCCCTATTACTTACACACCCTAGAAAGGGAAATATAAGCAGAATATGAAATGGCATTAGTTAATGGAGCTCAACAAAACATTGCTTTTTTAATTTTATTTCAATTTAACCCCACTTTGTATTATGAGTGTGTTGGGCAAATTAGTGCATTTTATTTCATGAAACCCTGATTGTGGATGGAATGATAAACAATGATTCTCAGTTATAGAGGGGCTAACAAACATGTAAAAGCACATGTGTCTTCCCTCTTTACCAGCCATTTTGTAACACTCTTTTGGGCCCCATTTTATCCCAAAATCATTTTAACTTGAGCTCCACAAATGTGTACGTCTTTGCACAATGTGTTTTGGAAGAAAACTGAATCCTAATTTATCCTACAAAAAAAACAAAAATAAAATTACATATTCTATATTTATGTACACCCTACTACTTATTGAGTTATTATTCCAAAATGACGTTCGAGCAAAAAATGTGTCAGGCGTACAAACATTAGTGGTGTGGTGGTGATGTCAATGTAATTAAGTATATTTGAGTGGGCTATAATAATACGTTCGATTTGGTCACTGTCAGAGATGTATTAGTTCAACAGTGCATGCAGTATATTATTCTGAATGCAGTTTGTGGTGTACAACTTTACTGCACTGAAGTGAAAGGGCCAAATTAAAAACAAGGAAAATATGTACAATCCAATCCGTGGAACTCATTAGTTTGCCAAGTATAATATCAGTTCAACCTCAAATAAGACTGGGATATTGTTTTGCACATATTTATACAAATAATCAGGCCTTTATAATCAGGAGTTTAAGACTGTTGGTGTCCTTTATTTTATTCCTCGTTTCTGCTCAGAGCTATTAACACTCTAGCTTGGTAGTGGTGACTCATGAGGGTTTTCGTCACAATCCTGGTAGAGGATGTCTCAGTACTGTAAACTGATGCTCCGAGGTGATACTGTCCGATTTAAATAATTAAAAAAAAAAAGCATCTTAGTGGCCCACTCAGAGTGATGTGTGGAAGTGAGTGGAGCAATGTTACTGTATGTTTCTGTGTTTATGATTGAGAGTGAGACAGGTAAATTTGGTTAAAAAATTGGTGGTATAAAATGTTCGTACTTTATCAAACTCCTCAGAAAAACGTTTCTCCATTCCTTTCTGACACTGTTGAGGTGGGAATATATATGTTTCTCATTTTTTAAATAATGAGCAACTACCTAAGACACATTTTTTTTTTACGAGACATATACAGTTTGTCTTCTGTGCGGTGGGATGACGATACCAGCAGGAAGCACTTCAATAATCTGGTGCCTGCTCGCTTGTGGACGCGTGACATTTCAAGAGTACTTATCACAGCACTCAGTGAAGTGCTCAATTTATTTAGTTTTGCACATTTGAAAGAAAGCCAGTCCATCAAGACACAGCTATGAAACAGGAAGAAACTGAAAAGGTAATGCACTAAGGAAGGAATTGCCATTATGTCGGTGGTCAGCGAGGTCAAAACATCATCATGTACAGTTGCTGTAGAGACCATCCAAAGCTGCAGCTTCAAATAGTCATCTTCACAAGAATTGGTGGGAAAAGATGAGTGGATGTGTGGGCATGTGGGAATGATGACAGGGTTCAGATATGAGAGATGAGAGTCAAATTTGAATTATGAAGCATGCATGACTGAATCATGAGGCTGAAAAATGTTAGCAGCAAAAGTACGCACGGGTTTAAAAAAAAAAGAAAGTTTGAGGTGGGGTTGTTGTTCAACCTGACAGGAAATCTGCAGCGTGCTCACAGGAAACTCAAGAAGCCAACGTATTGCTCTGCTCTTTCACATCAACAAAAGAAGGCTTGTGATGCCAGTGGCATGCATGAGGGGGAGATGTGGGTGACATTTGTCTAAATGGAAACACTAAGGTGTGTGTGTGTGTGTGTGTGTGTGTGTGTATTGGCAGCGTTGGGCCTCATTTATAATTCATTCTCCGACATTAAAGATGTAGATGTGGTCAGCGACAGACACAAACCCAAGCACTAACAATCTTAACCATCAGTTTCCTGATATCTTAATTATCGTAACATCAAATATCAAATAACCCCCAAGAAGCTTTACACTTGCCTAACCGTAAACTTGGTTTTACACACAAGCAGGAAAAGATAAGTATCGTGGAGGAAAGTAGGTCGACATCTTGTGTGTATGCATTTTGATGGGAGAGGCATGAAATGTGTCTCAAGGAGTGGAGATTTCACAGCTCAGTGGCTCTGTCCCGGTGCACCTGCTCACTGAGAAGGTGGGGGAAGAGGAAATGAGAGCAATGAGGGAGGTGAAGTGAGAGGACTTGGGATGAAAAAAAAAAAAAAACAGTAGAAAATCCATCAGGAGAGAATTCGGGGTAGCTTACCGTGGCGGAACACTCACTAGAATTTAAAACTATACAAGGAAGCTCTGTCATGCAATATCACACTGGCTGAATTCTACATGGCAAAAAAAAGAGGTAATTTTCATTTTAACTGGTAATCTATTATTCAGATAACTCAGCTAAAATCAAATGTTTTTTATTAAACTAATTAGCTCAAGTTTCGTACTGTGAGAGTTGCTGAATTTACATTACATGTTTCAAGCGACTCAATCAGATATCGATCATGACAACATAAAGTGAACCACTCGAACGAGACGAGACAGGAATGTAAGTATTCTCCCGCTGAAAGCCGGGCCATGTTATGTTCTTTCCATTTAGAGAAATGATAATTAATAAATAACTGAGTCTGGATGACAGACTTACATCCATAGGCGAGCGATCTGGCGTCTCACTCAATAGTAACTAATGGGTGCAAGTGACAGCCTGTCAAAGTGTTGACGTCACATCCACTCCAAACAAAATTATAGACACACAATGGGAACACCAGATATTTATCAAACCATTATAATATATACTCCGTTTCCTCATTAATACCTCAAAATGTTGTTCCAGAGGGTACACTTTAAAGTGGAAGTCAACCCCCCAAAAAACTGACAATAATATGCTCTATGCAGCCCCACAAGTCTAAATATGGTAATACGGTTAATGTTGCATTAGTAGAATATGAGTTAAGCAGCAAAATCCAGCCGTTTTTATCCATCTCAGCGGGCGGCCATTTTGTCACATGTTGTCAACTGAAGATGACATAACTGTTGTTCAGGTCACAGATGACAACCAATCACAGCACAGCTTCAGAAAATAGGTGAACCCTGAGACCGCAAAATCACCAATGAACCTCTGCAGATGGCATGATCCAAAGTTAGGCTTGTTGTACACCATCAGGAACAGTATTTGAGTGGGACCACTTCTCTGGAGGCGTTGCTGCGGACTATTCCTGCATAGACCGACTGGGACAGGTCCTGAGGGGAACCACTTCTCACAGTGGCGCTTCATTTGATTAAATGGCCTCTCATGCTGTTTTAACCTACATTGTTCAGCATGATATCATGTGATATAAAAAAGAAAGAAAGAAAAGTTGCCCAAGGGTTGAGGAACAAACCCACAACTTCAGGTTGGGAGAAAGCCAATCTACTCCCTGAGCCATGAAGCTCCTGCTGTGTACAGTATTAGTATATCACTCATGTCCGCTGGAATCTTCGTAAATCTTGGATATAATCAAACATTAGGAGTGGCATCGCTCAGGTGGTAGAGTGGCAGTCTTCCAAGTTGAAGGTTGTGAGTTTGTTCCTCAACCCTTGTGTAACTTAAAAAAGTTTTTTTTAAATTGACTAGTCAAATTGCAGGTGAGGATGTTGTGATAGGCAAATTCTCTCGCACACACTAAAAACACTTTGAACAAAATTTACTCTGAATACAGCAGTACCTCGGAGTTTGAACATAATTTGTTTCTGCGAAGTGTTCAAAGTCCGAATTGTTCAACCTCCGAAACACTTTTTCCCATAGGAAATAATGTAAATGCAATTAATCAGTTCCCAAGCTCCAAAAACAGAAAATTCCTATTTTTAATTTCTATGTATGTTTTTTTTTTACATTTACAGTACAGTATTTAAACAGTAACAATACCTTACCTTACCTGTTGTGGTGAGATGGCATCAGTGGATGATAAATGCTATGTTAATGCTAGCTTTAGTTCAGTGCTGAATTTCTGTATTTTACATTGGGCATATTGTTAGACAACTAAGCGGTCCTTGCGTGCGTTGTTTAACATCAGGCACGTTGTTGAACAGCTAAGGGGGGTCCTTGTGCCAGTATTTACAGAAGTAGTCACAGTGGTTACAACTGCGCGATAATCTCCTTCTTAATTCCACTGTGGTTTGTAGCACTGTATGGTTTTTTTTTGCTGCCACTGGCACGGTTGTCTTTTTTTGGGCCCATGGCGAAGAAAATTGTCATGGAAAAATCAATGGAGCACCTCCGGGAGTATTCACGATCTGATTGGAAATGAGCAGTGCATCGTCTCAACTACCGCAACGTGAGCATTCGGCATTGCTCAGCTTCACTCGGCTTCACTCGGTTACCCGTTTTAAAGGGATGTTCGACTTAGCTTGCTTTGCTTGGGTGTTCGAACTCCGAAAATGAGTTCAAACTCAGAGGCTATTTTTTTACTCCGATTTCTTGGTTGAAGTCGGAATTGTACGAGTTCCGAGACGTTCAAACTCCGAGGTTCCACTGTATTTGACTCCCTTCCAAGTGCAAATTTTACTCTATTCAGAGTGGGACCAAATAGACTCAATATAGAGTGAAATTGACTCTACAGAATTGAATGTGTGCTGCCCACTTGGCATCCAGTGCAGTCTGGTCATCCTGGAAGGTTTCTTCCTTGCACTCCCATTCACACCTACGGATAATTTAGCTCATATTGTGTCTTTGGAATGTTTTCATTATGTAGGCATAGATCTGACAATAAAAAGTCAACTTCATTCTACATTTAGATTGTATTTCATGGAATATTTCTGACTGTAGTTGGTCAATTCAGCTTGCAGTTGGCCAAAGGTGGTGAACACTGTTTTTTTTTTATACACTTCTTTAAGTGCAAAAACAAATCTATAGGTGTATTTGTTCTTGGACATTATTTTATATTAGTGAGAGGTAGCAAGGTGAATGTGTTATCTTGCATAGGCAGATGTTTTGAGCATAGCTGTGGCTATAAGGTCAGTGTTTCAGCCCCAGGATGCAATGCTAATAGCATAGTAATGACAAAGAAGGAAACTGCAGAGAAGCGATAAGGCAGACAGAAAGAAAATAGCCAGTGCTGAGACGACTGATTACATAGCCAGTGAGTGAGCTTGGGTAAGGAAAGGAAGCCAAGAGACAAGTGTGAGTGGGAAGGCAACAGAAGTGATCTAGGGAATTGATGGCTGAATGGTTTGACCTCCATTCTTATTGCTGAAAGGACTTCCCTTGTGACGCTGTCATTTCAATGAACCAAAATCCACAAAATGGTGCACTTGTTACTTATGTTTATTATGTTGCAACACTGGCTATTTCCTGTAAATAAATTATCCAGTGAACGTTTCTGTATAATGAATGTCATGCACACTAAGCGGCAACCAACTGTAGTTATAACTCATTTATGTCATCATTCACAAGTTAAGGGATGTACACTAATGTACACTCAGAAAGCTGTTTCTATTAGTCCGACCTGGGAATCAAACTTGTTCTATTTAACAGGGGTAGTAAATTGTGCTGCCACAGAAAATCTGTCTAATGATACCAAGAACTGCTCCTGAGCTTTTTGCCAAGGTGTTTGCTCTCCCTCTGGTGGCCATGACTATACATTACATTTGACTGTACTGTACATTCTACCCAAAAGAAGCACTTTGTTTACAGTGCATGAGTGAAAATATAATTGTAGACATTCTCATTTTTGACTTATAGTTGTAATTGGATGACGATTTCTCTTCGGCACGAAATGCAACTTTTAGCTGACAGCTGCGGATCCATTCATTCAAGAATTTACTAAATGTGCATTATAATAATAGATTAATATATTGATTTACATAATCATATTATAATGATGTTATAATATCCATGACATCACTCTTCAAAAATGTTATTCAACTTTATTAACATGAAGGTAAAAAAAAAAGAAAAATTGAAGGCCAAGAAGCCTCTATAGTGTGTACACACTTGAGATTTGATGTTAAATTAGCATGAACTACCTACCAGCTACAAGTAGCACTAAAGTAAGGACACACCGTGCTGCTCCCCTGTAAATTATGGTCAAGATAAGATAAGTACACACAGAGGCTCTTATCCAGAATAATGAGCACTTCTCTCATTTACTGAAGATAAGCAGACACCTAAAAGAGCTCATGTGTAGAATAGGAGAACATTTGCACAAGTGCCTTTGAATGCGAAACAAAGTTCTTGATTATGTCCTGGTACATAAAGATTTTTCAAATTGGATTTTTTTGTTCATCTGTGACAGACATTTAACATTTTCTTGTGTGTGATGTCCTCCAATTAATAGTACAATAGTTTGTTATTTCATGTCATTAATAATAATTTATATAAATAAATGAAAAAATGAACATTTTGAGTCATCCGTATTTTTTATCTTGATTCATATTTTATAGTGTTGTTACTGCTATTTTTTTCTTGTGCATTTTTAAATTTGCAAACAGTTCTTTATTTGACCCATGTTCCATTGTATCACTTATTCTTTAATTACTTTGATCTTAGCTCTATTTCTATTCAAATTGATGTCAGTTGACCCGGATTTTATTTTGTGATGCACTGTTTTGTAGGAAAAGTGGTATTGTACTTTTGTCCGTGAGTTGGGATCATAAGAAGGTCCATGTCATCTTTTCCCACCACCCATCTTTGTTTTATCATCTATAACAGTGGCTCCCAACCTTTTTTGTCTCGTGTACCACCAAACCTTTTTGTCATACCTGGGTACCCCTCAGTCATACTTGTCGATGATTCTCCAAATAAAAAGTAACACAACTGATTAGTAAACAAAAATCAGTTTAATGTTTAATATTTATTTCTCAGGCATTGTCTTCTTTCAAATTAAACATAAAAATACAAAATGTTGCCTGGAAAATAAATAGCCTACAAAATCCCCCCAAAAAAACGTTTTAACTCAAAATAAGTAATAAACCCGCCTTTGTTGTTACTCATAACATTTACCACAAAAGAAATTGAGCTCATTTGAATAAGTGCCTTTTAAACAGGCATTTAAACTTTAATTATCAGGAACAAAACACGTCTCTTAATTCAATTTGTAACACTACATACACGGACGGACTGGCTTATAAAATGACTGAGAATATTTACGTATAATATGAACTGTTTTTACGTACCGCCTGCAATGTGCCCCTGTTTGGGAAGCAAACGACAGCAAATTTCCCTGCTGTGGGATAAATAACGTCTTCTTGCTCAGTCTTCAGACGCTACAATACATCAAGATTGATTAAAGGTGATTGATTAATTAATGAAAGCTGATTTTTTTCTCACAACTAATGACTCTAGTTGATTTTTTTTACTGTAGTTCATTTCTTCCAACTTCTATTCTGCTTAATCACAGGCAAAGTATTGGAAATTCAATTCATTTAGAAAAGAAAAAAAGAATACCAAGGGTGTCTTTATTGCACAAAAACATACCGATACGCAACAATTTTTTAAAATTGAGCTTATGCAAATGTCTCCCTGCTTCCAGCAAATCATTGCTGTGTCAGTTTCACCCTACACACAGGCACAATCAAAACACTATTTGCATTCTCCACCCCACCTACATCTAATTTCTTCTCTTTTTGAATGTGTGTTTTTCAGCATGCAGATTCCTTCTCTTCAAACATAGGCACACTTAGCCTATAGACAGACAAAAAACTATAACTCACGGGAGAGATCTGTCCTCGTTGTGTAGATTGGGTGTCTCATGTTGATTAACTATTCATGTGGAGCTCAGGTAACACACCTGATATGCGAGGGGGCAGGAGTTGGGAGGGAAGGAGGTGAAAGAGAATAGCATTAAGAAGGAGGTGTAAATAGAGTGAAGCGGAGATGGCAAACATCATCATTTGGTGAATTGGTCACCAAAAGCTCCAGGATCCACAGAGGAGTGTAACTATAATGGTAACCAGGCTACGGAAGACTGGTAACAGTTTTGGTGTATTGTATCTTGAACGAGAAGTCGTTAGGCTATCAGTCGACATGTTTTTCTGTACGTCGGGCTTTTATAATGGGATTTTTGTATTTTCGTGGTGCAAAGTAAACCCCAAAATTATCCGCTTTCAGAGCCTGGTTTGACACTAACTTATTCCGCCCTATGTTGAAATCAAAGTTCTGACAGGAGCATGTAGCCTTTCCGGATCAGTGGGCTCAAACCGGAAGGCCCACCATTTTGAATGCGCAAGTATTTGTCAACTGTCGGCTTGTGAGGTACTTTGAAACTCTTTTGTGATTAAGGTCTGAATAAACAACCTTGACTTTACTTAAAATTTAGAGTTGCAAATGTATGGAAGAAGGAAGGAAACTGTTGTGGGGTGGCGTGAGTGCACAGGCAAACGGATGACTGTTATCGAAGAAACATCCACTTGTGTTTAAGTACACACACAATAAAGGCCCCATCCCCCCCAAATTAGAAGGTATTTTCAGTCCCCTCTGTGTGTATGTGTACTATGTAAACAGACGAGCCTTACTGTGTTTTGACTCTCAAGTCCCAGAGTCAGCACAAAACAACAAACTGAAGCCTAAAGAGCCTAAAGTCTTCCACTCTTTTCTGCCTGATAAGAATCTGTTTGCAGTTGTGGAGGCGTTGAGCCTCCGCCCTGATCTCTCTGCAGGTAAACTGCAAAGTGCCGTCATTAGAACGTACACTGACTGGCCACAACATTAAGTATAGCTCCACATTAAAGACAAGAGCTGTGAAAACTTTAGTCTAAAATAATATCACTCAGTATTTTAGGATGATAGAGAGGAATTTGATTGAATAATCTTATTTCTGTGGTTTGTCATCTGCAGTGGTGCGATAACATACAATCAGAAATAAAATAAAATAAAGAAATAAATACCATGGCCTTGTATAGTAAAACCCCGCCACTTTTGTAAACTAACAACGTGCAGTATTTTTCCACAACTATTTGCTTACAAACTCACCTCAACTCATCATTTGGTCTTTCTGTGATATCCATCAAATCCTCCTTATAAGGCATCATTTTATCACAGGAATAACTCATGTTGGCCACCAGGTGAAAGTGACCGATAGACGTCCAACACGCAGGCAAGGCTTCCTTGTTGGGTTGATGCTGGATAAAGCAGAGTGATAATTTTTTCAAGAATAGGCAGAAAAAGAACAGGGTCATCATTCACTACTTATGAGTACGTTTACAGCTTCATTGGCATGTCTAAATGATGGCACACATAGGCCACAGGCAGAAAAAAGAATCCTCTTATGTTTTATTTTTGAGGAACTGAAGGTATCGTATGAGTATCACAAAGTACATGAGAGAAATAGAACAAGTGCGGGTCTGCGGGCTTATGTAAAGTCTTGGTACTAAAAAGTCCCGGTAGGCCTACTCTAGAGGCTAAAATTAATAGGTGCTGGTACTCCGCATAGTTGCTATTAAACATGTTCATTCAATATTTCTAAATAATTAGGGAGGGGGAATTATTGACCATTTTAATTTGTGCAAATAAGCAATGCAGCAAAGGTGTGGATGCGGCACAATGAAAATACAAGAGGGTTACATTTCTCATATTTACAAGGTCATTTTGTGTGTGGGGGGTCAACATGAGGCTATTTGATCGTGGTCCTCAGTAGGCCATTGTATTTTGGTTGGCGAATAATTGCTAAATTTTGAAATACATTAATAATCGGATTTCGTGATTGCAGTATTAATACAAATCATGATTATTATTTGTTCCATAATCGCCCAGCCCTAGAACCTAATGTTGTGGCCAGTGAGAGTGCAAAACAATTTTTATGGGCTATATCACGCTCAAAACAGGTGTACAGTAAGTAGTCCCGTCGGGGCGCTAATCCCAAATGCTAACACCAACGGAGGCACCTGTAACACAAACTAAGAGGCTCACGCACCTCATTATTGTTCTCTTTCCTCAAGCACCAAGCACCGCAGGCCATGTTCAGCCACTCCCCGTCTTTCCATCCCTCCCTGGGTCGCTGCTAGTCCCGCCTTCCTTCCTCCGGCAGCAGACCGAGTAGCAGCAGTTGGTTCGTCCAAACCCGGGCAACCATTTGTCAACATACACGCGTTGAACTCCTGATATCACTTTTCCACCACTTTTGGGCTCCCAAGTTGAACTTTTTCCTCAAGGGAAGAGAACCCTAAGAGGCGTCTTCCTCCACTCCGGAACAACATTTAAGTCACAAGGTAGGGCCCTAACAGCGTAGCTAATTGCAGGTGTCGCGTGTTCTCAGGTTCGCCTAGCAACTTAACTTTTTCCCCTCGGCTTTTTTTCCGGTCGAACGTTCATGTGCCATCAGTAAAACGACATTGTTGTTTTACAAATGAAACGTTATTTATCGTGTCCTGGGTCGTTGAATAAGGACAACACGTCGGTTAAAACCCTCTTGAGGTACAGGTGTAACCATGCAACGTTCACTGCCACTCCTGTACAAGGGTACAAATGAAGTGTGAGATCCCACTAGAGTAGTGCTTCTTTTTCTTTTCCTTTTTCTTTTTTAAAATATTATTTTGTGTGTATATAAACTCATGGTTTGAGTGTGTGTGTTTTTTTTAATTTTATTTTCCGGGAAGTCAAATTTGCTTGCATAGTCGTGTTTTTCCAGTTTCAATTATATTCCTGATAAACTTATACCGGTTGACATGTTGTTAACTACATTCAACATTTTCATTTGACCATTATTCTGAAGCAGAAAATTCCTAATGTAATCATATAAGCTATTGGCCGTCAGTCGGTAAAAGTCACTAAATGACGTCATTGCTTAATTTGTATGTAATGTAATGGATACTGTAGGAGAGAGGAATAAACGTAACAACGTAAATAATGTGTTTAGAACTACAAATTAACTTTTTTCTGTTGGTGTGTTGGTCAATTGTTGTTGTATTTATTATTATTATTATTAGTATTAGTATTATTTTGCTTTTGAAATAGGCCATCACATACATTATAAAAAACAATATTGTACTGTTTTGTTAAATGGTATAATATCTAATTTAATTAAAGACTCTTATGTGCAGAATCTCCAGAACACCTGAAAATGTTGCTAGATTTGTCACTAGTTGCTTTTCACAAAAACAAAAGTCCCCAAGAGCCTTTGGAAGGTCGCCAGATTTAGCAAAAAAGTTTCCAAACTGCTTAAAACCCACTTGCATTGAATGCAGTATCAATAATTAAAATGTTTACTGATATGTTACAAAGCATGGAATTACACGAACCTGCTTGTAATGTATAATACAACCCGCTCAGTACTGTATTGTATTTGAATTGTTACTTAACTGTCCACATTGACTCCTAGCCATGGTTAAGCAGATACATGTGTCGACATCGATGATGAAACAATCATGCATATTTGTTTATGGATTAACAATGTCTCTCCCATTCTGCAAATACTGATGCATTCTCTCATGGATTATTCCAGGCTTGTTCTTGCCTGGTCTCCGCAGGTGCAGGTGTACCATTTTGGTTATGTCACGGTGCTGCCTCTCACACAGTAGACATTGTCAGCTGACTTCTGTTTTGTTGGTGTGGTTGGCATTTACTAATGGAGCAAGACAGCTTGTCGGACCAGTTCATATGTATGCTGATGCCTTGAGAGACAGTATGGTAGCTAATGGTCATGAATGAATGTGGAAAGTGAAACTAAATTCATCCAATGCACTTACGGCTGAAGTTATTTCTGATTATACGTAAACTGTCATTGGGTTAGGATGTGACAATGCTGGAGATTATTGCGTGTTGATTCTACAAACAGGTTTGCATGTGACTCAGCAAAAGAACGGCTAGTGTCGTTTTCCCTTTCAAGCTCCACCTTAACATTTTTTTTTTTTAACTACTTTAGCCTTGCATATAATTTGAGTTTATTTGACTTGTCATGTCTTTAAGAGCTAACACCCACATATTTTAACACAACAAATAGCAAACATTGTGGTTTTCTTATCAGTTACACTTGTGGTATGCCGAAACTGCCATGTTATCGAGTATGAGCCATAGTCATCCGTTCAAGCCTTTGGAATGACTTGTCCTCTTGCTCTTGCAAGTTGAGGCCTCTCAATGAAGTTCACTCAGCATATACAATACATCATAATGGCTGCAGATGCTATTGTTTTGATTCAATCAAGGTCATGTTTGTTGAATGTTATGAGAGCACAAATATGTAATTGAAATTGAACGTTATTGTTAGCATAACAACAAGCGCTGCGATATTTTTGACAATACATGTTTACTACTGTCTCCAGGCTCCATTTTCTAGGATATACTCCAATGGGAACCAAAACTGGTTGAGCTTGAACAAGTGTCGTATGCCCCCAAGCTCTTCTCTTCTCTTCTCTCTTTTTTTTTTTTTTTTATACAGTTGCTGAATTCAAAAGACAACTCATGCGTCTGTGAAGCTTTAAACATGCACGTATAAAGTATGGTAATGTGAGGCTAATGTTAAAAAATAACATCTGCCATAGAATAGAACGATTCTTGAAAGTTATGTTGGCCACGCGTAGAGACTTTGACCTCAACTACCTATTGTTGAATAATGAATACCGTTCAAAATCAATATTGGATTTACCCTGTGTCTCAAAAATGCCAGGAAAAATGAAGCATGAAAAACACTCTATCGGTTTGCCTTGACATTCATCAATATTTATAGAACTGAAAATTGTAATCAAAGTCCCAAACTATATTTTTGATCCCAGTTACAAATGTTGTTGGCTGTCATTTACGCAAAACAGTGAGTCCATATGCCATATTTATGTTCAAGAAACATTTGTGAACCTTTATAGTCATCTATGATGACAGATTCCTCCTGTGTATAAACTTATTTTGCCAGGATAAAGAATGTATGCATATTATGTCGTAGGTCATGAGGTGATATACTTGAGAATCGTTCTTTGTGTTGGTGTTTGTGAACAGAGCAGCTGTTTCCTTTTTTTTTTTTTGTTGAGAATGACGATGGCGCTACCCACGTAATGGCTGTGCAGAGGGTGAATATTTGAATGAGTAACATCAATGAAAATGATGCAGTTGTTACACAAAGGGCAACACAAAGTACAGTATCTAAACAGCAGTCATTTCACTTTAGTTTCCTTTGTTTTCTGTGATTTTCACTAGGCATGCACTCCATTATTAAATGTGTAATGTAAGTATGATAATGATGATCTGTGTTTAATATGAATATCTTTATCATTTTAGCCATGCTCCTGCCCTCATCTCTACTCTTCCTCCTTGGCCTCCTTACGTGGCATCCCAGCGTGTCAAGGGCTGCTAAAATCATTGTGGTCCCGCCTCCCCTGTTTGAATCACATGTGTACGTCTTCAAGACTTTGGCCACCACTCTGCACCAGGATGGCCATGAGATCCATTTCCTCATCTCAGAGGGTCGTGAAGTGCTCCCTTCCCCTCACTATAAGCTACAACGCTACCCGGGCATTTTCAACAGCAGCACAGCTGAGAGTTTTCTGCAATCTAAAGTTGGCAACATCTTTTCAGGCCGCCTTACATTTCTGGAGCTTTTTGACAGTCTTGAACACTACAGTCGGAATTGTGATGCTATAGTAGGCAATACAGGAGTCATGGCCCGCCTCAAGCAGGCCAAGTTTGACCTGTTGCTGGTGGACCCCAATGAAATGTGCGGGTTTGTACTCGCGCATGTTCTAGGCTTGAAATATGCCGTGGTCAGCACGGGTTTGTGGTACCCTACGGAGGTGGGAGCCCCGGTCCCGCTCTCGTACGTACCCGTCTTCAACTCATTGCTGACCGACCGCATGTCACTGTTACAAAGGATCACCAACACAGCTGTCTACCTCTTGGAGAACTTTGGAGTCCAATTTATTGTGATGCCCAAATACGACCGCATCATGAGGAAATATGGAATAAAGCCGCAAGTGGCTATGACTGAGCTGGTGCAAGGCAGTCAGATGTGGATGCTGTGCACGGACCTGGCTCTGGAGTTCCCCAGGCCCACCCTACCGCACGTGGTGTACATCGGAGGCATCCTCACCAGACCGGCAAACCCACTGTCAAAGGTGAGTGCTGCAAAGTGCACACAGAACAAATCACAAGTGCTCCATTAGATAGGTTGGCACTTGTGACGATACTTTTTACACTGAGAATTAAACCACAATGACCAGACGTTGCAGTTTGAATGGGACAGCGTCCAGGCGGATTTCCCCAACCTCATTGCTTTGTCCCGATGTTAAGCAGGAATCATGGGAAATGTATTCCTCCTAACCTAATACTGAGCTTATCTAGTGTAATATTTCCATTTTCCAATGTTACAATATAGGACCGGCGCGAGGTAAACAGTACATCCAGTTTCCAAAAGCTGCCGGGACCAAGCAAAACATTTGAACTGAACCAAGATAGCATTTGGGTTTAGCGAAAGTAATAACCCCCTGGCCCCCAAAAAAAGATTTGGCGCATGTCCGTGTTCCGCACGCACGATCCTCTTGACGAAGATTGACTGGTGATTAAATTCGGTGAGACAAAATTGTAGCATCCCGGTTTGGAAAATCTGGTCACTGTGCCCTAGCTCGCATTTTGTACAGGACATAAACTTAGCCACTTATTTGTCGTTTTAATTATAAAAATAGCTAATATTATCAGTGATGTTTTACCATGGAATTATGTGACAAAAAAACACACACATTATAACATTTGCTTACCTATTTGGTATTCCTCTACTTGGCTGCAGCAGTCTATAGGTAATCTATATAGGTTTGAATTAAAGATGGGAGTTTTTTTAATTTATGTATTTATTTGTTTTTGTTTTTGAATCTTAGTCAATTGACATATTTGTTTTAAAATTCTAACACAAAGTTCAGGGACCTCCCTGGGTCATTGGCATGTTTTAAACAGTTAAATAAAAACTTAGACATGTAAATACTCGTAGCTCCCTATTGTTTTCTACTGTATACATGTATCTGAAATGTTAAATTTGTACTTATTTTAGTTTTAATTTCAAACAAAAACAGAAGGTGCAGTGTCCACTGCAGGGCTCCCAGACCAACTTGTTTTCTTTTTTCTTTTCTTTTTTACTAGGAGCACAGTGACACCAAACCTGAAATTTTGCGGGCACCAGTAGAAGATTTAAGATTTAGATTCTTATTTAAATTAACTTGCAAAATAATTACTGATAAATGGGTTGAAACGTGGAGCAGAATTATGACATCAACAAAAAGTATTCAAGAATAGTAATTATATATATATTTTTTTAAATCTGCAAAGTTAGCGCTGGCGCTAGTAGATGAAAGGTTCAGTTAAGTTGACTAAAATTTTAGGGGCAGTCTGGAGCCCTGTGCAGAGCATTCCCAGTCAGCATTATCTTTTATAAAGTTTATAAGTATAAAAGTATTGAAAATGGATAGTTCCCTATAGTTAACAGTTTTAAATTGATCTGCCACGGCACGGCCGATAATCAGTCTATCCCAAGCTTGAATGGACGTAGTAGATACTGTACTTCCTCACAGAGAGCATTGGGTGATGGGGAATGAGTTAGTCCATCGATTGGACAAAGACGGCGCGGGTCATGACTCGTTGGTATCTTCTGCGGGGAGGTTTTGGAATGCTTCTCGAGCCAACAGGCAGCATTGTGCCCTAATGTGTGAGGGAGTTAGAATGTAAGCGCAGGGAGAACGAGGCCATTGTTCTTGGCAGAAGCCAGGGGACACTGAGACTTTTTATGGGGTCACTGTAGCTTCCTTGTAGGCACAGGCGGGCTGCACGGCTGGGACACAGAGCACAGTGTGCCGCTGCAGTTGCTCCGTGCCAGGGCCGGTTGTAGCTGCCCCAGCTGGACCATTTACCTCCGTCTGTTGGATGGAGAACACTCAAAAATGGCTCCTCTCTGACCTTTCCTTATCCAGTGAGCCGTGTCGCTCCATCCTGTAAACATATTGCTAGATTGAAAATGACAAATATAAACAATAAATAGTATTTTAACCGATTGCCGTGCACTATAGCTTTTGATGCAGCAGTATTAGTGAGTTTCTATTTTGCTGCTGCAGCATTGTTGTTGTTTGCTAAAGTGTCTCCTCCTGATGTATTCAATGTGGCATGTATTTGTTTAATTAGTTATTTTATCACTTCAACTTTGTAACCACATTAAAGCAAAAGTTGCAGTCTTAGCACTTTGCTCATAGCTAAATGTCAGCAAGTTTATGAAAAGTGACACAAGTCTAACGTCTCTTACTGCATTCTGTATATTTTATTTTATTATAGTATTGACTTTTTGTGAGTTCAATGGTTAAAAAAAATTGTAGGCCTAACCTGATATGGTAAAGATGAGAATGGCACACTAGCTCTTTAAAGGGATACTTGATTCATTTAGCCATTTTCAGCAGTAAGATGTTAATATTTTGTCTATAATTAATTTGATAACTTCATTATTTCTCATGTACAATTAATACCTTTAAAAACACATTTTGCCACTTACTGTCAACTGAAAATGACATCACGTGTGTTCAGTTCGGGTAACGACCATCATGGCTCATTTTGTCACATGACTAAACCCAGAAAACAGGTGAGCCGTAATTGGTCATTATTTGAGCTCTGAGCAGCTGTGATGTCATTTTCAGTCGACAGCAAGTGATAATATGTGTTTTTAAAGGTATTGTGCATGAAATTAATGATGTTTTCAAAATAATTCTAGGCAAAATATTAACTTTTTATTGCTAAAAATGGCAAAATAAGTCAAACATCCCTTTAAACAGTAGCATACAAACTAATTATTTGTGTTTTAATTTATACCTGAAAAACGCTTGTTAAGGGATTTATTTTTATGATTTATTGCCCCTCTATATCAGCAAGTCAACATGCTAACAACATTTTGAATTACTTTTATGACATCAGACCTCGTTAAATCATATGTGCAAGATAAATCCTCACTCGAATCGACACTGTTATCTTTATTGGTGTTAACACAATCACTCTATAAAGCAATAAATGGCAACTGCAAACTTGTTTCGCGGGAATGGTTTGGCTTTTCCATTTGGACCAATATCAGTCGAGTGAAACTATTACAACAGTGCACGTTAAGTAAAAAAAAATAAAATAAAATTGCACAACATGAAGTGAAGCGTTGTGTGTTTAACTGGCTTGACTGGACAATTTAGTAATCCTTTCCAACTTTTTACATATTCCCACAGGACTTCGAGATATTGGTTAATGATACAGCAGAGAACGGCTTTGTTGTGGTGTCCTTTGGCGCTGGGGTGAAGTTCCTTTCCCATGACATTGCACATAAACTGGCAGGAGCACTCGCCAGGCTACCCCAGCAAGTCATCTGGAGGTAAAGTACCTATTTATCCTTACTCATCTGCCACAGCAATCACAGTGAAATATTTTGCACTTAACTGTCCAGATATTTTCTAAGCTTAGTTCTTTAACACCTCTGGATTCCGAAGCCTCTTGTGTTTTCTAAGTCTAATCTTTGTCCTATACATGCTGACTTTGTTGTTGTCTTCCTATTCTTTCTTTCTTTGAATGAAAACTGTGCAGCAGCATATGGCCAACTGGTTAGCTATGGGAATGCTCGGTGTTCTGCTATCTTGCGCTACTCCAGCTGCCTACGAGCTGTGACTGTCCAGTTAGCACGGCTAAACCAAATGTAGCGCCACTCCTCTAATCATTGCTTCCCTTGCGGTGAATAAGCTACACTTCTGACAAGTATTGTCATCATGAAAAAGGATGATGAGTACAATATTTTCTGATCAATAAAGCTCATTTTTTTTCTAAGGGTATAGGGTATCACACCTTATTTAAACTATTGGTACTTGCGACAGAGGCCGATACCCATCTCCGCTGCCCTCTTGTGGCCGTTTTATGATCAGGAACTAGAAATTACCCATGAGATGTGTCTTGCATAGATAATTTCATTGGAGCATCATGCTTTGTGACTTGAGCAATTTGCTTAAAATATCACTAAATTTTACAATTCTTTTAACGTGTCATTCAGTAAATAAAACAGTCACTACATTATAATACATCCCATTATAAAAGAATAGTGAAATAGTGGCATAGGTATTGAATAAATTATGGTGAACATAAAAAAATGACAAATCAAACATTAAGCTGTCAATATTTATATATATGAGGGAGTTGTGAATTAATCTATTAATATTTATGCGCAATCCTTGAAACTCATCATGAATACATGGCTCATGTTGACCGTGGCGGGACAAACTCTCACATATTTTCTGCATAGCTGGTGTTTCTGTGAATAAAACTAGTTTTAGTTCTTTGCTTTCGCCATGAATCACAAAAATGAACGTGATAAGTCAGGCATCTGTGTTAGTTCTGCAGATGAATCAGTAACAAAGGGTTCAACATGAACTTTGGGTAAATGTTTGTGCTTGGTCAGTGAGCAGAGAAAGGTGGAGCTGTAATTCAATTCCGTGTAATCATTTACCCATCCATCACATTGACCCATAGACAATGACACAAACCAGAAACAAACAAATATTAGAAACAATTCTGTTATGAACCATGCACTCTAAAAACAGTTGGGTCTAAAATAACCCAACTATGGGTCAAAAATGGACCCTTCCTCTACTTTGGTCAATTTGACCCAACTTTGAGTCAATAAATTGGTCTTTTAGTGTAAAACAACTCATAAATACTGGTTATATCCTTTACTTGGGTCAAAACATTAGGTCATTTTGTATAAAACAACCCAGAATTGTTGGGTCAAATTGATCCACAAAGTGGATCGGTCCATTTTTTATCCATAATTGGGTTACTTTGTTTACTGTGCTGTAGTCATTAGTCATTGTTTTGAAATTTAAGCACCAATTTTGAGTAAAAGTATCATTATCCATATGCATTGAGTTGAATAACCTATACATTCATTTTCCAGTTTGACGAGAATGGAATGGAAATGTACATTAGTGTTAGCTCATTAATGACATGGGGGCATGAGAATTGTGGTATGCCTGGCAAGACAAAATATGTGTTTTTAATCCACTTTTTTTGCACATTAACTGTTCAATCTGTCATCATGTATATGTTCTATGCTTTGTCCTATATTGATGATTGTTGATGTTGGAATATATCTTTTTTTGTGGAGCTGCATGATATATAGTGTGACATCGTCAAACATTGATTTTGCTAGTTAAATACTTGAACATGCGTGTGAGTGTAATTGCGCATGTGTGTATGTGAGAGTTTTCAGTGTCTCAAGTCTACTTGTACAAACTTGCACCACTTGTACAAGAAATGACCTACATCAAGGGTGTCAAACAAATTGTCACCTTGATACATATAACCAAACAAACATAACCTTCTTTTATGTTAAACAAACTAAATATGTTACTTATTCAATTTATAAATATTACACATGCATTTATATAGATTAAAAAAAAGTTAGCTTGTTGCTATGTTTTCATTCTCTGTACCAATTATCCTCACTCGGTTTGCAGGAGTGTAGGAGCCCGATCCCATCTGAATTTTGGTGAGAGGCGCGGGTTACACCGTGAACTAGTCGCCAGCTAATCGTACCCTACATACATCCATTCAAACCTACAGACAATGTAGAGTCTACAGTTCACCATAATACCCAGAGAAAATTACAGGCACAGGACAAACATGCAAACTCCACACAGGAACCCGCATTTGAGATGGATGCGCGAACCAGTTGGCCACAGTGCCACCATGTTGATGTGTTATAAACATAAATCTTTCGAATTTGCCTGGTCAAGAAACCCACATTACTCCATCGAAGCATTTTATGTTTAAATAGTATTAAGGGACAACCAATGGGAAAGAAGAAGCTCAAGACTAAAGTTCTGTTTCCAGTCAATGGCTCACTATCATGGTGCTTCCAAAAAGACCACAATAGAAAGCATGGTTGGTTCTACCGAAGACCACTTTGTCATGTTTTATTCCCCTGGTAGTAGCGCATGCCATGGAAATTTCGATTCTCGATTTGAGTGGATTTTTTCCCCACATGACAAGCCAGAAAGTGAGGCAGGTAACAGATGACAATATAATTCAATTCTTCTGCATTTGAGCATTTGTGTAAAATGTTGTTTGTTGGCCTGTAATTCTGATGGTATGAAGCTCCGTGATCCGGATGTAATATTCCAAACTGAAAGAACTGGAAGAGAAAAGGGGGACAGAGGAGATGAAGTGGGATCAAGTCCAATGAATCATGTCATTGATAATTGGGCCGCATGAATGTAGGCCTTGATAGGCAGCACAGTGACTTAGTGTTTTGTTGCAGAGAGGGAGATAAAAGATTTTGAGGAAATGTGTATGGGTTGGCTGCTGCTTGTGTTAGAATGCGAAATTAAATCCACGAAAGACCAATTTAAAGTTTTATTTGATTTCAGTATGCTCTTTTGCATTGGGAAATTCTCACCAGCTTCCTGTCCATGTTTTTACAGTATTTGCATTCTGTATTACTGTACTGGTTTACAGGAAGTTTTGTAATCTGATTAGAATGAACCCGAATGACTAAACAGGATGAACATGCTCCATACATACAAATACCTCAATTTGAATAAAAAGGCTGAATGGAATTTCATTCATTCATCTATAACAGCGTGTGTGACCTTTGTAACAGATTTGTCACAAGAGTACACGCCAGTGACTGCATTTATTCACAAACCGAACGTAAAGTATTTGTTTTATTTTGCTAATAGTTACCCTTTTCTTTTCTTTTCTTTTACTTTATTTATTTCTTATACAGATTTTCCGGTGTCCCGCCCAGTAACATTGGCAACAACACCAAGCTTGTTGATTGGATGCCTCAGAATGATCTATTAGGTGAGTTCACTAGAGCATGACAGGACAGCTCTACTCTGCTTTTAGAACATATTTCACAAAGCATCACTTCCACCTGCCTACTTAGAGTATTATGTGAGTGTCTCAGAAAGGAGGAATGTGCAGAATTCAATGACTGTATTTGCTATGAGTAGTTCTGTTTAGTTTTAGCTGTAAAACGTTGCACATAAAACTAATAAAATCACATCCTATTTGCCAAAGAGAAGCAAATATTTTTACCAATGAAAAAGACAAAACCCACACCGTGTGCCTTCCAGGTGCATGCATCTAGTATTACCGAAATGTTATCTCACATCACCACAGGTTTCCTTGCTGAGTCACTTGTGTCAAACGTACTCAACTTTATCAGCTTTTTTTTTGCACATTTTTAAAATGTCTCTTACTGTTAAGGCCACCCCAACATAAGGGCTTTCTTGAGTCATGGTGGGCTGAACAGTATCTTTGAGGCCATGTACCACGGCGTGCCAGTGGTGGGTGTGCCCCTGTTTGGAGACCACTACGACACAATGACCCGAGTGACCGCCAAAGGTATGGGCATTATGCTGCACTGGAAAAGCATGAGCGAAGACGACCTTTGCAATGCCCTGGTCACCGTCATAAATGATGCAAGGTGAGATGCCTTTTGTACTGTGCAGTATTTTATTTCAATTTGCATTCATTGTCCAAAAATCCATTGTCGTTTTTTTTTTCCTGCACATGTATTTTATTAAAAAACAACAACACACTAACTTCAGCAACTATTAAACATATTTAGTGTTATAATTGTATGTGTACCATAATTGGTAAATCTGTATTTTCAGATATTAATGTATGTTGTAAGTCTGCATTTAATGTTTTATAAGTTATTTGTTCATAATCCTGTCTTTCTATTAACAAAGCAAACATAACAAAAAAACAGACAGTCGTGACTCTCCTGCTTATAATATTCTAAGCTTGTAAGGAAAGGTAGGAGAGTAAAATTGCTTTAAATTGCCATTCAAATATTTCATGGTGTTATCAGGCCATTGAATTAATCGCAACTGGGCTGGCTGGATTGCAGAGTAGTGATACCAGGTATCATTATCAGGCAGATACTGGCCTTTTTTTTTTTATGTATTGAAGGCTGCCGATACATGTAACCGATACTTAAGATGCTCTCTCATGGTCGTTCTAAAATCAGGAAGTAAATTGCATGCATCGCTGACAGAAAGTTTTCCTGTGTGAATTGCATCCTTCTCCATCTTCTCATATGCTCATTAAGATGTAATTTCTACAAGTATATTTATATTATTATGAATATCATGTATATTTATGACGTTCTGCATTAGTGTGAAACAATTTCACTATCAAAACACGCATGTCTATTTTTTTTTTATCTTAAAGGGGAAGTCAACTTTAAACATTTCTTGACAATAATTATATGTGACCTCACAAGTATAAAAATTACATTCTGATTAATATTACATTTGTGGAATGAGTTATGAATCAAAATCCAGCCATTTTTATCCATCTCAGGGGGCGGCCATTTTGCCACTTGCTGTCGCCTTTAGATGACATCACATTTGCTCAGGGCTTAGGCAACAACCAATCACAGCTCACCTGTTTTCTGAAGCTAAGCTGTAATTGGTTGTTGTTACCTGAGATCTGAGTAACTGTGATGGCATTTCCATTCGACAGCAAATGGCAA
Organism: Leptonotus elevatus; assembly: GCF_054856555.1. Classification (NCBI taxonomy): domain Eukaryota; kingdom Metazoa; phylum Chordata; class Actinopteri; order Syngnathiformes; family Syngnathidae; genus Leptonotus; species Leptonotus elevatus. The sequence goes on from NC_141246.1 coordinate 13,322,693, forward strand.
AATGGTCGCCCCTTGAGATGGATAAAAACTGCTTAACTCATATTCCACTAACGCAATATTACCCAGAATACCGTATTTAGACTAGTGGGGCTGCATAGAACATATTGTTGTCAAGAATTTTTGGGGGGGTTGACTTTCCCTTAAAATGTTCCCAAAAGACAGAATTCTGTTGTGGCGACAGAGGTCTTTGATTCAACGCCCGGAGAATACAATGACCTGCATGAATGAGAATATTCGCAAGCATATTTCACTGATATTTTACCATTGAAAACCGCATAGTTGTGTTTGTTAAACGGTGGCTAATAATGATATGGCATCACATTAATTTACGTGACCTAAAACAAGCTTAATTCTCTGCAGGTACCGACAGCGGGCAGCCATTCTCTCTACCATCCACAAAGACCAGCCAGACCACCCGGTGGCAAGAGCCGTCTACTGGATCAACTACACCCTCCGTCACAATGGCACAGTCCACCTGCGCTCTGCTGTGTATGACATATCCTTCTACCAGTACTTCTTGCTGGATGTGATTTTCGTCGTGGGGGCAACCTTGGTTTTCTTGGTCTTTGCCTTGCGACATTTGGGACGGTTACTGAGGGCGAAGTATGGTGACAAAAGCCAAGTAGGCGGCGCGACGAGGGAGGAGGGACACATGGTCAATGGACACTGCCACTGCTTGTCCGACGAAAAACACAAAGGCAATGGCTCCTTAAAGAATGAGAAGAAGGTGAATTAATGTTCTCAAACGGCCAAGAGGGATGAGGAGGCAGTTGCTGAAGGGTGCAGCCCTCGGTTTTAGGTTTTTATAAAAGCTTGGAGGAAAGGCCCTTGTTAGGTCTGCATCAAGAGGCAAATGCCACTCGAAGTGAAGCTCAAAAAGGATACACATAATGTGTATTGAGTCCTTGTGTGTGTGTGTGTGTGTGTGTGTGTGTGCGTGTGTGCGTGTGTGTGTCTATGTGTAAAAATGTGTCCACTCAGGAGAATCTGAAGTCTATTAACAGCAACTGCTGCGGCATATCACCAAATTGGAACACTGGGGATGAAACACAAGAGTGGAATGACCCTGATGAAGTGACATCACTAACCACACATGAACTTTTAAAATATTTTAAATATTTAATTGACCACTGCAAAGCTCACTTGCTGCTTCAGCTTAGAGGGCACAACTATTTATTATTTTAAAATTAGTTTTATCTTATCTTATTTTAATTTATTTAATGGACTTACTGTATTTTGTGGTGTGATAGCATGAAGATGGATCTACAGTCGCTTCGATATCCACAATGTTATGTATGACAAGCTTTACTGATGTATGGTTACCTTCTCAATTAGTCCCCACCTGTGCTTTCATCATCTGTCTTATATTTAAGTCTGATAATGCCCCCATATGTCAGGTTCGATAGACTGATCAAATGATGCAAGTCAGTTCCTGCTAGATTACTTTTAGGGTGTATGTTTACTTATGTATGTATATTTTAAATATTACTTTGAACGAATAATTAAAGTGTAAACAATGGTTTATTACTAGCCTGGTTAGCTGCATGCTGTTTAGCTGTTTTATTTCCTAAATCAGTGGAGTTCTCTATCTATTTAAAGTGACAGTGTGTAGGATTTGGTGATATCTAGTGGTGAAGTAATGAAGCATTCTTTTTAAAACCAACTATTAATTTCATAAATATGGGGAGGAATATGTTCCATCATATCAACATACATTAATATATATATATTATCCTTTAGCGTGACAGCGGATGGCTACGTTTAAGGTAGCTCAGGTTGTGTTTTAGCAATAAACATAATTACATGCATTAAAGTAAAGCATTTAATAAATGTTTGTGTATCACATTTATAATATTTGTTCATGTCAAAATATTGGGGTATTTTTTTTCCATTTTAAATTATGCAAGTAATTAACTGATTAGAAAAAAGAGGATGAGTGTGTGCAGTGGATCAAAAAATGTTGAAGACGTCCTCATAACATTAAATGTCAAAAAAATGAACACATAACCAGTGCTCTTCAAATTTGGCGGGGGAAAAATGTTGATTAAAAAAGCATTTTTTTAATTAAGCAATTCATCGTGATTAATCAAAATTCTAAGATGTGATTAATCTGATTACATTTTTAAATGTAATCGTTTGACGGCTCTAATATATATATATATAGTCGTAGAACTAGTTAATCTAATTGCATAGGTTGCATCTCACCTTACAGGAGGCTGACATGTTTCACCGCCATCTTTCTGCTACGGATACCCAAAGGAGAAGAACTTTGCAAACATTGTTAGCTTCTGGTGGTGCTTGCAGCTATTGTTGGACCCAATGGGTTGATCGCCGCTTGTCTTCCACAACTTGGGCCTGCTGGTGGTCGCCGCTGAGTCCCATAATTTGTGCTCCAGCCGCTGGTCTCCGTCTGCTTTGCTTTTGTTCGCGTTTAATAGCTTCTCCCGTTAGCCGCTCTTGTTAGCCCGTCCAGCTAGTTCTTACTATACACTCTTGCTCCTCGCTCTTCCTAGCCAGGCTGCTCGCTCGCTCACCCCAAGTAATAATTGGTAGTAATTGGTGGTAGGCTTGTAAAGTGTGGTCTCTGAGGCACCGTAGTACGCATGCTTCAAAATCGTTGCATTCTATTTGTTCACCACTTGATGGCAGTAAATCCTACACACTGTCGCTTTAATGTAAAATGGTTGTCTGTGTCTGTCTGTATCTATCTGTATCTATCTGTCTCTGTCTGTCTGTCTGTCTCTATCTATCTATCCATCCATGCATCCATCCATCCATCAGGTATCTTATTTTAGACCAGGTTGAATCACTGGTCTGGTTGCTCATTTGTGGGTGAGTGTGTGGCAGTAATCAGGAGGTGACTATTATGGTTTAATATGATTAAAATTGGTTATTAATATTACTGAGATTGATCAAAGTAAGATGTTATTACCGTAATTTAATTCATTTCTTATTAGTCTTCTTCCGTCGGTGAATGCAGAAGTAAATGTACACCCTGGAAGTGGTGTAATGTCACAGTGAAAAGGATTCATTCTAAGCAACTTATGTACAAACTATGCATGCTTAATGTATCGTTATAAGCAAATGTAATGTGATAATAATAATAGTAATAATTTCTATAGCACCTTTCAAGCTACCCAAGGATGAGTTACTGTAATTTCTCAAGAATAACACACACTTGAATGTAGCTAAAATCGCTATGATTTCTAATTTTATAGATTGGGATTTCCGTGTTCAGACATTTGAGTAAGGAATTTTTCTTATCTACCTTTTTTTCAACATGGCCGCCACATAATGCTGTCGCTGCTCTTCATATCTTTGCTTGAGCTTTGCTTGACGTTACATACACAGAAGTGGGCGGAAAGATCTGGCTTTGAGTCCATGACCCAACCGTTGTTTTTCGATCGATTTTTTTTCTTCAAAAAAACGTGTGTTATTGTCGAGAAATTACCATAGTCAAATCCTTCCTGCAGCCTGCCTAATCAACATGAATGATGCACGCTTAAGTTAAGGTTTTCCAAATAACCATAAAAATGCAATTATCTAACAATGCATTTATTTTTTGTGGACAAAATCCCTGCATTGAATTCTCTTGAGAAGATTCTGCAATACATTGACTGTGCATCAGTGAATTATTTAACTGTTCAACAGCCTGTTGTATGTTGGTGAAAGCTTTCTTGTCATCCTTTCTTCTGTGAGCTGCAATGACACCGACCTAGGCCTGCTGAAAACATACTTGAATGATCATTTCATCATCAGTAATACATTCAGCTGTCAGGTTCGTGGGCCATCAGGTGCTTCTCAAGCTATGAACGGGGACTGGAAGGACAGAAGCAAATTTATGATGGTGCATTGTTAGATTTCTTTATTATTTCAGTATTAAAGTTGTAATACACCACCTAGCTCCTGTTTTACTTCTCATATCTGTAGTATAACATTTGTTACATCGTTTTTAGTCCCCCCCCCCCTTAAATGAACATGTGAATTCCACAGTGTTTTCTCTGTAGCTTTTTGTATCTTCCCGACATTTCATCCTATATTTTGGACTATTTTACCTTGATTTAAAAACATTCATATTATGTGTTGTAAATACATCAATGTAAACAAAACACTAATGTTGAATAAAACGCTTTGCAGAAATCATGGCAACATTTGTTGATCACTTCATCTAAAGCAAGATAAAAAGAGGAATTCAACTGATGGTTTCCGTGTGATAGGGGATGTACAGAGTTTCTGTCAGGAAATGTTACCACACGGAAAGAGGCTTCCACAGATATCAAATGGTGTAATCATCTAAAGTAGTCAGCTGCACACAAGCCATGAGGACAGACAGGGTCATCTAATGCTGAACACCCATGATGAGTGAACCTGGGGTAACGAAACACCCAGCCTGGTACCGACTTCGCTCACCGGCCCTGTTAATTATTCACACCGCCTGTGGAGGCTTGCAGACCTTTTTCGCTCACACGAGCGAGAGTCTGCAGCTATGTTTAATTTACACCTTTCAAGCTGTTTTCCTTTGTTGCCACCGCTGGCGCAATCTGGCACCTTTTGTGTTTGCTGTGAGACACCAGACGTGGGGAGGGCCTATATTGAGGATTCAAGAAAACCCAGTGGCATACAGTATATGCGGTTTTGGTCCAATAGTGGTTAGCACGTTGCTTCACAGTCACAAGATCTGGGTTCAAATCTTTCTGTTTGTGTCCTCAACGGTTCTTCTATATGTGAGTTTTCTCCAGGCGCACTAGTTTCCTCCCACAAAAAACATGCATAGTTGAATACTTTTGTGTGAACGTAGTCTAGCACTACTTAATCAATCCAGTAGATGGCAGTGTTATTCCATAACCAAAAAGGGCTTCTCTCTTTCCACTTGAGTTTTCAGTTACCGCCAACAGCTGAAGGACCTGTTGGACAAAAGCTCCATATCTGTGGAGATCTGATGCAAAACTCTCGCAACACTGGTTATGTGACACCGTCAAGTTTACCACACGGAAAAAGGGGCCGCTGATGTAACTCTGTCCTATTGTGCCAACCTATGCAATTAAATGTCTGCCTGTATTAAAACATTGGAGCCCAAACTCACATGTGACTCATTGGCACGTTAAACTTCAACTCTAAACTAAAGGATTCAGGTAGGCTCAAAGATGAAGGCTAGCTTGTGTACATGGTTCTGCTAATTTATAGATTTTTCTACAAAAGTTGGCTTGCACTGCCATAGGGACCTTAAGTGGTTTGGGGATCAATTATGAAACCCCAAATGTTAGTGGCACTGGTCTAATTTGCATGTGACAGAAATCTCTAAATAAATAAATAAACAGTACTGAATCCTAACCATTTGGCATTGTTGATCCTGGGGTGGGGCACGTTAGACACCCCCCCCCCCCCTCTCTCTCTTCCAACTCTGTGCTGCCTCCTCCACATGCCACTAAACATGCCTGCCTTATTATTGTTTGTGTTCTATTGTCATCTGTACCACATGCTGACTTGATGCAGTGTACATACTGTGACGACTAGAGTGGCATTAGAATAAGACAATTAATACACTTCATGAATACCATCAATAAATATGAGTGAAGGAATGTATGCGTGTTCTGTGGGCATCTGACAAAACCCCTGGCCCCAGCCGACCAGCCTATCCCCCCCCCCGGTAAAATTGGTCTAAACCCGCTACCTCCAGGGGGGTGAGATGTGGTCCGCCAACAGCACAGCAGAGGGGAGCAGCGCACATCAATTCAAGCCAGAGGTTAACAGGCTGGAAAGGCGCACTTTCTCCCATCGCAGACGAGATTGTTGCAGTGGGTTGCTGATTAAAGTGTCGGTTCTGACCAAACCATTTCCTCTCCATTGAGGCAGTAAGCATGAAAGTGAAACTGTACAAAATACTGTAACGCAGAAGTGTGCTTTGAATGGTTCTTGCTTCTGTGACAAGGGTGAGTTTTCTGTGTCAGCCATACTCAGCCATTATGCACACCTGTGGAGCAGTCCAATCTAATGTTGTGGTAACAATTGAGAGTGTGAGGGCACCATCCACCCAAGGCTATTATGACATTTAGATGTCGTCAAGACCAGAGTGTTAATTATTTCAGTATCCATCCGTCCATTTTCAATTTCACTTACCCTGTTTGGAATTGAGGGGAGATGGTGCTTGTGCCAAGTGACTTACCACCAGGCAGTCACAGCAAACTGACAGTGCCGGGAAAGACAAGCATTCACTGTCATTCACACCATTGCTGAGTGTGAACAAACACTACAAGTTAGAGAGTGAATCACAACACCATCAGTGATAATTGAAAGTCAAATGCCTAAAAAATATACATAAATATATAATATATATATATATATATATATATACATATATATATATATATACACATATACATATATATATACATATATATATACATATATTTATATATACATATAAATATACATATATATACATATATATATACATATACATATATATATATACATATACATATATATATACATACATATATACATATATATATATACATATATATTTATATATATATATATATATATATATATATATATATATATATATACATCCACCCCCGCCGTCCTCCCACGTGAATGAAACCCTTTGGCTTTTTACACAGTATCGTATAATGCTGTCATTGTCAACCCTCGCTCTTGTGATTGTACGAAGATTATGGCAGCAAAGGCGCAAGATAAGGAGAAACCGCACAAAATTTAATGGTAATATCATACAATGCCGGTCTTTCTTGAACCAAAGAGATCTTTGGTCATCTTCCCGATCTTCTGTCCAGACAGACATTGTACGTTCAAATGCGAACGGTACAGCAAGGTGACGATGCGCAAAATGAGTGGGAAAAAAATGGTCCAGGCTTTCCATCAGTTCGTCAGTTCCTCTTCTTGCCCCATACGCTGATTCGCTAGCTTACAGCCAATCACAGTGACCAAATGCCCCGACGCCGATTCAACATATCGAATTTGCTGAAAACGCCCCACGTCTTCCAACTCGATCCGACTTTACGACACAAATTTATACACTGATCAGACGGCGCGTGCCATCGGCCCAATGCTGTCTGACCCTCGACGTCGGATTGGTGTATCTAAGCCTCTATGCATAAAAATGACAGTTCAAAGATGGCATAAAACCGTTGAACGGCGAACCAACATTAAGTGCAAGGACTAACTGTGTGCATTTTTTCACAAAAATCATCTCACACAAATGTTTAATATTGTTGAGGTTCTATTTTTGTCCTGCATGTCATTCCAAGGGCCTACTCATGTTGTGGTAAGGGGTAGATGCCACCGACTTCCGACATCCGGGTTTCACACTTCAGCACTGATGGCCGCGTTCCAACACTCGCACCCCCACCCCTGTGCCCCCCAACCGCGCGCAGGGCGTCTCAATTCTCTGAAATGCTTCGGACAACTGAGACAGACACACTACACACTCGCATCCGTCTACGGGAGCGTGCAACCGAGGGGCACAAAGGCAAAACTGTCGCAAACAAGAAACGGAAAGCTGATGTGTGAAAAGTCGGAAGTCCCGCCTCCTCCTTGGTATATACACCATAGGCCAGTATAAAACTAGCTCTACCAGAGCGGTCATTTTGACGGTTCTCAAAATTGGATTTGTTGTTACAGTACTCTGTTTACATAGATCAACGATGTTCCTGGCCTTTTGACTTTTCCTCTCTCTGTATGAATTTCATTACTGCGCTGCTATTTTATTGTATTAAAAATAAATAAATATGTCGAGGACATTACTACGATACCTCCGTGACCGTCAGTTTGATGGCTCTATTAATTTCAATCTTTTACGTCGCTGGGACCGGCGAGATTGCGGCGCTGGGCTTCCGTAGTTGGCACCACCGGGCTTTCGTAGCAACTATCGTTCAGCGCGGAGGCATTTGGCTTTGGATACAAGTGAGATTACCATGGTGAATAAAAAAAAACTATACTACAGAGGAGACTTTACAAGCTACATTCTGAGACTAAGCTGACAGAGAGTCTGACGAATCACATTGAGTGGTCCCTGGATCGATGTGCAGTTTCAGACAGCAAGTCCGAACAAGACCAGAAAAGGTGCAGTTATCTGCTCCACTGGAAGTGGCGACACAGTTCAAGGTATAGTAAAAGCTTATAGTAAAAAAATAAGCTGCTAGATGTAGTGGAGTCATGACGTTTTTTGGCAGTACAAGCCTGATAATCGAAATGAATGCACCCGTCTGCCTCAGAAAAGCAAGAGTGGGGCTTTATTAGCTTCTCAAAACAGCGAGTAATAACCATATTAGGCAATTACGTGAGTGCGAGAGCGAAAGCCGTCAAAATGACGGCACCGGGAGATCTAGTTGACCCAGGGCAAGTACAACTAAACTATGTCTGCCATCTAGCGGTGAAAATGTGAAATTACAACTGAAAACTACATAGTGGAACAGTGAAATTCGTGTGGGATAGGTAGCGGGGCAACCTGTGAATAGCGAAAATCTGTTTAATTTACAGTAATTTAAAATGTATTATTATTATTATGATGATGATGAATATTTTTGGGGAAAACCCCAAATATTCTATTAAATACGCTGATAAACAAAAAACAAAAAATTGAGTCTGTCCAAGCTGCAAGCATTCGGCGATCCACACTGTAGTAGAATAATTGTACAATTAGTCAAGGGGTCACTCAGAGTGTGATCCACGGGCTGCCTGTTCCCCATCCCTGCTAAAAGGGATAATACAAGAGTTGTGAAAGTTCCTGCACATATTTTTTTTTACATCGGTCCATTCATCTGGCTGTGTGTTGGTGCAAACATGTGCGTTTGTGTCAGTGTTTATGGAAGGATGAAGTCCTGTCATTGTGTCAACATGGAGACGGAAGAAGTCTGACAGCAAGATGAGGAGACTGACAGCTTTTATATCAATCAGCTGCACGCAAACTGGGTATGTGTGTGCGTGTGTGTTAGGAAAGGGTATTAGGCTGGAATCAGAAATAAATCATGTCGTTTGGATGTCAACACTTGTCAGTTTGGCTCACCTCTGACTGTAATCTCTAAACTCCAATGACCACATGTAAAGTCACACACACACGCCCCCCCCCCCCCCCCCCCTCCCCACACACACACATACAGACTTTGAGATGGACAGATGCCTGTGTGTGTCACCCACAAGGAGAGAGTTGACCAAATGTTCTCCTGGCACAAAAATCATTGAGCCTCTCTCTAATTTACTCTGTGCTCCTTCCTCTCCACTCTGAATTAATTTGCCCCGGTTTCAACTCAACCTCTTTTATTTTCCACTCTTTCTTTAATTCCTTCCCACAGTTTTCCACCCGCCGCTCCCTATATTTCCACTTTGGTTCCAAACGTCAGCCAAAGCGGAGCGTGCGGGCTCATTCTCCATATCTGTGATAAATTGAGAATCGGATTGGAGAGACTTTCCAAGCCAGATGTTTAATTGTGTGAGTGATTGAAAACTATTCAGAAAATACTAAATAAACATTAAGTCATGCTCAAGATATCAAATGTTCTGCCTCTCAAGCAAATCAAATAAGGCCGCGAACGTATTAACGCTGCACTCAGGCGCCGTACAAATAATGATCGACCGCATCAATCCAAATGTAGAAATATAATATTATATATATAATATAATATAATATAATATAATAAATCGGATTATATTTTGCAGGTATACCTATTAAAGCGAGCAGTCAGCATGTAGGTTTTGATATTTTCTTACTCCACGCTGTTTAGGAGGTCTGATTTGAATGGTGCGGCCCTGACACATCTCAAACTGCTGTCTGAGATAACAAAGAGGTCAGTGAAGACGTGCGGGATCAGAAGATAGAATGATAAAAATCTCACCTCTGCTGGGATTAGGTACTGACCTCATAGGTGTGGTGTTTACACACACATAAACACACTTGCTGCCTTCATTTGAGCTCAGTGTACCATTTGATCTCTATTGCATATTTGTCTCTTTTTCTTTTCTTTTTTTTATCACGGCTGGGTTTTCATATTTCTGATATCCCAGCTATGATTTGCACTGAGAAACAATTGTTTGTCCTTTACTTGCCGCACATACTATTTAAATAAGCAGCCAGGCTACACTAGGTCACCTTTAATAGCATGCATGATTGCATTTTCACTGTCCATATCATGCCGCGTTCAATCTAACGTGACACTTAAAACATGTTTTATGATATGAAATAATTGAAACAGAATAAAGCCATTCCAGAATCAAACTGTTTACACGTCATTTCTTGCAAATAAGTCCGCCAAAATGACACTACAAAGCGGACCAAAAGTAGGGTTACAGTTAACACTTAGACAATTTTACATTTTCTTGATATTTATTTATACAGTATTTGATAACGGTAAGGTTTCAATTTTCTTTTAAACTTTATGCGTTCTTGCCATGCATAGTTGTTGCGAAGCATGTCGTGTAGACTTCTTTGGTCTGTTTACAAATGTCATAGCCACCAACATGTTATTTTCTTCAGTCATGGAAGTTTTTGTACGTCCAGATTTTGGAGTATTGCACAAGGAACCTCAAATTTATCCCTGCGATACATTGCTTTGTGTGAAGGTGGAGGAGTACGAGTCAAGTGTGCGCACATGCTCGGCATTTTCCAACTTCCAAAAATGCTTTATTATCCACTTTTTTGGTCTGTATTGTACACAGTAATATTGACTCTATTTAGAGTGGGACCAAATAGACTCAGTTTTAGAGTAGGCTAATATTTACACTTGGAAAAGAATAAAATAAAGAATTGAAAAAATTTAATAAAAGTCACTCAAGGGTTGAGGAACGAACTCACGACCTTCAGTCTGGGAGACTGCCACACTACCACCGGAGCTATGCCCCTCCTACTGTTTGCTTATCTCCAAAAACATCGTTTTTAGGAGCTGCGTGGTTCGGAGTAGATCGGCTGTCTGCCAAGCTGCTAGGTTGTGTGTTCGTTCCTCAACCCTTCAGTTACTTTTATTTTTTATTTTTTTCCCAATTCCTTATTTTACTCTCTTCCAAGTGTAAATATTAGTCTAAAACTATTTGGTCCCACTTTAAATAGAGTCAAATTTACTCTACAGAATTTACTGTATAGTTATTGGCCATCGTTCACAGTTCAGGTGTATATGACGTTTTTAAGGAATGAGTAAATAGCATAGAATAAAGGTTCAATATTATTTTCTCTCATTTGCATCTATTGTTAAAGGTGCATTGTGCAGTTTAAAAAGGTAATATTAAAGCTTTTTCTTCATCATACATGCTCCACCAATGCCCAGATGAGTACGGAGAGCCCTGACTGTTTTACTCTGACTGCACCTATCAGCTTTTATATTCCCGTTATAATAGAGTGTGCGGACCCTCACACTCCACAGTTTCTTTGGTGAGGGGAGGGGCAGAGTTTGTCTTACCTCATTTGAAGTCATGTCTTCGTTCGTCAACTGCGGCTGTCACTTTAAGACCATGCACGTACTCGCACGTGCACCATGAACGAGCCTGACACAGATGCTGCAGTTACGCTTTGGGCCAGAGCTGGCAGTCTCGAGTAAAAAAGTAACAAACTGCACAAAGGCCCTTTAAGGTGAAACAGATAATGAAGTATATGCAGCCCTACTGTTGGCCCGGCTTGTATATCACTCGGCCAGCTCCTCTCCAATCGACATCACAATGCCACTGCCGTACTCGAATAGAACATTGGCGCTTCGTGCCGGCCAGCAATGCTCCATTCCGTGGTCCCTGCCCCTCACCACTTACACAATGAGTGGGTTTTATGCTGCCTGCTAAATGCAGTGTGAAAAGGGCTTAATAGCGTGATTCAATTGCAAAATGTATCCATTCCAATTCAATCCATATAAGGCTGTTTTAGTAGACATTTTCTTGGTTTATGACATCCTGTTTTCCCAAACAGCCTGGAGGGCGCGATTGGCATATGCCAATGTGTTCATTGGCCTATGGGGCACAGACGATTGTGCTCCAGAGATGCTGCTTAGCAACAAGTGGCTTGACGAAGGAATTCTACTTAACTGGGTTCACTAGAATGAAAATGTCGTTTGTGAAGAATCAAATGTGCACAGACTGTTATCGGAGAAATTGACATATAAAAACAGCACGGCAGTGGCAGAGAGTCATGCAGGAGTGCTTGCTGCCTCAATGAAGTCATCATCCACCTTCAAAACGCTGTGTAAACACTCTTGTCAGATAACAAATGCGGTTATCTTAAACAGCGGATATCTGCGCACCTATCTGCGCGCGCATGCGCGCGCGTTGAAGCAAACACACACACACTCTCAGGAGCCCGTCAGCCAGCTCTCCATCTTTGCGAGCGCCACGTGCTTGATGGATGAGTCTCCCTTGAGCAGCTCTGTTAGCGCGCCTCTCTATCGGTCTGCAGCCACGTGGGCCCTCCACATTTGATTAGATCCCAACGGAAGTCAGTTGCTGGCTGTCATCACTCATATGGCACAGGCCCGACACGCAGCACAGGCCGCCATTGGAGCGCGGAGCGCGACACGCTGACGACGCCATTTTGGGGCGACTAAATTGCGCATGTGTGACACGGGTGGCACGCACGCAGACTATTCGCCGTGAGTTTGAGCCTCATTCAAGATTCTGTCAATCTGAATAACCTCAGATTCATTTCAATGAGGACTATTACAGCACTTCAGACCTCAAAAGCTTTTCTGTCACTTTGACGCACCCATCCCCCCCCCCCCCTCTCTGTTTTTCCCTTTCATTTGCCAGCTCCTTCCATTAGTATTTACATGTCAATGATGCCTGCATAAGTGCTCTATCTCTTTTTTGCTCTGAAATTCATGTCATGCTCGATGGTGCTGCATTCAAATGAAAGTTGTTTACCTGGTGACAGTTGGGCCATTTTGCCAATGATTACACACTCAGATGGTCTGGTCAGCAAAGACAATGCATTTATGCTCCTGTCTGAGAGAGGGTGCGATAATGGTTTATGTGTTGCTCATTCCATCCACTTTTTGTTTTTAATCGTCTTTGGTTTCAACTAGAACAACAAAGAATTTGAAGTGAATGTCACAGTTTTAAGGTTCAAATTTAGGCTCTGGCCTTCCTTTGTGGACTTCGCATGTTCTTCCGGTTTGTTTTTTCCCGAGGTACTCTGGCTTCCTCCCACATTCCAAAAATATGAAGATTAGGTTGGGGCCCAACTCGGAGTACCCTTTGATTATAAAAATAAAAAAAATCCTGAAGAAGTTTCCTACAGCTTAAGTTGTAATAACAGTGGTCACCACTAAATGGCAGACTGTAGTGAGAAGAAGAGTGAGCGTCGAGAAAATGGTGTCTTTCAGTTAAAATAGGAAGCAGATTATATGTTCACTGAATTTAAACACAGACTTACCTTCCCGGTTTCCTAAGCGACACTACGAGCCATGAACGTTTTCAAGTTCCCTCCCAAAAAGAACCACTAATAGTTCGTTCTAAGTTCAGGAGTAAGGTCTGCAGACTGTTATACAGTACCTGTATTTGATTTGTGGATGGTTGTTTTTAAAGTCTTTTAAAATAGCATTTTTGATTTTGGTTGAGTTTTTAAATATTGATGTCCTTTTAATCTTGCACACAATAAATACACGGGGTGGAAAACAGTCAACTAAAATAAAAGATAAAACAAATAAAAACTAACCAACTCTCTCTGAAAACGAATTAAACTAACTCAATTTCAAACTCAAACTGAATAAAAAGTAACTATAATGAAAAATCCCAAACTATTATAAACCTAGCGTACACAGACAAAAAAGTTCAGCAAAGATTTTTGCGACAGCACTTGAGCTTTGACTGGTTATAGCTCAAAGCAATGTCACCAATGTCAAAGCTTTCCCACCTTCGGTAAATCACACCACAAACTTCCTTAATGCACAAAACACACATTGCAGCATGAATTCACAGCGCTTCCCACTGAGGGAGATATAAGACACACTCCACTGATGAGGCAGTTAAAAAAAGGGAGAGACTAATTTCCCTTTAATCAGCAACATAGCCTTGAGTGGCGTTTCACTGCCGATGTGATTTAGTGACTGTAGCTCACACAAAATATTAAGACCAGCGTGCTCGGCATGAATGGCTTTCAGTAGTTCATGTGCCAATGGACGGACGCAGATGCACGCACGCACCCTTCAACTCTCTACAGTTGTTTTTAAGACTTCCGCTGACCATTAAAGATTTAGTGTTACAGGCAGGACCGAAATAAGGCTTGTTTTGATTGAAATATTGATGAAGCCGTGTGAATTATTAATGGGGCTGGAATAAAGATGCTGTTGACCTACTGAAGTGAGAGGTGAGGGGAGCAGTCTTCTTTTCTCTTCCCTTCCCTCAAATGATGCGAGTTCTGTGTTTGGGTGCGCTTATTGCTGCAAAAAAAGAAATCCTTTTCCTCGATGTTTGCATATATGAATGAGACAGCGGTGATGTCGCTTCTTTCATCCTTTAAACAGCCGCACTATATCTGACATTGCTGGACTGAAGTAGCAGCCTGCCGCACTGCATGCTTTTAAGTGTCTTACAAGTAAATGTGATTTGGCCGCGCGGAATGGGGGTAGTTAGTGCAACTGCTACTATCATGGAGTGAACAGCACATTGCGCATTAGTCCTGCAGCTTGTGTGTATAACGGAGGTAATGGTTGATTTGTTTTGTTTACAGATGCATTTCTTACACGCTGCCGCATGCAATCACATTGTCTCCTCGTTTTCTTAAAGATTCACAAGCCTTCAGATCATTTTTTAATATTTACAGCCGCCTGCTGTCCCCTCATTTCCGTGCAGCTAGTAAACCCTCACTTTGGCGTTCAGTGGCTTGGGCTTACCTCCCTCGATTTCTTCTCAAATTGGCATAGGATTGTTTTTCAATACCTCTAACTTTCTACTTTTTAGGGTTAGGTACTTTATTTTATTTTTTTAAATATTTTTTTAAATATTTTTTTAAATATTTTTTTAAATATTTTTTAAAATATTTTTTAAAATATATTTTTTAATGTTTTTTTAAATGTTTTTTTTTAAATATATATTTTTTACAGTGTGTTAGTTAATAAATAAATAAATAGATTAAATAATTGGATTTTAATTGGATAATTACACCTACCCAGAATCTAAATGATAGAATCCTGTTATCTTACATTACCCTCTGAGTTTTTGCTTTAATAACAAGATTTTTGTTACCATAACTACAATTCTTTAACCAAATCTACTATAGCAGCAAAAAATTATGCTCTACTCACATAATAAGAAAAATTCAAAACATCGTGTTGATTGATTGAGTTTAATTGGTGATAGCACTGACGACAGCACAACAACACTTTCCGTCACTCAGTCAGGCATCACCAATAAATAACACAATAAAGCCTGAAGGCTTATTTCCATTCTGGTCCTCAACATAGAGCAAGACAAAAAACAAAAACTTTAAATTTTATTTTAGTGCTTGTCTATAGCCTCGTTTCCACCGCCGGTGTCTACTCTACTTTACTCTACTCTACTCTACTCTACTCTGCAAAAGCCCCGTCTCCACCAACAAACCGAAGCTTCTCCTTGCTCGCTGGGGAGCCGAACGGGGAGAAATGGCGAGGAAGGCTACCGTCGCACATTTGTTGTTGCCATAGTGAAACTGTTTTGTCAAATATGTTATCTTTCCATCTCCTTTGTATTACCAGCTCACTGGTAAATGTGTTCAAATAAAAAGCTGACTTGAATAGCTGGACATAAGGGCCCCGGTGTGTGTGTTATTTTTACGGTGTAATCATTTTGTGGCCATTTCATCCGAAAAAATCATTAAATCGTTCATACCGCACTGTTCTCTTACCTTTCTCGTGATCATCTCTCCACAAGGCAAGATCTTGCATTGAGGTCCAGTCCGAGGGCGGTTGATGGTCATTTTGTGTTTCTTCTTTTTTATAATGGCACCCCTTGTTTCGCCTTCTCATCATGCATTTAGCTGATGGTTTTTATAACCGATTCCAGCCTTGTGCAGGTCTACAATGTCACCTCTGACATCTTTTCACAACTCTTAAGTCTTATCTATGGTGGTATAGAGACTGGAAGGTAAGAAATTAATTCCTAGAACAGGTGTGTTTTATACACACACACGCGACAAGTTGAGATCAAGGCTATTGGTAATTAGGTGCCACATTGGTACCAGCCAATCCTTGGGAGACAAAATTCTGGCGGAGTTGAAAAAGATCAAGTGCTTATTTCATTCAATAAAACGCACAACATTGATAGCGTTCGTTATGCATCCCTGTAATCAATAAACAACCATAATAATTGGGAGTGAGCAAAGTAGTTCAACGGGGATCAAATAATGACTTAGATGGACGGACGGATCAAGTTTCTGCTTTGAGCTGCTTTGTCCTTCACATAGGTCAAGAGGACAGACAGGGATAGAAGGGGCGATGGGGGAGGGTGGTGACAGGAGAATAGATAGCATCTCTCTCCTCAAGGGATAGAGGGAGGCAGAGAGGGGATAAAGAGGTAAGCACATTGGCGAAATGAAAACATGGCGGGATGGACACTGGAGTTAGTGGCGGAAGGTGTGTGCGTGTGGTCTGTCTGTCGTGAGGAAAAGGTGCAAAAACATTTCTGCGACGTGATTATTTTTCCCAAAGAGTAGAATCGTTGACAAACTAAAAAAAACTGCGAAGATGTGAATGCATTTGTTTGCATATTTGTTCCCGTTTTCACCTCTAATTGATGACTCACGGTTTCAAAGCTACTGGCTTCAGGTTTTTGGCTGGATTGCACAGCGCAGGACAAATCCCTGGGTTTAGATGGATGCAATAGATAAAGGAAAAAAAGTTAAGGGTATAAAGAGATTAGCTCAAATCACTGGAAGCATGAGGCTTTCAGAAACACCAAGGACAATGGAATGCTACAGAATTTGGAGTATTGTGTGTGTGTGTGTGTGTGCGTGTATGTCTGTCTCTAAATGATGAGGTGGAATCCCAAGACAGCAGCTAATAGTTTCCATAGATTTATTGGCACCACCAGACGCGACATTGTTTTAGACCCACGGGACCTGAAGCAATATGTCACCCACTCAACCAACCGACACACGTCACAAGGAACAGCAAATTTGCCTGGAAGGCTGCTAGGATGCACAGGGACACATTTGTTGGGAAGGGCAGGG
The DNA here is from genome assembly GCF_054856555.1 of Leptonotus elevatus. Lineage (NCBI taxonomy): Eukaryota > Metazoa > Chordata > Actinopteri > Syngnathiformes > Syngnathidae > Leptonotus > Leptonotus elevatus. Next base: position 13,339,824 of record NC_141246.1, read on the forward strand.
CATTATTTATATATATATATTTATATAAATACAAATCTATTTTAGAGCAGACGACTAGAGTGTAGGGGACCAGGATTCACTTCCTGATTTGTCTTAATCTGTTATATATTCAATATAATATCACATTATTAAGTTATTTTCCATCTAATTCCATATTTTCACTTGTTCAATAGCAGGACACCCTTCAATCCCGTTACACAACATTTCAACAAGTTAACTATAGTATATAGCTCAGTCATTAGAGCAGGTGGCCAGTGCATGGGAAACCAGGGTTTGTATCCTGCTTTGAACAGATTGTATTCAGTCCGTGCTCAATAGAGGACTTTTAACTATAATGTAATTTGACATTATAAAGTTTTTTTTCAATATCATTCCATATTTTCAACAGGACATTCTTCAATCCCATTATACAACATTTCAAAGTTTTCCAAGTCATCTAGAGCTCAGTGGTTAGAGCCGGTGACCAGTGTGTGGAAGAGTGGGGTTCAAATCCCACCATAGACTTTATGTAATATAATTCTGTTACATTTAATAATTAATCATCTTCACATCATATATCTGCCAATTCCACAACATGTCACATACATTCAAATATCGCTATTCACCTTTCAGCATTCACACACAATTTCTCCCAAAATTGCTCATGTCTTGTTTCCACTGATACGTCTATCTTGACCCGAGTATCCTTGACTTCAGTTGTGAGAGTTTTCTATTTACCAAGAAAGGCATTCTGCTACCATCCACTTTAGTTGTCTTACTGACTTTTTTTTTTTTTTAAGTATTGGCATGAAATCTACTTGAATGGCCAAATCAGTGGCCTAATCTGAACCCAACTGAGCATTGCTTTCAATTACTGAAGACAGCAAAGACCACCAAGCAAGCGGCAGGAAGCGAGCAAACAGAAGAGACACTGATGCTGCTGTAAACACAGATATTACTGAATTGATCAACCCTTCATATCTTGTGGAAATCAAAAGCATGCGGTCCTCCGTGAGAGGGTGTTGCATTGATTGTGTGCATTTTGTGCGCTCCGTCAAGCAAGTGTGTGCATTTTTGTGTTGTGTTGTCTTGCAGGTGACAAAGCAAGAGAGGAGAAGTGTTATCGATTGTTTTTGCCCGGCGATGCCAGAGAAAGATGTGTTTGGGCGCATCTGTAATTACTCCCGTTCTTCACCCACTCAGCCGTCTCGTTGCCAGGTTCACTTAGCGTACATGCATCAGTCCCACGTCTCAGGCGTCACCATCGTTTGGCCCAAACGAAACCTGTTTTTTGCTTTCATCGTTTTTAGCATTTGCGGCTTAGAAATTGTGCAACAGATGTGATGAATGTGATTCTCCCCCCCCCCCCCCTCCTACCCTTTTGAATGATCAATTTGCACGTGATGGAAGAGATTTGTCGTTCAACTCTTCTTCGCGTGATCGTTTTTTGGCACATTTTTGGTCAAACCCGTGTCTCGCTATTATAGCACTGCTAAAATGGGAGACACCAGCATATTTCCTCCGTGAAACCATGTTGTTTTGCTCGCCTTTGAGTCACGTGACTTGACGTGACCATATACTCGTTCATGTAAAATTGCTTAACGCTCACTATAATATCAAAGGCGATGCTCCTAAATTCGTAACTCTGTGTTATGATTTAAATTCCATGAATCTGTTTCAGCCCCAACAAAGACACCACACATTTGTTTGTTATGCGCTTTTAACGAAGAAAAATAGTATTACATTTAAGAAACAGATAAACTGGTTTTAGAAAGTGGAATTATTGTACTTTCTGACGTATTCATGCGTTGGATGTTGCATTGCAGTACTAATTACTCTTACTATTTTTTTCTTCATTTCACTTCAATTCGAATTTCACTTGTACCTAAAATTTTGGGTTGCGGTGTGACAGGCAGCCAGTCAATCTTGGATTGGAGATAAATCACCTTGGTAAACGTGTTTTAATATATATTTCGGTAGATTGTAATGTACTTTTTTTTTGTGTGTCTTTACTGTTGATTTACATTGGGAAAATCAAATACTTGGTAAGGGATGACACAGTTCTCTTTTGTGTGGAGATCGATTGTTCTGCGATCTGCCAGTGACGTCTTAGGGGGAAATATACAAAACAAATACAGTGTAGCCTCTGGCTGGCGGACGTCATGGCTACTCATATGCTTTTGGTGGTGAGATCAACTCATTTGAAACAGCATCTTGTGAACATGAATATCAATGCAGCAGGAAGGTAAACTAGAGTGACCTAAACACAACATCCAGCACATTGTAGAAAGAAAAAAAACTTTCAGCCATTATCTTATTGTAATTTAAGGGCATAATACGTTTTCACACATCAATACATTTTTTTCAACTGTTAATTTAGGTTTATATGATCAAAGGTGAGTTTTTCAAACAAAAGGTAAAAATTGAATACCTGAACGAGTAGAAACTGGATCTTGTAGCCACAAAGCCATATTAATGCACCACACATATAGTGCCTGAAAGTTATATTTGTTATATATAGAAGATAAATTGAAAGCTATTGAGGAACCTTAATCTGAACAAAGGTGGTGACTTGGCAGAAGAACACGCCAGATCAGTCTGCTATCTGCCCCTAATCGCCGGTGGAACAGTCAGCTGTGTGGCCAGACCTCATACTGTTATGTTGGAACAATTTATATTTATAATTATGGACAATAAATAACTTTGTACATTGATGTATGCAATTAGCTTTTTTCAACAAAGACTCTTAAATGACCTATTTTTATTTTATTTATTTATTTTTTTTTTTTTACAGTGCAGCATTTAAAAATCATCTCCTGGGCAAGTTGAATGGAACCAAAGCCAAATACTATTGTTTTTTATTTTTATTTTATATAATATAACCATTCAAACTTCATGGTTGCACTTGTCTACATTATTCATTTTCTCAAAAGAAGGTAAATTATTGGTGTTGCACTTTTTAATATACACGTGTTCTACACATGCTTTCAGCGACTATTTTTAACCAATACATTTTCTCTTTTTTTTTTCTTAGCTTTTATAAAACTGGGCCACCACTTTGTGACAAAAGGGAAATACAAGTCCCAGGGTGACAACAATTTAGAACCTTGCTCTACACAATCCATATAATAACATGCACTTGCTTTACACAAGCTCAAATATTTGTCCCGTACACAAATCTGGTACATGCCCCCATTTCCTTCGCCAAACCAATTCAGATTGTTGAGTGTGTGACTGTTGTAGACTGCGTGTACGTACACATCTGCCTGTCTGTCTGCTCGGCAGTTTGGCGGTCCTCCTCTCGTTAGAACCAAACAGACGGCGACACAAAAAAACATTTGTGTATCTGCGCGTATGTGTGTGTGTGTGACGAGCTAAACAGATACATGATTAGTTACAACGTAGGCGGAGAAATCTTATAGTCTCATCATAATAAGGGCCAAGGAGCCAGATTAAAAGAGCAGCATTATGTCCAGATTATTGTGCGCGTGTGTGCGCGCGCGCGCGTTTGCCTGGTTTTCTCATTACAGGATTAAAGAGCATCTGCTTCAATGTTCCGGACTCAACTGTGCCAGTGAAATTCACAAGGGAAATAATACACGGTTGTCCATCTGCGTTGCCGTGTGCATGTGTGCGCCGGCCACAAACGTGATTGTGCATTCATGTCAACCGTGGAGAGCGCTTATGGATCGAACAAAGCTGGACATGAGTGGAAATTAAATGGCCGCGTTCTGGGGGTTGTGTGTGTCGCCGAGAGTGGAGAAGCTTGTCTGCTGGGCTCCTGGTGCAAAAAATGCTCTTGACTCAAATCTATTTTTGGTTATATAATGAAAGGGGGACTGCGAGGGGCTTATCTGGTTCGGCTGGTGGTTGAGTTGAGGTTGGAAAGCGAAAGCAGACAGATTTCATATAACTTGAAAGAATTTGAAGGGAGATAGAAAAAGGTGAAAAGTAAAGCTGGAGAGTTGGAGATTGGGGGAATACGAAATAATTTTTTGAGGTGTTGATGTGTTTTCAAGAGGCTCAATAACCTTTTCATACAGTTCTGGCCACCATTATTGGGACTCTTTATTTTACGAAGTATGCTATGCTATATATTCCGAAAGAAAGTGAAATGTGCCAAATTTGCATCATATCAGAATATTCCATATTGGCTCAACCAATCAAAGAAAAATATTTATTTATCCTCTACCGTAGGATGGCGGGTCTGCTGGAGTTTATCCCAGCTGACTTGTGGCGAGAGGCAAGGTACACTCTGGAATGGTTGCCAGCCACTTGCAGGACATTCGAACCAATAAGATGCATATCATGGGTGCCAATAATGTTGGCTAGAACTGTGTACTAATGAAAAAAGGCTGGGCACCAACAACTTCCAAGCAGTACAAGTCATTTTCGTGAACAAAAAATATAAATACTAATTTTAATCTCTCATCGGGAATTTCCATTCACTCTCTGCTGTATGTTTCTAGCAAGTCCAAATGTTTCGAGCATGGTTTCACAGTCGCAATCGAAAGATTCTGGGCTCCAATCTTAGCTCAGACCTTCCTGTGTGGAGATTGCATGTCCTCCCCTCTGCTTGTGTGTCTTTTTTTTTGTATGTATAGGGGAGACCGGGGCTGATAGTAACACTTTTTGTTTGAGTACGTGTAACTCATTGGCTCTTTGTGCTAGAGATCTCAAATTTTGATATGTGGTGCTATAAATGACACGCACTTGGATTTCTACTACACCATCACAGATTATGTAATGTAATGTTAAATACGAAGTGGTATGTCGTTACTACCTGCCACAGTACCAGGGTGAGTTGTAACACTACTTGGGGATGGATGTAACAATTACATTATTCTGCTTGAAAAAAGATCCATGCTAATAAATTCATGGAAGCACTTTGATGAATAATAAAGGAGGAACCATAAACGTATTAGACTACAATAATAATAATAAAATAATCAATCAAACGTAAAAAAATGAATACAATGAAAATAAATGCAATGTAGTAAACACACACACATATATATAACAAAACACCTAATAGTGGTTTTTTTAAAGTGCAAAATCAGAAAGCAAGCTGCCTGTGGCATAATACACAGTAGGGTCCTATTTTTTTTTTAAATAGAAAGGCAGTGGTAAATATAGTTATTCAAATCTGGGGTGCAGGCTTCTTGGGGCCCAAAATGTACAATGCTGACATTTGATCCACACTTCCTTTGGCTGTGAGTTATCAAAATGTTCTAAACACACAATAGGCCTACAGACATTTTCATTGTCTGAGGAGTCAGCATTTTCTTTGTCATCAGGCTGGGGGCTTTCGTTTGTTTGTTTAGTTTTTTTATTTGCCTAGGCATGCTGTAAAAAAGGAAATCTGTACAAAATTTCGCCATAAGGGGAAGGTTGTAACACTTTTTTTTAAAAACAGTTACAACCCTCCCCATGCCTGGCAGCCATTAAAAAGTTAACCATTTTTAGCATTTAGCTTCAAAGCTAGCGCTAATGCAACACACCAAATTAAACGAGAGAAACTACTAAACAAGCTTATGTAAGTCAAACAATTGTATCTACAGCACAGTGGACACTGTGCAAAAAACATTTGGGATGTACATTTTTGGTTTCTTACCTGCAAACATTTTGGGGTGGGGGGGGGGGGGCTCCAGTAGAGACAGTTTGCAACTCAGAATCATGAATCTTCATCAGTGAGTTTAAATTGCAATTGGGCATTGACTGCATCTCATTTCTGATTGGTCAAACTAAGGGTGTTACAACTATTTTATTTTCGCATTTTTTGAAAATTCGAATAAAATGGGTGGATGAAAACCCAACTACTGTTAGCAAATCTTTGGAAGCACGTTTTGACTGCAAAAGCGCTTCTTCACAGTCAAACTATTTTGTGTGCAGAGATGTTTTTCTTCATTATGCCAAGTTTTAAAAGCAGGTACTGGATATAAATGATAAATGGTAAAAAAAACAAAAAAAACTTTTGTTTTGCACTTCAACACATTTCATAGTTTACACCTTTATTACACTTAGGCCTAAATGAGTTCAGTTTTATCTGTACTTCTCCTTAAATGAATATTATTAGATGACATTGAAGTTATGAAATGTACCCTATCTGATGCCTTTCCAAGGGTCCAACAATTGTTTTTGTTTTTTTTCAATTAAGCACAGAAACTTTCCAGCTAAAAACTATGGTTACAACAGTAACACTAACTGCAAAAAGCATACAATTGTTGTATCCAGCATACACTATAACACTACACTATAGCAGAATATTCGTTCAGCTCTCGTTATTTGCATTTACAAATACATCCACTTGCTTTTTATTTTACAGCTATAATGTAATGTCCACATTACAGTGACTCATACTTTAGCTGTGAATGACTCATCGGTTTCAGACTCATCATAACACCTGAAGACATTTCAGCAATTATAATTAATTTACAGTCATTCAATGTCTTAGATATATCATTTCAGGGAAAATACATACATGGTCATAACAGGTCCAATGCAAGAGTAGTATCAACTGTAAAATGGCTTTACAAAGATATTAGTGCTCAGTTTTGATGGAAACAATATGTTTAATTGTGGTTGCATTTGTGGAAATCCACAATGCATTAAAAATTCTCCAGCAGATGTAAAACATAACAATTAAAATAATTAAAAAGGCAGAATCAATTAAGCTACATGCCATTAATAAATTCATTTGTAGTACTTAGATCGTTAAAATGTATAGGATACTCTGTATGTATTGAAAAGTGGTCAAAAAGAACTGTTCGATCTTTTGTGAGCATCACAGCAATTACGCATCATCATGACTGCAATGTTTATTTTTTATGGGCTAAAAAGAGTTGCCGTTATTATGTTTTGTGTGTGTGTGTTTGTGGATGTGTTGTGCGCATGCTTATTGCCAATGTGGCCATTAATCAGAACCTATCACTTGTGCCTAATGGAGACAGATTATAAAGCAGAAAGACGTGACTTTCCCTAGAGACTACCTCGTTTCCGTGTGCGTGCGTGTGCGCGCGCGCGCGTGCGCCTGTGATGTGGTAAACACACTGATAACAGTGCGACGTTGCGCCGCCAACGTTGGTGACACATGCCCCCAATAAAACTGGCACGGGGACGTTTCTGCAGAAGCACATTAACTTTTTCCTTGCAAATGGGGAATTTCAATGCATGTATATTAATTAAAAACAAGACAAATTCCCCAAGCAAGTTTTTAACTGTACCTGTGCAGACTTTTTCCACAAGCACAATGCTCCAATCCCTGGGTGAGCGCCAAAAATCCTTAGCCACCTCAAAATATTATTTTAAATATAAATAAATATAAATGTGCAAGGCTCCTCTGAATTTTTTGGGAATTCTAATGACCACTCATCTTAAAGCAGTGGTGTCCAAACTATGGCCCGGTCGACATTTGTGGCCCAGCATCCATTTTTCAGTGGCCCGCCACATATTCTAAAAATGACATTTGAGGCTAGTTAAAAAAAATGGAGGAGGGCAGATTGAGAAGTGGGGGCGGAATGGGGTTAACTCAACACAAAAGACGATACATGTGGTGCGAAACGATTTAAGGACAGTTTGATTTGAAAGTGGAACGATTCAATTTGGTAGGATTCAGTTTAAGAGGGTGTGATTCAATGACTTTTTTTTTTAATTTTACATACATTTGAATGAACGTGTCAATACTATAAATGTTCAATTTCCTTCTTAGATAAATCTCTTCAAAAAAGACAATTTCATATGCTTCAATTCGGTGAACTTGCATATTTTAAATGAAAAGAAAACATATTTATAGTTTTTGTTACACCTCTTGTGCCAATATTACTAATACATCGGTTTTTTTTTTTTAGCTTTTGTAGATATGCAAAGATAAAAGTAAACTATCCATGCATCCATTATCACAACCGCTTATTCCTCACAAGTGTTGCGGTGATGCTGGAGCCTATCCCGGCCGGCTTCGGGCAGTAGGTGAAGTACACCCTAAACTGGTTGCCAGCCAATCGCAGACAAACTATTTATGGCTAAAATAATAACAATCATAATGTGATAAAATCTTGAAAAACAGAAAGCTGTTTTGTAATAAAAAAAAATAAAAAAAAACCTAGAAAATATAACACAACATTATTGATTTCATTGAGTTGAGTAAATTCTTCCTTTTTTCTGTATGCGACCCTCAAATGAAAACGTTTGTACACTTCTGTCTAACAATGTAGCTTAATGCCCTTGATTCTAAATGATGGTGATCATTTAAAAGCTTCATTTTCATTTGGATGAGAGATTTACATGAACAATTGGAGTCATACAAGGACATTTTTTCAATACTATGTAAACCATTTATTTTTCAAGGTAATATTCAATAAGGTTAGTTTAAAATGTCAGTAAAAGTGTTGTATATGTGGTTTAAAAGTAAGTATAAGCATTTTATGAGTGGGGGGTTCATTTGAGGTTTTTCGCTATACGTAGCAGGGCTTGATCTCTATCTCCCCGGGTTTTCTCAAATTACCTCAGTGAGCGTTTTTTAATTTTTTTTTATTAAACAGCCTATCAACAAGTTGCCAAGCCATTAGCTACTGTTAGTCAATTACCCTCAGTGTTAAAAAAAATTATGACGTGTGGAAAACACATTGTCAACACTTATGTAGTTCTTTTGTTACATGCAGTTAAGAAGTTAATACTAGTAAGAAAGAAAAAAACCTCAAAACGCAGTTTTGAACATGTCAGCAATATCTGGTGCAAAAATAAATGACATTGATTTCAGATAAGACTTATTTCATACCGATGGCAAACTTAATTCATTTTTTGACAAATGTTGGTGTCTGTCTGCTGTGGAAAAAGAAAATGAAATGCGCTGATGTTATTTGGTTTGTTGATGACATTTGTAGGTCAGTCCAAACCACAACAACATTCGGCGTTTCCGTGACCAAAATACTCCAAATTCCCAAATAGTCGTTAGATTGTTTAGCTTCTTTCTTCTATTGATTGGCAGCCAGTCAGACTTGCTGATGACCTTTAAATTCAGTGTTTGTGTACCCGTGCGTGTATTTGTGTGTGCTGTCCACTAGCAGCATGTGCGCTCTCTTTGTGCTCGCTCATGTTATCATATTTTCTGCTGTTCTCCTCATCGATTATCTGTCCGCAGGCTGAAAAGTGGACTTTGCTTTGGCCAAGTTATAAAGACAGAAAGAGAGAGAGAATGTTTGTTTGTGTGTGTATGGTCTTGTTTTTGTTACATAGTGGGGCCAACATTCCGGGATTTCACAGAGTTGTGGGGCTCACCCATCCATGCGGGGCCATTTTGCTGGGCCCCACAAGTTTAGACCTCTTTTTGAGGGTCAAGACTTGGTTTTAGAGTTTAGCTTTGAATTGGGTTATGGTTGAGGTTAAGGTAAGGAATGGGGGTAGGCAATAATTTTTGATGGTTGGGGTTGGGGGATGGGGCAAGGAAATGCATTATGTCAATGAGATGGCCCCACAAATATAGTAAAACAAACCTGTGTGTGTGTGATCTTGTTTTTGTCACATAGCAGGGCCAACATTCTGAAATTTCCCAGAGTTGTGGGGCCCATTCGTCCCCCACAAGTTTAGACCTCTTTTTGAGTGACAAGACTTGGTTTTAGAGTTTTGGTTTGAATGAACTATATGCCACGGAGGAGGCGGGACTTTCGACTTCCGGGTTTTCACCCATCAACTTTGTTTCCTTTTCCGGTTTGCGCTTCCGCCTTTGTGTCCCTCGGTTACCCGTTCCCGTCGACGGGTGCGAGACTGCGAGTGTATAGTGTTTGTTTCAGTATCCAAAGCATTTCAGATAGCCGAGACGCCCTCCCGCCGATGAGCGGGAGCATGCGGTTGGGGTGCGAGTGTTGGAACGCGGCCAGCAGTGGCTGAAAACGGCGGTGATGTGTAAAACCCGGAAGTCAAAAGTCTGTGGCATCCACCCCATTGGGTTATGGTTGAGGTTAGGGTAAGGAATACCATTTTTGATGGTTGGGGTTAGGGGGAGGGGCTAGGAAATGCATTATGTCAATGAGATGGCCCCACAAAGATAGTAAAACCAACTTGAGTGTGTATGTGTGTGTGTGTGTGTGTGTGCGTTTGCTCATCCCAGTTTGCTCATCCCACCCTTGTCGCTGGCTATTTCCCTTGTTTCTCTCATTGCTAGTCGCCTGCTTATTTCAGTGTCTGGACTTTAAATGCTTTGCATTCTGAATCATTCACGAGTTGTGGCATCTCCTTGCCTGTCCCTAAAGTGTGATTGCGTTTAACAACACACAGCAATGCCATTTGTTTTCTTTTCTTTCAGTGCCGTGTGTGTCTTCGAATGTGGAATCAAATACAAGTCATCAAAAGTTAATCGTTAAGTGTGGCTTTATAGCGCCTCGAGAGTGCGTGTGTGCGCGCGCAGCGTTGGTACTGAGGCAGCAGAAGAGGAGAAGGTTAAGTGGAAAGGTCGCCAGAGTTGCGCAAAGGAGATAGACACGTTAGCAGGAAGCAATAGATATTCGCAGACGCAGAGGCTATTTATTTTTATTTCTATTGGAACGACGACAGTTTGCAGAGGTACGTTGGCAGCCAGCCTAGGGACAGCTTGGCACATCCTCTGCAGACATTTGGATGAGAACATTGAGCCCAAGCAAACAAATCAGAAAAAAAAAGAAGAAGCTTACTTGGCTGCAGTGTTTTTTTTTCTTTCAAAGTATTAAAGTAGGGCCACTTGATTTACCCAATACTGAGTTCAAGCTTCGGTCTTCAAATAACTTTGAGAGTCTGTTTGGAAATTCCCATGACTGTTGCTCTTTAAAGTGCCATAGAATGTAACTTGTTAATTAAATAATGCTCCTCAAGTGCTGAGATTGAAATGAAAAAAGATTGAATTAATTTACTGCTTTCCAAGCAATGACATAAAGCTTTTTTTTTGGTCTTTTTTTTCAGGGTCTGTTTTCTGTTGTGTGTTTATCTCTGTGTGTATTATAGCAGGTTTATTTTTAAATTTTTGTCCACAACGACATTTTCCTGAAAGTATTCAAAAGCTAATTTGTGTCAAAAGCTAATTTTTGATATTATTTATTGTTATCGGTCTCTTCTAATGACTCCAATTTTCTATTTCAATCTGCAGAACTGTCGTCATTTCCTGTTGTTATGCCGCTGCTTTCCACATTTTGTCATTCATTTCTGCTTAATGTGAGATGACCAGATGTCTTGCTTGAGGGACAGTCTTTACTTGACTCATTGAGCAATTTTCTGCAGTAAAAAGTTAATATTTAGACCAGAATGAATTGATAACTTCATTATATTTCATGAATACCTTCAAAAAAAAAAATCCACTTGCTGTCGACTGAAGATGACATCACCTGTGCTGAGGAAGTAGGTAACAACCAATCATGGCTCAGTTTGCTGATCAAACCCAGAAAACAGGTGAGCCGTACCTACTTCCTCAGCACAGGTGATGTCATCTTCAGTCCACAGCAAGTGGAAAAATATGTTTTTAATTATTAATTGTACTTGAAAAATCATATAGTTACCAAATTCATTGTGGACTAAATATTAACTTTTTGCTGCTGAAAATTGCTCAATGAGTCAGTCCCGTTTAGGCTTGTTTCTCGAGTCCCGGCGGATTTCAACGACTGGGCTGCTGCTTTTACTCCAATCCCGCCTCAGCATCTCTTTTTTTTTTTTTTTTGAGCAGTCAGCAAGCCAAGTGGGCCATGCAAATTTCAATCACACAGTTGTCATAGTCATTCATATGACAAAATCGAACTTAAAAAATAAATAAATAAATATATATATATATATATTATTGACATTTGTACAATTCACAACAAAAGCCGACCGAGCAAAAAGTTTGAATAATGGTGAGTACATTGAATTTTGAACTGTCAACCAAGATAGCATTTAGCAAGCGCTCAAAAGACATTCAACTTATTGTATGTATTTTATATTTTGTAAGGAAAACTGATGGTAGTATCAGAAATGGTGGTATATTTCAGGATTAACACTTTTATGTTTTTTATGTCAAAATAGCTGCAATTCAAAAGACAATTCAAATTAAAAAATAATCATATTCACAATGGTACCTCAAATTAACATCATCCCATTTTTGCATTAATGTGATCTCATACAATTGATGAAACGTGTAGGATTCAAATATTTTCGCAATTCTTCTTGTCCTCGCTGCTCTTTTAGATTTCTTGCTTAGAAAGCCAACCAAGAACACGTCATGCAACCTATCGTCTCCCCCCGTTTTGATTCCATTCCTCTCCACTTCTCCTCCCACACGCTCCATCACCTTCTCCCTCCTCATCCTTGGATTTTTTTTTCTCGACTCCTTCCCCGTGCTTCCTTGCTAACGTCTTCCCCACCTACCCCTGTCTCCATGCCGCTCTAATTATGACTCGCTCCTGCAATGACAGGCCTGGGCGTGATCTATTTCTATCTCCTCTCAGACGTGTGTCACACGTGCGTGTGTACTTGTGAAAGTGAGAGGGCATGCATGCGCTTGTACTGAATGCACATTTACATTTGTCTACCATCAACGATATTGTCTGTCTTGTGAGCATGAAGTAATATTTTAATACCTTATCCCAATAATGACTTTGGAGTGGCACAATATAGCATCCAGTAACATAGCTGTTGTCTTTCTTTCTTTCTTTCTTTTTTTCTTTCTTTAATGCAAGTGCACACATACAGTGACTACAATTTGGCTGGAAAATTGTGATTTCAAATCCGTGGTTGCGGACAGCATTTCGTGGTGGCAGCCATAGAACAAAAAAATCTTTGTGTCACTCTCTCTCTATTTCAAATGTTTAATAGAGGTATCCCTCAACTTACAAACACAATAGGTTCCGAGAGGTTGCTTGTAAGTCGAATTTGTTTGTAAATGTTGTTTCAAAATGAAATTTTATCAAATTATTTATTTGAAGTAAAAAACAATAAAAAAAAATAACAAATTAAATTATATACTTTATATATACTTTCTATATGGTGCATACATTAAATATATATATTTTTATATTTAATACTGTATTTACTTAAGTATTTTTTTGTGAACAGAACCTCAGTCTGCTTAACTTATATTTTTGATTGATCTAATATATAATGTTTATTGATTGGCAGCACATTTGTTATTACATTGTTGTTACGTTTTTTTTCTCTCCCAATACCGAAAATTGAAAAGTTTATCTTCAGCCACATCCGATTGGTTTTATGATGTTTATTGAATTTAAGGTTAAGAATACTGACACCCTTCCTTTTTTCTCTCTTTGTCAATGGTATGGTTTAAAAATCCCTTTTTGGTTCAAACTTTTTGCAAAAGGGTAGAACAAACAAACAAACAAATAAAATATTGATGCTACAAGTGTATGTAGCACTGGAGAACCAATCTATAACCAGAGCAGAGGAAAACACACAAAAAAGAAGCACCAGCCACATTTCCCATAAAATCTGAATGTTGTTGTATCAGCAAAGAAAATCAATGACGCGACAAGAACTGAACAGCAACAAGGGAACTAAATAGACAGACTAATTACTGACCAGGAAACATCAAAGAAAGAAGGACCTGATTGGCCTAGTAACGAGGCTGAAGAAAAATTTTGTAATGCATAAAACTTTATATTTGAATGGGCCACTGCCATTTATTCTGTCAAGAAGGATTGCCTTTTCTATGAATGCATAAAATTTGAAATCATAAAAAGTGACTAACTGCACAAATATCATTTAATTCTGGCTATTTCACTCTAAAAAGCGAATTGCTGAACCAACTTAATAAAATTGCTTCGAGTGGTAACACGCGATTGAATTAAGTTAATTCAAAGTTAATATATGAAGTTTGATTAATTTATGCGTTCATTAAACTTGCTGCTATATTAAGTTTAATTAATTATGAGTTCATTAAACTTAATATATTCACTGTGGATTAACTTAATTCAATCGTGTGTTACCACTTGAAGCAAATTTATTAAGGTGGTCAACAATTCTCATTTTAATCTTTATTATGTTATGATTTGGTTCGTTTTGTTGCTTTGTCTTTTGTCATGATCTGTGTTTTGTTTGTTTTGTTTTTCATTGTCATGTCTCCTTGTTGTCATAATGCTCGTCATACCGGCCCCTTGTGTCTTCCTATCAGCACCCTCTGCCCCTTGTGTCATGTCCAAGTGTTTGTCATTGTCACGCTAGTTTGCTCCTATTTAGTTCCCTCCTTCCCTGCATTCTTTGTTGGATCATTCGTTTGTGTAACAGTCTATGGCCCCGTCCACACGAAAGCCAATTTCAATGTATCCTCACAAGTTTCTTACCGTTTCGGCCGTTCGTCCACACGATGGCGCGGTTTTCGGACAGCTTGAAACCACTGTTTGTCTTTTTCATGTTTTTTCGATACATGCAAAGCCATGTTTGTTCTGTAGATTGCAATAACGTTAGAAAAAAAAAAGGTGTTCGTCTTCTTCGCTGATTCTTCTTCTCCGCTTTCCGTTAACTCCCTGTAACTGCGCTACAGCGCCACTTCAGACTTGGCATATACATTACAGCTGTTAAACGTTCCTCAGCGTTTACGAGATTTGTTTGAGGAACGAAGCCCGCTTTGCTTCCGTTTGTCAGTCGTCCTGTCCTTGCCCGGGTGTTTTGTTTGTTACTTTGCATCTACTTTTTGGTCTTTTGTTAATTGAGAACTTTTTCCACATTCCTTGTTTGCCTTTTGGTTGTGTTTTGGGAAATAAATCCCTTTTTGTTGACCTCCTGCAAGCCGGCCTTTCCTCCTTCAATCCTGCAATTGGGTCATCACTCCCCAAACGTAATAAATTAAATTGGTTCAACAATTCTTTTTAAAGAGTGGGAGACATTTACACATACAAAACCTTGGCGGCGTCAACTTTTATTTATTTATTTATTTATTTGTATTTATTTATTCATTATTTTTTTACAGGAGTCTCTCATCTTATTGATCAATAATATGAAATGTACCCATGTACAAAAGGGAACAAAAACCAAGATGTCAAAACTTTAAGGTGTGCTTTAAATATACATAGCTTATTTAGGTCCAATTATTGTAAATCCCTGCTCAAATGTAACTATTCAGTACTGTTTCCTATTAAATTGTCATGGGAGCATGTCGGCCACTGGCGCTGCATTTGAACGCACCTCCAGGCAAGTTGAGGCTTCTTCTCTTGCTCATCTACTATTTTTTTTTTTTTTTTAATGACCATCTACCTTCTGCAAACGTGCCAACATATCCATCTGATTATTTGTAGGATAAGAACATGCCATAAAAACATCCTGTGCAACATTGACTGCATCCTCTCTCGTAGAGCCTGATGGGATGCCTATTAACAAGCAGAACACGGCATTAATATGGATGAGCTGATGTCAGGGAAAATGTGTTTGTGATTGTTTAAAAACAGTGGTTCAACAGAACAAATGGGATTGATATACAAAGTATTCATTGTAATGAACTTTTCAAGTGCTTTTCAATGTTCTTGTGTCAATTGCGGGGTTCGCGGGGATCTGGATGTGTGCACAGCTGATTTTGGTAAAGAGGCAGACTACGCATTATTACACATATCTATAAATATCATACAATTTTTGCCTTACTTATTTTCAATGAGAGCTATGTTGTCATGACGGTTCCCTTTAACCAGTTCTTTAACTGGTGCCACACATACCGTAATGCACTTATTGATCGGGCCTTTTAGCTCTACCAGTAAGTGAGTTTACATATTTATAGCAGCTCACAAATAAAGTGCTTTACCAAGAAGAGTAAACTTCTCTGCTAATGCAAAACATTTAGGCAAACTTAAATGTGTTTTTTATTTTATTTTGAGTTTTATGTTCCAACGATAATATACGTACAGCATCTCAAGTTAAGTACACCCGTCACATTTTTCTTAATATGCATGTTTTCATGGGACAACACTACAAATGTAAAGTGGTCAGTGTGCAGCTGAGTGTAAATTGACTGTCCCCTCACAATAATCCAACATATAGACTATCTAAGCTGCTAACAGCAAAAGTGAGTACGCCACTAAGTGAAATGATCAAAACAGTCTCAGGTTGTGTATTTAAGCGTACAGTGTTTCCCTCGTTTTCTGCTGGCGTTAGGTTCCAAAAAAATACCAGCAATAAATGAAATCCGCAAAGTAGTCAGCTTGATGTTTTACATTTATCATAAAGTTTTAAGGCTCTAAAACCCCTCACCGCACAGTTTATACACTTTTCTCATTTAACATTTACATTTTCTCACGTCTCTCTTGTTTAAACATTCTCAAAGTTCAAACCTTCATACGTTTTATAAAATAGGTAGGCTACATTACTGAAAAAAAAAAGCATGCAAAATTGCACCAAAAAAATCTGCAAAACAGTGTGGCTGCGAAAAGTGAACCGTGTTATAGCGAGGGAACACTGTATATAAGTGTCTATATAAGTGTATATAAGTCCATGCTTCTGGCGCTAGCTACCGTAAATACTCACGCAGAGGTAAACAAAGAACCACATTTTTGGGGCGGGGAGGAAACCGAATACTTTATTTAGCGTGGTGAGTGACGTGAATTTAATGTATTTTATTGACCACAGAAATTTAGAAGCAGAAATGAAATCTATTTGTGTAATTACGTTGTATGTGTGCCAATTGAGCACAATGACCACGTACACGTGAGAATAATTCTTTCTGGTCAAACATGTGAAATGAGCTAGAATGTTTCATGTGCCGTCATTTTGACCTTAACCCGAATAACGACTGCATGTGAACGTAGCTATACTGAGTGACTGTAGTGCTCAAAATGTGCTAATTTCACCAAGACAATAAATGGGGTCTCTAAATGGAACCTTGGGTTATTTTAACACAAATGTGCTGCATATTATTGAAAGTAACACCTGATAACTGTTCAATTGGGCAGAGGGGGTGGGGTGGGGGTGGGGGGGCATGATACAGTGTATCGCGTTTAATTTCAAAACATTGGATAAATGGCCCTTTTGTGTGTGACTTTGTTTGAGGCTGTCAAAATAGCACTACTATCTACTCTCCGCAGTGTCATGAAGCACTTCACTAAAATCTCCTCAGAGACTTTGGCCCGTTTGGTGTGTGTTGCTCGACCCGGCAAGCCCGTCTGCGCTAGCCTAAAGCTCGCGTCGGTTTTCTTTTTGACCTCCCTTGTAACCTTCCTCCAGGGGGCCTGCAATCCAATCAGATCATAGGCCTATTTGCGGACCATCCCCTTGGGCACTGGGAGGATCCAATCAGATAAGAGTTCGTGTGAGCGCACAATCGACAAGGGAGGTGACCACAGTCACACACCCTTCAAATGAAAGATGGATGACAAAACCTACACAAAAAAGCTTCATAAAAAAAAAAGGGCATAGCTGTGGTGAGCTTTGGTGACTGCTGTATTTCACTTAAAACACCCTGACGAGAGCGGACATCTTACCCCAAGTCTCTTTGCGATGAAGAAAACATGAGGATGCCAATTTATTTTCATGACAACTTTCGCCCTTGAACAACACAACTCGCTTTTGTACGCTCAATCACATTTCCCCCTCCGAGTTGATCTTTTATGAGCATTTCCTCCCTCGCCGTAAACATCTGCTACCACGTTCCCATTGTGTGCAGCAGGTTGCACGTATCACATCGGCGTGCGCTCGGGGGCGAGCCAACGTGTTTGTGTGCCTTGTGGTGCGGTTGTCATCAGTGTCACTTTCATTCTGGCGTGCTACTCTCCAGTCTGTTGAACGCTTTGAAGATCCACCGCGACTTTAATTCCATCTTTTGCTCACAGCGACTCCGAGCTATGTACACAAACACACGCATGCTTACACGCCAAATGCTGAAAAAGTCCCATTTGTATCCATCTTTAAGCCTTTAAGGAACAGTTGCGATCTGTGGAGGAGTTCTTTCTTTTTCATTGTTTTGTTTTGCCCAGAGGAGGAAATGGTTATTCATGTTAAAAGATTCATCCATCCATTACTGCACCGTTTAACTTGTTCAGGGTCGCAGGGAGCTGACTACTGTACACTGTGGACTGGTTGCCAGTCATTCACAGGGCGCTTATAGAGACAGCCAGCCATTCACACTCACATTCATGTCAGCACTGAGTGGGAGCTGAACCAACGTACTGTGTTGAAGTCTGGCGAGTGACTCACGACACCATCACTAAAATGGTTACGCTTCAGTGTGTGCGTGCGAGGTTTGAGAATTAGGGAATGTGAATGATGTGCATTTCGTTATCCGTTGCTTCCTCCAATCACAAATCCTAATTTATTTTTAATTTTTTAACTTTGTTAAAAAAGTGAAGTCTGATGTTTCTGTCACGTGAGGTGCAGAGTTAGGAACTAGTTGCAGACAAGACATGGAAGTTGGGAAACAAGAGTCTTTATATACAAAAATACAAAGTAACAACAAAGAGCAGGGCTGGATTCAAATAGCCTTGAAGAAAACTTTGACTAAGAAGCTGAAACTGGCTGGATGCAGAGAAACCTCGATTGATCAAGCAGAGCTGGGTGCATGGAAGCAACCTCAAACAACGGAAGAACAGCTTGTGAAATGGAAGAGGAGGAATAGGAAACCTCGACGTACTGACAAACTCATGGCAGGGAAAGACCATAGCAACTATATATATATATATATATATATGCAAAGTTACATTGTAGTAATCTAAAACCCATTTTTTAGTTACGGCTTCCCTCAGAGGGCCGATATGACGGTAAAACTAAATAAGCGTTTAATCGTCTGGTAATACTATTACATCATTACAAATGGATAGATACCTCATTTTGGAATAATACAAGTAGACGTAAAGAATAATAGTTAAAGTTACTGTAAAAAAGGGTAGCAAAAAAATCTTGCAAAATCTCATTGTTATTATTTATTACACATTGACAGTTTGAAATGTTGGTACAAATTTTACCAAGGCTCATGAAAGTTGACACTCACGATTTGCTTTCGCGGGCCTCACAAAATGATGTGGCGGGCCGGATATAGCCCCTGAGCCTTGAGTTTGACACCTGCGTTGTAAGAGCTGAATTGTGTCATCAGTTGTATCTGCAGAAATTCGATGTCACAGGCGTACCTAAACCTTGTGGGTGAGTGTCAGTGTATGTTCATTATGTAGGTGTTATATTTTGGACTGCAATACATCAGGCGCTAATGTGTGTTCACTGCACCGAGGGCCTCAAATGTCCTTTATGACTGTCAAAATGCCGAATGATTAATCAACACTTCTGTGCCCGCCAGCTGCCGCAACATCAACACGGCTTCTCTGCACAACACGCACGCACATGCACCTCTTTGTTGGCGCATCTTTTTAAACATTTTAAGACACTCAACTACTTAAAAAGTAACAACCCTAAACCTAACTTCCATAATTGAAGGTGAAGTGAGGCCTGACCTAAACAGCAAATGAAAAATAAAGATCTCCTCTTTGCAGGTCATTTTCTTGTCCACTTAATTCCAAATCTCAATGTAATTAAAATTCATCCTCTTTCACTGCGCTGACCAGTTATAATGAAGACTTAAGAGAACAATAAAGCCCTCGCAAAAGCCTCAACAAGATGCAGTTATTTTTTTCTCTCTCCACAATCAAAGTCTCAAGGCTTAAAAGGAGTGAAAAGAAACATCAGAAATCTTCTAACAAGACTGAAACTCAGAAAAAGACTATCGGGAGCAACAGTGGGTCACTTTCTCTAAATGGCCTCACTAATATGCACAAATTAGTCCCTGCCCGCACTGAAAAAAAGCCCACACACACATTGGTCAGCAGACAGTATTACTAAAATGCATGCTGTAAATGTGAAGCTTTCCAAATGTACTGTTTATAGTGAGAAGTGTGTGTGTGTGTGTGTGTGTGTGTGCATATGTACGTGTATATTAATGTGTGTGTATAACAAGTGCATTTGGCACCTCTCCACCATCAGTAAAGAACTCCTCTCCGCTATAAATGTAGATTTTCACCTCTTTGACCTGCAAACACTCACTCAAAAGTATCGACTGGTGTCTTACTTAAAAAGCCCGAGGCAGCTGAGTGGGCTGAATTTCAATAATAGTCTTTGGCAACTCATAATGGTTACCGTGATACCATAAATCCATCAGCTCCATGCAATTGTTATGCTATTAGTGTTAGCTTTTTAAGAGTGATCTTGAAAACATGCGGGGGGAAAAACTCGCAGACATTAGCGAGTCCACAATTTGAATTCTAAGTTCCAAAATGTAATATCGAATATGATCAGCCATCTGTCAACTGTCCCTGGAGATAAAAAAAACTTGCATTAAATGTTACACGGGAGCCTGGAGGACCTTCTCACTGTGGTACTTTCGGACCAGTACTGATGAACCAGGAATAATAGAAGGAAAACTGCATAGGAGAGAAGCGTATTGCTAAAAATGTCATTGTGTGAATGTCAATGTTGAACCATCTCTCATAATGGAGGCTGGCTACTGCAGGGCAGAGTAACTACAATTAAATGTTTAACCCTTCCTTGCTCTCCAGCAAACGACATTTTATTGCTCTTGGCAAGCCTTCATTATTATAACATAAACACGCACGCACACACACTTGCCTCATGTATCTTGTATGGTCATTATATTCCAATTGCGTTCAACGTTTTACTGCTTTTATTTAAATGTGGAGATTGTCGGCTTCAGGGTGTTGAGGTCACTGGTGGGACTCCACAGGGAGTCTTTAGTTGGTACACATGTGATAAAACGTCTACATGCGACAGATATTAACAGCCGGCCATTGACCTCTACTTCCACAATTCATCACGTGCGTCCGATTTGTTCTGGGAACCGACACGTGCATTGGAAAGTCTTGCCAATCATTAGCTCAAAATAATTCTGTGCTCATGGGATTGACGAGAACTTCATCATTAGAATACTTTCCATTTACTAAAGCGTTAGGTTTAACAGTGAAAAGTGTGTCAATGAGCCTGTTAGCAATTTCCTGAAAATTTAATAACACCCTGAAAATGTAATAAATTGCACTTAACTTATATCATATATATTATATCATATTCCAGAAGTCTTTGTGGCAGAGCAGTTCCAATGAAGTGGGTGGAGCTTACACTGACCTCCATTTAAATCAGACAGTGTTAAAAATGCACTTTGGTGGTTAAAATTAACTGAAATATTTAACACATGAATTTTAGCACTCCAATTTTTGCTGTGAATGCATATAACAGTCTTCGATTCACAAAATATAGAACTTTGCACTTAAATGATCTGTCAAGTTTGTATCGGTTTTGAGGGGGGGGGGGGGAAGACCTCCATGATAATATAATAAATCCCCAATAATGTAATAAGGTATTACATTAAGCTGTCAGTTTTTATTTTATTACATTATTGGTGAAATAATTATATTATTGGTTTTTATTAAATTTTTGATCAAGTTAATTGCCAATTTTTATTACATTTTCAGAAAATTATTTCATTATAGGGTGCTACAGAGCCAAACATCCATGTTTTTGTAATGTGGGGTTTCTCCAGCTAATCTAGTTTCCTCATACAACCCCAAAACATTATTTTTATGTTAATTGAAAAAATCCCATATTTCATGTTATTTACTAAACTAACTCAGAAAAGAGCCACCCACTTTTTAAGTGAGCAAAAGTATTTGGAATAGACATGATCAAATGAATTTAAAGTGAATAACATGTCATATTTGTGGCCGAACTCTTACTTGCAATAATTGCATGAAGCCTGCGACCTATTGACTTTTCCAGGCCTTTTCTGCAACCTCTTTCAATTTTTGTTCGTTTGTGGGGGTTTCTCACTTCAGTCTCCTCGTCAGGAACGCATGCTCTATTGGGTTAAGGTCAACGAAATGCCTTGGCCAGTCGTGACCTTCCACTTTTCCCCCCTGATAAAGTCCTTTGTTGTGTTGACAGCGTGTTTAGGGTCATTGTCCTGTTGCATGATGACGCTTTTCTTGATTAGTTTGGATGCGCTTCTCTGTAGATTTCCAGACAAAATGGTTTTGTATAATTCGTTCTGCCATGACCATCATCAATGCATTGACCCAGTCAGATGAGGTTCCAATCCACTCAGTACGTGTGGTCGATGAAAAATAAGTTCCATCATTACAGCAGGATGGAGGAAAAGTGCTGCGTCAGCAACTTTACACTTTTATTTCCTTCCCCTGAATGTCAGAGTACAGTCAAATGTCCACAGGGAAGTACCCAAACGTGCAGCTCTACTTTCATCTCCTTAATGCTTGTTGATTACACTTTTACGGCCTCATTTCGTTCTCCCTTCTCCTTGACCATTAGGCTTAATATCCCTCCACTGCAACTACCAAAACAGGAGAAATTCATAGTTGGGTTTTTTAAGGGTGTGAAATACAATTTACATGATTATGGATGATTATGGATATGAATTAACGGCTTTTGACGTTGGCAATCTTGGCTTCATCACGACTTTGTATTATTGAAAGCTCTCCATCAACAAGTGAACATCATTTTTCTTCAACGTGGTGAAAATGCACTTTGTTAACCGAGTCATGCAGAAATCAATGTTATGATTTGTCTCGATATTTAGTGGGCAAGTGAGCCGTGAATGACAGGAAACCTCTCAAACGTGCAAAATAGACAATTTGTTTCACACACGCCGCACACACACTTGCATAAATGCACTGTGTCGCAGATGGTGGCTGCCTTTGTCCTGTGATCATTTATTTATACCCTTCACCCTTCTCTATCTGTCAGTGCACATTAACACGTTTCTTCTTCATTGTGTGTTCTCTTATTGTTAGAACAAGCTAAAAAAAAAAAATCCTTAGTCTCATGAATCGATGTGAAAATGTAGACAAGACAGATTCCTGATATCAAACTCATGGTGGCGGTGGAATATTTAGGTCAAATAGTGGGCTCATTAGTGGTTCACACCAAATGCCTCAGCTCTGTGGGGAGCAGTAATAATAGAGTGAATGTTTATGGATGAGAATAAGTCCATGTATGTTGTGTGTAGGGCCGCCTAACTGCTCATGCAAATGCGACTCGCACTAAATTAATGACAAGTGATCCAACTGGGGTGGAGGTGCTAAATAAATCAGTTCTTGCCAGCGAGTCCCCTCCGAGATTAAAGAAGAAGAAATGGACCGAGCGAGGCTAGGAGGAGTCAGAGCAAGACTCATTGGGGGAGGGGGTGGTACATGAACTGCGAACAATGATTAGACGTTCCCAAATGTGCTCTGGGGGCAAGCGGGGCAGTGCGCCACCTGATGCAACGGATGACATTGTGGCTCTTGCTTGTTACTTATTCAACTACAAAAGACTTACGTAAACATTTGTCACATCCTTATACAATACTGTACTAACTAGTTTGAAAACTCTTTTTTCCTGTGGGTCATGTAAAAGTTTCAGAATCATTTGTGCCCCATAGGCCAACAAAAGAAAGTAGGGAGACCGGGGCTAGTTGTATCACTTTTTTATACTTTTATATATTCATTGGAGTCAATACATCATATATTTAAAAATAAATGTATACCAGATGAAAGACCAAATTCTTAGGTATATTTTTTGTATTCATGTCACTTCATACTTTGTGTCAGTGCAGAGTTATAAGCCATCAAATAGAGGGAGTGGGCATGTGACATGTTGCCCCACCAATGGGTAAGTTGTCAGACCATATGGGGTAAGATGTCACACTGGATTTTGCAACTAATAAAACAAAGACAAAATTACTCTTTTTCTCCTGTTTTATTTAGTTTTTACAGCCAGAGAAATTGTCATTGATATTAAAGATTTACCATAGTCATTGAGCAAACTTTAACATAAAATATTATGAAATGGATTCAAATCCTTAGGAACTGCTGGTATGTAGGTCATAGCTCTGAGCCTCAAGTGCTTGTTTTTCTTTCCTTAAACTGGAAATTTGAGATTAAATTGAATTTCAAGAAATTAATGCATTTTGGTTTCGATTGATGGATGGTTCATCGTGAAACTTAAACCACTTCTGACATGTGGGTATACTGTAGTTCCAACAACTGAAAATACATTTTTAAACAATGAAACTGATTTCCTCGCTCATCATCTGAAGGGCAATTCTGGCATATGTAAACCGAGTTGCCAGAGGTGCATTTTTCATTGGCCCATTCTTTGCATATGCGACAACAAACCCCAAAATGACTGACAAGTTGTGCCAAACTACCATGTTGGCTAATCTGTGCTCTAGTTTAAAGTTAGCTTAAACCAGAGCAGTGACCGACGCTCGACAAGATGCCTGAATCTTTCCTCTAACGAGTCCACATGATTTGCTGCTAGAATTTGTCTATGTACGCCGCCTGTTTGAAAATATATAACGTTGTTTATTTTTTTACTTTGGGTTGTGCAAAACAGATAACTGGCACTCATCTCCGCTCACAATGTGCTATTCTCTTCTCAAACAGGACACAACCCCTGACCATTTATACGAAGACAACTAGTATTCCATTTTTTTTGTTGCACCTTCTGGTGGAGAAGAAAATTGCAATGTGACAACTTACCCAGGATACAACTAGCCCTGATCTCCCTAAATCAGACAGACACACGTTACAATATTCTAAAAAGAGTTTCATAAGGATTATAAATGACATGTACTGTTAGGTTATCATCTCCATATCACACATCTTTATTAGCCGACCTCTTTCAAGGCGATGACATATAAAATTGGGCTTCAAAGGTCTCAAGGAGAAATTAGTGTTCTCTGAGGCTTTGGAAGTTCAGGACTCTTCAAAAGTAGAAGAGAAAGGGAGGCTGGATATAAGTCCCAACTCTTAAAACAAAATGAATGGTAAGCCAAATGGAAATATTCTTTGCTTTCATCTATGTAATTAAATTATGGAATTGCATTGATGTTCAATGCTGTTCATATTCTGATCTTGCATGATCTTGATCTTGAGTTGAAAGTCATGAATCTTAGATAAGCACCCTTTGCGAGCGGAATAAGTTAATTGTTTTTTATGTTTATAAAAAAAAAAGACAGCTGTATCCTTAGATCCGATACTCTGTTCATTTTTACAGTACTTAGTTTACACATGGTGTTAGATAGATCACTGCATACTGTGTCTGGTGGTATCAAGCCTCAAATAAAGTGAACCACCCAATCGAAAACATCTCGACTGTTCACTGAGCCGAGGGATGGATACAGTGAAAACTCATGTCTTAGGAGAATCGTCAAATAGAAGTTTACTCGACAAAACGAGTGCATTTCTACACAGCAACACAAGGTCTATAACCTGCAAGCTGAATTCTCGCGGCATTTGCGGGTTCACAAACTCCCGAGGATACAACTTGTGCCGAGCCCGTTGATTTTCAATCACAGAGCAACATCGTGTTTGGGGGCGGGATATGCAGCTGTGACGAAACCAGGATGCGCCGCCACCGTTGGAAACGCCTAACATGGACGAATGGACACTGCCCGCATTCAATAAAAATCGGATCCATCCCAAAAAAAGTCCTTAAAAAGCGAGGCATAAACTTACAGTATGTAAGTTTTGTAAGTATTCGCACGAGCCAAGCGGCGCTACAACGGCTGCATTTGCAACACCTGGCAGACGAGCTACCACCATTACAAGACTGTAATGTTAGGATATGACCATGTGTACTTACACTAGTGTCTGATTGTGTCAAGCTGCAAATCTTTGAGCTGAGGGACAGCTACCAGAGTGATGAGTCGTGTTTATGTATATATATTAACTTTGCAGATGGAATTGCTGTTTTGTATTAAATATAAACTACATCTTGCGAATTGCAACCCCAGCACCCTTTATGCCTTTAATCACAGCTCTGTATTGAATATAAAAAATCAATTATGAATAAAAACAGCACCATCTGCTTGTTGTGGCGGCTGCTTGGGCTCTGTTGTGCAATAAATAACACCGACTATTCGGTGTATGTGCAGTTGGGTTCACTGGAGTTCATTGGGGGGAGAAATTGAACATAAAACATCACATGGGACAGTAAAAGAGAGTACAGTAGTTTGCTGGTTTATGCTTTTTCTAGGTGCTGCATCGTTTTTTCGATGCAGCGCCTATTTCGTCATTTTCATTTTCATTTTCATCTAAGCCTCTCCTTCACTCGCTAACAAAATGATCTTCTGTCCACGCCATCTCTGAGATTGTCAGCTCCCCTCGGAGAGACACCCCGGAAAAATTTGAGGGGAGGAGAGCACAACAGACGAAAATGGAACATGACGCCTCTCAAAAAGTGGATACAATTTCAATATTTAGATGGGTTAACATTTCATATACAGTATACAATTAGTCCTCACGTCCCCTCCTCTGTGACACGCTCTGAGGGAACGTTGCTGTCAGCTTGCGTTTTCTCCGGGACGGGTTAAACTGGAGGCTAATCCTTCTTGCCTGAGCGAGGACGCTCGCAGACAGTTGGAGATGACTTCATGTAGCCCCTCCGTGGGCCGCACGTTTTAATGAACATGTTGAGAGTCAACACTCCTGCGAGGGTTGCTCCTCACTCTAAGAAGTGCAAATGTTGTTTGGATTGTGCGCATGGTGAGTCAAGGTGACTTCTTGAGAACATCTTGATGTGCAATTATTCACACATTTGTGTTTCCTTTCAGACAGATTTCATGTTTTATGTACATTTCGGAAAGGGGAGTAGCAGCTTCATTGTAAGGAAAAATCAGAAAGAAAACCTCACTAATGAGCTGTGAGGGAGCTGAAGTCGTATTAAGTAAATATTTCAAGCTTTTAATTGAGTTTCAGCACAGATTTTCAAAGAGCATGTGCCCAAGTCGGTCAGTAAATTTCAAGAGAAAGTACAGATATGTACTGAAAATAAAACAGCTGTCTTGTTTTTTTTGAACCATCTCACAACATTTACAACTTTCACAAACTTTCTGTCACAAATGTATTTACAAATTAGTATGGTTTTCTGTAGTAATTTTACCATTTCATATTAAGATTACTGTATTTTCTGGACTTTAAGTCACTATGGAGTATGAGTCGCGCTAGGCCAAAAATGCATAATTCATATACATAAGTAACTGGAGTATAAGTCACATTTTTTGTGGGTAATTTATTACTTTACGTCATCTTGGAAGGCAAGTTTTAACATGAATAAAAGAATAGAGAACAGGCTGAATAGGTTTAAAATATGCTCACACAATAAAGGTTCAATACTTGCAGCTTGTAGTCTGTAGAATATGATTTTCTTTTGGGGGCCATTTGTGTTCAGTCGCTCTAGATTGTTTTTGTAAGCTAACATTTACCGTTTAAATATTTCATTGTTAAAGAGTAGGAGATATCAGTGCGTAAGTCTACAGTGCCCTCTTGTCACTGTCTGTGAAATGATGTAACCCCCACCCCGTATATTTTTTCATGTATAAGTTGGTCTGGAGTATAAGTCTCGGGAACAGCCAAACTGTGAAAACAAGTGTGAGTCCGGAAAATACGATACATGATATCGTTATAGAATCGTAGCACACCTCATGTTCGAATTGTCTCTTATGCTGTAGATGTACACCAGATATAAATGGTTTTTTACATGAATGATATATATGTTTTATTTTTTATTTAATAACTTAGATACAACCAGTTCAGGGTGTACCCCGCCTACTGCCCGAAGCCAGCTGGGAAAGGCTCCAGCCCCACCCCCCCCTGCGACCCTTGTGAGGACAAGCGGTTAAGAAAATGGATAATTTAGATAATCAGGGTCACCCCTGACCAATTTGGGGCTTGAGTAAAATTTTATTTGGAGGCCAAGAGGCAGGGTGCGCTCACGACCCAATCACAGGGGACATATTGAAAAACAACCTTTCACACTTACAGTCTACAATATCTAAAATGATTTTTGAGGATGTGAAAGGAAGCCTGCAGAGAACTTGGAGAAAACCCTCGCAAGCATGGGGAAAACATGCAAACTTCACACAGAAAGGCTGGACCTGAGATTCGAACAGCGAACTTGAGAACTGCGAGGCAGGCGTGCTAACTAATCTCACAATGCTGTCTTAATGAATAAATAATAAAGTTTTTGCCACTCAACATGTTGAAGGTTATCAAAGGTTCTATCAGACACATTGTGTAAAACTTAAAAAGAAAACCCACAATTCTTATGCCCCTTTTGCACATGTCTACATTTTAATCTGCAAGCACATTTAAATTTCCACTTAAGATAAAAATAGTGTACGCGTGTGTGTGCTTGTGTCTAAGCTTGGCGTAGTACAGAGGGATGTTAATGAGGGCATACGGTTTAGATTCCACCTAGACAAATGACCTCACTGTACAAGGCATAAATCACTCAGCTTGCTAACACTCAAAAAACATTCACGCTTATGTCTCCACTTTTCCGTGTGTGTGTGTGGGGGTGTGTGAGTGTGTAGGTATGCTTGCACTGGCGTCCACTTCTGCGAGCATTGCCTGCAAACATCATGGTCAGTGTGATGACCACGCGTATACATTTGCATTTATGCGCCCGCACACCCACCTGGGGATGATATGTTGATATTGGCGTAAGCGCACAACATATGTTGCTGGAATTTGCATATTCACTTTAGCAACAATGCACTGTAAACTGCGACGCGGCCCCGCCCCTCCGATCTGTCTCCCTCATCTCTTTTTCAGGTTCAGCGCAGGTTTCCTAATGCTATCACGCCAACCATATGGTGGGAGCATCAGTTAAATTGCTGCTGTTGCAGTGCCACCTGGCCACACACACACACACACACACACACACACACACCCACACACACACACACACCCCCACACCCACTCACACACACACACCCCCGCACACACACACACACACACACACGCACGGGCTATGTACAAACGTGATCACCATGTAGGGCTGGTTCAGATGAAGGACAACAGAAAGGGTGAGATCTAAGCGAACGGGACATTGTACAAAGGCAGGATGAAATAAATACATACGGGACCTTAGGAAGCGTGCATCCCTTTGCATTCCCGGGATCTGGGTCTTCCAAAGCTACTTATGCGCCTCCATTGGCTGAGAAAAATAGGACACAATTCAATTATAAAATCTAG
The DNA here is from genome assembly GCF_054856555.1 of Leptonotus elevatus. NCBI lineage: Eukaryota > Metazoa > Chordata > Actinopteri > Syngnathiformes > Syngnathidae > Leptonotus > Leptonotus elevatus. The sequence goes on from NC_141246.1 coordinate 13,368,752, forward strand.
TTAGGGTTACAACAAAGCAATGCTATTTCAGTTAACGAAAACTAACATAAAAAAAAATATTTTTTAATAGTTTTGATAAAAAATTAAAACTAACTGGAACTATTTACTAATTACAACAAAACTGTCCTTTGTTTTCATCTTTGGTAATTAATTAAATACTTGAGCCTTTGGTGTTGATTTTAAATGTATTTATTTTGATATTAATGGAATGAGTGTGTCGCAAAGAAGTGACGTCATCATCATCTCTCCAGATGACCTCACTCTCCTAGGCAACGATTCTGCATGTTTACTTTGGCTCTTCTGCTTTTGTCATTTGACTCAGCCCGAAATGCAACACAAGGTAAGAAGTGTGTTCCTTTTGTGGTTCATATGGAAGAAAAAAAATACAGTATGTAAAAAAAATAGTATACTGTACAACCAGGTTTAATACTTCTCAACAGGAATTCAAGCCAGAAATCCACTGCAGTATTATGCTCTGTATTTAGTATAATCTGTGCACTGTTATACAGTTCTGAACCTGTATTTGATTTGTGGATGGATGCTTGATTTTTTTTTATTTCTGTAAAATGTTTGCAACACAAGACTTTCCATTGTGTTTGTTTTATTCTTGCACACACATAACACAAAATAAATAAATAAATAAATACATAAAACAATGGTAAAATCCCAATATGCACCCGTGTATAATATCCCCCCACACAAAAATAAATAAATAAATACAATCACCCGTACCCGTGCATAATACAATACCCCGATTTGCTGGTATCCATTATTATTTGGTGTGTCAAATAATTCCAAAATGTTTCCACTACCCCATGCAATGTGTCATTGAGTACATTGAATGAGGATTTCTAATGATGAGCAAATGTGTGAGTGGTCTGTGAATGCGCCTCGAATCAACTACCGAATGCAATGCGTATTATTCACGGGATTAATAATAATACTAAAGCTAAATCTAAATCTAAACTACAAATAAGCATTCAAAAACCCAAACTAAAACTAATAAAAACTAACAAAGCCACATTCAAACGCTAATTAAAAATACCCCCCCCCATTTTTTTTATTTTTATATAACTACAATAAAAATTCCCAAACTATTAAAATAGCTGGTACAAAGCCATTCTTTGTGCTTGCTTTCAAAGTCGTGTATAAAACTTCAGTTTAACACAGCCTTATCAAAAGCCTGTGCATGTATGTAACTGCATGCTCTTTCTTATGTGTGTGTTTTTAGAAAACATGACTATAGATGTTTCCTATCCTCCCAGCCATTAGAAGAGGCTCATATAACCAGCCGGTGGGCCTGAGAGACACACACTCTATAAATACACACCACTTAAGGGCCTGTGGGGGGGCCTTGCTCCACACATACAGCACACAGGCAACATTTTCACGACTTCCTATTAAGCCTTCAAATGGATGTTTATGCTTTTCTTAATGAGAACAGGCCTCAAAATTGCACATCAAGGTCGAAAAGGGAGAACTTTACGCCACCTCCCTCATTGCTTAACCTTAACTATTTCATATTGTGCTCCTTTGCTGCATTCATTAACTCAATGAATTTAATTTGTCATTTAGACTAGGCGTAGGGGAATGCAAGCTGGCATTTTCTAGAGATTTGAAGTAAGGTTACATGCGCCGCTTCTCATACATTACCGCGCGCACGTAGAACACAGCTCATGTTCCCCTCTCGTGTGCACGCGCGCATGTGTGTCGAAGTCCTCCTCCATCAGTACTTTTATACTTTTAGCACCTTGTTTTGGCAGCATGTTACTACTTTCATCGAGTGCCTCGGTAATGGCCGGAGTGGTATGACACGCAGGCATCCACGCACACACACACACCCCCACACACACACCCCCACACACACACACACACACACACACACACACACACACACACACACACACACACACACACACACACACACACACACACACACACACACACACACACACACACACACACACACACACGTATGAACTGAGGCTACACACATTAACACACACTCACACTCCTGCATACACGTTTCAAAGATGAGCATATGCTTGTATATGTCTACTCCTTTTACCCCCGTGTGTCCCTTCAGTGTATCCCAGTAGAGTTTGTGTATGTCAGTATGGTAGTTTTTCACAGTCTGTTTGTCTCACTCACAAAAAGCATGCTTGTCCTAATAGAAGGACCATCTGTCAAATTGGATGTCTGTCCAGCTGTTTGTCAGCACTAATGCATGATGGTAGTGAACAGTGTAGTGCTGGTTTGGAATATTGCAGCAATGTAAAATATTAGTCCCAGCAGTAACATGCTACGTTTTGGATTAATTGTTTTAGTGCAACATATTTTTTACACGGAGGAATACTCACTGCTGTTATTTGTGTCTACAGTATGTAGCTATTATTGCTTATATGCAATCAAATTTGTTTTGGTTTGCTAAAGAGACTTCTGCTTCGAGCATTGTCATATGGCTCTGTTTCATCAATCCACATAGCCACAAAGGTTAATTAGTGAAAACTGACGACATAAGTAGAGCAAAAAATATACACCGTACCTTTAAAAAACTCAAATTAATTCTAAAACAAATAAAAACGGAACAAAAATCAATTATTTCTGAAAAAATTTATTCTAACAAACTTGCTCTTAAAAAGTAAATGTATTTTTTTTTAAAGGCAAAATTAAATTAAATTGTACTAAAATTCAAATTCAAACCGATTACATCCCTGATAACCACTAGCGACATTTCACTCCATTTCACCAATCAAATGGAGCAAGGCAGTCACATGACCACACACAAGATTTTTTACATTACGGATTGATTGATGAATACGAATAGTATTGCAATGTTATTTGTGTCTGCCTAAAAATTTTTTGAACTTAAGTTTTTCTATGTACCGGTAACCTCTGCCTGGTGACCATATTGTGCTGTTTCATGAGTGTACACAAAGCAAGTTAAGTTGATATTTTTGTCAGTTTGACACCAATTGAAAAATAATAAATCAGAAGTTTTTCACCATTTATTCAGTTCCTTCTCTTTTTTTTTTCTTTTTTTTTTTTTTATAAAAGTTCCTTCTCTTACTGAATCTATTATTAGGTGGACTACTTTGTATTTGTACTTGCGTCATACTACGAGTATTTGAAAGTAACTGTAGGCCTACTCTGACTGCTCTACCAAATTCTGGTCCTAATGGAACTTATATATGTAATCTTCCATCTTCTTTTGCACACAGCTGACTTTGGCACAGGCAGCGTGGATGTGAAATGTCTGTCTCTTTATGCTCCGCTCCTTGTGATTGACTAAAAACCAGCCCAGGCCAGGGTTGTAGTCAGCCTAAGGATAGGCTCCTCCTCCTTGTGAACCTGAACAGGATATAAAGAACAAATGGATGGGTGTAAATTATATTCAAGCAGATTCCATAATAAAATAGCAAAAAAAAAGCATAATGACTAATGACTGATATGAAAATGATGAAAGAGGCAGCACTCTATTACACGTTTCTTCAATTTACGCCAACCTACACTCACATACATTAACCTCCATTAGGATAGGTGATATGGAAAATGGATATATGGATGGATATTACTCTCGGTCATCATCATATGATTGTACAATGTTTTCTATACCTTGGAATTTCTAAAGTCCAGTGTTTTTAAGGTCGTGCAGTGTGGAATTTCCAATTATGTTACAATAAACTTTGTCTTTGGAACTGCTGTCTGACCAAAAATATTAGAAGCAGCTGTCAGTATATAATGCATGGCTCAACCCATCTTGCAGTTCAAGAAATCATTGTCTCTGTAACTAATGTTGCGAATAAGTGTTAAAATTTGAGGCAAAAGCAAAAGAATCACATATCTTGTCATGGCCAAAAGTAGTGGTGCTACAATTATCACTCCCCCACACTTGTAATGTGCAGTCACGCTGCTTCTCTCCTACTGACTACAGCACAGCAGTGGAAAAAGAGAGACATGTTTATTTGAGCTCTAAAGCAATGCAAACTTGAGCGTTATCGCTTGGCTCAAAGCAAAGTTGTCAAAGTCGTCACATCTCCTGACATGCTTGGCTTCGCTGGTTTCTTTTTAAGGATTCCTCAATTGGTCGTCTTGAAACACTTGGCACATTTCAACAGCGTCTGTCACTCATTTTCCTTTGTGCTGGCCAGCAATTGTTAATGTGATTTGAAAACTGTAAAAAAGAAAAAAGAAAAAGATAAATAAACAAGTTAAAAAAAAGAGAAGAAAAACATCCACATGTCAAGGCATTTTCTATTCACTGTAATCAAAAGACATATTTAAAGACTAGATGCAGTGTGACAAATTATACATATAAATATTTACTGTATATACAGCCCATTTCCCCCAAAATAACTCATGTTGGGTTTTAAGGTGGTGATGAGTTGATAATCAACTGCACACTATAATGAGATACAATGCAAGCATACATATAAAAAGGCTGCCTTTATGAGCATAATAAGGCTCTGTTTTGACACATAACAACAACCCTACTGAGTGTTTATTACCGTAATTGTAGTATGCAGTGTTGTAAAACTGCACTGCATCATACTGAGAATTTTTAAGGAGCATGTCAACACAGCACAAGTAAAAGTGTTAATCTTTTTTTTTTTTTTTTTTACTGCATATTCAAAATATAGAGTAGTTTGTTTTGCCGAGTATATTAACCTGCAAATCACCATTTGCCATTTACATCCTGCTGTTTGCTGTTTTCGCATACATTTCAAATATATTGCTTTTTTTATTTTATTTTTTTTTTATTTAGAATCTGCACACTTTATGAATATAGGCAGCACTGCGGACCCCTGGTTAGCATGTCTCCTTCACGCTCAATCTCATGTCATGTTCTCTAAGGGTGGGCTTAAAAGATTGATGCGGAAATATATTGTTGCAAGCCTCTTTACATTACACAAGAGGTGGGAGTAAGTCATTGTTTTGCAAGTCACAAGTAAGTCTCAAGTCTTTGCCCTCAAGTCCCGAATCAAGACTGACAAAGTCTCAAGCGATTCAAAAGTCATACACTTTGAGTTTCAAGTCCTTTTGAGTCATTTTAACAACATCGTAGATTATATTATTTCGGATGACCATCAAAGTCGGAGTCAGGGACTCAGGGAGTGAACCCAGAGTGGTGAAGGTAGTTGGTGTGAGAGCAGAGGATGCAGAAGACAGGGTTAGATGGAGGCAACTGATTCGCTGTGGCGGCCCCTGAAGGGAAAAGCCGAAAGGAAAAGAAGAAGAAGAAGACAGGGGTATTGTGGAAAATGTTTCCCTGTGCTTGCATGGTGACCACTCCGGGGTTTTTACTCTGCCTCAAAGTCAGTTTACCTGTGACCCTATTGAGGGCGAAGTACTTTAGAAAATGGATGGTTGGATGGATTTTATATTAATGACTTTTTAATGTGCCGGAAGTATAGACCGATTGCTACATTAATTTTTTTGACGGACTGTTTTTTTTTATGTGACAGGGTTAAGGGCACCTAATGGGAGGAGGTGGCCTGTGGCAGGAGGCAATCTAGGCCGGAGTAGATAGACATGCACGGGCTGCTGGCCCTCAGGGTGCACCTCAGGGGGTTGCCACTGAGTTACTGTGAAGCTTACATTCTCACACACTCAATGAGTACTTGCTGATGGGCTTTTAATCCTGTGTCTTATCTCACCAATCCCATAGAAGAAGCGAGAGTTTTTGCCAAGACTCCCATGCACAAAATCCAAAGAATGAGGCTGGATTGAATGCTCTTGCCCCCTCTAATAATACCTTTTATGTGTGCACGTGCGCATGCACACGTGCTTGGTGGTGATCCATTACTCTGTCAGCCTTCTCCCAAGATGCTTGCCAGAGCCCGGCAACGTTTCCGCGTCTGGAGAAAATGACTTCATCCTCGGAATCACCGCACTACCTCATTCCTTTACTGTATTTCCTTTAGATTGTCTCCTCTCCTTTGAACCCGTCTCCATGTGCTATAATCAACTCCATTGGCAATCTGAGGTTTTTATCTCTATCCCTGTCTGCTTTTCTATCGTTCTGGATCACTTCATCGCCTTCCCTATTTTCTGCCGATGACTCATTTTGGTTCTCCTGCCCGCATTGCACATCCGCGCCATCCTTTCGTCGCGGACGTTACGGCAACACGTCTGCTCGATGAGGGATGATCCGTCGAGCAGCCTCATGCTTTTATGTAATGCTAACATGGCAAACGTCGCATTCCTTGTCTGTTTCAGTCCCTTCTCACCCACATGCGCAGCGGAACATTTAGTGCGATACGCTTCAGTGTGTAGCGTCAACAAGGCCCCGAGCTATATGACTTTGTTTGCCCATTTTTATGCAAAGCGGTATCGTACACTGATTGGTGTTGAGGGACACAGAGAGCGGCTGTTCATATCGCACTGTTTGCACACCATCCACAGAAACATCTTGGATGTTATCTACCAATGTGTTCTTAAAATTATACGACATCTCCAGAGAGAGAGAGAAAAAAGACAATATGGAGTTGAAATCTCAATTTGTTGGTATATCAGCGTTCACTCTTCTTGGACTTGCTAAAAGATGTTGGCATGTGTATCCAGATGGGTGATGTGGCTAAGTGGTAGAGTGGCTGTCTCCCAACCCAGAGGTTGTGGGTTCAATCCCATGTCATTGTGACCACGTCAAAGTATCCTTGAGATACTCAACCCCCAGTTGCTCCTGATGCGGTGTCATCAGTAAGTGAATGAGTAGTTGAATGTAAAGTGCTGTGAGGGTCTTGTATGGTGGAAAACTGAAGTACCATTGGCTAAACTTGTATTAGCACACCCTGCAGTAGTGGGGTCAGAGGTTGACCTGGGCCTCATATGAGGCAAGACAGTACCCTGCGGGCGGTATCACATAGATGCACGATCACAGGTGCAAGGCGGTCTCCAATTGACCTTACCTGGCACGCCCACTAAATGCGTCAAACAGATGCCTCGGACATTTACAGGTCAATATGAGCTAAGGTGCATACACAGTAATGGCTTTAATTATTTTAGTGAAGGGTATTTTCACTACCTCACCATGCAATTTTGCCCCAAAACAAAGGAAATACACATCACTGTCTGCTGCTACAGAAGTCAGAAAAAGACAAGAGTCGCCTCACTCACTTCGACTGATTGTCAGCAAAACCACGTTTTTGGACATTGTTCCTGTCAAGCAGGGTAAGAATGAATTTATATGACCTCATAGTTTCAATCTTTTGTTGGCATTAATACTAAATAGTAAGTCAACAAACGCATGGAAGGTTAGCTACCCGGAGCTATCGTTAGCCTTTGGCAAAAAACAACAATGGAGAACATTATCTTAGTGCAGACACTTTTCTGGTAATTTGGGAGGGATACAACTGGTCGTGTATTGTCTCAAACAAAGTTTGATCCAGCGCAAACATTCTTCGTAGTTGTTTGAGTGTTTAGGGGAAGGGAATAAACCGGACACGGTTTCTCTATGTTGGCCAGACGTCCGGATTTAGGCCGGATAGTCCAGCATCCTACGCTCATTTGTCCGCCTTAAAGAAAATGAGCCGTGTTTGATTTTATGTGACCCAACATCCTACGTTTGTCAAAACTGATATGTATTGGCCAAGAGTGGCTTCAGTTAAAAATCTCGTATATCAACGTAAACAAATCTCCACGTGTGGCGATCTGACTATACGTCATTTTCTTGCCGCCTTCGACAGCAGCGAAAAGGCAGCGCTAGCAAAAATGCCAAAACGCTGGACATATTTTAATATTGAACAGATGAAAGAGTACAATTTTCTGCAGTCGAGACTGGTTTGACGGTTTCTGCACGCTTTGCCGGTGTGATGTCGATGCAGGCAGTCAGTGCAAAGCAGTCAGAACGTCACGCGGGGACGGAGAAGCTTAAAGAAAGAGGCGAGCAGCAGGTGCGTCAGAAGTTTATTATTGTAACGCGGTGTTTGCAAATGTGTCTTTTTATTTACTTGCTATTGACTAATTTGGTTTGCGAATTATTATTACTTTTGTATTTTAGTTTACATGCTGAAGCGTTTTATGTGCGGCGCATGTCATGAGCGCAGAGGAGAGAGAGGTGGAACTGAGCGAGCCTCGTTCGAGAGAGAGAAACAAATAAAGAGAGACGTGCTTGAATCCTGTCCTGCCGTGTCTGGTTAATTTAGCAGGAAGACGCCAGAAAACATCATAAACCCTAAACTATTTGTAGCCCGCCTTTTACCCAGCCTCCGAGAAACAACAATATCATAGGGTTACATTATTATAAACCTTCAATATTTGTTTTAGATCAACAAACAAATGTCGCATCTGCGGGTACATAGCTCTAAATATATTTATCTTCAACACTGGAGCGCAGTAGTGCACAAACATGATCTACAAACCATGCAAAACTTTATTGTTGATGCAAATACACCACTCGTCTGAAATACAGCGTTCCCTCATTTTCCGCTGGGGTTAGGTTCCAAAAAATACTTTTACATTTATTATAAATGTTTTAAGGCTCTAAAACTTGTCATCACACAGTTTATACACTTTTCTCATTGAGGCATTTCAATTTTCTCACATTTCTCTCTTGTTTGAACATTCTCAATGTTCAAACCTTCATACATTTTATGAAATAGACACATTATTGTAGAAAAAAATGCACGCAAAATTGCACAAAAAAAAAAATCAGCAAAACAGCGAGGCTGTGAAAAGTAAACGGCGTTATAGCGAGGGAACCTTCATTAATTTTTTTTAAAGATGTCCTTTTTGACCTTATGGAAGCGGCCACCCTAGTTATCTCTCTTACACAAGCCGCGACTGCAACAGGACGCCGGTTAGTCGATCAGCATAACGGTTATCACACTTACACAAGCCGCGACGACAGCGTTTAACCATTTTTATTGATTTTTTTTCTTGCTTTTGGATAACCACGCAATGCATCACCGGGTGCTGGATTGCTTTGTTTGTCCGCAGCAAAACACGTGACGTCTTGCGTCTTGATTAGTTTACTAGGTCATGCGGGCGTTACGGTAAGGTCAATTGCCCACGTCGACTACATCATCCGCAAGGGGAGATCTTGCAGTTTACCCTTTAATGAGAATGAAGTGAGATGTTTGATTGGCCAGAGTTTGGCTATGTTTAATCCCACAACGGCACAAAACACCCTATTCTATCTGTGCTAGTCAAGCAGAATTCCAAAAGAAAGAAAACTCCACCCACGTGCACAGTTAGACTGCGCTTTGCACTAGATTAGGCTTGGCATGAAAATAGAGCCCATTGAGCAAATGTAAATGAGCTTCCTATTGTTGTTTAATTTCATGTGCATTGTTGGAGTACAACAGCCACAAAGAAGGAAGCATTCATCAGCCTAATCCTTCAATCCCCTAAACACGGAGGCTATAATACTGGTCATCATTGTTATAGAGCAACTAATTAGTTGTGTTTTATGAGGACAAATGTGGTTATTCCATCAAACTCAAGTATATTACTAAAGGACTTCACAGCAGAGGATCCTTTTAATCAAACTGCAAAACAAATGATTGGGTTAAAATGGATCCAAGGCATCCTTTTTTTGTCTTTTTACCTATAGTGTCTTTGCCTGCATTTATGGATGCGTGCGTGTGTGCGTGCGTACGTGTGTGTGTGTGTGTGTGTGTGCATTGTCGCTTCCCTCTGCAGTGCTTTTGCACACAATGACAACCTATTCAAATCCAATTAAGGCAGCAGTAAGTGGTCCGCGGCATCATTCATTCATCTGCCACTCATCCTCTCCTTCTTATCTGGCTCTCACTCTCACGCTTGCAGATGACGGGATGACATCTGGGTGGGCGAGCACCTTGTTTCATCTCTCTGCCTTTTCCATTTAATCCCCTACTGCACACTTTTTCTTTGCCCTACCAATCATCAGTTTTCAGAGGTGTGCTTCACCTGTTCAGCTGTCAATGAATAGCTGTATGTACAGAATGCCGCAATTGCAGTCTAAGATTGCTTAAAAATACAGCAAACCCATTTAAATATAAGTGAAGCATCTAGACATTCATAAATAGCATGACAGCACAGCTTTAAGAAGGGAATTAGCTGCGCCACAGGTTGTAGCAAACGACATTAGCGATGATGCTAACGTGTCAGCGGTTGACTAGCAGGTTGTTGTTTTTTTACTGTCAAAAACAAAAAGTAATTTGTGAGACAGTTGCACTGATTTCTTTAGACAGGAGAACATCACATTGCCTAAAATGTCAACAGGCTCCTGTCAATATTAGAAAGAAAAAAAATCCTAATAGAAGCGCAGCATCCACTGGATCATGTACCAGGATGAACATTGATGATTGGGGAGAGTCAGTTATGAAGCTTGTCAAATAAAACTAATAATACAAATCTAATTTGCCCCAATTATTTGTTTCCCATCGGAAATATCTGTAATGACTGTTCCAGGATTGCACTGTTGCTATCATAATTCATAAAGGTGTTATGATTAAAATGATGACATGCTTAAGTGATGACACAAATGTGAGTTTCTTGCCGAGGCGGATTTTTCTTTTGGAATAGAACGCACACACAAAAAGGAAAATTATTTTTTAATGATCACATCATTGGGTGTCAAGATTATGTGAAGATGATGATTATATTGCTATTCTATTTCCCCAAAACATTATGATCCAATTCCAGTTCAATTGTGTCATTCATTTAGAAGTTCGAATGAACTCAGGCTGTGATGTAATGTGGTATGAAGGAGAAAAAAAAAAGATTAGAAAAGCATTTCTACCGGACAAACTCAGTATTACACTGCTTCGTGAACAAGACGGAAGAAACAGATGCAACGTCTGACTCAGTATCTTGGCAACATGAACAGATTTGTCTTCCAACTGACAAAGTGAAAGATTTCCCAGCTTTTTCTCAAAGCTGTTTACAGCATGCATCAATCTCTGTTGCACATCTCGGCAATGGCTGATAGACACCGTTGTTTAAAAATAGTTCACCAAAATAATTATCAGAATTTATAAACATGAGAAAATATTTCTTACGAAATGCTCTTAAATGCAGTTTTACTATCCACAAAGATTTTAGTTTTTGCTCAGATCTGCAAATGACAACAAAAAACAGGTGTGAAGTACACTTTCGATAATCATTTGGAGAAGGGCTCCCCAGCCACTATGACTGCAGAGAGACTGAACAAAAAACAATTTTATTGAGTTGACCAAAGAGGTGCTGTGAGTTGTCGTTAGTCGTGATATTTACTGGCAAAGAATATCGGAACTAGCAGACCCAGTCTGTTTTTAATGGTCACCAACAACTGTGAGCTGTGTTGTGTGCTTGTGAAGCCCTTTGGCACTCTTTTGTGATTAAGGACTGTATATCCCCCCCCCCCCCCTTTCATTTATTTGAGTAACATCAAGTTAATAAAACAATTACAACAAAAGTTATACAAAGGTGATACTCAAAAGGAGTCGGTAGACATTCACAGAACTTAGAATGATCCTCCCCCTTATTTTCCACTATTTAGTCTCGTAAGGCACAACCTCAAACTGAGGACAAAAACAAAACATCAAAACATACTCCCTCAGTTTAGAGTTACAATGTTTCGCCTAATTTCTATGACAACTTACAGAAAACCAAGCACAATTTATGTCATAATTATATAAAATTAAAAATGTACTAATTTCCAAGTAGCACAAGAAAACAGGCATCAAATATGCAATATGAGAATAACAACACCAAAACAAAAATCAGCACAAACAGAATACTCGTTTATGGTCGTATAGTTTGAAGATAAGTGAAAGACAAATTGTATAAATAGTACGCTCATTCATAGTCGTACAATATGAGAAAAACTGAAAACAATTGATAAGAAAAAAAAATAGTCTCAATCGGCTTATTTATGAATTTAAGAAAACCTTTGTCGCGAGGGAAAAAGGTGATTGTTAAACACCTTTTGCTCATTCATCCATCCATTTCCCGAACCGCTTATTCTCTGCATATTTCTGCATAAAGTATATCTTTAAGACTTCGGAGTGTGTTGAAAGAAACAACAATTGCCCCAAAAGAGCACCAACACCTTATATGTACTGTACTGCATGTATTATGTGGACTACAAACAACCTGAGTGAGATTTTCAAAATCTGTATTTCTGTAACTAAACTCATGCCCATAGTTTAAATGCTTGTATAGGCCTATTGATTTTTATTTATAACAATAGCAAATAGAGCAAAAGTTCAATTGGCAAACCAAAATCTTTCACAAAGCACCATCGTGTCACTCAAAGTCAATTGTTGACACACTTGATGTGTAGAACTTGAAAGTACTTTTGGTTATCTGCATGGTTGCTTCTTTGCTGAGATAAGAGTGTCAAGCACAAGTGTGTTTGCAAAGTCTCACATGCAATTTTCATACTTGCCTCTGACTGTTTGGTAAGCACTTACGACAGAAAGCCCACTGACAGTTGGGATTTGTGTGTGTGTGACTGTGTGTGCACTCTCCGTTAATGGCTCGGCTAAAATGCAACTCGGCCATCTGAAATATGCTAATTTGCTGCTGTAAATTCATGACAGAATCAATGGCTTTCATTTTTATCAAATCAATCAGGCCTCAACGTCGTAAAGACGCTCACACGGCAAGGAGCGACTGTATATGAATCCTGACTGGACAGGCAGGCCTTGCAATAATATGTCATGTTTCTGACTCCCGGGTCCACAGGAGTGGCCCCTAAATAGCATTTCTCTTAGGGTGTGGTCATAAACATACATTTTGTCTTTTAGCAATCAGTTGATTTATGATCATGTCAACGAGAGAGCAGCGAGAGAACACTCGATAAGTTGAATGATGGCCGCGCGACTGGAAGAGCTTGCGAATGGTTTTCAGGATGCACTTTGACGTAGGTTATTTCAAAATCATTCTCTTAGTTTCTATTTGCTCTGGTTTTCTTTTGTTGCAGCAACCAAATGAGACTGTGCCATTATACACCATATTGCATTTTTATTATAATCCATTTTGTGAATTAATTCTAAAATGTAAAGTAGCTGCAGCCGAATGTTCAAAATATATTGAACTTTGGAACGCACAACCATTTCAAGGGTCAACCTGCTACTTATTTAGAAGGCATTTCGACATTCCACGAGCCAAGCATGCCCTCCATCTGCCGAGGATAGACGTAAGATTTGGCAGAAGTGCAGCATGCCTGTGCGTCAGTGAGTTTGAGGCGCAATCCTATCGTGTCTTGTTGGCATGACGACGTGACAAGCGGGGAAGGTGGGAGGCTCCCCAGGAGGGGAATACAGAACTGAACGATTGAAGAGGACTCTTCGTGCTTGCTTTAGTTGCTTTAGTTAGTGGTGCACACTTGATTTAATCATCTTGATCATCACAAAGGAAGACTGTAGAAAGCTCATTTTGCTTGTGTGGGCGACGTTAGTGAATTAGAGATACTGTATTAGTAAATACAAATATGATGCAACATTTTTATTAAATGTAAAGTGCTGTTAACAAGTTACCCCAGGCATTCTGAAGTTATTTTTTTTTTGTCAGTGCCAGAAAACTTTTAACTCATTTACTGCCATTGACGGCTATAGACGTCAAAAATGAATTTGAAATATTTCTATTAGTTTAACATTTTTTTCCACTTTTGTTAACAAGAGTATGAAAACCAAGAAAAAAATATATTGTACATTTAGAACAGATATAAAATTTGTGATTAATCGTGAGTTAACTAGTGAAGTCATGCGATTCAATTACGATTAAACATTTTAATCGCCTTTTTTAAATTGCGTTAGGCGATTATTCTTTTTTTATTGTAATTAATTGCATGACTTCAATAGTTAACTCACGATTAATCACACATTTTATATCTGTTTTAAATGTACAATATTTTTTTTCTTGGTTTTCATACTCTTGTTAAGAAAAGTGGGGAAAAAATGTTAAACTAACATAAATAGTTCAAATGAATTTTTGACGTTGATAGCCGTGAATGGCAGTGAATGAGTTACAGGGGAAGTCAACCCAAAAATATTTTTCTTAACAATATGTTCTATGCAGTCGGACTAATCTAAATACGGTATTCTAGTTAATATTGCGTAAGTAGAATATGAGTTAAGTAGCAACATCCAGCAGTTTTTATCAATATTGCCACTTAGTGTCACGAGAAAATGACATCTCAGTTGCTCAGGTCTCAGGTGACAACCAATCACAGCTTAGCTTCAGAAAACAGGTGATCTGTGATTGGTTGTTGCCTGAGCCCTGAGTAACCAAAATGTCCGCCCTCTGAGATGCATAAAAACAGCTGGATTGTGCGTCATAACTCATATAGGTCAAATCATTCCAAATTAGGGCATGTCTGTGACCTTTAATTGCCACAATTTGCAATCATCTTGAACCTTGTAAAGGTTTGCTTTTGTCAAGATGGATTTTCATCGAGGTAGCTGTGGTCAAAATTTAGCCTATATCCCTGTGGAGCTGATGCTTACAGTTAAACGCAAAGCCATGGCCACCTTTTGAGTGAAATGAACCTTAGTTGCAGAATCTTTTAACTGGAAATTTGTCATGGAAGTAGCAAAAGTCAGATTTTAGTTTGATTAGAAAATACTTTAAATGCCAACCAAATGTTTGAAATGAGTCACATCTTCATCACAAAACACCCAGTGACCCCAGAACAATTACTCACGATGCGATTCCCTGCAACCGAGAGATGTTTCTTACAAAATTACAAGAACATCGCAATCTTCAAATTTAGAGTCACATTTGGAAAATGTGCCAATTAACATAAAAACTGATTCTAATTGAATACTTACGAGTCTATATATTTTTTAAAGCCACAGCAGAAGCGTCAGAAATACATATATGCGGGTGTAATTCAACCTCTGTCAAAATGGGTTCCAAATTGATGTTATACTGTAGATTATGCAAGCGGTCCCCAGGACCTTTTCAATGGTGTAAGAGATTGTTCCCTCAACTATGTCAGTGATATTAATAATTATGAGACAATCTACATTGACATCTTTTACATAACTTCTGAAGATGCCCACTCAACAAATACGGAGAAAAAAATCATTTAAAATTTCAGCCATCACTGAACTGCGTATCTGCCAACTTTTTAACTCTGTGCTGACACTTAATCAACAATAGTCACAAAATGGTGGCGATCCGCTGCCGCATCTTTGCATTCCCCCCTCACATTGCCATGCTTTTTTTCTCTTATATGTTTTCTTTATGACAAGATGACAGAAGTAATATTATAATAATGAAAATTGAATATTCAGCACAAAATAAAAAATAAACTGTGCATGTTTTCATCTGAATTATTAATGAAATGAAATTAAACTCTGACAACAATAACATCTAATTCCTCATTGTGCTGCACTGATAATGCAACATGCTGGCTGCCGAGTATAACCACTTTCATACTGAAAACACGCACACGCACACGCACACGCACTGAATACTTAATTGTGACCTACAAGCCCGGTAATGATAAGGCACGGCAAGCCATGAGAACACTGTCAAATACAGTACTGGTAGATATCATTTAAAATCACAGTGGTTAACATGAGCATGTGTTTTTATGAGTATAGATGTCCCTCAGTGTTGTACCACTGCTAACAACCACAATAATAAACACTAAGACCACTGTTATCTTTTAAAGGTGTAATTGTGGATGCAGCTCTTGTATTGGATCTCATTAAGGTTGTGCAGGTGTGCCTAATGCAGTGGCCGGCGTGTGTAGAATTAGTTACAATAAAGTACATTTAAAATGCATTTGCACATCCTCACATTTGGTCTGTGCATGCACACTTGCGGGTTTTATCAGCTCCTCCTCAAGAGTTATCTATTTAAAATGGGTCAGGACAGAATGTAAATCAAGGGGTTCTTCATTGTGCGAGAGATGGAAAAGGAGAGAGTGGATACACAAGGGAAGAATGGGAATTTATTGTAGTGCTGCGGGTATGGATGTGTTTTTTTGGGGGGGATAAGAAAAACTCTTCAACTGTCTTAACTGCAAAGGCACTTCATAAGTCAAGGGACAAACACAAATGTATTTTTTTGTGCATTATGAGTGGGTGGCTGTTTGTGTGTCTATGCTGTGCACACGCACCAACATACGCATATGCGTCCCGCATTTCTCTTTCAAAACTATTCCAACAATTGGTATATCACCACTTTTTGCAGTTTTCATTCTCTTTGTTGCCAAGACAACGGTCATAAAGCGGATGTTCTGCCCGGCTGACAGTTTTGCCCTCAGCTACTTTTTCTCCAAAGTCAAAAGGTCTGCGAGGAGTGTGATATTGTTGTGTGGCTAATGATTCAGTAACGTAAACAGCCTTGCAGGGGAGGCATAGGGAGGGAGCGAGCCAGCGAGAGGCGCGCGAGTAAACACCGGACGAGGGAGGGATACGGAGAGAATAACACAGAAAGAAAAAAAAAACGGACTGCATAAGCACTTAGACACCTTCACCATTTTTTTTTTAATGTGCGAGACTCCAAATATGGAAAGGAAAAATATTGGCACGTGTGTGATGTGGTGGAAAGTAGAAGCTAATTACTATAATAATAAGAGAAACAAAAAAATAAATCACTTGACCATAGATCAGCCCTTCTCAAATAGAGGGCTTAATTGTTCTTTTTTTTTGTGCCGGACTTAGAGTAAAGTGGAATTGCACATCCACTACAGTAGGTGGCAGTGGCACTCTCTTTGCTGGAGAGTGCGCAAGGATTATTTTTTACTTACAACAATTGTATCGACAAATAATGTTATTTCTAGTCATGGCGGTGATGAGGTGGGGGCAGAAACTATTGAGAAACACTGCCTCAGTTAGCAGTGTGGTGATGCCATCCACCTTTGGTGCCCTCTGACATCCATTTTGGTCTAAAGTGCAATTGATGTACTCGGGTGTTTGACGTTAGAGGGTCAGCTGTATTGGATTATTCAAATTTGTGGGGTTGCTCCTAAATTTAAGAGCAGAACGAAAAAAAGAAATGATGCTAATGTTATTTCATCTGTCTGTTATTTCTTAATTGGGGCAATTATCCAATCAAAGCTTTCCGGTGATACCCTCACAGAGCTATTAACGGTTATCACGGCGTCGTAAAAAAAAGCCCTTAGAACGCTCGCCTCCGTTTTTCCGTTGTTCGTGCTCCTTGTCAATGTGAGGTCCAAACAAAATAAAACATTTCAGTCACAACTGACAAAGCACAGCATGACGTCAGAACTTGGCTGCATTCAACTTCAACAGTTCTGTACACTTTGTGTGTGCATGTTGATGCGGTATCCCGGTACACCACATGAGGGTCATATTGGGCCAAAAACGTCACTTTATTTGCTTGTGCATCATCTGAGTGTGCGATCACACGTTCTACTCGCTGTCTCGTCTTTTGACGCCCGGCTCTCCCAATAGAAAGCTATTTTTGCCTTCAAAAATGTCATTTAAGGTGTTCCAGTGTATCTAGATGCTCAACACTGATGCGGGAGCAAACAAATTGTCAGCTCAAAGCACAACTCGGACATACATATGAAATATGATCATGGAAATGAGGAAGTAACGCTTCAACTGACGTCCGCTCTGAATTTCCTGTTCTTTCAAGTATCCAAACACATGGAGATGAATGTACAGTATATGTATTTCCCGCCATCTATTATGTATATCATTTGTCATCATTGAGATGGTAGGTGGACTAATGCCTATCCCAGTTGACTTTGAGTGAGAGGCAAATTATATTCTCCAGCCAAATGCAAGGCCCACATGACAATCTTTCACTCTCAGATTCTAACCTACAGACAATTTAGTCTTCAATTAGCATTAAAATACACAATATTTTGCAATGTACCCGCAGAAAACCCACGCAATTGTAGGGGAGAACATGTCAAGTATGCATTTATTATGGCTTTATATTACACTAGCTTTTTTTTTCTTCTCATTTCCCGCTGTTACTTTTATTTTTCTCCATTCTACTCCAGCAGCTTGTATAATTATGTTATCATTTTCTCCACTACTGACTAACAATCAGTCTTTTTACTCCGACGCACAAGGTGTGGACACTCAGTCTACAGCTGTAAAACGGGCATGTTAATTTGCTACGCTAACCTTGGATGAACATTGCGTATTATTTATCATATAGTTGTTATGGTTACAAATGTTATTTTTATACCATGCCTAGTCATTTTCAAACTGTTTGGTTGAGAGTAATTCTTGGATCGCTTCTTGATGGCCTTAAATCGGCAACCAGGCCCAAACAATTACATGTAATGATCATTTTAGAACACTTACTTTCCTCCGTATCTTTTGACAGTGAACCGGTCTTTAAGGCTTTTGTTTAATTTTTGCCCATTTTGAATGGTTCCACTTTGTCAATTTCCCTTTTGTTAGTTGGCCAACACTTACAGGAGCGTTTTTCAACCATGTGATATTCTCCACTATTTAGGCCAAAAGTCTTGACTCTTTTGAGATATCTATATCCTCGATTTTGAAATGTCAAATGTCAAAGTGGTGCTTATTCATTTTCTACACTCTTATAGGGATTATTAACCTATACAAAACATAACCCTATTGATCTTGAATGTCCTCAGCTCAGGTACTTGCGAATACTACTTAAGCACATTTTAAGCACGGCTTATTTGCTGGTCAGTCATTTCTTTTGTTTTTTCCACACACAGAGATCTGTGCAATCTAATCATGTCCCTATTTTTGTCCTGGGACAAACTAACTGGGACTAACTACCTTTAAGTAATTTAAAATGTGTGACATGAATAGAACATGTTTAATAGTGGTGTGCCCAAAAATCGATTCTCATGAGAATCACGATTCTCATTTAGTATGATTCAGAATCAATTTTAAATGTCCCAAAATTGATTTTATTTCAATTATTTTATACTGTCTTGCCCTTGTTTGTGTGTGCCTTTATTGGGAGCGCTGTTCATGTTGTACCCGATTTGGCCACTTCGGGGCAGTGTGGTTCCACGTGTTCTGATACACTGTTAAGTTATAGCCACATAGAAGCAAAAAGTCATGATCAAGTTATTCCAATAAAAGTTTTTTTTTTTTTTGCAGTGTAGGAAGAGCCTATGTCGATCACTAATGTAAAGATGCCTCTCTGTATACATTTCTGAAATGTTTTGTATAAATAGTTGTTCTTTTGAGTGATAAAAGTGCCACGAGTAGCGCGCTAATTAGCATTAGCGAGTCAGACTGGAGTAGATCATGACAATTGTTTGCATATCTATAAATTGAAGCAGAAATCATTGTCAATCAAGTCATTTTGAATCTAAACTCGTTCTGAATCGAATCGCAGACCCAAAAATCGGAATCGAATCGAATCGTGAGACAGTCAAAGATTCCCAGTCCTAATGTTTAACACTTTACTGTTGTCCATGTTGTCTCTGGGCTCTATATTTAGTCACATTTATTTTCCACATGAAAACAAATGTTCAAAAACATGTTGACGCCTTCTTAAGATAATCAGAAAACCCCAAAAATCTAACCATTTGCATCATGAGGAGATGATTTAGGCAAAAAAATAATGTTTTGCAAAAAATGGCATATGCAATTGTTTTATAGGGTGACGATGTGCAACGACACTGACTGACAACATGAAACAAGTCATTGTAACCGCACACTATTGGTACAAAGAGGCATCAAGAATTCTTCAACCAAACACTCACCTTCAAGTTTCATACCTGGCCATAAATAAGCACACCATTGAAAACTGTTCAATTTCCTTGCAGAACTAAATAACACTTCAACACAAAATGTGAACTTTATGATGCTTGATTAATTTGTGACTTGCACAAGTCCTCCATGTCCTCTCTTCCAGAAACAACAGTGGCAGTGCAATGGCCATAAAGTCAGTGTGTGTCGGTCGCATGGCTCTCAATTTGTCAGCCACCCCCCAACAATTCAGCAGGAAGTTACATTTATCGTAGAAAAAAACACCATGCTCATAACTCAAACCACTCCTATCTCAAATCCCTTTTACTCAGAATGGGAATGCTATTAACCCCATTCCCCTGGAAAAAAAATCACCAACAACATTTTTGAAATGTGTTTTTTAGTAGGAAAAATCTACAGTACTGTTTACTGTACTGTATAAACACATTAAACAGTTTCAGCTCACATTTTCCATGCTTTAATTCAATGAGCATTATCCTGCTCCATCTGGTGTGCATGTTTTGGCCACCAGGCGGGCTGTGTAATAAATACTGTACAGTGTACACATAATACACATGTTGGTGGAACATGAAGAAGAGTAAACTGCAATAATTTTTGTTTTTTTAAATGCAGTGAATTAGGAATATACGCCTGCCATTGTTTTATGTCCTCCTTGAAAGAACACGTTTTATGACATTTAGGGAGTTTCTCAATAAATGTTAAGGTCCAGGTTAAGATTTACATGGCTTTGATCTTTATTGAGATATTACAAATTACAATAATTGACATTGGTGTGTGTGCGTGCGTGTGTGTAATTGTGTATTTGTGTGCATTTGTAATGTGATTTTTTTTTTGGGTGCTATAGTGGTTGTGTTTTGTTTTATTTTTGTTTGTAACAATTTATTGTTCTTATCTTTTGGTGTAACATGTTTATGTTCATAATGTAAAAAAAAAAGTCTGTCGACATTGTAAAGTTAAAAAACGACAGCAACATCAATGCTAGTTAGCATTAAGCTAGTAGACGTTTGTAAGGCAAAGTTATGTGGTTCAATAATCAATGTGTAATTCTCAAAACAAAAGACACAGATTTAAAGGCGGGGTCTTAAGTTTGGACTGTTTGTGTTTGTAGACAAACAATTCAAAACGGAATCCTCCTATCGCTCACTCCGAGTCTTCTTGTCAACATTGCTCTGCTCCCTCTTATGGCAAACCACAACAGAATGGCAAAATACAGGCTGGGGGTGGTGGTGGTGGTCGAAGACAAAATCACCACCACACATTAACAGAAGCCCAGAGGTGTTGATCGAGAAGGATTTCATGTGTATACATACATCCGGTGTTTATCAAGTGTTTATTTCTGAGTGAAAATTTAAGACCCCACCTTTAAGCAAGCAAGCAAGCACGCTCTTATTTTTCATGTTGAGAAGCTCACTGTCGCCATCTTGTCATTGTAACGTAGATCATTGCTGGGAAACCCAAGGCCAAAATGGTGGAAAAACTCCTAAATTGTATCACTCTTAACTTACTGTTAAGTATGTGATTCTTTATTATTTTCATGCGCTGGTTTTCCAAACATATGTTGAGTGTTTAAAATGAGTAATTGAAATGTGTTTAATTTAAATGTACAGTATTTGTTAATATGATGACAATGCATTCATCTTATATTTTGTAAGTTTGAGTCCTGGGGGAGGAATCTTATTTGATCTGAAAAGCTTTGGCAACACCTTGTAGGCTGTGGCAACAGTTAAAATAAGACATTTCATTGAATCAGCAAAGCAATAAGAATAGCAGGAATATGATCCTAATTCATTTCAAGTAAAAAGAGAACAACATATAAATATGTCTACTTGACCACTGTTTGTGTTGCATACTTACTCTGAATCTACATCAATCTAATACATTTTGTCATTTTTATGTGGTTTTTGCCACATGGTGATTTTCTGCAAATGGTCTTCAAATTCATATTTTTTAGTCCTTCACCCTTATTAATTCTAAAGCTTGGATTTGCGGGATAAAGCGGAATGGACCATGCGGAAATGTTTAATAAGAAATCCGGGGGGATTCCTGCACAGTATGCAAATGAGTGGAACTCATCTGTCATGCACCATAAGCTGTGATGTTGATTCCTGGAAGGTATTTTATATCATTATGCTGAGATCATAAATAATATAGAATGTTACACTGAATTTTATGAAGTGAAGAAAAATGTATAGTACTCCCTGTTCAATTCGGAATAACTAAATGCGTTTGTATTTTTGAGCAAGACACAATGGTTAAATGCAGTATAAATAAGATCTTAATCCTTTAAGGAAGTCCACCTTGTCAAATATGTCCAAAGTAACACATCTCTTTCATATATATATTTTTTTACACTTTGTCATATAAAGACTGGTAAAAGCTTTAAGCATCCCAAACACAGTCACAATAAGCGAGATGCTGCAAGTGTGCGTTATCCAGCTGCAAGCTTGCGAGAAAAGAAACGACACATGGAGGAGAGCTAAAGAAGATTTAAAGTGAATTACTGGTGACCTTATCGCCGTATGGCTTTATAATCTGCCAGTGTCCTTAAATTGTGGAATAACAAGCTTTCTGTACTTTTACAGGCCGCAAAAAGCTATTTCCAAACCTTTAATTGTTAACAAGAGACAAAATCTTAATTTCCAACTATTCATATCGGGCTACTCTTGCCATCGCTATCCTGGTTTCCTTTCATGTTCCTTCTTCTTGTCTGGTTTGATCATTAGGTTTTCGTTTCCACCTGTTCTCGTTAGCCCTGTTCCTTTTGTCAACCAAACAGCTCTCTCCAGACACTTGTGTAATGTCTAGGTGTGCCTCATTGTCCTTTCAATTTGTTTGTATTTAGTTGCCTGTTTTCTTTCAGTCTATGTTGGCCTTCACAAGTCACATTTCCATAGTCAAGGTTATTGTCGTGGTAGTCTGTTAGCTGTGTTGTTGTTGTTTTTTGTAAATGAATCAAATTTTCCTTTTCTTAAAATAAATGGTACATTTTGCGTGGAAGTTATTGGAGGACATTTTTAAGTCATTTGGTTTTATTCCTTTGCTAATAGCAATATGTAGTGTAAAACCATAAATCCTCAAGATTGCCAATTATTTTTAAATGAAACTGTAGGATTTTGTATAAATTCTAAATTTCTCAAATTTGGATTCAAAAGAATTCAGTTCAATTAGATTATTTTTTTCACTTCACTCAATTCAATTCATTATGGAACATCAATTCTTCCTAAATATCAATGACATGAGAAAAAACTCCACAAACATTCAATTCCAAATAAAATTTTGTGGAGGCAATAACTGCTAAATGATTTAGTTTATTAATGAAAGTAACACGTGTTATAATCACTTAAGTGTTACACAATCATCAGCAAGGATTATTTTATTTTCATAACAATAATAATTCAATAATTTCATAATAATAATTCAATAATTGTAAATATAAATTTGAATGGCAAATATAAATAAAAATTATTCTGAATAAATAAATGTATTTTAATTTAAGTGCAATGAGTCAGGTATTTCATAAATCTAAAAACAAATACTTTTAAATTCATGCAACACTATAGTATAACATTTTAATTTATACATTTCAAGTAAATCGATTTTCTCACAAATTTATGGGAACATGAGATATTAATATAATTGAATCATGTTTTATGAATCGATATCAGGCTGGAATTTTTTTTAATTCAATATCATTTAATTTTTTTATATATTTTTTTAGCCAAACCCAATTAAACAGCAATTACTTTGTAAAGCAGAACAGAAAAAGTAGTTATAAAATACAAGGATTTACAAGCGGAATTTTAGTCCGAACATTTCATTTTTATTTTTTGCAGATCCGTCTCTTTCACTCCCCACACCCAGGATAATCAATCAGGATAATCATTTTGAGACCTTCAAAAATCATTATCGTTATGTAGCTTATATATGTATATGTATATGTTTAGACAGATGCACAGCACTATTCCGGAACACATCTAATTGGGCAAAATGGTGGCAAAGTTGCAATGAAGTCATGCAGGGATTGGTTGAATTTGTGAGAATTGTTGGAGAGACTTGTGTTGTCACTACATACAAACAAGTATATAGAACCATATTGGAACAAACTAAATATCCCATATTAGAATTTGTATGTGTGCATGTACAGCATGTCTGCCCCTCAAAGAGGATCACATGATTAACTGGCTGTCGCCAGGCATCACTTCCTGCACTTCCCAGCTTGTCGCGGCTTCACACTAGCTGAGTGGAAAGTGGCTTGTGTACACACACCAATAAACACGATGTGCCATGCAAGTGCACGCATCTCCAGCGCACACTGTTGAGTGGTGTTGTGTGTTAAACACACACTTCATTTGCACCCTGACAGCTGCTGATGGGAGAATTGACAGTTCAAGGTGACACCCACCTCTAATCCATCTTCTACCGTCTTGTGCTTTGTGGTGCTCGTATGACGTTATGGGAGAGCACTCTTTTTTTTTTGGTCTTTGTTCCGGTTTGCACCACGTAGGGGGTGGCTGACAGGTGTCCCTTCTTTTTAGCCATGCAATTTATCACCCCACTGGTGGTACAGGAAGCTTTTTCTTAGTCCAAATGCCTGGAGAGGAAAAACTCTCCTGCATCTCCAACCTGTTTTTAAAGCAAGCACATTCCAAAACATAACATTTGGAAAATAATGTTCTTGATCTATGCATAGTAATAATGAATTCAGCCCATATTGGACACGGTGTGCAGCCATGCAGATGTTGGAGTCTTTTGTTCATTCTGTCTTGATACTTGAATGTATTCGAGCCAGCTGTCAAAAATAAACCATGAATATCAATATCGCTCCTCAGATATCATTATTTTAGTTCTATTCAATTAATTATGAGAGAGCATGCTGAGACGCTACTTTAGATCTCATTTCAGGCCCTAAATTGGTTTGTGAGCATAAAAACCCATATTGTGTTCGCCCTGCAGCTCTTTTGCTCTTTCTCTCTCTCTCTGACGCACACGCGCATAATGGTGTGGAAAGTGAAATTGGATGTGGAAGTTAAATGTATAATTTAGTAGTTGCACATCACAAAATTTTCTTTGACATTGACAGGCTTTCATTGGGGCCTGAGCACTCTCATGGTATTTTGTTAAACAGGATGATTTGGTTTCTTTTGAAATGCGCATTCCATCGTTCGGTCCTTGGTAACAGTAGCTTTCTCTGCGGGGATCCCCTTACCAACACAGCACCCACTCCCACCCCCTAGGACCCCGCCTTCGCTATTCATCCGCTGCTGCTCCAGCAAATCAGCCGGGAGTTAAAGCTTTCAGTGGGCTAGAGACTGATGAAGCAAACAACGCAAGCATAAAAACAGGCCTTAAAGTTGACATACACTGTACTGTCTCAGCCTTGTTTGGACAGTCAGCTAAACTCGCCTTCTACACCACGACATTATTTTGGGACCACAGGTTTAATGATGCAGAAAAAGGTGAAACTGTAACTTACAATACAAGGCAATATCACCTTTCACGTCACAACATGGAGAGATATTCCAATAAAAACGCAATTTACAGTCTATATGAATTAGGGGTGTGCCAAAAAAATCGATTCTAATAAGAATCGCGATTCTCATTTAGTACGATTCAGAATCTATTTTAAATGTCCCAAAATCAATTTTATTTAAATTATTTTATACTGTCTTGCCTTTGTCTGTGTGTGCCTTTATTTGTACCCCGTTAGGCCACTGAGGGGCAGTGTGGTTCCACGCAGCCTAGTACACTGTTAAGTTGTAGCCACATTAGAGAGTAGAAGGAAAAAGTCACAATCAAGTTATTTTATAAAAGTATTTTTTTTTTCAGCGTGGAGCCGTTCTTTTGAGTGATAAAAGTGCCGCGAGTAGCGCGCAAATTAGCATTAGCGAGTCAGACTTGAGTAGATCATTACAATTCCTTGCACATCTATAGATTGAAGCAAAAATCATTGTCAATCAAATCATTTTGAATCAAAAAAACTTCTTAATCAAAAATCGATTCTGAATCGAATCGCAGATCCAAAAATCGGAATTGAATTGAATCGTGAGACATTCAAAGATTCCCACCCCTAATATGAATTACTTCACATTGACAAATGAATGACTGTCCCTTTAACATTACCTCAACTGCTATAGTAGCTATATCCTTATGCTAAATAAATTAGCATAGCTAGCATAAACCTTTACCTCTATATATAACATGGCCAAAAAAAGCATATTTTAAAATAATAATGCTACAGAAATGTGGATGAATACCTACAACAAAAAAGTTGTACCTACCCACAATGCTACCAACAACATAAGATTTGTGTGAATTGTGATCGACTGAACTGATTGCTATAACATTTCCCTTGTTGGCTATCTATCTCCTTTACTTCCTACTTTTAATTGCTTACAATTTCCTGTTTGCGCTGTTGCGTCTTTCGGTTTAATAATGTCACTTCCTGTTGCGAACTATCGCGGTTATGCAATGAGATTAATAAAGCTGTGTTGTAGAATTATTATTTTTTTTGTTTTTACTATTTATAGAAATCCTAACATTATTTTACTTTAACATTTCAACTTGACTTTAAATCGCTAACAGAACATCCACATCCAATTCCTTGTTTATGTAGCCTTCCTTTTTTATCGCCTGGCCTTGCAATGTTCATCCCACCTCGCTTTCCTCACTAGTCGACGCAAGAACTGCGGGTGATAAATAGGTCGTGTCCGATGTGCTTCTCCTCTCCTGTCGCTCTTCCTCCACCTCCTCCTCTCGCTCCCCTTCCGCTCTCATCCGACTCCCCTTGTCTTGGCTCGCCGCTCTCCTGGACCAACACTGTGTTCATTCCTGTCAGCAAAAATGGGAATCAGTGGAACAAGCGGAGCTGTGATGCGTTCGTACAAACATGCACACACACACACACTCATACACCAGTGGACAAAATGGACTAGGCCCCACCGTAAAAACATGGCAATGGTGGGATGGTAAAGTGTTAAAGGTACTCACTGAGATTCATGGACATGCAGTGTAGAATTACACACGTACACACACAAAATCAGAATCCATTAGTGTTCACAACACACAGTCCTGAAAAAAATTAACATCATTGGTCACCGGCATCGACATGGCATCACAGCAGGATCGCACTGCATTGTGTGAGTGTGTTGTTGTGATATTTGCTCACCATCTGCATCCAGCCCTGCATGTTGTCACTTTGTATTTTTGCGTATAAAGACTTTTGTTTTTCAACTTCCGTGTCCTGTCTGCTCTTCGGGACCAAATTCCGCACATCGCGTGATAAGACTACTCTTAATCCTGTTTAGGTTTGTGGAGAGATGGCCTTTTCCCAGCTGAACCTGTGCGAAAGGCAGACTACAGATTGGTTGCTACTCAGTCGCAGGGAACATTCCGAAACAGACAACCTCTCAAACTGACATTTACAATATCCCAAAGGGGAACGTAACGAACGCAGCTGCACCAAAATCAGGTGACTGTAGTAACACAAAGCCATCTGTAATTTTATAGTATGTGGGCTGTGGCTCTAAGCCTCTAAGGTACTGCTAAACAAGGACAATCAGTAGAGCACAAACTTCCTCCAGCCTGAGTAATAATGCCAGAAACCAGTACATGAATCCCTTTGGACAGTGAGTGTAATACAGCATCATTAACCTGTTCTGCTGTTAAAGAAAGGTCAGGAAAAAAATCTAATGAAAGAGCGTGTTTTGAATCATTTAGTAATCAGTCATAGGATTTGATCAATAGTTTTGCCATCCAGTCCTCCAGGTGGCAGTATTGCACATTATAAAGTGGTTGCCGTAGAGTTGAATAAGAAGTCATGTCCATGGTCATCTTTGGATAACAATAAAATCACATTACACAATGCGGTTAACAACAGCCAAGCAACTGAGAGAGAAAAATCTGTTGTCTTGAAGCTGTGTTTTGATAATGAATCACAAAAACATTGTCAGTAATGCTGATAACAAATGGAACAACTTGCATACATAGGCATTGGCATACTTTGGAGTTTTGTGCTTTGTTATACAAGAGCCATTGTATTTTTTACATTTTTAAAACTATTTAATCCCGCAATTTTTATGTGATTATTCTGCTTTTTTTTTTTTCAAAGGCTGTAACAGATATTTACTTGGAATTAAGGTAAAAAAAAAAAAAGAAAGACAATGGACATGTGCCGAATTGTATTCTTCACCATGGAGGCGTGCGCACGACACCAATTAATACACCAGGTCAAAAAGGGGCTGGACATAATTTATACATACTATGAAGTGTTTTTAAGAAGTCGAGAATGCACAACTCCAACTCCAACTGTCCCCATGAGTCTGTAAACTGGTAATAAATACATCAGCGCGACCTTAAAAGACCATAACCTGCAGAGTCATTGCCCCTGTAAAACATTCTGCTGAACTTTCCGTGACCTCTAAGTAGGCAAGCTAGAGTGCCACTGGAGCTTTATTGAGGAACAATTGGTATAAGCATCCCCTCGGTGCGACCATGCATCACCTGTTGTATTATTGAAGACACTGAGTGCCTTTTAATGATCCCTCTGCGTAACCATGGGCCTGTATTTGCATTCCTTTAGCTTAGCACACAGCTAATAGCTAGCCTGAAGGCGCGCCGTCCCCTGCTTAGGATCGAACACCAATTTCCAAATGCCAGGGGAGAGCGTGCCACATCATTTGGAGTGCAAGGGAGACGGTGCAGAAACGCATGGCCGTGCATTCTCTATAATGCCTAAAACACAGAATGTGCTACACACACACAAACACATTGTATGACTGAAGCTATTTGGCCTGCAGGAGTGTTGAACAGGGACAATGAAAGGTGCTATTTATTTAGCTGAGCGAAATGAACCTGTTAGCAGAAAGCTGAGGTGGGAGGTGCAAACATCCCCAGAGAAATAGGCTCCTTCTTTTACCCACCAAGAGGTCATGAGGGTTAAGAGCTAGGACAGCAGGCTACTAAAGAAAATTGAGCCTAAATGGAACACACATACAGGACCCTGCCATCTCTCTGAACATGTCTTTAAATTGGGTTGTAAAAATTCGCATCTTTCTGCTTCATACAAGTGTCCAATATGAAATAGAGCGAGAGATAAAAACAAGCAAATCAATTTAGCTGCCAGATTTATTTTCCGATCACAGCGAGCAGTGAGTAATAAAAACTGTACAGTGCCAAGGCTAAGCTTGGCTTACATTTGGCATTTTCTTGTGTAAACATACAGACACCTTCCACAACATTAAAGGTAGTCCACTGCAATCACTGTATAAAAAAGGTATTATTTACTTAAACATAAAAATGCAGTGTTAGTGAAGGTTTGTGATAGACTACGACATGTTGTGATTACGTACAAATCACCAGCTGTAGGAACAGAAATTTGCCGTAAACCGAGGACTCCCCTGTAGGCACATTTCCTCTCGGCATTCCAGTTTGTTTCAGTTCACCAGCCCCTGATTAGGTTAGCACTGCACGAGCTCTGTAAATAGTATGACATCATAGCGGCAGGACAGTGAATTCAACAAATGAGAAAAACAAGAAACAAAAGACTTGTTTTTAATAATCTCTTCAATGTAACACACTGTACTATCTGCTGCCCATATGAAAAAAAAGCCTATATGATTTATTCATGACACGCGTCATATATTCCTTACATGAATTGAGTAGAATTATCCTTATAAGGACTGTATATGCCATATAAAATATCTGCGCAATTATGGCCCCTTTCATACCAAAAATAACCCATTAATCATATATGGGATTTTCAAACTCTTATGTAAATAATATAATATAGGAATATTATGGAGGTAAATATGGTGTAAAACTAACTTGTACAAAAAATTTGTACCTGTAGAAAAAAGTCAAAATTTGTATCTGTAAAAGTCGTGATTTGTACCTGTACAAAAAAAATGTTGCACCTGTACAAAACAACTTGTAGTCAAAGAAGTCGCCACTAGGAGTCACAAGTGGTTTTTTTCTGCTGCTGTCCAGTCACGTGAGTTTTGCACCAAATATCTCGCTACAAATGGTGCAAAACTGATTCGTACTCATAGAGCACCGTGATTTGTACTCGTAGAAGAAGAGGGCGGCCTTTGGAGGATTTGGGCGGCCTAAAGCTCAACCTCATTGGTTGAGCGAACAACAGTGGGTTGAACTCAAATTACGCCACGTTTTTATCATTAATATGGACAAACCGAAATTCCAAACAAACAGAGTAGCCACACCAGTTTACGCGTCATTTTGGAAGAATAGGAGATCCCAGGCGGGAACATTTCAACATGGTTCAATACACAAACACCGTGTGGAACAGCTTAAACGTTGGTTGACATGCAAAGCATTCAAAGTGGGCAGAAAGAAAGAAGTTTTAGTATGAAGGTAAGATTTATTGTACGATCATAGCTCGTAATCCGGTGCTAGCTAGCTCATCTCATGTTGTTAATTGTCACGAAAACTGAACGATTTTTATTTCAAGATTTGAAGCCTACCAGTGTAAACATACGATCAATAGCTTGTACCTGTAAAAAAATAATAATAATAAAAACTCATAAACTGCTGCTTAGTGCTTAGATGTGAAAATTACTATAGAGCTACAGAACCCTATTGAATGTTTTACAAGATGACCTAAGCCTATAACCAAAAGAGGACAGTACTCAGCTACTTGTATTTGACTAACATTATATTCAAGTATCTGTACTCTTACTATCATAATAAAATGAAAACAAAACGTTTTTACTGCAGGTGAATCTTTAAGCCGCTACAGGTATTTTAACCTCAACCCTTTATCCTCTGTATTTAATCATTTTATTTTAAATATTACAATTTCTTGATAAATGTCAGTATTTTTGCAATGTATGCTTTGCAAACAGTTTAAAAAAAGAGGCTCTTACGCTCTTAGTTTACTCATCACTCACAGTACTCAAATATTTGTGCAAGTATTTTTTCTTTTAATTTCTACTTGAGTTACATTTTCCAATGTAACATTACTCTTATTTAAATATTGTCTATTCTGCTTTTGAAATGCTAGTCTATCTGTATCACTAAGATGTGAGCAGTGTCACTGTCACCTAGCTACTTGAACAAAAGTAACTAGGTCAAATGTTAGTTTATTTATTTTTAATTAAATGAGAATCTCATAAGTTTCAAAATCTTGCTCAAAAGGTGGAGACAACTGCTGCTGAAGCATCAGTGATAAGGATGACCCACTCCATCAGCAAGCAAGAGACAGGAGATGACACCTGGATTCCATCAAGCCGGATTAAGGAAAAAACAGTTTTATTTCGCAGATCTTCTGCTGATGTGAATGTAGCAGGCGGTGGTCCCCACCCCCACCTGTGGCAGTGGCCTTAGTCTTTTTTTCTGGTGGCTACAATAATTGGCAACATATATTTACAGCTCAACACCTATTTAGTCTTATTTTTTTATATATATTGTTATAGGCTACTTGCCGACTTGTTGCCATGATCGCTTTTGGCTACTGTTGAGATGTAACAGTGAAGAATGAATATGTAGGTCAATTCGAAGTGCTTTACATTAAATCAATAATTAATAACACTATTAATGTGAAATACACATCCAGCATGAAACAATTCTAACTTATACATTTAGTCTGTCGGCTTTTTTTTTTTTTGCCAATTATATTTCCCTCGTCTTATTG
Source organism: Leptonotus elevatus (assembly GCF_054856555.1). NCBI lineage: Eukaryota > Metazoa > Chordata > Actinopteri > Syngnathiformes > Syngnathidae > Leptonotus > Leptonotus elevatus. The sequence continues at coordinate 13,400,009 of NC_141246.1, forward strand.
ATAGCAGCAGTATTGCCTTGTTTTGGTGAGTCTTGAATTCCTCATACAGCTCCATCAATAACTTTTGTTCTGTTTGTGAGAAGAATATTGTTCTCGTCTTGGATGGATGCAGAAACGCTCTTCTGGACATCAAATAAAACATTTCAAATAATGCACAATCTTGTTTATTGAATGATACATGCTGTTATTTGATCAGACTATTTCAAATAACTCTCAATATGGATTAAATTGTACTCCTGCAACATTTCAAACTCAAAATTGGAAGACATTTAGAAAGCATAATTTCTTCACTTTCCCAAAGGCGATTGCAGTGAAATTCTCTCAGAACAGTAACCAGTGTATCAAGGATTCTCATTTGTTGGACTTCACAACCACTTTCAAGCAGGTTTGATGTCACATCATGTGCCACCGTCTAGAGAGGGATCAAGAAGTAGCTTTGTTTGACTGCATGCTGGCATCTGTGCAAACAGAATGGTTGGGTCAGCATATTCATACAATAAAAAATAATCCTAGCTTCCTAGCTGGGTCATTATCAAAACACAGCCACTAACATTATACGTAATCGGTTAAACGTTTAGCTTTATCTTGTTAGCCAGAAAAAAACGAAGATTTTGTCACATCTTAATATCAGAAATAGTGGTAATACTGATACACACAGACATTGTTCATAAACATTTCCATTTGCATTATTTTTATTTTGCTTCAGTGTTGAAGGCAAATGTGTATGTTTAAGAGTGTAAGAGCCTCTTTTTTAAACTGTTTGCAAAGCATACATAAAAATCGTGACTTCAATGTGTTCAGTTTTCGTGACAATTAACAACATGAGATGAGCTAGCTAGCACCGGATTACGAGCTATGATCGTACAATAAATCTTACCTTCATACTAAAACTTCTTTCTTTCTGCCCACTTTGAGTGCTCTGCATGTCAACCAACGTTTAAGCTGTTCCACACGGTGTTTGTATATTGAACCATGTTGACATTTTCACGCCTGGGACGTCCTCTTCTTCCAAAATGACGCGTAAACTGGTGTGGCTACTCTGTTTGTTTGGAATTTCGGATTTGTGCATATTAATCAATCAATGAGGTTGAGCTTTAGCCCGCCCAAATCCTCCAAAGCCCGCCCTCTTCTTCTACGAGTACAAATCACGGTGCTCTACGAGTAAGAATCAGTTTTGCACCATTCGTAGCGAGATATTTGGTGCAAAACTCACGTGACTGGACAGCGGCAGAAAAAACACTTGTGACTCCTAGTGGCGACTTCTTTGACTACAAGTTGTCATTACTACAGGTACAAATCACAACTTTTATAGATACAAATTTACACTTTTTTTACAAGTACAAATTTTTTTTTGTACAGGTACAAATCATGACTTTTACAGGTACAATTTGTGTTTACAGTTACAATTTTTTTTTTACAGGTACACATTTTTTTTACAGGTACAAATCACGACTTTTACAGATACAAATTTAGTCTTTTTTCTACAGGTACAAAACAATTTTACAAGTTAGTTTTGCACCATATTTACCTCCATAGAATATATTAAATTTTATATCACTTACATTTTATATCTAAATCTAGTAAATTATTAAGTATTGTAGGCAATTTATATATGTTTTTAATATGTTAGTAACACTCTTAAAAGTTGAATTCTAAAAAATATGACAGGGATTCGGGCCAGAGTAACTTGACCCAAAGAATGACAACCTAACCACTGAGCTATCCAGCCACATTGTATGTTTGCTGTTGTAAAGACATCAGCCTGTCATTAAGGTTTTCTAATACATGGACTGACAAGGACCGTCTGCTCGGCCAGTTTATTTTGTCCAGGCTTCACACTACTAATAATAACTGAAATGTTTACCCATACTTTAACAATCAATTTTTGCAGGGAAGTCTATTTTGTGAATGAAAATGACTTCATGTGCCCAAATTACTTTTGTTCAAATGTCAATATTTCCTGTGACAAGCGAAGAGAAAAAAAATGTCTCCTGGAAAAGTGCCCATGTGAAGGCGTATCTTAATTACATCTCTGCAGTTTTAATCTGTTACTGTGAATAACACCTACATTGGACACCATTTACCACTGAAAATGTTAAAATTACACTTCAGGAGTTAAAATCAGTTACCAAAAATGTAACCCTGAAATTTTAACTCTCCAATTTTTCCTGGTGTAACTGCTTCAAATTATTTACAAGGATTTAATACTATTACTTATATCTATATTCTATTATTACTGTTTCATCCCTTAAATGTAAAAAAAGGACATAAATGTTTTTCACAGGACAGCGACAATATGTGTTTTTAATAGAAAAAAAAAAAAATATATATATATATATATATATATATATATATATATATATATATATATATATATATATATATATATATATATTCAAGACATGCAATAGCAACAATATCTTGACATAGTATTGTTACCAAAAATGATATTTTGTTGTATTGTAATAAAAGTGTGAGAATATGAAAGTGTGTTTTTAAGGTTAATAAAACCAAAATACATGTAATTCATAAATGCATTTTGTGAATATTTGACTTTTCATTGTTGTATTCATCTTGATTTATCAAAGAGCAAATAGATTTGGTTGTCTGAATACCAAAATACAAAATAAATACAACTCGTAGCCTACATAAATATATTTATATTCTAGATTATATTTATATTATATTTTATATTTATGCTCATAGGCTGTCACCATTCACCACTAGTTGGCATTTATGATGGCATGCCATATACAATTTGCACAATAAAACATGTATGAACAGCAGTAGTATAATTTCATTAGTTTTCCTTTATACAAAATGCATAAGACTGTTAGTATTACATTGGCAAACATGATTTGAAACAAATATAAATTGTATGCATTTTATATAATGGGTGTTTTGCGGCATATAGGATCCACATACAATTCTGTTAAAACAGATAAAATTCATATGCAATTTGTATAAAACTTTTTTTCATATGGGTAAGTACATGCCCACAATCACTATTTGAGGAAATGTTGACAGCGATTTTGATGTAGCATCTCATGACAGCGTTAAAGGGCTCGTCATGTCCTGTAATGTCTGTGTATATTATTGACGGATTCCTCATCACAAACAACAATTTGTGTGTGTGTGTGTGTGTGTGTGTGTGTGTGTGTGTGTGTGTGTGTGTGTGTGTGTGTGTGTGTGTGTGTGTGGGTGTGGGTGTGGGTGGGTGTGGGTGTGTGTGTGTGCGTGTGTGTGTGTTAAGATGAGATGCTCTATTCAATATAACCCAGACACAATAAAAGTCCACTGGGTCCCATTTACAACACAGAAATATCTAGCTGTAAGTTAGCAAATATACTTGTGTGACCTGCCCCCCTTGCTGGTTTTATATTGGAAGCATACCTATTACTGGAAAGTACACAAACATAAAAGAATAAGTAAGAGAAGGGGTGATCTATGTTTTTTTTTAGGTGTCATTTAGAGGTTGTGAGCCAAAATTCTACAGGAAATGATCCAGCTGGACTGCAAGTCTCTAAACCAAGAGTGTTTCCAATGCGCTCTGCTACATTAATTGAAATGAAAGCAGAGAGAGAACCTGCTACAAACAAGAGCGTGATTTATGAAATCCATCCCTCTGTTCATCAGAGAGAGCTCATTACGTATGCGCGGCAGCAACGGGCCTACGCGAAGACGGATGAGTCGTCCCGGCGGCGGACGAAGAGCGATGGCGATGGTAAACTCCGCCGGTAATCAACTGGTGAAATTAAACATCAAAAAAGGTAGGAATGATTGTGTGCGGCAAAGCGATTTGTCTGCAATTAGCGACTCGGCGCATAACTCACATGCAGGAGCCCATAAACACGTTCACGCTTAATGGAACAAGACGGTGTAACCTAGTGTGCGTGAGTGTGTGTGTGCTTGCTGAATAAACATAAAAACAGTAAGTTAATAAACGTAAGTGACATTAACAGGACCCGGGGCTAATGGTGAACAGCTTCCTCGTTTGTCAGCAGCTCCTATCGAATGCTTTCTAAAAGGTCTGCTTGTATTTATGGTCTGGCCTCACTCATTTGTACATGCTCGTCGAGGTAAGTCGACGAGGGAGACTGCATTTTGTTTCATGTCGTCTTACAAACACCGCTAGTGTGAGCTTTAAAACTATATTGTGACTGAATGGAAGCAGGAAATGACCTTAAAATTGTAATTAGGTATCACGATGTAATGTGGTAAGCACATAACCTGTCAACACACCCATTTGGGCCAAATGTGGGTTGGATAAGGGCTAGTGAATGGGTCCCATCTGGGCTGCCTAAGATGGGTCCCAGTTAATTTTGGCCAGAGATTTCATGGAAGCCCCATGTGGGCAAACCCAGATGGGCTCAAGGTGGGCCTCATATGGGCCTTAGCTAAAACCAACATTGGTTTAAAGGTGGGACTCATAGGGGCCATAGCTAAAACCCACATGGGTTTGGAATGGCTGGTGAATGGGCCCCAGCTGCCCAGCTAGGTCCCAGTTATTAATTAAAAATGAACAACTGCCATGACAGGGAATTGAACAAGGGTACCATGTTTTTTTGTCTATATGTGCCCTGTGTTTAGGTGGCAACCAGGCCTCTTTCATTTTCTAGCACACCTGAGACCCCGTTACAGATGATATTTGGACTGAATTTAGCCTTCCGAAACCATCAATTCTCCACCAGTTTTGTTTTCATATAACACGCCACTGGAGTTCAATTTTGCTGCGTTAATTCGCTGAACCGCGACCCTTGTGAGAACATGCGGAATAAGAAAATGGATGGATGGATAATTTGCTGAACGTTTATGTTATTGTTCACCTCTGCAGAGGTGTCACGCACAGCTGAGGTTTAGGATACGCCAACTCAAAATTCAGGAAGCACGCAGTGAAAGTCAACAACCACATACATAGACCACAGCTGCTCATCTGCACACCAGCGTGTGTGACATGAAGCAAGATGGTAAAGGCCTTCAGGCTGCAGCTAACAAGCCTGTGCTTCTTTGCCTTCACTTGAATTTTTCAGTATTATGGGATTACTAGTTGTCTGAATTTATTTACATAGATATGAGCTATTCCTAATCCTTAATCCGTTTAGGAGAGTTGGAGGGTGTCAAATGATTGAATAACCAAAGCTATGACTCCCTGGCTGCAAAAACAATCCTGCTCTCAAGATAATTTAGCAAGATTTCATGCAAAACATGTCATATACAAACATATTTTATGATGAGTGGGAACAACTTTTATTAGCATATACAGTATGTCTACAGTACACTTTGCTAATATGGTATCTAGATAGATAGATAGATAGATAGATAGATAGATAGATAGATAGATAGATAGATAGAAATAATTATTTATCAGTGTATGCAAGAAAAAAAAGATGAAGAAAAAGGAAAAACAAAACAAGATAGTGATCATTATTAATATGCGTGCCTTTCTGCAGAGATGAAAATTCATCCCAGTCTAACTAAGCATCAGACAGATGTACACGGGTGGTGAGGGTCTTGGAAGCGTGCTTCTGGTCTGGGACTCCTGGTGGGTCTAGAAATTTTCTTGTTGGTGAAACTTCCAAAGACCTGAAGTGTGACTGCTGCTTTTTTTTTTTTTGAGGATGATGATTCTGTAGTGGGCTACAAGGATATCTTATTCTAAAATTTCCTCCTTCTCCACAGAACGCAATTAAGTAATATATATATATATATTTTTTTTAAGTCTGACTCCTGCTCAGTAATCACCAGTGGGGAGTTTTATTCGAATTTTCAAAAAATGCAAAAATAAAATTTAATGGAAACGCAAGAAATTCGAAAAAAGGCCTAAAATCCGCCAAAAAAGTTTTTGCTCTTAGAGGGGGTGGATTTTGAAGCATATCAAAAAAAGGAAAATGCAAATGTTGGCTTTGGAAACAGACTGGATACACGTCACACATTTTGACCGTATATTACGTCACACGTAAATTTGTAGTTCCAAAGCAATCGGACGATAAAGTAAGGTATCTTTGGGGGGATGATGAAACAGAAATATTTTTGGAATTAATTAAAGAAGCGAATAGGAATGCTATTTTAGATGGAAAACAGGAAAGAAACGCTACAGTTTATCAAGAATTACAAAAGCAAACTCGGCACATGAAAACCTGACAACTGGTGTGAAAGTGAGTGTATTTTGTTTATATTATGTGCCTTTATGATTGGTTCAAGTTGTACTCCGCCTATTGCCCCAAATCAGCAGGGATCCAACTCATCTGCGACATTGAACAGGAAATCAGCAGTAAAAATGAATGGATGGAAAATTAATTTCTAGCTATTTTAGGAAATATTTCACTGGTTTGAATGTGCTCGTGTGTCTTTTCATCCTGAGAAAATGTCTGCCAATGCTGTAATATGCATTTCAGGCCCCTGTTTGGTGATGTCACATTGAAAAGAAATGTGAACCAACTGCCTCTCCTTCTGGATCTTATTCAAAAGCATATAAATGTGGTTTTATGCTTTACCCTTCTACAAATCCGCAAGATCACCTTGGATACCTATTTATGGTACATACTGTATTCAAATTTTACATTTGTGGTAACTTGATAAGCTGCAGATGAGGGATGAGGCTTCTCCACTCAATAACCACCCACCCACACTTGTCAACAGTTAATATTAATCATTAGACATTTCTACCCTTTTAATTTCCCCTTGCTGACAAATATCTAAGGCTCTCACAGTGCTTGAAATAACACAAATGCTGCCATCTTAAACATAATAAAACATTAAAGAATATCGAGCAACTCTTACAATGTATTGTGATTACCTGAAATCTGAAATGAGCAATAGGTGTCTAATCAGTTTTGTGGTCCGGACAAACGTGACCAGAATCTCCCTGCTTGAAAGGCACATAGTACCAAATGTTAGGCTAAATGCCCTGGCTGGCTTCCCTTAAGGAACAATTGAGATTTGATTTATGCAGAGCGAGTGCTGGCATGCATTACATGAGCCGCACACAAAGTCAGCATGGGCGTAAGCTAGCAATCAATACCAACAACATTAGCTTCACAATTGCAGAGGTATGATGAGAAATAAATTTCACGTGCCAGCACAGAAGTTTTTCTTTCTTTTTGGTTTAAAATGGCTTGCCTTAATCAGAATCCCACGTCACATTGTAGCCAAAGACCCTTTTAAGTTAAGTGTAAGTGCAGAAATTCACCTATTGTGACTGTTTTAATTCCATTTAGTTGAAAACCGCTGGGATTGTTATATTTTGCCACGGAGAAGGTCAGACAAGAGTTCACCCACTGTTTGCTTTTCCTGCCGATAACTAATATGACCTCATTATCTCACCCAAAAACTTGACAGCCACCTTCAAAATACTCCTGGACAAACCCCCCGCCCCCCTCTCCCCCGGTAGTCTTCAATCCATCTTTTCCTCTTTACCTCTGACCTTTTCATCTTCCAATTCTGGCGTGACAATCCGTTCTTCCATCCTGTCATCTGCTCTCTTTCTCAGTGCTGCCATAGCGCTGACCTTTCAGTTTCATTCCTCCTCCATCTCTCCACCTCTCCTCTCCTCCTGGTCCAGGCTGTAATTCAGCTTGTTTCAGGGCCACTTAGGCAGCCAGTGGAGTTAATCTGTCTTTTCAGGTCATAAATCACTTCTTGGCACTTTTCTCTCTTCCTATCTCGTGTCGCTCTCTCTCTCCCTCTCTCTCTCTCTCTCTCTCTCTCTCTCTCTCTCTCTCTCTCTCTCTCTCTCTCTCTCTCTCTCTCTCTCGTTTGCTTACACCTGCTGCATGCAGGCTGCGCATACTTGGAGATGATCGCACCTGACACTCAACGCTGGTGTCCTTTGCACACATGTTTGAGTAGGAGGCGCGTGTGTAGCTGTGTTTCTTTTCACCACTTTAACACCCCGACCAGTGAAACTGCAAACTGCAAAGAGGAGATTGTTTAAAGATGACAAGAACAATCAAAAGTGATGCCGGTCTTCCCGGAGGGAGCTGTCTGTTGTCTTTGTGTTCAAGCACAAACAGCAGCACTTTTAAAGCCTCGTTCAAAGGGTGAGAAAATTGCTTTTGATTTTGCCATACCTAAAAGGAAGCAGCGCACGTGTGCATGCTTTTACGAGCTGGCAGGTGCATGGGAAAGTGCTGCCCCCTGCACAAGACAAAACCATGGGCAAGGGTTGCAGTTGGGGGAGGAAGAAATACAGAAGAAAGAAGTAGAAGCAGAGAAAGCAGCTTAGCGTGGCGGGAGGGAGGCCTGAGAAAGAAGGGGACGGCGGGTGGAGAGAACGTTGAATAGCACAAGGGGGTGGCAGTGAGGGGACGGCTGAATGAACGTGTTGTGGATCTATTGTGGCCAGCTTGTGAATAGGGTGTTAGTAAGCTAAGTGGTAGCTGGTGATTTACAGCGCCAAGGCCAGTGCAGGTGAAGTGGGCAAATAATAGCCTTTCATAAGCGACACTCAGCGACAAGAAAAAACACATACTACTGAAGGAAGTGAAGTGCTTCACTATGAGCTCGTTGTCCGCTGAGCCTTCGGAACAGAAGAACACACAAGGAGATCTTCTGGAAGAAAAGTTTAAAGAAATACATTGACTTCTTTTTCTTTTTTTTTTTTATCCATTGTGCTATTTGTAAAAAAAAATCTGAGCAGATAACCTTTTTTTTGTTTTGAATGATAACAAAAAAAAAGAGACGGTGGTAAAAGATTAAAAGGCCACATTCGATTAGTTAGCCTTTATTTGACGACAGTACTTTGATGAAGCAAACATCTAAAATTCGAATAGGTAGAGTATAAAAGTTATTGTTGGAGTGTAGAAAGGAAAGCACTTGCTGTTAACAGTCTAAGCAAGGCTAATATTCAAAAAATGCTCAGACATTGCACAGTGATTTGCTAGCAAATCATGCTAGCACACCATATTATTCCTTCATAACAACTCCATCTATTTCTATGTTGTACTTTATCATTTTTTGATTACACAGTTATAAAACAAAACTTCCTTCTGGAGTTCCATCCATCCAGCCAGCCATTTTCCGATCCGCTTATTCCTCACAAGGGTCGCGGACCTTCTGGGGGTTAAAATGACTACATTTAATTGCCATTATTTCCTTTGCTCAAAACGGACTCACAGAACAAATTAATATTGCAAGCTGGAGTTCCACTGTATATAATACGATAGGATTTTATAAATTCCCCACAAGTCAAATTCAGGTTTTACAGCAGCAAAGTTGACTGCAGCAACATATCAGAGAATCCCATAATATCAAGAGTATCATCCCAAAAAAAAAAGAGCAGAATGAGAGCAACCATGTGGGAGTTATATGAGTCAACTGTACATGAATAAATAACTCTATATTGCTGGCGTTTGGCAGAATCCTCATACTTCTAAAATCATCACAATTTGTTCAGCCGTTAATATTACATCGTCAAAGAGCACAAGCCATTTTCAACATGTGGTCAAATTTAGCAAAAAACACACCCACACGTGTGGACTGACCAACAGTACTGATTTGTAGAAACAATATGACAATTACCAAATTGTGATATGTAATAAATAAGATACACACATATTGTCCTCTCCAAAAGGAATGGATCAGAGAGGCCAATTGCTTTATTTTTGGTGTAGACTGAAAACATTTGGGTCTGCCGTTAAAAGAGGAATACGAGACAATTTTATTTCCAGGTATTTTTATCTGCATCTGATACATAACTTTGAGTTTGTGTTTCAACCCACTCATTTTTCACTTGAGCAAAACTATTTTATTACTGGACTAACAAGTGTGTTTTGTTGCCAGATGGGTTTTTGCGTTTAGTCAAACAATAGCGCTACATTTCTGCGCTCAATTTAAGTTTTGGGTTTTGTCTTCTATGAAGTCTACTATTTGAAAAAAAAACTGTAAAAGAGATAACCCACTGGTGTACTCAGCAACAGCTGTTGGATAGATCATGAACAGATAGATCAAGGGAAACGGCAGCAGCTGATGACAGAAACATTGTGAGCGCTGTTAAGAAGAACACACCTGTTAGCAACATCAACGACAACCATGGGCACTGGAGCCTATCCCAGCTGACTTCGGGCAGTAGGCGGGGTACACCCTGACCTGGTTGCCAGTCAATCACAGGGCACACAGAGACGAACAACTGTCCACACTCACAATCACACCTATGGACAACTTGGAGAGTTCAATTAACCTTTGGAATGTGGGAAGAAACCGGAATACCCGGAGAAAACCCACGCAATGCACGGGGAGAACATACAAACTCCACCCAGGAAGGCCGAAGCCCGGACTCGATCTCACGTCCTCTGCACTGGGAGGCAGACGTGCTAATTAGCCACGGTGCCGCCGCAAGCTAAAATTAGCCACAAAAAAAAAAAAAAGAAGAAAGGGCAGCAAGAAGCCCCAAGATGTCTGGGAATAAAATTATGGACTGGGGACAGAAAGAAATATCTATCAAAGTGATAAAAGGCTATAAAGTGTCCCCAAAAGATACAGACAACCAGCAACTCCCCCAAACCTCTCCCTCTAAGTGTACGAGAAAAAAACTTTTGGAAAGAGGTACTCACTACTTATTTTATTTATTTATTTATTTATTTATTTTCAAGGGGATAGCACAGCCAACAATTAATTGAGAAAAATCTCCTGGACGAGTGCAGACAGACTCTTAGAGGTGTTCTTTTTCTTTTTCTTTTTCCAGCATTGGTGGCACTAATGGTTAGCATGTCGGCCTTGCTGTGATGCGCTCACCTATGAACCACAACAGGGGTGAACAGTTTAAACTGGATGGATGGATGCGTTTTCCGTCATAGTTGGATCCAAGATAGTCGAGGTAGCTGAGGTCATGAGCGGTCCATGCACTTCTTCAGCCTTATGCCAGGTGCAATTTTCAACTGATCTTGAAACATTCAACTGCTTTTTTCTCTCTCCCTTTTCTCATAGAAACAAAAGCTCTGTTCGGTATAAAGGTATAAAGGGATATCTGTAACAAGTAGGCAGAGCCAGTTTTATAGTTTCTTGCTCTACCAGTCACAATTTTCAAATTTTCATTTGAAGAGCTTCAAACGTTTAGGGATCATTAGACGATGTCAAAGCAAGAGTTATATAGATTTTATGGAATGTGTGACCCTGGATGTTTGAGGCACTCCTATTAGTATACACCTCATCTCTTTATATTTATTTACAGATTACATTTCTCAGTTGATTTTCTTTTAAGCTAATCAGGTCAATAGCTCAGGACACACAAAGTCAAGGGGAGCCACATATGTTTGCAGTGGTGTTACTGATGCAACACTAGGCAACATTTGACACATTAGACATACAGCAACGTCCACGTTTAACCTGCTACTTCAAAAATAATCAGCTTTTAGTGAAACAGTACAATCAGAAGATGGAGGCAGTGCCATGCTCACACTCAAAAGGAGAACTATGACTTTGCGTTGAGTTTATATTGAATAGACAGGCCTTTGTCCACAGTCTAAAACTTTCACCATCTTAAAACAGACAGATCACACAGAGCAATGGATTTTGCAGGTGCTCTAGAATGGGTCTGTTGCCATGTCATCTGTTATCTTTACACATTATTAACCAATTTAAAGTGTTGAAAATATCTTGGGAACAAATGTATTAATGCTCTTGAACGCTCCACTGTCTTCTCTCTTCCCTCAATCTCATGGGCATTAAGTCATATATAAGATTGAGAGCCTAGATCTTATTTTATTTTAATTTTAATTTTAATTTTATTTTTTTAAACAAGAATGAGTGAAAATAGGTTTGAAACATTTGAGTAGGTCTGTGTTGTTAAAAATGGATCGAGGAATTGTGTTAGCCACAAAGGAAATGTAAATGCTTCAGATTATTTTCCACATAAGAAAACAGCATATCGCTAGCATTGGGCTAAAAAAAACGTGTATTTCTAAAATCGGCGCTTTTCAGGAGACCTCAAAGACGGCATGTTTGTTCAACCATTGCCATGGCATAATCAAAGAGAGCAAATCATTTTCAACACTTTACATTGGTGAATAATTCGTAAAAATGACACCCACACGTGTAGACTGATCAAAAGTACAATATTTAGATTTTTTTTTTTATATATAAAAATTGCATAATAATGTAGTAATAATGTTAAATTAGTGATTGAACATGATTTTGGTGTAGTATAATGATGTTGGTCGCAACAGTACGCAGTAAATTCTGTAGAATAAATTTAACTATTTGGAGTGGGACCAAATTTACTGTGTCTATGACAGCAATATAAGGTCTAAAACCAACTTGAATCAAACAGTATTTAGTACATTTTTGAATAATGTTTCCCCCCCTGAAAAGTCCTTCTTTTTGAGATGCGAGGATTCCACCCAACAGATACAATATATAGCTGCCTTTGCTGAATATTTACTATGTTTTTATAGACTGCTTAGTGTATGAAGTTGCATGATAAGTAAGAACTGATGAATCCACATCCCGTTCTCATGAATTCAAACTCTGGAAAGATGGACCAACCGTAAAAATGGTGGCCCACCATAAGCGAGTATACGAAGACAGGTGCAATGTTTTCAACATATTTTTTGGAATAAATACTTTGTCGATGTAAGGAAACCATAACTGATAAAGAAGATGTGTACATAAAAAAATAACACAAATTCATCTTTTCAAAATAAGTCTTGCAAAAAGCAAAACAGGACATTTGCAACTTTGGGACATATTTCTAACTAGTGTTTTTGCCATTCTAAAATCATCATCTTTTAACCCTAACCCAAGACACCTCTGTAGATGCGAGGCACTAGACAACAAAAACATGGACTGCCCAGTCTGCCCTTTCTTCCAATACCTGTCTACCCGTGCTGTGTGAGGAATGCTGAGATTCTTTTTTCCCAAGCCAGCTTTTCACCATGGGGACCTTGAGCAAATATCCACGGTATTAGAACAACAAGCCCTGTGACGAATGGGAGAAAATAGAGGAGCCGCACTTTGTTTACGTGTGTGTGTGTGTGTGTGTGTGTGTGTGAGTCCAGTGTGTGAGTACGCGTTTGCCATTCTGATTTGTTGAGAAAGGAAGTGGATTCAGCCGACCAATATCCTGCCTCCTTTTCCACTGCAGGATTGTGATAAGAGCCAACACACACCTACACACTTGCACTGCAATCATCCACCCCATCTGACTGTGCTCTGCATTATGTAAAGACAGATTTTGCTCCGGAGACTTGCAGGAAGGGTCATCTAAAAATGTACATCCACGTTGTAAAAGTAGCACAAGCAGCTGGAGTGACAACAGTTAGCCCCAGCTAGCCTCCCCCAAACCTCGCACGGTTCCTTCCAGAGAGCCGAAGACCTCGGCCTTCCTCCTAATGATCCCCCATCCCTCTCGGCTCCTCCTCCTCCTCTGCCCTTCCCGCCCCAGAGCGTTCCCACTCCTGACAGAGCAGTTAATCATACACCCTCTCGGTAGGTCTCATCCCAGTGCGTGGTGCGCGTGCACGTGCCCATATGTACACTTTCATTTTCAGCATGACAAAGGATATCCTAGCAACACCTCTATTTTCAATCATGTCAAAGTCCTCTCTTCAACTTCTTCTCAACTGTGTAAACATCATCCCATCCCATCAGCCAGAGTAAAGCCCTTTTCACACTGCACTCGCTGAGTGTGGAAGAGTCGTGCGGCAATGCGAAATGATCAATTGCCAGCGTGCCCGCATTTTGAAGTGCTGACGTAGCAGCCTACCAGGAAGTAAAAATTGAGATTTTACCACTAGACCACACCTGACAAGATGTATTTTTCATTGTTGCAGTAGAGAAAAACTAATGAATCACCGGGAACTTCAATAATTTAATCATGCCATTACTTGTAAATATAGTAAGTCCATGAAAATAAGACAAAATCAACCCCCCAGCTCTTGTTCAATTGGAGGCGCTGGAGGTCTGAGATCACAGCGCCGCCGCTCACGATCAAATTATTTTCACTCCGCTCCAAAATAATCGGGACCAGTGAGACCGGAGCCTTTGTTTTGAATGTGACTGAAAATAGCTGGGTTGAACATCAAAAGGTGAATATAGGTCAACCTTTCTGCAACATTCATATAGTATGTGCAGCTGATACACAACTTAGAATGCAGTAAATCCCCCTCCATTGCGGAAGTTACGTTCTTGTAATAAATGAAATATGTGACATAGAAATACACCCTAGACATGTTATTTTAGCATCTACTGCACCCAAAAAGTTTAAGGTACTCAAACACGCTTGTAAAATGATACAAATACATTTAAACATCTATGAAGAGAGAGCAGGATCAATGAATAGAACAAAAATATTGTACAAACAATGTGTACTCACAACAATGATGATGATGATGATGAATGTGCGATGGAGGGGATTTTTAATGTATAACAAAGGTGGTTTAAAGTCACTGATTTTAATTGTGAGCAAAATTATAAAATGCGAATAGCAGGTGTGTTTTGTTACCCAAGTGTGTCCTATTACATTGGACTTGGGTTTTACCTCTGAAGCCTGCATTTATTCTGGTTCAGGGGGGTAACCAACATTACTTTAAGACAAGAAATGATGAAGCCAGGGAAAGATGGGAAATCAGTCAGAGCTATTGCACACTTTTTGGCCATAGCCAATACACTATTTGGAATGCCATGAAGAAGAAATAAACCACTAAGGTGTGCTAAGTAACAGATGCCAAACTGAACATCATGGAAGACACCAGCAGCTGATGACGCAAGCATTGTAAGAGCTGTAAAGAATGCTAAGAAACAACCGTTCGTGACCACGGCGAACAACCACTAGAGGTCGACAGTGAAAGTCACAATTTACTGTTTGTAAGACTTTAGACCAGGGGTAGGCAAACTCAGTCTTCGAGGTTTGGGATTTTTCCCTTCTCCAACACAGCTGATATATTGTAAGATTATTTATTTTCCCATTGATATATGTATTTGTCGGGATCTATTTTGTTTCTGATTTGGGGGGGATGGATCTATTCTAGGTAGCGGAAGGACACATGAAAAGCGATTGTGACCGTTGTTGTGTGGTTGTGAGTTGAGAGTGAGACGACGCAATGAAGTTGTGCTGGAGCTATTTCCTCTCCGAATGCTGTTTTCTTTCCCACGACCTTCGTTTGGAGTGATCTGCAATATATTCTCGTCATCCCTAAGGTCTAGTAGTGTTACAATATGATCAGTACATCAGCAAGCTCTGCATTAGACTGATAACGATCCTGTTGACTGGAATCAGCTGCGTTGGAGCAGGGAAACATCCAAATCCTGCAGGACTCCGGCCCTCGAGGACCGAGTTTGCCCACCACTGCTTTATTTATTTATGTATTTGTTTTTTCTAGAGCTCAGTATTGTTCATTCAGTAGTCTTACCGATTCAACATGTCATTATCATTGTTCTCTTTTTGTGTGTGTGTGCATGAAGGTGTGCGTGCGTGTGTGTGCATATGTGTGTGCGTGTGAGTTTATGCTCATTCATTCACCTGAAACCTATTAAAAATCCCATACCCTCCACCTAAACCGAAGATTTAAGATGTCTGGTCGGTGCTGGATTTCACTTTCCTTTCTTTTCTTTGATCCTTCCTCAGGTCTCCTGACAACCTCACGACTCTAGCTGGATTCTGAAGTATTCGGTTTAGGTGAACGGTATGGGATTTGTAATAGGTTTTAGGTGTACTAATGAGTACACACTCACACGCACGCACACACACGCGCACATACACACGCACATGCACATACTCACCCACATACAAAATAAAAATAAAAATAAAATAAAATAAAATAAAAAAAAAAATAAAAGAGAGAGCAATGATGATGGCATATCAAATCGGTAAAATTACAGAATGAACAATACTGAGCTCTCTCGGGAAATAAGAAAAAAAAGGAAAAAAAAGAAAACCTCCACCAAAGAAGGGAGCCGTCGACCCCGGTCAGGACAGGGCAAGCGCAACCCCCCAGGGCCCCCCAGGCCGCAGCAGCGCCAGGGCACAAACCCAGGAGCCTAAAGCGCCCCCCACCCCAACATGGCCCGCGCCCCAAGCTCAACGCAGCAGAATGGGGCACGGCAGGCCCACCAGGCACCCCACCGACCTCACAGCCCCAGTTTATCCCACGACCTCCCGCCCCCCATACACACCCGCCACCACCACAACCCAGCCCCCGCCGCCCCAAGACACCCCCCCCAAACCTTTTGCATGGTCGCTTTCCATTATTTTCAATGGGTGTTCCCTACTTCCTCAACATCAGTTGAATTTCGCGCGCTGCCGGAATCACGTGATTGCAACCTTCCTATATGTGTCCTGCAATTGCATAGGGACCAACCTATGGTGTAATCCGCCATTTGCCCCCAAAGTTACCTGGCCCAAAATGTGAAATTATAATCCCTTCAATCATAACTTTCCATCATTTTATTTTCCTCACCTAAGTATTTGGATATAAAAACCTGCAGATAAATGATTCAGGGTTCATCTCTTGTCTTATCTTTTCATGTCAGTGAAGGTGATTTATGTATGAATCAAAGGCAAATGCTTTGTCATTTGTAGGAGTAGAACTACTGTCAATGGCCTATTTTCAACAATGGATTTGGTGATGTACTGAAATTGAGTAGGGTCCATCGATAGTCTCAGACCAGGAAAAACATGTCATGTGGTTTAGGGACAGCAATTTGCCAGATTATCCCTAACAGATCACGTCCATATTGGCTGATGAAAGATCATAATGATATTGTATGTTGTACAGAGAGAGAGAGAGAGAGAGAGAGAGAGAGAGAGAGACAGAGAGACATACCCATTTGTAAATATCCTTTTCGCTCACAGTGAATGAAAGCAAGAAAATGTAGATTGATTTAAATGAGTCCTGTCCTCCTCCCTCTTGCTGACACACGCACTTGCTTGTGTTAATGTGGGCGTGAGCAAGTTTTACAAGTCAGCAATTTTAAGTGTGAAAATTGCTCCTGCTCTCTTTAAATTTCCTATTAAACATCATTTGATTACCCTTGCATGATTGTAACCAGGGCACCACACACCATGTGCCAGGACATACACGCACACACGCACACACACACACCAACCTTCTCTTTATTCTGTCAAAGGCAAACACACTAAGTTCAACACTGCGTGACTTCCCATGTGATGTTCATCCTTGGCCACTATTTCATTAGACGCGGGCCTAGCAAGCTATTCTGGGAGAGAACGGCACGTCTTTGTTGGTTGCTGAGCCGGGGAGACGTCTCCAATAGCAACTGAGACCTATATGGCCTCCCGGTGCGGCGTCCGGCTCGCCTTCGTAATGCTCCGGTCTGCATCCGTGCCAAATGGCTTCATCCGCTCGCGTTTATTCAGGGGCGTGCGTCCAGATGTGTGCTTTAGGATGCATGTTTGCAGATCTGTCAGCGGCAGGTCAATGGAAGCGAGGATGAACATGTTAGTGTCAGCTGCAGCCCTGTGGGGGATGAGCTGATGAGGGGAGTGAGCGAGTGATGCCACCGATATTGATCCTGCCGGGTAATTACAGCACGATTTATTACCACGGAAAGGGCGGCGGGGGGGGGGGGGGTGGGGGGGGTGAGGAGTGGTCGGATAGAGACAAAGATAGAAGCGATCATATTCAGTTTAGGCTTGTAAGTCAGGTTTTTGGCCAGCGTGAACAAGGTCAGAACGAGACGGGAATGGATCACTTTACTCGTCCGTCCCTTGAGTGCGATTCGATCAGTGTTGCGCTTCCTGAAAACGTTTCCCGCCACTCTTCCGCCCTCATTTTGTCGTGTGACTACAGGAGACTTCCTTGCATATGTTCATCTGCTGCATGCTGGCTGTGGCTTTGCCTGTAATCAGTGTTGTGATGTGAAAGGAAGGTGCTTGTCTCTTTTGTTTTTGTGGCTTGTGAAATGTGGGAGTCGTGCGTGGGTGTCGTGCATGATCCTTGTGGGCATGTGCGTGCATGTGTTTGGCTTTGACACAAAACAGAGAGAAGACTGTGAAAGATTTGGGGGTGGGGGGGGGTGTTTAGCCACATCCTGTAGTTCAATGAGTGACACACGCACCATAAGCCACAACTGTTGTTGACTTTGGTCTTTGAATATTCTATAGAGCTTTGCAACTACACTTGTTTTTCGGACTAAAAACTTTCATTAAATGCTGTTATCCAGTGATAGGCTATCAGATAGTCCCGGATGTAATAATTATTTTTATACATTAAAAGCCTGTAATAAGTAGGTCTTGTTGTCAAGTGCATTTTGTTGCATCTAGTAAACAAAACATGTTTTGAGTGTTTTTGCATTTCACAGAATGCAGCATATTAACGCGTGATAAATATTTAGTCAATTCAACAAGTGAGAGGTGTTGGTGGGGGTCTGGAGAAGTCCACTCCTGATTGGAGCTGTGGAGTCAGATGAAGAGATGACTCATTTATGACACACGTCAGTGAGTTCATGTCATCCTTAATTGCCGAAATGACGACATCGAGAAGCGATTTTTCCAAACGTTCTCCTCCTCGCTCCTCTATTGTTCTTCTTACAGACAAGTTATGTGTATTGCTCTCCTTCTCAATGGGGTTTTGTGGGAGGGTCTAACTTTCCATATTTGCTGGCGGCAACTGCATATAGTCTGAGCTAATTATGTGTTTTATCATTAATGTTAGTTGTTTGTGTTTCCCTGTAGTCTAATAGTAGCATTGTAGCAAAGTGGTCGTATTTCCAATTTTAATGTGTGTCAATGCTGCTTCTGTCGATTTATATACATTTGACATTTTATTTGATTTCTTATTTAACTATGAGTAAGATTTTGGCCACTGAACTGTTTTAAACTTCTAAAGAAAGGTGAACAAAAGGCCTTCCAGATTATATTAAGGAGAATAGCGACCCAATCAGAGTAGACCTTATTTATATATCCATCCATCCATTTTCTGTACCGCTTGTCCTCACAAGGGTCGCGGGGGTTGCTGGAGCCTATCCCAGCTGGCTTCGGGCAGTAGGCGGGGTACACCCTGTACTGGTTGCCAGCCAATCGCAGGGCACACAGAGACGAACAACCATACTCACAATCACACCTATGGACAATTTGGAGTGTCCAATTCACCTGCCATGCATGTTTTTGGAATGTGGGAGGAAACCGGAGTACCCGGAGAAAACCCACGCAAGCACGGGGAGAACATGCAAACTCCACCCAGGAAGGCCGAAGCCCGGACTTGATCTCACAACCTTTGCACTGGGAGGCGGACGTGCTAACCAGTCAGCCACCGTGCCCCCTTATTTATATATTGAATATATTCTAATATTAATGACAAAAACAATTTGTTCACTATCAGAGATTTGTGACTGAGCTTGAAAGAGGAAATCATGATGATGGAACTGAAATGATATTTTGTCAAACTTAATTTATTTTGAGCTTGTTTTTTGTCTTTTAAATGTCCGGCTCATGTCTAGCTAGCTTTCCTAAAAAAAATAAAAAATTAACCAAATTAACATGTTCGCAAATGGTTTTATTTTGAAATACCAGATTTACCTTGTTGCCAACGCTTCACTGCCTGTCCGGCTCGTGTAATTTCTTCAGCTTTGTGAACATTTTCATGTGGAATCTGGAAAAAATAGAAACCTTGCGGAAACCTTGAGCAGCTCAGCATCTGATACGCGCCGCATACGCACCGCACTGCAGCTGGTGTGAATTGACACGCAGACTTAAACGCTTTCTATTCCGTTTTACACATTCAGTGTGAATTGGGCTTAAGTTGGACCTTTACATTAATTCTAAATAAAAAATTTTAAGAAAGTATTTTATCATATAAAATGTATAACAACAAATATTAAAACAATATCCAACATATAAATATTGATATCATGAATTATTTAAAATATTACATACACTTTAAAAACTTTTTTTCACCTTTTTTTCCACCTCATCTACGAATGACCCGGCACATCTGTCCATTTGATGTAACAAATGTGGCATTTCAGCGTTTGCCCACTCATGATACTGCAGAATAAGAAAGTGGGTTGAATAATTCAATACTATTATTCATGTCAGAATGTAATTTTTGTTGTTGCATGTTCTCATTGTAATGACAGCACTGGTAATGTTCCGTTAGTGGAGTTGTTATTCTAGACTGCACCGATATCGCTCTTTAAATTTGCATGCGTATTTTCTTATCAGTCTTTGGGCACTGTATTCATTGTCAAAAGAAACCTTGCTCTCATGTGCACAAGGCAGGAGGTCGGGGCAGCTTTCACTTAGCCTCCGAGCCCTTCGGAGAACATCTATCTGTCAACATTTCCAGGCATTGCAAGGTCGATCTCACAAACACACGTGCGCGCACACACACGCTCATATGAAGGTGCTTCAATCATTAAAATAGCAACATCTTGGAGCAGAATGTTGTTAAATTTACACATTTGCAGCAGGCAACAAGCTGCTGCCTAGCAGAGCTGAGACGATGTGTTGAGCATCATTATGAGCGTTTGGGGTTGCTGCTTCTAATTGGGAGAGTGAAGCATGAAAAAAAGTTCTGTCTGGAGAGGCCATCTTACAACTATGATGTGAAGAGTCTGTGTTTTTCCTGTTGCTTTTTCCACTCAAGCCCAATTGAGTCAAACCAAACACACACACACACACAGACAGCTGGTACTCCCAGCCGGGAGAGAGATGAAGAGGAGGAGATTCAGTCACTCTTCTTCTTTTCGCTACCATTTAACCAAAGCCTCTGTTGAGGACGGGAAACGTCTGTGGCCCTCCTCTGTTTAAAAGTGTGAAAGCGGCGGTTTGGGTATGGCAGCTAAGACATTTTCCACACTTCTTTTGTTGTCAGACAGCTCTAAGTGTGTGTCGTTGCTACAACCCGCCCCTGTTTGTGTGTCGTTCTCACGCAGCGGCTTTGGAAATGTGGATGTTTGCATTTTCTTTCTCAGCAGTGGGACTGTTGAGAGGAATGTATGTCTCTGTACTCAGATGGAACTATTTAAGACACAAACTATTATTTCTTGCTGTGTGATATTGTTCTCTGTCAAATAAGGAACCCTCTTATGTTGCAGAATGCAATATAAGGTGGCTTAGCTGAAGCAAAACAACAATTCTGAACATGTGTTTCTCCCACACTCAAGTCTAAACTTCCTGAAACTTAGTTTAAGGAATACGATTCAGTGGCAAAGTAAGTATTATCCAATAGATTTTTCATAACACGGAAACATTTCCCGTTTTCTTCTGCTATTATCTATGAAGGTAGGTAGGTAGGTTGGTTGGTTGGTTGGTTGGTTGATAGATGTACATATATGTAGGGGACACCGGGGCTAGTTGTATCACGGGTAAGTTGTCACATTGCAATTGTCTTCTCCACCAGAGGTCGCAACTAAAAAGTGGAATACTAGTTTTCTTTGTATAAATGGTCAAGGGTTGTGTATTGTCTGAGAAGCACATTGAGAAACAAGCGTCGTACACAGACAAATTCTAGCAACAAATCATGTGAACTCGATAGTGGAGAGATTCAGGCATCTTTTCATGCCTCAGTCACTGCTCTGTTTTAAGATAACTTTAAACTAGAGCAAGTATTAGCCAACATGGTAGTTTGGGGCAATTTGTCTCAGTCATTTTGGGGTTTGTTGTCACAAGAATGGGCCAATGAAAAATGCACCTCTGGCAACTCAGTGTACGTATGCCAGAATTGTTCTTCAGATGATGAGTCTGAAGAGTGAGGAAATTAATTTGCCACGTTCTGTTTCATTGTTTAAAAATGTATTTTCCAGCTGTTGGAACTACAGTATGCCCACTGGTATAAGTTTCATGATGAACCATCCATCCATCCATCCATCCATTTATCCATCCATTATTAACCGAAATTCTTCATTTTTTGAAATTCTATTTAATCTTTAATTCCCAGTTTAAGGGAAGCAAAACAGGCATTTGAGGCTGAGAGCTATGGCCTATATACCAGCACTTCCTAAGGACTTTCATCAATTTCATAATATTTTAGGTTAAAGTTTGCTCAAGGACCTTGGTAATTTTTTTGATAAACAATTTCCCTGGCTGTAAAAACAAATAAACAAACAAATAAACAAACAACAAAAACAGGAGAACAAGGATGATTTTGTCCTTGTTTTATTAGTTGCAAAATCCAATGTGACATCTTACACCATATAGTGTGACAACTTACCCGTTGGTGGGGCAACATGTCACATGTTCACTCCCCCCTATTTGATGGCTTATAACTCTGCACTGACACAAAGTATGAAAATGACATAAATACAAAAAATATACCTAAGACTTTGGTCTTTCATCTGGTATACATTTTGTTTATATATGATGTATTGATTCCAAGAAATACATAAAAGTATAAAAAGTGACACAACTAGCTCCGGTCTCCCCTACGTATATTTAAGACATTTATAGAATATGCATCTGTGGAATGGGCTGATTTACAATTACTTCTAACTGAGAAGTCGAATGCCATCAGTATAAGGAGCAGCTACTTTGTAAAATTGTGAAATGTTTCTTTCTCGTTACTTATAAGACTTAACTCATCCAACTCGCCAAAGAAATCTACAGAACAGTTAGCGACAACATGAAGCTGCTTTGAAATTATGCAAAATGTGCTGACAAGAAGAATTGTGAAATATAATCCACCCACCACAAATGTTTGAAGTTTTTGCCATATTTTGTTTCTATCATTCACATAGATGATGACTCACTGCTGCTTTCGGTTGTCCACTCTCTTAATTTCATTTAGCATTTTTGGCTTGCCATTTCCAGTTTGGCCCAAGCAGAAGTGCTTCTCATTGTAATATGGAGGAAACGGGTGAACAACATCTCTAATTACACTTCACCCACTGACACTCATTTACATACAAACACAATCACACTCCAGTCCAAAACCTTCATTATCTCTGAATTCCATTCTTGTAGGGCATGATATTCTCACTGCTATATTTCATTCAAGCTTCGTTTCTCAGCAATGCTGCATAATTACCACAGCAACTGAGTAGGGATTTTTTCACTCTGATGTCTTTATTTTTCCTCTCTTATTCTGTGTAAAAGGTTAGATGATACCACTGTGAAAATTGGTGCTTTCTCAGTGTTGGGATTATTATATGGAGTGTGCATGCATCTGGTACTTCTACCACTACTACTACTATCATAAAAAAAAATTCTCGACAGTTAAAAATAGGGCTGCAGTGGGAGTCTTTTTTGCCCCCCTACTTTGACTTTTACAACTTGGGACCATACCTGTGCCTTTCATACCCTGGAGAACGCATAAATAGTTTTTTTTAGAGTTCAGCCTCTAAATATACTATAAAAATAAAGGCGCAATGAGAGTATTTCCAATGTTTGGCTTTGATGTAAAACTTTTCTACCCTTTTTAGGGCCAAAAATGTAGTGGCAGGCAGTGCATTTCAGAACCCGCCCTTCAGTGGGGGCTTCAGTGAGGTAATCTAACTCTTAATACCACCATTAACATATCATTTTTATAATGTCTTCATCTGAATTGATAAAAAGTTAACCCCCGGGGCAAACACATTTTTATCTCCTATTGAATGGTTTGCTTCCAAAAGCATCCACAATCAGATTTTGTTCGACCTAAGAGGTTCCACTTTAAAGGCCAAATTATTTATTTTTTTTCGCTTTCCTGAGTGCACAACTTTGCCAGAGGCTCCACTGTTTCCCCTCACACCTCTTTCTCTTCATCTTAACAACTGGGCCTCTCTCAAAGCACGTGCACACCCCCCGAATAAGCCCTTTTGTACGCCATTACAATGTGAATGAGGGGGCCCGCTAGCTCCATTGAGAGGTGCATGAGAGAGTGTGTGTCAGTGCAAATGGGTTTGGGGGAGATTGATGAACTAGTGAGGAGGGAAAGAGGGAACACCTAATCAAGTTAAACCTGTTGGACTGACATGCTTTGCCTGGCAGAAAGACATTTGGCACTAGTGGGCATAAAAGGAGAGGAAAGGGCCGGCCTGGCCAGAAATTCATTCATGTAAAATGAACCCACGTTTATCGTGGCAGTAATGCTTTCCAGTTTAATCCGTGATATGAAAAATCTTTCACTACACTATAGTTTTACCCATTCCCCCACGTTTAACATTTTAATTTATCAAAACACACAAACTTATTAAGACATACTTGTCCAAGTATTCCGTAGCTCCTATTCTCACTATCTCGCTCACGCAGTTTTCCAAATAAGGCCAAAAGCGTGCTTGCTTCAAGCTGTGTATTTGTCACGCTAAATTGAAGTTTACTGTAAAACTGGCAAATAAAACATATGAGATTTGCAATAAAAAACCAAAAACCAAAGTCTAAAGCATATATTGTAAAACCCATACTCATAAATGAGCAAGTTTGGGAATGACTGCTCGAGTTGTATTTGATTCGAAATATGACAAAAAAAGGGCATAAAATGTTGATCACTTTTCAATTCAAGCAGATGTATGTGAATGTCTTGTTTTGCTTAAAGTAAATTTCTTGTAAATTTGACACACCACAGAGAAGAGTGTTGTTAACAACCCTGCCAAATTTGAATGAGGCTTCAAATCCTAAAACATCAAACCTTTCTCTCTGCCGATATGTCCATTGAATGCACAGAAACCACAACCCGCTCATCTGTCACCCGTCAATCAAACACCTATCATACGACCTGGAAAAATAGATATAGAAATAGCTTCTTTCATCAACGATAACAGCGACATTGCGATATAAAAAACTGCCACAATATCGTCATTGTCACACATCAGCACATCTGTTAAAAAAAGCCAGGTTGTTTTCCATTTGGGCACTTTCACCATCCTCTGGTGGTTAGTTTATTAGTGCAGTTTGATTTTAATTCGGCATGTTTTGTCCACTTATGTCTAAGACCCACGCTAATGGCCAGATGAAGGGGAACGTAATGTGTTTGACTAATTACTTGAACATGGAAATACTGAAAACTGTTTAACCTACAGGTATATTCCACAATCATTACGTCATCAGAAAGTATTTATGCTTATACGACTTATGAGGCTGAAATATTTGAACTTTTCAATATAGAATAGGCTTATTTAATAATGGCTCAAGCCTCAAGGCCACTGGCGTGCACAGGTAGACCCCTAGTGGTGCTCACAGCCTTGCTCCTCTGCCCTCTCTCAAAAAAAGTGCCCTTTGGAAAGTTCCTTTTTTTATTATTTTTTTAATAAACACTTTACTGAGGACAGGTCAATGTTGACACAATCTTTTAGAAAAGCCGCATGATTAATCGCGTGTGAAAAAAACAAACAATATGCGTCCCCTGCACGCAAACACCCGACCTAGCTCTCTCGCTCGCTCGCTTCCTTTCCTTTCCTTTGTCATGTGAACGCTAATTACCCACAGTCGCGGTGTGGGACAGACACACACACATACACACACACACACACACGCAACTCCTTCCTCTGCTGCTCCACCCCAGCCAGGTAACTGTGTTATGAATCCAGTTAAATTGTATTATTTGTTTGCCCTCTATTCCCTACCTATAATAATTTTGTTGTGAAGTAGCCTGTCTCATACAGCACAAACAACTGAGCATAAATTAGCTGATATTAGCCACCTATTGTTAAAATGCTATATGCTAATTCAATAATAGATAACGTGATAACCACCACATAGTAAGACTAATGAAGGTAAAAATAAGCTCTCTGTGATCCGTGCATTGAAAAGCATTGGACTTTGGATCATTGTAATTTGATTTGTGGGGATTATTTTGACTTCAAAACGTAATAAATTGTTGTTTGTGTCGGGTTTGTATTGTGCTAGTAGTCACAGGCAAAAACAATCCAATACGTTATTGGTGATCGAAGCATTTGCATTGAGTTGCATTGTGGAAATATAATATACTTGTGACGCCATCTCAGAATTGTCAGTAAGGTATATTCCTTGTGCACAAAAGTGCCCCCCTCCTCACCCCCCACCCAGAGCACTTGCCCCCCAAAATATCTGCGCACGCCACTGCTCAAGGCACTGTTACACTTCCTTTCCATTTTGTGTGCAATACACCTGCTGGTTAGTCAGGCAAGAACAACGTTTCATTCAATTTTTGTGATCAATGTTACCATCCCATTGGGCTACTTATGCTTTACTATCATTGTGCTTTAAAGTTGTATTTTCTCTCTCCCTGAAATGCTTTGAGTAATACAACATGTGCGCGATGAGGGAATCAGCAGAGCGCGCCGTAAACTTGCACTGGTGCGTATCCGCCCATGACACATCCTTCATCCCACTAACGTCAACTAACGGCCCGTGAGCTCTTACCGGACTGTGATCGCTGGTGCAGGAGGATTGGGGGATGTGGTGTGGGTGTGGGTGTGGGTGTGGGGGTGGGGGTGATTGTGTCAATCATCCACGCTAGTCTTCCCCCTCCCAACCCTTCACTAGTCTAGCCTCCTCCTATGTGTAGGCGCTCCTCCACAAACGCTCTTTTTTACGCACGGCCGCTATAGTCGTTAACGGACAGCCTACCATCGGTGCTCCCCTGTCTGCCTGCTCGCCTGCCAATCTCCAGCCTTAAAAGCGGAGATAAAGGCAACTTGGCGGGGAGTGAAGAGGAAGAAGCGCGTAGGGAGGCAGAGAGTGGGATAAATGGAGAGGAATGATAAAAGGGGGGGAGGCGAGCGCATCATTCCGGGTGGCTGCCCCTGCTCGAGAGAGAGAGAGGGAGAGAGCGAGAGAGAGAGAGAGAGAGAGAGAGAGAGAGAGAGAGAGAGAGAGAGAGAGAGAGAGAGAGAGAGAGAGAGAGAGAGAGAGAGAGAGAGAGAGAGAGAGAGAGAGAGAGAGAGAGAGAGAGATGGCACAGGGCTACAGCATCCAAAACACACGGGGGAGGCGCGCCACGGAGACCAGAGCACCAGACCCACACGGAGCACCATCACGCTCACCGGTCGTCCGTCAGACATCCTCCCCGCGCAGCAGCCCCTCAAGCCCCGCGAGAGGTAAGCGGGTCCTCGAGACCGGTTAATGGAGGAGTATTCACCTGGTGTTTTGTTTGTGTTCTTTCAGTCATTACTGCCTCGTTGCTCTGTGATGTTTATTCAGTATTGTTGCACTCTTGCTTTGCTGCATCTGCAACAGCACAGACGTAGATTACTTGTATTTATTTTATTTTATTTTTACATTATTAGCAACTAGGTTTCAGGTTTGCACAAAATGTCTCTCAAATTTAAAATATGTTATTAAAAATATTACATTTGCTGAAAATACCTGTGGATTAACTATCAACTAAAGTCAAGAGTGTTGGTTTTTCAGTTAGGGGAAAAAAACCACTTTCTTTAAAATTAAGAAGGTGTAATTTAAAGCACTAAAATCTTACATATTTTTCTTCCATCACTCAATAAGGGTATTAAAGTAATAAACTTATGATCTTTGTGCTCTAATGTTAGCGCCCTCATGCGACATCCAATGGCACTACAACTAGAGAGTAACAGGTTATTAAAAGGTTTTGGTGGAAAATTTGAATCAATATTGATAATGTAATCAAGTTTAACTCGTGAAGAATGAATGGAGCGTAAAGTTTGTGTTTCCTCATGCATGGGCCAACCATGAGAATCAAGACAACTCTGTCAAGAGCTGCTGAACAGGAGTTATTGATTCCTTATTCAGAGTATAAGATTCATCCCTCGAGTGTGAATTGTGTCATCTGATGATGAAGAACAAGAGGACAAGTGTCAGGAAAAATGCTATTCATGTAAGAATGGTTGCAAGAGTGAAGAAGAATGGTGAGAAAGGGGAGCAAAAAATATGCTGTGGGATCTTTTCTTCTCTGTGGCTCCCGGCACATACATTAAGATGCTAATCCTTTTTTGTCTCTCTATAATTCTCTGCATTTTGTTCCCCTCTCTCGCTTTCTGTCTTTCCTCCTTGTCTCTATTTCTCACGTTCTCTCCATTTTTTTCTGTACTGTCATAGGCTACCCTCAGATTAGCGCTCCTGGCGATAGGAGTCCGACTCTAATTTTGTGGTACTTTAGATGATTAGGTTCAGAAATAGGACAGAAGTGAGCAGAGTTTGGTGCAATTAGAGGGAATCTCTGCAGAGGTTTATAGGACTGATTAGTTGCGCTCCCGTCCACCTCCCCACATAATAACACACGACAGCTGTTGTTTATTGACTTGTGTTTTTGCTAGGGTGTCACGTGTGTGCATGTGTGTGTTGGGTAAGCCCTAAAGATACAAGTCCTTTTCAGTCATATGCGTACATAGCAGCTGTTGCACGTACTCACACTCTGTACTAAAGTAGAAGTACAGATTTGATTGCTTAGTAAATTAAAAGAAAAAAGTACAGACTGGCAGGTAAAAAAGTAAAAAATACTTTTTTTTTATAACTTGGCACAACGGAAATAAAATATCTGGTACATGCCTGTGTGGGTGTTTTTTTTTTTTCAGATGAGATAATTGCTTAAAGAATCTCGTGGTCTTGTAGGCTGGCACAAGACACAATGTAACAACATCAATCAATTCTTCTAAATAAGGCAATGAATGGCGAGTATCTTGCACTGTTGTGTCATTGTCTTTACTGTTCCGTTTCACATGTCTCCATGTCACTGGTGTTTCTCTCCACTTTATGAGATCTCAATCAATGAATATGCTTACATCCAGTTAATAACCATGTCAAAACCCAAATACTGGCAATATTCAGTTTTTGAAAGCACATACGCTCTTATTCAGAATTTTTTAAAACCCGAATAAGACCTTTGGGTAAACCCCTTTCCTAACCCCAATATTTGGTCATACAAACGTATCGGGGCACGTTCTTAGAACGGTGGTCTTAACTACTTGTATGCATGGTGGCCATCTTACGTTGCCACTCGCTAAATCAGCCTAACTTGAATACATTGATTTCTTTGTGGCGTTTTCATTTAATTTTCTGTTTCTATGGCGAAAATGCCACAGCGTGTATCTACTGTATACGGAGACACATATAGGAATATACGAGTAGCCCAAATACTCAGAGGTAAACAAGTATGATGACGCAGCAACGAACCACACTTTTGGATCGAGGAGGAAACTGAATTATTTATTAGTGTAGTGAAAGACATGAATATAATGTCTTTATTGACCGTAAGAAGAAAAAAAACGGAAATTATGACAATTTGCGTGATGATGTCTGTGCGTCCTGTAGATCAAAATATGTATGCAGGTGTAACTCTGTCCTCCGCTCACGCATATAAACGGGTAAACCCGAATGTTTCAGAAAACTGAATTTTGACCTTTACACAAATATTGACTACATGTGTAAACAGTGAATTCATCAGTCAAAAGATCTCAACTGGTGTTGTTAGGGCAGAGTATTAAAAGTATCAGAGGTAGGCGCGTCAATTAATTTTGAGTGTCCGTCATTCGGCAATTGTCAACATTCAGTACACTCATTGTTAATCTGTCAATATTTCAAGCCGAACCGTCAATCTGTCATTTGTCAATTGCGCAGCAAAATGAGCATCCGTCAATGTTTCCGTCATTCAAGGTGGGCATCCATCAACGTTCCGTAAATCATCATTCGTCAATCCGTCACCAAAATGGAACGTCCGTTATAGACGAATTGCTGAATTTATTGACGGATTGACAAGTACATTGACGGACAAAATCCCTCTTCCATCAATACTAAATTTGTCAAATTTTAGAAGTTTCCTGTCAATCGTCAGCAAAATAGGCCTCCGTCATTGAATTGGATTGACGGACCTTCTGTCAATAATGACGGAATGCCCACCTCTGATTAATATAGTAATAAAGTATTTCTGATTTATTCACTTCTCTATCCTTTTCACAGGTATTGATCCCCACTGGTCGCCCATGTGAAGATTGGAACCTTTTCAAAAATAACGTGTGTGCCTCGTCCTCCTTCACCGCCCCCGTCCCCACCTGCCATGGTCACTTGATGCACCCCTGAGTGGCCTTGCTCTCCCATCCCCAGACTCGACCAAGCGCCCCTTCCGAAAACAGGCGTCCGCCATGACGGTGGCCGTGCGATTCCGTCGCCACTTACGGCGGCTCCTCCTGCTGCTGGCCTCGTGCTGTCTCGTCTCCTTGCTCCTGTCTGCCTACTTCCTTTTCACCAACTCCTCACCTGCCATGCAAATAGGACAATCCTCCGAGCCCGCCTGCTCCCAGCCCCTCTCTATGTCCCCGTACCGCCAACTCCCGTACCCGTACCCTCCAAATCCGCCTCACACGCATGTCCACACTGACCCAGCGGTGCTAGTGCTGGTGGAGTCGCAGTACTCTCAGCTGGGTCAGGACATTGTGGCTATTTTGGAGTCTGCGCACTTCAAGTTCCGCATGGAAATAGCCTCAGGGAAGGGTGACCTCCCGCCTTTGACAGAAAAGGGCCGCGGACGATATTCGCTCATCATTTATGAGAACCTCCTCAAGTATGCACATGCAGACACATGGAACAGACAGCTGTTGCATCAGTACTGCACCGAGTTCCGGGTGGGCATCATCGGCTTCTACCGCTCCACGGAGACTTCCCCGCCTCTGCTCAAACTCAGAAACTTCCCACTAGTGCTCAGGACCAATCAGGCCCTTTGGGACTGCTGCGTGGTGTCCAGCTCTCCCATCCTCACCTTAACCAAACCCGGCACGGACCGCGGGGCCTTACCCGGCGAGGACTGGACCTCCTTTTCCTCCAATCATTCCACCTACCAAGCTGTGCTGCACGCCCGAGCCAAGGACGGAGCAGGGGCGGGTAGCGGTGACAATCCAGGGCCTGGTTTTAGTCTGGGCCTGCAGGCCACTGTAGTGCAAGACATGGGGCTGTATGACGGGGTGAGAAGGGTGTTCTTTGGCCAGGGGCTAAACTACTGGCTCCACAGACTCATCTTAGTGGACACCATCTCTTACCTCACTGACAAGAAGCTGACTTTGGGTCTGGACCGGCATATCTTGGTGGATATAGATGACATATTTGTGGGAAAGGAAGGCACCCGCATGAACGTCAAGGATGTGAAGGTATTTCCGGGGGGTACTGGGTGAATTAATCATTCTGCTAGCAAAAAGTAACTAATGTCTGCACAGTGCTGGCAAATATGATAAATATGAAGCTGTTGCCCTGGAAATCTGAAAACGTCAGCAAAATACTTGACAGGTCATAAATTGCAATGTGTGTTTGTGTGTGAAACGTATGTGTTGCCGTACAGCAAGAGAGTAATTATCTTAAATGGAAGTTTACAGGCCATTTATAGGGACAAAGACACCGAGTGA
The DNA here is from genome assembly GCF_054856555.1 of Leptonotus elevatus. Classification (NCBI taxonomy): domain Eukaryota; kingdom Metazoa; phylum Chordata; class Actinopteri; order Syngnathiformes; family Syngnathidae; genus Leptonotus; species Leptonotus elevatus. The sequence goes on from NC_141246.1 coordinate 13,431,158, forward strand.
AAGAGGGTTAGAGGAGGGGTGAGAGTGAGCGAGTGAATGAGCAAGTGAAAAGATGAATGGCTCCTATTCCTCTTTTCCCACGTTCTTCCTCTTAGGCAAACTAAAGGAGAGTCGACCTCTCAAGGCAGCTATTGTTTCAACACACGCTCGCTTGAGCAGCCACACTCGGCCTACACACAAAGCCATGCGCCTCCCTGTATGGACATTTACAGTAGTTGCACACATTTGTTGCAATCTTCACAAAAGCACCAGGAATTTTGAGCTGCATTGTTTTTATCCGCCTTTCTTCATTGCATTGCAGAAACACAATTTACTTGCAAAGTCCTTTGAGACTTTTCTGTGATTAAGGGCTACATAAATACATTTGACTTGACTAACCGACGGCCCTAAAACTTGGTGAAACAGTCGGACGCAAGCCAAAAACAATCACTTCAGTTTTGGTTCACAGCCGCACTAAATTGCGGATTAAGGAAGTTAGATTAGTTTAATATACTGGATGTTTTGAATTGTTTTTGTTTTTTTCTTAATGCCTCAGTGGAATAATGCTTAAATATATGATGTAGGAAAAGATTGGGCACCTCAGTTTGTGTTTCATTAACTTTGCTCGTGTGTGTGTGTGTGTGTATATATATATATATATATATATATATATATATATATATATATATATATATATATATTAGGGGTGTAACAAAAAACGATTTGAACGACACACGGACTAATAAATCGGTCTAAAAATAGCTTGAACCAACCGATGGCCCGGTCAATACGTTATAAATCAATTTAATCTTGCTGGTACAATTTACAGGGTGCACGCTCCCCGTTCGCCACGTTGCCAATGACGAGGAGTGGAACAAAACATGGCCATATGCAATTAGCATACAGTAATCCCACAATCCTCGATGCGGCCAGTGACTCACGTGATTGGTTACAGTTCATTCACAATATCGTTCCAAGCCAATAACGCATTGCTTATATCTGCCGGCGCGGCATGCTACTGCTAGCGAGTATTAGCAGACAAGCCGTTCTGTCGCGACCTGAGGAGAGATGAAAACGGGAATATTGTGTCGGTTTCTACTCTAAACTAAACTATAATGAACTTTGAATTACCCCCTGGGCTCGCTCAAAAGTTGCGGGGGGAAACGAAGGATGACATGGCAGACCACTATTTAGCCCGTCTAGGACGTGAACCCTTGTCAGATCTTTTTTTAACTCAAGTGTGTAAAAGAAGGATAATCAGACGCTTTCACGAGCGGTATATCAGCCAGAATCGCGGAGGGATGGCGAGCACAAAGGTAGAACATCAACAGGTACGTGATCATGAACTGTTTTGGAACCGTTTAATTTTATTTTCTTGTGTCGTTGAGTACACATAGTTCACCATATAAACTCAGCACTGATTTACGTAACGTAATTGTTATTGTTTGCCGTATTAATGGTATTACAGTTGCAACTGCAGTTGTAATGCAGTAATCAAGACAAAACTTTATTGGTATGATATGTATTATAATAAAATTGCATGAGGAAAATATAGGGGTAACTGCCTGTATACAGACACAAAAATAAATATATAAAAATGTCACTGTACCACCATTTGGACAAGCATCATAATACAATAACATAGTAGAGCTGAGTGTTCTTAAAAATGAGGTAGAGGATGTATTCCTAAAATAAACTTGTATTTATTATTGTAGGCCACTGCAACAAACAGATGCTTTGCAAATGTGCAAATTATGAGATTTAGAATTAAACAAGATATTCAAACGATTAATGGAGTATCAAAAATAATTATAAATGAATTTGGCAGTTGACTAGTCAAGTAATCAAATAATCGTTGCACCGAATCGAAACTGAATCGATCCAAATTGAATCGTAATCCTACTGAATCGAACTGAATCGAATCGTTCCATTTTAAAATTGAACCGCCCTTGTATCAAATCGTGCCACATGTATCGAGATGTGTATCGAATCGTCTTGATTGGAAAGATATACACCCCTAATATATATATATATATATATATATATATATATATATATATATATATATATATATATATATATATATAAAATAAGTGTTTTCAATGGTGACATTTACTCAGGCATATAAATATTTTTGGGAATTAGACAAACAATTACAACTGCTCATTACATTATTACAAATGTAATGCGAATGACAAATGTTATTTAGTTAGAGTATGTTGTTCTTAATAAACAAGATGTAGGAGTTTGAAGGGTAACAGAGTAGGTTAGCGCTGTCAAAATGCCCTTGAGCAAGGGACTAAATCCTTATCTGTTTATGGCCATGACCATATAAAATTTAGCTGACATCTCTGTTTTCGGTGTAAACCGAATTCTCTGTTCAATCTATTTTATTATTCATTATTTAATATGCGGCAAGGTCACACTTAGTTTACATGTGATCCCCATGCTTGTGTGGGTTTCCAACTCCAAAACCCCAATAAGCAACAACATATGTAGATCATCTCTAAATAAACTATTTTATGGCTTTATTGGGGACCTCTTAGTAATCTCCCAAGATGATGTTCTCTTCTCTGTGTGCAGATTGAGAATGAAGGGTGCTTGTATAGAAACAATTAAAACATCCCAGTCATACACCCACTTTAAAAAAAAAAAGAAAAAACGTTTCCATTATTTTTGCCTATTCTTTAATTCAGATTGTGTGTGGTGTCTTTCCAAATGATCATGTTGTCTCACTGTGACCACACACAGGTGATCAAAGTAGTGGTGTGTGCGTGTGTGTGTGTGTTGGGGCGGAGATACATTTTAAATGTTGTGTGTATGTACAGCCACGTTTCAATCTGTGACATTTAGGATAGAATGCCACTTTCCATCAATGCCTGACAAAAAAAGGTCCCACCTGTCCGCGGCTGAGATGCAGGGAGGAGATGTGAAGCATGCGGCGGCTGGAAAACAAAACAAAAAACAAAACACTAATAGGTAGTGAAGTGGAGAAAGATTCCACGCTATGTATATATATATATATATATATATATATATATATATATATATATATATATATATATATATATATATGTTAGGGGTGTGAATTGCCTAGTACCTGGCGATTCGATTTGCATCACAATTCATAGGTCACGATTCGATTCGATACCGATTCATCCCGATACGAATCTATAAATTGAAAATGTATTTAAATATATATATATATATATATATATATATGAAAATTCAGGCTTATAACTGAGCCACTGCATTTAACAAACAGGTTGCAGTCTGTTGCATGTTTGAACAGCACTGAAATAAAATATCAAAGCTTAATGTTCCATTAATATAACATTCTTCCATGCTTAATGTTTGAATCCTAACCCTAAGTAAGACGTTTTGTTGAATATTCCCTTAAAAAATGGATGTTTAAAAATCGATTCGAATCGATTCGAGAATTGCGCGCTATAATATCGCGATATATTGCCGAATCGATTTTTTCCTAACACCCCTAATATATATATATATATATATATATATATATATATAGCATAGTATAGTATAGTATAGTAAACTCCGCACACATACACATTATCCACAAATTGAGCAGCCATGCTCCCTCTTGTATAAATTTTCATTTTAAGTTAGCCTGACTCCTCAGCTTTGTCCCCTAAATATACATGAGGATGAACTGGTGGTGAAACACAACGACAGGGATGTACGGAGGGTGGAGGTCAAGAGACGTTCAGACAGTGGCACAAAAAGACAGAGCCGTTGCACCTCCAACGCACACACGCGGCTGCCACATTTGCTCCTTCAGGATAGCAGGAAATCACAGAGAGGAAGACGGGAAGAAAGGAAGAAGGACGGGAGGGTGAGTGGCGCCTAGGGGAAAGAGCTCGCAGCAAACTTCCTCATTTCACAGAGACAAAATGCTGAAGGGGGAATGAGGGAAGAGGAGGGGAGGTGGAGGAGCAGAAATATGATGATGAGAAGCAACTTCTCCCGCAAATAGGTGATGAAGGTTGAACAAGGTGACAATAGTCATCATTCTCTAATGTGTGCTGAAATTATTTCACATTGCTTAATTTATTGAGTGGAATCTTAATGGATGAACACAATCCATTCTGGGATGTGGTTAACCTCAATTGTTTTCACATTATTAAATGTAACCAGAGCAGCTAATGGACATTCAATTCATCAGTTCTAGGCTCAAACTTACGATGTAACTTGAATAACTTAATAAACTAGCCGTTATAAAACTTGAAAATGAGAGTGTGCTAATTTCACACAGTGCTTCTTCTCTTCTCACGTTCACCGCTTGTTGAGGCTGGTCCTTCTTTTACAAGAGTTGAAAAAAAAACCCAATAAAACCCCAAAGGAAAAAAACAAAACAAACAGGTTAATCCTTGAATGTTTGCTGAGATAAGCTTCATTGATGTATTATGTGGTTTGCGTTCGATTAGTACAATGTTTCCCAACCTTTATTCAGCCAAGGCACCTATTTTACATGAGTCAAATCTCACTGCACACGCACAAACAAAAATGTCACAAAAAGACTGAAATGACGATGATGTTATCTTAGTTATATTCAATTATTTACAAAGGTACTCGATATGAAATGTGGGCCATCGCCAGTTAAACTAGTGACCTGTGGTTGTGTTACTTTGGCTAATGCTATATGCTATCTTGGTTGACAGTTCAACAGCTGTAAACCAATTTATGTACTCGCCATTATCCAACCTTTTTTGCTTGGTCACGGCAGCTATTGGAAGCTGGCTGCGCCGTTCACCTCGCGCCGATCCCACATTACAATATTGGAAACTCCCCGCCAGAAATGCTCAGCTACATGATTCTTAGACACAGAAGCAGGAAGTAGCTCTATTTCCGGTGGGACGAAAAAAGGCACCTTATATCGATGAGATGCGGATGAGAACATTTGATAGGAAATCATTTAAATTAAAGATGATGTATTGAAAACCAATCATAGCTCACCTGTTTTCTGGGTTTAGCTCAGTTTAGTTTAGTTTTAGTTTTAGTTTTTAAAGTTATTCATTTAAAATGACAAATAATGAAGTTATCACATTCATTCTGGACAAAATATTAACTTTTCACTGCTGAAAATGGCTCTGTGAGTCAAGGTTAAGTGCGAGTTAAGTTTACTGTTACTTCCGCCATCTCAGGAAGGAAGAGCTTTTCATTGTTCTGACTGTCACCATATGTGATTGGCATATAGATAAATGAGCACTTATGGAAAATTTAGAGCCTCCAATTACGCTTGTATTTCATCACTGTTTGTTAGTCAGACTGCACAAAATATAATTTCATTGTGAACAAATATATTCAAATGCAGGAATAGGTTATCTAAAAAGGTATCAAATTTGGTGTTGATCCAAATTAGGATTGTAGCCTTGGCAGATGTTTGCACTCTGCACTGAATGTTTCTAGTTAGGAAAGGATGTCTGCTTAATGGTTTTCTCTAAGGGATGCTATTTCATATTGGAAATTAGTACAACAAATATTATTTTTGGCACGTGTTGAAGTTTGTTTTGCTGCAAACCAAAACTCGTTTTTGAATTCCACTGAGAAGATTTAAAGTAACAAAATATACTAATTATTTCAAAACCAGCCTGTATGTAACCCTGCATGAAATTATGAAATGTTATTGAGTAGTCAGACATCCTCTTTTTCCTCCTCTTTTATTCTCTAACAAAGAAGAGTGAGGAGGACCAATTAAAATGCCACCCTCTTTCTCTCACCACTCTTCATTAGTCTCACCCCACGAGTTCATCTAGTGACAAAAAAAAAAAAAAGACACACAGCCTTCCTGGCTTCACACACGCCCAGTCACACACAGACACACACCTTTATTTCCACCATTAAAAATGATTCACAGGGAGGCAGCCAGTGGATGACATTTCTCAAAATGAGGGATGATGCCAGTCAAAAAGTGCCATCAATGATGCGAGCGTGCTGTTCTCGTGTTTTTTCTAATTTGCGCCTTTCTCGCTCTTGTCATCAAGGAGGTGTCCGAGCCTCGTTTTCCTCCTCAAGTCAACCCCCCCTTGCCGCCCTGCCAAGTCATTGATCACTATCTGCGGCCTCTTTATATTCTCCTCCTCACTCTTTTGCTCACAACGCGCTCTGTGGACTAAAGCATTTAGATGAAGCCTTAAAGGAGGGTCTTGGCTTCGATGAAAAGCTGTGTCACTGCGCGTCCTTTTCCCCTGAATGCATTGCTATGCGTAATTTATTGTGATGTTTGTACAAGCTAAACTTGAGGTGGACTGCCAGAACGTAGAAAGAAATGTCCTACATGTTTATGTGTGACGGTTGTGCCTTGCACAGTTGAAAGTGTGAGTCATATACTTTTAAAGAAGGGGGTTTTCCCCAATGTTCTCACGTTCAGCAATTCACTTATGAGTCCAAAGGTGCACAGGTTTTCTTAAAAACAGAAAGTTCAACCCAAAATCATTCATTCAAATATCTTAGCCTAATTATAAGTTGCTCAGTTTCTATGTGAAGAAAAAAAAGACTACTATAGAATTTAACCAAATCCTATTTCCTCATCATTTCCAGCAATTTGAATCGTTTTCAAAACATGCTTAATTAGGGCTCTATTTCTGTAGATAGTGCACCTGAGCCATCACAATGGCACAAATGCCGGCGTGTCCTGATTCTTGCTGTGCGTTTGCTAGTTTGGCAGACTGCTCTGTCAAGATGAGCGTTTTGGCGCAGTGAGGTCATGTCCTCTGAATTGCACCCGGCGGAGTGACAATTTAGTGGCAAAAAGTCCATCTATATTTACTCCTGCTCAGACCACGTCTAAATGCTGGCAAAGTTAGTTTAATACAATTTTGGTGAATAGATCGGAGCACATTTTGCTGACAAAATTCTGGTCCACACTTCAGCCCATTTATCAGTACTACATTGACAATAAGTGCCGTGAGCGTTTACTGCGTTGGTACACTTAGGCTACGTTTAGACCGGACCAAAAATATTGTGACGCTACGCTGGTCTCGCGCTTGATTGTTCGCGGGCTTCTCAATGGAATTTGTTTCGCTCCGCGCCACAACTTTGTATATAAACAAACTCACCAGATAAGCCAACCTCCACGCTTCTTCCTCCAAGCAAGCTCCTTTTTGGCCCGGTCCCCGTACACGTAGCTCGCCATGTTGTACAGCCCCGGGTGCCTGCAAATCGCGACGATCGAGCTATTTTCCTTTGCTATGCTACACATTCTGCACATAATTACTTCCTGTGTTTTGTCTGCTGTGTGACGTATTTGGTGACATGGACTATCTCGACACCGATTGGCCGTCGCTGACGCGATGGCGCCAAAAGTTCAATTCAGCCAACGCCGGCGAAATGGGCGAAGTAGTGAAATGCTCGCCGGAAACGTCCCAAACGCGGCGCCGGGAAATCAATCCCCCCACCAACCCCCCGCGTGAAGTCCATTGATTACAATGCAATCGCGCCACCGGAAACGCCTCCCCCACTGTTGGCGTAGCATTAGAGTGTGCGACCCTAAAAAAAAAAGTTACTCTGGAGCCCTGCTACTGGACGGCACAGCTATGCGGATGGCACACACAAACGATGGGGCTAGTGGGTGGCCTCCAAGTTCATGTCGAGATGCTAGTGCGTGACAAGCGTACCACACTTATTGGGAATAGGAGGAGCAGCTTTCATTGGCCATGAGTGAAGTCTGCTATCACCACTCCCACACGGGCGCAGCACTCCGTCTTTTAAAAAAAATCCCTGTGTTCATGTGAACATCAGATCGAAAATTAGGCCTTGTTTTAAACATCCGGATAATTTTGTATGAGGGAGAAAAAGCCCTCCATTATTCATAAGTGGGAGGTAAGCACATGAGCCATTCCAGAAGCATGTTTTATCATGTTTGCCACAAAACACAAATTCAGAGCTATGTGTTTCGGGTTAGGTCACCTTCCTGTGTCTAGTAAGGAAGACACAGAAAACAGATGGATAATTGATATGAGGACACCTTAGTTTGTTTGGGTACAAAGTCCGGATGAATTTGAGCACAGATGAAGCATTCAAGAAGTTGTGCTTGTCCTCATGTTCACTTTGGTTCTCGCTCTGACTTCAAATGAAAAGTTAAAGAAAAGGCTTTGTGCAATATGCTAATAGTCCGAACTTCAGTCAAGGTTTTGGCTGAGCGGTCCGCTATTTATTGCACATTCCTACTTAGAGTTAATCTTTAGAGCTAATTAATATGATGCATATTTGCCACTTAAGTCTGCAGAATTGAGCTGACTCCATATCCATTTGTCAGCCAGCCAAAAGCATTGCAGAGTTGGACAAGGATGAGAAAATGCTATTAAGTGCCTCAAAGTTATTTCTCATACAAGTTCAGATTACGTCATTCAGTTCTTTCATGGCCAAAGAAAGTGTCCCTAACACAGCTGGTGCAACCAACAGATGTCATGCGTGATTACTGAAAAAAACAAAAAACGTGTTTTTCAGCCTAATATAAACAAGGGACTTTGTTGTCTTTTGGGAATGTGTTACAATAAACAGCCGAAGAACAAAAGCTGTTTGTTTTTTTGTTTACTTCACAGTTTGTGTCTCATCTTTTTTTTTACGTACCTGCGACACAAAACAATGTAATGTAAAGCAGACCTTGGCACCGTGTTGAAAAGCAAAAAAGGCAGAGAGCAGTGAGAGCTATGAGGAGACTGGCATCAAGTCTCTCATCAAATAGAAATGCCTGACCCACTTAAGTTTGCTGGTCTGGTGTTCATATTACACGCATAGCTACACAAACAGGCGCACGCACTTGACAATCCATAGCAAGAATTAAATCTCATGCACAGTGCTGTTTCTCAATGAAAAAAAACATAGAAGCACAAGCCACTTAAAAAGGCCACATGCCAGAAAAACGACATTTCTCTTTCTTACTGCCAAATGTGCTTCCGTTGACCCGCGTAAGCCATTATACTAAGGACTACATATATGCATGCTGCAAATGCTTCATACTGATATCATGTTATTTCTAAACAAGATGATGAGGGAGTAAAAGAGGAAAAGGATGCACAGCTACAACATTTATGAAGTACTTTCATAGTAATAAGCTCATACAGTAAGAATAACAGAATCTGTAGAAACAAGTCACGCCAAGCAATCATAAACTTTAGTGTCCTGGATTTTGTTGGAATTTGCCATAGACAGGTTGATTTCCATCCATCCATCCGTCATCTACCGCTTATCCGGGGTCGGGTTGCGGGGGCAACAGCTTTACGAGGGAAGCACAGACTTCCCTCTCCCCAGCCACTTCAACCAGCTTATCCGGCGGGATCACAAGGCGTTCCCAGGCCAGCCGGGAGACATAGTCTCTCCAGCGTGTCTTGGGTCGTCCCCGGGGCCTCCCGCTGGTGGGACATGCCCGGAACAACTCTCTAGGGAGGCGTCCTGGAGGCATCCGATCCAGATGCCCGAGCCACCTCAACTGGTTCCTCTCAACGCGGAGGAGCAATGGCTCAACTCAAGTCCCTCCTGAATGACTGAGTTTCTCACCCTATCTCTAAGGGAGAGCCCGGACACCCTGCGGAGGAAACTCATTTCTGCCGCTTGTAACCGGGATATTTTATTTATTTATTTATTTGTTTATTTATTTATTTATTTTTGCAGTGGATATTTAAACAAAATATCAGTCATATTGAGTCATATAATCATGTTCGGCGCATTATTCAATATGGTGGTTGTAGCTACTAACTTCCCACAGCTGACATCATGTTCTTCCTCTTTAGACTAACTAGCAGAGACAAAATCAACAGCACCTCTGCTGTCTGCAGCCCTGTAGTGCACTCTATTTTGCCTTAACCGACAGCTCGACCCAATCACCACATTCTTACTAATCAATTAATTGATCTATTAATTAATTTATTCTCATTTTCACATTTTCCAAAGTGTCTACAGTTCATTAAAAAGTTCAAAAATGAAGGCCTTAATTATCATAAAAAATGACAGTACATAATTAAATCTGCTGTTCAAAGTTCCTAAAAGGCCACGGGGACAAGAAATAAGATTGCTCTATTTTCTTTAGAAAACTTTTGAATTAATTTGACAAATTTGTAGATAGTGTTTCACATTACAACATACTGAGTGACAATGTGCAGAATTTTTTTTTGTTTTCCATTAATATTAGCTTATATAATATATGTGTTTCACTATAGCAGAAAACTGTGTTAAATCAACAATTTAGAGCAATGATTCATGTAGTTGAGTATAGATAGGGTTAGGTTGTTAAATAAAATTAATAATAAAAGCTGTATATGTATATGTGTGTATGGCACGTGTACTGTATATCAAAATATTGTCACAATTTAATTATCTATATGTATATATATATATATATATATATATATATGATATATGATTTTAACTCATTTAACCCACTACAGGTGCAGCACAGGTCTTGAGGAGATCCTCTCATTTGGGGAGTCACTTGTTTTGAAGTAGAAATTATTTAACATAATTATTTGTGCCATGTTGGCCAATAGAAAAGCTTGCATATGCCCAACAAACAAACCAAAGTTAAGTTGTATCCAGTTAGCTGACAACTGAATCAATACTTATAATATATCAAATAGAGGTGGGAGGGGCCCTGTTCTCAATAAAGAGTGACCTCCGCTGTCTAATTAGAATATTAACATTGTTTTATATTGGGCTGACTTGAACGGAAAAATAAAAAAAATTGAGGAAAAAAAATGACAGAATGAGGATTTACATTCTAAAGTGGATGACAAGCCAGCTGTCCAGATGTCAATTCCCCCAACGGCCTCCATCTGTTTGAACGCCAACATCTCGCTGGCACCTCTTACTGCGCTTACGATACACATATGCACACCCGCACACACAAGCAAAGCAAACTGGCATTACTTCTGACACTGGCAATGCGATGCAGCTGTGGGATTGGGCACAGAGAGTAGGGCTATCGCTAACCGCTAATCCTCATGTGTGTTTACCTTCATTACTAGGATTGTCAATAGGCTGCGTACACAGCTCCCCACCCAGCCACCACCATCCACACTTCCACCCCGCTACTCCCGCTAAGTCAAATGCAGCCTTCTCTCTTACGGCTGGTTTTATCGCCACGCTCAGCATCCTGGAGACAGATTGGCCCGGTATTGCTTCAAGGCCTCAGCTCAATGAGATCGGCTGCCATTACCATCAGGAAAGAAAAAAAAGAAGAAAAAACAGCAGGAGATGACTTGATTGTTTCTCTGAGATTTTCGAAATGTCTTTCTGTCTAAGAGGTATGTCACGTTTAATTGCTGGGTGCAGTTTGTAGTCTTCCCCCGGGCCGCCTCGTAATGATCATCAGATCTTCACTTGGAGCTGCCCCCCCCCCCCCCCCCGCCCCCAATCAAACGTTTCTGTTTGATGGCAGCAAAGACCTACAGTTTGCCTGACACATTTTCGTTTTGCAATGGTAACATAACTTTTTTCTTGCATTTACAGTATGAATATTTTACTTTTTACTTTTCAGTTTTTTGCTTATCAGAGACATTGCATTCCTGAACATGATATGCAATTGCAGTCAAATAACGCTGTTGTAAACTTTTGAGTCCAAAAGGAATGTTCACAACATGATGACAGTATATTGCACATGACTTTAGCATTTGTCATTTCTTTGAGACTTTAGTTCAGTGTATATCCGTCTAAAGCAAGGCTGCTCAAGTTCTGTCCTCGGGAGCCCCTATCCAGCCTGTTTTCCATGTTTCTCTCCACTAACACACCTGATTCATGCTCAGGATCTTTATCAGGCTTCTGCAAAGCTTGCTGATTAGCTGATCATTAGATTCAGCTGTGCTGCAGGAGGGAAACATGGACAACAGGCTGTATAGGGGCTCCCGAGGACAGAACTTGAGCATCCCTGGCCTAAAGCATTTCTCTATAGTGATGCCACCATGGAAATTTAAGCAATGATGGCAAAGAAGGGAAAGTGTCCCGAAAGGTGCCTTTGAAACTTCCCCATTTCACCCAAAAACTTGAGATCTTCCATTGAACCATGGAAATTCATTGTATATTCATTCAAGTATATATTATGCTGTTAGCAAGAAATCCCACACCTAAATTATAAAGGAACTCAAAGCAGATAAATGAAAATAGCAAAGGAAGTGACCTTTCTAAAATGGTAGACAATGTCAAGGGGGACATTTTGGCTGATTTTAGCACTTAATGAGCACATGGTGGTGGACCTTCATTCAGCAACACGATTCAGCGAACAACCTGTCAGTGTACTGGCCAACAAATATATTTTGAATAAAAACATTTTGGGGGCGATACAAATCACTTGATATTTCACTATGACAGGATGGACATCATATGATGAAAATTCAGGGAGGCGTCCACGAGGCATCCGAATCAGATGTCTGAGCCACCTCAACTGGTTCCTCTCAATGCGGAGTAGTCCCTCATTTTGGCCGCTTGTATCTGGGATCTTGTTCTTTCGGTCACGACCCACAGCTCGTGACCATAGGTAGGGTAGGAACGTAGAACAACCGGTAAATCGAGAGCTTTGCCTTTCGACTCAGCACTTTCTTTACCACGGACCGATACAGAGTCCGCATCACTGCAGACGCTGCACCGATCTGCCTGTCGATCTCATGATCCAACCTGCCCTCACTCGTGAACAAGACCCCAAGATACTTGAACTCCTCCACTTGGGGCAGGATCTCATCCGCGCCCTGGAGAGGGAACTCCACCCTTTTCCGACTGAGGACCATGGTCTCGGATTTAGCTGTGCTGAATTTCATTCCAACCGCTTTACACTCGGCTGCGAACCGCTCCAGTGAGAGTTGAAGATCACGGCTTGAAGAAGCCAACAGTACCACGTCATCTGCAAAAAGCAGAGATGCAATGTTGAGGCTACCAAACCGGAACCCCTCAGCCCGGAGCCCCGGCTGTGACTAGGAATTCTGTCCATAAAAGTTATGAACAGTATTGGAGACAAAGGGCAACCTTGGCGGCGTTAGGGTTAGGACTCCCCAAAGGAACACGGTCAATAGCCTTCTCCAAGTCCACAAAGCACATGTGGACTGGTTGGGCGAACTGCTATGCACCCTCGAGGATCCTGCCGAGGGTGAAGAGCTGGTCCATTGTTCCATGGCCGGGACGAAAACCACACTGCTCCTCCTGAATCCGAAATTCGACTTTCCGACGGACCCTCCTCTCCAACACCCCTGAATAGACCTTACCAGGAAGGCTGAGGAGTGTGATCCCTTTATAGTTGGAACACACCCTCCGGTCCACCTTCTTAAAAAGGGGGACCACCATCCCGGTCTGCCAATCCAGAGGCACTGTCCCCGATGTCCATGTGATGTTGTAGAGGCGTGTCAACCACGACTATCCCACAACATCCAGAGCCTTTAGGAACTCTGGGCGGATCTCATCCACCCCTGGGGCCTTGCCACCGAGGAGCTTTCCAACCACCTCAGTGACTTTGACCCCAGAGATAGGGGAGCCCACCTCTGAGTCCCCAGACTCTGCTTCCTCAAAAGAAGTCGTGTCGGTGGAACTGAGGAGGTCTTCGAAGTATTCTCCCCACCGATTCACGACGTCCCGAGTCGAGGTCTGCAGCACCCCTCCTCCACTATACACAGTGTCAATGGTGCACTGATTTCCTCTCCTGAGATGCCGGATGGTGGACCAGAATTTCTTTGAAGCCGTCTGGAAGTCATTTTCCATGGCCTCACCGAACTCCTCCCATGTCCGAGTTTTTGGCTCAGCGACCGCTGAAGCTGCATTCCGCTTGGCCATATATATATATATATATATATATATATATATATTTATATATGAACAAATTGAAAGTTTATAAAAATGTAGGTAACACATTTAGAAATTTGTCATTGTTTAGCTACGTGTGCAAATGTTTGGCCACTTGTAATAAGACCTCAGAGTTTTATTATTCTGCTACATTTTCGTGATGATTGAGTGATTCTGAATAGGACACCGAAGGCGCTTTATGGTAATATTGACTAGAAAGTGTGCTGATGACCACACAAATGGAAATAGAACGCATTGTGGTGGCATACCATAAAAATTTTTAATGCGCAAGTCAGCTGTGTTTGGTATTAATGTGAAGAAACCCACCTCCCAGGCACACATAGCAATATAACAAACGGAGCGTTGGCTTTTATTGTTAAGTCACCGTAAATAAAGACTTTAAAAGTACCATAGGGCAGCAAGGGGGATTGTGGTCAGCACGTTTTCATTTTCCTCACAGTAGGATGTTCAGGATCGAATCTCAGCTTTGACCCTCCTGTGTGGCGTTTTAATGTTTTCTCATCCTTGCATGGGTTTTCTTCAGGTACTCCAACTTCCTCACACATTACAAAAATTTGCATTTTAGGTTAATTAAAGACTCTAAATCAGGGATGGGTAACTTAAATGCTTGGAGGGGGCCACCATTTTTCAACAGCATTACTTGAGGGGCAACATAGGACCACACACTTCCTAACCAGATGTATGACAAAAAGGCCATTCATAGACAAAATAGGTGTCTCTTTTTCTTCTTTTTTTTTTTATTGAAACAATGTATATCATAGTATATTCATGCTCAATGCATGTTTACAAAAATCAAACAACAACAAAGGATTTGAACAATCAAAAATAGGCACTTATTGTGTTTTCTCATGCATAAATCACCATTCAAGGACGGCACACAACCTCTCAACTGCAAACCAATATTGAGTGCAGGAACTTATTTTGTGTGTGTTTTTTCCCCATAAATCAATTCACTCAAATGTTTTATATTATTCAGGTACTATAACTGTCCTGCATGCCATTCACAATCCACAAGAAATTATTAGTCCTACTCACATTTTAGTAAAAGGCAGAGTCTATGCACCGATTGTCTGCCATCTAGTGATGAATGGTAACGTTACAACTCAAAACTATACAGTGGATCCCCACTATTCATGGGGGATAAGGATCCGGGTGCCCAGCGAATAGCACAATTCCATTTATAAGTGACGGCGATTGAAATGGCATGGAATTTTTTGTTTTGTATTTAAATTTTTATATTTCAATTATTCCCAAATCAGAGCACTATTAAAAATACTAAATATTTATACTCATTCAATTTTTTTTTTGTATTTGTCATGAAAAACTAAACATCATTTCATTACAAAGTTGTGTGATGTTTTTAAATGACCTTTGTCAAATACTGTACAGTATGTAAGTTCTGGTAAATTTTGCACATACCGGTAGTTCTTTTTTTTCGTATTTTCTGCACATAATAGTGCTGAAGACACATTAACAGGTATTTAAAACAATTATAGGGGTCTTCGGTCTATGCCAGAGTTCCATTGTTAATGTAACTTGAATTTATGCAATGTCTGACAATCCCGTCTATTGCAAAATCACCTGTGTGCTTGTTTATACCTTACTGCGCCATATCCTCTTGTGTGTCTGTGTTTTTTTTATGTTCCGGCTCGTGATATATGTTAGCTTGCGGAATATAAATGATGTGTCGACACTAATACAGCACACACTTGGACCAACTCCCACGCTAGCGCTCGCTCTTCCCGACATTTACGTTAATAATGCATTTTGACCAAGTGCATCGATGAGAGTAGATTGAGTAAAAATGCAAAGCGCTTGACAACAAAGTTAATTTAATTCCAAGTATTTGGATGTGTGCGTGTATGTGTGTGTGCGGGGCGCATGGATGTGATGTAAAGGATGTCATCACAGTGAAGACAAGGGATCAGATTAGGGCTGTGCACATCTGTCAACATGCAGCCATCTTCAATACCATTAGATTAGCGCTAATGAAGATACTGTGCCTGTGTCTCTATATTTGTACACACACACACACACACACTGAGAAAGAAACCCTGCTTGCAAGCGCCTCCTCGATCTCACATCAGTTGCTCATCTCATAAATCAGAGAAGGTTCCTGGGGATCGATTAAAAGCGGCCCGACAAACATTTTTAATAGAGACGTGGCGCTGAGCCCAACAAAACGACCCCGCAGCCTGAAATACGCACGGAATAATAAAAGTTTCATAAAAAATATTTATGGGCGCAAACAGCAAGAAGTGCAATGATAGCAAGAAGAAGATCTGGGAGAGAACAGAGGGAGTTATAGAAAGAGAGAGAGATAGAAAGAGAGAGAGAGGAGATATATCCTCCGTGCTGCTTCAGCCTTCCTTTTAAATTAGAACAAGGCCGTCTCCTGAGAATGTGACATTTGAGCAAGCGATGGAGAGATGGAGTTTCAGACGAGTGAGACGAAGGCTGCGGGTTCTCCACAGTGCAAAGAAAGAGGGTGCGGCAAAGAATGGATGGGTGGGACTGATGCAGGATCACTTGGTAATGGTTGGGAAAAAGTGAGTGACTAGGAGTGTGTGCGTGTGTGCGTTGGGGGTCGGGTAGGGGGTTATTAGCCGATCCTCTAGAGGCCTTTCATACATCGACCTTCATTAACCGGTGTTACAGCCTCAGTGTGTGTGCGCATGTGTCTGTGTGTAATGCTCTTTGGTTAACACTCATTACAGAGTCTTTGTTTAAAGGCCACTAATCTAATGAAGTCATTAAAAAAATGCAGAAAATCCTCATTTGAGCATCAACACCTGACACTAAGGGGAGGAGAAAACTGAACATTTGTATATTTTTTATCGTATCTGCCCTTCGTATCGAATCTAATTGAGTCTAATCTGATCCACAGGCGCTTCTGGATACGCAAAGACAGTTGCGTGCTCAGATCTCCAACTTCACCTTCAACCTGGGCTTTTCTGGCAAGTTCTATCACACAGGTAAGTAAAAGTCAACGTAGGAAAACTAAAAGTAAAAAGGGCCATGGTGAAACAGAGCAATACAATAATGTGCAATAGGCTGACTCATTATTAGAATAGGATCCAAAACTCTACGAAAACAGATGGTGGTGCACTGCCCTGGGTCCCTGGGTGTTCGTGGTGTCCCCTCATCAGGGTGGTTGGTTGATTCAAATTCAGATGACTTTATTGATCCCTTTAAGGGCAAATACCCCAGTCACGTGTAAAGTAAAAAATATGATAAAAACAATGATCAACAGGGAAGACAGAACCAAGAGCCACAAGATTCTTAGATTTAAAAATAGGAGAAAAGCTCTGCCCCTTTAAAGGGTTGCACAGGAAAAATGTCAGCACATAAAGCCTCATAATGAAAATTATTACAACAGAACTCTAAGTTTGAGGCAGAGTACTCCCATCTTCAATGTGCCAGCGTGAAAAAGTACGGACATTAGCGACCTTATTTTTGTAGCTGCTGCATGTGGAAATACTGGCGTATCCAGGTTTTTGTGCAGGTGCAAGGCTTGCTGCACCTCGTTTGCCAGTTTGGCAGACCGCTCTGCCCAATTCTGGTTATTTGTGATACTGTCTCCTTAAAGACCCAGTGTGTGGTCCTTAGCGCCATCTAGTAGTAAAAAAAAAAAAAAAGCATTAGAAGCATGCAGCTCAGAGAGACCACATTTCACAAGCCTACCACCAATTCTTATTATACAAACAAGCATCAAGGGAAGTGACGGCGACTTGGCAGCCGCTGTTAAGCGACGCCAAAAGACAGAGCGAGCCAGAATTAGCCGGAGTAGCTACCAAGAGCAGCTAGCCGGAGTTAATCAGGAAAAGGCCACAGTGGCTAACAAGAGCAGCTAGCGGGAGGAAGCTAGTAAGAGCTTGCGAGAGCAAAGCAGAAAATGACAAGTGACGGAACCGAATCACGGAAGTTAGTGACGACCACCTGCAGGCCGCAGCTGTGGAAGGTAAACTGTGGTTGACCCATTGGGTCCGACACTCGATGCAATAACTACATTCACAAAGTTGTCCTTTGGGCATTCGTAACAGAAGATGGCGGAGAAACATGGCAGCTGTAGTAAGGTGAGACTACAGCCTTGTAATGGAATTAGTGATTACTAGACCTACAATTATATGTAAAAAAATAAGTTTATGTGATACAACATTTTTTTTGTGTGCATATTATTGACATGAACAGTTGGTTTTTAAAATCAATGAATTTTTTAGTCACCACTAGATGGCGCTAGACTCGCTGAATGTCCCTTTAAGCCCTGCTGAAAGATAGTTTGATAGAGAAACTACACAGGTAGTTTAGGTAGTTTAGGATTTTGTTGAATTTGAGAAGTTTCCATGCAAGATCTGCGACTTTGATTGGTGGCACAAAATGCTACAAACCACCCTTTTACCCTAATCCGGCTGGCTTGCACGTATCTGTGCTCCGGGTTAGCGCCGGTCATGAAAATAGAGCCCTGGATGACTAGTATATATATGTGACAGTGTTAATATATCATCATAGATACATCTGGTGGTTTAGTTGCTTGTTGTGGGGCCACTAACAGTGATACAGCCTGTACTATTACGTCAACTCCCCGGACACTCCTTTCTTTTGCAACCTAGTCAAGTCATGTCAAGTTTATTTATATAGCCCTTAATCACAAAAGAGTCTCTCAGGGCATCACGGTCACATTCCAAAGTCCCCACAGGTGTTTAAGCTCCGCAAAGCAACTCCCAACACATGCCAGTTGCACTCCTTGGCTCATTACTTCATCCCGTCCTGTCTTGTCTTGTCCTATTGCTTAATTGTTGTGTCTTTTCCTTTTTCACAGAAAAGAGCTTGACTTCTTTGTAACGTTATAGTTGTCATGTACCATTTTTTTCTGCTATGGTTCTGTTGTTCTGTGCACAAACCTTTTTCTGACTGCCGTCATTTCCAATAACTATCACAATATAAACAACCACCGATGGAGTGTTTCAAACTCCCCTGTCGCACAGTGAGGATCTTTTCCGGCATTACAAAAAAGCGTAAAGAGCCACCATTCAAGATACAAGCAAAAACGTTTGGGATGTCCTTGGATGCCTGCTTGTTGACCTGCCATCGGTTAAATGATTTTCAAACTCTGCTGTCGCACAGTGAGGATCTTTTTCGGCATTACAAAAAAGCATATAGAGCCACCATTCAAGATACAAGCAAAAAAGTTTGGGATGTCCTTGGATGCCTGCTTGTTGACCTGCCATCGGTTAAATGATTTTCAAACATTGCATTATTGAGCAGAAAAAAACTGCTTTTTAAATTAACCCCAGAAATCTTTTTGAATTTACTAGTTACATTACCTTACTTATTGCACAAAATCCCACTGAATTCTCTCACACAGAAGTCAATATCTAAATCTTCTCATTCTGCCATATCTAATTGGGAAAAGAGATATCCAATCCTAATTTTTAGTTGATGCTATCTTAGTAATTTGAAGTCACAGTACCGTGGCATGTAAATGTGTGTGTGCCGTTGTGGCTTCAAGGGCATTTTCTGTAGTTATTCATCTGCTGCAAGAGACTCGTGTTCAAATAGAAAACAGAAGTTTGTCTTTAAAAGGATGTAAAATTGCAAACAAATGTGATATAAAATGTGAGCATGACATCTATTGGGATGGTACTACATCTCATCAGCATGGTATCTGACATCCATCTGATTTTACAACGCACGCCTAAGAGAAGCCTGCTGCTTGATAACGAACTCTAACCTTCGGCAACAGGAAGTTGTGTGTCGCTACATCTGTCACACTGCGTCCTTTTGTCCTTGTGTGTGTGTTTGTGCGCGCACGTAGGCACCGTGGAGGAGGATGAGGGAGACGATTTACTGCTGAAGTACGTGGATGAGTTCTGGTGGTTCCCCCACATGTGGAGCCACATGCAGCCTCACCTCTTCCACAACGAGTCCTCGCTGCTGGAACAGATGGTCCTCAACAAAGAGTTTGCATTGGTGAGAATGATGTACGCACACACAGACTTGGCGCTGTCAATTCCCTTGTCTTTCTTCCCTTTCATGCGTCCTTGAAATCATATTTGCTTTCTGAACCACCTCTGTGTAAAATAATTGCCATCTCTTTGCTACAAAGCACCCGAAGGCAGAGAAATATCATGCACTTTCACGCACACGCACACACACACGCTTGTCTTTCTACAGTAGCAAAAACATAGTGTCACAGGATCAAGTTATAAACATGGATAAAAGGTTTATTATTCTCGTGAAAGGACAGTAGCCTAAATTATGTTGCGCAGAATAATACTGACAGGAGAAATATAATGTCATGGACATGAACGGTGAACTCTCATTCCCTTTGAAATCGGCATGTTAGAGGTGCGTATTACCTGAGATGGTGGAAGCAGAATCTGATTTTTGTGATGCAAAGTAACAGTAGAACTGCAAGAAGTTCTCCATGTGCGTATAATGTAAAGTGGGCCAGGGTGAAAACAGATCACCGTTGTGAAGTGGGCACTTGGAGACCGCTTTCCACCTCGATAGTACATGCCTGCGCGTGACTCTACCATAGACGCACGTTGTTGTCATATTTATGAATTTAGTACGATGCAAGATCAGTCAAAATCCAGTAAAACGGCTGCTGTTGAAGATGTTGCTCCAATGAAAATGGCTGGGATTAAATGAATTAAAGACCCTACTACAAAGCAAGCTATATAAGGATTATGAGAGACGTTTCTTTATATACTGTACACTAAGAGTGTGACGATATATCGATATTGTGATAAATTGTGATACTTTGTCTCCTGATAGATTATCGATATGCCAAGTATCGCGATATTTGTAGTTAATATACAGCCACTATAACGGCTCCATTGTTCATTACTTATTGAGCAGTTACTTGGCAGGCCGCTAAGGGGAGTGCCATAAGAGTGGCGGGGAAATGTATGTAAGTCTTTAGGGGAAGAAGACTCATGAGCTTACTTTTACTTGTGTAAGACATTTATCTGTCCAGCAACTGACTCAGTTTTGCATACGTAACATTTTAAAACATATTTTATGGTTCAACTTTTTGATGCACACAATTTCTGAGGAATATTAATATTGATTTAATTGGATTTAATATTTAAGTAATTTTATGTATTTACTTTTGCAATGTTACACCCCAAAAAATTGTCACAGTTTATAAAATGAAACAATTCACTATGTAACTGACTGACGTGTTGCATGACAATAGCGTTTAAGACAGACACAAATTTGTTTACAGAAAGTGGCCTCTGTTAAGAAGACATTTGTATGTTTAAAAAAATACACTTAAGTACTCACTGTGAAGAAAACACCAGTTTTAATATTTTGTTTCGGTGAGAGGTTCCCACCCCTACTGTACATTGTTAGTGAATCACTACTCAGCATATATATGAATAGGAATATAAAATATGTACAGGTTTTGGAAAGGAAATACTAGTAACCTCTAGTGTGTACTGCCCCACTTACCTCTAATGCAAAATCACCACTATCCTTAGACATAGTCCCACAAACCTCTTTCAAATAAAAGCACCCCCCGATTGTAAACAGTTTACCTGCTAAATGGAATCATCATTATTCCCTTTTTTTTTCCCCTGGAGTCTCACCTCCTCTCCAGAGCCTTTCACTTATCCCTTGCGGTGAAATAATTCAAACAGGAGCCCTTTGGTGGAAAAAAAAAATGACCACAGATGCAAATGAGCTCAGTGTTGGGAGCCTCGCCTGACCGACACTTTACTAATCTCCTAAATCCAAACAAATCTTAATACACCCATGGCTAATGGGGCATTCACTTTAATGGCAACCCAGGAGCCATTTTTATCTCTGACTATTTAATCTGAATTCCTCAAGGTAGGCTGCTGTTATTGCTGTGCTCTCGTTTCCTCCACTCCGTGTATGTGTGTGGCAATAATTTTATGGCCGTACAGCGGTGTCACACATAAGATATGATACAGCGAGGTTGGATGTAGGTTCATGTTATTGAAGGTGAATGTAATCGTAAAGTGCAATCCCTAACCTTTATTGCACACACACAGTCCGCTCGCTCATCCTGTGAGCTCCGATGCTTTGCTTTGACGGCGTAAGTGGGTGTGCGGCACGGCGAAGGACAACACCATTTGTCTACAAGGTGCACCCAGGAAACATCCGCCCTCGCAATTACGCTCATGAACACTTATTTTTAATTTCCTCTTCTGAAGTTAGGTAGACAGCTCTCATTTTGAGTCCAGGGACCCCTCACAGAGGTGATATTTTTCCAAGGACTCCCTCGTAATTCTGACGCTAATTAAACATAACTACCATGTGCTGCCATGTGTGATTTAAGTGATACAGTAGCTCACAAGAGTACACCACCCCTCACATTTCTGCAGGTATTTAATTATATCCTTTCATGGGACAACACTGAAGAAATGACACTGACGCAATGAAAAGCATTTAGTGTCAGCTGAAAATGTCCACATTGAGCACAGTTAGTCATTTTCCCTCCCCAGTGTCACGTGATTCCTTAGTGTTACAATGTCTCAGGTGCAAATAGGGAGCAGGTGTGTTAAATTTGGCATTTGCTTCTCACACTCACGGTAAGTTCAACACTTCATAACAAATAAACTCTCTGAAGATCTGAAAAAGAGAACAGAGAGGGCCTAGGCTGTAAGACAATTGCCAACATCCTGAAACTGAGAATGCAGCACAGCGGCCAAGACCATTAGCGGCATGGCTCAGTGGTAGAGTAGTCTTGATCTGTCTGCATCGCTGTTGTCTCAGAAAGGAGCCTCTTCTGGAGATGATGCACAAAAAAGCCCACACTAATTTGCTGAAGACGAGCAAACTAAGGATATGAATTACTGGAACCAGGCCCTGTGGTCTGATGAGACCAATATAAACTTACTTGGTTCAGATAGTGTCAAGCATATCAAGCCATATCAAGATGCTGAGTAGACACCAAGATTTTATTGTGAACAGTCTAAGGCACACCTGTGCACTAATCATGGTGTCTAATCAGAATCTTGATATCGCACGCCTGTGAGGTGGAATGGATTATCTTGGCAATGGAGAAATGCTCACTATCACAGCTTTAGACTGGTTTACGAACAATATTTGAGAGAAATGGTGATATTGTGTATGTGGAAGAAGTTTTAGATCTTTGAGTTAATCTCATAAATAATGGGAGCAAAAACAAAAGTATTGCATTCATATTTTTGTTGAGTTTATATTCCGGACCCACACATTAAGGCTAGCGGGTCCCTACTGGTCCCCAGCCCTCAGTTTGAGAACCACTGTGGTAATGGAAACACATCCCATTCACCAACCATATGACCCCATTCTACAAGGTAAAAAAGAGGGCACCACTCCTCTGTGTGTTTATTGACAAATGAATTGTGTGTGCAGCAACACGACATTCCAGTGAACATGGGCTACGCCGTGGCCCCCCACCACTCTGGGGTCTACCCGGTCCACCTGCAGCTTTATGAGGCTTGGAGACGGGTGTGGAACATCCAAGTGACCAGCACGGAGGAATACCCCCACCTCAAGCCCGCCCGCTACCGCAAGGGTTTCATCCACAGTAACATTATGGTGAGCGCACACTCATGCAGCATAAGCACCCTCTTTGAACAATTACTTCCTTTACAACATCTCAATGTCTTATCTTATTGCTGTTTGTCAAGCTGGAGTTTATTTTCCTCTACCATTTAGACTCCATTCTTCAATTTATCTTGCTTGTCCAAAAAGAGTAAGAGAGAAGATGTTCATATTTTCTTGCATGTTCAAAAGCCCATTTTGCAACCTCTTTGTATAAATGCATCTGCCTCACATTAAAACATCTATTTAAAATTCTTAAGGCAGCAAAATGAGAGGAAACAATCCCTCGGTCAAAAAACGGTTTGGATATCTCTGTGGAGCAAGAAATGACTGACTTTGATGCTGCCGGCGATTGTTTCTTGCATCCTTAAACTGAAAACTGATGATGTCATGTGTCTGTGTGTGTTGGATGCAACCTTGGTGTGTTTGTGCAAGTGTGTTAAATGAATTGTTTGACCTTGTCCAACCTCAACATCCTCCTCTATGCTATAATTCAATATTTAACTGTGGCCAGTGTGGTTTAAGAGGCCATTCCAGTCTATATATTATGTGCATTATACCAGCACATACAGCAACATAATTAAGAAATAAATGATAATTGTTATTTTTCTTTACTCAGAAAATTCTATACTATTGATGGCCAGAAATTCTTGTGTTTACGTAAGTTTGTGTTGGTTTTAAATGGTATAACAGCCACTTCTGTCTGTGGGTCTTGTTTACGGTTTGACACAATAAGGATCTCAGGACCCTCTCACACGTTCACCAATCCATTCGTCACAACGTACCAATTAGCATCTTGTCATTCATGCCATCTGTTGAAGTAGCTGCTCCTCCTCCTTCATTCACGTGTCAGCCAGGCTCGTTGGCAAGACAATTGCTGCCTTTACCGCAAGAGAAATAAACAATCACGTTTGACAATAAAATTACCACTTTATGAGAGAGCACTAAGACCTGACATGTATATTTTTTTAAATTTGCTTTTATTTTTTGGCATCTTGTTGTGACATCAAAAACAATAGCGCTTTAGCAATTATTTAGCTGACAATTGTACACGTTATATTATGTGCTGTTGATTTTCCATTTAGAAGCGTCTTCATCAATTAAACAATAATATATTCAACACTGAGCTCAACAAAAATAATGTGATGAGGCAAATTACTCACATTAGCTCTTTTATGTTTGAAATTTGTTTACACAAACAGAACATAATCCACATACTACTAATACAAAAAAGAATACACATCTCTTAAAAAGCTCGTACTTTTGCTGTCAAGAAGCCTTCACTTTATTTTCACACTTTCACAATTTAAATCAACAGTGGTTACCAAAAAGTGGGGCGAAAAAATTGAACCAACCACTTAAAGGGGGTGGCATGGCTCAGTGGTACAGTGGTTATGTCCCGTCTGTGAGGTTGTGGGTATGGTACGTGTCAAATGGTGGCTATGCAAATTTCATGGTGAAAAGGCCACGCCCACTCGGCTGTGAACGTCAAACTACTGGTTGACAAAAGTCTTTCATAAAAACAAGTCCAAATGTCAGGAAAAAAGAAATCAACTTTTCCTCTAACGTTCCGAGAAGTAGTGCTTGCCTGAATCGAACAACATTCTCCTGCTGCTGGTGTTCCTTTACAATCACTTCCTTGTCATGATGCTAGGTGATGAAACTGCACTTTTAGTTGCAGGGTTGCATGAGGTGATCATTTTCGTGGGGAAATAGGACACACTGCAAGCCTGTAGTGAGCCTCTTGAAGGCAGTTTGGTGACATATGAGAGAAGTCATGACAGATCCAAGTCCTCATTTACACACAGTTTGAATGTGACCACCCTGAAGGGCAAGAATACGTTTCTTCCATTGCCCAGCACTTTAGTGATACTGCCGAGTCATGGTTATGTTGTGATCAAATGTGGAATCATCCACATTTAGCATAGGTCCAGTCAGACAGAGACCAAACCTAAAGCCTCCATTACCTCCACTTCATCCTATGTTTCAGCAATTTCTCTCCATCCGTCTCTTTCTCTTGTGCCTCTCACTTCATCTTTGATGGCTCAGAGGAGGACAGGAAGTCATCTTAAGGTTGTAAAATTGCTCTTCGTGTGTCTGCGAGCAGATTGAGAGACGCCCACCGGACCTGCGGTATCAGAACAAATCAGGCTGAGATATGGGAGATATGGGATTGTGTGCGAGCGTGTGTGTGTTTGTGTCTTTTTAAAATGTACTATATCAGTTTGAGCTATAGCTCTGTGGATAATTGGTTTGGTGAAATAGTGCTGAGTGTCTGAAGCTCTTGTGGCCTTCCATCTCTCTCTCACTCTCTCGCTCCGCCCAAACACACCAACAGCCTGTGATCTGTATGTATGTGTGAAAGAGACTATTGATGCTTTCGACCTTTATGCCACATACAGAACGGCTCTACATTACATAATATTGATTTCTGAACATTGCAATGATATCTTACTGTATACGATTGCTCTATTTAATTTCCGTCACAGAAAAGCATGTATCTCCAACTTTTGTTGAGTTATGTAGTATGAATTTAAGTGACCGTCCATTTTTATATTTTTATATTTTTAAATGATGTCGGTCCACCTTTTGCAGCAATAACAGCTTCAACTTTTCAGGGAAGGCTGTCCACAAAGGTTAGCACTTCAGTATGTTTCTTCCAGAAGCGTGTTTGTGAGGTCACACACTGATCTTGAGGTTATGATTCTGTTAAGGCCAGTCAAGTTCATCCACGCCTAACTTTGTCATCCATGTCTTTTGGACCTTGCCAGTCATGTTGGAACAAGAACAAGTCTTCTCAAAAAGTTGGGAACATGGCATTGTCTAAAATCCCTTGCTGGGTATGCTGGGCCCCCTTTTCAGGGTCTAATGGGCTTTTCCAGTTTGTGGGAACAGTTAATCAAGATCCATAAGACAGGGATGAGAACGATTGGTGTGGATGAACTTGAATGGCTCAAACAGAGTCCTGATTCGGGTTGCAAAGGAACATTTTCAGAAACTTTCCAGAAACTTCCCAGGAGAAGTCAAAATTGGGAATTTTGGAAATATTCCAAATAGGAAACTTTCTGTGAGAATTATGGGATTTTTTGGACAATTTATGGGAATTAATGGGAATTCACTAGAAATTGGGGGTAATTTAAATAAACTGTATCGTATGCAAATATAAATATAAATATTTGTGTTTTTCATAAGCAAACATCCATGTAAAATTACCAACTAGCTAGCCAATTATATATACATTATATAATTTGGGCAAGTAGGACAGTAATACCATTATAGATCAAATATCTACACATCACGGAATTTTTGGCCCTTCCACAGTTAACTATAGGCATATAATGATTAAACCCCTGACACCATGGCGATGTATTTTTTTATGAAATATTTATAATGCTGGTTCAGTAAAACCCCGCATCTCCCCGTGTGGTTGCCGCGGCCCTCTCATCTGACCCGGCTGCTGCCAAGGAGCGCTGTGTGGCCACGCAAGACCGGCCAGCCGTCTTTTTTACATGTGGAAATTGGATGGATGTTCAATTCTTCAATAAACATTTGAAACAAAACGGCTGCTCACCACAAGAAATTGTAGAGGTGGAGGAGTTGAGAAGAGGGAAGAAAGAAAGTAAAGAAGGGAGTGAAAAGAGAAAGACAACCACGAGTGGGTCGCTAATGGAAGACCTGCTGCTTACAGGGCTTAACCACTACACAATTCTTTCAGTTAGGTTCAACAGCACAAAAAGTTGTACTTGTAGTTTACACAAGTGTCAGCCAGAATCCTTTCTGGGATTTTAAGATGGCCAATTGTCATTGCACTTTGGCATTGCAAATGTGAAGGATAATTGATTAGTTTGAATTCATTTGTACAGAATGTTTACTGATAAAGGCTACTTTTGTCACTATCCCATGGAGGTCTAAGAGAAAGTGGGTGTGTGTTAAGTCTGCAGAGGCGGTGCTGGGGTGGGGCCGCACCGAATGACAACAAAAAGTTCCAACAGCTCGTTTTCTCAGGTTGGGAGTGGCTGGTGCTTGGAGAGCAGAATTAACTCCTTGACTTTATATAATCCACAGGCTCAATTGTGTGACTTTAGTAGTCTTGCGCTTTGGGCTCAAAAGTGTAGCCTCCAGGGTTTGAGCAATCATCTGTGTATGTAATGGAGGTGTGCACAGTGCATGCAGGGGGCGTGGCCTCAATAGCTTTGCAGTTTAAGCCTGTACCTTACTGAGCGGCGAAGGGTTGCAAAGGATTAAAAAAATTTGCAAAAATGTTCCCAAACAGTTTTTACTTGTGGCAAACAGTTTCTCATCATATTTGTTAAACATTTCTATGCAACAAGAAAAACTGTTAGCAACTGTTTGCATTCTTTTAGGAAATCCGACAACAACAACAGCAACAAAAAACAACATTCGCTATGTCTGCAAACAGTGAGATTAGGTCTTAAGTAGTGCTGGTGTGCATGTGATTGAGGAGTGTACTTACATTAAATCTGGCTATTTTAGCCACAATTATGATAAAATTATATTTTCTATATTATGTTCTCTTTTGAGGCCCAACCTTCAATTGTGTATATTTATTTTTTATTCCCATTAATTCCTATAAATTCCCATGAATTCCCTTTGAAAGTTTCCAACGGTATTTTGCAACCTTAGTCCTGACCTCAACCCCATATAACACACTTGCGACGAATTACAGCTGTGCTCATAACTTGGGAAGTGTTGTCGTTGTGGCCGCTTGGGTTTTGTCTGCATATTCCAAAAGATGTGCACGAGATGTTCCATCTTCAAGGTACCACTGATGCAAAGTGAGGCCTTGATGTCACCTGCATGACAATCATATTGCCTTCCGCATGGTGGAAGTAATCTGTGCGGCTCATCTGTAGTCCTCGCTCAAACACAAAAGATGGGCTGACCCATTTTTGACTCAGCAAACCCTCTCACCACAGACATATTGAGTTAGAAAGCACATTAAACTAACAGCATTTAAATGCTACTCGGTTTTGCGCCGCATTGCTACCACCTTTCTGGAAGTAATGCGCCTAACATGCCATCCGTTGCACTTGATCTGATGTTGTTTAAATATGGTCTGAACACATCTGGCAAATGGTGCAGAAGAAGGCGCTAGTTTGATGAAATTCTCATCTGCCATGTGATGTGACACCTCACAATATCCGTGACCTGCTCTAAGGTACACGTCACACATTTTTAAATTTGCTACATGCCGGCTTGACATTGGAGCTGTGTTTCATCTGTTCATCTGTCCGCTTTTTATGCCCTTTGATGAATTATTTCTGTGCTGACGAATATCTGCCTGACATGTTTGTTGCCACCTTGGCGGGCAATTTGTCAACGGAATGTATGAGGGTGCTGCAGTAAATGTACAACGAGTCAGCATTTTGTGGAACACGTGCGTCTTGGTGGAGAATGAGATGAAAAGATTAATGCTGCTCTAATTAATACACATTAAATATACAAATAGAGTAAGTCTGGCATGACTCTGTCTAATGAGGCCACCCTTGCCGGCTAAATAATATAGTAGAGCTCTCAAATGTAATATTTAAGAAAAACAGAATTGATTTGGATGATAAATAATCTTATCCTTGTATGTCCTTCCTGTTGATTGCTAGCACTGTCATCAAGGCAAGGCAAGGCAAGGCAAGGCAAGTTTATTAGCACATTTCATATACAAGGCAACTGAATGTGCTTTACACAAGGAAAGAAAACTATGGAGGTAAATTTGGTGCAAAACTAACTTGTGCAAAAAATGTGTACCTGTAGAAAAAAGTCTAAATTTGTATCTGTAAAAGTCGTGATTTGTATCTGTAAAAAAAATGTGTGCCTGTAAAAAAAAAATTTGTGTCTGTAAAAGAAATGTGTACCTGTAAAAAAAAAATTGTGTCTGTAAAAGAAATGTGTACCTGTAAAAAAAAAATTTGTGTCTGTAAAATAAATTTGTACCTGTAAAAAAAAATTTTGTGTCTGTAAAATAAATTTGTACCTGTAAAAAAAAAATTTGTGTCTGTAAAATAAATTTGTACCTGTAAAAAAAAAGGTGTATGTGTAAAACAAATTTGTATCTGTAAAAACAAATTTGTACCTGTAAAAGTCATGATTTGTATCTGTACAAAAAAAAATTTGTACCTGTACAAAAACTATAAATTTGTATCTGTAAAAGTTGTGATTTGTACCTGTAGAAATGAC
Organism: Leptonotus elevatus; assembly: GCF_054856555.1. Lineage (NCBI taxonomy): Eukaryota > Metazoa > Chordata > Actinopteri > Syngnathiformes > Syngnathidae > Leptonotus > Leptonotus elevatus. Next base: position 13,460,693 of record NC_141246.1, read on the forward strand.
AACTTGTAGTCAAAGAAGTCGCCACTAGGAGTCACAAGTGGGTTTTCTGCTGCTGTTCTGTGACGTGAGTTTTGCCCCATTTGTTGCGGTACAAATGGAGCAAAACTAATTTGTACTTGTAGAGCGCCTGATTTGTACTTGTAAAGAAGGGGGCGGGCTCTGGTGTAATGAAGGGTTGTTTTGACCAATCAAGTGAGAAGGATTTGAGCGGATTGGAGCGCAACCTCATTGGTTTAGCGAACGACGGTGGCGGGACTCGCGGAAGGATACAAGCAGGACACATCGTCGCCAACCAACATACATATTAAGAATACTTCAGTCGACTGAAGTATTCTTCCTCAACATACATATTAAGAATACTGAAGTATTCTTCCTCAACATACATATTAAGAAGTATTCTTAATATGTATGTTGGTTGGCGACGATGTGTCCTGCTTGTATCCTTCCGCGAGTCCCGCCACCGTCGTTCGCTAAACCAATGAGGTTGCGCTCCAATCCGCTCAAATCCTTCTCACTTGATTGGTCAAAACCACCCTTCATTACACCAGAGCCCGCCCCCTTCTTTACAAGTACAAATCAGGCGCTCTACAAGTACAAATTAGTTTTGCTCCATTCGTAGCGCGACAAATGGGGCAAAACTCACGTCACTGAACAGCAGCAGAAAAACCACTTGTGACTCCTAGTGGCGACTTCTTTGACTACAAGTTGTCATTTCTACAGGTACAAATCGCAACTTTTACAGATACAAATTTATAGTTTTTGTACAGGTACAAATTTTTTTTTGTACAGATACAAATCATGACTTTTACAGGTACAAATTTGTTTTTACAGATACAAATTTGTTTTACACATACACATTTTTTTTTTACAGGTACAAATTTATTTTACAGACACAAATTTTTTTTTTACAGGTACAAATTTATTTTACAGACACAATTTTTTTTTTTACAGGTACAAATTTATTTTACAGACACAAATTTTTTTTTTACAGGTACACATTTCTTTTACAGACACAAAAAAATTTTTTACAGGCACACTTTTTTTACAGATACAAATCACGACTTTTACAGATACAAATTTAGACTTTTTTCTACAGGTACACATTTTTTGCACAAGTTAGTTTTGCACCAAATTTACCTCCATAGAAAACACCTATAAGCATCAACAAACACAGTAGTTAACATTCAGAGTAAAAAGAGAAAACAAAAGTACGTTACAAAATTTGTTAAAAGAGCATAGATTGACAATGTTAAAACAAACTTTAAAAATATATAGCGGAAGGAAATGTGTTATTAATATTAATAATAATATCAATAATAATAATTTAAAGGGGAAAAAAACATGATTTAAAACTGTTAAAAATACCTTAATCAAAGGTATGTAAAAAAAAAGTTAACTTGCTCACTTCAAAATGTGAAAAAAAAAAAATCCAGTTGGATGGCAACTTTGATTTTCTTCATTAGTTTATAAGAAGTTATTGTTACAACATTGGAGAAATACAGACCGTCCAGGAATAAGTAAATGGAAATCTTTAATTAAATATTATTTAAATATTGAGAGAACTATATCAGCGGACAAAAACAAAAACAGTTTGATTTTGTTTGGAAGCAAATATTTGAGGCCCTGTAATTAGCCCAATACTATTAGCATTTGTCAAATCTAATATGAGTTGGGTTAAATTAATGTATTGGATATACTATTTACTTACCATTTCTATAAATTATTATTTTCTTTCTTTTTTTTTTTTTTTGTTTCCTGAATGTTTGTTGTTGTTGTTTCTCTTTCTTCCATAACGACGAATGTATGTTGAAAGTAGCGTAGTGGAGTGTGGAGTAGGATATGTGTATGTTTATATATCTGTAGGTTATGTGATTATGTATGTTTCTAACAAGTACCGTATGTTTTGAGTTTTTGGTCATGTCTGTGTATGTCTGTTTTTTGTGCGTTGTGACAAAGTTATATTTGTTTTGTTTACATAGAACTTGGTTTAGCTTGTTTGTCAGATTGTTGTTGTTTTTTAGGGAGGGGGGGTGTTGGTTATGTTTGTGACATTTTGTGTTGTGATGAATTGTATTTCTCTTGGCTAGATAGTCTTTGGTAAAGACTGTGGGTCAGATTATTTGTATTTTGTGTGTGCTTTTTGTTTGTTCTTTGTCAGTTTTTTTAATGATTTTTTTTTTTAGAAAATGTGTTTAAATAGGAATGTTTATGTTTCTGATTTTCATTAGAGCTGGGATGTTAATGATAGATGCTCTTGGACAGTTAAGTTTGTTTTGTTCATTATTTTGTACTTTCTTTTCTTCTTCTGTCCTTTTTATGGCAAAATAAAAACAATTTAAAATAAGAAAAAGAAAAAAATCGAAGTTTTCAACCTGGATTTAAAAGCATTTACACTCGGCTAAATGCAGTTTCACCATGTTTACTTCCAACTCTGTGTTTCAATAGTTGGCCCAAGATTGTTCTATATGTTGTCTATTCATTCAGTGTACACTACACGTTGACGTTCTGATTTTTTCCAAATTGTTACATCAAAACTTGACTAATTGAAATAATACCATCTCAACACTGACTTTTCCCGTCCAGGTTTGGTGAAGATCAGGCCAGACTCCAAGGAAGTCTCAAAGCATGACATTTTGTGAAAAGTTTAGAAGTAACCATATAGTACTTCCAGCACTTTCTTACCTTCCATGTCACAATAACTGTTACTATTAAATTCATTTTTGTTTCACAGAACAGAGAGAAGTACAGCACACATATGCAAACGTGCAAGGAGAAATATCAAAATGATCGACCATATAAATGGGGACTGCAGCCATGAGTTGAGTCTTTGAGGGATTCTGTGCAGTAAGGGTGCCTCAATTGTTATCAGGACACAGACTACCTCCAACTACTAGCTGCCATTTCTACCTTGCTCTCCCATCAAAACTGAAACTTAGCCAAAGAAAAAAAACATTTACTTTCAGTGTTGCTAATAGATGAAGTGAAACTTGTGACAGTGGCCCGTGTACTCTTAAGTATGGATGCAGAAAGTAAGTAAAAACTTAGAAGGACAAGTAGGTATAGAAGAAGTAGAGCAACAAGAACTAAAATATGTTTTGGAAGCAGTAGCAAGAGATAAAAGGATTTGAGTGCCTTTCACAAGAGTTTACCAAGCACAAGAACCAAAGAAGTAGCCTCGCCATCCTTATATTCGATTTACTGGAAAATTACTTGAGACCAAGGTGCAGGGACTTATTTACTTCATTCTTAAAAATGTAATTGCTCAGGTTTTAAAAATACCACATAGTAATCTTCACAAGTCATTTTTGAAAATTCGGTTTCCACTTTTGTTGGAACAATTTGGGTACCCGGTGCACAAAGCAGGTCTCGTCAATGGATTCTTGGATGGATTTGATGCGAAAGAACCCTGATCTCAACATCATCAATTATATTTGAGATGAACTGTAACAGAGATAGTGTGAGCCATGACAGGTGTACCAATACTATGTAATCCATATTTCTTTAATCCCTGTATTTCCTCGTATTATGATGAACACGCATAAGTGTATAAACTTACATTCATATTAGGTGGTGCCTTGCAATTGACTGGAGTCAAGGATGTAAATGGGCATGTGTGAACAACCCCCTCTACGAAGCAGCATCCAACTAAATAAATAAACAAACAAATGCCGGTAAATTAATAAATAAATAATCAAATAAAAGTGCCGTGGAACTGCAGGGATGAATTAGAAGGAAGTTGTGTCCGTTATTTGTGATAAGTAGCTGATTCTGAACAAAAGATGAAGGTATTATAGTGCATCAATTGTACACACAGCAGTGCATATTTCCTCACTTTATTTTTTTTTAGGGGGAAGCTGAGCTTCCCTTGCAGTCTTAGAGCAATCACCACTGGTCTCGAATGAGCGCAATCGTAACGATGTGTCAAAGTTCACAAGCTCATTTACACATTTCTTTTGTGAATCAAATTTCCTATTGTTGATTTTTTTCATAAACATTGCTTTAGATTTTCGAGACAACTTTATCCCCGATGTATCTTTGTGTTTGTGTTGTAGGTGCTACCTCGTCAGACGTGTGGCTTGTTCACTCACACCATCTACTATAAGGAATATCCTGGTGGGCCGAAAGAACTGGACAAAAGCATACGAGGAGGAGAGTTGTTCCTCACTGTACTTCTCAACCCTGTGAGTCCAACAGTTTCATTTTCACACACTTTCATATGAGGATTGTCCACTCTTGTTTGGATCATTGCATAAAAAAAAAAGCAGCGTCAAAAAGATTTCCTACTTCTTCCGCGTGTGTAATATCTTTTTATGTTTCATTTGTTTGCTTTATGTGCATGTGTTTTGTCGTCTTGTTGTCACCGATGGCTTCTCGCTGTGAAGATGTGTTCATCTTTCCGATTTAAATTAGGTCTCACCACAGGGTGGGTTGCTTTTTCACTCACACAGCCCCCCACACACACAAATACAAACACGCACAAACGCAAAACAAATCATGTCGACACATACTGCTGTGTGTGTCAGTTCAATTTACTTTTACTTGGACTTGAACTGCATGATCAGCTTTAATTCTTTTCTGACACGTGTATGTGCCGACAATTGCACACATCGTGGAGGACCGTCATCAAGGCCAGCATGGAAAAAAGATTTCAAACACACCAACACCGACACAAAAAAAAAGAGCACTGTGCCAAGGTCAATAATAGCAGGAAGTACAAAATAGTTTATCCCTTAGTTAGCTGTTACCCGTGATGTCCTGTCCCATCCTATAGGGGGCAGTGATGCCCATTTTGAAGTGGTTAACAACAGCCAAATGACAACATTCTCAGGGCAACAAATCAATCGACTGGACTTTTCTGCTTGTTTTAGAAAAGGTTTCGCCTCTCATCTGAACAGGCTTCATAAATTCATGCAAGAAGGCTTGGTACATGGCAGTGGTGTGGCTCTAACTAAAGAATAAATAGAAACGCTCTTTGCATAGGTTACCAAGTACAAACAGGAAACAACAGCAATGAACCCTGTGAACCTTAACATAAAGTATAGAAAATGGATGAAAACATGTTGACTCTCACATGAATGCTCCTTGATTCACATTCTACAAGAAGCCTCAGGAAGGTAAACAATATACACTAAAAAATGCAAGCCACAATTTCAACTTTCTTGTTTACATTTTCTTGTATTTTTTTTCCTCACCCATTCTTGTTGCTTTATTCTTATTTTTCAGTGCATCCTTCTTTTGTTAAATGCAAAGCATGTTGACCTTTCTGAAGTAATGATCAAAGTAAAAACAAGAGACACAGTTTACTTAAACCTATTTTATGCTACCCATTAGATGTGTCCATGTTTTTACTGAAGACAACATGCTGTCACAAACAAATCTTTTTGTAATCAATTAACCTATCGATTATCCCATCATAGCTCCAAGTGGAGGAGTTCAAGTATCTTGGGGTCTTGTTCACGAGTGAGGGTAGGTTGGAGCGGGAGATCGACAGGCGGATCGGTGCAGCATCTGCAGTGATGCGGACTCTGTATCGGTACGTTGTGGTAAATAAGGAGCTAAGCTGAAAAGCAGAGCTCTCAATTTACCGGTCGATCTACGTTCCTAACCTCACCTATGGTCACGAGCTGTGGGTCGTAACCGAAAGAACAAGATCCCGGATACAAGCGGACGAAATGAGTTTCCTCCGCAGGGTGTCCGGGATCTCCCTTAGAGATAGGTGAGAAGCTCGATCATCATGGAGGGAGTCAGTGTCGAGCCGCTACTCCTCCGCGTTGAGAGGAACCAGTTGAGGTGGCTCGGGCATCTGGTTTGGATGCCTCCTGGACGCCTCCCTGGAGAGGTGATCCGGGCATGTCCCACCAGCGGGAGGCCCCGGGGACAACACAGGACACGCTGGAGAGACTATGTCTCTCGACTGGCCTGGGAACGCCTTGGGATCCCGTCGCAGGAGCTGGCTGAAGTGGCTGGGGAAAGGGAAGTCTGGGCTATCCCTGCTAAAGCTGCTGCCCCCGCGACCCGACCCCGGATAAGCGGTAGATGATGGATGGATGGATTATCCCATCAATTAATTAAATAATCGCTTATCGATAGATAGACAGAACTTATGATGAAATTCGTGAATCATTCTCTTCTTTTCATCTTTTTATCATTTAGTTTGGCTAATTGCTGTTTTCCCTGTGCTCATTTGTCCTCCAATATGAGATGTCGCTCGTAACAAAGCGACCTTTTTAAACACAACAGCAATTTAAACCCGACATGACAGTCCTCTACCAGAACTCACATACGCACACACACCCTTACACACACATTCACACTGATGATTCACTTTCCTGTCTCCCTGCTAGGTTTCCATTTGCAGAGACAAAAGCTTTCGTTAGAGTGTGTGCTTTGCAATCAATAGCGTTGTGAAGCGCGTAGCTTTCATCCCTCCAGGCTTTCCTTTTGTGTGATGATCCACGCGTTGGTAACATTGTCACTTCCCATTCAATTATTTTTAATCACATTTGGCCCATGTTGGCACTTCACTGTCAACCACCAGCATATTGGATGCACAAATGCATGCGTCCCCGCATGTTTTTTTAAACTTTTTTCATCATTCCGGGGCCACATCGCCAATCATTAAGCCAACCCCCCCCCCCCACACACACACACACACACTTTTTTTTTTCCAAACCCCCATCCCCACCCCCCAAGCCCAAGCCGGCGATTGATTGTCTGACCTGGGCTCTGCAAACAGCCAATAAGGGCAAAGCAGTCCCTGGATAAATGGCCAGAGACGTGGTGTAAAAGCCAAGGGAGAGAGTGGAATGGAGGAGGGGGAGAAGGTGGCAGACGGATTGAGTTTTAATTTTCAGGCCACGGCATCTTATGTCACTTGAGAATCCAGAAGCATACAAAATATTAGCACACACACACACACATGCACAGGCCAATGCATATGTTAATGTTTCAGCACGAGTCTGACTGTATGTTTATCATGTGCGACTTGCTGACATCAGCATAGACGTAGACATTTATCAGGGCTGACATTTACCGATTAGCTCTGTCTCTCTGCTTATTAGCCAAACCCAAAAAGTCATCACTATCGCCTCCCCCGCCTCGCTTGCTTCCTGTTTTACCGACGTTCGCCTGTCTTGGTAGCTTGACTCTTTTTACTGTCTTTTTTCCCCCTCCAAATCCCCAACCGGAGCATCCCGACTTTGCGCACTCATTACTTTTTTTGTGTTGTCTCATTTCTACTCCCCCCCTCCACTTTCTCCAGTATCCTCCTGCTCACCTCTAATAGCTCTGGCAGCTATACACAAACAAACGCACACACACACACACACACACACGCACACACACACACACACACACACAGGTTTGTTTTACTATCTTTGTGGGACCATCTAATTGACGTAATGCATTTCCTAGCCCCTTCCCCTAACCCCAGCCATAAAAAATGATTGCCTACCCCTATTCCTTACCCTAACCTCAACCATAACCCAATTCAAATCTAAACTCTAAAACCAAGTCTTGACCCTCAAAAAGAGGTCTAAACTTGTGAGGCCCAGCAAAATGGCCCCACATGGACGGGTGGGCGCCACAACTCTGTGAAATCCCGAAATGTTGGCCCCACTATGTTCAGCAACAGGACAAACCGGGAGAAATTACAAAGTGGGAGCAAAGCAGTAAAAGATAGCAGAATGGAAAGACACAGTCGCTGTTGACTGGAGCGGACAGAATAAATTGAATTGGAATCATTTGCTGTATTGACATTCAGCTTTCGATTATCCACTGTGGAGACAGAGATAGCTAAATGGGCTGAGAGAGAAAAGAGAGAGAGGCAAGGGCAAGGGGAAGGGAGAATAAAACCATGAGGGGGAGAGGGTTTCTTTTTAGTAGCAATAACAATTCAATCAAGGAAAATTGTATGTGGAACTAAGTGGTTTGTAATGGGGAATAGGCTGATAAACATCCACTGGTGGATGAATGGATGTATGCGCTATATGGACAAATGGGTATTACACCCAGCGGATGGAGAAGAAAGGGTGGAGTTGGTCTTTACTTTTTGACTGTCTGTTTTTCTCGATTGTGGAGCACCTGTGGTCATTAATGCTGGACCATGAGAGATGGTCTGCTAGCTCGCCATCTCTCTTCAAGCTCATCTCAAAACTGTATAATGAAGTCAAAGGTGATGGTTCTAAAGTTCTTCCCCACCATGCTCAACCTTACATGCCTCTGTGAATTTTGCTTTGTTTACCGGAACACAGTCATGATGGAATATAAATCTGGGTTGATAAATAGACTGAATGAATAATGGACTTCGTGGAATGAAGGATGGATGGATGGATGGTTATTTAGCGGTAGTCGATACAGTGGATTGGATGGATGGATGGAGGGAGGGAGAGAGGGAGGAAAAGAGGAAGGGATGATGGATGGATGGATGGATGGATAGTTAGCAGTAGTCGATACAGTGGATTGAATGGATAAAGGGATGGATGGATGGATGGATGGATGGCGGGATTAATGTATGGAGGGATTAATGGAAGGAGGGATGATGGATGGATGGATGAATATTTAGCGGTAGTCAATACAGTGGATTGGATGGATGGACATACGGATAGATGGCTAAATGGATGGATTGATAGATGGAGGGATTAATGGATGGATGAATTTACAGACAGACGGATGGATGGATATTTAGAAGTAGTTGTCACAGTGGATGTTTCGAAATGAATGGGTGGATGTTGACTTCAGTCCAGTCCTTGGCTACAACATACATGTGGATGGATGGATGGACGGATGGACGGATGGACGGATGGAGAGACTAACATATGCTTAACCAAGGACAATTAAATAAGTAATAAAATAAATAATAATAAGTAAATAAATACATAATAAACAAAACTTTTTTGTCTTTAAAAAGAAAAACAGTGATTGTAAGACGTAGAAGACAAGATGAAGTATTTTCTCCCAATCATCCATCCGTGTTAGCGGAGGTTACAACATGTCATAACTCAACTACATGACTGGCCTAATCCTACAAGATTTTTATGTTTATACATGAGTGTGTGTATGTGTATGTGTGTGTGTGTGTGTGTGTGTGCGTGCGTGCGTGCATGTGTGGGCCTTGATGGATTTTGAAGAACATGACTCCATGTAGCAGTGACATGCTTCATCAGAGCATCTAGGTCAGTGTGAAGCGTGAGTGGGGAGGAAAACATAAAGTGACGTTTTGGGGCAGACGAAAACTCTCCAGCAAGACGTTCAAAGATGAGAAAGGCGGGCGGAATTGAAGCCATTTGCGTGGGAGCGTCAGGAGAAAGAGACACGGGACAGAGATTAAAAGGGGGAGGCTGCGCGCTTGGCTTGATTTCTCTCAGGTTTTCAAACCTCTGCTCTCAGCACACGAATGATTTCAGCGCAACCCCAGGGTTAAACTATTAGCACTGTATTCTTTATTAAAGGCTCAAACGGGCCTCGGAGAAACCGACATGCACAAAATGAGTCACAACAGTGCATGTTGGAGAAGAAAAAAGGTTTACACGGTTCACTTAATTGAATTCTAAGCCACAGTGGGTTGTTCCACTGCGAGAGTTTGGGCCTTCCACTGTGTCAAGTGGCTTTTTAAATTCAGACCCACCAAGGTTACATTCTCTTTCTTTTCTTTATGCTCCTCGTTTGTTCTCCCCTTCTTCCATTTTTCTGCTGCACTCCAATTCCGAATGCAATCAGCCTCTCTTTCTCCCTTTGTTTAATTTGGCAGCCAACTCTCAAACTCTATAATTAATGTTTCCATTTTAGTAGCCATTCAGCTTCTCGTTCCCTGTGACCTGCACATACACACACCACACACGTATGTCCCTCGCACCCAAAGCATTAAAAGCTATTGAGTTTTCCGAACAGTACATAAATCACTTTTTGCTCCAAAAAGAGAGACAGTGACGAAGGAGTCTTGAAATACATCTTATTTACATCACTGCGTATCTATTTTATAATGTCCACATTGCGCTCCTCTTCTCCCCCCTCCCCACCTTCCCATCTGCTTGACGCCACAGGCAATATTCCTTTCACATCCCAAACGTGAATAGAAGTCTCCAGTGAGAGACTGTCTCGTTCAATTTTGCACATCTCCAAGAATGCGCATCCATGAAAGGGGAGGTTTCCACGCCGTGATTCATAGGAAACAGATTTAGTAGCTGAGTGCTTGGTGATCTTCGCTGTCCTCCCGCTATCTTACCGCAGCCACCTACTAGATTGTGATGAAAACGGATGGACAATTCATCTGTGAGAGGCCAAAACACACTTAATTGTCGTGCATCCACATTGGCTCTGTACGCACATGAACTTGCGTTGTCGCTGCTGTCAATAGGACACGCACACACACTGCCGCATATGTCATCACATCAGCATTGCGAGCCTTTGTATTCACGACAGCTTTCGAGGTTGGCCGGATGCTGATCCGTCAAAGCCCAACGCTGTCGCTTTCTATCCACGGCAACCTTCATGCTTTAAAACAGAGCCCCGACGGTCCTCTGTGTGTGTGCGCAAGTGTTCACATCCACAAGCCCTAAATATTCTGACACACAATCCCTCATGCGCACACCCAACAAATAATTCATGTCTTAATGGCTAATGTTACCATTCCTTCCAGACATTCCCCATGTCCTCCAATCACAAAAGAAGCGTGCGCGTGCGTGTGAGTGTGCGTGTGTGTGAGTGTGTGTATCCCTTGTCTCTTTGATCATCCTGTAAGAGCACCAATGCGGACTAGCACACCATCACCCCCTTCTAATCCCCCAGGTGCCCCCCACCCACCTCCCCAAACACAGAATCCGTGTGAAGCCATGTCTGCCGTCAACACCCAGCGGCCGCCTGGCGTATTGCCTCAACACGATCTGTCACAAAGACTAAATATATCAATTTCCCAGTGTCTGCTTTGCTTCTCCAAGCTGCACTCCATGTTACATAACTAAATGAGCTTTTTTTTGCACTTTGCAGAGTGATAACAGATATTGATTCCCACTGGACAGGTGCTCTGACTTTCAAATAATCTAAAGTCACAGCAATAGCGATTGGAATTCCTACCTTAACCCTGCACAAATATGAGAAATTCAATGTATTACACTTTTGCAAAGCACAATACTGCATGCTTTCTACCATGGGTTCTAAACCTGATTTCGATTGAACCCCAGGGGTTCGCGAGTCACTCTCAGAGGTTTGCCGGAGGTCAAAACACACACACACGACTTATATGATTCATGATAATATGCCCCTGCAGGTGATCATGCTACATTGCTTGGCCTACCTGTGCTGCGGGGAATTTGGTGTGCTCGGTAGTCGATTTGTGACTGTCGTGATGGTACGACGTGTGATTTCTTCATTATTGTAATCCCTTCATGTCATACTGTCAAACAACAAAAGAAAAAAGAAAGTAGTCGGACGAATAGGTGTAACATAAATTCACTTGTATAATGAAATGTATGGTGTGCCACAGGGTTCAATTCTGGGGCCTCTTTTTGTATCATCTTAAAGAAGAAGTCAACCCGTACCCCCTCAAAATTCTTGACAATAATATGTTATAAGCAGCCCCCCTAGTCTCAATATGATATGGTTAGGCAGCAAAATCCAGCCATTTTTATCAATATCAAAAGGCTGCCATTTTGCCACTTGCTGTCGAGTGAAAATTACATCATAGTTGCTCAGGTCTCAGGTAGCAACCAATCACAGCTCAGCTTCAGAAAACAGGTGAGCTGTGATTGGTCGATGCTGAGTCCTAAGCAACTGTGATGTCTTCTTCAGTCAACAGCAAGTGGCAAAATGGTCGCCCGCTGAGATAGATAAAAAAAGGGTGGATTTTGCTGCATAACTTATATTCCACAAATGTAATATTAATGTAATATTAATCAGAAAGTCATGTTTTTACTAGTGAGGTCATATATAACATTATTGTCAAGAAATGTTTGTTGGTTTCCCCTTTAAGAAAACAGCGGTGGTTGTTTTAGAGTGCTCTATAAATTTAGAGTTGAATTGAATGATGGGAGCCAGCGTCCCAACTGCATGCTTTGCAATGCCAAGTTGAGCAATTCTAGTCCAGCACAACTAAATAAACACTTCCTTAAGCTGCATCGAAATGGAGAATACAAGAACACAACACTCTGAATTCAAGGTGAAGAGAGCCCGATTCGATGAAAAGCCTACTCTCCCTGTTCATGTTCACCAAGCCTTCTACCTTTCTCTTGAATTTGAAAAAAAAAATCATACATTATTTTTCAATAAAAAAGGGTTCAGTGAATGCGCCTAGGAACCTGGTGAGGTTCAGTATCTCCAGCGAGATTAAGAATGGCTGCTTTATAGCAATGATCCCTTTTACCACTCTGTTTTTATTTCCCTTCCTCCACAGATCAGTATATTCATGACTCACCTGTCCAACTACGGCAACGATCGTCTCGGTCTCTACACATTCGTCCACTTGGCCTCTTTTCTTCGCTCTTGGACAAACCTGAGACTGCATACACTTCCTCCTCCTCAGCTCGCACACAAGTACTTCCAGTTGTTCCCTGAACAGAGGGACCCGCAATGGCAGGTGTGTCTGTGTTGTTGTATTTGGGTGTATGTTTACTTACAGCATGTGATAAACACCAATTTATGTCATGTGTTGTTCTAATCTGCTCATGATGTCAGGATCAGAAACTCTTTATCATTCAATAGAGGGAAATTGTGGTTGCAGAATAAATACATTTCACTTGGGCTAAATGAAACCTGAACCCCTTTTTGACCTTCTTGTACGAGCCCTAAAGGGAAACCGCTCAAATTCATTTTGGAGTGGATGATAAGAACAATTCAAATAGCATTAGCCTTTCTCAGGACCTGTCTATTATACATGCACCTGAGCCTGGTCTGGTGACCTTCTTCTTTGTGTCTGGCAACATTTATACAAGATTGCACACAACATGAAACGTGCTCTGTAGTCCACTCACTTGAACTATATGATCTGGGTTTGTGAGTAAAATGAAGATATTAAGAAAAATGTCATGTTGTTGACTGAAATACTTGGCATTCTTGTTGTGGATGCGTGCAGTAACAGATGTAGAACCTCATTAATCATTTAGTTGCAAGGCCTCTTTCAATAATGCATGTATGTTTAGATGTTACATTTGCATTGTAGCACTGCACATAAGCAGTCCTCCTTTGTCTGTGCTCCTACAGAATCCATGTGATGATAAACGACACAAAGATATCTGGTCAAAAGAGAAGACCTGTGACAGGTTACCCAAATTCTTGGTGGCAGGACCACAGAAAACAGGTAAGCCCAGCAGCAATATTGATATTGTAAAACAATGAGTGGTAAGACAGACAAACAGAGAACATTTGCTGCCAATGTGGCCACACTGTGCAGTGTTTTTGTGAATAATGGGCTCTTTTGCATGTTTTGGCAGATGAGAAGGATTAGTGAATCAGATGTTGGCATAAAACCAATATTGTAACACAGTTACTTGACTTCGACTTGCTCCAGTGCTGTCTGGCATTCACGTTTCAGCCATAGAAAGCCTTGACACAGCAGGCCCTATTTTCGTGCCCAGCGCAAGTTTAGCGCAAAGCGGAGACTAACTTACTATGGTCTACTATATTTCAGACAAAGGCGTGGCTGCCTGAACATGGAAGTTCTGCTCCCTACTGTATCATACTCAGAGCTGTCTAACATTCCTAATTTTCATTTACCAAAGTATTAGAATAGGTTTCATTGATGCAGTGCGTTTTCTAAATAACTGCAAACTGCAAACACAAAACAACAACAACATGTTGTTAAATTAATAACTTGGCAATGCAAGGTGATAATGCTTGGACTGGTCATCTTATTGTACACGACGATATGCAGCAGCTGCAGAATAGTAGCTGCTCTGTAAACAAGGCCATTTCCCACACAATTGATGAGCGGCAATTATTTTAATCCATCTATAGCTCTGGATCCTGTAAATGGGAGACCATTATTCTTCCCACATGCTATTTTATTTAGAGATAAAGAACTGAGCAAACACCTCTCATGCCTTTCGTTTTCCATTTTAGTCTCCTTTAAAGAAAACAACAAAGAGATACAATGCTTAAAAAAATGCATTCAACCACCGCCACCACCACCACATCAGTTTTACTCAAATTATTTGTATGTGTCTGAAATGGTTATTAGACCAAGGAAGAAGCTTTTTGATAATCAAGTATCATTATTATTAACCATTAGTTTTCAAGTTGACTTGAAGAGGAAATAATACAGCACATTAATATTTATTGAATTATTTATTCAAGATATCAACATTATACTTTTTTTCCCCTTTTTTTTTCTTTTTTCAAAAAGAGCTCAGTATTGTTCATTCGGTAATGTCATCATCATTGCTCTTCTTCTTTTTTTTTGTGTATGTGGGTGAGTATGTGAATGTGTATGTGCGTGCGTGCGTGTGTGTATTCGTTAGCTCACCAAAAACCTATTAGAAAAAATCCCATACCGTTCACCAACTCCAGAAACATCAACATTATACTTATTGACCTGTATTCCTGGAGTGGAAAAAAATGCTTTAGTGATGCTGCTGTGTGAGAGAGAAGCCCCAAATTTGGGTATAAAAAGGTGTATTTGCTTCTATTCCTGTTTAAAATGGTAAAATGTTGGGCTCACTGGAAATGAAAGCATCTGAATTCTCTTTGACAAATATACCTGGTGGAGCTTTAAGAAATGTGTTTGGTAATGTATAAATATTTTAATAGAAAGCACATTCATTGGTCGACAATCTACTGAGAGCTATATAAGAAAACTGTTCACAAAAAAAACAATAATACCCAATTATTATTGAAACGGCGTAAGATTTATTTTATTGTTGAGACTATAATTATATTATTTTTTTAAATACTACGTGTGATGCGATGTTGTTCTCTGTTAAATGATGTATTACGATCTTGAATCTAATTGTAAAGGTGTAGTTAATGGAGTGTCTGGTGCGGGTGTAGAATAAAAAATCGGCACGGACCTTTGCACACAGGATTGCCTGCTTGTAATGCCATTAATTCTTTACTGCCATAATTAGTGCTTAGCACGAGGGGTGTGAAGGTCTCTGTAATGGTGCTGATTAACCAGGTGTATTATGACCGTGAGTCACTATGGCAACGGGAATATTATGGCGTCTGTAATTCAAACACCTTTTTTTGAATGGGATCCTTGTATGTCAGAAAGGTTGGCACTAAATGAGAGGCTGAACAAATTTGTGAGGCGACGTGCTGCAGGTAAAAGGGACACAAGAACGGACGTTTTGGAATAATTTGACGGGCATGCCTGTGATCATTAGAGACAGACACATGGTATATTGTCAGCAAGTTGACTGGTGGAGGGAAGAGAAAGAATCAAATATGGCTGAGAGGGGTGACATCTGTCATACATGCACACACTCCCGTGTGCTCAACTGAATTAATCAACCCCTTTATGAATTATGCCCTTTCTTGCAGGGACGACAGCACTTTATCTTTTCCTCCTCATGCATCCCTCCATCTCCAGCAACTTCCCCAGTCCAAAGACCTATGAGGAGGTCCAGTTCTTCAACACCAAAAACTACCACAAAGGGATTGACTGGTGGGTACACACACTCTGCTATCTTTTAATGTGCTCGTCTCGGCTTTTTTTCTCTTTCCACCGATTGGCTAGAACCTAAGAAGAAGGGAATGGTTGCAAACAAGCAATTCCATTAAGAAGACCCATTTCTCCTTGCAGCCTTGAATGACACATAAAGCATTTGGATGTCTTCAAAACGATCCTTTTAAGTTTTAAAATAAAAGCTAGCAGACATGCATGGGCCTAAATTGACCAATAAATGGGTCGTTTAGCTGGAAGGGATGCAGATGCTACATACTTGAAAGTCATCTGTTGGAATTGTATAGGCAAGTCCTTTTCAATCTTTTTATTTTTGTTTTAGTTTGCAAATGACTTTTACAACTTAAATCTGACTTTGTGGACACCAGTACGGCTCCATCTGGTACTATCTGAAAGTGATTGTGTTTGTGTTGCTAGAAACGTGTAATGTAGTCCTTGTGCTGGGGTGTGTTTGTACTCTAAAGCTGTTCAACAAAGCAGGTTCTAGTAGTAAGGTTAATGATAATGAGCCTATGAGTGGACAAAAAAATACTAAACATCATCTATCAATCATTCATCCATCATTTTTCAACATTATACTCTGTGCTTCGCCTCATTTGGGTCACAGGTGAGCTGAAGCCAATTGCAGGGCACATACAGACAAACAAGCATTTACACTCAGATTCACATCTTTAGACTACTTACAGTCTTCAATTAACCTCACATGCATGTTTTCTCAAAGAGAGAGCCCGGACACTCAGTAAACTAATTTCAATCGCTTGTATTCGTGATCTTGTTCTTTTGGTCATGACTCAAAAAGCTTGTGACCATATGTGATAGTGGGAACATCGATCAAATCAAGAGCTTCGCTTTTTGGCTCAGGTCCTTCTCCACCACGACAGACGGGCGCAGAGTCTGCTACACTGCAGACGCTGTACCAATCTGTCTGTCAATCTCCCACTCCATTCTTACCTCACTCCTCACTCGCATACTTGAACTCCTCCTCTTAGGGCAGAGTCTCATTCTCAACCTGAAGTGGGAACTCTAGCCTTTTCCAACTAAACACCATGACCTAGTATAGGATTATAGAGCGTAGCAGATGAGATACAGTAAGTGCTTCCACCTCTTTTGGTCTTTGGCGATGTCCATTGATTTGTAGAATGACATGTTTGTTCATGTCTTATGTTATCCTTCCAATTCTGGAGCGACCTTGTCTTCGCTTTCTTTCCATATATCCTTGAAAGATGGTTTGTGCAAGATTTGGTTCTTATCTTGTAGCATGGCCAAACTAGGGAAGTTTTCACTCTTTCACAAATTGAAGGGTTCCAATGATGAAGTTATCTAATTTCTGATGGATTCATCAGTTCTATGTGTTGTGCACAAGACCCTCAGTAAACGATGATAGTGTTTCATCTCAAAATTCTCAATCTTCCTTTCTGAGAGTTTCCAGCTTTCACATCCATAGAGGCAGGTAGAAAAGACTACAGAATGAAGAAGGTGTTGAGGTCTGTAGTGCGCTGGCCTCTCTTTACTACTTTGTCAGACTTGCCATCATCTGCAATGGTAGCACTAAGACACTTGACTTTCTTTCAACAACCTCGAGTAATTCTCCTTCGATTGAGACTCGTTGGCTTGTCGTGTCAGATGCCTTTGACACTAACACAATGTTTTTCATTGAACCCTTCAAGGTCTCACTGTCATTATCCACATGAGCTTTGAAGTCCTTCAGCAGAAAGAGGGAGTCTCCAGCAGGAGTTACCTCTAAAACCCCTTGCAAGGACTCCAAAAAATGGGAGGTACTCTCAGCTACGCTTTGGATTTTAGAATCAATCCAACCCTTCTCTAGAGAACTGGTACCAGAGCCAAAGCTGCATGTCGAGGCAAGGGCGACTATATCTAATCAAAACCTCACAACCTCGCACACTAGTTCGGGATCCTTCCCTTCCAGAGAGGTCCCATCCACGTACCTAGAGTCAGCATCTGTAGCCAGGGATTAGACCCATAAAATTGCGCTTACAGCTCCCACCCAGCTCACGACAGCTCCAACTGTTTTAGATTATCCCATTGTTAGTTAGTAAGCCCATGAGAAGTAGGACCCACATTAACTTCTCAGGCTGTGCCACATCAGGCCTTATGGGTACAGGTCTGACCACTAGGCATAGGGAACCCTTGTCTGGTCCCTTCTGTTTATCTTGGATGACTCTACAAGGGTCATAAAGCCCCAAGACAATTCAGCTCCTAGGACCATCGGGACACACAAAGCCCTCCACGACAAGGGAGCAGGTGTTCCAAACAGAACAAAAATATAAGGAATGTGTGCATCTCTTGCCGTAGGTACATGGAGTTTTTCCCCGTACCATCCAATGTAAGCACGGACTTCCTGTTTGAGAAAAGTGCCAACTACTTCCCCTCAGAGGAGTCCCCGCGGCGAGTCGCAGCCCTGCTGCCCAAAGCCAAGATCATCACCCTGCTCATCAATCCCTCGGATAGAGCCTACAGCTGGTACCAGGTGCATGCAATCACACATACATGATGCACACACTGGCCACTTCATTTGGTAAAGTCTAATGCGGTCAAACTCAAGATCTGTAAAATAAATTCTGCCTTCATAAAAAACAAAGATGCTCAAGTTTTGTTTGACAATATCAGATAGTTGAAATTGTAACTGGATGCTGGTAGTAGTTTACAGTGACCTCTCTCATTTAGGACTTTTTGGTTTCTTATTTTGATCGCTTTTATTACATACAACATCTGAACGTCAGCTTAAAATGACCAAAGGTAGCAACAGTACTCTACTACTCTACTTAAGTATAAGTACAAATACTTGATTAAAAAAAAGAGTCCAGTAACTAAGTACAGTAGCAAAGTATTGTCATGAATGTTTATTTTTATCACCCCAGCATCAGCGAGCTCACGAGGACCATGCAGCACTTCGCTATACCTTCTTCGATGTCATCAGCGCCAGAGCAGGGTCCCCGTCCGAACTGCGTTCCCTGCAGAACCGCTGTTTGAACCCAGGCCTGTACGCCACACACCTTGAGAGGTGGCTCACGTACTACCCTGCTAACCAGGTGCCTTATGCTTCACATTGAACTTGGAACCATCTGTGTTACTTCATTTTGATATGCAACAATATGTTGTTGTTGTCGTTTTGTAATCGCAACTAGGTGATGATCATAGACGGCCATCAGCTGAAAGCAGACCCTGCTGCTGTCATGGATGAAGTCCAGAAGTTTCTGGGAGTCACTCCACACTTCAACTACTCACAGGCCCTCACGTAAGTCACGCGTCCCTGACGTCCCATAAAAGAACACTTCACACTTTATGTAGACTAAAGAATCAAGCCCTTACACCCACGGGGCCTAATAATGGAAGAAAATGGAGTTTGTTCTCCGTTGTAGTTATATGAGTGTGATTTAGCAGTGTGTGTGAGAATTATGCCCATTCATCCAGACACATCTGATGTTGGATGACAGCGCCTAATTAGCTAATTAAAGCAAATTAACACTCACATTTCTTCCAATAATAATCTGATAGCTTTCTCTCCCTCACATTCAACTTTCAGACAGCCTTGCTTCTACAAGCAGTATATTTTTGTCTCAAGCTGTGTGATTAAATATGAGGTTAGCCCAGCTCACTGTGGCAGTCCAAATCATTACAACAGCAATGGAAATGCCCCTATTGTAAGTTTGATTAGACACAATTTGACATTTTTCTCAGCTAATTATTTTTGTTATTTATGCTTAATGTTTGCATCCACAAACTAGTTCAGATAGTACAAACCAAATTCCCAAAAAGTTGGGACACTATAAAAACTGAATGCAACTATGTGCACGTGCCAAATATTAATATTTTGATCAGAATACAACATAGATGACTGGTCAAATGTTTAAACTGAGAAAATGTATAATTTTAAGGGAAAAATATGTTGATTGTAAATTTTATGGTGCCAACAAATCTCCAAAAAGTTGGGACAGGTTAAGAGAGGTTAGAGAGGTTAAGAGGCTGGAAAAGTCAATTGCACTTATAAAAAAAAAGAAACAGCTGGAAGACCAGTTACCACTAATGAGGTCCATTGGCAACTTGATTGGAGTATAAAAGAGCTTCTCAGGGTGGCAGTGTCTCTCAGAAGTGAAGATGGGTAGAGAATCACCACTACAAAAGGTGCCACTGTGCACTCGCTAAAACAAACTTTTTTTAATTTTATTTTGACAAGCTTATTTTTCATGTCACCTTCTCAGAACTCATCTTCTGCTCTACTCCATTGTCAGCTTGACAGGTGTATCAGTTATTGCTGTTTGTTTCCTCTTCCTTTTTGTTGAAGGGAGTTTCTATTGTCTGGCTTTTGGTAAGGGTCAAACAAAAGCTAAAGTTCAGCCAAGGCAGTGTTTCGTCAGTAGAGTCTGTGGGCTGCGAGTACAGGCACTAATGAAAGCTGTCTGACCTCGTGTGACAACTGTACCCGGTCTCCTCTACTGAGGAATGACGTTAATTATGTCATTGCTGTCGCATCATTACAGCATCAGATGGGAGACCTTTCATAAGAGAAAAAAAATAGCAAAGCAAATAACTGAATTTTAATAGAAATATTTTCTTGAGTTGTGTGTATTTCACTTGATCAATACAAAGCACTTTTTGAACATTTGTATGATCGCTTCTGCTCTCCCCTCCTCCATCTCTGTCTGTCATTGTTGCTGTCATGGGATTTATTGCTTTTCTAGTGACCTACTTGTTGACTAGTTTTTCACTACTTCTCAAGATGGATTGTGCGATACACCGAGAGCACTATATAGGGGACAACCTATGCTGAAGACACGTTTGAACAGTACTACTAGAAAATGCCAAATTCCCAATGGATATAGTGGAGACTGAGTGATTCTGAACACAACCTAACTGTTCAGGATGATCTTTTAGATGCATCCCATACTTGTACCTGAATGGTGAATTTGATCGCAAGAGAGGATAAATGCTCAGATTTGGCTCAAATACGTATTGCTTTTGATATTTTGGCCCTCCTTTTCCGCCATCTTTTTGCATTGTAATCCAACTCAAAGAGATTGTTTGCATTCTTACCAATTCAAGCCGGCGTGTGGCCTTTAAGAGTGGGAGAATTGCTAAACTGTTTATTAGCCAAAGCGCTGCTCATCAGAATGCAGCCTGTCTCTCTTCTCCAGACAGGGGCGTCTCAAGTTGTGTACATGGGGACAGAGAGCGCCTCTGTCAAAGATGGCAGACTGACATTCATATAAAATAATGTGCAAAGAGATGCATCTTGACAGGAGTGTGACAAAGTGTGTGTGTATGCATGGTGTATGCACAAAGACAGCCCCAAAAAAACCATGTTTTTTTTTGGTCTTGTTCTTTTGACATGGCAGCGGCCTGACAGCTCCTCAACAACAAAGACTTTTTATTTAATCTTTTCTTCCTTCTGTCTTGTCACATGGAGAAAAAGAACACTTGATGAGAACGCCAAATGATGCATGAAGATAACCAGCAATATTTACATCTTTCAGTCACATGCACATGTTCCAAAGAGAAGGACTAACAGTAATTGGCAGATATTAATAATGGATCTCATTAGATTGTGCAGAAGCTGTTAAGTGTAAATATGTGTTTCAGCCCCCAAAAATTACTCCTCCTTCCTTTTTTCTATTCAGTTTTGACCCCCAAAAGGGCTTCTGGTGCCAGCTCCTTGAGGGAGGAAAGACAAAGTGCTTGGGGAGGAGCAAAGGGCGAAAGTATCCTCCTATGGAATCAGAGGTAAACACATTTACTCTGACAACATTTAAAAATACACTGTAAAAACTGTGGTTGTGTGTGTTAAAACAAAGTGCAAAACAACTTTACAGAACAACTTGTACATTTTACTGGTATTGAATGTATAATAGACAGTAACTGCTTCTAAATACAGAATGTACATTTTACAGTACAAAATGGTATAAAAGCAGCATGTTCTTGGATCATTACAAGGCCCTCAAAGTGCTTTGCATATTGACTACTCACTTCACCTACTGATTACAAAGCATCACGAACAACTGGAGTTTCATTATCATGGATCTTTGACACCATCACAATGCGCTGGTGATCAAACCAACAACCTCAGGGTTGCAAAATGACTACTCTACCACTGAGACATGCTACCTTGTTCTTTTTAAGCTATCAGTAAAGTAAGTAAAGTAAGTTTAAAAAGCAAGTTCTGTAAAGTTGTTTATATTTGCACAGTATTTTTTTAAACAAAATTATTCTGTTAACCACAGCTGTCAGTTTTTTTTCTGTAAAAATAAACTTATTACTGTATATCTCAATTATTATTTTTTATCTGTCATATGAGTTTGTATAATGCATGTTTATTTTGGCAAAAACAAAACGTAGCAAA
Organism: Leptonotus elevatus; assembly: GCF_054856555.1. NCBI lineage: Eukaryota > Metazoa > Chordata > Actinopteri > Syngnathiformes > Syngnathidae > Leptonotus > Leptonotus elevatus. The sequence continues at coordinate 13,482,658 of NC_141246.1, forward strand.
AAACCTACTGACAAAAATACTGCTATGATGTAATTTTAACTGTATCTCGATGTTTTTTGTTTCACAGTTTATCTGTGTTTAAATTGCAGTAATTTGTGAATTCTCAACCAAAAAAAAGTGATCTTTTTAATATTTTCTTACTGTCAAATCAACATATTCATGTAAATTACATGTTTCATTGTTTTTGTAGTTACAGTTTTTTAATGTCACGATTTTAAAGAAATTCACTGTTAATGCTACGGACAATTTATATAGTGTAGCTTGTGTATTGAATGAGCTGCAATGCGACAGTGACCATCGACAGGCAACACTTCTCCCAGGAAATGGGGTGGTCAGTATGTGGCAAACATAGCCAAAGTAAGACGGTCATTACGAGGCCCACAGTAATGACACAACACTCTTGAGAGAGGCCGGGTGGTGAAATTAGGATGGAGCGAAGCTGTGAGAAGGGGAAGATTCCATCTATAAATCTTTGTCCAGGCCAGTGATTCCACAGAGGGGGGCAAAATCACACATTTGCTCTCAAATGAAGATGAGCGCACATGGATTCAATCCATCTTCCGCGTGCAGTCGCACATGGCTAATGGGTGCTCCGCACTCACCTGTAATTAAAGTGAGGGCCAGCAGCCTCCCCGAGGGAAGACGCAAAAGTGGGAAAGACTCATCAGTATTTCTTTTGTGATTATGATAATTATTTTTCTTCTTTATGAGAAACCATGGCATTGGAATAAACAAATTGTCATTCATATTTATTGTGCCCTGGACTTTAGCATGCATTTATTTGAGATTTTTGCTATTACATAGCGATTAATGACGCTCAGCAGGTTTATATCATCCATTTTTTCTTTCTTTTCTTCTTATTGCTTCTCCTTCCCGCCCCTCACCTGTCATTTGCACCTCCATGGCGTCGTGGTTCCAATTTTGACATTTGTCCTATTATACTCTCACCCGTGCGCAGGCTCGGGCATATCTGTCCAGATACTACAGGGAACACAACGTGGAGCTGTCAAAGCTATTGCATCGCCTCGGACAGCCTCTTCCCTCCTGGCTGAGAGAGGAGCTGCAGAAGGTCAGCAGCATTCAACTCTACCGAGCTCAGCTCACTGCCGTCAACGCGTTACATATAGCACTGCTTTATATAGTTTTCACTGGACTTCAACTCACACTGATGAAAATAACTTTAAATCATTCATATGGAAGTCTGTCTTAGGAAATGTTCTGTGTTCCTAATTGTGAACAATATACTATATAAAATGAGTGAAAGCTTATGAATTAATTTTTTTAAATCCACAATCCACATTAATCAATATTTTACAATGTACAGCCTAAAATGAGTCATTAAAATCACAAATCAATTCCCAACAATATACAATAATATTACACAAGTACATTTCCTGTACAGTTGATAGTGCTTACTAATCTCTCTCATTCAATGAGAGCAGTTTTGGCCCGACTTCAGCCACTGTTTCAGTTTTTTGTTGAAGACACTTTTATTCATCTCCAATTTAAGTTCAGCGGGGAGAGCATTCCATAGTTGAGTTCCCTGATAGCAGAAGCTAGACTGTCCAAAAGTTGTCCTAAACTTTGGAGAGCTCGCAGTCCCCACTTATTGAGGCTCTGGTGGTCAATCTACGGAAGCTTTGACGCCTCACAATGAGACCAGATAGCAGTGGTGACACACAGATGTACAAACATTTAAAAGACTTTCAAAATACAAAAATTCAGAAAATATTCAAAGGTAAAAGCCTGATTATTAGGTCATGCAAATGTTTTTTTTATTTTTCAATTAATGTGAATTATAACCAGTACAAGTTACGTGTGTGAAAGTTAAATGCCTCGTGGCAGGTGTCAGTTGCTGACTCTAATTGTTTATATTTTCCCAGTTTAGTCGTCATTGCAAAAAGTACAGTAGAAAATTTAAGAAAAAATATAGTAAAATAAGAAAATTATTACTTATTATCTGCCAACAGAACAAGAACATTTCACTTAAATTTACCTGTAAGATTTTGAAAAATAAGAAAATAAAACTCTGCCCATATCAACCACAGGGGTCTTGAAAATAGTATTTTTAGACTAAAAACATGTAATAATAACTTTTTCAAGCTTTAATAAATAGAACTATTTTCTTAAAATACATAAGTATTTTTTTAACACTTGGATAACTTTGCATTAGTGTCAAGCAGGGAGGTAACGTGTGCCATTTTTATTGTTTTTGGTATGACCCAGCCACAGATTGAACCCACAACCTCCAAGTCTGAGGGTAGACAGACACTCTACCACTAGACCGTTGAATTGGTACGGGAACAAGGAAAAATGAGCTTAGTAAATATAATTAAACGAACCACTTAAAAAGCTATATTGCACTTTTGTCTGTTTTCATACTTGTATTTATTAAATTTATCTTAATACTAGATTGTGCAAAATCCCCAGTTCAGGCCCTTTGATGTTGGTTAGTTGTCATCTTAAAAGCTGGAAAATACTTGTTTTAAGCCTCATAGTTTTAAGTACTATGAGTACTATGAGTTTGAAGTACTACTACTACCTCATAGTACTTAAAACTGTCTGTTAACACTGAATGCCAAGACTGATGGATCAAATAAGATAATTAGGTAATAAGTATCTTAAAATAAGCAGAATGATCTGGTCTGGCAGTTTTATTTTAAGTAAAAATAACTTGTCAAAGCAAAATAAGCCAATTTAGGTTAAATTTAAGAAATTATAGCTTACTTAAGATTTCACTATTTGCAGTGTGCTCAGTGTGCTGCAGGCCTACGTTTCACTGGAGACTCCAAATTGTGGCCTCTTATTAACCAGTGACTTTTTGCCCAGAGTTCAGCTCTAGATCACCTTTGACCCTAATGAGGAAGTGTTATGGAAAATGGATGGATGGATGTAATCCATCAAACAGATTTTCAGCAGTGATTGCTTTGCCAGGTAGAACATGTATAAGGATTTTATACTACATGAAGTGAGAGGGAAAAAAAACAACAACTTTAAAATGCATTTACAAACGTGTCCACAAACCACATCATCTGATTAATAAATTCATCTTCTTCTACCCTTTTTACCCTCCCCTCTGTATCCACATCCACTCGGTCTTTACCTCTTTCTTAAGGTTAGATAACCTTTGCATCCACGAGCCGGCGTTAAAAGCCAAAGGTGAAACAGCGCAGAGCAAACCTGGAGCACCCGACCCTCAGACGCACCCTCCAGCGAACCCCGAGCGGGGTGCAAGACGAGGAACGCGAAGCCTTGTTTCACACCTCTGAAGGGCACAGAAGTGATGCGAGGGCAAAGAAAATGGAACGTTTGAAGGGCTGGGTGAATGGATGAATGGCTGGAGCGGCTCAGAAGTCACTGAGGACAAAAAGGAGTTCATCAAAGTTGAACTCTCACGCAGAACCTGCAGTAACTTTCAAGGTTTTGTGTGATTCTCACCTTTAATTTATCACACCGGAACAGCGCTGGTCAGCTGTGTGAATCCCATCATGTGCACTACTTCCTTGAAGCGGAAAAGAAAAAAAAATAAACGATTCCCTTTAGTTTTTGTGTTGTTCCTGCCACGGTACGAATGTGAAGAAGGGGCATCGTCTCAGGGTGTGTTTGATTTTCTATGAGTTTGTTTGTTGAGAGTGAAAGTAGCTGCTGGTAGATCTGGCAGCCCCGTTCACCTCAGAGATGTCACCCCGGGCTGTCTGCAGAAAATAAGTGGCGGGAAGGCGCCACTCAGGCAAGGAGCCTGCGCGTTATGTTTGGGCATGAAGGGGAAGAATGCCGCATCCGATATACAAGGTTGATAGTATCGATGCTGAAGACAACAGCAAAGGCAATCGAGCAAAACCAGTGGATGCAACATCCAATATGATGCCAGGCTTCTTCTTTTTTTTCCTTTTGTCACTGTATCTGCCTCCCTTTTCCTGTTTTCCTTAACACCACTTTTTAAGTTCAGTTTTATGTCAACAATCCTGAAATGTCCAAAATTAAAACCAAAATTTAAAAAAAAAATGCATACACCGGAACTCGTGTATGTTTCATATGTTTGCAGCGTGAGGTCATCACACCACAAATAAAACAGACTGCAGGACTTCAAACTGCAGTAAAAGTTGGGTTGTTTTTATCACTCGGCTGTTAATGTTCTTCTCTTTCATCATAAAGTATGAACTTTTTGTGAGAGGCCTTGAATAAAATGAAAGAATCTGAGAAGGATTTAAAGACAAAGCAGGAAAAATGAGACAAGGGAGCCATGAAAAAAAGGTATTTCTTGTAAAACAGAAGAGAGAGTGAGAGAGAAGGACTAGATATTTCCCAGCGACTTGATACAATCTGTCAGTGTATACTGTATACACGCGCCGGCCACAACATTAGGTACACCTGAACAGTCTATAGTCCAATACAAAGGCACTATCAAAAATGCTGCCTTTATGAGTGTGTTTAAATTTAATTTAGTTTTCTTTTGTTTTCTTGATCATGTCTTGGCAACTTGTTAGGTTTTCATTTCATCCTGTCCTCGTCAGCCCTTTTGTTTGTGTAAACCAATTAGCTCCCTCCAGCCATTCTCGTCTTGTCCGGGTGAGCCTTGTTTTCTCATCAATTAGTTTGTATTTAGTTCCATGCTTTCTGTCAGTGCATTAGGTCACGTAGTTTGAGCCATGTCATGATTCGCTTGTGTTACTTTGATTTAAAAAAAAATATATATATTGTTATTATTTAATTCTATTTTTGGAGGACGGTTGCTGTCTATGAATTTAGCATTTCGATTTTTCTATGAACCTTGTTTGCCTTTTTTGTTAAATACCTTTTACTCTACACTCAATATGAGTCAAAGTACACTATTGTCTTTTGGTAGGTGTCCTTAATGTATTGGCCGGTGAGTGTACAGTAGCCCTTTATAAACATGAGTATAATAATCATTTACAAATATTTTACTGTTTATTAGAAATGCATACAAGCCTACATAATGCATTCAAGATAAACTACCAGTGATAAAATACATTATCTTGATAAAATATTAAAGTCTATTAAATACAGCAGTAACATTTTGAAGCATGACACTCTTAAAGTATAATAAACTTTAGCACTGTGCCCAACTATTTAACTGCATATGAAGTGCACATTTCTTGTGAGGACTTACCTCGTAAATAAATTTAAAAAATGCAAATATATGCATATTTGGTTGGCGATATTGGTGCGACCATTACTGTGGAAGTGCCATGCATTATTTGTAGTTGTTGAAATTGTTTTCTTTATTATAGTTCAGTCTGTTCTGGCTATAAATGAAACAGAAAATCATCGCAACACAGATTATTAATATTAGTCACCCAGACCCTTTAACTCATTCACTGCCATTGACGGCTAAAAACGTCAAAAATTAATTTGAACTATTTCCATTAAATAAAAAAAAATGTCTTCCTCTTTTTGTTAACACGAGTATAAATAGTTATAAAAAAATATATTGTACATTTAGAACATATATGAAATTTGTGATTAATCGTGAGTTAACCAGTGAAGTCATGCGATTAATTAAATAATAAATTAAATTTAAAACATTATAATCTTTTCTTTTTTCTTTTTTTTATTCATTCACTGCCATTGATGGCTATAAACATCGAAAATACATTTTTAAGTATTTCTATTAGATTAACATTTTTTTTCCACTTTTGTTAACAAGAGTATGAAAACTTAGATTTTTTTGCATTGTATATTTAGAACAGATAACAAATTTGCGATTAATCGTGAGTTAACTAGTGAAGTCATACAATTAATTACAATTAAACATTTGAATTGCCTGTCGCCCCTAATTTTTTATAATCCTTTTTTTTTTTGTTTATGAATTTATGGCAGTGAATGAGTTAATGAAACCTTTTACAAACCAAATCAAGGAACACCAACGTGGTGCCTCAAAGATCACATGAATAACCTGCAGGCCTCTTAAAATTGCTCACTGGTGACAATGTGATTTGCCCTTTGTATCAATCGGTTCCCAATGTCCTGTAGGTTACCACACGGGGGCGCTCTTGTGCAGGACTGAGAAAGATTGGAACAGCGTCAGTTTGTCGCCGTCACACTCGCTCCCATTTTTAAACGTGTTACCATTACATACTTGCCTGTTCATGTAAATGGGGGCGATTCTGAAAATGGCAGCTATTCCCGTAGACAAGGTGTCACATAGCTGTAACAGTACTGGGAGAGCGAGAGTCGACAGAGACAGTGAGCACCTGCTTGTGTGTGTTTGTGTGAGCTGTTTTCATGACATGTCGGCGCTCACGTTCTTAGTTTGTAGCTAGAAGCAGAAAGAGTTAGGGTGGAATAAAATAGGTGCACAAAAACAGATTTTTAACATCCCAACCGATTTGTAAAAGCTGAAAGATGCCACACACGATAACGGAAAAAAATCGTCTTGTTTTGTGTTTGCGATTTGTCGTCCTCGATCGTTTTAGTCGTAGTTGGGAAGTAAAAATCACTATTCACTCAGCCAACACAATATACAATGATCTTTTTGTCATAAAAAAACACATAAGCATGACATTTGACATCTTATAATCTTCCTTTGTGGACTTCTTTTTGGCTGATTAAAAAGGGCGATTTGGGTCCATTTCAGTTTGATTATCAGTATGTGTGTATCCCATATTAGTTATTAAAATGAGTATATAGAGTATATAGGGATTAATTGATCATTACAAGTAATTGACACCTGCCTAAAAAGGTTTATAATTGTCAATAGTGGCCACAAGGTGGTGCCAAAGCACTACTTTTCTATGCTCCCCTATTGAGACTAAATGAAGCTCCTCCACTAGCATCATTGGCACAAGGATGCCACAAGATGGCGCCAAATCCACACTTTTACATTATACAGTGCTATGTCTTAAGCATAAAACAGCAAATAAAAAAAAAAATTATAAAGAAAATAGCGAAATATAGGTCCAAAAAAAATCTGTGAAATGTTGATATTCCTAAGAGTTAGCCACAAATATGACAGGGAACACTGATGTTTTTTTTAAATTCTTGTTTTAAGAAAGACATTGGGCTGTTTTTTCATTTTCCAAAAGTCAGTTTATTAATAAACAATACAATACAGTACATTGAAACATACAAAATCAAATCATTCATTAAAATAAGAAGACAGCATTCAGAAGCATCCGTCTTTTTCAAGTGTATCAGATTGTCCCCGTGTCTTTAAAATCTCCAAGCACAATAAATGATCACAAACAGGAAGTCAATACGTAAAAATCAATAGTAGAAAAACTGTCATGTGCTTTGATTTCAAATCACGTCTGGCCCTTCGCAGGACAAACGCTGATACGTTTTTGATGCCCGAGTGACGGACCTGCAAAATGTGACCACCATTTTAAAATGCCAAAAGAATGAAATGAGACGTTTCGCTTAGTCAAACGAGCGAGCACAATAAGCGCAGACGATTGAGTGCAAACCTGCAATCACTTCACACATACATGCTTTAATACCTGTGGTCCCGTTAAACATTATTAGTCACGTCACGAAATGTTACAATGCAAATTAGTGACAAAATACAGAACATTAAAAAAATACATTTTGGAAAAAATATTGCAAAGACATGAGTATTAAAGAACCTTATGCAGCCCATATAAATAAGTGCTTATGACATAGACATGCTTTTTTGGCGCAAAAAGGCCGGCATTTGTCTTTTTTGGGTTATATGAACCTCATTCAACTCAACTGACCAATCACGTTCGTCAGTTTGGGGACAAAGAGGTCAGTTGTGTTTTTCGGCTTCTTGGTTTCCCCTCATGATGCGCCATCACCTTGCGTATCCACGAGCTGAAGGCGGACACTTTGGTGTAGACGCCGGGCGACTGCTGCGTCCGACAGGCGTGACCCCACGACGTGACCCCGTAAACCACCCAGCCTCCTCCGGGACGCTCGCACACCAGAGGTCCGCCGCTGTCGCCGCGGCAACTGTCCACGCGTCTCTCTTGCTGGACGCTGCCAGCACACAGCATGCGGCTGGTGAACGCTCCGTGGAAATGCTGCTGGCACTGGCGGCGGGGGAGGAGAGAGATCGGCGCCTGCTGGAGGGTCTTGGAGTACGAGCGGCCTGTGGAGAAGTTCAGAAATGCGATTTGTATGCTTTCCCTACATTTGTCTTCTGGAAAATTCTACCAATTCCACCTACTGATCTGACTTTTAGCTTCAGCTACCTTACACATTTTAGGACTAATTCAAAGTATCGGTACTCGTTACATCGGCTGACACCAGCATCAGCTGCCCTCTTGTGGCCATTTAACAATCGGGAACTAGAAATTAAAAGAATAGCAATTTGTCATTAATTTCATGCAATTTTAAGGGCAACAAAAATGATACATTGCAATATATAGTTATTTATTTAAAAAATCTGTTATTGTTTTTGGGGGAAAATTTATGTATCAAAAGCACTACTGGTATTGGTACTCAGTATTGGTGACTACTCAAGAGTTGAGTACTTGCATAGGTATCGGGTCTGTAAAAAAAGTGGTATCGAACATTTCCCTAGTCACAATCAATATTATTGCCACCAGGTCAGCTTGAAACGATCCTTTAAACTTGAATATCCATTAAAAAAAAATATTTACATACCGTACTTGTCTGTTAACAAACTATTAGTTGACTTTAATAAAACGATCATTAATAAAATAAAATTTAGTTATACAATAACAATAAGAATAATAGTAATAATTAAATGAATTAACAAAAATGAATTTTCAGCTTGAATTAATAAAATAACATTTAATAATAATAATAATAAGAATAATAAGAATAATAACAATAATGAATTTTCAGCTTGAAGCCAAGCATGTCAAAATATTGGATTGTTGACATGACACTTGAACAATGAAATAGTGGTTAGTACATTTGCATCACAGTCCAGAGGTTCTGTGTTTGAATCTCACGTTAGGCCTTCCTGTGTGAAGTTTGCATGACGTCATCATCTATTATTGTATAGTTATAGGATTATTGTTTTGACAAGACAGGTGCTATTATGAAAAACATGATTAAAAACAATAACATACATCGATGAACAATCTATGACAGTTTTCAGTAGAAAACCTCGCTGGACAGAAAAGAAACACGCACCAATTTGACCACTGAACCAAAACAAACTTGAACTCGGACAATATTGATCATTTGATAAGGTTCTTTGCGGCAGCCTTCTCAGTATGTTAAATAAATAGAAGTTAGCAACAGCAAAAAAAACGTTTCAACATAGTTTCGAGTCTTTTTCCATGACTTGGTTGTTACAGTAATAAAGTCCTGGGCTGCTACGTATGTGTAAAACGCGTGCGTGTGTGCGCGTGTGAGTGATATGAAGGTGTCAAATGCAAGCACACATCTTGTTGTTAAGTCAAACAGCCGCCACCCTTCAGTACATTCGACACTTTAAATAGTCAGTGTTGTCACCGCTCAAGTCAACTCGTAAAACACCCCCCCCCCCCCCCCCACTACACACTTACGTATGAGTCAAGCAGTCATGGATTTCATAAGACAAAAGACTCTTGAACACTCAGTAGACACCTTGTGTCGTACTTGTACAAGATGTGTAGCAAATGCCACTAAGGTATTTACAGGTACACCATTTTGAATGTGTAAATAGCGAACTGAGTGGTGATGCGAGCCCACAATACTTGCAGGGATCTTTGTTCAACAACAGAGCGAGACACAAATTGGTTTTGGGTATCATCCTCTTCAAGGTGCATGAAGCATCCCCACTTCACGGGGACATCACGCTGTCAGCTTGTTTTGCAGCTAAGAGCCACTCTGCCTTCACCCCAACACGCACACGCACGCTCACCTGTATCACCCCAGCCGGTGATGTGACAGTTGCTGGCTTGTTTGAGCGCTCTCTCCTTCCTCAGGGGCAGACAGGCGGGAAGGACGTGACGGCTGAATGACACGCACTCTGCCGGCGTGTGGCCCACGGCCCCCGGCGACAGCCTAACCAAGGCCAGGTCGTAATCGTTGCTGTGGGAGCGGTAACTCGGATGCGGGACAATCTGATCGACGGCGTACTCCTCCTCGTACTCCTCGGGGACAAGAGAGTGATAGTCACCCACTCTCACTTTGTACTGCTTGGTGCTGTTTCCATACCTGTGTGCAAAAAAAAAAAAAAAGAGGGATAAGAGGCACTAAAAGAATGAGTTTAACTAAGCTGCTAATTCCCAAGTGCCTTATTAAAGTTTTCTTTTAAAATACAGAACGTGTATTATTGTGAGTGTAGAATTACACTGCAGGATGATGAGAGCTCTTGGTAATATATTGAAGATTCCTCATTAACCTAAATGATATAAACAAAGTACTTAAAAAGCTAAGATGGATTGCACTTCTTCTCCACTGCAAACAATAATATACTGTATATGAAAACATAAACATATTGTTACATTGATACCACCGAAAAAGAAGAACATTTCTTTGTAAAGACAGACTTTTTGGGAAGTGTATTTTGCAACATGAGAAGATTGAAATATCCATAGGTGCACTTGGATCTCAATTAGCCATGGACTGATAACCGGTTCAGCGTGATTTTAAAAAGTCCATGTTTCAAATCAACGGTAATTTTGAGGGAACATCTAAGCAGGGCACAATATGTTTGGCTGCTTGCAGAGATAAGTAAACGATCCTCCTTTTAAAATGTAGTTGCCTCAATCAACTTTTTTTTCTCCTTCTCCGCGTGTAACGGAGGAGGAGGGAGAAAGGAGCAAGGGAGATACTGCAAACAGAGATGCCTTTTTGCTCTGATGACTGTGCATTGTCCTAAAGTAAAAAATAATGGTGCCATCGGGTGCTAGTTAGCCACAAGGACAACATTAGCGGCCCACGGCACTGCTCTAAAAATAGCTCACCAGTGATGGGACACTGTGACTTACTAAAAAAAATAAGAACAGAAGGTTACATTTATTTATTTATTTATTTATTTATTTATTTATTTATTTTTACTTAATATGGTACATGTTTCTTCTCTACCAAATATTAAATATTTTGTTTAAAACTAAAATAGTTTATAATAAAATAGTATAACAACATAATATTACCATGACATTTCTATATTATTATTTTTTTTATGGTTTCTTAGGTAATATTCTAATTTCTTAAAATGGTGAATTTGGGGCTTTTGTTTTATTTTTATAAATTATATAAAAAAAACAAAAATTTGGAATACTGCATTTCACACTTGTTTTCTACAATATTATAATTTATTCAAATGCACTTATATGCTGTGATGCAATTTTATAACACTGCAAATTACAACCCAATTCATAAAAATTAAATACTGTCACATGAAAATATGTTTACAACATATCGCACAAGACAATTTTTTTGTGTGCAGAGCAGTTGCTCTATCTAGTGGAGATGTTGCCAAATGACAGTTCCATCAAAACTGTGAGGGGGAAAAAAAGTCATCAACATCCAATTAATCAAAATTTGAAATGCATTTTATGAGCAATAATGAGATGTGAATGTGCTCTGAATAAGAATGTTACCGGTGTGTAATCAAGAGCTAGCGCGCGCGCACACACACACACACACAAGCGCACAGGTTTGTTTTACTATCTTTGTGGGGCCATTTCGTTGACATAATGCATTTCCTAGTGACTCCCCCTAACTCCAACCATCAAAAATGATTGCCTACCCCTATTCCTTACCCTAACCTCAACCATAACCCAATTCAAACCTAAAGTCTTGACCCCCAAAAAGAGGTCTAAACTTGTGGGGCCCAGTAAAATGACCTCACAACTCTGTGAAATCCCGATATATTGGCCCCGCCATGTAGCAAAAACAAGACCACACACACACACACACACACACACACAATTTCATTTCAAATGGGATCTTATTAGATGACAGTACAGATGTACGTAATGAAGTAGAGCTTGCAGATACTTCTTTATTAAATTCTTAACATATTATTCTTGCCCGTTCATCTAACATTAACACTCGTCTTCAATGGAGCTCTGTTGACCAACTTGCCAGTGAGACATAAACACAAACACACAAAAAAGGCATGCACAAAAGGTTTGAGAATGATAACAATAAAAGTGCAGATGATCAAGTGTTTCTATAGCCACTATTGCTCACATGTTTGAGCGTATCTGAAAACGGAGACATTTGAGGAGACAAAGAGTTGGTTACCAGCTAAATACTTATACATTTATAAACACACACTCCCTCCGTCTGTTAATGTGTTTGGTGTCCGGTGTACAGTAGATATTAACTTTCAAGTAATCATGATGCCCAAGTTACCTTTCCATGTTTAAAATGGTCTGGAGTTTTGTTACAGTTGGCAGGCCCTGAGCTGTACAGTCACAAAATATAAATAGAGATAATCTGCTTGCTGCCAAATGATATCAGGTCATTTTTTCAGAGCCGCACAAACCACTAATCGTGGTGTAATACACGACAGGACATGCAAGCTGGAAAGTGATACTTAAAAAAAAAAAAAAAAAAAAAAGAGCACATGTTCAAAGAGCAGGTGAGTAGATGTGAATGTGCCAACCAGGTTTCATGCTGCAATTGGTCACATGTGAAATTTCCTATCTTGGTCAACAATGTCAAAAATGAAGAAGCAAGCAAGAAAAGTGACATTCTTAGTGTATAAGTTTTTGTTTTTTTAAGTCACACTATCTGTCTATGTATCTATCTTGAGACATAAAACTCCCCTTAGTTTAAGCGTAGTTTAAGTCTACATGCAGATGCAGGTGATCGGTGTATGCAAAGAAAAAGGAACTGCAAGAAAGTCAGCTTGCGGATGATGTAAAGTTGGTCACTGAGGAGTGGTCACTTGGAAACTACACAGCAAATCGGTCAGTGTTGAAATTTCCAGTGTTCGATCAAATATGCAGTAAGCAGTGTTATTTTAACACTGTTAAGCTACGTTCAGACCAACAGTGAGGGAGGCATTTCCGGCGCGCGCGATTGCATTGTAGTCAATAGACTTCACACGGGGGGGCGCAATTGCGTGCCAGACGGCGCGTTTGGGACGTTTCCGGTAAGCATTTTGCTACTTTGCCCATTTCATCGACGTTGGCTGAATTGAACTTTTGGCGCCATTGCGTCAGCGACAGCCAATTGGTGTCAATATAGTGTACGTCACCAAATAGGTCACAGACAAAACACAGGAAGCGGTTGCAGAACGTGTAGCGTAGTGTAAAAGTTTGTTTGTTTAATTGTCGGAGTGTGAAGCAAGCTAGCAATGCTACAATAAAGTTAGCACCACCTACCGAAGAGGAAATCCCTCCTCTTCAAATTCCATTGAAAACCCCGCGAAACAAACACGCGCAAGACCAGCGTAGCGTCGCAATATTTTCGGTTCGGTCTGAACGTAGCATTAGGATAAAAAGTTACACTGTCAGAGTAAATGTCCTTGAATTAGGATGGATGTTGGGTGTAACCTGGGCCACTTAAACAGGAAAAGTGCTACATAAATGACGTACCATTTACTCTTATTTTGGTGGTTTGAGTTCATTTTTAACACTGACACTATTGCAACACGCTCATAAGTGTTCAAACACCAAAGTTAAGTTTAGTTTGGCAGAATTCAATGTTTAAAACTGACACTAGTGTAGAGTACTTTCAACACTACTCAGTGTTTACCAGTGTAGTGTAGTGTAGTTTTAACACCATACAGTGTTGTAGTAACACTGGTTAAGTGTGAAAAAAGTAACACTTTGAAAAGTGTCAGATTTACACTCATTGGTGTGGTACATATAAACACTTTTCTAATGTTAGATTTAACACTCGGTGTTAATCTAACACTGGCGATTTTGCTGTGTATTGATTGATTGAGATTGTGCTTCTATGTTTGACTTAGACCTGCTTTTAGCTGGTCTAAATTCTAGTTTACTTCCTTTCACCAAATGGTCAGGTGCGCCGGGGGCATGTAATAAAAAAAAAAAAACACCACCAATCTGCCAGAGCACCTAGCAAGTTGCAACACGTTCTGCCAAATTCCCAAACAGGATAACTTGACAAAAATGAAGATGTGCCAGTTTTTACGTCAAGCACACGGGCACCTGTCTACGAAAAGAGAGTCCATGGTCTGATATAGATCAACACCATGTTTTCTTCTAATTTTACTTCCTGTTGTAAGGTGCGGGTGTCGCAATACTTTGATTCACATGTAGTAATGTATTTCGGAACCGTTAATACTCTGTTTTGTTTTTTTCACCCCTAGTAGTAAAAAGACTCTGTGAATGGTTCATGAAAAGGTAAAGAGAAGAAAAATACTGACTGAGTTACTTCTTCCTCTCCTTATTGTGGAAAAGTTAGGAGTTATTGGTGTGGGGTCTAGAATGAAGACAGGTTGGAGTATATTATTAAATGCAGGTTTTATGTATCCTTCAGTCACAATCCACCACTTTTCCTTCCTGCTGGCTTCTCTGCTGTGTGCATTAGTGCACCAGATGAAGTTTATGGATTAGCTATACGTCTCTGTTACGGTGAGCACCAAACCACAGCTGATCACTTCACTGTGGGACTTCCAAGTCTACGTCTATCTTGATTCACATTTGGACATAAAAAAAAGTCCTGTGGTCAGTTACAGGAAATGTATTATTAAGCATTCTCACAGAATACACAGTTTGAGGAAAATTCATGTTTAAGCCAAACTTCCACTACTCAGTGTTTATGTGGAAAATCATACTGTAAATCCCTTCGGTAGACTGTTTACCAAGAAAGCTGCAGAACTCTCTATGAACTGTCTAAAATACTTTTTTTTAAATTCCATTTTATCTCCTGACTGCAATGTGACAAATTGCACAAATAAAACAAATCATTTGTGATTTCAAACTTCCCAGTTAAAACACAATTTGAATGTTTGCTCATGCTTACATTTGCATGCACTCATCTCTCCTTCAATGAATTGGAATAAGAGAATTATGAGACTACAAATACTTTCACAACTGGATCACTGCTCTAAAAAATATATACTTAAATACACATTACAAAGAAAAACTGCACTGCTTTTCCCTTACCACCGAGTCACCACTTTTACTGTTTAAAGGGGACAAATTCTGCAAAATTGACTTCATATACCACTTTTCCTGTTCAGGTCACAGCGAACTGAAGCCAGCGGACATTGGGCAAAAAGCAGAATAGAACCGAGAATGGGCACCAGTTAATCACAGGGCACAAATAGAACCAGACAACGATTCACACTGGCACCATCAGGCGAGTGAACTACTACAACATCTGAGACTCCTAATGTGTCACCTTTGCTGGTTGCTGCATTCCCCAATATGCTTGTGCATGTGCATAAATGAATACATATGATGTGTGCTCTTACTTCTTGAAGCAGTGTGCTGATGTGAGGACCCAACAGGTGTCAATCAGAGTCGCTCCGCACACCAGCCTCCCGTCGCCTCGGGACCCCCGCAAACGTATTGCAGCCTGCCACGGCCAGCCGCTCCTAAGACACAATTGTAAACACACCAACGTACATAGAGTGGCTGCAAATGTTCACATCAGTCAATTGAGTGAAATTGATAAGGAACAACTTGATTTGAAATGACATGCTTAATTATTATTAATTATTGCACATGAACACAAACAGGAAGTGTTTAGAAGTTTATATTTGAATCTAAGTATTTTCAGTTAGGACCAAGCTAGCGGATTCTACTGCTTGCATTCTTCCTCACTTAAAATCAGGTAAAATCTTAATTATATTATGTTGCTCCACTTCAGAGAAGTAGTTGCAATTGTATTATTTTGGTGATCCATAACCCATATCTTGTTCTGTGTGCCCTTTTTAAAATCTCTTGTATCACACTGCGGCCTCACCTTAGAGAGTTCTCTCCTCCGATAATTCGACGCTGCCGAGTATGTATGAGCCGCAGCCCGCAAATCTGATTGACAGGAGCTGATTGAGACAGAAGAGAGATGTTAATCTATCAGCATGTGTGAGAAAGTCTGGCACGGCGGACGGTGGTTGCTAAACCATAAATTCAGGCTCGGATGTTGCTTTTATTAATCATTTTTCCTTTTTAAGACTTGAAATTCATCCTTTTTTTTTTATGACGAACAGTAGTTTGGGCGATACAAGGAAAATGATCACTTACTGTATATACAGATGTTAGGTCCTTTTTCAGAGACAAAACATCCCCCAGAGGGTGTTGACTTACTACAGGATATGCAAGTGTCCACAGGTAGTGTAATGTGCAGGAAACAAACAGGAATATGAGTCTGTCCCCGTGTGTGATAGACAGGGTGAAGCAGTAACATAGAAAAGGTCCATTTCACCATCTGGTCATATTTACACACACTGAAAGGGGCCATGCTAAAAATACCACCATGATTTATCTTGGCTCATTAGTTTCTCAGTACAGTGCTGTGCAGACTCAGTTCACATGCAACCGATGAATCGCAGAGTGCTCAAATTGCTATCAAAAAGCATTAAGAAAAGATCAACACAACACACCGTACTAACTGACTCACCTTCGACCTCTTTGTGGCCAGGCTGGAGTTCACCATAGTCGCAGATAACGCCGGCGTCCTCGCTATGACGACAGTTGTGCGTGCCGGGCGCCTGCTTGATGCAGTCGGCGATGGAGCGCTCGTCGCCGCTGCACTTCACGTTGTCCACGTGGATGGGTCCCGTGCCCTCGCCGAAATACGCCATCACACGGGCCTTGGCCAGCCCGCTGGAGAGGACAAATTACAAGTTGAGCGTGTTTTCTGCCTTATTATCATTTATCAGCAGCGCAAGTTTCTCCTAGTACTTTATAGGCCTGGCGGGCTGCAGGGATTTTCTTGCCCAACCACCCTCTGCCGGCGTGCACACTCCCTTCCTCTACCGACGAAAGAAAATTAGAAAGTCATTTTATTTGTGTGGACTGATCGAGAAGTCACAATTGAATTACTTACACATGGACATAATTGTACAAAAAAATGGCACTATTTCTGCCATTTAAAAAATGAATTAAATGTTTATATACAAGCATATTGAAATCTCAGTTCAAGTGTAAAAATACGATGCAAAGGCTCCTCGGTGTATCACTATGACTCAGTGCGACAGAATAATCCCAGTATGTGTCATCTGGGTCAATTTGGGTCAAAGATGAGGCTGTGTATAAATTGTATACATTTTTGCTTTATCTCCCCAAGAGAACCGTCGAGCCACAGGGGAAGTGTTGTGTATTTAACGACTTTTCACCACACCCTGCTTCAGACAGAATGATGATCCTTGCTTGGCCGTTTCTGTCTCCAGCACGCTCCACGGCGCTCTCATGCTTATGCTCTCCAGATGTGGCTTTCAACCTACACACACGTGTAGGAAGAAAGCGGCAAGCCATGTGTTGCCGGGGAGCGAAGACGGCTTTGTGTCCGTATGACAACATTCCCTCCCAATTACTTGTTATGGAAAAGGGGACAGTCTCTCAGAGGGATGTGGTAATAGGACACAGAGTGGATGAGATAGCCCGTCACTTAGCACAATCTGCTCCCCTAAGAGGTTGTTTATTTTGGTTTTCAAAAATGATGAACAGCTAAGCCATATAAAAGTGAAGAAATGACAGTAAAACTATTGGATAAGACATTCATATCGTATCAACAGTTGACATTAGTCATTGTTGTTTAACAAAAAGCTCAGTTTGAGCGTGATGAGTTATTAAGTGGAAACAGTAGATACTGTGTGACATGAAGAGATGAAAAGCAAAGGAAAAAGACGGGATGTGAGTGAGACAGTTGCCAAGTCCAAGACGTGATGATGGATTCTGCAAGCAGAGATGATGATCTGGATTCATTTAAGCGTGAGCATAGTAACATACATAACTGCAAGAACTCACAGAAGAGTTTCCTTTCACTTTACAGCAGAATCTTAGAAGGCCACAACTTTACGTACCATTAGCTCAAATACAAGAGCAGTATCAAAAATGATGACTGCGATGATCAGTTTTGATGGACCCTCCAAAGGTATTAGCTCTCTGGTCTTCATTTTTTGCTTAACAGCAAATGCAGTTTTCACAGGTGAAACCCAAAACCAGAAGCAAGCGCCATGCAACGTTAAAGCAATCAATCTAAAAGGCAGCAGCTGAGCAACTAGAAATACGATCAGTCACATGTTCCATTACTTTTGCTCACTTGTCTTGAACTATTTTGATGATTAGCTAATTGCTTCAGCATACAAATTAGCTATGCTATGGTGGTGACTGTAGCTCAGTCGACAGAGTGGCTCATCCAGTGACCAAAGCTCCAACTGTCCGCAGTCCAAGTGTCCTCGGGCAAGACAATAAACCATAATTTGCCGCCAGCGGACATGGCAAGGCAGCAGATGTAAGAATGTGCGTGCGAATGGGTCAATGTGAGGCTTTTGGGCACAGTATGGTGTAGTTTAAGCACTATAAAAGTGCACTCCATTTAGCATTTATTACCAGTAACTACAAAACCTCTACATCTTTCGCCACCTACATCTGTTCACATACCTGTATCCCATCTGTCGACACACAACTTCAGCATCCCGATCAGTCCATCCGTCATCACACACCGTCCCCCACTGACCAGACAGATAGATCTCCACCCGCCCTTCTCTAGGGCTTTCTCCTCCCACGAGCCTTACTGGGACACCTGGATAACACAAAGACACACATGAAACACTGAAGTTACGAACGCCCACTCCTATAACTCTATTTGTAACATCCTCAACATCAGAGCCCAAAGGGGTTGAATGAGGTCACACATACACATAATTTAGACTGACCATACTTAGACACTGTCCTGGCAGTGATTGAATCCCTATTTAGTTAATGATCTATGCTTCTGAGAGGCCACAAGTCTAGAAAAAAAAACACAAACATACGAGCATGTACACTCATGTTTGCAACGAAGGAAACAGCTGCAACACCTGTATTTCCTGCTATCCTGCAGATCACCCCACTTAAACCTATGTGTTTTGTTTTTCGTTTTTTGTTTTTAAAATTGTCTGTCAAAACATGCTTGTTACTCCAGGACGTCTGCGTTAGGATTGCAGGTTTACACCCACATCATTGTCTTCAAATATCATCAAATGTATCATCTATTGTGGTTTTTTTTTATTATTATTGTTGTTTCTTGTGTTTACTCAAGTCTCTTTCCATGGAAGTGTTTCTGCTCCTTCCGTGTTTTCGACATCTGGGAAAGCCTGCTCTCATCACGTCAGCCAAACCCAATGCTGTCACATGTTTTTACATGTAATAAACTTGAGTTTTGAAAAAATCTTTGACCTGGCTGCAGCGATCCAAAAGGTAGATTGAGAAAAGAGCAAAACAAGTAATTCTCCCAAACAGCCTAATCTAAAGAAAGAGCCTCCATTACTATCGTCACAATACCAACATTTTAACTTTGAGACTATACGGTAAAATATTGTAGCAAAAACAGTGGAATAATAGCTCACACCTAAACAACTTAAAATTGTATTTTATTTTTATTAAAAAAAATTATTTAACACCTACTATGAGGACACTACTTACTAGTATACTTTTGCTAAAATAAAAAGTTTGAACATTTTACAATTGAAGAAAAAACTGCTTACATTGTTACAGTATTGGATATATATATATATATATATATATATATATATATATATATATATATATATATATATATATATATATATATATATATATATATATATATATATATATATATGTATATATATATATATGTATATATATCCAATACTATACAAAAGTTTTAGGGTACCAAAGATTATTTAAGCCGGACAGTATAAATTTCTTGATGTATGTCACCTTTCGTAGCTTGATTGGAATGTCCTACTGCGCAAGTTGAATGCACCTCGTGTTTCATGCTGAACGTGAACGATAAGAATTATTTAATTACGAGCATCTACGAGTGATCCGCTTGGTTCCACATGCATTCATTCCACTTGTTTTTCTTTCCTGATTGCTTGCGTGAGATCATTTAACACATAGTGCAGGGTTCATCAATTTCGGTCATGCCTGATAACGATCCTGATCTTTATTATCAGGTGTGCTGGTAGGCGGAAACATCGAAAACCTGCAGGAGAACCGGAATTGGTGAACTCTGACATAGTGGGTGAGCTGGGGTCCAATGTGGCCGCCTACTTACCAACTCAGGCTTCTTGCCAAGTAAACGTTTATGACGGTGGTAGTGGAAGGTTTGTTACCTTTGTCCTAATTCTTACCACATCTATGCACTACCATCATGACCTTAGCGTGATGCTCTCTGACAAAAGAGAAACCAAAATCACACAAGGCAAGTTCAAACCCATGCCTGTTTTGTCTACATTGTCTGTCCTTTCCAAAATCAACACAAACCAATCTGCAATGGGGGAAGGTTCCACAGATAAACACTCACAAATCCACACAAGGAAACTCACAAATGCTTTGCAGTAATTACATAATTCTTTAGCGGCCGAGAATGTTCCTCAGGCTCTTGCCAAAGCTACCTAAGCTGTATCAATAAACCCGCAGCATGTGAAACAGCTATTTCTGTCTCCACTGTGTGATCTCTCACCAAAGAAAAGTCTCTCATGTGTTCTTTGCTGTGATGTTCAACAGACTTATCGCATAGTTTGCTGTATGTTACATTCAACAATAGCGGAAGCAACAGAACTGAACCCATGAAAACAATTTTGCTTTAATACCAGAGGCCATTGATATGAACTGGATTAATGGTGCTCACGTTCCAGACCCTTCCTCCTACTTTTTGCCAAGAGTGACGCTGTGGGGGCTTTTGCAAAAAGCACTCTAAAAACGGTCGGGATAAAAAAAAAAAATTTTTTAAATTGCGTCAGAAATGGACCAATGCAACTTTTTGAGTTATTAAATGAAATTAGTAAAGTTATGAAATTAAAATAATAATAAATAAATAACAACTTTTTGGGTTACTGTACTGTGTTTTAATAACCCGACTGAATTTGGTTGAAAATGGACCGACCCAACTTTTTGAGTTATTTAATCCAAAACATTGGGTAAAATTATATAATAACCAACAAAGCAACCAAGTTGATTTATTTATTTATTTATTCTGTCTTTTTTTTAAGGTTATTTATTTGACCCAATTTTTTGGGGTAAATTGAATAACCTAATTGAATTGGGGGGGAAAAGTTGGGAAAATTACATTAATAACCCAAAAAGCAACCCGATTTTTGGGTTATATTGTGGGTTATTTGTTTAACCCCACTTTTTTGGGGTTAATTTGAATAACCCCAAAAATTAGTTGATCCCTTGTTGACCCAACTTGGGTTATTTTTTACCCGACTGTTTTTACAGGGAGATGTGAGGAGCGCTTTTTAGACTTAAATTGGCAATATGTGGACCCACGAAAGCTTACTTGGTCACAAGCAAGGGTCTTACATTTAGGCCAGCAGGTACATTTACAATCCATCCAGTTGTTACTGCAGGGCAGGCTAATCAAGAGACTTCCCTGTAAAATCTGGCATGACATCACCATCCACCACTTGAGGGATTTAGGATTTTCTCAAATGAGATTTTAAATGAGTGCAGGTTGAGTTTGACAGAGATCTTACAAACTCTCTATTACATAGTAGACAGAGGAAATTGGTATAAATGAAGACTTTTGTTTCTTATGCCTGGCTGCTGTGGAATATGTGTGTTATACACATCAGGATCAGGCTCAATAGTGAATGTATTAACCACTAAGAATAAAAGCACCATAACTACAACAATAAATCATCATAACACATATGAGGATGAAAATAGAAGTCGTGGTTGGTCATCTAAAATTACCAGGGACCCGAGAGTGACCCTTGATAGTGTTTAGTATTTATTAAAACCACAAACCATTTAGTATTTATTAAAACCACATTGAAAGAGAATCAGAAGGGTCAGCAGTTAGAAGGTTTCAGGATTTTAAAATAATTTTACACTGTAATGAGAATGATCATCAGTGGTTTAAATTGTTCATTCTAATTTTATGACACGTTGAGGTCTGCATGGCTGTAGCTCAACTTCCCATAGCTAACTCCGTGTAATACTTTACTAAACAACAAAATGACCAACAAAACTGACAGTACAGTAGACTAAACCTCCCTTAAGGCAAAAGTGACCCTGTGCGCATATTATGACATATTGCATATTTTCAGTATGCACCCTTCTATCTGACATGTCACTGTCAGATAAGATTGCGTCTTACTAGTCGGAAGCCCGTCTCCAAGGCGTTCTGCCTTGCATGCGATGTTGACATCTTCATGGTGTGTGCAGTCATGACGGAGCCACTCCTCCCGCTTGCAGAGCAACAGGCTGGGCTCTTTGCCTGTGCAGCTCACGTCATCCAAAAGAATAGGACCAGACGCAACCCCGAAGCGAGGGACCGGCGTGATGTCCAATCCTTCAGGGACCAGAGTTTGGCCGAACCTGCACGGTCCGCACACGCGTCATAATGCAGCATGAGGAAATGATAGATTCTGGATATGTCCAAGGCATTATTTAATATCACCTGTAACCGAGTTGCCGGCACACCACTTGAGTGTTTGAGTCTGTCCAGCCATCATCACACACTGTTCCCCACTGTCCATGGTAGAAGACCTCGAGGCGTCCCTCAGAGCTCCCAGTCCCGCCCACTAACCTAATAGTTCCATCTGTGGAGATAAAACACAGATATTGACAACAAGGAAATGACACAAGGTGGTAAAAATATTATGTCTTGGAAGTGTATAATACGTCCCCCAATTTAAAACATCCTAACATCCGGACTGGATTTGGATGAGGACCCACTTTCCTGACGTCTTCTTGCTGTGCTTCAATTTCTTCAATAGACTTTCGCACTATTCTAGTTAATAATGTTTAGTATCACAAACTATGTAAATTTTTGCCCATTCGGCATCCATTGCAGCCTGATCATCCTGGAAGGGGGATTACCACATTTGCGGGGTCCCTTCTCAAGGTTTCTCTTTTTTTGCCTGTTGTTTTTTTTTTTCTTGCCCTCTTTTTCTCGATTAGGGGATGTCGTTGATATTTGTCAACTGTGGGCATGTGAAGCCCTTTGAGACGCTTGTGTGATTAAGGGCTATATGAATAAACTTGACTTGACTAATAAAGTGTAAATGCTTACTTAGCATTAGAAATAGCTAAAGAGTTGGTGTCGCCCTCTTTTTTTCCAATAAAAACACCACTAATTTATAATAATGCAGGTAGCTTGAGTCGGGCTGGGTTAAAAAAAAACTGAATAACGATATTAAATCAAGTTTCCTTTTTGAGAATGATATTGGTTCATAAAACCATGAACGGATTATTTTAAAATAACTTTTTCCTATAAATTCATAAGAAAATAGAATTTTAAAGGCCAATTTTTTTGTATCTTACAGTTCACATGAATATAAGTATTTTATTATATTTATGACAGACGTGACTTATTTCACTTTAAGACAATTCAGAATATTTTTAATTTATATTTACAATTATTAGATTAAAATTATGAAAATATTTCTATCACATCCTTGCTGATGTCACTGTTTGTGTAACACTTAAGTGATTATAACAGGTGTTACTTTCATTCATAAACTACATTATTTAACCAATTACTGACTCTGCGAAATTGTATTTGGAATTTAATGTTTGTGATGATTTTATCATGTTCCTTGATATTTAAGAAGAATTGATGTTCCATAATTAATCAATATCAAACTCAATTGAAGTGAATCGAATCAAATTGGGGATTTTTTATTTTGTATTGAATCGAACTAGACTGAACTCTTGCAAACCGAAATTTAATTGATTGAGGAAATTAGAATCGATACCTTGCCAGCCCTAAACTTGACGTACCTGACAGAGGACTGCAAGACACGCCGGCATCCTCGGAATGGAGGCAGTTGTGCTCTCCCCAAGCACTTTTCGGGCACTGCTCCACAGTGAGTTCATTTCCTGTGCATTTCACCTCATCCAGCCACACACGGCCGGAGCTCTTTCCATAATGGGCTTGGCCCCATGCCCGTGCTACACCACTAAGCGGAATAAAGAAAGTGTAGAGGAAGTATTGTAATACATACTAGACTTTCTGTCTGGATGCTTTTGGTTGATGAGGAGCAAGCAATATTAAAAGGGTGTGCCTTCACCTCAGCCCCAACTGTCGACATACCACCTCTGCATCGCTATCGTCCCACTGGTCATCACATATGGAGCCCCACTGACCCGCATGGAACACCTCAACCGTGCCCTCAGACACCGACCGGCCTCCTACCAGCCGTATAGGGAGCATCACTGCATCTGATGAAGACGCAAACGTACAACTCAACATCTTCTGTCAGAAGAAATGTATCAAATCAATCAAAACCTGACCTACCGTGCTGCTTAGTGCAGGTCACAGCTGCAGTCATAGAGCACTCTCCTCCATTCCACATGGTTTTGGGACACTGAAGCAGATCAGGTTCATCTCCCTGGCAGTGGACAGCCCGCCAGTGGAGCTTAGCCATGCTCGGACGAGACAGAGGAAGCGTATGAGCACGGCCTGAGAGGCTGGAGGGGAATCGGGGCTCAAATTATAAATCCAGGCTATTGAATAGAAGTGAGCATTGCATTAAGGTTAAAGTTTCTGCTTGTTAACCGTTTCCTTGAAATCCTATTGCAAATCTGGTTGCGAGCCTTTCAAAGCTGCTTGCAATGCCCTTTAGCCACGTGCAAGTTCATGATCTGCCATTCCCCAGCAAATATACCGTAAGCACTTTTGCACCCTGCAGTGTCCAATAACCGGTCATGTGACGCCCATCAGCGGCCATTCTGCCAGACATATGGCTGACATTTGTGCTCTCTCCTTTTTGCCTCTTGCATGAAAATGCAAGCGTGCGTGCCAGAGCGGGTTTTTAGTGTCAACAGATGGAAGTGTGCAGCGCGGACCCTGAAGTCATGACACCAAATGTGTTTGTGACCCTTTTTTTTTTAAGTTCCACAACTTAAAGTGTTACATTCTATGATTTATTTAGCGGTGAAAGCAAATGTAAGTACAGGTTAGGAAAGCAGCAGGCTGAGATCAGAGCAAGAGACTGAGGAGCAGGAGTGGTGGTAACAAGGTAAATAAGTGGAGCGCTAAAGGTATTTCAATACCTCCAGGGAATGGAGGTTTGGAATTTAAAGGTCACTGACAAAAAGAAGACCGGCGTGCAAGGCCCTTGTGAAATTCTTAAACCTTGCCATAATTTCCGATCATGCGCTCATCATCTGTCAGATAGTTGAAGACAGCGTAGCATTGTGAATTTTTATGGCGCACCTGCATCCCATATGTAGGCGTGTTGCACAAATAAGTGTTTTTTTTATGTCAAACAAAAATAGCGGGACAATAAAATATTATAATGGTCATTTCATTCGAAAAAATATATAAAAATTACAGCCTGATTAAACTAGGGGCTGACAACGTTATGCGACCAAGAGAGAACAGTAAACATAACATCCTGCTCTGTATTACATATAAATGGAAGAAATCTGGTGGACACTAATCCAAATGAGTCACCGCTGATGAGCACACATGTCCGAATGGGAATGTATGCACGTGCGCATACTCACCCCTTGCCCAGCTGCCTGCACACAACTGCAGCGTCTTCATCCCGCCAGTCGACGCTGCACACGGACGCCCACGCTCCACCCAGGTAGACCTCCACCCTGCCATCCAGTTTGGAGCGGCCCCCTTGCAGACGCACTGAACCTTGGCAAGCAGAGCAGGGGAGCCCATGGTTTTATCATCAAAACAATGAAAAATAACTCACTTTATGAGCAAAGGAAAGCTGTGAGAAATGACGACAGACACTACAGTATTACTTTCATGTGTGGTTAAATCTGGCGTGATTAAAGTGGAAGTCAACCTTAAACATTTCTTGACAATAATATGTTATAGGTGACCTCACTAGTCTGAACATGACACTCTGATTAATATTACATTTGTGAAATATGAGTGAATCCAGCCGTTTTTATCCATCTCAGGGGGCGGCCATTTTGCCACTTGCTGTCATTTGAGGATGACATCAATATTGCTCAGGGCTAAGGCAAGGACCAATCACAGCTCATTTGTTTCCTGAAGCTGAGCCGTGATTGGTTGGTACCTGAGCCCTGAGCAACTGTGATGTAATTTTCACTCGACAGCACGTGGCAAAATGGTCGCCTTTTGATATTGAAAAAAAAACGTGAAGTTGACTTCCCATTTAAGATGATGCACCAAAAAAGTTATGTATCATACTTCACTACAGTTCATCAAACAACATCATTAAACAACGGGTTTAACCGCATCATCGATGCTCAATTCAAAGAAACAAAGACAGATAAAGTGATTTTTAAGGACGAAAGATGATATAATCCAATTGAATCGAATGTTGTTAAACATGTCATTGATGAATATGTTTTGACTTTTTACATTCACATTGTAGAAGATGCATATTTTTGTTGATCGTGTGAATTTACTTAATAATTACAAAACTGCTACGAATGTATTAAACTTTTAAGGACTCGGACAACAAGCTACAGCAACATTTGACTGCTGCTTACCTGGTGAGCACGCATGGATTAAAATTAATTGATAAGACATGATCAGTACTTAATGCATGCAGCAATATTTACTAAATTACTGCCATTTCTAGATTCACTTTTTAATGAAGCACACACTTCATTAAGTACTCTTGCACTATTGAATATGTTGAACCATTTGTGAGAATATATAGCTACCTCTAGTGTGTTGCTTTATTTTTTGTAAAGGCATCATTTTAGTGCCGTAGCAGACTTTTTGTTGTATTTGAAAACCATATTGTTGAATTATATTGTGTAGACCCATTGTGTCAAAGTAGGTCAACATAAGGAGATTCTGAAGTGGGTTGGTTTAATAATACAATAAACGTGATTGCAAAGTGCATGCCAAAGCCCTATTTTTATTGCCCAGCATGTCAAACGACTTTGAAAACATAATAGTAATTGCATGAGAACACTGCATGAAAGCTAATAAATTTTAAAGGAGATACTACGCTGTTTTTTTGCAAGTGATGTGTTTCCAGGCCTGCTGCATGCGCGACTGTTTACCTTGTTTACAGTCGCAATAGCCCCAGTCGACTCTGCCTCTCTGGTTCCGGAAAAAGCACCATGCTCGGATTCTGCCGTCAGGGTTCCGGCACTGATTGTGCTCCCCGACGCCTTTTCCCGGGTGACGCTCCGTGAAGCCGCTCACCTCGCTCCAGTTCATACACCGTGCGCCAGACTCGGTGACGTCGATCGCGCCCCGGTACGAGGCGCCGGAGCCACGGCTGTCGGCGCAGTCGCCGAACGGCTGAATAAGTGACGAGTGGCCGCCGCTCGGCCACAGGAGCGCAGCCGTGAGGGCGAGGAAGAGCGCCGTCATGCTGGGGATCTGGCGCTTGGATCCCGCAGGTTCGCACACGGCGGGAATATCATCAGCTGAGGAGAACCAAGCTTCCTATTCCCAGCCAGACGCATCGCCTTGGCGTGGGACGGGAGGGAGAGTGAGGTGGGAGTAGATCAATGAAGCTGCATGACAGCACTATACGTGTGGGCAAAAAAAAGCAGGCAGACTCATATAAAGATGCCTATAGAAATGTAAATAAGCAAATGGTGCATGTTGGTGCTGCCAGGGATTTGGGGAGCCCGTGAAAAATATCAATTCTAAATTGTATTAATTTTCATGATTGGAGTCTTAATTAGTATAGATGGGCCTTAATCAGCCCTTTTCTGAACATGGTACCTTTTTCCAATTAACCTGTTCACCTGTGGAATGTCCCAAACATATTTTTTTTTATAGCATTCCTCAACCTTCCCAGTCTTTACTGCCCCTGTTCAGGTTTGTTGTAGTGTGTTTGTTGCATGCATCCAATTCAAAATGAGAGAAACATTTAGACAAAACAAAACATAATATTTATCAATTTGAACATGCATGCATGGTCTTTGTAATGTATTCAACTGAATGTAGGTTGACCGTTCCACTATCTTTCTTATCTTACACTGCATTGCACAGCATGTTTTCCACTCATGGAATCAAGGTGAGATGTAACAGATAACTGTAACCAAATAAATTTATTCTGATGAGCTCAGTTAGTCCGGATCCCCATATCCCTCTGTGCATTTTTCCTTACAATGGGGCAAGTGGTTGGGGTTGGTAAAAATGCCACTGGGTGATATATAATGAATGATACAGTGATGATTTTTAATACAGGCCCTATTTCCTCCACCATGCAGGTATACGAATGTTGCTAACATTAGGACCACTGTTGTCATTTTTGTTTTACTCTTTCTTGGAAAAATAATTGCAGAGGGCTCTGAAAAGTTGCTAAATATAGCGGAAACGTCTTAATGCCAGCAACACTGCTTTGCAGTCGTAGCTCTTGCCTGCTACCTTTCTTGTACTGGCGCCCACATGTGAGCACAAAAAATAAAAGCACAACAAAAGCACTGCGTTTTAAGTTACTTTGACGTTATGGTCACTGTGTGAGGGCCGGTCAGAAACCGTGGGTCGACCACATGTGGCCCCCCGGCCCGTAGTTTGCCCATTCTGGTTTGGTGGTATACGCAAATGAATCATACAATTAAAAAAAAATTAAAAATATTGCTGGTGTCAATTGGAATCCTTGTACCTCCGAAATCATAATTTTTCAAGAGACAACCCAATCGGCATGTTTGTTTAACTATTAACATTACTACGTTGTTAAAGTGCGCAAACCATTTTCAACACTTTAGATTGGTCAAAAATTTGTAAAAATAACACACATCTGAATGACCAAGTGTTTAGATTCGGGGAAAAATAGAAAACGTACCAAATTGTGTCAAAGGAGGTTTCGGACGGACGGCAGCGATTTACAACATTTCTAACATGAAATGCAACCATCCATTATCCATGCCGTTTATCCTCACGGGCGTGCTGGAGCCTATCACAGCTGTCTTCGGGCAGTAGGCGGTGTAAACCGTGAACTGGTTGCCAGTCAATTGCAGTGCACACACACAGATGAACAATCTTTCACACTAGGGACAATTCAGAGTATTCAATTAATTTACCATGAACGTTTTTAGAAATGTAGGAGGAAACTATGGAGTAACTGAAGAAAACCCACAAAAGAACGGGGAAAATTTACAAACTCCACCCAGTGGGGTCGGATCCCAGGATCAATCTCACGACCTCTGCAGTGGGAGGTGGTCACCCACCATCCCGTCCACGTTACTAACATGAAATACAATCAAACATATTAGAATGAATCTAATAGCAGCAACAGCTTATTTAATGTGATATGTTTTGCATTTATTTACATTTAACTAACTTTAACTTTAAAAAAAATCCAGGGCAGTACTTTTTTTTAACCTTTCATGTGCAGTACATTTTTAAATGTTTCAACTATAGCATTTTGTTGTTGTTGTAGAGTTCAGTTTTGTAACTTAACATGCTAACAAACTCAGGCTCTGTATAATAATAATTGTTATTATTATTATTATTATTATAATTATTTAGTACTGTCAAAGTTAAAGCATTGACTAATTAATTAATCACAGAAAATGATCGCATTAGTCATGTTTTAACGCAGATTAATCACGCTATTAATTTGACCGCTGATGATCCTTTAGCTGACAGCGGATGGTTACGTTAAAGGTAGCACAGGTTGTGTTTCAGCATTAAACATAACCACATGCATTAAAGGAAAGCATTTAATAAATGTTTATGTATGACATTCAGAATATTTGTTCATGTCAATCTATTGGGGTCATTTTTTCCCCATTTTAAATTATGCAAGTAATTAACTGATTAGAAAAAGAGGAGGATGAGTGTGTGCAGTGGACACAATTTTTTGAAGACATCCTCATAACATTAAATGTCGAAAATATTAACAGATAACAGGTGCTCTTTAAATTTGGCGGGCTTTTTATTTTTATTAAAAAGGCTTTTTAATTATGCGATTAATCATGATTAATAGTAGTAGTAGTAGTAGTACTGTATTGGAGAGCTAAAACATTTTGGATGGTCATTTCTTACATGTTTAACTCTGTGTATTTACATGGGTAGTAAGAGTAAGGTCGAGATGCGTGGTGAAATCCGCCTTTCATTGTGTGAATTATCTCACCTTGTAGAGCATCTCTGAACGCCTACGACATAGTAGCGTGTTTTCTCATTGGAGGAGAGATGACGCCTGTATGGCTATTTTGAATGTGAGCGTATGCCGACATACTTTATGGCGGGCGGTGTTATCAAGTGATAATCTGTGTTGTTAAAACAGCTCCATTAGTACTAGCACAAGAGGGACATGTATTACATTAATACAATAAATTAATGAATTAAAATGTAAATAAAAACTATCAAAATGTTCTCTCCTGGCCCTCAATAAAACTCGCAAACCCACCACCCCTCTAATACTATCAAACGCCCGGACATTTACAACGAGCGCTTCCACCGTAGTTCACGCGTGTAGCAAACGTTAGCTAGTTTTTTTGCTAAATGCTGGCAAGTCATTTTTGTAAACATTCCGAGGAATTAAATGCGGATTTGGTTGGTTTAGCAAAAAAACTAAGTAATTGACAAAATGAACAGTCGACTGCAGGAAATCCGCGAACGACAAAAACTTAGGCGGCAGCTTTTAGCTCAACAGGCAAGTATTTTAAGATAAGGCACCATTGTTGTTAGAACAGTAGCTAATACAGTGATCGGAGTGGTTAAGTCATTTGCAGTGTTTTGATAGTACTTTCCATTACGTGGGAAAATTAGAATGTATTTCTCACCATTACGCGTGACTTTAACGCGTAGTGTGCACAGCAGAGCAACGTGCAAACTAGGATGTGTTTAGATGTAAATTCAATTGGATACATAAATGGACACATTCACTCTTGTGTTTTAATACACACACACACGATGAACAGACACGGATGTTCATGAACAAATTATTACAATTGTTGAACAGAATCACTACATTTTACTTTGTCTACAGTTGGGAGCTGAGAGTGCTGATAGCATTGGGGCTGTGCTTAACAGTAAAGAGGAACTAAAAGAGATAGAAGAGACCAGAGAAACATGCAGGTAAGAAGTTGCAAATCCACATGGGTGCGACATGTCTGGAATTTCCCTCAAGATCAATCATAAGCATCTACCTCGCTTGCTATCATGTTAGTTTGGTCAGTAAAAACTACCAGTGGCAACACAACGTTTATCAAGATAATTGCTGGTTATGAATGTCAACATTCCGTATGCATTCAGTTGTACTTGATTTTCTCATCTGAATGTTTTCTTGAATCACATGCAGTGATTATACTAAAACGCAACTTTGGTTTTACAGCCAGAGGTGGATATGGAAGGCTCTTTATTTGTATTTTTGTTGTTGTAAAATGTTATCATGTAGCCATGTCAACATTGCAAATGCTACTCTCAATTGCCTTACCTGGATAAATAAAGGTTAACAAAAAATACTCCTTGTAGTCCAGTACCTCCTGGCCTGATTTAATTATTGTGGCCTTTTATGCTATAAACATGAATTGTGATACTGTTTTGATCACTTATTACAGTTTTGTGTGCAGTACTTCTGATGAAAAGTAAAAAATAAATAATAATAATAATAATAGCGATATTAATAAATAACAAAACAATTGTAACACGTTTATTTTCAGCATTTCATCTCTTCTGTTATTCTATGACTGTTAAAGGAGTGACTTACACCTGTTTCTGGTATCGTGTCGCAATTGCAGTTGAAAATGACGCCAAACTAGTTAAAGGCTGTTCAGGCAATTACGTTTTCAGAACGTTTGGGGTAAAGCCAGAGGCAGCCCAAAATTTGGCATGGACTGCTGCATCGAAATTTTTATATTCGTGAAAAAGCATGGGTCTGCCATTTTGCTCTGGGGTTTTTGTTAATGTTGCTGTTCTGTGTTGCAGGGCGTCATTGGATGATTCCGCCACTCCATCCAAGAGGAAGACTGAAGGTGATGACACTGAGGAAGATGTGGAGGAACAAAAAGTGAGTATTAGCGGCACTTGTATAGCCTTGAAGTATGCCATAATTACCATTAAAAGTAATTATCGTCCTGTTAAGCTAATGTACAGTATTGCAACAAGCAAATAAGAAACACTTATGTACGACAAATTTTTGTACTTTACTGTGGTGTAAATATCATTTTGGCATATACAATTATGGCATGGCTCAGTGGTAGAGTGGTCGTCTCGAGATGCTGCACCATCAGCAGATGAAAGTCAGTGTGAAGTGCTTTAATGAGTGTCTGAAAAAAAAGCGCTATACAAGTCAAAGGCCATTTAACATAATTTCCCTATGAATTGTTTTTCCAATACGGGTGATTATGAATACCAACAATTCCTTCTGTTGCTGTGTCAGGATGAAATGGAGGTGCTGCCGCCTGAGGAAAACAACCCATACGAAGAAGTCTACAAGGACTCAAGTACTTTCCTTAAGGTTGGAACAAAACTTTATTGTGCATAAAATACATCAGCTGTACTTAAATTATACTTGTGTTGAATGTGTTGCCACTCTTGTTGCTAATTAAGGGCATCCTACTGCATATTTATATACTACTATTTCTACACCTCTTTAACTATAACCACAGAATGCATTGTTCAAGATACTAATATCTTCCTGACAGTGTTGTAAAGGTAGAATACTTGGCACAGCCCTTGTGTTCTATCTTATTGGATGGACACAATCATGTGTACGTAATGTTACCATGGTTTTTACTCCATTCATTGACTTACAGGGTACGCAGAGTTTGAACCCTCACAATGATTACTGTCAGCACTTTGTCGACACAGGCCACAGGCCGCAGAACTTCATTCGAGATGTCGGTGAGTGCATTTCGCTTGGTTAAGTGTTGGCGAATCCACAAGCCTCAAATCTGTCTTTTTGTGTGTGCGTGTGTGTGTGTGTGGGTGTGTGTGTGTGTGTGTGCGTGTGTGCGGGGATCAGGCTTGGCTGATCGATTCGAGGAGTACCCCAAACAGCGAGAGCTGATCCGATTGAAGGATGAACACATCTCCACTACCAACACCCCTCCCATGTATGCTAAGCAACCATATTCAACTACATTTTCATATTATTTTTTAAACTCTGAATATAATTTATATATATATATATATACATATATATACATATATATATATATATGAAATAGATCAGCTTAGGGAGCATCTGAGGATGAATCTACACTTCAGATCTAAGTGGTCAATTCAGATTTAGTGTCCACAGCCGCTCAGGCGGTTGTCCTCACCGTTCACACTCAAGCTGGCGATGACGACCTATTACTTAGTTGCTCGCTCAGTTTTTGTTTTTTTGCTAAACGTCTTGATGCTAACCCTGGTCGCTGTTATTTGTATCAGGCAGTGTTACGCCCCGTATCCGGTAAAATAATGTGTCACAGCTGTCACTGGTCATTCATGAGCAGCAAAGCTAGCAAGAGTAGCATCGGTAGCCGAACACTAACGGCTTGATGCTAACCTAACCCTAATCATTGCTATTCATATCAAAACGCGGAAAATAAGGAAAGTGAGGCGTTACAAGGAGATCTAGTGTGACCTACAACGATCGAACATTTTTCTTAGGCCAACAGAGTCCCATAGTAAATAGTTTGCTGCTCAAATGGGATGGGTAAAAAAAAATCCCAAATAAGCGTGATGTCCCGTTCATTCATCTTTCTGGCGCTGTTAAAGTCTCAGGACAGAGATATTACTGGCTATAAATAAATAGTCAACGTGTGTGTGTTAACGTATAGTTGTTACCCGTTTCTTTCTCTTTCCTGAATGGCATTAAATCAGTAGCAAGTGCCGTTCCAGGTCTTCAAACTTTTTTGCGTAAAACCACAGCTCTGTGACGCCAAAACAGGCTCATGTCAGTTTGAACTAGGAGTGCACCAATCACAATTTTCTGGCAGATCACCGCTCCGATCTTTTAAAAAGTCTGACCTGCCAAGCCAGATTTTTCCGCTCTTGATCTTTTTTCATAACAAGCAGCATACACCTTCAGAGTTCCAATCTTATTTTATTGGAAAACATTGAACAATATTTGTGAAATAATACAAACGGCTTGTTTTAACTGCAAATGAAGTAGTTCTCTGAAATAAAAAAGAAAAGCTTATTAGTCATCAGGACAGTGGCTGACTTTCAGACCTCTGAGGAGGGAGATGAGATCGGTGGAAAAGATTGGTTTAAATTCTCAAAACTAAGGTAATCAGGGCCGATCGATCGGCGCACCCCTAGTTTGAACAAAAGCCAGCAACGCAACGTGATGGCTGAAACCCAATGAATCAAACAATTGAAATACGTCAGTAGTAAAAACAAATGCACACAATGCCAAAAGGTATTTGTTTCCATGGCTGTAGTACGTCATATACGGTTTGGCTGCTGAGCTCGCCCGCTCGGAAGGTTTTTCGGCGCAATCAAAAATCTTGAAATGCTTTGTTAATAGGTATTGATTCAAGGAACCGTTCATTTTGGCGTGTATATTATATTATATTATATTATTCGATGCAACATATTAAAATTTGTTTTAGAGCAACTAAGACACTTAAAACACTCAATGTTCAAACCTTCATATATATATATATATAAGGTTCACTACTATATAAAAAAATGAAAAATTGTCCTCAAAATCAGCGAAAAGTGATTATTATTATAAGCATTATAGCGAGGGAACGCTGTATCTGATCTGTGCATTCATGCTGCATTTGTAGCGCTTATCAGATTCAGTGTCTTTTTTAATCCACATTTAGATGATATCTGATTCCAATCTGAGGGCATTGTCACCTGAACTATGCTGCATTGCAACTCCAGCCTGACAGATGAATTCCAAGAGTGTGTTCTGCGTTTTTTGGTAACGCACCACAGAAGGACAAATAGGAGAAGTGTCAAAATAACTGTTAGTTAGTCAAACGGAACTTCCTGCTAAACAAAAATGTATTTTCAGTGTAATATGAACAGTACTATTAATTATTACCATAGGCCAATTCATTTTTACAGAAAATGTTACACTGATAGAAGTCTTCAAATGGTGTCAGTTTTGACCTTTTTTTTTTTGCTTTAAAAATGTTTTACATTTAAAGGTACAGTGAGTAAAAGTTCACCACTAGATCTCGCCAAATAATAGAATACAGCCGAAGCACAAACACTATGATGACTCTGAGAGATCATACTTCGCAAGCCTACCACCAATTAATTGTTAGCACCTCAGCGGGTGACTGCGTCTTGGCAGCCGGAGCGCACACTGGAGTTAGCCGGAGCAGCTAAAAGAACGGATAGTGGGAGTCGACCCATTGGGTCCGACATGCTGCAAGCACCACCAGGGCTAACTACGTTCACAAAGTTGTCCTTTGGGCACCCGTAGTAGGAAGATAGTGGCAAAACATGTCAGCCTTTTGTAAGGTAATATAATTACCGATTACTAGGCCTACGATTATATTTAAAAAATCTAATAAAATACGTTGATGTGATCGGACATATTTTTTTGCATGATATTGAAATCAAAAGTGTTTTTTTAAAATACAGTAATTTCTGGACTACAAGCCGCTACTTTTTTCACTTTCATTCGATCCTGCGGCTAATACAAAGGTGCAGCTTATCCATCAGATCACAAGGGAGCGCACTATAAAGGAAGCGCAAGAGCGTCAGGCAGAGCAAAACAAACCAAGTGAGCACAAATACAGTAGGAGAGACAGAACGAGAGCGAGACAATTTGCGCCCTCATTATGGAATAGCAAGTAGCGGTAACATTAAAACACATGCGGCTTACAGTCGGGTATGGCTTATATGTGAAACAAACTTGAGTATTCCCATAATTTAGCTAGCGCGTCTTATTTTCAGGTGTGCCTTATAGTCCAGAAATTATTGTAAATTAATTATTAGTTCACCACTATATGACGTGAAATAGTACACACTATGCCTTTAAGAATGTTTAAATGTTAAAGTACTTGAAATGTTATCTGGAGAGTTAATAAAGTCTTTGGAACTACATTAACATAGGTTTAGTCAAGCAGAATCACAAAAAGGGTGCTTGACCGCAATGCATACCTTGACGTAGAAATGTGTGTGCTGTTGCCAGGTACCTGCAGGACGACATGGAGCACTTTGACCTGCAGGATTTAAAAAGCGAGTTTGACGTCATCCTACTTGAGCCTCCTTTAGAGGAATATTACAGAGAGTCGGGCATCAGTCACACAGAGCGCTTCTGGACCTGGGATGATGTAAGTTTGCATGCCAACTTGATATCCCTTTTGCAAAATTGTGAGAATGTGTAAATGTGAGCAGATGCACCGGGATGGTGGTTCTGTGCAAATTATGCAGTTTGTATGCTTTTCCCAGATGCTGTCTTTATCCAGCAGGGGGCAACAAGCAGTGTTCTGGGCCCAGTATTTAAAAAAATTAAATCCAGATTAAACTGATCTACATTTCCAAATCCCACTTTTTCTATCCTGGTATTTCAAAACTTTGCGGAATTGGATCCAAATAATCCTGATCCTCTCGGATTGAGATTTCTAAATCCATGATCATAGGATCACTCCACCACCCAAGATCAGAGACAGTCAGAAGTTTGTTCTGTAGACCTCAAGGTTTGATAGGTCAAGATATCAAATGCAAATATATAAAATAGCCATTCAAAGTATTTGCTGTTGCTTGGAGTCAATGTACGCTTAAATTCTGTGTTTAAACAAGAACGTGCCAGAAGAGTCATTTTGATCATGTCTTCCAAAACATCTCAAGATGGACACAGCATCAAATTCTCCTTGCCAAGTGACAAATAAAACTTAAAATTCTTCAGCAAGAGCTCAAGAAGTAGAAAATACAATTACTGGAAAAGCAAATGTGGAACTGATTGTAGTGTGAAACTTTTAAGTTTTTGTTGCTACAATTTTTGGTTGGGTTGAGCACTTTTTTCATTATTTGGATTTTT
The DNA here is from genome assembly GCF_054856555.1 of Leptonotus elevatus. NCBI lineage: Eukaryota > Metazoa > Chordata > Actinopteri > Syngnathiformes > Syngnathidae > Leptonotus > Leptonotus elevatus. The sequence goes on from NC_141246.1 coordinate 13,519,469, forward strand.
GGGGGGGGATATTTATGGAATTTCACTTCACAAAAAAATTGCATATAATGAAGTTTAAAATATTCAAAATATATCTTTACACTATTAATTCCGGGAAATGCAAGTGATGCTTATTTATTGATGAGTATATGTGAAACTAATACATGGAATCACAATGTAATTCTACCAGAGGTGGGATTAATTTCTTGTTTTTCCAAGATCAAATTGATCCAGATTTGGGTCTGGTGTTTTGAAATAGCTAACGCAAGCTCAAATCTGCATTAAAGGCGGGATTGGATTTCCAAATCTGAATTTGAATTTTTAAAGTAATTTTCATAATTAAATATGGTTTGAAATACCCAATTTTGGATCAGATCTGGGTTTAATCCAATCCATGTTTGAAATACTGAAGATTCATCTGTCCAGTACTGTCTTATGTTATCCCATCTGCACATTTTTGAACACTTACGTGGCAGTGAGGTGGCTTTGTAGTTCTGAGGTTTGGGATTCAAATCTTGGCACCAGCCTTCCTGGTGGTCCATTCTTAATCGCATTCCTAATTGGAGCAAGTGTTACAGAAAATGGATTATTCATGTTTCCTGTTCTGTGGTTTATAGATCATGAAGCTAGAGATTGAAGAGATCTCTGCCCTTCGGTCCTTCGTCTTCCTCTGGTGCGGCTCGGGTGAAGGCCTGGACTTGGGAAGAATGGTAACTCCACCTCTTACTCAGTCATCTAAGCCAGGTGTGGCCAATTCTTTTGATTTGCGAGAATGCGAGCCACAACAGGTTCTAAAATTTGGGGGACCGGCCTAGGTATATTTGAATGGAGTATTTAGGCCAGATATACTAAAGTCTAGGTCCGTAATTAGCGGATGTGGACCGCGGACCACCTCTTTGTGGACCGGGGTCGGTTTTGGAGGTACGCCACGATGACTGACTGACGCAAGGTTAAGGCCAGTCAAGGTGTCACTACGGCTGCTATTGGCTAGGACGCCACAGAGTGGAGATTCCTTCTGCATTTTATAACCAATTCAGGAAGTAATTTTTCGTTTCCAGAACAAGAAACAAAGCCGGGGGGAGTGTTGGCTCATCGCCGTGGCAATTATTTAATCCCAATTTTTTACTGTTGGCCATAACTCGCCAAAACACAACAGCACCGTGATAAGCGAACACAGTTTTTTGTTTTTTTTATCCTCGTCACACACACAATCACACACAAACGTGGTCTCCCGGGCGGGAAGTGGGTACGCGTTGCCTGCGCATACACAGTTGCCTTCACGGAAACTATCCGGGTGGTGAGAAAAAAAAAGATGAGTACGCCATCAAACGGACCAATCACGAGAGATGTTGCGACCCGCCATCTACGGCGTACAATAATTCTAGACGTGTGCGCTGCACGCGTTACGGCTACTCGATTATGGGAAAAATAATAATCGTGATTATTATGGCAATAATTGAAATCGTGATTATTCCCCCCCAAAAAAATGTTGGGGTACAAATCAAGAACATTTTTAAGCATTTAAAAATATTAAGACCAATTAAACAAAAATAGAAACACTATAATTATGTAAGTTCCTTATGGACCAAACAGAATTTACAATAATTATATAAATTTCTGGACTATAAGCCGCTACTTTTTTCTCTTGCATTCGACCCTGTGGCTAATAAAGGTGCTGCTTATCCACCAGATCACAAGGGGGTGTACTATAAAGGAAGCGCAAGAGCAAAACAAACCAAGTGAGCACAAATACAGTTGGAGAGACAGAACAAGAGCGAGACAATTTGCTCCCTCATTATGGAAAAGAAAGTGGCGGGAACCCGGTGCGGTAACATTAAAACACCTACGGCTTACAGTCGGGTGCGACTTATATGTGTAACAAACTCGAATATTCCCCAAATTTAGCTAGCGTGACTTTACTGTATTTATATATTTATTTATGTTTATTTAAGTTGGAGTGCAGCATGTGCACTGTGCAGTATGATGATTTTTGGGGATCAAAAAGAAAATAGAGTGCTCACCCAAAGTGGCCCAGATCGTCGGTAAGCACAAGAAACTATTTCATAATGCATGATAATTTTGCTAAAAGGAAAATGACACTTTGTTTGACTTTTGAAATGCATGTGAATATTTGAATTTCCAAGACGCTTGATTCATCTTTAGTGAAAGTTTATTTTTATTTTATTGGGTAATTAATACTAAACAAGAAAGAATGAATGTGATACTGAAAATAAATGTTTAATTCCAGTAACTCCTGATTATTATTGTACAGTACACCCAGTCCCAAACTACATAAAAAAATAAAAATAATTAAATTAAATAGAAGGCCAAAATTATTAGAGGACGACGAATTACATACAGGAATCATATACCGTGTTTTTCGAAGTTGGTGGTGGGGGTACCGAAAAACATCCAGAGATGACTATTTGTTGTTCATTAACGGGGGAAGTTAGCGCACACAATTTCAGAATTATTATTATTTTTGTCACGGGGGCTTAGAAAGCCAGGTGGGCTGCTGGGCTAATAAAACACTGGAGGAAAGCCTGAACCTTATTTGAAATGAAATTTAAAAGTCTTAAATTTAACTTGCCTTAACTGTTATACTCTGACTGCACCTATCAGCTTTTATCTTCACTTTAAAGTAGAGTGTGCGGACCCTCACACTCCAGTTTCTTTGGAGAGGGGAGGGGCAGAGTTCTTCTTACCTCATTTGAAGTCGTGTGTTCGTTTGTCAAATGTGACTGTCGCTTTAAGATCGTGCACGTACTCGCACACGCGCACCATGAACGAGCCTGACACAGATGCTGCAGTTACGCTTTGGGCCAGAGGTCGCGAGTAAAAAAAGTGACAAATTGCACAAAGATCCTTTAAGATGTTGGAACTCTGTTTTGCATTGTTAGAGAACTATTCCCAAATAGTATAGCTGATATGTCACGCAGACTCAACACAACCACCTGCTCCTCTATTTGTGTGTACAACGGTACGAGCTACAGGTAGCTTCCTCATTGGCCGTCATTCCTTACACATCACAGCCACCGAGTCTGCGCCTCTAATGTCCTAAGTGTTGACAAAACACTTAAGTTCAACAAGTTCAACATTGGTGATTGTCAGCACGACTGTTCGCTAGTTAAATTGGGTCGGTTAGGGACATCTGAAAATCGGGCCTTTGCTGACTTTTCATGTGTAGCTGTATTTGGACTTTAGTTGACTGACTCAGGAGGTCAAACTCATCCTTCAGAAAACTGACTCATCCGTGCTGCAGCGAGCAATAGCTTTTTTATGCTTGCCTTTGAGCATCTTACAGTACGTGTTCAGATGATTTTGTATTGAATCATGAATCTTGACCTTGGCCAATCACGTTCACCCTCAACACAATGTTTGCAGTGTTTAAGGAAATGGGGCTTCAGGCGCTGCGAAGACATCTGCTGGATCAAGACCAACAAGAATAACCCAGGCAAGACAAAGGCGCTGGACCCAAAAGCAGTATTTCAGAGGACCAAGGTACAGCACATTAATATGACAGTTTCCATTTTATTTTGAAGGTTGACACGTCCAATTACAAAAAAAAAAAAATATTTTGCATTTCTCTCTCTCTTAAATGTTCCAGATCATCAAGACATGTTTACTGTAAAAACTCAGCGGCAACCCAAGTTAATGCAAAAGGCAGTTTTAAAATGATGCTTTGATTTATGAAGTGGAAAAATAATCCAACTGGCCTCAGGTTAGGGATGGGCGTGTACCAATACCAGCCTGATTAGCCGCGTTTACGCCGCAGGATGTTCGGGTATGGGGGGTGGTGGTGGGGGGGACTTTCACAGGAACCGTCTCAGCCGGCCCGCATGTGGCTGTGTTTCGACGAACCCATTTCGCAATGTCACGAGTTTCGATCGACACGTAAACGCCGTGCGACGGTTTCTCCCGCGACGTCACCCAAGCACCGCACGACAAAAATCACAAGGAGGAAAGAAAAAACTTTGGGTGGTTGCCATTTTTTTCAGCTTTTTTTAATGTTGGCATGGATGGCTGGTTTGAGTGAGAGGAGACGGCGTCTAGATGAAGAATTTGAAAAGGCTAACAGTAGAGTAGAACAAAAATAGGCAAAGGATTATTTATAAGAGAATTGTTTTGGTGGAAGAGACTTAAGCCGAGAATGTATCATCGTCGCGCATGAAGGTCAGATACAATTTTTTGATACTAAATCATTTTTAGCCCATCAGCACGAAAGCCCGATCGGGAGTTTATCGGGTCGGCGGAGTACCTACCCACGAGTAGGACCTCCGCTCGTCCCCTTAAGTTCCTGTAAATGCGGCCCGGTTGGGAAGGCTCCTGCAGTGGAGACACGCACACACGGGGCTGGCCTTGTGAATTTACCCCGAAGTTCCTGCGGTGGAAACGCAACTATTGGGCTTGTTTTATGATCAGCAACAAGAAATTAGGGCAATAGAAAATTGCCATTAATTTCTTTTTTTGGAGGAAAAATACTATAATGGAATATATAGGTATTTCTTCAAAATTATCTGTCACTTTTTGGGGGAATGATATGTAGTAGTGGTATTGGTATTTTATATTGGTGACGACTCAAGCGTTAAGTATCGTTCTGGAAAAAATTTGGTATTGAACATCCCTGTAACCTCAAGCGCATGCGGGTTATTCTGTGGTATGACCTTTAACAGGCAGTCCATTCTTGAAAATCCTCCAATATGACTGAGATAAAAGAATTGTGTGGGCCAAAATGATGCCACAGCAATGCAAAAATCCTAATTACAGGTTTTTGAAAACGTGTTATTACTGCCAAGGGTGTCACAAGCAGTAGCGACTGTAGTTCATTGGCAATTACTTGTTCGTGTAGGGCCAGGTAGGTTTTTTTCCCCCTACCCTTATCTGATTAAAATAAATAATACATCGTTATATCTTAGTGAGACATTAAAATTAGTTGAGTGTCTTAACCGAAACATTTAAGTGAGATAAATATGTGAAAAAGTAACAAACCAGGAAATGAAGCAAATACTTTTTCCGGGTACTGCATATAAAGTGCTACTTTAAAAGTAGACCAATTAATGTGTAACGTGGCTTATTTGCAGGAACACTGCCTGATGGGAATCAAAGGAACAGTGCGGCGAAGCAGAGATGGTGAATTCATCCATGCTAATGTGGACATCGACTTGATCATCACGGAGGAGCCCGAGATGGGAAACGTAGAGAAGCCCGTCGAGATCTTTCACATCATCGAGCACTTCTGTTTGGGCCGTAGGAGGTTGCACCTTTTCGGACGAGACTCGACCATCAGGCCTGGTGTGGCAAACGTTCCTATGCACGTCTCTGTCATTTCTCTTCTTGTTCTGCTAGGTTGGTAAACATCAAACTGTTGGATGTCTCCCCCTCCAGGCTGGCTGACAGTGGGACCCACTCTCACCAACAGCAACTTCAACCCAGAGAGCTACGCCGCACATTTCGCTTTGCCCGATTCCTACCTTTCTGGCTGCACCGAGGAAATAGAACGCATGCGACCCAAATCGCCACCTTCGAAGATGAAGTCCGACCGTGGCGGCGGACCACCCAGAGGGGGGCGAAGTGGTCCGAACGCAGGGAGAGGTGGAGAGAGAGGTCGGGAAAGAAACAGACCAAGCTTCCGCGGAGACAGAGGCGGCTTCCGGGGCCGGGGAGGCCCACACAGGGGCTTTCCCCCACGCTAGCGTAATAATGCTAACCCGACTGATGCTAGTTTGAGGTTTCCTTTGACTTGACAAGTTGCTACTGATATGGCCTCCTGATTTCCACCCAACTGGCCGCATTTGGACTACCAGTACAAGCTGTGTTTGGCCTTTAGCAATGTTGTTACATTGAAATTTTAGAATCATTCACCCTGAAATGTCATCTGTATACACTGTTTATCCAACACTGTTGTGCCAACTGTTCGTGCTCAACATATCTGTAGCCTAATAGCATAATTGTCCGTCATTTATTTTAATGTTTAGGTAAAAAAAAAAGACATGAATAAGAGTCCAGTTACCTCAATTCAATAATTGTGGACCTTGATGACTGAGTATATACACTTTTTGTTTTCTGGAAACACATTAGTATAAATGTTTTTTGTTTTTTTTTGTTTTAAATAGATGACAGCGGTTCAGATAATAGATGGATGGATCATGTCCAAATAAATTTTTTGGGTTTGTTTTTACAAGTTCATCTTTTGTATTCTTTGGTAATTTGATGAAACAGATATGATGCTTCTGGTACAGTATGCCCGTGTTGAAATGCTTCGTTAAATGAAGCGGTCGTCACTCAAGGTGAATGTTTTACGATTACATTACCAAATTAATTCCACGTCTCAAAGCTCTTGGTTTTGCATTTTTCCATTTCAAGTTAAAAAAAAGTCACAACTTGATGACAGTGTTTAGTGTTAACCGGATATAAAATACTTTAACTATATAATATAATTGTTTTACAATTGATGTGAATCACGTGCCAAACTTGTGTTTACCAGCATTCCACGCAGATGCTACTCAGCCTCTGTTACTATATCCGTGTCACTGCCTAGAAAGGTTTCTCTCAGGTATTAAAACAAAGACTGTATTCAAATGATGTCACAATTACAAAGGCACATCGGTTTCTGAACTCAAACCAGGAAAAACGTCGGAATGCCGCTTAGAAATTCTGAACAAGTCAGTGTAGTCTAACTTTACCAAGATGAAGAAATCTGACAGACAAAATAAAACCATCCATTTTCCAAACCGCTTATTCCTCACAAAGGGCCGCAGGGGTGCTGGAGCCTATCCCAGCTGTCTTTGTGCAGTAGGAGGGGTAAACCCTGAACTGCTTGCTAGCCAATCGCAGGAATAAAACAATGAAAAGATAATACAAATTTGCCAATTTTTGCGAGTTTTTTTCCGCAGAATATTGCCCCCACCCTTTAAAAAAAGATATTTATTCGTGACAAGTGGCAAATTTGCAACTTTTTTTTCACAGAATATTGCCCCCACCCTCTAAAAAAATATATTTATCCGTGGCCCAAATACGCCGTTGTACTAAAGTATATTTACTATGTTTTTTGTTTTGTTTTATTAAGGGTTTTACAAACATATCTGAAGTAATAGTTTGATTAATTCTAATTAATTGTGTGAGTGTGGTCTTGTTTTTGTTACATAGTGGGGCCAACATTTCGGGATTTCCCAGAGTTGTGGGGCCCACAAGTTTAGACCTCTTTTTGAGGGTCAAGACTTGGTTTTAGAGTTTAGGTTTGAATTGGGTTATGGTTGAGGTTAGGATCTCCTCTTCTTCCTTTGTGATGGCAATGGGCCCCGGCCGGTCTGACCCGATAATGACGCGACGCGCTAATAGCATTCATCCTTTCTACCGCAAAACTACTCAAGTGTTAAGAGAGAGAGAGAGGGATGCTGGGAGGAGGCTGCTAACATTAGCGTAGCTATGTTTAAGAAATTACATGGGCCTTAAATTGTGATCTTGGAATAACGGGGAATGGGGGAGCATTTTTAAGGGTGTGTGTGTGTGTGTATATGTGGTTTTGTCTTTTCTACATTGTGGGGCCCATACACGTGTGTTTTTCCAGGTTTAACTACCATTGTGTCTTTTTGAGGGTCAAGACTTGGTTTTAGAGTTTAGGTTTGAATTGGGTTATGGTTGAGGTTAGGGTAAGGAAGAGGGGTAAGCAATAATTTTTGATGGTTGGGGTTAGGTTAAGGGGCTAGGAAATGCATTATGTCAATGAGATGGTCCCACAAATATAGTAAAACTTGTGTGTGTGTTTAAATACGGTATAATTACTATCACCTTTGTCACCATAATTAAATCAAATAGCAATTAAACTGGCTTGCCAACAGTAGGTGATCCTCATTCATTCTAGCTGAAATACTACAGAATATAGTTTGAACCAAATACATTTATTTCTTTTAATTCAAATCTCAACAAACAGCAAAATCAACAGGAACGTTGTGACATAATGGATGTATGAGTGGCTGTACGCATGGGTGTCACGGTGTTAGTTGGACCACAATGTAGTTGCGACTAAATTATAACAATGTTGGGTATATTTCTTCAAGATACGATACATCGACAATCAATTATTGATTCATCGATTATCGACTAATGCTTAGCTCTACTACTACAAACACTGTCAATATTATGCAGTGCAGTAAGCTACTGCAATCTAAAACCACATTTTTAACTCCTGTTCATGTAAATAATGGCTACCCAGCACATGTGATCAGAAATAAAGCTTACTGTAATAAAACCTGGACATTTTTCAAGCAGCACAGATGAGAGGCGGTCCGAACCCTAACGGGTCAGACAGCATCGGTTTGACATGGCGTACGATTCGATGAACGAATCTTTTGAACGGTTCTTTTTAATGAATTGATTCTAAAGATTCAGTTCACTTCAAAGAACTGTCATGCCGATCACTGGTCAGCGCACCAGCAATACCACCATTTTGGAGAAGACACTTCCTGACAGAGTCACATGACTATCACATGGTCTTCATACCAGGATGTTCCCTATATGTTGCTTAGGGTTCTAAACACATGCAGATTAATGAGCTGCGTAGTCCTCAGTGTTTGACGATATTTACTTTTTAAACCTCATTTGGGCACATTAGTACCACGGCGTATTAGAGCCACGTATAAATATATATTTTTTTAAAGGGCGGGGGCAATATTCAGAGAAAAAAACTCATAAAGTGGCAAATTTGCGAGTTTATAAAGTGGCAAATTTGCGAGTTTATCAAGTTGCAAATTTACGAGTTTATAAAGTGGCAAATTTGCGAGAAAAAAACTCAGAAACTTACAAGAATTACAAGTAGCGTACTACTTGACTGTTTGTGCCAATACATTTTGGTTGTGTTTCCAAATAAGGAGATAGTAATTGCTTTAGCAGAAATTAACCATATGATGTCAAGCATTCGGTCTTTGAAGCGTTGTGTATGGCCACTGGCCGGCGACAAAGACGCCTCGCTTTGCGAAGGTCCACACCCAGGTTCAAACATTTGAGTTAATTCGTTAAAATGTATATTCACTTGTACATTTATGTTTCCAGAATTATTATTTACACATTCATACATTTTTGTATTTTATTTTTTGTACAAGTAGCTAAGTTGATGTGTCGAATCTGCTGCTCTCTGTCATTCACTTGCATTTACCTAAACTATGCTAGCATCTAATTGGTTAATGTTAGTCAGCTGATAGGGGATCAGGAAGTGTTGTCGCTCTCGCTGCGGTGAATGACGAGTAAAGTTTAAATTTAAGAATGAATCCGTCTCCATCCTGCCTTTTCATTTTAAAAACAGTGTCCCATTAACCACCAACGAATCTTCACACGATTAGACTATAGCTACGCTACGTGTATTTCTTGTAAGTTTTTTCTCGCAAATCTGCCACTTAATAAAGTGCAAATTTGCCACTATATACTCGCAAATTTACGAGTTTTTTAAAGTGGCAAATTTGTGAGGTTTTTTTTCTTGGAATATTGCCCCCGCCCTCTAAAAAATATATATTTATAGGTGGCCCTAATACACCGTCGTACATTAGAAACCATTTTAAAATGTTTTTGTTTTTTTTAATCAGGGGCTTTACATATCTGAAGTATTGGTTTGTTTAATTCCAGCTGTAAACACAAGCATTAACAATAGGATAGACATGTTTTAAATATATGGTATAATTACTATCTCCATTGTCACCATAATTAAACCAAATAATGATTGAACTGGCTTGCCACCAGTAGGTGATCCTCATTCATTCCAGTTGAGATTTTCTTTAATACTAAAGAAAATTGTTTTAATCAAATGTATCTACAGTATTTATTTTAAGCATGTCTCGACAAACGGGAGACATCAGCAGGAACGTTGTGACATATGCATGAGTGAATGTACGTATGTCATGGTGTTAGTTGAATCATAAAGTAGTTGAGACTAAATTAGCAAGTACCCCACTCAACCTTGGGTATAATTCTTCAAGACATGATACAGCTACATTCAATTATTGATTAATTGATTATAAACTAACTGCCTAGCTCTGTCTTTACTACTATAAACACTGTCGTTGTGTGATGCAATGCAGTTGGCAACAGCAATCTAAAACCACATCTTAACTCCTGTTCATGTAATTAATGGCCACCAAGTACACGTGTTCGGAAATATAGCTTAATGTAATAAACACTGGAAATTTTTCAAGCAGCAAGGATGAGATTCAGCCCGATTCCTAACGAGTCACTGCCTTATTTTGACATGAAAACAATGGCACGTCGGTAGAACAAGTTCTGCCAGTTTCACATACCTTGAAAAAAGAAAAAAAAAGAAAAATTAGGACATGGCATATAAATGGCATAGAATCCCAGCATGTGCGGCAAAGACAACATCATCGTACTCATCTGAAAGGTAAGAACACGCTGAATTCACGAGTATAACTTAAAAAAATCAACAACAAAAAATCAAGAATGTTTCTTTGGCAGATTTTTGTTAGTTTTAATGTGGATTTGTGGGAATATTACAAAACTGATGTGAAGGATGTTTATAAGGATTTTAAATTCATGGGGTGGAAAATGTCAATTTAGAAGGACAAAGAATAGTTGCATTTCCCACAACAGTTTCAGGTTATTTCTCAAACCAATGAGATGTCTCCAAATTTGTAATATAATTTTTCTGTTTTGTACTTTTAAGCAAACTATCTCAGACTACAATGTAAGGCAAACACACCTTCAGCAGCAACAAAAGTCACTCAGGATGGTAGAGACTTTTTCCTCCGCCTTGCCTTGATTTTTATTAGAATTATATGCCTTCAGTAATTGCAGAAATTGTTGCCATGTTTTTTTGGGGGGTGACAAAATCATTCAGAGACAAATCTTTCATCATTTCTCATCCATCCATCCACCAATTTCCTTCCTCTATCCGGGGTTGGGCCATGGTGGTAGGTCTCACTGTCGTCCCCTACGTGAGCATTAAAGTCAAAACGATGGAGTCTCCATGGGGAGCGCTCTCCAGTACTCTGAACTGTTGTTTGGTGCATAAGCACAAACACAACAATTACCTGTAGGAATTACCTTGCCTAAAGCCAAACTGGTTTTCACTTTCTGCGCCAGGATTTTGAGCAATCACTTAAACTGCTGGTTTGATTCGTTTGCCAAAGGAGCCTTGAGAAAGGTACACAAACACTCCGATTCAATTTAACCACCATAGCACAATACATTTGTATTTTTTTAATCTAAATAATATATCCTTTACTTGAATATTGGTTAGAGCACATTTCAATAACTTGTGGAGGCACTGAAATGTGTGATGTGTGGATGACAAGATATCGATTATCCAATCCATCATTTAATTTGTTTTTAACAGGAAGAAGAAATGGGAAGGGTAGAAGCTGCCGTACTCCTTCTGCTCATAGCAGGTATTTTGCTGTGCATGTTATCTATCTATCTATTTTGAGTATGTAACAAAAATACATAGTTTGGACAAAAATGTCAATTTTGAGATTTCAACTTCCTTAAAGATGAAAATGTAAATATTTGCTGTGTATATAATGTATAATACGTAATATGAAACCTGAAGATGATGATCTCGAATCGCGATTGTCCTTCCAAAGCCATGTCCCCCTTCACCATGATGCAAGTAACGCATATTTGGAGTGACTTGTAAATATTAAACAGTGTTAATGTGTGTGTTATTTATTACATTGAGGGGTAAAAAAACAAACAATGTTGAACCAACAAAATGTCATAATAATTGTATTTTCTTAATGTGACCAAATGTATTTGTGATGTAATATCCATTATGATAAAACATCAATATATGTTCTTGTCACAGCATGGCAAACAATCTTTTGACACAAAATTATTAAATCCACGCACGCACGGATGCACGCACACACACACACACACACACTCACACACACTGATGAATGCTAGGAAATGAAAATGCTAGGAAATGAAAATGGAGACATTATGGAGGTTAAAAAAATATATAAATATGACCACGCCTTTGTCAAATATGACCACGTCTTCAACAAATATGACCACATAATAAAATACATCAATGGATGAATTGAATACGTTAACAATATTCCTTTGTTATTAACAGTTCTTCTCTCAATTGAAACCTTACAGCTGAAGTTGCAACAACAATGGCACCTTCCGAAACAATGGCCGTAAATGTGACCACGGCTGCAACATCAACACCCGAGCAGCCAAGGGTGAACATGCGCTTTAGTTTGAACCAGACTTTCACGGCACAACTTTCCAATTCATCTTCTCCTGAGTTTCAAACTTTGGCGACCCAAATAGAAAACCAGGTAATTATTCCAGTAATGTTTGTTCTTAAAATGAAATGCATACTCTATATACAATACACATAGTATACAGGTTTTTCCATACATTTCAAAACTTCTGTTTTTGTTGTTGTTGTTTTTTTTGTTTTTATTAAAATTTCTTTCATTTATATACATTTATACGCTCTACATCAGGGGTCACTAACATGGTGCCTTTAGCCCGCAAGGACTTCATGAGTAGCCTGTGGGCCTGTTCTAAAAAAATAGCTCACCAGTGAAGTGCTCATTTGTAAATGTTGTTACTTACAGAGATTTATAGAAATTAAGTGTTGCATGTTAATATTTACAGTAATTGTTTTCAAAATTATTGTTGATAATTTTTGGGAAAATGATCATGAATTTTTACTAGGGATGTTGAATACCACCATTTTCAGACTGATGTCTGTACAAATACTCACTGATTCTGAGTACTAATACCTCCAGTCAGTGGTGTAGTGGTCCCTGGAGAAGGGGACACCTATGGAAATGATACAGGAAAAATAATTGATAATATTATAATTCATATTTCCTCTCCTCAGCTCAATGCCGTATATTCGATACGCTTTGGAAGAAGATTCATCCGATCCCTCGTCAATTCTTTTCGGTATGTTACAATATTTCTTGAAAAAGACGAAGCAGCATTATTCCATTTACATGTTTGCACTTAAAAATAGTCGCAATTTCCATCTTCCTTTTTTCATCAAATTTGTTCATGAATGTCTGTTGTCTTGGCTAAGCAGCAACATGCACACCCAATGTATTGGAGGTGTCAAAATATTGTTTGTTTTTTTCAGTCAAGGTTCAGTTGTGGTCCAATCCGAGTTGATATTCAACAGCTCTGCCACAGTGCCAAACGTTACTTCTGTGGAAAGCGCTCTGGTGGAGGCAGCAGGCAACAGTTCCAACTTTACCCTCCCTGTGAATGTGTCAACAATTGCCGCATTCGGTAAGATTTTGTCCTCATTCCAAATTAAAATGTGCAGATTTCATTTAACAATCTTGTTATTTGGTTGTTATAATGTGACCACGCCTGCAGCTAATGAGACCACACCTACCGAAAATGTGACCACGGCTGCAACATCAACACCCGAGCAGCCAAGAGTGAACATGCGCTTTAGTTTGAACCAGACTTTCACGGCACAACTTTCCAATTCATCTTCTCCTGAGTTTCAAACTTTGGCGACCCAAATAGAAAACCAGGTAATTATTCCAGTAATGTTTGTTCTTAAAATGAAATGCATACTCTATATACAATACACATAGTATACAGGTTTTTCCATACATTTCAAAACTTCTGTTTTTGTTGTTGTTGTTTTTTTTTTGATTGATTTTTATTTTTATTTTTATTTTTTTACCTTTCATTTATTTACATTTATACGCTCTACATCTGTTCTAAAAAAATAGCTCACCAGTGAAGTACTCATTTGTAAATGTTGTTACTTACAGAGATTTATAGAAATTAAGTGTTGCATGTTAATATTTACAGTAATTGTTTTCAAAATTATTGTTGATAATTTTTGGCAAAATGATCATGAATTTTTACTAGGGATGTTGAATACCACCATTTTCAGACTGATGTCTGTACAAATACTCACTGATTCTGAGTACTAATACCTCCAGTCAGTGGTGTAGTGGTCCCTGGAAAAGGGGACACCTATGGAAATGATACAGGAAAAATAATTGATAATATTATAATTCATATTTCCTCTCCTCAGCTCAATGCCGTATATTCGATACGCTTTGGAAGAAGATTCATCCGATCCCTCGTCAATTCTTTTCGGTATGTTACAATATTTCTTGAAAAAGACGAAGCAGCATTATTCCATTTACATGTTTGCACTTAAAAATAGTCGCAATTTCAATCTTCCTTTTTTCATCAAATTTGTTCATGAATGTCTGTTGTCTTGGCTAAGCAGCAACATGCACACCCAATGTATTGGAGGTGTCAAAATATTGTTTGTTTTTTTCAGTCAAGGTTCAGTTGTGGTCCAATCCGAGTTGATATTCAACAGCTCTGCCACAGTGCCAAACGTTACTTCTGTGGAAAGCGCTCTGGTGGAGGCAGCAGGCAACAGTTCCAACTTTACCCTCCCTGTGAATGTGTCAACAATTGCCGCATTCGGTAAGATTTTGTCCTCATTCCAAATTAAAATGTGCAGATTTCATTTAACAATCTTGTTATTTGGTTGTTATAATGTGACCACGCCTGCAGCTAATGAGACCACACCTACCGAAAATGTGACCACGGCTGCAACATCAACACCCGAGCAGCCAAGGGTGAACATGCGCTTTAGTTTGAACCAGACTTTCACGGCACAACTTTCCAATTCATCTTCTCCTGAGTTTCAAACTTTGGCGACCCAAATAGAAAACCAGGTAATTATTCCAGTAATGTTTGTTCTTAAAATGAAATGCATACTCTATATACAATACACATAGTATACAGGTTTTTCCATACATTTCAAAACTTCTGTTTTTGTTGTTGTTGTTTTTTTTGTTTTTATTAAAATTTCTTTCATTTATATACATTTATACGCTCTACATCAGGGGTCACTAACATGGTGCCTTTAGCCCGCAAGGACTTCATGAGTAGCCTGTGGGCCTGTTCTAAAAAAATAGCTCACCAGTGAAGTGCTCATTTGTAAATGTTGTTACTTACAGAGATTTATAGAAATTAAGTGTTGCATGTTAATATTTACAGTAATTGTTTTCAAAATTATTGTTGATAATTTTTGGGAAAATGATCATGAATTTTTACTAGGGATGTTGAATACCACCATTTTCAGACTGATGTCTGTACAAATACTCACTGATTCTGAGTACTAATACCTCCAGTCAGTGGTGTAGTGGTGGTCCCTGGAGAAGGGGACACCGATGGAAATGATACAGGAAAAATAATTGATAATATTATAATTCATATTTCCTCTCCTCAGCTCAATGCCGTATATTCGATACGCTTTGGAAGAAGATTCATCCGATCCCTCGTCAATTCTTTTCGGTATGTTACAATATTTCTTGAAAAAGACGAAGCAGCATTATTCCATTTACATGTTTGCACTTAAAAATAGTCGCAATTTCCATCTTCCTTTTTTCATCAAATTTGTTCATGAATGTCTGTTGTCTTGGCTAAGCAGCAACATGCACACCCAATGTATTGGAGGTGTCAAAATATTGTTTGTTTTTTTCAGTCAAGGTTCAGTTGTGGTCCAATCCGAGTTGATATTCAACAGCTCTGCCACAGTGCCAAACGTTACTTCTGTGGAAAGCGCTCTGGTGGAGGCAGCAGGCAACAGTTCCAACTTTACCCTCCCTGTGATTGTGTCAACAATTGCCGCATTCGGTAAGATTTTGTCCTCATTCCAAATTAAAATGTGCAGATTTCATTTAACAATCTTGTTATTTGGTTGTTATAATGTGACCACGCCTGCAGCTAATGAGACCACACCTACCGAAAATGTGACCACGGCTGCAACATCAACACCCGAGCAGCCAAGGGTGAACATGCGCTTTAGTTTGAACCAGACTTTCACGGCACAACTTTCCAATTCATCTTCTCCTGAGTTTCAAACTTTGGCGACCCAAATAGAAAACCAGGTAATTATTCCAGTAATGTTTGTTCTTAAAATGAAATGCATACTCTATATACAATACACATAGTATACAGGTTTTTCCATACATTTCAAAACTTCTGTTTTTGTTGTTGTTGTTTTTTTTGTTTTTATTAAAATTTCTTTCATTTATATACATTTATACGCTCTACATCAGGGGTCACTAACATGGTGCCTTTAGCCCGCAAGGACTTCATGAGTAGCCTGTGGGCCTGTTCTAAAAAAATAGCTCACCAGTGAAGTGCTCATTTGTAAATGTTGTTACTTACAGAGATTTATAGAAATTAAGTGTTGCATGTTAATATTTACAGTAATTGTTTTCAAAATTATTGTTGATAATTTTTGGGAAAATGATCATGAATTTTTACTAGGGATGTTGAATACCACCATTTTCAGACTGATGTCTGTACAAATACTCACTGATTCTGAGTACTAATACCTCCAGTCAGTGGTGTAGTGGTGGTCCCTGGAGAAGGGGACACCGATGGAAATGATACAGGAAAAATAATTGATAATATTATAATTCATATTTCCTCTCCTCAGCTCAATGCCGTATATTCGATACGCTTTGGAAGAAGATTCATCCGATCCCTCGTCAATTCTTTTCGGTATGTTACAATATTTCTTGAAAAAGACGAAGCAGCATTATTCCATTTACATGTTTGCACTTAAAAATAGTCGCAATTTCCATCTTCCTTTTTTCATCAAATTTGTTCATGAATGTCTGTTGTCTTGGCTAAGCAGCAACATGCACACCCAATGTATTGGAGGTGTCAAAATATTGTTTGTTTTTTTCAGTCAAGGTTCAGTTGTGGTCCAATCCGAGTTGATATTCAACAGCTCTGCCACAGTGCCAAACGTTACTTCTGTGGAAAGCGCTCTGGTGGAGGCAGCAGGCAACAGTTCCAACTTTACCCTCCCTGTGATTGTGTCAACAATTGCCGCATTCGGTAAGATTTTGTCCTCATTCCAAATTAAAATGTGCAGATTTCATTTAACAATCTTGTTATTTGGTTGTTATAATGTGACCACGCCTGCAGCTAATGAGACCACACCTACCGAAAATGTGACCACGGCTGCAACATCAACACCCGAGCAGCCAAGGGTGAACATGCGCTTTAGTTTGAACCAGACTTTCACGGCACAACTTTCCAATTCATCTTCTCCTGAGTTTCAAACTTTGGCGACCCAAATAGAAAACCAGGTAATTATTCCAGTAATGTTTGTTCTTAAAATGAAATGCATACTCTATATACAATACACATAGTATACAGGTTTTTCCATACATTTCAAAACTTCTGTTTTTGTTGTTGTTGTTTTTTTTGTTTTTATTAAAATTTCTTTCATTTATATACATTTATACGCTCTACATCAGGGGTCACTAACATGGTGCCTTTAGCCCGCAAGGACTTCATGAGTAGCCTGTGGGCCTGTTCTAAAAAAATAGCTCACCAGTGAAGTGCTCATTTGTAAATGTTGTTACTTACAGAGATTTATAGAAATTAAGTGTTGCATGTTAATATTTACAGTAATTGTTTTCAAAATTATTGTTGATAATTTTTGGCAAAATGATGATGAATTTTTACTAGGGATGTTGAATACCACCATTTTCAGACTGATGTCTGTACAAATACTCACTGATTCTGAGTACTAATACCTCCAGTCAGTGGTGTAGTGGTCCCTGGAGAAGGGGACACCTATGGAAATGATACAGGAAAAATAATTGATAATATTATAATTCATATTTCCTCTCCTCAGCTCAATGCCGTATATTCGATACGCTTTGGAAGAAGATTCATCCGATCCCTCGTCAATTCTTTTCGGTATGTTACAATATTTCTTGAAAAAGACGAAGCAGCATTATTCCATTTACATGTTTGCACTTAAAAATAGTCGCAATTTCCATCTTCCTTTTTTCATCAAATTTGTTCATGAATGTCTGTTGTCTTGGCTAAGCAGCAACATGCACACCCAATGTATTGGAGGTGTCAAAATATTGTTTGTTTTTTTCAGTCAAGGTTCAGTTGTGGTCCAATCCGAGTTGATATTCAACAGCTCTGCCACAGTGCCAAACGTTACTTCTGTGGAAAGCGCTCTGGTGGAGGCAGCAGGCAACAGTTCCAACTTTACCCTCCCTGTGAATGTGTCAACAATTGCCGCATTCGGTAAGATTTTGTCCTCATTCCAAATTAAAATGTGCAGATTTCATTTAACAATCTTGTTATTTGGTTGTTATAATGTGACCACGCCTGCAGCTAATGAGACCACACCTACCGAAAATGTGACCACGGCTGCAACATCAACACCCGAGCAGCCAAGAGTGAACATGCGCTTTAGTTTGAACCAGACTTTCACGGCACAACTTTCCAATTCATCTTCTCCTGAGTTTCAAACTTTGGCGACCCAAATAGAAAACCAGGTAATTATTCCAGTAATGTTTGTTCTTAAAATGAAATGCATACTCTATATACAATACACATAGTATACAGGTTTTTCCATACATTTCAAAACTTCTGTTTTTGTTGTTGTTGTTTTTTATTTGATTGATTTTTTTTTTTTTTTTTTTTTACCTTTCATTTATTTACATTTATACGCTCTACATCTGTTCTAAAAAAATAGCTCACCAGTGAAGTACTCATTTGTAAATGTTGTTACTTACAGAGATTTATAGAAATTAAGTGTTGCATGTTAATATTTACAGTAATTGTTTTCAAAATTATTGTTGATAATTTTTGGCAAAATGATCATGAATTTTTACTAGGGATGTTGAATACCACCATTTTCAGACTGATGTCTGTACAAATACTCACTGATTCTGAGTACTAATACCTCCAGTCAGTGGTGTAGTGGTCCCTGGAAAAGGGGACACCTATGGAAATGATACAGGAAAAATAATTGATAATATTATAATTCATATTTCCTCTCCTCAGCTCAATGCCGTATATTCGATACGCTTTGGAAGAAGATTCATCCGATCCCTCGTCAATTCTTTTCGGTATGTTACAATATTTCTTGAAAAAGACGAAGCAGCATTATTCCATTTACATGTTTGCACTTAAAAATAGTCGCAATTTCAATCTTCCTTTTTTCATCAAATTTGTTCATGAATGTCTGTTGTCTTGGCTAAGCAGCAACATGCACACCCAATGTATTGGAGGTGTCAAAATATTGTTTGTTTTTTTCAGTCAAGGTTCAGTTGTGGTCCAATCCGAGTTGATATTCAACAGCTCTGCCACAGTGCCAAACGTTACTTCTGTGGAAAGCGCTCTGGTGGAGGCAGCAGGCAACAGTTCCAACTTTACCCTCCCTGTGAATGTGTCAACAATTGCCGCATTCGGTAAGATTTTGTCCTCATTCCAAATTAAAATGTGCAGATTTCATTTAACAATCTTGTTATTTGGTTGTTATAATGTGACCACGCCTGCAGCTAATGAGACCACACCTACCGAAAATGTGACCACGGCTGCAACATCAACACCCGAGCAGCCAAGGGTGAACATGCGCTTTAGTTTGAACCAGACTTTCACGGCACAACTTTCCAATTCATCTTCTCCTGAGTTTCAAACTTTGGCGACCCAAATAGAAAACCAGGTAATTATTCCAGTAATGTTTGTTCTTAAAATGAAATGCATACTCTATATACAATACACATAGTATACAGGTTTTTCCATACATTTCAAAACTTCTGTTTTTGTTGTTGTTGTTTTTTTTTTGATTGATTTTTATTATTTTTTATTTTTTTTTACCTTTCATTTATTTACATTTATACGCTCTACATCTGTTCTAAAAAAATAGCTCACCAGTGAAGTACTCATTTGTAAATGTTGGTACTTACAGAGATTTATAGAAATTAAGTGTTGCATGTTAATATTTACAGTAATTGTTTTCAAAATTATTGTTGATAATTTTTGGCAAAATGATGATGAATTTTTACTAGGGATGTTGAATACCACCATTTTCAGACTGATGTCTGTACAAATACTCACTGATTCTGAGTACTAATACCTCCAGTCAGTGGTGTAGTGGTCCCTGGAGAAGGGGACACCTATGGAAATGATACAGGAAAAATAATTGATAATATTATAATTCATATTTCCTCTCCTCAGCTCAATGCCGTATATTCGATACGCTTTGGAAGAAGATTCATCCGATCCCTCGTCAATTCTTTTCGGTATGTTACAATATTTCTTGAAAAAGACGAAGCAGCATTATTCCATTTACATGTTTGCACTTAAAAATAGTCGCAATTTCCATCTTCCTTTTTTCATCAAATTTGTTCATGAATGTCTGTTGTCTTGGCTAAGCAGCAACATGCACACCCAATGTATTGGAGGTGTCAAAATATTGTTTGTTTTTTTCAGTCAAGGTTCAGTTGTGGTCCAATCCGAGTTGATATTCAACAGCTCTGCCACAGTGCCAAACGTTACTTCTGTGGAAAGCGCTCTGGTGGAGGCAGCAGGCAACAGTTCCAACTTTACCCTCCCTGTGATTGTGTCAACAATTGCCGCATTCGGTAAGATTTTGTCCTCATTCCAAATTAAAATGTGCAGATTTCATTTAACAATCTTGTTATTTGGTTGTTATAATGTGACCACGCCTGCAGCTAATGAGACCACACCTACCGAAAATGTGACCACGGCTGCAACATCAACACCCGAGCAGCCAAGGGTGAACATGCGCTTTAGTTTGAACCAGACTTTCACGGCACAACTTTCCAATTCATCTTCTCCTGAGTTTCAAACTTTGGCGACCCAAATAGAAAACCAGGTAATTATTCCAGTAATGTTTGTTCTTAAAATGAAATGCATACTCTATATACAATACACATAGTATACAGGTTTTTCCATACATTTCAAAACTTCTGTTTTTGTTGTTGTTGTTTTTTTTGTTTTTATTAAAATTTCTTTCATTTATATACATTTATACGCTCTACATCAGGGGTCACTAACATGGTGCCTTTAGCCCGCAAGGACTTCATGAGTAGCCTGTGGGCCTGTTCTAAAAAAATAGCTCACCAGTGAAGTGCTCATTTGTAAATGTTGTTACTTACAGAGATTTATAGAAATTAAGTGTTGCATGTTAATATTTACAGTAATTGTTTTCAAAATTATTGTTGATAATTTTTGGGAAAATGATCATGAATTTTTACTAGGGATGTTGAATACCACCATTTTCAGACTGATGTCTGTACAAATACTCACTGATTCTGAGTACTAATACCTCCAGTCAGTGGTGTAGTGGTCCCTGGAGAAGGGGATACCTATGGAAATGATACAGGAAAAATAATTGATAATATTATAATTCATATTTCCTCTCCTCAGCTCAATGCCGTATATTCGATACGCTTTGGAAGAAGATTCATCCGATCCCTCGTCAATTCTTTTCGGTATGTTACAATATTTCTTGAAAAAGACGAAGCAGCATTATTCCATTTACATGTTTGCACTTAAAAATAGTCGCAATTTCCATCTTCCTTTTTTCATCAAATTTGTTCATGAATGTCTGTTGTCTTGGCTAAGCAGCAACATGCACACCCAATGTATTGGAGGTGTCAAAATATTGTTTGTTTTTTTCAGTCAAGGTTCAGTTGTGGTCCAATCCGAGTTGATATTCAACAGCTCTGCCACAGTGCCAAACGTTACTTCTGTGGAAAGCGCTCTGGTGGAGGCAGCAGGCAACAGTTCCAACTTTACCCTCCCTGTGATTGTGTCAACAATTGCCGCATTCGGTAAGATTTTGTCCTCATTCCAAATTAAAATGTGCAGATTTCATTTAACAATCTTGTTATTTGGTTGTTATAATGTGACCACGCCTGCAGCTAATGAGACCACACCTACCGAAAATGTGACCACGGCTGCAACATCAACACCCGAGCAGCCAAGGGTGAACATGCGCTTTAGTTTGAACCAGACTTTCACGGCACAACTTTCCAATTCATCTTCTCCTGAGTTTCAAACTTTGGCGACCCAAATAGAAAACCAGGTAATTATTCCAGTAATGTTTGTTCTTAAAATGAAATGCATACTCTATATACAATACACATAGTATACAGGTTTTTCCATACATTTCAAAACTTCTGTTTTTGTTGTTGTTGTTTTTTTTGTTTTTATTAAAATTTCTTTCATTTATATACATTTATACGCTCTACATCAGGGGTCACTAACATGGTGCCTTTAGCCCGCAAGGACTTCATGAGTAGCCTGTGGGCCTGTTCTAAAAAAATAGCTCACCAGTGAAGTGCTCATTTGTAAATGTTGTTACTTACAGAGATTTATAGAAATTAAGTGTTGCATGTTAATATTTACAGTAATTGTTTTCAAAATTATTGTTGATAATTTTTGGGAAAATGATCATGAATTTTTACTAGGGATGTTGAATACCACCATTTTCAGACTGATGTCTGTACAAATACTCACTGATTCTGAGTACTAATACCTCCAGTCAGTGGTGTAGTGGTGGTCCCTGGAGAAGGGGACACCGATGGAAATGATACAGGAAAAATAATTGATAATATTATAATTCATATTTCCTCTCCTCAGCTCAATGCCGTATATTCGATACGCTTTGGAAGAAGATTCATCCGATCCCTCGTCAATTCTTTTCGGTATGTTACAATATTTCTTGAAAAAGACGAAGCAGCATTATTCCATTTACATGTTTGCACTTAAAAATAGTCGCAATTTCCATCTTCCTTTTTTCATCAAATTTGTTCATGAATGTCTGTTGTCTTGGCTAAGCAGCAACATGCACACCCAATGTATTGGAGGTGTCAAAATATTGTTTGTTTTTTTCAGTCAAGGTTCAGTTGTGGTCCAATCCGAGTTGATATTCAACAGCTCTGCCACAGTGCCAAACGTTACTTCTGTGGAAAGCGCTCTGGTGGAGGCAGCAGGCAACAGTTCCAACTTTACCCTCCCTGTGATTGTGTCAACAATTGCCGCATTCGGTAAGATTTTGTCCTCATTCCAAATTAAAATGTGCAGATTTCATTTAACAATCTTGTTATTTGGTTGTTATAATGTGACCACGCCTGCAGCTAATGAGACCACACCTACCGAAAATGTGACCACGGCTGCAACATCAACACCCGAGCAGCCAAGGGTGAACATGCGCTTTAGTTTGAACCAGACTTTCACGGCACAACTTTCCAATTCATCTTCTCCTGAGTTTCAAACTTTGGCGACCCAAATAGAAAACCAGGTAATTATTCCAGTAATGTTTGTTCTTAAAATGAAATGCATACTCTATATACAATACACATAGTATACAGGTTTTTCCATACATTTCAAAACTTCTGTTTTTGTTGTTGTTGTTTTTTTTTTGATTGATTTTTATTTTTTATTTTTTTTTTTTACCTTTCATTTATTTACATTTATACGCTCTACATCTGTTCTAAAAAAATAGCTCACCAGTGAAGTACTCATTTGTAAATGTTGGTACTTACAGAGATTTATAGAAATTAAGTGTTGCATGTTAATATTTACAGTAATTGTTTTCAAAATTATTGTTGATAATTTTTGGCAAAATGATGATGAATTTTTACTAGGGATGTTGAATACCACCATTTTCAGACTGATGTCTGTACAAATACTCACTGATTCTGAGTACTAATACCTCCAGTCAGTGGTGTAGTGGTCCCTGGAGAAGGGGACACCTATGGAAATGATACAGGAAAAATAATTGATAATATTATAATTCATATTTCCTCTCCTCAGCTCAATGCCGTATATTCGATACGCTTTGGAAGAAGATTCATCCGATCCCTCGTCAATTCTTTTCGGTATGTTACAATATTTCTTGAAAAAGACGAAGCAGCATTATTCCATTTACATGTTTGCACTTAAAAATAGTCGCAATTTCCATCTTCCTTTTTTCATCAAATTTGTTCATGAATGTCTGTTGTCTTGGCTAAGCAGCAACATGCACACCCAATGTATTGGAGGTGTCAAAATATTGTTTGTTTTTTTCAGTCAAGGTTCAGTTGTGGTCCAATCCGAGTTGATATTCAACAGCTCTGCCACAGTGCCAAACGTTACTTCTGTGGAAAGCGCTCTGGTGGAGGCAGCAGGCAACAGTTCCAACTTTACCCTCCCTGTGATTGTGTCAACAATTGCCGCATTCGGTAAGATTTTGTCCTCATTCCAAATTAAAATGTGCAGATTTCATTTAACAATCTTGTTATTTGGTTGTTATAATGTGACCACGCCTGCAGCTAATGAGACCACACCTACCGAAAATGTGACCACGGCTGCAACATCAACACCCGAGCAGCCAAGAGTGAACATGCGCTTTAGTTTGAACCAGACTTTCACGGCACAACTTTCCAATTCATCTTCTCCTGAGTTTCAAACTTTGGCGACCCAAATAGAAAACCAGGTAATTATTCCAGTAATGTTTGTTCTTAAAATGAAATGCATACTCTATATACAATACACATAGTATACAGGTTTTTCCATACATTTCAAAACTTCTGTTTTTGTTGTTGTTGTTTTTTTTTTGATTGATTTTTATTTTTATTTTTATTTTTTTACCTTTCATTTATTTACATTTATACGCTCTACATCTGTTCTAAAAAAATAGCTCACCAGTGAAGTACTCATTTGTAAATGTTGTTACTTACAGAGATTTATAGAAATTAAGTGTTGCATGTTAATATTTACAGTAATTGTTTTCAAAATTATTGTTGATAATTTTTGGCAAAATGATCATGAATTTTTACTAGGGATGTTGAATACCACCATTTTCAGACTGATGTCTGTACAAATACTCACTGATTCTGAGTACTAATACCTCCAGTCAGTGGTGTAGTGGTCCCTGGAGAAGGGGACACCTATGGAAATGATACAGGAAAAATAATTGATAATATTATAATTCATATTTCCTCTCCTCAGCTCAATGCCGTATATTCGATACGCTTTGGAAGAAGATTCATCCGATCCCTCGTCAATTCTTTTCGGTATGTTACAATATTTCTTGAAAAAGACGAAGCAGCATTATTCCATTTACATGTTTGCACTTAAAAATAGTCGCAATTTCCATCTTCCTTTTTTCATCAAATTTGTTCATGAATGTCTGTTGTCTTGGCTAAGCAGCAACATGCACACCCAATGTATTGGAGGTGTCAAAATATTGTTTGTTTTTTTCAGTCAAGGTTCAGTTGTGGTCCAATCCGAGTTGATATTCAACAGCTCTGCCACAGTGCCAAACGTTACTTCTGTGGAAAGCGCTCTGGTGGAGGCAGCAGGCAACAGTTCCAACTTTACCCTCCCTGTGAATGTGTCAACAATTGCCGCATTCGGTAAGATTTTGTCCTCATTCCAAATTAAAATGTGCAGATTTCATTTAACAATCTTGTTATTTGGTTGTTATAATGTGACCACGCCTGCAGCTAATGAGACCACACCTACCGAAAATGTGACCACGGCTGCAACATCAACACCCGAGCAGCCAAGGGTGAACATGCGCTTTAGTTTGAACCAGACTTTCACGGCACAACTTTCCAATTCATCTTCTCCTGAGTTTCAAACTTTGGCGACCCAAATAGAAAACCAGGTAATTATTCCAGTAATGTTTGTTCTTAAAATGAAATGCATACTCTATATACAATACACATAGTATACAGGTTTTTCCATACATTTCAAAACTTCTGTTTTTGTTGTTGTTGTTTTTTTTTTGATTGATTTTTATTTTTATTTTTATTTTTTTACCTTTCATTTATTTACATTTATACGCTCTACATCTGTTCTAAAAAAATAGCTCACCAGTGAAGTACTCATTTGTAAATGTTGTTACTTACAGAGATTTATAGAAATTAAGTGTTGCATGTTAATATTTACAGTAATTGTTTTCAAAATTATTGTTGATAATTTTTGGCAAAATGATGATGAATTTTTACTAGGGATGTTGAATACCACCATTTTCAGACTGATGTCTGTACAAATACTCACTGATTCTGAGTACTAATACCTCCAGTCAGTGGTGTAGTGGTCCCTGGAGAAGGGGACACCTATGGAAATGATACAGGAAAAATAATTGATAATATTATAATTCATATTTCCTCTCCTCAGCTCAATGCCGTATATTCGATACGCTTTGGAAGAAGATTCATCCGATCCCTCGTCAATTCTTTTCGGTATGTTACAATATTTCTTGAAAAAGACGAAGCAGCATTATTCCATTTACATGTTTGCACTTAAAAATAGTCGCAATTTCCATCTTCCTTTTTTCATCAAATTTGTTCATGAATGTCTGTTGTCTTGGCTAAGCAGCAACATGCACACCCAATGTATTGGAGGTGTCAAAATATTGTTTGTTTTTTTCAGTCAAGGTTCAGTTGTGGTCCAATCCGAGTTGATATTCAACAGCTCTGCCACAGTGCCAAACGTTACTTCTGTGGAAAGCGCTCTGGTGGAGGCAGCAGGCAACAGTTCCAACTTTACCCTCCCTGTGATTGTGTCAACAATTGCCGCATTCGGTAAGATTTTGTCCTCATTCCAAATTAAAATGTGCAGATTTCATTTAACAATCTTGTTATTTGGTTGTTATAATGTGACCACGCCTGCAGCTAATGAGACCACACCTACCGAAAATGTGACCACGGCTGCAACATCAACACCCGAGCAGCCAAGGGTGAACATGCGCTTTAGTTTGAACCAGACTTTCACGGCACAACTTTCCAATTCATCTTCTCCTGAGTTTCAAACTTTGGCGACCCAAATAGAAAACCAGGTAATTATTCCAGTAATGTTTGTTCTTAAAATGAAATGCATACTCTATATACAATACACATAGTATACAGGTTTTTCCATACATTTCAAAACTTCTGTTTTTGTTGTTGTTGTTTTTTTTTTGATTGATTTTTATTTTTTATTTTTTTTTTTTACCTTTCATTTATTTACATTTATACGCTCTACATCTGTTCTAAAAAAATAGCTCACCAGTGAAGTACTCATTTGTAAATGTTGGTACTTACAGAGATTTATAGAAATTAAGTGTTGCATGTTAATATTTACAGTAATTGTTTTCAAAATTATTGTTGATAATTTTTGGCAAAATGATGATGAATTTTTACTAGGGATGTTGAATACCACCATTTTCAGACTGATGTCTGTACAAATACTCACTGATTCTGAGTACTAATACCTCCAGTCAGTGGTGTAGTGGTCCCTGGAGAAGGGGACACCTATGGAAATGATACAGGAAAAATAATTGATAATATTATAATTCATATTTCCTCTCCTCAGCTCAATGCCGTATATTCGATACGCTTTGGAAGAAGATTCATCCGATCCCTCGTCAATTCTTTTCGGTATGTTACAATATTTCTTGAAAAAGACGAAGCAGCATTATTCCATTTACATGTTTGCACTTAAAAATAGTCGCAATTTCCATCTTCCTTTTTTCATCAAATTTGTTCATGAATGTCTGTTGTCTTGGCTAAGCAGCAACATGCACACCCAATGTATTGGAGGTGTCAAAATATTGTTTGTTTTTTTCAGTCAAGGTTCAGTTGTGGTCCAATCCGAGTTGATATTC
The DNA here is from genome assembly GCF_054856555.1 of Leptonotus elevatus. Taxonomy (NCBI): domain Eukaryota; kingdom Metazoa; phylum Chordata; class Actinopteri; order Syngnathiformes; family Syngnathidae; genus Leptonotus; species Leptonotus elevatus. Next base: position 13,546,896 of record NC_141246.1, read on the forward strand.
AACAGCTCTGCCACAGTGCCAAACGTTACTTCTGTGGAAAGCGCTCTGGTGGAGGCAGCAGGCAACAGTTCCAACTTTACCCTCCCTGTGATTGTGTCAACAATTGCCGCATTCGGTAAGATTTTGTCCTCATTCCAAATTAAAATGTGCAGATTTCATTTAACAATCTTGTTATTTGGTTGTTATAATGTGACCACGCCTGCAGCTAATGAGACCACACCTACCGAAAATGTGACCACGGCTGCAACATCAACACCCGAGCAGCCAAGAGTGAACATGCGCTTTAGTTTGAACCAGACTTTCACGGCACAACTTTCCAATTCATCTTCTCCTGAGTTTCAAACTTTGGCGACCCAAATAGAAAACCAGGTAATTATTCCAGTAATGTTTGTTCTTAAAATGAAATGCATACTCTATATACAATACACATAGTATACAGGTTTTTCCATACATTTCAAAACTTCTGTTTTTGTTGTTGTTGTTTTTTTTTTGATTGATTTTTATTTTTATTTTTATTTTTTTACCTTTCATTTATTTACATTTATACGCTCTACATCTGTTCTAAAAAAATAGCTCACCAGTGAAGTACTCATTTGTAAATGTTGTTACTTACAGAGATTTATAGAAATTAAGTGTTGCATGTTAATATTTACAGTAATTGTTTTCAAAATTATTGTTGATAATTTTTGGCAAAATGATCATGAATTTTTACTAGGGATGTTGAATACCACCATTTTCAGACTGATGTCTGTACAAATACTCACTGATTCTGAGTACTAATACCTCCAGTCAGTGGTGTAGTGGTCCCTGGAGAAGGGGACACCTATGGAAATGATACAGGAAAAATAATTGATAATATTATAATTCATATTTCCTCTCCTCAGCTCAATGCCGTATATTCGATACGCTTTGGAAGAAGATTCATCCGATCCCTCGTCAATTCTTTTCGGTATGTTACAATATTTCTTGAAAAAGACGAAGCAGCATTATTCCATTTACATGTTTGCACTTAAAAATAGTCGCAATTTCCATCTTCCTTTTTTCATCAAATTTGTTCATGAATGTCTGTTGTCTTGGCTAAGCAGCAACATGCACACCCAATGTATTGGAGGTGTCAAAATATTGTTTGTTTTTTTCAGTCAAGGTTCAGTTGTGGTCCAATCCGAGTTGATATTCAACAGCTCTGCCACAGTGCCAAACGTTACTTCTGTGGAAAGCGCTCTGGTGGAGGCAGCAGGCAACAGTTCCAACTTTACCCTCCCTGTGATTGTGTCAACAATTGCCGCATTCGGTAAGATTTTGTCCTCATTCCAAATTAAAATGTGCAGATTTCATTTAACAATCTTGTTATTTGGTTGTTATAATGTGACCACGCCTGCAGCTAATGAGACCACACCTACCGAAAATGTGACCACGGCTGCAACATCAACACCCGAGCAGCCAAGGGTGAACATGCGCTTTAGTTTGAACCAGACTTTCACGGCACAACTTTCCAATTCATCTTCTCCTGAGTTTCAAACTTTGGCGACCCAAATAGAAAACCAGGTAATTATTCCAGTAATGTTTGTTCTTAAAATGAAATGCATACTCTATATACAATACACATAGTATACAGGTTTTTCCATACATTTCAAAACTTCTGTTTTTGTTGTTGTTGTTTTTTTTTTGATTGATTTTTATTTTTATTTTTATTTTTTTACCTTTCATTTATTTACATTTATACGCTCTACATCTGTTCTAAAAAAATAGCTCACCAGTGAAGTACTCATTTGTAAATGTTGTTACTTACAGAGATTTATAGAAATTAAGTGTTGCATGTTAATATTTACAGTAATTGTTTTCAAAATTATTGTTGATAATTTTTGGCAAAATGATGATGAATTTTTACTAGGGATGTTGAATACCACCATTTTCAGACTGATGTCTGTACAAATACTCACTGATTCTGAGTACTAATACCTCCAGTCAGTGGTGTAGTGGTCCCTGGAGAAGGGGACACCTATGGAAATGATACAGGAAAAATAATTGATAATATTATAATTCATATTTCCTCTCCTCAGCTCAATGCCGTATATTCGATACGCTTTGGAAGAAGATTCATCCGATCCCTCGTCAATTCTTTTCGGTATGTTACAATATTTCTTGAAAAAGACGAAGCAGCATTATTCCATTTACATGTTTGCACTTAAAAATAGTCGCAATTTCCATCTTCCTTTTTTCATCAAATTTGTTCATGAATGTCTGTTGTCTTGGCTAAGCAGCAACATGCACACCCAATGTATTGGAGGTGTCAAAATATTGTTTGTTTTTTTCAGTCAAGGTTCAGTTGTGGTCCAATCCGAGTTGATATTCAACAGCTCTGCCACAGTGCCAAACGTTACTTCTGTGGAAAGCGCTCTGGTGGAGGCAGCAGGCAACAGTTCCAACTTTACCCTCCCTGTGATTGTGTCAACAATTGCCGCATTCGGTAAGATTTTGTCCTCATTCCAAATTAAAATGTGCAGATTTCATTTAACAATCTTGTTATTTGGTTGTTATAATGTGACCACGCCTGCAGCTAATGAGACCACACCTACCGAAAATGTGACCACGGCTGCAACATCAACACCCGAGCAGCCAAGGGTGAACATGCGCTTTAGTTTGAACCAGACTTTCACGGCACAACTTTCCAATTCATCTTCTCCTGAGTTTCAAACTTTGGCGACCCAAATAGAAAACCAGGTAATTATTCCAGTAATGTTTGTTCTTAAAATGAAATGCATACTCTATATACAATACACATAGTATACAGGTTTTTCCATACATTTCAAAACTTCTGTTTTTGTTGTTGTTGTTTTTTTTTTGATTGATTTTTATTATTTTTTATTTTTTTTTACCTTTCATTTATTTACATTTATACGCTCTACATCTGTTCTAAAAAAATAGCTCACCAGTGAAGTACTCATTTGTAAATGTTGGTACTTACAGAGATTTATAGAAATTAAGTGTTGCATGTTAATATTTACAGTAATTGTTTTCAAAATTATTGTTGATAATTTTTGGCAAAATGATGATGAATTTTTACTAGGGATGTTGAATACCACCATTTTCAGACTGATGTCTGTACAAATACTCACTGATTCTGAGTACTAATACCTCCAGTCAGTGGTGTAGTGGTCCCTGGAGAAGGGGACACCTATGGAAATGATACAGGAAAAATAATTGATAATATTATAATTCATATTTCCTCTCCTCAGCTCAATGCCGTATATTCGATACGCTTTGGAAGAAGATTCATCCGATCCCTCGTCAATTCTTTTCGGTATGTTACAATATTTCTTGAAAAAGACGAAGCAGCATTATTCCATTTACATGTTTGCACTTAAAAATAGTCGCAATTTCCATCTTCCTTTTTTCATCAAATTTGTTCATGAATGTCTGTTGTCTTGGCTAAGCAGCAACATGCACACCCAATGTATTGGAGGTGTCAAAATATTGTTTGTTTTTTTCAGTCAAGGTTCAGTTGTGGTCCAATCCGAGTTGATATTCAACAGCTCTGCCACAGTGCCAAACGTTACTTCTGTGGAAAGCGCTCTGGTGGAGGCAGCAGGCAACAGTTCCAACTTTACCCTCCCTGTGATTGTGTCAACAATTGCCGCATTCGGTAAGATTTTGTCCTCATTCCAAATTAAAATGTGCAGATTTCATTTAACAATCTTGTTATTTGGTTGTTATAATGTGACCACGCCTGCAGCTAATGAGACCACACCTACCGAAAATGTGACCACGGCTGCAACATCAACACCCGAGCAGCCAAGGGTGAACATGCGCTTTAGTTTGAACCAGACTTTCACGGCACAACTTTCCAATTCATCTTCTCCTGAGTTTCAAACTTTGGCGACCCAAATAGAAAACCAGGTAATTATTCCAGTAATGTTTGTTCTTAAAATGAAATGCATACTCTATATACAATACACATAGTATACAGGTTTTTCCATACATTTCAAAACTTCTGTTTTTGTTGTTGTTGTTTTTTTTTTGATTGATTTTTATTTTTTATTTTTTTTTTTTACCTTTCATTTATTTACATTTATACGCTCTACATCTGTTCTAAAAAAATAGCTCACCAGTGAAGTACTCATTTGTAAATGTTGGTACTTACAGAGATTTATAGAAATTAAGTGTTGCATGTTAATATTTACAGTAATTGTTTTCAAAATTATTGTTGATAATTTTTGGCAAAATGATGATGAATTTTTACTAGGGATGTTGAATACCACCATTTTCAGACTGATGTCTGTACAAATACTCACTGATTCTGAGTACTAATACCTCCAGTCAGTGGTGTAGTGGTCCCTGGAGAAGGGGACACCTATGGAAATGATACAGGAAAAATAATTGATAATATTATAATTCATATTTCCTCTCCTCAGCTCAATGCCGTATATTCGATACGCTTTGGAAGAAGATTCATCCGATCCCTCGTCAATTCTTTTCGGTATGTTACAATATTTCTTGAAAAAGACGAAGCAGCATTATTCCATTTACATGTTTGCACTTAAAAATAGTCGCAATTTCCATCTTCCTTTTTTCATCAAATTTGTTCATGAATGTCTGTTGTCTTGGCTAAGCAGCAACATGCACACCCAATGTATTGGAGGTGTCAAAATATTGTTTGTTTTTTTCAGTCAAGGTTCAGTTGTGGTCCAATCCGAGTTGATATTCAACAGCTCTGCCACAGTGCCAAACGTTACTTCTGTGGAAAGCGCTCTGGTGGAGGCAGCAGGCAACAGTTCCAACTTTACCCTCCCTGTGATTGTGTCAACAATTGCCGCATTCGGTAAGATTTTGTCCTCATTCCAAATTAAAATGTGCAGATTTCATTTAACAATCTTGTTATTTGGTTGTTATAATGTGACCACGCCTGCAGCTAATGAGACCACACCTACCGAAAATGTGACCACGGCTGCAACATCAACACCCGAGCAGCCAAGAGTGAACATGCGCTTTAGTTTGAACCAGACTTTCACGGCACAACTTTCCAATTCATCTTCTCCTGAGTTTCAAACTTTGGCGACCCAAATAGAAAACCAGGTAATTATTCCAGTAATGTTTGTTCTTAAAATGAAATGCATACTCTATATACAATACACATAGTATACAGGTTTTTCCATACATTTCAAAACTTCTGTTTTTGTTGTTGTTGTTTTTTTTTTGATTGATTTTTATTTTTATTTTTATTTTTTTACCTTTCATTTATTTACATTTATACGCTCTACATCTGTTCTAAAAAAATAGCTCACCAGTGAAGTACTCATTTGTAAATGTTGTTACTTACAGAGATTTATAGAAATTAAGTGTTGCATGTTAATATTTACAGTAATTGTTTTCAAAATTATTGTTGATAATTTTTGGCAAAATGATCATGAATTTTTACTAGGGATGTTGAATACCACCATTTTCAGACTGATGTCTGTACAAATACTCACTGATTCTGAGTACTAATACCTCCAGTCAGTGGTGTAGTGGTCCCTGGAGAAGGGGACACCTATGGAAATGATACAGGAAAAATAATTGATAATATTATAATTCATATTTCCTCTCCTCAGCTCAATGCCGTATATTCGATACGCTTTGGAAGAAGATTCATCCGATCCCTCGTCAATTCTTTTCGGTATGTTACAATATTTCTTGAAAAAGACGAAGCAGCATTATTCCATTTACATGTTTGCACTTAAAAATAGTCGCAATTTCCATCTTCCTTTTTTCATCAAATTTGTTCATGAATGTCTGTTGTCTTGGCTAAGCAGCAACATGCACACCCAATGTATTGGAGGTGTCAAAATATTGTTTGTTTTTTTCAGTCAAGGTTCAGTTGTGGTCCAATCCGAGTTGATATTCAACAGCTCTGCCACAGTGCCAAACGTTACTTCTGTGGAAAGCGCTCTGGTGGAGGCAGCAGGCAACAGTTCCAACTTTACCCTCCCTGTGATTGTGTCAACAATTGCCGCATTCGGTAAGATTTTGTCCTCATTCCAAATTAAAATGTGCAGATTTCATTTAACAATCTTGTTATTTGGTTGTTATAATGTGACCACGCCTGCAGCTAATGAGACCACACCTACCGAAAATGTGACCACGGCTGCAACATCAACACCCGAGCAGCCAAGGGTGAACATGCGCTTTAGTTTGAACCAGACTTTCACGGCACAACTTTCCAATTCATCTTCTCCTGAGTTTCAAACTTTGGCGACCCAAATAGAAAACCAGGTAATTATTCCAGTAATGTTTGTTCTTAAAATGAAATGCATACTCTATATACAATACACATAGTATACAGGTTTTTCCATACATTTCAAAACTTCTGTTTTTGTTGTTGTTGTTTTTTTTTTGATTGATTTTTATTTTTATTTTTATTTTTTTACCTTTCATTTATTTACATTTATACGCTCTACATCTGTTCTAAAAAAATAGCTCACCAGTGAAGTACTCATTTGTAAATGTTGTTACTTACAGAGATTTATAGAAATTAAGTGTTGCATGTTAATATTTACAGTAATTGTTTTCAAAATTATTGTTGATAATTTTTGGCAAAATGATGATGAATTTTTACTAGGGATGTTGAATACCACCATTTTCAGACTGATGTCTGTACAAATACTCACTGATTCTGAGTACTAATACCTCCAGTCAGTGGTGTAGTGGTCCCTGGAGAAGGGGACACCTATGGAAATGATACAGGAAAAATAATTGATAATATTATAATTCATATTTCCTCTCCTCAGCTCAATGCCGTATATTCGATACGCTTTGGAAGAAGATTCATCCGATCCCTCGTCAATTATTTTCGGTATGTTACAATATTTCTTGAAAAAGACGAAGCAGCATTATTCCATTTACATGTTTGCACTTAAAAATAGTCGCAATTTCCATCTTCCTTTTTTCATCAAATTTGTTCATGAATGTCTGTTGTCTTGGCTAAGCAGCAACATGCACACCCAATGTATTGGAGGTGTCAAAATATTGTTTGTTTTTTTCAGTCAAGGTTCAGTTGTGGTCCAATCCGAGTTGATATTCAACAGCTCTGCCACAGTGCCAAACGTTACTTCTGTGGAAAGCGCTCTGGTGGAGGCAGCAGGCAACAGTTCCAACTTTACCCTCCCTGTGAATGTGTCAACAATTGCCGCATTCGGTAAGATTTTGTCCTCATTCCAAATTAAAATGTGCAGATTTCATTTAACAATCTTGTTATTTGCCTGCCAAAACATTCTATTGTACATTACTTATTTAAAGATCGGAGAGTGAATTTTCATAGTTTTGCCTCGCATGATTCCGAATGGTATTCTTTTAAATAAAAAACAAACAAACAAACGTGAGAGGTCCAACCTTACAATGATGACCCATATCAGGAAACTTGAAGAAAGATCCGACACCAATTTTAGGCAAAATAAAAAAGTACTGTACCTTGTTTAATAATAATAAAATACATCAATGGATGAATTGAATACGTTAATAATATTCCTTTGTTGTTAACAGTTCTTCTCTCAATTGAAACCTTACAGCTGAAGTTACTACAACATTGGCACCTTCCGGAACAATGGCCGTAAATGTGACCACGCCTTCCACAAATGTGACCACGCCTGCCGCAAATGTGACCACACCTACCGTAAATGTGACCACGCCTTCTGCAAATGTGACCACACCTTCCGCAAATGTGACCACACCTTCCGCAAATGTGACCACACCTTCCGCAAATGTGACCACGCCTGCCGTAAATGTGACCACGCCTGCAGCAAATGTGACCACGCCTTCCGCAAATGTGACCACGCCTGCCGTAAATGTGACCACGCCTGCCGCAAATGTGACCACGCCTGCCGCAAATGTGACCACGCCTACCGCAAATGTGACCACGCCTGCCGCAAATGTGACCACGCCTGCAGCAAATGTGACCACACCTTCCGCAAATGTGACCACACCTTCCGCAAATGTGACCACGCCTGCCGTAAATGTGACCACGCCTGCAGCAAATGTGACCACGCCTGCAGCAAATGTGACAACGCCTGCAGCAAATGTGACCACGCCTGCCGCAAATGTGACCACGCCTGCCGTAAATGTGACCACGCCTGCAGCAAATGTGACCACGCCTTCTGCAAATGTGACCACGCCTGCCGTAAATGTGACCACGCCTGCCGCAAATGTGACCACGCCTGCCGCAAATGTGACCACGCCTGCCGCAAATGTGACCACGCCTGCCGCAAATGTGACCACGCCTGCCGCAAATGTGACCACGCCTGCCGCAAATGTGACCACGCCTACCGCAAATGTGACCACGCCTGCCGCAAATGTGACCACGCCTACCGCAAATGTGACCACGCCTGCCGCAAATGTGACCACGCCTGCAGCAAATGTGACCACGCCTGCCGCAAATGTGACCACGCCTGCAGCAAATGTGACCACGCCTGCCGCAAATGTGACCACGCCTGCCGCAAATGTGACCACGCCTGCAACATCAACACCCGAGCAGCCAAGGGTGAACATGGGCTTTAGTTTGAACCAGATTTTCACGGCACAACTTTCCAATTCATCTTCTCCTGAGTTTCAAACTTTGGCGACCCAAATAGAAAACCAGGTAATTATTCCAGTAATGTTTGTTCTTAAAATGAAATGCATACTCTATATACAATACACATAGTATACAGGTTTTTCCATACATTTCAAAACTTCTGTTTTTGTTGTTGTTTTTTATTTATTTATTAAAATTTCTTTCATTTATATACATTTATACGCTCTACATCAGGGGTCACTAACATGGTGCCTTTAGCCCGCAAGGACTTCATGAGTAGCCTGTGGGCCTGTTCTAAAAAATAGCTCACCAGTGAAGTACTCATTTGTAAATGTTGTTACTTACAGAGATTTATAGAAATTAAGTGTTGCATATTAATATTTACAGTAATTGTTTTCAAAATTATTGTTGATAATTTTTGGGAAAATGATCATGAATTTTTACTAGGGATGTTGAATACCACCATTTTCAGACTGATGTCTGTACAAATACTCACTGATTCTGAGTACTAATACCTCCAGTCAGTGGTGTAGTGGTCCCTGGAGAAGGGGACACCTATGGAAATGATACAGGAAAAATAATTGATAATATTATAATTCATATTTCCTCTCCTCAGCTCAATGCCGTATATTCGATACGCTTTGGAAGAAGATTCATCCGATCCCTCGTCAATTCTTTTCGGTATGTTACAATATTTCTTGAAAAAGACGAAGCAGCATTATTCCATTTACATGTTTGCACTTAAAAATAGTCGCAATTTCCATCTTCCTTTTTTCATCAAATTTGTTCATGAATGTCTGTTGTCTTGGCTAAGCAGCAACATGCACACCCAATGTATTGGAGGTGTCAAAATATTGTTTGTTTTTTTCAGTCAAGGTTCAGTTGTGGTCCAATCCGAGTTGATATTCAACAGCTCTGCCACAGTGCCAAACGTTACTTCTGTGGAAAGCGCTCTGGTGGAGGCAGCAGGCAACAGTTCCAACTTTACCCTCCCTGTGATTGTGTCAACAATTGCCGCATTCGGTAAGATTTTGTCCTCATTCCAAATTAAAATGTGCAGATTTCATTTAACAATCTTGTTATTTGGTTGTTATAATGTGACCACGCCTGCAGCTAATGAGACCACACCTACCGAAAATGTGACCACGGCTGCAACATCAACACACGAGCAGCCAAGGGTGAACATGCGCTTTAGTTTGAACCAGACTTTCACGGCACAACTTTCCAATTCATCTTCTCCTGAGTTTCAAACTTTGGCGACCCAAATAGAAAACCAGGTAATTATTCCAGTAATGTTTGTTCTTAAAATGAAATGCATACTCTATATACAATACACATAGTATACAGGTTTTTCCATACATTTCAAAACTTCTGTTTTTGTTGTTGTTGTTTTTTTTTTGATTGATTTTTATTTTTATTTTTATTTTTTTACCTTTCATTTATTTACATTTATACGCTCTACATCTGTTCTAAAAAAATAGCTCACCAGTGAAGTACTCATTTGTAAATGTTGTTACTTACAGAGATTTATAGAAATTAAGTGTTGCATGTTAATATTTACAGTAATTGTTTTCAAAATTATTGTTGATAATTTTTGGCAAAATGATGATGAATTTTTACTAGGGATGTTGAATACCACCATTTTCAGACTGATGTCTGTACAAATACTCACTGATTCTGAGTACTAATACCTCCAGTCAGTGGTGTAGTGGTCCCTGGAGAAGGGGACACCTATGGAAATGATACAGGAAAAATAATTGATAATATTATAATTCATATTTCCTCTCCTCAGCTCAATGCCGTATATTCGATACGCTTTGGAAGAAGATTCATCCGATCCCTCGTCAATTCTTTTCGGTATGTTACAATATTTCTTGAAAAAGACGAAGCAGCATTATTCCATTTACATGTTTGCACTTAAAAATAGTCGCAATTTCCATCTTCCTTTTTTCATCAAATTTGTTCATGAATGTCTGTTGTCTTGGCTAAGCAGCAACATGCACACCCAATGTATTGGAGGTGTCAAAATATTGTTTGTTTTTTTCAGTCAAGGTTCAGTTGTGGTCCAATCCGAGTTGATATTCAACAGCTCTGCCACAGTGCCAAACGTTACTTCTGTGGAAAGCGCTCTGGTGGAGGCAGCAGGCAACAGTTCCAACTTTACCCTCCCTGTGAATGTGTCAACAATTGCCGCATTCGGTAAGATTTTGTCCTCATTCCAAATTAAAATGTGCAGATTTCATTTAACAATCTTGTTATTTGCCTGCCAAAACATTCTATTGTACATTACTTATTTAAAGATCGGAGAGTGAATTTTCATAGTTTTGCCTCGCATGATTCCGAATGGTATTCTTTTAAATAAAAAACAAACAAACAAACGTGAGAGGTCCAACCTTACAATGATGACCCATATCAGGAAACTTGAAGAAAGATCCGACACCAATTTTAGGCAAAATAAAAAAGTACTGTACCTTGTTTAATAATAATAAAATACATCAATGGATGAATTGAATACGTTAATAATATTCCTTTGTTGTTAACAGTTCTTCTCTCAATTGAAACCTTACAGCTGAAGTTACTACAACATTGGCACCTTCCGGAACAATGGCCGTAAATGTGACCACGCCTTCCACAAATGTGACCACGCCTGCCGCAAATGTGACCACACCTACCGTAAATGTGACCACGCCTTCTGCAAATGTGACCACACCTTCCGCAAATGTGACCACACCTTCCGCAAATGTGACCACACCTTCCGCAAATGTGACCACGCCTGCCGTAAATGTGACCACGCCTGCAGCAAATGTGACCACGCCTTCCGCAAATGTGACCACGCCTGCCGTAAATGTGACCACGCCTGCCGCAAATGTGACCACGCCTGCCGCAAATGTGACCACGCCTACCGCAAATGTGACCACGCCTGCCGCAAATGTGACCACGCCTGCAGCAAATGTGACCACGCCTGCAGCAAATGTGACAACGCCTGCAGCAAATGTGACCACGCCTGCCGCAAATGTGACCACGCCTGCCGTAAATGTGACCACGCCTGCAGCAAATGTGACCACGCCTTCTGCAAATGTGACCACGCCTGCCGTAAATGTGACCACGCCTGCCGCAAATGTGACCACGCCTGCCGCAAATGTGACCACGCCTGCCGCAAATGTGACCACGCCTGCCGCAAATGTGACCACGCCTGCCGCAAATGTGACCACGCCTGCCGCAAATGTGACCACGCCTACCGCAAATGTGACCACGCCTGCCGCAAATGTGACCACGCCTACCGCAAATGTGACCACGCCTGCCGCAAATGTGACCACGCCTGCCGCAAATGTGACCACGCCTGCCGCAAATGTGACCACGCCTGCCGCAAATGTGACCACGCCTGCCGCAAATGTGACCACGCCTACCGCAAATGTGACCACGCCTGCCGCAAATGTGACCACTCCTGTCGCAAATGTGACCACGCCTGCCGCAAATGTGACCACGCCTACCGCAAATGTGACCACGCCTGCCGCAAATGTGACCACGCCTGCCGCAAATGTGACCACGCCTGCCGCAAATGTGACCACGCCTGCCGCAAATGTGACCACGCCTGCCGCAAATGTGACCACGCCTACCGCAAATGTGACCACGGCTACCGCAAATGTGACCACGCCTGCCGCAAATGTGACCACGCCTGCAGCAAATGTGACCACGCCTGCCGCAAATGTGACCACGCCTGCAGCAAATGTGACCACGCCTGCCGCAAATGTGACCACGCCTGCCGCAAATGTGACCACGCCTGCAACATCAACACCCGAGCAGCCAAGGGTGAACATGGGCTTTAGTTTGAACCAGATTTTCACGGCACAACTTTCCAATTCATCTTCTCCTGAGTTTCAAACTTTGGCGACCCAAATAGAAAACCAGGTAATTATTCCAGTAATGTTTGTTCTTAAAATGAAATGCATACTCTATATACAATACACATAGTATACAGGTTTTTCCATACATTTCAAAACTTCTGTTTTTGTTGTTGTTTTTTATTTATTTATTAAAATTTCTTTCATTTATATACATTTATACGCTCTACATCAGGGGTCACTAACATGGTGCCTTTAGCCCGCAAGGACTTCATGAGTAGCCTGTGGGCCTGTTCTAAAAAATAGCTCACCAGTGAAGTACTCATTTGTAAATGTTGTTACTTACAGAGATTTATAGAAATTAAGTGTTGCATATTAATATTTACAGTAATTGTTTTCAAAATTATTGTTGATAATTTTTGGGAAAATGATCATGAATTTTTACTAGGGATGTTGAATACCACCATTTTCAGACTGATGTCTGTACAAATACTCACTGATTCTGAGTACTAATACCTCCAGTCAGTGGTGTAGTGGTCCCTGGAGAAGGGGACACCTATGGAAATGATACAGGAAAAATAATTGATAATATTATAATTCATATTTCCTCTCCTCAGCTCAATGCCGTATATTCGATACGCTTTGGAAGAAGATTCATCCGATCCCTCGTCAATTCTTTTCGGTATGTTACAATATTTCTTGAAAAAGACGAAGCAGCATTATTCCATTTACATGTTTGCACTTAAAAATAGTCGCAATTTCCATCTTCCTTTTTTCATCAAATTTGTTCATGAATGTCTGTTGTCTTGGCTAAGCAGCAACATGCACACCCAATGTATTGGAGGTGTCAAAATATTGTTTGTTTTTTTCAGTCAAGGTTCAGTTGTGGTCCAATCCGAGTTGATATTCAACAGCTCTGCCACAGTGCCAAACGTTACTTCTGTGGAAAGCGCTCTGGTGGAAGCAGCAGGCAACAGTTCCAACTTTACCCTCCCTGTGAATGTGTCAACAATTGCCGCATCCGGTAAGATTTTGTCCTCATTCCAAATTAAAATGTGCAGATTTCATTTAACAATCTTGTTATTTGCCTGCCAAAACATTCTATTGTACATTACTTATTTAAAGATCGGAGAGTGAATTTTCATAGTTTTGCCTCGCATGATTCCGAATGGTATTCTTTTAAATAAAAAACAAACAAACAAACGTGAGAGGTCCAACCTTACAATGATGACCCATATCAGGAAACTTGAAGAAAGATCCGACACCAATTTTAGGCAAAATAAAAAAGTACTGTACCTTGTTTAATAATAATAAAATACATCAATGGATGAATTGAATACGTTAATAATATTCCTTTGTTGTTAACAGTTCTTCTCTCAATTGAAACCTTACAGCTGAAGTTACAACAACAATGGCACCTTCCGAAACAATGGCCGTAAATGTGACCACGCCTTCCACAAATGTGACCACGCCTGCCGCAAATGTGACCGCGCCTGCCGTAAATGTGACCACGCCTGCCGCAAATGTGACCGCGCCTGCCGTAAATGTGACCACGCCTGCCGCAAATGTGACCACGCCTGCCGCAAATGTGACCACGGCTGCCGTAAATGTGACCACGCCTGCCGCAAATGTGACCGCGCCTGCCGTAAATGTGACCACGCCTGCCGCAAATGTGACCACGCCTGCCGCAAATGTGACCACGGCTGCCGTAAATGTGACCACGCCTGCCGTAAATGTGACCACGGCTGCAACATCAACACCCGAGCAGCCAAGGGTGAACATGCGCTTTAGTTTGAACCAGACTTTCACGGCACAACTTTCCAATTCATCTTCTCCTGAGTTTCAAACTTTGGCGAACCAAATAGAAAACCAGGTAATTATTCCAGTAATGTATGTTCTTAAAATGAAATGCATACTCTATATACAATACACATAGTATACAGGTTTTTCCATACATTTCAAAACTTCTGTTTTTGTTGTTGTTTTTTATTTATTTATTAAAATTTCTTTCATTTATATACATTTATACGCTCTACATCAGGGGTCACTAACATGGTGCCTTTAGCCCGCAAGGACTTCATGAGTAGCCTGTGGGCCTGTTCTAAAAAATAGCTCACCAGTGAAGTACTCATTTGTAAATGTTGTTACTTACAGAGATTTATAGAAATTAAGTGTTGCATGTTAATATTTACAGTAATTGTTTTCAAAATTATTGTTGATAATTTTTTGGGAAAATGATCATGAATTTTTACTAGGGATGTTGAATACCACCATTTTCAGACTGATGTCTGTACAAATACTCACTGATTCTGAGTACTAATACCTCCAGTCAGTGGTGTAGTGGTGGTCCCTGGAGAAGGGGACACCGATGGAAATGATACAGGAAAAATAATTGATAATATTATAATTCATATTTCCTCTCCTCAGCTCAATGCCGTATATTCGATACGCTTTGGAAGAAGATTCAATCGATCTCGAGTCTTTTCTTTTCGGTATGTTACAATATTTCTTGAAAAAGACGAAGCAGCTTTATTCCATTTACATGTTTGCACTTAAAAATACTCGCAATTTCCTCTTCCTTTTTTCATCAAATTTGTTCATGAATGTCTGTTGTCTTGGCTAAGCAGCAACATGCACACCCAATGTATTGGAGGTGTCAAAATATTGTTTGTTTTTTTCAGTCAAGGTTCAGTTGTGGTCCAATCCGAGTTGATATTCAACAGCTCTGCCACAGTGCCAAACGTTACTTCTGTGGAAAGCGCTCTGGTGGAGGCAGCAGGCAACAGTTCCAACTTTACCCTCCCTGTGATTGTGTCAACAATTTCCGCATCCGGTAAGATTTTGTCCTCATTCCAAATTAAAATGTGCAGATTTCATTTAACAATCTTGTTATTTGGTTGTTATAATGTGACCACGCCTGCAGCTAATGAGACCACACCTACCGAAAATGTGACCACGCCTGCCGCAAATGTGACCACGCCTGCCGCAAATGTGACCACGGCTGCAGGTAATGTCACTACGACTGCAGCAAATGTGACCACGCCTGCCGCAAATGTGACCACGGCTGCAGGTAATGTCACTACGACTGCAGCAAATGTGACCACGCCTCCCGCAAATGCGACCACGCCTGCAGGTAATGTCACTACGACTGCAGCAAATGTTAACACACCAGTAGCACTAGTTTCTACAACACAAGGTACTGATTTCTCATCTTTGAGTAAGTTTACGTGCAGGCAAAACCCCTTTAAAAATGTGAATATTGGCAATTATGAGGTTTTGAAAGGTCATGTAAACATACAGAAATAACTGCGCCGTCACACTCGCTAAACTAGCCTCGCTTGAACACGTTGATTTTTCCACTGCGTTTTCATGTTATATTCTGTCTCTATGGTGATAATGCCACAGTTTGTATCTGTACACACATATAAACGTATGTATAAGTCCGTGCTTCTGGTGCAACCCGCCAGAAATACTTAAGCAGAGGTAAATTAACATGACGATGCAGCAAAGAACCACAGTTTTGGAGCGAGGAGAACATCGACCATTTAGTTTCGAGTGGTGAGTTGAGTGCCATAATGCCTTTTATTGACCAAAGACAGTTAAAAGCGGAAATGACATTTATTTACCTAATGACCTTGTCTGTGTGTTTCAATTGAGCACAATGACCATCTATACGGGAGCAACAACAACAGCAGGTCCGGCATTAAAATGTTGAGCCCATATGATTTTTATTAACAGATTATCTTATGACTATTGGGTTCATATGTGGAAGTTTCCTTTTATGCATTGTCTTTTGTATTGACCCATTATGTTCTGAATTCCTCCAGATGCATCTCGGCCTACAGCGTTCTCACTGGCAACCCTATCCCTGACGTTGGTGACTTTGGCACTGATGCTCCAAGGCACTACATACACATGAATTCATGTCCGATAAAGTAACTTAGCAAGTACATGATGACTATTGTCAATCGGATGTCAAAGGTAGCAAAAGATGTGTACTTGTCATCCTTCGGCATGTTTGTGCCTTCTCTGTCGGCTCGCTAATTCTTTACCTGGTTTTGTCAGCCATGTTCTTCAGCTCTCTCCAGCCACGTGTGTGTCTTGTTGTCTCATCACGCTGCGTGTGTATTTAGCTCCTTGTTGTCACATTACGTGTCGCCTGTGTGGTGTTGTGACTGTTGTTTAATTATATTTAATATATATTTAATTATAAATTTTTGGTATCTGTAATTATGATTTTTAACCTACGACCCTGTACTTTTGTTTGCTATTTTGGTAACAACTTCAAATACATTTTTTGAGATTCGTTTGGGAGGTCGGAACATGACAATCTTCCGTGAAATTTTACTGACTCATCTTTCTCTTTTCTTACTAATTTTGACAAAACAAATATTTGACAATTAGTACTTATTATTGCTGCTTTATTATCTTGGAAAAACTTGACTGAACTGCAATAAGCTAATAAAAAATGTTTATTGCCAATAAAAACCTTCAAGTGATTCACCATGTCGCAGTGAGAATCAAGTATTATTCACAGTCACATACAGTGGTGCATTTATAAATGTGTGTGTGTGTGTGTGTGGGGGGGGGGGGGGGATAAAAGTTTTCATCCTCAAACTTGTTTGTCTTTTAATGATGTTACCTTGACATTCATTATGTAAAATAATATTGTTACAGTTGGGGTAAGGCCTGTTTACGTCAGGCCTTTTTTCAAATCTTAATTCTCGGGTTGTCAAAAATTTTAATTTCTCAGAATTCTCAACATTTTGTCATTTCTGCTGTCATGATGACAGGCTTTGCTGAAAGTCACAGCACGCAGTTCCGGCTACTGTCCTCTAGGTGTCGTCATGACCATCATGTTTGAGTAGTGCAAATAGGAATACAGCCCAAATTAAAAATCTAACTATATATATATATAAATATATATATATATATATATATATATATATATATATATATATATATATATATATATATATATATATATATATATATATATATATATATATATATATATATATTTATATATATATATATATATATATATATTAACCATTGTATAATACAGTGCCAGCAATATAGTTCATGCTCAATGCATGTATAAAAAAATCAAGAATTCAACATCAAAGAGTTTGAGCAATCAAATATTTACCACATGCTGTTAATTCCCCCCCGTCAAAGAACGTCTGCATTTCCGGGGCTGCAAAATCAGCTATCAAGTCATCATATGTAAGTTTCTGAAAATGTACCCACTTGATGCTGCTGACAGCCAGACCACTTAATAATTAGGGTTCGCCATAACCTTCAGGACTTAAAAAAATAAAATAAAATCATATATCCGTATTTATTATATGTAATGAGTTCATTTATTCCCCAATGGGTTCCCTGGCATCTATAGATTGTACGATATTAATTTCATAATTATTTGAAACCATGCAATATCACCTTTAACCACAGCGTGGCACAGTAAATGCCAACCATGGAAGCAAATTACGGAATTAGGCCAAAAAAGCAACAAAATCACATCAATCATTTTTCCGCACTGTCACCTAAGGAAGGTGAGAGGGAGCTACGGGGGGAAAAAAACATTTAATTTCACCCAAAATAGGCTCCAGTTAAGAGCAGAACATTTCCCCGGGGAAGAACCATTGCTACGCACTGGACGCTCTCATCCCCGCTTTGCTTCGCTTCGACTTACCTTTAGCTCCGCGTACATCCCCAAAATTAATTTAATTTCACCCAGTATGGTCGAAAGAAGAGGTACACAACATATATGATTTACAAACTTTTATTTTAAACATTACACACTGATATTATTTTATTTACTATTATTATGATTTTTATAAGCCGCAGATAGTTGATGCCCTACACGCAGTGCGAGATAAGCGTATGCCAAACACAATAAGTTATTGTGACTGAGGCATATGCACCCGGAGGCTTAAGTCAAAAATGACTTGCTGCTGCACACTTTTTTTGGCTGTGCAGATTCTCCCATCGACTTCAGGTACGTCAATTACGCACCTTCATGAAATGGACGCAAACTGGGTGATGCGACATTTAAACGAGGGCGACCACTCGCAAAACTTGTGAGGATGCCTGCAAGTCCAGGATTGTGGAGTTTTTCCTGAGACACGTGAATTCTCTAAATATCCATTTGGAATATATTTCACACTTCAAATATGAAGTTCACTTTGGTATGGATCCGGAAGTTACACTGATCGTCCCCGGCCGGTGATGTTCGCGTCTCATCTAATGGGCTACTTTGAAGTTGCATGCTTTTTTTTTTTTTTTGTTTTTTTTGCATTCTGTATTTGTAAATACAATAAAAGTAATTTAATCAGAGTACTGTGCCCATGACTGAATGCATGTAGTTGAAAACCAATTGAGCCGCCTTTTTTCTGTGCATTACCCAGCACATAATTTATCCGACCAGTGTTGTAGCACTTTCTGATCCCCTGTTTTTGCTTGTTCTGTATTTATCACCTTTATTTGTTGTTTTCTACAATAAATACTAGCAAAACATTTTTGAATGCTGTTTCTGCACTGGGCTCAAACCAAGTAACTGCGCTTTTAGTACTTGTGTCAAGTCTCTTTTCCTTTAAATGAACCCTTCCATCTTTCAGCAAGTTCGGCACATCATAAAATAATAAAATAATTTAGTTATTTTAACTGTTCTATCCCCCCCCCCTTACTAGTGTTATTTATACAGGTTAAACATTTAAAATACATCTGTAAATTCTGCAGAGAAACCAAACACAAACTTTTTACACGAAAATAGCAAATAGTGTTCACAAGTCTGGAAAACATGCAGAAACTTCTCAACAGAGGTGAATCATAAAAAAAAAAAATTAAAAAAAAATTAAAAAGGTGACTCTACATAGTACATTCATGCCATGTAGGCTAATATCAGTAAATAATGCAGGCAACAAATAGTTCAAATACGACATTAGTTGTTACAATTTTAACATATGTGTCTCCTCTGAGTTTCAGGACCAGTGACAGTTTTTTTGTCCTGATTGATCCGAATGAAATTATCTGCCATCCGGGACTTAATTTCTTAAATACAGTTAAAAAGAGTATCTATCTAGTTGTGGTCACTTGGAGAAACAAATGTAAAGCGTCAGCATAAATGAGAAGACTCCCGATGACCCTGCCAAGTGGCGACATGTACACAATGAAAAGTGTTGGACCTAAAATTGAACCTTGGATCTAAAATTGAACCCAATTGGGGAAACCCCACTATCCAACCTGTGACTTCCTGACGTCTTCACCTATGGTGACATAAAAGTCTCAGACATAGCCATAGCAATAGCAGAATTTTTATTTGCATTTCAATGACAGGTCAGGGGTGTTAGAATTATCATGTTATCCTAGTTGAGCCGCTTCGAGAGAAATATTTAAGAGAATCGAGCTTCAAGCCATGATGCAAATTTGCATGCCAACTTGATGTCCTTTAATCTTGGACATAATTTTAAGAATGTGTATATATATATGAGCAGCTGCTTTGGGATAATGGTACTGTGCAAATTAGACAGTATATAATGACTTTTCCAGCTGCTGTCTTTATCCAGCAGAGGGCAACATGCACTCATCTAATCATTCATTTAGCTCAACTGTCCAGCGTTGTTTTATCTAACCCGTTGCTATGCTTATTTGACTTAAAATAAAAAATACTAAATATAAAAAAAAAAACTAAAATACTATACAACTTACTCTGCCATCTAAACTGGTCTGTTGAGTTCCTGGTGTCCATGGGGCTTGAGGAATGCTTTTTCTATTTATTTTTAATTTTTTACTTTGAGCCAGACAAGATGACAGCATTGTGTGTGTGAGTCAAATAAACAATTGTTTGTGGAGTGATTACTGTACTTGTTTGTTCCTCGGGGACGTCTGATATACCTTATAATATAATACAATTGTTTTCAACACAAAAATAGAGGAAATGTGAATCACATATGCCAAATTTGCCTTTGCAGCATTCCACACAGATGTTACTCTTCCTCTGATACTATCTGTGTCACGTCATGGGAAATATTTGTTCAAGTATTAAAAACAATGGTTGTGGTATTTAAATGATGTCACAATTACAGAAGCTCGTTTATTTCTGAACTCAAACCCGGAAACAGTTTGGAAATGTCACTTGAAATTTCAAATGTTCCGCCACGTCCAGCAAATATCGATGACAGAAAGATGGAATATCCACACGGTGGACCCTGACATCCTGAAGCACATGTGGGAGGAATTCTCAAATCGTCTTGATGTTGTCTGTGCTGTCTGTGGTGGTCAATGTATAGGATTGTGTCGCTCTCCTACATCAGGGATGAGCAACTTAAATGTAGGGGGCCACAATTTTTAATCAGTGCTACTGGGCGTCCATATACCACACAAGTCTGTTTTTTATTGAGCCTTTGTACATCACTATACCTGTAATATATTTCACGCTCAATGCATGTAATGAAACATCCAGCTTCAACAACAAAGTGTTTGAACAATCAAAAAATAACCACATACTGTGATTTTTTATTTTTTTTTACAAACTTTTGATAAGTGAGGCTCGAAGGAAAGCTTCTTCTTTCTTCTATTGTTATTTTTGATTTTGAGTCAAATGAGATGATAACATTGTTTGTGTGAGTCAGACAATTGTTCGTGGAGTGATAATTGCACGGGTATTTCCAGTATTTAGTAATATAATACAATGGTTTTCAACACAAAAATAAAGGAGCTACGCCAAACTTGTCTTTCGGCATTCCACACAGATGCTACTCTGCCTCTGATACTATATCTGCTTCACTTCATGGAAATGATTCTTTCAACAATTCAGAACAATGGTTACATTTAAAAAATGTCACAATTAGAGAAGCAAATTTTATTTCTGACCTCAAAACCGGAAAAACTTTGAAATGGCCCGTGAAATTTCAGCCTAACTTTACCAAGACGAAGAAATCTGATATATTTATCAAAATAAAACACCAATGAAAACTCCAAAGCCTCAAACTGTACTAAAATTCAACTAAAATGTATATGCAAATCATGTGAAACTTTAGCTCATTCAGCTTTTTTTTGTAATGTAACAGACTGAATCCCTGGTCATTTGATAGACGAGTTATCCAAGTTTGATTGGTTGTCAATTTCACTGCTGCAGTTTCATAATCCTTCAGTGCCATTCAATTGGTAGGACTGATATGGCAGACCTGGCGCTCTGCACTTGATCCCCCGACCCCACCTTTTCTTGTGGTACTATGTTAAAGACGAAGTTTATGTTCCACCACTTCCAAATATCGATGGCATGAATGATCGAATGACAACAGGGCGGATCGCAACATCCTGAAGCATGTGTGGGAGGAATTCTCAAATCTGCTTGATGTTGTCCGTGCTGTCTGTGATGGACACATTGACTTTGACACATTGACACTTGAAGGGACACTTAAACGCATGCGTCTACGCTAGAGTTTTCTATTGTTTTTCAGGATATCACATGATGATGTTGGCATATTTTTATTAATGGTTTTACATATATAAGTAATGTATGCAATATTTATACGATATACATTATACATAATTTATCACCGTTGTTAGCATAATTAAACCAAATAGCAATTTAACTGGCTTGCCAACAGTAGGTGGTCCTCATTCATTCCAGTTGAGATTTTCTTTGGCACTAAAGAAGTCGTTTTAACCAAATGTATTTATTTATTTTAATTACATCCCATCAAACTGGTAAGATCAACAGGAATGTTGTGACATAGTGGATTATATAAGTGGCTGTACGTAGGCCTATGGGTGTCATGGTGTTAGTTGGACCACAAAGTAGTTGCCATACTCCATTTTGGGTATGTTTCTTCAAGACATGACATCCACAGTCAATTATTGATGAATCAATTATACACGAATGACTAGCTCTACTAATACAAACACTGTCACTGTGATTCATTGTGGTTTGCTACAACCGCATTATATATATTTTTTACTCCTGTTCATGTAATTAATAGCCACCCAGTACATGTGATCCAAAATACAGCTTACTGTAAAACAACCTGGGATTTTTTTCAAGCAGCATGGATGAGAGGCGGTCGATTCCTAACAAGTCAGACTGCATCATTTCAAGATGGCAACAATGGCACGTCGATAAAACAAGTTAGTGCCAGTTTCACATCCATTTAAAAAAAAAAAAAAAATCATAGTATGTGGCATATAAATGGAATACAGGTGCATTCACTTCACAAAGGCAGTGAAGACAACGTCATCGTACTCATCTGAAAGGTAAGAAGACACTGAAATTACACGGAGCTTAACATTGGAATTATTTTTTTTTTTAAATCAATACAAAATCAAGAATGTTTCTTTGGCAGATTCCATTAATTTTAATGTGGGTTTGTGAGAATATCCCAAAAGTGATATGAAGGAACATTGTATAGGTTATAACTCATGGGTTGAAACATGGCAATTTAGAAGGACAAAGAAGGGTTGCATGTACCACAACAATTTCCGGTTAATTCTCAAACCAATGACATTTGTAATATCATTTCGGATCCAAGTTTTGTACTTTCAAGCAGACTGTTTAAGACTGCAATTTAAGGCAAGAGCATTCAGCAGCACCAATAAGGAGTCAAGTCACTTAGGATGGTACAGGCTTTTGCTCTGCCTTGTCTCAAGTTGTATTTGAATTGACTTCTGCCTTCAGTAATTGCAGAAATTGTTGCCATGTTACAAAACTCATTCAGAGACAACCCTTTTAGCATATTTCATCCATCCATCCATCCATTTATTCATCCATCCATCCATCCACCTTGCGGAGGAACTGAAATGTGTGATTGGTGGATGACAAGATCTTGATTATCCATCATCAAATTTGTTTTTAACAGGAAGAAGAAATGGGAAGTATAAAAGCTGTCGTGTTCCTTCTGCTCATCACAGGTATTTTGGTGTGCATGTTTGCTTTACTCAATTCTCTCTCTCTCTCTCAACGTGTGTGTGTGTGTGTGTGTGTGTGTGTGTGTGTGTGTTCAGAATACAGTGTATACAATGTGAGCGAGACAATTTGCAGAATAATGTCTACAGATTATAAAATAACATATTATTCTGTACTCTGTAGGGACTGTGAGAACGAGATCACAAGGTATTGTATATGAAAGCTAACAATCGCTGTAATATTTGTCAGATTAGCCATATAATGCTACATGTTAAAGTTAACAATTTAATAAGAAAATCATGAAATTCATTCTAGATACTATTATTGATTTGTTTGTTAATATCACACTCTACAATGGTCGACAACACCTGCCCTTACCATGTCCACAGCAACTTCCGGAACCACAACAACTGCCCCTACCATGTCCACAACAACTTCCGGAACCACAACAACTGCCCTTACCATGTCCACAACAACTTCCGGAACCACAACAACTGCCCCTACCATGTCCACAACAACTTCCGGAACCACAACAACTGCCCCTACCATGTCCACAACAACTTCCGGAACCACAACAACTGCCCTTACCATGTCCACAACAACTTCCGGAACCACAACAACTGCCCCTACCTTGTCCACAACAACTTCCGGAACCACAACAACTGCCCCTACCATGTCCACAACAACTTCCGGAACCACAACAACTGCCCCTACCATGTCCACAACAACTTCCGGAACCACAACAACTGCCCCTACCATGTCCACAACAACTTCCGGAACCACAAC
The DNA here is from genome assembly GCF_054856555.1 of Leptonotus elevatus. Lineage (NCBI taxonomy): Eukaryota > Metazoa > Chordata > Actinopteri > Syngnathiformes > Syngnathidae > Leptonotus > Leptonotus elevatus. Next base: position 13,570,975 of record NC_141246.1, read on the forward strand.
AACTGCCCCTACCATGTCCACAACAACTTCCGGAACCACAACAACTGCCCCTACCAGTTCTACAACAACTTCCGGAACCACAACAACTGCCCCTACCATGTCCACAACAACTTCCGGAACCACAACAACTGCCCCTACCAGTTCTACAACAACTTCCGGAACCACAACAACTGCCCCTACCATGTCCACAACAACTTCCGGAACCACAACAACTGCCCCTACCATGTCCACAACAACTTCCGGAACCACAACAACTGCCCCTACCATGTCCACAACAACTTCCGGAACCACAACAACTGCCCCTACCATGTCCACAACAACTTCCAGAACCACAACAACTGCCCCTACCATGTCCACAACAACTTCCGGAACCACAACAACTGCCCCTACCAGTTCTACAACAACTTCCGGAACCACAACAACTGCCCCTACCTTGTCCACAACAACTTCCGGAACCACAACAACTGCCCCTACCAGTTCTACAACAACTTCCGGAACCACAACAACTGCCCCTACCTTGTCCACAACAACTTCCGGAACCACAACAACTGCCCCTACCATGTCCACAACAACTTCCGGAACCACAACAACTGCCCCTACCAGTTCTACAACAACTTCCGGAACCACAACAACTGCCCCTACCAGTTCTACAACAACAACAGCACCCGCGCAACAAAGGGTGAACCTGGGATTTAGCTTGAACCAGACTTTCACGCCACAACTTTCCGATTCATTTTCTCCTCAGTTTCAAGTTTTGGCGAGCCAAGTAGAAAGCCAGGTAACTTTTCCAGTAATGTTTGTATTTAAAATGTAATGCATTTGTTATGTACAATACACATTTTTTAGAGTATCTGATTTTTTAAAATGTATGTTCATGAATGTATATGCATTGAGACTAATTCCTTCTACTGAGGGGAAAATATTTTAAAACACAGGTGTCCAACTATGATCCTCGAGGGCCGCAGTCTTGCATATTTAGAGCTTTCCCTCCTAAATTACACCTGATTTATCAGCAAGCTCTCCAGAAGCCTGATAATGATCCTCATTATTTGATTAAACTGGGTTTGAAGAGGGAATCCTCTAAAACATGCAGAGGTTTGGACCTCAAAGACCGGAGTTGGACACCTATGCAAATGACACAGAAAAAATTATTGATGATATTTTAATTAATATTTCCTCTCCACAGCTCAATCGTGTATATTCGAGACGTTTTGGAAGAAGATTCATCCGATCTCGAGTCTTTTCTTTTCGGTATGTTACAATATTTATTGAAAAAGACAAAGCAACAGTATTTCATTCAAATGTTTACAGTTGTGAATGTTGTCATTTTGAGTCTCCCCTTTTCTCCTCAAATTTGTTCATGAGCGTTTGTTGTTTTGGCTATGCAGCAACATGTACAACCAATGTATTGGGGGTGTCAAAAAATATATATATATTTTTTTCCAGTCGAGGTTCGGTTGTGGTCCAATCCGAGTTGATATTCAACAGCTCTGCCACAGTGCCAAATGCTACTTCTGTGGAAAGCGCTCTGGTGGAGGCAGCAGGCAACAGCTCCGACTTTTCCCTCCCTCTGAATGTGTCAACCATTGCCGTATCCCGTAAGAATTTGTCCTCATTCCAAGTTAAAATGTGCAGATTTCATTTAACAATCATGTTCTTTGACTGTCAAACCATTCAAATGTACGTTACTTATGCTTAGATCAGAGAGCTAGTTTTCCCAGGTTTGCATCACGTGATTCCGAATGGTAATCTTTTCAAGAACCATGAGAGGTCCAACCTTACGATGAGGACCCATTTAAGCAAAATTGGTGTGATAGAATAAGAACCCTACACTTGAAAATAAAAAACTGGATGAATTGGAAAGTTAACAAAATGCTATTGTTGTTAACAGTTTCTTCTCTCGATGTATCCTTGCAGCTGTCGTTCCAACAACAATGGCACCTTCTGGGACTACAACTGCTGCCCCTGTCGCAAATACAAACCGTCCTTTACCCAATGAGGGCACCCTCGATCTTGTGTTTAGTCTTGACGAAGTTTTTACACCAGCTCTCGCCAACACCTTTTCACCAACATTTCAATCTTTGGCTACAGCAGTAGTCTCAGAGGTAAAATGTGTACACATTTTATTGTGTCCTTTTTATTACGAGAGGGTTCAGTTTACATTGACTGATGTGAGGTCTTGCATTATTTGGGTTTGCGATCATGATGCAGAAGCTGTTGTATAAATTGTCTTTTTAATTGTATGTTTTTTTATTGTGTTCATTTCAGGTGAACACAGCCTGTACAAGCCTCTTTGGTTCTTCTTTCAATCGATCTTTAGTTAACTCGTTTAGGTAAGACTAATTTTCTTTCATTTGGTAAGTGATGAGGGGTCAAAATGGCGTAGCTTTTTAATACTGCTTTTTTTGTCATTTACACCAAAGGAACGGATCAGTCATTGCCAGCATGACTCTCGTCTTCCAAAATCCATTTGCGGTTCCCTCTCCTAGCAGCGTAATAGCTGGACTAAACGGTGAACTTGCCAGCTCCTCCCTAAACATTGTGCAAGGGAGTCTTTCTGCAGGTACCGTATTAAAATGATGACTGAAGCCAATACTGTATTTTTTTTCATCAACAGTTTGTCATATGTTAATATGTGGAAGTTTCCTTTCATGCATTGTCTTTTGCATTGACCCATACTGTTCTGAATTCTTCCAGATGCATCTCGGCCTGTAGTGTTCTCACTGGCAACCATATCCATGACGTTGGTGGCATTGGCACTGATGCTCCAAGAATTATAGATCAATTATATTCATCACCATGACAGACACAGACTTTACCAGGCCATTAACGTATTACTGATAAAATAACGTATCAAGCATATGATGAAGATTGTCACCGAGTGTTAAAAATAGCAAAAGATGTATACTAATGATCTATGTTGAGTGTCGGTCTTTTGTTTTGTTCTGATTTAGTTTTGTTTTACATTATCTGGAGTTCCTTGTCTTCCACCTGGTCCTGCCAGCCATCCTCGTTGTGTCTACCAATCAGCTTTCTCCAGCCACTTGCGTGCCTCGTTGTCTCATCACTCTGTTTTCATTATGTCGCCTGTGGTGGCGTCTCTGCTCTTTCATTATGCCATTTTTTTAGTATTTGTAATTGTGATAATTGTCCTACTACACTGTACTTTTGTTTGCTTTTTTTGTAAAAACAATGCATTTTTTAGATTGTTAGGACGAAACACTGACTTATCTTTCCTACTAATTTAAACCAAAAAAATACTTATTATTGCTTGTCAGTTATTTTGAAACAATTTAACAGTACTTTAATATTCTAATGAAAATGATTCATTATTTACAGTCACAATGGTGTATTTATAAATGTGGAAACAAATTAAAGTTTTCATCCTCAGACTGGTTCGTCTTTTGTCTTTTTTTTCATTCCAGTGATGTAAAATAATATTGTTACAATAGAGGTAAGGCCTTTTCACTCCAGCCGTCCTCCTTTCAATTCTCAAAACTTCGACAAAAACTTCAACAAATTAAAACTTTCTCAGAATCGTCAAAACTTTGTCATTACTGCTGTCATGATCAACAGGCTTTCTCAAAAAGTCACATGCATAAAATTTACACTACTGTCCTCTAGGTGTCTTCCCAAAGACTACAAAAGGTCGCTATTGGTCATCATACTCATAAACTCATGCTAAAGTTGTATAATTAGGAATTCGGCCCATTTTTTGGGGAAACTCATTGCCTGTGTCCAAATTCACAAGGCTGGATCCTCCGAAGGCCAAATTTGTCGGCTGCATGACATCACTCCCGGCGCAACTCGACAGCACGCACGGACTTATGACTGATTTACAGATGATATGAAGTGCGTGCTGTCGAGTCGCGTCGGGAGTGACGTCATGCAGCCGACAAATTCGGCCTTCAGAGGCCCAGCCTTGTGAATTTGGACACAAGCATTGGCAAGACAGATACTACGTGGTCTAACGCGTGATTGGTTTGGGCCAAGTACAACCATGGAAAGGCACTACTGGATAAATGTGACCACGCCTACCGCAAATGTGACCACGCCTTCTGCAAATGTGACCACGCCTTCTGCAAATGTGACCACGCCTTCCGTAAATGTGACCACGGCTTCAGCAAATGTGACCACGGCTGCAGCTAACGTGACTACAGCTTCGGCAAATGTGACCATGCCTTCCGCAAATGTGACCACGGCTGCAGGTAATGTCACTACGACTGCAGCAAATGTGACCACGCCTCCCGCAAATGCGACCACGCCTGCAGGTAATGTCACTACGACTGCAGCAAATGTTAACACACCAGTAGCACTAGTTTCTACAACACAAGGTATTGATTTCTTATCTTTGAGTAAGTTTACGTGCAGGCAAAACCCCTTTAAAAATGTGAATATTGGCAATTATGAGGTTTTGAAAGGCCATGTAAACATACAGAAATAACAGCGCCGTCACACTCGCTAAACTAGCCTCGCTTGAACACGTTGATTTTTCCACTGCGTTTTCATGTTATATTCTGTCTCTATGGTGATAATGCCACAGTTTGTATCTGTACACACATATAAACGTATGTATAAGTCCGTGCTTCTGGTGCAACCCGCCAGAAATACTTAAGCAGAGGTAAATTAACATGACGATGCAGCAAAGAACCACAGTTTTGGAGCGAGGAGAACATCGACCATTTAGTTTCGAGTGGTGAGTTGAGTGCCATAATGCCTTTTATTGACCAAAGACAGTTAAAAGCGGAAATGACATTTATTTACCTAATGACCTTGTCTGTGTGTTTCAATTGAGCACAATGACCATCTATACGGGAGCAACAACAACAGCAGGTCCGGCATTAAAATGTTGAGCCCATATGATTTTTATTAACAGATTATCTTATGACTATTGGGTTCATATGTGGAAGTTTCCTTTTATGCATTGTCTTTTGTATTGACCCATTATGTTCTGAATTCCTCCAGATGCATCTCGGCCTACAGCGTTCTCACTGGCAACCCTATCCCTGACGTTGGTGACTTTGGCACTGATGCTCCAAGGCACTACATACACATGAATTCATGTCCGATAAAGTAACTTAGCAAGTACATGATGACTATTGTCAATCGGATGTCAAAGGTAGCAAAAGATGTGTACTTGTCATCCTTCGGCATGTTTGTGCCTTCTCTGTCGGCTCGCTAATTCATTACCTGGTTTTGTCAGCCATGTTCCTCAGCTCTCTCCAGCCACGTGTGTGTCTTGTTGTCTCATCACGCGGCGTGTGTATTTAGCTCCTTGTTGTCACGTTACGTGTCGCCTCTGTGGTGTTGTGACTGTTGTTTAATTATATTTAATATATATTTAATTATAATTTTTTGGTATCTGTAATTATGATTTTTAACCTACGACCCTGTACTTTTGTTTGCTATTTTGGTAACAACTTTAAATACATTTTTTGAGATTCGTTTGGGAGGTCGGAACATGACAATCTTCCGTGAAATTTTACTGACTCATCTTTCTCTTTTCCTACTAATTTAGACGAAACAAATATTTGACAATTAGTACTTATTATTGCTGCTTTATTATCTTGGAAAAACTTGACTGAACTGCAATAAGCTAATTCTTATTTTTTTTTTTGCCAATAAAAACCTTCAAGCGATTCACCATGTCGCATTGAGAATCAAGTATTATTCACAGTCACATACAGTGGTGCATTTATAAATGTGTGTGTGTGTGTGTGTGGGGGGGGGGGGGATAAAAGTTTTCACCCTCAAACTTGTTTGTCTTTTAATGATGTTACCTTTACATTCATTCTGTAAAATATTATTGTTACAGTTGGGGTAAGGCCTGTTTACGTCAGGCCTTTTTTCAAATCTTAATTCTCGGGTTGTCAAAATTTTAAATATCTCAGAATTCTCCACATTTTGTCATTTCTGCTGTCATGATGACAGGCTTTGCTGAAAGTCACAGCACTGTCCTATAGGTGTCTACATGACCATCATGCTCGAGTAGTGTGGCCTGATGAGCTAATGGGCAGCAGGTGTGTTTGGCGGGATCCGCCCTCCAGCTGTTTCCCCAGCAATTGCAAGGGAAAACATAAACCGCTGACCCCAATCATGACAGTACCCCCCCACTAACGAACGCCCCCAGGCGGACCACCTGGCAGAGAAGGGTGCGACGAATGGAAGTCACGGACAAGTGACTGGTCCAGAATCCAGGAGTGGGGGATCCACTGGCGGTCCTCGGGACCGTACCCCTCCCAGTCGACCAGATACTGCATCCCCCTGCCGCGCTTTCGAGAGTCCAGTATGGCCCTAACCGTGTAGACAGGCTGCCCGCTGACCCGGGGAGGCGGTTGGGGCGCGGCCGGCGGGCACAATGGGCTGGCAGAGACAGGCTTGAGCAAGGTCGTGTGGAAGACTGGGTGCACCTTGAGTGTGGGTGGCAGGTTGAGCCGAACTGCCACCGGGTTGATCACGGAGTCGACTTCAAATGGGCCGACAAACCGAGGCCCCAGCTTCTTGGAACTCCCCGCTAACTGCAGGTCCCGAGTGGAGAGCCATACCTTCTGTCCCGGTCGGTAGGATGGTGCTGGGATCCGGTGCCTGTCTGCGAGTCGCCTGTTGCGGGCCATTGTGCGGCACAGGGCCTTCCTGGCGTCCCGCCAAACCCTGCGAGCCCAGCGGAGGTGAATATGGACCGAGGGAATGGCAACCTCGCCCTCCTGGGAAGGGAACAAAGGGGGTTGATAGCCATAGGCAGCGTTGAACGGGGACAAACCTGTGGCAGAGCACACGAGGGTGTTGTCGGCGTATTCAATCCATGGAAGGTGGGACACCCACGAGGAAGGATGCTGATGTCACACACATCGGAGCGCCGCCTCCACGTCCTGGTTAGCTCTCTCCGTCTGCCCATTTGATTGGGGGTGATAGCCCGAAGACAGGCTAGCCGTAGCTCCCAAAGACTTGCAGAAAGCCTTCCACACCCGGGACACAAACTGAGGCCCCCCTATCGGAGACGAGGTCAGATGGGATCCCGTGGATCCTGAAATATGTCCCTTATCAGGATATCCGCTGTTTGCAACGAGGTGGGCAATCTGGGCAGGGCGATAAAGTGCGCCATCTTGGAAAACCGGTCCACCACCGTAAGGATCACCGACTGCCCGTTGGAATGTGGTAGCCCGGTAACGAAATCCAGCGGCAAGTGCGACCAAGGACGGTGGGGAATGGGCAGGGGGCGGAGCTGACCGGCTGGCATACGGCGAGAGGGCTTATTACGAGCACGCACCGTACAGGACGTGACACATTCTTTTATGTCCTTGCGTAGCCCTGGCCACCAAAACCTCTGTGCTATTAGGGACAGCGTTCGACCCACCCCAGGATGACATGCCACCTTTGACACATGCCCCCACTGCAGCACCTCTTGACAAAGGTGTGTGGGTACAAACAACTTATTCCCAGGGCACGCTACCGGGGTCTGCGTGTCGCCAGTTGCTTCCACTACCTTCCGCTCTACCTCCCACTGGAGGGCTCCCAACACTCTGTTCTCCGGCACGATCGTTTCGGGTGGAGACCCCTCGGCGGCTGGACCGTGCATGCGGGACAAGGCATCCGGCTTGGTATTCCGGGATCCTGGTCGGTAAGTGATGATATAATTAAAAAGTGTCAGGAACAGGGCCCAGCGTGCTTGACGGGGATTTAGTCTCTGAGCGGACCGGAGGTACGACAAGTTCTTGTGGTCCGTGAAGATCTGGAAGGGTTCCGCCGCGCCCTCCAGCCAGTGCCGCCACTCCTGCAACGCAAAAATAATGGTCAGCAGCTCACGGTTGCCCACATCGTAGTTGCGCTCCGCCTGGTTGAGCCGACGTGAGAAGAAGGCACGGGGATGCAGCCTCTGGTCAACCGGGAACCGTTGGGACAACACCGCCCACACTCCCGTCTCTGAAGCATCGACCTCGACCACAAATGGAAGAGCCTCGTTAGGGTGTGTCAAAACCGGTGAACGTGAAAATAATAATTTTAATTTAACAAAAGCGGCCTTAGCCTGCTGAGTCCAAATAAACGGAATCTTGGTAGACGTCAGCCTCGTCAGAGGTTCCGCTTTCATGCTATAGTCGCGGATGAACCGACGGTAGAAATTAGCGAGCCCCAGGAACCTCTGCAAGTGCTTTCTTGACGTGGGTGTTGGCCACTCGACCATGGCCTGGATCTTGGCCGGGTCGGCTCTCAATTGACCCCTCTCCACAATATATCCGAGGAACTGGACCGAACTTGTGTGAAACGCACACTTTTCTGCCTTCACGTATAGCCGGTTCTCCAGCTCCAAAACCAGCCGAACGTGTTGCCGATGTTCTGCTAGATTTCTAGAGAAAATCAAAATGTCGTCAAGGTAAACAAAACAAAAGTGATTAAGCATGTCCTGCAAGACATCATTAATGAAACACTGAGGGAGCGTTTGAGAGGCCAAAAGGCATAACCAAATACTCAAAATGCCCAATAGGTGTTTTAAACGCTGTTTTCTATTCGTCGCCCTCCCTTATCCTAACCAGATGGTAGGCACTGCGAAGGTCTAATTTGGTAAACACCGCAGCAGAATGTAATGGAGCAAATGCTGACTCCATTAGCGGCAATGGGTATTTGTTTTTAATTGTTATGTTATTCAGACCACGGAAATCGATACAAGGGCGTCTTGTCTTGTCTTTTTTCTCAACGAAGAAAAATCCTGCCCCTAGCGGCGACTTGGAAGGCCGAATAAGCCCGGCAGCCAGCGGCGACGTGACATATTCATTAAGGGCTTGGAGTTCCGGCTTGGCTATTCGGTACAGGCGTGTACTAGGCAGTGGTACGCCAGGAACCAATTATATCGCGCAATCATAAGATCGATGCGGAGGGAGAGATACGGCCCGGTCTTTACTAAAAACTTCCCGTAAGTCGTGGTATTCTGCTGGCACATTTTCTAGGTTAATCGGTTCCATGGTGGTTTACGGCTGACTGCAGGCAATGTGAGTGACAAAACAAGCTCCATCTCTCTAACCTAGGCATGCCCCAGTTTATGTCAGGGTTGTGCCTGGCCAGCCAAGTCAGACCCAGGACCACTGGGGCTGACCGGGAGGGCATAATGAAAAACTGTCTAGTCTCCACGTGATATCCCGATAAACGCATGTGTAGACTCTCTGTTCTATGTGTAATCACCCCCAAGAGGCGCCCGTTGAGGTCATACATCTCCTTGGTTTTCTCGAATCTAACCACCGGACATTTCAAGATGTTAACAATTTTCGGGTCGACAATACAATCATCAACCCCAGAGTCCACCAAAGCCGTCATCTTTACATTCACCCCACCCCATGTCATTTCTCCTGACAATTGGAGACTTTTAGTGTCCAACTGGCCATTTGGGTCACCTGATCCCGTGGACTGGGAGTACTCACACTGGTTGTTGCGTTGGGGTTGAATGGTTGTGGCTGGAACAGGTGCGACGTCCCGACGTCTATCAGGCCGCCTCCAACACGTGGCCGATTGGTGTCCGGGCCGACCACAATATTGGCACGCCTGATTTCTCCACCGGTTCCTGCGTTCCGCTGCAGAGAGCCGTCCTCCCCCCAGCTGCATAGGCTCGATGCCATCTCCCGCAGGAGGGCGTCGCCACGAAGCGTCGGGAGGCGAGGCGCCGAAGAAGTGCCCCGCAGACGTGGTCGAAACCGGCTGAGCGGCAGTGTCTGCTGCCTTAGGTCGTCGCCCCCCCTCCCATTCCCGCTGCCGCTCCCGCAACCTGTTGTCCAAGCGGATGGCCAGGTTGATGAGTTCCTTCAGACGGGACGTCTCGTCCCGTGCCGCCAGCTCGTCCTTGATTCGCGGGCTGAGTCCTCGCCGGAAGATCCCACACAACGCCGCTTCATCGTAACGGCTCTCGGCCGCCAAAACCCTGAAGGAGATGGAGTATTCCGCCGCGGACAAGTCGGCCTGCTGGAGGTCCAGCAAGCGGCTGCCCGCTTCCTTCCCTTTTACTGGGTGGTCAAAGACGTTTCTAAATTCCGCCAGGAAGGCAGGAAATGAAGCTCGGAGCTCCGGATTGGCTTTACTGACCGCCATCGCCCATAATGCCGCCTGGCCGGAAAGTAGGCTCATTACGACGGCGACCTTGGCGCCATCGTTCGGGTAGGTGTGCGGCTGTTGATCGAGAACCAGGCTACACTGGTGAATGAATTGATCACACCCACCAATTTCCCCAGAGTAGCGGGGAGGATAGGGAATATTGGATTCCCGAAGAACAAAGTTGCCAGCTGATCGGGACACGGAGGAGACAGGTGACACCCCGGCTGGTCGTAAGTCTTCCGCGGCCGTGTATTCCGACCTCCGCTCCACCTTCAAGGTGAGTGACCCGATCTGGGCAGCTCGCGAAGTATTGCTCGTGCTGTCCGAGTAAGCGCCCATGGCTGGCCATGGCCTGGCACAGGCTGTTGGGGTCTGCGGTTCTGGTCGGGTTATTCTGTTACGATCATGGAGTGGAGGACCCACATGCAGGAAGGTAGCAGAGCCACGGCAGGGATGCTGATAACTTAGTTTTAATCAAAAACAAGGAAACACAAGATCACGCCCGAGGGCGGCTAAAACAGCGAGTAAGTAGTGTGAGATACAGAGTAGCGTCACGGAGTAATAACCCAACACTCCTTGCTGTTTCTGTCAGGCTTTTATCTTGGCCTGATGAGCTAATGGGCAGCAGGTGTGTTTGGCGGGATCCGCCCTCCAGCTGTTTCCCCAGCAACTGCAAGGGAAAACAGAAACAGCTGACCCCAATCATGACACCTTCAGGACTTAAAAAAATAAAATTAAATCATATCTCCGTATTTATTATATGTAATGAGTTCATTTATTCCCCAATGGGTTCCCTGGCATCTATAGATTGAACGATATTAATTTCATAATTATTTGAAACCATGCAATATCACCTTTAACCACAGCCTGGCACAGTAAATGCCAACCATGGAATTAAATTGTGCAATTAGGCCAAAAAAGCAACAAAATCACATCAATCATTTTTCCGCACTGTCACCTAGGGAAGGTGAGAGGGAGCTACGGGGGGAAAACAACCATTTAATTTCACCCAAAATAGGCTCCAGTTAAGAGCAGAACATTTCCCCGGGGAAGAACCATTGCTACGCACTGGACGCTCTCATCCCCGCTTTGCTTCGCTTCGACTTACCTTTAGCTCCGCGTACATCCCCAAAATTAATTTAATTTCATCCAGTATGGTCGAAAGAAGAGGTACACAACATATATGCTTTACAAACTTTTATTTTAAACATTACACACTGATATTATTTTATTTACTATTATTATGATTTTTATAAGCCGCAGATAGTTGATGCCCTACACGCAGTGCGAGATAAGCGTATGCCAAACACAATAAGTTATTGTGACTGAGGCATATGCACCCGGAGGCTTAAGTCAAAAATGACATGCTGCTGCACACTTTTTTTGGCTGTGCAGATTCTCCCATCGACTTCAGGTATGTCAATTACGTACCGTCATGAAATGGACGCAAACTGGGTGATGCGACATTTAAATGAGGGCGACCACTCGCAAAACTTGTGAGGATGCCTGCAAGTCCAGGATTGTGGAGTTTTTCCTGAGACACGTGAATTCTCTAAATATCCATTTGGAATATATTTCACACTTCAAATTTGAAGTTCACTTTGGTATGGATCCGGAAGTTACACTGATCGTCCCCGGCCGGTGATGTGCGCGTCTCATCTAATGGGCTACTTTGAAGTTGCATGCTTTTTGTTTTGTTTTTTGTTTTTTGCATTCTGTATTTGTAAATACAATAAAAGTAATTTAATCAGAGTACTGTGCCCATGACTGAATGCATGTAGTTGAAAACCAAGCGAGCCGCCTTTTTTCTGTGCATTACCCAGCACATAATTTATCCGACTAGTGTTGTAGCACTTTCTGATCCCCTGTTTTTGCTTGTTCTGTATTTATCACCTTTATTTGTTGTTTTCTACAATAAATACTAGCAAAACATTTTTAAATGCGGTTTCTGCACTGGGTTCAAACCAAGTAACTGCGCTTTTAATACTTGTGTCAAGTCTCTTTTCCTTTAAATGAACCCTTCCATCTTTCAGCAAGTTCAACACATCATAAAAAAATATATTTTTTTAGTTATCTTAACTGTTCTACCCCCCCCCCCCCACTATAGTTATTTATACAGCTTAAACATTTAAAATGCATCTGTAAATTCTGCAGAGAAACCAAACACAAACTTTTTACACGAAAATAGCAAATAGTGTCCACAAGTCTGGAAAACATGCAGAAACTTCTCAACAGAGGTGCATCATAAAAAAATAAAAAATAAAAAAGGCGACTCTACATAGTACATTCATGCCATGTAGGCTAATATCAGTAAATAATGCAGGCAACAAATAGTTCAAATACGACATTAGTTGTTACAATTTTAACATATGTGTCTCCTCTGAGTTTCAGGACCAGTGACAGTTTTTTTGTCCTGATTGATCCGAATGAAATTATCTGCCATCCGGGACTTAATTTCTTAAATACAGTTAAAAAGAGTATCTATCTAGTTGTGGTCACTTGGAGAAACAAATGTAAAGCGTCAGCATAAATGAGAAGACTCCCGATGACCCTGCCAAGTGGCGACATGTACACAATGAAAAGTGTTGGACCTAAAATTGAACCTTGGATCTAAAATTGAACCCAATTGGGGAAACCCCACTATCCAACCTGTGACTTCCTGACGTCTTCACCTATGGTGACATAAAAGTCTCAGACATAGCCATAGCAATAGCAGAATTTTTATTTGCATTTCAATGACAGGTCAGGGGTGTTAGAATTATCATGTTATCCTAGTTGAGCCGCTTCGAGAGAAATATTTAAGATAATCGAGCTTCAAGCCATGATGCAAATTTGCATGCCAACTTGATGTCCTTTAATCTTGGACAGAATTATAAGAATGTGTATATATATGAGCAGCTGCTTTGGGATAATGGTACTGTGCAAATTAGACAGTATATAATGACTTTTCCAGCTGCTGTCTTTATCCAGCAGAGGGCAACATGCACTCATCTAATCATTCATTTAGCTCAACTGTCCAGCGTTGTTTTATCTAACTCGTTGCTATGTTTATTTGACTTAAAATAAAAAATACTAAATATTAAAAAAAAAAAACTAAAATACTATACAACTTACTCTGCCATCTAAACTGGTCTGTTGAGTTCCTGGTGTCCATGGGGCTTGAGGAATGCTTTTTCTATTTATTTTTAATTTTTTACTTTGAGCCAGACAAGATGACAGCATTGTGTGTGTGAGTCAAATAAACAATTGTTTGTGGAGTGATTACTGTACTTGTTTGTTCCTCGGGGACGTCTGATATACCTTATAATATAATACAATTGTTTTCAACACAAAAATAGAGGAAATGTGAATCACATATGCCAAATTTGCCTTTGCAGCATTCCACACAGATGTTACTCTTCCTCTGATACTATCTGTGTCACGTCATGGGAAATATTTGTTCAAGTATTAAAAACAATGGTTGTGGTATTTAAATGATGTCACAATTACAGAAGCTCGTTTATTTCTGAACTCAAACCCGGAAACAGTTTGGAAATGTCACTTGAAATTTCAAATGTTCCGCCACGTCCAGCAAATATCGATGACAGAAAGATGGAATATCCACACGGTGGACCCTGACATCCTGAAGCACATGTGGGAGGAATTCTCAAATCGTCTTGATGTTGTCTGTGCTGTCTGTGGTGGTCAATGTATAGGATTGTGTCGCTCTCCTACATCAGGGATGAGCAACTTAAATGTAGGGGGCCACAATTTTTAATCAGTGCTACTGGGCGTCCATATACCACACAAGTCTGTTTTTTATTGAGCCTTTGTACATCACTATACCTGTAATATATTTCACGCTCAATGCATGTAATGAAACATCCAGCTTCAACAACAAAGTGTTTGAACAATCAAAAAATAACCACATACTGTGATTTTTTTTTTTTTTTTTACAAACTTTTGATAAGTGAGGCTCGAAGGAAAGCTTCTTCTTTCTTCTATTGTTATTTTTGATTTTGAGTCAAATGAGATGATAACATTGTTTGTGTGAGTCAGACAATTGTTCGTGGAGTGATAATTGCACGGGTACTTCCAGTATTTAGTAATATAATACAATGGTTTTCAACACAAAAATAAAGGAGCTACGCCAAACTTGTCTTTCGGCATTCCACACAGATGCTACTCTGCCTCTGATACTATATCTGCTTCACTTCATGGAAATGATTCTTTCAACAATTCAGAACAATGGTTACATTTAAAAAATGTCACAATTAGAGAAGCAAATTGTATTTCTGACCTCAAAACCGGAAAAACTTTGAAATGGCCCGTGAAATTTCAGCCTAACTTTACCAAGAGGAAGAAATCTGATATATTTATCAAAATAAAACACCAATGAAAACTCCAAAGCCTCAAACTGTACTAAAATTCAACTAAAATGTATATGCAAATCATGTGAAACTTTAGCTCATTCATCTTTTTTTTGTAATGTAACAGACTGAATCCCTGGTCATTTGATAGACGAGTTATCCAAGTTTGATTGGTTGCCAATTTCACTGCTGCAGTTTCATAATCCTTCAGTGCCATTCAATTGGTAGGACTGATATGGCAGACCTGGCGCTCTGCACTTGATCCCCCGACCCCACCTTTTCTTGTGGTACTATGTTAAAGACGAAGTTTATGTTCCACCACTTCCAAATATCGATGGCATGAATGATCGAATGACAACAGGGCGGATCGCAACATCCTGAAGCATGTGTGGGAGGAATTCTCAAATGTGCTTGATGTTGTCCATGCTGTCTGTGATGGACACATTGACTTTGACACATTGACACTTGAAGGGACACTTAAACGCATGCGTCTACGCTAGAGTTTTCTATTGTTTTTCAGGATATCACATGATGATGTTGGCATATTTTTATTAATGGTTTTACATATATAAGTAATGTATGCAATATTTATACGGTATAAATTATACATAACTTATCACCGTTGTTAGCATAATTAAACCAAATAGCAATTTAATTGGCTTGCCAACAGTAGGTGGTCCTCATTCATTCCAGTTGAGATTTTCTTTGGCACTAAATAAGTCCTTTTAACCAAATTTATTTATTTATTTTAATTACATCCCAACAAACTGGTAACATCAACAGGAATGTTGTGACATAGTGGATTATATAAGTGGCTGTACGTAGGCCTATGGGTGTCATGGTGTTAGTTGGACCACAAAGTAGTTGCCATACTCCATTTTGGGTATGTTTCTTCAAGACATGACATCCACAGTCAATTATTGATGAATCAATTATACACGAATGACTAGCTCTACTAATACAAACACTGTCACTGTGATTCATTGTGGTTTGCTACAACCGCATTATATATATTTTTTACTCCTGTTCATGTAATTAATAGCCACCCAGTACATGTGATCCAAAATACAGCTCACTGTAAAACAACCTGGGATTTTTTTCAAGCAGCATGGATGAGAGGCGGTCGATTCCTAACAAGTCAGACTGCATCATTTCAAGATGGCAACAATGGCACGTCGATAAAACAAGTTAGTGCCAGTTTCACATCCGTTAAAAAAAAAAAAAAATCATAGTATGTGGCATATAAATGGAATACAGGTGCATTCACTTCACAAAGGCAGTGAAGACAACGTCATCGTACTCATCTGAAAGGTAAGAAGACACTGAAATTACACGGAGCTTAACATTGGAATTTTTTTTTTTTAAATCAATACAAAATCAAGAATGTTTCTTTGGCAGATTCCATTAATTTTAATGTGGGTTTGTGAGAATATCCCAAAAGTGATATGAAGGAACATTGTATAGGTTATAACTCATGGGTTGAAACATGGCAATTTAGAAGGACAAAGAAGGGTTGCATGTACCACAACAATTTCCGGTTAATTCTCAAACCAATGACATTTGTAATATCATTTCGGATCCAAGTTTTGTACTTTCAAGCAGACTGTTTAAGACTGCAATTTAAGGCAAGAGCATTCAGCAGCACCAATAAGGAGTCAAGTCACTTAGGATGGTACAGGCTTTTGCTCTGCCTTGTGTCAAGTTGTATTTGAATTGACTTCCGCCTTCAGTAATTGCAGAAATTGTTGCCATGTTACAAAACTCATTCAGAGACAACCCTTTTAGCATATTTCATCCATCCATCCATCCATCCATTTATTCATCCATCCATCCATCCACCTTGCGGAGGAACTGAAATGTGTGATTGGTGGATGACAAGATCTTGATTATCCATCATCAAATTTGTTTTTAACAGGAAGAAGAAATGGGAAGTATAAAAGCTGTCGTGTTCCTTCTGCTCATCACAGGTATTTTGGTGTGCATGTTTGCTTTACTCAATTCTCTCTCTCTCTCTCTCTCTCAACGTGTGTGTGTGTGTGTGTGTGTGTGTTCAGAATACAGTGTATACAATGTGAGCGAGACAATTTACAGAATAATGTCTACAGATTATAAAATAACATATTATTCTGTACTCTGCAGGGACTGTGAGAACGAGATCACAAAGTATTGTATATGAAAGCTAACAATTGCTGAAATATTTGTCAGATTAGCCATATAATGCTACATGTTAAAGTTAACAATTTAATAAGAAAACCATGAAATTCATTCTAGATAGTATTATTGATTTGTTTGTTAATGTCATACTCTACAAGGGTCGATAACACCTGCCCTTACCATGTCCACAGCAACTTCCGGAACCACAACAACTGCCCCTACCATGTCCACAGCAACTTCCGGAACCACAACAACTGCCCCTACCATGTCCACAACAACTTCCGGAACGACAACAACTGCCCCTACCATGTCCACAACAACTTCCGGAACCACAACAACTGCCCCTACCATGTCCACAACAACTTCCGGAACCACAACAACTGCCCCTACCATGTCCACAACAACTTCCGGAACCACAACAACTGCCCCTACCATGTCCACAGCAACTTCCGGAACCACAACAACTGCCCCTACCATGTCCACAGCAACTTCCGGAACCACAACAACTGCCCCTACCATGTCCACAACAACTTCCGGAACCACACCAACTGCCCCTACCATGTCCACAACAACTTCCGGAACCACACCAACTGCCCCTACCATGTCCACAACAACTTCCGGAACCACAACAACTGCCCCTACCATGTCCACAACAACTTCCGGAACCACAAACACTGCCCCTACCATGTCCACAACAACTTCCGGAACCACAACAACTGCCCCTACCATGTCCACAACAACTTCCGGAACCACAACAACTGCCCCTACCATGTCCACAACAACTTCCGGAACCACAACAACTGCCCCTACCATGTCCACAGCAACTTCCGGAACCACAACAACTGCCCCTACCATGTCCACAGCAACTTCCGGAACCACAACAACTGCCCCTACCATGTCCACAACAACTTCCGGAACAACAACAACTGCCCCTACCATGTCCACAACAACTTCCGGAACCACAACAACTGCCCCTACCATGTCCACAGCAACTTCCGGAACCACAACAACTGCCCCTACCATGTCCACAGCAACTTCCGGAACCACAACAACTGCCCCTACCATGTCCACAACAACTTCCGGAACCACAACAACTGCCCCTACCATGTCCACAACAACTTCCGGAACCACAACAACTGCCCCTACCATGTCCACAACAACTTCCGGAACCACACCAACTGCCCCTACCATGTCCACAACAACTTCCGGAACCACAACAACTGCCCCTACCATGTCCACAACAACTTCCGGAACCACAACAACTGCCCCTACCATGTCCACAACAACTTCCGGAACCACAACAACTGCCCCTACCATGTCCACAACAACTTCCGGAACCACAACAACTGCCCCTACCATGTCCACAACAACTTCCGGAACCACAACAACTGCCCCTACCATGTCCACAGCAACTTCCGGAACCACAACAACTGCCCCTACCATGTCCACAGCAACTTCCGGAACCACAACAACTGCCCCTACCATGTCCACAGCAACTTCCGGAACCACAACAACTGCCCCTATCATGTCCACAGCAACTTCCGGAACCACAACAACTGCCCCTACCATGTCCACAACAACTTCCGGAACCACAACAACTGCCCCTACCATGTCCACAACAACTTCCGGAACCACAACAACTGCCCCTACCTTGTCCACAACAACTTCCGGAACCATAACAACTGCCCCTACCATGTCCACAACAACTTCCGGAACCACAACAACTGCCCCTACCATGTCCACAACAACTTCCGGAACCACAACAACTGCCCCTACCATGTCCACAACAACTTCCCGAACCACAACAACTGCCCCTACCATGTCCACAACAACTTCCGGAACCACAACAACTGCCCCTACCATGTCCACAACCACTTCCGGAACCACAACAACTGCCCCTACCATGTCCACAACAACTTCCGGAACCACAACAACTGCCCCTACCATGTCCACAACAACTTCCGGAACCACAACAACTGCCCCTACCATGTCCACAACAACTTCCGGAACCACAACAACTGCCCCTACCATGTCCACAACAACTTCCGGAACCACAACAACTGCCCCTACCTTGTCCACAACAACTTCCGGAACCACAACAACTGCCCCTACCATGTCCACAACAACTTCCGGAACCACAACAACTGGCCCTACCTTGTCCACAACAACTTCCGGAACCACAACAACTGCCCCTACCTTGTCCACAACTACTTCCGGAACCACAACAACTGCCCCTACCTTGTCCACAACAACTTCCGGAACCACAACAACTGCCCCTACCATGTCCACAACAACTTCCGGAACCACAACAACTGCCCCTACCATGTCCACAACAACTTCCGGAACCACAACAACTGCCCCTACCATGTCCACAACAACTTCCGGAACCACAACAACTGCCCCTACCATGTCCACAGCAACTTCCGGAACCACAACAACTGCCCCTACCATGTCCACAGCAACTTCCGGAACCACAACAACTGCCCCTACCATGTCCACAACAACTTCCGGAACAACAACAACTGCCCCTACCATGTCCACAACAACTTCCGGAACCACAACAACTGCCCCTACCATGTCCACAGCAACTTCCGGAACCACAACAACTGCCCCTACCATGTCCACAGCAACTTCCGGAACCACAACAACTGCCCCTACCATGTCCACAACAACTTCCGGAACCACAACAACTGCCCCTACCATGTCCACAACAACTTCCGGAACCACAACAACTGCCCCTACCATGTCCACAACAACTTCCGGAACCACACCAACTGCCCCTACCATGTCCACAACAACTTCCGGAACCACAACAACTGCCCCTACCATGTCCACAACAACTTCCGGAACCACAACAACTGCCCCTACCATGTCCACAACAACTTCCGGAACCACAACAACTGCCCCTACCATGTCCACAACAACTTCCGGAACCACAACAACTGCCCCTACCATGTCCACAACAACTTCCGGAACCACAACAACTGCCCCTACCATGTCCACAGCAACTTCCGGAACCACAACAACTGCCCCTACCATGTCCACAGCAACTTCCGGAACCACAACAACTGCCCCTACCATGTCCACAGCAACTTCCGGAACCACAACAACTGCCCCTATCATGTCCACAGCAACTTCCGGAACCACAACAACTGCCCCTACCATGTCCACAACAACTTCCGGAACCACAACAACTGCCCCTACCATGTCCACAACAACTTCCGGAACCACAACAACTGCCCCTACCTTGTCCACAACAACTTCCGGAACCATAACAACTGCCCCTACCATGTCCACAACAACTTCCGGAACCACAACAACTGCCCCTACCATGTCCACAACAACTTCCGGAACCACAACAACTGCCCCTACCATGTCCACAACAACTTCCCGAACCACAACAACTGCCCCTACCATGTCCACAACAACTTCCGGAACCACAACAACTGCCCCTACCATGTCCACAACCACTTCCGGAACCACAACAACTGCCCCTACCATGTCCACAACAACTTCCGGAACCACAACAACTGCCCCTACCATGTCCACAACAACTTCCGGAACCACAACAACTGCCCCTACCATGTCCACAACAACTTCCGGAACCACAACAACTGCCCCTACCATGTCCACAACAACTTCCGGAACCACAACAACTGCCCCTACCTTGTCCACAACAACTTCCGGAACCACAACAACTGCCCCTACCATGTCCACAACAACTTCCGGAACCACAACAACTGGCCCTACCTTGTCCACAACAACTTCCGGAACCACAACAACTGCCCCTACCTTGTCCACAACTACTTCCGGAACCACAACAACTGCCCCTACCTTGTCCACAACAACTTCCGGAACCACAACAACTGCCCCTACCATGTCCACAACAACTTCCGGAACCACAACAACTGCCCCTACCATGTCCACAACAACTTCCGGAACCACAACAACTGCCCCTACCATGTCCACAACAACTTCCGGAACCACAACAACTGCCCCTACCATGTCCACAACAACTTCCGGAACCACAACAACTGCCCCTACCATGTCCACAACAACTTCCGGAACCACAACAACTGCCCCTACTAGTTCTACAACAACTTCCGGAACCACAACAACTGCCCCTACCTTGTCCACAACAACTTCCGGAACCACAACAACTGCCCCTACCATGTCCACAACAACTTCCGGAACCACAACAACTGCCCCTTCCCCATCCACAACAACTTCCGGAACCACAACAACTGCCCCTTCCCCATCCACAACAACTTCCGGAACCACAACAACAGCCCCTACCAGTTCTACAACAACAACAGCACCCGCGCAACAAAGGGTGAACCTGGGTTTTAGCTTGAACCAGACTTTCACGCCACAACTTTCCGATTCATTTTCTTCTGAGTTTCAAGTTTTGGCGAGCCAAGTAGAAAGCCAGGTAATTTTTCCAGTAATGTTTGTATTTAAAATGTAATGCATTTGTTATGTACAATACACATTTTTTAGAGTATCTGATTTTTTAAAATGTATGTTCATGAATGTATATGCATTGAGACTAATTCCTTCTACTGAGGGGAAAATATTTTAAAACACAGGTGTCCAACTACGATCCTCGAGGGCCGCAGTCTTGCATATTTAGAGCTTTCCCTCCTAAATTACACCTGATTTATCAGCAAGCTCTCCAGAAGCCTGATAATGATCCTGATTATTTGATTAAACTGTGTTTGAAGAGGGAATCCTCTAAAACATGCAGAGGTTTGGACCTCAAAGACCGGAGTTGGACACCTATGCAAATGACACAGAAAAAATTATTGATGATATTTTAATTAATATTTCCTCTCCACAGCTCAATCGTGTATATTCGAGACGTTTTGGAAGAAGATTCATCCGATCTCGAGTCTTTTCTTTTCGGTATGTTACAATATTTATTGAAAAAGACAAAGCAACAGTATTTCATTCAGATGTTTACAGTTGTGAATGTTGTCATTTTGAGTCTCCCCTTTTCTCCTCAAATTTGTTCATGAGCGTTTGTTGTTTTGGCTATGCAGCAACATGTACAACCAATGTATTGGGGGTGTCAAAAAATATATATATATTTTTTTCCAGTCGAGGTTCGGTTGTGGTCCAATCCGAGTTGATATTCAACAGCTCCGCCACAGTGCCAAATGCTACTTCTGTGGAAAGCGCTCTGGTGGAGGCAGCAGGCTCCGACTTTCCCCTCCCTCTGAATGTGTCAACCGTTTTCGTATCCCGTAAGAATTTGTCCTCATTCCAAATTAAAATGTGCAGATTTCATTTAACAATCATGTTCTTTGACTGTCAAACCATTCAAATGTACGTTACTTATGCTTAGATCAGAGAGCTAGTTTTCCCAGGTTTGCATCACGTGATTCCGAATGGTAATCTTTTCAAGAACCATGAGAGGTCCAACCTTACGATGAGGACCCATTTAAGCAAAATTGGTGTGATAGAATAAGAACCCTACACTTGAAAATAAAAAACTGGATGAATTGAAAAGTTAACAAAATGCTATTGTTGTTAACAGTTTCTTCTCTCGATGTATCCTTGCAGCTGTCGTTCCAACAACAATGGCACCTTCTGGGACTACAACTGCTGCCCCTGTCGCAAATACAAACCGTCCTTTACCCAATGAGGGCACCCTCGATCTTGTGTTTAGTCTTGACGAAGTTTTTACACCAGCTCTCGCCAACACCTTTTCACCAACATTTCAATCTTTGGCTACAGCAGTAGTCTCAGAGGTAAAATGTGTACACATTTTATTGTGTCCTTTTTATTACGAGAGGGTTCAGTTTACATTGACTGATGTGAGGTCTTGCATTATTTGGGTTTGCGATCATGATGCAGAAGCTGTTGTATAAATTGTCTTTTTAATTGTATGTTTTTTTTATTGTGTTCATTTCAGGTGAACACAGCCTGTACAAGCCTCTTTGGTTCTTCTTTCAATCGATCTTTAGTTAACTCGTTTAGGTAAGACTAATTTTCTTTTATTTGGTAAGTGATGAGGGGTCAAAATGGCGTAGCTTTTTAATACTGCTTTTTTTGTCATTTACACCAAAGGAACGGATCAGTCATTGCCAGCATGACTCTCGTCTTCCAAAATCCATTTGCGGTTCCCTCTCCTAGCAGCGTAATAGCTGGACTAAACGGTGAACTTGCCAGCTCCTCCCTAAACATTGTGCAAGGGAGTCTTTCTGCAGGTACCGTATTAAAATGATGACTGAAGCCAATACTGTATTTTTTTTCATCAACAGTTTGTCATATGTTAATATGTGGAAGTTTCCTTTCATGCATTGTCTTTTGCATTGACCCATACTGTTCTGAATTCTTCCAGATGCATCTCGGCCTGTAGTGTTCTCACTGGCAACCATATCCATGACGTTGGTGGCATTGGCACTGATGCTCCAAGAATTATAGATCAATTATATTCATGACCATGACAGACACAGACTTTACCAGGCCATTAACGTATTACTGATAAAATAACGTATCAAGTATATTATGAAGATTGTCACCGAGTGTTAAAAATAGCAAAAGATGTATACTAATGATCTATGTTGAGTGTCGGTCTTTTGTTTTGTTCTGATTTAGTTTTGTTTTAAATTATCTGGAGTTCCTTGTCTTCCACCTGGTCCTGCCAGCCATCCTCGTTGTGTCTACCAATCAGCTTTCTCCAGCCACTTGCGTGCCTCGTTGTCTCATCACTCTGTTTTCATTATGTCGCCTGTGGTGGCGTCTCTGCTCTTTCATTATGCCAATTTTTTAGTATTTGTAATTGTGATAATTGTCCTACTACACTGTACTATTGTTTGCTTTTTTTGTAAAAACAATGTATTTTTTAGATTGTTAGGACGAAACACTGACTTAGCTTTCCTACTAATTTAAACCAAAAAAATACTTATTATTGCTTGTCAGTTATTTTGAAACAATTTAACAGTACTTTAATATTCTGATGAAAATTATTCATTATTTACAGTCACAATGGTGTATTTATAAATGTGGAAACAAATTAAAGTTTTCATCCTCAGACTGGTTCATCTTTTGTCTTTTTTTTCATTCCAGTGATGTAAAATAATATTGTTACAATAGAGGTAAGGCCTTTTCACTCCAGCCGTCCTCCTTTCAATTCTCAAAACTTCGACAAAAACTTCAACAAATTAAAACTTTCTCAGAATCGTCAAAACTTTGTCATTACTGCTGTCATGATCAACAGGCTTTCTCAAAAAGTCACATGCATAAAATTTACACTACTGTCCTCTAGGTGTCTTCCCAAAGACTACAAAAGGTCGCTATTGGTCATCATACTCATAAACTCTTGCTAAAGTTGTATAATTAGGAATTCGGCCCATTTTTTGGGGAAACTCATTGCCTGTGTCCAAATTCACAAGGCTGGATCCTCCGAAGGCCAAATTTGTCGGCTGCATGACGTCACTCCCGGCGCAACTCAACAGCACGCACGGACTTATGACTGATTTACAGATGATAAGAAGTGCGTGCTGTCGAGTCGCGTCGGGAGTGACGTCATGCAGCCGACAAATTCGGCCTTCAGAGGCCCAGCCTTGTAAATTTGGACACAAGCATTGGCAAGACAGATACTACGTGGTCTAACGCGTGATTGGTTTGGGCCAAGTACAACCATGGAAAGGCACTACTGGATAGCCAAGCAGGAAGCAAAAATAGGCTCAATGTCCACATGTATTTGCTCCCGGCGCTATCACGCATTATGATAAAGTGTACAGTTCGGTACGCGACTGTTCAGGTCCACAGCAAAAAAACTCTAAAAGTTAAAAAGAATATGTGACACATCGGCACGACCAAACAAAGGGGCGCCACCATGTGGCGCGGTGCCATACTACAGATACACAGGTAACTAACTTTTGACAAAAATTAACACTCATGCTAGTATCAACTTATCATATCTTATCTTATCTTTAATATACTACACAACCTTACTGCAGCAATCTGTTATCTTGCTGCCCTTTAATTTTTTAAAATTGTTTTATTGTTTATGTTTTTTGTTTGGGGTGACAATAACTTTAAATTGTCGATTTTTTTCGACTCTGTGAAATCCCGAAATGTTAGCCCCTTTATGTAAAAAAAACAAGACCACACACACACACACACACACACACACACACACACACACACACACACACTCACACACACACACGCACACGCACGCACACACAATTTAATTGAAGTTAGCACACAAAGGCTATCTTTAGCCTTTTCCTAGGAGTTGTGTTGAAAACATTAAGGCTGTGTCCAAATGTCCGCCCTTAACCCTTCAGTCATTATGTTTTATGTCTTTATTCATTATTTAGCCGCGCACTATATAGTTGCCTGATATACTGTACAGTGTCCTCTTTCTGTTGGGCAATTTGGACAGCCAGCTAACCACTTGCTCCACGTCGCATTATCGCATATTACTTGACCACCGTACATGTCATGACGCACTAGTGTGTAAGATCTCAGACTATTTATTGTGATTAAAAAATATTTTAAAACTTTGTTTTATCTCCTTTGATGTTCATATTTTCAACACAATCCATCCATACTCTGACTCACTCCCTTATGTCAAAAACGTTTGCTTCACCAAGAACACAAAATTGTTCATAGATGTGAATGTAAGTGTTCGGGGTTGTCTGCTTACAGTACAGGCCAAAAGTTTAGACACACATTATTCAATGTGTCAATTGCTTTACCCTCATTACTATTTACATTGTAGAGTCTCACTGAAGGTACTTAAAAAAGGTGAAATACCTGAAAACATGTTTTATATTGTAGTTTCTTTAAAATAGCCACCCTTTGCTCTGATTACTGCTTCGCACAGTCTTGGAATTCTCACCTCTAGTAACTTCTTCAATACTGTTGGAAAACCATTTCAGGTGACTACTCTTGAAGCTCATCAAGGGAATGCCTAGAGCGTGCAAAAAAGAGTAAAGAGTGACTATTTTGAAGAAACTAGAAAATAAAATGTTTTCAATTATATCACGTTTTTTAGGTACATAACTCCACACGTGTTCATTCATAGTTTCGATGCTTTCAGTGAGAATCTACAATGCAAATAGTCATGAAAATAAAGAAAATGAATTGCATGAGTGGGTGGAGTTTGCATGTTCTCCCCGTGCTTGTGTGGGTTTTTCTCCGGGTACTCCGGTTTCCTCCCACATTCCAAAGACATGCATGGCAGGTTAATTGAACACTCCAAATTGTCCATAGGTGTGATTGTGAGTATGGTTGTTCGTCTCTGTGTGCCCTGCGATTGGCTGGCAACCAGTTCAGGGTGTACCCCGCCTACTGCCCGAAGCCAGCTGGGATAGGCTGCAGCGCCCCCCGCGACCCTTGTGAGGATAAGATGGTTAAGAAAATGGATGGATGTTTTCAACACAAAAATACAGGAGATGTGAATCACAAATGCCAAACTTGTCTTTGCAGCATTCCACACAGATGCTATCCTGCCGCTGATGCTATATCTGTATCACTTCAGGGAAATTATTCTTTTAAGTATTAAGAACAATGGTTGCATTCAAATGATGTCACACTTATGCTTCTTTTCCACTAGACCGGTTTCACACCGAGTCGGCCTTGGCCAGCCCCGGATGTTCATGTTTCCATAATAATTTTTCGGCGGAGAGCCGTTACAATAGTAGTGCCTTTTAGAACCATCTCGTAGGTGGTTCTGCAGAACCGGTCGTCTGGGGCCGAGCGGGGGTGGTGGGTTAGCTGTGTCTTGTTGGTTTAAACCCGTAAATAGATATTAATATCCATGTATGAAAGCTTCTGTGCTTTTGATAGGCTGTATGTTGTTTACGGCGCCACATCATATAACAAGTCTGACTGCATTATTTTGACATGGAAATATTGGCACATGGGTTGAACAAGTTCTGCGAGTTTCATTGAAAAAATGTTTGGAAATAAATGATAGGATGTGGCATATAAATGGCATCAAATCAAAACACAAGGGCATTCACTTAACGGCAGTGACGAGAACATCATCGTACTCATCTGAAAGGTAAGAAAACACTGAAATTACACGGAGATTAACTTTAAAAAAATAATGTGTTTAAATAAATAACAAATCAAGAATGTTTCTATTGTAGATTCCATTAGTTTTAATGTGGGTTTGTGAGAATATCCCAAAAGTAATATGAAGGAACATTATAAGGGTTATAATTCACGGGTTGGAACATGGCAATTTAGAAGGACAAAGAAGGGTTGCATGTACCACAACAATTTCAGGTTAATTCTCAAACCAATGACATTTGTAATATCATTTCGGATCCAAGTTTTGTACTTTCAAGCAGACTGTTTAAGACTGCAATTTAAGGCAAGAGCATTCAGCAGCACCAATAAGGAGTCAAGTCACTTAGGATGGTACAGGCTTTTGCTCTGCCTTGTCTCAAGTTGTATTTGAATTGACTTCTGCCTTCAGTAATTGCAGAAATTGTTGCCATGTTACAAAACTCATTCAGAGACAACCCTTTTAGCATATTTCATCCATCCATCCATCCATCCATTTATTCATCCATCCATCCATCCACCTTGCGGAGGACCTGAAATGTGTGATTGGTGGATGACAAGATCTTGATTATCCATCATCAAATTTGTTTTTAACAGGAAGAAGAAATGGGAAGTATAAAAGCTGTCGTGTTCCTTCTGCTCATCACAGGTATTTTGGTGTGCATGTTTGCTTTACTCAATTCTCTCTCTCTCTCTCTCTCTCAACGTGTGTGTGTGTGTGTGTGTGTGTGTGTTCAGAATACAGTGTATACAATGTGAGCGAGACAATTTACAGAATAATGTCTACAGATTATAAAATAACATATTATTTTGTACTCTGCAGGGACTGTGAGAACGAGATCACAAAGTATTGTATATGAAAGCTAACAATTGCTGTAATATTTGTCAAATTTAGCCATATAATGCTTCATGTTAAAGTTAACAATTTAATAAGAAACCCATGAAATTCATTCTAGATACTATTATTGAATTGTTTGTTAATGTTATACTCTACAAGGGTCGATAACACCTGCCCCTACCATGTCCACAGCAACTTGTGCAAATGTGACAACACCCTCCGCAAATGTGACCACGCCTGCCGCAAATGTGACCACGCCTGCCGCAAATGTGACCACGCCTGCCGCAAATGTGACCACGCCATCCGCAAATGTGACCACGCCTGCCGCAAATGTGACCACAACTTTTGCAAATGTGACCACGCCTGCCGCAAATGTGACCACGCCCTCCGCAAATGTGACCACGCCTGCAGCAAATGTGACCACAACTTCCGCAAATGTGACCACAACTTCCGCAAATGTGACCACGCCTGCCGCAAATGTGACCACGCCCTCCGCAAATGTGACCACGCCTGCAGCAAATGTGACCACAACTTCCGCAAATGTGACCACAACTTCCGCAAATGTGACCACGCCTTTCGCAAATGTGACCACGCCCTCCGCAAATGTGACCACAACTTCCGCAAATGTGAGCACAACTTCCGCAAATGTGACCACGCCTGCCGCAAATGTGACCACGCCATCCGCAAATGTGACCACGCCTGCCGTAAATGTGACCACGCCCTCCGCAAATGTGACCACGCCTGTCGCAAATGTGACCACAACTTCCGCAAAAGTGACCACGCCTGCAGCAAATGTGACCACGCCTGCCGCAAATGTGACCACAACTTCCGCAAATGTGACCACAACTTCCGCAAATGTGACCACGCCTTTCGCAAATGTGACCACGCCCTCCGCAAATGTGACCACAACTTCCGCAAATGTGACCACAACTTCCGCAAATGTGACCATGCCTGTCGCAAATGTGACCACAACTTCCGCAAAAGTGACCACGCCTGCAGCAAATGTGACCACGCCCTCCGCAAATGTGACCACGCCCTCCGCAAATGTGACCACTCCTGCCGCAAATGTGA
Source organism: Leptonotus elevatus (assembly GCF_054856555.1). Classification (NCBI taxonomy): domain Eukaryota; kingdom Metazoa; phylum Chordata; class Actinopteri; order Syngnathiformes; family Syngnathidae; genus Leptonotus; species Leptonotus elevatus. The sequence goes on from NC_141246.1 coordinate 13,599,493, forward strand.
CCACTCCTGTCGCAAATGTGACCACGCCTGCCGCAAATGTGACCACTCCTGTCGCAAATGTGACCACGCCTTTCGCAAATGTGACCACTCCTGCCGCAAATGTGACCACTCCTGTCGCTAATGTGACCACTCCTGCCGCAAATGTGACCACTCCTGTCGCAAATGTGACCACTCCTGTCGCAAATGTGACCACGCCTGCCGCAAATGTTACCACGCCTGCTGCAAATTTGACCACACCTGCCGCAAATGTGACCACTCCTGCCGCAAATGTGACCACTCCTGTCGCAAATGTGACCACGCCTTTCGCAAATGTGACCACTCCTGCCGCAAATGTGACCACGCCTGCCGCAAATGTGACCACTCCTGTCGCAAATGTGACCACTCCTGTCGCAAATGTGACCACGCCTGCCGCAAATTTGACCACACCTGCCGCAAATGTGACCACGCCTGCCGCAAATGTGACCACGCCTGCCGCAAATGTGACAACACCTTCCGCAAATGTGACCACGCCTGCCGCAAATGTGACCACGCCTGTCGCAAATGTGACCACTCCTGCCGCAAATGTGACCACGCCTTTCGCAAATGTGACCACGCCCTCCGCAAATGTGACCACAACTTCCGCAAATGTGACCACAACTTCCGCAAATGTGACCACGCCTGCAGCAAATGTGACCACGCCCTCCGCAAATGTGACCACGCCCTCCGCAAATGTGACCACTCCTGCCGCAAATGTGACCACTCCTGTCGCAAATGTGACCACGCCTGCCGCAAATGTGACCACTCCTGTCGCAAATGTGACCACGCCTTTCGCAAATGTGACCACTCCTGCCGCAAATGTGACCACTCCTGTCGCTAATGTGACCACTCCTGCCGCAAATGTGACCACTCCTGTCGCAAATGTGACCACTCCTGTCGCAAATGTGACCACGCCTGCCGCAAATGTTACCACGCCTGCTGCAAATTTGACCACACCTGCCGCAAATGTGACCACTCCTGCCGCAAATGTGACCACTCCTGTCGCAAATGTGACCACGCCTGCCGCAAATGTGACCACTCCTGTCGCAAATGTGACCACTCCTGTCGCAAATGTGACCACGCCTGCCGCAAATTTGACCACACCTGCCGCAAATGTGACCACGCCTGCCGCAAATGTGACCACGCCTGCCGCAAATGTGACAACACCTTCCGCAAATGTGACCACGCCTGCCGCAAATGTGACCACGCCTGTCGCAAATGTGACCACTCCTGCCGCAAATGTGACCACGCCTGCCGCAAATGTGACCACGCCTGCCGCAAATGTGACCACTCCTGTCGCAAATGTGACCACGCCTGCCGCAAATGTGACCACTCCTGCCGCAAATGTGACCACTCCTGTCGCAAATGTGACCACTCCTGCCGCAAATGTGACCACTCCTGTCGCAAATGTGACCACTCCTGCCGCAAATGTGACCACTCCTGCCGCAAATGTGACCACTCCTGCCGCAAATGTGACCACTCCTGTCGCAAATGTGACCACGCCTGCCGCAAATGTGACCACTCCTGCCGCAAATGTGACCACTCCTGTCGCAAATGTGACCACGCCTGCCGCAAATGTTACCACGCCTGCTGCAAATGTGACAACACCTTCCGCAAATGTGACCACTCCTGCCGCAAATGTGACCACTCCTGTCGCAAATGTGACCACGCCTTTCGCAAATGTGACCACTCCTGCCGCAAATGTGACCACGCCTGCCGCAAATGTGACCACTCCTGTCGCAAATGTGACCACTCCTGTCGCAAATGTGACCACGCCTGCCGCAAATTTGACCACACCTGCCGCAAATAAGACCACGCCTGCCGCAAATGTGACCACGCCTGCCGCAAATGTGACAACACCTTCCGCAAATGTGACCACGCCTGCCGCAAATGTGACCACGCCTGTCGCAAATGTGACCACTCCTGCCGCAAATGTGACCACGCCTGCCGCAAATGTGACCACGCCTTTCACAAATGTGACCACTCCTGCCGCAAATGTGACCACTCCTGTCGCAAATGTGACCACGCCTGCCGCAAATGTGACCACTCCTGCCGCAAATGTGACCACTCCTGTCGCAAATGTGACCACTCCTGCCGCAAATGTGACCACTCCTGTCGCAAATGTGACCACTCCTGCCGCAAATGTGACCACTCCTGTCGCAAATGTGACCACTCCTGCCGCAAATGTGACCACTCCTGTCGCAAATGTGACCACTCCTGCCGCAAATGTGACCACTCCTGCCGCAAATGTGACCACTCCTGTCGCAAATGTGACCACTCCTGCCGCAAATGTGACCACTCCTGCCGCAAATGTGACCACTCCTGCCGCAAATGTGACCACTCCTGTCGCAAATGTGACCACTCCTGCCGCAAATGTGACCACTCCTGCCGCAAATGTGACCACTCCTGTCGCAAATGTGACCACGCCTGTCGCAAATGTGACCACGCCTGCCGCAAATGTGACCACGCCTGCCGAAAATGTGACCACGCCTGCCGCAAATGTGACCACGCCTGTCGCAAATGTGACCACTCCTGCCGCAAATGTGACCACTCCTGCCGCAAATGTGACCACTCCTGTCGCAAATGTGACCACGCCTGTCGCAAATGTGACCACGCCTGCCGCAAATGTGACCACGCCTGCCGAAAATGTGACCACGCCTGCCGAAAATGTGACCACGCCTGCCGCAAATGTGACCACTCCTGTCGCAAATGTGACCACGCCTGTCGCAAATGTGACCACGCCTGCCGCAAATGTGACCACGCCTGCCGAAAATGTGACCACGCCTGCCGCAAATGTGACCACGCCTGCCGCAAATGTGACCACGCCTGTCGCAAATGTGACCACTCCTGCCGCAAATGTGACCACACCTTCTGCAAATGTGACTACTCCTGCCGCAAATGTGACCACGCCTGCCGCAAATGTGACCACACCCTCCGCAAATGTGACCACGCCTGTCGCAAATGTGACAACACCTTCCGCAAATGTGACCACGCCTGCCGCAAATGTGACAACACCTTCCGCAAATGTGACCACTCCTGTCGCAAATGTGACCACGCCTGCTGCAAATGTGACCACGCCTGTCGCAAATGTGACCACACCTGCCGCAAATGTGACCACCTTTGCCGCAGATGTGACGACACCTTCTGCAAATGTGACCACGCCTTTCGCAAATGTGACCACAATTTCAGCAAATGTGACCACACCTTCCGCAAATAAGACCACGCCTGTCGCAAATGTGACCACGCCTGCTGCAAATGTGACCACGCCCTCCGCAAATGTGACCACGCCTGTCGCAAATGTGACCACTCCTGCCGCAAATGTGACCACGCCTGCCGCAAATGTGACCACGCCCTCCGCAAATGTGACCACGCCTGTCGCAAATGTGACCACGCCTGCCGCAAATGTGACCACGGTTTCAGCAAATGTGACCACACCTGCCGCAAATATGACCACACCTGCCGCAAATGTGACAACACCTTCCGCAAATGTGACCACGCCTGCCGCAAATGTGACCACGCCTGCCGCAAATGTGACCACACCTTCTGCAAATGTGACCACGCCTGTCGCAAATGTGACCACGGTTTCCACAAATGTGACCACACCTTCCGCAAATAAGACCACGCCTGCCGCAAATGTGACCACAATTTCAGCAAATTTGACCACGCCTGTCGCAAATGTGACCACGCCTGCTGCAAATGTGACCACGCCCTCCGCAAATGTGACCACGCCTGTCGCAAATGTGACCACTCCTGCCGCAAATGTGACCACGCCTGCCGCAAATGTGACCACGCCCTCCGCAAATGTGACCACGCCTGTCGCAAATGTGACCACGCCTGCCGCAAATGTGACCACGGTTTCAGCAAATGTGACCACACCTGCCGCAAATATGACCACACCTGCCGCAAATGTGACAACACCTTCCGCAAATGTGACCACGCCTGCCGCAAATGTGACCACGCCTGCCGCAAATGTGACCACACCTTCTGCAAATGTGACCACGCCTGTCGCAAATGTGACCACGGTTTCCACAAATGTGACCACACCTGCCGCAAATATGACCACGCCTGCCGCAAATGTGACCACAATTTCAGCAAATTTGACCACGCCTGTCGCAAATTTGACCACGCCAGCCGCAAATATGACCACCCCTGCCGCAAATGTGACCACGCCTGCTGCAAATGTGACCACGCCTGCTGCAAATGTGACCACGCCTGTCGCAAATGTGACCACGCCTGCCGTAAATATGACCACACCTGCCGCAAATGTGACCACGGCTGCCGCAAATGTGACCACGCCTGTCGCAAATGTGACCACGCCTGCCGCAAATGTGACCACGGCTGCCGCAAATGTGACCACGCCTGTCGCAAATGTGACCACGCCTGCCGCAAATGTGACCACACCTTCTGCAAATATGACCACCCCTGCCGCAAATGTGACCACGGTTTCAGCAAATGTGACCACACCTTCCGCAAATGTGACCACGCCTGCCGCAAATGTGACGACACCTTTTGCAAATGTGACCACGCCTGTCGCAAATATGACCACACCTGCCGCAAATGTTACCACAATTTCAGCAAATTTGACCACGCCTGTCGCAAATGTGACCACGCCTGTCGCAAATGTGACCACTCCTGCCGCAAATGTGACCACGCCTGCCGCAAATGTGACCACGCCTGCCGCAAATGTGACCACGGTTTCAGCAAATGTGACCACGCCTGTCGCAAATGTGACCACTCCTGCCGCAAATGTGACCACGCCTGCCGCAAATGTGACCACGCCTGCCGCAAATGTGACCACACCTGCCGCAAATATGACCACGCCTTTTGCAAATGTGACCACGCCTGCCGCAAATGTGACCACTCCTGCCGCAAATGTGACACCTTCCGCAAATGTGACCACGCCTGCCGCAAATGTGACCACACCTGCCGCAAATGTGACCACTCCTGTCGCAAATGTGACACCTTCCGCAAATGTGACCACGCCTGCCGCAAATGTGACCACTCCTGTCGCAAATGTGACCACGCCTGCCGCAAATGTGACCACACCTGCCGCAAATATGACCACGCCTGCCGCAAATGTGACCACGCCTGCCGCAAATGTGACAACACCTTCCGCAAATGTGACCACGCCTGCCGCAAATGTGACCACGCCTGCCGCAAATGTGACAACACCTTCCGCAAATGTGACCACTCCTGTCGCAAATGTGACCACGCCTGTCGCAAATGTGACCACTCCTGTCGCAAATGTGACCACGCCTGCCGCAAATGTGACCACGCCCTCCGCAAATGTGACAACGCCTGTCGCAAATGTGACCACGCCTGTCGCAAATGTGACCACAATTTCATTAAATGTGACCACGCCTGTCGCAAATGTGACCACGCCTGCTGCAAATTTGACCACGCCTGCCGCAAATATGACCACCCCTGCCGCAAATGTGACCACACCTTCCGCAAATGTGACCACGCCTGCCGCAAATGTGACCACTCCTGCCGCAAATGTGACCACGCCTGCCGCAAATGTGACAATACCTTCCGCAAATGTAACCACGCCTGTCGCAAATGTAACCACGCCTGCCGCAAATGTGACCACTCCTGTTGCAAATGTGACCACGCCCTCCGCAAATGTGACCACGCCTGTCGCAAATGTGACCACGCCTGTCGCAAATGTGACCACGCCTGCCGCAAATGTGACCACGCCTGTCGCAAATGTGACCACGCCTGCCGCAAATGTGACCACACCTTCTGCAAATGTGACCACGCCCTCCGCAAATGTGACCACGCCTGCCGCAAATGTGACCACAATTTCAGCAAATGTGACCACGCCTGCCGCAAATATGACCACCCCTGCCGCAAATGTGACCACACCTTCCGCAAATGTGACCACTCCTGTCGCAAATGTGACCACTCCTGCCGCAAATGTGACCACGCCTGCCGCAAATGTGACAATACCTTCCGCAAATGTAACCACGCCTGCCGCAAATGTGACCACTCCTGTCGCAAATGTGACCACGCCCTCCGCAAATGTGACCACGCCTGTCGCATATGTGACCACGCCTGTCGCAAATGTGACCACACCTTCTGCAAATGTGACCACGCCCTCCGCAAATGTGACCACGCCTGCCGCAAATGTGACCACACCTTCTGCAAATGTGACCACGCCTTTCGCAAATGTGACCACGCCTGCTGCAAATTTGACCACACCTGCCGCAAATGTGACCACGCCTGCCGCAAATGTGACCACGCCTGCCGCAAATGTGACCACGCCTGTCGCAAATGTGACCACTCCTGCCGCAAATGTGACCACGCCTGCCGCAAATGTGACCACTCCTGCCGCAAATGTGACCACGCCTGCCGCAAATGTGACCACGCCTGTCGCAAATGTGACCACGCCTGTCGCAAATGTGACCACTCCTGCCGCAAATGTGACCACGCCTGCCGCAAATGTGACCACGCCTGCAGCAAATGTGACCACGCCTGTCGCAAATGTGACCACTCCTGCCGCAAATGTGACCACGCCTGCCGCAAATGTGACCACGCCTGCCGCAAATGTGACCACGCCTGTCGCAAATGTGACCACTCCTGCCGCAAATGTGACCACGCCTGCCGCAAATGTGACCACGCCTGCAGCAAATGTGACCACGCCTGTCGCAAATGTGACCACTGCTGCCGCAAATGTGACCACGCCTGCAGCAAATGTGACCACACCTTCCGCAAATGTGACCACGCCTGCCGTAAATGTGACCACGCCTTCAGCAAATGTGACCACGCCTGCCGCAAATGTGACCACGCCTTCCGCAAATGTGACCACGCCTGCAGCAAATGTGACCACACCTTCCGCAAATGTGACCACGCCTGCAGCAAATGTGACCACACCTTCCGCAAATGTGACCACGCCTGCCGTAAATGTGACCACGCCTTCAGCAAATGTGACCACGCCTGCTGCAAATTTGACCACACCTGCCGCAAATGTGACAACACCTTCCGCAAATGTGACCACGCCTGCCGCAAATGTGACCACGCCTGTCGCAAATGTGACCACACCTTTTGCAAATGTGACCACGCCTACCGCAAATATGACCACTCCTGCCGCAAATATGACCACTCCTGCCGCAAATTTGACCACACCTTCCGCAAATGTGACCACACCTTCCGCAAATGTGACCACGCCTGCCGCAAATGTGACCACACTTTCAGCAAATGTGACCACGCCTGTCGCAAATGTGACCACACCTGCCGCAAATTTGACCACGCCTGCCGCAAATGTGACCACACTTTCTGCAAATGTGACCACGCCTGTCGCAAATGTGACCACACTTTCTGCAAATGTGACCACGCTTGTCGCAAATGTGACCACACTTTCTGCAAATGTGACCACGCCTGTCGCAAATGTGACCACACTTTCTGCAAATGTGACCACGCTTGTCGCAAATGTGACCACACTTTCTGCAAATGTGACCACGCCTGCCGCAAATGTGACCACACTTTCTGCAAATTTGACCACACCTTCCGCAAATGTGACCATGCCTGCCGTGAATGTAACCACGCCCACCGCAAATGTGACCACACCTTCCGCAAATATGACCACGCCTTCCGCAAATGTGACCACAACAACTTCCGGAACCACAACAACTTCCGGAACCACAACAACTTCCGGAACCACAACAACTGCCCCTTCTCCATCCACAACAACTTCCGGAACCACAACAACTGCCCCTACCAGTTCTACAACAACAACAGCACCCGCGCAACAAAGGGTGAACCTGGGATTTAGCTTGAACCAGACTTTCGTGCCAGAACTTTCCAATTCATTTTCTACTCAGTTTCAAGATTTGGCGACCCGAGTAGAAAACCAGGTAATTTTTCCAGTAATGTTTGTTTTTAAAATGTAATGCATTTGTTATGTACAATACACATTTTTTAGAGTATCTGATTATTTTAAATCTGATTTTTTTAAATGTATGTTCATGAATGTATATGCATTGAGACTAATTCCTTCTACTGAGGGGAAAATATTTTAAAACACAGGTGTCCAACTATGATCCTCGAGGGCCGCAGTCTTGCATATTTAGAGCTTTCCCTCCTAAATTACACCTGATTTATCAGCAAGCTCTCCAGAAGCCTGATAATGATCCTGATTATTTGATTAAACTGTGTTTGAAGAGGGAATCCTCTAAAACATGCAAAGGTTTGGACCTCAAAGACCGGAGTTGGACACCTATGCAAATGACACAGAAAAAATTATTGATGATATTTTAATTAATATTTCCTCTCCACAGCTCAATCGTGTATATTCGAGACGTTTTGGAAGAAGATTCATCCGATCTCGAGTCTTTTCTTTTCGGTATGTTACAATATTTATTGAAAAAGACAAAGCAACAGTATTTCATTCAGATGTTTACAGCTGTGAATGTTGTCATTTTGAGTCTCCCCTTTTCTCCTCAAATTTGTTCATGAGCGTTTGTTGTTTTGGCTATGCAGCAACATGTACAACCAATGTATTGGGGGTGTCAAAAAATATATATATTTTTTTTTCCAGTCGAGGTTCGGTTGTGGTCCAATCCGAGTTGATATTCAACAGCTCTGCCACAGTGCCAAATGCTACTTCTGTGGAAAGCGCTCTGGTGGAGGCAGCAGGCAACAGCTCCGACTTTTCCCTCCCTCTGAATGTGTCAACCATTGCCGTATCCCGTAAGAATTTGTCCTCATTCCAAATTAAAATGTGCAGATTTCATTTAACAATCATGTTCTTTGACTGTCAAACCATTCAAATGTACGTTACTTATGCTTAGATCAGAGAGCTAGTTTTCCCAGGTTTGCATCACGTGATTCCGAATGGTAATCTTTTCAAGAACCATGAGAGGTCCAACCTTACGATGAGGACCCATTTAAGCAAAATTGGTGTGATAGAATAAGAACCCTACACTTGAAAATAAAAAACTGGATGAATTGAAAAGTTAACAAAATGCTATTTTTGTTAACAGTTTCTTCTCTCGATGTATCCTTGCAGCTGTCGTTCCAACAACAATGGCACCTTCTGGGACTACAACTGCTGCCCCTGTCGCAAATACAAACCGTCCTTTACCCAATGAGGGCACCCTCGATCTTGTGTTTAGTCTTGACGAAGTTTTTACACAAGCTCTCACCAACACCTTTTCACCAACATTTCAATCTTTGGCTACAGCAGTAGTCTCAGAGGTAAAATGTGTACACATTTTATTGTGTCCTTTTTATTACGAGAAGGTTCAGTTTACATTGACTGATGTGAGGTCTTGCATTATTTGGGTTTGCGATCATGATGCAGAAGCTGTTGTATAAATTGTCTTTTTAATTGTATGTTTTTTTATTGTGTTCATTTCAGGTGAACACGGCCTGTACAAGCCTCTTTGGTTCTTCTTTCAATCGATCTTTAGTTAACTCGTTTAGGTAAGACTAATTTTCTTTCATTTGGTAAGTGATGAGGGGTCAAAATGGCGTAGCTTTTTAATACTGCTTTTTTTGTCATTTACACCAAAGGAACGGATCAGTCATTGCCAGCATGACTCTCGTCTTCCAAAATCCATTTGCGGTTCCCTCTCCTAGCAGCGTAATAGCTGGACTAAACGGTGAACTTGCCAGCTCCTCCCTAAACATTGTGCAAGGGAGTCTTTCTGCAGGTACCGTATTAAAATGATGACTGAAGCCAATACTGTATTATTTTTTTCATCAACAGTTTGTCATATGTTAATATGTGAAAGTTTCCTTTCATGCATTGTCTTTTGTATTGACCCATACTGTTCTGAATTCTTCCAGATGCATCTCGGCCTGTAGTGTTCTCACTGGCAACCATATCCATGACGTTGGTGGCATTGGTACTGATGCTCCAAGAATTATAGATCAATTATATTCATGACCATGACAGACACAATTTTTACCTACCTAACCATTAACTTATGACTGATAAAGGAACTTATCGAGTACATGATGAATATTGTTACTCGAGTGTTAAAAGTGATCTGTCTTGAGTGTGTTGGACTTTTATTTTGTACTGATTTTATTTTGTTTCACCTTATTTGGTGTTCCTTGTCTTCCAACTGATTTTCATGCACTCTGACTTGGTTCATTGTCCAATGATGCGTGTTATATCACCTAAGGTGATGTGTCTTTTCTTTGTTAATAGAGTATGCAAGTTTTTTGGGCATTTGTAATTATGATTTTAATAATTTATATATATATTTTAATAATCTGTGAATACATTATTGAGATTCCCCTCCCCTGCCCAGCTTCTCTGCATCAGTACAACTTGGGATTTTACTGACTCACCTTTCTCTTTTTCTATTAATTTAAACAAAACAAATGTTTGACTATTACTACTTTTTTGCTGCTCAATTCTTTCGAAATAAAATACTAGAACTGCAATTATCTCATGAAAAATAATTATTGCCAGTGACAACCTTGAAGCGATTCAGCATGTTGCAGTGAAAACTAAGTATTGTTCACAATCAAAGTGGCGTATTTATAAATACAATCAAAATATAATGTTTTATCTTCAGACGGATTTCTCTTTCTAATGATTAAAATGTAACTTTTTTCTTTTTTTTTCCTCCAGTGCTGTAAAGTAATATTCTTACATTTCAGCATTTTTGTTTGCACTTCAATGCCCCTGAGTGAAGGGTGTCGGAGCAATCACAATTCTGTATCAAATTGCTCCTAATGAAATGTGTAATCGCATTTGACAGAACACTTTATTTGACCCCTGGAGAATAAACAAGGCCTAGAATCAATCTCTACTCTGTCCTCTTTCTTTCTTTTTTAAATAACAAAAAAGCAGATGTGCAGCCAGCCTATTGAGCCTTTTAAGCACACTTGTATTACACATATGAATAGCTGGTCTGCAAAAAATACACTCAAAAGCTGAGCCAATGTGCCTTTTATTACAGCCTTCATTAACAATCCCCCATGTTTAATTAGAGCACATCTCCCTCACTTGAGATATACCTGTCATTGTCTGAAGCCTCAGGCATTCACATGGGGCAGAGCGGAGTGTGCTTCATTACGCATAGGGACACGTGAGAGGGAGGTTCGATACTGATTCAAAATTTTAGGACCCTGTCCATAATACAGGTTCAGGTATAGAAAATGGATGGAAGTTATGTTGGTCTATTGTGAGTCTAAAATGAATTCAGAATGAATAATGACTTTCATGAAGCCTTGTTCGCCACCCACCCATACATCCATTTTCTAAACAGTTAAAGAACCAATTATACGACACAGATCGGAAGAAAGGGGTGGCGTTGTCAATAAATGCTGAACTTGTGATATTTAGGATGTTGATAATAAATTATGCTTGAAGCAATACTGTTCGTGTTGAATACATTTGCTTTCCACAATTGGTTATGTAATAGACTTCTAAAATAATGATTAACTTTAAACTTCTAATAAGCTTAAAAGTGGGGGAAAAAATCATTGACTATACTCACTAACTTGTTACATGTTCAAATGTTATAATCGGCTCTTTGCCAATAATATTTTTTTACCCTCAAAGAAAACCTAAGTCTAGCACATCTGGACCCAAGCATTGATTTTAGCAATGATAAAAAATGTAAGCACAAAATGCCACTCTGAAACAATAGCTCAGCAAATACCTTTATTTATTTATCCATTCATCCATTATCTGAACATATTATTATTATTTTATTGTGCGACTTGTAAAACAGTCAACCAATAACATTGATTGTGTTCCATTTGACAAAATTCTGAAATATTCCAATTCTAAAACAAAATAATTGAATATTCTTAAATATTTTATTTTCAAGCAATTTTCTAAAAATGTATATATATTTTTTAACAAGTTACTGTGCTGTATTTGGCTTTTATTTTATTTTATATAAAACCTTATAAAATCTAAATTTAAATATTACACTCATGACAATATCCATCCGCTCAGAAATATACAAAAAAATATATATTTTTAATTAATTTGATTTTTATAATTTCTCATGCAATGAGTTCATCTATGCAAGCAAGCCTGCATTGGTCGCTTCCTCTGATTATTGTAGCATGCATTCATTAGACCCACCTCTCACATCTCTTCCATCTCCATCTGGCTGGAAGCACTTGCTTTTGTTCGCGTCATGAGGACACACCATCTTCTCTCATCCATGCAAGTGAGTGTTTTCCCCCCCCACACATTTTTCACAAGAGCAGCTTATATAAATATATATGCAGCTTATATATATATATATATATATATATATATATAAGAAAATCGTGTTGTTTGGATTTAGTATTATTAGTTCAAAGCGAGTAAAACTTTTCCTACTTGCACTATATTATTTATATTTTTGTGTTTTGTTGTTGTTTTAAACATGTATACAATAAAAAAATTCACAAACAAAAAGTTTATCAGCTATGTCCATGGTGAGAAAAATATATATAAAATGTTTGCCTCCAAAATAACAAAAACAGAAATGTTAAAACCAAAATAATTGTAGAAGCAACGAGAGGGTGCAAGATATAATGAAGTGTCTTCGTCTCTGAAGTGGGACATAAGAGTTTTTTGCCATAAGATTAGAAACAAAGGCATGCTGTATAATAACGGGCTTGTAAAAACAGATTTATTTATTTTTTTGTAAAAGGAAGTTTGCCGTGGTTGTGTTCGCTCAAGTGTTACTTTGCCATCACTGCATTGTCCCTATGGTCTTCATTAAAGTCAGTTGCAAGTCAGATGAAACATCACATCATTGGAACTGTAATTAAACAGTTCTGTCATGTTTGATCTGCTGTGCAACACACTTGAATGCATGGATTGCTGTGAAAGGGGAAAACAATGAAATGATTCATATTGGGAAATTTCATCTCGTCACTTCTTCAATTCAACTAAATTGTTTATGTCCTGGCTCCTCACGGGATTCTTGACATGATTATAAATCCTACTCCAAAAGTATTGGAACGGTGAAGTCAGTTCCTTTGTTTTTGTTGTATACTGAAGACATTTGGGGTTCAGATCAAAAGATGAACATGAGACAAAAGTTCAAAATTCCAGCTTTGATTTCATGGTATTTACATCTCGGTACAAGATAATGATCCACAACACAGCAAAATACTTCATCAGGGGGAAAAATTGAGGGTTACGCCACCAAATGTTAGATGTTTTTCATTTTAAGTTAATTTAGTATATTTGTTCCAATACTTTTGCTCACTTGAAAAGTTGGTGGCTTCAAACAAAAACTACACAGCAAATTCTGAAGAGTAAATTTTTACTTTATTTAGAGTGGGACCAAACAGACTCAGTTTGTAACTTTTTTTCTTTTAATTAATTAATTAGTTAATTTATTTATTAATTAAGAGTAAAATTTAGTTTAGAGTCAAATTTACTCTACAGAATTGACTGTGTACTCTGTCCTGAGTTGCTTAAGTGAATAGCATGAAATAAAAGAGTTTTGAACTTTTATCTCATAATCATCTTTCAATCTGAAGCCCAAATGTCTTCAGTATACAACAACTAAAGCTAATAATTATTAATATAAATATTAATATGTTTTTACTTTAACAACGCGTGATTGGTGTTCACTGCAGCATATTTACATTAGTCATAATGTTACTACAGTATATGTAATAAGTGACACGCGCACATTCTTCATTTATTAATTAGTATCAGTACTTGATGAGTATTGGTGATACCCAGTTGGTACTTGTAAGTATCAGTAACATCAATATGGGAACGATTCTTGGGCACTTTTGCGATCATTTGTGCCGGTGTTTGTAAAAGTGTCTCACGTCTTGTACATTTGTTTTCTCAAATGTAAATTTGTCTCAGGACTTTTAAATGTGTTATGGCAATGTGTTTTTGTTTTCTGATTTGTAAAAAAGATTTCTCAAATGTAAATTTGTCTCCAGCCTTATAAAAAATTGTTTGCACCTCCCGGCTACTGTAGTTTTGGCACAAGCTCTAATGTATTCTAGACTCAACCATCCATCCATCCATTTCCCCCCCCACTTATAGAGGGTCGGGTCTTCCTTCCTGTTACATTTTCATCATCTTGGTCCGATAACCCCAATTCAGTTGTGTTAATAATAGTCTGCATGTTTTGACAGATTGAACAAGAAGATGGACAACAGTAGCTTTGAAGACGCTGCTAACACAACACTTGAGATGGATCAGGACTCCTGCGCCATGTTGAGGAGCCAGGCATTTCGTTTTATCCTGTACAGTTTCTTCTTCATTGGCATCATCTGCACAGTGGTGGGCAACTTTCTGGTGGTCTTGTCCATTTCCTACTTTAAACACTTGCAGTCGCCCACAAACTCCTTCGTCATGTCCCTAGCTGTGGCTGACTGCCTGGTGGGCCTGGTGGTAATGCCTTACAGTATGATTCGGACCATCGAAGGGTGCTGGTACTTTGGCTCGCTCTTTTGTCAGCTTCACTCCAGCTTAGATGTCATGCTCTGTACTGCTTCCATATTCCATCTGAGTTGCATCGCCTTTGACCGCTACTATGCCGTCTGCAACCCGTTGGTTTATTCTTTAAAAATGTCTCAAGGTCGAGTGGCTTTCCTCATTGTCATCTGCTGGGCTGTTCCCATGCTCATTTCCTTCGGTCCGATAATGTTAGGCCTCCATATTGCCGGTGTTGACATCGTGCTCCCTCCAGACGTATGTGTTTTCTTAGTCAATCGCATCTACGCTGTCATGGCTTCCTTGATAGCCTTCTACCTGCCCATGGCTATCATGCTGATCGCTTACTGGAAGATATTCAAAGTAGCCAGACGCCAGGCAAGGCAGATCAGCGCCATGGAAAGCCAGATGGCCGCCGGGGTGGGAAAAGACTCGAGCAAAAAGAAAAAGCACCGCAATGCCATGAAGAGAGAGCGAAAAGCAGCAAAAACCTTAGGCATCATCATGGGAGTCTTCCTCATCTTCTGGATGCCGTTTTTCACTGTCAACATCGTGGACCCCTTTATTGATTACAGCACAGAAGTGGTCATCTGGGACATCTTTTTATGGCTGGGATATATTAACTCATCGCTAAATCCTTTCCTGTATGGTTTCTTTAATCGCTCCTTTCGTAAGGCATTCCTCATGTTCATGGGCTGTAGAGTATGTCGACCTGGAATATCTCCTGGGATGGAGCTATCACACACCAGGAAGGAATTAAATGACTGTGCAAATAAATCATAAAATGATTTTTGTGGTGTGTTGGAACCGATGGATTAGTGTGGAGCCATTTCAGTTTTCATGACTGAACTTGGGCGGACCGACTTTAACGCAATCTTGATCACTTGCTGTACTCTCGTGGCATTTTTTTTTTTATAAAAAAGGAAAACTACTTTTTAACTCCAAACCGGGGAAGCTATATCTTACTGTCTGATGGGCTTGTTTTTTTAAAATTCTAATTTCTCTACCAATAGTAATGCAAATAAACAGATAACAGAAACCTGTAATTCATTTTACAATTAAGCCACTCCACTGAATCAGTGGTATTTGCATCCTTGTGAAATAAAATGTATAAATGTACAATAAAATTAACTGTAAAATACAGTACTTTTCAATTCCTGCACATTGAGCTTATCTTGTATATTTGGGCTCATTGCTACTTTTATCAAAATTGTATCACTGTAATGGATTTAGTGTCCACGTTGTATTAACTTAAATGCCCTGCGGCTGTATTTCATGTATTTGGTAATTCTATGCTAAAAGCCTACTCGTCTTTCTTTCAGTTCTCTTACTCAAGTGGCGTTTTTCAGTACAATGACAAAATAAAGTTGCCTGACATGGGCCTATAAACATTTGGAGTAGTCCAATTTAGATTTTGAGCTTAAAAAAAAGAAGACAGACTTATAAGTTTATTTTGAGAGCACCGATTTGGTGAATTGGCTCATCTATAGCTTGCAGGCAAGTGCTGGTGCAGGAGTCCTATTGTATAACATTAATTTAGTGAGTTTAAGAGTGTGTGTGTCTGTGCTTGTGTGCGCGCGTGTGTGTTACCTTAATTACACTCAATTATAATAATTATTGACGTCTTTCACATTGTCGTTACTGTGACGACAACATTTTGTTGCTGTGATGTGAAGTGGAACAATAGTGTCATCTGCTGGACAGTGCAGGTAATTTTGTTACTCTCCAATTGACAATATCACGCTCAATTTGGTAATAGGGAAATGGGGAAAAACATTGTTATTTTTATATTTAATTTGCACAAAAAAACAAACAAACACAGCATCGGGACAAATATGCATGTTTCATTTAATTTCACAGTAGCACTCTGCACTTGAATTTACATTTATAATGGCCACGTATTTGCGTCACTTAAAACGTATGCTGTGACTCCAACAGTTTTAAGAAATATATTGCAGCATTTAATTGCCAGCAACTGCCCTGTCTTACTATGCATTGTCAACATAATCCAACATCCAGATGAGTATAAAAATGTGATATTGAAACGTGTGTGAACCAAGTGAAACTGAAACATTGTGTTGAATCGATCATGGTTGTGAAGGATAGAAATAAATAAATAAGGTTTTAAGTTTTATTTTGTGCTGGGGTCATGCCATCATGACCACTTGCACAACTGGGAATTATTTTTGTAAAGGCAGATTTCTCATACAGCTGTTGCATTGATGAATCCCATTCTTTGTTGTTTCGTTCGTCAATTCTGAATTTGAATGATCAAATGATCTTTTGAGAAAAATTAGTCCTCTTGTGGTCCCATTAAATGTCCGTCTCCTTCAGGCCGTAACATTCAGCCAAGTCATAGATGTGATAACTGCTCTGTTCGCAGACGTTGTAAATCCCCATTGCAACGGCATCGACCACTGCAGGCGCGCTGCCTCGCCCCGTGCCTCCCTTGATTTTATTTGAGAAGTTGTTCACTGTTTCTTTGAGCTGAAAGGAGGACTTCTGCAGCGGTGGGAACAGGTTCCATCTCTTTAAACTCCCGCCCGGTTTACTTAACAAAGAGCTGCCGCAGGAGCTGTGCGTGGCGAAGCCGGACTCGTGTTCTCCTCTTTGCTCCGACGCCATCCCCCTGACGGCCGAGCGCCACTTCTGGTCATAGAAGCGACGCAGAGCCCGTCGCCTGTGGCGGCAGCGACACCTGAGGAGGCGGGTGAAAGCCCGCTGGAATTCTTTGCTGGAACAAGGGTAGATCATGGGGTTGATGCAGCTGTTGAAGTAGCCCAGCCAAAAGACCACTTTGAATACGGTGTCTGATGGCTTCATCGCTGGAAAGAAGGAGCCTATAGTAGAAGAGAAACATGTATGTAAATGGGAAATTGATTATGGAATTTCATTTTTTTTTTTTTTTCTTAGACAAAAGCATGTGCGGTGTGGCACAAATACCAGTGGATCCTGATTTTCACGTTGAGCGCAAGGCTCCCTGCATTTGTCAGACCGGTCTCTGCCAAGCTGGCTGACGCAGCATAGAATGTGTCTGGCAGAGTGACAATTAAGTGGCATATCGATCTAAAGGTTTGCCTGCATAATGCTTAAAACGCAATGTGTCTAACGAGATTTTAGTGAGCTTGATTGGGGCTCAGGCAGACAAATGGAGACGCTCCATGGACACGGGTGTTGGATGTCAAATGAATTTCATTTGTAAATACGCAAACAGCATCAATACCTATGAATTATTGTAGAATATTATATTTTATTATATTTTGCACTTTATGCACATTTTATGCACAACGGTGATTGGCTGTAATCTTAAATTGCCTCATTGATCTTTTATTGCTAGTTATTGATCAGCTTCACGAAATAAGACATCACGTTATATATTTAATGTTTATCAGTGTTTTTGAAGATTTGCTGGGGGTTTATATTATTATTTTTTGTCATGCATTTCAATTGTTGTCAATTATATATGAGTTTTTGCTCTTCGTGGGCCGGGCCAGTCTCTATTCCTGAATTATTATTATTATTATTATTGAATGTTTTTTAAAAATTATTGTTATTTTATAAATCATCCTGGGTGGCACAGACAATTGGGTTGTGGTCTCCAAGTGCCCACTTCCCAGTACAGATGTGCATACTGCCATGTCAAGACTCTAGTGTGCGACTCGCCCTGCACATTTAAAGGGAATGTTGTCATTTCGAGTTGTAATTTGTCTCCAGAATGATGTTGTTCTGTTCACGAAAATAGAGCTTCTAAGGTCAAACAGCCCTGCGTATGCACAGATTGGTACACATCACCAATGTTAGATTTAACACTGAGAGTGTTAAATGTAACACTTGAAACGTGTTTGCATGTGTCCACACCAATGAGTGTAAATCTGACTTTTCAAAGTGTTCCTTTTTCACATTTGACTAGTGTTACTCCAACACTGTATGGTGTTAAAAATCATCACTGGGTAGTGTTGAAAATACTCTACACTAGTGTCAGTGTTAAACATTTAATGCTGCCAAACCTCACTTAATTCTGGGTGTTTAAACACTTATGAGTGTATTGCACTAGTGTCCGTTTTAAAAATACAAGGCAAACTACACTTTACTCTGGTAAATGGTACTTCCCTTATATTGTGCTTTTCCGCCTTACACTGCCCTCTAAGCACTGATGACACAGTATCAGGACTAACGGGCGGTTCAGTATCTTGCTCAAGGATACTTTGACATAGTCATACTGCTGAAATCAAACCCATGTTTTCAGGGTTGCAAGACAACCACTCTACCATTGAGCCACACTGCCCCAACTACGAACACTAGATGTTTCGCTATTGAAATGTCAATGGCGCGCTGGAAAATTGGAAAGTTTCTCCTTCACCGGAAATGAGGATGTGGTCAATTTAACACTCAAGGTAGTGCTGTTCAAGTTACACCCAACATCCACCCCAACACTCAAGGGCATTTTCTCTGACAGTGTAAGTTTTTATCCTCACAGTGTTAAAATAACACTGCTGCTTAATGCATATTTGATCGAACACTGGAAATTTAACACAGACTGATTTGCTGTGTAGAAATTCCAAATTGGGGTACCAATGTCACCATTGTTATGTGTTATCAAATTAAATGGTTTCTTGTTTTTATTATTTTCAAAGATTGACATGTTTATTCTCTTTTTGAAGATAAAATGTTATGATGGGTTTTATGATGTGAAAAAAAAAATCTTTATTTTATACAGCAACCACAATGTGTCGTAAAATTTCAGACAATGCAGCACACCCATCCATCCATTTTCTGTATAATTTATCCATACGAGTGCCAAGGATGAGCTGGAGTCTATCCCACTTGACTTTGGGTAAGCAGTAGCGTATACCTTGGAATGTGGGAGGAAGCTGAAGTACCTGCCGAAAACGAGAACATGCAAGAGCGCCGTGCTGCCGCACAAAATCCTAATGAAGTTGCTTGAGTAGAAAATGCAAGATTGTGTGGGAAATGCAATGCATGGCTCAGGAGGTGAGTGTATGCAAAATAGTCTGGATGTGACTTTCATCAAAGCATAACGCTGGTTTCTCATCAGCGGTCACACCAGGGGTTCCCAGAAACAAACAGACCGCTTACGGCTTCTCAAGCCATCGACCAAAAACTGACAATGTTGAAGTGGCTTGCTTTTGTCTCACCTAAGGTGCAGTTGGATTGTATCATTTTTTGTCCAAAATGTTTGATTCAATAGTTGAAGTTCAACTATGAACCAGTTTATTGAGATGATGCCACCATTAATAATAAATCATTCATACAAATATGTTTGATATTTATTGAAAATTATAGTGCATGTTTTACTATTGTATTACTGTTTAGTGTTCATGATTTCAATTATACAATGTTAACACATCATATATTTAAGTGTTGACTTTAATTAACATTGACTTGACTTCATTGCACTTGACTTGAATGTTCATTATTAATTATCTTTAAGAAAAATTTAAATTGTGTTTGTTTTCATTTAGTAATTACTTTTGCAAGGAAAAAATTATGTAAGTAAAAAAAAAAAAGAATGGCTATTTTCCAGATGTTCTCAACAAATAGGTACTGAATAAAAGGGAAATTGAAATTTTGGATAGGTCAAAAAACTATTGTCTGCATCTTCCCAAATAAGAGGCCTGATTGACATAAATAGGTGTTTAAAGTGCATGTCCGCCCCCCCTGGCAAAAGATTGCTATTCGACGTGCAGCTTTCACCTTCCTTGTATCCATCAATCTGTGATCTTTATGAGGAGCTGTCCACAACAGATAATTGGTAATTATTTGTTTCTAAACTTACCTGTACCTGTGTGAGCCTGATCTTTAAAACCAGAGGTTCGGGTAAACCTACAAAAGCATGCTGACTTTCACAAGAATTCAGCAGCTGTGAGAATTGGTGTGGGGAAGTACTACAAGCTCAAACTTATCAAACAAACCCTAACACGAAATGACATTTAATCAAGACTAATAGTGTTTGCAGTCACTGCAAACTCTATTAGTCTTGATTAAAATATTTTCAAACGCTCTCTGCAAATGAATCAGTATTGGCCGTTTTAACACAACGCAGGTCACTACAGGTTACCTACATTAAAAATAATGTGATGCAATACATGGGAACCCTGGATCACCTATGTTGTTTTTATATCAATAAAAATGATTGCGTGCAAAGTTTTTGCATCCCATGTACATTGCATATAAAGACATTGGGAACATCTCACAACCAAACTAAAATGTCACAAAAAGTGGATACACGTTAATTACTCTATGTGCCACTTGCCATCTAGTGGAAGACCATTTCATTGTTCTGAGTGTCACAATACACTGAACCAATTAAGTGGATAATTTCCCACAGCACACCATATGAACTCACAATAGATGGCAATCTCTGATAGCTTATACTTATATCGACCAGCCAGGACACCTCTCACGTGGTGTTCTAATGCTACTTTTCACTATTATATGCAGTGTTTGCAAAAACTTTTGTGTACAATAAAATGATTTGGTGTAGTACAAGGTTTTGTTTAGCACTGCCAGAAAGGTCATTTATCATAGTTGTGGTTGTTGTTGCCACTGATAGTGTAGCGATGCACTTGGCTGACTTCAGTGCAGAACACGTGGGTTCAGTTCAGTGAAGGGTTATTTGTCTAAATATTGACACTTTCTTAAAATAATCGCCTAAGTCATTTTTTCAGATTTTTTCAGGAAACGCAAAAAGATCTATTTTCATCATGAGGAGATGATTCATGCTAAAAATATTACATAAATAAAAATACTTTATGGGCAATTATTTTAAGAGGGTGACGATATGCTCCCTTTGCCCAAAATTAGATGGGAGAGGTTGCAACTCACCTGTGAAAATGAATGCATGATTGTAGCGTCAACTCTAAATGCAATTCCTGCAATTATGATGGCATCCATAAACAAGAATGAATGACCTTGTCATGTCTTTGAAATGACCACTTGTGTGACAAATAATTCACATAATTTATCAAATAGAACATTTCCTATCCACTCATGTTTTCTCCACGTGGAAGAGATTTTCTGTGAACCAATTAACAGATAGCAATGCTCTGGTTGTTCCTGCCAATATAAAGCGGTAACAACACTGACAATTATTTTTTGATACATTTTACACGTTTTTATGATTGATGTGCAAAAAACAAATCTACTGCATCTCCACAAGCCGTGCTGTTTTTGTACTCTTGGCATTTAACTTTTACAGCCTGCAAACATTCCGGTACGTTTTTGACCCTGGAAGTAAAAAACAACAACTTTGAAATGAGTATTCATACCAAGCCTTGTCATATATTTGTGTAGATTGTACCTTGAAAGTCATAAAAAGAAATGTATTATTTTTTTCTGGCACTAGTCAAGATTATACAATAAAGGAGAAATCTTTCATTTCTGTTATTCCAAGTAGAAACTATACTATCCCTTACATCTTTTTCTGAGGTGGGGTACCTCGTAGACAGATCACCAGTCAATCACAGACTGACACATCAAGACCGATCACATCCATATTCACACCTACAACCAATTTGGAGAGTGAAACTAACAAACATGGGTTGGGAGAAGCCTGGGAGAATGGAAGGAGTCCACATAAACAT
Source organism: Leptonotus elevatus (assembly GCF_054856555.1). Classification (NCBI taxonomy): domain Eukaryota; kingdom Metazoa; phylum Chordata; class Actinopteri; order Syngnathiformes; family Syngnathidae; genus Leptonotus; species Leptonotus elevatus. The sequence continues at coordinate 13,621,486 of NC_141246.1, forward strand.
AAATGAGAGGGGAGGAATGTCAGTAATAATTGAAATTGAAATTTAAATATTTTCACATATAGTATTAGGATAACAGCTACTATACTATACAACTACTCTACGGGTATGTACTGTATTGTTTATATTTGTTTGAAATACATTTCAGGACAGGATTTTTTTAAGTGACAACAGGTGCATTGTCCCCTTACATCCTTTCCTCGACACGTTTTGCGCCTTACTCCCTAAAAAGTCCATCATAGCAGTATAGCCAGCTATGATTTTCTCTTTGTCATTATTTTCCTTATCAGACTATTTACATTTTTATGATGACACAAGCAAACCGTGTGTGACTTATTACATGCGTCCAGTTATGACTCACTTCAATTTGGCCGAGAACAAGCTGAAGTATGGTGTCCCTAAAATATCAATAAAGCTCAATACTGGACTAATGGAATGGGTTAGGGGGTGCAAATGCAGTAGACTTAAAGTACATACTGTAGCCTATGCTCAAACCTGCTGATTTTTCCCCCCGAGTTATGACTCCATTTTTTTTCTCTGAAAACAATGGAGCACTATGTTACCAAGATTTTTTCCAAGATTTTTTCCAAGATTTTTTCCAAGATTTTTTCCAAGATTTTTACCAAGATTTTTTCCAAGATTTTTTCCAATGCCATTGCACTTTCAGCTGTTTTTTGTTTTTGTTTTTTTGTAATTGGAACAATCAAACACACACACATACAAAATTAAAACATTTGCAAGAAGCTGCTGTAGACTACAACTCACACCCAGACACTCACATGCACACTAACCGACTACAGCTTCCAGCTGGGCCCAGGCACACCAACACACAGGACCACCCGCCCAACACACAAATACTGTAAGGCGGATTCCTCACATTTTACAGTTTGGCATTCATATATGTACATATTCTCTGAAAAACTCACCTATTCACTGTTTTGTGTTTAGGACAAAGAAATACAAATTTTGTTTTGGCGTCTTGGTGCCAAGGAACTATACGTTGAAGCGAGTTAAGAAGGGTAAGCCTGTATTCCACTGAGGAGCGAGTGTTTGCTTAGGTAGCCAATGTTGATTTCTTGTCAGGGTTCAATCAAGGTCACAAACGTTCGCCAGACAGTGCGTTTTTTTTTCTTTATTGGCATATAATCTATGGACAAATTGCGCTAAAAAATGTATTACAGAATGAATTAAACTTGTAACAAGTGGCATTGGATATGTTGTCACGGGTACAGAGTGACAAGCCAACATATCCATGGAGGTGCTTTTCAATGACAGTTTCCACTATTCCTTGATAGTTAAGTGGTTCTCAACATGTGCTAGTGGTATGCGGGCTCACCAAAGAATGACTGCATACAGTTCAGTTGTATTACTTTACTGTATAACTTGCATTACATTTGCATTCAATTTTAAAGAAATGCTTGTTTTTAAACATTAAGGTTGAATTTGTATTCAACTTTTGTGAAAAGTGTATATTACTATAAAATTGTTGCTAAGATGACATAATGCAAATGGAACAGTTCACTGTTATGGGAAAATTACTCTTTAATAAAGTATAGAAACTATAATACTTCCAGTCAAAAAGCTAATGTTAGAAGAATATTAAGGACTACATAATGGCATTTTAAATATAATACAGTGACAAGAATGGTGAATGGTTGTTCATCTCTGTGTGCCCCATCATCAGGATGTACCCCGCCTACTGCTCGAAGCCAGTAGGCTGGGATAGGCTCCAGCGCCCCCCCCCCCCCCCCCCTGACCCTTGTGAGGACAAGCGGCTAAGGAAATGGACAGATGGATGTTCAATTAGGGTATTTTTTCACAAGTTACGGTATTATAATAAGTATTTGTATATAACTTAGAGCCTACTAAGTAATTGTACTTTTTATTTTTAGACTGATAAATTGAAGGAGAAAAAACACGTGTTTTTTGTGTGTTAATGTTCAAACGGTGTTTAATGTTTCAATTGCTCATAGTGCTTTTTAGGGATAAAAGCTGTTACATTATTATCATTATTTATTTATTTATTTATTTATTAAATGTTTTGCTGAATATAGACCAAGTATAGGTAGCAATACTTTAGGTCTACTGTGTTTTAACGTTGCATGATGCATGGTTGTACTGTATACGAGCTAAATAAACCAAAAGAGATACCTAATAGTTGGTAAGTAGCCTATTTTATGTGACACTGGTTGCAAAACGTTGCATGCATGCGAATGCATCAGTACGAAGAAACATATATCCACGTTGGAGGACTTGTTGCTACTTACCGATAGGCAAAAAGAAGAAAAAAGGCAGCCAACACAGGATAAACATGCCCACGACGATGGCGAGTGTTTTGGCCGCCTTTTTCTCCCTGGAGAACTTCATGAGGCGCACGGAGAGCGAGCTCCTGAACGGGTGCAGCTTGTTGCTCTTGGAGCTGACCGCGCGCGCGTCCTCCAACACGCTGCGGCAGTGGATCCTCAGGACCACCTCCACCGACTTGTCCCGTTCCCGCTTGACACCTGCCTCCAGACTTCTGGTAGTCCTGCGGGCCACCACGTAGACCCGAAAGTACATGATGAGGATGACCAGGAGCGGCAAGTAGAAGGAGAAGAGGGAGGAGAAGAGCGCGTATCCGGGCTCCTCGGTGATCATGCAGATACTGTCGTCCACAGGCGGCGGTTCTTTCCAACCCAGCAATGGCCCAACGGAGATGATTATGGACGACACCCACACCAGAACCAGGATGACGCCCGCCCTCCTCTCGGTCATGATGCTAGGGTACTTGAGGCAGTGTTTGACGCCGATGTAGCGGTCCACGGAGATGATGCACAAGCTGAGGATGGAGGCGGTGCAGCACAGTACGTCCACCGCCGCCCAGATGTTGCAAAACACCCGGCCGAACACCCAGCAGCCCAGAACCTCCAGAGAGGCGGAGAAGGGCAGCACCACGATGCTCAGCAGCAGGTCCGCCATGGCCAAGTTGACTATAAAGAAGTTGGTCACCGTCTGCAAGTGGCTGTTGCACAGCACGGACAAGATAACCAAAATGTTGCCCACGATCGCCACCAGAATAAATAAGGCGAGAAAAAGCCCGAGCCATACGGATCCAGAGTCCAATGTAAAGTTCCAACACGCTGCGGTGCTGTCGTTTAGAAACATAAGATCCAATGCAGAGCCATTGACTATTTCCGTGAAACAGATCCCCTGGATGCTGTCGTTCCTTAAGTTTGAATCCGTCATACTGACGACACGTAAAAATAACTTTCAGTCAGTGGGTCATCATCATCTGCGCCAGTTGCGTAAAACACCCCCAAAAAGGATCAGCAACATGTAGGACCGCATAGCTAACACGCTCAGGAGCTCGGTTAGACTTCAAAAGGCACCCAAAATAAATACAAGAGTCTCCAAATCTGCGCCATGGGCTCGCATGTCTTCTTGGCTGTGCAGCGGCGTGCACTGGTGACATCATTTGGACCATCAACTGGCTCCCAGAGTCAGCCAGAGCGGGTCCGAACCTGCAGCTCCACCCACGTCACACGCGCGCGCGCATGCACTCAAGTATTATTTCATACCACTCAAAATCTCCTCACGTCAAGGCGATTTAAAAATGCAAATTGAAAGCTTTTTGCTTTGCTGTCGAGGATAGTGCACATATATTCGTTATATTTGAGTGTTATGTTAAACAAGGACTTTTATTAAACACGCCAAGTTTTCTACATTTGCTTCATCTAGATAAGCATATTGGGTCATTTGGCCAGTTGTGGAAGTTGGTGTAAGTGAAAGCTCTATGCAAAATGGATACATTCGTCACAAGATCACTGAGACAACTTTGCTGAACAATGTGAGTTGTGTCATTAAAAAAAAGTTATTCACATTAATATTTAAGCTCAATGTCGATTTATAGTCTAATCCAGGGCCACATACAGAAAAATAAAAGGATGTAAGCCCCTATTTAGAATTGTTCACCTTTATATATATATATATATATATATATATATATATATATATATATATATATATATATATATATATATATATATATATATATATATATATATATATATATAAACAAATAGAACCAATCTTCCAATCAATTTCATGTTGTTTATAAAATATAGTTAAAAAAAACTTTCTCACAGGTTCTGTTAAAGTAGCACAAAATAACTTTTCAACCTTAAAAAAATATTTTCATAACGCTTCTGGTGAAACACCGACTTAAAACTAGTGGCCTGAGGGCGTCTGTATCATTTTTACTGGCACTAAGCAACTTTGAGGAGGATGGTAAGAACACTGCCACTTAAAAAAAAAAATACAAATGTGCTGACTGCTTTATGGCATACGTTACTTACCCCTTTCCCCGTTCGTTACAAAGACAAAAGTCAATTTGAATGTCGACACACAATTATTGCTTTCATGGCATAAGCTGCAAAACAACTGAAAAGTTTTGTCTGAGGAGACAAAAAAAGAAATAGGGAAGCTACCAGAATAAATGACAGTCATGGATCAACATTGGTCCGGCTTTCACTCGCTATCGTGAGCTCAAAAATGACGCAATGCGCTTGTCCTCATGAGAAATAGGGTCTTCCTTCAGGCAAAACATTACCACTTTTGTCCATATGACGCCGCCATAATCAACGTAAACTGAAAGTTCCTTAGTGTAAAATGCACCTTTACGAGGAGCAGAAAGCGGAGGAATCCATTTTTTGCTTAATAGCTTTATTCACTTTTCTTTTTTATGTGTCAGTGAGTTGTAAATTTCTTTGAATCCACCCGTATTGTTAGCATTGAAGCATAACTCCCCAATTCAGTTTTTAATTTACTGCTTCAAAGTCCATAAAAAGTTCACAAGGTAATTGCTAAAAATTGATTTCCTTCTCTCTGGGTAGATTCTCAGTCATTCAAGTCATGGTAATCCATCAAGGGTTAATTGAGACAACTGAACAATAGATGTTTGTTCGATATGTTTTTTTTTTTAGTTGTTTTCCAACATGTTACAAAAATAACTTGGACAATTATGCTATTAGACTTAAATGTATTCCCAACAGTCTAATCTCTTCATTTGTTTGAGTTTATTTGAACATGAAAAAGAAGATAATTATGATAATTTTAAAAATGACAATAACAAAATAGAAAAACAAAAAATAACTACAAAACAAGCCAAATTTGACAACGCGCACCTAACATTGATTTTCCATGTTCAAAAGGCAGTGGGAAGAAGTCACAAGATTTAGTAAATCCCACCCTTTCTCCGTGTTTTCTTAAATTGTTTATCTATTCTTTATCCATGGTAAACATAAAAACATACTGAAGATAACTAAAGTAACTGCTGCTTCCAGTATGTGAATGTTATATTTTTAGCCTTATCAGATTTCTGCCTCTACATTATGTGCTTCCATGTCAATCTAATCTGCCCTGGGCCTTCAGAATCCATTGTGTTGTTTATTTGTTCATTGGTGCGAATGGTTAATTTTCTATTTGCGATTGGCTGGCGTCGACTCCAGGGTGTGCGTCGTTTCGAGACGAGAATCAACTCAAATATGCTCCAGCTTGCCCGTGACCCTCATGAGGACGCGAGTCTTTCTCTTTTGTTGAATCTAATTAGACCTACCTAATGTTGTGGCTGCCGGTGAGTATTTGAAAACCTGACGGCTGACCATATTTAGGTCAACGAGCTTTGCGGTAGATTTACTGTATACCTAAACAAGCTACAGTTTTGTTGTATATTTTATGAAAATGATTAGATTTTTCACAAGTGGTCTTTGTTGGTTACATAAATGTGATGTAATTACCAGAGTGATATTCGGTAGCCATTAGTATAAGCAAAAGAGGGTAACCAATCCCAAGGGAAGGTTTTATTGCAGAGGTTTTATCTGGATGAATGGACCTGTTAATGTATCATGGCTCAGACATTCAAACAAACATTCAAAAGTGATGCATTACAAAAAGCATGCTGCTTTATGGCGGTCTGGAACCTAGTCACTGTATTCCATTGACTTTTAATACTAGTGGACGACCTTTTCACTTCAAGATAAGAACTGTAAGAAAAGAAAACCAAGTTCTCAGTCCGGTTATGTGTTGTCCGGTTATGTGATATCAGGGCCAGCCAAGCCTTCTCTGCTGGCCTTAACACTATCAATAGAACAGACCTACAATTACAATCCAAAATTTAAGAATTTGTCTGCTGAAATTATATTGATTTATTTCCAACAATTATATTGATTTATCGCTCTTGGCTGAACTGTTTTTGTCCAATCATATTTCAGCCTCTATCTGTTGCTGAGTCAATGTAATCTGTCCAGGGCCTTCAGAATCTAAATCATAACAGCAACAGGACTGTTTCTTCCATTTTCAGTTTTGTTCATTATTGTGACAAGCAACACCGACAAGAGACATCTGACTTTGTGATCCAGCCCTTTCAAATCAAAAGTTAAGATAATTTTTATACACTGTGTGTCATAAAGTCAATTCAGGGCGCTAAGAGCGGGCTGATATTATTACCTACCTACAATTAGTTATTTTTATGAGAAAAAGTCAAAACAAAACAAGTCTTTCTTTTTTTATCTTCACTATTTGTGTTTACTGCTTTGCAAATACATGTACATGTATGGAACATGTATGGAACACAGTTATGAAAAATGTTCCGTATTTGGGAATTATTGATCCTGGTCTAATTTCTGAGTTGTGATTTAACGTTTTGGTGGGCCTTAAGAGATTTCAAATTGGGTCTCATGACTCTAAGTTTAGGAATGACGGAATGCTAAGGGTTAGACTCACAACATGTCAGGATAAGGGCTAAAATGCTGATCAGTTAAAAGTCTCCATTACTGTCTCATTTTGTTTAAAACAGAAAGATAATATGTTTGCTTGCATTGAAGAAATCAGAACGTATTGAGAATTGACTGAAATTTGGCCTCTTTGAAATTATATTTAAGTAATTCTTCAAAATCCCCTTTCCTTTATGTTTTATAAGCAATATTTTTAAGGCAACAATGATGTTACATTTGATTGATTTGTTCAGCTTTTTTACCACTGGGAATTAAATTATCTTGATTTGCTGCACTGTCGTGTTTTGACTCAGTGGAGTTATGGCATTAGCAATTCATGTCACCCTATATGAGAATAGTTAAATAGAATAAGTAGAGATCAGAAGAGTTATAAGTATGTTATTGATATATATTTTTTTTTAATTGTATTGTCATACTTACTGTAGTGAGATGGGCCAACTTCTCATATGAAGATCTAGGTAAGTAAATGGCATCAATCTTTGGTTGAAACAGCACTTGCCAGTGTCCTTAATGACAAGTGGCATTTAGTATTCTGTTCTCATCATTAATCTCACAAAGTACTACTGTAAGGTTTTTGAACATGTCTTCAAAACTCATTCCCGGCCCAAACAAAAATTCTATCTGACTATCATATCCCTGGCCTCTCTACCTCTACCTTACAATTTCCATAAAAGGAGCTCTTGATTCAACAAGTCCTATAGAGCTATAAATTTGTATTGAATGGCCACAAATTAGCATTTTGTGCACGTTATATTTATATTGTTTCCACAATAATATCGTTTAAAATCCATGTGCCTACATCTCAATTTTGAGCACATGCCCCTCCAAAGGTTTCTGCATGCATACAATTTTTATTTTTTTATTTTTTTGTTTTGTAACAGTTCCCACCAAAGAAGGTTAAAACAAATCAGTGGTAATTATTTCTGGAGTTGAATGCTTTTCATGCCGTCATGGATGGGCACCCCAGGAATAAATAAATTACTGCATTCATTTTTTTTAATATACCACAGTGATCAGTGTATTACCAAGCTAGCCCTGTTAAAAAAAAACAACAACAACCAAAAACAAAGAAATGGTAAGCTTGCCGCAGTACATGTGTTCCAGTCATTCGAGGGTGATCACATCTTTAGTGGTTATGGATGACTCATAATCAAGTCAATCAGCCAACTGTTACAGAATGCTGATTATGCGGCTATCACTCCTTGCTCCTTAACGTGCCATACTCACTGATTGTATCGCTGTCTTAGATGTCTATTCCCGCATTTACTGTAATTGTTCAACAATGGCAGCCCAATCTCTAACACAGTACGTGTGAGCCTGTGGATGTGAATGGATGGATACTTAATGCAATATCGGGCCTGCCAATTGGTAAAAAAGAAGAAGAAGAGCTTTTCCAGTTTCATTCAAGTGAAAGCAATAGCATATTTATTTTAAGGATTAATCATGATCATGCTTCTTTTCAAACATCCTGCACTGTAAATCTTTAATGCCACCTATGAATGATTATTAAAGCAGTGTGCATGATACACAACCTTGTCTTTCTCTGCTCTCCACTCAGCCGAGAGGCTTTTGACCTCTGTCAAAATGCCTGGAATTTCCTGTCATATTGTGCTGTTTACAATATGTGTTAGAGTAAGACACGCTTTCTGAATGAACAATTTACAATTCACTAGTATACTAAATGTAATCCTTTCCCAATTTGAAGAACAGAAGGGTCTCACAACCAATCATAACTTTGAAACAGATTGATTTATTATTTTGGTGAAATCTCATGTGCATTTGTGATTGGACTGACACATCTGCGACCTTGCAAAGCTCTTTACCAGTGATTCACATTTTGAATTGCAGCAAACACAGCGGCCGACACTCGACAACTAGTTGCTAAACCCTGCACACTAATGCGTTCAGTCTGTTTCAGCCACGTCTCGCGTGTGTGCGGCGGGTCTAAGAGACACATCAAGTTCAATTCATGTTTGAGGTATGTTTCTTTCTATTTTTGTAGTCAACGCTTGATTTAAATTCAATTCCAGTAGCCTTTGCCCACCTTACCCTAAAGTGCAGAAGCACACACTCCAATTCTTTATTTATTTTTCCTCTTCACACTCTCTCAATATGGTAATCTTTAATGTAGACTGTGACTGTGCCTACTTATCACGCCTTAGCAGAGTGACTGGGATTCTGTTTGCCACAGGGCATATTGTACTTTGATATTACTTCATACCTGAATCTTCAAAAAGACTCGGTTGTTTTGAAAAGTCAAATGGTCTCACTGCTCGGAGTGCTCGCTTCCTCGTGTTTAATATTTAAAGGGTTTTTTTTCTTCTTCTTTTTAAGAAGCAACAATGTGTCTAAAGCAAAACAGGTTATCTTTGCAGTTATTATATTCCTTTCTCTCGAAGGACCACAATGGACATAAAACGTCGACACAACCCTGATTAAATGCTACGTTTCAGTGATACAGTATGAACAGTATCTGATGAAACATTTTATTCATATTTCTAAAAGGTATGCTTTGGGGGAGGGGGGGGGGGATACTGACAGAATCATTCTTTAGGGCCGTGTATCTTTAACTGGAACTGGAGCCTTAGAAAATGCTAAAGTTGTTGTTGTTGTTTTTTTAAATAACCTACATGCTTCTACTAGAAAGCAAAAAAATAAAATTAAATTAAATAAATAAAAAGTCCAGCTAAATTTTATCTAGGGTTAATCAGCGGCACTTAAAATGGTGGCAGGTGTGTGCTGACTCCAAATTTACCCAAGTTTGAATGTAATTGGTCAATCATAAACTCAGCCATATCCCAGCTGCTAGGAGGTGTGTACACTTGTGCAACAACATTATTTATTCATCTCTTTTTGTCCTCTTTCAGAAAGATTAAAACAATAATCTCAATCCAGTTGTACGCATTACAGCTCTCAATTTACTAGTCAATCTACGTTCGGGCTCTCCTCTTCCTCTTTTCACCAAATCCTTGCATTTGAAAAGGGGTGTGTCGTCTTTTTATGTCCACTATAAATGTACGCCTCCTTAGAATGAATGAGATGAAAGTTCTGCTCACAGAGTAATTGCCCGCTTTGCATATAATCAAGTATATACAGATTGTACCTTTGTCACCTATCAGAATTAGACATTGAATGTTGTGTACACTGCTATATGTATCAGTCCGGAAATTGTTGCACTAAGGATTACTTGTACTGTATTTTGTTGCAAAGTGACGGCTCTCTCCAGGTAAAGATGGATTGGAACAAGAGTCTCTTCAGTAAACTGTTACATTATTGAAAAGACTTGCTTTGGTCCCCTAACCTCAGAACATTGGGGGCCTATTTTTGCTAGCCCGCCAATACAAGCAGCTCTGTTGTGATGGTTTTACAAAAAGCATAATTGGTGAGAAATCAGTTATATAAACTGTGATTTGTTGGCATATAGTAAATGGGCCTCTCTAAATGTAACTCCTAACTGTGCTCAATGCTTTTCGTTATGTCATCATATTCAGATATGGCAGAGGATGCAATGCAGACCTCAGTGATTAGGAGTGATGATTAGGTTTTGGTGTCACCTTTCGTCTCAGGGTACGCGTGGGATGGGCACCGCAATTTTATTACCAAGCCCCCGTTATGCTTTCTGAGCCATGATGTCTTATTAAAAAGGATGGTGGTTTATTGTTAACAACAACTCACACACATAGCAACAACATTCATTTAGAGTTTTTTTTTTTTTTTTTTTAAACTTACCCTGTTACTGAGTTCGCCAGCTTCCCGACTGGCGAACTCTACACCTACACCGTGGATGTGACCCCACTCACAGTATATACAAGTGTGTGTGTGTGTGGTGCATTACAATTGGGAGTAGGTGAGATGGAGAAGAGAGAAATGATATCCGATCCGATCCACCTGCTTCCCAGAAAAGTGTTGATGAGTGTATGTGGTGCATTCAAAATAAATAGGAGGCGTGGTGGTGCGGCGGGGATACAGATGGGGGAACGCAGCACTGCTTAATACTGTGGTCTGCCCCAACCAATGGCTCCCCACCCCGACTCACCGGCCCCTCCCAGTTGTGGGGTGCATTCAAATTGGAGGGGAGCTGCAGGGCAAAGACGATGTCTCCACCGGGGCCTCCCAGCACCCAGCAGCCAAGAGAGGGAGAGAGAGGGGCAGAGCCGCCCACGCCCGGCCAGGAGGGACAGCCCCTAGAAAGTTAACCAACAAGCATGCAGTAATTCCGAATTTTAACCATTAGTACCCATTGGAAGTAAGTCTTGAGGAATTGGTGACTGTAAGGTGTCATTGGATGTGGTCTACTCGATCCTGCTGGAAGTAACTGGGTTCCTGGCTATAAAAACACAATCATTAGTCAAATGCCAAATACGGAAGCAGCAATATATTATAGCGCTCTCGCTAACAGGCAAAATCAAATTACCAGATTTAGATTAAAAGATTCTATGTACGTAGACCATGTTTGTATTAATTTTGATATCTGTTTTTTATCTGAAGCATTCAAATGTGATTCATGAGGTGGTTAGACCATCGGTCGATATTCAGAGTTTGTTTATTTTTCCAGTTAACAAGAATTGTTCTTTTTTGGGGCGATAGCAAGGGCTATAAGTGTAGATTGAGATTGTTACGTGGTAAATCAGTTGTTGTTAGGTCACCTAGCAAACACAAACTTGGAAATAAAGGTAGCCTACAGTCCAAGATAGCGGAAAGTTTTTCTTTACTCCAGAAATACATAACCGGAGTGCAAAACTATAAAGCATGAAGAGTTTTGAATGATGTAAGCCTTTCATGCCAAGGTTTGTGTCTGTGGAAACTACTTGTCTGTGGCTCAATCAACTGCATAGTTTTATCTTGGGCAATTCAGGAAAATTACTATTTTTGTATTTTCGGTTGAGCAACGTAAATCTGAGAAATTGCTTGGATTATTTCTGAGGGTCATTTGCATTGCCATTTGTTTCTTGGCAATTTGTGTGCACCATTACCATTTTCAGTAAATACTCACTCATAATCCCTTTGCTATTTCCTTCACAACATTCCCTGATGCCCAAAAGAGTAGAGAAAAGACAAGAAAGATGGATGGTAATTTATTTAAATTTTATTTTTCAGCTAAAACACTTCTATTTTTTAATATGGAATGCAAATTGGGGAGTAAAAGACATATTTCCACCAGAAAATTATGAAGTTAACCAAAAGTTTAGAAAACTGACCACTTAAAACTGGGGACAAGAAAGAGACATTTTACTTATGCTGAGGCACATTATCAAATCTGATAGATTTCTGCTCACAGACCTGCGGTATAAAAATAGAACTTGCACAAAGGAGGCCCTCGGTTATCAAGGCGTATTTGCCTCGCTGATCACAACATTGCCAACAGCTTCACAGGTGAGATGCTCCTTGAAATTCATATTGGGAAACGCACAGAGAATGTCTACAGCACACTATGGATATTAAAAAGTTAAAGTATTTTCAGCTCTGCTCTGTCAACAGACTTTTATTTTTTTACACGCGTAATTAACTTGACTTAATTAAGATTTATTTTATTTTTGGAAATACTGTTTCTTTATTTGTCCATTTGTAATGTTCTCTACCGTTTACTGAAGGGCTGGAGTTGAACCTTACAACAACTTTGAAGAATAGCATACTTTTAATTGTGGCAATTTGGCAGTGGTCTTCACTCTACTGAATTTGCACTTCTCAAATATGGGATTCCCCAAGGATCAGTTTTAGGTGTAGTACTTTTTTAATCTCTATATGCTTCCCCTTGGGGACGTCACCTTAAGGCACAGCTTCCACGGTTCCGCTGATGATACACAGTTTTAAATATCCCTGTCTCCTGATGTAACAGGGCCTGTTGATACCCTTATAAACTGTATTTTTTATGTTAAGTCATGGATGGCAAATCATTTCCTACAGCTCAACCAGGACAAAACAGAGGTCATCAGCCCTGCAGGTCACAAAGAGATTTTTTTTTTATTACCAAAACTACAAGATTTTAAACTTTCACATTGTGTGAAGAACTTGGGCATCATTTTTGCCTTTCAGTTCAGTTTTATTTCTCTTTTTAAAAATATAACCAAGATAACTTTTTTATCATTTTAAGAGCATCGCCAGAGTCCAGTCATTTGTCTCTCAGGTTAGCATGCCCTGCTCTCTGGTCTTCCTATAATTAAGATTTTATTTAATTTGATTCTGTTCTACACTTTCCCAGTAAAGTGTTGGATGAGTGAGAAATGTTTGAATGAAGCATGGCTTTAGGCGAGTTTGGTATCATGACGGTGCAAAAGGCACATTTTGGTGGCTTACAGACAAACAAATTGAGGTTGGGAGGTTTAAGCACTATTTACACAGGATTAAAGCTGTCTGCTATCTTTGGCCCAAGATCACTTTTCGCTCACTTTCCACTGAGTGTATTTCCGGTTTAAATCAAATTTATTAAAATAACCACCACATGAGTAAGCTACATAGTTTCTATTTTTCTCACAACATATTAGTGAATGTCTTTGTATTTCATACGATGTTTAATAGTAAAATAAATAGTTGGACTGAAGATAATACTTTTTTGTTCAAAAGTTACAATCCTACAATTCTACCTTCAAACAAACCATAGATATCTTACCCCTTTTCTGGAGAGCTGGAGTCTTTCTCAATTGACTGAAAAGCAGACTACATCTGTGGACTCACAGGCAAATCCAAGTTATTTAAGGTGAAAACAGGCTACCACCTGAAACAGGTCACTAAACAAAAAAATTAAAAAGGGGTGGGGGGAAGAAACTTGGGGTTCAATATTGGAAGTAAAGTTAAGGTTGTGAACAGCCAAACAGTATTCTCCCACTCCGACTTCATGCAATATATCATGCTCTTGTGCTGAATGCAGTATATTTGTATTGCCGTTATATCCCTTGCAGCACTACGTGATCTACAAATGTATCAACAGATGGTCTGATCGAAATACAAATGACCTCACTGGTAGCGCTCACATTTGGCATGTCTGCTTTTACAGGGCAGCAATGTAGTTTTTCTGCAAATGACAGATGACAGCCTCAGAGCTGCCAAACAAGGGAAATAAATATATTCCTGAGGTTATTGCAAACTCTGACTTTGGAATGACTGACAGTTTTTTGATTAGCAGTCCTGAGGGGCCTGAGAGATCTGAGGCAGGTCAAATATTTTTAGAATGTAACCCGGAGTAAGTAAATGCAAAATTAGAAATAAAACAGAGTTCTTCTGAGCAGAAGTATAGTGCAGAATATTTATGCGTTGTCACAGCTAGTGCCCAAGTAATGGACCCAAGTAATGGTAAAAATGACCCAAACCTGGATTTACCAAGAAGGCTCCACATGATCCATGTGTTGGCCTATGCTTGACACTGTGTGAATCTCACTTCCAGTAATTATGCGCCACCGGCTGAGTTGACTGAGGCAAGACTCCAGGGACATGCTCTGTGTACTCAGGGGGTGTCCTCTCCAAAACGCTGGAACCCTGTGTTGCCTTTCTCACGCCACATACGCTTTGTTGTATGTTTGTGTGTGGCTCACACCACCAGACACCAAGTGCTCCATGGACAGCATTCAGTAAATAGCAGTGAGGAAACTGTTATATTTCTTTCACACATCAATGTCAGATCATTTTAAGGATCAGGTGGAAAATGTTGAACAGAAGGGTCAAACAGATACTGATTTGGATAGTCCTTTAAACAGTAGGCTATGTCTTAAAGTATGGTTTGCAGAGCACTGGTGGGCCGAGGAAATCTGCAGTCCTTGCTTAAATAAAATAATGGGAAATTGTTTCAAAGTTCATGTGGGTGAGGTTGGTATTTATTTTAAGTACTGTAATAGCATAGTTACTTATGGAAGTGCAAAACATGCTATTAATAGTAAACTTGGATTTCTTTTGTACTGCATCATTGTTATTTCCATCACGACTACCGTGGATTTATTTATATGAATTTGGTCCATTCTGGTTAAAGTCAACCCCCCAAACTTTTTGGGACAATAATGTGTTCTATGTAGCGCCACTAGTCTAAATACAGTATTCTGGTTAATATTGCGTTTGTGGGATATGAGTTTAGCAGCAAAATCCAGACGTTTCTATCCATCTCAAGGGGCGGCCATTTTGCCACTTGCTGTCGACTGAAGATGACATCATTGTTGCTCAGGTCTCAGGTAACAACCAATCACAGCGCAACTTCAGAAAACAGGTGAGCTGTGATTGGTTGTTGCCTAAGCTCTGAGCAACATTGATGTCATCTTCAGTCGACAGTAAGTGACAAAATGGCCGCCCCCCTGAGATGGATTAAAAAATAGCTGGATTTTGCTTCATAACTCATATTCCACAAATGTTATATTAATCAGAATGTCATGTTTAGACTAGTGAGTTCACATGTAACATATTATTGTCAAGAAATGTTTAAGGTTAACTTCCACTTTAAGACAAAGAAAATAATAAATTCTAGATGGCATTTTGATTACTGCTCTGTATTTCAATCCATTGATTTCACTCAAAAGAAGTTTTACTCCTTGTTTGGCAAATATTATGGTATTATTGTAGCCATTCTGCTGCTATCTCCATGGGCTTCAATGGAAAATTACAGTTCGCTTATGTCAGAAATGAAAGACGAGAAAATGAAATGTCAACTCAATGGTCACAATCAATGGCTGCCATTAGCCGCTTGAGGGAAAAAATAAATAAATAAATCACACTCTCCAGTTGACATGGATCTTAAGTGTGGTCCAGCCACTGCTTTTTCCTTTCCCTCAGTCTGCCTAATGCAAGCTTTCTGTTCACCTTCAGAATGCAATGGACTTTACCTTTGTTACTGGTCACTTAAAGACTGTAGTTGTTTATGTAGTAAAAACTCCACCCTAAAGCCAGTTCTTCCTGTCTGAAGATTTGTTTGCTCATCTTTTAAGTGATAACTGAAGCTGAGTAAAGCAACAATCTTTATTTATATTCTGATGTTCTTCTTTGGCAGCTAATGCGTGTATTTCAGATTTTAGATGTGCTTCCAATCTAATATGTGCCCTGTCTTCTTTCACCTAAATATATCAGGAGGGAAATCATAATTGGTAATTACTTTAAATTTGTCTGAAAACTGAAAAGGGAACAGTCAGCCACACTTTGCAGAAAATAAAATACACGTGACAGCCAACAGACTCAACAAAAAGGTACAAAATGTACTTGTTGAAAAAGCACAAGATGAAACAAAACTAAATGTGTTCAAAACAATACAAAAGTCCAAATTGCGGATCATGACAATCTTTATTTACAGGCAGCTCTAAATTAATTTCTAAATGCTCCGAAATACTTTGTATTCGAGTACAATTTACACATAATACAGCATTCCAAACTATTATGGAATGTTGCCCCCCCCCCCAATTCCATTTGTCCACTCTGTACTATTATAAACACTAAATATCAGCATGGCCTCATTCTACAGAGGTTAGGGTTGGGTTGGGAAAATTTGTAGTCCCAGGTCAGTTCACATAACCCTAATTTTGTGCTTCATGATGCTTCAGTGGTGCTTTTCTTTCTTTCATAGCTGCTACTCTTTTGATGTATGTGTGACTGTGTGAGTGTTGCGTGCATGTTACACTTAAGCAGCAATGACGAAGCCACGGAAGAGAGTGGAACTAAAAATAGAACACGGCAGGTCATTCATTGAAATTCCACCAGGCACGGTTCCAGCCTTAATGGACACATAGAGGAGTCCATTTCATTTATTCACCGGAAATTTTAATGAAATAGCACTTTGTATAATTACATATACCCAGTAAAGCATAACAGTCACGCTTAAAAACAATAAACTTTCAATTTCCTCAGCGCTTCTTCTGAATAATAAGATGTTCTGACAATGTGTTCCTCTTTCATACCTCGATGCATTGAACCATTCAAAATGCCCCAAAATTTGTTTTTGAGCATCCTAGATAAATAGATCACAATATAACATTTCCGGAAGATATTTTCTTGTCTGCGCTAACCAGATATTATGACCCAGACTGACATAACAGCTAAATGCTGCTTCACAGTGTTTGCTTTGAACTCTAGCTCCACTACAAGTATTTGACCCGAGTCTGTAGACCTCAGACCCCTACTGGGTTTATATTCAATTTGTATTTGTTTAACTCATTCACATCTTAAGCCATTCAATAATTTATAGACCAGTAGCATAAGTCTACAGTATGCTAGCAGCTGACTGGGAGCCAGTGTAACGCCATTTGGACTGGAACCTGTAATGTGTTTTGATCTCTTTGTTCTGCTCAGAATCCCAGATGGAGCTTTTTGATGCTATTTTGAGAGATTCCAGTCAGAAGAACTTTATAATAATAAAGTCTATTGAGATAAAAGTATGAATAAGCTTCTCCTGGTCTGCTAGAATCATTCAAACCCTTCACAAAACCTTCACTCTGGGCTGAATTAGTGATTGATTTGATTTGAATCCTGAACGTTAGATCAGCACACTAAGACCTACTCTTTGTTTGTTTTTTAAAGACAATGTTTAACAGCAATCCTCTTTTCTATATACACTATATAACTACTGATGCGTTGAAATAAAAAAAAATGTCGGAACCTGTATCTCTGAGTTAGGATTTCAATCAACCTTCTTTCTCAAGTTGGATCTCCAACTCAGCAAGGTAGACAAATCTTACAAGCCAATTAAGTGCATGCTATCTGCCTATAAAAAAACAAAAACAAACGTGTTGTTTGCTCAATGTGAACGATAGAAGGAACTATATTCAGCCGGTGTTTGTAACGTTTCTCTCCTTAGCTAGATAAGGCTTGACATGTACTCAGTGATAGCTGAATTGAAATACTTTAAAATAAACATGTGAAATTGCTGTATCTTTTTTTTTTTTTTTTTACTTGTGTGTATATGTATATATATATATATATATATATATATATATATATATATATATATATATATATATATATATATATATATATGTGTATACATAGTATAAAATGTTTTAGTCCCTGCCCCCAAGTTCCACAATGCCAACTGCTGCACTGAGATCCAATAGGACTAGAATTAACACCTTTCTGGAGTCAGTGTTCAAGCTTATATCATTTACTACTTTAATAAGAGCCAAGAATAGCTTTGGTTTTAACATTGACCTTGACAATGGCAACTCTCTCAATCTGTGTATAAAACTCAATTTTGGTTTTTCCTCCCTGAGCGCTTTTCATTGTTCAATATTTTTCAGCCCTGTGGAGGTGTAATGATTCCAACAATGAGTATCCTATTCTGTAACGCTAACCTTGTGTTTCTGCAGCACATTGCCTTTCTGCGGCATGCCTGATGCTGCAGGTGAAGTTTAAATAAGTGATGGGAGGGAATTGATTGATATTCCAGAAAGATCTATGCTGCGGGGGCATAAAATGCATCCACCTCATATCCATATAAGTGAAAGAGGACACGGCTCTTCCTTTTTATCTACACTGCTGGTCACAACATTAGGCACACCTGCACAAAATAATCTGATCCAATCAATTTCCTTTACAAAAATGATCAATGTTTTCATCAACAATGCCTTTATTATTACATCTGTCAAGAGTAAGGTGTACAGTTTTGATGGCCGTGCTTTTTATTTGATTAGTATACCCCAACATATCTGAATAAAGATGTGCATGCAGGAATTTATTTTCAGTGTTTACAATTTGGGTCTTGATGGAACCGCTCCACAATTTTTTCTAACCTTAGATATCTGCAAAAATGGACTACCACTCCCCCAACACACACGCACACACTCTTGAACTACAAATATGATTCACCATACATTCACCATAGATCATCAACATGCTACGATTCGGGCCATTGATTTTATGTTGCCAACAGTCTTCTAGCTGGATACAGATTTGTGCTTTTGCAGTTCATGTGTGGCTTCACAATAAAGGCCATTTTATTGTATGTCATCGGTGACCTTGATCTTTTTAAAGTGCATGCTGATGACCGCAGAAACTGCTGCTCCACACAATCTGAGCCAACACAAAAGCAGATCTTGTATTAATCCTGAAAGGATGAAGGTTTACCTAATGCTGCGGATGTGGTTGCAAATCAAAATGTATTTTTAGACTATCACCTTCAGATGGATAGTACAAATGAATATCAAGGAGCAAATCAGGCTGATGAGCAGCTGCTGTCAACATTTTAACATGCAAGGTCACGATGTTTAGCGCCATATCCAGAAATACTTCATTAGTCTTTTTTCTTCATCTATTTCATCAACCAAACAGGGTCTGATTTGTTGTGCACTAATGAGCTTCTTGTTTTTTTGAAGCGTCACATTTTTTTATATCTATTTGTGCACACAAGTCAGCTCCCGTGTCTCACATTTTTTTTCCAATATAAGTACAGAGTTAATTCATTTAAAATGAGTCACTTTATCATGTACAGTGCCGTGCAAACGTATTTGCCCTCTTTTCAAATTGTTTTTTTTATTGCATGGTTTCCAACTTTAATATTTAAGATCATCCAACAAATGTAAATATCTGACAAAGATCACCTAAGTAAACATATAATGCAGTTTTATTTAAAATTTTTAATTATGATTTTATTCAAGGAGAAAAAAAACATTTAAAGCTACATAGTCCCTCGTGGAAAAAGTACATTTGTTTAATTCAACATTATTATCTCGGAAACTGACAGTTATGCACAATTTGTGTTGACAGTATGGAACAGCCTTCGGTTGTCCATAGAGAAGAATGATGAGCAAGAGACTGATTTTAAAATTACACTGTACAGAAGAAAAGCAAAAGGCAAGCATACTGCATGCAGCACTGTGCAAAAGTCCACCATTAGATTTGTTGATTTAACTGAAGACCAGAGCTCAGTAGTGAGTAGTCCTCCACTCAGGACAAACTGTTAACAAAAGTAAAAGGCAATTTGAGGTGCACCCCTTTTGTGTTTGTCATTGTTGGATTTTGCAACATGCAAACATTGTAGACCTTTTTGACTTGTGAAAATCTCAGTCCAGTTAGATTCACAACACAGTGTGATCTTTAAAGTTAACCATATTATTCATCTTGGCCTGTTGTTGTGTCTGAAAATAATCCATGAGAAATAACGACATACTTCGTTATAATACATAGTCAACTGGATCATTGATTGATTTTTTTATTGTTATTATTATTTTTACCTAAGAATATGCAGTGTAATTGGTACTATAGTGTAATTGTATTTTTAAATCCTAATTATATTTTAAAGTCATGGAGTGTTTGAAAACATGGCAATATTTAGTATTATCAAAAACAATTCAATAACAACAAAACTATGAAAATCATTCACTTTTTTTCCTATTTTTATTTTTAGTTTTAATTTACCTTTTTTGCGAGTGTATCCAATGTGATGTAGACTATTTTACCAGACATTTTGCCTCACACATTTTGTCTTTTGATATGGAGCATCTGTTTCCTCAGGGGGAATAGCTGCAGGAATATCTGCAGGCACAACGTACAGCTGTGGAGGATTTTGTGGGTGAACTCCCATGAGCAGAGGGTTTATGATATCACAAAAACATTTCTCTCTTTTGAAGCAGTTTTATGATCGCTCTGTAAACGAAACATGACTTAAAGTCAAAATAGCCCAATAATTAAGTCTACATTTTGTAACATACTTAACAATGAACAGGAAATATTACAAGTACACACAAATTTATGAGCTGCAGGGACCCATCCAATAATTTAATTATTTATTTTATCCCCCCACCCAAAAAAAGCACCTTTAAGACTGTTCTTTTTACTATTCAGATTTTTTCCTCACATCACAACTATTCTATAAAAAAAAAAAGATATGCCTTAAGCATAATAACTTTTTGCTTTGAATTTTTCAATGTTTGTCTTGTTCAGTGTGACTCCTAATACTCTATAGGTGCCTCGTCTATCCATGCTCATGTTTTCCCATATTGCGTGAACTACAGTAAATGATAGCCACCTGCAAACCTTCAATGTTTAGACCTCTCTTTGTTTGTGTTCTTATGCATGTAAAGATCTTGGCATCACATTACCCGTGTGATGTGTTGTGATCATATCAGGGATTCATAGTCTGCTCTTCAACCTTTTGTCGAGTTTGACCAACTAGTGAAAAGGATATGAGTTTTCAAAATATTTGAAATGTTTTAATTTGCAGCAACATAGGTTTTTATTAGCGAGCATTTAAACAATCACTGTTTGTTGAAAGCATCACGCAAAAACACCTTGACCTATTTCCACAGACAAATATGTAAAACCGTTATCTTTGTGGCAGATTATCAACAATACAGTGAAGTCTCTTTATTGATAGGCCAACAACTCTCACGTTTGTCATTATTAGAATATTAAAATAAATCTTTCTAGTGTGAGTCTCTCCATTAGGCAAAAGTCAATAGTGCTTTCATGAGCACTGGCGGCATCAAGTATACTAGTTAACATTTAACAGCAAGATTAGTAGAATAAAAGTGCTTGTGCAGGCCCTGAGTATTATAACCTGTGCAAAATTGTGTTTGTTTTTCCTAACATCAGGAAGCACTTCTTGCGTGTGGTCCAATAGAAGCAGACAAGGAAGCCTGGAACTGTTTCATATGGAGTTCAGCTCAATGCTAATACATTGTTATCGTCATAATGACGGTGGCGGTATAGGAGGGAGACTTTTTGTATAACAAGGTACTACTGTAGTGCTGTAGGCTATATAAACTGTAGTTTTGCTTTTTGTGTGTGTGTGAAATGCATAATCATTGTGGGCTGTATTGATCTAATGAGCTCACACATTCATTTAGGACTAAATCAATAAAACCTACTACCTTGTCGGCCAGCATGAAAAACAAGTCCGCAATCATGTTTTATGTTGATGAGTGTCACCCGTCAGTCAATATGCTGTCCCATTAATCACACACTCAGGGGATTATATTGCTAAAGATAAGCCTGCATTTATTCAACAGACACAATGAATGTATTTTGCATTTTAATCTGCACAAAACACTGTTGAGAACAACACTGTTGTAAGAAAAGCCTTTCGAGCTGTAAAGTCACCTAATTACAAAATGGCTCCGATTAGAAAGCGAGGGATCTCGAGGTCGTCACCAGGTCAGATCAAGTTGGCAGCAGGCTTGGTAAATGGCAGCCTCCATTCAGTGAGTGTTCACACCATTAATCCGCACACATCCCTGGGTAGTAAAACAGCAGGCGGTTGTCTCCCTATTTTTAGGTTGATTGGGTTGAAAGACGTGTCCGCCTTCTTGGTCCCGCAGCCTGAAAGTTAAAGCTGCAAGGGATGTAGGAAGGAATTTTCCCACATGCAAAGCCGAGGGCAGCCAAGAGGTTAATCTCTTTTACATATTTGGAGCACAACGACATCATGTTTTGAGTAGTGTCTTCATCTGCAAGTAAGAAGGTCAGTGCTGTTTGTTTGCCTGCCAGCAGTGTTACAAAAACACCAAGTTTGTGTCAGGTGAAAATAATTTATTTTGTGCATTGTGGTCACAAAGTACAGTGGCCAGTGCTTTCTTGTAAAAATAACGACTCTTTTCCTATTAGCTACTTTCTGATGTTTTTGACATCAATTAGGGTGACCAGATTTTTTAAATTAAAAACCGATAACCAGGACACTACAGTTTCACTGAAAATCAAATATACAATAAATTCTGACAGTTCAACAGTGCTAAACAATCAATGAACCCACAATTATCCAACCATTTTTTGCTCGGTCCTGGCAGCTATTGGAAGCTGGTTGTGCTATTTACTAATTAATAGTTAATTTATTGAAAATATGCCACCATAAAAGCTCAGCTTGCGTTGGGTCTTGCTGTCAACTGCCACATTAGGCTCGTAGGACTACATTTTCCATGATTCTTAGACATAGAAGCAGGAAGTAGCTCTAGTTCTGGTAAACAAACAGTTAAATTCATTTTTTTACTGTAATTGATTTGCCAGGTGAATCAATATGACAACTGTGTGATTGACATACACATGGCCAAAACCTACATTGAAAAAAAGAAAAGAAAAATATGCTGCATATATACGCTATACCGCAAACATCTCGAGCTATGATTTAGCAGTCACTGTATTTACGTTGAGCAACCTTCCCTAACTTCCACCACTGCCAACACGAAGCTTGCAGTTGCACCTCAACATCTTGCCATGTTTGCCACAGTGCTTTCTCTGGCGTCAACCCCACGTAGCCTCGCCCACCTATTGGCCCTCCACCGGAATCTTTCATCACACTGCTGTTTGCTGTCAAGCCGGCTGACTATCAGTTGGTGGCCAACGAAAGCTACTCCACCACAAACCTGGTGCTTGAGAATTAAAAATTAACTTTGCATGCCTATTTTTGGACGGTGCAGTACTCAGCCAAACCCACTAGTCCTCCAATACCTAGGCTGCCCTTTCAGTTAGCACACTTTAATTCATTTCTCGAGAATTTATTGCATAATTAATCAGGCAATGACACCCTATGAGAACGTCCTATCATTTTGTTAGGTGCATAAAACGTCATATGGCCTCTATCTCTATCCCAGCACTTCATCAGTGTGATGGATGAACAAAGAATGTAAATTATCAACTAAATACAGCTCTCAAAGTTCCTCTGTAAATAGTATTAATCAGATAAAAAAAAAAAGCTTAGTCATGTTGGAGAATATTTCTTGAATGTATTCAGATTAAAAACAAGCAAACAAACATGATGCAAATTTGAACAAGCATAATCTTTATTTCATTTGACATTTATAGCAGAAATCCTGATGTTGAATGTCACTGGCCAGGTCCGCAGGGATTGCCGCATTACGATCATTTGTCATTAAAGTGAAGTTTGTTTGTATGCCTTAATATGATAAGGATAAATTCCTTTAAGACTTACATCATCATTGAGAAAAAAAAGAAAAACATATTACTTTACAAAGACACTCTAAAATAGTCTTAAAGCTTTTGTCAGTTGAAATTAACATTACAGTGCATTCTGGTAACTGGTGACAGAGAAACAATAGTACAAATATGTAAATGGTAATGTATTTAATTGAAACATGTTTTACTCTTATTTATGGAGTTGCTGCCTTTTATGTAGACACGGCTCAGGTTAAATTCCCTGTCAGTACTCCAATAAAAGCCACAGCCCAAATATATGATGGATGGGTTGTGTCAGGAAGGGCACCCAAGTGTAAAACTGTGCCAAAATAAATAAATGAATAATGTGAGTGACCAACTGCGACGACCCCGAACGAGAACAAGCTGAAAGTTCACAAGTTCACAACACAACATGCAACTTCTTAAAGTGGTCATTTGTACAGCAGTGTTGTTCTGAATGTGTTCAAGTGACCAAATGTCCTCTTTTGTCAGGACACTTTTTTACATCCACTCCAGGCATCTGGGTGTTTATTTAATTAATTTTTTAATAATGTTTTTCTTTTCTTTTTTCTTCAATAATTTTATGAAAATGTCCTGTTTTCATTGTGGGACAAATGGGAGGCAGAGTGCACCATGTTGTTACCATGGTAGAACGACTGCTCCCAACGCGAATGGTCTAGGGGGGAAAAAGATGGGTTTTGTGTGTGTTATTATTGTTTTATATTAAAAAAAGTATTTTTATTTATTTTTTAATAAACAAGTAGGTGAGCTAAATCGGCAGCCAATGATTTGAGCTCACTGGTAGCGCTCTGCGCTCGCAAACAGGAGACATGGTCACGACGTGGGTTCGATGTCCGCCTCCCCATATGTTTTTAGTTTTGCTTTCTAGTACCCATGCAGAGGATGCATACATTAAAACTGTCATAATATATGGCATCTTTGAGTGAGCTTACAGAATCTTTTACATATCTTGAGGCCCTATTTTATGGAAATCAAAATATGGTCTCCCTAGATTGTGTTATGGACATGTCCATTTTCTCTAGATAGATTTATGAATAGAAAATCTCATCAGACTCTAGATAGCATGGCTTTTTGTATAATAATAATTTTCTAAATGTGTCTGCCTTGGCAAGAGCCGTGACGTCAATTAACTCGGTTGTGTTGGGATAAGGGGTATCCCCTTGTAATTTGTGTCTGTTGATGCGTTAGGAGAAACAGGACTCAGACCATTTGGATCTGAAAACATTCTCCGACAGAGATTAAATTAAGCGCAAACAGCGGTAGTTTCATGCTTCACGTATTTAGTCTAAATAAAGCCAATCAGCTGCATTGCCACAGTTTGAATTTGACTTTAAGTGTTGTTTTTGAGAGAGGAAAGCAGGTACATATTGGTAGCGTTTATTAAATCATCAATGCTCATGTTAATATGGAAAAACGTTTTGGAGTCTCTTGCACATGAATGATACAAATGTGTGATGTGCTGTTTCCTGACATTTAAGCAGGAAAAGTAACATGTAGGGCAATGGACGCTTTGCCCACCTGTAACCATTTAGTTGATGCTTGTACTAAACCATTTGCAGCCTGGCACAACATGTGGACATGTCTGGCACAAATTATACCCGTGCACACACAGCCTGTAAGTGCTGTACACAGCTGTTAATGCCCCCCCACCTCTGGTCTCCTGGATTAGTGGAATAAATACTGCTCAAATCTGCCAAAGTAATACTGGCAGAGATGGACTGTGTTAGTGTGGCCAACACTTAAACAAAGAGAAATGTCATCCTCAGTTTATTTGAGGTCTCAGTGCGTTTATCTGACATTCAAGCCTTTTGTTGAGCCACAGCGAGAGCTTTCACAGCGCCAGGACCTCAGCAGGAAACACATTATTATAGTTCAACTTAGATCACCAGACAGAATTGAGCAATATTTGGGTCTAAAGTGTCTTTGATAAATAATAAGGTAAAAAAAAAAAACATCAATTGGAATATTGTAACACCAATATATATTTTTAATCATTTTTCAAGAGAAAACCAATATGTTGAATTCAAAGGCCAATGCTGTGTTATTACAGCACTCTCATGCACATCTATCATGAAATCCAATGCTGACTGTGACTCATTTGCTCCACCAGGGGGAAAAAAACATAAGTGCCTGTTGACCATATAGTACACATTTGCAGTGCTATTTTATTTCTTCTTCTTGTTGTTGGGCGATATGTGGATGTTTAAGTGCTCTGAAAGACACAATCAGCCAGCAGCAGATGCAGTGCAGGGCAGCAGACAGGTTAATGGTTTGCTGTCACTCCCAAGTAATGGAAGAAAATTACTCTTAGGCTAATCATTAACCCATCTAATAGGGAGTTAAAAAAATAAAGAGGAAAAGTCCACACGTAACATTTTATGATCCTCTGCTAGTCCTCTACATTGAGAGAAACACACTGGTCGCAATACATGTGTTGCAATTGTGTGTTTCAACACAATTAAATCACATTTGTATGCTACTCCAAGCAAGTCACCATCAAATTACTAAAATGATGCCTTGTTATAGCCCAATATGGCCTTGCCACGCACACCATTCTCGATTACTTAGATGTTATTATTTACTCCTGTGTTTCGCAATTAAGCTAACAATCTATCACAATCAAGTAGAGTCGAGTCATTTAAAGCAATTACAGTGCAATCAAAGCAGGAAATCAAATGAGGCAAGTTGTCAGTAAAGTAACAAGTGAGATTTTCATGTATTTGCGGCAACAAAGTGAAAATGAAATACAGATAAGACTTGATTGAAACTCAATATAAAAGTGTTCATGATTGAATCCTATTTGCAGTTATGAGCGTTTCAAAATAAATGCCTCTGCTGCCAATAATGAAGTTGCTGAAGACAAGCCAAATAGGTCAACTTTTTGTAATGGGTAGTAGGTCGACTTTCATATTAACACCATCCATCCATCCATCCACTGATTTTTTTTCTATAGTATCATGGGTAGGCCTGTCACGATAATACGACCATCAATTTTGCAATAAACGATAATATCGTTGTTATTTTTTTTTTTTACTGATATAGTGATGATGTTACACTGTAACATCTCTCAAGTATGATGATGGCCGAAGTTGGTTCTCACTGTATTTATTATAAAAACACAAACAGCAAAGGTACCAACACGAGTAACAAGTCTGGGAACACTCGGAAATATAACAGCAAACAGAGCATGCATTAACAGCAACACACACAAACTAGTTCATGACAGAGACAAAAACAAAACAAAAAAACTCCTTTTAAATTGCATTTAAGTACATTTTTGACAAAGTTGAGAGTAGACAAGATCAGTAATTTAGTACACTATTCATACTTATTGATGTTTTTGTGTGCCGGTTACACGTGAGATTTTTGTAATGGGAAATATGTTACTTGGCTCAACAAAGATTGTTTCCAACTGATGTAATCAATACTCGCATAAATAAAAGCCCAAATAAATTTATCTTATATAATGCACTTGTCGTGTTTAACGTAAAGTATAGCGATTTCGAGTGAGCGCCTCGGAACGCTGGTCTCACTGTCACTGGCACTCGAAACTAATCACAACTGGCCGTTCGCCAATCTAGTTCCTGGTGTGCGTAACGAATGTTCGCAGAACCAATGGTGCGTAACAAAACGAACAAGGAATTAATAAAAAAAGAGCACCGATAACTGTTAGCCGATGCGCGGCCAGCAATAATGCTACTGCTAGGCTAAACACTGTTCCTTAGTCAGTTGCGACTCCTGACAGCCTACAGGGAAGTTAACTCATTACCCAGTGTCATTGTTTAAGAATTGTCGAGCCCAGCAAACGTATTGAGCTCAATTTTAATTATTGTGCAAATACTTGATTTATTGATTATCGTGACATCGACAGTCACGGTGAGGCGGAGGCTATGGCAGCATATTCTGTCCTTTAAATTAAAACAATAACTCTTTCACGGGTACTCTAGCTTCCCGGCACCGTTTGAAAGCATGCATGTTTGGCTAAAGAAAGTTGTAAAAAAATAAATAAAAATCTCCAATAAATTGGTATGATTGTGAGCGTTAGTTAATAGTTAATAGTTTTTGTTTTCGCTCCCCAAACTATTATTCATCCAGATTGGACTTTGTTGGAAGCAGAAATTCTCTGTCATTATTTTTACAGCAAACTATTTTGCTGTTCATGCAGTGTAAAAATGCACAGCTAAGTGTCAGCATCTGGGTAACATCTTGTGCAATCATACCAGAATAAATTGTGTTTTGATGATGACTAAAGTGTTCTCAGTGAATTAAATCAGTCAGTCATTAGAGCTACACAATGTTCTTGAAGCTGTGCCTGATTGTAGATTAATGCGCAAATATTAAAAACTAATTCGTGGAATGACATTTGGAATGTTTTCCTGGTTGAGTTATTTGCGTTATATATTTTGGTTTAATATTCACCAGTAATGCCTTTCTGAGTCATCATGCATTCCAAAAGTCTCACATATTAAACAAAGTAAAACCCACTTTAAAATGATCAAATTATTGTCGGGCATTTGCATTTTAACAATCACAATACATATCCATAATCTCTACAGGCAAAATATATTTGTCAGTGTGGAGAGAAAGATGTTGAAAATGCTGGCTGCATTCAGAGCAAAGCAGGCTCCAGCCAGCCATTCCAATCATCACAACCATTATCCAGAATTTCAACGGCCGCTTCTCGCCTGTGTTCAGAAGCCGTCAAGGCTTTCAGCACCTGGAAAGTGCTCAGGCATACAATAGCACCCCGCGCTCCCAGAAGACTTATGAAGACAGCGAGTGACCTGACTCCAAAAGCGGGGCTCTGCATCATTGTGTTTGTCAGGACGGAGGCCAGGATCCAAGGTGTTGCTAGTGTTGAGGATGATGATGGGCCTGGAAGTCAGCTTAGATAGAGGGGCATGAAAGAAAGAGAGACGTGTCTTGAGAAAGAATGAAGGCACACAATGCCAGGTAATAAGACATCATTATTGCACATTGAAAAGGAAGAAATGTTTTCTTCCACGGTTGCTGTGTTACAGTAAAATCATGCTGGCAGCGCAGTGTATAATAACACTTGACTTGTCATGCTTCAGCATATACGATTTTGGCACATGACATATTGGTGCTGGATTGTTACTTCCTATTGCATCGTTTTGCAATGCATGATGGTTGTTATCCCTCCCTTGTAGTTAGCCCGTCACAGCTTGCAATTCGAAACCGCTACTCAACATTTCTACAATTGTAGAAACACTTTTATTAGGCAATAGCCCTATTGATTTAGACATTTGACGAAATGTAGCAACAAAAAGTAGTAAAAGTCAATCACAAGGTCAGAATTCACTAAACATAATCCTATTAATTTGGATATTTCACTCATGTTGGCTAAATAGTTAGCACATTGCCACCATTCTCAATGATATTTAATTGTTCCATCATAGCAAAAATGCTGGTGTTAATTTTAACACCACCGAAAAGTCTAAATGCATACCAAGTGCAAATGCATTATTCAACACCCAATTTTAGTCTACTTGACACAATTTCCTGTTACAATTTAACACTGTGCAACACGCTCACTAATTGTATTAACAATATATATGAATATATAGTGTTTGTGTTCAAATACACTGTTAAAAAAAAAACGCTTACTTCTTCAACACCAGTAGTGTTAGAGCAACAAAATATAGTGTTGACTGTGCGTGTAATAATGACACCATTAAGTGTTTAGGCTAATTGCGTTCATGTCAACACTATAAAGTGTTGGGGGGGAAATTACCCTAATGCCCACTAACGTAAAAAAAAACACACACACATTACAGAAGAGCTTGATTTAAAACTTTTTTATTTCTATTTATTATTACACTCATAAAACGATTAGGTAAAAATAATAATAATAATTGGGTCAATAAGGGACCGACCCAATGTTTCGATTTTTTTTTTTTTTTTTTTAGACCAATCCTAGTTTTTTGGTTATGTATGTAAACCAAAAAGTTGGGTCAAAAGAATAACCCAGAACACAATTTTTTGGGGGGGAATGCTTTGTGTGTTATTCATTTGACCCAACTTTTTAGTTTAAATGATTAACCCAATCAATTGGTTCGGTCCCTTTTTGACCCAATTTGAGGTATCTTTGACCCAACAGTGTTTAGAGTGTAATCAATTTTAGTCATAGTACTTCAGATGTCAGTCATTGTACAGCTCATACAAAACCGCAATAGGGCTCTGTTAACTCATCATGTTCGTATGAAAACTGCCTGTCATGAGGCCAATCATCAAATCAGGTCAGGCACACCAGTAACAGGGAACAAATGCTCCTCAATTCTACATGCATTCAACCCATAGTATATAATTTGTGGTCAAAAGAAATGCCTCATTATCATTAAGATGTTAACAATTTCCCTGGAAGTAGAGAACTAATTTTCAGTACCCAGACATGCAATCATGCCATTCTGGTATTCTGTTCCATAGTTTTTCTGCACAAGAGGTAGTGGCGACATTAAATATTTGCCAAGACACCTGGTTTGGATAATGTGGCATCATTGTCTTCATTTTGACAACTGGCTGGTTCACGAAATGTTTCATCATGGACAATGCCTCCATACATTCATTACTGATAGCTGTTCAGTTGTTGAGTGGTCTTGCAGAATCGTTGGGCTACCTTCAGAATTACAAAGCAGCAAAACAGACTTCCTGTCTGCCTACATGGCCAAATAAAACAACAGGAGAGGTTTGTTTCCATCTTGCAAATGAGGAGGAAAATGATGCTGAAGAAAACTGTTTTGACTACAGTATAATCAGTGAACTTTAATCATTACGTAAGGGCGTGAATTCAATTTCAAATTGACACCAATCAAAATTCCAGGAAACACCACATTTCACAACAAAACAATGTCACATCTTATATTAGACATTCTATTTTATTACTGAGCAATGTTAATACAAAACCGACATTCTGTATCTAACAACGTCCCACCAACATTCATATATATGCAGTGATGGTATTATTTATTGTCCTAAATAGTGATTTTGGTATTTCACTGATAATAGCAGCTCTAGAGAAAACCAGTCTATTTTCTGCTCTTTGAAACAGATTTTCATGCATTTTTTCACCTCCTTTAAACATTTGTGTGGCATTATCATCTTTAATATATGGGTCATTGACAAATAAGAATTTCACCATAACCAGCACAGTTAATTTAGTAATAAAAACAAAACACATAAAATATTTATTTATTATTATTATTTACTATTATCTACTATTTTACTATTATCTACAAATTAGGACATCTAAAATTTAGGACATACGTCAGATGATGGTTGGTTGCAGCCAGGGTTGGACCCTGACCATACCTGTCTAAAACATTGTTCTGCCACTGATATTTTGACTAATGTTGGTTCAGTTTGCTGTTTATATTCAAAATAGATTAATGGACTAGTCCTTCTAAGTTGTGGGCCAGTCTATTGGGGTAAAATGGAGGAAAATAATAACTAAAAAGCACTGCATCGGCCTCAAAAGACGCCGGCCCACCGGGCATCTGCCTTGTATGCCAGATGGCCAATCCAGCCCTGGTTGCAGCGCATAATATTTTCAACTTAAATCAAAGTTATGAGGCTAACAATTAGCCATCTAAATAAAACAAGCTAGCTAGACACACAAGAAAAATTATAACGATAATATATATTTGTTAAGCAAAATGTATATTAATTATTTTTTTCAGGTTATATCACATGATGTCCAAATATGGCCACTGCATACCAGTAGCTAAAAATGCTTATTTTTTTACATAGTTGTGAGCCAGTTCAAACCTGATAGTCTTGTGGATGATACAAACTCCTAATTTTAAATGTATTTCAAAATAAATGTATTTCTTTTTGGTCGCACCACATGATAATTCATAAAATGGCCATTATCGGACAAACGTATCCGTTAATGACCCATATACATTTATTAATTTAGGATATAATCAGTTATGATTGGTCAGAGCCATGATTCAAGCCCTAATCTCCGAAGTGTTCTTTTTTCCCAGCAGAAATCTTCTTGAATTTAACAATAGCCAAGGAATTTCCGTTTTCAATCAACATTGTTCCATTTGAGGGTTCATTTTGCAAGAAATCCTCTAATTTTTTAATGCCAGCTAGGCTGAAAGTCCAATATTGGTGCACGTTTAGCTTTCAGCCATCACTAATGACAAGGCGAGGCAGGGAGGACCCAGGCACAGGGATTTGGTTAGCCTCAATGGCTGCAGTTTAATCAACACAAATCACCTCTTGACTGAGGGGAAAACTGCTGAACAAAAAACGCTCCAAACTGGGGGAAGAGCCAAGGCACTTAAAAAGGGTAACATAGGGCGCTCCAAACAGGAGAGAAAAAAAAAAAAAGCACAAGTGCAAGACTAGACAAGGCAAGGGAGACGCAGACTTTTTAACACATGAGGGTGATTGGGAACAGGTAGACACAATCAAGGAATGGGGCGGACACAGACACCACATGAGGAAAGGCACGTGACCTGAAACAAGAGGATAGTAAGACTTTCAAAATAAAACCGAAAATGATAAGACATGACAAAAAACCCAGGACCACCCCACTGCGACACGACAGCTAATAAGTGATTACTTTGCATGGCCCGCATACTCGTTTGTTGATTTGTCGTCCCAGTTTCATGGTGTAATCCGTGTTTGCAGCAGCCCTGGGTTCACTCACGGCAATGATGCTGATCAGCAATTAGTAGCAACACAGAGGAAAAAAGCTATTACTGCTGACCTTTTAGTGGTGTAAACAGGCTTGGAGGCGATGAGCTGGAGAGGAAATGAAAATTCTGAACGATGCACTGACGGAGAGTCAAAACAGGATATGACAAGTTGACAACGGTGATATATGCAATATGATTTGGCATTAAAGTATTTTTGATGAATTCAAAAGGTGTGATGAGAGTCTATTTTCACTAAGACTACGCAAATATATGATTTACAGCAACACATTGATGAGCACGTTATCAGATTGTATCAAATGGCTGTGACTGACTTCCAACCAAGTTTACTCCGACTCTCAACCAAAATCAGCCTCATCGAATGGATGTATATTATTTTACAAAAATTAACAGATTTTTGTTCAACGGTGCCTTTTAATCACATCAAACCTTTAGCACTTCATCACCTCATTTTATCAGGCTAATGTGTTTGGTTGCTTTCACAGGTGGGAGTTAAATCTCACCTCATTCTTCCTACACTGACTATTAATCTGACATGTCACAGGACAGTCAGGCTGATATTGTGAGCACACGGCAAGGCAGGCTGCTGATTTGAGGGTGATGATTCATTGCAAATCGTTACATGCAGTTGCTAAAGTGTGTGTGTGTGTGTGTGTGTGTGTGTGTGTGTGTGTGTGTGTGTGTGTGTGTGTGTGTGTGTGTGTGTGTGTGTGTGTGTGTGTGTGTGTGTGTGTGTGTGTGTGTGTGTGTGTGTGTGTGTGTGTGTGTGGTCCCCACTTTGCTACATTGTCGGTGAGCGTAGCATGGCCACACTGAAATGAAAAAATAAAATGACATTGGAGGGGGGGGGGGGGGGGGGAGTAATTTAGTAGAATTTTACAAGAAAAGTTGTAAACGTTTTATCAACTCTGGATTCTGGAACACGCAAAGCACACAACCAAGAGTGGGTGACAAAACAAGGCTTTTAAGCAAGCACCAATTGGTGAGCAAAACATAGAATGAAACAATAACATAGATCCTGGACAGAGCATCTGACTTTAGAGTTGGGATGTTGGATGGTAGGTGATGATGACGTTAAAGTGGTTGAAAAACAAACTCAGATAATAATTGAAAAAACAACCTCACCATTTTTAGTTTATACTGAAATGGTATTGACAATGTAGTGTGACAAAACATAGCTCACAATTTAAAATACAATTGTATTAATTGACATACTTCAACAATGAAATGTCATCGATCTGACAAAAGATTGTTTGAGAGAGCGTAGGTAGACGTCCCCCAAACAAGGGCCATATAACTGTCCACTCGCAAGAAAAATGCCTTTGTAAACAATGCTTATGTGCTCTGATTGTAAAAGACTTGCAAGACAACAGAAAAAACATTGTAAATGTCCACATTTCTGTTGTCAAGTCAACCAGTGTGCATAGCAAAACCAAACATCAATATTCACGTGATTAAATTCATTTCAGAAGTATCTGCAGCTATGTTTAAAAATGATGGCTCTTATATTTAATGTAACACAAACAACACATCATAGTTGCCATTTGTCTGACTAGTTGGTATTTATCAAGCAAATAAGGGTTTTGACAGATCCACCTTTCCCTTTACAGCATGCAATGTAATGGTAAGGATTTATGACCAAGACTATATGAAAAGTGTGACATTTGGAAGCAATCAAGGAACATATATAACAAATAGAAGTTTTATAAAACAAACAAACAAACAAACTTTGTTCTATCACAACTCTGTTGACATGAACACTTTCTTGATGATGAAATGGAATAAAAAATGTCATATCATGATAATGCGATATTATGGTTATCAATGTAATGATGATATTGCTGAAATAGACCCTTTTTGGGGGTCTGTATTAGGGATGTAACAATAACGGCAATATACAATACAATATTGTCCTTGTCATGTCATCATATTAAAAGCAGCACATCTGTTTCAAAGGTGAGCTTGTCGCTATTTGTGGTTAGTTTATTAGTGCAGTTTAATTTTAATTAGTAATGTTATGGCCACCGCAGCTGCTATCTCTTATATAAATCAGTCATACCAGCAAATTTCTTTCTTTCTTTGAGTTTTTACATAGTATCGAGAGGATTATTTTTTTTTTAATTACTAACCTCCTCACACTATCGTGATAATTATCGTATCGTCAGGGTGGTATTGTGATATTTATCATATCGTGATGTTTGGATATCGTTACAACCCTAGTCTGTATGTGTGTTGTATGCCTGCCAATACTGGAAATAATCCATGGCCCAAAACAGGTGAGCGACTCATCACAATAACATTATGTTCCACTTTGTCGCCAGTGAGCAAATTCACGAGCTGTAATATTGATCGGGAGCATTTGCAATTAAAAGCCGAGCACATCATGTGTAAAAAGTCATACATCAACCCACACCCTTCAAGACTCTTCCACAGTCCTTTGAAAGGTTAATGTCTAATTTATATTCCAGGGGAAAACATCACTTTGTCTTGAGCTGGAGATGAATTGTGAGGTCTGGAAGTGCAGCAGTAGTTTCTGGTGATTGAAAGATTGAGGGGCGGGGGGATTGACATAAATTGCAGCCTTTAACAAACGTTTTGAAATATTTATGGGTTAAAATGGACTAAATTGTAAATTAGTGAAAAGGTACTTAATGCATAGGAGCGGTCTGCTGAACATGGTCATGGCATTTCCATTTTCTTATTTTTACCTTCTTCGAACTTCTTTCTCCCCTCATTGAAAATGAACTGTTGAGTTGTTCCTCATGTGAATAGATCAAAAAGTTCAACCTACTCAGCCATCATTCGTAATCTCTGGGGGAAACACACAATATTGACCACCTGTTGAACTTTCTAATTCATATTACGTGCCCACCTCCCCCAATTTAAAACAACTCCTATGAGTCTTAATAACATATAACAATGCTCTTGTCAAAATATCTCAGAGATCAAGAATAATGGCATATTTTATGCAGTTTGTTGTCTTGTGAAAATCAGCTCACTTCCAGGGCCATTCACTCTGATGCAAGTAAGGCAGCCCTCATCACACCCCCCATACTCCTAGACCTTGACCTATTGTGTATTTTTTATTAGTTATTTACGATTGTATTATTTGTATTTAATTATATTTCACATATTTAATGACTGTCTTTTACCATTTATGTACAGCACTTTCTGACAGATGTGGTTGTTGTGCAGTGGCATATAATTTACAGGGATACTTTACAAATTTTCAGCAGTAAAAAGTTTATATTTTGTCTATCATGAATTTAAGAATTATATTTCACGTACAAAATGACATTACATGTGTTGAGGGCTCAAGTAACAACCAATCACGGCTAAACTTGCTAACTAAGCTGTGACTACCTGAGCCCTCAACACACATAATGTTATTTTCAGTCGACAGCAAGTGGCAAAATGACTTTTTAAAGGTGTTAATTGTACATGGAAAAATAATGACGTTAACAAATTCATGATAGACAAAATATTAACTTTTTACTGCTGAAAATTGCACAATTAGTAAGGTATAACTAAATAATTACAAATTAACAAAAAAAAAAGGAAGCCATTTCATATTATTAAACATCCAAAAGTAAACATGAAGTTGAATTTAGCTGTTCCATATCTAATAATAATAATAATAATAATAATAATAATAATAATAATAATAATAATAATAATAATAATATTAAATATAAATACACCAAACCGAATCGTTCCACTTTAAAATCAAACAACTAATCAATTATCAAATTAATCTATAATTATTTTTGATAATTCATTGATCATTTATATACTTTTTAAATTTTTGAATCAAATATTCTCAGACTTTTGTAGTCCTCCATAAAAGCAGACTGATCATCTTTGTTTTAAATAAAAAATGAAGCATTCGCTTTTATTTGACAGTTACCACCATTTTAGCTTGTTTTCTGACATGTTACAGACCAAACTAGTAACTGAATCATAATTTAAACTTGTGCAATTTCTACACGGTCAATTTGAAATAATGTTCTGTTTATAAATAAAGGGATAGAAATAATCATATATGAATATACAGTACTGTATGTACATTAGTTTGTTGATCGGTTACTTAATTAGCATTGTTTGAGTTGTGTGTTTATAAAATAATAATCATTATTATTATACGACTTGTGGGGAAAAAAACGGTTATTGTATGTAGCCATACTCTCTGTGTATTGTGTTATAAAGCAACTCAAGCAACGAGAAATAATCTTGAGGCTATTGCAATAACTTTGGAGCTTGTGGTTACAATTTTTCCTGATGTATTCACTTTGTCTAAGGCCAATGTCTAACTTATTTTTACAGGATGTGTCATGACATGAAATTTGATTTGGGATGCAGGCAGTCTTCATAACTCCTGAATGATTATGCTTTATGTTGATGGGGAATCAAAGGTGCATCTCCTGTAGAATTTTAAATTGCATAACACACACATGCTAAGCAAAGTTGACCAAAAACTGAATCTTAAACAATCAATAGGCTTTCCTAATATTTGTAATTGGGTTCTGCTTTGATTGCTGTTGGTTTGTTAGTGTGTCAGTGACGGCATAGTGGCTCATTGACTTGACTTCTATATAGGTAGCATATCTTCTTTTCCCATTCAGTAACTGTGCAAATGTGAGCGTGAATGCATGTTAGTCTGATTTACTGACGTCCATTCCTCCATTTGCCTGAAGTACGATGGATTTGTCTCCATCTCCCTGCAACCCTAAACAAGATATAGTGTAAAAGAAAATAGATGGATAGAATCTGGGTTAATTAATAGGATTTGGCAGAAACAACACAACATATTTACACACATTTGTTAACTGGTCGACTAAGCCAAGACCGATTAACTTTTGGTGTAGGTCAACAAATCGATTACCACTTGTACTTGTTACACTCCACTTGCATTGGGGTCAAGTTGAGTGGTGACTAAAAAAAAAGTCAATTGCTGTGTGTTGGCACCCATTTGGTGTAATTTGAATTTATTGCCATCCACCTGACTGTAGTGGAACAGCATTGTCTGCCTCGACATGATTTTTCAATCTGACAGACTTGTTGGCTATGGCCACCACTTTCTACTGAGTACCATTCAAGTAAAGGATTGTTTTACAGTGTCTACACACTATATCACCTATTTTTGTTATATATAGCATCACTTCTTTGATTGCTTGGCAGTGGTGAGTCACTGAACTGAATAAACTCATTCTATCCCTTCAAAAATATTTTGATTTGTTGTTAAATCACTAATAAAACACACTGAGCAACTCAGCTGATTAAAAGATTCCAGTGTGTAACTGAAAAAGAATTACCAACCAAAAACCAGTTAGGACATCTTTTCAGGTCATTTGTCCTCATCAAGAGAGAATACACTCATCCTCAGATGGGGATTTGACATCCAAACCGCCTGATGGTGTTGAGTCCCTCGTCAGGGTCATACTGTATATTGCCTGTTAGGTCTCACCAAAGAGCCTGGAAGTGAGAGCACTTCATCTTGTGGCTCTTGCCTTCTATTTCCCTTGATATATACCCACTGATGTCATCTTGATATAGTGTTTGTTCTGCGGGCTGTGAATCAGACTCTGCCAGATGTCTAATATTTTGCTGCACCAAAACATGCCCAATGACGTAAATGGGACCCATTTAATTAGAAAACTGCAATCGATAGCAGGGCATAGAACTTGCAAAATGGTTTAAAAATGTGACTTAAATAGAGATTATTGTGAACAGTAATTCCTTAAAGAATTACTTTCTAATAACATGGTATGCCTGACATAACACAAATGTCTCTCTTTTGTAATTCACTGAAGTCTATGTCTAGTCTAAGTCTGATTTGATATTGGAATTAATTCATTGGATTTATCAGACACAGAGATTCAAAAAGAGTTGAGAATACTGCCTGACCAACTTTCTATAGACATGGCAGACGTGAGCCTCCAGTGATAAAAGCCGGGAAACTATTTTGAGAAACTGAAAACGAGACTTGCCGCATATGTGACGTGACGTCACAAGGTATAGAGTGCGTTTCATTCATCTCCATTATTTCATTTATTCATTAACTATTCACTTTTCAATGTCAATACACAATAAAATACAATAATGCACCATGACTTTGACAAGTAGCTTTAATGTTGTTGTTAATGTTTTCTGGTAATAGTGCACACATTAGATTGCCCATTGCTGTGAGAGAAAAAACAAGTGGTCATAATAGAGTAATGCATTACTTAGGCAAGGCAGGGCACTTTTATTTGCATAGCTAATTTCCTACACCAGGCAACTCAAGTGCTTTACACAAGCAATGACACATTTACAAAGATCAAAATACACATCTGGAAGTGGCCAGCTCTGTTGATTTGATAGGATTGCTGAAAGTCAGGTCTGAGACACCCCAAAATTTTGGACTTGGCCTTTGGTGTCTAAAAACAGCGACTCGAGGTGTTTTCTAACAGCAATCGTCTTTTATTTATTGCTGAAAACAAATACCTTAGTTTTTTTGTTTCGGTTTAGCTGAAGGAAATTTTAGTTCATTCATTGGTTAGTTTGCCAGTTAGACAGAGACACAATGCGTTCATTGAAATGCTGTCATTTGGGGACATTGATAAATATAGCTGTGTGTCATCTGCATAACCATGATAGTCAACATTGGTGTTCTGAACCAATTGAACCAAAAGCAACAGACTAGTAACACATTACTGGTATCACTTTTAATATCCATCCATCAATTCATCCATTTTCTTAACCGCGTGTCCTCACAAGGGTTGCGGGGGGCGCTGGAGCCTATCCCAGCTGGCTTCGGCCAGAAGGCGGGGTACACCCTAAACTGGTTGCATCACTTTTAATAGAATAATACCATTTAGTATTTGTTATTAGGGCTTCTAGTTGATGATAACACAAATAGACACAAATCACAACAAAATAGCTTATTTTAGTGTGGTTAGTTCAGCAACAAACACAAAAATATTTATCGAATTACACTGAACCGTTCATTCTCAATAACAATGTCGATAAAACCTGACTATTTTAATGTTCGTGTGTGCTTTAAGGTTTTTGGGGAGAAAATCAAATAACAAATCATCCTAACCTCAGGATCTTTATCAGTGTAACAATTCGGATTACATTTCCATTCTATTTGCATTTAAGTATATAGATTTTATTCCTATTTCCTTTAATTTCTGTGTACTGGTGACATTCACTCATTCATTCACATGTGATACAAGAAAAATACATTTCGTCAGGGCATTCTTACAGAACTGCAAAAAAAAAATCACCTCAATTTATTTTATTCAAGATGAAGCCAATTTTGTAACAGCTAAAGATTCATTATGAAAGCAAGATCAGTTACAAAATGGCATTGAAATGATCTGCCATTCTGTGTGAGACTTTTCATTATGTTTCTTTGTCAGCAGTATAATAAGATCACCTCCCAAACACTGTCCTCACTGTTTTGTTTTGCTTAGCATCCCCATTAAGAGACCGCAACATCTACAGCCCTGATGGGAACTTTGAGATTATGACAGCCATTTGCCGAGATGGATGTCTCATTAGTCTCGTTTAGTCGTAAACACTGATGGCAGCTCTCATTACCAAGGGGCGTTCTAATCATTTCTCAGGTTGCATTAAAACACTAAACCCAATTACACCATTATCATTACTCAGATGAGCCAACTAAAAATATCCCAGCAGGGAATTCATCAGGATGATTTTTTTTCCCTCCTCACAATTTACCTGCTATCTTTCCACTTCAGTTCTGCACCATTTACAAGTCCCCTTGGATGGATAATGATTTTTTTCCCTTTTGTAAAATAGTGTAATTTCCCCATATTGTCACAAAGAGTAAAGAGTGAAGCCAATATTCAAATATATGTCACCTATGAAATCAACAAGTGTATTTTTATTTTTATTTTTATTTTATTTTATTTTTTGTATGGAGGTTGAATGCTAAAAATAGATGAAGTTGCATCCCAATTAAGATTTTTGGGGGGGAACCAATGAAACAGAATGTATTATTATCTTACAATTAATGAACAGCGTTGTGAAATCAAATCAATTAGTGTTTTTTTTGTTCTTTTTTAGGCACCTAATAGTAAAAATGAGGTTGCAACAAAATCCATAATTTATGTTGGATCCAGGAGAACAGACTGAAATATGATCTTACGTAACGAACACACTGATCGCTGAACTTTGACAGAGTTCAGTGTCTAAAGTTCTAAATATCTTCAAACCAAATGTTATTCTTATTTTTAAACATTTTGGTTAGTTTCAATTTAGCCTTTTCCAGTTATTATTATCACATCTGAAAGCTAAAGCTAAATTTTGACATGGACGTCTCTGCTGGATTGCGACTGGAATTCTCCCATTAGAGGCTTTCCAAGTAGGGGCCGGTCATAAATCGCGTGTTAAAAAAATGTGTGCCGTTAAAGGAACTTTAAATCAAAATGTGTCTTCTTGTCTGTGGGAGACTACACAAGTGCAGGATCTATTGACATTATAGAGTCCAGCAAACCATCGCTTAGAGAGTTGGCCAACATACTGTACGTTTACTAAGAAAATGTCAAGTGGAATGCATGTTTGCACCTAGAGAGTTGTACTTTACCAGTCTAGCACTGCTGATAAATGGGTATGACACGGTTTAAATTTTTGCTCATGTACACAAGAAAACTATCACACTACCCTTATATGATGCTTTTACAACCATGTCCCGTGAGCATTTGTTTGGTAGTGAGAGCTTGCGTGTGATATCCTCTTCGTAAAGATATCTTACACACACACCAACTGGTTCAACCTTAAAATTGGAAACTAAGTTTAGTAGTTATTTTGTAGGAATATACTGTAAGTGCTCGTCTTTGGACTTGGTTATTTCTTTCTAGTGTTTCGGTTTGCCTCTGTTTTTGAAAATAATTTATTTTTTTTGTTACAGGGAGATTCATGCTGTCTTGCGTCCCTGCTTCCTTACCTTTTGCCAACACATCACAAAACCGAGTGAAAGTATTAGATCAGCAGTATTGGCTTGAATACAATATGCAAATTCCTGCAAGTTATACTTTGTATTTCATGGAATCAACATTTGTTTTGTCCTGTTGTTGCTTAATTCTGATTTTTTAGGAGGAATACTGACTTTAAAAAATGACACACACAAATGTGAGGTATGACCCTGAAAAGAGAGATCATGCATTCTTAATATGGCATTGTATAGTTTACTGAAGGTTGTTTGAAAATACTGATGTCATGAGGCCCAATGATGTTGAAGGCTAATAATGTGATTTATATTCAGTCTGGGTTTGTGTTATTTCAGGTGAAATGAAAAGCTCATTTTGCATTGAAGATTTGTGGTTGTTGCAATCAAGGTTGTTGAGTTTGGCCTGTCCATGAAATGAGTTCCGGTCAGGACACTCCTCTCATCACTAGTCTCTTTTTTGGGCTGCACACTCTTTGGACACCCAATTCTAATGTACTTTTATCCAGTTTTTTTCCCCACCTTCCATTTACCTCTATTTTCAATTGGCCTACATCCGATATTGCTGTGCTGACACTGAAAGTCTTTTCTCAAGTTGCAAATGCTGGCACTTATAGTTCTGGACTTAAACAGTATGTCTACAGGAAAAAAAATGCAAGATGGTGTTTTTGTTGTTTTACTTCCTGAAAAGTTGTCAATTTGGAGGCGGGGGGGATTGCACCCGACAGTGACGTAAATACTACCACTTTATAGTATAGTACTTTCCTTTATCCACACTGGGTATGCAGCACACATTTCTTCTCAACTTCTGCCACTAATGTCACACCAAGACATCGGTGGTTTTTGATTTTGGGGATGTAAATGGGGCCTTCCCAGGGACATTTTCCAGGTTGCTCCAAAACTGATTAATAATATTGAAAATGACTGCTAGTTTAATTTTCTTGAAATTTTTAGTGAAATTTAGGTCATGTGGACACTGTAGGTCATTTCAAGTATTGAACACACTTTGTGATGTAAAACGCTGACATCCGATCTAATTCCGTCACTCTCTGATGACCAGTTTTGCAATAATTTTTAAAATAATATAGAATGTGGAGGGTCGATATTCGAAGTGGCTTAGCAATTTTAACCCCTCATATGGATTAATACAAAAGCAAAAACTATACTATGGAAGACCAGCAGTGATTATTGAAGAGTGACACCAAAAACGTGGAAAATATGTGATTCCATGAATTTTGTATGTATAAGTAAAATCTGTATTGGGTCACTTAAAACAAGA
Source organism: Leptonotus elevatus (assembly GCF_054856555.1). Taxonomy (NCBI): domain Eukaryota; kingdom Metazoa; phylum Chordata; class Actinopteri; order Syngnathiformes; family Syngnathidae; genus Leptonotus; species Leptonotus elevatus. Next base: position 13,663,993 of record NC_141246.1, read on the forward strand.
AGTGTACATTCCTTTCTATAGGTCCATTTATTGCACTCATATTATTTTGCATTGCACATCGTCACTGTCCATGCTGGCTGTGTGGGTTCGGTTCCCACTCAGTGTGGAATCTGTGGATGGTTGTTTATATTGATGTGTGCCCAACCTGCCATACATACATAACCCACCTTGAGTGCTGAATCATAGATGAAGTTGCAGCCATATTGGATGTGGCAAAGTCAAGCGATCTGTGAAGAAGCCTTGTTCTTTTGCTCCTTGGAGTGGTGGGATTATTACTGAACAATTACTCTTGATGTCATTCTAACACAATTTTATTAGTATGTTTTTCAGATTTTATGACTAATACTGTGGCCACATTCAATACGGTGGATGCGCTGAGATGTTGCACAGAAAGGCCGATCCCACTTGGGTTCAAATGGGTCTTGGCCAACTTCTGCCCTATAGTAACTGCCAATGACTGACAATGTAATAAACCTATCCTCGCATGACATATTGTACTGCCATTCATTCATGGGTGGAAAATGAATCTTTCCATCCATTTTCTGAACCACTTCCTCACTAGGGTTCACTCTGAAAAGTGTGCAGAACTCTTACACGGCAACATTGACATATTTGTTATGTAAACCTGCATTAGACTGGCCGTCAATCAAACAAAATCACACAATTGTTTTGTTATATGTTTAGTGATAAAGATCTTGACGCTAGTGTTTCTTAGCACAAAAATATCTGCTATGATAAAATAAAATTATTATTTTTTTGTTTTTAGAGATTTGTGGAGGTCTGCTTTCTACTGGAATGCACTAGTTGAGAAATTATGGAGAAAAGACAGACTCACATGGTTAACCCAAAACGAAGTGAAACAAACAAAAGTGTGACATCATTTAACTTTGCATATGGAAGACGAATTCCAGACTGAGTAAAACCACAAATGATGTGCACTCCAGCCTCATTAAGAGTAATTTCTTCACAATAAGTAGTAGCAAATATGTTTCCAATTACCTGGAGCAGGTGAAAACACAATCAACTCCATCAGACCATCATAAAAGACGATCACATGTTCTGACTCTCTCCTTTACTCTTTGTTTTCTATTAATGAAAGAGGATCACCACTCTTCATCTTTCCTTTCTTCTTCTTTTTTCTTGTAACCCATCAAGGACCCTTCATTAGTCTCAATTACTGTATCTGGGTCAAATGGCAAATCAATGCTAAAGTACTAGCAAGATCACAGGAAACTGAGCCGCTCTATTGCTTTCTCCTCCCCAGTTTTTATTGGCATCAGTATTCATTATGGAAAGCAATGGTTATAGCATGTGTTACATAAAGCAAATGTACACATTGTACATGTTGGTAGTGATGGGAAAATGAAGCTTCATGAAGCACTTGTAATATTTTTTGACTCCTCTAGATGCCACTCTTGGTTGAAAGATGCAGTGGAAATGTAATCAATTTCCTTTGCACTAGCCTTTATATGTAAACCAAGAGCACCATCTAGGGGAGTCAAAAAATATTACAAGTGCTTCATGAAGCTTCATTTTCCCATCACTACATGTTGGTATACTCAACGAAAAATATAAACGCAACACTTTTGTTTATGCTTCTATTTTGAGATTAAGTAAAGTATCTAAAATCATACACAATATCACACTGTTTCTCAAACATTGTTCACAAACCAGTCTAAGGCCCCATCCAGACGGAAGCAAAGCCGGCTTCGTTCCTCGAACAATCCTCGTACACACAGAAGCATTTCAAGACTTGCGTGTGTCCAAAAGAAGAATGTAATGTAATGTATATGCCAAGTCTGGAGTGGCACTGTAGCGTAGCCACAGGGAGTTAACAGAAAGCAAAATCAGCGAAGAAGACGCACACTTTAAAAATAAAAATAAAAAACTTTTTTTTGCAATCTACAGAACAAACATAGCTTTGCTTGTATCAAAATAACATGAAAAAGACGAACAAAGGAGAAGTGACAATAGCGGGTGATTCAAGTACAACACCACTTGTTGAAAATGGGAATAAAGAAGCAAAATATTTTGCTGCAAAAGCATAAGCAAGCAAAGGAGGCTGCGCAAAACAACTACGACACGGCTATCCGCCATTGTTGTTGACAGACTGACGGTGTCGGTACCAGATGTGACCGGGCTGCTAGATTGTATCGGGTTCGCCTACAGATGACGTCACGCTACAGGATTGGCTGGAAATTGTTTTATAAAGTTATATAAAAAAAACTTATGGTAAAACATTGGAAATAAATTGAAACGGCTGAAATTGGAATGTGGACGAACGGCTTAAACGGTAAGAAACTTGTGGGGATACATTGAAACTGGCTTTCGTGTGGACGGGGCCTAGATCTGTGATGGTGATCATTTCTCTTTTGCCGAGATAATCCATCCCACCTCACAGGTGTGCCATATCAAGATGCTCATTAGTGCACAGGTGTGCCTTAGAAAAGCCATCAATAAAAGGCCACTCTAAAAGGTGCAGTTTTGTTTTGTTTTATTGACGTCCCAGACAATCATCCATCCATCCACCCATCCAATCATCCATCCATCCATCCATCTATCTATCTATCTATCTATCTATCTATCTATCTATCTATCTATCTATCTATCTATCTATCTATCTATCTATCTATCTATCTATCTATCTATCTATCTATCTATCTATCTATCTATCTATCTATCTATCTATCTATCTATCTATCCAAGTTGTACCATTTTACCTTCTGGCATGTTTGCATGTAATAGTCAGACTTGATTGCAAATAAGATCTAAATTGGCTTGACATTCAGAGTAAATAGCATAAAAATGTGGGCCTGCATATGCATAATCAAGTTGAGAGGAGCTTGAGCAGACAGCTGAGCTCTCTGCCTTGGATGCAAATCATAGGCCATAAACTCAACAGTGAAGGTACAGTCAATAGCAAATATTCTAATCTATTAATACAAGGATGACTTATAATAGAAAGCCTTAAAAGCTACATTAAAAGTACAGACAAGAGCTGAAAATGTCGTCTACCACCATCTTCCACGTAAAGTTTTGTAAAAAAGAAAAAAGAAAAAAGAATGTAAATGTCAGGATCTACATTAATTGTAATGTGTTTCCCTTTTGGCCATTGTTTACTTATCAAGGTTTCTGTTAATCACCCGTTAGTTCCTGTGCATACAAAAACCTGCTGCTTTGCAAATAACAGTATTTACAATAATCATAGAGTCCAGCATCTATTTTATTAGAACATGCAACTATATGTATCGTTGCAGGCATTATTTCCAAATCCCATGACGCTCTGCGACTGCCTGTGTGGTGCTTCTGTGGAGCTCTAGTCCAGTAACTTCAAGTGTTAGTATCATGACGGACTGATGCACATCAAAGCAAGACAGACAGGGTGTTATATTCCATACATTGTGTAATTAGACTCTTCATATCTGCACTGAGCGCTGTGGATTATCCAGATTATGTAAATTTTCTGTAATATTCTATTAGCCTTGGATTCACCCCTTTCTTGCCTTTATGTAAAAATGGTTTAAACCTTGTACTAGGTTCACAGAAGAACAAAAATATGGAGGACAACATCTTTCTGCAATAAAGGAAATATTTTATTCACCATTCAAAATAGCATTTCAGTGGTTATGTAGCAGAATACTTTATTTATAGTATAAACTCTACAATATAATTATGTTGTATCTCATTATGTTGTAGTATAGTTTAAAGTTGAATTACTGCGGTTGCCTCTACTGCACCAGGAAGCTGATTTCATAAAGCTATTCTACCCCCTTGTGGCTGAAATGGGAATGGGAACGATAACCTGGCATTCATCTGCCTGGCTCAGCTAAATAGTCACCGTTCAAGTGAGTAATTACTCATCACAAAATTGCTTTCCTCCTGCAAATCAATCGGTGTGTGAGTGGAGCTTCAAGAGCCAATGATGTATGTAATAAGGTGGATTCGTGAAATCAATAAACTGTTCCAATATTAAAGCCCTATACTGTGAAACTTTAACATACAGCTAGTGTGGCTCCCATCAAAGTGAGTAAATGCGGTTTGAGTCTTAAAATTCAGTTTGTCCTCTTATTTTGGATTGAGAAAAATAATTTTGAATAAAAATCATTAATAAAAAAACGTCTTCACAGAGTTTTCACGAATGCCTTAATAAGAGCATTCTACCACCTAGTGGCAGTGTCTGATATACATTACAGTATACTTATATGTTGATATTAGTGACTTTTCATAAACAAATAATGGTGGCAGATATCTAAAAAAAAAAAAAATGGAACCACACAATCTGAATGAAACACTAACAGATCAGACAAAGATGTGACCAGGTGAGGACTTAAGATCATCAATCGGATATAGCATTTAGCTAAAACAAACAATACACATCAAAAAGAAGACATTAAAGTACAAGGAAACGAGAACACAATCTCTTATGGGCTTGCATGAACTCCTGTCGCACAAAGGAGAATTCCAGAAGGATAGTGATAACTATGCTATGACCCAGAAATTTAGGATATCTGTCTCTTCCCAGTCATAATTTATTTTGTAAAAATCTGCGTAGTCCTGAAGGAAATCACATCACGTCCTATTTAATTCAGTTAACTATTCTCAGGCACATGAACATAATGTGCTTCACTAACCACTAACAATGTGATACCCAGTGTGAAGTGTACTTTTCTGTTTATAGGCAAAGAAGCTTTATTGTTTCTTTAACACTCAGCCACTCCGTAATGAGACATTTGTCAAATAGATTTGGTTGCAAATCTCAGAGCCACCAAATTGTTTTCTGCATTTACTCCAGTTGTAAAAAGCCAATTTCCGGCTTTGTAAATGAGGTCACTAATCACACCTCTCCGACTGTGTGTTTATAAATAGTTATTCACACAACAACCATATAACTGTAAAAACAAGCACAAAAACGACCCCTCATCTTGAATGCAATCTTAAAACCTATAGGGGTTAAAAATCAATGAAGCCTGACTATTTTTATTGTATATATTATATGTCAGTGGTACTCTTTGTACTGAGACAGTCTTAAAGATTTTAATATTCATGAAAACCAATGCTTAAAAGTTTCAACAACCTCTGCAGAGATTTACAGTCTCAATGTCCTTTTTCTGTTTTAACTTGGCTGTGTCCCATCAAGCATAAAGCAAGGCCCATCCAGGCAGACTTGGATGAGTTTAGTGTGAAAGAATGTGAGAGCCCTTACCTCGTCAAATCAAAATCTTATCAAAACCATTGATAAGAATTATATCAGGAAATGTGAGCCACATATAATTGATTAGGAAAACACTTATGAGTGAAATAGGAATATTTTTCCATATTCATGCTTATGGTCATTGACACTTTGGTTGCACAGTTTATATCATTATCTGTAAGTATAGTTGTTTTGCTAAAACAATGTTAACCCATATCTTTGTTGCGGTAATTTTGGAGGGATGATGACATTAGTTTTTGTTTGTTTGTTTGTTTGTTTAGTTCAAATCCATCCACTTTTCCCCCTTGGGGTTAATATTTCACTGTGATACCATAAAATCGGCTTACACGCATTAGGCAGATGATTACAATTTTCTTTACAAACAAGCAAACAAACAAACCTGGAAAACAGTGGATGCCTCCTTAAGTTAAAAGGGAAGTTGTCAGTTCTTTTTTTGAGAGACCACCGCATCCAAGGAAGAAAAACCTATCAAGAGGCATGGCCTACAAGGTGTCAATCATTTGCCGTTAACTCTCCGTTCCACAGCCTCGTGCTGAACTTTTTATACTCAACAAAAATATAAACACTTTTGTTTTTGCTCCCATTTTTTATTAGATTAAATCAAAGTATTTGCATCTCTGCTTTTTGCAAAATACGTGGTGCTGTTGGCTTCATCAAGCTCTGATCTCCAACTCTCCCTGGAGCAGCTGGGATGAAAATCTGCATCTCCAAATCCGAGACCATGTTCCTCAGTCAGAAAATGGTGGCGTGCCTTCTCCGGGTCGGGGATGAGATCCTGCCCCAAGAACAAGATCCCGGATAGAAGCGGCCGAACTGAGTTTTCTCCGCATGGTGTCCGGACTCTCCCTTAGAGATAGGGTGAGAAGCTCGGTCATCCGGGAGGGACTCGGAGTAGAGCCGCTGCTTCTTCACGTTGAGAGGCGCCAGTTGAGGTGGCTCGGGTATCTGGTTCAGGTGCCTCCTGGACGCCTTCCTGGAGAGGTGTTTGGGGCATGCCCCACCGGCGGGAGGCCCCAGGGACGACCCAGAACACGCTGGAGAGACTCTGTCTCTCGGCTGGCCTGGGAACACCTTGGGATCCCGCCGGAGGAGCTGGTTGAAGTGGCTGGGGAAAGGGAAGTCTGGGCATCCCTGCTTAAGCTGCTGCCCCCGCGACCCTACCTCGGATAAGCGGTAGAAGGTGGATGAATGGATGGATGAATGGATGGAATTAAAAGATCTAAAACTTCTTCCACATACACAATATCACAATTTCTCTCAAATATTGTTCACAAACCAGGCAAAATCTGTGATAGTGAACACTTCTCCTTTGCCGAGATAATCCACCCCACCTCACAGGTGTGACAAATAAATATGCTGATTAGACACCAGGATTAGTGCACAGGTGTGCCTTAGACTACCCACAATAAAAGGCAGCTCTGAAAGGTGCAGTTCTGTTTAGGTGGGGCTTGGGGATTCTGGGGACCCAGAAAACTGACTGTTACTGACTGGTTTTCAGAGTCCCCTGACACACACAGACCCTCCATGGGCATGGGAGAAAACAAGACAATCTGATGACATGTCACTCAGCAACTAGAGCGTAAAAACTGAAAGACACCAGGCCACAGACATACCTGTGACAAAATAAAGGACTGACAACAACATGGACCCAAACACAATCACGCTGCCTGGCTGGCAGCCGTGGCTAACATTGGCTTGTTTACAGTTCTAATGCTAGCTTAGTATTGCTACTGCTGATGTTTGGATGCAGCTGGACAACGTTCTATGTGACTACTACGCACTTTTATAACTGCAGGATATTACGGATAAGCATGTTCGTGAATGGTGCTCGTGGTCGTAAGCCACAGTTGTGGCTTTAATCAGACTTGTGGTGTGCGTGTGTGTGGTGGGGTGTTAGTCAAGGCTAAAAACGGCAAACTTTCCCTTTAAGGCGGTCATATGGACAAAAATATGATGCTTTTTCAATCCATTCATATCAGTCATGGAAAATTAAGCGACAACCACCCAGTCCTTTGCTTAATTGCTGTGTGTACTACAATTTTACATCTCAAAACTGGCCAAAGCTATACTTTGTTGGCAACCCTGACAAAACAGGTATTTTATTTTGTATACATGTTGCACGCAAACACTATTTCCAGCCCCACCTCCTCACCTGTCTCAGTTTCTATTTTTTGTTTTTTGCTATGCTCACAGGAATTTCCCATTATATATTAAGAGGAAAAATGCATGAATAATTAATAGATTGAGTGGATTTCCTTGCTGGAGTGTGGGAAGGCTTTTCACACTCCACCATGGTGATATTGTTCTTGCAAGGCAGACAGTCAGTGAACACATACATGCACACTTGAATCTTTGCATTGTCATGTGTACAAACGTGTCCTGCAAATGACTTAACATGTCATGTCCTGATTTCAGTTTCTGCCACTGTTATTGAATTCCTAAAAAAAAAAAAAGTCTGCTGCATTGTTGTAGTTGTGTTTATATGATGCTATTTGTCCTGGCATCAATCAATACATATATTAAAATGTACAGTGTACTTTCTGTGAGTAGCATTTCATCTAAAAATTGGGAAGCACACGTAAGCTACATGTCAGATTGATTAATTGCTGTGCTCTCCTTAACTGTGTGTTGAAAACTAGTTTGTTTTTGTTTTTTACATAGATTTCAGTAATTAAACACAATTAAACACTCAGGAAAGTGGGCATTTGACATTACGTCATTGAAGAAGGGTCCGCTTTTAGAGAGGCCTATGTTTTTTTTTTTTTGTGGTTGTTTTTGTTTGGCTGTTTTTTTGTTTTGTTTTTTAGAGAGAGAGAGAGAGAGAGAGATTCGCCATATCTTTTTGGAAGTGTTCTGCTTGAAAACATGTATTTGAACATTCAAGTAAAGTTCACCTTGCTCTTATTCTGCACCGATTTAAAAAATAGATAATATAATGTCACAGAGCAAAATGTATCTTACTCAGAAGACATTTATTGCTCTTATATTGTAAGAGGCCAGCAAAAATCTATTGTACAGGAAGTGTGCCCCCCTTGTTCACAATAAAACTGTCTAAAGGTTCAATATGAAACAGGATTGATTTCTTTTACACTGAAACACTTTTTAATGCAGTGCATTTGAGACTCTTTGGCAGTAAAACGCAACAAACAGTCTGTTGACAAGGTTATGCATGGCCCAATCGTTTTGGATTCTGTGGGATTTTTATATACTCAAGTCTTTACAAGGACGGCATAAATGTGCTGTGCAAGATGAAGGCATTTATTTACTGATCACAAATCACAAATTTAGCTTAATTAATGTAAAAACGAAAAGGAAGAAGGTCGGTCTCGATCAAGAGTACCTTTAACAGAGGCTGTTAGTTAACTGCTGCTTCTTTAGCAAAACAGTGTTATAGAAAAGCTGTTGCTTCATATTGTATGCATTCAACTATTAGCTGTAACTCTCCAATCAAATTCAGAACTATCCAAAGCACATACTAGCATTGTTATCCTCCTGGATCCATTTTGTCTCGCAGTCAGTCACAATCTTATAATGATTTCTACAACGATCAAGGGTGTGTGTGTGTGTGTGTGTGTGTGTGTTATTTATCAGTTAAATACGATGACATCCACCGTACAAATCACATAGATTAGGATGCTATTTTGGGATCTAAAAAAAATCTGATTTTTGGTCACTGAAAACTACTTCAGAGACCGAATGCGCTTGAAGCCGTTTGAACATTCTAACATACAGCATGTTGACTATCTAGCATGCTATTAAGTTGAAGGAAGAAAACATGAAAGTAGAAAGCAGTCTCTCTCTCTCTCTCTCTCTCTCTCTCTCTCTCTCTTGCTCTCAAGCATCAGTTTTCTCATACACTAATCTAGTGGATACATGACTGATTTACCCAGTATATTATGTCATTATAATGTTATACATTGAAATGAGCCAGCAGACATAACGTGTAGCAGTGGGAGATTAAAAGCCTCCCACTGAGACCATGATTGCAAAACATGGTTGCGTTATATGTACAAGTATGCACACAGCCCTTCACTGCAGGGGGGGACCAGGATATGATAATGAAATAGCACTGTATCTTTTAAATTTAATTGATGTGAATGTGATGAAAAGGAAACTAATTCCAACTTCCTTTAGGGCATATTGAGCGATATGAGCTCCACAAAAATAAAATTCTGCTAGTTATTTTTTAGACAAGCATGTGCTTAATTTGTTTAAACCTGTGACTCAATGCTATGCTGTATCTGGTGGTGAAACACAATGGAATGAACACAATACCAACCATACAAATGGCATGACTGGTCATAAAAGGCTTTAAAGAGTGTTTAGCAATCAAACAATATCCTTCTAAGATGCTGCCTTTCATTTATACAAAAAAAGAAGAAGCATGATCGACACAAATTATAGGGGAGAAATATTGTGGCAATTCTGGCAGGTGCTTCTACTTCTACAACTTGCTGCAGGACAATTAGTCTATAGACAAAAGCCAGAAAAGTATTCACAACACCCCCATGGACCAAAATAATGTCATGAACTATGATTATAATAATTACAAATTACATATGTATCTCACTGGCAAAATACTAATGCCTGAAAACCACATTTCTGATGCTTTATTCCATCATTTATTATGAAATGCAGCCATATCTTTCTAACACATATTCAGGAAGATTGAATAATTGATGACTCTTTTTCTCTTATTGTTCCATCTTCTCTTCATCATATGCAACTCCACTAGAATTCAGGTGCACGTGTGCTGATGGGGACCAGAGGGCGGGAGCACATTACACCAGTTTTAAAATCGTTGCATTGGCTCCCCGTGTGCTTCAGGATTGATTTTAAGGGGCTTTTATTATGTCTTAATGGTCTTGGGCCATCTTATTTATCTGACCTGCTTTTACCTTTATCACCCCTCGCGGCTCCTGAGGTCCTCTAGCAGCGGCCTTTTAACTGTTCCTAGGGTGAGGACCAAAACGCACGGTGAGGCTGCATTCAGCCACTATGCTCCTCACCTCAGGTTGGCAGAGACTATAGAGGAGGCTCAAGACACACCTTTGGCTTTTTTATTTTTTTACCCCCATTTATTTCTTTATTTATCTTTTGTCTTTAAGCTTTGTTTTTGTCTTTCATTCTCTTTTCTTTTAGCGGTTAACTGTTTTTATTTAATTGTTACTAAGTGTTTAGCTCCAGTGTTTCCTCATGGGGGAGCCTCCGCACTGGGAGGGATGGCTGGTCTTCTTCTGCGGGTGGGCGGTCGTCCCTGAGGGCCCTTTGGCTCTGAGGGAGCTGTGGCGCGCTACACTTTGTTTGGGGCGAGCCGCGTCAATCTGGGCTGGGGATCTCTGGGATGACATTGCTCCCTGTGGTGGTTGGTAGTCATCCCTCTCAGTGTGGATGAGCTCCTCCTGGGTGCCTTTCCTCACAGGGGTTTTCTGTGGCCTGCCAGGTTGTGGTGTGTGTGTGTGTGGGGGGGGGGGGGGGGTTATGCGTGCGTGCGTGTATGTGTGTTTGTGGGTATGATCATGGGGATGAATTGTTGCATTTTATTGTATGAAAGGTACTTTATAAATAAAGTTTTTTTGATTTGATTTGATTTGATTAGTATCTCTGATAAAACCAGATTTTTCCATATTTTAGCTGTTGAGTGGGATTCATAATAACGCGTTGTAAGTATTTACATAATCAGTTTTAGTAGCAAATAGTGTCATTAGTAGTGTAGTGGTTCACATGGTGGACTTTCTAGTGCGATTGATTCCCATTCAATGCCTTCACCTTCAACTGGTATGAACTGTCGACATTTCTGGGTGTACTGGTCAGCCAGATGGGATAAGGTGCAGCTCCTGCCGTGACCCTAAACAAGGTAAACATTGCAAAAAAACTAAAACAAAAAATGGATGGATGAATAATGCCAAGCTTCAGCCTTAAGTTTTAACCTTAAACACGCATTTAAAGGGACTACACCATGGTATTTTTAGCCTTTCCACAGTTAACTATAGGCATATAATGATGAAATCTTACCTTTGATACAATGAGTTATTTCTGAGGCTATTTTTCTTACCCGGAAGTCAAACGCTTGGTTTAGTAAAACCCCGCCTTTCCCCCCTCTCATGACGACGCCCACGATTTTTTAAATAGACTCTAAATTTCACGGGCTGCTAGATCCCTGCGTTTAGTCACGCAAGCCATCAATTCTTGAACAAACATTTCAAACAAAACGGGTTCTTGCCACAAGAAATTGTGGAAAAGGAGGGGAGCAGAGAGGTTAGAGGAAAGACGAAGGAGATAAAAAAAACATACCACAGAGGTCGCAAACTCTTGCCTTGTTGCTTATGGGTAGAGCGCACGATCCACTACACCATCCATTCAAATAAATGTTTGAGCGCAAATGTTTTACTTGTAGTGGACACCAGTGTCAGCCAATGGATTTTAAGACAGCCAATTGTCATTTTATTGCACTTTGACATTGCAAATGTGAAGAATATTTCATTGCTTTGAATTCATTTGGACAGAATGTTTAATGGCTACATTTGTCATTATCCCATAGAGGGAGGTCTCAGAGAAAGTGGGCGTGCGCTTAGTCCGTAGAGGCGGTGCAGGGGTTGGGCCGCACGCGATGACGTCAAGCCGTTGCCAACAGCTCGTTTTCTCAGGTTGGGAGGGGCTGATGCTTGGAGAGCAGAATAACCTAGAATTTCTCATACAGAGGCGAAGGGAGGAAGACACAACTTTGGTCATGTTTTTGGTGAGGAATTAGCATTTTAACCTGGCTAAAAGCTCCAAAAAGTAGATTTTTCATGTTGCTGTCCCTTTAAAATCCAATTCCCACACTTTACATGTCCTGTACTAAAAAGTTTTTTGAGAAACTGATCATTTCTCTCTTGAATGTCAAACAAATTTGTTAGGGCCCTCATAGTTATAAATGTCCCTTTTTCCCCTCGGGGTTGTGTTTGGGATGGATACGCTAAATCCGATTGTAGTGTGTGCATCTCAGTGAGACCTTATCTCATAAACACACTCCCAGCAACCTTGGAGTTTACCTAATCAAGCCACTGCCTGATCCCACTCCCCAAAAGGGCAACATGATCACAAATATGCCATTCCTTCCTCGGGTGAATGAATAATCCGCAGTGGTTTCATATTTTTCTGTCAAAGCTGTCCCTCCGAGCGTTTTATTTGATTGCTGGTAGGGCACAGGAAAGGGAGTATTAAAAAGATATGACGTTATCATATGTTTTAGTATTCCAACCCTCAAAAGTGTGCACATTCTCAGACTCTACCATCATTATGTCCTTAAGCAAGGTAGGTAGACGACAAGAGTGGTCAAATATTCTAAATAAGACTTACCAAAACCATACCTCGGACAACACACACGACGGAATATGCCTTCACACTCTGTAGAAAGCTTTAAACATAGACTCTGATGTATCATGTCTGACAGGAGTCTGAATAATGAATTGCATTTCATGTAATAAATCATGAACAATCTTTAATTCATGACCTAAGATGTTATTAGTAAAAACAGAGCCCTTAACAGAGGAATAAGTTAAAATAATAACTTCTTGAGCTATGAGCTTAAGTATTGTTAAGACCAAATCTCTGGGTCTCTGAACCACATGAGTCATTCTGTGTCTTTCACTCTCCACTGAAACACAATCTAATGCGGCCAACCTTCAGTCAGAATATCAGATTGTCCCATTGTGCAGGCTCTTTCCATCCCCTAAAAAAAGAGACAGAGATAAAATTTGAAACAGCAGCCCGCGGCCTAACAAGGAGTGTCTTTGAATTGAAGTGAAGATAATGATGAGTGGCAGCATGGAAAGAAACATGATATGGTGATTGCAGCTGTGATCATCTAACCGGATGTGACCATCTGCTTAAACAAGTTAGCAGAAGTGAAGAGAAATCCTCTACAGACAAATAAAACAAAAGATAGAGTACACTATATGGAAAACTGCTTAGGATATCGAACAGTCTCATGGTTGGTCTTGGATGTACGCACACTTAAGCGCCACTCCATCCAGTTCACCTTCAGATCCAGTACAAGTGCTGTATCAAAAATTAAGCCTTTACAAACATAATACTGTTCTTTTTTATTATCAATGTGGTTTGCACTGTGTTTAACTGCACTGCACTACCGTGACATTTTAACTAAAAGTTGTGACTAAGCCACAAGGGTTAATTAAACCCCCCAGCTTTAAAACCCCTGTGGCTTAAACAAAGTTGTAGCTTATTGTTAGGTTTTGCTGATCAAATGAGCATCACATTCTCTTTTATTCGTACATTCTCTTTAACACACCAAAATTAAGTTTATTGTTCATAAATTTCTCAAAAAGTATTATGTTGATGAACTATTTACAATTCACACACATAAAGCATTCACATTATATTCAGATCCGTTCTCATCAAGCACACACCCTCATCATGCCGAAAATGTGATAGTTATGCAGATTTTGTTGCGTCACCAGCAGTATTTCAGCTTGTGATTTTTGTTTGTGCGGTTTACTTTCGTGTATTACCTACTGTCAGGTTTGAAGTCTTTATTTTCTCTGGTATTTGTATATATTCTGCCTTACCTGAGTGTGCGGTGTTTAATTTGACAGATAGCTAATAATTTTCAAATGAGAGGCAATTTCTTGTTACTTAAGTTGTTTATTTGATGTTAATTTAAAGCAGTTTCAACACCACATTAATGCCATCGTTAGCTTAATATAAGTCCACTAGCTTAAAGTAGCACTAAGGAACTTTTCAACCTTAATAAAATATTTTTGTAATTCTTCTGATGAAAAATCAAATTAAAATTAGTTGAATGGTACCTTCGCCATGACGTGAGGGGGTCTATATCATTTTTACTGGCACTGAGCAACTTTGAGGAAGATGGTAGGAACACTGCAACGCAAAAAACTACTAATGTGCTGAATGATTTATAGCAAATGTCACTTCCCCTTTTCCCCATTCATTACAAATGAAAGTCAATTTGAGTGTCGACGCAGGATTACTGCTTTCCTGGCAGAAGCTGAAAAATAACTGAAAAGTTTTGTCTCCACAGACAAAAAAAAACAGAAAAAAGGAAAAGGGAAGCTACTCGGATAAAAAGACAGTCAAGGATCAACATTGGCCTGGATTTCACTTGCTGGCATGAGCTAAAAAATGAAGCAATGTGCTTGTCCTCATATAAAATGTTGTTTTCCTTCAGACATAACAATACCGCTTTTTTCCATATAGCGCCGCCATAATCAACGTAATCTGAAAGCTCCTTAGTGTTGCTATAATGCTAACATATGTTAGCATATATGTAGACTGGCTAGGTTAAATTAACATTATTGTTGTCATTTTAAAACAATCAAACGCTTGTTGTTGTTTTTTTAGCATAATCACATACGTAGTATTACATACAAATAGAACATCCAACAGAATTTACAGCCATACCTACCTGTATCCTTTCTGTTCTGTGGAAACACTTGGGATTACTTTAGTTTACGTCTGTCTTCTTCTTTTTGACATCATCATTCAACTCCTTATTGGTATGTGGGATTTACAAATCAATGTATGTAACATTTATAATAATAATAATATAATAATAATAATAATAATAATAATAATAATAATAATAATAATAATAATAATAATAATAATAATAATAATAATAATAATAATAATAATTATTATTATTATTATTATTATTATTGTTGTTGTTGTTGTTATTATTATTATTATGATGATGATGATTATTATTATTATGTTGATTATTATTATTATGATGATGATGATGATTATTATTAATAATAATAATAATAATTTAGTGGGTACATCTTATATACCAAGGCACTTATTAGATCAATTTTTATGGCAGTTTGCTATGCTCAGTATAATGTGATGCATTTATACACCGCATCCAGCCATTTTCTATACCGCTGACTCACGGCTAAAAGCAGACTTAACACTTGATTGCTCAACAATCGGTTGCATTGTAATTGTGAATGGGCTGTAAAGTGGGAATTGATTCCATGCAAGATGCACAAACTTCAATTATTTGAACCACTACACTATTAACTAAGTAAGCTACTTTTAGCTATTTCTCACCTTTGTAAAACATGGAATTGTCTTTTAACTATGACATTAAATGTTCACACCCTTTACACATGCACAATTAAAAAAGAGAGAGAGAAAACAGGAAAACTGAGTCAAAAACTGAAATTAAGCACTCCGTCAAGTGAGTTAACTCTCGCTAATTATTAAAAACTCTTGCAGCTAAAAATGAAATAAGAAGACCACTTGTGAATGATCCGTATATTACGAGACAGGAATTACACAACAGCAAGAAGAAGGAGGAGACGAAGAAGAAAACAATAACAGCAACACAAATCTAAACAACAAAACTAGCAGTCTTGTTTCCCATTCATCACATTCCTAAAACTATGAAAAAAATGGAATGGACAGTGGGTTGGGTGTGGTGATGACCTCAATGAGTTTGAGCATTTGGTTCAACCCAATCCCTGGACAAATTTTGAAATCCCACAAGTGCCTGGCCACTAGTTGAGACAAAGTATTGCCTTGATCCACCATCCCACAGAGGAATGCAAAATTTTATGGAATGAAATGAATGACAGACGGGCTTAAAAAATTATTTTCTTATACAAACACTATTACACTCCAATTCCTTCGTAATCCTTACCAAAGGATTGAAACATAACGCCGCCACTCTTAAGACTATGATTCTATCATGCCTAACTGACACTTGTACGGAAATATTGCTAATGTCACCACGGTGACTGTAGTAATGTGACTCCCAGCTTGTTAATGCTCGGTAAATTCATCTGCCACAGCTGCAGAGCATCAAGGGTCCTTCTAATTCAGCTATGTTGGCAGGAGAGCCATGTAATCCAATTTCCTGGGGAGTCATTACTTCGCAGTGATTTCCTGATTCCAAACTCTGTAATTGTTCTCAAGTTTAACCGACCAGGCGAGGAACT
The DNA here is from genome assembly GCF_054856555.1 of Leptonotus elevatus. NCBI lineage: Eukaryota > Metazoa > Chordata > Actinopteri > Syngnathiformes > Syngnathidae > Leptonotus > Leptonotus elevatus. Next base: position 13,680,172 of record NC_141246.1, read on the forward strand.
ATATTTCCTTTTTATGCCCGTCCTTTGCACTGACAGTGAAATGAAATTGATTTTATAGCCAAATGAGGCGCCTTTGCACATTTATTTCAGTATGTAGAGTTGGATTTTAACAACACTACAAATAATTCTCTTCTCAAGAAAACAAAAAAAACACTACACATAATTGCTGTTGTTTAGCAAAATAAAGGTCACCTCTGATTTTTGCTTATCTAACCTGATGTTAGTACTTTTGCAGATGTGAGCAGGAAAATTGGAGGAGCATCTGTCATCATGCATTTACTACGCTGAAGAGAGGCATAGCCCGAGGCAAAGGTGACAACTGCAACTGCAAAAAGGTCATGAGCTGTGGTAGCTGATTTTTCCCTCACAGGGCTTCAAGCCACACAGTTGAGAACAAGATGTTTGGCTTCACCTATGTCGTACAATTCTTATTATAAATGATCCAGCAGAGGATATGTAGACATCCGTCAGTGAGAGATTCACAGGCTGTAAACATACTATGTGCATGTTCCATCTAATCTGCAACAGCCTTGAGGACTAAATAAAATAAACAATAATAATGTGGGTACAGATGGATAATATAAATACCTTGCATAATCTGCTTCTACTTTGACCAGACTCTGATGAGTAAAGATATTTGAAAGATGGACTTGTGTAGCTTGCGATCATTTGGTTTGTTGTATTTTGGTTCTTTATTTTGTAAATTTCCAGAGACAGCTGCTGTGGTTTAAGGTGGCTAAAGAGTGATGGGTCTCATGGATGGACAAAAGTAATCTATTTCCAGGTATGGCACATTGCAGCAAAACACACAGCAGGTCACAACAGATTATTGTTTTCTGAATTGCACCAGTCTAACAATTATTTTCTCTGACAAGCAGATACTCTAAATTTGCAATAATAATAATAATAATGATATGATGATGATAACCATGAAGTATGTGCCTAGTATTGAAAAAGGAGTCATGAATTGGGGACAACTGCTATTCTCACAACTGAGGGGGTTTTACTGCAGCTTGCAATTGTTTTAAGCATCACTGCCTATGCTTATTAGTTAGGGATGATAAAAAAATAACAAACAGCAAATGTTATTGCATGACTTAAAGTGTACCATAGGGCACACAAACCTGACAATACACACTTTTTTTTTTAATAAAATGGGTGGATAGATAGATAGATAGATAGATAGATAGATAGATAGATAGATAGATAGATAGATATGAAAACTAACAGAATACAATATCGCAATCTATCGTAGTCTCTTGGAGAAACTTGAAGTGGGATAGAACTATGTGATGAATAGCATAATAATAGTAAAAAAATAAATTACAGTACCCCCCCACATACATTCATATTAATTACAATTTTACTAAAACAGTATAGCCTACATAATATACAACTGTGATAAGCATATTAAAGCATAGTATTCCACTTTATTTATTTCCCAAACACTGTTTATATTTCTACAATTATAGATCAAAATCAAACTGTAATGAACCTCCAAAAACATTGGACTGGCTCAAGCATCCTCCCTTCAATGTGCACGTATCAGGGCGCTTCCTCAGGCGTTGGACTGCGCATGCGCCACACGACGGAGCCGCTTCTGATTTGACAAGCGTGGGATGCGCCACACAGTCCCACTAAATTGCAAGCTTTCCCGTTACTAGTGTGCATCATCGACTACACCTGCTTACTCCGTTGTTGTGGCTGGAGCTCTGGGAGCGGTCTTTATTTCAAATTCGCAGGGAGCTTTTAGATGAAGCGACAGCTTCTTGTTCTTCAAAGATCACGTCAAAAGTAGGAAAAGGACTATTCAGCACCACGGGATTGAGGAAAGCGTCCGGATTTGAGGCTATTTTCACTGTTCATGCGAAGAGGATTTTGTTTTGGGAATACACTACCAAGCAAGGTGATTTGCACACTTTGAGGACCTGCACGGAGTACCATCTCTTAAGACTGAAGGTGGGTAATGAGTTGGAGCCGACGGTTTGTCATGTGGCAGGTGCTTTTGCGAGCATCACCCAACTCAAGCGCCGTGTTGCTAACATTAGCTTAGGCGAGGTCCGCCCGGCTTCATTCTTCATTGTGCCTCTGCTAGTTTGCAAAACGGTTCAATATCACTTGGCTGAAACGCCAAACCAAAAGTCCCGTCACCTGCGCTATGCACACGCGTTGTTGTTCTTTTCTTAAGACAAGTGGTTCAAATTAAGTAGAAAAATCAGTGTCGCCCACTGCCATCGTCACTGGGTGCTGCTATCCAGGGAGCCCAGTGCTGAACGCCTGATTCGCCTCGTTGCAGCGACCTACTCGGGCAGATGCAAGCTAGGCTGCTGCTAGCTACTTTGGTGGCTAAGCTAACCTGCCACTTCTGCGCTCGTAAAATTACGGTCCCACTTCCAATCGACAAAGACCGTTAAAGCGTTTTATGGGCTGGTCGGCTGTCCTGTTGTCTGACCCCCCACTATTTTTATTTTTTTAATTGTTCGCCCATGTTTTTGATTCATTCATTTTTTCGTTTACTGACTGAGACAAGAAGGCAGCCAGCCAGCTTTGACGAGCGTAACATTATATGTTTCCCTAAAAAAGAGTAAGAACACATAAAAAAAAAGGCAAGCAACTATTGTGTTAAAAAAACCCCACTGTGTTCTTGTTTGCCTTGCCATTTGTTTTTATTATCACTTTACGTGTGCTGAGAAGCACTTTTGTGTGCCCAGGCACTTCAACCTGAGTGCCATGTCCATAGTAAAAATTATAGTATTACGTGGGAGTCAAACACTGGAGTTGTTGTTTAATAACCTATATAATATGTAGTCAGTCTTTCGTATATCCTAAGTTAATATTTCAAGGATTACATTTTCCCAATGCCTTTCTCCAATTTCCTCTCTGATTGCACAGTTTTGACCCGGATGGCCACATTCTCTGCCTGTAACTAGAGATATGGAATCCCAGGGGCCACTGAGAGGCTGTATTTAGAGTCAGGGCTTATGTTTGGCAAAGGCGCATGGTCAAATTCTATGTGACACAGGGGCTGTCTGGTTGCCGATGTTCAGGAACTCTCTTCTTTGGTCAGCGGGACTGGGCAGTCTGCATTTGCGGAGATAAAGTTAGTGTGTATTTTATGCTTCTGCTGAGATGCAGTGTAACGAAACAATGATGTTCACAACACATCTGCCTGCAAAGGCTCTTCCCCAACCCCCTTCAATGAATTTTGTCAAGTTGTTGCACAGCCCTAAACTAGTGACAAGTCAGGAGCAAACTTCTCTTGTCCAGATAATAACGCATAAGAGAAAACTCCAAATCCATCCCAGCTGAGTCCAACTGTTGTTGCTTGAAATATTTACATGCAGGTTCTGCGTAAATTCCTAAATATGTATTTCAGTCATCTGTGTCTGATTTAGCATTGTCCTTATTTTCCACTGTCATGCCAAAACAAATATTGCTAGTCAAATCTGGTTTTGACACTGTTGTTTAGACAAAGCAACAGTTGAGATTTCCTTCTGCCAAGATACTCTGTTTCCTCATGTTAACCACATATGCCATGTAACCATTTCCTTATGAATACTGTCAACTCTGGTATTATTTTTGTTTAAGCAATAAAATATGTGTTCTAACATAGCAGTATGTCTTACAGATTCAGTAGAACCTTTAAGATCAGACATAGCACGACACTATTTGCCCTCTGATTTGTTCATATTTAGAAAAAAAATCCTACAGTAAATCAGAAATAGCTGTCCAATTTAAGTCAAATTTGCATTTGATCATTCCGTCATATAAGTATAATACTACGTTTATGATGGTGTTGCGACCTTTAGCTTGTGACATCAGGAGTCGCCAGACTCGCCACTGCAAGTCATATTAAAAGTACCTAAATTTAGTAAACGTTAACTTGTAGATACACCTCCTCATCTCATTGTTTGAGACTCTTCTGATTAAAGGCTATATAAATAAATCTGACTTGTTTAACTTAACTTATTAAACTTCAGAAGACAAAACAAATGCCTCCAACTCGCAAGGATTCATATAGAAAGTGCCTATTTAATTCCCATTCTTCTTTTTTCAGTATAGTATTACTATTGTTAAATTCTATAATTACACTTTTGACTGACAATGAAATAACTATAGTTTTACAGTTTTGATCTTGGTATGTTAGTAACTTTGTCTGTTGTTATATTTATTAGCGATTAACAATGACCAGTTGCAAAGTCTCATGTAGTTAAACGTATTGGGCAAATTTGTTTGTGGTATCTTAATTTAGGAATGTAATCCATTACTGCACTCTAGGGGTGAACATCACTCCACAAAACACAATTTGATCTATTGGATACAGTACGATTACAGGATGTAATTATTATTTTTTGCATACTGTATCTCTCTGCTTGTGTTCTCATTTTGTATCTCTGTGTTTGATTGTTTGTCCCGTTCAAATAACGGCAGAAAGTACGTCCGTAACAGTTGTGCTTCTTAGAAAACAACAAACATATAACTTATTTACTCAAGTGATGCCTTATTTGAAGTTAGCTCGTAAGTCAAAAGTTTGCTCGCAACAGAAAGCAGTAAAACACTCGTAAGTTGGTACACTGGAAAGTGTTGGTTCAATTTATCAATTGATAAAAAACAATCTGTTGATTAAAGTGGAGTGTACGTTTGCTACAGTGCACACTTGAGAAGCTGCAAGTGTGCACTTGATTGAATCCCAGCTCATTTGTGGTTTAAAAAATACATCATGACGTCACTTAGCGGAATTTAAGCTGCATCCATGCAGACTTCCAATATGAAACTCCACTGGGTATCATTGTTCTGCTCAGTACAGCACTGGCATGGAGACAGGAGTTCAGCACATGTAAAGAGAATTCTTATCCCATGAAAAATATTATAATATAATTTTCATATTTAAACCAAAAGGCTTTTATTACATTGACAATATTGCAAGCATTTTTTTTACCACCCCCCCCCCTTAAAAAATACAAAACATTCAGCAATAGTTGAAAACAAAAACAATTGTACTTGACTTTTGATTTCAAAATTAACTATCCATCAATTTGTTGCATCTATAGTACAGTATATATTTGTTTTTGATGTATGATATTTGTATGTTTTCTCTGTTATGAGGTTGACAGAACTTGAAGTTGACACCCCTGCATCGAGTCCCAAAGTTTGACCAGAAAAAGTGCATTTGGTACAAATTGAGAAAAAAAAAGTTTGATTGAAGCTATTATTTGCACTCATTTTATATTGCTTCTTCTTTAAGTTTGTTATTATTATGACTATAATCATCTGGGATCTTTCGTCTAATACAGTATGTAGTATTTTAGTTCAGTTTTAGTGTTTGCCATTTGCAATAAAAGGTCTGTTGGTTACTCGAAATGAGGAACAGCCATTATTCATGAATGTGACAATACAATCAATGGCCACTGTGCTTCCTGTCTCCAGGGACAGCAGGCAGTGTTGGCTGAGTCCAATGGAACCCTTAGCGTTACACTGGGGCAAGGATTTAAGGTAGCCATGGTAGCCATGCAAACTGGAACAGGGTCTCACAGCTCTCACTCTAGATTAAAATCACATTTATTGATAGCATTCTAAATGAATGTAATTTGGAATTTGTTTTGGATAATCAGAACTGTCTATGTTGTATTCATATGATAGTTACTGGATTGGTTTTCGATTCTTACTTTCTACTTTGACCTATACGAATAAAAAAGAGGGGGCTCTCTATTGTTTCAGCTGGGACAAAAAAATAGATGATCCAGCAGTGGTTGAAAATTCAGTGTCAGCAGTAAATAGGTGCGGCTAGAGAGAAAGAGGTTATTGTCCTGAGTGCTTAAAACCAACTACTCCCACCATGATCAGCAGATGATGTGTTTATAACACACTATGGCCTCCCCAGTAATGCTATTCCTCACACTATCCCACATTTCTGGGGTATTTGTAGGCACTTCCTTTAACTTAAAGTAGGGCTGGATGATAAGTGAAACAAATCTATCACGATATAACCTGTAAGTGTGTATTTGTGGATAATGTGAAGATGTTACGCCAAAATTGGTGCAGTTCCATTAACCTTCATTCATTGTTAATGTAAGTTTGGCATGTAAAGGTGATATTTACATAATCTGAAAAACTCATCTTCGCTTGGAGCACATCTTTTTTAGTTGACCAACCGTCTTTGGTGAAATTTGCTGGCCCATTGTTGGCATAAGACATCATTTATTGTTTTACTAACCTGTGAGTTCTGTGCGATGCAGTCTAACATCAAAGCTAACACAAACTCATTTTTCTACACCATCTAGAGATGTTTAATAGGGCAATCAATTCAATTTCGAAGAGTTCAGTTCGATTCAATTTCAGTTTTTTTGTGTTTCGCTTCAACTCAATCCGATATTGATTTATTATGGAACAGCAATTCTTCTTAAATATCAATAACTTAATAAAAGTTCCTCAAACATTAAATTCCAAATAAAATTTTGCGGCGGCAGTAACTGGTTAAATGATTTAGTTTATTAATGAAAGTAGCACGTGCTATAATCACTTTGGCGTTAAACAAACATTGACATCAGCAAGGCTGAGATAAAAATATTTTCATCATTCTAATTCAATAATTGTAAATATAAATTTAAAAGATTCTGAGTTGTCTTAAAGTGCAACAGTACATTTCAAGAAAACGGTGAGATACAAAAAAAAATCTTATGAATTTATGGGAAAAATATACTAAAATAATTGATTCATAGTTTTATGAATTGATATCAGCTTCGAAAAGGAAAATTGATTCAATATCGATTATTAGATTTTTGTTTTAAACCCAGCCCTAATGAGTAATCATGTTAGTAGTGCAACCTCTTTTGCAAAATATAAACTTATTGCAAGTGTTGCACTGAAGTAACTGTTCATTTATCTTTATAAAGTTAAGTCACAATTTTGATCAGAGCACTTTTGCCACGGCACGTTGAGCTGTTCTTCTTCATTGGTTTAGTTGTTTCTTCGGCTCGGCTGATAAGCATTACACTCACAGGCAGGGCCGGACTGGGACTCATTTTCAGCCCTGGAGTTTCAGGGCTCAGACCGGCCCACTTAAGTTCACAGCATTTTAATGAAGATGTATAATTTTTTGCATATTAGTGTATCAATCTAAAATAACTTCCCATTCCACCCAACATCAATATTTATAGTGTATTTGATCAACAATTTAAATAACAACTGAATGCCTTACTAGATCACAATCAATGCTTATATATAATGCAGATAACTTCCTTTAACACAGTTTAACACTTTAAGACAAGGTGCGAGATACATTTTCTTTTTATTAAGAGCTCATAATGTATAACTGCAAGTCTGCAATCAAACTGTAACTTCCTTATAAGTGTTGTTAGCTAATATGGGTTTTCAGTATTATTAACAAGGGAAGGGTTTATAACGTTGAACAAAAAAAAATGGTAATTTCAGTCACATTTAAAACCCAATCATTTCTACAGGTCCAGCCCAGCCCTGCTATTTATCTCTTCCTCCTCAGTCTCACGGCCAGTCTTACCCTGTCTGAAGGCTGCATGTTTTTTTTCTTTCTTAAAATTACTAATGGTAGTTACATTACATCTCAATGTAACTTGCCAACAAGTACACTCGCGGAAAGAAGATGAGGCAAACATATTAGACAATGGTTTGCACAGTATCTGTTTTGCGTTGTGCTAATGTGCTACATGGTGTCTTGACATTGCTCTAGCTTACCCGTGTCGCCTCTGTCAGGTGCACACGCTTCAAGACTCTGTGACACTTAAAACAATAAAAAATAACGTTCAAGTTTGCATCAGCTTCTAAAGCTCTTCTTTTCTTTAGTCGAGCCTTTTCGGAGCCACCCTTTCGCATTCTGCATTCCATCTTTATGTGTGTGTGTTCTCCTGTCGTCAAGTGATGGGTTGTTTGCAAACGAGCTGGTACAAAGAGCCGGCTTTTTGAAGAGACCAATGAGAGCCGGCTCCCTCCCTCCGTGAATTAAAGAGCATCAACTCACACACGCACACACACGCACGCACGCACGCACGCACGCACACGCACACACTACTACTACTAATAATAATCACAATAATAATCATAATAATAATAATTTGAAAAAATAAAAAAAGAGCAATGATGATATGTTGACTCGGGAAGACTGCTGAATGAATAATACTGAGCTAAAAAAAAAAAAAAATCGTAATAGCGACCTCTGGTGGCCCACCGGGAAAACACCCACTGCTCCCGTCTTCTCAAGCCAGGCCTGCTCACAGGAACGGTTATTGTTCACTGGAAATACACTTTTGTGCTCAAAATTACCTCCTGCGTGCTTGTAGTTGTGGCACAAAGGTAACTCTATTCTAGGATCATTGAGACACGCAACCCCCTCCACCACGATAAGGTAGTGACTCAATGAGCGGTCAAACGTTCTATCAAACGTATTTTCTATTGATGTTGATTGATGATGATACGTGTTGGATACATATTGATGTCACCCATCCCTAGTTTAAAGATATGTAAATGTGTAGTTATCAATACATTGAGAGAGATTATGTTGGTTTTACTGCCAATGTTTTGTGCAACAAGAAAGGCACATTTTTACCAAAAATGTTGGCCTTATATTGATTTGTACAACCTTGGGTCATTCGAATTTAGAGGAGGAGACATTTTTCATATAACATTTTAGGATTTAGAGAGAAATGCGTTAGTTAGCAGATAGCACAGGTTATGGCAAGATATTTCACTATTTTGTTAATTCTCCCACAGCCTCCTATAGATGTCACCTTCTCAAGGGAGATTACATATTGATTTTGACAAGATTGAATTGTGATTTTTCTTAGTTGTTTCCTAGCCTTGTCAGTTGTGATTGTCTGAAATGATGACAACGCCTTAGTGGTTAGACTGAACCAGCTCAGCTCATCCCCAGATTCTATCAATGGTGTGGGCAACTTCATCACTTTTATTCATCTCACATTCAAGTCATGTTATTTATGTGGAATAAGGTTTCCTAATAATGTGATAACATTATGATGTTAAAACTTGGACCTTTTGGTAGTAGAGGCATTAGGCATACTTTCAGTTTATTTTTATTTTCTTATGTTCCTTTTGGTGTTATGGGATTTTTTTCTTTCTTTCATTTTTGTCATTTTTATTATTAGTGTAATTGTTATTTCAACTTTGTTCTATTCATTAACAACTTGAAGGGTCTACACTCGGGATCAGCAGAATGAATACCTCACATTCCATATGGTGGAATAAGTGTAAAGTCAGACCTGCTGTAATGATCTGGTGTTTTTTTGTATTCAAACATAACTCATGTCTTATCTGCAGGTAGGTAATGTGTCACTTCAGTAGGAATGTTTTTTTTTTTATGTATATTGTATCTTTCAGTGGTAGCACAGAGATTTTAATGAATGGGCACTAACAATTTGGTTTGGTGAACTGCGGATAATTTGTCTGCACACGTCCAGGGTTATCTCATACACAGTAAGTACAGTATAGCTTGTTGAAAATTCTCTGTTTTCTTTGATTTTTCAAACCAAAACTGTGCAAAGATTTTTTGCTAGAAGCCATTCAAGTCACTCTTTTGATCTGTTATTCTGTGTTTCTTCAACCTCAATTCTTCTAATACTCTTTCTCTTCAACCCCACTATACTATCTGGGATCCCAGCCGCCCCAGTGCCTGCTCTACCCTCGCCTCCCAGTATTTGTGTTCTGCCTTGGTGCATTCTCTCCTCTTGCAGAAAATCTATGCGCTGAACAGAGACGTTTCTATAATTTTTATATTCAGGACTAATCCTAGAAATTTGGTGTGTATAAGCATATATGCACGTATGTAATGCAATTTGAAATGAGACTGAAGTTAAAAAAAAACAAGTGTGATAAGTATTCTAAAAATACACCATACAATTGTGTGTTCTGGCTCAGAAGAAGCACTGCTTTTCCCTACTTGTGCTTGTACCACTTTCTATTTCCTTAAAGGGAAATGTTATTTTGGGACCCCGCTAAAGTAGTTTTGTATGAGTCACTGTTTTTATATATTGGTTATATATCTTCAACACCCCCCCCCCCCCCCCCAACGTAATTCAAGATAAAAAATCGAATCATCCAAGTCACTTAAGTTGATTGAATGATTGATAAGAAAAAAAACCCTAAGCCTTATTTAGACTACTATTAATGTGTTAACATATTTTGGAGCTGTCACAGTGTTGGGTATTATGCATTATCACAGTGAGTTCTTTCAAATGTTGCTGTTTTCTATTCCCATCGAACCTTGTGGTCTTGCAACTCAAAGAATTTCAAGGGTAGTGCTATTCAATTAATTTTTTTCATGGGAGGCAGTTTGTTGGTTTGTTGAGAATTGAAAATCTAATAATTTTAAATAAATGAATCCACATATATTTCACGCCCATTGAAAGGCAGTGGGGATGTCTGTTTTTTGTGTGTGTTCTGACTGAATTATATTTGTTTTGTTTACATAGATGTTGGTTTAGCTTGTCTGTCATATATATAAATTGGGGGGGGGGGTTGTTGGTTATGTTTGTGACGTTTGTTTTTTTGTGTTGTGATGAAATGTATTTCTCTTGGCGAGATAGTCTTTGGTAAAGATTGTTGGTCAGATTCTTTGTCTTTTTGTGTGTGTTTTTTTTTAATGAAAAAAAAAGAACATTTGTTCAAATAGGAATGCACAAAAGTTTATATAAAGTAGGCGTTGAGCTGGGAAGTATTTGATGTTGATGACGTTGGAAAGTTAGGTTTATATTTTGTTCATTATTTTGTACTTTCTTCTCTTCTTCTGTTCTTTTTTTATGGCAAAATAAAAACAATTAAATCAAAAGAAAGGCAGTGGGGAACTTTTTTTGTAATCCCAAAAAGTCTTAAAAAACATCCAATTTGTGATTTCCATGAAAAACGTGCTGAAATGGGGGTGAAAACCCCAACAACTTTCCCAATTAAATAAAAAAAAAATAAAATAATAATCTGCAGTTAGGAATCTACTGTAATCATTATAAAGTATTTCAGGTCCTATCTTCTGTTTCTCATTGAATTACAGCTAGAGCAAAGAAGAACATGATGTTGGGTACATTGGTGACTAGTTAGTGTTGTTACATGATTACCAATATCCACAATTATTTGATGATTTTATAAGATTTGTGAGATGTATTCTCTGTTAGTGCATGTGTAAATTCTAAAATGCAGTGTAAAAGATAACAAACCCTCTTTTTGCTGAATTTGACCTTATTTCTTTGCCCAGTTAATGTTTATCATGTATTAACCTCATTTGTTAATACATTCATGAAAGTAAACTTAATCCATGTCCGTGTGGCCGCACAGAGGGCAGAGTGGGTCTGGAGACAAACCAGCATGCGATGGGGATAAGCTCTGATAGGTTCTGGAGGACAGGGTCTGGTTTATTGTTGAATGCATGAATAGAAGATAATGAAAAACAGTTTTAAATAAGGCCTGTTAAGTTAGAAAGTTGGAAGATGATGTTGGCCCAAGGATACGACCAACGGAGAATTTAAGACATGACACTTGCCAGTGAGGGTTGCCTGAATTGAGTTATAGTGTCTTAGTGTTGTCACATAACTTAATTTAATCTTGCTAAAAGGCCTCAAAGCCATACCTTTAATGTTTAGACAAGCATGCACCATCTGATCAAAGTTGTTATAATCTATATAAAATACAATATCAATTTAACTTCTACAACGCGATTAGTACATAGATAACCATTGGCTGGCAAACAGTTCAGGGAGTACTCTGCCTACTGCCCTAAAACAGCTGGGATAGGCTTCAACAAGCCCATGATCCTAGTGAGGATAAGCGGTTCGGAAAATGAATGGATGGATAACTATTGCTGTTTACGTGACAATGCAGTAATGCACAGATGTCAACAGCATTTTTAGATTGCACTCAGAGGGGAGGCATGTTTTAACTTCACTTCATTTGTTAGTGAAGAAAGTATCATTGTCATGCCACATTGTGTAACTTATGGTTACAACGTTGAGTCCAAGGGCAACAGTTAATGGAAGTGATGCTAGACTTGACACTACACGTCAATTTCGCGAAAAGTGACGTATTCACTACTCGTCACTTTCGCCTGAATTGCGTTGAATTTAGCCTGAGGGGCACAAGGGTGGAAGTGCGAGTATTGGGACAGGGCCTATATGATGCAAACAGTAACCAGAAACAGCGTAGGTATTTGACTTACGAAAGTTGGAAGTTCGTGGCATATATCCCATTATTACCATTTGTTTGGGACTATAAGCAGCTACTTTTTTCCCACCCTTTGAACCCTGCGGCTTTAAAATGTGACACGGTTTATATATGAATTTTTACTGATAAGCTTCAAACCGGCAACATATTCCTACACCCCATCAGCCTTGGCGTAAATTATGTGTGCAACTTCCGGTATGAACCAGAACTGGCGTCTTGTTTACTTGGTAAATGTGCGAGTCCACTTTCTATGACAATTAGAGTCCAGAAAGTTGTGATGTGCTTTGGTGTGATTGAGGGCTAGGTTTGTGACTCTTGTGTGGGTGGAGTACACATGCGTGAGGGAGAGGCGGACTGCCTGAGAGAGAAGTGCGATTAGAGTATTATTTTTTACAAATGAAAACGGAAAAGGTAACATTTTGTAATACAGTCGTCAAAAAAGAAGAAGCTTGCATTCAAAAAAGGAAAGCAAATTTAGCCTAATATACTAAACCTACAAGCTGTTCTTAGCATCTTGCCTTGTCAAATTTCTAGTTGTCCCATCTTAACTTACTGTGCTTAGAATTATTGCTTCTGGCTCAGATCTATCAATCTTTCCCCCCACATTCTTTAGTCCCCCCTTGCCACATTGGCATTGGCAGCAAACTGGTCTTGTCCCAATTGGCCCATACTGCAAGTGTGTTCTGTAGAAACACATCACCACAGCAACAACAGTCTGCTAGCGCCATGCCAGCTGTTTGGTCCTCACATTACCAATACAATGCCAGTGTCTTTAAGCACTGTATACATTTTAGAATGACAAACTAAAAAAAAGTTATGTCAATGAATGCCCGAGTAGAAAGATGATACAATTATGTAAGAATATTACACTTCTGCTACATTCCTGAAAATCATACAATTACTGTTTATTTTTCAAATGTTTAGTAAACCTGATCAGGGTTGCTACTAGGTCGTGAAACCTCTTCGCCAATGTGGCTAAGCGGTATAAGAATTTTGAAGTTAGTCACCATATCACGTCTTTATTTTTCGTTGCCTTCTTGCTACGTGCACCGCACATGCGGGCACATGACAGAGACATAAATAAGACAAATAAAAACAAACACATAACATTTCATACAATATGTATCTTTTCGAGTTCTAGGTACTGTAGCTTCATGGTTCGTCTTACGGCTGTGCAATTAATCGAAATTCAATTACAATTTCAATTATTACCCTCCACGATTACAAAATTGGCATAATCGTACAGAAACGATTATTAATACTTGGGCTGAAACGAGTCCTGCCTCGGATACCCGCTGAGTCGTAGTCAAGCTAACCGCAGTATGCATGACAATACACGGGGCTAATGCTGAGAGAACCCAATTTCAAAATAAACCTTACCTTACCAAGTAGTATATGTAGATCAATGTATTGTAGTGCTTTTATTTTGAAGTTGTTTCCGAAAGCGTGTCGTCCCAGTATAAGGGCTGACGACGTGCTCGTCTATTCAGAGTTTGTGAACTACGGCAATTATAAATGCCCCAAACTGTTGCGACAGACGGCAGTAACACAAAGTCCTGAAGTCAGTAAATTTTTATTTATTTTGTTATTATTTAAAAAATATATATATTTTAATTCATATTCAAGCCCAGCATTAATGTTTGTAGTCGCTAGGCTACCAATAATAATAACTACAGGTAAATTTTAGGAATAAAGCCTCTATCTGTTTTTTATTTTTATGAACACTAAGCCCAGTATGTTACTGTATTTTTATATTGGTCATTATGGTGGACTAGTACTTGTAGCGTTAGGGTTAGTAATTTAGAGAACCACTGCCTTTGTTGAATGATTGATATTTATTCACTTTATGTTACTATTATTGTGGAAATACTTTGTGAATATTCATCTCATATCCGACTCGTCGTGTCTAAGCCAGGGGAATATAGAAAACCACACCGATTTGATATGACGATTTGTGTCTCAATTAAATGGTTGTTTCACAGTGTCATCCACTGCAAATGGCATATACAAAGAAAGCAGAGATCTAAATTAACACCCACTAAATGAGGGTTAAATATTCATTTTGGCGGGTGTTGATAAAAACTTAATAGCCGCTTTGGACAGTGATGCATGAGGCATTCGTGTCGGTCAGATATACTTTGTAATGGCCTGGGCATTGATTCTTGAGAATATAAAGCGAGCGTGTGTGTCCACAGGCACATTGTAAAAACACACTTTACTTGCTGCTAATCTGAACTGGGTTTCCAAATTGCTCTGTTTTTGTCTGTCTCATTTCTTGTGTAGAATAATATGACCAGGTATAGCTACATATTTTTTTATTAATTTTCTTCTGGGGGAGCATCCCTCTGGACACCCCTAGAGGGGTCATATATGCTTCTCAGATTTTTTTTTTTTGACCCGTTTTCATGCCTGTGTCAGTAAAGCACATGATACCTGTGTTTAAATGTATTATTTTATCGTGGCGCAACATGATATTTTACTACTCTTCTATGTACTTTTGACTTCAACAGAGACCATGACGACCGCCACCTCCCCTATCTTGTTGAAATGGGATCCAAAGAGTCTTGAGATCCGCACGGTGACTGTGGAGCGACTTCTAGAGCCACTTGTTACGCAGGTAATTCCTTAAACCTTTTGATGCCAATGTAACACTTTTAATAACGGCAGTGAGAATAAGTTCACCTTAATGAAATGGGTCTAAAATATACCTACACAAAATATCTTATTTTGATTTATTTTTTTTTATGATTTTTTCTTATGTCCCTTGGTTTCATTCTGATAGCTTTAACCTTATGTGAATTACTTACATACAGTTTTGCTGAGCTGTATAACTGAAAGTAAAGCCTGGGAATTGTTTTTATGCATTTCCCTGAACTGATGAATTTAATTCATTCATCTACTGAGCCACTCAATAAAAGTGATATGCTAAATAAACTAAGGATGATATTGTGCTCCTTCTATGACAATCATCTTTTTCAGTAATGGACTAGATGTGTTGAGTGTTTTCAGATATGAATGTGGTACTGTTATTGTTTTGCATCAATTGGATGATTTGTTATAGTTAGATCAAATAAAACATGGCCTCTGGACATCAGACAAGCAGACTATCCATGACATGACGCTTCCGATGGTAGTCTCACTTATCAAGATTAAATCCTTTCTTAAAATTTAGGCCAGATTATGAGGCTAATTTGTAGTTAGGAATTACTTTTGTACTACCCATGAACCCCATGGCTTGTCTGCTGTTGCATCACACATCACAAATTACAAAGAAAAACAAAAAGTAAAGCACTCTGGTGTGTGTGTGTGTGGTGGGGGGGGGGGGGGGTAAATTCAGAGGCATGCTTCTAATGAGCTTTTTGTAAATTAATATAAGAGGTTCCCCTGCATTTTTGTGGATTTGAGTTGTACTGTTGAAAGTGACTGTTTTGTCTGGTTGGCAAATAAATTCAATAATGTCATTTGGCTATAGCAATATCCTATTCAGACATAATATGCACATTCATTTGGTCATATTTTTGTTATTTCTTACACTTTTCCCCCCCACATGTACAAACAAAAATTAAGTCTAAGCTAAACTATTGCATGATGAACACTTGGCAAAACCAAATGGATTAACCTCATGAGCTCTCAGCCCTAATTCCGCCACTTGGATGAAATTTCCATTATTAGGATATTTTGTGACGTTGCAATATCTGTGCTGTAGCATCGTGTTTGAGAGGTCACAGTGAGAGAGAGAGAGGAGAGATGTGAAAGCAGTTAAATTTTTCTGACAGGGCTATGTTGACACTTGACACTGGTTGCTTTTATTCTCTAAAATGGATTCATTAATGGTAAGTACTCACCCCATCATTTGCAGGGAGGACATGACCAGCCTAGTGTTTGATCTCAGAAGTCATCTTTATTGTATTAGTGCTGTGTCTTATGAATTAATAAGAATAAATTGGGTGTTAATTCCATTTATAACACAAAATAATTTTTTTTGAAGGGGATTCAGAATTCATGCTGCAGTCACTGTCATAGTACATCAAGATAACGTTGGACATATTTTGGTGGCAACATGGAATGTTATGCTTTTTGTTTAAATTGGATTAAAGCCATGACATTATCGTTTAAAGTTGTCCTATTTTTTTAGCAGCGTTACTAAAAAAGAACAAAGATTGGAGCATTTTCTTCTTAATTTTAAATGAATGAGGAAATGGTATGAAATAATAAAGAACATATTCTCAGATGTTCAAAATCCCAAATCTTCTGAAATCTCTGGGAATAGTTAAAATAATTATGTTACTTACTGTACACTATATGATGATAAAACCGATGAAAATTATATTGTCTAAATTGTCGTAATGTTTAGTACCAAGTTTTCAGCCATATTTGGTTGGGATGTGCCAAAAGATTCACTCATCTGTCTTCAGGCACCTTACGCTACCTTGCTTTGTCAGCATATGGCATGCTCCAGGGTTCTGAACAGCTGCCAAGCACAGATGCTGTTTGTCTGCTGCCTTGCTTTTTATCCACCATAGAAAATACATTGCATCGAAGCTGACTGCTTCAGAAACACATCTCCTGTCGATGGGTTATTAGTACTGTCGCAAGCCAAAGCTTTATATACCATTAGATTATATTGTCATTAAGTCATGGACTTAATTTAAAGCACACCCAGCATTCTTTACATCGAGAGATTAAGAGAATCTTTCATCATCCATTACATTCATCAAGGTTGAATATTGCATTGTTCAAGCTTGACAGCTGCGGGCAATGCAGAGTAGAGTTCAAGGATACAATAATGCATCCCTTGTGATGTCTAGGACAGTGGCACTAAAGGGCCAAGCACTGACACTGACACTGGTTCATTCGGGCACTCCAGCAAGATCACTGCGATGTAATGGCACAGCCAAAGGCATGGTGATGCTCAACAGATCTACAAGCAGAATACAGCTGAACCATTTAGGATCTTCAAAGCACTCTGACAGTGAGCCTGCCTCATAGCCTCTGTTGGATGTGTGCACGAGAGAGACGGCAGACAAGGATGAAAGGAAAACAAATTTTTTTTATTCCCCCCCAAACATCACGTGTAATCTAAACAGCCCATGCTTGGTGCAGATATTGTCTCATTATTTCTGGTGTGATTAATTGTAAATGTAAATCTTGAAAATAAATGTGATGACACCTATTGCCCATTTTCGGGTCAATGATACTCATACCCTATTCTCTATTCAGTACAGCATTAAGATTTGGGCTACACTACAGTGTTCCCTCACTTTTCTTGGATGATACGGTCCACACCCGCCCGCGATAGGTGAATTTCCGTAAAGTAGAGGTTATAAAAAGTTATAAGAAAGGTTTACTAATTGTTTGGATAGATAATTACTATTTTTATTCATGTTTAAAGAAATAGTATTATCGCTAAACGTACTTCCGGCTTCCGCTGACGTACTGCCGGGTTGCAAGCGAAACATGTTCACCTTCACTAAGCAGTATGGAAATGCAATCCACTGCCATTCACGTCGAATTATCAAGCAGAAATGCCATACGTTTCTTTTTATTATACTTTAAGCATGAGTGTGAATATTAATGCTTATTTTTGTCGAAATGTTGCTATGAATAATTTGATGCACTTTTGTTTGCAATGGTGCTGCAGTGTATGTAACGATTGACTTATTATGTTTTGGACCCAAATAAAAATCCAGTGAATTCACAATAAGTGAACTGAGAAGTAGCGAGGGTCCACTGTATAACGTCTGCCAGCAGCAGATGGGGTGGACACAGTTTTTGCTTGCTTTGAAAGTGCGAACAGTCGAACACCACAGCAATCAAGATTCCCACTCAGCCAGAGGACCACACACTATAACTGTCTGAGTCGTAGGTCTGCAGAACCTTTAGGAGGGTGAATGCAAGGAAAGCGGCTTGCCCAGTCGGTATCCCACCCCTGGCTCCTGTGTTTGCCAACATCTACAGTACAAAGTATAACTAATCACGCCACAATCATTGGACAGATGAGAAACAATGACGAGCCAGAGTACAGAGATGAGACAAGGGACATATAGGGAACCACTACCACATCAGCCTATATGGGGCAGCAGTGGAAATAGTTAGCTTCTCCCATTCTGCGGAATGTGTGCGCAAACATCATGGAAGTATGATTCATTGAATTCTCAGGCAGGCTATACATCACTTAGCATGGAGTTTACCTCACATTGTGAACTAACACAATGAAGAAGAACATTTTATTTTTTATTATGTAGGAAATCCATCCATCCGTCCGTCCATAAATAAATCCAATAAAAGTAAATTTAATCAGAATACTATGCTTATGACTTAATGCAGGTTTGGAGTTTTTTCAATAATAAAAAAAATAGATCAGAGGTTTTCACCTTTCTGGTGTCATAGACAGAGTGAGGAGACACTTGTAGGCATTTTGATGGCCTGGCATCGGAGCAAATAATAAAAGATGTGTGGTCTTTCAGCAGTTATTACAGTAACTAGCCTAAGGGCCGTATGTATGCCACGTTCAATGAAGATAACTTAGATTAGCAAGATTTCTTAGTGTCCATCCATACATATAGTCACGTTATGTCAATTGGGCTAATATAATGTTAACTTGAGTTTTCCAAACACACTCTCCCTTTCCTTGTGTTAAGTCAAAGCCTATCATTCATGTATCAAAGGCCGAAAGCGGAAAATTAAATATCTACAAAGGGACACAGGAATTTACAGCTGAATTGAGAATCCACTGGCCAGTGTTCTGAGAGAAAAGGCCACATGGCAATTAATGCGATTGATGAGCAATAAAATGGAAGCACAATGCACACCATACCCTCATGTACCATGCAGGGAAAGGTTAGCCTTTCCACTGTGGAAGCTTAATCACCAATGCACGACCTTTCAAATGTTTTAGTAGTTCCTTGTTCATAAAATAACCCCAGTAGGGCCTTTTAAAAAATCCAAGCAAAGTTGCTAATTCACACAAGAGTACAGGCAGTTACAAGTTTATAGAGAAGTGGCAAGGCAATCATTTGCATTCACTGGACAATGGCCTACTTATTTGTTTCTGAAAATAATCAAGGTAGTTAGCTGTAGTCCATAATTGTACCAACTATGCATTTTGAATTGAGTACATCAAAGTTGATGCTACCGTCAGTTTACCTTATCTTACTTAAACACTTTTTGAACTACTGTGAATGGCATCTCAACAACTTAATTTTTTATCCCTTCAAGATACATGCATGAGTTGTACTGTTGTAGTAGCACCTGTGTCAGATACATAGTTTACCTTTTTGGATTTTTCTCAGTTTCATTTGTTGTATTTACTATGTATTTGGAAATGTAATCATCTTCTACGTCAAGTATAAGAGCAATTGTTCCTTGCAGTGGGTTGTACTTGCGTCATTACTGCAGCAAGCCCAGTATGAATTTGATGGCTGTCAGAGCTGATTATGCTCCAAAAGTTAGCCAGCCAGGCAATCTGTCTTGTGCTTGTGTCACTTTTAAAGTGACAGTGAACTTGGATGCCTTGGCAACGCTAATAAAAGCTGTAGTGTTGGAGCACCTTGATGTTATCACTCAGCCTTAAACGAGTGTGTTGATTTTCCTCCATGCTGTGTTCACCACTTTCAAGGATGTCTGGTAACATAATTAGAAAGATACAAGCCAGTATTTAAAGTTAAATACATATAAAGTCCATATAGCATACCATTGTTTGGTATGACTTAAATCACACCAGTGCTGGCCTGGTCAATGTATGCAATATTTTGAAAAGAGTAACAGCAGCTGCTAGGTTTACCTCAGTCCAAGGGCAGTTAATATTTTAGGTGCAGGAAAATAACTGCACCCATGGGCAATATAAGGGTGAATCTCATGCCAACCCAAGAAATTCAACACCCACCTAGATGCAACATTAATCTAATAAAGCCCTTGTTTTGTTTTTCCCCACTAGCTTGTTCTTGGGATATTCTGGCACCTGCGTGCAGAGACAGCATTATATGTTCATAAAAATAACACTGTTAAATCTGTATGAAGGTAGATAAGTTCCGTGAGCCTGCTGTGAGGTTATTCACGGCATGATTAAATACACATCAAGCTTTTTAAGCTACTGTTGAAGAACAACACATCAAGGAGCTGTGAATAAAATGAGACACATGCTTTAGCTTTCTCAGTGCTTGCAGTGTGTATCTCACAACCCAACCCTGTGTTAATGAATATGTCATAACTATATACAGGGTTGGAAGGGGTACTTTTAAAATGTATTCCATTACAGTTACAAATTACCTGCTAAAAAAAATAAATTATATATATATATATATATATATATATATATATATATATATATATATATATATATATATATATATATATATAATGTTAAATTGACCACATTCTGATGTGAGGTACCGGCCAAAGGCTAGCACTATACAGGGCCAGTGCTGGTTCTGGCAGGGACACCACCTTAAAAGGCTTAACGTAAAACCCTGCATTAGCTACAGCAATATAGCACAGTGTCGGCCACTTGATTGCAATGTTGAAACTTTTTTTTCCCTGAGAGGAATATTGCTGTAGTAGAAGTGGCTACGATAAGTGAAGCCCGTATACAACTCCAGCAGTGAAACGCTAGTAAGTAAAGCAACGCAAAACACTCCCTTCACTTTTAGTGTGAATGTAGCATTATAATTAGGTGGCTCTGTGTGTCCACTAAATCGTGCCTTTCAAGTTTTCATCTCCGCGGAGTTTATGCAGTTAGTCAGAATGGTGACTGTCTGCGTGTTTCTGTAAAATTGGTAAATGTCAGTTTAACAAGAATTGGCCTGAAAATACAGAGTTTTACAGCTGGTTGGAAGAGGTAGTAGGCGATAGGCACTCGGCTCATTGCAAAGTATGAAAAAAAATAATAAAGTTGGAGACTTTGGGTGTGAAGGCCCTCAAATCACACGCGAAAGCCAGAAAGCACCAGCTTGCTATGATTTGAAGTTGGTCTAAAATTTTTCTCATAATGGTCTAAGAAGGTCTTAAAAAGGTCTAACTTTCCTGCAAGAACCCTGTCTAAAGGATAGTTCAAGAATGAATTGCTTTCTCAAGGGATTAGGTACACTACAAGCACTTTGTGATGTTGCTGCTGCAAAGCATAGCGCTGAAGCAATTACATTGGATTTCATTAACGCAGTGATTGGATGCCTTTCCTGACTCTGTATTTACTATATGTTTCAGCTGCTGCACACTGTTGTAAAGAGTGTTCTCTTTGGTCATGATTAGTTTGTATCGTAATAACACGGATCGTTAACTGAATACTCTACCGATGGAACTGCCATATTTTCCATCCACAGTTTTTTTTTTTATAGTGTGAAGCAAACATTTAACCTGAAATGACTTTGAAAAATAAACAGTCTGTTTTTATTTTGTGACTTTTTCAGCGTGGCCTTCTTTATGTATTGTATATTAACTGTTAAGAGCACCCTCATTTGTATGGAATCAACTGTTGATTAATGGTGTCTTGAAGCAAATGGTGCAAAATGAGTGTGCTACTTCAGTGTAATCAAGCAAGCAAAAACACTATTGATACAGTCTCAAGTTTGTGGCCTAATTAAGATCATGAAGATGTCTATGGGAAGGTAAGCCCCATCTATGCAGACGTACAATACGGCAACATTTGCTCAATGCAACACTAGCATTGAAGCAGGAGCTCAGACCGTTTAGTGAGTAAACTCTTCCATCAGTTCCATGTATTGAACAATAACAATGAATCAATCGATTGATTTGATTTGCCACATAATCTTCTGAATTAAGTTCAAATACTCATCACTTGTATAGGACGAGTGTGTATTGTGCACAGTTTTGTTTTGTCTCAATAATAATGGGATATTGATTCTAAACATGGATTGAAATAACCACCCCGTTGCACTTTATAATGAGCTCTCTGTTGGAGCAAGTGCATGTGTATCTAGAGATTTAAAAATAAATATATGATGAATTCAATTTGCTGACAAAATGAGAACATACTGCTAAAGCAATTATTGCAACCACAATGCAATGTAACTTTATTTTTGCCATATTTTTCAATTGAAGTCCTTAAAGAGTTCAGATTCAGTCAGAAAGAAAGAAGAAGAGTGTGTGTAGTATCTGTTCTAAGGAGTTCTGGTAGCAAAATGCAAGCTGTAAAAAGAGTTCTGCTTGAGAAACATTGACAGTGTTTATTGTCATGTACATAGGGAATGCCCACAGCTAATCAGTTTGATGATAGGGGCTTGATTTTCTCTAAGTGAACTGTTTAAGTGCTGTTTTAATGTGTTGACTAAGTTAGAAGTCTTTCTTAAGGATGCTTGTGATATTTATGCTTCCATGATGACCTCAACTAATATTAATCCCTGAATTAAGCCATATGTAATCTTCCACCACTCACACATTGCTGAGTGGACCTTGGACAATTGCTACCTGAATATGCTCAGAATACTGACTTATTTTTTCCTCCTTTGTGCTTCCTAGGTGACCACTTTGGTAAACACAAGCAACAAAGGACCATCCAGTAAGAAAAAAGGCCGTTCCAAGAAGGCTCATGTCCTAGCAGTCTCAGTTGAGCAGGCTACTCAGAACTTCTTGGAGAAGGGAGAGCAGATTGCTAAAGACAGCCAAGATCTCAAAGAGGAGCTCATTGCTGCTGTCGATGATGTCCGAAAGCAAGGTGAGCAAGTGAAAGCATTTTAATTTAATCAAGAGTCACCTTTTTAAAGTACTCAAATGACTGATTGTTTGTCTATATGTGTCATGTGATGCCTGGTGACGAGTCAAGAGTGTACCCCACCTCTCACTCACAGTCTGGGATAAGCTCCAGCTCATGTATAACCATAATGAGGATAAGCAGCCTCTTCTTTGCAAAATGCAAAAAGATGGCATAGCATTGCCTTTTGTGAATCAAATATCCACCCCCCAAGGAAGGAATTGGATTATCTTCTCAATAACTACATCAACTCTTAGAGAAAAATGGATCATGTTTTGCCCTCATTTTCTTCCTGCTCGGTCAGCTCTGATTCTCTGTTGCTGCTTCGACCTGGGTGTGTTGGTCTACTATGTCTTTGTCATGCGTGACAAAGCTGTCACACCCAAAAAAATGGGATGAAAAGTTTTGCAAAGCAAGAGATAAGTAAAGTAGTCATGAAATTGAATGTGACAAGCATGCATATGGGCTGCCATTTGTCTGAAGCAACATTGGTTTTATAGGATGAGATGTTCCCTATAAAATTGCACCGTTCACCTTGCAAAGGTCATTTCGAAATGAATCTGTCCTCATGGCATCGACCCATGTCACTGTGCCCTCTTCCGCTCAGTTCTTGTCACTGTTAAATTATGCACCTGCTTTCAGGCGACAGACATATTTGGAAGGCAAACCTCTTGGGCTGTCACTTTTTAGCTGCTCATCACTAGGCCAAACAGACTTCCGGTTTTGACGGGGCTACACAGTGTTGTGCTTTCTCATGCTGCAATTCCAATAAGTTTCAAAAGTTACAGTAACCCTGGTTATTACCAAATCTCCTTATAAAGCATTTTTTCCCTCCAAATTTGTGTACAACACAGTCCCCTGACTTACATGTATCCTTTACAGAGTAATTAATATGAATGAATAAAGATTTAAAACATACCAACATGACGTAAATGCTTTTAAATCCAGGTTAAAAACTGCGCCCGTTTTCCATACCTAAGATGAAGGTCTTTCTTTTAAGGTCAAAACGTTGGGGTGCTGAAAGACCCAGACCTGAACAAAACAAACAAAACCACTTTTTACCAGTTGAAACACATACCCAGAGTGAACGACTGCATGCTCCAAGCAGACGAAGAAAAGCTTATCCATGCTTTTATCTCCAGTAGACTTGATTATTGTAACGGTCTTCTGACTGGATTCTCTCAAAAGAGCATCTGACAGTTGCAGCTCATTCAAAACACTGCAGCTCGCGTTCTGACCAAAACAAAGAGATCAGAATATATCACTCCAGTCGTCCTAAATGCTTTAAACTGGCTTCCAGTCAGCTGTAGAATATATTTAAAAATTGTGTTACTGGTCTGTAAATCACGGAATGGTTTGGGTCCTGAATACATTAAAGAAATGCTGATTGAATTTAAACTCACTAAAGCTCTGAGGTCTGTTGCATTTAGTTGTTATGCTGCACACAAATGGAACAAGCTTCGTACAGAAGTGAAGTCAGCCCCGAGTGTAAATGTTTTTAAATCTAGGTTAAAAATGTTACTTTTTTTTCCTTATACCTTTGATTAAGGTCTTATAAATATTTTTAAATCCTGTTTTTCTTTTAATTATTAAAAAAAACTACTTGTATTTCTTTATTCTTAAAAGTTTGTGTGTGTGTATTTGTGTTTTAACATGGTAGATGCATGTACATAGTGTGCAAAGATAGTGTAACTGTAAATGTAACATATGCCTGTATTTTGTATAAAAAAAAATTTGCAGGAGAGACTATGCGCATTGCCTCCTCAGAGTTTGCCGATGACCCTTGCTCTTCTGTGAAACGTGGCACCATGGTAAGGGCTGCCCGTGCCCTGCTGTCTGCTGTCACACGCCTGCTCATCCTTGCCGACATGGCTGACGTTATGAGGCTGCTGGCCCACCTTAAAATTGTAAGATTGATATTGAACCAGCAATGTGATTTTGCGAAATGTGAAATGCATGCTCTATGGGGTTTAAGTCTGGATATTGACTTGACATCTTGAGTCTAAAATCTCGGCACTTGATGAAGTTATTAGTTGCCTTGGCAGTGTGTTTTGGGTCATTATCTTGCTGCAAAATGAAGAACTCCGAATAAGTTTATGTTTACTTTCAATTGGCAGACAAAACGTTTCTATACTGTAGACTTCCAAGTTCATTTTGTTGCTGTTGTTGGAATCATGAGCAGATCATTTCTTTCTTCAAACAGTGTTTCTGTCATTTGGTAAAACTTAATAAGTTTGTAAAGTCCCACAATTTTTGAGGCTGTTCTATTTTTTGGGGTGGTTAATTCCAGGCTGGCTTAACTATTTTTCTTGCTAATGAGTGTTGTACCTCTGTATTTTGGTTTATGTTGTCTTCTGACATCAAACTATGCTACAAAACGATGCAACAATGATACCGATGTACATTTCCAAACCTCATAATTCACCGTAAACATCAACCTATGAGTAATTAGGAAACAAACCAAAGACAACTGCAAAACATCTGTAATGATACTTTAAACAATTTTAAAAACTGAATATATAAAAATAATAAAACTTCAGTATGGAAGGATAAAAACAAAACAATTTAATTAGTATAATTAAAACAAACATTGGGCTTCCTTCACCCAACACTTTCTTGTCAATCCCTTTTTCCAGCTCCATTCTTCAGAGCCAAAGAGGATCTTAGCTGAAGCCAGCATAATCCTTGTCATCAAAGGCCTCTTCAAAGTTATCTCTTACTCCTCTCCTTTCCATTACATTTTGTAAAGCACTTTCATTAGGGATGGAAAGGAGTCTGGAATCACAATGTGCCCACATAATGGATGGTGATTGCTGAATTGAGACCCTTTTAAATTGCACATCTTAATGGTTACTGTCTTTTTTTTCTAAATCCGCTTTCATGCTGGCGGAAAATCATTTTTATTCATTCAGCCAAATAAACGCTGTACCGGTTTTTGATGATTATGTCATTAAAATATATTGCTTAAAGCCTTGTTGAAAATATTCTCCACACATCAATTTATTTTGTGGGATCCATTATGTACCTGTGTGTGTGACAGGTAGAGGAGGCCCTGGAGGGAGTTAAGAATGCAACCAATGAACAGGACCTGGCAAATCGCTTCAAAGAATTTGGCAAAGAGATGGTGAAGCTTAATTATGTAGCAGCCCGGAGACAGCAGGTAACTGAATGCCCTTACTCACTTAATTGTACTTAAAAAACAAAAAAACATAAATCTCTTTTGACTTCTGGGTAGTATTCAGATTCTTAATCTTACAGACTTCAGCAGCACAGTGGTGTATTGGTTGCTGCAAGGCTGTTTTGGAATTGAATCACAAGTCGGTTCTTTCTGTGTAGGGTTTCAATATTCTATAGCTACATAGACAATTTAGAGTCTTCACTTGAGTTAACTTTGTGTATGTGTTTGGAGTGAGGGGGGGAAGCTTGTACCAGGAAAAAAAAACAAAGCGAGCACAGGGAGAAAAACTATAATGTCAAATGTGTTCAATCTGAATCTGCTTGACCTCAAATTAAATTCATTTTGGACTTTTAATTCACTAATGTGGTTTTAAGTGCTAACCCAATGACATGCTTCAGGAGCTGAAGGACCCTCAGTGTCGAGATGAAATGGCCGCTGCTCGCGGTGCTCTGAAGAAGAACGCCACCATGCTGTACACCGCCTCGCAGGCCTTCCTGCGCCACCCAGACGTGGCGGCTACACGTGCCAACCGGGACTACGTGTTCAAGCAAGTGCAGGAGGCCATCGGAGGCATCTCCAGTGCCGCTCAGGCCACCTCGCCTAACGACGAGAAGCACAGCCATGCTTGCATCGGAGAACTGGCTGCTGCCCTCAATGAGTTTGATGTGAGTTCACCGCTTCCTTTTATGCAATCAATGCAATATGTGCAAACATAGCGTACATGTACATACGTTGATGATGATGTAAAATTGTAAATGTTGATTGATCTTTTATCTATACATTAAATTCTAGTACTGTACATTTTACCGCTTACTTAAGCATCACCATGACCTCACAGCTGGTAAAGGGAGTAAGAAGTAAGATTTTTTTTTATTGCCGTGTTGAAAGCCTAACAATAAGCCAGACTTAACTTCACAACTTTGTGAGCATAACCAAAAATACTGAAATTATATGTAATAATCATACTAAGATTTTTATAGAACATAATACATTAGAACTCCATTCTCACTGTTAAAACACTGAACAACAGTTGCGTGTTAAAGCTCACAGAGATGGTGAAGTAACTCATAGATAAAGGAACTGATTCTCACACATCAATCTTCACACTTCGGCTGACTGTATGCAAAATCTCCAATTTGTGTTTTATAAAGCAGTAAGCACATATGTGCAGTAGTACTTTTTCCTCAAGGGCAAAGGTTTATTATTATTTCAACCTGAGTTGCCCCTTTTGAACATAAAACAAATTGAATTAATCTTTTGAAGCTGAAAACAAAGTGCTCCAAACCATGATCCGTTGCTGCCACCTAGTGTCTCTACATTGCCAATGAGGTATAGCAAGCACGCTGCAATTTTGTATGCAGTGCAAGTGGTGCTTGGAGTCTGCCGGTTGATTGAGATGTTGCTGGTTCTCTTGGGTTAATTATATTCATCGTTGTTGAAGCATCCTCTGAAGGTTATTCAAAAGGAGTGCCTTTTTCTTGGAACTCTGGACTCTGGAGATATTTTTTTGGATGAGACAAAAGTAATTGATGCATCATCATATATTTTAAAATATACTCTTGAGTATTTGGATTGCCATGTAATGTATATAAATTAATACTGTATTTTAGTATGCAATAATGTATTTTAGTATGCAATAATATATTTACCTTGTTATTGGTGTTTTACAATTTATTATTACGTGCATGAAAATTAATTTATTAACTATCCAACACATTAATAATATCACTTCACAAACACTTTTCTGTTCCCTCTTCATTAGTGTCTCTCAGGCATCTCAGGGGATATTAGTTTGACCTTTTCTAAGTTCATTTTATAATGCAGTGTTAAAGTGTTAAATGCTATTTTATACATTGCTTAAAGAGTTCGTTAAGGTTTTACGATGGCAACAGTTCGAGCCATTTCATTTTACAGTTGTTTACGGGTGTTTACTGTAGTTGTCTGCACAATTTGAACAGTTTGAACGTCATCTAGTGTTTTGGAATGAACTGTTCAACTACAGTGTTTGAGGACATTCTTGTCCTTCTTTATGTCCAAACAGTTGAATTCAACACAAATTTGTCCTGTTTACGAGCAAGATAATTCAAGAAGTGAAATACACTTTATCCCAGTTTAAAGCATGAAATCAATGAAGCGCACGTTATAGGCCACAATAAACTCTTTGGAAGTAAGACCAATTATGCTTGTAGTGCAAGCATCTTGTGACTATTTGGCATCCCCATTTAACATACATTCAAAGCACCCGAAGAACGCCTGCCCTAAATTGATCTTTTTTTCTTTCTTTTTCTTTCTTTTTTTTTCTTATATGCGGGCTGCTAAAAAATGGACGTTGTGCTTCAAATTCTAGAAAAAAAAATGTTCCCCCCCCCCTTTTTTTTTTTCTTTATGTTATCTGTAGAAGCGTTGTTGCTTGCTGTTTCTATTCATCTTTATTTCTTACTTTGAAATTGTGACACTTTGTGTTCATGTTTGCAAATATTAAGTACCGGTATATGTTGCATCTGTTTTATTCCCAAAGCTGCGGAGATAGAAAAAGTCATATTCATTTCTAAATTGTTATATTACAATTTTTAAGAAAAACTGTAGTTTGTGCTGAATCAGCTATACATTTTTTCCTCTCCCAAAGCCATGCCTTTTAATAATGACATCAGCTAATTAAAAAAGAAAAAGAAAAAAGGAGTAAAATAGTGCAGCTTTTCGAAAAGCAAAAGACCTGCATAATTTGATACATTTGACAGGTAGACAGGCAGCAATTAAATGAGACAAATTGCCCTTTACTTAGCCCTCTGTGCCCGCCTGTAGCTGGTGCATGTTTAATTCCTAACTTACCACAGAGACATGACACAGACTATGGTCAGATGCTCTTAGAATAGTAATGAACTGATACAGGAAGCTGTGACTCAAAGCTCTTGCAATGTGTCCTTTATGCTAATGCACACCAGGTATCTGGTTATGCAAAGACATGGGCACAAATGATTATTTGGTACACTATTGGAGGGTTTCGGTTGATCAACCAAATAATCTTACAGCACATCTTTAATATTGAGATTACTTCCAATTTATACAGCTTCAATAAGAGAAGCACCTTTTTGTCTATGTTCAATCTTGCCTATGTTCAGTTTGTAGGTCATGCATACATGGGAGAAATGATGCCCAAAATATCCACAGTAAACAATTCCTTCTTTTCATAGTCCAAAAAAGAAAAGAACATATGCTGAAGTATCTCATCTCCTCTATTGTGAAAGTGTCTGCACTATTTTTTTTCAGGCTTCAAGCTACCCAACAATCACAGACAAGTCAGCAGGAATATAAATGGCTGCTGTCTGTGCTATTTAATTAGGGCTAGAAAACATCCTGAGGACTCCCTTGACCCCGTTTTTCCACCACAGCTAACACCATCACAGGCACCAATCTGTTTTGTTTATTTGTATTAATCCCTGGCAGCATACAAATGTGTTTGCGGCGAGGTGCAATGCGTCATATGAGCCTATAATACACGGAGGGCAGCACTGTGGTTAGTAGTAGTAGTGAATTCTGGCGGTTTAGGGTTCAAATCTATGCTCCAGCCATGTGTAAAGGCTCTCCCTGTGATTGCAGGGCTTTTCTCTGGCTTCCTACCACATTAAGAAATGCAGTTAGATTCATTGAAGATGCTAAATCAGGGGTACCCAAACTATGGCTTGAGGGCCATTTGCGGCACAATGTCCAATTTTTAGCAACAACACCCCCCCCCCCCCCCCCCACACACACACACACAGAGTTTGCAATACTATTGTGTAGATGTTAAAACAGTGGGGGGTTTGCGACACCCATTTCCCCCATTGGTGTGACACACCTGTCTACTACTACCCCTAAGTACTAATAAAATAACGAATGAAAGTATGTGTTTTTCTGGTGGTTAAGCTTTTCCATGTGCATGGCTTCAAAATGTAGAATTCTAACTTGAAACATTGCTATAACAAATCAATTTCCTTTTCATTATTTCCTATGAGAAATTCGCTCTGACATTTAAACAAAGTGGAAGTAAACCATTGACATTTAAACAAAGTGGAAGTAAACCATTGTTTGGCATCATTTATGTAGTTAAAAGCATCAGTCGCTCAGCAAATGTAGCAGCTGATGAGTGTCAGATAATTTTTTAAGACAGGATGCCTCTGGAGAAAGCTACCAAGGCAATATTCAAATTCAGTAATCCGGTGCTTGTTAGTTTATCTGAAACATCAAGCACAGGTAAGTAATGGGTAATAGTAGTGTTATAGTTCTCGAGATCAGTCTTGGACATGAGAGCAGGCACAAGACCCTGAGACCACACAAGGGTCTTGGTCTCGTCTCGGAATCAAAGGCATTTTTACTCGCTCTTGTCCCGGTCTCAGAGACCAGACCAGTGCTTCTGTGATTAGTAAGAAACGCAGAATGAAGGTGCTGCGCTGCTATCCTCGTGTCACTCGAAGCGACGCGTAGCCTGGAAACAAGACTCATCGCTCTAAGCAGCGGATGAGTTTTATAGCGATGAGTCTGCCCACTGTCGGCACCAAGCGGCATTTCTGAGGCGAGGAAAACCTTACCAAACAGTCAGTGAAAAGAGCCAATCAGCAAAGAGTGGATAAAAGCGGGCCGTATGTGTGGAAGAGTAGTAAACACACAGACGTACATATGAAATACATAATATTTATATGTAAGTCCATGAGTACACAGTAGTAGTGGGCGGATATAGATTAAATTCAACATGGCTCCTCGAAAAGAGACAGTTTTGAATGACTTATGTCGTTGATGCGTTAAAAACTTGATTTGTGTGATGAACTTCCACGGCCGAAGAGTGACGTTCCTCACAAAGAATACGTCACAGCAAATAAACAA
This sequence comes from Leptonotus elevatus, assembly GCF_054856555.1. NCBI lineage: Eukaryota > Metazoa > Chordata > Actinopteri > Syngnathiformes > Syngnathidae > Leptonotus > Leptonotus elevatus. The sequence goes on from NC_141246.1 coordinate 13,711,104, forward strand.
ATTTGATTGCACAGTTCGTTTTGAGCCGGGCTGAAATTGTTTTCAATGGCCGAGTGACCAGACCAATTTTCTTTTGTTCAAGAAAGTGGGTGTGGCTTACCAGACTAGGCGACACCATCTAGATTTGGGATTTGTTTCATTGTACTACAAAAACAACATATCAGAATTAATGTTTTGTTTTTTGCAAACATTTGGTCTCAATCGCCAAAAGTCTTCGTCAAGGTCCGCCTCGATCTCCAAATGTCTTGGTCGAGCCTCAGTCTCAAATACTCCCTTGTCTCGACGGTTGGTCTAGTCTTCTTGAGTTGACTACATCACTAGATAACAGATACCTCCAGGATGTGTCATGAGCCCTGTCATGTCCAAATCAGCCTCCAGCAAAGATTGCCATTGGAAAACATTTGTATATATCCAAGTTGATTATTTTGATCATGTCACATTACACTTCCACCTTAAGGCTCAATATCAAGTGTTTTGTGGCCTTCCATCACTTACATTATAAGCTATTTCACTCTACCCCATTAATTCAAAGCCTAAAAACATTTTTTTTTAAATTTGGTTTACATCTTCAAATTGACTCAGCTGCTAGGAATAATGCGTGACACAAAGGTTTTATTATCTTTTTTTTTTAATGTGATGCTACGATTCTGATTCATGACGCGAAAGGGCACCATATGAATAAAACAAAGAAAAGAGAATAACCACATTTCTGTTCCCCCCTTACTGTCATCTAGAATTGTGTAACAGTGCAGCATTTGTGGATGTGTGACTTTAAACACACCATACAGTCGTGGGAAAGCCCTGTCATATTGGAATAAAGTCTTTATTTGGGATTTTGTGGGAGGACAGATGGAGTCGAAGCCCCAGGGGTGTGTCGGGAAAGACAGTGTAGCACACATAGGCATAGATTTCTTTCTAGGTCGCAGCACACAACCACTATGTAGCAATTTACAGACTGAGCTGGGGGTCCATTGAAATAAGTATCAAAATACAAAAAAAACACAACATTGCATACTCTTCTTTGACAGCCTTATAACCTACAACCTTTTGTCTCACTTACCCATACTGACAAATGCAATTGTCCATATCTAGCTACCAGCAAAAATCTCTCTAATTTTGGTTGAGCCAAGAGAAGAGAATAATGAATACATCTCCCTAAAATTGGTCTTCGTTAGTCTCCCCTTCTTTACTGCGCTGCTCTATTTTGCTCAGCATGAACTGAGTGAAAAGCAAATCTACAGTCCTTTTTGAGCATCATGAAACAAAAGACAACGTATGAGTTATATAAAGTAGGCCTCTTGTTTCTCTGCAGCTGCTGCCTTTTATTAGATGAACGAAGATGGGGAAAGTGTTAAAAAATGACTGTGATTGCATCAAAATTGATGACCTAACACTGAATCTGTACCAGCAGCCGATTGCATTTTCTTCACCCCAAGCAGACATTGACAATCAACATATTTTAATATTTTTCTTTTGGTTTTTACATCATAAACAGGGCCTTTGCTATGCCCCTTTTCACATTTGCTTTTAGATATTATCCATCAGTTCATAGAATAGCCGTTAGATGGCAGTGTGGGCTTACCTTTTGTCAAATCTCCATTCTCAAGTTCACCTCCCTCTCCCTGTCTTTTCCATTTTTATCCCCTTTTCCCTTAAGTCCTTAGAAACAGAGATTTAGAGCTCGCTCATTCTCAGCTGAGCCAAAGTGCCTGCATCATCTTGCAGTGTTTTGCAGTATGTGTAACTGAGGCTATCTTCTGACTCTGAGATGTATGGAGAGCCTTGAGACGTGATGACTTGTTTTCTGAGTTGTAGCCTGAGCAGATTGACCCCCAGAGAGATGCCATCACCCCCTTGAGGAAAATCCAGTGGAATTAGCAAACCTGTATGATAACCTTGTCAGTTACTGTGTATGTGTGTGCCGAACACAGAGCGGCACACATGCGATGGCAGATAGCTGCTTTGAGCCTGCGGCAGAAATGAAAGATGAACTGGATGGTTTTACAGCGCCTTTTATTTCCATCTGCTTGTCCTCTAGCTTTCTTGCTGCTGTAATTTCCGAATGCGTCTGCAACTAAAAGAGGTGTTTGAAAGCCTGTTGTGCTTCCATGCATTTTCTTAAACCATTTGGTAGCATTATTGCATTCTCATGCAAAACTCTTCAATATATCCTCGAGCCTTTAGCCACAATGTTCAAGTATGTGCTCATCCACAGTCGTCATTGGCTAACCAGATTAACATGCTTACACAATGCAACGCGTGCATGACAGCCAACAAACAGTGGCTCCACATGTAAATGACTTTCTGGATGCTATTTGCATCCATCTGTGCAATGGCAGGTGATTGGTTCTATTATTGTGAACTAAATGACATGCTGAGATGCTTCTTTATTGTTGCCTGCATGGAATTTACCATGAAACATCAGATGAGAGACGGGAAGGCTTATCAGTTTATTCTTATCTGTCACAGTTTATATTGGTGATTTTTGTTTTAAGAACCAAGACTTAAAATAAAACAACATAATAAGATCAAATGAATATGATAAAAATACAAGGGAGATGCTTCTTCATGATTTGAATGTGCAAAGATGCAAACGCAGGAAGGTATGGATGCAGCAGAAATGAAAATGTAAGCGACTTCAATTGCACATTTATTTACAAGGCCTTTGCACAAAAGAAGAATAAAGTGTTCAACATGCAGCAACAAATAGACATAGGGGTGGGAATAGGACACTGATGTCGGTGCTAAAGAGAACTGTTCGAGTTTAACAGTCTAACATCAGCCTAGTGTTTGTGCGCCGGTTGCTCCGTAGACTCTTGTGTGAGGAGAGAGGATGGAAGGGGGTGCGTGCGAGGCTGGTCTTTGGTGATGCAGAGCGCCCTTTATCTGCATCTGTGGTTGTGGCTGTTCCCCACAATCTCCTGAGCAGCCTTTACCGCCCTTTGAAGAGACTTCCTTTTTGCAGCTGAGCAGCAGCTGTACCATGCCGTCATGCTGGTGTTGAGGACACACTCCACCACAAATCTATAGAAGCTCCCAAAGACACGGCTGCCCAGACCGGCACTACACAGCTTCTGGAGGAAGTAGAGACATTAGTGAGGCTTCTTTAGCAAACGGGAAGCGTTTCAGCTCCATGAGGGGAAGTCCTCGGACTGGTGGATCCCGAAGTACTTGTAGCTGGAGACTACTTCACTGTTCCTCCTGAAGTTCACCACCATCTACTTGGACTTCACACTGATGCAAAGATTGTTTTTTGTGCCCCAGTCCACGGGATGTTTTACCACATCTTTGTACTCTGACTCATTGTGCTGACCTGTTAGCCCATTACCTTTTTTTTGTAATGGAGTGTTACTATAACTCTAAGGGCCAAATCCACAAAGAATGAACTGCATCTGCTGAAAGTGCCATTTATTCCACTTCATTTGCACCTGCCGTTTGCTCCACTTTCAAGTCCTATTCACAAAAGATTTTGCGCTAATGACATTCCAGCGTAAGCACGGCCACGAAGTTTGACCGCTGACCGCTGACCGCTGACCGCTGACCGCTGTGTTCTCATTGATTACCACACATTATTAGTATTTCGGACGACATGTCTTGAATTGTATAAGTCGACGCGTTCCCTCACATTGCTCAGGCAACGCGTCCCCTTGTGCAGCAGAGACTTTCGCAAAGGAACACCAAGTTTACGCCAGCTTTTAATAGATGCTATTTGTTTCACTCAAACTGCGCGTGGCTGTTAGAGTTGGTGTTAGTGAATTAGGCGTTGTGTATTAATGGGACTCATTTGCATGGTGGTGGCAAATTTCTGCGCCAAATATATTAATATACCTCATTTAAATACGCACAAATACCATAGGCGCAATGAGACACATTCTGCTTGGCAGCACATTTAGTAACGAATTTCACCATCTGCATATGGTTTTTGCATGAGACACTTTGTTTTGACTCCTTTTTTGACAGTTAGCGCTGTGCAAAAGCCACACAAACCTTTAGTGGATCTGGCCGTCATTGTTATCGGTTAGATTTTTTTTCCAGATGCTGATGTATTTTTCCATAACATCTCTGCTGCTGAAACATTTCAAATCATAGGCAAACTAGTTTCAGGTGGTTGACAGCTTGGTCGACAAAAACTAGTCTCAGAACCATGCCCACTGCAAGTGCTTTGACGTGTTAACCAGCGTTATGGATTGTCCCCTTTTCCTTTTCTTCAAGCTTTTACGTCAGTTCATGTTGAATTTGCAATTTCTATTGTTAATGCAGATTGCGATGAATTTATTCATCTCGTTATGACGGGGACACACAAAGTGCTTGAGGTATTCATGGGTAGTGTATGCATTGTAAATGGATAGCAATGTTGTCTCATTCTTTTTTTTGCATGAGGCAACCTCAGAGACAATGGAAATTGCTTTATCTCACCATGAATGTCTTCACTCACTTACTCACTCACTCACACAGTAGGAAGAGCTGGTATTTAATTTTGTTGCTATTATTTTACGACATTTTTCTTTTCTTTTGTTAATAATTTATTTTCTGATTATTGAAGGATTTTTTATCATCATACCAAGTCACACACATTTCCATGTGATATGGCAAAAAAAAAATGATGATACCCAAGGTTCCAGGTTAGCTTAGGAAGTCCCAAGAACATAAATGTGAAAATAAAAATCAAACACCAAAATAAGATACAATAAATACAATAAAGGTATTTGTGTGAAGCTTATTTAAGGTTTGAATGTGTGCAAAGATATAATGCAGCAAAGGTGTGTCTGCAGCACTATAAAAATGCAAGAGGCTTGAATTTCACATGATATTTACAAGATCAATTTGTACTTGACAATCGAGTGTTCATGGATAAAGTAAAGTAATCAATGTGCAGACACAATGGGAATGAGGCTATGATGGTAGGTTTGAGTAAAACACCAAGTTTTATATTTATTATTTGTGATTTCACTATCAATAAAAAATAATGGTGATTGTTATTTTGTCCGTGATTTCTCAGGCATGAATAGCACAGGAGAATTTAGTACACTTCTTACAGTAAAAAAAAAAAACTAAATAAAGAGATTCACAAATATGTGGTCAAAACACACCAAAAACAACAGAGCAAATGTTATACATGGATAGATGCACTTGTCAAATCAAATATGAATAGAAAGAGTCAGCTGAAATAATGGGAGATAGCCAGGGGCTAAAGAAACATTGGTTTGTTTATTGTTGTATAGTAATTAGCCTTTGCCTCTCTTTTTCCGATACAGATAGTTGATAGAGTTGAGTCACTGGTGAACAAGAATGAGACTTCCATGCTAGTTTTAATTGGAGCTCATAGCCTTAAGGCCAATTCTTTACTATCATTTTTTTTTAAGTTTTGGGGAGCAAATGATTTAAGAATTGCCACCTAATATTTTCGTCCAATTTTCCAAATTTGAGTTTTTAGTCAATGCTGAAGACATGCATTATGTTTTACAAATACTTCTGCAAACCTGTATCTGTAAATGACTCTGTGAGGTTGCTAACCCTCTTACTAGTTTTGTCTTGTTTTCAAATCTGTTCCAAAACTGGAGCAATTATTTAAATATATATATATATTTTGATAACAAATGATGATGTGTTTGGCACTAAAGTTAGACTGCTGGGACAGTTGGGATTCATCCGCAAAGGTTTCTCTCATAAAAGTCACTCCTGTACTGATGCTTTGATAATTTCAATGTCACAGTAGCTCGTTGATGTATTTAATGTGGAAACCATCTTTTCCCATTCAATTGAGTGGATGCCGCGCTGATTATGACAAATCAGCATTTCTTTCATTGTCAAATCTTTGCAGCAATGAGATTGACTGCCTCTACTACGGCTGCCTTGCTGGCATTATATCTTTATCGTGTTAGTTCCACATCTTGAACTCTTATCCCTTTTCCAGTCTTTTACATCGTGTAATGTGTGCATTGTTTCCATTGTTTTGTGCATTTCTCTCACATTCAAGCTCAATGGAAACCAAAAGCATATAAGTCATGGCTCATGGTTTTAAGCATCTTGCAGACACATGCTCTTCATAAGAAATCCCACGTATAGAAAATTAACTTCCACCCTTCCTTGGCAATAACACTGACTGGCTGTTCCCAAACTACATCTATTTGCATATTCACAAAATTTACTTATTTTTGCACTTTGTTATGAAATTAAAACTCAGTTATGTCAAACATCTAATGGGAAAACATGCAGTCATGACCATTTTGTAATCAACTTGTGTGGAAACCATTTTTGCCTAAAATCTGCCGGTGCCTCCCAAGTCACAATGTGGGCAGTGCGAGATGTACTGCTCTCAATTTTACTGCCAATCCTTTTCCTCAGTGGTAGTGATGTGTGAACCCTTACTTGTATTAAACACTAATTCACCGGGTTGTCTTTGTAGTTCAATCTGGTGGTACAGATGAAGCAATTCATGCAGTGCTGCTGTTCTCAATGTCTTTGGATATATCAGAAAGTAGGACTTTAGTCAACCCACACCTGGGAAAATGTGTTTGTGTGTGTTTTTAATCTCCAAACTTAAATTGACGTTACAGCAGCTTGCCACATGAGTCACGCCCATAGAGAGAGTATATATATATATATATATATATATATATATATATATATATATATATATATATATATATATATATGTATGTGTATGTGTGTGTGTTTATTTCTTGGAACATCCACCATCCTTCCTCAAAGTTTTGTGGAAATTGCATTACCCTTTCACACACATACGCACGCACACACACGTACAAATCTATATTTTATCAGGCCACCCACAGGTGTAGACTCTCTGTTACGCAGTCAATTGCTTGAGGGTGATTATCCAATATTACACTTTTGACATTGGAAATATAATTTACTAGCTAATATTCATCTACCATTCGCCACAGGCTCTTTAAAAATCACATTGAATTGATTAAGTCAGCATAATGTACATTGTTTATATCATACTGCATTCAAAAGGGTCTTTCTATAAAAGTTGAATATGACTTACTTTTTACTACCTATTAAAATGTAGTGCATTCAAATGTGATACATTAACTTTGTTTTAGTTTGGCTTTAACAAAGTTCACTGGATTTATTTGTTTGTGTCACTTGTACTTTAAAACCAACAATATTTACCAAGACTACCATTGTACATGCCTCTGTTTCACAGAAATATTTTCATTTTTCAATGTTTTATTGAGAGAAAATGTTTTTGAAGTTTCAGAAGCTAATGAATGGTGTGCTGGTTTTGAGCAAAAAAAAAAGAAGGAAAGGAGCGATGAGCGCTAGGTTATTGAGAGGCTAAAAAGGAACATCTAGAGGAATGAGTGAGTGTTGAAAAGGTGGCTGTAGCTACAGTTTTGGGGTTATCTTTTTGCAAGGCAGAAAAGCGTAAACAAATTATTGCACGCATATTCACATTCAAATTAGACACTTCCTGCCTTCTTTCCAATGATGATGGAGGTATGAATTTGTCAAAGAAAACAGTACACATACCCCTGATGAACTTTTAAGGCTGGTCACAATAAGCATGCTTCTTTATCATTTTATTTAATTTTATTTTCATTTGTACTGCAGGGTATATTTATTATTTTGACTAATTTACAGAATGATTTACTCAATCTTTGAGGAATAATATTTACACTACAAACAGAATATTTATAATTTGCTAATCATTTTGGAGAACATTGTAATGGAAAAGGTCTCTTAACAGCTGAGCCAACCAATACTACCTATGACATATCTCAGTGGCATACTTTAATTCAGACAGTGCATAGAAGTAAGGGTAGTGGGTGGCTGAAGCCCATTGTGATTATTCTTACGGTCACAATATTTCTTGTTTTGAGATCATCATACTGTTGCTTTTTGCCATCGTTTCACGAAATATCCTGACGTTTTGTGTAACCTTGCACAATATTTTGTTTTGTTGTGCAACTTTCAATGAACATTTTCCTTTGATTGAAATGCCATATTGTCAGACTTTTATGCATTTGGCTTTGAAGGTTTCATTGATTCATTGGATCAAAACCTAATTGTAAACTGTGTTGGGATTATAATTCTTATTATTACAATTCTCCATCTTTATCAATATAGCAATATAGAGAAGACATTATTATTATGTAATTGTCATGTAATTACATATTAACTATTGTTTTTATATTGCACGTTTAATAATGATGGTCATTATGAAGTGAGACATAATGTAAACACAATAACTCCCCAATTTTCTTTTGCTTTTTTCAAGAGGATATTTTGATGACACTGAAAAAGGAGGGCAGATAGTTATTGTGGAATCTCTTTAAAGAGTTTCTCTGATATGTTTCAATACAATGGCCATTACTTCCCCTGTCAGCCCTATTAGGTCTCAAGGCAAAGCCGGCATTTATATTCCATGTCATCACTACCTCAGCTCTCCCATGCTTGCATTTATATGAATTACTGGGGTGTTTAAAGATGAACTCCAGCATCTGCCTGAATCATTTTTATGCGTAGCTTGAGGCAGGAGACATCATAACCCCACTCTCACCACACTCAACAGTCCCCTCTTATTCTGCACTTATTTGGATGTAGTCAGATAAGGCCTGGAGTTCATACCAGCACGCAGGGTAACAGTGTCAGCGTCGTACTGTGCTCCCCTTCCCCGGCACACTGCAGTGTAGCCTTTTCATGCCGAAACGTATATTCTTTTACTCGATGTAGTGTTGTCACTATCGAATATTTTTTAGAATTGATTAATCTATTGTAGAATAAAGGGGAACTAAACCCCTTTACATTTTAAAGCAGGACTACATTATATGTGTCAGAACTAGTCTAAACACGATACCCTGATTAGTATTTGTGGAGAAATAATTAAGCAGAATGATTACTCCGCACCTTGTTGGGTGGATCATATCAGCTGCAGACCGTAAGTGACGCATTGCCTGCTAATACAGCGTACCATTGAACTGTGTCAGCTGCAGAGGCGATTCTAGGATCAGAGGTTTACTGGTGCTATAAAGACGTTTAGGGGTGCTCGGTTGCTACAAAGCGCAGGGGTAGTTTGATGTGATTTTGGAGTACTTCCTGCTCCAAAAAATGTGTGGGAAGTCAGTAAGTAAACCAAATCTAATAAATGTTATGCAAAGGAGAAAAAGACTGTAATAGTAAAATACAAACATATCCTAACTCAAATTTATTGGGAAGGGTACTCTTTTTGATAGAACAGCTCCTTTACATATGCATTGACATTATGCATGTTTCTGGAGTAAACCAGCTACCCACAGTTTAGGGAGAACACAAATGGACCTTGGATCTGTTTGTTTTCTGACTATATATTGCTTGTCTGTACTATGTTCTAAAAACATCTGGCCTGGCTTTAATACAAATATATAAATAAAAATACACTTCAAAATGTTTTTTTTTTTTTTTTTTTTGCTGAAAAACAATCTTATGTCCATGACTTACTCCACGATGCGATTTTTTTTTCTGTGCAGATGCACACATGCACGCACACCACACACATCAGTAAGCTAGCCAATAGCAGCACAATAGAGACATTAATATTAAACTTGTTTCCCTCATTCCACTCTAAAATGACTGATGGGCATAAGCCTTCAGTCTGACCACCTGCAACGTTTTCCTATCTTTAGGGGAAACTTCAGATAACTAACCTACTTACGAAGTAGCATGACTACAACAACAAAAGCAAACTAGTAATGAAAATAATGTGTTGGTATTGACTGGTAGAGTAATAAACCTTTCACATATTCTGTTTGAAGTAAGGAACGTACAATTTCACTCGACTATACAGTCACACTAGGGAGGCACGGCTGGAGAACGATCAGCATGCTCTGCTTGTACACAACGTCGCAACAGCGGGGGTGGGAGGTGGAGCAGAGGGCTGAGGTGGATCAAGCCATTTTCTAATCAGTTGGGGGGGGATACTGTATTGTTGTTGTTTAAATATTACTTTTAAACTCTACGGTTTATATACATACCATATAATTTTCTGCTGAAGCACACCCAAAATTGGGCTAAATACATGTCATGGCTGAGATGGAAAATATGCAGAAAATATGTAAAAATGGCTGCCCCATATAAGCAAATAGACAAAGTTAGATGCCATTTTTTGAGCATATTTTTTTCCAATAAATACTTTTTACTCGTAGATTAAGTAGTAGAAATAGTAGTAGAAAAAGAAGCTGTGCATATTTGTAATATGATAAAAAATGTTGACATATTTGGTTTAGTTCCTCTAAAAACAGTTTTCCAGTTTTTGGGCTGGTTGGGTATATGGATACGTGGAGCTCTGTAAAGGTCTTGACATATAGGGGTGGGTCGCAGTACAAGCAAACTGGTTCCCTCATCTCTTTGTGGCATTCAGCTGATTCTTCCTCCACCAAGCCCCTTCGCCTTCTCTGCTTCTTTCATTTGCTGACACAAGGACAAAGTAAAGTCAGGAGAAACAATGCCATTGTTGATCACCACAGGCATTGATTTCTCTGGCATTGGCTTAGTAGGGGGTTGGCATCAGAACTCCACCATCCACCCTCTTTCTTCTTCTTGTAAGCGGTTGTCTAACCAGCTGGAAAGACCAATTGCCCCTCCGATCCAACAGTCTTTATCCACACTGCCAGTTAATTTTTGAGGAGTGGGTATAACCCCCGCCGGTATGTCACACAAAGTTATTTCATGATCAAAAACTCACCTAGGTTTGTACAAAGTAGAGACGTACCCACAAGCTTGATTGGCCTTGCTTTCTGCCAGACAGCTGCCTTAAGTGGGGGCAAAATCATTTGGCACTACTCTTAGCATATATTAACTGATTCACTGCTGACAGCATCCTTGAGCTCATGTAGCGACTTGTTCTGCCCCACTAACTGGCCTTGGTTTGCTGAAGCAATCTGACTCTGTGAGCTCCTTTTGGCAGGAGACTTCTGTACTCGTATCATACCACTGAATCTTGGACCCAAAAAAACGTTGATATGATAGACAATAAAAACATAATATTCCAGTATTGATTTATTTTATTACATTTGTACTTTTAAAGTTAATTCGGTGACCATTTTTTTTCTTCCTTTAACACAGCATATCTATTACTTAGCCTTAGGGACACTGTGAAGGGTATCACTTTTGTTTTTTTCCTATAGTGTAAAACATTAGAGATGGGGTCTGTCACGCTGGGTGAGATAACAAGACTTGTGATATTGCATTTTTCCTTCTCCCACAGCTATTGCTAGGAGGTCAATAGGTGGCAGACAAGTATCAATACTTTACCTGCCCATTTTAACATAGATATCACAATTCTCACACAAGTTGAGGCAACCTTCATCTGCTGTAGCCTCCAAAAAGTTTAGATTGATGTGTACGTCCTTCAATGGGACCAATAGCCTCCTACCACTTGTGAATCTCTCAGAGCAGCATAGAACCTTGAGCTGTGTGCTAAATTGTGTTGTCTGAATAGCTGTTTTAAAGTAATTGTAGTCTATTACGATTTGTTAATCTGTTTGATGAAACATCTTTGAACGGTCCAACGTGAATTTCACAAAGATAATTATCTTCTCAGTATAACAGAGTGGAAGCTGTATTCTACTCAGGCCACAATGGATCTCTTCAATCATGCATGACAACTTCTCACAAAACCTCAGATACAGCGAGTATTAAATGATTAACTGTGCATTTATTTACCTTTAACTTTGGCATGTTGTGAACAGTCATTACAAAAGAAGGGTCACCACTTGGGAGAAAGCCCCGAGTACCCAGATAATACTAAAGTAAACACAGTGAGAACATACAAATACCATATAGAAAGGACCTAGTCACAATTACTGTCTTTCCCTAAAAACTTTATTTTGCTTTACCTTTTTCTGACTGGCCTTAATTCAGGCCAAGTAAAACTAAACAATAGCTGTCAATGGCAGTGACTGGTCACAGCAACCGGTTAACTGTGTAGGTAAACATAAGCATGATAAGGAGAAATCATTACATTTCATTGTGTAATGTGACAAAAGTACTTACTTTACTGATTAATTATGACTCAGTAGTAATATTTTTGGCTACTTGCAAAAGATCAGATGGTCAAAAGAGCCATCGCCTGATATTTAAGAATGTCTAGTGCAGTTTGCCTTAGGGAAAACTCTGGTTTACCTCAAACACAGAGACACCAAATGTTCCCGTCCACTTCTGGGTCAACATTCACTGTCTCTAACCAGCACAAGTTACTTATTCCAACCATCATACCTTAAGTAACGATGAGGCCTCTGGACCATTTCTTGCACTGTGCACATTTGCTACTCTTGTATACATTTGGTCAAACTTACTTCATTTAACCCAAACTGTTCTGAATGCAAACTAAATGGTCCCTCATTTATTAGGCCCACTTGTGACCATAACAATTTATAATATATCAGAGGTGGGCATTCCGTCAATATTGACGGAAGGTCCGTGAATCCGTCAGTGACGTAAGTTCTGCTGTGTCTGGCCACAGTCTTTGATTTGAGTGCTCGTGTGATTGAGGTGCTCGAGTGAATGACCAATTGACAGTCTGACAATTGACGGTCTGCCGCCATGAAATTTACTGTTGGTCCTAAAATAACGGCTGTAATTTAGCGATGATGGAAGGTTAAAAAACTAAAAACTAAAATAAATAAAACAATAAAATGAATTGAAGATTACGATTTGGTTTGGTTTGAAATAATTGACAATCGACGATGATGGAAGGGTGCCCTGGCTGTTGACGATTGACAAATGATGGACACTTAAAATGTATTGATGTGCCCACCTCTGTGTTATACACAGTATACCTGTATTCATAGTTACCCTCTCAGGCTCAGCATTTTAATGCAATGTTTTTTTTTCTATGTATGAGGCGGAGCACCATGTTGTTATTGCGAGGTTCCATGGGTACAGAGGAAATATACTTAAGTGCATCAGAGCTTGTCAAATGCTTATAAACAAACACCAAGGCAAAGGCACTATGACTGTTCTGTTAAAATTTGCACAAGTCTTAGCAAGGACTTGTTGTTAAAACAGTATTTTGTAAAGTATAAGTGTTTTCTTTTGCAAATAGAAAAATTAAAAATTTGATGTCTTGCGGGCGGCACGGTTGACTGGTTAGCACGTTCGCTTCCCAGTGCAGAGGACGTGAGATCGAGTCCGGGCTTCGGACTTCCTGGGTGGAGTTTGCATGTTCTCCCCGTGCTGGCGTGGGTTTTCTCCGGGTACTCCGGTTTCCTCCCACATTCCAAAGACATGCATGGCAGGTTAATTGAACACTCCAAATTGTCCATAGGTGTGATTGCGAGTGTGGATGGTTGTTCGTGTCTGTGTGCCTTGCGATTGGCTGGCAACCAGTTCAGGGTGTACCCTGCCTACTGCCCGTAGCCAGCTGGGATAGGCTCCATTGCCCCGTGACCCTTGTGAGGACAAGCGGTTAAGAAAATGGATGGATGGATGGAGTTGGGAAGGCCTTTGACTTGCAAAATTAGTTGTTTGACAAACCAGGAATGTTGACGGCCCCAAAGAGAAATTCAGCTTTCTACTGCTTTGCATTATCTTATGTAACTTACCATCAAGAAGCATGTGTTCTATGGAGGTTATATCTTATGAATGACAACCATGTATTTGCACTGGGGTATACACTCACTATTTTAGGAAAACTGCATTTTTAGCTTAATTCCTGCTGCGTTTCCCCTTACTAATTAATGCTGTTACCCATCTCTTTGCTCTAGTTACATCTTCTCTTTGTATTAATGATTCAAGAATGCTTTACATTTTTATTTTAAGGGGATATTTGTATTGCATGTTTACCCTTCAGAGGTAAGTGCCTTGTATTTCATTACTACATGCTTATGTTAACTTCATACACAACACATAGTCACTTCATGCTTTATGTAACATCCTGCTACTATTTTCTTTTATTCATGTCCATGCTCTTAATTGTGTCCCGATCGTTGAAAACTTTTCTTCAACATAGCAATTTTCTGACAAATGTAGTTTGTCATTGTGTCCCTTAAAGTGAGGCTGCCAGTAATTTTCTTTTTTTCTTTTTTAAATTCAAAATAGTTTAGTCGATTGTGTCATTTAAAGTTGAGGGTTTGTCCTACTGGCTGTAAATACAATATAAATGTAAAATAAATGGTCATATATGAATATTCCCATTACTGCTACCCTTTACTTTAAGGACATTAAGTATTTTTACGAATCACAGACTGTCCTATAACATGCAGACGCATAGGCTTTCTTGTGGTACAGTGTAACAATTCATAGAACTGTTATGTCATGCATGAGATGCTCACAGATACAATGTAAATTTGCTCTCTGCATTAACCACATATTTATTGATCATGACATTAAAAATCCCACATTGTGGTGGGGGGAACTGACAATATCAATCGTTGCATTGTTTTCTGATGGAGGACGACTGGAGCAATTGCCAATTACCTTGAAAACCTCCCAGGTATTGTCAATCAAACCTTTTCTAATCCTTCTTGCCCAACTATTCCGAATGCCCTATGATAATTGGTACCTGACATCATGCTTGAATAACAATGGAATAAAGCCCTCTGGGAATGTTCTCAGTATGCCTTCATGTTCTTTTCTTCCTTACAGCTTTCATTCTTTGGTCCTTTGTGTGTTCGGCTACAGCTTGTAGCCTTCCGGAAGCTCTAATTTCTAGTGTAGATCTCAACACCAAATTAACCATGTGTATGTATATGTATATATATATATATATATACATATGTTTTATTTAAATGAAATATCAAAATTAATGTCCTTCATTGTCTTTTTATGCTTTGACAGAACAAAATAATCCTGGACCCTTTGACATTCAGCGAGGCTCGTTTCCGGCCTTCGCTGGAGGAGCGCTTGGAGAGCATTATCAGTGGTGCCGCATTAATGGCAGATTCTTCATGCACACGTGACGACCGACGTGAACGCATCGTGGCTGAGTGCAACGCTGTTCGACAGGCCCTCCAAGACTTGCTAAGCGAGTACATGAACAATGTAAGTGTTGCCAGATTTCATTCCCATTCCCATTACCTATATAATGCAATACAATTCTGTCATCATAGCTTGATAGCATAGCACAACATTTCAGATCAGATTTTTTAATTCAACCCAAACTGCTCCCTGGGCGCTTAAATAGCCACTGCTCCAGTATGTGCAAACAGTGTGTGTTTGCTGCAATGGGTCAAATGCAGAGGTCAAATTGTATGTACAATGTGTGTACATGACAAGAAAAAATTATTTCATCCTTTCATCATTCTTTCAACTTATTCAGTTGCAATTTTGGTAATTTAGGAAGGACAAATGAATACGGTTTGACATCACTGCTCTTCACTTAGTTTTCTGTAATAAATTTTTTTTTGCTCAATGAAGTTGTCAAAAGATAGAGACAGAGTGCATTTAAATGTAGCCTCACCGGATGGAAACACAATTCCCCTCTCTCTATTGACTCGATATTGGACAAGGTTCCTTTTTCACTCTGTCTGCAAAACAGACAGGGTGGGATGCACTATTCAAGTGGTACCAAAAACAAGTTTTTAGTTGATAGTTGAAAAAAGTGAAACATTCTGACACTTCATGCTGTGACTGGTTCTAATCTAATGTGCTGCTATGGTGCTACTTGAAATAAGGAGGTCTGTATACAAAAGAGAGCGCTCATCTCATCAGTTTGGAGATGCAGTGCCTTGCTTTCTGAAGTATAGCAGCTTTTGCACAGCAGTACCAATGTTTATTCTTTTGTCTGTGGAGGGCTATAAACTGCCACCTTTGTCCTTTCAAGCCGAAATCTTAGACTAAGCTGTCCATTGATGAAGTAGAAATCCCTGTAGCACTGTACATTACACTAAGACTACTATAAACGGCTAAAAACACTTCTCCTCATCTTAACATCCATGTTTAAAGTAGTTTGTGTTAAAGTATTTTGATAATAGAATGTACTGTGAATACTTTCCTTCTCATACATTGGACTGTAAGTAATAATGAATGCCTTTTAAGTAACCAAATCCTCTTTACTCCCATCTGTTTTGCTGGATTTTGTAAGGCCCACAGAAGAAGTAGCATTAGAATATAGCTAAGTGTCATCATTACTCACAAATCTATTTAGAATTCTGAGTAATTGAGGGTTTTTTCAACATGGTCTTAGTACATTTCCTATGCTGGCCGTTTGTGTAATAACTACCATTTCTTCAACCGTTTTTTGCAGTTGATAGGCTGCATCAAAGCCTTCTGTATGCTCTAGCATAAATAAATAAAAAACATATAAATGCGTGTTTGGGACACTTAACATATTTAAAGTAGAGCACATTAGTTAATATTAATAAGAAATGTAAGCAACCACTTCCACTTTCTTTAGTCACACCAAGCATCCAAAGACAACATTTTTTTGTAGGAAGCTTGAACCAAAGCACAAGGTTAATCAATGTGGTAGCTGGCTATAAATTAGGTTCAAGTGACAAGAGAATGTCCATACCTGTCTTAGCTGCTGGTGATCTGTGATTGGTGACAGCATGCCTGGCTCCCTGGCTGGTGCTGAATCATCAGGAGCAGCTGATTTAGTTACGGCAGCTCAGACAGGGCCAATCTATCAATTGATCTAGGGAGTAATGCATTACCAGCCTGGGTCAAGGGAGCTTGGGCTGAATATAGCCATAGCCAGAAGCCATGGCAGGTAAAAGGGGCAACTGGGCACCTCTGTGAGCAGTACAGAGAAGGATTTAGGGAGTGGGATGGCGAGCACACTCATCTCACTGTTAGCTGGATGTGGCACATAAACCCAAACATGGGTGGTGCAGTAGGCTGATCATTAGGGGAAGACGGATGGCCTTGTTTTTCACAGTCTCCCTGGAGTTGCCATGCAGAATGCTCACTCAACAATTGACATATTCCGTGCAGTCAGTATGTGTTGTGTGTAAGTATGAAAATGAGATTTTTGTGACAAAACATAAATGAAGGCCACAAGTGAGACATGCAAAGATGTGTAAGAAATGCTTGGCCAAGTCCAAATATTGCTTTGCTGACCTCAATTAACACAGTTAAAAGTACTCTTTCACTCTGTGAGCTTGCAATTTCTATATTTTAAAATTGATTAACCACTAAAATGTCTCTTTTTTTTGGCTTCAGTTTAAACAAAGGGCTTTGACTTTTGTCTGGGACAAAGGCAATGCCTCACTTTTTTTTAACTACTTAAAGAGGGAAACGATTAAGTGCCTACATAAATGGCAATGCACTGTGCTGTATAAATGAGAGGTGATGAGGTGCATTGCTGCAGCATTCCCATATAGATGCAGCACACAGCATTTTTGTCACTGATCAACAAACAATGTTGCCGAAGTCAATACACTGTGCAGTATCACTCCTGCTATTTAAAGGGCACAATATTTGATCAAAGGTTCTGCACACAGACAATGACAATTGTGCAGCACAAGATCAGGGTAACCATAAAATCATTTAAGTACCGGCAAAATGATTATGTATGTTTTATTCAATTAGTATAATATACATATTTATTACATACAATGACATGTAGTGTACATTAATTTCATATTCTGTAATCACTACCTGCACTTTATGTTATTCTTTATTGCATTTGTCGTCCAGAAACCCAGCAAACATGACCCATCTGTTGTACTTTCCCACTTGTTTTCTCTAACTTCTAACCAGTGGCCGATGTTCAAGTTGTTAACCTGGCATTTAAAATTAAAACATAATCTCACCTCACTTCTCAGAGTGTGTATGTTTACAAACATTATTAAAGATTCTGGTCTTTACCTCTCAACAGTTTTTCTCAACCATACACCCTTAATGTTTCCATGGAATATTTAATTTGACCTAGGTCGATATCAGCCAATTATAAAGGCATAGTGATCTATAATAATAATATGATTTTTTTGTAATCTGTTAATCAGGGCTGTCAGATTAACAGTTAACAAAACAGTATCCCAGCTAACTCTTAAGTGATACCTAATTCCTCCCTGAAGTCAATTGGTTACATTTACAGTAGACACATTAATTAATCACAGTAAATATTAAGAATAATATATTTATATTAATCTTAACATTTAATTCAATTTGATACTTGTTTATTTGCCAGAGCAAGTCTTGCTTCCCTAACACTAATTTGACTTTTCTTGTTCCATTGATTTAATCTCATTTTCCGATTGCCCCCACATTACTGGCCCTCCAGACTCCTAGACCCAGCAATAAATCATGGGTTATCCACAGCATGCCATGGCCTCCCTCTCATCTGTCAACACCTAATGCACTACTCAACAAGCTGCAATCCACCGGGCACATATTAACCTCCCACTTTGAATAATTTAAAAAATCTTTGCCACTCAAGGCTGAATCACAGTCATGGACTATATGAGTTATATCAAACATATAACTCACCAACGTTTTGTTTATCTCACTCAGGGGTCAGGGAATCAAATGTCTATCTCATAATCTCAAGGTTAGCAGTTCCTGGTACTGGCTCAGAACTGATTTGTTCTTTAGAGTCAATAAAAACCCACAAAAATAATTTTTGCATTCAACAATCAACTTTAATTCCCTTTTGATGCAAATAACCCTTCCATGAATTTTTGATCCAGGCTACATGTTACAGGGTACGTTTTTTCTAAGTGATTTAAATATGTGGCAAGTATTTTGGAAAAACGTGCAGTTTGATGTTATAATGTCAGTTAAGACTAGTTTCATTCTATAAGTGTTACATTTAACGAACACATAATGATTGTTCAAGTAAAGTTTGGTTAAAGGTTAAAACATTTGAATGATACTTTTTAACTCAATTGTAAGTACTTGTTCTGAAAAAGTAGTATTTATGCATCCCTATGTAGTACGTTATTTTTTACAATTTATGAAAGCTCACCCTAGCTTTTTAGATGGAAACAATCGCCGTAATATTAGATACTGTTCATTACCAGTGTTTAGCAGTAAAAACGTTACATGTAGTGACGTTACTATTTCAACTACGGTACATTTCCCAGTAACGTAATTATTGCCTCATTGTTTTTTAAAACCAAATTTTCCCTGGCTCTTCTAAACCTTAAACGCATCTCTTTGATGTCACATATTATTTCGTTCTCCTGTTGATCCCTGCCATAAATGGTGCCCGTGAATTCTGCCGAGTGGTTTGGATTTTTCAACTGTATACAAATAGCAGAGAAGGGGGCAGAGGTCTGTACATCTCATCAGTTCCCAAGGCTATGTTGCTAAATATGTAAGCTAAATTTAATAGAGAATAATGATGACCATATCTGCAACTGTTGCACTGTTCAGTTAAGTGCAGTGTCTATTTTTTTTTAAATATATTTTTATTATTGTATTAGTTTTAGGCTTTATGTAATTCAACAACGTAATCATGCACATTGTATATTCTAATATAGCTAAGAGAACTTTTTCTGAAATCCAAAATACTTCCACCCCAATGGCATCGCACAACAACCCCCAATGTAAACAGGGGGACCCTAAATTTATTTTAGTAAAAACATATTCATTTATGTTAATATTGCAATATACAATTTTAAAATGTAATTTTTCTTTTAGAGCCCTTTCTCCAACTGAAGTAGCTTTTATGTAGTTAACCTACTTTTTTACCCACTTTTTTTTTCTTTCTTTTTTGTATCTTAGCTCGCTAATCGGGTTCAGTCTGATCAAGCTACATCTAATGTAAAATATCTTGCATCATTACATTTCCAAGGAGCTTGCTCAACACTGTCCATTACAATTAAGTCTTACTTTATGGGAAATAAGAAACACAATCCTTTGTTGTTATTGGGAGCAAACCCATATCAGAACACCTGAAAACCTACCCATCAGGCCATCGAGGATTTAGGTGATTGAAGAAATGAGACCTTAATTAGGTTTAAAGGTCATATCAGGAGACCCGATAGAATTATCCAGGAACATATTAATGCAATAAAAAGCTTTCAGATCTGGCAACTCTATTGCATTAGAATGCTGCCAGCCCTTCTACTGCATCCCTCCCCATGCTCTATAATGCCAATTCTCTTCAAGGGCTTGCTGCTTTGAGTAACGCAAACGTGATTGACATTGATAGCTTGATCAAACTATAGAATCAACTCTAATATCATTAAGTGGGCGGACATGCAAGCAAAGACCTGGGCTCTAACTGTATTAACTGCTACATATGTTAGGGTTATGGATCCAGAGGGCTAAATGCAATGGGAAATCAAGAATGCTGGCCACATTTCAGAGAAATAGTGTGTGACTGTTCACATTTTAATCCTTTCTTTGATGTCCTTTTTCTACCTTAGCAACCTGTTCCATTCCATTTGCCTGCAGATATTTTTAAGTTTTAAGGACAATCTAGACGTCATTAAGCCTAAATTATAGGTACTTGAAAATACAGAACGGAACGCAAACCAAAACTATTTAACTGGTCGGTTTCAACGGTTTTCAAAAACTATTCCAGCCCTAATACATACATACATACATGAACAGATGGATCACATCTGTACCGTTATTGTTACTTTGTAACATAATCAAATTTCATTTGATGCTTCTTATTCACAGCAGCACAAACTCATCTGTCTGTTTATGAATAAAGTAATTACTTTGATAGCATAGATAAAATACATTCCAAATGCATTAGTGAGTTGTCTGGATGATGCGCTCTTGAAATATTGTTAATGTGTGAGTGACTGTGTCAAGAGAGAATGTGTGGGAGCTGTGCTATTTGAGAAGGCTTCATAACCAAATGACCTTTTACAGGAATAGCTTGTTGTTGTGTCAGATCCCAATTGCTATGCACACTCAGATCTTGCACGTTCTTTTGTCATGCATTATTATAATTTTTTTTGTGTTTACCCTTGTCTTAAGTACCAAAAGTGAGTCTTAGGCATTATCTGTGGATTGATTATCTTTTACGAGAAATATACACTACATATCATGCCAACTTAAATCCGGTTGCCGGACGGCTACATTTTTCATGTTTATCTTAAGTAGGGTTGTTCAAAACCACTTTTTTTGCAGACTGATAGCATTACGAGTTCTCAACTCATGAGTAGTCACCAATACCAATACCAACTACAGATACTGTTAGTACTTTGGATTAAAAAAAAAAAGAAAAAGAAAAAGAAAAAAAAAGGCAGATCATTTTAAAGAGAGATCCAATGCAGCCCTTTCAAAGCATTTGCATGAAATTAATATATCGGTAAATGTTCTATTCTACTAATTTCTAGTTCCTGATCGTAAACCGGCCACAAGCGGGCGGCTGATATCTTGAAATACAGTCGGTAATTCTGATACCTCGTATCGATACTCGCCTATCCCTAGTCTTAAGGAGGGCCTTGACATTTCATTTAGGTAATAACGTAATCGTGCGCTCCCTATATATATATATATATTAAAAATATAACATTTAGTAAAGAAGGGCATGGCTTTTACATGTGAAAATGCCCAGGTGTTTGTCTTAACAAAGTTCTATTATTAATAATATTTGCATTATGTTAAATAGTGTTTTTAAATTTGACAAGTGGTTTGCCTGAGTAATCTGTAAATGCCCCTCTTTGGGGAAAATAATGAAGAAAAAACACACACACAGATAAACATAATAATTTGTGTTTAACATATACATGAAGCATGTTCAAATTCTTAAAAAAAATACTGCATGTGAGGAGCAACCAGAGGAAGCAAGTTGTTTCCAGTGAAACTGAAGCTGCCAGATAGTTTAACCTTTCAACAGGCTTGGTTTAGCACATTGAAACTCAAGCAGCAGTCTGGCACTGCTGAGAGAGAAAATGTGTTTGGTCTCAGCAGAACGTGGCAAATCTTTCGGTTGCTGTTGAAACTGAAACGACCCCTGCAGGACTCTGTAAACATGCTGTATATTTTCTGAATTATGCAGAAATACTTGGGGGGCCTTTAGTTTTCACATATCTCATAACTCAAAACATTTGCCTTTTATATTGTGTTTGACAAAGCTGTTTTACCAGAAACAAATATATCTGTCAACAAAACTGTTTTGCAAAGTACCAGCATCTATCCAGCAAAACATTTCAAATAACTAAGCTTTTAACGAAAGGTCTAACATGTACGTGACTAATTGTATATGTGTGTATATAAATCCAATAATCCATTTTTTTTTTGTAGAAAACACAATGTTTTTCAGTCAGTACTTTGAGGGGATTTAAAAAACATGTCTTTGTAAGCATTACAAAGGATTTCTGACAAACGGAATCCAAATTGTATGGTTTTACTTTGGAATGTACTTGCTGAAGAATCAAAGCTACGTTACAAAATTAAGAAAACCCCTAAAGAGTTGTCTTGATTTATATAGCATATAAATCATGTTTCCTCACAATACTGTTATCATGCCTCCTCGCGCCTCTCTCCGCGCAGCCATGCAACATGCTGTTTCAGTGATACAACATGTCAGTGCTCAGGCAGTGGGACATAAATTATTCTGCCCTGTAGGCACATGAGTTACAGTGCATATGGCGAAGATCGGATTAGGTTAAGTGAACCATGCGAGAGGACGTTTGCCCCTTTCATACATTTATACTAGATACGTTTAATATTTTAGATTTGAACCTTTTACTTTGTTAGACTGGTTGAAAACATTTAATGAAATTCAAGAACATGTGTTCTTTGCTGATTATTGCTCCTCCTTTTAAAGACTTAACATGGAAGTGAGAAAGACATGGATATCAAAGCTAATCATAGAGAACACTGTCAAATAAGTGTGTATTTGATAGTCGTTAGTGGCAAGGTGACTCTGGGGTATCAGACAATCATTAGTACAGAGTAGTGCAATATTAATATTGTTTCATAAAGTAAAGGTGTGAGAATCACAGTAGAGGAAGACTGCCATTATATAATAACTTGCAATAGTTATGTCCTAGCTATGCATCAATGGTATCAGCTTTGATATTCTTTTTATACATCCATTTTATTGATCTCTAACCTCAACAGATTCGTTTTTTGGGGTTCTTCATATTAACCTGGATGTATATCACACATTTCTCATTCATGGAATACTAAAACACTTGGAAAACATGCCGATTAGGTTATAGTAATGGACATGAAATCAGTTTTAGATCCACACACTGTATTTGTCTACTGAATTAGTATGGAATCCAAGCATGAATCTGGATATATTATAGTGCCTCAGGACTTGTTCTGAAAACATGAGTATGCCAGAACTGGTTTATGTTTTTACATTTGAAAAGAACAACAATTGTTTTTATTTTAATGCAATAACATTATGCAGTTATAGATGTTATTAAGATAATAGATGCTACACTGCACTACACTAAACTACACATCATACACAATGGTATGATATACTTGTGATGGACCTTCATGTATTCCAAAATGAATAAAACAAGCCACTCTGCCATTTCCCTCCTAATGTCGCTGTTATTCATGTCTGCTTGCGCAATTTTTTTTGACTGAATAGATCCTAAAATGAATGTATTTTATCTATACATAGTTTTTAAAATCCTGGATGCCTGATGATATGCTGTTCTAGTGTGCTGTAATAGCCACTAGGAGCTGTCAAAGACAATATATCACAGTCTGTGCTATAGTGCCGGCAGTCAAACAAAGGCTACGCAGAAAGGCAAAGCAAGACAACAGAGATCCAGAGTCAGAGTGGATACTCGACTGGCGAAGCAACGAGAAGCGACTCAGGGGGTAAATCTAGGGGCAAAGGGGGACAAAAATATAAGTAAAAATAGGGGTTAGGGAAAAACGGCAGTTCGTCTGACCTTCCTTGAGGCTAGCGCAGTAGGGGAAACAATGCAATTAATGTCTATAAGAGCGTTGTTCTCAAAGAAGCTCACTAAGGGTGATGACTCAACAATTGGCTTCTCAGGGATAGTGCCCACTCATGGCCCTTAAACACATCACATGCAAGCCTCATCAAGTCTCAATTACTTATATCATTAATTATAGCTATCTTAATTAACAGTATTGAAAATTTAATGCCAGTAATTCTGAAATGAATAATTGTGTTTTTTGCTTGGGTGTGGAATATATTGGGTACAGCAAAGTCCATCAGGATTGGACTGGCAGAGTTAGCCAAGTCTGCTACAATAGTTTGTTTTTGAGGCTTTACTCTGGTTTAAGTCCTATTTTCACTACAGACAACAGTGTGTTTCTTATCAGGGCAGCCAATTTGACTTTGTTATCAATGAGAGGGGTGCACCCAAAGGCTCTTCTTTGGGGCCACTCCTGTTCTCCATTATTTTGATTTGTCCGGAATCTGTTCAGACAATCATGCTTTATTATATGCAGATAATACCATTATTTATTGTTCAAAACTAGAAGTTTCACAAAATCAGTGCTCATTGCAAGAAGACTTTAATTTAGTACAAAGATGGTTTATCCAAAATAAGTTCTTAATAAGAAGAAATATTATAGTATGCTCTTTTCATTAAGACCAAATTCTCTTCCATTGCAAATTATGTTTCTAATTGTTGCCCCCTTGAAAAAAATGAAGAATATAAATATTTGGGACTTTGGCTTGACCCTCAATGATCTTTTAAGTTTCATGTTAATTCATACATCCATTAAAATAAAATATAGGCTTTTTTTCCATTTAATCAAGTTAATGAACAAACTCTGTAATATCTTTCAAACACTGTTGACGCATTACTATGTATAGCCAATTGTTTTCAGTAGAGTACTTTCGGAGACACAGTATTTTGCCTGTTTAATTTTGTAAATACAAGTGAACATCACAGGTCCCAAACCCCAGGGAAATGTCTTTATTTTACTGATCTCATCTATGGTTTGCAATGCAAATGAAATGTCCACCATTCTTTTAAAAGTTCAATATAATACATTTATTAAATTAAATTAATAAAATTAGCAAGGGAGACAAACAGTCTTGAATAATACCAATATTGGTAGTGACTAAGGACTGTTCAAACAATATTTTAAGTCGTGCATTGAAGTGCAGTCATGAACTCTTGGAGGAAGGACATCAGTGCTATTAACTCATTCACTGCCATTGACGGCTATGGACGTAAAACATTCTTCAAAATCCACTTTTGTAAACACGAGTATGAAAACCTAGAAACAAATATTTATTGTACATTTAAAACAGATGTAAAATTTGTGATTAATAGTGAGTTAACTTGAGAAGTCATGCGATTAATTACAATTACAAATTTTAATCGCCTGACGCCCCTCATTTTGAATAATCTTTTGTTTTTAAAAACAGAAAAGATTATAAAAAATAACAAAACATAATTAAAATTATAAAAAAGAAGAAATTATTAAAAAACAAAATATATATATATTTTTAAAATAAAAAATATATATTAAAATTATATTTTTTTATAGAAAAGATTATTAAAAATAAAAAAATAAAGAAAATAAAAAATATTTTTTTATCTTTATTTAGAAAAAAAAGAAAATATTATTAAAAGTTAGGGGGGTCAGGCAATTCAAATTCTTTATCGTAATTAATCGCATGACTTTACTAGTTAACTCACGATTAATCACATGTTTTATCTGTTCTAAATGTCATTTTTTTCTAGGTTTTCATAAAAACATGTTAAACTAATAGAAAAAATATTATGTTTATAGCCGTCAATGGCTAAATGAGTTAAAATGCCAGGGAAAGGGTACGATTATTCTCTTTTTGTGCACTGAACCGGAAAACAGAAACAGCTGGATACATATCTGTCTGCAGGTCACACTTAATCCCCATCCACAACAAGACTTTTATATTCTGCTGAATCACTTACTTGCTCTTTTTATATCATGAGTAGTCCTCTATTAAGCAATGTTAACCAAAGCTTTACAGTGTTTGTACATGTCCCGTGTGCTATGCTGGTGTGTGGTGCTGCTGATACTGATGAGCCATTAACCATGTCAATACTGTAATTTGCCAAATAGTGGCTTTCACTCTAATAGATGAGACAGTTCAATTAATGGCAGGGTGAGTTGTACACATGTCTCAATAAAGGCCTCACATCAAATAAGGCACATTTAACATGTGGTTCCACTAGGTAGCTGCAATTACCTTTATACACTCATGTAGCCAGTAAGCCATGCCGTTTTGTTTAAGTGGCCACAGTTGGGTGCACTCAGTGCACTCTGGTGTTGCACAAAATAATTATTGAATATATTTGTTGACAGCTCATTGCATGTCCTGGTCCATTTGTCCAAGCTAAGACAGCAATGTAATATTTTTATTGGTGTCTGATGTTTATTTTTTTCCCACTTCTTAAGCTTTAATTTGAAAATACATTTGTTTATTTTGTGTACATTGGTACACTGATTTAGGCAACCAAATGTGTCCATTTGGTTAATTTATGTATAGTAGACATGTGTACTATAGATGTTTGTTGGAAAAAAAAAAAAGATGACTCATATCAAATCTCAGTCGCAATACAGTATTGAGGGAAAACAATTTAGTTTGACTATTTTTCCCAAAATTTACAGCTTTGGCAGGGATTGTAGTGTACATTGTGCTCATGCATTATTCAACCTAACGGCAACATTTACTGTACATTGTGTCCAGCACAGCACTGTCGCAAAGTAATTACCCAACACTGATTTTTATCTTTTTAGAAGAGCTGTTAAGTACTGTGCAAGAGAAACTAAGCATAGTGTGTCAGTTGATCTGAGGTCGCACCAAGTTATTAACCCTTCGCTTGAATCACTCTGTCATGGGTAAACAAGCAGGAGTAAATAACGGCATGGTGGTTGCCCCCTTCTCACCTCTGACAATTTGGCATCCACTTGGACAAACTTTGGGGCGCTTTTTCCCCTTATGTCCAGCATTGTTTCCTCTATGAAATAATACAGCCGTACGATTGTATTGTGAACCAAATCCCAATAGAATTGGTAGTCTGTAGGACATGCATCCATAAATCTCACAGTTTCCATTACAGTGCCTGTCCATCTAAGATTCTGACTGAGGGTTCTCCGGAGACACCTTTAAAAACTGATTTATCATGAAATATGGACCCAGTCAGATTAATAAATCAAGGTTATGATGGGATTGAAGACTGATGTCAACCGCTCACTACGTTTTTTTTACAGGGTGGCAGTCAACCACAAAGTGTACACATTATCACTATGGCACTCGTATGTTGCATTTGCTCGGTCACATTTGCATTCGGGCTGGGTATTGATTCCAATTTCCTCAATCAACTCGATTTTGATTCACAAGAGTTCACTTTGATGCGATTTCGATTTTTTCAGATTCGATTCACTTCAGTTCAATCCGATATTAACTATGTAACATAAATTCTTCTTAAATACCAAGAACATGATTTAAAAAAAAAGAAAACTCCACAAACATTAAATTCCAAATTAAACATTTGTGGAGGCAGTACTTGGTTAAATTATTTAATTATTAAAGAAAGTAGCACAAACATTGACACCAGCATGGATTTGATGAAAATGCTTTCATAATTATAATTTAATATTTGTAAATACAAATTTTAAACATTCTGAAGTGTCATGAAGTGCAATAAGTCAGGTATTTCATAAATGTAAGAATTTTAAACTCATGTGAACACATTTCAAGAAAACTGTTGGCCTTTAAATTAATATTTTCTTGTTAATTTATGGGGGAAAATATATTAAAATAATCGATTAATTGTTTTATGAATCAATATCACGCTCAAAAAGGAACATCGATTCAGTATTGATTATTCAATTATTTTTTAAACCCAGTCCTAATTATCATCACTAAAACACAATTAATACAGAACAAAAGAAAACAAATTAAATCAGAATGCAGTCTACTTCTTCTTGTTCCTTTGGTTTCCTAAGTGGAGCAACCACACCCCTCTCATAAATTCAGTTCAGAGCAGTTTTCTTCAGCTGGGCCCATGTTTGTGCAGTTTTCTTGGCTTCACTCTCGAGTTATCTTCTCCAAGTCTGTCTTGGGCTTCCCACTTTCCTCTTCCTCTGTGGGTTCCAGTCAAGTGCCTGCCATGTAATGCTGTCTGTTGCATTTTATAATGTGTGTCCAACCCACACCCACTTCCTCCTCATAATACCTTGGCTGATGACTAAATGCAAATAGTGGACCAAAAATGCCGCAGACTAAAGGCTAAAACTTGCAAACAACTGTGGGGAACAAGGCATGACAATTCACCCCCTAACAAGAGCAGTTAAATACTCCTATGAATACCATCTGTCAGCAGGGATAACACAAAGGAAATCTGAATATTCATATCGGCTGCAGTTGAACAACAATTGATACATATGAGTTTCTGACACTGATTGCTCACATTAAACAACAAAAATAGACCTTTTCAAATCAGTCATGACTAAAAAGTGAATTTTGCATACGGGACATGTTCCCTTGCCTGTATTTATCTGTCCATCAGGCCTAATTCCTTGGCACAGATAGTTGGGTTGAATTAAGGCCCATGATCACCAAACCGAGATGAGCAGGTGGATCATACCAGTTGAGCACCAGGACACACAGATAAACATACACAGATATTTTGGCAATAAAGATACAGCCAGGAAACACTCTTCTACGGGTCGTAATATAATAACATACACTATATAATATGAAATACCTATACTTTATTTAATTGTACTGTCACATTTTACCCATGTTGAAGCAGATGTATGTGAACATTTTGTAATTCACTGTTCAATATTGAAAGTGTGCAAAACAGTAACTTAATATTGCAATTATTCTCCTTATTGACTTTAAAGCCTAGCTCTAAGAGAAGGATATTTCATAGGTTCATAACTGATTTGCTCACAAAAACGCATACATACGTTTTATTTTTAATGTGTTAAGTGTCCCAAAGACATATTTATATGTTTTTTCATGTCGTTTTATGCTAAAGCATACAGAAGGCTTTGATGCAGCATCTGAACTGCAAAGAATAGATGAAGCAATGGTAGTAATTACAAAAAACGGCCAGCAGGTGGCAGTAGAGTATAAGCGATCAACCAGGGTCATCTTGAAAACAAGCTGATTTCCCCACAGTTCTAAATAGATTTGTGAATAATGATCAGGGTTTATCCTGTGTACAAAATTCACAGACGGCCACCTCCACCTTATTTGCTCACCACCTCCAGCCTAAGTGACAGATAATGAATGATATCTTTAAGATGATAATAGTCATATTCTTATTGGAACTATTATTCTTATTATTGAAACATGGAATTATTATATATTGCCTGTAAAAAAATGAAAGCGAGTCAATTTAATTTACAGAATACATGCACGTCTTGGTGTAGGACGGCGGCCGGTCATGGTTATCGGTCACCGCCGTGAGTACCGATACCTCAAAATAAGTAGTAGTCAGGATGATACCACCTCTGCCTCATTTGGAGCCAGGAAAAACCCGGATGTATTGAAACTTAGCTATATTCTAATGCTAACAGAAACAGATCTTTCTTTTGGTAGGTTCCATGTTTTTATAGCAATAGAACACACTATTCTGTGGGCCTTGCAAAATTTGTCAAAATCAAGTAAAACAGCTGGGAGCGAAGGGGATTGCTTCAGTGAAAATGGCTGTGAGTGAATGTGTTAAGCAGGTTAAAATAGAACTTGTGGGGGACGAGATGTTTTTTATTTTATTTTAAAGCATTTCATTTTCTCAGCTAATTTCAGTTCATTTCACCCAAAGCCACTAGCACTGTCTTCTTCTACTGAAGCCATTCTTTTTTTTGTAGATTTGGATGTGTGCTTTGTGTCATTGTCATGTTTATGTAAAACATACCTTTTGGAATTGTGGCCAAAAAGTTTAACCTTGGTTTTACTGGAGCATAGCAGATTTTCACACTTGCACTTCAGAGATTTCATGTGAAAATTCAGCCGGACAGGATGTTTTTCTTTGTAAGTCAAGGCTTCCGTCTTGCCACCTTACCCGATAGCCCAGACCCACAGTATGAATACGACAGGAGATTGTTTTGTTGTGACATGTAATAGTTGACAAAGCCTGTGCCTCTCTATGGGCATAATAGGCGAGTAACTCATGGTGTGGCCCCCCATCCTTTCCTGACCTCAAACCTATTAAGAATTATTGGAGCATCCTCAAGCAAAAATATCTACTGTATGGTGGTGGCAGGCAGTTAACATCCAAATAGCAGCTCAGGGAGGCTATTCACATCCTGCAAAAATATTCAAACAGAATATGCCCAAATTTCAAAGTTCAATGATGCAAGAATTGTTAAGCTGCAGATACCATGCTATCAAATAAAGGCTCTTGTAGTATGATGTAATGTAACTGCATTTATTAAGTGGTTTTTGATTGAAATAGCTTTTGATTTCGTTAAACATGATGTCTTAATGATGCAAAATTCAACAACTGACTATTTTCAGTTTCTTACATTCTCTGACATGTCCTGAAACTGCTGCGTGTAATAATTTGGAGCAGTACATTAAAAAAAAAAAATGTTGTGGTTATTGGGAGGTTTATTCAAAATCGATCTACTGTAGTCAGGATAACTTTACAATTATACTGTCATTTCATCGACTATTTAGTCAGAAATAAATAATTAGCATAATAATTTTAAACAAGGTCTAAATCACAAAAAATGTAATTTAAACAGGTTTATATATATATATATATATATATATATATATATATATATATATATATATATATATATATATATATATATATATATATATATATATATATATATATTTTTTTTTTTATATCCACTGCATATAGCATGTATATAAAAAAATTACACACTAGGCTTTTCCTGACATTTTTTGCTTTCTTGTTGAAGCCTAAAAGTTTCGTGCACCGCTTACACTAACTAAAGCACCTTATCTAAGGCCCGGTTCCATCTGAAGAAAAACAATCCCAAAGCATGATGCTGTCGCCACCATGCTTCACTGTAGTTTTTTTTTTTTTTTTTTTAGGTGAGCAGTGTTGTTTGCCCCAAACATAATTACAGCCAAAAAGGACAATCTTGATTTCAACATCTTGCAAAAGCATACTGCAAATCTCTCAATCTCGTGTGAAAATGTGTTATGGTCTGATGAAAAAAATACTCATTTTGATGAATGTTGACTGTTTGCAGCAGCTGACATATATATAGTATGTTAATAATGGCTATTGTGCTCAGAAATTATCCTCAAATGTGGTTACATATAGTATTTTATGCCCCCCCCCCCTTTTTTTTTTTCATGTGAAGTCATGTCAAGGTTGTGAGATTGCCACAAGTCCCAATTGGTTCCTTTTTTTATGTTTGTATGTTGCTTGTTTGTATTTATTGTTTATCACAATCCTTACATAGATTTTGAATGCCTTTCCAGCCTCTGTTATATTCAGTGGATATCACTCTCTATGCTAGAACCCTGTCGAAAGAAATATGCAGCTTGCCACTATAGATTCATGGAAGGGGCCTCTGAATGGTATCCCTGTAGATTTGAGGAAGCTATTGCTTTTTGTATTGAGGAATTCCCAAAGGGATGCTATATATTGAGTTTGGTTTTAAGCAGCACTTCCATTAGATGGGAGTCAGTCATGTGGCTCAGTGGGGACAGTGTTGGAATCTCTTATTCAGCATTTCTCTCTCAGTTAGTTGGATGGAATTTCTGGATCTTTTTTTGTGGACCAAATTCA
This sequence comes from Leptonotus elevatus, assembly GCF_054856555.1. Classification (NCBI taxonomy): domain Eukaryota; kingdom Metazoa; phylum Chordata; class Actinopteri; order Syngnathiformes; family Syngnathidae; genus Leptonotus; species Leptonotus elevatus. The sequence goes on from NC_141246.1 coordinate 13,742,633, forward strand.
GTAGGTTGCCAATTAACTTGGCAAGTTTATTTGTTGTGATAAATCAATCCACTCCAACTGAGAAATAAATCCAGCACAATTGACCCTGTATGGCATAATCGTTATGTTACCACAGCAAGATTGAACAGTTTACTTAACAGGCACATTTTCAGTTTAGCATGTATGCTACTTTGTGTGCGCACTCTCTTTTGGGGTTTAATGGCACCATTTTACTCCCTATAAACCTTTTTGTAGATAATTCCTTCACCCTGCTGTTGACCACTAAGACACAGCAGTAATCTCATGGGGTACATTGTGATGCATTTTGGATATCTTAGGTTATATGTGAAAAGGAAACAAACTATTTTCCCCATCAATTGATGCGGAACAGGTGAAAACACCTATCGAGTCATAACTTACCATTTGTATTTGTCTGTGCTGTACATCCAGCTGTCTGGAATAAGGTCCCGAGTGGATTCCAGCTGTCTGCCCCTCTTTGATATCATAATCAAGCTGCATGATAGGCTGCTTAAGCTGCTGACAAACATTTGAATAAACATTATTCCATGATACAGATTCAAATAACCTTCCTGCTTTGAGACAGAATTTAATTAAAATCACCTTTTGTCTGGCTTGCATCAATTATTTTCTATTCCTGACCCTTTCCCCCACTGAGAGCCAGTTATTCTCCTGATTAATTGGCGTCTCTTTTGATAACAGATTAAATTGTGGTCTTTGAGGTGTTGATTTCCAATGCATATATAATCAATTTGAAATTCTAAATAGAGACCTCTTTGGCTAATCTTTTTCCAACCATTCACATCGGTCTGCCATTGCAAAAACATGACTTGAACGTCAGTAGTAAATGTAATACATGCAAAGTCTGGTTGGAAAGGTCTCTCCAACCTCAGGACAATGCACCAATGATTTTGAAAATCCATCCATCCATCCATTTTCTGTACCGCTTGTCCTCACAAGGGTCGCGGGGGTTGCTGGAGCCTATCCCAGCTGGCTTCGGGCAGTAGGCGGGGTACACCCTGAACTGGTTGCCAGCCAATCGCAGGGCACACAGAGACGAACAACCATACTCACAATCACACCTATGGACAATTTGGAGTGTCCAATTCACCTGCCATGCATGTTTTTGGAAAGTGGGAGGAAACCGGAGTACCCGGAGAAAACCCACGTAAGCACGGGGAGAACATGCAAACTCCACCCAGGAAGGCCGAAGCCCGGACTTGATCTCACAACCTTTGCACTGGGAGGCGGACGTGCTAACCAGTCAGCCACCGTGCCGCCGATTTTGAAAATGTCCATTCAAATTCAAAAAAAAAAAAAATAAATCATTTGAATGGATTTTGAAAATGTCCATTCAAATATAATTGCATGCGTGAGTAATATTGTATATATAAAACTTAGTTGTCATAGTTTATGCCATGGAGTTCCTATTATAATGTTTAAGCTTGGTTGCATTGGGTCGGTCCATCTCCAAGCAAAATGATGGCCTTCTTCATAAGGTTACTCAAGAAGGCATAGCAAATATTTTGCTGAATGACCTGAATAATATTATTAAAGTAAATGTATCCATGTCAGTACTTGAGTCTTAAGTGGACAGGCAGTCTCATATGTAGCTCAACTTTTGGTTCATGACCGTGCTTTGGTCAAAACTGCACGGCTGCACAATTGTTGATCACGCTGATAATTAAAGGGAACCCCCATGTTTTTTTGTTTTTTGAACTGTAGCAATTGCATCTGCAGTTGTACGGAAATGTGTGGGGATTCAAATCTTTTTGCAAAATCACTCATTTCTACGTTCATTTATGAGACGAAACCACAATGATACATTTTGGATTTTAACTACTGAAAGCTGAACAGAATGTCAGTACTCATCCCCAAAGGCTACATTTTTCCATCAACTTTATTGTTGTACAGATGTCCACAGCTACAATCGTTCGTTTAATTTTGTTTGCTCACGGGGAACCCATTCTTCGATTAATGATGAGTTTCAGCAAAAAATATTAACAATTAAGGACTCCTTAAAATTACAGTGCATTTTCAAAATGACTTTTTCCCAAAAAAACTCAATTTAAATGCATGGAATTAAATATTATTTACAAGAAGAGCAGTGTAGGCAGTGGAATAGGTCTTGCGCTTTAGTCATCAATTGTTTCTCATGAATTTATCTGTTATGGAGGTGTTTGAAGTCCTCATTCATTGTTTTTTTTTTTTCAGAAGGGTCCACCAAGATGACTTGTTATATTGCTAAATACAGAAAATAAATATTTGCAGTGTAAGGCCTGCAGTCAAAAGCTGTGTCCCCATTTCTAATTTAGGAGATTCTGGGAACCAGAAGCAATTAAGCATTAACCCTGGCAGTGCAGTGTTCGCTGTGAGGTCTTTAAAATAAAATGGAAAATTCAAATAATACGATCAATCAGATAAGAAGTCAAAAGTTTTTGTTGTGATTGTTTATTTTTTTAATTTATGGTAAAAATAAGTTTTGAGATGCATGAACGTACATTTTAACAATTTACACCATGTTTTCTTATTTCCTACTGAAGTCTTCCACAGGTCATCATAATATTGCCATTTGTGAACATAACAGCACTTACCTCTGTTTTTCTTGTGGTGATACCTTGAGGTACGAAACTATTTAATCTTATCAAAATTTCTGACTTTTATAAACGGTATTCATATTCTTTTCTCTTTAAAGCTTTATCTTGCTTTTATTCAAATTACTGCAGCCACCTTCTACCCATTCTATAATTAAACTCCTAACTTAAAAGCCAAATGCTCTGCAAATGACCTGAGGTGGGTGCTGACTTTTTGTTGCACTTTAAGTGGGCATTTATTAATGCATGTCTGTGTTTTCACAGTTTTCAAAACACATTCTCGTAAAAGTCTTCATACTTCAAGGCACACTTGCCCCTAAAAAGGCCCTGGGATAAAGCAATTCATCATGCTTATTGCACAAGAGCCTGTTCTTGTTTAATTAGGGTGTTTGCCTTTATTTTTTTTAGAAGATATTCCAGCAAGCATTTCCAGAAAAATATATAGAAAAATATTTTTTCCTATGGAAACAAATTTTGATGGTGGGGCGGAAGAACACATCAGAAAAACCCAGTTCGAAATAACTTTTTTTTTTTTTTTTTGTGTAGTTTTGCAAATCAATGACTTCCTTTGAGGAGCTACTTTGTCATTTAGAGGAGCAATTTTTGCAGTGTAATCCCAGCGACCTGAAAAAAGGGTTTTATTAAACCAGTGGTTCTCAACTGTTGTCACACTGGGACCCACATCTTCCTATTGTTGCAAAGTCTTGGCACATTGTGTAGAAGTTAAGAATGATGACACTTTTTTTCCCTGAAAATACATGTATGTGAAATTATTAAACAGTTTCAACTGTTTTTGACGTACCGTGAAAAGCATATTGCTAGCTATGACATCCGTTAGCCAAAGGTGAGCGGCGCCGTATTTGTTTACAGAGTAGCTAGCTGCTAGTAGCACAATTGAGTAACATTTCCCGACCCTTCATTCCTGTTGCACCAATTTTATTTTATTATTTATTTTATTATTTATTTTATTATTTTTTGAAGCACCAATTTAACGTGCGTGCATTCACCCCACTGAAGCTTTATGTGACCATTTCCGTGGATTGGAAAATCTTAGCACTTTAATTCTCAGTTTTGCTATTGAAGGGTCAGGTTTAGGATGAATTTTGACTCAAACAATACGATACAAAACCACTTCTTTCAAGGCTACATATATCACTTGCTTTCAAGCAATTTGTTCCTGTTACAATATCGAACCACAATGGCATACCAATTCTTCTGGAGTTTTTGATGCTTGCTGTATGCAGAACATTTGATGACAGCGGCTTCCCTCTCCTTATGAAAGCATGCTTTTAAGTAAATGGAGGCTCCGAACGACCTGTACGTGTGAATGTGAATATGAATGCTTGTCTGAATGAATGTATCATCCCTGTGATTCATGGGCAATCTGTCCAGCGTATAATTGTCACTCACCCAGTGTTAGAGGGGATAGGCTCCAATTTTAGTACAGCCTTCTGTAATGATATTCTTTAATGCTACAGAATTTTGGAGGGGAACAAACATTCTGTTATTTGTTGGAAATTTCATCACCATAGCCTTGTCAAATAGAAACAGTAGTGCTTTTACACCATTTTGTGACACGTTTTGCAAATATCCGTAATTGTTTGGCGGGTCTTTGTAGACTCCAGTAAAAGCTTAGTTAGATCTTTGTAAGTAATAAATGTAATGTTTTAAGTTTTGTTTCATTTACTTAATGAGGCTATTTATCATGTCTTTATCGCCTGTGGCCGCGGTGAAATACGTGTCACTGATGTAGTGTCTTCTTAGTAGTCCAGTAGAGGGCCTCATTTATGGATGGGAATCGAAAACCGGCTTTTTACTCTCGACTGCCACCTCTGGCCTAAAGTGTAACTACAGCATATGTGTCAGGCTCGTTCATGGTGCGCGTGTGAGTACGTGCACAATCTTAAAGCTAAGCTACAGTTGACAAACGAAGACATGACTTCAAATGAGGTAAGAAAAACTCCGCCCCTCCCCTCCCCAAAGAAACTGTGGAGTGTGAGGGTCCGCACACTTTGCTATAAAGGGAAGATAAAAGCTGATAGGTGCAGACAGAGTAAAACGGGCAGGGTTCTTCGTACTCATCTGGGCATTGGTGGGGCATGTATGATGTAGAAAAAGCTTTAATATTACCTTTTTAAACGGCACAATGCATCTTAATTGAAATAATACTTCTTGAATTTAATTTTAAATAGGCATACAAAGGGAGCAAAGGAGTCGAGCAGAGGTAGAAAACACATGCTTTATCGTCTTTTCATATCCTTTTGAAAAGAGTGCTGGGAAAAAAGTTTGATTTGATACCATTGCCATGCAACTATTTATTCTTATTTATTAATTTTTTTACCTTCTGTCCCATACTACATGAATGATTTTAAGGTTGAGTGAGATGAGAAAACTTGCTATTCTGACATGTTGGTTTTAAAATGACCTATTGCACTCACGGGATTGAAAGTATTTCAATATTTTTGGGGGAAGTGCAAATCTTCTTAACGGCAGATATTTTAAAATTCATGACACGTTACACATGACATGAATTCAAACAAAGTATTACATTATGCTCCATAGGAATAAGACTGATTTACAGCAGAGATGGAACCTCTCCCAGTAGACGTAGGGTCAAAGACGGGGTATACCCTGGATAGATTGCAAGTCAGTTGCAAGGCTGACGCATAGGGAAAGGCAACCATACACAACTACATAACATAAAGTCTTAAATTCACCGTACATGCAACATTTTTGCATGTAAGTTACTCCCTGCAGAGAACTCACAGAACCATTAAAGAAGCAAAATTCTCTGAAGCAAAATTCTCTGCCGGCAACAGTGCTAACCATTGCATCACTTTACTGTGGTGTTAGAACGTGTGCTGATATTAGATTATTATTTTTTTATTCACGGGGCAGCAAGTGTAGTTTTAACTAGAATGGCAGCCTGGCAGCCAGTATGGCACATACCTCCGTCAAAGCCAGACATGTTCGTCTAAATGCTTCAATGGCGTAATAAGTTCCTAATACCTGGCAATCCAAATTAACACATGCAAACTGCGCTTGATTGATAACAAAGTACAAAACGGACAAAAATGACATTTGCTGTGTGTTCAACACATTATCATTTCATGCTGGACATGATGTGCTTGGCAAATCAGCAGTGCACAGTGATAGGAGTTAAAGTTACGTGAAGCATATCATCCCGATCATCATCTATATGTCATTAGTTTTGTGATTAAATTGCCATCAGGTCACTTGTATCTCAAGGCAGTAATGTATATTATAATATCCATCCATCCATCCATGAAGTGGAGGGACCGGTATAGCGCCAGCCTGGTTGGAGGAATCTTCATGCTGGCCTATGTCCCAAGAGGGCTTATAGCCATAAGTAAGTAATAAAGTTCAACATTTTATTTTTACTGCTCTGAGATCAGGATTTAGTTGTGTGGAGCAATCAATGCTGAATGTTGCAGGCCTCAAAACCCTGTTGATGAACACAGCAAGACTGACTGATTCCCACTGATGAGATTACTCTGCTGTCGCTATGATGAACACAGCCTTGTTAGATCTGATGGATCGGATGTTCTAAAACAGCGGTCACCAACCTTTTTTTGCGCCATAGAACAGTTTCATGTACATACACAAAACAAATGATTACATTATACAACTCACCCTCAAACTTGATGCAGTTGTTGTAATTAGTGGGAGCCCTCCACTTGTTTCTCTTTAGCAGACCTGTCCCATTTTGGGATTTTGGCATATTTTATTCGATCCAAAAACTTCAAAGGATTGTGTTTTAATGCCTAGTGCCTGGATTCCATCTGGTGAAGTAGTTTTGATGGCTTAATTGCCTCGTTCTCACATGATATTATGCAGAGAGGATTTGGTGCGTGTACATGTACCTTGAGTACAATATTGTCTTTAACATACAGCTTTCCTTTTTGGTAAATTGGAGGCTTTACTTCTGTCTAATTATTTGGCCTCCTCCCCTTTGGAAGAAGGTCTCCAAACACCTTTGATTTTTTTTACTTGTTTTGGGTAGCTTGTGAACTAACTTTTCTACAGTATCACATGACCGAGATGAGCATTTTGACAGAAGCACAGGTGGATGCTAACCTTGCTCTCGCAAGATGTATTCTCGCGGTATTTGTGAGTTCACAAACTCCAGAGAATCCATCTTGTACCGCTCCCATTGATTTCCACCGATACAAACCACTGGTGGTTTGGACCAATCACAGAGCGAGATTAATATTTGGGGGTGGGATATGCAGCTGTGACAAAAACAAGAAGCGCCAAAGCCGTGGGAAGAAAAAAACAAACATGGCGACACCGGTGGACGAATGCGTGGACTCTGCAATTAATTCTGTTCTCGCTTAATTAGTCTCTTGTATCCGCATATCAACATTGCAAAACCGACAACATAAACTCAACGCCATTATATCAGCTAGTCACAACAGTCACATGTCGGTGACATGTTCATCCTTTGCCACGATTGGTCGAAACAAAAGTTAGATAGACGTGCACACAATTCTGCTCCGTCCAATCAGCTCGAAGTGTTGTACAGCATTGCTTGCGTTTCCCGAGCAAATCAACGCGGAGCAGTTCCAGACTGATATTGTGGAGAACTCCCTCGAGTGAAGCACAAATTAATCTGGCTATTGCCAGGCTACGTGGATGCACCTGATTTTCAAAATAAATATTATTTCAGACACTGATGATCAAAAACATATTTCTTGAGGTGATGTGATTAAAATGTTGGAGCTTGCCAGCATATACTGTTGGAGTCTGCCAATATGATATGTAATATATGTCTGCCAATATGTATATAATTCTCCAGACAGATTTGATTTGTGATCAACTATAGGTCAAACCATTAGAACTTGTGGTTTTGGGGAGGCTTGAAACTAAACCTAGTGTACATGTTGTATTTGTATATATTTTTAAGATAACCTGGTGAACACAGCATTTATTTGAGGGAAATCATTTCAGCAATTGTACTCACCCTCTGCTGCATACTTTCACACTCTCATAAGGCTATCACAGGGAGGATTGCAGACTCACACCACTACCACTTGATGCCTTTGTGTAAAATTATAGGGTTAGGGTAGCGACGGTGGATGAATGGTCTGAGGCAGCAATTCTTTATAGCTCCTTGGCTTTTGAGTGGCACTGCCAAAAGTGAAGTGTGTCGATACAACAGTGATTACTCAGAGCTACTAATGCAACACTTGACAGCAGACACACTTGCTTCCATTCTTTTGTGGACAAAACAAACAAAACAAAACCCACTATCTGTCTACAGGCTGGTAATGATGAGATGCCAGGCATAATTAAACCAGGGAAGGGTTACGGACAGAACAAAAACTACTAAGCAGAAACAACTAAAGCCTTGTCAAAAATAAATTATTGGATGAATGGATCAATATCTCTCTCTGTCTGTCTGTCTATCCATCTATCCATCTATCTATCTATCGATCGATTTACCTACCTACCTACCTACCTACCTACCTACCTACCACATATGCAGTATGACCTCCTTGGGATGACTACTAGGTAACTATTGTTTTGCTGAAACTGTGAGCATTTGGATTTAACTGAGCCTCTTTTGAGTGAAGTAACCACAACTTAATGCTACCCGTAGTTGCAGGAACACGTTTCACCTCTGGTACCTGCAAGGTCAGAGGTTGGTGGCCGGGATGATGTGGCTGCAGCCTCAAAGCGTGGAAAGAATGCATTCACTCCCTCAGTTATTCTGACCCTTGGGTTTCCAGGTGTGATTGCCTGCCCTCTGAAGTTGGTGATCTGCTTGACCCCTGTCACAACTGCCCTAGGTTGCTGTTGGGGAGGTGGTTCTCAATCTGATACCTGTGGTCTGATTGGCTTTCCTAATACCCCTTTTCAGGTCAGCTATGTCAGCACTGTACAGATCGAAAATTGCTGTGTTGCAAAGGAGTGACTTGACTTGGCTGCATCCATGGTTTTTGGTTCACCAATCACCCAGACATGATTTTCCACACTAAAAATCTCAATTCAGAACTTTATTAGGCTAGAAAAGGCTCTGTATGTTCAGCCAATCCTGTTAAAAGACACTGTATTCAGTCTCTGAGAATCAGTCTTGTAAATGAAAGAGATTTTGGTCACAGGTAGTGTTCTCCTCAGGGGAACGTGTGCAGGGGTGAGGAACAGAGAGAAGTTGCCTGACTGTTCTAAATGTGCGAGTGGTGGTGTGGCTTTAGTATGTATGTTTAATGTTTATGTAAACAATATATAATGTGTTTTCTTCTCCGGTTGCATACTTTACATGATTATAAAATGTTGAATGTGATATACTAAATATGTCTGGCAAATGCGACTCCAAACTGTACTTTGAAGTCAACAGACATTTGGTTGCTGGTCTTGCACATACAGTATTTAAATATCTGTAATATTTTCAATTCATGAGGAATTAATCAGTTAATCAGTATGTTTTGGTCATGCAAAATATCTATCATAGTCAATACAGGTATAATAGAGAGTCTGCCATTTTATTTGTTGGAAATGTGATGCATGCCATACAGCTTTGCACTCTCACTATAAGTGATACATTTTAGACAGAATCAGGCAGAATCAATTACTGCTGCAGCAAAAGTGGATGCAGAAATGAGTGGGCAGAATGTGCTTGGTCTGGTATCGGGGATGTGATTTAAGTCATTTAGTTTCTCTCTTAAAAATGAATGTGGTCATTTTTCTTTCCATGCACTAAGTGTCCATTGTGTTGTCCAAGACCTCCCTGGGTGACTTTGAGGTAGGAGTGATTCTTTTCTTTCTTTCTTTCTTTTTTTTTGTGAATGAATAGCAGGGAAAGTGTTTTTGAGATTTAATGCCTGCACTCTGAAGCAAAGCGGCGTAGGAGGTGATCAAATGAAAGTGCACACTGACAAGAGCATCAATAATTAGGAAAGTAAGAAGACATTAATGACTGCATGACATCCTCTAAAAAGGTTCTGAGAAGGACAATTTTCAAGAGATGGTCTTCAACTAGTTTTGAGAAAATATACCTCAAAAGGCGACACAAAGGCTTCCGTCTAGTTCTGGAATTATGCCAGCATGCTTTTTTTGCCCTCTGATATACAGTAAGCGCCCGACCAGCCTGTGGACAACCTTCGCATCCCTGATGAGCTTGCAGCTTGACTTTTTAGGCAGACTGTAACCTGGCAACAAGCAAACCTCTGCATTCTCCTTTAGATTGTTTACAAAATGACAAGTAGCTAATTTATTTATTTTTTAATAGTACAGTATAGCAGATGGTATGCCTCTGCTGAAATAGTAACATTATTATGTTGGACCATATTAGAAGTTCAACTGCGTTCATTTTTTAAGATGATGTGACCAAAAATGCACTTTTTTTTGTAGTATTGCAACTGTCATTCTTTATGTATACTTTAAACACCAAACAATACATTTATTAATTGTACACCTTTAAAAACACTTTTACACAGTGTTCCGACAGACACTCGTCATAAAAGAGTTTCATGTTGATTTAAATGTGAGGCTTACATGATGTTCAGACAATGTTTACAATTAACACATAATTATGAACATTCTGTATTTAGAGCAAGTATATCCCAATAAGATGATAAATCAAAAGGTCACACATCCTGATTGCTTTGCTATGTTAACCCTTCATATGTTATAGAGTTGGGATTCATGATTAGACGTTCTGAACCATGCTTTACACCAGTGGTGTCCAAATTCAGTCCTTGAAGGCTGGATTCTTGCAGGATTTAGATGTTTCCCTTCTCCCACACACCTGAAGCTCATCAGCAAGCTCTGCATAAGCCTGATAACGATTCTGTTCAATGGAAACAGTTGCGTTGGAGTTGGGGAACATTCAAAACCTTTATTTGGGGGGAAAAATGACTGCGTTCAAGATTTTTTGAGTTGATCAGCGCGTTTAGAAAAAAAAAAACAATACTTAACCTCCAATTAGAAGATGGAGAACTATATTTAGTTAAACAACTTGTATATTTACTCTGCAGTATAACCCCTGCCATAGCTCAAAAACACGTCTAATTGACACCCATTGAAATGAATGAAAACAAATAATGCATGAACATCAACAGTCATTCAGGTTTTGCTAAAAAATAATGTTAAATACTATTGCTATCTTGGTTCAACATGTCCATACGTTTAACTTACCAGCTACATAGCTTCAGTTTCTGTTGCTGCGGCCGAAGCTGGCTGTTTTTGTCCACTCTCTGCATAGGATGCTGTGTGGAAAAAGCCATTTGGCTCCGGCAGAAATCCACCCCTATCTATGCAAACTGCATTAACTTTAATTTCTAAGTAACTGCCCCTCATTACACTTTCTGAAATCACATTAGTTGTTGATTTCGTAACAAGACATTTTTAAACACTTTTTTCACTGGCCTTCACTAAACATTTACCTTTCTCTTAATGTTGAGGAAATAGTGAAGATGATCGTAGATGCCAATAATCTTAACAACAATCTGACCTTAGAGGGCTCTAAGGAAAAATAAAGTGGAAAGAAGGAGAAGGCATCATGTTTCACATCGATAGTTGGACGAGGAGGCAGGCCAACTGTCAAATTTACAGAAAACTGCCGTCTTAAAGGCAATATACTTAGTTATTTGACACAGATGATTCAGACATTCATCTTTTATTAATGCTTAAAATAATACCCATATTAAATTTGCATAGATGTCTCATTAACCATCGCACAGTTAACTCTATCTCTGTGTTTAATGCTGTCCCAAATGATCTAGTCTAGAATTTTGAGAGGATAATAAGTCTTCTATTTTCAATCTTGTGAGTTAAAATCATCACTGCCACCAGATGTGTTTTTTTTGCAATTTAAATGCAAGCGAGTTCAAAGAGCAATCTGTAGGGGCAGATTGTGTTAGAGAGACTTAAATTGGCTTAGCATCTCCCACCCATCCAAAACCCTAGCAATACATTGCCAGATTTTCTCTTTAGGCTTTTTTAAGCTTACTGAATTACTGGCTTGAAGCTTGGTTGCTTTTAAACTATGCAACACCCATGAATGTGAAGAGCATTATCTGCTGACATTGGGACACAAGGCAGATTAAAACATGATTATCTGTTTTCCTGTTTTTCTTTCAGGCAACAGATTGAACCAAAACTTTAAGCACATAGAGTTGAAATCATTTAGATACAGCTGTAGAGTTTATTTACATTTCTTGCTATAGCGCAAGTGTAGTTGGTGACCGCAAATAGATTCAATTTTCTGGAACTGCCTTCCTGCTCTCTGTTTATGACCTGAGTATTTGCATAATGGTTCAGTCTATCCCATCCGACGTTATAGACACATTTGAATGTTGAGAGACGGATGATCATTGAGTATAAAAAGAGCTTCTCAGAGTGGCGGTGTCTTTCAGCAGCGAATATGGGAAGAGGATCACCAAATCCCACAATTCTGCACAGAAAGATAGTGGAGGAATACCAGAAAGTTGTTTCCCAGTGAAAAATTGCAAATAGTTTGAATTTATCATCATCTACAGTGCATAACATCATCCAAAGATTCAGAGAATCTGGAACAATTTCTGTGCGTAAGGGTCAAGGCCGAAAACCTATACTGGATGCCCATAATCTTCGGGCCCTTAAACGGCACTGCACCACAAACAGGAATGCTACTGTAAGGGATATCACAGAATGGGCTCAGCAATACTTCCAGAAACCATTGTCGATGAACACAATCCACCGTGCCATCCGCCGTTGCCAGCTGAAACTCTACAGTACAAAGAAAAAGCAATTTCTAAACAGGACCCAGAAGCGCAGGTGTTTCTCTGGGCCAGTGGTCATTTAAAATGGAGTGTGGCAAAGTGGAAACCTGTTCTGTGGTCAGACTAATCACGATTCAAAGTTCTTTGTGGAAAACTGGGACGTCATGTCATACGGACTAAAGTGGACAAGGACAACCCAAGTTGTTATCAGCGCTCAGTTTAGAAGCCTGCATCTGTAATGGTATGGGGTTGCATGAGTGCGTGTGGCATGGGCAGCTTGCACATCTGGAAAGGCATTGTCAATGCAGAAAGGTATATTCAGGTTCCGGAACAACATATGCTCCCATCCAGTTGTCGTCTCTTTCGGATAAGACCTTGCATTTTTCAACATGATAATGCCAGACCACATGCAGCATCAATTACAACATAATGGCTGCGTAGGAAAATAATCCAGGTTTTGAAATGGACAGCCTACAGTCCAAATCTTTCACCTCTAGAGAACTTTTGGCGCATCATAAAAAGGACTGTGCAACAAATAAGGCCCAAGACAGTTGACCAGTTAGAGGCCTGTATTAGACAGGATTGGGACAACATTCCTATTTCTAAACTTGACAAACTTGTCTCCTCGGTCCCCATATGTTTGCAGACTGTTGTAAGAAGAAGAGAGGATGCCTCCCAGTGGTGAAAATGGCCATGTCCTAACTTTTTTGAGATTTGTTGACACCACGGAATTTAAAACCAATATATTTTGCCTTTAAAATTATGCATTTTCTCAGTTTAAACTTTTGACCTGTCATCTATGTTCTACTCTGAATAAAATATTGAAATTTGGCATTTCCACATTATTGCATTGAGTTTGTATTCACAATTTGTATAGTGTACCAACTTTTTTGAGAATTGGGTTTGTATTTAATTAGGGTGACCAAACGTCCTCTTTTCCGTTGACATGTCCACTTTTTAAAAATGTTCATTGCACAACAAATGGGAGACGGAGTGGACCGTGTTGTTAGTGCGCCTGGTAGGCCGCGGACTGCTCCGCAAGGGGTGTAAGGAAAAAAGAAAGGCAGGTGTTTTGTGTGTGTGCGTGTTATTAATGTTTTACAAAAAAATATTTAGATTTTCTGAAACAAAAAAAAGTAGGTAAGCGTTATAGGTATCATATTTATCCACCTCTTCATTTTTATGTTGTTCTTTTCCTGTTCACTCGGTTGGTGGAGTTTTTGGCTTAACCAGCTAACATTGGGAAAAGACGGACTACACCCGGGATTGCCAGAAGGAAAATTGTGAATGGGACAAGTCAGTGACACAAAGTGGAAATATAACATTGACTAGATCAGTGGTTTTTAATATGAGTTCGGTGAGTTAGTTTCAGGGGTTCGGCGGAGGTCAAGACACACACCCGACTCATATGATTTGTGGTGATATTCCCTGCCTGGCCGTCATTGGCTGCAGCCAATTTGGTGCGTTCAGTATTCAATTTGTGACTGTTGTGATGGTACGTCGTGTGGTTTCTTTATTATTGTAATCCCTTCATACTTTGTCGATCAAAAAAGGAAAGTGGTCGGACAAATATGTGCAATATGGATTCACATTGATAACAAAATGCATGGTGTTCCACAGGTTTCAATTCTGGGGCATCTGCTGTTTTCATTGTATCTGCTGCCTCTGGATTCCATTCTAAGAAAACAGCGGTGGTTGTTATGAATTGCTTTATAAATATAGAGTTGAGATAAATGATGTGAGTCAGCGTCCCAACTGCATGTTTTGCGAGGCCAAGTTGAGCAATTCTAGTCCAATACAATTATCTAAAAACTAAGGGAACACTTCCTTAAGCTGAATGGAGATGGGGAATACAAGAACACAATGCTTTCTGAATTCAAGGTGAAGAGAGCCAGAGCTTAGATTTAATGAAAATGTTACTCTACCTGCTCATTTTGTTCACCAGTTAACCGTATACCCTTGTCGTGAATTTGAATGGCAAATCATATTTTATTTTTTAATTAAAAAGGGTTCGGTAAATGTGCATAGAAAACTGATGGGTTTCAATACTTCCAACAAGGTTAAGAAACACTGGACTAGTTTTCCGGCATAAAATATTATATATACTGACTTGGGATGTACAAAAGTCATATATTGCCCCCATGCTGATTTACTGGGCCCGCTATACGTACTGTAACTGTACACCATAGATTTCCATACAACTTTACTTAAATAGCCAAACTTGCATGATGCAAATAGCTACAACTCTGCCCCTCAGACGTTTATTTATCTACATTCATTTCTCCTGTTGTTGGCTGGGGAATATAATTACTGGTGTGGAACAGCGGGGGAAGAAGCCAATTTAAAATCAGGTACCAGCGAGGTGTGAGGCCTGCCCCATAAGGCTTCAGTGCTTTACCTGTTCCATTTAGGTTGACAAGAGCACTGGGACCACAGGGGCAGGCTGCAGTATGGGATTAAAACAGCTTTTGGGCCCACACGTTGCTTACTCACAGACAATATAAAATTGTTATCATCCATAAATAAACTTTTGTAGATGCACATTTGACATACATAGCCTTATCATGAATCAAAAATGCTGTTCAAATTGCAACTTTTATCAGTTGATAAAGAAACAACGCTTCTTTGAGATGAAATTCATTTGATTTACAAGCTCATCGTCTTGGCTTTTGAACAGCAATACGAGCAACTAAAATTAGCATCAATTGCATCTATTTTATAAATAAAACTAAATTAAAACTTTTGCGGAGCAAAGGATCACAAAGCAGAGTGAGGGTTTTAGAAACATATCTTGTCAACCTTGCTCCTATCTTTACAAGCTAAGGGCAAGGTCAGGAAAATTGGGATTTTATATGAGCACCTCCAAAGGGAACGTTGCAGAACAGGAACTCATGATCGTGGAAAACCGATTCTTTTTACAATGATTGCTTCATTTCAGCACCCACTGAGAAAGTCGAGTCACCATCCAGTCCAATTTCATCATACAACCTGAAAACTACCTTGATGCTTTCACACCCACTCAGAATTAAAGCAAAGTCAGGACTGTGGTGAAGGGAGGTTTTGATAAAATATGGCATGGAAAATATTCCCTTGATTCAAAACATATAACTTTTGAACTGCCTTTTTAGCCAGAAATTTCTATCATGATAACATTTCTGTTGATCCCCATATTTTAAGTAGCATTTTTCAAGTGGCGGGTTACACTAGCAATGCAAGGCATACTAACTAACCAACATATTCGAACAATTCTAACTGGATTTAAGTTACATCTATTGAATATCCAGTCTAATTACATTTTTCCACAACACTTGACATTTGTCAATGTAGTGGCAACATTTTTTTCTGGATCATTATGATATTTACAGAACATATTATTTAAGTCACATCACATTATCTTAGATTTCCACATTGCTGGTTATTGCCTGAACAGATAAAGGAAACCTCTTGCTTGCGTTTGCTTCGCATGTATGTCTTTTTTTACATGCACAAGCATGCACACCACCATATGGCCATTAGGAGATATATGCATTCTATACAGTTTCTTCCACGCTCGAGTTGCCCTGAATTATACTATCCTAGTCTGTTTTTTTCTCTACTTGCACCTCAGGGTGGATCACACTCAGACCACTGCTGCCAAGGTCTGCTGAGAGCCAACTGAACTAGAAGTTATTGTCTGTAGCTCATCTCCATGGTGTATATACAATATCTGGTAGGCTCTAGCCCATGTCCATATTTAAGAAAGCCCCAAGGCCTTTTGTGATAGTGAACAAACTGCGCAGACTTTCTAATTAACTCCTTTCATATATCATCTTTTGGAAGGATTATAGGCCTTGACAATGGTACGTTAAGAAATAACTTTGACTGTATTAAATGTCAGTCCCAATTCACATCTTTTCAAAAAATATGTTTTCACATTGTGGTTGTTATTTCTGGGGAAGGCGTTCATGCAACTTGACACACATTTGATGCATGCCAGTACAATTTAGATGTCTATCTTGATTGAAATTGACTCATGTTCTCTTCCTGGCAATGCCAACCCTTCTGCTTTAATTGCAGTAATATATTGATGTGTCATGTTGCATTGCATCTGTGCAAATGAGTACCGCATAAAAAAAAGAAAAAAAAAGTCAACAGTAGTCCAGAAAAAGATTAGCATCTCTCCAATAACTAGTTGTAATTTTACATGTTTGTGCGCAACATGACTCAAGCATTGACCATCCGGTTCCAAAGCCCAAGTTCTTACAAATAATCCCCAAATATAAATGATTGCAAATATCAGATAGAGGTGATTGTCAAGTCTTGTCACTGCTCACCTTTACTCAAACATGTCAGTCAGATAACCAACCTACACCGCTGATGAACACATTAACCTAAATTAGTAAATCAATAAGCGTCAGCCACATCAGCATTGACAATAATGGATTTGCGTTTGCAGTTGTCTCATTCTATTAGTTGCTTATCATTTGAAGTCTTCAGTTTCGTCAATAGTGTTTATCTCGCAAAAATAATGTTTCTATTGTTGTGTTTTGAGACATGAGTTTGACAGGCATTCATTCATTTCTCTTTGACATTAGATACTGTATACTGAATCTCTCTCTCCTTACAAAGTTGCTTGCTCTGAAGTTGGTATTGGACTAAAAAACATAAAAATAAAAATAGGTTTATACTACTATGTTGTGTGTTAACATTCTGGTCAGGTGGTTTTCATTTTCAGTTAAATTTTCTTCACTTAATTGGCAAAAGAGCATGCTGCTCGCACCAAACAACTGCTTTTTTTTTTTACCATATTTGCCTATTCTATGACTGCAATTTGTCCATGTACAACATTGAAAGCAAGTCACTTACCAACTCAACTTTCAAGTTTTTTGAGATACAAGCTTTGCTTTGACATGCAAGTGCAAACTTGTGATACAAGCGCTATATGGTGGCAGTGGAGTCAAACTCCAAGGCCTTTAATGCCACTTCAGTTGAAATTTATAGTCAAGCTAAATGCAAATCAAAGATAATTGCACATTATCTTATTTTTAGAAAAGTCAACTTCTTTTTTTTTTTTTTTTTTTTTTTTTTTTTTTTTTTTTTTTTTCTTTTTTCTTTTTTTTTCTTTTTCTTCTTTTCTATAAGAGCTCAGTATTGTTCATTCGGAAATGTCATCATCATTGCTCTTTTTTTTTTTTTTTTTTTTTAAATATATATATATATATATATATACACATATATACATACATATATACATATATACATACATACATACATACTTTTTTTTTTTTTTTTTTTTGTGTGTGTGTGGGTGAGTATGTGTATGTATGTGTGTGTGAAAAGTCAACTTCTTAATAGTAACAAGTAGGCCTGTCACGATAACACATTTTTTCCCGGACAATATATTTTCCCAGAAACTATCATGTTAAACAATATTATCTTCTTATTTTTTTCTTCTCGATACCACTTGCATAGTGACAATGTTAGAGCAAAAATAAATAAATAATAATAAATACAACCTTTTTAAGTGCACTTATCTTCAAAATCTCAATTATATTGAACATTTGAATTTAAATGTAGAACAATAAAATATACATAAAAAAATATAAATAGAAATGACCCATACTATGTATCTGTAGTATTCACAACATATCCTCTTTCACCTGTTGTATACAAGGCTGGAATGGCTGTATGGAAAATCCAAATTTTTAGGCAGTTGTACTGCCTTTCCAGCCTGCATTTATGTTAAAAGTGAAAGAATGATCACAGAAAGTATATTCACATCATCATTATTATAATTATTATTTATTATTTCCATCTGTGTCCTAAGGGAATCTGAAATAACAGGCTAAGTTTTTCCGATCAGAGGTCATTGTTAGGGGGAGATCAGCTCTTATGGGGCGCAAGGAGGGCGCAAGAAAAAAAGTTTATTACAACAAATTCTTCTGTGATCTAGCACAAATCCAATGCTATGCATCTTTTTTTTTTCATTTCAGTATGGTGGTAAGAGCCTTTATCTAATTACTCTAAAAACACTGATTCAGATTTTTGTGAATGAAGACATCCACTGCTGTAACAAATAAATAAATAAAATGTTTCCCTTTTTTATTCCTCTGTATTTTGATATACTCAAGTTATATATTATTCTGTACTGTACAATAAATTAGAAATGACTGGCATTGATAACAGCAGATGGCAGTCAAAACAGTGTCAGTAAAACAATAATACTAGCATGAGAGGCTGTTTTATTCATACCACATTTTTATGTACACGTCTGATCACTACAATGGATGTTTGACTTATTCATACTTGTTTTTGTTTTTTTAAATAGTAATAATAAAAATGAAAACATTGTTCAGTCTGACCATGCCAGCAATCTCTAAAATCTTTTTAATTATTCAGCAGGATAAGGTCCACATAAAGCATGCTTGTGACAACTCGTGATAATAATTACGTCATTACCCTATACAATTCCATAGTAATGTGTGTCTAATCATTTTTGCATTATGCTAATACCAGACATCACATTATGGAAGAGTGATAAAATTCCTGGTAAGCCTTACTAATCCACCTTAGTGCTAGAATAATGATTGTTTTTTGTCTGCTGTTGAGCAAACAGTCCACACCATTTGGGTCATCACAGCCTAAACAAATCTGTATCTCCACGCTTGATTTCAATACCTCTTTTATTTTCTCTCTCCCCCACCCGTTCCTCACTTCCTCCTCTTTCTCTCTTTCTTTTTCCCCTTATCTCCGCATCTTGCAACTAAGCCTATTTGCCACTGTAAGTGAGCCTTGGGCAGTTTTTTATTATTATTAAGAAACATTGCATAGATACGTGTGTTCCTGTGTTTAGAGCTAACATGCACACATAAGTATTTCTCTCATCTGCCCTAGATGCAGTCTTGTGCACCTACACACATGATGTAGAGATAGGATTTAACTTTGTCCAACCCACCACCTCCACCATGACTGCTAATTTGTTGGTTTCAGTGGCTTGTGACTACCGAAATCTATTAATTTACTCATTACGTTTATTTACACTATACACCCTACATATACATCTATGATACAAAGTGTGAGTTGGGATCCTATGACTATCAGATACAAATCTAAATGTGATTGTACCATACCATCAAAATGACTACTTTGAAACAATTCAAAAATACACCATCTTGCTTGACTTACAATTTTTTTTACACTGACGTTGATCTAAATGATACAAACACAGAGCTTGCGCCAGCCATGCTGAGCTCCCACCATGCAAAAAAAGCCTTTTAATATGTCACTCACAAACATCGGTGTTGTGTCATCCTCCTAAACTCTTTCGTAAAGGCCTTAAGCTATGAGCATTGTAATAAATAAAAACATGAGTTTTATTATAATAAATAAAACAGTGAGCTGACCTCAAGTATTCATCTGCATGGAAACTTAACTCCAGGGCTCACAATATTTGAGCAAAGCAAGCCAACTGAAATGTAACTAACCTCACTTTTTTCATTTTGTTTAATTATTTGTTGAAAAAAACCCATCCATACTTTCAATACATGTCACAATTACATCACACAAATTCCCCAGAACATTTGTAATGTTTTTTTTTTCTTTTATAAATCATTTTGCAACATTTCTCAGACATGAGAGGCATTCAAGAGCGTCACTAGATTTGTTCTCAAGCTATTTTCACAACTTTAAATTGCTTAATATGGCGTAAAAAAACAACAACAACAAAAACTAACAATTTGGGGACAAACCAATAGTATCATTTCATGAAAAAAAAGACCATATTTGGGCATGAGGGGTTTCCGCCCAATGATATCTTAGCTTGTGTAATGCTGGCAGCGACTTGTAAAGTTATATTCTTGTGACTATAGTATACACCATTATAGCATGAACCCCCACTATTATTACACACTGAACTGCTGAAGTGATATAAAAAGGTCACGTTTGGAGCAGGTTAAATTATACTATGCTGTGTAAATGTTACTGCTCATATCACTTGAAATCGACCAAATATTTTCAGGTCTTTAAATTCGCTAACATACATAAACATATTGGGCGAAACCTCATTCAACCCCTCCAGTGCTAAGTTTAGCCCGCAAAAAGCAGCAGCTGCTGATTGCCTAGAAATTGTTACTTGTTATCAAAGGTAGGCTTTCTGCAACACACTTTAAGCATGCACTCAATATTAAACTTAAATGTTTTGTGACTCATTTCTTTCTTCCACAAATTGATATTGGAGTGGTTAACTTATGATTTCAATTGTGTGGCCATTAAAGGGGGCATATTATTGAAAATTGACTTTTTAAAGGCTTGTATAGGCTACAAATAGTTGGTTCTCTGGAGTGCGATGGGCAGGCACTGACTCAACAAGTAAATACAAATGCTGCTTTTACTTCACTTTTCTCTTCAAACTCAGGACTGTTTAGTAGTCATTGCTCGCCTAATTGCAAGGGCCAAGCTCCGCCCCTTGTCGTCATGGTAATGAGAGCGGTACTTTGCATTAGATTGGCAGTACAGTGGGGCAAGGTGAGCGATAAAAGTGCAAATAAAATCAAAAAACAAAAGGAAAGCATTATACAATTTTGTTGAACTTGAGAAAGCAATTGCATAGTTCTTTTGCCACAAGAGCCACATAAGCAGTTTGCGTTTTGAAAATCCACTTTTGTTACCCGTATGATTTGTTGCCTAATAAAGGGCTCTAGCAAATATTTGCCTTTCATTCCCAGAGCAAAACGGGAGGTAGTTACATCTGAAGTTATTAGTTGAGTAGAGGAAACACATTAAGGAGGCCTGTCATCATATTTTCCTTTGATGAACACAGGCCAGTTTCAACAAAGTGCATAATTAAGAACGGGAACGTGCCTGTATTTTAAACTAACCTTTTCCCTCTTTTTTTCTTCTTCTTTTTTTCTTAAAAAAGTGATCATTCATGTGAAGCTCTGCGATGCTGTGCACAGCTCGATGTGCGTTGCTTTGATAAACATTACACCACACAAAATCGATCTGATAGCTGAGCAGCATCATGATGTGAAGGGGCTCTGTCCACACAGATCAGCAGCGAAGGAAGACCAAGGAACGGATGCAGAAATGGTGATGTGCATACTTCATCCAGCGTCAGCATGAGGAGTATATAATACTGATGTCACAATTGGACCAGAATCTGAATGGCTTGCTTACAGATTTGTTGATTTGCATACAAGCAATTAAGTGAGTTTTCAACACAGCAAACATTGGAGTGTTAAAATTGCAAAGTTAAATTTGTGGGAGTTCATTTTAACTCCGATAGTGTAATTTTAATGTTTTCAGAATTCAATTGTGTGTAGAGTAGGTGTTATTTCACAGAGTTGATCGCGCAGAGTTAGATCACTCCCAGACAGTGTTAGATTGGCTGCGCCTTTCACCTGCTTGTGTCCAGTTTGGGAGAGACAAGTCAGTACCATTTTCCTCATCCCCCTTTCTTCCTTATCACTGGGAAATACTGACAGTCTTGAAAGACAAAACGAGTTTGGGGCCATGAATTCATTTTCAGTGTGACTGTGGTCAACATTTGCATAGCCTACTTCAAATGCTCTCCTCATAAGAGGTGTTAAGGTTCAAGTTGAAAACCGCACTTACATCAGCCGTCAATGGACACATAACCACATTTCGGCAAGTGCGCTTCCTTATTTTCATAGAGTACTTTATGAAGCAAACGAAGCCTCGAAGAAAAAAATCTGTCCGTGTACTTATTTCGAGGCGTCGCAAAAAAACAAAAAAAACAAGTCCATGTTTCACTAAACGCGGAAGCTTTTGCCTGTGACGGGCCCGATGTTGACAGAACCACATTTTCACCGAAATGCCTCGAAAAAAAAATGTCCGTGTATTCGATGGTTCGCTATTTAAAAAACAACAACAACAAAAACACACGTGTCAAGCCAAAGTTACAGCTTAAACCATATGTATTATTAGCAACCATAGCACTATGTGGCTGGATAGCCTAGTGGTAGGATACTACCTGTGATATCGGAGTATGCTGGTTCGATCACTGTTGTGGTCAACCTTTTAGGAGTCATCTTTTACGTCTACTCCTGTAGTGTTAAGTAACTCAGCTTTGTGCGTTGAATATTGTACTCGCTCCCAGTGTTAAATATTTTCACTATTTTACATATGTTGACTTGACTCTGGAAAGTGTGGAGCTATATCAACTCTGAACAATCGTTGAAATCAGTCAAGTGGGAATCAATTCATCAATGGGCTTTTTGCTGTGAATATGTCCCCGAATAGAACAAAATGCATTGCAACACACATTTAAATGTTGAATGATACTAGCTTTGTGGGGCTGGATAGATGTGAGATATACTTTGGAACTACATACATTTGGTCAATAGCATAAATACACTCCAGAGCAATAGCATGTTAAAAAAAAAAAATGGGAACAAGCAAGCTGGGATTTAAGAAAGAACAAAAACATTTCCTTTGTCTGTCATCGATCAGCCCTACCATCAATGATGCTGTACCAGCATCATTGATGGTAGGGCTGATAAAAGTGACTTGGGACATGGGACAACACACATTATGTGATCTCTTTAGTTCGTTACAATTGGCATTCTTGTTTTGTACCTACTATTATGTAGTTTACTAAAATCATCAAATGATACTATATCTAACTGATAAGATTTTTGCGGTCTGTTTCACTCTTGTTCAAATGGCTATTACTTTTAATCATTCTTGCTTTAGTGGTAACCTTCAGAGAGCTCTGAGGATGGAGAGGAAGAGTGTCTGCCATTAAAACTGAGGAGCTAAATAAAGAATTTCACTCGGCCTAAAATTCAAGCCTTTGCTGCATTTTCTCCTCTTACTAAACCCTAATTATCCTTGCTATACTCATGGTGACACACTGAAAAAAACCTGTTTGCCAAATTACCGCACTTATTTTTTCATCTCTTTTTTTCATGGGAGACTAGAGGATTGAAAGCGATTCAAGGCACATCGATGAAAATGAACAAAAGCTATAATTCACACTTTAATTTAGCAGCAGATGATTGATCATGGGAAATGGGATTTTGTTGACTCCCTTACGGAAAGATGTGCTGGCTAAAGATAGCACTTACTATGATGCATACTGTTCCCTGTTGCTGTGCTGCAATAAATATATGCAGACATTATCCACTATAGCTGACTTGGATGCTTAGCGCCTGTATCATCTTACCAGCAAGGGAGCTAGGGCATCTTTGATACAGTATTTGGAAAGTGGCTGGAAATATTTCCGGTCATTGCTGCAGATTGTCAAATTAATGAGATACACATTGAATAATAGCAACATTTGCAAACATATAATGGAAATGAAAATAAATACCTGTTGTTTTGGAGAAAATCATTACAATTATTCAAATTGTGCAGAATTGGTTATTGATTAATAACTACTTGGAACAATTTAGACAAAATGGGTCTTTTTTAATAGCTTGAAGAAGAATAACACAATGTAATCAAGTAGAATATATTTAGTTTGGCCTCCCACTTGAATGTTTTTCCATCTGATATTTTTCGTTTTATTTTCTTTAAAGCAATTCAGGGTTATGTATAAAAACAATAGTTTTTTTTTTTTTTTTTATTGTTGTTGAAATAATTATATAGTGTGCCGGGAAGAAATATTTGTTATTTTCCTAATTTCAACCGCAACATTTTCTTTACAATAATATGTTGTATTTAGCGCCACTAGTCTAAATACAGTGTTCTAAATAACATTTTATTTGTGAAATGTAAGTCCAAAATCCACCTGTTTTTATCCATCTCAGGGGGCGGCCATTTTGCCACTGGCTGTCGACTTAATTAAAATGACATCACAGTTGCTCAGGGCCCAGGTAACAACCAATCCTGTTTTCTGAGTTTGGTCATATGATGTTCGCAAGATGAGCCATAATTGTTTGTTACCTGAACAACTGTGATGTAATCTTCTGGCACCAGCAAGTGGCAAAATGGCCGCCCCCAGCGATCGATAAACACATTTTGCTGCTTTGTTCATATTCCACAAATTCAATATTAATCTGAGTGCCGTGTGGTGTAGTGGGGGCACATACAACACATTTTTGAAAAATATTTTTGGGGGATATCTTTCCCCCTTAAACATTTTGTCTCATCAAGCCAAATCTTATGATTTTATTTTTTTAAAGGAAAAAAAAACAAACCAAAATAATGAATAAAATCATTTTAAAACATAATTTAATGTTAACCTTGGTTGTCTTAGTGACATATTTAAATTTGATTGATCTGAATTATTTAGTACAAGCAAAAACATCTGAATCAGGAATGGAACATGCACTTGTTTATGGAACTGTCTATGCACCGTACTAATTTGACATCGTTTGTGTTTTTTCCTGACTTCTAAAATAAATAGATCGTATAAATAATGGTTAAACACAGTTCCCCATCGCTGATCAAGAAAATGTAGTCAAATGGCCTTCCCCAGAAGTGAGCCCCCTTAAAAAGGTCAGGCAGTAAAGTGAACTGGAGGTAATAAAATGTTACTATAACAGTACATTTCAACAGCATCACAGTTACCGGAAACACTGTTTAAATAAATCAGCACCTCTCTCAAACAGCTCCAATAAAACTACATCGAATGCTCGTTAAGTGAGGATTTATTACAGGGTTGACGAATATGACACATGAGGAGGCACATTAAATGAATGCTTGCTGACATATGAGGGTTCTGTTCTGATTCTGACGTTCCTTCGCTTTGTCAATGTTAGCAGTCACAAGCATTTGGAGTGACATATTAGTTTGGAAATGAGTGTTTCTTTACATGTTAAGCGAGAACGTAAAAGCCCAAATAGGCAGCATTTTTGGGATGTTGTGTGTTTGAGTGTGTTGTGATGGGATCAGCCCTGTGAACTTCATCTTTTGTCAGCCACACGAAAGCTTAAGGCCATACGTTGATATCAAAGCGAGAAGTGAATGATGTATTCTCCCCACACACATATCATATTTGTGCTGCAGGGCTTAAATGTAAACAAGTATTATTCTTTATCATTCAAGCTTATGGGTGCAAATGATGGTCTGCAAGAAAAGGACAATTTGAATGAAATGGTATAATAGCACCAGCTCAAATACTACATTGAAATGTAATCAACTATATTATCTTGAATTAAGTTAAATCAAATGACCTGTTGACACATTTATTTTAGCCATTTTGCTTAAATATTACATGCATGGCTGTCTTTCTTGCATTATTAATGGGCATAATATGCAACCATTGTGCATGTCTTGAGAAGGGGGGGAAAAACTGAATGAAGCATGGCCAACATGCAATATCACCACATGACCATTGATCTAAGGGCTCCCCGCATTTGTGTTCCCTACAGAATTGCATTGATTTTATTATCCCCCTAGAATGGCCTCAATGCATATGTTAAAATATATTCAAAGCCCATTTATTCATTGTGCTTGTTTTCAATACAATTGAAAGTTGAGTCGATTTGGTTGATATTTAAGATGTAATTGCCGAAGGAATGTGATCAGATATTTTATAGCATTGTCCTCTTCATGTTTGGTTGTGCACATTATTCACCCAGCCAATTAATGGTTGTGGGTGTAGTGGGTGGGAATCAATACTATTTTATAGACTTGTACATGTGACAGAGATTGGTTTGTTGGTTTTGTTGTAAACACGATAGTTTAAAGAGCACATTATATGACAGGTATATATGTATTTTATAGAGATAGAAATGCATGAGAAAAATGTGAAATGTATTGCTTTATTTAAAATCCTCCATTCTTTCCATACAAACACAGGCTGATTCTGTGTGTGTGCAATATTTTGTTGTAACTGATAATGATAATGCTTTAACGCGGTTCACTTTTCGCTGTATCGCTGATTTTTTAGTGCACTTTTGCATGCATTTTGTTTACAGTAATGTACCTATTTTATAAATTTTATGAATGTTTAAGCAAGAGAGAAATGTGAGAAAATGTAAATGCCTCGATGAGAAAAGTGTAAACATTGTGTGGTGAGGGGTTTTACAGCCTTAACACATTGAGAATACACTACTTTGCTACTACTTTTTATTTATTGCAGATATTTTTTTGTGTTGTTCCGATACGATACCGGTTTCAGGAGAGGCCCCAATACTGCATTCAAACAGTAGTATAGGCATCGGCAAGTAACAAGTAAAATGCAGATACCATTATTTCTGACGCTAATATAGGACTTTGGATGCAGCATCTTGTGTCTTGCTTGTGCACGACGTTCACTGATGTGTGACGTGTTCACTGCATGCCGAGCCAAGATATCCTATTGGCCCTTGAATGCTCTGAACCAATGGCAGGGCTTCATGTTGGGGAAAAAAACAACAACTAAGTATCGGTACGGTATGACATCGACCGATACTGCAAAACTGGGCCAAAAACAGTATCTTAACAACACTAGCACTTTTTGGAACCTAACTCCAGCAGAAAACAAGGGAACACTGTACATATAAGTAATTACACTAATTGAGGACATTTGTAGTGTGCATAGTTGTAAATAAAAACAAACTTGTTAAGGTAGTAGCTTGTCTCATCTTTGTTTAGCATACTGTACTTTCCCTTATCACACATCATAATACATTTGAAACATTATTCATAACAACAATACAGTATATTACTTTCACCTTCATTGTGATCCTTTGTGAAACTTCAGTGCAAAGAAAACAAGCACACTTGAACCTATTAACCTAGTTGTTAGGTAGTTCCCCTTGGTCAAGATGTCCTGAGAGGAGCCCATAAAGAGTCATACACTCCACATACATTTAAGTGATTATGTCAGGATTATGGGCTTTTGTGTGGAAGGTTGACAGCTTGTGGACATGACTTTCTGTCACTGAGCCACATAGTGGGGGTGGACTCTTCTGTTCTGCAAGCGTCTCATGATGATGTTAGCATGTACTCGTCTGATTTCCGCACATTGTTCAGCTTCTACAAGGCACTCTCTTTGAACATTTGAATCTTGGCGTCACATTGTTCTCCTCTTTGCAACTCTCAGCAATAACGCTAATAAGCTTGTACAACTTTGGATGTAAGTGCCAAATAGTATTAATTCAGTTTCCCCTCAGGAAGACTTATAAAGTGTGGTTCTTTTTCTTCTTAGCCCATTATAATTAGCTGCAGATCCAAATTATGATATTTTATTCTTTAACTTGTGCTTTTAACATTACATCCAATGCAATATACTTCCTTGTAAGCTAGGTTATAGGATATTCAAATGTACCTTTCATGGTTCCATGGTTATGGGCCCACAGCAGTAGAGCCTGGGATAAATATGGCTTTGTAAATCATGTGTATGCATCATAGGGTGCCTATTTTTTTACCCCTTTCTGTGTCTGTCTTGCCTTATCTCTATTTATGCTTTCTGTGTGAGTTTCATTAACACACAACTACAATTTCATTGTTTTGTGCCTGCTCCCAATGTGACTCAATAACAGCACTGATAGAAAATTTGGACATCTGACTTGATTGTAAGTTCAGCATTTATTGTGGAGCCAGCTGAATGGCAGCTCCCATCTGTATTTATACATGCACTGTTTAGACTTTAATTAGTCAAGTGGAGCACACTGCCAAACCACCGCCAACCTCAAGCAGCGAGGCGCAAAACTTGAATCATCTTGAATTCTCTACGGATGTTGATATGCTAGAAGAAACAGTCTTGCTACTGCCTATTGGAGAAATTCTATCAAAGAGGCTCAGCCACAACATAAGGCATGTGATGTTATTCAAAACAAGGCAGATTTGCAAAGGCCATAATCTATTTAGCAACCTTGATATAAATCCACTGTACTAACCTTCCCTTAATCATTGTTTTCATAAAGTTGCTTCCCCAGTGACATCAGGTAAAGGCTAATGCTGTCATCAAACTCCATTCTTCTTTAAAACAGCCTTGGGTTCAGATTGGCCTTCATCCGTCTCAGGTCACTGTAGCTCACAAAGAGACCTCAAATGATGTTTAGATAAGGATCAGCATGCAATAATGTCGTTTTCTGACCTTGCCTCATGCCACCATATGATTTTCTAACATAGAAAAAATTAAACACCAAAAACTTTATATGTACACATATCAAGCTTATCATATTCACCAGAACTTGTCAGCAGGCAGACAAGTATTAAACTCGTCAGGTTGAGATAAAGTGACGTCAGAACCACAGTTAGGATTTTGCGACTAAAACAGCACATTTGAGTAAGCCCAGTCTATTAATGTGATCAGTAGGAATGACAACTGTGTCAGGCTGTCAGCATCAAAGTGTGCAGAGTCATTTATGTCAATTAAAATGCCTTTGAAAAGTAATCCCAAGTCTCTCGCCGCTAACGCTGTTAGCCACTGCTGAAGGTTGGCAACAAGGGAGTCTTTTTAGCGCCTTAAATTAGCGGTTGAATGCGATTTCAGGGCAAAGTTTTGTTGTTGACGTCGGTCGCAATAGTTTGTGACGGCCCATATGAAGACACAAACACATTTTGCATGACACGTCAGGTAGGTCAGCCATTATGCCACGACACGCTGCTGGGAACAACTTCAAAATAAAAGGTGTTCACCTTCTCCCCGCTTTGGTGACGTGTTGCCAGATACTGTGTCAGATATTTCCACAATGTAAACTGTTTACTTGACTGTGAAGCCGGGAGATTGGTCTGATCGGGAACCACATGGGAGCTAGGGTCGACATTCGGGAGACTCCCGCGTGAATTGGAAAAGTTGGCAAATAGGCATTATGGAAACTCATAAATAAAGAAATAAATAAACTGGTTACATTTGAAACCTAAAAAGCATTAAGCTCTCACCATGTGATCAAAGTCATTACAGGCTTTTTGATCAACAGCACTTAGCTCGTCTGTTGTGATGGGTGATTTTATGTAGTTGCTTGTTAGTTTGAAGCTGCATGAGTAATTACAAAAATGTATTATATTTATTTATCAGCTCTCAGTAAGCTCAGCATTGTTGTATTCACCACTGCACAAATAATTTGGCATCTTAAAAGCAGCTAACATTTAGGCACTTGTCTTTATAATTTGCTCAGCATGCCCCTTTTTCCAATCCAAATGTTTTTCCTACCCAAATGTCCTTCCATAAACCTCTGCACTGCTGCAAGTGACGGTGCAAATATCAGGCATATGCAGCAAAAAGGAGCCCTGCAGCTTTACTTTTGCATTTGCTCTAAATCCTCAAGGCTTGAAATGTGGGTGGAACTGTCACAAACCGTTATCGCTAGCAAAAATTATGCCCATGAAAGTTTGATGGGGGTTCACATAACATAAATTGTTTTGGTCAGTCCAACCGCCTACCTACACTGAACTTTGAATGGGATGCACGACTGTGTGCATGGTTGTTTGTGCACGTATGTGCATGCATTTTTTAAGATGCATAAATAGCAAAATGAGACCAAGTTATTCATCCCTTTTGTTTTGCCTCTTTTGTTATTAAGTAGAGCCAGTCACAGACAATCAACTAACACAGCTTGAATAAAAAGTGGTGCATTTTTTTTTTTTTTTTGGGCATAGCAGTACATGTTCATTTACTTTATTTGTAGGCCTAAGTTTGTGTTTAAGTAGATCAACTAAGGCTGCACCATAAAGTGTGCCATTATCATCATCTGTTAAAGCATTATGTTAAATATATACATTTTTGAGCTCATTTATGGTGAAAGGCAATTAGAACATAGCAAATTGAAGCTATGGTTATATGCCTTTCCCATTTCGAAAAGGATGTTCAGAGGAGATAATGCTATCCTCTGTGATGATAACATAAAAAGTATTTTGTTGTCCAGTCTTCAGCAAGCACGGGATTCTGGGAAGGGCACCACAAAGACCTTTTGATGCGACTGGAAATGCTGTCAAGCGCCAGTGGTTTAGATGATGAATTGTTCTTTTAATCATGACCGATGCTGCCCGTTTTCCACCAAACCTCAAGACAATGGTCCACAGTGTTGCAGTTTGACCGGGATGTAGACTAGATAATAGGAAGTGATGTATTGGATATAAAGCACAGCAGTACAGGACACAATGTGTTCACCCATCCTCGGTGACATCTCTTCAGAGGTCAAAATCATGTGACTTTTCCACCAAATGGTTGCATTTGGGATTTAACCCAGGGCACCGGAAGGTGGCATACTCAGTAGGTCAGTTACTCCATCTTCATTGAATGGATGTATTAATGCTCACTGGTGCAAACAATTACGTACTGGTTCTGTTCAGTGAGTGATACAATGGGTGGAATTTCCCTACAAACATTTTGAAACTTGCTAAAGTCATATACACCCTAATTGAAATGACCACCATGTTTAGTGGAATACATTTAAATCAAATTGTATCCCATATGTCTTTTAGCACCCTGTAATGCATATTTTTTCCCCAAAATGCATGAAAATATAACATTTGTATTTAACTTGATTACAAATTTAATAAAGCCCAACAATCTAATAATTTCACCAAAAATGTAATAAAAAAAAAATCCCGAATAACATTTTTACTATTTTTTATTGGGAATTTATTATATTTTCATGTGGGTCTTTTTTTTCTCAAAACTGATCATGTCAAATCTGACAGATATGTTAATTTTCAGTCGGGAGAGTTGATTTCAACCCCCAAAGAGTATTTTTAACACCGTCTGATTTAAATTGAAGTCAGTGTTGGAATTATTTGACAGAGTTTATTTATTTTGAGTTCAACCAACTCTGCAGAGATAATCAAAGTAAGTGTTGCCTACTTGATGGAGCTGCTCTGCCGCAAAGACTTTTGGAAAAGTGTTACTGTTGGATGCACCTGTTCTTTTTTTATTTAATGATGTTATGTTAAATGTTTTATTGTTAATCAAATGCATGTTAAGTTCACTGTTACATCAGTTTTAGTGTTGTAGTAACACGTGACAGCCTATAATATGATAATTTCATGAAAATGATTTTTTCTTAGATAATTGGTGAAATAGTACATTATTGGCTCTTATTACATTTGTTTAATCGAGTTAAGTGTCCATATTATATCAGTGTTTGATTTTTGTGTGATCTTGGTTCTTTTTTTCTGTGTGGGTGTGGATTGGGTTGTTTTCAGCCTAAATGGAAGCTACTGGGGTGACCTATTTGAGGAGAGGTGATAACTCAGACAGATAGCTGGAGATTACCCAGGGATCAAGAGGCTCAGTGGCCTCTCAAACAACAATAACTGGAGAGCATAACCCATCTCTCCACCCCCTACTGCGGCCCTTATGGCAGCACTTGCCCAAAAACACTCCAGCACTCAGTCACCAAAGTATATTCGTCATATGTACTTCTTGTTGTTTTCGGTTTAATGGACACACAAATTCCCCAAATGTTCATGTGGGACAAAAACAGTCTAACCGCATTTTGAGATTTTGAGACTATAACATAATTGTATTGGTAAGCTTTAGTAGCAAAGTGTTTATTTTGATATAGCATTATTTTTTATGTGGCACACTAACAGTGTCTGAAAGCATTTTTCTTAGCAGCACTGGCAAAAGATTAAAGCAATTGCAACATGAGTATGTCTGAACTGTGTATGTGGGAATTTCAGTGAATTTGGTGATGCGTGTGTTTAAATGAGATGGCCTAACCATTCATGATTGATGGCTGTCTCCACCACAGCAGCCAGAAACAAGTTTGTCTCCTCTCACTGTGAGTGTGGGATGTGTTTGTCTGCAGGTGGTTGTGCTTGTGAAAGAAACCTTGTTCTCACTGATTACTGTGTACGTTGCATCATTCTGGGAAATTAACGCTTTCCCTTGTTTGCTTAATGTATATATATTTTTCCATGCTTTCCAACTTCAAGATCACCCCCGATTCAAATGGAAACCTGTTTTAAGGTTCAAGCTTAATTGGTACCTTACTATTGGAAGTTAAAATGTCATTGTGTAATGTAGAAGACAGTATCATTGCATCTATTGATGGGTGGGTGATTGGTGTAATTCCATGCACACTGTAAATTGTGAAGGGGGAAGGTAGGTTGCTCTCGGCGGTACTCATTCTGGGGACCATCTGGTTCTATTGGATTTTGGCATTGTACACACTCTATCCTCCAAACCTTTAACTCTCAGTTCCTGTTGTTTCATCTAGCTCTCCCATACAGTGATTTTTACGAAACAAAAGCCTTGGTTTAATTTGTTGTTTTTGTTATTATATGTTTAAAACAGATTATTGTTCCGTATGGACATAATCGCTGATATACTGTATGCACTTACTAAATAATTAAAATAATAACATAATATTGCCACATGGGATTCTGGCAAGGCCACCACAGTACAATTGATGGTACTGGAAATACTACAAATAGTTAGCATTACGTATTACATTTTTTGGCCTGTTTCATGTCAATAACTTGGACACTAACAGAGGGGAAAATCTTGTGTTTTTGAAATACTTATAAGATGGGGCTTGGTATCAAATTTTGCATTTCATATTTCCTTGGCCAGAAAAAAAAGAGTAAATGCTAATTAGCTCCCATGTGCATGCTTAGAAAAATCCCAAACTTCACATATATATTAATATTTGTGCACTGAAGACATCTATATGACAATATTTTGTAAAACATATAGCACCACTTGGTGATACAATTGAAAAGCTGTCAGAAAAGTGTCAAGGCGTTGATCATTGGTATTTAACGTTGTAATAAAGTAACTTAGTTGAAGTGTTTCAGGACAAAAAAAAATGATAACCCCTAACCCTAACCCCAAAACATAGTGAGATGGGGAAATAATATACACATTAAATGTTTTAATATGTGCATTATTAGTTGTAAAGGTTCAAAACATTGTTGAACCACAGGTACAATGACATTGGAAAAAAAAATATATAAAACAAAAAACACACTTGGCACAGGAGTGAAATTAGCAAAACATGGACACCTGGTTTAAACTTTTTAACAAAATGGTATTGAATGCTGCCAATAAGGCTACAATGAAAAATAAACGAGCCGCGGGGATACCTGTCAAGTTCTAGTAGCACACATAATGCTACACTACTTTCTCATATTCTTTAAGTCAGGGCTTTGGGGTGTAGTGGGATTTCGAAAAGAAATATAAAATTGAAGAATGTACTGCGCGCTATCATTTAACTTTAATCCATTTCATTTTCAGGCATACTTTTGCTATTATGTAACAAGAATCTATGCAGCAAGGGTTACTCTTTACTCACTTTTACCAACTGATTCAAAGCTCTCAAACCTGGAATCACATGGAAGCCAATTTTGGAGCACTAACTGGACAAACTAGCTAATCATCAAACATCCTACCATTGTCATCGAGTACCCATGGGCTTCATTAGTGCCAGCTTTAAAACAACAATCCTCATTCCCACTCCCACACACTAGTCCCAAAGGCCACCCACAGAGGAGGAAACAACACTAGCCCGAAGGGTGCATGCATTTGATTTGGTCTGTAACAGTAGGATGTGCTGTGCACTCTCTAATTCTGATTTAGTTTTACTGAAACATGCTTGTAGAACACTAGCACTGTTTCAATTTGTGTAGTTTCACATCTTTAGAGCATGTTGCTTTTGATTTACTGATTGAGCAGACACTGGATAGCTTTAGCAATATTGTCTTTGCATTATATTGCTGTGTAGGACTCGTTATACATACTGCTTAATGCGCCAGGGTTAAGAAGACCATGTAAGTGTTCATCCTGTTCAAACAAGGAAGAAAGATGGAATGCAGTGCTTTCAATACATTTTGATCAATGCGTACAGTATATGTGGAATGGGTGATGGAATGAAATGTACACATTTTATTATACAGAGATAGAGTAATTATTTGTTTTGTTTTGTTTTGATTTGTTCATTTTTCCTTTTGGACAATCATAGAGACAATTTACAACATTCACTTTCCACACACAATTATAGCCGAAAAGAAAAAGGGCTGACGGGATGAAGCCGAAGCTTATTAATTCACGTTCCCAGAATGCAATAGGACGCAGATAATCACATATTATTATTTAGAAGGCATGAGCCTTCATCATTCTGATGGGAAATCAAATCTCCATTCTCACATTCTGTATTACCTGCTGCATTCAAGTTGGCGAGAGTGAGATTGAGTGGTTTGCAAAACACTAGCTACAATTACACACACTAAAGAAAACTTAGCTATTGCAATAAATCGATGGAAACCAACCTTTTTTAAAATGCATGTCAAACTAAAGAAAACTGAACTATTACAATAAATCAATGGAAACCATATATTTTTTAAATGCATGTTAACATCTTAATCTGACCGTGTTGACTCTTTGCTGGATTAACACACCCAGACTACTTTATTGGCAAGCAAATTCTTCTTGCATGTATACACTTGGATCGATCGCTGACCATAGCAGGCTTTCTGTGCATGTGCTAGTCTTCACGGCTGACTGACTGGTACTCTAAACAAGCTTTAATTTCACAAAAGAAGACGACCAAGCCAGAGGCATGGGGAGACCTGTGGGAAAATAAGATACATCATTTCACAGAAGTACTGTATGTGGATAGAAGGAAAAAACAAAAACAAAAACAAAAACAGAAAAGTGGTGGAACGTCCACTAAAGAGTACAATTAGAAATGATGCACTGGGAAATTCCTGAATCCATGTATCAAATAAGATAGATAGATACGCTGATGTTTCTTTTTTATCTATCCCAAATGTTTTTACTTTTCATCAGCATACAACAATTCCGAGAGCACCCTCAAAGAAAAGTGTTAGCCAGTGCCAAGGCAATCTTCTTTTTATCACTATGTAATAAATAGAACATGTATCACTTTAATCAGTGGTGTAGTAGTCCCTTGGCGAAGTGGGTATACTCTAAAATGTCATTATTTTTTAAAGTAATCTAGAAAAAAATATACTGTTTTAGAAACAGTGATAGAAAAATGTGTCATTCGTACTTGCTCACAATACAATTATCATGACTTGGTTAAGAGCACTTTGCAGTTATTGCTGGTAACACAAGCATCCTGAATTAATATAAAAATGTATTTATCATGAGACAAATATACGCTATAAATGATGTTGTAAAGCAATATTTAGTCAACAATGAACAAAAATTGTGAAAAAAACCACACTATTAGACCTCAATATTGTTTTAGGCCGAACCTTTAAGTATTTGTACCCATGCTTGTCTTTTGACTTACTTTAAAATCAACTACCAGCCTAGCTGCTGTAAAACTAAACTAGATCATGTAGGTTAATTTATAACCAATGATGTCCACCCCGGGGACCGACACACCGCAAGCAAGTCTCCGGTATATGAGCGCAAAGCGCTTCCATTGAGCTAAAACGCCGAGCCACCATCACAGGTCAGGACACTATTTGACAGATTATTTTCCTCTGCATGGCTCATCAGTCCTCATGCCTAAAAGTTAACCAATCTAATTAGCAAAGCCAGCAAAAAACAGACAATTAAAGGCAGAGGAGGGTGGGTCATGGCTTTAGAAGTAGTATATGCAATGCTGACTGAAAAATAAGTGGATTTACGTTTACGTCATACATCCGCATATATCCTGGACTACACCACTCGTCAGTTGTCACCGCTTTGACCAGTTAGCAAATAGCTGAAAGCATCACCATTGTGACCTGTGTTTTGTTGGCAAACCTAGTTTGGCCGTATATTCAAACCAACAATCCGGGACTTCAAATCAATGTGTTTAAAAAATAAATAATTAAATAAAGAAGAAACATTTTTGGTAATACAATTAATGTTTGTATATAAATGTATGAGCATACTGTTATGCCTTAATCAGTTTGGTGTCTTGCCCAAAAACCCACCTCTCTGAACTGGCTCTCAATTTCTGCTTTATAATGGGTTACTGCTCTTTTGATCCGATGCAGGGTTTTAATCTATCACCTTTTGATTCCCAAGTCAAATCACATTCACTGGATTAAAAGGCCGTTCCATATAAATTCAAATGTAAGATCAAATTTGGTTGTTCTGATGTTTTTCCAGTTATGGGTTAGTTAGTATTAGAGGAAGGGCAATTGTTCTTTGTCGTAGTCTGATTGTAAAATACATAACCTAGTTTGACATTTTCTATTGTGGTGCCCTTTTGCAGTATGCCACTTGTAGTACTCTTCCCGAGATGCCGTCTACCTTTTGCCTTTCTAGAGACATTTTACTTTCGAAAAGAGAGGATCAGTGGCTTCCCAGAATCTCCACAACCTATTCAGTATTCCACCGCTGTTAGATCCCGACCTTACTGTTGCATGTCCTTGGTGCATGCAGAGCGCAGCAAATGCTTTTTTTTGGGTGGGGTGGGGGGCGTGAGGGGTGGGATTGCATGCTCCAGAACATTTTAATGTACCTTGTCATTCTTAGCACACTATCAGTAAGCCCCACAGCAGGGGCTCAGAGCAACCATTTCTATTATGAGATTGATTGAATTACTGCTGCTGAGGCTGACACTTAATGGATTATGATGGTCAGAACGGTTATAACAAATGAGACAGATCTGTGTAA
The DNA here is from genome assembly GCF_054856555.1 of Leptonotus elevatus. Classification (NCBI taxonomy): domain Eukaryota; kingdom Metazoa; phylum Chordata; class Actinopteri; order Syngnathiformes; family Syngnathidae; genus Leptonotus; species Leptonotus elevatus. The sequence continues at coordinate 13,779,349 of NC_141246.1, forward strand.
AGACACTTTAATCCTCTTTCTTTTTACATGCCTAGAAAATATTCATTTTAAAGTTTTGTGTTGTTAATCTACTTATGTAGTTTAACCTATTGAAAATAAGGTTTAATAAACAAGACATGATGATTTTACATAAACAGCATCTCCACTGGATTGATTCCAAACAGTCAATAACATACTCATGAATGACATTAAGTTGTCAATGTGGCTCAAACACATCTCTACCTTTGTGGCAAACTGCTTTGGACACAAAAGGTATAGTTTTGAATAATTGCTTGTTTGTTTAGGAATTAAATCAATTGAGGTAAAAAAAATAATAATTAAGTATTGCAATAACCATGTATTAACGCAGATTAATCACTCTTAATTTTGACCACAGTTGATCCTTTATATATATATTTTTAAACTCAGCAGGCTGGCCGTCACTACCGAGGGCTTGCCTCAAAAACTTGTAGCAAATCGAGGAAGAGAGCCCTGTTTTTGCGCCAAACCAAAGTATATTACCACGATGTATGTATAAAATGTCAATGGCCAATGTGTTGTGCAATTCACATTAGTTGGCACGGCTACGAGCTGCTCTCTGCACCAATGCACGAGCCGCCAATGTAACTACGGGTATTTTAGTCGGCTTGCTACGTTACTGACTCAGTGCATATATATCAGACATAGCTAGTTGTTCGGGGCCAAATGTTAACAAACACTTAATAAATAAAAACTGTTGATTATGTAAAAAATGAAAACCAATTAGTTGACCATTATGAGGTAAAATGTTGTATGTAAAAATATCGTTTATCTGAATACACGGTTATCCTATACAGTATAACTTTCTATATGATACTCGAAAGCAACATTTTTGTCAGCTGCAGCCCTACATTCATTCAACCACACAACATCTTATAATGACAACATGAAAAAGAGTTGTTGTTTTTTAAGTTTCGCAATGTGTTTGTGTACTGTCTTTCTGTGTTTGTATGAATTGTTTTCTTTTCTGAATCGTGATATGCCTACTTTTGTAACTGCATCTTTCAGTCTCACTGAGCAATCATCTCTCAACCCACAAACTCTTTACTTTGTGACATGACAATCAGTTTCCTTCAGCCACCCACAAGTCTACACAACCAGTGTTAGGAAGAGCCTTACCTTAATTGTGTTTTCTGTTTTTGTTTCAAAACTGCTGTATGATATTTATCTGGTTTCATTTCCTTCAACATGGTATTCTTAGCTTCTGCCACTGTATTTATGCGCTGCATGTGTGATTATATCCGCACACTACTGCAGGAGGAGGTTAGATGGTTGATATACTGTATTGTATTGTATGAGCATATACAATATGTGTACAGTATATACAGTATGAACTAATTTCCTCTGCACTTCAACTTTTCGGGTTTCCTTTGGGTTAGCTATTATTTTTAGTACCACGACTGTTTATTATGAAATCTCTCATCATACTTTGTGTGAATAGAATTACATTAGGTTTTTTTCATTCAATGATATGGTTTGGTAGATGATAAATGGTTTCTTATATTTCAGAAATGCATATAGAATACACATAGTAACAAGCATTTTCTCTCATTTCTCTTTTTTTACATTCACTCTGGATCACCCACCGTCTCATCAATGACAGGTAAGTGCATATTTGGCATGTATTTGAATTTCACTGGCCTCAATTATTAGCTATACACCCAGTGAGAATTTTAACCAAAAATCACTTTTTAAGTACTTATTGCACCCAGGATGCATTTAAGTGCAGTGCTTAAGTAAACAGTAAACACAGTTTCCTCAGTTGACACTTGGAGAATGGAGCAGTCCCATTTATGCAGCCAATCTCATTTGCTGCTGGAGATGCCAATCTGCCCTCTCAGACTGGGAGGAGAGAGGCAGCAGAGAGTGGGGAGAAAAGCATTTATTCAGCCTGACACTGATCAGATAAACAGGAAATGATAAATGCTGTCTCCTTTTATTTCCTTTAACCTGTGTTAACTTTTTGCTCAAAACGTAGGCCCTACAGTTTTGCTCTGCTGCCTTTGAAATATGTAATCAAAGCATCTCTGCGATTCAGTTTGCATGAGACGATGTGGTTACAAATAGGGCTGCATGATGCAGTTGTCATGGTGATTCATTTAGCAAAATGGTGAAAAAGAAGGGTTGATAACTGCCTTATGGGCAAATACTTTTCAGATTATTTTGTATTATGTGTTAAAGTTTTGTAAAATGAAGAGTTATGCATTCATAATTAGTTGAATATTGAATGTTCTTTCAAAAAATTACACATTTATAGCTTTTAAAAAGGCTGTGCTTGTGCCCAAAATGGCAATTACACTGCCATGTAGGTTCTCCCTGATTTCAATTATACTTTTATTTTTTACCATAAATAGATAAGTACATTGTAACAATATCTAGTAAGCCTGATGAAACACACAATATGAAACATTTACATTATACCCGCTATGCACACAAGGCTTGTCCCATTACAAGTTGGCAATGTGATTCCCTTCAATTAAGCTGTGCTCGATATGACCATGGTTCTTATACAACCAGATATATGATTCTTATCCAAAATGTGGAAAAACAACAAATGTTGTGAATGTGTCATTAGCACCCATTAAATAAACTAACATCAACTTCCCTTAAACTCAAAATGTATCCAGTATATGAATCATTTTGGGTTTAACTACTTAAAGTTAAAATAAAATTAAAAAAACACAACCACAAAAAAACACACACACTCATGGCTTAAACTGTCTGAGGGAAAATAGAAAGATAATCTTATAAAAACAAGTTAAATTTGTTTGGATGGTAATAAGTAAAAAAAAACAAACAATATATTTAAAAAATCCTCAGTTCAGTCCTGGGTAAAGCTTTTTAGTTCAGCGAGCATAATGCTCTGAATATTAGGGACTGACCCACATGTGCTATTAGACTGGTTACATGGAGTCCCAGATGTAGACCCAGCTGTTGCCACGTATTATCTGACTGATTGACCCTGGTGTTTTATTTTAAGTGTGAGGAAAGGCATTAGTAAAAATCGACTTAGCCTTAGTAAATTGAAAGAAAAACACCTCATGTATAATAATGACCATGATGATGATGATGATAATAATAACAATAATGATGACCATTAATTTGCCGTGCTTTTATCTTCAGCTGGCTCAGTGTAATGAGTATTCAGTTTCCAACCTTGGCCCCATTCTCTTAGCACTTTCACCCTCCTCAGCAGCAGCCACAGGTCTACCTACTGTGCCATATGTAGGTAAGAATAATGACTCCTTTGTCATTATTATTTATTCAGTGGCACCCATACTGCATGTAAATGAGGCAGTCGCTATAGGCTGCCCGCAGAATTAGCCCAAGTAATGAATGTAATTAAAGCGCCCTATTGGACCTATGTCTGTTTTCATAAATGTATTATTCTGACAGTTTGCTCCTTTTATAGTAATGGGAGGCTTGTTGTATGAGAACGGCAGTAAATGCAGATTTAGTTATTATTTAAAATAATACAATCCCTGCAATGTTAGACGTGTAATTTTCATATTGCAATTGTATATTTGCAATGGCTCCGCTTGACTTGTTATATTACATTGAAAAGGAGACATTCAGAGAGGAGTGTACAATGAAAGAATGGGTCCAACAAGGGTTTGAAGAAAGTGCCGTTGATTATTAGTATGGTGATCCTGATTATAACCCACCTGTTATAAAAGAAGCAGTGCAAAGCCGCCCACACATTGCCATTCGTCATCACCGTCCCCTTGCAGCCTACTGCAGTACATGCCACCCGTGATTTAGCTCTGCATCTAGTTATGAGGGGGTGTTAAATGTTTATTATGCAGCACAGCCCTCGCCCCAATGACACGGCAGAATGTTGCTCAATCAATACCCCTCACAGGAACCTAGATTAATTTGTTTTTTCAAGGATTTCGTTTTTGTGTCAAGGTGCTTGCTGCGAGCCATTTTTTGAAGGTCTGTCTGTGGAGTGACGTTTTGTCACAAGCGCACATGCTATGACACAAATCCATTGTCCCTTCCAGCTCGGTAAATACTCACGACTGGTCGGGGGATCGAGCTGTCAAAATATGATATGCAAGTCTGTGTTTAGAGGCTGGTTGAAGTGCTGGCTTGGACCAACAATTCCAACTTCATTAGCAGCTATTTCAGGCCCCATTGTGGATATTTTTCCCGACCATTCGATTCAATTTCAATCTTTGTTATTGTGAAGGTGTGCTATTTTGTCTTTGTGTTTAGATTATTCCTTGTATGTTCAGATGGATTTACATGCTTAGACAGACTTAACTGTACCTATTTCAGCTTGTAACAACATGTATTGTTTAGGGTCCTTGAAATGTAACGACTGACCTTTTACCTGATGTTCACACTCAACAGAATGTTCCTCTTTGTACGCTTCACTACATTACATGTTTCAATTGCTGTGACCTTTACTCTTGGTATCAGGAGTTGCATAGTATTGTAAATGCACACTATTAGTGACCTACATCACATTATTTATTGGTCTGTTTGGCATCTGTGTGCAGATTGCATGTGCATGTGCATGTGCTCAGTTGTGCACACGTAAAGCTAAAAATGGGGATGTATTGTATGTCAAGCAGCTGGGTTTATGACACCGAATGCTGAAAAAAAGAGCAGAATGTGTGATATGTCAGACAGTCGTTAGAAGACCATGCTATTGTGGGGCGGCAGCAGCTCATCTGGAATGACTTAGACTTTGGAAGCTGAGGGTTGAAGTAGGAGTCCCGTTGTGGACATTAAGGAATTGCAAGTGGTTGTTGGAGTGATGCCCTTGAGCAAGTCACAAACACTTTCCAGAAAGAATTTACCTTTGCAGGGTTAAAAAGCCGTAAAATAAAATGCAGTTAATTAGTTAACAAATTATCCTGTAACGATATAATATATTCATCATGTTGGGTATTGTGCTTACCATTCAGCTCTATTGATTTTCATTTTTATTTGCATCATTTATTTAGTTAGCCAACAGATATATCCCCTCTGGAATTTTTTCTCCCAGGTAGGTCAAGAAAATATATTGTTGATTAAATGAATTATTATGTTTCCCCCCCTCCATTTACAGTTATTGTTGTCAGATTGAAACAGTGAGAGACAGGGCAAAAGGGAGGATAAAGTAAAGGTGAGCAGAAATGGAGATACAGTACATTGAAAGTAGTTTAATGCCAGCCCTTAGGACTCCAAGCTTTTAAAATATTCAGCTGTTCGTCATAACCTTTCATTCTCGTCGCACTGGAATCAACGGTGGTGCCAACATCCACCTCAACGCCAGACACCATTCTATATTTAAAATAAATGAAGCGTCACACTTTTAAGATTCATCAGTTGCATGTCGAACAGACTGTGGCATACCTTGAAGGACAGCTAAGGACAAAATTACTTGACAAGTTTGATGATGAGAGAAATATTTGAATCTATTTCCTCCTCCTTATACCCCATTGTACATGCAGCGTTTTGCATTTGCAGGGTATCAGTTTATGATTAACAGCTATGTGGCGTCTTCAAATGGGTCAAATATGAACTGGATCATAAATCTCACATGGAAACTAATAACCATTATCCCCTCTCTGATACATGTTCACTGATAAATTACCTCAAAGTTGAATAGTTCATCCCCTCAACAGTAGATGGGATTGATGTCGGGTGAAAACTTGAAATATTTTATGAAGTATAGGTTTGACTATCCAAAAGAATGTTTCTGTCAATTGTATCTACAATGTCTGTACCATGTACCTTCATAATGTTGTTTGAAGCTAGACTTCCCTTAGTTCAGTGCTTCTCAATTATTTTGTTGTTACACCCCCACAGGAAGAAATATTCTGCACATCCCCAACACTCCAGCGCAATTGTAAATAGTATCATTATTTGTCTATGAAATTGCTATACCTGTGCCTATGCAGATGAGCTAATACTCCCTGCACACTTTCTGACAGAGTCACTGCCACCTATTGTAATGGATGTACAATTACACTTTATTCTTGTATGGCCTTAACAAAAAAAAACAATAACATTTGCTAGGATCACATACACCCCTGGCATTGCACAGGGCCCACCCTACAGGGGGGCCTACACCCCTAATTGAGGACTGTTTTAGTTGCAAATAACCAAATATTGTGTACCCAACATTTACATTGGCACACCTTGAAATATTTGTAACTTTTTGTCGTTCATGCACCTAAAACTACTAAATTCTGCCATAAACCCAAATGATGGATATATAGCCCAGTAAAACTAAAGTGATTGCTAAAACCCAGCAACATATTGTAAACGTTCTGATCATGTAGAGTGGATACTGTTATGTCCCCATTGGTCGTTTAGCCAAAGGTCATGCATCACCTTTCTCCTTTATTACAAATATTACCTTGAGGGAATTCTGAGAACATGTTTGTTTTTTTTGTTTTTTTATTCCTGCTGAATAACACTTTGTAAACATAATTTTAATTTATATCAAAATAACACAAAATAATGCTGTGACTTTTTTCCCCTTTCACAAAATTCATTGCAAAGTCATATGCTTCCACTGCTGTGGGACTGGAGTCAGAATCTAGTGTACAATAGGCAAAAGGCATCAACACTCTGTGAATATACACTAGAGAGCAGTCTGTTCCCTCTTTCTGCAGTCGTTGAGATCCTCTGTCTCCATCTTGCAGTCCCCACCTCCTCCCACAAAATACAGCAGCTCATCTCAAAAGACAGAGGAAACAAAACATCTGTACACAACACCAAAAAAAGTATATATATATACCTATATATGTATATACACATGAAAATGTGTACAACAAACATTTTACATAACATGAAAACACAGATTATTGTATGTTCAAGTCTTCCTTGAAGCTGGCTCTATTTTGTGATTTAAATCTGCATTTTAATTTAAATATGTCTGCTTTAAATGGTAGTTGTCCTCTCTGTGCTTAATTCAGTGAAGCCACCGGGAAAGTCACAAAAGTAAGAAGCGATGTGTGACATTGATTTGTATATTTGACAATCTGCTTTCTTTACTTTGATGGTACACATATATTAACGTATGGAAGTGTGCCAACTGATCAAAATGTAATCGCGTGATCACATTGTTTTAAAGCAAAACACGGTCAAATTACACTGCTCGTGAACCAACACAGTGAATCATAAAGCAACACACGTGACTTAAAGTAGATCGAGTAGAATGCAGATCATGGACATTACATTTGAGATGCAAATATTGAATCGCTCTGCTCCTTTCATATCTAGTTGGTTAGCTAGTTTTGCTGTTAGTATTTTTTTTTGGGGGGGTCAAAGAATAGCAGAGGTATTGCTCGCCAAGCACTGTTGTCATCCGTCCTTTCTGATAAGCGTCTCACATTCAGATGATGTCACTGTGAATAACAATTCATTTATTTAAACTTTTTTTGAACTTACAAAAAAAATATCTTGATCAGTTTTATCCACAGTTGCACTTCTTTTAACATTTTTACACATAGTTGTCTTTTTACATTTTTAATCAACTTAAATATGTTTTGTATATGTTAGATCGTTGTTTACCATAATACAAATATTTTTTGTTTCTCTTTTTTCTGTGTTTGTGTGTGTATGTGTGTGTCCACAGTTTAATTACATGTCATGTAGTAGAAAGACACATTAAAGCTAAAATATCCATCAGTCGGGTGGGGGGGGGGGGGGGGGAGTGTGTGCAGCTTCTAAGGTATTCCTCTCAGTGTTATTACATCATCAGTTCCAAAAGTCAAGAGCCCATTTTGCCTCGTAGCCTCAAATCAGTAAAGAAACAGCAGGAAATCCACAGCAAAATGATCAGCTGCGTGAAGCAAACTCATTCCATATCACAGTGAGAAGCTGCATAAAATGTGGCCAAAATATACATGTAATCCTTCTTTTCCAGTGTATCAAAAAAAAAGGGGGAAAAAAGCAGATAGTCAGGGTGACAACGTGCTGTCAAGCCCTGGTTACACCTCACATTCCCGAGAAGGTTGCTGTTGGCAAGTACAGGAGCCATATTCATTTATGATTACCAGAGCTCCCTCAATATGGTTAGGCTTATAGTCAACATAGTACTCCGGTGTAGAAATTGTAGCCATCTGCTGCATGTTCTGCTTTTGCTTCTGTTTACGACGCTGACTGCTGAAACACTGCCTCAGCTGTCTTATTCCGGCTGGAAAGCACTTCCATGACACATACAGCATGAGCACAATGATGAGGAAGGAAAAGATGAGTGCCATTGTGCCAGTCACAACCTTGTGGATCTGCATGGTACTCTCCAGGTCGTCATGTCCCACTGTGACAGTGAAAGAACTTGTGACCACTTCACCGCCCTCACCGCCATAAGGGTTGGGGGTAAATGGGCCAAGGAACACAGAGCCACCTTGGACCAGGTCTCTTGTGGAGGCATGCAGACCTGCTGAGGTAACTTCCAGTGGGGGATCTTCACAGAGCTGAAAAGCATAGACAGCATCCAAGACATCCTCACCTTGTGCGGTGTCTGGGCTTGAGCACAGCAGTGAATTGTCACGTTGCCCTCGAAAGGCACTCAGCCAAGTGGCCAAGGCACAAACATTGCGGCTGCACTCCCAGTCATTCCCTCCCAGGGTAATGCTGTTCAGGGAGGACCATGAATCCAAGATGCGCTGATCCATGGAAGTCAGCCGATTGGAATCGAGCATCAAAACCTTGAGGTTGGGTGCACTCTCGAAAACATGTGGCTCAATGTACTCAATTTCATTTGCAGATAAGTCAATCTTATCCAAGAAATGCCATGTCCATTCCAGGGTGTTGACAACAATAGTTGCTCGATTGTTGTGCATATACAGAGTACGTAAAGAGATTAGGCGAGGGAAATGGGCGAGGTTGACTTTAACCAGCTCGTTGTGCTCAAGATGCAACTCTGTCAACTTGAAGAGTCCAGCGAAGGAGTTCCGTGCCAGACTTTGCAGTTGGTTGTATCCCAAGTCCAGAAACTGCATGCTCCGGCAGTCTTGAAAAATCCGTACCGGCACAAATTTGAGAGCGTTGTAGCGCAAATGCAGATTGGTGAGCTTTCTAAGGCCATGAAACAAGTCAGGCTCGAGGGCCTGCAGCCTGTTGTATGAGACGTCCAGGATGCGCAGGTTTGGGAGGGGCCTAAAGGTACCATTAGGCAGATTCTCAATTCGGTTGCTGCTCAGGTCTAATTCTTTGACCCGCCGTAGCTTGTCAAATGTGGCCTCCTCCACAATGTCAATGTTGTTGTGATCAAGGTAGAGCCAGGTGAGCTGTGACAGGCCAGCCAGTTGGCCTTCCCGTAGTTCAGTCAAGTTGTTCTCTCTCATGGACAAGCCCATGGCGCTGCTCAGATTTTGGGGAATGTCTGTGAGGTTCAATCCCTCACAGTAGAGCAGCTTGCTGTCGCAGCGGCACAGTCTCGGACAAACCCCCTCTACCATGGGAACCATTCTTAAAAAAATGCCCAATGAACACAGTATCAACCCAGGGGGCTTCTTCACTGGCCACTTTAAATACAGTCCAATTAAAAGGAAATCCATCAGCATAAATATCCAGGGATTTTACCAAGCAAATGTCCATTCACTCTGGATATTGCTTGTCCACTTATCACATCATATGCAACACATCATTTGATGTACTTATTCTGTTCCTTTCACCTCGCTTGTATGTATTTTAGCTTGACACAGGATTAGTCTTTTCTCATTTAGTCATCTGAGGAAATCCTCGTCCGAATGCGAAAGACAAAAGTCTCTTCGTTTATGATATGGATCAAACGGTGGGCGGAGAGGGGGGATGAAAAAATTTCCTCATGGATCAATCTTATCTGAAAAGATTCCTACTCACCCCTATCCAAAAGCTGACAATCTCCATTCAGCGTCTCGCTTTGTACCCCGACACTAATTATGTGTGGATCTAAAAAGGACCCCACTGTGGTACAAATTCACCATCACCCCCTCCCTTCTCTCCTTTCAGTGGACACCAGATCCTTGGCAGGCTTACAATGTCTTAGTTCTCCTCAAGTGAAAGAGGCAGAAAGAGAAGGAATCCAAGTGGGGAGATGGTAGAAAGCGCAAGTTCCCCAGTCTGCATGCATGAGCTCGGTCTCCTCAGCTCCTCCGCAGTCCTCTGCTGCAATGATCACGAGGAGAAGAGTACATTGTTTTAAATGTCGTTTCCTTTTCTCCTCCCCTACTTGCTTAAGTTTCAGCAGGTCTGCCGGGGTATATATTATCGTCCATCTCTGGAAGCAATCATTAACTTGTAAGGTTTAAATCCGTCCGAGCGGTAAATCATGCTTTCAGTGATGATGCTGGCGAGAAAAAAAATTAAATGAGGTGAACCCAATTCACTGATTTCTTATGTGACAATATTCCATGTCAGTTGCTCATCTTGGATAGAAAAAAAAACAAAATCAGGTTCTTGCATCCCCAATGGCATGCAGGTTTTGCTCCCTCTCTTGTTCTCCGGGTGATTTTTCAGCCGACTGGAAGAGGGTGCTGAAGGTTAGTGCTGGTAGGCAAGCAGGGGCGGTAAATATGGAAGGCAAAGGAGCGCGCAATCCCTCGCAGCGGACCGGTACACTGACAGTGTATGCAGAACACAGACTGTTCACTGAGTGTCGTAAGCCACTCACAATTCGGAGGGCGCTCTCGCTCTCCCTCCGCGCTCTCTCTCTCTCTCTCTCTCTCTCTCTCTCTGCGTTGATTGCTCACTCACTTGGTCATGCTTTCCCCTGCTCTTCCTCCTCTCCCTTCTTGCCTCTTGTCATTCTCTTGCTGCATTTTTTTCTTTCCCTTGCCCAAGCAATTTACATATTCCAAATGGGCTGTGTTCAAACCAAGTACTTTAATGACGATTCTCTCTCTCTGTCTCTCTCTCTCTCTCTCTCTCTCTCTCTCTCTCTCTCTCTGTCTCTCTATCTCTCTCTCTCTCTCTCTCTGTCTCTCTATCTCTCTCTCTCTCTCTCTCTCTCTCTCTTCTCTCTCTCTCTCTTTCTCTTTCTTGCACACTCTGTGTGTGTCGTGTCGTCTCTCTGTCTCTTGCTCCCTCTCTCTTCCCCAATAATATATCCAGCCAAATAGTGTCTACCTTCTTTGACCTCCCAGAGAGGGAACAGCTTTATGAGTTCACAGTAACATTCATCCAGTGAATGGAATTTATTTATTTTTTCTTTACTTTTGCGCCTTTAGTATCAAATTATTTCCATGTGTAATGAAATGGATGACATTAATATGAATGTAGCTAAAATATATATTTTTAAAAAGAACATGCATGTGATTGTTAGAATAGGTAATCGAATGTAATGCCTTACAATACATTAATAATTTGAATAATAATAATAATATATATGCACCGTCTAATATTGTCATTCAGATTTGTGAGTCATTTGGTCAAAACATTGTAATACATTTAATTCCATTGAGTACTTTGTATAATAATCCACAGTTGAGAGGAGCGCATTGTCTACTTCATCAACGATTCCCATCGGCTTGCATTTTCCGTCATTGTCAATTAGGTCCACTCTAGAATATCCACTCTGCATACAGATTAAAATGGTTGTAAATACCATTCGTTGAAAGCCAGATACTTGTTCTCTGGACATCTGTTGATACACTTCTATGGACATACTCATTGGCTTGTTGTCATTCACAGATTAATTAGGCAGTGATCTATTGCAAAGATTTCCATTGCTTATGTCAGCCTACTCGACCTTTTGTGCTCACTGAGTTCATTTTACTTAGTGATGCTATGACATATCATTCACTAAATAGATCATGTCAGACTGGACTCATAATGTCATAATTACAAATTCATGGCAACACACCAGTATTCTTCTATCCATGTTTGTATTCGAAATGTGGAAGGAAACCAGAGTACCCGGAGAAAACTCACATAGGCATGGGGAGAACATACAAACTGCACACAGGATCTGAATCTCTGACTACTGAACCTCCATGTCTCAAATGATATGAAAGAGTTCATTTGATTACACAGAACATCAATTTTAAGAATCCAGAATCAGTTTTACAAACCCTTACCCTACCTTGTGCATTACTATAATTGACCTCAAGTTAGTAAAAATAAACCACTGCATACATTAATTCATAGATAACATTATTTCAACGTTTCTCTTCTGCTAGTTTAAGTTAGACTTTACGCAAATCTGATCGGCTGAGCTGTGTTGGCAGATGTTTTGCATTTTATGTAAAATTGTTGCTTGGCTGTAATGTCTTTATTTGCCCATCAATCAATGACATCATTGATCAGATCAGTTTTAGTTAGACATTATGCAAATATCATTAGCTGAATCGGTTTGGCAGATGTTTTTGCATTTTATGTAACATTGTCAATTGGCTGTAATGTCATTATTTGCCAATCAATCAATGACATCATTAATCTGAGCTGCAAAATAAAACACAACAGTAAAAACAATCTCCTTCACTCAAGGGACAATCTGTGTGCATTTTTAGTAATCTACGGATTCATAGCATAGAGAGGCAGACTCTTTATCAATTAATTTCCAATGTATATTTTTTGGGTAGTTGGGGGGGGGGGGCTGTCACAAAAGGTGAGGAATTAGGATCTAAAGAGGGACAAGACACGGGAGTTGAGAAACAGAGAGTCTTTATATACACGAATACAAAATAACAACAGAGAGCGGCACTGGATTCAGATGGCATCGAAGAAAACACTTGACGGAGAAATCTTGATGAAGAACCTTGAGCAGGCAGAACACATGACAGAGAGCTTGCATGGAAGAAACATCAACGTGCTTAGTGAAACCTCAGCTAAAGAACCTCAGATAAAAAAAACTCAACACACTGACTGGTGATGGTCAAGTAAAACCAATACCCCAAAGCTTTTTTCAGACTTCCTCACACTGCTTCGAAATGGTGCATCGGCCTTTGTATCATTCTGTATCACATTTGAAGCGTCATACGTCACAGCGCGTATTGACGACTCGAAACGCTTAGGTGGCTGTCATTAGTTTAACAGTTTGTTTTGGCACTAAGTTGTGGAATAACTGTCAAACTATTGAACAGTGTGTGTTTTGTGTGTGTTTAGTAATAGTGATCAGTGAAAAGGGGCGTTTGGGACTGTGGAAAGAAGCTTGAAAATACACGTCTTCCAGCTTGGGAACGACATATTTTCAAAAGCTGGAAAAATAGAAGAAGAGCCGCTTAGAACCATTTAAAACAAATACAAACTTGTAAATAAATACATTACTGTCCTTTGTAATTTTCTAACTGTTCACAAATACTCCCATTTATAAAGATGCACACATGTCCAACATATTACATTTTATTTATTAAAAACTTTTGTTAAATTAACACATTATTCTGTAAATAATACATTTATCTGTATCATATTTAATTGAACTTTTATTGTTGAAAGATAAGGGTGAGTGAATGTTTTCTCTTTGTTGAAATAGGTTGCTATTACTTCTTTTGTCCACTAAATGTCCCTTTCACTGAAGCACCAAAGCTCCGAGTCTTGTTTCGGCAAAATTTGAAGGAAAGCCTCAACGGCTCATGAAGCTTCACCTGCCCATCTCTAGTAATGACAGAAACTCCAGCTAGGGCAAGCTACTTTAAGGCAATTCTATATGACAGAACAAAATCCTCTCTGATAAAATAAGAATGACTATAAGAGTGACTAATAGTAAGGCTGAACGATTATGGAAAATAATCGAATTGAGATTTTTTTTTTTCAAAAAAATATCGATTACGATATCATATGAGATTATTTTTTTAAGGTCCTTTTCAATATTTTTTACTCAACAAAAAGTTAATTATAATAAACAATATCAGATATTTTTTTAATAGATATATTGGTCCATATTTTTTTAGCTCACTGATCGTGATCAGCTCCAAAATCCTGATGGTGTAAACTAAGCCGTGTTTTAATGTATTTGGATATCAATCCAATAAGCCAGACTTTCAACATTACTCTCACAGGTCTAACTGTGGTCTTTGCTATAATGTATTGTGTGGACACATGCAACATAAAGGAAAAATGGTTTGGTGCAATTTGTGAAACCCCATTTTGGTCTGGTAGTTTGTCTAAATAGTACTGCATAGTGCTTTGAGTTTGTGGTGTATTGTTAGGCTGAATGCATTTGAGTGATCACATAAACAAACAACCCCCCCGCCAAAAAAAAAAATCAGCATCTATGATTACAAGCCCATTATTTAAGTCATTTATTGAATCAGTTTGACTGTGTGAGCCCAACAAAACAATGTGGATGATGAGTAATTGGCCCATCCATTTCAGAGATAATGTCGATGGGCTGCTGGAGATATTTATACAAGTGTGGCTGTCAGTGTTGTTGGAAGAGATGGTTCTGTATACACAAGGGACCACAACCTTCAGCAGATTGAGGTTTCTTTCAGTAGACAGAGGGCTGACATGGGTTTGTTTATTCTCTATGGTGTATGTCTTTTATTACCTACACAATCATTCTATAAATATATGTGTAGTAAGCAACGGTCTTATGACTCTAAGTGTGGCTGTGGGGGGCAATACATCCATCTTTTTCTGTAGCACTTGTCGTCATTTGTGTCATGAGTGAGCTGGAGCATATCCCAGCCAGGATTTGAAACCCTAACTTCAGAACTGTGTGGCAGATGTGCTAACTACTAGGACACAGTGCTGTGCTCAACAAGTATACTTAGAGTGGTTAACAGTGCATGTATAACAATATAATTACTTTTATTAAAGAGATTTGACAGGAAGAAAAAAATGCTAAGTACAGTGATACATTTTTGATGCACATTTTGCCTCTGCATGCACCATTAGTGTTCCACAACAGATACATCTTTTAGCTCCATCTACATAACTTTGAGACATTGATGGTGTGTTGAAACACACATACCTAAAGACATCCTGGAACAATAAACTGAACAATGAGACATTTTTGCCGTTAAAGAAAGAACAATATTTTGTACCGCAATGCCTTTGTGGTGATATTTATATACACTGCATTATTGAGGAAGCAGAGACTAATTCTAAGCGGAAAGTTCACAGAGAGTTCAGTCAGCTAAATACTCATTGGTCCCTTTTTCCTCGAATGTGCGCATGAACAGTGAGTCACAGTGAGATTTGATGGCCGTCTGAATAGCTCCGAGCTATGTCCAAAGGTGATCACCAAGAGACAGAAGAGGCAGACAGTGATTTAGCCATGTCACAACATTGAAGCAGTCACGCTCTCAATGTCAAACATCATTTTTATAGCAATAGCAGACTTCTACACCTGCTAGTATTTTTAGCCAGTTTGTTGTGTGCAGGGATTTATCAAATGACACATTTGTCCTGAAGTAATACTACACCATTTTTGATACAGCGGAACTGCAGGTATCAAACATACCGCGACTCAGTCGTAGCGCTGGTTGACTTGCAATGTGTTGAACATCAAGAAAAATGTGCTTAATGTGTTCCAGCATACATCATCATCCGTCTCATGGCAAATAAACAGAGCCACGTGAAATAGTACATTTGCTGTGCTTGCTCTGTACTGGCCGGGGTCGACGGCTCCCCTCTTTGGTGGAGATTTTCATGCATGCCAGATGCACCACACCAGCATCTATCGAAACTCAAACACAATCTGCTTCTTCCTCTGGTCGTTGAATCGGTGGAGGCTGGTGTCTGTGGATCTCACTCTGCTTCATCTGTCCTTCCTTCCTTTCCTCAGTCTCTCCTTTGGTCTCTTGAGGTCTCCCTAATTTGTTGGAATTTAGATGTTTCTGGGGTTGGTGAAAGACTCTGGTTGGTAACCCGGTGGGTAGTAGGTAATGTCTGGTCGGTGCTGGATTTCACATTCCTTTCTTTTCTTTGATCCTTCCTCGGGTCTCCTGACAACCTCACGACTCTAGCTGGATTCTGAAGTATTCGGTTTAGGTGAACGGTATGGGATTTTTAATAGGTTTTAAGGTGAACTAATGAGTACACACTCACACACACGCACACACGCACACACACATACTCACTCACATACAAAATAAAAATTAATAATAATAATAATAAAACAATTTTAAAAAAGAGCAATGATGATGACGTCAAATCGGTAAAATTGCCGAATGAACAATACTGAGCTCTCCAGAAAAAATAAATAAATAAATGAAATAGTACATTTACAAATTATATAACCATTAATGGTGCTAAACACCAGCTCACTGTTGCATCGTCTCTGGTACTGTCTCTGTGGAACTGGAATACTTTGTAATACTTGGCAACAGTACTGACAGACTTTATGGTAACCTCCGGCCCCGGGTCTATTGCTTTTAGTCACTTCTTAACATTCTGCTTCTCTTCACATCCTTTGTTGTGTAAGGTCATTGCTTTGAGGGTCCCACAAAGCAAAACACACACAAACAGTTGGTTGTAGGTTATAATGAGGTCTAGTGATGTGCGCTGACATCTCCTAAGACACCTGTCACACATGATGACAGTTCAATGTCTGAAATGTGTGTAACTTATAAGGTGTCCCGCTCTATATAGTCAACTTTTAAGCTTGGGGTTTTCTCTTTGTCTATCAACTGGTTTCCTAGATGACCAAACACATAGCCTGTGACTCTTCTTTTTCTTCCAAATAACTTTGTTATGCTTTGTTGTTCAGTGACCTAGAAATCCACCCGGAAGCCAGCAAGACCAATTTTTAACTTTGCTGTCCAACGCAGCATTGTCACTTTTTTTGAAAGCATGACTGCTGCAGCTCGATGCCTCAGCTTGAGCAGAGGCATCCATGTATCCATTACTCTCTCTTGTTGAAATGATGAAGAGCAGAATTGAGTCTGTGATGTAAAAGGCTGAAATTCTTGAAAATTTTGACTTGTGTGTCTCAATAATTAGGGTTCCTTGTATGAGGCAAGTCCCCAAGCCTTGGATTATGGATAAGATAGAGGCAGATGAATACGCAGTTCAAGGATATGTCTTATGTTTCATGTTTAGCACACTAAACCCTTCATCTCGAAAGTTTGAAATATCTCTGGAGTTAAACAAGAATATCCATCTTTTAATTGAATCCTCATCAAAATGTTATCGTCAAAGTAAAAAACAAAACAAAAAAAACACGCATTTCTAATTGAGATGGAGTTACTTTAACTCATTCACTCCCTGCCATTTTAGAGAATTAAAAAATTCTCACTACCCACACGATATTATGTTCAATAATGATATATACACCAAATCTGCCAAATGACAGAATAGACTATTTCCTTTCTGCCTTTTCTCATTCCTTTGTAATCAATAGTAGAAAAATATAGATTGCAAAAAATGCAGCCATTACTCCCAATGACTCTCAAACTGTTTATTCCATATGAAATGGGGCAATGATGTCATCTACTGGTGGTTATGCATCAATCAAGTTGTTTCCCAGTTTGACATTCACAGTGGACTATTATCAGATTTTCCTCCATTTAGCCCCGTTAAAAAAATGCAATTGACATGTAAACATGTCAATGGTAGTGAATGTTAACAGGGTAAATAACTGAGAAAGACGTTTTCTCATTTTGTGTTGCTTTTTTTTCCAATGACAATGTCACCCTGATGGACTCATCCTTGTTGTGGCTGCCTTTATTTACAGTAATTCAACCCACAAGCTCTTTCACTGATATGATGTCATACTATTTACATGGCTGACAGCGTGACACAGCTTTTGTGCCTACACAAATGGAAACAGAAGCCTGATAAAGGTTTACCATGCCAAACCATACCTTGGTTAATGGATTTGAACATCGCTTAGTGGAAAGTTGCTTAAATAATATACCATGACTGATTTTTTTTCCTCGTAAGTACGGAGTTGGAAATCTCACCCAAAAAAAGTTCAAGTTGAGGTTCATACTCACCATTTCACAGCTATACTAAAATGGTGCACCACACTATGCAAAAAATATGCAAATTGGTCCATGTCTATTATTTAGAATAAAAGGCATGAATAAAACATGAAGCTTTTCAAACAAACCCCCAAAATGTGACACTTATCTTTCAATTACATCGACAAATTCTCCTCTCAATGGGAAAATACACCCCTCAAGTGCAATCCGGTTAGCGCCAAAAGCACTAGATAAAATTACTTCTATCATCTCACTGGGGGAGCATTGTAAACTGGACTTCTAAGGATGTGAGTGTGTTTGTGTGTGTGTGTGTTGTATGCCTGCATTGGGTTTGTATTCATAGAGTATTTTGTATTCAATTTAAGTTACATAAATCAAATAAGAAGGCTGGTCATCTTGTACATTATCAGTAAAAACATGTACATTCGTCTGTAATATATTTTATGAGACACTCGTCAACATCAGTATTTTTTTTCTGATTTGTTATCATGTGAACCATCATAGTCAAAACGTTTACATTCGTTTAAATGTTTTTTTTTTAAACAATTATAAAAATACGTTGACCACCGTTAACCACCAGGGGGCGGCGTTGCTCAGTGGTAGAGTGGTTGTCTCGCAACCCAGAGGTTGTGGTTCGATCCCATGCCATTGTAACCACGTCGAAGTATCCTTGAGCAAGATACTGAACCCCTAGTTGCTCCTGATGCTAAGCTATTCAGTAGCTGAATGAGTAGTCAAATGTAAAGCGCTTTGAGGGCCTTGTACGGTGGAAAAGCGCTATATAAATAGAGGTACCATTTACCATTAATAGTCCAATGGAGAAACATGTAACAGTTTTAACATTGACGGCAATTGGGCACATGTGGTGATGCTAAATGTTGTATTTTCTTCAGCTTCATTTTATTATGTTCCTCTCTCTTCTTGAATGAGACATTTTATGAACAATTTACTTTTTAATTGATTGCATACTTGCGTCTGTGGAATGCCTACCCACCCACCAAGTGTGAAACCAAAATGAATTATTTATAGCTGCTTATTTATAAAAACATATTTGTATATGGAGTATCTTCTGCTAGGCAAAGCTGCAGTGTTATTGTGCCTTGGACAAATGAGCGTTAGCTTCGGATAAGCGGGACAACTGCAAAGTTGTCACATATCCCTTAGCGCCAATACTAGTCATAATGAAAGCCACACTCAGCAGTAGCTCATATGTATGATACAGCACCACCCCCTCAGGGCGAGAAGGTTAAAGTGTGTTGTATTTCTTGATCCTTGTGGGGTTTTGTGAAAAGCATACCACAAACCTTACTAATGTATAAAAAAAAAAGTGTTTTAAATGAGCTTCTTTAACAAGCCCTTGTTAAGGCTTCCACATCTTGAGCAATGTGTTGTAAAATAGCTAGGGTCAATCCTACAGCCGGAGTTGTTTGTTGACATACAGAATGTCACAATGTTCAGATAACAAGATCCTTGTACATACCATGGATTTGTTTTTCTATGTGGCGGTGGATAATCATGCAGTCTGAAGACGAGCGAAAAACACAGTTGTTATCACATCATGAAGCCACTAGGATTCAAAACTACATCCTTGATTAAAAAGCAGACTGATGTCTCTGGCAACAGACAATGGAAGGTAAATCCTCTGACAAGAGAACAAAATCCACAAGCTGTCCTTGTGGAGTGGGTGTGTATGTCTTCTCTTTTGCTCAGTGTTTCACCATTTGACGTATTCCCTCAAAGTGTGAGGCCCCTGCGAATCATAAATAACACATTTCAGCTGCAGAAGATGCAAGTGAATTGTTAGAAGAAGTCATGGTTTGTGGTCATTCAGATACGATAAGAAAGATTTGTTCAATACGAGAAACACTTTGATGAACACAGTGTGAACCGTGCTCCACCCTGCTTCTCACAGTGAATCTAACGATGTGTTTTGCAATTGTTTCATCATCTAACATTGAAACAGAAAACTCCACTGAAAAATAGTACTTGTGTTTCTGTCGTATGATTTTTGCCTTACGGTAAGTCAGTCTATGACTTACCGTAATTGAAATTCAATTACAATTTCAATTATTACACTCCACAATTACGAAATTGGCATAATCGTAAACACAAATAAAGGATTATTATCCACGATCCACTTTTAAAAGTTTTATTTGTGGTCTTTTTTTTTTGGGGGGGGGGGGGGTTCAAATAATTTACTCCCAGCCATTTTCACTGTGTTCTATTGCTATAAAAACATGGAACCAACCAAAATAAAGATTATAGTCTAATTTTGCGGACGCCGGTGGAGATGACCCATTCTCCCGCGTTCAGCCCGCATCACGGTTGAGGCGGCCACCTTGAAACCTCTCCTGCGCACCAACTGCCTCTGTAACTCATCTCCCGCGGGGCACCATGCCGCTGCCGATGGTGAACAGTATTTTCCCTTGCGCACAGCCCGGGCTCGGCCGAGGGGGCCACCTTGAAACCTGGATGAGGCGGTGGCGGATCCCTCACACCGCCAACAGAATGGATGCTGAATTTAAGCACATTACTAAGAGGAGAGGAAAATAAACTAACCAGTAGGGGTAGCGGCGACTGAAGAGGGAAAGCGCCATTCGTCTTTGATTGTTCCCGGTCCAAGGCGAACATATCAGCTAATAGCTAGTAGGCTACACTCTTGTTAATCTCTTTTTTGAGTTGCCTCTAAACTTTGGTGGCGCAATGCTGCTCCCCCTCTGGGATTAGTAGATTAACATATAACTGGATACTTATAATGCAGCCGCGCTGCAAAACGATATTTTGTCCCAGCCCTAATTAATACTAACTTTGAGTTGTTTAAATTTATATATTTGCACTTTTTTTAATTTTAAAATGATAAATTTTATCAATCTTTTTTTATCCCAAAAGAACTTCTAACTAAATACAGTGTTTCAAAGAAATGTATTTGTTTTAATATTTTTTTTACATGTTTAAACATTTTCTTGTTTGGTACCAAAAAACTAATTATTGTACTAAAAGTACAAAATTAATTGTGCTTAAAATGTTCTTCCTAATCGAGCAGCCCCAGTTTGTTTTATAACATAGGTTGCTGTGTGCTGTGCCCTACTCAGTGAATTTCCGAATGCACCCTAGGGGACTGAGATTTTGGGTGCCAGTCTGAGCTCATTTTAATATATACAAATCAAACATGACAAAATAAGTCGCAGATTCAGCCAAACTATGGGAAAAAAAAGATGGTACAATACTGCTTGACAACTGACAACATACAGTAAATAATAGTTGTATGCTTTGAGTCAGCCATTATATTTTGTGTTTGCACTTACTTGATGCCATTTATAGCAAATATGCTCTTTGTGGGTGGACTGACAAAAGGATAGATAAAAGGATGCCATAATAATTCAACAGCTTCTGCTCGCAGTATCAGGCTTTGAGGAATGTGAACCTTGAATCATTATTACAGCAAGAGAGCTCAGGTCTCAAGCACGGTACCATTTTTGCACACAATGTCTGTCTCTGTGGGGGCAATATGTGCTTGAGCCTGTAATTTGCATGTTTCTGTGTTATGATATACTGCTGGCTGCCTGACTTGAGGACAATTTTTGCAAATAATCCCCGATTAGAGCCACCTCAACTCATCGCCCACCAATATGAGCTGCTTGACTCATCGTTTGCAGACTTACAGAAACACATCTTTCCGACAAGTCCGTGTGATCCCTGACAACCATCACCTTTTTGTTGAGTGCTTGGGTATGCACATTTTCTTGTTGCACATGTGTAGTGAACTAAGGAAACATGCAGTGGTGATATACAGAAGCCTGATTTTTTATTTATTTTTTATATGCTAGCATTACATCTTTTTCTGGGGGCAACATGCAGGAGAAATGTAATGGAACCAACATGTGTCTGAAAAGCTTGTTTACCTGTCAGTCGGTTCAGGTTTGTGGAGCTGCACTTGCTTAAAATTGTGCACTTCACACAGTTTGGTTAAGAGCTCAAACAGTGAGCTCGTTTTGACAGTTAAGAACGGTGCGTGCAACAAAACTGTCGGGGGATGAAGTAGGTGCCTGTATTATACGGCCAGATTTCTTTCTTACTCTACACATTTGACATTATTTGTACTTATTTTTTTCTGGACACAGTGAAACTTCTGGTGTGTATACTTTCACAATTCTAATCAAATGACACTGAGGCCATCTAAAGGAATGGTTCCACAATAGAATGCCATGGTTTTGTTACCATCCCCCAAAAAAATCCCCCCAAAAATGCCGACAGAGCTGGGTTTGAGTTTTTGGGCTGAGGTTTTTTGATGTTGAGGACCCTTCTACAAACATATTCCACTCGAGATGGTGGACATGCACCAAATATACGTTGATGGACTACCAAATCCACTACGCAACAAGATCGAGATAACTGTCTTGTCGGCGAGGTCGCTGCGTTCCGCCGCCACGCCGTTAGCGTGAGAGGCGAGAGCCAAGCATTGTCAAGCTAGCCGCCATAAAGGTTGCTCACACTATGCAACGCTCCAAGAGATCAACTTAAAAATAAAATCCTAACAAGTAATACTGTACATAGACACTAATGCCTTAATAGTCATTTATTCTGAAGTTAGCCTTAGGAAGCAATTGTTGTAGCTGCTGACTTTGGAACGCACATATGACTATTTTTAATACACGCGCAATTGCGCACAACACTTGTTTGCACCCCTGAATATGTCTCTAATAATAATACGTACAATACGTCATAAAAAATATGTGATAAACATGTCATTAGTCAGGTTTCCATCCAAATGTTTTTAAATTTTTAAGCAATTTTTTGGTGAGAAATTGACATGCGACTTATGCCCATTTATATCCATCCTTCTTTTGCGAATAATGAGAGGAGACTGCACTCAGATGACGCCATACAAGAGTCATATAATACATCATACATATATACCGATGCTTCTCAGCCATGTACCTCTGTTTGAGACTTTTCCACTTGCTTCTGAGTATAGCTAAAATGTGCATTTTCCTTTTTTTCGATGCACTTCCAAATCTACCCCTCCAAGCGTTGGCAACGTTGGGCTTTTTTTTTCTTTTTTCTGGCGTTTCCATTCAGTTTCTTTTTTGCAATTCTTGAAAATGTGAATACAAATAGGTGGATGGAATCCCCACTAATGACTGTAGTTAGCTTCGTAAAATGTTGCTTGTCTGTACAATACAATGGTGACACTTTGACTCTAGAGCTAATTATTTAAAATGTATGTAACAAACTTTGTTTATAATTAGAGCAAGTTGACAGTTGCCCAGTGGGTCTTGATGACTTTTTAGGGTTCAATGGTATGTTTTTTTTTTCTTGTGTCTTCACAATTAATTTGCTTTGTTTATACATAACACATTACGATGCAGTTAATTTCAGCACTGCACATTTGCAGTTCACATGTCTTGGCGGTATGCGTCATGAATACCACAAATAATTAATTAGGCATAAAATGTCCCTCATTTTCCCTCCACGCTTGATCTTAATTCTGCTATTTTAAGTTTGGAGTCAGAAAAGCCAGTGACCAGCATTATTTGAGGAGTGCTGAGATCACGAGGCAATAATAGATCAGTTATCAGGGTTTCTGATCTTTTGCAGTCAAAATGTCTCTACTAATACCTGCTTGTGCCCCCGCCTGTCCTCTAAGAAATCCCTCAGTTCATATCCCTTGTTTGTTCTGATCCACTGTTCACTGAGATTGGAATGATGCAACAGACAGGAGAGAGAACTGTGATGAAATAGGTTAAAGTCCCCTAGCATTAAGAACAGATCGGAAATTAGATCGACTGATTCCTTGGTATATCCATCTTCCATGACACTTCACTTGAAAACGGCAATCCCTTAAAATTAAATACAATGCAACTCATCCCACCTCCAAAGCCACATGCACGAGCCTAGACAAAGTGTCTGATAAATAGCCTTTCTTCCTCTCTGCAGTGTAACAAAAGTACATCAATGATACTCAGACCCTCTTCTCACCCCATTGACTCTTTTTCTCTTTACCACTGTTCTGCTCTCACAGCTATCATACCACTCTCATTTTCTCACCCTGTCCACCCTATTCCCAACCTCCCTCCCCCTCCACCCTTCATGTCTTCTCTCCCCAGCTCCTCTTCCTTCAGTCCCTCCCTCGCAAACTACTTGCTATTCAGTTCAGGGAGACTGTAGGCAGCGACGCTCTCGCTGGCCATGCTGCTGCTGCTGCTGCAGGACGAGACTCTTTTTTTTTTAAATATTATTCATCCTCTGCTTTTGCACTGATAACCAGGCATTTCCTCAATTCCTCCTTATTCTCTTGAACATATACACTTAAAACCCTTGGCTCTGTTCTCGCACACTTCAACTCTTCCCTTTCTATGTATTTGGATGATGTTTTTGTGGAATCATCCTACAACATATATTCATCCATAGATTTCACAATTTTTCAGTGATAGTTATGCAAGTGGCAGTGTGTCTAGAGAATTTTTCTCAGGTTATCGCAGAGATGTGAAAATGTACTCATGATAGAGAAGTGCTGCACTACATGTTTCTCTCTCACATCAAAAGCTAGAATTGATACTTGGATATCCTGTAATGTCATCAAAGGAGGATGACAATTGACAGCCACACAGAAAAGAAAATTAATCATACCACCTACATTACTATAACACGAAGACCGTTAAGTACTTTTCAAGTTACACTAGCATTTACTTACATCATTATGTATGTATGTAAATGAGCAATATTTTGGCATGTCATCATTAGCATGAAGGAATGGTTGAATGATGGAATGGTTACTTTATTTCAAATGTTAGAATAAGGCATGTGTGCGTGTACGCATTGCTTAATAAGAACACATTAATAATATATATGCATTACATTAGAATCATAATGAGGTGCTTCAATGCAGATTACTTCACTTGTAGTGAGGTCGCAACATTTTAACGTTTAAAGGGACTGTATTTCTGTATTTCCATTCATAAAAAAAAACACTATTAATTTAAATAATAAGCAAAAAATATATAAGTTAATCAAATCAACATATATATATATATATATTTTTTTAAAGATTTGCAGATGTAGTCATTGCTAATTATATTATACATTATACATATATCACAACGTCTCTTACAAGAGGTTGACATGTTTTGCCGCCATCATTCTGCCCGAAGGAGAACAACTTTGCGATCCTAGTAATTGGTAGTAAGTGTTGTCTCTCTGAGGCACCATCATGTGCATGCTTTAAAAACATAGGTGTCAAACTCCGGTCCTGCATGTTTTGGATGTTTCCCTTCTCCAACACAGCTGATATATAATCAGCTCATCAGCAAGCTCTGCATAAGCCTGATAATGATCCTGCTGATTGGCATCAGCTTGTGTTGGAAGAGGGAAACCTCCATACCCTGCAGGACTGCGGCCCTCGAGGAGGGGAGTTTGACACATATGTTCCAAAATGTATGCACTTCCAACTTAAGTTATTTTGTTCAATTAGTTCACCACTAGATGGCAAAACAAATTATACACACAAATTGTAGACACAAATTAGCGCTCAAGCTTTTTTTCCTGTTCAGGAATGCAAATAATTAACTAAAAAATATATAATTTGACATAATAAAAAAGATAAATAACAATACCATTTCTATTAAGGGTGCACCGATCAATCAAACGGCGCTGAGATCCTTAATTTTGGGGGATAAGTCATCAGCCGATTGCTTAAAATAAAACAAAACTCATCCCCCTCTGGAGAGGTTTGATAAAGTCAGCCACTGTCCTCTTTTACTGCGAGATGACCAATATGATTTTTATTTGTATTTGAAAGAACTGCTTCTTGTGCAGTTATAACAAACCATTGGTATTGTTTCAGAGGTATTGTTCTATGTTTTACAATAAAACAAGATTGGAACATTGATGGTACAAGCTGTTGGTTATGAAAAATAAAATAAAATTGGCCAAAAGCCGGGTCGGCAACTTTTTAAAAATCAGTGTTATGTGATTGGCCAGAAAATTGTTGTTGGTGCACTTTTAATGGCTGAAGGCCTCTGTTGTAGACAGAGTAAGCCCGACCTTCTGAACAGTTCACCCCAATTTTAAACAGCAACTGTATTCATACTTTATTTTAGCCTCTGTTTACTATTCCGCAAACTATTAATTTCATACATGCGATGAGCATGATGATGATCTCCATGCTTCTTCACATTCATAGCCTGCTTGACCGTCAAGATGCTAATAGCCAATGACAGGCCCACAGTCTAAACACGAGACTGTGTAATGAGAGGAGTAAGCAAACAGGCATCAGCCATTAAACATACGTAAGTACCAGAAGGCACTCTGGAGCCTCCTCAAGCAATGCCATTCTCGACTGCATTAACTCTAAGTGACAGCGGTATTCCAGTCCCTAGCAGCACCGATATAGATACTTTGGGCAATCATGTGAAAGGGAGGAGAAAAAAAAAAGGCTGCAAATCATTGGATACGCAACACATGGGACTGAGTGCACTGAATCTGTTGAGTTCTTCTGCAATAGGAATGTGTCTTGTTAGTGGACTAAAAAGTGTCTTTTCACATGAGCTCATACAATTGGTTGATAACAAAATCACCGCCACACATTAACAGAAGCCCAGAAAAGTTGATTGAGAAGGATTTCATGTGTATACAGCCAGTGTTTATAAAATGTTTATTCATGAGTGATAACTTAAGACCCGACCTTTATGATAACAATAAATCTTTACGTATTAATTATGTATCTGTGGAATTTTTTTTTCAAGCAATTTGGTCTGAAAATTACTTTTGGGTTGTTCAAGTGTCCCCTGTTTTTCATCATATTAAATGCAAAAATAATAATAATAAGCACTCAAGTATGTATTCTTTTGGAGTATCCTGTCATCAAACTAGCTGATCCACCGCTGTGCCTCTTTAATGTCCACTTAATGAGAACAAGTCAAAACAGACCCATCCATGGCGCTACAGTCGAGGGCACTCAGTGTATCTTAATGAGCATCTAGCTCCCTATTATCTGCTGGTAACCTGACCAACATGTTAGCACTATTATCAAACGCCACCCCAGGCTCACACAAACACTTCCTCACCCCCTCGTTATCAGCTTGGCTTCCTTTTAAAGTGTTCCACAGACAGTGTAACCACATTGGACGGTAATTGTACCTCTCACTCCTGTTTAATTGAATTGACAAGGAGCCGGAATTGATATCATTTAACACATTGATCTTCGGAGACAATGAGACAAAATGCCCCTTGTCCTCCCCCACCTGTCTACTGCTTTCCCTCTGATTTAACTGCCCATTTCTTTGATTTGCCATGTTATTGCCTATGAGCCACCAGAATCATCCTGCCCGTCCTCTGTTTTATGGTTTCTCTGCCGTTGTCACTTTTTATTGCAATAATTTGTAAGCACAGAGTTGTGGAGGCCATTATTGAGTTAGCACGTATAAATATTGATCACCTGCTTTTTTTCCCCGTTTTTTTCTTTTTTACTGTAAATGTTCTTTTTACGAACATTCCTCTTATCCTTGCTCTCCAATGTAAATCATGTGTTGTGTATATTTTTTGTTCTGCAAAAAAACAACAACAATTTGTCGTTCTTGCTGGATTAAACAAAATTTGGATAGTTTACACAAGCTTTTCGGTGAGCAGAGTAAGGTAGTGGTTGCCACGTCTGCCTCACAATTATGAGGTTCTTGTGTGGATTTTCTGTGTGCAATGCGGCTTTCCCCTGCTCTCCAAGAACATGCAGTTTAGGTTTAGTAAAAACTGTTTTGTTAATGGGTGTCAATGTGTTAGTCCGTTGTTTGTCTATATGTGACCTATGATTGAGTGACTACCAGTCCAGGATGCTCCCAGCCTATGGCCCAAAAGTCAGTTGTCAGGCTGCAGTTAACCTATAAACCTAATGAGGAAAAGCAATGGATGGATGGTTTCAATAATTTATGTGGAGACAGATGATGTTAATAATTTCTCCCAATATTTGGGAAACATAATTTTATTTGTAGAAATCCAGAAATCTTCATTGTTTACATTTTAAAATGTCCTGGAAAATCAGAATGCTAAATCAATAGTGATCTATGTTTGGTACAGGCCTTTGGGCTCCTCATGTGATCCTTGGGGGCACCACATCGGTGAACCCTGCCATATATTGACAAAACTCAGAAAACCACCGGCTTCGCTGTGCCGGAACTCATTTGAGATGGACGAATGCAAAGTGATAAAATTGTGCTCTGGTCTGACGAGTCCACATTTCAAATTGTTTTTTGAAGTCATGGGTGTCTTGTTCTCAGGGCCAAAGAGGAAAAGGACCATTCGTATTGGAATTTGTGTTTGTAGTTCAGTTAGGAAAGCCCACTAAAACAATAATTCCCAAGTCCTTAACCATTCCACCAGCATGCACATCTCCATATGTTGTATCAAATGGGCGTGGTTAAATAGCTGCTTCCATTTCCATGCACCCGTGCCCATTTCTAGGACCTGCCGTGAATGTTCTCTATAGGAGAATACATGTAGTAAGTGTTGAGATAAAGAATGAGGGCAATTAGGAATAGATGCAGTGAAAAAATCATTTGGACACGTGCTAACTGGGAAGAAAATAACTATCATTAACATTCCATTATGTGGCAGTCAAAAACGATTCAATCAGCGTGTCTGTATGGGGAGACAATTGAATCAGCAGCCAACTGTGGTGTCAAGTTTTTAATAGCAGTGTACCCGAAAGCACAATTGCTTACAGGGGACACCTGAATGGCAGTGGAGGAATGCCAACGCAGATAAAATGTAGACGCATAAACATAATGTGGGGAGTCTGTTTGTCTCTTCCGCTTTATTTGTCACGCACATATGCGTGTCAGCCAAAACTGGTGTACGGAACCTTTTGATGGAGCCAGGCTGAGTGTTAGTCTGACGCATTGACTAACCTATGATTCACCATTTTGATCTGCCTTGTTTATACCATTTGTGATGGGGAAATTCATGCGTGGTGTTTTTAATTGGTTATTTCATTTTTGTGTGTAGAATACCAAACATGAGAACTCCATCTTCCCTTTCACCACAATGCTGTGTTGTAATGATCACAAAGATTTGAAATGAAACGTTAGGCAATTATAATAAATTCAAATGTGTTCTGAATGTCAGCAGGATCCTAACATAACAAGGAACAGGTACTGTATGTCCCCTTAGGCAAGTCAGCATTATTTGAGGAGTCTTTACTCAGATGAGATTGTTCACA
Organism: Leptonotus elevatus; assembly: GCF_054856555.1. Lineage (NCBI taxonomy): Eukaryota > Metazoa > Chordata > Actinopteri > Syngnathiformes > Syngnathidae > Leptonotus > Leptonotus elevatus. Next base: position 13,808,374 of record NC_141246.1, read on the forward strand.
GTTTTAAAAACATGTAAACTGTGGTAGTGGGATACTTTTTTGAGTAATTGTTTAGCAATGAATGCTTATTTTGTGGTTTCCCCAGTTCATTTAAGGTTGTTGATTTTGCATTAAATTGTGTGAATATATGCAGTGTCCCCAAAAATGTTCCTGTTAAGCTCCTTTTTTTTATTATTAGTACTTTTTTTTTAAAAAATTTTGCGTGTGTGCTGAGCATCTTTAATCCTCTTCGTCCGACTGGTGCCTAAAGGACACATTAGTCTTTTTTAGGCAGCAGCACAATGACTAATTATGTCATGTCCTCTGCTTTTGCATAGAAAACATCAACTATGCATTCATATTTCTGCTTGTAAGATTTGAAGCACACAGAGGCCAACCTTGAATACCCAATTACTTTCCTTTCCAATTTCAATCAAAGTGCCCTAATGTGCAGCAATACTATAATAAATCCAGATGCTACGTATCTAAGATAGCATCCGGTGGTTTTGTCTCTAATCCTGCAATGGGTTTTGCACAAAATGTGATGACTTTGTCTAGTATGATGTCGGAACCAAATGATCATTTCTTTACTGCAAATGCACTTCATGCTTCTGGAGCTAATTCATCATTGGACGATGCTAGGAGGTATAAACGTCCCTGCGAAAAGGCTTATGAGCTCGAGTTTGCCTTCATGCTATGCGGGGCAAAACTGTAGGATTGTTGCCTAGCAACAACACAACTAATTTTGTATGCTGGTATTGCTTTGTCGGAAGATCAGAGTGTGTTTTTATCTGTTGATCATCTCAGTGCCCTTTTCTATGCACAGCAAAAATATTGAACTTTTTTTCTAGTTGAACTAACAAATTCATCAACTTGGTATAAATTTATTACACAGAATAGAAAGTTGTCACAAGCTGTGGTTTATGTTTATAATGGGTCTAAAAAGCAAAGCAAGTTTCCATTTACATGAAGATAAGATATAATTGTTAAAAATCAATTCCAGACTCAGTAACCATCGTTAAAAATTTGTGTATATAGCTGTTGTAAGAATGCAAATATACAGTAACCTATATTAGATTTGCCATTTGACATTTCTCCTGAAACACATTCATTCATGTCGTTAAAGGATTCATTCATTCACAAAATAGTGGCAACACGCATAACATGGTTGCACACTCCCTCTTTAAGCCACTAGCAACAATTGGTAATGTGAGGAAGTGATCCTTGGGGGAGATGGCAACAGCCAAATAGAATTTTGCCAGATAGGTACAGTTGCTAGGTAACATTGAAAACGGACTTGCGTGTCATGGAGAACTGACAAGCCTGTAGAAGTTATTTTGATGAAGTGCATTTCACATTGCACTGCACTGAAGACATCACATATTCTCTGTTGAAATTGTTACAGCAATCACACTGCATTAATGTTTGTGATTGTTTTGTTTTCCACAGACTGGCAGAAAAGAGAAAGGAGATCCACTAAACTCAGCTATTGACAAGATGACCAAGAAGACCAGAGACTTGCGTCGGCAGGTTTGTGTTATTTACTTATTTTATTTTGATACTTGAATTTATTTTTCCAACAGAAATTAAATTTAAGATTAATCAAAGGTTAAGTTAAGGTTGATCAAAGGTCAACATTCTAAAACATCCCAATAATTTGTAATAACAATATTTTTAGAAAATTGCATAAACAAATACTTAGTTGCAATATCCTCAGTGGTGTCCTACCGAAGGACAACATATCAACTTAATTGGCCTTATATGGCCTAAAAAAATGATAAAAAGTCACACATAATTATTTTTGCAGCTTCTGATTCCAAATAATTTAGTAAATTTATTGTCAAGATATCCTGGTAAACTGTTGCTATTGGCCTTAAAATAAAATGAAACAAAAATTGCTCATTTTAATCCGATGTGATTTACTTCTCAAAATAATTGTTGCATTTTTTTAATTATTGTTTTCATATGAAAGAAAAACTCAAATGGATGACGAAACATATGTGTTTTACGTTTGATAACATATAATTTTCTTTAGAACAATGATCCTTAAAATGAATGACTTAGCTGTTCAACAATGTAACATCATAAAATGAGCCAACAAACGTCATGGCTATGTTAGCCAAGGAGTAAGGTCACGCCTACTTTCTGCCCCAAAAAATATGTTCGACCTGGAAGCACATGCCTCAGGTTAAAAGATTCCAACATGTCAATACATCACTGCTTTTGCAATGTCTAAATGGTCACTGTGTCATTGCCGATGTTCAACTCGATTTAACTCTGCAATTTCCTTTCACTGGGCTCTTTTGTTGTCATATGCAAAACAATGTCAAACATGATTCTGGTCATATTGTCTGTTTCTTAGCAGGAATTAGTGGCTCGTCAATTTGTGAAAAAACAGTTGTACATAGGGTTAGAAAAGTCTACTACTACATATGTGATGCAAGCCAAGATAGGTAGAGAAAGAAAGGCAAGCATTTGAGCAGTAGATTTATTCGGCATGCATTCCATGCCACCCCAAAACTGGGTAGTCGCACAAGCCATAAATCGAGCAGTTTTCACAGCACCAATTCTGGTCCCGACGACACTAAAGGTAGCATCACGTTGGTTCCTGATCTATCAGGTTAGGATCATGCAGTCAACCTCTGTCCACCAAGTTGCTCAGTCAATTTGGACCGTGGTACACCTTCGATACTACTTCTCAATAGTGGGGGAACAACTTAATCTCCCCATTCTGGGGCATTTATATAGTGACACAAAAAAAGGAGAAAATATTGTGTTAAAGCAGGCAGAGCAAAATGTGATAGTGACTTACTCTCATTGTTTGACAATTAAAGTAGTACTGCAAACTGGCACTGGTACTGTTATTAGATTGTACACGCTAATAGCATGTAAACATTTTAGTTTGAACATTTAAGTAACTAATGGAATGGAATTATGTTGTATTTATTATTATTTATTGGTAATAAATGTAATTAGATGACAAAATGCATTGCATGGATGTCTTGTTCCTAGATGAATTCCATTATCTGCCTTAGTTAAGAAAAAGTGCAGTGCACATTCAAAATGTTGCTTCACTCCAGATTTTTAAACCCCCCAAGAAACGTGTAAAATCATGAATGGGGAAATTGAAGACAAAGGTGATGACACAAATGACACAAGGAAAGGAAGGCAGGATGAGTCATTATTTCCTGCTGCGAACAGCTCCACAGTACATAAAATGGAGAAGAGGAAACTCGCGGCAGTTTTTCTTTGTAGAAATTATATTCAAAAATGCTTCTTTGAGAAAAGGTTGACTCGTATTTGAACTGAACGTCAATGTTTTTGTTTTGTTTTTGCTTTTCCCTTCACACACGTTTACAGTTTGCTCCTGAACCAAACTTTGGTGTCATGTTACATTCTCTCGACTTGAACAGAAGAGTTGCGACCTTGTCCTCTGCAACTTTTGAAGACCAGGGAATTATTCCAGATGGGAAACTATAACTCCCATCCTCCCAGGGGGGGCATTTGATGAGGCTGTCTGACTAGCTGGCAGGCGGTACTCATTTTAAAGAGGATGTTCTATTGACTCTAGAGTTGGCTTGACAGAATGGGTGCAAAGCACCCATATAGGCATTACAAAGAGCTTTGATAGTGTAATGCACCACATCAGGTGTCATTTTTGCCTCATTGAAGTACAGGCCGTTCCATTGGGGAGGAGCACACCTGCTGTAATGGACATTCCAAGCGTATCTGCCTCTTTTGTTAAAAGGCGAGATCAATTAATGAGCAGACAAGCACAAATGACAGTCTGCGTTCGGGAAATGAAAGCAGGTTGGAGCAAACACGCCTTATGACACCAGCAATGTGCAGCCTTGTTTTCTCTGGTGTTCTGCTGTGAATACAAACGAATACTAAGCGTTTTTCTACCCACTGTACACTCTGCACATGTCAACCTTGTATGCTTCACTGCCAAATGCATGTGTTCAGAGTGAAATATAGCTTAATACATTCCAAACATGGCAGCAAAGTAGAATACTGGCAAACAGTCCAGTGTGTACCTCTCGTCCAAAGTCAGCTTGGATAGGCTCCTGCATGCTTACCTGCCACCCTAATAAGAACAAACACATGAGACAATGGATGGACATACAAAAATGCTTTTGTTAAACCTCATTAATTGTAAAACGGTGCTATTGAGGTTTCAATGAACACTTCAATTCATACAATGAGCTAATTAAAATGCCTAACTACCAGAGCGACAATGGCATTCTAAAACTGATGAAGTAAAAAACAAGTGAAGTCAAAAATGTCAGTATTATTGCTATTGCATTATAGCTTGTTTAGGCATATGTTTAACGTGATGGCCAGGCGAACATGCTCTAGCTAACTTCAGTCGTTAGCCAACACACATCTTTAACCCTTATATATGTGTGTTGGCTTGTCTAAACACAATATTTTCATTGCTGGTAATCTTGCATTTGTAGGCACCGGAAAATAATGTTGCGATTTCTTTCATTATGCTGCTAAAGATTTTAGTCTTTCTGATGCTGATTTTCAAGGCTAGTACTCTTATGTTGGCACATTTGCTGTACTTTAGCACATCAAATGTGTTAATTGTTGGCTGAATGAATGACAAAAAAAGAAAAAAAAGTTAAGTGAACATGTCTTTTCAACCCTTGTGCACTTGTAAATTGAATCATTTGAATTATTAAATTTTTTGACTTGCATTCATAAAATGTTGTCTTTGCCTCCAGTCAGGCAGCATGGTAATGCAGTTGTTAGCACATCTGACTAACAGTCAGGAGATTTGGGTTAAAAAATTGCCACTGGTGTGGAATTATCTCCATGTTTGTGTGGGGTTCCTCTGGGTACTGCAGCTTCCTCCCACAGCCCACAGCCCAAAAACATGTTCTTAGGTTGATGACTCAAAATTTCCCATAGTATGAGTTTGAAATAATTGTCTACACGTGCCTGACAGTTGGCTGGCAACCAATGCAGGGTGTATTCCGCCTCTCACCCAGTCAGCTGTATTAGGCTCCAGCTCACCCGTAACCATAATGGTTATTAATGATTACTCGAGTAAGTGATGGAATAATCGATTACTGTTTATGACAGCCCTAGTTTGTGTACACTCAAGTTTTTCGGGCTTGCATTTACAATAAACATTTGGTCCACAGTTTGGAAGTATTATATTCCTTCACCTAAATAATGAAAGTTAATGTGCTGGATATTTTAAGCTGTCGGGCCTGTTAAGAGATTTGCGGTCAGCAAGAGTTGATGATTTAGCTGTGACTGCAGTTGGCTGTGTAGAAAAATATATGTACTGTTATAAGTTGTTTTTTAAGCCCATACTTTGATTTTGCTTTCCAAACTGCAACTGTAAACATAAATGCAGGCGCAGAGGAGGAAGGCAAGTTCAGGGTGAAACAAGAGTAAGCAATGTCTCGGACAGCAAGTATGGACAAGGATGCATTTGTATCACAAAGAGTGAGAATCAAAATGGCTTGCCGGCTTAATTGGTATGCATTTAGTAACCAAGCTGAATAAGTTGTTTGAAATGAGCCATGTGTTTAAGCCCTTATCATTCAGTGTGTAATGAATGCATCTGTCAAGTCATCTCTGTGGGCCCTATTTGACTGATGGCTAATTCTAGGATTCCCCATGGCACAACAGCCTCACATGTTGTTTGGATCCCTTTTTCTTGCGCTCCTCAATGGGATGTTGAAATCATTTCCATTTTTGCCATTAGTTTGTTGATTGGTACATCTGTTCCTAATTGTTATGGGTTATGGCGTTAAGGCAGAACAGCTGCCACAATTCACAAATTCAAGATTTAAAGGGAAAAATGTTTGTGTTAAGTCTTCAGAAGTTTGTTGAGTTTGCAATAGAGTTTCACAAGACTGCATTTTACATCCTGAAGGGAGGGGAGATTAAAAAATATATATATATCAGAACATTTGAGTATGTCCTTATTAGAAGCTAATGTTGTTAACATTGTTAGCTGGAGTTGTGCACAAATCTATGCTGATTCGAATTGGGATTCCAGTGGATGTTGAATTTTTTGGACTAGGGTCAGATTTAATCTTACAATACTCTTGCGGTCAGACTTCAATGCAATAGGAAGCTTAATATGTGTGATGTGCTGTAGTATGCAAGGAATACACATAATTTTGCTACTTTGGGCAAGGTAGTGGCTGGGCCAGTTAATGAGTACAAAATAAAATGCAGTATTTGTACGGTCAACATAACCCATCTCGGCAGTCCATTAACGCCTCTGTCGCTAGTCCGAAGCCAACCTCTTTCTTGGTCAAACCTTTGGCAACAGCACGCTGAAGGATCCTGGCCAAAGGAAACCATTTTAAGCTAAAAAGTAAATATTTTTCTGGCGTTAGAAATGGCAACTAAAATGCGCCGGCATACCCTCCAGTTCTACACATACACACGTTTTCAAGTAAGTGAATGTGAGGCTTTGTAAAGAGCTTTGGGTGCCATATGGTGTAGAGAAAACGTTATATGTGTGCACTCCATTTATTATTTTTTATCAAATTGTGTTTTCAATTTGTTGGACTATAACGTTCATTCATTTCAGAAAAGTAATATAAGAAACACATTTGAAAGTCATTTCCTGTGAGTGAGCTGGGATTTAGTGTATGAATCCCAAGATCTAGCTAATGCAAGTCTTAGCTAATGTTAATCTTATTCTATGATAACGCTGCATATCTGCTTAGTTTTTGTGTGATATTAGTGTTTTGTGTATTCTGAGCATTGCCTGGAAATGTCAACTCTGCGTGCTGCCTTTCTTCCAAGTTATCGACTGTGAAACTTGGTGTCATGGCAGGTATCATGTACTCATACTGTATGTCCTTGACTTACAATAAGCATGACAGCCTCAGGCTGTTTGTGCTACTGGAAAGGTTTATATAAACTCATAACACAACCTGAATTATCTCACATCTCATTATAAGACAGTTCCATTCTACACTAATGCAAACTGTTGTTCCAATAATAAGCATTCAATAAAAAAAAATTGTTGATCGCCAACCACTTTTTACACATCTACCACCTGCATGTTTGATGTTTTAATTTTTTTAGCAAGGCTAACACATTATTTGCAGACAAAAAATAATGAGGGATTGTTTGAAATGCTAACAAAAATGATAACTAAATCCTTGTAGATTCTAGTTTGTTGCAGGTGCCAGTCTAGTAGTATTCAAAATATTATGAGAACCTTTACATCCTGTCCATCAAGGACCGTAGACTTTCAAACAATGCAATCCATTCTTTTAAATGTTTTCTCTACACCTTTCATTGTTGTGTAAAGTTATCAGATGCATCACACAACCCATGTTTTTTAGACTGTTGATGATCAATTACTCATCCTTAGTACTACTCTCACTTCTTTTCTTTCATGCTGTATTCAGTGATAGATATCGTGCATGAGAGTTATTACTTGATTTTTGATTTGCTCAGGCTGTTTCCTCTCAGCCGTGACTGCAGCCCTTCATGCTGTGATTGCTTTTGACATTTTAATAAGAACTGTTCCTGAGCTGACCCTAAGGTATCCAACACGATGTGTTCTGAATCACAAGAACAGTCAACACAAACCAAGGTGCACCTGTAAAGAGTCTGAGATCCAGATATCTGTTCCCTGACAAAGCGTTGTCAAGATTCATGTCTATACCTTCCTGAAGGATGGACTCAATTTCTCATAGTCAGTTAACAAAATATGTTTAAAAATCAAAATATTAATAATAATAAATAAACATTAATCATCAAAACATTGTGTGCAAATAATATATATTAAAAAATGATACAAACAAATAATGATGATGATAATAATTATGAATTTGAATTTATTTTATTTATTTCCTCAACTAAAAGAGAATGTTTTTACTTTTTCTGTATTGTATTCCATTGAGTTTCCTATCAAAGATTATGATTTATATTTATAAATATAGGAGCAACAGCTTAAACAAGTTACCATTTAATGTGCTGTAGCTGACTGACAATGATTTTCAGCAAAATGCGATCAACCCGTTATTGGGCAAGTTCAAGATAGAGCCACCTTTTATAAAAATCAAATATCACTGTCATATTTTGGAGATACAAAATGTTTAGATGACATTTATCTTTACCTAGGGCTTGTGATAAAATTGTGCTAAAAATGTCAAGTCTTTCCGTATTTTTACCGTAGCGTATGATATATGAATACAAGAGGAAATCGCCTATTGAAGTGCAATTTCCAGGGTACGTATAAAATACGAGTGTGTGTTCGACAAATTACAGTAAATTGTAAACAAGCCCTGTAAAATATAATTATCTACTTACAAATGGACAAATCAGTACAGTGAATTGTGGAGTCACCATGTGGTGACACTATTATCATGTAATGACTCAAATTAAATTTTCTCCTTACACATAGTTTATTTGCAGCATTTGAAAAGCATTTGCAAGTACACTTGTTGAAATGTACCTTCATCTTCAAAGCTCAAGAATCACTTGTAAATAAGAAGCATACTTTGCAGAGATGTCCTTCAAAAATATTCTGAACAATTTTAGCTTATTCAACCTCAGCATCATGTGTGATCTTATGTGGGTTGTCTTAGTTTTGTGTTGTTTCTTGATAATTCCAGCATTCACAAGACGCACAAGAGCCGGTCTGATTCAGAGATAAGAGGACATGGTGTCTGTATTAGAACATTCACAACAGGTTATTCTCATTCCAGGCCCCAAATGTCCTCTAATAGCCCTAAAGCATTGGTCATGTTATAGCACAGTTGTTAAAAAATAACAAAAGTACAAAATTAAATCATCCACAGTACTTACCGAACAAGTGAGTACATACAAGTGCTTGTCAAAAAATTTGAATATCCACGAAAAGTTGACTTATATCCCAAGATCCATTCAAAAAGTCACACTTTCATAAATTATAGCTTCAGGGCTCACAAATTAAGTGATGTCAAGTATTTATTTGTTTATGTTGACATTATTTGGGCTTCCATAAAACCCACAAAAACAGGATGTCAAAAAATTTGAATACTGTGAAGAAATCATCACGCATACTTCCCAGTGTTTTGCATGGGGGGGAAAAAAATGAATGGGTGGCATTTTCTAAACTATCTTATGTCAATCTTCAATAGTTGATTTCTTAACCACTCCTCTACCTTGATGTGCCGTGGCATTGCTTGGGGGCCCTGGTTTTCTTGATGCTTCCTGTCAGCTCTTTGTTTTGGAGTCTGGTGGCCCTCATTTTCCTCTTGATTGTACTCTATTACAAAAGGAAAATGAGGGCCGCAATACAGTATAATTATTCAGTTAGTCAACACGTTCCCTTCCCAACCCTTGGACTATTTCTCTGAACACTACAAGTTTGTAAATAATTGAACTGTCCATTACTGTAAGGACAATTTCATTTGGGCTGTTGGATTACTACCAATGAAAGTGAATGTGTTTCCTCTTGTTTATTTTTAATGCTGTCTGTCTTTGCAAATATTAATAATACACAGTGACAACTTAAATGTAAAAGTTTTCAGTTTCTCATGCTTCACTACTAGAGCTGAATATTATCTTCTGAGTCTAGTCCAATAACCATATTGCTATCTTTCAGTATGTACCATCATGTACTCAATAACTTGCGCATAGGGCAATGTACATGCTTCATACCACTGGGGAAAAAAAAGGTGAGTTTTTTTTCACATCCAATCACGGCTCACCTGTTAGAGCTTGGCTATGTCAGGTTTGCAAGCTGAGCCGTGATTGGTCGTTACCTGAGCCCTGAGCAACTGTGCATCTTATTTCATATTCCGCAAGCACGCACACACACACATTAGTGTTAATTGTATCCGCCATTTTTACATTTAGTCTCAGTTTTAGTCAATTTTTAGTAACGCTTGTTAGTTTTTATCACAGATAGTTAACCTCATCCTGTTTTTGTTTTTTTGTCGACTACAAATATAGCATTTTAGTCTTTATTTTATTCCAAGAAAACATAATTTTATTCATTTTGTTTTAGTCAACAAAATCTGTCAACGCTTTAGTCTATTTTTAGGCAGGACAATCATTTTGCCCCTGTATATTTTTTTGTCAGCAGATTATATTGAACATTTCAGATTTAAGACAGTTTCACATAAAATGTTCTCTTTGATGAAAAACAACTTCACACACAAATACAGTAGCTACTATGGCTTCATGCTATGAGCTAGTAAATTACCCATCATTAGTTAGCAGTCGGATTAACATTATGTTGGAACGTCATAGCCGTGGATTAATGTTAAATTATAACTAAAGCTTTTTTTCTTTTTTTTTTCTTTTGATGAACTAAAATGTCCATAGATTTTAGTCAAATTTTTAAGAGAATTATATTTTCGTCTTGTCTTCATTAGTCAATGAAAATGCATACTGATTTAGTCCCAGTTATTGTTTATTAATGAGGGTTTTAGTCTAGTCTAGTCTAGTTTCAGTCCAGTGAAAAATGTGTTGACGAAATTATTTTTGTTTAGGTCCGTTGACTACCATTTGTGTGTTGAGTGAGTTTATGTTCCGCATATTATTCCATTCCTAATTCCATTTTAAAATACTTTGTTGTTGTTGCTTTTAGGTATCGCTAAATATGCTTAACCTAGAATTGATCATGTGATCTGCATGATGTCTATTGCCCAAAATAAATCTATTTGTCAATCATGTAATCAATTAGTCAGAATTAGTTATAGCTGAAATTGTTCTATGCTGCACATTTACCAAAATGATAGCATTGGCAAGCTAATAACAGCAGCGCACTTTTTCCACCCAAAATCCCCGAATAATAATGCCACACCTTTGCCTTCTGCAAACATGGTGTAGAGATGGTGCAGCAAATGTGAGATTTATATCTGCCCACATTCCACATCCCTTCCGCCAGATGACTGGATAGCAATGATGCACAACCGCAGTGATGCAGTGAAGCATACGCAACATTCACCATTCCAATGAGCCAAAGAATATAAACCATGATGTTCTGTACCTGGCATTGCGGCTCTTTAAATCACTGATCAGCGATTATACCGTTCTTGATAAAGTGGTGCTTAGACAGTACATTACATTGGCTTCAGGTTGTTTACAACTTGAGCAGCCATGTCATGTCCACTAGAGTAACCTTAATCTAGTCTCACTAGAGGTCCTAATGATGGATTATCTTGTTTTAAAGAAGACTTTTTTGTTTGTTTTCTTCCCCTCTGTGGAGTAAAAAAAAATGTTTGTATTTTTTCCAGGCGACATGCAAGCTTTTTTTCTTTTTTTTAATTAGCTTGTTTATCACCGCAACTGTTTATCTCAGCTTACTCTCCTTCATTTCTCAATTAACAGTATTTACAGTATTTAGTGACTCAAGCGGTGAAAATAATTACAGTATGTTTATCTGCAAATGTTGCTATGTCAAAATGACAGTTGTGGGGGAAAAAATCATTAAATATAGTAGTGGGCTAAGACTTTAATGCAACACTTTCCATGTTGTCTAAATTCAAGTGTTACGCAAATTACATGTTCTGGCATTATAAGTCATCAATTATTTAAAATGCCAAAAAAAGGCAACAAATTTGTCACTCTCTATCCACTAAATATGCACTTTATCTGTAAGTAAAATCCTTGTTTTTCCTCTTCTCCTCTCTTGTGTATCTTAGTAGGGGTCTTACATGACTAACCCCATCCCTCTATAAGATAAAGCACCTGCCTGTCATGCTTTCTGTACTGTTCCCTCCAGCATCTCATCAGACATCCCAGTGAGTACCACAGGGGTCCATTTATTTTCTCATGAAACAACCGGTCCCTTGCCACTTGGCTACAAAATGATTCCATAAACAAAGATAAAAGTTGTAGTGTCTTACCCTCGTAAAAAGGCCTTATGGGAAAAAATTACGCTTTGTAAGCAATCTGCACTCCGTCCAAATAAGAGTTACTTTCCACTTTTTCATTCTCTCTCTCTCTCTCCCTCTCTCTCATATTCCTGTATGATGTTAATGAATGAATATTGTGACCTGGTTGACCCACTCTCTTCATCCCATCTGTATTCTATTCCAGTTGAGAAAGGCAGTGATGGACCACATATCAGACTCATTCCTGGAGACCAACGTCCCTCTGTTGGTGCTCATCGAAGCGGCCAAGAGTGGAAATGAGAAAGAGGTCAAGGAGTATGCCCAGGTGTTCCGCGAACATGCCAACAAGCTTGTGGAGGTCAGTCATAAATTATATATGTACATACATTCTCTCTATCTCCGCTTCACACACACACATGCATTCATATTCACTTGGAGCATGTGCAAACAGGTCAGGGCATGTGGGATGCAATTATGATTTGAACTGGCCAAGGGAAGGCAAACCTGGCCTATTGAAAAAGAACAGAAAGAAACTAAAGAAACATCCTGACATGTATTAAATGATGCATGGAGAAGCCGATGACAATTTGGAGAACTTTGAATAGCTTCGATAGTAAGACTAAAGCTACTGCTTTCACATGAGCCTGCAGTCATGAAACGACAGCACATAGGAGCTTGTATAGAGTTCATGCCTTATAATTGTTGGGTAACTGTGCATACTGTATGTCACTGTTGCCTACACCTTTTGCCATTTGTCCTTTTATGATGGTCAAAGTAACCATGCAACATGTTACAGTAACATTTGTTTGTTTTGAGCAGCCAGCAAGGAGGGTGGAAAAAAATCTATTCTACACGCTCATGTTGAGCAACGAACAAAATGAAAATGAATGAACTGTTTTTGTGACAGCGCCATGTAAGTTCATGACCCATACTGGAAATTGGTTTGGCATGTTTGGCAATTCTTGGCACTTTGTGTTTATAATATGAACAATGGAATCTGACATAATAATAGTGCATTTAATACTTGCATAAAGTCTGCTAAATCAACACTTTTGAAGGCCACTTATAAATTAAAAGAAACGATGGTTGTGTTGGCATCGGGACCATGTTTAAAAAGATCCCACAAATACTGATTTTTGTTTGTCTTGATGATTTACTTTTAAATCTCAATGGGAGTTAGGCCCAATTTCTATATGACCCTCTTTCTGCATTAGTAAATGGTATATAATTCATGGTTAAATGCAAGCATGCATTTAAGGTTCAGTTTAATGTTCCCGATTCTGATTATGCCACGTCCCCTTCATATACCCCTTTTGCTTCTGTGAATGTAAAAGTAAAAATTGAGCTGCAGAAAGGTCTTGAAAAGGTTTTCAAAAGGCTTAAACATAACTATCCTGTGATAAATCGCACTGCCCTTGAGCCGGAGTTCCCTTTTGTTCTCATGGCCCATTCAAAGTAACCTTTTGCTTAACATACTGTCACTTAGGACGACACCGCTGCTTCCTTTGACTTGAGCCGAGAGTGATTTGAGTGACCTTTTGGTCCACCCCGACTGTTTGCTGATGAGCTTGGATACCTGACTGATGTCGCCCTTAAAGTCTGTCCTTTATGCATGACCTTCAAACTTTGTTCAACCAAGGACATCAGGACAGATGAAATCTGCTTTAACATTGTTGTTGCATTCTTCAACGCCCATGGTTTATGGTGTTTATTTTATTTTATTTTTTTATGTAAAGCACTTGGCATCAGGTACTCTGTCATTTGTATGCTAAAGAGACATTGCCTGTGAAATAGCTTATTTTAAGCCTATGTATTTGCAGTATGTTGGCAGGTGAGAAGCATTTTACTTTGACTAGTAGAGGCTGCCATATCTGGATCTTTACTTTGATCCATGCAAATATAACAATTTTGTGGAGGCAATTTAAATATGCACTGCGGATTGAAAAAAAAAAAAAACATTATCTGAGAGTAGAGGGTGCAAAACAGGGCAAATTACTATGTAGCCACATTCCCATCTACAAAGTATAAATGTATGTTTTAAGCATTTGTTATTTTTTAGCTAGGATACTTTTTTATATCGACCATAACAAGAATTCAACATATCTATAAGTTTATGTAGTGGTAGTGGTTGAGGTAATTTACTTCATCGAATGCAGATGGAACAAGTTGTGCACTGACTTGTATTCACACCCATTGAACCTTTTTTCACATTTTGCCATCTTAAAAGTGTGAACGTAACATTGATGGTTTTTGTTTGAGATTGTGTTATCCACCACCACAAAGTAGCACATCATTGAAAGTGAAAATAAGAATCTGAAAATGTGCTGTGCATTTAGCCTTGCGTCAATACTATGCAATTATTTTGGGGTAAGCCTCTACAAGCTTTGCACATCTAGACACTGACATTTTTGCCCATTCTTTTTTGCAAAATAGTTCAAGCTCAGCCAGATTGGATGAAGAGCATCTGTGAACAACAATTGTCAAGTCTTGCCACAGACCCTCAATGAGATTTAGGTCTCGACTTTGTCTGGCCCATTCAAACACATATTACACAATATTATTAGACCTAAACCACTTCTTTGTAGCGCAGTCTTTATATTTAGGGTCGTTGTCTTGCTACTAGCTTTCCTATCCTTGCTGAAGAAAAGCATCCCTCCAGCATGATTTGTCCACCCCCCATGTTTCCCAGTGGACTTCTTAGCTCCTTGTCTGACCAGTGCTGTCCTCTCTCGCTCTGTCAGTTTAGGTGGACACTGGACAGCCGCGTCTTGGTCGGTTTGCAGTTGTGCCAATGTTTTTTTGTTTTTTTTGCCATTGTTGGATGATTGCTTGAACCAAGTTCCTTGAGATGTTCAAAGCTTAGTATATGTTTTATAAATTGACCCTGCTTTAAACTTCTCCACAACTCTATTCTTGACTTTTCTGATGATTTTCTTGGTTTTCATGATGCTGTTGCTGACTGGTGTTCTTGCAAAACCCGGTGAGGCCTCATAGAACAGGTGTATTTATACTGAGAGTCAATTACACACAAGTTAACTCTATTTACTAATTAGGTGACTTATAAAGGCAATTGATTGCATTGAATTGTATTTAGGGTCATCAGAGTACAGGGGGATGAATAGAAATGTACACCACACTTTTCAGATGTCTATTTGCTTAAAATGTTAAAAAAAAACCTTACATAATGTCAGTTCCACTTTACTATTATGTGATCATTTGTGTTGGTCTTTTATATAAAATCTCAACAAAATATAAATTAGTCATTGCAAGGTCACAACTGTCAAGTGGTATGAATATGAATTTTCAAAGCACTGTATATTCAGAATAAGAATCACCTTTATTGGTTAAGTATGTTGAAAACACAATAAATTGCTCTCCGGTAGTTTGAGCCACTCGAGCACTACAGCAAACACTGATATGATATAATATAAAATAATATAATATAATATAATATAATATAATATAATATAATATAATATTTGTTTTAAAGTTTAAAAGTTCCAAGTGTTAAGGATGGCGGCACGGTGGCTGACTGGTTCGCACGACCGCCTCCCAGTGCAAAGGTTGTGAGATCAAGTCCGGGCTTCGGCCTTCCTGGGTGGAGTTTGCATGTTCTCCCCGTGCTTGCGTGTGTTTTCACTGGGTACTCCGGTTTCCTCCCACATTCCAAAAACATGCATGGCAGGTGAATTGGACACTCCAAATTGTCCATAGGTGTGATTGTGAGTATGATTGTTCGTCTCTGTGTGCCCTGCGATTGGCTGGCAACCAGTTCAGGGTGTACCCCGCCTACTGCCCGAAGCCAGCTGGGATAGGCTCCAGCAACCCCCGCGACCCTTGTGAGGACAAGCGGTACAGAAAATGGATGGATGGATGGATGGTGTTAAGGATGCTTAATAAACTGGGAGGCCCTAACTGTTAACTTTTGAATGCCTGTGTGTGAACAATACCTAATATCTATGAGGCAATTACAGTTACCACCTGCTATCCTGAGGGGATAGAGAGTGTCATCCATTTCAGGAGAGACACTTAATTGTTTTAGGTGGGCTCAGTGATTAAGTAAAGCATAGCATCTATTAGAGTGGAGGCCACCATTTGAGGAAATACGATACAGCACAGGCTTAAGGAAAAATGATGGTGTTGTAGTTAAGTAACATGTCTTTTCTTGTATTTGTTTCGTGAAGTGGATTTTTGATGTCAGAAGATTGAGTTGTTTTATAATCAATATAATCAATGTTCTTAGTTTATACCACATGCTGATAGTCCTTCTCTATTCTGATTCCCATGAAGAAGTAAAAGTATTTCTCGTTCATTGCAATATACTTTAAAAAAAATTCACACCAAGTCCGTTGATCATTATTCATCAATCATAATTATTTTGCTCTAGCATGGAGTTATTTTGAGATGTCAAACTTGTGCTTTGATTCTAGGAGTGGGAAGTAATTATCTACATGAATCATTAGCTCTTGTACTTGTACGGAAGCCTATATTTATTGACAAAAAACTGATGCAAATGATTCATAAAAACTGATGCAAATGATTCACATTCAATCTACTCTCATGTTAAAAGTCTCATCATCTTAGCATTTTTTATTCTCTTTCCACATGCCATAGTGCATTTCTACTGTGGAGGATGGATACATTTTTTACACTGTTGTATATACTTTGCATCTTCATAACATTTTAGCAAGTTTGCATGCACAGCTTACCATCAGTACATTAGTACACTCCTCACTAGTATGTTCTTATTATTAATTAGAATATCCAATATTTTAAAAAGTTGCCATGGTTTCTTTTTATTACCACTGCAGGGAAAATGTGCATGTGCCAGAAATTCCTGGACATAGAAAGGACGTTACGCTCCATCATTTTCTAATGTCGGAATAAAATTTCCCCCTGACCTTGACTCTGTCTTAGTCTTTCTCGTGAAGTACAGTGCTGTTGGAATACGTCCTACTGTAATGTTGGTAGTACCTTCCTTTGCATAAGTAACACTTTTAAAATTGCAGTTTACAGTCAGAGTTAGTCATTTCAGTATGTGTGCCAATTGGTTGTGATAATGGCACATTCATTGTGACTAAGATTATATTGTTTTATTTATGTGAACATTTATTGTGATATTGGTAATAATCAGTTGTGTTTAGGTTCAACCTCTATGATAAAAAAAAACACACACACACTCAAAAATGTAGAACTAGAATAGTAGCCTATAATTGGTACTTGCTAGCATGTAGTCCAGGATTTACGCTTCGCATTGAGACATTTTTGTAACAAAGTGTCAGAATTTTTAGTAACAGATTTAAATCCTTAGCACGTGTGCAGATGACTCAATAAACTACTTAATAATACAATTTTAGAGAATGCTTAGTCACTTAAACGTCATTGTTGCATTAGTGTTTGCTTCTTTACAGCAACAACCTTAATTAACATGAGCAGTGTAAAGGAGAATATCATACACTCATGGATTATTCATAATCAATACATTGGTAAAAGCAACTAATATTTAATACTTGTTTACTAACATTAGGGAAACAATATATATCATTCTGAAGGCGGTCATTATGTATTCACTTCACTGAATAGTTTAACCAGTAATGAAATGGATCTATATGCAATATGACCAACATGAAACCTTATTTTGTTTTTGTTTTTTTAAGTGTCACAGTATGCATAAGATATTTAATTTCATATAACAAAACAAAATAACCAATGCTTAATTTGAGAATTCCTGCACCGTTGACAATACGTACATTTGTATGTGTCATTGACAAGGAACAAAAGCACTCAATTGTATACATAAGTGGTTCCTTGTTTATAGCTCCTCTATCCTTTATCCTCAATGTGCATTTCAGAGAGAGAGCGAGAGAGAGAGAGAGAGAGAGAGAGAGAGAGAGAGAGAGAGAGAGAGAGAGAGAGAGAGAGAGAGAGAGAGAGAGAGAAATTTCCAGATGAATTGTTGAACAACGAGGAGAGTTTTGAGATATGACTTTAATTTGTTTAGTGACCATGCTTGTAACTCCTAACACTTGTATCACAAATCATGTTTTCCTATGTAACGAAGTGAAATGCCATAAATCCGTTCTAGCTTCCCTGCTAAAAAAATTTAAAGCACAGTAACATAGATGCTAATTAGCATTAGCATTAAGCTTGTGAGCCGGAAGGCTAAGCTATGGTTGTTTTAAATTCTCTTTTCTGTTTATTTTGACACGTACATACTTGACACATACTGAAATGGTACCATAAAAATATATCAACATATAACAACATGCTGCAGTGTCTGAGCAATTCATTGAGCTATGACAAGGGAAATGTTCATTCAATACAGTAGCTAATAATGATATGACCTTCTGATGCAGGCTAAATCGAATGAAAGATCTGACCGGTAATCTTTTATATGTCAACTAAAACCCAATATTTTGCTGTGGCCTTTTGAAGTTGTGTCAATAAATAATAACGAAGAAATGGTATTGATAGAAAACATATTACAAATGCAGCACTGAAGCAATAAACACACCGTGTACAGAACAAATACATAAATTCTGACTTTTATCCTGATTGCAAACACTGACATACTCAGTAGATTTCCCTTTTGGTGTCTTTGTAATATCTGTGAGTCAGTGCTCATGCCTCTGGGGTATTTGGTCATCAGCCCATTTTCTGAAGAATAACAGCTGTGCTCCAGGATGCAATCAACCAATCTTTTAACCTCAAGCTGACATTTATATTCTTTGTGTTACATCTCTACTATCTCTAACAGTGAAAGAGGGAGGAACAAATAGAAATTATTATGCCACTAAGTATGTGCTCATAAAAAGACTGCCCCGCCCTCCCAAAGCCCATTCCCGGGTCCATTATCCTCACAGAAGACAATGATTGGTGGCAGTGGTTGTGACACATCAGACCAAACCTTTGTCGAGCAATTTGGAGTTAGCTCCCCAGATTTGCCCCACAAGCTGCTATATGTTCTGTGAAAGTGATGCACAACAAGTGGTAGTGGAATTCCAATAATATATTTTTTTCTCTTTCCCCAATATATGACACTAAGTGCATTAAGATAAGATAAGAGTTGCTAAATTAGAGTAAAAGATGAAGATTTGACGTATCCCTGTTATGCCATGCTTCAGACTAGTAGGATCTAATATGATATACGGTGAATCAGAAATCCTTGACTCTGTCATGGGCCCATGGGGGCTTAGTCATTTTACTTTAGATGCCCCATAATGTCCCTTTTATCTGATTCATTTATCATCTCGTTTTTCTAACAAGTGAATAATACTGTAACACTGCATCCATGTGCTTTATTTTTTCTTCCTCATGTGAAAACCTTGGGATGGTCTTGTTTTATTTGACATCGAATGATTAATGTTAGGTTTGCAGTCTCAGGACATATTAATTTATGGAATATGCTGATGGAACAATTTAGTATGACCTTGATCTCCTACAAATGCAGTGATATGAATATAAAACATAAATTGTAGATGGCATGGACAAACTGTAGTGTCCAATAGGATAAGTTTCATCATCAGAGCCACTTATGCCCAGGCCTTTCCAACCAACACAGTGAATTTTGTAGAGAAAGTTTGACTCTATTTAGTAAATTTTTAAGAGTAAATTTTTAAGAGTAAATTTTTAAGTACATTTTTAGAGTACATTTTTAGAGTACATTTTTAGAGTACATTTTTAGAGTACATTTTTAGAGTACATTTTTAGAGTACATTTTTAGAGTAAATTTTACTATATTTTAAGAATTGGAAAAAAAAGTCACTCAAGGGTTGAGGAACGAGCTTACGACCTTTAACTTGGGAAACTGCCACACTACCACCTGAGCTATTCCACTCCTACTGTTTGCTTGTATCCAAGAGGAGACCAAACACGCTGACACAGGCAATATACTAACACATAGCAGAAGCTGCGTGGCTCAGGGAGTAGATCGGCTGTCTCCCAGGCTGAAGGTCGTAAGCTCGTTCCTCAACCCTTGAGTTACTTTTTTCCCCAATTCTTTATTTTACTTTCTTCTGAGTGTAAATAATACTATAAAACTGAGTCTATTTGATCCCACTCTGAATAGAGTAATATTTACTCTACAGAATTTACTGTGAACGTACAACTCTGGTTTGGAGAGGAGGAACCATCCTATCCCCAGTGTAGCGCTCCACCATTCCCTCAAACACATCCTTGTTGGTTGTAAGACTAACCTTGCTCAAGGGAGATATGTCTGGCGTTACACCAAGTGCTGAATTGTTTGGATGAATTTGAGATTCAGACGGTAACCCCCAATGTTATTCCTCCAAAACCCCCGACTTGAGCATCCTTCATGTGGAAAGGGGATATAAGGCACACTAGTGTATCATGACTTTTACCCACTTAACACAGCTTGGGACTGGGAAATGCAGGTAGATCCAAGCCAGAGGCAGTGACCAAACTGGGCCCTGACCTGGTCCATGGTCCAAATTCTGCCATTATTTCTTCATCAGGAGAAAGAATATGATGTGGGATTTAAAAGCAAAAGGATGTGGTATGCCAACCTAATAAAGATTGTAAAGGAACTGAAGAGTTTGCCAAACAGCATTTTAAAAACATGTAACTGTTCTGGAACAACAACATATGGACACATGAGACAAAGATCAACTTGTGATGGGAAGAGGAGAGTTTTGAGAGGGAAACGGTCCCCAATTGATTGCACACAGGACACGAATCCTTCACAATAACATGCAGAAAATCAAATGCAGACGGGCCACCACCGGCCGGTGTGCAGTTAAAGAGGTAAGTTAAATTTACTACCTTGTGTATTAAATAAACTAGATAAATGAAGCTGCCCCTGCTACAATGCGTTAGCTCGCGAATTAACGGCTATTTGGGAGTAGTAACAGTTTGCCCGCGAGCTAACAGTTAGCATGCGGGCTAATGGATAGGACATATTGATAAAAGTAAGCAGTGAGCGAGTGCATGTGCGTTCCTGTATGTGTCTGTGTCTGTTTAGTTTATTGCAGTATAATTACTACATTATGCATATTGCACTGCAACTGCTTTTTTAAAATTCCAGAGAAGTGAAGATACGCTGTGCCCTGTGTGAGTTTATGATTAATATTTTGTGGTTGGTCTAATAAGTTGCACGGAGTCGGGTTTGTGGTTGGTCTAAATAGTTGCCTACGGGTGGGGGCACTACCAGAAATCCTGCCTAGGGTGCCAAATTGCTTAGGAACGCCACTGTGTCTATGAGTTCCAGATTTCATGCTGCAATTGACTCTCTGAAAGCAGCACTTCGACATTTTGGACAAGACAGTGTGCTAACCTGCATTTGCTAGGCTAACCCATAGTGATAAAAATGACAGCATTAAACTCTTCAAAATAAACTCAATGTCTGCTGGAATTACGTCACGTTACCATAAATGAAGTACTGTACTCCATGTGTTATTGCTGCAGTTGGGATAGGCCTTCGGCAAAGCGATCAAAGCATCCATATCTAGTTTAATGAGCCGTTCTCAGTTTGACAGTGCATTTAAGTCCGTGTGCACATAGACTTGCAACTCTCAACTTTATAGACAACAACCACAACCATAACATAGGGATGTACATAAAGAGTTAGCATGAAGAGAATAAAAAGCTTTTATTGGCATGGCAAGGTGCAGATACAGCAAAGTTTAGGTTTTGAAAAATAAAATAGTATTAATTACTAGCACATAATTCTAACTACCATGATGAGGAACAGTGTTCCAACGGTTGAAGAGTTTTTCTTTCTCCTTGATCTTAACCTCGTGACGGGTGTAGCGGACAGTGCCTTGTTTGCCGGGAGCCCATCATGGAAAAAAGGAGAGAGAGAATTGGAGCTTCATCCTTCAAATTACAGATTTGTTGTTGCCATGGTGAAAATGTCTCACCGAATGTACAATTTTCCATCTCCTTTGTAGCACTGGCTCACTGGTAAACGTGTTCAAATAAAAATCTGAGTTAAATCGCCAAACAGAACAGCAGGCACGCCACAGAGTTGGCTGGAGGAGCTGCCCCCTCGGTCTTTAAAAAGTCACAACTTCAGATGACATTTCCTCTTTGAAAAACACCAGTACACGCTATTGAATACAGTACAGTGGACCTCCGCATACTCGCAGTCCAGCACCTGCGGACTCGCGTGTTCACAGATATTTA
This sequence comes from Leptonotus elevatus, assembly GCF_054856555.1. NCBI lineage: Eukaryota > Metazoa > Chordata > Actinopteri > Syngnathiformes > Syngnathidae > Leptonotus > Leptonotus elevatus. The sequence goes on from NC_141246.1 coordinate 13,830,318, forward strand.
AAAAATGTTCAATGTCCAAAGCTAACTTGGCTGGAAGCTCATTTCAAAGGTTCCGCGTTGGTAAACATCGACAGGCCTGAAAATTATGCATTTTTTGGCTAAATACGCCGTTTAGAAACCAAAATATGTGACCTACGTTACGTGAATCGTGGAGAAGCGATGAGAAAGTGGGAATATTAGGGATGTGAATTGCCTAGTACCTAGCGATTTGATTCGTATCACAATTCATAGTTCACAATTTGATACCGATTAATCCCGATACGAATCTACAAATTGATTATTGCGATTTTTTTTAACTCAAATTTAGAAAATACTAATCAGTAAACTTGTTCACTGAAAGATTTGTATGAAAATGTATTTATTTATCTGAAAATTCAGGTTGTTCCATTAATATAACATTATTCCATGCTTAATGTGTGAATCCTAACCCTAAGTAAGACGTTTTGTTGAATATTCCCATAAAAAAATGTATCCTTAAAAATCGATTTGGCCGCATATTGAATCGATTCGAGAATTGCGCGCTCTAATATCGCGATATATTGCCGAATCGATTTTTTCTAACACCCCTACAAGATATATTCATATTCATTCATTCATTCATTGAACATAAGCGTAGTTATGACTTGCATGTATTGAGTGCATTGACTGCTTTTGCAGAGCCACACACGCTCGCTTAGCTCTTCAAAGTAAGCATGCTCCACCAAACTAGTGGTGTAACTCTTCCTGTGGCTCATCCACAAGCTCTTAATAAAAAGGTGAATGAAACCATTTACCTGGCAATTTGGCCCTCACAGACAAGCAGGTTAATGGCTTATCAACAGTCTGTTCTCTCGATTGTAACTGATCTTCTTGTTTTTGTCACATAGCCTATTGATGACATTGAGGTTTGAGTGTCCGGACACATTGTAAAAAAAGCTCACAAGGCTTTGTGAGCATTTGAATGAAATCATCTACTTCTCTAAAAGCATTTTGTTTAAATATTTTATATCAGTCAGGCAGCCGACCTCGACATGTCTGCTGAATAGCTGACAATAGACGGCAACACATTGCACAGAAGCCCGTTTTGTGGCTTCATAGTTATTATGAAGATTACATTTTAAAACAGTTTGGAGGTACATTAAGGATGTCTGCATTTCATTGTATGCTTAACTATACTTTGGCCTTCGACAATGTGTCATCCTCAACAAGTGGTTGGTATTGAGAAAATATTATAAGATACATTTAATTTGACCAAATATAGGATTGGCATGATATGACTTAACAGTATAGACCCCGCAAACTTGTGTTTTGTTTGGCTGTTTATCAGCATATTTGTCAAGTCATTAAAAATTGGGAGTTTATTTTTATTCATCTCCCTCCTAACGCACTTCAACGGGCATCAATTATATGTGGACAAATAGTCTACTGTATACAGTGTTTGATACAGTCACTGTCAGGCCTCCTATGTCCAAATATGGTCAATTGCATCTCCCCCCTTTGCTATTCGTCAGTCTACACATGATATGTTATTTTTACAATTTATTTCCTACATGACATTTGCTTGATTTCCTGAAAAGTCATGGTTTTGGAAATGTGAGAATTCTACCTGACACCCGCAATGTATTTTAATTTAACAATTTTAAATTGTAAATGCTGCGATTGGCTGGCAACCAGTTCAGGGTGTACCCCGCCTACTGCCCGAAGCCAGCCGGTATAGGCTCCAGCGCCCCCCGCGACCCTTGTGAGGAAAAGTGGTTAAGAAAATGGATGGATGGATGGATAACTTGTAAATGTTCGAAAATAGGTCTTTACCATTTCCTTTCCCTCCATAAATCAAAATGAATACAGCACTTTCTTAAGTGTGACACACGTATAAGTACAAACTCCAACTGCTCACACATTACTCGCAGCCTTGATTTGAATGTTAACACTGTTCATTTTGTGTCATAGTGGTTCCACTTCAGTTCTGTAGATTTATATTTACATTTTACTGTTGCCAACTGTTAAACAATTCGCAATGAAGAAGACATTTGAGCCCTCAGTGCACGATGGAATGCTAATGATAACAGCATGCATTCATTATAATTTTTTTTCATCCCGTTGCCTACTGGTGCTCGTGGTGTAAACTACTGTAAGTTCAGAGATGTAACAACAACAACCACAACAACAACAAAAGCAGTTCTATTCATGTTAAATTCCTTACATGCTGGGTTGCTAATGCGGAAGTGAACTAAATCTCCAAGGCCCTTCTCCCTCTTCCCTGAAGAGAAAAGCCCCAGTTTGAGTGTTCACTTGCATCATCAAAGGGCTCCCCTTTCTCATGTAATATTAACATGTGCTAAATAAGTGGCAAACAGCGGCAGCAATGTTTACACAGCATCAGCACCGACTTGCAAAGCCACATAGTGCGGTTGCCTTTGTATTCAAAGCTTAGGATGCTCTGACAACCCATGGGAGGCGACAAGATTATAGCATAGGCTCACTGTTATACAAGATGTCTAATTTAGGCACAAAGCATGTTGCCTCTTCATAGGCTTTCATGGTGCCAAAGATTGTAATTAGTACATAGCTTGCCCCCCGCAAAATAAAAATAAAAATAAGCGACAGATAAAAAAAATTGACATGCCCTAATGGTCACTGACATTGGGATAGACTTCCCCGACAGTCTCTTTTTATTTTGTTGTTTATTTTGGATGTTGGATTTTTTTCTTTTTTTTTAAATAAACTTCAGTTGAGTTGTTCAATCTGATTTAGCCTCTATGTGCTGCCATGTCAATTTAATCTGCACAGGACTTTAAAAGCCAGTAGTGTTGACCTTAAACTAGATTAGCAATTGGGCTGTTTCTTTAACCAATCAGATTTCAAATTCCCCACACAGGGTTAGCTAGCTGGCATACAATGTCAGCATTTTTGTCTTCTGATTGCAAAACTCTACAGTCAAGTTGGACTAGCAAAACACATCTGTAGCAATATGTACACATTAATACAATAGATGTTTCACAACCTATATTTTAAGGTAACGCTCCTGTGAAAGCCAATGAAACACTTGGCGTGACCATGAAAATATAGTGAGACAGTCATCTGTGAGCAGTTAAACTTTTTTCACTCTGGCTTAAATCTGGTCATCAAAAGGCTTTTGAGGTGAAGTGGACTGTCATCGGCAAATCAAATCTCCTGGAAATGAGTCCCATTAATCACAAAGTGCTTCATTTAGTCCTTTTCTATGTACAGCTCTGTAGTGTGTCTGCGTTAGAGAACACGCAAGAGAGACTGAGCCCTTCATTTAGAAAGAGTGAGAGAAAGATAGAAAATGTTTGGTGGTGCAGAAGAAAAGCAATCAATTCTCATTATGGAAAATAGATCATCCCTCCTAATTAGAGCCACGGCTTTTTACCACAGTACAAATGCAGAATAACGCAAGCTAAGGATGCCAAGCGCTGCCCACTGCTGACTAATTAGGTGAGTGAAGGGGGAAAAAAAGATGGTTTTGTGCCAGATAGTTTATTACGGCTTAAGTGCAATGGTTTGAACCAGTTATGTGAGCTCTTCATGAAACACACTGCCTTTCACATTCTCTATTCATAGTCTGCCTTGCATTAGGCAGAAAGTTGCCAAATTTATAAAATGTGTGCACCATCTCGGCCCCACAGATCACATTGGTCGCCCGCAGGCCTGTTCCTGTTTCTAGGAATGTTGTAAGAGTGAACATTTGAAAATGTGAACATTGGCAGAGATTTATAAATGTAGATTTTAGCCTTATTATTTTGAGAAATCATAAATATGATCAGGAAATTCTGATAAATTAATACAACTAATTATAAACTAATTTAAACCCCCAAACATCTAAATATGCTTTTTAATGCTTTGTTCTTCACTCTCAAAAAATGTATTTGTATATGTTTTTATGGTTGGTTTTGTTGTTGTTGCAGGTGGCAGCAGAGTATAAGAGATTGGCCAAGGCCATGTTGCAACAAGCTCTTTTTGACAGTGTTTTCACCAGGAATGTGAATAATGCTGAAACTATACTATACTATACTTTTTTTCCTGATAAAAGAAGAGACTCTAATCTTTATTTTGGTAGGTTCCATGTTTTTTATAGCAATAGAGCACAATATTCTGGGGGCCTTGCAAAATCAGTCCAAATCCAGTAAAACAGCCAGGTGCAAAGAGGGTTACTTCAGTGAAAATGGCTAGGAATGAATGAGTTAATCTGTATGTAAACAGAAAGTAAACCGTAAACGTAAACCCTGCCACAGATTGGCTTGAGCCACAGGGGATACTACTTAAACGGCAGGTAAACAAGCTCGTCTCCAACTGTTGAGTAGCAACACCTGTGGCTAAAGCCAAATTGTTTCAGGGTTTTTACTTTCTGGACTTGGATTCTACCAACCCTGACTAAATATTACATTGCGTCATTGCCTAAAATGAATTACTGCTATCACCACAAACGTCCATTTCATGTTTGAGTGGAATTAAATTAACATAAAATAAAATAAATAACACTGTTACTCTGAGCAACTTTTCAGATTCACCGCTTGTCAGTAGTCTCAAGCACTCTAGATGCACGCGCAGAGCACATATTTGGCCTTTGACGACGTGTAGGTTGGATGTGTACAGATGAGTGTTCAAACTGCAGACACATACTCACAGTGCATATCCGATTTATGTCCACATGCAAGTCGGATAAAAAAAAAAATATTTAAAAGAAAAAAAAATCTGAATGGGTATATGCCACGGAGGAAGCGAGACTTCCCACTTCATGGTTTTCACACATCAGCCTTGTTACAGTTTCCTGTTTGCTACGTGTTGGCCACTTCCAAGTTATTGTGCCCCTCGGTTGCGCGTTCCCGCCAACGGGTGCGAGTGTCTCGGTTGTCCGAAGCATTTCAGGGAGTTGAGACACCCTGTGCGTGATTGGGGGGGTGCAGGGGTGTGGTTGTGAGTGTTGGAACGTGGCCATCAGTGGACGGAAACAACGCTGATGTGTGAAACTGTCAGTGGCATCTATCCCATTGTACTGTTCATATTGCATGAAAAAAAAATCACACATCATATTTGGGCAAAAAAAAGAGAGAATTGACCTGCAATGTGATCATAGCACTTGATATGACATCCAGTAATGTCCGCGTTCAAACATTCAATCAATTACAACCACAATATTAGCAAAAGTAAATGTTCAGTCGTTATTAGCAGTAATTAAAAAAATGATTTATTCCTCATTCCTAAAAAGGAAATTATAGTATAAATTATTTGGCACTAAATGGTAATAATCTGAATGCACCATTTTAGAAATACCATGATGGTGTGATGCCTTTATTTTAACAAAAACGTATTATCTGTCTATCGAGGCTACTGCTTAAATTTCGATCCATAAAGCCATTGAGCTAAAATGTCGTATTATGTATTCACACAGGGAGGGAAAAGAGTTGATTATTACCCAATGACCACCCAAGGACCTACTCATGCTTCAAACCCCCTTTAGTGAGTGGATGTTGTTTAATTACAACCCACTTTTTGACCAAAGCTGAAATAGGCTCCAGGATGGAGGGAGCTCTTTAAAAAAATAAAAAATCTTTGCCAGCCTGCCCATATGTTATTGACTTTCTGTGTGATGTCCGTATCATATTTTTTATTTTATTTTTAAAGCACAGTTTGTTGTAACACATATCACTTAAACTATGTGTTGTTTGTGAGGAAACACATTTAGAGCTATGCAATTTAAAATAACACTAATTTCCATGGAACTGTTTTTCAAGGAACAACATTAATTTTTTGGTACGGGTTAAGAAATTATGTTTTGTTGAATGATGATTGAGCTAATATGGCAAGTTCTAAATTGATAAATTAGTAACCAATTATATGTAACCCTTGGTTCAGTGGAATCAACACTCATTTTCATTGAACATTCCAGGAACAACATTCAGTTTTAATGGTAAGGGTTAAGGAATTATGTTTTGTTGAATGATGATTTAGGTACTCTGGAATAGAAATGAATCACTCCTTTAATAACATATTGTGTCTTCCTCCATAAAGCAGACTGTAGCCACAGTGTTCCACACTTTTTAAAAGGTTGGCATTGGTGAAGGTCAGAACTCTTCTGAGCGCTATTATAGTTGCTGGTTCTAGTTTTATAAGCTGCACAACTGTATTTGGAAAAGGTTTCGAATAGGTCTCGCCCCACCACATCCCTTCAAATTCCATATGACTAAATAAGATACCAAATGATGCAAAACACAGTTTAACTAATAATGTGGACAGTGATCGTGCAGCAATGTGTATTTTTTTTCAGTTATTAGCTCATTGATAAAATATACAGCATATTAAAAATTAACTGAATGTGTGGATAAGGACACTGTTTTGTTTGACAGAGAACTATATGAAGACATACTCGAGAATCTTTACTGAACATAATGAAAGTCAAGCTGAAAAAACACCCGTCCAAAAGAAAGTTGTCACTGTCCGTCACTAACTATGTTGCTGAAAGGGCTTTTTTTTTTCATTTTTCTTTTATTTTTTTTTTAATAGCAAACATTGTTTAATGGTGGATGGATTTTGCTTTGTCAGTGACAGAAGAGGATAATATATTTTCAAGCTCAAGGTTATCGTGTGCTTTTTTCTTTTAGTTTAGTGTTTTCCTATCAAGCTTGTGCCAAAATGTGTTCCGGTTCCACAGTGCTTCCTTGTTTTCCCGATTGGAAACCACATACATGTGTACCGTAAATGTGTTATATTTGAATATGTGACTATCGCACTATAGAGTTGTCTTTGCCCATTCAGTCAGAAAGCACTACATCAAACTGTTGCTAAAAAGAAACTTAAAAATGTGGTGTATTGTTTGGTTAATTTCACAGACTTGTTATTTAGACACTTGGGAACTGATTGAATTTGTGGGTGTTGTGTTATGTTTAAGGCAGCCATAGCAATGTAATTGGCAAAAATGTCCTGGAAATGTCCATATGCCAAATGTAGCATTGGCTCTTTTTCTGAGGCATAGTTCTCTGGCATACTTTCACCGAGCATCAGCGGTCTCAATGTTCACAGGCTTCTTCTCCCTCTGGTAAAGCATAACAGTTTTGTTTAGGTATATGTCAACTTTTTTAACTATTGCAATGGATTTAGGGAGAGGAAATTCATCATCCCAAAAGTGTGTTGCATTTATGGTGTGTTGCAATAGATTCTGGTAAAAAAAAAAAATGTGTGTGTCATATTTTGTAAAACTTTGCAAAGCATTGATTATCTATTCATCCATTTTCTGTAGCACGTATCCTCTTGAGGGTCACAGGGACCCAGAGCTGACTTACTCTACAACAAAAGGCAGACTAGGGTCAAAGCTTCAATTCTGATTATTATTATTTTTTTTTAATTGTATTAGCTAAATGCCTTATTTTTGCAAATTTGATAAAGAAAACACCATATATCTGACATGGCATTTATGAAAATGCTTCAGATTGCTGCAGTGGGACCACACCTGGGACCAAATGCATAGAACTCTCCAATGTATAAAGCTGCATAAAATGCTATATATGCTCCAGGCTGTGCTCATTGCTTGCACTTAATTTCAGTTTTATCTCGCTCAATTACACAAACACAGATATGTAAACATCCTGCTCGGCTGTGGCTATTTCTAGTGCTTGTGCCACTAATGGCTCACATGTTCAAATAAACCAGCATTGAAGTTAATCAATTACCATCATTGAAAGTCAGAACACTGCAAGCAGATATATATTCATTTGACTTTACAGAGGGTTCACATTCCATCATAAAGCGAAAGGTAATTCATTGGGATATATGTAGTAGAAGTGGGTAGAAATGTTAACCTAATAGAAATAAGGTTGCATTTTTTCGTCATTGAATCAGTAATTTTATAACAATTCATAAAAAAAAGGTACTCTACTGTATTAAAAAAAAAAAAAAACGAGTGTGACATTGATTTGTGTTGCTCATTTTTTTACATGGGATAATTGCGTTGACAATGGTGGCAGCTCAGTGCATTTTTATTTCCATATTAAGAGCTGACTAATTTTTAACATGAAGTAACTTCTGAAATTATACAACTTGACCCCAGTCCCCACAAATATACAGTGACTCCTTTGCACAACGTTGAATGCTTTTATTTTGTTAAGTTCAATACGGATGCATGTTCTAAAATGACTGGAAACGAAACATCAAATATTTTCTCATATTAAGAGCTATGTAATTTTTAACATGAAGTAACTTGCAAACTTCTGCACATTTTAAAATTGTAAACTACAACTTGACACGTGTCCCCACAAATAAATGCATTGTTATTTAATTTATTACTGCTGAATTGTGTTATAGTGACTCCTTTGAACGATGTTGAACACTTATTTTTTGTTAAGTTCTCGGATGCGCATTGATTGTAAAGTGACACCGCTTTACTGTAAGCCTGAAGCTGCGAGCGAGCCAAGAACGAGCACGACTATGTGCTACACTTTATTTTCTGGAGTTGCTGAATAAAATAAGCCTCACATCTAAAGATCAAGTGGCTTGTGGTCACTCCAACTGACAAGACGGCATCCATTCGGCTCTTGGCTCTCACAGGATTTGAGAGTGCCACGGACACCTCTTGATGGAGCAACCTAGCTCATTGCTAACGGCTAACCGAGAGCGTTCTTATAAAGCATAGAACTGGCGGTAGTGCTACACAGTCTAACTATATTAGAGCTGTCAAAATCGATGGATTAATCGACAAGTAATGTATTATCAAATTAATCGACAACTATTTTAATAATTGAGTAATCGTTTGCAGCCATTTTTAATTCAAAATTGTCCAAATCCTCTGAGTTCAGCATATCAACAGTATTTTTTTTTACTGATTTCTGTTGTCCTTCATGAAGCAAGACTCATTATCTTCTGTGTTTTATCAAGATAAGACATTTGCAAACATGTTTTTACTTTGGAAAACAATGACCAAACCAGTAACATAGTACAAAATGAATCCCCCTTTTTTTAAATCACAAAACAAATATGAAGTATGAAATAAACACCAATTAATGGTTAATTAACAGTAGTCAAGGAAAAAATGCTTTTGTAATATCACATTTTAACATGATAAATATTATGTTAAAACATGAAACTTATGTCAAAACGTGAAACTTATGTCAAAACGTAAAACTTATTTAAAAACATGAAAATTATCATGTAAAAGTATCATTGATGCATATACTAAAAAGCTTTAGTTTGTCGTACGAGTCGACATGCCGCATAAAATTAGGCCCAAGGAAACACGTCGGATCAGGCGATTTCTCCGCCTTTGCACCGGCTTGGATGCAGTGGAGCTTGTAGCCGTAGAGCCGCCCGTGTCCCTCCAGCTGATCCAAGATAAATGACGCTACCTCCAGCGGGTCCGACTGATTCTTCCTCCTGTGCAGTCCCATGCACTTTACATTTCGTCTGAGAGTACGCATACTTATTGCAACGCCATAAACTGTGCTTGGCAATTGTAAAATCTCGCCATGCCTTAAACCAAGCATGAAATAGAACTTAATCAAATTGTTTAAATGAACTAAGTTATCCATTCTGCAGACGCTCGCCGTTCCTCTGCTACTACTGCTTCAAAGCCATTTTTCATGTTTTTACATGCTCATTTTCAGTTTTTACATAAGTTTCATGTTTTAACATGATAAGTTTCATGTTTTAACATAATATTTGTCATGTTAAAACTTGATATGCTGTAATTGGCTAGTAACCAGTTCAGGGTGTACCCCACCTACTGACCGAAGTGAGCTGGGATAGGCTCCAGCGCCCTCCGCGACCCTTGTGAGGACAAGCGGTTAAGAAAATGGATGGAACTTAATATGGCTCTTGTTTTTCTTTACGCTTCCGTAATATATACGTTATGGGTGTGTGATCTATAACAGACATTTACCTAAGATGTCCAGTTTTTGCTTTGTGTGTGATCCGCTCTTCGCCCTGTGCGGTTGTGGGGCAGCAGCTCTCCTATCTGACAGCCAACTTCTCGTGTCCGTATCCCTGGAGATTATACTGAAGTGGACATCTCCAGTGAGACGTGGGCTAACAAACACAGTCTTTGCTCCTTAGCCGCATGTGATAAGTACACCACAGAGCAGTTACCTGTACATTCCCTGTGGTGTCCCAAAGAATGAGATGTTGGTACTCACGTATTCTGCGAAGCTGAACTGAAGATATGTCATAGTCAAGTCAAGTTGTTCGTTACTGGCTCAATTTGAAGTGTTAGAGCGTATGAAGCAACTTGGGATTTGTGAGTCTATTTTGGCTAGTTGAGATTGACTCACTGCAGAGCTTGATTTTTTTAGCTTTGAGCATTTAACCAATTGAAATGAATGTTTATGGAAATGGTTTCACTTTACATTTTGGTAACAGCAGAGATTGTTTGCAGTTGAATGATGTTCCTTACTTATTTTTGGAAGAGTTAATTTGACCAACAGCAGTTGCACACAAAAGGGCTGTTAAATTAAACTCAATCTATAGCCTTTTTTTTGCATGCATGTTTAATGTTTAAACATACATCCTCATACTTTTTTTATGACGACAACAGCATTGTGTTTATACTATTTGTATTTTTTAAAACATACAGGTTTAAAAAAAAAAAGTAAATTGTTTTTGTATATAGTGTTATCATCGCTTTTGATGCTAAAAGTGTTTTGTGGCTCCCAAGACGGTCCAAATTGCTTCATTAGTATTTAAGGTTCTCGGCCCCTGGTACATGCAATTTGTTTGTACCCATTTGTTGATTTAAGTGGTCTGCGAAATTGCTGGGATGTAGGCCATATAATGACACTTTGGAATGCGAAGATCTGCTCACGTATTACATTTTGTCTTATGCTTTTTAACCAAACAATGTTTTATATAATTGTTCAGTCGTTATATACTTAATTATCTGCCTGCCATTGGTTCTTTCAAAATGAGTCATTGATTGTGTGGTTTCTAAATCAATGAAGGGGAGCATTAATACAGTTTTACAGTTAGAACTCAATGCCAACCATAATTGTATTTGAGCCTGAGCTGGAGTTGATTTTACACAAATTGATATGAATGATATTCTTTCATAAATTGAGTTTTCAACAGCTCACAGTATCTCATCATCATTTTTTTTCTCTGCACTGTCACTTGCAATAGTGGAAGGTTACTTGTTTCTGTAACTATGGAAACCATTGCAATTGTTGCAATTTCTTTCCCTTCATCCATTTACGTCATTGTCTCTCTTGCCTGAATGCATAGTTCCATGCTAAGTAAAAGTGGAGTCAACGGAGACGAGCGAGACCCGCTAAGCTGCTCTTAGTCACAGTGTATTGTCATTTGATTAATGGGGCAGAAGAAGCCATCCATTCTCCTACTCGAGGGGAGTCAAATCAGCATATCTCAGTCATGTTGGTTGAGTGTTTTGCAGCAGGACTCAACAACGTATGTTGTGCACATCACACAGATTTATTACAGTAATAAATGTTCAGGAGCTTTTGACTTCCATTGTACTTTGATTTGACACATCAAATACCGTTATTTTTTCATTTAACTCATCTTGACGGAACCTCAGGAAGGCTTGGAGAGTTTGGACCAATACTTTAAGTTTGTCAAATTCTTTACTTGGGTCAAAAAATTGGGTCATTTTGTATAAACTCAGAAAGTTGGGTCAAATTGACCCATAAAGTGGACCGGCCCATTTTTTATCCATAATTAGGTTACTTTTGACCCAACTGTTTTTAGAGTGTACACCATATTGACATTTTGTGCTCACACACCATACCGCAAAACCATAGACACAACTGAAATTCTTTCACTAACCTCACTGATTTTTCTTACGTGGTGCCACTCTGAAATCGCGTTTCAATCAACTGACTAATGTACCTTTTATCCTTTTGCTAACTTCACTACCGGCATCTGTCGCAAGCAATATATCAAACGCCCAGGGCAACGACTCGCGCAACGACTCGCGCAACGACAAAAAGTATGTGTTGAAAATGTGCAGGCTGTATTAACACTAAACTTTGACGTCAAGTAGGAGCCGTGAGCTGGCTGGTGAGACCACTCGTATATAGGTGTCATTGTGACTGTCTACGTTTTTTTCTAACTATGTAGTCCACATTTAGCGGTGACCAGTCCAGAATATATGCCGCCGCTCGCCCAAAGTTGCTTAGCCTTTAATTGTGATAATCAGAAGAAAATGGATTGAAGGATATAATCTAAAACATGTAGTTTATTTGTAATTACATTAAAATCCATGGTATTAGCTTTTCTATGGCCATTAAGCTTTCATTATGCTATAAGTTTTACATTTGCTATTACTATGCTGTAAAAGTAAAGTGCTTTGCAGATGTTCTTGCGTTGCAGCATATAAATTGTTCCTCAAAACATCACATTCCATGTGGATGTCAGCTCATGCTTCAGTGAATATTTCTGATATTAAGAATGGCTTGTAAAGGGAAAATGTGGAAGACAAACATTGCACAACAAGGAGAGATGTGCATAAACAGCGGTTACAAGATATTAATTGCTTCACCATTTCAAAGCAATTACTCTGGTCTTTTGTTTTGTTTGGGCAGCAACGATTCCTGGAAGAGTTTCTTGCTGTTGTGATGAACAGTTTAGTACAAATAGCATGTCTGAGTCTGTATCACTTGGATGATGTCTTGTTTGTTTACTTTGTTTTCATTAGCTGTCAGTTGGTCTGTTTGCTGGTCTGGGTTTGTATTTTTTTTTTCTTTTAGACTCAGTAGGGATGAAATAATTGACTAGTAAACCGTGATAATATTTAAAACATGTTTCCTGTTTCAAATTGTATTTATTGTAACCAACATATTCAGTGTAATATGGCGTGCTTTATTTATATGCAGTGCCCTTTTGAAGGCCAAATGAGTGAGGGAGCGTTTGTGTTATTGTGTGTGCGCATGTTGCATGTCAGCAATAAATAAATTAGATCCACGACCTCAACCGGAGTCCATGTCCACTCATCCCTTAAATAGAAGGGAACGGGTTATGATCCCTGAAGTTCAGGTATCCCCTCACTTCAGCTCTCACGTAAAAGAGAGCAATTCTGTACGGTCTGCAATCTCAAGAAGAATTTGCTGAAATGCTTTAATGCCGAGTTTAATTTAAGAGTTAGAGCTTGAAATCAGATTCATATGCGGTGTCATGCGAGGTGCAGAATTGGGATTCCAACGCGGACAAGACACAGGAGTAGTGAAACAGTGTCTTTATATATATAAAAAAAAAAAAAAAAACAAGTAACAGCAGAGAGCAGGGCTGGATTCAGATGGCCTAGAAGAAAACACTTGATGGAGAAACCTTGGCTGAGACTGAAAGGGCAGGGCTGGATGTATAGAAGCAACCTTGGACACACGGAAGAAGAGCTTGCATGGAAGAGTAGGGATAGGAAGCATCAACCTGCTGAGAGAAACCTCGGCTAAAGAACCTCAACATACGAACAAAAATGCCATTCATTAACTGTCCCCGATGCAATGCACAATTCAATTTGACAGAATAAAGGCATATATGACATAAATAAGTCACAAGCACAGAACCTCAAGTACAGGGCTTAAGAGTGACAATTACAGGAACATAGCAACTGTATAGCAACTAACAACATCATCATCATCATAAGGGAGAACTTGCTTTTATTGAATTAATTGTTCATGATCATGCATGGTCATTCATGAAGAAAAATCATTTGAGGTTCAAAGCTTGTAATTATTAAGATTTGTTTAATTTATTATTTAAGTATGTCACTGCCACATTGCTCATTATTCATGTTAAGTACATTTTGTAGAGCCTTGCATAGGTTAAATTAGGTTGCTGATTTTACATTTGTTCTGAAAATTAATGTACTGTATGTATAATGTATATGTGATGCTAGTTTATTAACATTTATAAATGTTATTGTAGAACACTACTGACAGGGATCAATTAGGCCATGATAGCCATAACAAAAATGCTATGTTGTTATTATTATTGTTAGTAGCAGTAGTAGTATTCACAGTAAAACTGGGACAGTCAGTCTCCTGTTGGATGTTGGTTTATTGATCAGTTGTGTTTAATGAAATTGACCCATGTCAGGACAAGTTATTTGTCTGATAAAATTGCAAATTCTCTAAACTGCCAATCAGAAATGTATTCAGCACATCGTGTCACCCCTGCTCGGACTCGAGACCATAAATAATAATTGTCTGCCGCTTCTTCATCAGGCCTCACTCATGAATATGAAAAATATGATCAGCATCAGGATTATAAAGGCAGCTTGGTGTCAATATAGGTTCAACAGAAGGCCTGGTTTTGAATATCCAATTAGCCAGTGCGGTAACAACTCTCCTGGGATGGCAGCTGTGAAACTGCCCTGATCGCGACTCCTACAGCCTGCCTTCTGTTTTATATGTGTTATGGAAATAGCCTTAAATGCTGCAGGCTTGGTCCCGGCTGGTCATAAGGCAGAAGCATTAAGGCCACTGTTTTTCCGATAAACGCGCCATGTTTTAATGAGTTCTTCATACAAAACAGCCTTTTCAAGGTGGAAAGGGAAGATTGAAAGTCTTATTTACTGTGGAAATGTTCAAGCATTACTCCCTAAGGAGCAGTGCTTGTTACACTCTTCTAACGCCTACTGTTTAAGGATACAGTATCAGTGCCCAAGTTCCACATTTATTATTTACATTTTATATAGTGCATCATCACTACATAAGAAGGCATCCAAAACAGATTTGTTATCTTCTGATGGGACAAGCCAAAAATTGCAACAAAATATCTGATGGGTTCTTTCTATAATTTTAAAGCCATTGAGGCAAAAGCCACTTTGATTTTGCTTGTTTGTGTTTGCGGTTTTTTTCTGGGATTATTTTCCACCCCCTCCCGGATTTTACTGTATACTTTATTTATGATGCTATTTTTCTCATTATATTTACAAGGTTAACATGTGTTTAGAAGGGTGGGAACTGTGTGGTGGTTTTGTTAAGGCTCAGTGGAAGCGTAATGTTTTTTTTGTTTTGTTTTTATTCCCTCTACTTCGCCTAAATTCATCTATCTCGGGTGGGCGTAGTAATGTAACACCCACAAAAGGTGAAAGAATACTATATATTATGACTCTAAATTTCCATCAATAGCTGTTTTTTTCTATGTACTCATGGATATTATGCTCCTCCGTTTTGCTGGTTATTAACTTTGCTGTAGAGCTGTGGAAAAAAAATGGTCAACAGAATATTTTCCTTAAAGCTACTCGGGTGTCATATTCTTGGTCATCTTATATTTTTCCCCAGACATTTCCAGTCTACATCCAACTGTGTACTGTATTCAATCGTGTAATGACCGCTTCACAGTTTTATTAGAACCCACAACTGGTAGAAAGTTGATACTGCATTCACTCTTTTAAGAGTGGGAATCAGCGTCCTGGTTTTGCCTAGTGACCCACCCTTTACGAGCTTCGGCTTCAGCTCTGAGGTTAGTTTATAGTCACCATTACAAGTTATAATGAAGTAACCATAGTTGTGTTGCTCAAAAATTGAAGTGTACAGATTTTGATGTGATACAAACATTGTGCTGAGTCATTCCTTCCTAATGTTTAAAACAAGTTTCTGTCCTATTTTATATGATCTCTCCACTGTTTAATGTGTGAAAAAATGGATGTCTTATGGAAAGATTTTATTATGATTATGCTTTTTTTTATTGTTATGTGTTTCACCAAAGTTGTATCTCTTTGCATTTAAATCCTTTCAGGTAAGAGTTTGCACTAAATGCATATATTGCTCTGAACTGCCCTGCAGTAGCGTATATTTGATCTATATATATTTTTTAAGTCGTGTAAAACTAAATATTAGCTGCAGAGTAGGTGCACACAACATTATTAACAAAATGATTATTTCATATGTAAAAGTCGTATGTATACTTTTCAGACTGATGATGGTCTGTCAGCACTTCAAACATACATGTTCTCATCTAGAAGAAAATAACTCATGTACAGTCTTTGTCAGACAAACAATCTCCATTCATGTTCGCAAATCGAGAATAACGTGTTTTTGTGCTCCCTGAACTGTGATCTTTGCCTTTTATCCAGCATGTAAAATTAGCATTTATTGATTTACATAAATCGTCCATGTTCCAAGAAGTTATTTCCACTGCTCGTTTGATTTAATTTCATCATCCCTCTACCATCCCCCACTTTAAAGGTTAGGCATTAAGGTCTGACAACTGCTGACCTTTCCCACCACATGCATCTATTATGCGGCAGGACTAATCATGCTTTTCTTCTGCATCAGATTGATGTGAGAAGGCAGAAGGATGTGACGTGGAGAAATGTCAAGGTCTTGCTGTTTTCACATTTTGTAGGAGATTTGGCATGGTCCCAGACTCTTTGAATCAACTACAATCGTGGCCTCTTTGAAACAGATTAAGGCTGAACCCGTATCAATTTTATCATGTGAATCAGACACTTAATTTGGTAAACCTACATAATTGATTTGGATCAAGAACAACAGTGGCAACAAATATGTAAACGTGGAAATATTGTGATCTGCTTAGCAAGAAAATATCAATGCAATCTCCTGCAGTGTTACCTTGCCTTTTTTGAGCCAAGGCAAAAATATTGCATTAGAAAAAGTTCTGTTGTATGAATGGTAACAGGTGCCTGCACAGGTTAAATATTTCTTCTGCCTATTTTGAATGACAGAAACATTGACGGACTGCTATTTCGCTGAGGAATGACGAATTAACGATTAGAATGCAGTTCGGCTTGAAATGTAGGCGGATTGACGATGATTGAAGAGTGTCCCGACTGTTGACGACTGCAAAACGACTGACGCTCAAATTTAATTGACGCTACCGCCGCTGTTAACTAATAATAATGCTGTCCTATGATTAATCTTAGCACTTTTAACCTAATTGTACAACACATAACTGATGTTCCTATGAGTCAACATATATCGAACGGAAAGCTGTTACCACAAAACTCAGATACAAGCAGAACTATTTTTGTGAGCATTGCACCCCAATAAATAGATGCTTGTTGAATGAAGTGTTTTGCGTATTTTTTTTCTTTCTTTTTTTTACCGCCTCTAAAATTGTTCGCTTTTGACTAGCCAGTAGCCATTGAAGTGTAAGAGGAGGAGAGGTGAATTGCCGTCTGAACCCTTTGCCTTGAATGCCACAAAGGGTAAGTTGATGGGGGTCGGTGTTTGACAAGAGGCATACTTTCATGTTGAAGCACATGCTGACAGTAAAGTGCGAGTCTGCACCGAACTGCACGCGTGCATTTCTGATCATTCAGGCTAGGAATGTTTGAGATGGTGACTGATGTTAACTATTCTTCATAATGCAGCGGATTAATCAGTTCCAATGTCGCCTCTTTGCAACCAATTTGAATAGTCGCTGTTGCAGTTGGACTGGGGGACTGTACGAATAGATTAAACGAAACAACCCACAGGTCCATTTTCATAATTATGTTTTTGTGCCAAGCCCAACTGCTTGGCTAGCACTCATATGGAGGGCAGGATGGAAAGAGAGAAAGCAAAGAGAAATCAATAGCTGCTTCGAGGAGGGGGAGGAAGTCTGAAAAAAGGCAGTCTGGCTCCTGTGGTTACGCTATAGCTTTAAAAAAAAGGAGAAGATATTGAGTGAGTTTAAAGCATAGTACTTGTGCCACCTTAGAGACGTTGTGTTCTTTTGGCTTTATAGGGGATACCTGAGCCATCCCATTCCCTGTGGTGCATATCCACACACAACACACACACATTCAGCATACCTGTAAACTTACATTCATTCTGTCCAACTGACTTTATGATTTGTTTACATAACTTTCAATTACCTCCCTGTGTCCCTTTCTGAGCTTGATAAAATTTTATATTGGGGATATTATTTTCAATGAGCTCACCCTCTCCTCCAATGGGCTTCTTCATTAAGGCGTCCAGATTTTGAAGCCTCGGGAGGAGGTCACTTGAAGAATCATGGATCCTTGACATTTAGTACTACGGAGGGGGTCAACAAGCAAAGCACGGAATACTGCAATATGATTGCTAGCATCATCTTTTCTGTTACATCAGGTGCCTCCTCTCTTCTTTCTGGTGCAGTGCGTCTGTACATTTGTGGCCGCACACACGTTATTTTGCTTATCTGAACTGTGTCGTCATCTGCCCCCCTTCGTTATCTCATGTACAATTCTAATGTCTTCCTACTAGCAGCACTGGTTTACTTCCCCAACAGCCTGCAGCAGAATTATCATATTTATAAGGGAACCGACCACTTTTTTTTGTTGTTGTTGGAATATCCAAACCGTCAGCAACGACTCTAGAGGAAAGAGCACTGTACATCACTCAGTCAAGATTCCATGCAAACTCAACCGTGGTTGTCAAGGAGGTGATGGTGAAGTAAATTGCATTCCGCTCGCATTCTAAATTATATAGATCCTAATAGCATCACAAAGCCAGGTTGCATATTTTACTTCTCTTGAAATTACGTTTGTCAGCTAAAGTGCCGTGCACTGCAGGGATTTCTTCTGGGTAGTTTGAAAGAATGTATTGTGACGAATTCTGATTTAAATTGCTTCTTGATTGTCTTTTAATATCAGTTATTAGTTATTAGCACGCTAGCCCCCAGTGAGCCTCATTTTAAGTAGCTATGAATATGTACAGTTGTGCTTGAAAGTTTACATAGCCTAAGGGTATGTAAACTTATGAGTGCATTGTATGGTGAGAAAAAGGCTTAATGCCCATAAATTCCAAAAATACTTTGGCAATTGTTTTGATATGATATTGATTTTTGTATGCAAACTTTCCAGCACAACTGTACCTTCCTTTTAATGGGTATTTACTATTGATTACATTAGGTTAGCAAGTATATGATATTACTCACACCCGTCATCATGATTGGGCCATAGAGGGTCGTGCCTGCACACTAAGATGCTTGTGTGTTTATTTAAAGAGGCATTTGTGCTCACCATGGAGTGTTTAGGAGCACATTGCAAGCACAAAACAATGTTTGAAGTGATTGAATTGGAAGTGTCAATAGAAAGGCAAAAACTGCTTTGTTTGTCCTTCCTTCCTTTCCTCAGTCTCTCCTTTGGTCTCTTGAGGTATCCCTGATTTTTTTGATTTGTTGGAATTTAGATGTTTCTGGGGTTGGCGAAGAACTCTGGTTGGTGGCCCGGTGGGTGGTGTCTGGTCGGTGCTGGATTTCACTTTCCTTTGTTTTCTTTGGTCCCCTCGGGTCTCCTGACGGCGGTGTTCGGTTTAGGTGAACGGTATGGGATTTTTTGTAATAGGTTTTTGGTGAGCTAACGAATACACACACACTCGCACGCACATACACATACGCACCCACATTAAAAAATAAAAAATAAAAATAAAAAAATAAAATAAAGAGCAATAAAAATAAAATAAAGAGCAATAAAAATAAAATAAAGAGCAATGATGATGACATTACCGAATGAACAATACTGAGCTCTTTAAAAAAAAAGAAAAAAAGAAAGGCAAACCAACATATTTCTAAATTGAGTAATCTGTTAATGTTCAAGAAGGCAGCAACAGCATAGAATGCATTCTTTGTTTCACTGACTCGTGTGCTTGAAAATTTGGATGAACAGGCTTGTGTCAATCCTGCACAACGTTTAAACCACAGTCCAACTGAGAAACCTCTGTAGGAAAGATGAAAACCAATTGTCACAGTTTTGTTATGCATGACTCCCTCTTGTGACTGGATCCAAGTCAGCCCTTAGATTATTCGGAAGCTCCAAAATTGCTTTGCTGAATAGACGATATAACGCGAGCAATAACAGAAGGCATTTCAAAAATGTTTACAGGAGCAGAAAAGTTCTTCCCACTCCTCATTTTGCCTGAGCTAGCTCACCTGCCTTACAGACACATTAGCAAAATCAGCAAGCACAATTGTACTCAGGTTAGATAAATCAAATTGTGGGTGCTAAATTCTTCCGTTTGCAGTCTTCTCACAACGTGTAAAATGAACTGCATGGCAATTTATCGTGTTTTGCAATTGCAATGCTGGTTGTGCCCAGTTAGTAGATCAGCTTCCACAGATCAGCTTGCATGCACAAACCTTTAGTAAATCTTATGGATCACGTAATGAAGACTTTTTTTTAAAGAATCCCTGAGATCAACAATATCAGATGTGTGTGTGTGTGCGTATGTGTGTATGCACATGTGCAAGCATCAGTAAATGTCTGTCTGAGGCAGACAAATCAACTGTGTATAGGATAGGCCCTCTGTCAGCTCCTTGTCAGTGAGCTTGTCATTTAAAGTAAAATGATGAGCTGAGTTCTGCAGAGAGAAGAGAGTTTGTCTCTCATGCGAGCATTGGAAAGGAAAATGGTAAAAATGAGACATAGCAATCATCAGCAATAGTAATCAAATGACTGTTGCCTAAGTTCATAAGTCATGCTCTGTCTATGCTGTGCAATCAAACTAGGAGAGTAGACTGTTTTTGTTTTGTTCCTATATTCTTGTCTAAGTCTAGTCTTAAAAAAAAAAAAAAAAACTTGGTCAGCTCAACTCTGTACTGGTAATACTTTGTTTTGGTGTAACATACAATATACCTACTCCATACTTAATATTATAAAACCAAATAAAAATCAGTTTTTTGAAGTATAGTTTTGACATCCTCTATCATGACAAACAAGCTTGAATTTTTTTTTCACACTAATCTGAAAATGCCTAAACGTGAGTCTTTTTTTTATGTGTATGTGCTCTTAATAGGCATTGATTTTTCCAAGGCATTGTTCATAGTAAATAACAGGGAGTCATCAACCCTTACTGTTTCATTTCCCCTGTCGACTCAACTCGCTTGACATGTGGCGTTACCAAGTGCCTCGCACCTTACCTTTGTCCCCTCCGGGTCATGCAATGTATGTACAGACATGTGGGAGGCTGCTGTGAGCTGTCAACTGTATGAGAAGGCAAGTGGAAGTACCGCTGTGTGCAGGGCTGTGATTGTTTTTCAGTCTGCAAATTGTATTCCCTTGATACCAGCTCCATCCTGCTGAAACGTTGACATACTGATTTATTTAGTCTCACTGTGGATATACATACACTGTGTGTGTGTGTGTGTGTGTGGGTGTGTGCGTCTTAATGCATGTGTGAAACTATTTTTTGGGTACCAATGTCTAAATAAGCATCAGAAAAGAGCTTATATTTATTTGAATGTCAACGGCATTAACGGCATCCATCAAAATCTAAACATGTCGTCATGCCATAGGACTAGATTATTTGGGCAAGGATGTAGAATTTGTACAACTATTATTAATTGTATACCATAGGAAGAACCTGGAGATATTATTGGATTCATATTAGTTTGCAACAGGTGTTTTTTGGCTCACATTCAAATGTTGTGTATTTGTAACGATCGAACGAGCTGGACCAAAGGCCAAAATTAGTACTGTTTCTTTCTTCATTTTTGATGAAGCTATTACAGTTTCATTTTTTCCCATCAATTCATTTCAAACCCATTTATCACTTTGCACATAAGCTAACCTTATTGAAACTTCCTACTAATCACGCCCCTTCCAGGTCACTGCCATTGTTCATGTGAGCAGAACGAAATAAAAGTAGAAAATAATAATAACAATAATAATAATAATAATAATAATAATAATAATAATAATAATAATAATAATAATAATAATAATAATAATAATAATAATAATGGTAAGTAGAAAAAAATCAAGAAAGAAAAATAATTTTCTTGGAGCAAACTCAGGCTTGAAGAGGGAACATACTAGGCATTTGTTTGTATGTTAGACAAAGGTGTGTTTTACATGATTCGGCCACTGGAATGTCATCTCCAGTTCCTCAAAAAAGCATCCATCCATCCATTGCACATAGTTTTTTAATGGTGCATCTGTTAGATTGGAGAAACTAGAAATGGAGGGTGTAGCACTTTTCAGTCTGAAATAAAATTACAGAAGCGACTTTTTTGCCCCCTCATTTATACTCAGTGTTTTTAATTTAGCATCAAGTGTCCCAGGACAATCACTGCAGGGACTGCTTCTACATGCTGGGGAATTTTACAATTTGTGAAAGCAAATCTTAAAAGCTTTTGGTGTGTAGAACATGATTAGATCCTGACTGATCATGTTGATGTGTCAGGAGATATGAATAATCAATGAAGATACGCTCCTATGCGTCATGCATGTATCAGGGGATCACTAAAGGTAATTGAGAAATATGCCGTGTGTAAAATGGGATTATCAGGCTCTCAAACATTTTCTGCAGATAAATAGGAAATGCAAGGCTTTGCCAAGTAAAAAGGTTACAGTAATAAACAAATCCGCTCAAGTCCCACTATCCAATTATGTGCCAAAGAGGCCTCAATCTAGCAGGGCCATATGCCTAAAAGGTTGCAGCCTGTCACACTCAAGTCGTACGATTGGTCAACAGATAATTGGCACTTTCGTCCCACATTGGTAATAAAATGGTAAAATTGTTATTACAACACGTTCCTCCTTGCAAACAAAGCTTTCTTCTCTCTTTTCGAGGTTGTCCTTTGCTTATTGTATCATTATTCACTTCTTTGTTGAATTCATCTTAAATGTTCCAAAAGTGGAACCTTGGTGAACTGGACTGAATTGTAACATCAGAATGAATTAGGGGATTGATTGGTGGGTTTTGCCATGTTAACAAAGGTTTGTATTTTGGTTTCTAACCCAGGCTCTATGGATATTCAGAAAAGTTTATTAATAAGCAAATGTACATACAATAGTGGCAGCACGGTTCATTATAATGCTAAAGAACACAAAACGGAGACATATGTATTTTTTTTATACAATATTTATTTTGTCAAAATATCCCCCAAAAACTAAAATGGTAGCACTCTTTACGCATCCTGTTTCTTTTCTTGCTGCAATCAGCCCGTTTCAGAGTACCTCATGCAAATACAAGGCCAGCACTCAGCCCGCAACATAAAGCGGCTTTCGTGAGCATGACGATCGCCTGTGGAACCTGTGCTTTGTGATTAGTCCTTGTGTAACAGTAGGCTGGCTCCGTCCTTTGCTTCTACTTGCAGATGCGAGCCAGTGTGTGTGTGTGTGTGTGTGTGTGGGGGGGGGGGGGTCATTTAAACTCGCAAAGGCAGCTCACACAGACACACACACGACACATGGGGACATAACCAAACAAAAATAACCCCCCACCTCCATTGTGTTGACAATTTCACAATGAAGCCATGCAAGTAAGTTCCATTTATCAGAAGCTTACGCTGTTAGCAAATATTTGCATCCAACAGTACTCAGTGCAGCTCTGCTTACCTTTTTTATTTGATGGTGTGTTTCACCACTCTGTACCCAGATTGCAAATTAATGTTTTTTTTGTTAATTTAACCCAGTGAATTAACACTTGGTCAATTATGTATGTGCGAGTGTTTTTTTTTTTCCTTCTCCAGGCTTCTACTGTGCTCCCCTTTGGGAGACCTCGGGGGAACTGAAAAGCGAGAAAAGGCCTTTCTGTCGTGTCTCCCTCTTTCGGTCATTGTTTTTCATGTTTCTTGGACAGGTTGTACTGCCAGTTTTATTGACATTTTCAATGACAATGAAGCGCCATTAATTCATTCAATCAATCTATTTCTCGATGAAACTAGAAACATTCAGTTTGTGTAAGTTAACCCCTACTGTTTGCTACCTCTAAAAGCACAGTGATTCTTTCCACAGACCCTTCATTCACATGGAGGCTGTGACTTTGTATATACAGTAGAATGGCAATAAAGGCAGACAGCTTGGACATTGTTTGATTTATTATCCACCTTCTGTGCTCTTTGACTCAACCATTTCAATCAATTTCCAGTTACTCTCCTCCATTTGGGTGATTTAGATAGCACGGCAAAAGAATGCCCATCCTTTCAAATGCAGCGGAGGCCTTCATCAAATTAGAATTGAGAGATTATTCAAGGCCGAGCGAAATGACAAAATCAATAGTTCAACGCTAAAATGAAGAATGGGCATTCGTAGGGGATCACTCCCTTGACTGCTCCTTCCCCATCCATCTCACCTTCTCAACTGGTTTCAGCTCCTATCTCAGGAAAAACAAAACAAAAAACAAAGCAAAAGCACTTCCTTAGATAATTGCAATCAGGAGTTTGGCTGATGATACATCCTTGGACCATTTCTAGCTGTGTGTGTTGGTTAAGAGGTGGTGGGAGTGGGTCTTTTGGGCTTTTTTCCAGCCTTCACAAAGCCCTTTGCCTCCCACACTCACACATGGGCCTGTGCAGAAATAAACACAGCGATGACACTGGGTCTGACCGTAATTAGACTGTAAGTCAGACAAATGCAAAAAATATGTATTTTCTGACACCACAAATTGCAGCTGTGTGAATTATTTTTGACAAATTGTTCTCAAGAATAAAACATTTAAAAAAAAAAAATGAAAAATGCTTGCCCAAATTCAAACATTCTATTAAATTGTTTTCCAAAGTTATCATCTTCCTTTAAAAACCCACATTCATGTGAAAAGTGCAGCCTTCCCTCCTCGCTCTCCTCTCTCTCATCCTCACCTGCACCCACACTCACACACAGACACTTTAAACACATCCGCACACACGCTCGCATAAAAGGACGGCAATCCATCAATGTTCTCATTGCTGTCATGAGGAAAGAGACAGAGCTCTAAGCCAGAGTCGTCTAACACAAATTTGATTTCGTTCAATTTGCCTCAAACAGCGACATGTGAGCACTGGCGGTGCTAATATAGACTGGCACATTTGCTGCTAACAGCCATGTGTTTGGCTCTCTTTCAAACACTGGCCATATTCGTATTGCAGCTTTTTGTTGCATTATACAGTTTGACGTTATGAAAATGAACAAAAAGACTGATACTGTGTAGTATGTTGACTTAATTTGCTCATAAAGAATATGCAAGAGATGTAAAAGTTTATCTTTGCAGGTTGTAAACTGTTTTTTATGCCACAAACAACAAAATATCACATAACGCCAGGGGAAATGGGTATCACGATTAGCCTGACCTGCAGTTAAATGGACTGCAATGAGTTGTGTCTGGAATTTAAATGTTCACAACTATAAAGTGCCTCGTTACACCACCAAGTGAATCCGGATGGCCCAATGGTGGTCATGCATCACAAGTGTGTTAGAAATGTCAGCTTATCGAGCTTACAATTCTTTATCCGCATGTGTGAAGTTGATGATTTGAATTTGAAATAAATCACGTTATCTTGTTACCAGTGAACGCTTTATTCCATCTGTCTCCCAGCTCTTCCTGTCATTGTTAGCATATTGTACATGCCTTCTGTGGCAAAGCTATTGACATTTATCTGTGGCTTGTCATGTAGCTATTACTTCTGTGAAACTCAGCATTTGTTATGTCCTTTTTTTTGTTCTAGCACAGTGTGACACTACCCCCTGTCTTCATAGACTACAAAACAGAGTAATGAACAAACTGAGCATGTGCCATATTGAATTACCTTCCGTAGTCTGCACATTAAGAATAAAGGCGCGTAATTGAGCACGATTCAAAACTTGATTCGGGCCTTCCAGTGTGTGGAGTTTGCATATTCCTCCATGCGTATGTGAGTTTTCTCCATATAGGGCTTCCTCTCAAATTGCAATAACAAGAACCCATAGTGAATGCATGGGTTAATGAAATATTGCTGATATGTTTTTTTTTCTTCTGTTCTTCATTATTCAGGTGGCCAACTTGGCTTGCTCCATCTCTAATAATGAAGAGGGTGTCAAGCTGGTTCGAATGGCTGCAACCCAAATTGATAGCCTTTGTCCTCAGGTAAGTTCTTTCTCTATGTTGTAAAGCATTCACACAAGCCTTGTGTTGAGTGCTTATGTCTAAAAGGCATTTTAAAAGGATGCCTTTTTTTTTTTAACAAATGGAAGGGAGCTGAGACTTAAAGAATCCAGGTTGGCAGAATGGGGGAGCCATCCATCAATAATGCGTAGGAGGATTTTATAGTGCTGTTTCTCAGGATGTAAGCACCAGTGGAAGTTAAAATCAATACATTGTTTCCAGGGTTAACAGTGGGTCTTTTTCACAAAGGACCCAACTTTGTGAGAAGCAAATAAGATGAGGTTCGAAATTCTGATGGACTGTCTGATGCAAGAAAATTATCATTTAACTTTGCAAATCTTAACCCAGATAAGTTACGTACAAGACCTTAAACTAATGTTGTAGTTCTCGAAATCTGTCTTGGTCAGCATAAGTGTATGAAAGCAATCAATTTTTGCAAACTTTCCTTCAAAATTGTCAGCGGGAGGACGAGACATAATTTCAGACAACAGAGATAAATGAAAAAAAATGTAATCATCATTAGCTTTATAGTTTTTATCCCGCTCATCTTATAATAAATTTAAATATATGTATCGCTCTGGTGCCCTCTATTGATAACCCATCACTGCCTTTGTTACCAAATAAGGATCATTTGACTAAAACATGATGTAAAAATTCAAGCATCAACATCTGATTTTGTCCCCGTGAGTGTTTATGTTTGGTGTAGTCCTTGGTAGGCTCAAAATGGTCCTTAGTAAAATTCCAGATTTAAGATGGGTGCAATAAGAGGTGAGGACAAACCAGTGCTCGCTTTTGACATTGTTAAAATGGTTATAAGGTCATGCAACGTCTCCTTGGTTGTACTGGGACTTGCACACTTTGCTTCACATCCACGCAAAAGGATGGGCAGGATTCCCACAGGACAGCACACAATCATTGCACATTTTATAAATTACTGTAATAACACAAAAACACTGAACTACATACACTAATGCAAGTAAAGGAAGCACATTTTATTCAAGAGGAAATGTTTAAAAAAATGAAAAATAAATGCTGACCCTAGAGACTGTAGAGTCCAATACTGCAGCATCCGGAGCTAAGGCATGACAACAGGGAAACATTATGTTAATGTGTGGCCATTTATCCTCAAAAGAGGGGGTTAAAGATTAAACTCGGCTCCTTTTTGCATTAGCATTAGTGCGCTGAGAAGCAGACAGACTTGTGTACTGCTTTCTAACACTGCACGTCAATGTTTGGTTTTCTAGTCTGAATCATATTTCTTATTTTTGCATCAGTCTATAATGTATACTATATAATACCAGCAGTACCCTTGCGTAGTAGCAACCCCTCCCCCCACCACCACCCCAAAGAATCATACCATTCTAGTGCAATTAATCCCTTAGAGATCACTTACAGTATCTCATGGATATGCTTAAGTATTGTAAAATTTGTGGAAGTCTAGTAGCTTTAAATACATTGTTATATGAACACATTTTGTCCAATATTTTTGGTTTAGTTTACTTTTAGGACATTTGACTTTGGAAGTTGCACTATATTTGTATCAATATGCCATCCACCACTGATGTTGGGTGGTCCTGAAAATGCTTGAAAAATGCTGGACATTCAAGGGTGTATATGAGCAAACTATTTTAGAGTGGCTGAGGAATAAAATACTCCTGTTGGCCCAGATTTGAACCCCAATCTATTGGTAAGAAACCTTCTTCCTGGCCACAAATTAAAACACTTAAAAAACAAAGTTAGGCTAAAATTAAAACTTTAAACATTTATACTTTAGAGTCTGACAACCAATGAAATGTAACCGTTTGTCGGTCTTGACAGGTTATCAATGCTGCCCTCACTTTGGCTGCCAGACCTCAGAGTAAAGTAGCCCAAGACAACATGGATGTTTTCAAGGACCAGTGGGAGAAGCAAGTGCGCATCTTGACTGAAGCCGTGGATGACATCACTTCTGTGGATGACTTCCTGTCTGTGTCAGGTATAAACCGGTGTTGAGTCATCAAGTGACAAAAACGTAATTCTGTTTAACTGACTATTATTTGCTCCTCATCCAAGAAAACCACATCCTTGAGGATGTGAACAAATGCGTCATAGCACTTCAAGAGGGAGACGTGGACACTCTGGACCGAACTGCCGGAGCTATCAGGGGCAGAGCTGCTCGAGTTGTGCACATTATAAATGCAGAGATGGAAAACTATGAACCAGGCGTCTACACTGAGCGTGTGCTGGAATCCATTAAGCTCCTGTCTGAAACTGGTTAGTACATTGGAAAATGTACTCACGTATAATTAATGTCAATACTAGTGTTTTTATCT
This sequence comes from Leptonotus elevatus, assembly GCF_054856555.1. NCBI lineage: Eukaryota > Metazoa > Chordata > Actinopteri > Syngnathiformes > Syngnathidae > Leptonotus > Leptonotus elevatus. The sequence continues at coordinate 13,858,336 of NC_141246.1, forward strand.
TGGGGGAAAAAGGTTTTTACACCAACTGTCTTACTTCTTACTGACAGAAACATTTTAAATCACATACACTAAATATATATAAATACTTTGCTCATGGTGCAAGGCAGAGTTTATAGAACACCATCATGCTGGGTTCGTCTGCAAATAATAGATAAATGGCATTGCAAATCATGCTAATTAAATGGTACATGTACTGCTTTTTATATAGAGCTTTAGCTACACCATATGGTGCCCAAAGCGCTTTGCAATGGCCTCTCATTCACCCATTCCCACACACATTCAGACACCAGTCGTCGGCTGCTGCCATGCAAGGCGCTGCCAGGTCCACTGGGAGAAAATCAGGTTTCAGTGTCTTACATGAGGACACTTGAACATGGTCACCAGGGGTGAGGATCGAACCCACAACCTCACGGATGGGAGATGACCGCTCTACCACTGAGCCATGTCACCCCAATTAGGCTGTTTGAAAGGCAAACTATGGCTTGTGGAGTGGATATTGCTATATATAAATAACATGTTCCAATTACAGTGGAACCTCTAAAGTTGAACACCCCAAAAGTTGTATATTTGGAGTTCTACCAACATTTATAAAATACTGTATAACGAATTACAGCAATGCCTATAAAATCCCAGTGAGTCCCAGTGTCTCTACTCTGCAAACAGCCTTCCTTTTGCCATTTTAAATGTCAATCAATTTCAAAAGGGGAGTGGTTCTACTTCAGTAACGTTAGTTTTATTAATATTTTTTATACGGTGATTTGCTTCAGTTTACTTGGAATTATTATAATGTTACTTTTAGAAATTGTTGGTACAGTTCAGCTTTTATGATAGTAAAAATATGAGATGGAAAAGAATTCATTCACATAACATTATCGACTGTAAAATATAAGATGCGCTTGGAAGCGAAAGAGCGTCACTGAAAAGAATGTGTTCAAGGTTGTGTTGAAGGTACTACCATGTAAAAGATATTGGTAAGGCCTTGTTGCACACTGGTCCTATTGCAGAGCTGCTCCTGATGGTATTGGAAATTTTGATGCAAAGACTTTGGCAAATTGAGTGATGTGTCACACAGCTTTTATCAGCCTCCCAGTGACGTCAGTAGATTATAAACACACCTGTCATGATGTTCAGTGTCCCACATTGATTATTTGGCTGGCGTACAAACCCTGAATGCCACCTGTTCACTCTGGAGTATTCTTTACTTTAGTGGCTTTACTCAATTTATCATCTGTTATGGTTTTGTTTTTTTAATCATAAACATGCACTCATGCAGGCAAACCGCAGGTAACTTGACGACTACAAAAAGCAGGACATAAATCCACAAAGATGTTGTGATACTGCATGTTGCGGGTTTAATGTGTCAGGGCAAAGTAGAGTACACCATTTGCATTGGCAAAATAAGCAAACAATGGAAAGAGCAGAAATTGGATTTAGCAGTCACCTATATGTGCGATTCAAATCGAATCACAATCCCTCTTTTAATCAAGCCAGCCCTCTGCATGGTTTAATTCTTGATTGTCACCCAAGTGTTCCTCATTCACTTTTTTTCTCCCATTATTGCCTGTTTACCTCGTCGCTATATCTTTTGTTTCCCTTGTTGTGTCCGTGTGCCGTGATAATTGGTAACTCAATCATCTATCCTTTCAGCTAGCTGATAAATTGCAAACAGCATCAGGTGAGTCACGTGCTCACACAGTCATCAGTCTGAGGCTCATCTGGCACTGACACCCCCATAATAGACCTCCTGGAGCACTCTAGTTATATGCTGTCATGGGCACATTCTTCTATTATTGCATGATTCTCTTCATTTGATTGAGGTATTTAATTGATAAAGTACAGTGGACACTTAAGGTTAATTTCATATGACTATAACCTTGTCTCACATTAAGACTATAAAATTATGCTGCTATTCCATATTCCATTAATGCTTCATGAGGTATCAAGCTTGAGTTAGCGGCTACCTAGATTTGTAACTGTGTTGTGTGTGAATGTGCTTTTTGTTGAGTTTATATAAGGACTGTAGCTATATAAACATACAGTGCAACATTCTCTGTATTCCTCAGAGTTTTGACTGGAAAAATATGTTTCCCCATGATATTGATTCTTGAAGTTGTTAAACACACTGCCTCTTAGCACATAGCAATATGTGACGGTTAAAGTGCCTCAACATGTTTCTGTTGGTTTCATAGCTGCACTACACTATGATAAAATAGTATAGGGTGTATACTTACTGTAAGTGTTGTTTGCATTTTGACTGCAAAACTCAATTTTGGTAAGATGAATATTTTGGTGCATTAAATTATCTGAACACTAGAAAACTGCTTTAACTAGTGTAAATTGGAGGATGTAACATTTTATGAGTCTTGTTAATTGCATGTAATTAGAAGAGTCGAAAATAGTAAACATGATTGCCCCATGTTGGCCCTTGTATTTAAAAAAAAAAAAAAGTGTTTCTGCTTCCTGGTTCAAGTTTTGTGGTCCGAGCTGGGGTGTTTTTAAGGGCTACAATGCACAACTGATCTGGACCATGAAGTACTTATTGATCCTCCTGAACTTTTGCTTCCCTTGCTCCCTCAAAGACCTGAAGTCTATGGATTTGATCACAGTCAAGGGGAAATCTATAGCTGAGGGAAAGATGATTCAATGTAGCTGAACAAAGGAAAAGGATGCAGGACCACACACTTTTAGAGGATACCAAGTCCAATTAACTCGACTCTTCCAGCAAATCAATAGCTGTCACCAATGATTTCACTAAGTGTTTCAAGCTTTTTGTGGTATTCATTGATGTGATGTCCTCCCCAACCCACCTTTCTTTATCTTGTGAATGCTTCAAACATTTATTCTGGACCATCTTTTATGTGCCGTGTGAACAAAACCAATGAGAGGGATTTCTTAATTTATTAGACAATCATAGTTAAACATGTCTTAATTATTTACCTTCAAAATATTTTGGGTAGTTATATTCTTCCAACTTATTGTGAGTGTGAATGGTTGTTCGTATCTGTGTGCCTTGCGATTGAGTGGCAACCAATTTAGAGTGTACCCCGCCTACTGCCCGAAGCTAACTGGGATAGGCTCCAGCACCCCCGCGACCCGTGTGAGGAATAAGCGGTTCGGGAAATGGATGGATGGATGGATGGATGGATGGATGGATATTCTTCCAACTATGAGGGGAGCACCTTGACAGCCCTGACCTCAATCCCATCCAGCCAGGTATTTGCTCAGATCCAACGTTAGTGACCTATGACCTCACAAATTGCCTTTTAAATTAATTAACAAACATTCTTAGCAAACTAGAATACTGTAGCTCTCAGGAGACTTTTGCCAAACCTAACAATCTTAGACTTTAATACCCTATGACATGCCAGACTAGATTGTTCCATGACCTCTACATGTAGCGTCATCATTTGGCCCCAATGCAAGTGGACTGTATTGCTAAAAAGTTCAAATAAACTCTTGTAAATTGGTTTTATTCAGATTCTCACCAAAATATAATCTTACTCGACATGTCCCACCCCTCCAGATGAGAATTGTTTTTAGATGTTATGCTTCAAAAATGACCTTGTTGCCATTTAAGGACTTCCCCTGCCTATGTGTGTGTGGCTGATTGTCATTTAATTGTGCGTTTGTTTACATCCATGACTACTTGTCCATCTTAGTGACAAGGGCCACATCAACACCAAGACACGTCTAACCTCTGACCTCGTCTCAATTTGCCCATCCTTCCCTCTCGTATATTGAGTGTGATCAGATTAATGGGCTGGCCCAATTGTGGCAGCCAAGGCACACAACTCTTGTGTGTAAAGCTGAGCCATAGATTCCTGACAGACAATCTACACATCGGCCCAGGATTGAATCGTGTCCTTGAGAGGAGGAGAAATCAATAGCTTAATGGGAAAGTGGTTATGGTCAAACTCTTTCTCTCCTGGTCTCTTCCTCCCTTCTTCTTACAAGACACTTTTCTGCCAACTACTGTAACTCCCCATGTTTAAACTAATCTCCTCTGCAAAAAGAGGGAGGCACATTTTAAAGTCAATCATTAATGTGGTGCCTGGAGAGGGTAGATTAAAAAACTGATATATGGCCTAACTTAGTGTGCCATTTCAAGATGGTGGGGGGGGGGGGGTCACTACTCCTAGTTATTACATAGGGGCATGGTAAATGGGATTTAGTCAGGATTTTATGGTGAGTAATAACACATTCTTACAGTAGCCCACATGCTATGCCTGTACATTTTGGGATCATTGTAACAGGATGAAAGCCATTTCATACTTGGTTACCCCAAAATGCAACAACAACAAAAATGTTCAGATTGTAAAAGCAATGCTATGTATGTTGAATATACTTTTTGTATTTGTTATATTTGGCGGCAAGTAGTACTGTATGTATCAAGCATGCATTCAAAGCAGTTATCCTCAATAGACCCCTACACTCTGCAGTTTTTTATGACCATGCTGCTCAGCTGGAGTCTCTCTTCAAAAATGTTTTTATATTTCTGGGAAAAGTTATTTCAGTCGAAACGAGAAGTAAATTCACATCTTGGTTGTATAGGAGAGGTCTCTTAATCAGCATAGTGAGTGTTTTAATGAAGCAAACATGTTTCATAATGACATGATATAGTGACATGTTCCAGTTCAAAAATCTTTGAACATCATATTTTCACTACAGGAAGTTTCATGAACGGGGAACAGTAAAATCATACAAATGCAAAGTATTGAATGCATTAGGGCAGCATGATGAATTAGTGGTTAGCACGTTTGCCTCAGTCAGTGGGTCTGTGTCCGAACTTCCCTGTGTGAGGTTTGCCTTTTCATCCTGACCTTGCAATGGTTTTCTCCAGGTACTCCAGTTTTCTCTCAAATTCCCAAAACATGCATGTTAGATGAATTGAATGCAGCTGTGAATGGTTGTTTGTCTCAGCCAGGGTGTCCAAACGTTTTCCTTCCATGGCCGCATACAGAAAACTCAAAGGATGCAAGGGCCACTTTGACATTGTCCAACTTAAATTAACATGCTAAAACCAATAAGTCAAGCCATTGTGTATTGTATTTGCATTTATTTATTTATTTTAATGGAAGGGTGGTTGGATGGATGTTATTTTTAACACTTTTTAAAGGTGATCATGTCATGTGAGATGCATAATTATAACCCAAACGCAGACAAAACACGGGAGTTGGGAATCAGAGTCTTTAGATACAATAATACAAAGTAACAACAATGTGCAGGGCTGGATTCAGATGGCCTAGAAGAAAACACTTGATGGAGAAACCTTGATGAATAAATCTTGAGCTGGCTGGAGCAGATAAAAACCTAGACGTGCTGACAAAAGTGTCACTCAGAAACTCCAACTAGGGAAAGGCACGATTCTATAGGACAGAATAAAAACCTATATGAAAAAAATACTACAGGACCATAGCTACTGCCATCATTATCATCACCATAAGCAACATAGCAATTGCTTAGCAACTCCAAAATAAGAGTGATTAGACAAATTAAGAATGATATATCCATCATCATAAGGGACATACCAACTGACAAGATCATCATAAGGGACATATACTGAACCATAACTAATAAAATGACCTCACGACCCAACCCAAAACACACTCACCTATGACCCAATGACCCAACCCGAAACACAGTCCTAACAGATAAAGCAAACAGTTTGGATTTTTTCATGATTTTGGGTGGCCGACAGCACTGTGTCCCCCTAGATTAGCGCAGCCGTTTGTGTGTATACAATAAAGAAGGTAAGATCACAACCACCGTCTGCTGTTAACATACTTGAGAAACGTTACAGTGCTGTATAAAGAAAAAAATTGAAAATAGCCACTGGAAACAATGTAATTCAGTCCAACTGCGGGCACCTTGGACATCCGGATTTCACGATGATATGTGCTTGGCCTCATGGGAAATGTGGTTATTTCAAGGGAAAATAAAGGGAAAACAATATCGCTTTTGTCCAAAGGTGCCGCCATAATCAACGAAAACCAAATTTGTTTTAATTTGTGCTACTTTAATGTGTCAACACGAGCACCCAATAGGGTTGTCAAAAACACGCAGTATTGAACATGGATGGATGGATGCATTAACATTCTTTACTCATAAAATGTGCCAAGTTGTTAGGCAGGTTTTAAAATGTTTTTTGATTTGTATTGTATTTTGTTTCAGTTGGGTTCATTTTGCTTCCTGGTTGCGGCGGTCTTTATAGAGTGTTTCGTTCATAAACCTGTTGGTAAGTAATAAAGCATTTTTCAGGGTTAGCAATATAATTTTAAGAGACTCCATTTGCACCAGGTGATACAGGCAAACATTTGCCATGCACTCAGGACTGATGCTAGCAGCTAACGTGTATGTGATTGCTTTTGCAATTCACTATCCACACTGTTCGTGTGGGATTGAGGATTAGGTTGGGGAAAAAAATGCATAAAAAAACTGGGTTGTGCTATTTAGAGCTTGTTAAACACCTCAGAGGGGCACGCCATCTCTGCACTAGGGGTTCTTCATTGTTCTTGCATAACTTCCTACTTTAAACTGTGCCTAAGCCTGGAGGGTGAAAAAATCCATTCCTACATGGTCACATTTAATTCCCTTCATCATTTCTCACCCGGAATGAGTGAAATTGCTCCTTACCATCAGCAACCTTGCTCATTAAGAGCTTGCAGAACATTTAAATATTTCTATTTAAAATGCCTTCCCAGCAATTCCCAAAAGCCTATTTTATGCTGCTCCAGTAAGTGGATTAAACTAAATTAAAAATGAAGAAAGTGAGAGATTTTGTTGTGCCTTTTATGTTTGTTTCGACATAGCTTAACGCCAAAAGAGGTATGCCTCAGATATGTGCACCTGTAATGTTAGCTGACTAATCAATTCAGTTCATTCATCTTCAGCATAGAGAAAGCAAGTAAAAATGAATACAATCACTCACATTCATGTGCAGGATAACCCTTTGCGCTGCTAGACTTGTTTGTTGTTAACTCTTTTATAACCCTAATAAAAATGTTACTGTCTCTGACAATGACAACATAATAGAAAAAAAATCAATGTTTGTGAAAACACCATTTCACAAGTACCTTGTTTAAGAAAAAAAACATGAATTGACTTGGACCTGGAAAATCTATGATAAATGGTCAGAAGGAGAGAAAAGAAGGGGACATTTTTAATTATTATTGAGAAGCAATAACAGAGTATAAGCATAAAATTGTGAATGTCTATGTGGGTTTGTGGGATTATGTATGGAATAATGGGATGGATGGGAATATTTATGACTTTTGAGTTAGGTCATATAGAACTGTGTTTTTTGCGTTGGGTCATGGGGTCATTGTGTTATGATGTTGGTGTTATCAGTTGTTATTCAGTTGTTCTGTCTCTAATGATGATCATGTTGGATGTTATGTATTAGCAACACTTAGTTTGTCTAGTCTTATGCAATTACTATGTCCCATGAGTTAGGTCAATGTGTTATGATGTTATCAGTTGTTATGCAGTTGCTGTGCATTTGCTATGTGCCTATAATCACTCTTAGTTTGTCTAGTCATTCTTCCTGCTTGCCCATGTATGCGCCCAAGCTCGGGGCCCAACATAGGTGTGCCCTAGTTTATCCATCTACATACATTGCACCTACCCAATGTGTAATCTATTTACAGTAATTTTTAGACTACAAGGTGCACCTGACTATAAGCCGCGCTAGCTAAATTTGGGGAATACTCGAGTCTGTTACACATATAAGACGCACGCGACTGTAAGCCGCAGGTGTTTTAATGTTACCGCACTGGGTTCTCGCTACTTTCTTTTCCATAATGAGGGTGCAAATTGTCTCGCTCTCGTTCTGTCTCTCCTACTGTATTTGGGCTCACTTAGTTTGTTTTGCTCTGCCTGACGCTCTTGCGCTTCCTTTATAGTGCGCCCCATTGTGATCTGATGGATAAGCCGCACTTTTGTATTAAACACAGGGTCAAATACAAGTGAAAAAAGTAGCGGCTTGTAGTCCAGAAATTACCCCATGGTGTAATCTATTTAGTGTCTGCATCTTTACAATAATGGTAATAATAATATTAATATTTTATTTATACAAATAAAACAAAAATGGCAGTGATAGTAACAAAAATAAATGTAATCTTTTTTCTTTTTTTTATCCATTTGATCCAATGATCCAGTTGTTAATATTAATTGATTATTTTCTATTTTCAGTTTATGTAACTTGTTTTCTTGCTGACAGTGAAAAAAAGGAAGTGAGCCGGCTCTTTTTTGTAAAGTATATAAAAACAGCTTACTACAAACCCAATTCCAAAAAAGTTGGGACACTATACAAATTGTGAATAAAAACTACAATTATGTGGAATTGCCAAATTTCAATATTTTGTTCAGAATAGAACATAGATGACAGGTCAAAAGTTTAAACTGAGAAAATGTATCATTTTATTAAGGGAAAAATATGTTGATTGTAAATTTCATGGTGCCAACAAATCTCAATAAAGTTGGGACAGGTAGCAATAAGAGGCTGGAAAAGTCAATTGTACTTATATAGAAAAAAACAGCTGGAAGACCAGTTACCACTAATGAGGTCCATTGGCAACTTGATTGGAGTATAAAAAGAGCTTCTCGGAGTGGCAGTGTCTCTCACAAGCAAAGATGGGTAGAGAATCACCAATTCCTCCAATGTTGCGCAGAACGATAGTGGAGAAATATCAGAAAGGTGTTTACCAGCGAAAAATTGCAAAAAGGTTGAAGTAATCATCATCTACAGTGCATAACATCATCCAAAGACTCAGAGAATCTGAAACAATCTCTGTGTAAGGGTCAAGGCCGAAAAATCATACTAGATGCCTATGATCTTCGGGCCCTTAAACGGCACTGCACCGCAAAAAGGAATGCTTACTGTAAGGGAAATCACAGAAAGGGCCCAGCAATGCTTCCAGAAAACATTGTCGGTGAACACAATCCACCGTGCCAGCCGCCGTTGCCAGCTGAAACTCTACAGTACAAAGAAGAATGGAGTGTGGCAAAGTGGAAACCTGTTTTGTGGTCAGACCAATCATGATTCGAAGTTCTTTGTGGAAAATTGGGGCGCTATATCATACTGACTAAAGAGGACAATGACAACCCAAGTTGTTATCAGCACTCAGTGTTTAAGCCTGCATCTGTGATGGTATAGGGTTGCATGAGTGCTTGTGGCATGGGCAGCTTCCACATCTGGAAAGGTATATTCAGATTTGAGAACAACATGTGCTCCCATCCAGGCATCATCACTTTCAGAGGAGAGCTTGCATTTCTCAACGAGATAATGCCAGACCACATGCAGCACCAATTACAACAACATGGCTGCGTAGGAAAAGGATCCGGGTATTGAAATGGCCAGCCTGCAGTACACTTATTTCACTTATAGAGCACATTTGGTGCATCATAAAGGGAAAGGTGCAACAAAGAAAGCCCAAGACAGTTGAATGGTTAGAGAGACGTGTTAGACAAGAATGGGACAGCGTTCCTATTTATATACTTGAGAAACTTGTCTCCTAGATCCCCAGACGTTTGCAGACTGTTGTAAGAAGAAGAGGGAATGCCTGACAGTGGTGAAAATGGCCTTGTCCCAACTTTTTGGAGATTTGTTGACACCATGGAATTTGAAATCAACATGGTTTTCCCTTAAAATGATACATTTTCTCAGTTTAAACTTTTGACCTGTTCTCTATGTTATATTTATATAAATATTAAAATTTGGCACTTCCACATAAATGCATTCAGTTTGTATTCACAATTTGTATAGTGTCCCAACTTTTTGGGGAATTGGATTTGTACATCACTTGCTTTCTATCTACCAAATATACTCAACAAAAATATGAACGCAACACTTTTGCTTTTGCTCCCATTTTTAATGAGATGAATTCAAAGATCTACAACTTCTTACACATACACAATATCATAATTTCTCTCAAATATTATTCACAAGCCAGTCTAAATCTGTAATACTGAGCACTTCTCCTTTGCCAAGATAATCCATCCCACCTCAGAGGTGTGCCATATAAAGATGCTGATTAGACACCATGATTAGTGTTCCTTAGACTGCCCACAATAAAAGGCCACTCTGAAAGGTGCAGTTTGTTTTATTGGGGGAGGGGGGGCATTTTGGGACTCAGAAAAACCCCAAAGGAGAAGTGCTCTTTATTACAGATTTAGTTAACAATATATGAAAAAAATGGAGATATTGTGTATGTGGAAGACGTTTTAGATCTTTAAGTTCATCTCATAAAAATGGGAGCAAAAACAAAAGTGTTGCATTTATATTTTTGTTGAGTGTATATTTGGTTGATTTATTGTTTTTGAAGTATCTCCCTGTAACCCAAGTTGCAGGGATAGAGTGGGTCGAATGCCAAATGGAGTGAACTGGATGGCAAGTCCAGAGTGGGTGAAAGTAATCATCCTTTTTGTCTATTGTGCATTGCCAGCAGGTGTCTGTATTTGCCAGTCTCATTTTGTGCGTTTTGTACATTTTATATTGAGCGAGTTATGTGGTGTGTCTTATCTCATGTTGGATTTACTCTAGGTTAGGTATAGCAAAACTGTTTTTATTTTTATTCATTTCACTCCAGAAATCAATGGGTTGGAGGCGATATGTTTAAAAGTTTATATTTCAGTGAGCTGCCGGGACTGTTATGGAGTGGTCTGAGTTAAACAACAGTGAATGCATTTTTTTTTTTAATTGATGTGTGATATTAGAGAATTTTGCAGGTTTGGAGTTTGAAGTCAGGATTGGGCCATGTTTGGATTGTAGTTGCATCGTGTGGTACAGTATTTAAAGAGCTTGATGATTTTCCACCAGGGTGTCAGTTTTATGGGAATTATGGGATTTGTAAAGCAGTGGTGTTGTTTAATAGTTGTGTTGAGGAAAGGTAAGTGGTTACTTTAATTCAGCCTTTTTTTTTTAATTTAGTAGAATTGTGTTATTAAAGATTTAGTCGATTTAAAGAATATATTAAAGATTGTGGCTCGGTCAACCAGCTATGCACCAATATCCATCCACCCATTTAATTGTGCGGGTATTGTTTTTTGTTTTTTTGTATCACCAGCCACCAGTGCTGTCCTTCTGTACTACACGAATTCTAATTTCAGCACAATTCAATTGAACGCACAAGCATCGCCTCCATCACCTTCGACCGACCAGTTTTCTACACAATGGGAGTTTTTCCTGCACTGCTTGGCTTTTGTTCCGCTCAAAATGTGTTGATCTTTTTTTTCCTTCTCAGGTATTGTGATTTGACAGGTTAAGTGGGCTTGTTTTCTTCTTTGCAGTAAATGGCACATGCCTGCAAGTGTGCCAAACAATCAGGAAACTCCACCAAGCACACCTGAACTGAACTGTAATTCAGTGGCAAACAAAGAGTGATATGTTCCAGTGATACCGTTCTCTACCGTCGATTTAATCATGCACAACAGAGGATATACTGTTGTGTGATAATCTCACAATATTAACAAAAGAGGAAAACAGTTACAATAAACTACAACTTCAACCAATTGTATTTGTTTACTTTTTTGTAGAAGTTTTTGCATGATCTTGATGATCATAGGTGGGAGGGAGAAGGTTGGAGCCTGCCAAATAGATAATAATCAAAACCTCGAAAAAAAACTTTCCGATCTCGCTTTGTTTTACTGCTATTTTGATTGTTTCTTTAGAACTCAATCAACGTGAGTCTTGAGGCAAACTGTTACGATGTCAGGTCAACATCCTTTTCAAAGATACTGTTGCTGTTTTGTCACACATATTTGCTCTGGTCTCTGATTGCCAGGATGCTCTTTAATTTTTTGGGGTTTTTAGTAGTAGTTTTTTTTTTGGGGGGGGCTATTTTTACTGCAGTAGTACAGAGCCTCTGTGTTTGAGTGTCTATAAATATTTACCCTAATGAAATGCATGGTACCATACTTAAATCTTCAGGACTCATGGAATGCAAAACAACCTTACACAATGTCAAAAGGAGTATTAAGTTACCCCTTCCTGCAAAGTGTCAAAATCTTTTTTTTCTTCTTTTTTTTCTAAAGTCATGCCTCGTTTTGCTGAACAAGTGGAGGTAGCAATTGAGGCGCTGAGTACAAACCCGCCACAGGCCTTTGAGGAGAATGAATTCATCGATGCATCCCGTTTAGTCTACGATGGAGTCCGGGACATCAGGAAAGCTGTCCTCATGATAAGGGTATGTCACAAGTGTTGTTATATTTTGACCGTATTCTCATAAAACTGTTTCGTTTGTGTCGTAAAATTTACTGTATTCCCCAAAAATGACTTTTTCTTCTGCCATGAAGATTATTTTGCTTGTAACGTATGCTACATTTGTTAGTCTATTTCAACTTAGTTTTCATGACTCTAGTTTATTTAACTATTTATTTTCAGTATGGCCCTACTCCTCCAGTTAGTAACATTACTAAGTAAAGCTAACAGGTCACCAATAGTACAGATACAGAACTACCATTACACAAAAATTTGAGGATTTGAATAAAGATGTGACAGAACCCAGAAATGTAGAAATAGAATGGAATCTTCCCTCCAGAAGCATAATGTCCTGTAGTCACACTTTATAAACCAGTATAGCCGAATCACATGGGCTAACAATTTTTGTGAACATTTTACCCTTGACAGAGATCTGCAATCCACAGAATGAATTAATTACAGTTACGCTAAGGGCCATTAAGTATAGCAAATATTATCAATAGTGATTAATGTACCATGGTTTTGTGTATGGATATGTTTGAATTTGTGTTGATAACAGAAAATCTAATCTCAAATAAAATTGTACACTTTTTTTTATTTTATTTTATTTTTTTAAGATGTAGCCTATGTTGATCCTGGAAAAATAACTGATTGAAAAACTCATTCAAATCCCAAATGACTATGCTGTTCTTGCCCATGATGAATACAAACTTCTGACCACAACTGTGTGGTCATTGCAGAACTGCTAAAACGACAAATCTAATTGTAGCCTTTGCACAAAACTGTACTCTGTTTACATCTAATGTTTTCAACCTGCACTATTTTACAATAATATTTCTCTTTCAGTCTAATGAATGATTTCATGATGATTAATGATAACATAATCTTTCACAAACAGATGTCAGTCCATCTGAAGCAATACATACTGCATAAGACATGCTGTTTGCAAGATGAATCTCTTATGAACTTATTTATAGGAAATGGCATATATTTATGGGTTCAGTTGTATTTATGGGCATCATATTGTCCCCTGGGTCAGGATGAATAACATTTCAGCCCTGACAAATATTGCATTAATAGATCTCATTTCAGAGATGTCACATCCGTGCCATAAATCTTGCAGGTCATTTAACTGTGTATCACAATAAGAAGGCTGAATAACAAACATGATCGTAGCAGTTCTACTAGCTCGCACTCTGAAATGAAACTATCTGCATTCTGTACCCGAGCTGGCCCTTCTCTAGTCACCATGTAATTCATTTATTCAACTTTATGCAGGCTGGAAGCTTTCCCGGTGCAGCTCATGAAAAAAATCTAATTATGGAAAATAATTTGATGCTGGTAAATAATGTAAAACAGACAGCTTTGAACTTCCGTGGACCAGCTGGATTCATAATCCTATCCATGTTCAAATTCTTCCTACCAGAAAACAACTTTCTCTGTTGTCTGACTATCATATTGGTGAAAATGCCTATGACAAATGTAATGCTTTATGAGCCTATATTGTTATATAGGCTTTATTTTTCTCCCACTTAAGCTGAGAAAAAGCTCCTTAGGATTTTTTTTTTACTGCACAGATCTTATGAGCTGCCATTAGATTAAGAAACCAATTTGCCACAGTATTTAAAATTCTGAGGTAGGTATTGAGAAGCGAATAAAGCTGTAATAGAAGTTATAAAAAGCATAGCTCTGCCTTTTCCCTTATGTTGGTGCACATGCACATAATAGAGTAGCGGGAAAATATGAATACATTAAATGTAAATCTGTATGGAATAGTGTTTACACTGTTTTCCATGGCTATTACTATATGTCTTGTCTGTCCAACCAATAAGATAAATCACTCCATTAAATATCCATTAAGCGCAACCTAAAGATGCAGTGAGCCCCCCCAAAAAGGGGGTGGGGGTGTTGGCTATTTGCAGTGTCCAACAAGTGTATTAGCCCATCATCCAATCCATGTTTAATGTTAAATTATCATAATTGATTTCAAAATTGGCTAATAATTTTTAAGTCAACTACCCCCCCCCCCCCCCCTTAAAAAAACAACAACAAAAAGCAAGATGGGGTGGGTGTGATGGGGGATATAAAATGTCACAATCTAATTATTAACCTACAGTCCTCAACAGGGACAGAAAAAAGTTGTTTTGTGGCTGAATGTTAGACCTAATTGATGTCTGCCACCTCAGAAAAGTCCAGCAGACCAATTAAAATTGAGCATAAAAAAGTAAATTCATTCCTTATTTCTGTTAATAATAAAAAAATAAAATAGAGAGAGCTTATTGATAACTTGAGTCTGCAAGCATGCATTGTGATATTGGATGATTTCTTCTTGTTGTTTTATGGCAGGTGGTCTAATAAATATGTGATTGTTTCTTCAAATATTTGTATCTTCACACAGCATTCACACAGGTTTCTTCATTATGCGGCAGTGTGTTTGTTTTTGTAAATCTTTTAATCCATCACAATAAATATGTCTCCCAATTTTACTGTCGCAAGTTTAACAGTAGAATTACCTCATGTGCCCTGCAAGATAGGGATCAGCAGGTGATGATGTGTGATTATACAACACGGTGCAATGTCACATTACATTGCATTGCACATCGTGGCCCATTTAAATTAATGAGGGAGCTGCGATTTTTCATGCAGTTCTAATGTCCTTCTAGACTTAGTCTTAGTCATCTATTGATGAGTTTTGGCTGCTGCTTACAGTACTTCTGAAACCATTGCCGTATATTGTCGGTAAGGGTTGATCATTCTTTTTATTTCTTTGATCATTATCACAGACACCAGAGGAGCTTGAAGATGACTCAGACTTTGAACAAGAGGACTATGATACACGCAGTCGGACCAGTGTCCAGACTGAAGATGATCAGCTTATCGCTGGGCAAAGTGCCCGGGTAAGTAAACGTCCCTTTCTCAATTATTGTGCCACTCAATAGAGTAAATATGACCTTGCTTGGCATGAATAATCTACATTTGTATAGATAACTGCTGGGCAAAAGTGACTGAGCATAATTTGAGTGACAGCAACTGTTTCCTACCTATTCAATTATTCCAGCTAGATTCAATTACTTAGTATGAAAGTCAATATGAATATATCCCTTACAAGGCTGATTATTTCTAGTACACACTAATCAAGAATGTTAGGGGTAAAAATCACGTTCATCAACAATGAAATATTTACCAAAATTCCTCTCAGATGGCAGACTATACAGTAGATTACACCCTGCCAAGGCTGATACAGCGATCACTGCGGTCTGGCTTTTGTTGCACAATGTTTATATTTCACTGGGGTCCATCTTAACGAGCATTATGAGGATATCAACACTGTTCCCAAACTGTACAGAAAACCTAGTGGTGTATTACATGTTGAATGAATTGTAAATGGCTCGCGTGTGACTTGGCTCTATGCCTTTCTGTTTGGCGCAGGCCTGCATTATACTGATTCGGCCTTCATGCTCGGTGCTTCAAGTTTATGCACAAAGAACAGACTAATAAATAAAACTATGGGACAAACATATTGTGGTTGAGTGGTTTTGTACCATATCATCAATATGCATTGTCTTTTGATACGCCATGGTGCATACAAAGCCAGGGCAATGACAGATATGCTATTCTCCCTACTATAAGCTACACAAAAAATGGCACAACCAGGATTGTAAAATCTTATGAACAATCTAACTTTTATATTGCTTAAAAATAGGGTGTCCAAACGTTCTCTTTTGCGTTCCCTTTTTTGCCTCCTGTCCAGGCATCGTTGTTTTTTCTTTAAGCTTACCTTCGAGTAGTGACAAAACAATAAAATATAATGTTTGGTACCAAAATTCTAAGTGGAATATATTAATTGGCAATGGTGAGACCGTTCTATTATTGAACACTATCACACCGTTGACTCCCATGTTGGGTTCTGTTGTTTCGTTCTGTTTTCACATCTATACTGTGCAGAAACCCTTGTAAGTTGTGTCTTTTAAATAATTTAGTTGAACTCTTCCAAGGAATCCAAAAACAAAAAGTTTTAAGATCACCAAGTTGGAAATCCAGCCATGAACTAAAAGAACAGAGCGTGGCATTTGGATCACAAATGTAGCTCCGGGGAGTCTGTGGGGGTCCGGGGTGTGAAGTGTTTTGAGTCGTTTGTATGTACTGTACACTCCCACTAAGGCTCCTGCAGTGTAACATTGTCGAGCCATCTGAGCTTAAATGCACCAGCTCTGCCACGCAAAGTTGTTTCACAGCACCAAACTACTTCTCCTTGGCAGGCAGCTTCGCTATGAGTGGGCAGCTCATTTTGGGAACAGTCTAAAGTCACAGCATGACTCTTTGTCATAGCATGTTGGTGTGAAGAAGGCTGTGATATAAGTTGGATGTAAGGGTGACATGGCTCAATGCAACAGCTTTCGACATGGAGGTTTTATTGTACGTATGTGTACGTTGAGCCAGCCAGCATTATCAAAAGTAATGTGTGTGATTAAAGATTTAATTTACATTATGCAAAGCTCACAATACTTGTGGCCTCTTGCCCCACACAGTTGTATTGCATGTTTAGACATTAGACACTCTCATACCCTCAGAGACTAAATATTTACACATGCAAAAGACTAGCGCATCCATAAAAGATGTGTTTGCTGCAGACCACTGGTGATATGCCCAGTTGGGCCCAACCTGTCATGTCAAGACAACACTCCCTGCCCTCTCATGGTAATGCTAAGTGCATACTGTTGAAATGTGTTAGTATTGAAACAGACACAAGGACACATAATCCCTTTGCACCATAGGAACTGACATGTGCCTACTGAGATTTGTGGTCATGAGCTCTCTATGTTCTGCCAGACCCGTGGGACATATGCTCAACAAAAATATAAACGCTTTTGCTTTTGCTCCCATTTTTTTATGAGATGAACTCAAAGATCTAAAACTTTTACCACATGCACAATATCACAATTTCTCTCAAATATTGTTCACAAACCACTCTAAATCTGTGATAGTGAGCACTTCTCCTTTGCCGAGATAATCCATCCCACCTCTCAGGTGTGCTATATCAAGATGCTGATTAGAAATCATGATTAGTGCATAGGTGTGTCTTAGACTGAAAGGTGCAGTTTTGCTTTATTTGGAGGGGGGGGGCGTTCTGAGTTCCCAGGAATATAATAAAACAAAACCGCAGTCCTCAGAAAAACAGTACCCCAATTTGCAAATGACCTAATTTTCGTACGCACAAAAACCACCGCCGCACGGGGCGCAATCTGGTTGGCGGCGCAGTTAGTGCTGAATTTCCCCATCTGCGCGTGCTTAGTGGATTGCACGCTCCCGGGTTGCTCCATTTTTTAATGGTTAGTGCCGTGCAGAAGCTACGCGAACCTTTAGTGGATCTGGCCCGCTATCGTTTTGTAGCTATCCTACCTCCCACTACTTGCCTTCTTGAACACTCGTGTTCATATCACACACGTCGTACGTCAAATACGCCGGTAACAAACAACCGCCTCCCATTTGTCCAGCGAAGCGTCAGTCAAATTCATGCTAATTGGTCTAGTAAAAAAAGAATGAAACCGGGCCATTTTGTGAATTTATCAATTCCCGGATGCTCAGACAGGATGTAGAAAAAAAACTGACATGTCTGGGAAGCAGGAGACATTTAGTCACCCTAACTTAAGTATAATCTTGTATGATTCAAGTAAGGCATCATGTATGAGATGGAAACACTCGTTTATGATAGAGTTTGGTCTTCTCATCAGATGCAGATATACAATAAGCACTGGTCGTATAACACTGCATATACAATGCAAAGTGAATCACTCCACTCACCCCGTAAGCATGCCCGGAGCCTCACTTAGCACACTGATTGGATGACAGTGTTGATGGGTCATCCATAAAATTGAACTTGCCAGTGTCTGGGCAATTTATTTCAAATGAACAAAAATTAAAGTCATTTTAGGTTGCCGCGTTGGGTGAAGAAAACCGGAAAACGCTCTAATCCCCGCAGACGTTGACTCACAGAGTGTATTGGCACAACACTCCCTCGGCTGGATTTGCAACTATGTTAAGCTCTCGAGGACCGCTCCTTGTTGTTATCAGTAAAGTCGGGGAAGGGATTTGAGGATAAGTGAATTCTAGAGAGTGCAGTAGGAGGGAGTGAGGGAGGGTTCTACCGAGTTCCTTGCTGTCCCTCATGACGTCCCACTTGGTTCACATGTTTACCTCAATGCTCTCCGGTTTTTTTCTTCCAAGCTCTTCGCTCTTGTCCTCCTCTCTCTTTTGTCACACCAATTTCAAAGTGAGTTGAAGTACCAAACAACACCCTCACTCACTTCCAAAGTAGATCCCTAAATTTAGAAACTGACTTTTTACTCAAAATTTCACTTCTTCTCCCCTTTAGATGAAGCACTATCTGATGTTATTTGTGTTTCCTTACTTGCTATAGTTGGCAGTACAAACCTAAAAACCTTCACATCTGTGATTCTCAACAGACCACTGCCATTATGACACCAGCAACTCTCTGTTCAGTATAAAATCATCCGTCAAGTGAATAATTGATGCCAGAAGTTTGTTGCAGCAAAGACATGAACAGCCAAAAGCATGAACCACATGCTCTTGGATCTTGTGGTCACAATCAGCGATGGGAACGGCAGTCCTTTTGATTAAACTGAATCATTAAAATCAGTTAATTAGAAGGATTTCTTCAAAAAAAATTGGTCACCGAATGTGTTCAGTGCTTTGCCATTCAGTTCCTGATTTAGCCCTGTGATTCAAAATTACTCTCTAATACCTTTACTTACTAAGGGACAGTGCGTTCACTGACTGTAGTACACAATAATTTGTGAAAGACGAAGCTTCACTTTGAATGGTATACATGTATTAAAATCATTGCACACCATATCCTTTTGATGGGTAGCGATTAGAATCAATCGCGGTGAATTAATTCACAAAGTGATAAATGTTGTTCATTCGCAGTGAACAAATCACAAGTCGAATTCATTATAGTCCCTCCCTCATCTGCTCGCTGGGTACGTCATTCACTGAAGATTTACGCGTTAATGACAGTGTGTGGCAGTTCTAAACCCGGCTGGCATGATCTTAACTGACCATTCAGTATGTTCACTCAAAAGATTTCATTTGCGAATCATCTGCGAACGACACATCACTAGTCAGAGTTCTGTTTTGTTGCACAACACACTCACAGAAAGGACATAAAAAAACAAATTGAACATAGCTCATCAGTCCAGACTTCTGGACTAGTGGACTAAGTTCAGGGGACCGTGTACCTTTTTACAGTACAGTTTTAACCTCGACATGCTGAGAGAAAACTTGGCTAAGGAACCTCGGCGTACGGACAAAAGTGTCACTCAGAAAGTCAAGCTAAAGCAAGATACATTTCTGTATGACAGAATAAAGGCATGTATGACAAAATAAGAGTGACTATTCCAGGAACATAGCAACTGCATCACAGCTAACAACTTCATCACAAGGACCATAGCAACTGCATAGCAACTGACAAGTTCATCATTATAAAGGACATAGCAAATGCAGAGAAACTACAAAATAAAATCACTAACCAAAATGTGCGAGTGTGAGTGACAAACCCAGCTTAATAATAATACATGTATAGCAACTGACAACATCATAACAACACAATGACCCCATGACCAACCCAAAACAAAACAAGGATGTGTCGAATCTAATGAATGGATGGGATAATGTATCCGGAGAACAATAAGTTCTACAAACAACATGTCAAGAGGATGTAGATTGGTGCAGTTTTCTCACCCAGCATGCCGTTTAAAAGGATCACAATCACACTGATGTTGTATGTTTTGGCATCAGTAATAGCGGAACTCCAAACAGGCCTTGAGGGCCCAATTTTGTTTGTTTGTATTATGCTGTTCTGTCTTTTCCCAGCTAAGCACTATGCACACATACTGATCACAGGGCCAGCGCTCAAGGACGCTGCATCTGTTTTATGCATCTTTGTGTCTGTTCTTTTTCTTTCCAGAACAAATTGTTTTGTTTTTTTAATTGCCGGACAATGCATTTGCTTTTTTCTTCCTGACGCTTCTAAAAGGCGACATGAACCAAGTGATGCACTTTCTCACTGAGCTCACCCGGCACCCCCGCACACCAGCTTTGCTGTGAGGAAATGAAATTGGATTTAAAAACGTAGGGTGACTATTTCTGTAAGAGAATACAAAATTTTGCCGGACAGTTAATAATAGATAAGGTTTCAAAAACAAGGGTAACTTTTTTTCTGAACTGTGCTCATTTATTTCTCCTGCATGAGTCAATATAATCGACCTAATGGAAACGAGGGCACTCCCACCTCTCTGACATAATGTTGAAAAAAAAATGAATTATTCATCCTTCTGGTTTAATACGTGAGGTAATTATACATTTACCTCCCAAATAATACAGGATTCTTACTGCATCTATGACCTTGCCACAAGATTTATACCATTTCGGACCTACCCCTAAAGGCCGGAGGGAAAAAAAAGAGAAGTATTCACAAGACAGTGGAGAAAAAAGCATAAGAAAAGATGGGTACAAGATGTCAAGGGTTTTGAAAAGGTCTAATCATTAAATGTAAAGTTTAGAAGTTTAGTATTTGTGAAGAGCAGACTTTGGTGTTGTGTATTAACATAGAAAAATGGAACAAAAACTGCTAAAGCTGACTCTTCCTCTATATTATTTTCTTTTAACTAATCCCATTCTTATTCACCCATTTCTTCAATTCTGCTCCCCATCCTTATCACCCCCTCTTCACCTAAATGGTTCTCCTCTGGCATTTTCCTCATTCTAAGCCAGAGTACAAAACTCATTCATTATTACAGAAGAACCTGTTTTCAGCTTGTCAAGTACTGTGTTATGTTTTTTTTCTTTTTCTTCAGGCCATCATGGCGCAGCTTCCCCAGGAGGAGAAAGCCAAGATTGCCGAGCAGGTGGAAAGCTTCAGACAGGAGAAATGTAAGCTCGACGCAGAGGTGGCCAAATGGGATGACAACGGCAACGACATTATTGTGCTTGCCAAGCAGATGTGCATGATCATGATGGAAATGACAGACTTCACCAGGTAACAAGTGACGAGTGAAAGCAATACGATTTAACAGCCCTTTACAGCTCCGCAGTTTTGCTTATTGTTACCTTCACTTGGATTTTTCATTTCACCACGCACTGTGATGTATGTGTCAAGTATTGCACTTGAAGGCTCTAACAAGTCCACTCGCTCTTCACTCGCCTTTTGAAGTCAAGGAAATGTGACTATGCTCCACAGCACTCTGTGGGAAAAGTGAAGTTGCAATGAAGCCATTGTTATACGTACAGACTCAGTTCAGTCCGGATTGAAAATTGAAAATGAAATACTGCAAATATTTTGGTTTTGGGGGAATTAATGTAACCCATACATAGTATTATTAATCCTTTTTTTTTTCAAATGGAATCGTTGATCTTAATATCCTATGGCATTAGTTGAAATACCATGAAACCTCCAAAATTGAATGAAGCGATGGTTAACCTCATATTTTGTCACATTACAAATGTCTCCCATTGTAAATTTTGGAATTATAGATAATCCAAATAGAAAAGATTCACATTTTTCTATATGGTATATAAAGCTACCAGGGTTTTTCCTGACTCAAATTGAGGCAGAGGTGGTACCATCCTGACTATGGGCAACTATCGATACCAGGTATCGGTGCCAATACCAGTCTTATTTTAAGGTACCGGTACTCACGACGGTGACCGATACCATTATTCACCCTCCTGCAGCCGTTTTACTATCAGGAACTAAAAATGAGAAATTATATGAATTCGATGTTACCATTAATTTCATGCAATATTAAGGAAAAATTATATATTGGGGTATGTAGGTCTTTCTTTAAAATCATCTGTCATTTTTGAATGGGGAATTCTATTTACTCGTGGTATCAATATCTGGTATAAGTATCGGTGACTACTCAAGAGTTGAGTATCGGTCTGAAAAAAAGTGGTATCAAACATCCCTAATCCTGACCATGGCATGTATTCTGTAAATTAACTGACTGGCTTTCATTTTTTACAGGCAGCATATAATACTCCGATGTTCCAATAATAATAATAATAATAAATGTTTTAATAACAATATGACTATAATCATGTTAAAGCACTCATTCATTGAAATGTATCTGCCATAACAGTTTTTTTCCGGGATTAAAATTATGAATTTCTGTTGCATGATGTGATATGGCGGCGTCTTAAAGTACAGCCCATCAAATGCACAGAAGCTTTCACATCTAGATGAAAAATCTATTTCCAGTTTTACCAGCAAGACAACCCGACGCCCGACAGCCAGCCAGTGTCATTGTCAGAAATGCACAAAATATATACGGACTACAAACATTTTGCATTTCCACCGTGGATGAAATATTGCAGTCATAATTTCGCTACAAGCACGCAAAACTCACCGCGAGTGCTCAAATGGAACAACGTTTATGGGTGACTTGTTGTTAACGTTGTCGTATTGCAAAGTGACAGTCAAAAACACTTGTATCTCCTTTGATTTTCATTGAACTGAGGTCTTACATGATTTGCTGCCATGTTACTCTAGTGTCATGTATTAAGGCGGTTTGAATCCTGAAAGGCAATTTTTTGTGTTTTTATACCAAGTGTAACCCCATTGAGGCATTTGACTGTAGAGGTTCCACTGTAACTGCCATGTATTTCAGGGGTGAGGTTTGATGGTTGGCACTTAGTATGTAAAAAGTATCAATATGGTTTCCTTATGTCGTGCCTGTGGTAATGGTCATAAACTTCCATCCATTCATCTTTTAAGGCAAAATGCCAGACATCATTTGTTGATGATATACTGTTGCTTTGCTTTGAGTAACAGACTTACATCAGTATTTACTGAAGTCGTATTGCTTATGTTTGCTGAAAGCTTGCAGTTTTGTTCCCAATATCCTCTTCAATATCCGCAAGCTTATGGGACGTGAGCTAGATCAAAATTTTCAGCATTTACTCTGGATGTCCTCTGCAGCCGCATTTCTTTTTTTTTCTCCATCCAGGGGCAAAGGCCCTCTCAAGAACTCCTCAGATGTGATCAACGCAGCCAAGAAGATTGCAGAGGCGGGATCCAGGATGGACAAACTGGCCCGTGCTGTCGCTGATCAGGTAGCCGTGCAACTCTCATTTTTTATCGTTTCCATCAGTCTAAAAGCCACTCTTGACTTCTCGTCACGGCTGTCAGTCAAGCAAATATCGAGTTGGAGTAAGTGAGCATAGCAATTGGTAATCTTTGATGTGAGAATTGACATGCCAGACTGTCGTGGCGGGCTGTTTTGCTGCATGAGTCCGTGTCCCGATGGGGCCAACACTAAGAGCAAGACAGCAGAACCAAGTTATGTCTCTAATATAATTAGCTCGCAGCTGAGGTGTTGCATCCATTATCAGATGAGTACCTCTCTAAAACACGCTGACAGACCACTTTCAATATCTAATCAATCAGTGCTGCGCCCAGGGAGGGGTGGGAGGGAAAATAAATAGGCGTGTTCACTGTGTATTCGTGTACAAATGAAGTGGGTAGGTTGTTAGAATGCTGGCACCACTGGAGGTAATGCATAATGTCATTCATTTCATCTGCTTCTAATAAGCAGGGAGAATAAACTTAGGTACAAGACCAACTGATTTATTAAGGTGAGCTCTTGTTACAACAATAGTAACTGATTTTAGCGAGTAAAGTCTTGGAATAATGATTGTTGCTTTCATGATCACTCAAAGCAAAGCAAGGCAAGTGTTTGAGCTAGCGTCAACATTTAAAATGGAAAAAGCAAGATGGATGTTTTGTCAACAATGCTCCTCTGCAATGCATAATACATGGCAAATGTAATCAAGTAACGTAATATACAGTATTGCGTGGATGTTTGTTTTAACCAAAGGTAAAAAAATAAATGTCAGAGGATCAGAAATCTATTGAGTCCATGAGATGCTTAGAAGTAGAACAAGACAGCTATATTTTCTTTGCCTCAACGTAATAAAATGATACGTTGGTTTTGTGTTGTTTCTATGTTTAATTTTAAAAATGATATCGTAAACTAAACAAATGTGTGTTTTTTTCTAAAATAGAAGGAAACATACCCTAAATTGCTATGCTATGTAAGTAATATGATGTCTTCCAGTGACATTTCTGCAGGTCAGGATTACCGCTATGCAAAAAAAATCAAATCAAATAAAAAAATAAGAGAGCAATGATGATGACATGTCAAATCGGTAAAATTACCGAATGAACAATACTGGGCTCTCAAAAAAATAATAATAATTACAATTAAAAAAAGGATTACCGCTATGCTTATGAGCGTTGCTTCTGTGCACTTTATGGCTTCTTTCAAAAACATGTCCTTAATATTCCGTACGTGAACAAGCCTTCTGCTGTCAGCTCGGAGCAGAATGAACGTCCCTTCAATTGGCCTTCAAGTGGGCCCGAGTAACTCAACTGGCCCGAGGCAATGCGAGTCAAAAGCGCCGCTGCTTCCCCTCATGTCACAATGTCCTGTTTTCCCAGAACATTTTACGCTGCAGAAAATAACTTCGAGCTATCTAGCTTGGGAGCTGATAGTTTTAATGTTCTCTGTAGATTAACAGGTTTATAGGCTTACATGTGTAAGGGCATTTGTTTTCAATGGCAGGTGTCAGTCCCTCGTGTCATTGAGTGTTTTGATCTAAGTATGGGTGTAATTACAACCTGAGGTAAACCTCCCTGTGGGAGGTTGAACAATTGTAAGAGTGTTGGTACATGTTTGCACGAATAAGACAGTGACCTTGATAAAGTACACACCACAAAAATCAAAGTGAAAAGTCAAAGCTGTCAACTTGCTGTTATTCACATAGAATAGACTAAAGTGGAATCCAGGATGTTGATTTTGTATGTCCTCAATAACAAACTCACTCCCTGTCAGGCTTGTAGACCCAGTTGTTGTTTTGACTGCGCGGTACGATGACATATGACATGACACTTTTTAGAGTTTGAAAAGTCACAGCTTCATTTACATTGTATTGGCTAGAATTCACATCTTATGAAGTGTTTTTATTATTATTATTTATTTACAGTCAAATAAACCCCAAATTAGATGTAGTCTGGCAAAATATGAAGTTTAAAGGAATTTGTAGTTGCAATTGGGGTCTTTTAGCTTGAAATGAGGGGCGGGGCTTATGTATTGATTATTATTTTCTTATTTTGTCAAAAGATTCCATGTTCAGAATTATTCATACCCTACCACAAAACAGGCATATAGATTATTGCAACTCGTGGCTATTTGATCCTTTTCCTGTGGCCCTTTGTCGCGTTAGAAAATAATTAGTGTTTAATTTCAATGTTTTTATTTTAGTTTGTTCTTTTTCCAAATGTAATTAATTATTAATTTAATATTTATGGTGCTCTATACACAACATTAAAACAGAAGGTTATCTTTTTCTTTTCATTCTTTTTGTCACGCAAAATATATGCCACAGCTGCTTATGTACGACACCTGGTTCCAAGATTTATTGAGCTATTCGGCTGCCAGTAGTTCAACCTTGGATACATCCAAGAAAAGAAATGATTCTCAAGAAAGCAGAATGTGTAATGCTTTACCCTACATGAACTATATTTTCAAACGTCGTTCTCGCATCTCGGGGGATGTGGGTGGTGTATGTGTGTGTGTCTCTCCTGGTGAATTTGTATTTGGTGAAAATGGCTATTTGAGTATTTAAGGTTACCGACCCCTGATCTAGATTGTGCTAAAATATCCAATTGTACATTTCAAAAAGCAAAAAAAAACAAAAGAAAACAAAAATGTCAACTTGTTCTTCTGCCACTTACTTATGTCATTTCTAACTAAAATTCCCTTCATCTTAACATCTAGCCCGTAGCCTTCCTTGTATCTCTTCATCATGAATTATATTTTTTGCATGGCAAATGCAATACATGTATTAAGATTAAAATAAAGAATTGGCTTCATTTAAAGATCACTATTGAATTTATTGCTTTAATCGAAGCACAGACATCATGTGTGGGAGTCCAAGAAAAATCTGATCTCCCAATAGCCAGGTTTACATGAATCAAACCAAATGCCCAAACCGAATGAAAATGCTCCATATGCACGTGAACAAAATTGTGGGTACCCTTCTGTTATAGAACGAAAACCCACAATGGTCACAGAAATAGCTTGAATCTGACAAAAGTAAAAAAGTAAAAAAATGAAAATTAACCAATGAAAATCTCAATTTGCTTTTGATTTGAGGCTTAACAGAAATATTTTAAAAGGCATAAACAGACCTGGTCGAAAATGATGATACGCTTACCCTAATATTTAGTTGCACAACCTTTTGAGGTAATCAGTGTAATCAACAATCGTTGTAACTTTCAGTGAGACTTGAGACTCAGCAGGTATTTTGGCCCATTTTTCATGAGCAAACTGCTCCAGTTGTCTCAGGTTTGAAGGGTGCTTTCTCCAGACTGCTCGTTTCATCTCCTTCCACAGATGTTCAATCGTATTTAGGTCAGGGTCAAAGAAGGCCACTTCAGAATAGTCCAATGTCCTCTGTTGAAATAAGCAGGCCGATTCCAAATGGTATTTTATTTGAATTCACATGGGAGATATATTACTTTTGTAAGTCATGTATATAGTTCAATCGGATTAGTCAGGCTGTGTCCTGTCTGCGCTTGCTCTGTCTTGACATAAATGATCAGTGACATTGACATTTACACACTTGTAAATGTCGGATTCAGGTCAGAGCTGGTCTGCTATGGGAGAGCTTCTTTTTTTTTTTTACTAATAGTAGCCTGTTTTTATCAGTTTAATCAAGTGTAAAAACAATCACAATTACTATGCTAAATAGACGACTGACCTCCATTAGGATAAATCACGTGAGGTTTACATAGCTCTGAGCATCAGATGTCGGTAAAACAGCTGTTTTGAATAAATGTATTGGCGACACATGTACAGTATATCAGACCAGATCGGAAAAGATTACGTCGGATGTAAACCGTTTATAGAGACCTTTGTTGGAATGACCAAGAAAGTAAACCCGGCCAATGTGTGACTTTTCATAGAAAGCTTTCGAGTTTTGTGTTTTCAAGTTTTCGAGAACTCTATCCATACCAGTGGTGTTTTTATAATATATCTGTCACCATGATACTGCATTATCAGACTCCCAATTGCATGCCAAAAAAACATGTGGCGCCATTACCCCAAACTATAAGGCAATTTTCGCCAATCAGCCTCAATTTGCGGAAACTGGCTCATTGTAACCCGCAATGGCAAATGGAAAAGTAAATTGATGTGTCTGTGACTTACTGTGAAGCAGGTTACCTCTTACATACACTAAAGTGGGCAAACCCAAACGTATACAGAGCAAGTTATAATTATAATTCAAGAAAAACTTTAAATTTTAGCAAGCATGTTCATGCTATTATGTAACTAACAACATGACTTTGATTACTTGTCTTTATTCCATATGTAGACTACATGCATTTTGCATTTGCACATTATTGAGGGTAACCTGTGCTTGTCAGGAGCACTGGGCCTTGACAGTTAGAATTCAGCTCCAATGCTTTCAGACAGGTCCCTTAAGTAGCAAACCTTGTCACAATGACTTCACATCAGGCCTATTGATGAGCGTGTGCGAAACAGTCGGCAATGTTCCAAAGTGGGAGGGTCTCCCAGAGTCATTTAAGCACTGCACTTGACATAGAAAAACCTCAAGTGGCACCTCAACACATTTTACCTTTGCAGTGGTTCATTTCCTTCTGATTTTATTTTCTATGTTACATTCCATTCAGTGAGATCACCCTTTTGTGCACCTGTGTGTGACAACCCCCACCCCTCCACCCACATATATATATAATATATTATATAATAATAATAATAACAATAATAATAATAATAATTGGTTAAATTAATTGATTTCTACAATGATTCAGAGGGATCAATGCATGCTGTTGTCATTTTCAAAAAGGAAATACAATGACATCCACCACACACGTCCAGGTAGCTCAGATTATGTCTATATGCACCACAACTTAGACCCGCTTTTATCTGATCTAATGTCTAGTTTACTTTCTGACACCAAATTGTCAGGTGCACCGTTGGCGTGTAATAGAAAACGCCCAGAGAGGCCCAGCACGATGTGCCAAATCGCCAAACACAGTAAATTAGACTTGCCCCAGCATGTAAATGAAGATGTGCCAGTTTTTACGTCGAGCACACGTGCCGTTGTGTATGAAAATAGATCCCATAATATTAGCTTGGTCACTGAAAGCAAGATCTTACGCGGACCTCGACTAGAGCCATTTTTGTATTATTCATGAGAACTCAGCAGCCTTATTTCTTTAGTGTCAAATACTTGATGACCAAATCCAAAAACAACCAGCTCTGTTGGAAGTTGACGTCTTAACATCACTGCGATGGTCCAGTCAGCTGGAAGGCATATTTTGTAAGTGTGTGTAACATGCACCACTGGGATCTGTCACAACGCTTTCATTTCAAATATGCTCGACTTCTATTTAACAGCTGTTGTTTTGTGTGTTTTTGTTAGTTTTTTACTTGAAATTGAGATAAGTGGTACAAGTAGGAATGCACCGAAATGAACATTTTTGGCCGTAACCGAAAATGAGAAATGCTTGGCCGAAAACCGAAATGCCGAAAAAAAATTAAGTAATTTTTTTGTCATCATAGCATTTATTATAATTAATTAATATTATAATGTTATTGTAAAATATTTAGGCCCATTTAGAACTGGCATTTTAACAAAGCACAATATAAATTAAAATGCGTCCACACCACAGACATGTTGGCGAATGGTACATTAAACACCAGAAGTGAGGTGAGCAACTGAGCA
Organism: Leptonotus elevatus; assembly: GCF_054856555.1. Classification (NCBI taxonomy): domain Eukaryota; kingdom Metazoa; phylum Chordata; class Actinopteri; order Syngnathiformes; family Syngnathidae; genus Leptonotus; species Leptonotus elevatus. Next base: position 13,887,368 of record NC_141246.1, read on the forward strand.
TTTTAATGTACAGGAGTTCACACCGGCGGGCACGGATGCGTGCGGTGCGGTGCGGATGGCGCATTTGTAGACAATTTAGAGCGGGACACCGTGCGGCGCACTTAAAATCGGCACATTCACATATTCACCAACGTTTAAAAATAACTAAATACATTTCTTCGCAATCGTCTTTGGGAACAGACTGCAAAGTCATACACGCTGTCCTGGACAGGTCTGTAGTCACCCGGAGATAGTCGTCAGTGTTTACTTGTTTAAAACTTTAAAAATTACCTAAAGTATTTAGCACGGCCACCAGAATGCAAGTGAAAATGTGGAAGCGCTCGAGGGGCTCTCATCAAAGAAAAAAAGAAAGGCGCTGCAGGAGAAAGTGCAATACTCGGCAGCGCTCTCTTTTCCGACATAGTTTACCAAGCGACGCCCCTCTCCTTTTCCGGTGTGCACAATGACGCTGCTGGTACTCACAAACGCCAGCGAGCAGCGAGGCGGACACTCACCCCCCCCCGCGTTTGGTGTTTAATTCAAACAGACGCTTCCTTGCAGTGTTTTTTTGGGGGCGGCGGAAATTTTCAGTGGCAAAATATTCGGTGCATCACTAGATACAAGTATTATAATTACAGAGGAAAAGCAAAAGAAGGGTGCACAGAAGATTCAAACTGACTCAAAATGATCCTTTTTGTAGCCTCCATATGGGATGTGGCTTGTATTGGACATGTAATAGCGTGCAGCTGTTTGGACACCAAAGTTCACTCCATCCTCCTGATTTATCCAACAAGAACACATTTGTGTTTGTTTGCGGCCAATCATATAATAAAACAACACAATTACAAAAAGAACATAACTGACGCTTCTAGACTGAATAATTCTAAAACATTCAGAGAGGCAGAGTGGTATAAGCAAGTCACTTACCACGCTGACAAAGACTGCCTGGTTAGTCAATGAGCCATAGTGTTTATTTCAACAGGCAGCCTGTGGTAGAAATGGACTATAAGTCAACAGTACAAATGGGAACAATTGTGTCATGTGTGCATCAAACAAGCCAGAGGCGGCAATGTGTATGTGTGGATGTGTTCATGCGCCAGCAGTGTGAAGTGCAGTTAACAGCGATCACGCCCAAGGAGAGGTTTCCTTTTGCCTCACTAACTGCTCTATGAGATTCAGCCGCACTGCAGGCTACATTCAGACACTTACAGGAAGCTCCTGGCAGCCCCCTTGCTTGACTGCTCTCATAGTGGTCATTGCCACAAACAGCATAAACCACTCCTTCAAATGACACTCGTAGCTTAAAAAAGCCTTTGTTTTTCATCGTATAATACACTTTGATCTGAATGAAGGACTAAAGCATCTTCATGTGATTATGCTCAAAGTGAGTGGGCAGGAAACTGTACTGGTGGGGGATATATTCATATCACAGTGAGATTTTGTTTCCCCGTCCCCCACTGCTGGAGCATACAAGCTAAGAAAATGAGCTGCGTCTTTCTCCACCCAGTGGTTCTGAATGCTCTAGTTAGGAACGTTTAATATTAATGTCTAAAAGAAGGCTCTTGTTTCCCAGTTATGCGAACAGTGTTGGAGTAGCTGATGCAGTTCTTAACTCACCGGGGGCTTAGTTGGCCAAGACTCCGTAAAGATTCCAGAATAGAGATAAAATAATGTGTGCAAATTGTGTGATAGCTGAAGACTTGAGTTTTTTCCACATTCCTCGTTGCTCAAAGACCAGAAGGAAAAATCTAAATGTAATAACCTCCACCAAACAACGGCAGAAGTCATTGTTTTAGTTAGTTAGTTAGTTAGTTAGTTAGTTAGCGCATGAGGTGCAGATTTTGGACGCAAAAGCAGACAAGACACGGGAGGTGAAGAAGCTTAAAGAAAAAAATATACAAAGTAACATCAGAGAGCCAGGCTGGATTCAGGTGGCCTAGAACAAACACTTGACAGAGAAACCTTGACTAAGAAACTTGAGTGGGCTGGATGCAGGGAAACCTCGACGTACAGACAAGAGTGTCGCTATGCAACTCCAGCTAAGGCCATGCTCAAATCTACGTATGAGAATAAAGGTCTATATACGACAAAATAAGAGTGCCAAATACAGGACCTAAATACAGGAACATAGCAACTGCATAGCAGCTCACAACATCATCATGCATAGCAATTGACAGTGACATCATTGCAAGGGACAACTCTAGGACAGAACCATAACAACTGACATCATCATATATAGCAACTGCCAACATCATCATACATAGCATTTTACAACATCATCATGCATAGCAACTGGCAAAGTCAGTATCACAAGGGACAAATACAGAACAGGGCCATAGCAACTGACAACATCATCATGCATAGCAACTGACATTGTAATCACAAGGGACAAATACAGGACCATTACAACATAATGACAGCTTGACCCAACCCAAAATATAGTCACAACAGTTACAGTCCACTTGCATTGGTGACATGCAGTGCAGTGACCAACAGATGGACCCGGATTGCACCTTATTGTTTTCAATCAAGCAAGTCAGACGGACGTGTTTTGACTGCTGGATACAAATGTGTTTACAATACTGTATGCTGAAACATTGTAAGGGGATAAAATAAGGTCTCAAATGTGCACCGCTTAGCTGCTCATTAAATGTGCCAAAAAGTATTTACTTTTGAAAGCTGTAGACACATTGTTGCTACGGAGACAGGGGGCCAGCTGTTGCACCAGTTGTTAGCTAATCTTTATTCATAGTCACAGGACGAATGTGGCGAGACAAACCGCAGGTAATATCGCTACCAAGCCTTGTAGGTGCAGACTCTTGTTCATCAGAATCAGCAGGAATCTGTATTTTATGATTGTCTTTGTCTCGCTGCAGCAGAACTCCAATTTCCTTTTAAGCTGTCCTTCATCACGCCGCCACAGAAATAAACTGCCGGGCATCAACATCATCTTGACTTCCCTCACTGTGGTGTACTGACGAATTATCATTGACAAAATGATGGAGTCAAGCTGTTTTTGCCTGTATTGTTTGCTGCTTTCAATTGGATAAAACGTGGAAACAATTACTTGTATAATTGAAATGTTTCTTCTGAGGGTGAAAAAAACGATCCTGGTTTAAAACTGTTGAAAATGTTGTTAGGTTATAAGTCCATAGTCTTTCGAATAGATTCAATTTTATGACACAGTTTGTGTTTAATGTATTCTGGCCATAATCCTTTTTGACAGCCATATGCATTTGCCATCTGCCCAATCCATAAACAAAAACACACAGTACCTAGTAAATAAATATGTAACCACATTTTGAAATATAAAACACACATAAATCGGTTCCCTTTTAAAATCGAGGCATGATATCCTTTGTTTGAGTCTGAAAAGATTGTTTTTCAATCACACAACTAAATATTGTACATTTCATATTGACCATACACAGTACGTTCTTTAGCCTTTTACCTTTTTGCTGACCAAAGCATCAGTGACATTCTAAGGTCATGATCGGGTTCACAGCAAGGTCAAAATTCTCAGCAACAAAGTCCAAATGTCATTAACTGGTTGAGTATGGCTAAGTAGTATAAGCAGTAGGGAAAGTCCTGTGTTACAGCAGCCGAGTGAGCAGTAGCAGCACGTGAAAATAAGACTATTAAATAATCAAATATGAGTGTATGTGTCGACTGGACATGAATAATAAATAGTATACCTGCAGCTATGAGGCAAACTGTCCATGAATATACAGATAATATGTATACTAGTACTCACAAAAATGTAGAGCTATTGGGCTTTTGGGTGCAGTTTCACAATCAACCTAAAAGCAAATCAGTCATGTAATCATTACTTGGACATTTAACCAGTTTATTTTTTTATCAATATGTGTTGTTTTGTATATTGTGCTTTTATTCCTCACTGTTTTGTTTTTGTTTCTGTGATTTGCCTGGGGACAACAGATGGAAATTAGCCTATGGCTATAGCCAGTATCCAGTGTGCTGTGTTTACATGCATGTGTCTCATGTGATTTTCATTAACATGCACTTGACTGTCTTGACTAAATAAATACATTGAAATTGAACCTAAAAGTACTTAGTAGAAACACTGCTGTGAAAATGCTTCTGATTTGTTTGTGTTCAAAAGTTTTGAGAACCTCAAATTAAGTTCACTTGAAAAGGTTACAGTGCATTTCAGGTTTGTCCTGAAATTTTCCAAAATTAGCCAAAATCCCCCTCAAAATTTGAGTACCATACCATATACAGCATACAGAAATGGTAGTCAACAATATCAATATGTCAATATGAAGTATTTATAATCGCAGTGGATTAGAAAAAAAATTCAACCAGTATGTCTGCAAAAAGATCCTGTGGTTTTTGCTTTGTTAGCATTGATAGCATGAGAAGAGGTGAGAGTTTTGGTAGGACAACATGAAGCCACTTGACCATGATAACGGACATCAAACATTTTCTGGCTGAGAAGAACATGACTATACAAGAGTAGAATCACCCAACCTGGCTCCTTGCGTTTCATTTAAATTTTTCACAAAGTCAAGAGGGTCATCAAGGGGACCTGTTATGAAGGCGTGTACAACATTGAGATCGCCATGATGATAGAGCTTCAGAGAATCCAGGAATAATCCTTCTACAAGGCATTGCAGAGAATTCTGACAATGTTTTAGACTTGAGGGGAAACTTGATGGGGTTTGAAATGTTTCCTGTTTTGGTGTCACAAACCACATCCGCCCATACTTCATAATATAAGCCCTTGCCGAGTGCTTTCCAGATCTACAAGTTGTTGATGTGACGTGTTTTCAGTAAACTCAATCTCAAGCATGTTGTCTGCACTACCTACACACAATGTCAACACTGTGCTGCACAGATGAAGTCAGAGAACGTTTGGCCCGAACTGGAAAGCATCTCATCCCACACGTCCCTGCCGTGTAAGAAGCCAGCGGCAACTCACAACTATTATTAACTCGGTTTTCTTTTTTACTATCCAGTGTCCCGACTCGGCTTGCAAACAAGATCTTCTGGCCTACCTGCAGAGAATCGCGCTGTACTGTCATCAGCTCAATATCTGCAGCAAAGTGAAAGCTGAAGTGCAGAACCTGGGCGGGGAGCTCATTGTGTCCGGGGTAAGTACGTCCACTACTCACTGTCAACTTTGGGCCAGCGCTACACTTAAGCAGTGTTTTATACTCTGTGCTGCAGTCCTCCCACTACATTTAGTTCAAGGTCAAAATGAAGGTTAGACGGCCAAGCGATGGCGCTTCCAAAGTGTGCTTGTTTCTCAGCCAATTCCATCTCATAATACTCGCTAAAATGCATGCTAGGCTTTTTACTTCTCATGGACGCTATTATCATCTTAAGGATTCAAATAGCCTGCATTGCTTTAGTATGTCTACTATTTATTACTAAAGAATAATTTTAAAGCAAGTATCAGCAAATTGTGCATTTTAATTACTTTGGGCCTGCTGTACTAAAATCCCTAATAGTTTTCTCTCCAACAGTGCTCTTAACTTATTCACTCCCAGCCATTTTCACTGAAGCAACCCCCTTCGCTCCCAGCTGTTTTACTTGATTTTGACTTATTTTGCAAGTTCCACAGAATATTGTGTTTTGTTGCTATAAAAACATGGAACCTACCAAAACATTAGAGTCTCTTCTTTCATCAGAAAAAAAAGTATATTTGTATGTTTCCGATTTGCAATAATTATTAGGGGTGTGCCCAAAAATAGATTTTCATTAGAATCGCGATTCTCATTTAGTATGATTCAGAATCGATTTAAAATGTCCCAAAAACGATTTTATTTCAATTATTTTATACTGTCTTGCCCTTGTTTGCGTGTGCCTTTATTGGGAGCACTGTTCATGTTGTACACGATTTGGCCAAATTAGGGGCAGTGTGGTTCCGCTCATTCTGATACACTGTTAAGTTGTAGCCACATAGAAGCAAAAAGTCATGATCAAGTTATTCCAATAAAAGTTGTTGTTGTTGTTGTTTTTTGCAGTGTAGGATGTTAAGATGCTTCTCTGTATACATTCCTGAAGCGTTTTGTATGAATAGTCATTCTTTTGAGTGATAAAAGTGCCACGATTAGCGCGCTAATTAGCATTAGCGAGTCAGACTGGAGTGGATCATGACAATTATTTGCATATCTATAAATTGAAGCAGAAATCATTGTCAATCAAAATTTTTTTAACCTAAAATCGCAGACCAAAAAATCGGAATCTAATCGAATCGTGAGACAGTCAAAGATTCCCAGCCCTAATAATTATCATTTGAGTATAGCTAAGTTTCATCATTATTCACAAATCTGTTTAAAACGGTGGGGAAAGAGTTTTTTGCAACATGGCCCTGGTTGATCTCTTATACTCTGCTGCTACCTGCTGGCCGTTTTTGTAATAACTACCAAGCATTCATTCAAGCATTCTTTTCAGTTCAGAGGCTGCATCAAAGCCTTTTGTATGCTCTAGCATAAAAAAACATTTAAAATAATTCTAAATATGTCTTTGGGAATATGGTAATATTTAAAATAGAACATATTTATACGTTTTTGGGAGCAAATGAGTTAAATGACACTTACGCAAGGAAATACAGATTTGAAAAGAGTTTGGTGATATGGCCTCCAAGTTAACCCTTAGATCAATCGGAAGCATCAAAATTGCATTGCTGATTAGACGATATGTCGCAATAATTTTGGTTTCTAGAATTCCAAAAGTGTTTACACAAGCGGAAAAGATCTGTTCTCCCCTGTCGCTGCATATGCCTTTCAGACACGGTATTAAAAATCAAGCGCCCCAATTGATCTCAGGTTTGATAAATCACACTTGCACATGCTAAATGAATCTATTTGCATATACTCCTTCTATAATGTGCTAAATGACTTGCGGGGCAATTTTGCCAGTTTGGCATACGCAATCCTGGGTGCGCCCGGTCAGTAGATCAGCTTCCACATTGGCTTGCGTGAGGAATTTGGTTTTAATTTAGGATTTCATGAACACTAACTTTCAAACTTTAAATTTTTAACACTTTACTCATTGTTTCCTCTGAACAGCATCTTTACTTATTCATTATAATGATAAAGACATAAACACAATTCTTCAATATAACTGATGATTAAAATGATGAAAAAATAATAAAAACACAACATCCTAATGATTAATATAACATATAACTGGAATTATAAAAGTGATCTAATGTTTTCTCATTTGGATCTTATTTTGGGTTAATTAACAAATATTTTGTTGCAAAGAACAAAGGAGCTTCATGAGACCTGCAACGTTTGTCGTTGGCCGCACCAACAATCTAACCTCAATTGTGTTGCATATTCATTTGTTGGAACTTTTTAAAAGGTTCAATTGAATTGTTTTAATAAACAGCTACTTGTTTAGGTATGATTATGTTACAGGTAAGAAATTAAAATATTGAATCTTTTTCCATCAATGTTCAGCAGTTATTAAAATAGCTTACCGTGATATCACATGTTTAACAACATTCACAATAAACAGTGTACATAAAGTTAATTTCTATAGTTTTAAATTAAAATGTGCTGACATTTTGTCCTTCAACCGCCTACTGTACAGTATTAGCTGTTACTGCCCAATTCATATTAAGGACCAATAAAGCCCCACCCACCTCCCGCCTCCCGTCTTTCCTCTAACGTGCAGGAAATACGAATGTTGCTCCCAAGAAGACCACGGTCACCGTCGTCTCTCTTTTGAAAAATAAGCACGAGTTGTGTCGGAAAATGCGCTAAATATACCATAAAATCCTGTGAATAACACACACCTGTGTATAATACGCCACCCCCAAAAAATTAGTGTGGTTTTACTAGTGCTGTCAAAAGTTAAAGCTCATTAACTAATCACAAAAAATAATCGCATTAATCATGTATTAACGCAGATTAATCACACTATTAATTTTAATTACATTTAATGTGACAAACGCTTTTATCATTCACGTCATCCTTGAAAACATTCTATTTTCTAAGAGCCGCCATGTTTTCATGTAATTTGGGAGCCCATTGAAAAGGGATACAATGCTGCCATCTGCTGGCCATAGTTAGTGGGGTGTTTTGGGATTTTCACAACCCCATTCACAAAGCAGCGCTGCGCAAGACGTCGCACTGCCCATTGAGAAAAAAAAAACAAAGTTGACGTCAATTGATGTTATTGGCGGTATACAGTGGGCGTGTCCTTAACGTCAATTGACGTTTTTGGCGGTAAAACAGTTAAATGTCAGATAGAATGAACACATAACAAGTGCTCTTAAATTTGGCGGGACAAAATGTTGATAAAAAAAAAAGCCTTTTTGATTAAATGATTAACCGTGATTAATAAAAATTATAAAATGTAATTAATCTGATAAAAAAATTAATCGTTTGACAGCTCTCGATTTTACAGTAATTTTATACGTAATTCTTGTCACTATCTTACCAAACTTTAAACTTTGTTATCTATTTGGAAGAAGAGACTCTCATCTGTTGATTTGTGGGTTTCCCTGCACTCTGATCATTATTTCTTTGAACTTTTGTGTACATGTTTATCTGTTGCTGGACGCACGAATCCCGCTGAGATTTGAACCTTTTCATGGTGGTCGGCTGGAATCCACACTCATTAAAACTAAGCAGTTGACTCGTCTCTGCATGCGGTCTGAGGAGGCCCACTGGCCGGCGACCCTTAAATGTCAGCCAAACAAAACAGACGGAAACAGAGCACACCTGACCCTGCCTGCACTCATTAGCAGCGGCGAAAGGAAGACGTCACATAGCGAGCGCTCGGTTTTATCCCGCTTAATTGACAGTGGCGGCAATGATCTCCCACCTAGCAATGCTAATGCTTCCCCATGCGCGAAACAAGCCGACGCGCCCAAGAACTGACTCATTGGACTTGACCTTAAGCCTTTATCTCTCGCAGCTGGATAGCGCCACCTCGCTCATCCAGGCCGCCAAGAACCTGATGAACGCCGTGGTGCTGACGGTCAAAGCCTCGTACGTGGCTTCCACCAAGTACCAGAAGGTGTACGGCACGGCCGCCGTCAACTCGCCCGTGGTGTCCTGGCGCATGAAAGCTCCGGAGAAGAAGCCGCTGGTGAAAAGGGAGAAGCCCGAGGAGTGCCAGACGCGCGTGCGACGAGGCTCTCAGAAGAAACACATCTCCCCTGTCCAAGCCCTCAGCGAATTCAAGGCCATGGACTCCTTCTAAAAGCGAGAAAAGATTTCCATTGTGTTAGCCCGCCTGTTTTCCCTGCGTGTGTACTCAGGAGAATGACAGTACAATTTTCAACTGCCGCACTCGGGCCCCTGTGAAGACTGTGGCTCTCGAACAGCCAGCACACACAAACACGAGTAACACTATTTATCTTATCGTAGCTTAACATGTGAGAGCCAAACTGTGACGAAAATATGGAACTTATTAAAAATACATATCAGGAAGAGGTTTTAAAAAAAAAATAAACGATGGCGGTTGATATTGTAGTCTTATTATTAACACGGTGCCGACTGGCTGCTTGTATACACATTTAAAATGTTTGAATGAAAATTCTGGATTGTGCTGTAGAGAAGAGACTCTTGGGGTTGCTATACCTCTTTTTTCTTGTTTTTTCAAAATAAAATGTAACCAGTAGTAGATACCCACAAGTGTCAGCATCCAAGTAGTATCCTTGTTCCGATACAGTGTTTTATCCAAAGCATCCATATTGTGTTGCCTTTTTTTTTTTAAAGATATTTAATGATGACATCACTAACTATGATAACCTTGACTGAAAGTTGTGTAGCGTATAAATATAAACCGAGTGGTTTGACTAGTTGTGGTTTGCTCTGAACATCCGTGCATACATGCTCCCTTTATCTCTAATAAATCGCCCTAACTTGGCCCTCAAAAGGTTCATGTTTATTTATTAGTGTCGCGTTTGCAGGACACAACACTTCCAATCTGTGTCACCCGGCTTGCTGTATGTTGCTGCGGTGCACACTTCACTGCAAATGGGTACAATTATTCCTTTTCTACATCTATTTTGAGTTTTTGTGTTTTGCAAATCCAAGAATAAGCACATGACGTTGCTAGCGGCTATTAAATCCAGAGACAAGAGTGTTTAAACTGGAGTTGGCCTCAGCGGGATAGACTAATTCTCAGGTTAAAGTGTGTTACTGAGCTACTGACCAGCACTGGCTGCTTTATAAACTCACTTCAGCGTGTCGAGACGGGTTTTCTCTGTTATACACTTCAAATTGACTTTTTCACCCCCACAGGAAAAATAATTAACAGGAAAGATCGGGTGAAGAAATACTGAAAGTTGCAATCCGAACTTTAGTGTTATCTTACACTCACTTTGGAATGGAAAGGACCAAATTGGACAAGTTGTTCAAACGGACATGTCACAAGCAACATGAATATCACATGAGTTTGTAGCAAAAAAATCTGCAAGTTTATTTTCCAAAGTAGTTTGGGTAGCAATCCATTTTCTATACTGCCCTCATTAGGCTCGTGGGAAGTGGTTAGGGCAATGGTTCTTTAACCTTGTTGGAGGTACTGAACCCCACCAGTTTTCTATGCACATTCACTGAACCCTTCTTTATTGAAAAATATAATGTGGTATTGTTTTTTTTTTTTCTTTCAAATTCAAGACAAAGGTATATCGAATGGGTTTATCGAATCTAGCTGTCTTCATCTTGAATACAGAAAGTATTGTGTACTTGTATTCCCCATCTCCATGCATCCTAAAGTTGTCCTTTAGTTTTCCGAGATAGCTAGATATGTTGGACTAGAATTGCTCAACTTTGCATTGTAAATCATGCAGTTAGGACGCTGTCTCCCATCACTCGATTCTATAGTGCACATTGACAATCATCTCTGTTTTCTTAAGATGGAAACCAGGGGGAGCAGATAGAATGAAAACAGCAGAGGCCCCAGAATTGAACCCTGTGGAACGCCATACTTTCCGTAGTATATGTGAATTTATATTGCGCATATTCGTCCGACCAGTTTCTTTTTATGCTCAACATAGTCAATATGAAGGGATTACAATAATAAAGAAATCACACGACGTACCATCACAACAGCCACAAGTTGAATGCTGAGCGCACCAAATTCCCTGCAGCACAGATAGGCCAAGCAATGTCGCGTGATCACCTGCAGCCAATGATGGCCAAGTGGACATATCATCATAAATCATTTGAGTTGGGTTTGTGTCTTGACCTCCTGCCAAACCCCTAAAACTGACTCAATGAATCACTGGGGTTCGATTGAACCCAGGTTAAGAACCACTGGCTTACGGTAAGCGCATACAAAAAAACTAAACAAAAATCTGATTCACCAATATTTGTGAAAGACTTTTCATACAGTTGTTCTTACAAAGGGTGAAGAGGGACTGAAGGTCACATTTGTTCTCAAGAATCCATGAATGAGGACCAATGAGACGTGTGTGTCACTTGCCCATTTGTCGGGGCATCTAAACTTTCTGGACTTGATGTCAATGATTACAGATAAATATTAATGTACAATAATGTACAGTAGATAATAGTGATAGCTGCTGCAAAAACTGTAATTCCACATTTGTGCAACACTCAACAGAACAAAGCATATAAATCAGTAATGTTAATTGAGTCTGTTGCATCTTAACTTTTGAATAGTGGATTAAAGGATCAAGAGTCGTTTTTTAAGGATAATTAAGGCCTTAATTGTGCAAAATCTAATTTGAGACTTAAAAAAAAAAAGATCAAGTGGACACTCTGTTAATTCATTGAACACTTCCGTGCTTAGGATGACCAGATTTGATAACAAATGTAGCCAATCTGGTGATCAGCGGTTGTGTTACTGTAGCTAATGTTAAATGCTATCTTGGTTGACAGTTCAACAGTGCTAAACCATCAATGCACGCACCATTATACAACCTTTTTTTCTCTTTTTACTGCAGCATTAGGCTAGAAAGACTACATTTCCCATGATCCTTAGGCACAGAAGCTGGAAGTAGTTGTAGTTGCGGTGTGACAAAATGGGACGGCTGCTCGCGAGTGGATGCGGATGAGAATGAGAACGTAAACCTGAATTTACACGTGAATGAATTTGAAAACTTTGTATAAATCAATTCAAATGTACAAACACTTTTATTTTTTAAACTCCTTTGTTTATACAACGCCCTTGAGTCTTACTTTCATCACACCACTGTCCGTTACCCCCACCATTCGTATGATGAACAGCGCAAGCGCTGGTGTCACGGTCTCAAAGTCAACTGCTGACTATGTCAAGGCCCGTAATCTCATTTTGACCAATGAAGTCCTTGTCGATCCCTCTTAAGTCTGTTGGCTTGTCAAGGGATGGAGGCTAAGAACAGGAGGGCTGAAAGGCTGAAAACACCTACAGTCAGCAAAGTGAGAAATCCGAGAATGTTCACAGCCAGCAGCTCTCCCAAACCAGGAACAATTTGAAGTGGCTGCCTCAAATGAGCTTGTCTGAGACCTGACTGCAACTCCATGCCACTGGCAATTAGTGCCCTTCAAGCAGCCTGTCGCACCTTGAGGTCGTCGCTTCACACCGCAATGATCCTAAATAAATAAAAAAATATCGACGAGGATGATATATCATGCGTTGAGTGAAATTCATTGGTTGAGTCCCTGGGAATGAATGCAGCTGTTTTTGTGTCCTCGTTGTGCTGCTAATGGCTATTAAACACTACATGCGTCAGGCATCCGTGCATCACCAAAGTACTCTGTATTTAGGAAACAGGGCCACAAGGGACACACTGTTACACAGTCCAGTTAATGGAGGGATTAATTCCTTTCTGTGACACTGTCTACTACGATAATCCCCGTGTGCATACATCTGTCTGCTCTAAATGAAACATGACAGACTGCACTAGAAAAAAAAAAAAATCTTTTGTTTCGTAAGCTTCCTGGTTGTGTAAGAAAGAATAATAAACTGGGGGGAAAAAAGCTTTATTCAGTCCCTTTGCTACAATTCTGCATATTAATGGCATGAGGTTTGAATAATTTAAGGATACAGCTGCTGGGGTCTGTGCTCATGACAGGCTACGCTGGCCTCAACTAGAGGAGTTATCGAGGGGGCCCGTCCAGTATCGACCTTGGGCTTTCACACCTTTTCACGCCGGGGGGGGGGGGCAAAAGCCCAAAAAAGCTGGATCTTTAATTCTAACACCTCGCTTGTGAAGAATAGCCCAACTCAAACCTCACATCGCAAACTCTTGAGTGTGACTTAAATTCATCTTAAGTACATCTTAAAGTGCTGACTGTATTCACAAAATGTACTGCTCAAAAAACGAAATCAAGAGAAAACTTGAATCGTGTCACAGGCCATGATGAAAAATGTTATTGATGCTGTAATGTTACCACAAATGTAAGAAGGGATCAATGGAAACACAACAAAACCTTGGGCAAGTATAAATTATCTTCATAGTCAGTGGAAGTAAATTTGTGCTTCGTCTGGTCCTCTTTGCTCAGGGTGATCAGACGTTCTAAAATGTACCAGATTACTTAAGGGGGGGGATACAGAAATCAGTGAGAAAGGATCATCTTTGCCCCTTCTCCTCCTGTTTTCAAACAACATTAGCACAATGCAATTGTTCCTTCCTGTACTTCCCAGAATTGTAAATAAGCACAGTCTTAAGTCTCAAATCTTCTCAGAACCCTCAAATGCTGCTAATGTTTGTTTTTGTGTCCTGTTCCTGCTAGCTTTGTGTCTCGGGGCACAACGTCAATAGCCCTTACTTTGTCATTTAAACAGCTTAATGGCTGCGGCGTGCATGGCCAAAGGGGCGGTCGCTATTCAGCAATTCTGGTGATCTATGTTGTCGATGTGTCTAATTGTGACTGGTGAAGATAAGTTCAGAGGGCGGATAGGTGGATAATGAATGACTCACCCCTGTGCGGCCTCCTATATTACTGCTCCAAAGATGAGTTATTCATACCAGACAATCACACATTACGTTCATTAAATGACGTAGTGATACTTTATATGAAAATGAAATATGGTTTGTATTTCCAGCCAAAATGAAAACTACTTGTTGGAAATATTTCCAGCATTGGTTTACAGTATATGAAATTCTGAAGTTGTGGTGCACTATAAAAAATTTTAGTCGTCATTCAGAATGGAAGCATTGAGTTTTATGAGCCAAATCATGTCCTCTCAGGGAAAGTGGCCTTGTGTGTAACCTGCAGAACGGAAACGCCCCCCAAATGTAACGACTTCTGCCTTGGCCTGTGTTTTCACCCTTCCAAGTTAGTTGCTTATAAGTAACTTTTTTTGTAATTCACTCTGAGCGAAAGGAGCCCAAGCACAGCTCTCCGTCAAGGCCGTTGTAAATAGCTGCTTCATTCACTGGGAAATGTTTCGCTTCGCATCATAATAGATAGAAAAATAGATGAATCATATTATTTAAGAGAAGCTACTGCACCTTGGCACAATGAAAAGGATGTGTTCACCATTTTGCAAATAAGGGAAGGTCCTTGGTCCACTGCATTGTCTAATCTTGTGAAACAACGACAGCAGAAGGAGGATTAGAGCAACGGAGCATACTGGTGAAGAAGTGCATGCATTCCAACGAGCTGCTGCAATGGACAAATTGCACACAACATGAAAATGAAATCAATTCAAAGTAGAACTTCAATCTTTTTTTTTTAAACATTGTTACAGCTGAATAGAAAAAAATGGACTCATCATGCTATTCCTCATAATTTCTGATTTTTCCCCCCCCCCCAATTTCAAAAATTCAATTGATCTTTTACTTCTTTTTCTCGTCTGCATTTGTAAAATAATTCACAGATTAGTTGCATCAGATGTCTGATTCATTGCATGAATTCATTCTGAACTAGGATATGTAACAATGGGGGAAAGAAACACCTTGCAGGGTACGATATCCCTTTCCCTTCTAGTTCTGATGCAAGCTAATGTAAGTCATCAGGAAAGACGTGTCAAAGTGTCAAAAGTATATCAAAACTTCTCCCATAATCACACTCTACGTGCAGGTTACACTCTTCACACTTTCCATGTCAGAGTCTAACACTGAGTGAAATCATGAGCAGTTTGGCTGATGACAATCGTATCAGTTACTGAAAATTCAGTCAATGATGCTAAAGTTAGACTGTGCTAAAATTTGACACTGACACCTGACTGATTAAATAGAAAAATAATTTTGCCAATTTAGTCCAAAGGTGACTAAAGGATGGCATGCATATTTTTATTTGTACCTATGTTATTACACAGAAAATGTTTATTGTTGGAATTACATCACATTTGTAATGATCCCACTGCCACCAAGAATCACAACCACAGACATTAGTTAAAGAGCAGACCCATGCAGTACTTGACGCACATGTGCACGAGTGGTGACTGACCACAGTCGGCAACAATCTAAACAGAAAAACTGTGGCTAATTGTTTGAACATTTCATCAAAAATACTAAATAGGAATGTGATGCAAAACCTGCGAGACAGAACTTGCCTTTCATGGCAGCATGCCAATGATACACAAACAGCGGAGCCCAACCCACGACACGCTTAGGACCGCCCCCTCATTTGAATAACATTTCAACTTGTCAGAGTGTCTGCAGCATGAAATAAATAAATGTGAGAGCAGAGCTTTTTATTTATTGATTGATATTCAATTATATTTATACATTTATTTTTGTATTTATTTCGACATTTATTTTTATATTTATTTTTAGTTTTTTTTCATCTCATTTTTTATGTTTACATTTATTTGTACTTGAATGTATTTATTTAGGGACACATATATATATATATATATATATATATATATATATATATTGTTGTTTTTATTTCCATTTCTATTAATTTTTTTGTATTTAATTTTTGAATTATATTTTTATATCCATTTTTATTTTCACTTTTAGTCATTTATTTACTTATTTTTAGTTTTTGGCGGTTTTGGTCCTCCATAGCATCGTTGGTGGGGACAAAGGTCCCGCCAAAGGCAACGCACGTGTAAATTGAAAGTAATATATGTCATAACATGCTAATTTTTCAACCAATTTTCATGAGCTTTATGTCTTGCTAAAATTGATCAACATCAAAGCAAGTGCTAATACAGAACATTTGAAAGAAAGTAATACAGTAAAATATCCTTCCTTATCTCCATCCGCCTATGAAAGGTTGTTCCCAGTTACCATGATGTGATTATACATGATTGTGCATAGTATTTGTTCCATTTTAAAATACACTAAATATTCACAGATTAAAAATTCCAAACCCCCATCCGCTAACCACCTTTGATTAATGTTAAAATGGTTAGTGGCCAGTAACTCTGGGAAACTTGTAACCGCAGTGGCTGGTGAGCAAAAAAAAATATTTCAAGCCTTGGCGCTAACCTTAGATTTCCTCTATTTTTTCTGATTTAATTTTAGGTGATTTCAGTGGGTCAAAAGCTACTACTTTCTTTGCTTTTCTTCTATGCTGGGGGCATGTTTTGGGTGCATTCAAATACGATCAACATTGTGTTCTGAGTGGTACAAAAAAAAGTGCATCCCTGTCTTCTGGAAGGCTGAAAATGTGTGCTTTCTAACTGTGGATATTGCAGTGCGCCGTGCTTATAGAAAAAGAATGAAATGCCAATTGCATCATTAGCCTTCCCTTATGTAACAACTTGCATTCGATCACATCCATTGCCGATTGCGAACGGAAGATAATTAGACCCGGTTGAAGGTGCATGCTCTGCTTTCTTTGCTCATTTTGCTTTCCACCAGATGGCACCTTAATGAGCCAACATTGTCTCTGTTTAATTCACACAGGGCAAGGAATAGCGAGGCAACAGTGGAAAAGTACCCTTTGCAAATATGAACAAGGTCATAATAAAGCGGTCAGCAGATGTCCAAACTGTCTGGAATAACAGCTTGATTTATGTCCGTCTGTAATTGAATGAGGAAGGAGAGCGCGACCTCCTTGTTATGCCCGAGCTTGTGGACGTTCCAAACGGCAATTCTATCACATATAAGGGAGCACGATACGTAGGGAGAAGAGTTATATCTTCCATCATTGACACAATTATCATCTGAGCGACCATTTCATTAATGTCAGCTTTTAAATGGAGTCTCTTGAATGGAGGCATTTGGCAGAGGAGAACGTGTGGCAAAGGTACGCTAACGTACAAGCATGAAAACGATTCAACTTAACCCACAACAAGGATTTAATACTTTATAAAGACATTCCTGGATTTTCCGATCTTTGATATGAGCTGAAATGTGCCATTGTGAAAAGAAACCTGCAAACATTCAGAAGCTTGAACAATTTGCAAAGGAAAAGTGTGGGAAAATACCAGCGAATAAGCTTAGAGATGACTACAAGAGATGTTTCAAAGAGGGGTGCCGTTATTGCTGCACATGGCGTGTTTTTTTCTATTTCTTCTTTGGAATTACATGACGTAAATTGAAAAACTATTTCCTTTATTAAATTACTTTGGACATCCAATTAAAAGGTCCTAATGATTAAAATTTGGTACATTTCCATTTATTTCTGAAGATATTGTAGAGATCATGCAAAAAATGAAGAGGTGACAATAGGTGAGCAGGACTGTATACATTCAGCTGTCTCCCGCAGAATAGTACATGATTTCACTTATATGACAGCTTTCTACCTTCAAGGTACTCTAAGCACTTTCAGTCAGTGACCTTATTCACCTACTGATAACGTAGCATCAGGAGCGATAAAAGATCGTGCATTTTAAATGCCATAACAGAACATACTGTAGGTTTAATTATAATGCATCCATGCAGCAAGGAGCCACAACCGCTTGACCCCCTGACATCTGCCACGAACATTGTGCCTGTGAGAAAGCAACGCTGAATATGTCCTTACCTCGCTCCTCATTATCTGAACAACTTCTGTGAGTAGCGTGTTTGCCTCTGTAGCAACATCCTTAGGCTTTTTGTAGCATCACATTCAACTGACCTGTTGTGACTGGCTCTGTGGCCACAACAAATGTTGCCTATTCCCGGAATATTATTTACATCCACATTTCCCAGTATGCTGCCGTCATGTTACCCAGCGCCTAATTCTACCTAATTGAGTAATGGCAACAACTGTGCATGGTAGGACCTCCACGACAAGGTCAAGTCCAAAGCATCAGCAGCTTCCTGCAGAGGAACCGATTCAAGCCTGCATGTGCCGCAGAGCTCACAGTGGGTGATGTTTCCATATTCAATAAATTTTGACTCCAGGTATCACACGAACACATGCATGCACAAGTGTTCAACAAACACACTGACTCAACAATTTGTCCACCCGTTCACTTTATTTTGACTTTGCCGTATCTGATTATGGAACTGTTTTTTTTTCTTTTACAGAATTTCACTATACTGAAAAATGTAGGCCAACGGCATAACGGTTCTCCTGCGTGAATAGAAGTCTTGCAATATTCTAACAATAGAGTTGGAACTACACAATAACTCAATTAACTTGCGCTATGACATTACAGCAGTACATCTACGGGTGAAAAAAATATTACATTGAGTCCACAAAAGACGCACATGTAAGTTGAATGAGAACGATTCTAAAACACTATTGCTAAGATACAAAAAACTGGTAGGAAGAGCTGGTGGATCAGCAGTCAATTGCAGGACTGACAAATGGAGCGTAGTAAACACCCACGGTCAGCAGAACCTTCTTGCTGTGAGGTGATGACATTGACCACATTACCACTGTGTCAGCCTGAGCTGAACCACTTGAAGTAAAAAAATACATATAAATAAATGGATGAGAAGACTAGAAAGCGGAGTCGGACACCAGTGTGTGTTACCTGTAAAATACAGTAATACAGTGGTACCTCGGAGTTTGAAAATAATGTGTTCCTGCAAAGTGTTCAAAGTCCGAATTGTTCAACCTAAAAAACTGTTTTTCCCATAGGAAATAATGTAAATGCAATGAATTAATTTCTATCTATGTTTTTTTTTTACATTTACACCCTGTACAGTATTTAAACAATAAAAAAATACTTTACCTTTTTGTTGTGGTGTGATGGCATCAGTGGATGATAAATGCTATGTTAATGCTTGCTTTAGTTCACTGCTGAGTTTGTGTATTTTACATTGGGCATATTGTTAGACAACTAAGCGGTCCTTGCGTGCGTTGTTTAACGCCAGGCACGTTCTTGTTCTTCTTATCCACTGTCATGTAGGCCTATGATATATATACTGTATAAATATTGATAAAACATTATTTAGTGTGAGTTGATGTGGAATGTTAAAACTAAGTCATCTTGAATGTAGAGGTAGATAGGTAGGTAGACAAGACAATAGACTTGGTAAGTTATATTTTAGACTTCATATCCATCCTTGTTTCTCAACGTGTTTGGTTTTAACTTTCTCCATCTTTGTACTTCACACGTCTGCTGTTTTGTTTCCCGCAATAACAACCCTAATGTGTTGGGATCATACATGGGGAAGAAAAAGGACAATGGTATCATCTTTCTTTGTCCACTGATGGATTTAGAGTGCTATTTGTTTTCCAAACCATCCCTTTACAATTCCATTCCGGCTGCATTTATTAGCACAGAGAGCTTAGGGTAAGACACTTAGGTGTTCCTTTAATTATAAAAATGTTGGACTACCCATTAAATGCATCTGTAGCATTTTGTAAGTGGTGCTATCAATCAGTATTATGGTTGGTGCATGGTCCCGCAGGGGCTGATAATGCTGAATCTATGCTGAACACAGAAATATGGCCCACTTCCAGGCTTCTATGAGCAATGAAAAAGAAAAGTAACAGTAACAAATGATAATTTAATGGGGAAGTGTTTGAATATTGATCTGGAATAAAAATGAATCCCTGATCAGTTTCAACGATTTCACAATGACAGCTTTAGATTCGCGCAGATGCCTGTGCGAATTTCTTTTTAAAGAAAAAAAACCCTTTTACTTTACACTGTGTTCCAATTAATTATACCATCATATTTTTCTAAATAGTCTTTGTGGTTTACTTACTGAACTACCATTATGACATAGGGACATGATAACTCGTACTAACATTCCAAATCATTATGTGAGACAGCAATTAAATATACATGTTGATATAAGAACAAGAACATCATGGCAGAAAATGATCAGTTAGAAAGTCCACATGTTTTGTTGAGTCCATTTTGACACCTTCAGGCACCCTAAAGGGGCCAATAAACTCACTGCCGGTGTCAGAATGGGGTGTTAGATAACAGCGGCAGTGCCGGTGGAACTAGTGAGTCACTCAATGATTTTCAACGTACTAGAAAAACAAAAATCTGAAGTCTGGAGCGTTTTTGGATTTTACAAAAGAAAAGACTCAATAAAAGCTGTGCCATTTGTAAACTATGCTGAACTGCTCTGAAGTAGACTGGTTCAACAACAAATTTCAACTTTCATGCACTACAAAAAAAAAACTATTTGGGGCAGCTCGGCCACATTTCAGCAGCAGCCTAAGTACTGTATTTTTGTTACCTACAGTAGCAAATAGGCTATACTTTGTTTCTACTGTATTGTTGACTCTGTACTCTACCTCTACTCTATCTATAGCTACAGTAATTCCCTTAAATGATGGGGTTTGTTCCAGACAACTCACACAATAAGGGAAATCTTGCAATAGAGAAATTTAAGTGATTAGTTTAGTTTTTATAATATTTACAACACTTTTTAAACACACTTTTAAAACATTACAAAGACATTTAAACATATAGTGAGACAGAGCTGCAGGAGCAATGGACAACATGAAAATATCGTACACAACAGTGTAAAACAAATAAATAAATTCATAAATAATAGCGGAACAAACATGACACTTACCCAAGAATCTACGATATAGATGACCAAAACTGAACCACAATATAATGTGTTTACTATACTCTATTCTACCTCTGGAATTCAAAGATCAAGCTGATATTTGGAGTATATTCCGTTTCGATTTTGTCCCTGCTGACCACCAGAGGCAGTGCCAAACAGCACGGAATAACTAATACCATCAAAATCACAAGGTTACTTTTTTTTTTTTAATATACAGGTATGCACAATACAACCCTAACAAAAATGATTTTCATTCATCAATCGGAATCAGAATTGGCCAAGGACGTAAAAACACACAAAGAATGTCTCAGTAACAAGTAACTATAAATAACACTAACACGTAAGTACAGAGTTTCTGCACATCTGCATATGAATCAGCCTCATACGAGCACAAGTGTTTTAATGTATTAACCAGTACAGGAAAACCATGCTGTTAACCTCAATGATGAGGTTCATGTGTGATGCGGTTTGACGGTTTCACCACTGCTAACATTCAGTGCCTTGCTTCCCAACAGCATCTCATCAGCATGCAAGGCACTTAATAAACATTTTCCTGTTTACTCTCAACCCTCCTATGACACCTATGAAAAGATCCACAATTGACGGATGGATGATAATGTGCTTGGACGTGTCCTGTGGTCAGAGCGCAAACTCTTCATGTGATAGCAGCGGTTTTCACACATGCCTGGCCAAATGTCTCTGACTGATGGGAGGAATAGAAGGCGTCTGGTCAAGCACACCAGAGCTAAGCACTTCAGAATGGAGCCTTTCATCTCACCACTGCTGAGAAATGCTATTCAAGGTCCAAACGGTGAAGTAGACCACGAAAAAAATCAAATAAAATCCACATGCTTCAATCTGGATACAGTTATTCTGTTGTGATCTATGAATATTGGTCCAGTTTGAAAGACTACTACAACTTTGTAGATTTGTTGTGTTTATTGGAATGCCACTATCTGATTAGTGCATAAATGGCGTCAACACCAGCACAATGTTTTCCACCCACGCCGCATTTTTATGCTGCACATCCCCAGCGCTCAAGAGAGCAAAAACTCTTTCAGGTGTTTGCGCTATAGCTCATTCCTTTTGATGACTTTTTCACCTCTTAAAAGGAAGCAAACATGAGCATCTGTTTCTGCACGCCATATGGATATCAGTAATATACAACGCATATGTGTTCACTCCATTCAAGGAAATGCGAAAAGTGCATGTCCCCTGTGTGACTCAGCGCAGGACTGCCGCCTTTGATAAGAACAAGCTCAACATGGCCACTGGGGCCTTTTTAAATTCCAATTTGGAGTCAAATTGGAAAACAGAGATTGCCTTTTGTTGTTGATGGTTTTTTTTTTGTCATTTGTGTGTGATTGTGAAGTCCCAACAGGAAGCTAATGCCTACATTTGCATTGTGTGTGTTTTAGCATCGGATCACTGCAGGCAGCAGCTCGTTGTGCAGTTTCTTGTAAGTGTTAGTGTTTGCATATGGGTCCACTATCACCCTCAGCCAAAACATGTTGGCTATTGATGGGTAAAATTGTCTGTAATTAATCAAATGGGTATCTAAGGACATCTATTTTTTTTATCTATTTTTTAGTAGGCCTAAATACTTGCCGTATTCTGTATTTCCTTTCTTTAACTGCATACTAGAGCATGTGCAGTTAATATCATTAACTCATATCCAGGGTTCATTCATCTTTTTCTTTTTTAACTGAAGTCCTTGTTATATGCTTACTGTATGTGATCATGTTTTCAAGTCATCTTTTTCGCACCAGTACGGTGCTGCTATTGCTACAGATATATTGCGACATAATACAAGTTATGCTATTGTGCTACAAAAGACCAAACCAGCCAAGGCAGTAAAATTGTACCAATCAAAAAGTCATGACACCCCTTTATTGACAGAGTATGCAACATGGAACAAAATATTAAATAAGAAATTGACATATGTATATATTTTTGGGGGTAAATAACATCACTCTACAAAATCTGTCATGTATCCATGCACCATATAACCAGGGTTGGGGAATCAAGGTCCAGAAAATAAAAACCCTGACACAATTTGGCTTTAGCCACAGGGGCTTCTACTCAACACGTGGAGACGGGCTCATTTCCGTACTACAAAAATGTCATCCAGTAACTCTCGCTAGGGCAATGCACAATTCTATATGAAAGAATAAAGGCCCAGATACACAAACTAAGAGTGATTAATACAAAGCCATAGCAACTGCATAGCATATGACATCATCATTATAAGGGACAGAGCAACTGCATAGTAACTACAAAATAAAAGTGACTAGACAAACTAAGAGCGACAAATACATCATCATCACAAGGGACATAGCAACTACATAGCTGAACATCATCATCATCATCATAAGGGACATAGAAACTTCACAGCACTACAAAATAAGACAGGCTAGACAAACTAACAAATACATCATTGACACCACAAGGGTTAACTCTGTTTTTTTTTAAAGTGTCATCATCTAATAAGGAGTCAACACAGGAGATAGCCGTCATTTGTTCAGGGAAATAGTAATAATGTCAAGTACTTCACCCACTTTCCCACCGCAGCTTTAAAATGTCAATAAGCCTGAGAAACCAAGAAACCAAGCAGGCCAATTTCTTGTTTGCATAACATAATGAACTTGATGACCATGGTAACCACTGAATAGTGGAATACAATGACAAGGTAAATCAAAAAGATTTTTCTTGTCAACCATTATCTAGTTAATATTAATTAACAGTGTTTTTTAGATACCAAGGCACTGTAACCATAAGAAATTGTGTGGAACTGCCTAAAAGGAAAATACTAATTAAAGTTTTTATTTTGTCTATGCAGTTGTATGAGACAATATCTTGTCCCTGTAATAAGTCCCACGTTTGAGGCAAATTTATATTGAAATCTAGCAAAGAAACCTTTGAAATGCAGCTTTTTCTTCTTCTTTTTGTTTTTAATCTAATGACAGCAGCAATACTGGAGCACTCCCACCATTCCCACTTCATGTTTTCTTTTTCTTTTGTCTATCCAGTGGGGTCTGGGAGACAAGGAGACAAAAACTGCATTAATGAACACTCATTGTCCTACACAAATGCTTTTAAGAAAAACAATATAGCACAATGATTGGCTGCATTTTTTTTTTTTTTTTTTTTTTGAGTCTCTAATTTCTGACAGTGATATGAACAGTTAGACGGCTTTCTCCCCCTGGACGTTTGGAAATAAGCAGGGGGCTCCTTTTCTTTTGGCTGTCAGATAGAGAGGATGGCAGCACTTGAATAAGCTTCGGGGCCCGCACTCTGGATTCTCTTTCGAGCGCTGCCATCCCATGCAAAAAGGAATTTTGAAACTAGCTCCTACATATTTAATACACAACTTGTTTCACAGATGTTCCTCTAGACATTTTCTGCCTCATGAAACAGATCGTATGATTTTTTAATAAAGCAACATCTCCTGTTGTTATGAGGATCGGTTGTGAGGCCCATCAGGGCCGCTTTGATGTGAACGTTGACAGATAGATGTCTAAGTTGAGATGACAGCGTAAAAGGGACACAAACACAATGCTTACATGCAACTCTGGATGCAGTGATGCATCATTGTACAAGCTAAATGGGCTTTTCTGCTTTTTAATATACTTGCTGCTCACACAAAGGTCATACAACTGCACAAAGAAGAGCACACACGGGCAGAGATAATGGATCTGTCATTTATTCTACAGCAAACGGGACCACCAAGATTGGAGCTCAAGTGTCATTGATGTGTTGCTCTGGTTTGACTGGCGCTACTAGTTTCCTTTTAATGTATCAGTTAAATCCAGATCCAGAATGCCTACTATGTTGTAGGTTGGGTCATTGTGTTCTGATGTTGTTGCGGTCAGTTGCTATGCACTTGTGATGATGATATTTGTAGTTGCTATGCAGTTACCATGTTCTTATTTTTATTACGTTTTCAGTAGATATGCAGTTGCCATTGTCATTGCGTTGTTATGGTTCTGTACTTGCTCCTTGTGATGATGATGTTGTTAGTTACTATGCAGTTTCTATGATCCTGGCGTGTATTTGTTCCTTGTAATGATCATGTTGTCAGTTGCTATGCAGCTCCTATGGTCCCATTATGTTACTCTTAGGTCCAGTATTTAGGTCCTGTATTTTTCACTCTTACTTTGTCACGTTATATAGTTGTTATGTTATATAGAATTGAGGATAGTAACAGTTGAAGTTACTGAGTGACACTTTTGTCACTCTGTTGAGGTTTGTTTGCATTCAGCCCACTCAAGAGGCTTAGTCAAGGTTTCTCTGTCAAGTGTTTGCTATCTGAATTCAGAACTGTTCTCTGTTTTTACTTTGTATTTTTGTCTGTAAAGACTCTCTATTTTTCAACAAATCCTGTCTGCTCCTAATTCCGCACATCAAAGTAATTCCAGTAATCCAAAATGTTATTAATTGAACATATCATATTTGTAATATCGCTGGGAAATCAAATGTTTTTGTTTGTTTGTTTGTTGGTTTGTTTTTCGGGAATAATATAATTACTTTGGAATGTGCCATGAGAACGGCCCCACATTGCTATGATGACCTGGTGCAGAGCTATTCTGAGAACCCAATTAGTGTTTTGCTTTCAAAAACAACAGTGAGCGCAAAACACACCCAATCAACCATAAAGACGTGTGAAAGCAGCACTTAATTCAATCTTTAAATGGCCATATTACACTTGTCAGTGTTCAGATATGGCACATGCAGCGGACACATTTTTAAAGGCTTCCCATGGGGCAGCACGGTCCTGTGCTAGTGGTTAGCACTTCTGCCTCATAAACTCTGAGGTTAGATGTTTAAAACTATTTGGATCGATGTTTTCTATGGGGAAACGTATTTTAAAATGCCAAAATATCAGAGATTGACCAGTGTATAGCATTAACGTGTTGGCCATCAAAATTGAATTCAATTATTTTCAACATAAGTTGGTGAAAGTATTTTCTGGGTCAAGTGTCTCACTGTGAAAAACAGTCAGGTATATTTTGTATGCACACAGATTGTGCTAATACTGCACTTGTAAGTAATGAGCTACACATTAATAAGAGGAAACAAGCAACCCCACACAATGAGCGAATGGAATGTACAAGCTGTGTCTAACTACCGAATGTTTACAACAGCAACATCCAGACCATTTAATAACACCTTGTAAATTACAGGTTGTTATGCTTTGGACTTGTAAATAAAGAGTGTATTTTCTCATACAGAGAAAGTTCCTCATTGATAAAAACAAAAACAGACAAACTAGGGTAAAGGTAACGTTAAAAATAAATAAATTAATACATTAATAATAATGATAATAATAACAATAGTTATTATTATTGTTATTATTATTATTAATAATAATAATAATATGTGATTAATTGACATTTTGTCCCTGCTTCCAACAATACATCAACAAGGGAGGCCAACAAATGACCAAAAATGTACTCATGGATATATACATATATATATATATATATGTATATATATATATATATATATATATATATATATATATATATATATATATATATATATATATATATATATATATATATATATATATATATATATATATATATATATATATATATATATATGTATTTATTAGAATTGTCAAACGTTGACATTTTTTATTCAGATTAATTACATTTTTGAATTTTGATTAATCATGATTAATCGCTTAATAAAAGAGGCTTTTTTAATCTACATTTTTTTCCCGCCAAATTAGAAGAGCACCGTTTATGTGTTAATTATTTTGACATTTAATGTTATGAGGACGTCTTCAACATTTTTTCATCCACTGCACACACTCATCCTCCTCTTTTTCTAATCAGTTAATTTGCATAATTTAAAATGGAAAAAAATTATCTCGATATTTTGACATGAACAAATATTCTAATTGTGATAAGCAAACATTAATTAAATGCTTTACTTTAATGCATGAAATTATGTTTATTGCTCAAACACAACATGTAGACGTAGCCATCCGCTGTCACGCTAAAGGATAATCTATGGTTAAAATTAAAAGTGGGATTAATCTGCGTTAATTCATGATTAATGCGAGAATTTTTTTGTGAATAATTAATCAGTTGACGCTTTAACTTTGACAGCACTGTGCCACTAATGGCTCACATAAACCAGCCTTGAAGTTAATCAATTACCATAATTGAATGTCAGAACAATTGAAGCGGATTTATATTTATTTGACTTTACAGAGGGCTTCACTTTCCATCATAAAGTGAAAGATAATTCACATATATATATATATATATATATATATATATATATATATATATATATATATATGTGTGTGTGTGTGTGTGTGTAAATTATGCTAAATTCTAATTATTGTTATTTGGATGGTGTTTAAATCCAAATTCCCATTTTGGGGAGGTAAAAAGAAGCAGTTCTAATGTTTGAATATTCTTTCTGTCCAGGGCATAAATCCTTTGATGCTCCTTATAGACTTGAAGTCAGTTTGCAAGGAATAGGCCAACAATTGACTTGTATTCATGATGGTCAGCCTGTTAGCAGGTGGTTATCCCCTTCATCCAGCTAGGAGAAGCCTCTGGTGCCCACCTTTGAAAAAGTGGAATTCTGTTAGAAGTGGCAGAGTGAATTCAAACAGACATGAGAAAGTGCTGAGGGCCAGAAAAGCCCAAGCAAGTATGCATGTAAAGGTACCAGCAGTACCCGGAGCGAAAGCTTGAGCGTGCAGATTCCTTCCTTCCTGTGAATTTCAGTCAAAGAGCACTTGGGGAGGGAGATCAGACAGCACCTACGTAGTCACAGAGAATATCAGCATCTCTCCTTAAAATAACTAGACGTGTATGAGAAAGAAGCAACGTTCTCAGCGGGGGCCTCGCTTAGTTACACAGTGGGTTTTGCACCCAAGTCATTAATCCATAATAATCATAAATCAGTTCCACTAGTCTACCCTATCTCTGAATATTTATATTTTTCAGAGCTCTCTTTGCATAAAACAATTCTCACATGGTGTGCATTTTAAAAATCCATCAAAATCCCGTCTATTGCTTTTCATGAATGACATTAGTCAGTGAATCTGTTGCAGTAAAGGCTCTCAACTTCTGTGACAGATCCAGTCAATCTTTTCATAACTGGTAAATTCTATACAGGAGACAATGATGGATTTAGAAGTGCGGAAGATGGAGAGTTTTCACTGGTGAGTAATAGAGTGGCAAGTCAAAGAGAAATATCAGTGGGGCTCAAGATTTTGGTGATCGTATATTTTAAAGGTTTAAGAGCCAATATACTGTAAAAATTGAACTCTTAGAAATTAATATTTTCATCAGTGAAAAGGTTTTTTACTCCAAACAGCCACATGGTTTGCTCTTAGCGGCAACTAGGTGGAAAGAGAACAATTCTATTATATTTTATTTTGGTCCCAAATTATTTGGACAGCATAATTTAGCCTTGATACACCTCTGTAATGGATCTGAAATCTAAAGTCTTTCATTTCATTGGTGTCATGAATACAATTGTTAGGACAATTCTCATAACTAAATAAAACCATATCATTTTAATACTAATCATTTATAGTCAATAACTGAATTTAGGAGCCAATGGACAGCAATCCCCAAATTATGTGTTTCGTCATCTTCACTTTGACCGAATTAGCTTGCTGTTTGTTTGTGAGTCTTTTTGTCTTCTGTCAGCAAAATGCGTGCTCTTTTCTTGTTTTGATTATCGTTGAAGAATTATACATGTACTTGCCTTCAAAACTATTTGTTATTCTTCAAAGTAAGTAATGTTATAGCAATAATTTGAATCTTTTTAACCTTCAAAAAATATTTTCTTAACTCTTCAGATTAAACATGGAGTTACAGCTAGTTGGTACCACTGTCATGGCCCGAGGGGGTCCGTATTGCTTTTACTGGCACTAATCAACTTAGACGAGGGTGACACACAAAAAACTATAAATGATGACTGCTTTATGGTAGTGATGGGAAAATGAAGCTTCATGAAGCACTTGTAATATTTTTTGACTCCTCTAGATGCCACTCTTGGTTGAAAGATGCAGTGGAAATGTAATCAATTTCCTTTGCACTAGCCTTTATATTTAAACCAAGAGCACCATCTAGGGGAGTCAAAAAATATTACAAGTGCTTCATGAAGCTTCATTTTCCCATCACTACTTTATGGCATGCATCACTTTCCGCTTCCCCCATTCATTGCAAAGACGGAAGTCAATTCGAACAAACATATACATGAGATTGCGGCTGTCATGGCACAAGCTGCAAAACAGATGGAAAGTTTTGTCTGATGAGACGGGAAAAAAAAAGAAAACAGGAGGATATATGGTGGATATGTACACTGTAGGTAGGTAGGAAGATAGCTACTGTCCAAGTGAGAATAGGTATATGTATAAAACCTCTCAAACGTTCGTCTACAAAAGATATCCTGCAGCGAAAGTGATAGCAGGATGATTTGTGACTTTTCACAATACCCTGAGCATCTGACAATTCCTGCTAGAGTCGAACACCGTTGTGTTGGAGCTCCATGTGATTGTTTTTCATCATTACCAAGCTCAAGGACGTCACCTAGGGGACCTTGTTTTGAAGACGTGGACGATGGCCTTGACAACAGAGCTGCAGGGGATCCCTGAGGAATCCTTCCAAGAGTGCATGAAGTGGTGGCAGAGAAGGCTGGAAGTGGAAACGTGTAATTCGTATTTTTGAATGATGTCTTTTGTGATAGATACAGTTGGTAAACGAGTGTTTAGGTGCTTTGAGTCTGTTTTGGTCTGAAGTAATACAGTATGTGTGTTTTACACTGCTAGGGAACAATGTCCAGTGTGCTGAGATGAAGGGACTTCAGATCTGCCTCCCTGGAGAGCACCTGTGGCTCAAGAGCGTGTTATTGATCCAAGCAGATGAGGAATGAGAGACAGAGGCCAAACATGGATGCACCTTTGCCCTTTCATGGCCTCTGGGGTCTCGTTTGACAGTGCTCCCTGTTCTGTCTGCTCTACAGTCTGTCAAAATTGGGAACAAAATAAAAAAGCTAAGGTTACAAATCCATACGAAGTCAATAAATAATATTATAACCTATTTCACTCCTGGGAATGATGTGTTTCAGCCACCCCCGTGATAATTACATTCTGTAGAGTAAACTTTACTATAAACAGAATTTATTTGGTCCACTCTAAACAGAATAAAATTTGCACTTGGAAGAGAGTAAAATATTCAGAGTAAATATCACTCAGAGTATTTTTAGTGCGTACGAGAGAATTTGCTTATTCCATCAAAAACCTATTAAAGATTTTTTCACTTGGAAATTCTAAGTACATTTTGTAAGGAGAGATTTTGACTAAATTTGAGTAGTTTATTTAAAAAAAAGTTACACAAGGGTTGAAGAATGAACTCATAATCTTCAGCTTGGGAGACTGCTACTCTACCACCTGAATTATGCCACTACTGTTTGATGGTTTTGGTCTCTCTGAGGTACGAAGATTCCAGCTGACACGAGCAATTTACTAACACTCAATAGGAGTGGCATAGCTCAAGTGGTAGAGTGGTAGTCTCCCAAGCTAAAGGTTGTGAGTTTGTTCCTCAACCCTTATGTAACTTTTTTTTAAATAAATTATTAATAATAAAATAAAAATGTTAACTCAATTATCGAAATGTAGTCAACTAATTAAGACTAATTACACTATGTATGTACACTAACGTAATATATTAGTGTGCTTTTAATTAATTAATTTAAAACAAAGAACTTTGACTTTTGTGTATTATACAGTTCCCAACTTATATAGTGTCTTGCTTAACACTTAACATTTACCCTTTATATTTTTTATTTCACTTTATTTTCAAAAAAGACTGAAACTTGGAGTTGTCATTTTTTTCTACAATTTGGTTAATTTATTATAAATTAATCCTAAATTCCAGGTAAATTGTTTGTAATTTTGTTTTGTAATTTGAGTCTCTATTGCAGAATGACTGTTTTGCTTTCTTTCAGAACTAAACAAAAGGGCTTCTTTTTTTTAAACATTATCTGCCATTGGTTTATTAGAGGCATGGTGGATGGCCTCCCATTGCCGAGGATGCAAGATCGAGTCTGGGCTTTGGCCTTATGGGTGGAGTTTGCATGTTCTCCTCGTGCTTCGACGGTTTCCTCCCACATTCCGGAAAACATGCATTGTAAGTTAATTGAAGTGACTACATTTTCTCTAGGTGTGATTGAGTATGTATGGTTGTTCATATCTATTTCAACAAAATTTGTCCAATACTAATATGTATTGGGTTAAGAGTTCAGTATATTTAAGTAAAGTCAAATAGAAAAAGGCAATACAAGTACTTTTTTGTTTCATATTGGTAATAATTTCCTGTTTTTAAGATTTACTAAATAAGCAATGGCTATGACCTAATTACAATAACTAAACATTACCTCATTACAGTAAGAAACTTTATAATTACGTTTAGTAAGAATTACTTGATATTTACCTACAGTAATCAATCTTTAGTTGAAATGATGTAAATGTTACTTAATTCTGTTGAGTGTGGTATGCTTGATATTGAGACGTAGAATTTACTTAGAGTGAGTGCAAATATTTGCGAGAATTTTTTTAAAGTAAATCTTACAAGTTGTCTTTTTTCAGTGTATGCTTGGCACTGATTTGTAACCATCATGCTGGACATTACTACATTGTCCGTTTACAGGATAGAAGCAAAATGAAAGTAAACTTGAAAAGCAAACAAAATACATAATATTGATGATTAAAGGATCCTGAGGACTATTTAAGACGGTATACTGCATGTTAAGTTGAAGTAAATATTAAGTTGATTCTGCAGAGTATCAAGCAATATCAGCAGCAGGCTGTCAGCAGGCTCCTGGGTAAAGCACGCACGGTGCATCAAAGAAAACATGGCAGCAGGCACACACCGGGCTCTGGGGGATTTTTTTTATCTTTACTTTCTACAGAAAATACTTCAGCAAGTAAGATGATGCAGGCGTCAGTGAAGCGTAAATCATTTCCTCCGTTTCCGATGCCTGATTTCCAAGAATTGAAAATGTAATATGTGGAGCGGCCCCACCAAGACTGCTGTGGTGACCAAAGTGACAGTTCAGCCACAAAGAGTTTCGACAAGAAATGGATCAGTAACTTTGTTGGCTTACAAGTGGTCCACTGTTCTACAGAAAAATATCACACGGGGAATAGGATTTGCCAAAGAGGATGCGACTAACCTTTGGTGACATTCTTCAAATAAGAAAGCACTTCCAATACTTGTGGCCATGGCTCATTTAAAGACAAAAAATAGCACAGGTTCACAGATGGGTGGAAGTGCATTTGTGTCTAAAACAGCGTTGGTGAAGTAAAATAATATGACAGTGATGTCAGTCATAAATTTGAATTTGTCCATTCAAAACAGTCAAATTGAAGTACGCATAAAGCAAGTACGCACGGAAT
Organism: Leptonotus elevatus; assembly: GCF_054856555.1. Classification (NCBI taxonomy): domain Eukaryota; kingdom Metazoa; phylum Chordata; class Actinopteri; order Syngnathiformes; family Syngnathidae; genus Leptonotus; species Leptonotus elevatus. The sequence goes on from NC_141246.1 coordinate 13,919,536, forward strand.
GCCGGGATGTTGTTTTTGTCAGCACAGCTTAAACCAAAGATGCATCGGTTGGAACTTGTGAAAAATGATGCACAAAACAAACAGAATACGATTAGAAAGACTTTCGGTCCCCAATCGTTTTTTTTGCGCAAAATAACAGTTTCAGGCAATGTTTTGACAGACCGGCAAAAAAAATCTCTTCAACATGCCGATCCCAGTTTGGGTTAACATGAAACAGTAACATCTGAAGTGTGTTACGTCTTCAGTCTACTTATCTATCTTGTAATGGTTGGCTCCATTTCAGAAAATCCCACCTAGTCTCCATGAGTATCAGCAGTTTTTAAAGGTTTCCTATTAACCAGAGTGGGCTTGATGTGTGACGATCACCTGTAAAAATAATCCCCTCTATTTTTTTGCCAGTAGGAAGCTCTTCTATTACATTCTTATAATTATTATTATTCTCGTAATATGACCTTTTCCCTTTCCAAAGATGTCTGTTTTAACTTATTTGGGGAGTCAATTAATTTTAATGGTCCATCATTTGTTGTTCATGAACATCCAGGACACTCGTCTGTCATTGTCAATCCGTCATTATTTTAAGTTGGAGTTTGGAGACAGGTGCGGCGAAAATTCGCGTATTCGCCAAAGTTGAAAAATTTGAACATTCTACGCATTTCGCCTCGCGGCCTGATAGGTTGAATTATGTGCCACATCGGCTTCGGGGGTAGACTACGTCAAACAGAGCGTCCTGTCTGTTGTCACCTACGTGCAACAACATGGGCAGCCACGTAATACCCCCGTAAAAAAAATGTATCCCCTTCTGCGGGTACAACGCATGTTTTTCAATAATAACATAAAAATTCAATGACCACACATGCAGTAGGAAATCTCAGATATACATAGAAAAAACTCTGAACGACTGAATGTTACTGTTTTTCTGTTTTGTTCCAGATGTTTGAAGTTTAAATATCTGTTTACAAGGAACCCTTTCGAAGAATCTCCACTTTTCTGTGGTAAAAGTTATAATATCCCACGGCAGGGGATGCAATTTTTGTATGGGGGTAAATACTTTTGGCACGACAGCAGAACTGAATTGTTCCAGTGTGGTTGTGTAGCGTAATACGTTTCCAACAATATCTATTATTTATTTATCCCACGGAGTTCTGTCTGGCTATTTTGCACATCATTTAAAACTAAAACTAAAAACATTCTGGCTGCGCAACGACCTTTATGTCAGGGAGTTCCGGCAATAAATTCTAGCCACTTTCACCCCTGGTCAAAGCTAAATTACAGTTGCTGTTTTACAATAGTTAATAAATGTCACCAGTCCATCAGTCCGTCACTCTGTCATCGTTAGTTATCGTTAGTGATGGGAAAATGAAGCTTCATGAAGCACTTGTGATATTTTTTGACTCCCCTAGATGGTGCTCTTGGTTTAAATATAAAGGCTAGTGCAAAGGAAATTGATTACATTTCCACTGCATCTTTCAACCAAGAGTGGCATCTAGAGGAGTCAAAAAATATTACAAGTGCTTCATGAAGCTTCATTTTCCCATCACTAGTTATCGTAGTTCTTCTTCTTCTTCTCTGAGTTTATTGCAGACTTTGATAGTAACAGGGGCAACGCAATATGGCTGCCTTCTCCCTTCAGCCATGAGAGCCTACTGGCAGTCCAGGAAACCCATGTGAAGTGGGCGTGGTTGCTGAAATGACATAATTTTCCCACGTAAAGCCGTGCGGATCTCGTCAAGCATAAACCAAGCTTCAGTCGTCAGTGAAACGGAAGTCTGTCAGTCGGTACCCGACGATCACGTTGATGGACGAGAAACCAATTCCATCAATACTTATTTCGTGAAGTTTTCAAAGTTTGCCATCATTCGTTACTCAACAAAACGGGTGTCTTATCATTGACAGATTGATGGACGTTCTGTCAATGTATGGATGGATGGAATGCCCACCACTGGCTGTAGTGTACAGTTAGAGTCGCCATTGTGTATCCAACAACAGATTGTCTTCTGTGTCTGTTTCTTTAGAAAAAAAGATGTACTTTACTGTTTTGTAACTTCACTTGGAGTGGATCATGAGAAATAATGAAAACATATAGTCAGCAAATAGGGCCTGATTTCACTGCATGACTCATGGTGTTATTCTGGAGGGTCAATTAAGGGTCTAAATGCCACATTGGATGGCTGTGTATGTGACAGGAATCATCCTTCTGACGGAGGAAAGGCTGAGAGCCGTCAGCAAAGCCTATTAGCACTCGACCATGCTTCCGGCTCAGATGTGTTTGCTAGCAAATGTGTTTCTGGATGTGTGGGCTTCCTGTTGCGTGCTCATGTTTGGTTTTGCTTTTGTTATCATTTGAGAATATATATATAAAAAAAAAAAAAGAGTAATAACCTTATTCTTATTCTTCTTTCTTTTTTTTCTTTTTTTTTAATTCAGATTAATTTCATTAGTTGATCATTGGTGTGACATATGTGTGCTCAGAGCTCAGAAGACTGCACAAATAAATCTGCATATTTGGATCAAGCCACCCAGTATCTTGGCTGGCTTTATCTGGGATGCTTTAAACATTTAAATGTGGTGCTGTTTGAAGGATAGGACGTCTTGGCCTCGTCATCTTTTGGCATAAAACAACACGGGGCAGTTAGCCAGCTGTTCACTAGATTTATAAACACACAAGTTTGGATTTAAGTGCCGCTTCTCGTTTCAAACTGGCTGAAGTGAAAATGAAATGAAGTCGCTTGCTAGTGATGCCACAGAGCACTTTGCATTTGTGTCCTTGTGAATGTTGACAGCTTTTAACTGAAATTCAGGCATGTTACAAACATATATACCAAACCCTGATATATTTTAGATGTGAAGGCCCAGGCTGAAAAGTCTTGTTTTGCCTTAGCAGCATCCTGCTAATCTGTGCATTTGTGCCCCAGTGGGGTGAAATGACAGGCTTGACATCCTATAATCCATCGTTTTTTAAATGTGTTAATTCTGTCATAAATACTATTTTTAAACAGAAGGTGATACTTTATCAGCCATTATCTGACCTGAACATGTCACTGCAGTTATTTTATGCTTAAGTCATGTTTATGTTGTAGTCAGTAATGTTTTTATACAAAAAAACAATTAATGATACACTATAACTACTTTAGTCGACGAGATAACAACAGTACTGCTGTGGACCGTGGGAGTTTGCCCAGTTTGTCTACATGTGCTTTTTGGAATTGGGGGTGTTTGACAGCGTCCCTCGGGGAATCTTGTGGGGGTTCTCCAGGAGTATGGGGTACTGGATGATGTTTTGCAGATGATGTGGTTCTGTTGACTTCATCATGAATCTTCAACTCTCACTGGAGCGGTTCATAGCCAAGTGTGAAATGATTGGAATGAGAGTCAGTCAGCACGTCCAAATCTGAGACTGTGATTCGGAAAAGGGTCCAGGATGAGATCCTGCCCAAGTTGGAGGAGTTTAAGTATCTTGGTCTTGTTCACAAGTTAGTGGAGAATAAAGAGTGAGATTGACAGGCGGAAAGGTTCGATTTTCCCGTTGACCTATGTTCCCACCCTCACCTAAGGCTACGAGCTTTGGGTCGTTAACCAAAAGAACAAGATCCCACATACAAGCAGCCAAAATGAGTTTCCTCCACAGGGTGTCTGGACTCTCCCTTAGAGATAGAAAGAAATGCTCAGTCATCAGGGAGGGGCTCAGTAGAGACATTGCTCCTCCGATTTGAGAGGAGTCAGTTGTGATGGCGCTGGCGTCCAGGCACATCCCCACTGGGAGGAGGCCCATGGGATGATCAAGGACACGCTGGAGTGAGTGTGTCTCCCAGTTGGCCTGGAAATGCCTCGGGATTCCCCCAGAGGAGCTGGACGAAGTGGCTGGGGAGAGGGAAGGCTGGGCTTTCCTGCTAAAGCTGCTCACTCCACAACCCGAAGACAGATAAACAGAAGAAGATGGCTGGATGAATGGATGGATGGAAAATAGTCATAGACCATGCCAGTCAATAAATTACACAAATAATAATTTTCAGTAGACCAATCAATGGAATGCCAATAACTAAATAATAGAATGTGCCGAGTGATGTAAACCCATCTCTTTGTTAGTCTACATCACGTTATGTAAAATTGGGGACACGTCACATGCCTGTAGCATATTGCACAGATATCTGCCCTTCACCCGTGATGTTCACAGCACACCTTTTTTTTGCTCATAGTATTTCATGCTGAACTATAAAATGAGAAAGCAGTGAAAATCCAATAGACATTTATTGTTACTATCGCACAAATAGAATTATTTTGTGATGAATGAGAATGGATTGTAAACTACACTCTGCAGGCAACAATATCTTCTGACTGCATCACAAGTTACAGCTGCATTTTGCACAAGTACATTGCTTCTTTTCATAGACCTCCAAATTTGAACAAGCAAAACAATTTACAATTATTCATTTATGAGATTTTGGCATCTCTATTGACAAAATTTGTAAAGGGCACTACAACAAATCGACGAAACCAATAGGATGGTGCTAAAACTACACGTGATTTACATTCAACTTTGTCTTGACAATTTATTTGGTCAAATCTTGTGCATAGTATTATATTAATAAAATAATACCTTAGAAAAATGTCAAAATGAGGTTGAAATCACCACAAAAGAAAAAGAACAGTAGAATTTGAAAACCTCCATTATGTTAAATCAACAGTAAAACGAATGAATAAGAGTGGCCGGTCTACTATACAACTGTAAAAAATAAAAATAAAATACAAATACAATCAAATCATGGACATCATTGTACACTGTGAAAAACACCATTTTAGTGCTGTAAAAGACTAAAACGGGCTGCTTCCCCAACTGCTTTTTGACCCTCAACTGCCACCATATCAAGTGCACAAGGATTCATATATGAGCTAACTGCTAACAAAGCAGCCACACAATTTGGAAAACAAAAATGTCATTCCAAACTACCAATTGATATCCTAAAATGACCACTTCAACTGGATTCAAATGGCTGAAATGAGCAATAACGAGTGAGGAGGAAACAGCGCTGCGCCTACCCACCACATATTGCACCGCATTGTGGGACTTTTTATGTCTGCTTTGTGTGCAATTGAAAAAAAATGTGCATGACACTTATCTGCCTCTCAAGATTAGAAGAAAATGCTGGAAAATAACAATAAGAGAGTCTAATTTCTACTATTACCTGCAGTGATATTTGTAGGATTGCTTGAGCCCCCTTAAGAGTGGGCTACTTATTTACAATAGAAAATCAACACACAAATACACAGCATTATTTCATCAAAGATTATACAGTTGGTGTACTTATGCAACATTGTAAATGTGAATTTATTTAATTTTTTTAACTTTTCATGCCTGAGTGATTCTCATGCTCAAGCATTCTACTCGCCTGCTTGAGGGATTCAGGCCTGGTAGGTGGAAGCGGAGGGAGGCCTGAGGATGATGTAAAATTCATGAAGATGTCTGTCAGCGGTACGCATGAGGTAATTGGTTCAATAATAAAAGAAGAACACGTCACGCCTCCTCGTTCGGCATTGTGAGGGTTGTTTCTGTTTGTGTGAGCAATAATGAAAGTGTTTGATGTTACTACATGCTTGTCAACGCCAGTGTTCTCCCCAGACATTTTGCCATGAAACCACCCCCCTTTCATTTATCTTTTAATGTGTCTTCTTACGTTGCCGCTGATATGCAGTGAAATTTGCTAATTTGTTTAACAAATACCCAACAATTCATAAGGGATGTGAGCAGTTCAGTCTCCAAGAGAAACACGCATTCATTTGTTTTAACACCGTCGGGTAATTTAAATATCATTGTCCCGCGTGGCAGTAAGCCATGCAATTGCTTTCGACATACCGGCTGGCCGTACAACAGGGGTGTTATGCGGGGTTTTGTCCAAGGCATTCAAAGGCTGGAAAAATGGAAATTTTCACTGCAAAAAAAAATCAACAGAAGTAGGTACTTTCAAATAGGATACCCTGGGAGACATTAAGTTGGATTCAACAATCAATGCTTCTTTGTTAAGGCAGAAAAAAAGAATTAGGTGAAAATAATGGCAACATTGAGTTGTACATACAACAATCACATTGTCAATACGATATTGATTTGCCCATATTTTTTGAATCAGTGAGATGGAATTTAAACCTTTTCACAAGATGACTTCACTGACTGAATAAAGTATTGATATCCATGTTCTGTCCTGCATGGAAGATGGTAAAAGCGACCATTCTGATTTTAAACAGTCCGAGGTAATATGCAAATTTGATGTTCAGCCTAAAGTGCATCATGTGGATGGAAATGGCATGTAGCTTGGACCCATATACATAAAGGGATGTCTGTCAAGCTTAAAAACGCTTTTGGCTTTTTTCCCATTTCACATTTCATTTGTACCTGGTGTATGCGTTACATACACACTTCGGATTAATGGAAACGTGCCAGATATGCACTTTGGCTTCCTGTACATGCCTCTTCCACTTGTTTTGGGTGCTTTTCATGCATACTTGTATGAACTGTTTTGTTCTTACACTATAATGGGTCAGAAGGGTGCTTTCAAGTATCTGTCTATTCTTTGTCTTAATACAATGTTTGATACAATTTTTACTGAAGATATTATAAGTAAGAGTGTCTTATCTCATCAAGGAAAATAAATATGAGAAAATCTTGACGATTGCATTAATCTTAAAATTGCACTGTAAGCCAAAAGTGCGCACAATTTTGATGTATTTCATCAGTGACCTCTATACTGCCGGTAAACTGTATATAGAAACAGCAGTGAAAGCAGTATAGAAGCTATCTTATGCATTTTTAATACTTGGCCCACTCTGTCGTTTTTGCAAGATAAACAATAGCCTTTGACTCCATGGTAGCAATGCTCTTTTTAGCGGACATTGGAACACTTAGCATGGCCGCTTAATAAAAGCCATTAAAGGGTATGTATTGTGTTTTACGTCAACTCTTACTACTTACTACTATTATATATATATATATATATATATATATATATATATATATATATATATATATATATATATATATATATCGACCATTTATTACAAGCCAAAACACCCGATGATGCTGAGGTACACAACTGATTCAATACTTTATATACTATAAAGAACACAACTGTGACTATATGACACCCTGCATGTACATTTCTAGTCATGGCAGCAAAGCATGCTGGGAAAACCTTCCCAGAAACTCCGGGCCTGAAAATGTCACCCACCCCAGCCCTTCAATTTGATGTCAAAAGAGAGACCACAGATCAACATTTCAACTTTTATTTCCAGGTGCTGTATTTTCACCTGCATCTTATATACAACAAAAAAATGCATTTGTAACAAAACCACATTTTTAGGTGAGAAGACGTACTGAAGCAGGTGGTGTACGTGATTTGCATTCTCTCTTGTCATGCTTTAAAAGATTTTCACCGCAGCCTCTTCTTCTTTTTTGCATTGTTTGGATTAGTCCAATGCTATGTCTATGTGGCTGGTTAACAAAACACAGCAAAGTATTGCTCACATGAAACAAAGTGTCGTTCATTCAATCCAGATGATTCCATCGTTTTATGTCAAACTGAAATGTTTTCAGTGTACAGCAAAAACAAAGGAATTGTCTTTAGCGCTTCAGTACTCCAAGAGAGTGTATATTGCTCAACCCTAATGAATTCATGAGAAAACAGAAAAAATCAAGTAACATGATGTGCCAACTCTGCAAATGGATCCACATTGTTTGGTTGTTTAAAAGTCAATATTTAAGCTCTGTTTGCAATCATTTTATATTCTATGCATGCTCAGACTTCTTCTCGCTGTTTATTCTAATAAAGCAACATAATTCCTTAGGACCCAGGACTTGATAAAAACAGTACAACTTACAGCTGCAATATATACTCTTTTTTTTTATGTCATTGTTTGAGCTGTGCCACTGTTTTTAATTTCCCCACTCTGTTATTAAAGCAAACATGCTTTGCAAACATGCATCCGTGCATGCACTTGTCAAAAGTATTGATTGCAAATGTCTAGCCATTTGTAACATTGTTAATAAATTCACAGAATCTGTCGGCAGTGCAGTCACTGATGGTCTAATGGCTTACGCGCCTGAATAGTCTGTCTCCATTTGCGCCCTGTGATTCAATCACAGCTAGTCCTGGGTGTAGTCTGCCTATCGCCTGATGTCGGCTGGGTTAGGCTTCATTTCAAATATAGAAAATGGATGGATGTTAACAGTGCACATAAAGCATTAGCATGCACACAAATCTCCCTAACAAACTGCATTGTCGGTGAACATTGCACAAAACTAGATCAGCACATCCAAATCCTCGAATCTAGGATAAAGCATTCGTGTGCCGGCACATAACTTGGATGCTCCCAAAAAAGCAGGGCATCATTACACAACCCACTCAGGCACCCGTGTTGCTGTTTACCGCCTCTCTGGTCCTCAAAGCTCTGTACTGATGACCTGAATGTCACGGAGGCAGCAGGAGACCTCATCTTAAGTGACCTTAACGACTTCTGAATCCGACCTCGCTTCCCCCAGCTTCCTCATAGCACCTCTCGCTCGCTCTCTCACACTCCACGTCTACCTCAATCTTCCTCCTGTCTCACACGCGGCCTATTAGCATAGCGCTATCTTTAACCTACCTCTTTGATTCATTAATGAAGCAAGGGAGTAGCTGAAGCGCATTTAATGAATTTAATGAAATCGGAGCATGACCAGTCCTCCTAAATCATTGGCGCAGGTTAAAGAGCAAAGGAGCCGTTTCGCTTTAGAATGCAAAGCAAGTTTCCGCACAGCCAATGAAAAAACGGCCAGCATTAAACGGAGAATTAATGGGTGATGACAAAAAAGCTTATATGTCTGCTTTATGACAACTTTTCAAATGTGTGTTTTTTTGTTTTTTTACATGTATGTTACTGTTAAAACTGAGGCTAGGTTACCTAGCTAGCTAGTTGTGGGAATGCTTCCAGCATTTTTGCCGAGAAACAACTCCCACGTAATACTTCCGATTTACAACTGGTTTAAAAAATTCACGCCTTCCGGGCTAGGCCTATATGTCGTCTGATTCCACATTACTTACGGTATTTGCACAATTTAACGTTATATATAAACTTTTCTCTATTCATTTTCAATGGTACAGACATTGAACTTTTTCTAAGTCCCACTTTCCACGCTCACTTCCATACATACCACTGATGAGATAAGTGCACTGCATGATTGCTTGACTGCAATTACGGGCTGGTTGGCTCGCAACTTGGTTCACTTGAATGCGGTGAAAACAAATTATTGATTATTGCTACGGGCTGTTTAGCTCCTAAAGTTTCTACTTGATTAGGGCCTCTTTCTAGTGATGGGAAAATGAAGCTTCATGAAGCACTTGTAATATTTTTTGACTCCTCTAGATGCCACTCTTGGTTGAAAGATGCAGTGGAAATGTGATCAATTTCCTTTGCACTTGCCTTTATATTTAAACCAAGAGCACCATCTAGGGGAGTCAAAAAATATTACAAGTGCTTCATGAAGCTTCATTTTCCCATCACTACCTCTTTCTAAAAATTGTGCACTTTCGTTTGACAAACCTATGAGGTCATATTTGACCAGACCAGGCTTTTTCCACCACACAGATATTTCAAAATGTGTGCCCGTGAAATGCCATTCGGAAGTAGAAATGATCATCCATGTTTTTGTCTCCTCACACCTTGACTATTCACAAAACCTTACCGTAATGTTCAATTTAGTACAAAAAAATATGAACAGTTACTTACAAAGTACTCAATGATCAAACTCCATACTGAGTGGATCTGTTGTCATATTACTGTTATGTGGTCATTACCTCTGTTGCTGATTATCTTTTACTTACTGGCTCTCACACCAAATTAAAATGTAAAGGTGATGCTGTGATGGAGATTTGTAGTCCATTGTTCTCAAATTGTGGAATGCACTTCTCTGCTGACATTTAAAAAAAAAAAAAGGGGGGGGGTATTATTCCAGTCGAGCTTGAATGCTTTAATTTCTTATATAAAAATGATAAAAATGTATTTTAATGTAAAAAAACTGAGCCCTCTCTGAGAGACATTCGAAATAAATACATTTTGCTTATTTACTTACTTATTAAATGTCATCCTTTCACTTCTGCTAAAGAAAAATCTTATTCTAAATACATGCAAATCAAAGTTTGACCAGCATTGACTTTAGAGCTATATTGAAGGTCAATTTGGTGGTTAAGTGGTTAGCGCTATCATCACCAAGGAGGTCGTCAACCTGCTGGTGCTTAGTTTCTCTCTGCAAGTCACATTTGCTGAGGCGTTTTGCCACAGCACAAAAATATGCAGTATAAGTTAATTGATGACTTTTAATTGCAAGTAAGTGAGGATGCGAGTGTGAATGGTTGTCTCTATGTGTTAGCCATGTGTGAGAGTTGTGACCTTTACAGGGTTCAAAAGGTCTGTTTCATTGGCTTGGCGCCAACCCCCCCGCACGATCCTCTACTGGATGCGCATCATCGCCACACTGATGAATCAATGAATGTTTTGGTGGGGTGAGAGACAGTTCATCAGGGATGAGTCACTTGACAGAAGATCTTAAAATAATTTACTGAGTGGTTTGACGTTGCCTGACGGATAGATGGATATTCAGTGAACAGTGTTTCATGATTGTATTTGTCCAACAGTAAACGTGGAAATACATTATTTCAGAGATTAAGAACCACGAGACCCAATGCCAGAGGACAATCGCAACAGAAAAATAAAAAAATCAACTTCTTAATTAACTCCTATCATCTCTCTAGTGTTAGAACAACAAGTGTGTTAGTGTATAATCATATGAATTAAAAAAAATTCAAACAATTTTTGTTGACTATCAAAGACACGTATATATACAAAAACCATAGTATCTGAAAATACAAATGTATATCCTGAACAACAGCATTTTAATGCTACAAATGTGCCAGGAAAGGGCCACAGGCAGGTTTAATGAGCTGAACTTATAGTGCATAGTTAAATGCGCTGTTAACCTTATACAATTACCATAACAAGTGCCCCCCCCCCCCCCCTTCCTAAACTTGGGTCTCATTTTGGCCACATAGAACTCATCTGCGTGCTGCCCATAAAGCACGTAACCGCATCCGAGTGCTAAGTGTGTTTAGGAAAGAGGCACATGATGGCGGAGTGGTTATTTGCAGTCAGTCATCGATGTGACATAAAAATCCATGGAGAAGAAGAGTTGCCTCTCTCTCCCAAGCTGGAATTGACCACCAATCGATGCGCTTGGAAATTGGTCGCTGGTGCAGAGCTATGAGGTGTGAAGCCGGTGGGAGGGGTTGAAACTCTTTTGTGACGCATTAGCTAAAGATTATTTATGACCATACATATATTTTCTGCCGACACATTGGCAGTTAGGCCTCAGATTACAAGATCTTCATTACATGCCAAATGTCTCCATTTTTTTATTCCAAATGGCAGACTTGTAATTGTATCTCTTGTCACATGGTTATTCTGTGATTACACGCCCGAGTCCAAATGAGGATCATTTACTCATCGTCATTGTCCGCTCGTTCTCGCTCAGGTCCTCAAGCCTGAATGTCTTGTGCTAGCTTTGCTGTTTTCTCATTTTATCTCTCTATCCTCTTTTACACCCCCCCACCCCCCTTCCACCCGTCATCCCGCCAACCAACCTCCCCCCCTCCATCATTTTTCTGGCTCCACTGCACTCATTTCCTTCTTTCGTTCGTTTTCTCATTTTCATTTTCTCTCTTTTTTCCCCTAGCACCACATACACTTGGAGATGAGCTTATCACTTTCTGCATCGCAGGGCCAAGCTGTCATGTTGGCTCTGAGTAAGTGTGTACGTGTGTGTGAGTGTGTATGTGTGTGTAATAGTGGCGAACAGCTTGTGAGTGTAGGTAGGCTCGAGATTAGAACAATGACTGATTTTGCTTAAAACTTGTCACTGACTCGATATATTAATGCTGTGATACAAACCCCCAATTCTTATGAAGTTGGGACATTGTGTAAACCCAAATTGAAATTCGATTAAATGATTTGAAAATTATTTTCAACCTATAGTCAATCAAATACACTACTAAGACAAGATATTTAGATAGTTATTATAAATGTTCATTTATTTATTTATTTAACACACAACAAAACCGCTGTGACAAGCGCAACAAAACAATGGGAAAAGTTGAGAAATGCTCAAAAACACCTGTTTGGAAGATTACACAGGTGAATGGGTTAAGTGAAAACAAGGGAGTGTCATGATTGAGTATAAAATGGAGCATCCCCAAAAGGTTCAGTTATTTAGGGAGGAAGTTCACCACCTTGTGAGCAACTGCATGAGCAAAAATTGCAAGGAATTTAGGGATTTCATCATCCACAATCTATAATATCATCAAAAGATTCAGAGAATCTGGGGAAAAAAATCAAAAAATCAACATTGAATGCCTGTGACCTTTGACCCTTTAAGCGCCACTGCATTAAAAACCCAAATCATTGTGTAAAGTATATTGCCACATGTACACAGGAACACTTTTTAGAAAACCATTGTCAGTTAATTATTTATTGCTACATCAACAAATGCAAGTTTAGGTCACTACCAAGAAAAGTTAAAGCTATAATTCAGCAACATAGAGAAACAACACCGGCTTCTCTTTGGCCATAGTTCATCTGAGATGGACTGGGGCAAAATGGAAACCTGTGCTGTTGTGTAATGAGTCCACATCTCAAATTGTTTTTGGACATCATAGACGCTGTGTCCTCTGGGCCGAAGAGGAAAATAACTGGATTGTTATCACCGCAATGTTCAAAAGCCAGCATCTGTGTTGGGATCATTGGGTGTTAGTGCACATGGCATGAATGGGTAACTTGCACATCTGTGACAGCACAGTTCATGCTGAAGGTTTTGGAGCATCATATGTAAGCAGTGTCTTTTTCAGGGATGTCACCGCTTATTTCAGCAAGACAATGCCAAGCAAGCCACATTCTGTGTTACATCAGAACGGCTTCGTAATAAAATAGTGCAAGTACTAGACTGTCCTGCCCGCAGTCCAGACCTGTCTCCATAGAAAATCTGTGTCGGGTTATGAAACACAAAATAGGATAATGGAGAACGTGGGCTCTTGAGCAAATTAAATTGTACATCAAGCAAGGATGGGAAAGAATTACATCTTCGAAGCTTCAACAGTTAGTGTCTTCGGTTACCAAACGCTCATTAAATGTCGTTAAAAGTAAACGAGCAGTGGTAAACATGCCCCTGTGACATCTTTTTTTTTTTTTTTGCAGGTTGCAGGCATCACATTAAAAATGAACAACAAATCAGTTTGAACATCTTGTCTTTGTCATGTATTAAATTGAATATAGGTTGAAAATGATTTGCAAGTCATTGTATTCTCTTTTTGTTTACCTTTTGTAACACATCCCAACTTCACTGAAATTCAGGTTTGTAGGTTCGATTGTTCACATTTGTTGCTTTGTTTCAATACACACTATGACTTTTTTTTCCCTTGAGCTAGATGCATCCATTTGCTATACTGCTGCCCTCATAAGGGTCACGGGAGGGTTGGAGCCAATCCCAGCTGGCTTTCAGCTTGAGGCAGGGTTCATCCTCCACATACACACAAACAACCATTCAGACAAAAAAAAAAGAACATTTATCACACCAAAGCTGCTATGTCACGATTTGGTAAATTTAATTATTTTTCCCCCCATGTGTGGGTGTTTTATTTTATTAAATTTTTTATCTTAAGTGTTGAAAATATATTGCTCTCTATAGCGATGCAATTTTAATGGGTGAGCAAAGTTTTCTTTTGTCTCCTGAAAAGTGATGATTTTGGAGGTACGATGATGATGCCAGCTATATGCGCAAAGCATCAACATCTGCATCACCTTTACAGTATTGTTCATGGTGATTGGCTCAGTGGCTAAGAATCCCTGGAAAGAGGAGCACATGACCTACTGCAAGTCTTGGCTGTGATAAGCAGATGTGGGCGTGTCAATTAATTTTGAATGTCAACTTTAAAAAAAGCATGTTTGTATTATAACTCTTTATTGTAAAAAAAAACTTACCGTAAAAAGACAACATTTTGTCTGTGTCGGTGTAACTATGTACATATATATTTTTGATTCATTGATATGACAATTCTTGTGTTCTACCATAGTCCACTTGCTGCTGCTGTAAAACCTGAATTTTCCCATTGCTGCGATAATAAAGATGTATTGCATTTCCCTCTCGTAGCAAATGAATTTCCCTAAGTGTCTTAAGATATGAACATGCTTTCTTGTGTGGGTGGCTTTTCACAATGAGGAGCATCACATTGAGAATCCGGGATTCCTTTCAATTCCATATTGAAATGTTTTTGAAAATGGCTTCCTGAAAAAACGATTTCTCATTCTTTCAAGTGCATTTGTATTGCTTTGAGTGTTTCCACCAGTCTACACAAGCTAATCTAAAAGACGCGCACCATGTTTTCAATCACAACTGCAATGTGCATGTTCCCTGAAGAGTAACCGAATAAACAGGACGACAAGTAGTTGTACAAATAAGAGTATATCACGAAAGTAAGTGAGAGATTTAACAACAGAAGCCAAGCAAAGACTCTCGACCTCTCATATCTCTCATATGTCGACTTAAGTTCTGACTAAGACTGTGCATCCTTCATGTCACCATAAAGTCTCATTGATCGCATCACCCTTACCACCAACATAGTATCATTATTATCACTTTTACGCATGGCCATGTGTGGAAACTTATTTAGCGTCATCTTGACTGTACCCCATGCTGTGATATTCTAATTAGTTTATCTGTTTCACTGCTGGCTAGCGGGCAAGTCTTCAATAATATAAGAGACACTACCCGAGGATGAATAATTTATTAAGTTACATGAAGGAAAAAGGTTCTGTCATTACGGCAAGGTGTTATGAGCTGTGTTGGATGAAGATGTTGCACCCCTCTTAGGTTTATATAAAAATAAGCCTCTCAGACGTCTGCTCTTCGTCGTTTTGTGATCAACCTTTCTTTGTTACAACTAATAATGATTTAAACTGTGCGTCTTGTGTTACTTATTTTGGCAGCAGTGGCCTGCATCTCCGGGGACTCATAAGTTTGTCACTTTTAAGTAAGCCTATTTTCAGAAATGGTCATATTTGTTTGAATCAAGACTAAATAGATGCGCAATCAACTATTTTCCACACTGCGTTGTCAGAGGTGACTTGCAACAATTCAAAAAGGAAAATAAAAAAAACGAGCGGCTGCTGACAAAATAACACACATTGATATGATCCTTGACTCTAGCAGCGTCTTGGATCTGTTGTCATCCTTTGGGTTCCTTGCACAAACCATAAATAATCAAATAAGGTTAAATAAATACAGAACAGACAGAAGAGCAAGCATTTTTTTTATGACGCATTCTTTGAACTTGACATATCAGGTATCTTTTAAAATTAATGTAATAGTGTTGGGATAGGAAATAAAAACAATTTCTGAGTTTTAAAAATGTACTATATGTTGAAATATATAGACCACCTCTGCCTCCCCTCTGGCTCCGCCAGTGTTACTCAGGAGTCACTGACTAAAGTGATGCGGGTCACTTGAGTTAACCCAACCAGCAAGAGGACTTATAGACATTAGAGACCTCAGACTCAGGATTTCTGATACAGTACCAAGATTCAAATTATTGTATTATTAAATATTAAGACATTTCAGGAACCAACCATGACCATGGTGCTAGCTAATTGCTCCACATACTGTAGCTGCCATCATTAAATTCTAATTCAATGTGCGGTCGAGCTAAAAAACTGCCGCATCTTCATTTTGTCAGCCGTGTTTGGCAGATGGCTTTGCACCATGCTGGGCATTTTGGCAGACTGGAGTTTTCTTGGACATGCCCCAGCAATTTGGTGTCTGAAAGTAAGTAGACTAAACTTTATGTCTGCTGGAACCAGTTCTATGTTTTGGTGCATGTAACGCGATTTTGGTGAATTTGATGGAGGATTAAATCATTGTACATTTTCAGCTGATAATGAACACCATTGTACCGTCTCAAGTGCTTGTAGGTAGTGATGGGAAAATGAAGCTTCATGAAGCACTTGTAATATTTTTTGACTCCCCTAGATGGTGCTCTTGGTTTAAATATAAAGGCTAGTGCAAAGGAAATTGATTACATTTCCACTGCATCTTTCAACCAAGAGTGGCATCAGAGGAGTCAAAAAATATTACAAGTGCTTCATGAAGCTTCATTTTCCCATCACTACTTGTAGGTCCTGCTACAAATTTGTGACATTGTTCCAAATTAATTCACATTAGCTGTTAGGTTATAAAGGCAAACATGGTAACCTGACTGATTTTCTGATGAGTAAACTTTAAAAACAGGAATGAGTGAATTTAAAACAATAATGACTGCTTCCATTGTTTACTTTATTTGGTGATTACAACACATTTGGCGACTGGAATGCTGCTGAGGAATTGATGAGAAAATAAATAGACATAATTGGCATAGTTAACTTTGTAAGGTTTTAATCAAGATGACAATGATGAAATAAAAAAAAAGGAACAAAATAAGTGATTAAATCGTTGAGACACTTCCTGTCACAAAAACTGACAAGTATGAACAGAACATTTTCGCTGTTGATGTTTTGATTGGTACCTTGCAACAAGTCCAGTAAATGATAACCAACAGAGAGTAAAGCGTTACATGCCTCCATTTCATATAAATATAAATGTAATAAAAATATATATTTTTGCCATCATATCTGTGGTTGCGGGACCGAAAGGACTTTAACCCTCAGGCGTTACAACGGAAATAATTGTTTAGTAAAACTTTCTTTGACTACAAAACATATGGAATGTTAGTTACTATTTTATATATGGCATATGCACTTCAAGGTGTACAGTTGTCAAGGATTAAGGGACCTGGCGGTGGCAACAGTCCTCTGCTATGTGTCGGTTCACGACGCCACATCGTCCATTATTCCCTGTATATTGTTAACCTCACCAGGCATGAACCCTGAATTAAAATGATGAATGTGTTTATGCAAATGGTACACTTTCTTTTCTTCTTCTTCTTTTTTTTTTTTTTTACAAAAAAAAAGCCTGGAAATTAGTATATGGAAAAGTATTGAATTTTGAAATCTCAAAGGTGTATGAACCCCGAACGTTCTACTATATTATTGTCTTCTTCAATTTGTTGTTGTTGTTTTTTTGTCCTCTTAACACTCAACATGTTTTTACGAAAGAGGATTATGGCCAGTGAAGAGAAGAAAAAAGGTTGACAGGATTCTGACTTTATTGTCAGAATTCTGATTTAAAGTGAGAATTCACACTTTAATCACAGAATTCTGACTTCAAAGCGAGAATTCAGACTTTAAAGTGAGAATTGTGACAATTCTCACATTTTAAAGTCCGAATTCCGTGATTAAAGTGAAAATTCTGAAAATAAAGTAAGAATCCTGCCAAACTTTTGTTTCTCTCTTCACTGGCCCTAATCCTCTTCCTTATGTTTAGGCTGGTCCTTCTTTCAGAAAAAGAAAAAGTGCCTGAGCAATACAACACTGAAATGTTACAGGTCCAAGTCTGAGGAGGACCCAGGTGCAGATAGGATTGACCAACAGCAGGTTATGGTGCAAATTAGTTTATTGATTCATGGCAGAAAGCTGTGGCTGGAGGGGAAGGTTTCTGGTCGAGGAGGAATCTTAGCGAACCAGGTGCAAGGTCCAGGTAGGCAGAAAACGTAATCAGAAGCGGGTGTGGACGTGATGAAGACAAGAAGCAGGCTGGAGGCAGCTGGAAAATGGAAGGCAGAGCAGAATTAGTTGTCGGGAATCCAAACTAGAATCTTCAAAATGGATGGTGCTAATTAGTAGAATGACATGGAGCTGCTGGCTGGCTCCAGCATGCACTACTGAATCCAACCCAACAAATAAACACACGCTCAGGATGCGGAGACCGTTGGCCTTACAGAAGAAATTCCATTTAAAATAATATTCAAAAGAGGACAACTTCAATCTATGAAGGGAATGCTACTTCTCAAGCAGCAACATCTGGATGGCATTCTGCTTGACATTAACTTCAACCATACTGTAAATAGCACAACCATTTACATGTGAACTCAACATGCTCTGGGGTAATTTATATAATGTATGAGTCAATAAATAAGTCTGACAATTAAATGATGAATGGGTGTTAATGAGGATCAAGTGAAGCGCAGCAGAAACAAGCTGACATGCCCTAAAAAGATGACAGCCCATATCAGATGACAACATCCTGTGATTCACCCTCAGCCTTTCGTTTCCATTTACAATTTACTAATCACCACATCAGATCAACAACCACATACGAAGACCAGAGCCTGTATTCAAACTACAGTACAAACTTCCAGTACTCTTCAGTACTACTCCTCCAAAGTGCAGCCACAAGCATAGAATAATGATTTATTATATATTTTTTAAAGACAGCAAGAACTACGCTTCATATGACAGGAGAATATTTGATCGTTTGAATCTCTGTGTGAAGGAATTTCCCAAACTGGTGATGGTTGCCACACTGTGACTTAGAGCGGTCTCCTGAGTGAGAGACAGCTACTTTGTTCTGTCCTATCGTTTTGTTTCTATCTTCCTTCTGTTTGCTCTTGCCGGTGGATTTATTCTCTTAGATCTTCCTAAAACTGACAGGCACACTGGACAAATGACCCCATTCTCGCTTTGATCCAATTCTTGGTGGACCGAGCCTGGGGGCTTGCAGAGGAATAGCATACCTGACGCCGACTTGCTGACGAGACCTTCTCCGTGCCTTCATTAACTTCATTATCAACCAAGACCCCAACAACGGTTCGCAAAGTAAATTATACCAAGGTTGACATATTACCATAAAGTGACTTGTTCATGGTTTATTTAATAACTTCATTTGCATGTATTGGGAAGTGATTCAGCCAAAATAAGAGAAGAGTTGGCCTGAATCATTGGGTGACTCGGCACGGCCTCGAGATATTTAAATCATACTGAAAGTTTACTCAGATGCCATACTTTTTGAACACATGGCTGTATGGGTAGAAAATAAAACAAAAAACCTAACTCTCTTTTGAAGTCTTACTTGACAAAAATGAACCTTCATTGCACCAGATCTTTTTTATTTTATTTTATTTTATTTTTTTAATGCTGGGTGAGGGGATCGATCCCATGCTGCAACCATGTGTCCAGTTTGGGAATGTAGGGTGCTACCAGTCGGCTACATTTTTTTAAATTTATTTTTAATTTATTTAGGAAGGGAGGTACATAAAAAGCTCACCTTTTAAAAAATATGTTTTTAATATAAAACAATAACAGGCACACGCAAAACCCACCTTTTTCTTTCCCCGAGACCCCTCAATGAATTTGGGAGTGGTCCGTGGCATTCCAGTCACGTAACATCATTTAGTGTCAGTCAAATTCAATACATGCAAATTGATCCTGTGAAAAACAATTTTCAAAAAACTGACATGAAACTAACCTGAAGTTAGCCAGAAGTCAGTGCTATGACTCACTTTTTTTTTTTGTCGGTTCCACCTCCAAAATCAGTAATTGTAAACCATGTAAACAATTGACCCAGGTAACAATGAGTATCAATTTTGGAAAAATCAATAATCGCACCATACAATCTGTCTGTCACAGCAGCACAAAAGTGACACACAGTGGCCACGTTCACATCTTAGCAGCTCACAGAAAGGAGCGCCATTAAATCACTTGTAAAGGCAGCCTTATACAGAATGAAGTACAATAAGCACGGAGCGTAAACAGATTCCTGCTAATGTTTGTACGTCAAGCCCGACGGTGTTTTATTGCAGTCACATGATTTAATCAGTGTGCTACTTCTGGAGAAATTTGAATTAACAGGCATGAGGCAATGCTAGGATTTGTGAGCCTGTCACGTCTTGAGGCTAGTGCTTGCGGGACATTATTGGCTTTCCCTGCTTAATGACTTGCTGAAAAAATTAAATCAAACTTTTTCAAGTTCTTTTTTTTTTTATACCAAGTGTTTGCAATAGTTCGTAAGTAGCTATTGGCCTTCTGTCAAGAGGTTATTCCACTCTTAACATAACGTTACAAATAGACGTATTGATATTGTGTCATCGATACTCACACTGTTTATTTGGTATCAGTTCCCTTAAACATTGATCTTAATGTTTACTGAATATTTTTGCTGAAATAAATATGCAGAAGAAGAAGTTGTGAATATGCATATATTCATTAAGCCTCATATATTGTTATTGTTTCTACAAGTTTTGCATGTCCCATCAAATGTCACCAAAGTGAGTATAACTCCTTATTGGCTTTTCTCTCTATGTGAATAAGTGAGAGGCAGAAGCTTTCCAGAGGGAATTGAAGTCATCGTG
The DNA here is from genome assembly GCF_054856555.1 of Leptonotus elevatus. Taxonomy (NCBI): domain Eukaryota; kingdom Metazoa; phylum Chordata; class Actinopteri; order Syngnathiformes; family Syngnathidae; genus Leptonotus; species Leptonotus elevatus. Next base: position 13,939,878 of record NC_141246.1, read on the forward strand.
ATTTCCACAACATGAAGTTGAAATTTGTATTATTAAAAAAGATAAGAAAAGAAAATATGCATCTTTCACCTTTTGCTTTCATTTATATTTATGCAATAATACATTTGGTAGAAACAGACAGTTTTGACATAGTTTAATAAAGTTATTATTTGTTGTAAATTGATGTATGATTCTTTCTTTTTTGTTTCCTTTAATAAGGATAAAGTGTTATTTAGAGGTGTACGATCCTCGAGGTAATGTAACTGCAATAGTGGTGAACAGTTAAGACGTTGGTTTAGCATGTTTGCAATTCAAACCGTCATAGATGTCTGTCTAGTTTTTACTACACCAACAAGGAAGTATGTTTGAAGTTGTTATTTTAAAGTTTACTCGGCTATTTGCTGATAATTGATAAACAGGGTTGGGGAATTCTGGTCCAGGAAGTAAAAAACCCTAAAGTAGGTTAGCTTTAGCCACAGGTGCTTCTGCGCAACAGGTGGAGACGTGCTTGTTAATCTGCCAGTTGAGTAGAAGCAGCTGTGGCTAAAGCCAATCTGTGGCAGGGTTTTTTTACTTACTTGACCTCCCCACCAACATTGTTGCTCCATTTTGCCATCATTCGTGCTGCTTCATTTGCTCGTCACTTGTTTTTATATACAGTAAACCTTCTTAATGACTAGATTACTGTGACCAATAAGAAAAGAGAGCCACATTATAGTATGTCGTTTGTGGTGAAACATTTTTGTTGCTTCAGCGAGAACAGAACAGTGGGGTTTACAAATCATTTCTATGTGTATTACAATTTGACGCCCTGTTTATAGTACACTGAAAAACATCCTTTTAATATAATGATGCTAAAAATGAGATGAACAGTTAAAAAAAGAAAACAAAGAAAATGTTTATATATATATATATATATATATATATATATATATATATATATATATATATATATATATATATATAGTTGTAAATCCATATCAGTTTATTTTTAAATGTTGGCCTATATTTTGACCAAAATAAATCTATTAATTCAAGATTTCTTTTTGAATGCTTAGTTGAACTTCCAATTAACTATTTCTCAGGCCAGTGCACTTATACCCATTTATCGAGTGCTTTCAAACATGCTAGCCATTATTAACAAAAAACAATAGGAAGAGAAGCACAGGTAAATCTGAAAATGCATGATGCAGTACAATAGCTTACACAATGCAGAAAGATTGCAGTTTGTTTGAAGTAAAACACATTTGACATTCCCTTTATATATTCTCAGTGAGTATTTGCATTGATTATTTTGAGACAAATGCTGGGTGACGCCTATTAAAAACATTAAAGATGTTGTGATGAACATAGCTTTTGGCTGCATGAGAAGCCCCTCGCAGAGCCGGATGCTTTTTCACGCTCCTTTTAATCCTCAAGAATGTGATGATTAATTATGTATGGACTAACATCACCATAAAGCAGTCTTTGTTTATTTTGCCTCTGGTCACATTGCCCTGTGACTTTCTGGGCTCCATGTCTTCTCATAGCCTCTTCATTTTGTTTCGACTTTTCCCTCAAGGAGGCTCACAGCGAGATGAGAGGAGAAGGCATCAGCAATATCATTGGTCATCTGTTGGAATCAGGATGACTGGTCACCAGAAAAAAAGTCCCGTAGAGGCAAGAAAATGACAAATTAACCACTGTGTAACATTGGCTTCTTTCTATTTTACACACACATGACTATCAATCGTTTTACTTAAAACTTTTCGTTTTACTAAAATTTGAAGACTGGTGGCCATTTTAATTCACTGTTTCCGTTTGCTAATTAGCAGGCATTAGCTGAGTTAACTAAATTGGTCTTGGAGTCTTTTTCTTCCCAGTTAACTAGATAATCCATTTACAATACTATATTTCACCATAATTGCCTTCAGACATACAACAGTATTATCATGCTACAGTGGAAGTTGGAACTTGTAGAACAGTCTAGACCAGGGGTGGGCAAACTCGGTCTTCAAGCGCCGGAGTCCTGCAGGTTTTAAAGGTTTCCCTTCTTCAACACAGCTGTTATATGATCAGCTCATCGGCAAGATTTGCTTAAGCTTGATAAAAAAATCCTGTTGATTGGAATCAGCTTGTGTTGGAAGAGGGAAACCTCCAAAACCCCCGGAGGACCAAGTTTGCTCACCCCTGTCTAGGCTGATAGCCTACTATGCCAGAGATAACTATTCAGTCACATTCACACCTCCTGCAAAGATCAACTTTTCACTTCACCTTGCAAACCTGTTATTGAACTGTGGGAAATAGCCAGCGTACCCAGAAAGCAGTAGGGATGTAACGATACAATATTATCAAGATAGGAAGGTCACGATACTATAATTATCACAATATTTTGGGGAGGTCGGCGATACAAAAAAAGGTCACAATATTGTAGCAATGCATTAAAACAACTTCATCTGACCATTAGTGTGGATTTTAAACACAGGGCCAAAACTTCCCTTGTGAAAATTAAACTACACTAAAAAACTGTACAAATGGAAATCAACCTGACTTTTTGAATAGATGTGCTACTTTTAATATTGTGACATGACAACGACGATATATTGTGGCAGTTTTAATATCGCAATATCACGATATCGCCGTTATCGTTACATCCCTAGAAAGCAGTGGCGGCTGGTAGAGTTTTCACAAAGATAGAATGGTGTAATAATAGTGTTTTATCTACACTAAATGGTGACCAAGGCGCTTTTCAAAATCTCACATATTCACACATTCACACACACATCATACGCCAAAATGGAGGCTGCTGCTGCAATGTCCATGTGGGAGCAAAGTAGGGTTCAAGGACACTTTGACATGGTCACATGGATTGAAGATCAAACAACGGTTGGGAGGCAACCACTCTACTGAGCGTTACTGCTCTTACATTATTTATATACTGTAAAAATACATACTATTTATATTTGCTGCAGCTAGACTTATTGACTAAGACAAGAAAGTTTGATTTTTTTTACCCCTATACTGTCCAACTTACGCAATTCACCTGAGATGTGATTTTAAAGTTATGTTACTTGCTCATAAAATATTACCTGGCTTGGTGCCTTCCCATCTTGCTGGCTTAGTGGTACCTTGTGTTCTATCCCCAGCATTAAGCTCACAACATGCTGGTATTTTCCTGACTCTATGAGACAAAAATTACTTTCCTCCTTTTAAAATCATGAATTTTGTGGCTAATCACATTTTTCAGTTCTTTTTTTTTTTTACCACATCCAAGCCTGATTAGTTCTTCCAGACCTATTCAGTCAAGAAATCATTTAAAGGGGAAATATGAGTCATGCAGCAAAATCCAGCCATTTTTATCCATTTTGCCATTTGCTATAGAGTGAAAAAGACATCACAGTTGCTCATGTCGCAGGTAACAACCAATTACAGATCAGCTTCAGAAAGTAGGCCTTCCATTAACTCAATATCTAATAGCATATTTAAACTAGTGGGGCTGCATAGAACATATTATTGTCAAGAAAGTTTTTTTTTTTGTAAATGCCACGATCTAAAGAAGTTCGAGAACAGATGAAAAATAAAGAAATTGACATCTGTCAGTCTGTAAAGAAGTCCAGTGATACACAATGTCAGACATTCTCCAAAAACTGAGAAAACATGGAACAGGTGAAGATCTGGCACAAACATTTCCCCAAGAGCCCATCGACGACTCATCCAGGAGATCTTAAAGGACCCCAGCACAACATCCAGAGAGACAGAAAGAGAGAGAGAGAGAGAGAGAGAGTTTGAGAGAGAGAGAGAGAGAGAGAGAGAGAGAGAGAGAGAGAGAGAGAGAGAGAGAGAGAGAGAGAGAGACAGAGAGACAGACAGACAGAGACAGGAGAGATAGTGTTTTTTTTGTCTTCATTGACCTTTTCTAAATGCGACTTTTATTGGTCAAACTAGAGACAAATCAATGTCCGTCCGCAATGCAAAACAGGCATTGAAAGGGGAAATAGGTGCAATTACACAATCAGCACGGACAGTTTGAATCTAGCATTCTTTGTAGCATTGATCTATTGAGCACTGTTGACATTTTCTTCCAGTTCAGCGAATGCTACTGTCTGTTCCTTTTATTTTTTTAACCATTACACTTTGCTGTACTGTACTGAAAATGTTAAACGAGTGTTTCATTTTATGAGCACTAAGATCTAATGTCTGCAAAATGCTGCAGGATGCTAACAATAGTGGCAGGCTGAAACAACATTTTCACATTTTACTACTGAACATTTTTTAGTTTCAATACATTTTAAACAATGGCAAGCGATCTGGCCATTAAGCTCAGTAAAATCTCATCAATTCCCAACCATACCTATAACAAAAGCTATAAAGTTAATATGACAAAATTCAGTTACAGCAGTTACACATCCAACACATATGGTGCAATATTATCCTTTTATCACTGCATTTGATCTCCACGTACCGCTCAGGGAAATGTCTGGCATATTTGCTGCTATATGCTAGATGCCATCTTTGTCTGGCTGATGTGAATAATTTTTTGCTGAAAACAGCAGACTACTGTTGCGGCTCCATCTTAGACTTAGTATGAACCCAAACAGTGAGGGTGGTGGGTATAAAAGCAAAACAATGAGGCAAATATTGCTGATTTGTGTTTATGACCACACATGGTCAAGGAATTTATTATTATAGAAATAATTGAATTTTTGCTCCTATGTTTAGGAAAAGTTCTTTTTTTTAACATCATTGTTGTAAACAAGCATTTGTTGACAAGATTACTGAAGTGAGGCTTGTTTAGACAGTGGACCACCAAAAACACAATATGTAGGAGGACGATGTTCAACCTTCAGTTGAAGTGAAATGTATTAATAATAATTGCCATCATAAGGAATAGAACAATTTGAAATTATGGGGACAAACTTTAATCTATACCTGTACTGTAGTTGACAATTAAATGTGTTGAACCTAATGAATTGTGATAAAATGTTTGAAATTCTTAAGAGAATAATTTAAAAGCAAGGTTTTTTCCCTCTATTTTTGATTATAAATTGAACATCAGATGATCCAATGATTGTCAGGCCATTCTATAAGATGAATACTGAGAAATAAATGGCAATTGAATTATTCAGTTCCCAGTCATGAACAATTTATGATTTACATTGCCTTTGGTTATTTTATCAAAAGTGAAGGAGTTGTTAGAAATCCCACAACACCTTTTTATTCTTTGGTACTTCAAATTCCCACAAGACATTTCTATTCATGAAGTATCCTCCTATATGGTTGACTTGACAGTATGATAAATGAGAAGGAGATGTATCAAGGGACATTAGACTTGAATCCCTGGAGACGCTGGAATTCCAAGCATGTTTGCCTTGGGCTTACCTTAACTTTCCTCCCTGAAGAAATAAGCGACTGATATAGTCACAAAGTTTAAAAATAAGCATTATTTTAGGGTTAAGCTCACACGCCACCTGTACATTTCTATTATACGTATTACACACACGTTACACAATACGAGCGTAATTCAGGCTCGCGCTGTTCGTCGTTGTGCTAAACATTCAAAGGGGGGTTGCTTTGTCCGCTTGGAAGGCGAGTCTCTTCACATTAATAATAATAAGAGCTTGCTTCATACCAAATATTCATTCTAGTTATTTTATCATAAAAGGGACTTGAGACGTGTAGCATTATACTGAGCAGCCAGGACAGGGTTGTGTACAATTTACCAACATCGCAATAAGTTTAATTTCCTGCTTGATGGTTATCAATCTTCTGTGGCGGTGCACTAGTCCAAGTGTAAGAACTCAAAATTGAAGTTTGGGGGCATCCATCAATTCACCCCTTATCTATACCGCTTATCCTCTTCAGGTTTACCCCAGCTGACTTAAGGTGAAAGGCAAACTCCGCCCTGGGATCTGTTGAAAGGTGTTATATAAATATTTGTTATTATTACAGTAAAATCCCGTGTATAACACACACCCGTGTATAATACACACCCACCAAAAAATAATCACCCGTAAAAAAAAATTTTTTTTCTTCTGTTTTTGTGTATAATACAGTCTCCCAATTACCTGGTATCCTTTATTATCAGAGGGAATAATATAAATGAATAAGGATTCAAGACATAAGGTCTTACAAAATATTTATTTTAAACGTGTCTGAAAATCTTGTTCTTATACATTAAGTTTAGTTAGCTGTTTTTTGTTTTTTTAATTTATTTTAATTTTTTCTAAGTCTGCTTTTAAATGTACTTTTAATTACTGAATGCGAAGCAAATTAATTTATTTTGTGTATAAAACGCGCTATAAAGCAGTTATTTGATTTCATTAATTTATTTAACAACCTCTCATTACTGCCTAATTACTGGTAAATGTCTAAACCAGGGGTGGCCAAGTTCGGTCCTCGAGAGCCCCGATCCAGCCTGTTTTTCATGTCTCCCGCCTTCAGCACAGCTAAATCTAATGATCCGCTCATCAGCAAGCTTTGCAGAAGCCTGAATAACGATCCTGATAATGAATCAGGTGTGTTAGTGGTGAGAAACATGGAAAACGAACTTGGCCACCCCCGATCTTAACTATGTGAAAAAAATTTGTTAAGTGTTGTTCGCAGGATTTTACAGTATTATAATCAGTAACTAAAACAAATCATGCAACATGGTTTTGTGACAATACACCTTTTGATATGACAAATCTGGCAATGCTTCCACATTCTAACTGTAATATGTCTCCCGCCCCCCCAACAAAAAAAAAACCCAGCCTATAGTCAGAGCACTTTAAATGCCATTAAATTTAATATCATATTGTTGTGTATACAATTATAACAAACATTTAGATAAAGTAAAAGCTTACTTTATTTGTCGCTTGTAATGTAAAGCAATCCAACTGCATTTTCCCCATGCAGCTCTAATGCGCAGTGGGCAGCAACTACACTCCTTGGACCAAATCCAGACATTGTGTAATTAACCTTACCTCATATGTTATTAGTTGTGAGGTGACACCGGAGCTCCTGTATAAAACCTTCACAGACAACCTGTGAAATCTACTCAGGTGTTAACCGCACTTATACCTGAATCAAACCTTGTTGTGTGCAAGAGTTGAAATGACTCTTTCCAAAGCATGTCCTTTTTGTCTTTCTTTTCTTTTTTTTTCTTTTTTTTACCCGTTGACGCCGTTCCTCAATTCCACTTTTGGTCCAGGCTTCAATAGAACAATCTCTCTCTGTATTGTCTCTCTCGCATTCTCCCAGAGGCTGCCCATTGCACTTTAACCCCAGACACTTCAGACACTTAATTCGGATAATGGTCGCAATTTGTTTCACTGTCTGAATGGTGAATGCACATATGTGAAAATACTGGTGAGCCAAGCTGGTACCACACCTAATTAGACAGCCAACACTAGAAGAGTCCCTTGAGGGCCACTGCATATGCCAGTCCTTTTCAGCTTTGGACCTGAATACAACTGCCCAGAAATGGTCTCCAATTTTAGAATCGCTGGGGAATGCAGGCAGCTTTGTAGAAAAGTAGGACGTTTGATGGATTTGGAATATTTGAAGCTCTTTTCACATTCAACAGAAATAACTCATGCATGAATACAATATGTTCTTTGAATGACATTTACTTTAGCAGTTAGATTGGAATACTTACTTGGTCAGAATGTACAGTAGACAATTATTATCTTCACTAGCTAAGGGCTAAGTCCTGTAACATCAGAAATAGCTACAGTATTTCCGATTTGATTATTAGTGATATTCTTGTTTTTAGTGTGAATATCACTTCTTGCTTATTTCATAACCTCCTATTACATTTCATACCATTTTTCTTATAATACATTGTTGCTCATATACATGTATAAAAACTAGTGCTGACAAAGTTAAAGCGTTAACTAATTAATTAATTAGAAAAAAAATTATCACATTAACATGTATTATTGCAGATTAATCACACTATTAATTTTGACCGCAGATGATTCTTTAGCTTGACAGCATATGGTTATGTTAAAGGTAGCACAGGTTGTGTTTGAGCAATAAACATAACTACATGCATTATTATTGTCATTTTTTCCCATTTAAAATTATGGAAGTAATTAACCAATGACAAAAAGAGGAGGATGAGAGTGTGCAGTGGATCAAATTTTTTTAAAGATATCTTCATAACATTAAGTTGTCACTGCCATTGACGGCAATAGACGTGAAAAATTCATTTGAACTATTTCTATTAGTTTATCATCTACAATTTGTGATCAATCGTAAGTTAACTAGTGAAGTCATTCGATTAATTACAATTTAAAAAAAAACTATTTAAATTAACAATTTTATCGCCTGACTGATCGCCTGATTTTTAATTGCGTCAGATGATTAAAAATTTTACTTGTAATTAATTGCATGACTTCAATAGTTAACTCACGATTAATCACAAATTGTATATCTGTTCTCAATATACAATACAATTATAATATTATACAATACAATACAATAATATTCTTGTTAACAAAAGTGGAATAACATTTAAACTAATATAAATAGTTTAAATGAATTTTTCACGTCTATAGCCGTCAATGGCAGTGAATGAGTTAAATGTCAAAAGAATTAACACATAACAGGTGTTCTTTACATTTGGCAGGTAAAAGATAATGATGAAAAGCCTTTTTAAATAAGCGATTAATTGTGATTAATGAAAATTCTAAAATGTGAATAATCTGATTAAAAAATGTTAGCGTTTGACAGCTCTAATAAAAAACACATTTATGTTAAACTCTTCTTTGCCAGGAATCTTTTGTGCTGATGCAGACATTACAATCATTCCATCTTGGCCTTTTTAGTTTTACAATAACTCGGATCTTACAAACTACATTTATGTATTTATAACATGCATTTTAAAAGCATCCTAATAATATTAAACACCTCATATGAGTCTATGAGGGCTGTTTTGACCTCCCCCACTCTCTCCCTAGCTGCCATAAAGTCAATAGATGAACCTCAATCTTAACCAATTACAAATTGAAATGTACTTGAATAACAAACAGCTATGATGAGTGTTAGTTTCACACATGCACATGATTAGCAGCCACAAAGTTCCTCAAGCATCAAATGCAGAAAAGATCATTTGATTTACCCTTTAACTGCAGCAACAACATGCACCATCTAACACAAAGTCACACGTAATAGCTCTGCTGAATATGTATCTATCAATTAGTTATGTGCGAGATGGTTATTTGCACCAAGCAATGAAGTGAAACATAAAGGTAGAGAGCACTAGCGTGCACGAAAGGTTGTGTATGGGATTGTTGCTTTCAAATAAAGTTTTACGTATGTGCAGTATATATTTTTTATATAAACAAAACAGCTGTTTGTAGATTAATATTTTTGTATTTTCATCCATTTTTGTTCTGTAATAATTTAAGGAAAATTTGGGGGTGGCGCCAATTGGGGGGTCGATGGGAGATCAGTGCGATGCCGGAGGGGGTGGGGTCGTGTGACCTCACATGTCATGTTTTTTTTGCTATACAAGAATACAGTGTAATTGCACATTCACTACAGTAGGGGGCAGTGGCACTCTCATAGTTTGAGAGTGTAGAATATTAGCTAAGCAGCGATGTACTTACAACCATTTTATAGAAAAAAATTATACTTTTTATAGTCTGGGTCTAACTAAAAAAAATAGTTCAGAAGCACTGGTATTGTCAAAAGTCATCAATGTGCAAAAATAAGTTACACAGAGATTGTTGTACTTTAGCAATAAAATATAGGAAATGTGAACTTCATTTTTTTAAGGTAGATATCTTGATCAGCATTTTTTCTTAAGAACAATATAATGTTTGGTTTACAATCATACAAACAACATCAACACATGTTTAACAAGAGCCCTATAGATAGAGAGTCACCCTTGCAATTGTTTGCTTTTATTTGAAAATAAATTATAAAAACAACAACAACAAAAGGGCTGCATCAAATCTTTAGAAAAAGTGCTGCTTTAAGGATCCGGAATTTATGTGTGAAAGATGTATGTGTATCTCTTTCCCAGATCTTTGTGGACCAATGGTTTGATTTCCTGGACAGCCAACGTGTCAACAAACCAAAGCCTGCTTACGTGAAGCCGCTGCGCATGTGACGAAAGCAATGAGGCAATAGAGCTGGTTGCATCAGCTTCAGTGACAGGGTCTTATTTTAACAGGATGTGAAACATCTGTTTCACTGAACATGCACACGCTCTCATCGAAAAACTGATCTCTCGCACTTGTGCAACCATTTGTGCACTACAAGAACTTCATTGACTTCAACCTATCCAATGGGTTATTTAGGCCTTTATACTTCCTGGTGACTTTAATTAATGGACAATGTTTATCGTATAAAGTGCTTATGCTAGACTGAAAAGCGTTTTATGCAATATTGGGATGTTCAAGTGCATAAACCTCAGACCAGTTTTGAGTTTCTAGGTCCTCTTTAAGAGCAGCTATGTAATGTTGTTTTCCTAATCTTATTTCTGATATGTGAGTTGTCAGCTTTGCTTTTTTTTTTTTTTTTTTTATCAAAATAGTTTTGTAAGATTACAAAGACAGAAAGATGATCACTTATACATTTATAAGAAGTCCACTCTTTTTTTTATGGCCAATTGTATTTGTAAATATATTATCAATTAGATTGGCTGTATCAACTGTAATTCTGCTAGGTTTTAGAATTGCAGGGAAAATACTTTTACTATACATTGTATTTATAAAATCATTTGTTTTCTAATGTCCGTTAATCAATATTAAAGTCACCACATATTATTCGTGTTTTTTTTTAATCATTTGTGTAGGAGGCGAACATTTATGAGATAAAAATGGGAGACAAAAGCTGTCTTTAGTATCGCTGAATAGTGGCGGAAAGAGCAGTTTGAAAGATGTTTAAGAGAGCCATTTAGGCACCGAGCATAGCAAAGGAGCTGAGTAAAAAAAAAAGACCTCACTTTATTTGTTTTAACCTCCTCTGTGTTTATCTTAATTAGGTCAAAGTCATTTAAATTGTACATGTATCCTGTTCCACACAGAACATCAGAGAGATAAAGGATAACTGGGAATCAAAAACTGATTTAGCTTAAATTAATAATGATATTTTTAACATACATTAATTTTAATTCACAGCAAAAGGGAATTTATGCACATTCTAATTGATGCATTCTTTTTCATCTTTGTTCATTTCAAGGTGCACTTAGCATTTTGTAAGAATTTTTTTTCTCATTTTTTATTTTTTCTAAATTACATTGACCTTTATCAAATGTTAGAACATAGGGTAAAAACGCGCATTTGTTTTCCAGATTTCCTTAGGAGACTGGAAAAGAGGCTTTACTATAGTTATATGAAAATCAAGGAGCACCGATGTCTTAAGTAGGCCAGACACTGGGAAAACTACAGTATGTCAACATTTAGTCACTTCACTGGCTGAAGAAGTGAAGAAGGAGCCCTACTGGGCGTTTTTGACTTGCGGTTCACCAAAGGCATCTGATGGGTACTGGCTGGCCAAGCCCAACTCAACTTTGGTGGTCCCCAATGCAAAACTCGGAGGAGTTCAGTGAGGCCTGGAGAATGACATGCCGGATGGTCCATCCGGCATGTCAGGATGGAAGGGGAAGCAGTGCCCTATCAATACTGTAGTGATGGGCCGCTGCTGATCTCAACTCGGTATGTTGTGAGTCGTCGACATGAGCCAGGTGAAGTGTCTCGGGCATCTGATTAGGATGCTCACTGGTAGCCTCCTTCAGTCGGTGTTCTGACCGTATTGCACCAAGAGGAGCCTCTGAGGACGATCCAGGCACGCTGGCAAGATTAAGTCTCCTGGCTGGCCTGAGAGGGCCTCAGGATCTCCCCAGAAGTGGCTGGGGAGAGCGAAGTCTGGGATTCCCTGCTAAAGCTGCTGCCCCTGTGACTCAACCTTGGATTTTTTTCTGACTTTGAGGCCCTTTTCAAAATTTTATATATTTTATGCACCCTGGCAGTTATCCTTAATATGTGCAGTTAAATGTCTTAATTGTGCACTGGTGCAAGATGCTAGTCTGTCATTCACAAAAGACCTTATTCTGAATAAATTACAATGAAGAAGCAGAGAAAAAGTGTTAAGCATACCGCCCTTCACGCTCTCGAGAGCTGGTTATGTTTCTACTAATGGAAAATGTCTGGGGTTTCTTCTTGATGTTGATGTGGTCTGATTCTGGTATCTCTTTCTCAAAGAGAAGACAGAAGTATGCGCTTGTAGGGAGACCTTTCTGAACATTTTATAGAGACTATACATAACGTCTGGCCTGGCAATTAAAGCCCAGGAGAAGCAGGACGATGTGAAAACTACAATTGGCATGTAATCCTTTGGTGCTGTATCTTAAGATACAGTGTGGATGACATGGCAGAGAGGCATATTTTTTGTCAGAAAGTGGCATTAAGGTATCCTTGAGCGTTCCTCGAGAGATTTGTAATTTCAGAGTATAAAATATGACTTTGCTATGGATTCCCGCTCAACAGCAGAGCGACTTTGTTTCTGTTTAATCTCCTCATCTTTTCCCTGAGGGCATTACTCACGCTTTTTCATCAACATTTCTTGGTGAAATGAACACCAGTTCTTCAAGTCCTATTTAATAAATTCCCTTGGGTGCTCCTTCGCTACCTTGGGAGTCACGAGTGCATATAGGCCTATTGAATCAAATGTAAATTTAAATGTGGTGCGCACTCATGCATAAAGCGTACAAAGTGACATTTTCTGGAACTAATTCTGGCTTGGAAAAAAGGGTATAACAAGAACATCTCAGTATGACAACATACTGAAATATGAGAACATTATTAAACAAAAGAAACTGTTTGAATACATTATAAAACTTGAACTGAGGTTCATCCTTGTGTTATATATCAGTGTAAAGAGCAATGTGTGCCCCTTCAAGAATCCTGCTGAAAGATAAAAATGTAATTAGATAAAACATTTTCAGAATCTTACCAAATGGCCAGCTTATCGTCCTAATCAAAATTCATTTTGTGGAGCCTTTTCTACATATGAATGTCCTATTATGTCACCGCATTCTATATTTAAATGTGCAAATAAAAGGCCATTTTGTGCTCCCATTAAACTGACGGCAGAGGTAGTCACAGCCGGACATTATTAAAAGATGAGCTGCACTTGTGTCTTGAGACGCTACTCTTTTTAAATTTGGAACAATGACCAACTATTCATAATATGCAAATGAGGCGCTGTTATTGCATCTTTATTTGGCACAGGACTTGTACGAGTTGCCTAATATCTCCGTTTTCTGGATTGCAACTTAACCCTACTTGAGTAAGAAATCCTTCCTGTGGTTTTGAGATAATGAAACAACCTGAGAGAATGATAAATAGTTTTGTTTGCCATAAGAAGCTATAATTAAATGTAGACATACTGTGCATGCGAAAAGCATTAACTGTTTTTAAGTAACGCTCATTTTGTTACAAGAAAGAAAGAAACAAACAAACAAATTACAGCCTTAGCTACAAAGGTATTTATTGAACATAATAATTAAAACACACATCCTGACGATACAATGTCCTGCAGTTTGTTAGTGCATGTCAGAGCACAAACCAAGCACAAAGTTAAAGGAATTGACTGTAGACATCTGTGACAGAATTTTCTCGAGGCATCGATATGGGGAAGGGTAGAGGGTGGAAAAAGGCTGAGGGGTGGTGGGGGAAGGGAGGGGGGGGGGGTCAAATGAGCACAGTGGCCTCCACTATCCATAAAGGGATGTTTGTAACCGCCAGGACACTTCCTGGAGCTGCTGCCCGTCTAAACTAAATGACCGATGGAGAAGGGCTTACCGGGAGGTGACTGATGGTCACTCTGTCAGAGTTCTAGCGTGCCTCAGGGGAAAGAAGAGAACAGTAGGGAAAGTGGCCCGACGGGAGCACACGTCTTCGTAAAAGACACCTGAGGTTTACCCAGAGGAACCTAAAGTACTTAAAAATCACAAGAGACAAAATTCTCTGGTCTGATGAGACAAAGATTAATCTCTTTGGATTCAATTGTGTCCGTAATTTTTGTACAAAACCAGGCATCACTCATCACATGTCCATTACTGTTACCGCAGTGAAGCATATCGGTGGCAACATTATGGCGTGAGGATGTTTTTCCAGTGGTAGGATGTGGAACTTGGACACTAGTCAGAGCTGAGGGAAAGATGAAACATTGTACAGAATCATCCTTGGTGAAATCCTGTTTCTGGGCACGCTTGACTTCAGACTGAGGCAATGGTCCGCCTTTCTATGACGATCTTAAGCATGCAAACGTGACATCAAAGGAGTGGCATCATTACAACTCTGTGAATGTCCTTGAGTGGCTCAACTGGAGGGATCTGAGAATGGCTGTGCGCTGACCAAAAAGATGGTGCTTGAGAAGTGCTGCAAAGACAAATGACAAGTGTGGCATCTTACATGCCATATCATGTCAACATGTGGAAAACAATGGACTGGTATAAATGGTTTATCAATACACTCAATGTCCCTGACTTGGACATGCTGGACAAATTGTAGCTATAAGTCGTGTGCGTGGTTGGGATGAGAGGCCATCATATTAAAGGGCACACTTTTTGGTGGAAAAGATCAGCATTGTGCAAATTCTTCCAAGTAGTCCAGAAAAAAAAAGTCCTGTTTTAGAAATGGTGACACAAGAAAAATCCGTAAATGGTACTTCCTCACAATAATATAATTCTTCTAACTTTGTTATGGCCCGTCCACACGAAAGCCAGTTTCAATGTATCCTCACAAGTTTCTTATCGTTTAGGCCATTCGCCCACACGGTTTCGGAGCTTGAAACCGATCACTTTTGAAACCGGGCACCAGAGTGGAAAGATTTCAAATCTCGCCCCATACGCGTCCGTCTGGACACCATATGCAGGATACTCCTCCAGTGATGACGTAATGGTCGCAGCTCGATGACGACACATTGTCGAAGATTAATGACGTAAGCGCCAATTCTCGCGCAAACCGTCATTCTGTCAACAACAATGGCGGATAGCCGTGTTGTAGTCGTTTTGCGCAGCCGCCTAGCTTGCTTATGCTTTTGCAGCAAAATAGTTTGCTTCTTTATTCCCACGTTCAACCAGCGGTGTTGTACTTGAATCACCCGCCATTGTCATTTCTCCTGTGTTCGTCTTTTTCATGTTGTTTCGATACATGTTCGTCTTCTTTGCTTTTTCTTCTTCTACGTTTCCCGTTAACTCCCTGTGGCTGCGCAACAGCGCCACTCCAGACTTGGAATATACATTACAGCCGTTAAACGCCCTCAGCGTCTTCTTTTCGACACACGCAAGTCTTGAAATGCTTCTGCGTGTACGAGATTAATGAATGTAAAATGCATTTACCATGAGACAAACAGACAGTATAAATAATATGTTATAAAACAATATTTAGTCAACAATGAACAACAATTGTGAAAATCTAGTTATACACTCAATTTTGTTTTAGGCCGAATCTTAAACAATTTGTCCCTATTCTTATGTTTTAGCTTACTTTAAAATAAACTACTAGCCGGGCTACTTCAAAACTAAATTAGATCATGTAGGTTAGTGTGTAAACGGCGGTGTCCATCTCAGGGATCGATCCCACTCCACGAGCAAGTCTCCTGTGTATGAGCTCAGAGCGCTTCCTGTGTGCTAAAATCCCGGGCTGCTGTCACAGCTCAGGACATTATTTGAAGGATTATTTCCTCTGTGTGATCCACCCTACTCTGCCACTGATTGGCTCATCAGTCCTCATGCCCAAAGTTAGCCAATCTAATCAGTGAAGGCAGGAAGTACCAGCCCATTACAGGTAGAGGAGGCTAAGTCGTGGCTTCACCATCCTTGAGGAAAAAATGGTTCATGGATATGACTAAACGATGCACATCAGGGGGGTTTAAGAGGTGGGAATCTGCAATGCTGACTAAAAAAGAAGTGGGTATACACCGTATACCCACGTACCATATACCGTGGACTACACCTCTGCTTGTGTGTGTTTTCTCTAGGGATTCCGACGTCCCCCTGGATTCCCAAAATAAGTAAGGTGGGTAAGTGAAAGTTCCTAGTCCAGGTAACAATCAAATCACTGCTTCTGGCTCAATGTCAGCTGAGATCCACCTCACCAATGACTCTGAATGGCATAAGCAGAAGAAAATGAATACATGGTAAAAAATAAAAAATAAAATAAAATAAAAAAATAGTAAAAAAATTATAATTATAATGCAAGTGTTACAATTAAGACAGGGCTTTAATGTGTTGCGTCGACATGTGCCGATAGAGCTAATGAAGCAATAGATTTATGTCCTGGAAAGTTGGAAAAGTCACTAAACGACTCGGTCCTGCCCTTCCTGTCCTATTTGCTCCCACTCAGGCCTGATTGGGTGGATAAGAATCTGCACTGGAGAGCAGCCGAGCCATGGCACATTAGACAGTTGTAAGCCCAAAGTAAGGTCATGCTCAAACTTAAGTGGCTGCGACTGTGAACCTGCACCCTGCTCATTGTAGAAGTTAATAGGGTTTAACAAAGAATAGCTCCCTTGAGGAGAGGATGTGGGGTTGCTTGTTTTTAAAACCGAGTGTAGTCTTGTTATATCTGGTACACTTATTTGGAATATCATGTGCGTTCTGATAAATGTATGACTATGCACATTTACATGAGCAATGTGGTGCAAATAAGGGCATCAGGCTAATGTGAACGAGGAAAGCTTAATAACGGTAAGATAATAGACCTGTGGCAGTTTGGGCTTGGTCAGCATTCTCCACCTGAGGATTAGTTAATGAAGAGACTGATCTGCTTTCCTCTGCGTGATAAAAGACAATTCATCAACCCTTAAACTTGATTAACAATGCACCATTGCTGAGAGCTGGGTGGACAAAACCCATGGCATAAAACATGGTGATTAAGTTGTTGTTGTGTATGCAGATCTGGTCAGATTTTTACCTCAAAGTGCACTGGTACTTTTGTAATTGCTCAAAGGTATGGGGAAACACTTTTGGGGCTGGTAAACTGAATTATGCATGCGTAGTAGCCGTACTAACATGTGGTTTGGATTTTTTTTTCTAAAATCTTTGCACATGGAATTTAAGGGGTACAGCAGTCTGAGAGATTAATGACTAGGTTGATTTGAAAAATCGGTAAATAATAGTGCTGTCTTGAGCTTCTGCACACACCAAAGTACGTTTCCAGTACAGGTGTACATCTCTCCAGTATAAAATTATTTGATACAAATCTTGATACATGGGGTGTGAGTTAGTGATGGGAAAATGAAGCTTCATGAAGCACTAGTAATATTTTTTGACTCCCCGAGATGGTGCTCTTGGTTTAAATATAAAGGCTAGTGCAAAGGAAATTGATTACATTTCCACTGCATCTTTCAACCAAGAGTGGCATCTAGAGGAGTCAAAAAATATTACAAGTGCTTCATGAAGCTTCATTTTCCCATCAGTAGTGTGAGTCGATTCATTTATTTTATTATGGAACAATTCAAGTTTGAGTGCGTATGATGCAAGGACTTTTCTGTCATTTTACAATGCTATGAATTAACTTGTGATAGGTTATCGTAATGTGGCATTTCCTTCAAAGATATACAGTATAAAGTGGAGCAATTTGATTCTGTTTGATTCGATGCACTCATGTTTTAAGTTAAAAACTATTTTCTGATCCAAACAAGTCCTCCAACAATAACGACCATATTGGTCATTTTTTCATGCACCAAAATCCGACCAAGTGTTACATATTGTAGTTTAGCCACCTCTATTGGCCATGTTCTATCAGCCATGTGAAATAGTGAAAAAATAGTAACGGGAATCGAACTCGGGCCATGTGTTTGGAAGAAGAATGTTTATCTTACTGGGCTAACAGGCCACTAATGATAATGGTGTCTTTTTTTTGTGTTGACATATATGTCAATTCGCCATCGGACTAATGGTGGGGTTAGCTTTTAAGGTTGTACAATACACGTTACGTCTTTACATGGGTCACTAATGGTTGAGATTAGGAAAAAGCACAGTGAGGTTGTAGACCTTTAGAAAATATGTAGTCAACACTAATAAAATATGTAGTCAGCACTAGTCCAATTACTGGCCTAATAGCTCAGTCAGATAAACAGTCGTCTTCCAATCAGACGGACTGGGTTTGAGTCTCACTTTTTGATTTTTGCACTATTCAACATGGCCGATAGAGGTCGCTAAATTTAAACGTAACACTTGGTCGTAATTTGGTACCTTTTTAAAACGACCTCTGTGGTGATATTTATTAGAGGACAGTTTCGATTTAACTCCTTTTACTACAGGAAATAATTGGTATAGTGGATTAAAAACAAATTACATTTAAAATTAGTAATGAAAATAATGTTTAGGCGTATATTTGCTTGTGTAGTTTTTGCAGGGCTGTATTTTTAACGGTCGGGGAAAAAAAAGTATAAGAAGAAATCATCTATAAATGTATTGAAACATTTAATTGACTGATTTGACAAAATTCCTTCATTGGGACGTATCGGGCACTGCAAAGTCACACTCAAAATTACATACAAAATGACTATTTTGGTTAATCAACATCATTCAGGTGTGTGACCACGGCTGCAAAGGATGAGGCAGTGAATTTTGCTTCCCCTGAGCAGTGGAAAGAGAGATTAACTGACCAGAAGAAGGTAGCAGGTGGAGAACAATGACCAGCTGGTCCGTCACACTGCAATCCAAAACTCGCCCCAACAATTGGAACTAAAACATCCATTTGTCAGATATTAATGAGGGGGAACAAGCTAAATTGCAGAAATGTATTTTGCATAATTACTATATAAACTGTATGTTTTTGTCTGTTTGTATTGACAAGGTACAAAGCGAATGAAAGTAAGTTTTAAAACAAACTTGAGGTTTAAATTATAAGCACAGATGGTGCGGGAGTGGACCATGCCATGCTTGTCAAGCTCTCCTCACTCCCAGCTGCCAGCGGCACAGTCCACTTCCCAAAGCTTTCCCCAGGAATCTCGTCAGCATGGCCGCATCCTGACCAGAGAGGTTGTCTAGCGGCCAGCTGGATCTCCCAAAAGCCGTGAAGGGCGCAGCGACAGGAGTTACTATGCTTGATGAAACAATTATTGGGGATCCTCACTTAGAAAAGTGCACATTTTCAAGAATTATGGGGTTTCATTTGCCTTGTATAAATGTAGACGTTATGGTTGTTGCATTAGTGGTTTTAGTTGGGAAATTAATGGTCTATTAGAACCATTTACATTTAAGACAAGAGATCTTTTATTGTGCATCGCATTGCTTTAATTGTGGTCTCAGAGGACAACACGGCTCTTTCACCAATTGTAAAAAAACACATTTGTTATTTAATCCTCCTAATGCACTTTTTAAGGTGATTGTCCAATGTGCGCTTATCCAGTCAACACTTAACAGCATGCTTGTATAAAGTTCAACCTCCAAAGTTGAACACATGCTGTATTCTGTCAAGGGCGATAGAATGATAGTTTTTTTTCATCTTGAATCAAATTTTTGATTTTGATCAGTGCATAAAATTAAACAGTTGTATACACAAGTCCTTGTAGTTCCAACTGTCTGTGCAATTAAATACAATTAGCATTTGCATAATTCTCATGCAATTAAATGTATAGAAGGCTGATTCAACATGACCCAAGGCCATAACAACATTGTTTTGTTTTGCATTGGAACTGTAGAAAAGGTTCTCAGACTGAAGGTAAATGTAACCTTTGACCTGATAGTGTCGTACATTTAGGCTACGTTCACACAGCATGGCGTGATGCCCAATTCACATTTTTTTTAAAATCCGATCTTTTTATGTACTGTTCACATTACAAAAACAAATGCGACATTTAATGTAAACGCAGCGCGCCCGTGATGCGACTCGCATGCGCAAAGAGCACACTTCGAGTGACGTACATCCAAAACAACGTCATGTTGCAGTGTTCACGGAAGTAGCCCGACTTGCAACGTTTTACCGCCAGCCAATCCGCCGAGGCAAGCGACTTTTATCAGTGTTATATGCAAATTTTGCTGTACCAACGCACGCTACAGATTGGTGGACTGGTGGACTCGTTTTGCGGACATGTTAGGAGTTCGATTCATGTGTCTTGGCTGCATACATTATGTAAATTCAGCTGTGCGGACACCCGCGCTCGTTCCAGATTGACTGCTGCCTCGGCTTCCTCGTGTGTCAGTTTTGAATGTACTGTTTACAAACATCAACAGAAATACGTCTGACTTTTTTTCATCTAATGTCGCTAGAGTAGCGAGGTTGGAAGAGGTAATAGAAATATTTGGGGGAAATGAGCGGGGACACTCCTCGACCTCCTCATTTCATTGAGAAGTCTACCAAAGATGACCATGCATTTTTTTGCCTTGATTTCATCAGAAATCACCTAGACACAATTTTGGGCTACTCTACCCACCTCTGGTCATAATTATCATTAATCTCTGAACATCACTTCTTTTTCTCTACTACCCTTTTCCCTCTTCCTTTCCATCATTTACTTTTACTTACCTTTTCCCTATTGCTCTCCCCTCCCGCCTTACTTCACCGTTCCATCTTCCTGCTGGTGTAGGCAGAGAAATGCGACTTGGCTGTGACTAATCTGCTGGCAAAGCCTCCGAGAGCCCCTTGTGGTGGCGCCTCTTTGCGGAGGATACGTGATTGATTGAACCAAGGGAAAACATTGTCAGGTCGGCCTTCATGACTGGATCTCTTGCCTGATAATAAATTCCCTCCTCCTCCTCCCAAGTACTGTGTGGAGACACATTATGAGACACATTTCCATGAGACATGGTGCCCTGGACTATTGCAGTCGATCCACATTGCCACATTTTTACTTTCTCTTGGACAAACACGCTTAACTCTCCACAGCCGCCACATTTTGTGCGCAGTATGCTGATCACTTCTGAAAGATGAGCTTGAAGCATGTGTTGGTTTGTCCCAAAATGGAAGCACAGGGCTTGTATTTGGTGCGCATATCAGATAAAAGCTGAGGGGAGAGAACGAGGGAATTACTTATATCGGCGAAGTGTCATGACAAATTGATTTTCTTGCTCAAATCCCAGACAATGGACAAGACAGAACAGGTTGATAGTTTCTCTCCCTAAATGGCACATTTTCTGTTTCCTTCACACATCAACGCCATGATTCATTAAAAATGGAAAGGCAGACCTGTGAGTCCAAAGTAGAGGAGCTCAGATTTTCTCTCTGCCTCTCGCTCTCTTTTCAATTCCCTCATCACGGCACCCCACATATTCATTTATCAAGTTTGTGACTGATGACTCTGCAGCAGCAGTCCATGTCCTCCATCACAGGCGCAGTCACCCATTGGAAAGACGAGCAGAGTGTCTTTGTGAGCTCTCTGCCTCTCTCACTCACTCACCTATTCACTCAAAGATACAGCACATCGGAGCTGGGAGGTAACTAAAGTATGGTACAAAAGTTCAAAAAGGGATTGTGGGTCAGGAATAATTGGAACGTGATATGTTCAATTGCCTGGAAAATATCAGTAATCTGTGGGGGGGGTTATCAGTTGCAACTTTAAATGGAATAACAAAAATACAGAGTTAATTGATGGAATGGAGTTACAAAGACAGATAGGTCAAATAACCTAGAGCTGGCAAAAACGTTATTGTTGCCAACTTATTGTGTAAGAAAATGGTATCCAGCTACTCATATTGTTTACAAGAGCAATTGACAAAAACTCACTTCAAAGGGTATGGAGAAGTGTCAACAGTTTCAAAGTTTTTAATTGCAACAGAACTAAGGTGATGATACCAGCACTATATTTAACAATGAGTAAGATTAATTGAATACTGTAAACTGTGTCTATTAAAATCTGGGTTCAGATGTCAACCAACATTGCTAGGGATTTTGCTTTGACTTAGAACGAAAATGGTTAAATACAATTTCTTTAGAACATAAACTAGCACAGCGAGGAAACAAATGATAAGAATAATGTCGAAAGCATTAACAGATTTGATCTAGCTATACTCCGTTGACGTCTGATACTGATCAAAATAAATGCGGTTCTTCCTTAGCTGTACGTCAATAATCTCTGACCATGTGATGGCAATTGTTTCGGAATTGTGACTTGTAGAGTAGCCTACTGGCAAAAAAAACCCTACAGACATTTGAGAGTAAATCAGCACTTAATGGTCCATAGTGTCATAAAGTGAAGTGTTAACACAAATGCCAGTTTTTTTCTCCTCTTTAGGATTACGTACACTACATAATGTCTGGTAAAGAATTGTTGTCTTTATTCAAATCTGTGACCACATTGTGCTTGTGATACACAAATTGTTTTGTGGTGTTAAGGAATGATTTATTCCGTTGATGCATTTATTTATTTATTCTTTTGCCTCTTTGGTTTTCAAAACAAATTAGATGCACACTAAAGCAATATGACAACACATCAATACCAGACTGGAGCCAATTGAAATGTTTTCCACACTGGCATGACCCAAAAAAGACATTGACATTCCTTGGAAAAGCTTCTCGTCAAAGCCTATTTGTAAAAACATGAAGCACAGACCAAAGATAAGAAAACCAATTTTGATTGGTTTGTCATCTCAGTTTCAGTCTCTGCGGAGTAGCTTTTTCACACAGAGTACATGAATAGAAGATACTGCTTCAATACTGCTGAATCGTCCTGATGTACAAACACAACCTTATATATCGATCGGTCTGGAACGGATGTTTCGTGCCAAAACCTCACAATTTCGACTCAAATTACTGCTGCAGTGACTCAGCGCTCGCCATTCTATTACAATCGGCCGAGACAGGTTCTGACTGTTTTGGTGTTGTTGCATTGGTTTACCTTTGGTACTACTGCCAGGAAGCAACTAATATGCGTTGACTGCATGGAGTCCTGCTTTTACATCTGTATATTACTATGCTATGAAAAATGTTCTCTTTCTCTTCGTGTGAACACCCCGCAAAATGCGACAGTATCTTGTGTATCTGTTCTGCTTCATGCATAGATTCATAAAATAAAAAGTGAGGTGCGGGTGAATGTTTGTTCTGGAGGATGAAATCTACCAGGATAATCTGAGATAACACGCACGTGTGAATAAAGAGCATTGCCGTCACGGGAGAGGACAACATTGTGAATCCACATGTTGCAGTTTCTTTTAAGATTTGGAATATGGATCATTGCAGGAAGACTTTGGTGGATCAGTATCTGCTATGTGTGGTCTGGTGGTCTCAAGCTGTGGTGCAATACACAGTAAATTATGTTGAGTAAATGTGACTATTTAGAGTGGGACCAAATAGACTCAGTTTTAGAGTGATATTTACACTTGGAAGAGAGTAAAATAAAGAATTGAAAAACAATAAATACAAATGGAAGTCACTCAAGGGTTGTGAAAAAAATGCACGACCTTGAGCTTGGGAGACAGCCTATCTAGCCCCTGAGCAATGCTGCTCTTGCAGTGTGTTAGTATATTACTCATGTCCTTTTGGACATAAGCAAACAGTAGGAGGGACATAGCTCAGATGGTAGTGTGGCGGTCTACCCTTTAGTGACTTATTTATTTTTGGTCCTACTATAAATAGAGTCAAATTTACTCTGAATTAAGTCACATTTACTCTACAGAATTTACTGTGTAGGGATTGAGCTTTAGAGTTGGATGAAACAAATTAGAGTCCCACTACGGACACAAAATAAAAAAGAAAAGAAAAAGAAAGAAAAAAAGAAGAAGAAAAGAAAAAAGAGGCAGCTAGTTGTTGGAGAGTTGCTCGTCTCTGCTTGTTGGCTATTGTTGTGGTGCTCTTGAGCAAAGCATTTCAACCACCACCCAAATTCAAGTGGTTTGCCACTCCTGCACACTTCATTCTCTCTCACATGCCTGCATGTGTGTGATTGGGATTTATACTCTGTGTGGCGTTCATCACAATGTATACATCGAACATTAGATTACTCCTTCTGGGACACTAATGAACATAATAGATCCAAATTAGAATACATCTTAAACAATTACAATTAGAAAGCTTCTCAAAGCACCGTCATTCAGTAGAAGTAGTTGAAAGAGGACAAATGGGTGCAGCTATTTGCGTTACATCCAATAAGTATGAAACAAAGTTACCTTGTCTGCCTTAACTCTGAATCTTTAAAAGCATTTTTTTTAAACTAATAAGATTGGTTAACAGTCCACACACGTGCAAAGATGCAGAATCACAGCAAGACAATTAATTCATCATGGTGTTCCAGGGAATTTGGAAAATGAAGTGCCAAATCATTTTATGATAAAACATTGCAGCAACTCAATTTGGCAAGTGTACATTTTAAGCAGGGGCACTCAAAAACAATTTCTAAAGGACAGCAAAGATGTTGTTCTACAAGTTAACCGTCTTTTTGCTGAAGTTGGTCAGGTCACGTGCAATATTTGTATTATTCAAAAGCAAAATCCAAAAATGACTTTTTCAGATATTCTATATTTTTGCTTTGAAAAAAAGTGCTAATAATATGCGAGTTATGACATTGGCATTTTCTTTATGCTACAACTTCAATGACTATCTGGCTTTTTAAGTATGTCCATTAAGTATTCTTTAATTTTTGTGATTTGTCAAGATTAACTAATTACAAAGCCAATCTATAAACAAATGCAAAATGCTACAGTTTGCTATGTAGCGTATGCTGTGAACATTATTGTTTCTGTGCTGGGCAGAAGAAGACGCATTAAGCAAGGGATTAATGCTTGTGTTGTGCACTGGGATGAAGAATTTTCTTAAAGGAGCGGTTCACTGGTGCAGAATGTCCTTCTCACACCAATGAATCACTGACTTTGATACAAGGGATGCTAACCCTGCTCTTTGCTCATTACACCTCTCTTCACTAACATGCCCCACTGACACACGCTATACCTTGGTCACCAGGGAGGACAGGGAAGAACACACCGAGACATGGTGCGCTTGATAAATGGAGGCAGCTTTACAGCTTTACATGGGATGACTTGTTTACAGGATGACCATCACAGACGGAACCCCAAGAGAACATCTGTGAGATCATGCTGACAAGCTGCAAACCATTACGGGCTGTGGATATCAACATGCCTCAACCAACACTGACACAGCGGGACAGTACAGACATGTGAAACTATCTTTATCTTCAAACAGTTGTCAATGATAATGAAATGAAAACAGGCTGTCAAACTGTATATATATATATATATATATATATATATATATATTCCATGTTGCTTTCAGTGTCTAGCACATTGTTCAGGGAACTATATAAGCGCTAAGTTGGACAGAAGCAGAGCTTGAAATGTTTCCAATGGAGAAGGCAATAAACAAGACTAAGCAGGCTGACTTTATCCACATCGAATAGAAACAGAAAGTGAGACCTGTTCCATTACTGTTCAGACAAAGTACATACTTTAAATCAGGGATACTCAATAGTACTCAATAGGTCACATCTGGCCCTTTGGCCGCCTAATTGTGGCCCCTAAACTGTTACGACCTTTTCCTAGATCCAAAGAGATTGGACATTCTCATAGCGCGGCCGCAAGCCACACAGGCTATCACAGGCTTCATGCCACCAATAAGGGTCAATCCCAATTCTACCCTCTAGCCCTTGGTGGTCATCAGGAATTTCTGGAGTGTCCCGAACGGCTGGTCTATTCCAGGCCAAAATTGACGCGCATCAGAGTGGGTTGCCCCTACCAATACCCCCATATAGCCTATAAACAGTTTAAAAGCCATATTTCCATGGCACGCCATTGCGAATTACGAATCAGGGATGTGGTCGGGTTCTGCAGTGTAGGGATGAGCTCATCATGATTGGGTCAATTTATTAGAGTAAAACTGCATTAATTATGAAAGGGACTGAAATAAATGTATGTATAATATCATCATGGATTGCTGGACTGTGTCCTGTTCTTCTGCTGTGACTAAGAATCAATTGTACTGTAGGTTATACAGCCAGAGAGTCATGGTTTACCAGTCATAACCTCGCTGGGACAAACCAAAGCCAACGACTCTACTTGGTCAAATGGTAGCTGAACAGAGCAGTAGCTGAAATCAATAAACCACGGCCGACCCTTGGCGGCACTTACTGTACATTTCAGCCTGCTCCAGATAGCATGTACTGCATAAATAAATTAAACTCAGTTGACCATAAGATAAGTGCACTCCTATAACTTGAAATATTCAAACTGCAATGACAGACATTTGCAAATAGTTCCAAAGACAAGATGTTGAGAGCAACTCTGGCTGACAAATAATGTCACCGTCAGTGTGAATGATTTTGAGTATTACTTATGGAAGATTACCTAGGAGTACATATAGGTAATACTTGGGTTTCTATACATTAACGAAACCTCTTAACATAATTGAGAATTGGACCAGTAGTTTGAAGGAAAGTTCATCCTTAGTTAAAGTTGTCTCTATATAGCAATTTGGCCAAAGTTATCTTTACAATAGCCTTTTTATTTGACCATTTATGACTGAAACATCTACTCCTGCAAGCCTCTAGCCAATAGTTTTCAAATTGGACTCGGGTTCGAATTTCCCGCCCTCTGTCTGTGGATGTCATGTGCGCATTGTATACGTAAAGAAGAGAGGGGGGTTTCATTTCAATATAAAATGTTCTGCGTTCAGCAGCTTTAAGCAAAGTTCCTGAACGCCAATTGTCCTCAGCAACATATATACAGTATTACCTAAACACTTGTAATTTTCCTATGGGCAATTTTTGACCCATGCATCAGATTTAATATTTGTTTTGGGGTACTTTGAATTATATTCAAATCGAAGGTTTGGAAAAAACAACAACACCTTATTATGTATAAGGCCCATTTTAAGTTTATTTTAAATGGACGTTCAATGGGTTTGTAAAGGCTAATAGAAACTGATCAATAACAATTATTGAAGACCTTTCAATCTGTGCTTGTGTGAGGGTGTTTTCATGTAATGTAGAATGACACCCAGCCTGCGTCCCTTGAGGAGTCATCATAATCACCTCCTGCTCGTTTGACTGGCCTTGAGGATGTTAAAATGAGTGCGCTCGGCAATGGATGTGTCAGGAAACTTGAAAAAAATGATGGGGAAACTTTGATAAGTCCTCAACAGGGACATGGACTGTCAAGAAGACAGATAACTGGTGTGAAGCAGGGACCTTTCATTAATGTACCACAATACCTCTACCATCTGTTTAAACTGACATGGTGAGTATCCTTTCCAAACACTTGCGAAGCTCATGTATGAATCACCTCATGACATTGTTTGTCATTGACTTTCCTTGGACCCTGCAGGTGATTGAATGTATGTTTTTTGCAACAATAGCCTTTTAGGTGGCAACACTACTCATTTAATTGTGTGTACTTTGTAATTTTGAGAGAATGGGTTGGTTATTATGTAACATGTCAATGTTATGTGTTGTCAACTCATTTAAGTACTGATACTTTTAGTTTAACACAAAAAAAAGAAGAAAAGGGGTGATGAAGTATGGACATTAAGGCTTTTTTTTCCTATTGTGAGCCCCTATGAGGGAAAGGCTTCTAATACATCAATATCTCACTTCATCCTTTCAGTCGGCAATGCTACTGTAATTGTTGCAATTGTGCTAATGCAATCACACGTGGAATCACAGAATACAATTAAGTGTTGGCCAAATCTGATATTAATTAATAACTCTAATTTTAATTTGTAGAACGTTTGAGTTGAACAGAGACTCACACAGACGCAGGTCAAGAAAATAAAATAAACTTAAAAACACACACATTTCAAAATAAAGTGCTTTTTTAACTGTGACATAGTAATCAAACGTGTCACAGCTCCAACACTGCAATGGAAATTATTTTTGTTTGATTTTGAATACTACAGGGTGAACAATTGGAAAGCTCTTTGTTTGCATCGTAGGCCCAGGCCTGTCATGATAGTTTTGCCAGTCAATACACCCCATGGTTAGCTGACAATTTTTCATACACCTGCACACACCGATTGACAGCAATCATCCGCAGTGCCAACAATGACTGATTAAATGATTTAAATAATAATAGTAAAAATGGGGTCATGTTTTGCTACACTTGCCCCCTTTTACGCATCTAATTGTAGCTACATTTCCTGCACTAATTCCTCATCCATCAATAATATACAAGCAGCCTTAAGAGGGTTGTACTGCACTCAAATGTGGTGAAATGTTATTATTCCATGCAAGCCAATACACCCTGGGGTTAATTGATATTGTTTCCATACTCTGAACTGAGTCGACCACAATGTGAACGGTTATTCACATTTCCACTGACCGCTCAAAACGGGGAAATGATTTTGCTGCACTGGGATGCAAATTCTCCCCACTAATTGTTGCATTTTTTTTTTCTGGCAGGAGAAATTTGTCAGTGACAACATAATGGCACCACTCCTGCTCACATGTACAGAAGAAATAATTGCTTGTAATACAGGTTGTTTCATAAGTCTTATATCTCAGATAAGAAAACCCATGTTATATTTCCTGAAGGTATTGATCTTATATTTTTGTGCAAAAAATTTGAACACAAAAATACAAGAAATGAATTTTTATAAATGTTCCCAAAAGTTCAATATGGTTATACGGCATAGATACTCCATTTCTTGCCAAACACTTTGGAAACTCTATCCAAAATCTGCGTTAAAGACGTGTCCATGACTTATTCTTATCAAAACGCTGACACTAAAAATGCCTTCTCATTCCAGTGAATGGCATCATCACTGAATAGCAATGAAATCAGTGCAAACCACATTTTGCGCAACAAGTAAAAACATTGTTTTGTGACGTAACAAAGGCCAGAAAAGATCACTACCCTTGGACTGCGTATTCAATTATTGTGAGTGTTTGAAACTTGTGTATGCAGGCTATTTTTCAAAGCATATATTTAAAGTTTTAAGAAAAATATTTTCATGGTGTTCCGTAGAAAAACTGAGAATCAAGGAAAAGGAAAACACAAATAATGAAAAGTAGTGGACTCCTTAACTTTCCACTTGAATTTAGCAATAAAAGTATACATATATTTGATTGAATTGCTAACAGTGTACTTGTTTACTCTTCGCTTTTTCAATCATCAGCACGGCTTAGATACAGTCAGAATGTGAATTTATTTCTGCCTCTGTATGCACATAGACTATTATTGACTGGTGGACCAGTCCAGGATGTAGTCTACCCTTCATCTGAAGTCATCTGGTATACGTATCAGATCCCCACAACCCACAATTCACTAACATTGCGACGTCACAAGACTGAGCTAAATAGAAGTTGAACACCAACTCTTTATGTCTATAAGCCAACATTGAAAAATGGCTTTACCATTCAAGTTGTGCAGAACGTGACCAAAACACATATGTGCATGTCAAAAGTCCAATATACTTTGAAATGATTATTTAAATGAACCTGTGTAACTATGGACATAATTAATGAAAAATATTACTAACAAATACGAAACATTTCAACAGTTTTTATCAGATTTCTTTTTTTAAATGTAGTGTGTGGTTAGAGCATAGAAAATTGTATAACTGCATGGTATAAACACAGTTTGTTTTTAACTGTTATTTCTAAGCACATGAACAGGGAGTATAATATACCGTCTGCCCCATTCACAGCAGTATAAATTGCAAGTCATAGGTGGAATATATCTCACAAGAGCATTGGTATTCTAGCTCCACTACAATGTCCACACTATCGCTATGTCTTCCATTTATAAGATTTGCCCTCAACTATTATTTTGTGTCCGGATACAAACAACCAAAAGAACAAAACCTCATGTTGGTGCACACTTGCTCAGGCTGGTACAGCACTGTAATATCCTCTATATTAGTATTCAAAGCTTAGGCTGAAGTCACAATTTCAAAACAAAGCAACAACAGCAGACTGAAGCTTCACTGAAGGCAGACGAGCAAGCTCACTGGAGTGGGTCAGGCAGAGGCAGAGCTAATTTTTCATAATCAGTGACAGTTGCACTGATGTCAGGGCAAAGCAATCACTGAGCACCATGAGTACAACTATCTTCGGAGGTGTCTGACGGAGTGCCAAGGGGCCGAGGGCAATAGAGAAAATAGTCAAAGCATGTGACAAGCAGAAAAGGACAAAACAACATGAGGAAACTTGAATGAAGGAGGCGAGAGTAATTAAATTCTAACAGGAACCTCACCATGAAAGGATACTGCAAATAGATGTCTTGTAAAAGTGCCGTCTCCTTGAATACGGTGCCACTTTGTTGTTCTTTGCGTGGTGGTCAATGATGATGAAGGCAATGTGTACCTGGGGAAGGTGGCGGTCTTGTTTTAATTGAAGTTCTTGTATTAATCTTGGTGTAGTGAGTCTTGGGTAGCTCTTTAAACATCCAAAGCAGTAAATTGTATTTATAGTGCTGTTGTGTTCTCATCCCAGTTTCTAATCTCGACATAATCAAGTATCACCTGCAACACATCTTTTTGTTTCTTTTAAACACTTCAAACACAAAGTGGAACATGCTGCTAGAAAGCTCAACTTGCATTGAGTCGGACCGGCGACATTTCCCATGATTCCTTGACACCAAAGCAGGAAGTAGTCCTAGTTCTTGTATAACACGGCCGCTCGTGACTAGATGCCGATGAAAATGGGAACGCAATTTTTTATGTGAAAGAAGGAAGAATTGTAACAGTTAAATTCGCTTTTAGCTTTTATGTATTGCTATGACAACAGTGTGATTGACATACACATGGAAGAAAAAAAGACGAGGCACCGGGACAGGACCTGCATAATATCAAGACAAAACAATAGGATCAGCAAAATCCAACGTGACTCGGGACACAATGCTCAAATGCGACTGTCCCAATCAAACCGGGCCGTCTTGTCACCCTGGTTTATCAGTCAATGGCAAATGCAGTGTTTTCTGTATTCATCACTGGTGATGGGAATCAAACCCAAGCTTCCTTGACTCTAGAGTCTTCTATTACAAGCTGAATCCTGGCATAAAGGACATTGTGACAAAGAGCCAGTAGATTTCCTCCATCTAGTACTGTATGTGATCAGCCTTTATTACAGTACAATTGCACCGGCTTTGCTCAGGTGGCAGAGTGGTTGTCTTCTAACTCGAAGGTTGCAGAGTGGACCTCTCTCGGCCTTGTTTTTTTTTCTTGGTTTTTTTCTTTCTCTCTAAAGAGCTCAGTATTGTTCATTCGGAAATGTTTATCATCATTGCTCTTTTTTTATATATATATATATATAGGGGACCAAAGAAAACCAAGGAAGGTGAAATCCAGCACCGACCAGACACCACCCACCGGGCCACCCACCAGAACTCCTCCCCAACCCAAGAAACATCCAGACCCCAACAAATCCAAAAAACATAAAATCAGGGAGGCCTCAAGAGACCGAAGGAGAGACCGAGAAAAGGAAGGAAGGACAGACGAAGCCGAGTGAGATCCACAGACACCAGCTTCCACCGATTCAATGACCTGAGGAGGAAACAGATTGTGTCTGAGTTTCGGTAGATGCTGGTGTGGTGGATCTGGCATGCATGAAAATCTCCACCAAAGAGGGGAGCCGTCGACCCCCGCCGGAACAGAGCAAGCGCAACACCTCAGGGCCCCCCAGGCCGCGGCAGCGCCAAAGGACGACCCCCGGGCCCCGCCAGGGCCACCGGCCGGAGAGCAAACCCAGGAGCAGGAGCGCCCCGCACCCCAACACGGCCCGCGCTCCCGACCCAACGCAGCAGGACGGGGCACTGCAGGCCCGCCAGGCACCACACCGGCCCCCAACCCCCCTGCTCTATACTGCGGCCCCCAACCGATGGCACCCCCACAAGCCCCCCCCCCCCCCCCAAGTTGTGTGGTGTATTAAAATTGGAGGGGAGTTGTAGGGTGAAGACAGTGTTTCCACCCTACCCCCCCCCCCCCTAGTGTGTTATGTGCCCTATATGTCTATAAAAGTGTATTGTGCAAACCTAGTGTAGTGAGTTAAGAGGAGCGACCAGCGGGGCCCTCCCCAACCGGGCGGGGGCAGGAGGCGCACCCGCCCACCAAGCCCCCACCCACCCCACCGGGACCCCGGCGGGCATATGGGACCAGTCCGGCGGGGCGATAGGGCTCGCCCCCCGGATACTGGGTCCCGCCCGAGGTGCCAGGACGCCCACCGGAGCGGGGCGGGCACGACATCAAACCCAAGCCACCCCCGCCGGCCCCCGGAGCACTCGGCCTTGTTGTATCCTGGAGAGAGCTGTGTGAAAGGACCAACGAAGGACAGATGCTGCCTTGTAGGCAAGGGGCATAACTTAAACAATTTGCAATAACAAGAATGGCATTCTTTGAAGCTGTCTGTCAATGCAATATCTTGCCTTGAGCAGCTGCATTTTAATACCACTGCTATAAGTTCACACACTCTTGTTCTGTGCCCAGTCTTAGGGCGCACACACACTAGGGCCATTGTACCGTGCCCAAGCACGCTTGCTACTGAAGTCCGGATTCAATAGGTAGTGTGTACGATTGGGAGAGGTGGGCCAGAGAACGGTACGGTTGGCCGAACATGCGCACAGCCGCGGCAAGTAGTCGCCGTGCGAAACCTAACCATGACATCACATACGTATGTGCAACGTATATAGCGAGCGACCATTGGAGC
Source organism: Leptonotus elevatus (assembly GCF_054856555.1). Classification (NCBI taxonomy): domain Eukaryota; kingdom Metazoa; phylum Chordata; class Actinopteri; order Syngnathiformes; family Syngnathidae; genus Leptonotus; species Leptonotus elevatus. The sequence goes on from NC_141246.1 coordinate 13,972,365, forward strand.
AGCTCGAAGGCAAATGGGCCCAGGCATGGTTTGGTTAGAGTAATGTGAGTGCGGGCCGGAGGGGGACAGGGTAGGAGGGCAATCAGGCTTCAGTACGGTACGGAAGAAATGGCTCTAGTGTGAGTGCGCCCTAAACCTACTATGATTCGAGACTTTGAACAGCCACACTAGTGAGTCTATGCAACTGTCATTCTGCCTCATGTTAAACCCTGTTTTTGTTACATTCTTTCCCTTCAAACACTTTCCCAGGCAATGTTTGCCCACATGTCAAAATACTCAAAATCGGTAATGTTGATTTGTGACACAGAAGCTGCCCTGTAAAGGGCCATCATGTGATTCAAAATAGGCCCAAACTTCTTTCTTTAAACTTAAACATGTTGAAATTTAGGCCCTGTCTACACGAAAGCCCGTTTCAATGTATCCGCACAAGTTTTTTTACCGTTTGGACAGTTCGTCTACAAGGCGGCGCCGTTTCGGAGCTTGAAACTGATCACTTTTGGAACCGGGGTCCAGAGTGGAAAGATTTCAAAACGTCCCAGTGGACACCATATGCGGGATACTCCTCCCGTTTTATGATGTATGCTCCAATTCTCGTGTGACTGCTCGCAAACCGCCAGTCTGTAAACAATAGCGGGTAGCCGTGTCGTAGTCTTTTTGCGCAACCTCCTTAGCTTTTACTTTTTGCGTGATGTTATTGTACTGGAATCACCCGCCATTGTCACTCCTCCCATCTTCCGAATATATATATATGTGTGTGTGTGTGTGCGTGTGTGTGTGTCTATATATTTCGATACTGTAAGTGTATAGAATAATATGCCGAGAAATGTTTTTTGGGAAGGAGTAATAACCTATCGGCTATTCAGATCAGTGGTTTGTCTTCTTTGCTGATTCTTCTTCTAGGCTTTCCATTAACTGCCTGCGGCTGCGCTACAGCGCCACTCCAGACTTGGCATATACATTACAGCTGTTAAACGTCCTCAGCGTCTTCTTTTGGACACAAGCATGTCTTGAAACGATTCTCTGTGTACAAGATTCTTTTGAGGAATGAAGCTGGCTTTGCTTCCGTGTGAACAGGGCCTTACTTTGTACACCACTAAGTGAAAATGCCCCAATTAAGCGCAGTTAATCATTTTCCCTCTCCAGTGTTATGTGACTCATTGGTCTCAAGTGTGAATAGGGAGCAGGTGTGTTAAATTTGGAAACACTGCTTGGTATGCAAATGTGGAGTGACACACTTGAATATGGTGGGCTATTAATTAGTGCTGTCACTATCAAATATTTGTCTTATTTATCGATTTATTTGTCGATTAATCGACTAATCTGATTCATTTAAATTTTGTATTAAAGTGTATTGTTTCCCCTGATTACTGTTTGTTAACCAGTGATTGGTGTTATTTCGTAATTTGTATTTGTATAGTGATGTTAAAAAAGAGGGATTTATATTATATTATGTTACCGGATCGGTCATTGTTTTCCAAAGTAAAAACAGATGTTTGCAAATGTCTTATTTTGATTAAACACAGAAGATAATCGGTCTTCTTTCATGAAGGACTACAGAAATCAGTGAAGAATTACTGTTGATATGCTGAAATCAGATAATTAGGACATTTTAAATAAAAAAAAATGGCTCCAAACAATTATTTGATTATCAAAATATTTGTCGATTCATTTAATAATCGAATACTTGTCGATTAATCGATGCATTTTGACAGCTCTACTTTTAATATTTTCAGTATGCACCTGTGCACCACTCATTTTGTCCACCTGTTTATTATATATCACACATGAATACATGTCTAAATGCATTACTGCATGCACGCACGTACGCAAATGCACTCACACAAACAAAAGAAATACAAGAAGAACCTGCAAAATAAATGCAGCGAGCCCTATAATCTATCATCTAAACTTTCACATGGAGCCAAGGATATGAACAAGGGTGAAACTTTATTTTCTTTGCCCTTCCGTTATGAGTCAACTCTTTGAGTAAATGGAGGGTTGCGGAGGATGAGTTTGTGTTTGAGACAACGTTGCATACCACACTGCCATTATGCATCTCCGGACGCCTTCCTTGTAGGATGAGATTTGAAAATGAGAACATAAGCTGCGACTTCATATGAAAAGTATGCCTGCAGGTGATGCAGACCTTCAACACGCTCTCTCTAAATGAGTGTCTTATCAATACGGGCCCCCAAGGGCACCCGTCGATGATAGCAGTCATCTTGTCGTCTTGCAAGTGATGTATTGCCTTTCAGGAGGTAAACACAGTCATTTTTATCTTTGTATTTTATATAATCTGGGCATGTATCCATCAAGCGGTTAAGGGTAAAAGATAAAGATGACAATCCATCACTTTTTATGTACCTCATGTATTCGTTTTTCTTTAGCATTAAAGGTTCCTCGACATCTTTTGGCTGAGATGTATGAGACGATGTTCATTTGTTTCCTAACTATCCAGGGAATCTGTCAATTGATTTTGTCCACAGTCACTCTCTATGCATATTCATTGTGTGCACTGGGTATATTGCCACTGAATTAGCAGCATCATAAGACTACATTGATGTGAAGCAGTCTGACACAAGCAGCATTTAGCAGTCTCTTCCTTTACTACTGCTTCCTTTCTGTTTCCATTTAAAGATTCTTATTTTATCACTAAAATCACTCAATAAATGATTTAACAACTTTATCACTGCTTTGGCAGAAGAATCCAGTGGTACCTTGACTTACGCCCAATTCACACTGACTGCGGAACGGACGCGGTGCCTTTTCCGTATGGCCGCCGCAGGGAATAGAAAGCATTCGAATCTGCGTGTCAATTCACACCAGCTGCAGTGCATTGCGTATGCGGTGCAGAACGGATGCGGCGCTGCTGAAGGTTTCCGCAAGCGTACTATTTTTTCCGTACGCCGCATGCGGATTTTCATGAAGCTGAAGAAATTACACAAGCCAAAGAGGAAATCGAGCGTCGGCATCCAGGTAGATCCAGTATATTTCAAAATAAAAACGTTTGCGAACTCATTTTTGGGGTGAGGGAAGCTAGCTAACAACAAAGCTTGACATAAATCGGACATTTAAGAGAAAAAAAACGAGCTCAAAATAAATTAAACATGACAAAATAACACTATTTAAACACAAAACGTACTTACCCATGGTAGAAGTCCCAGAAATAATGTCCAAAAGCACATCGATCATGTGACAACAGGCAAGTGTGGCTATTGTTTACCAATAAGACTCTATGTACACAGTTGTTATCGCGTGAACTCAACTCTCCAGCATGAACCCCCGTGATCTTGTGGTCTGGCAGGTGCAGATTTCCGGACACAGACAGCTCACGCAACGCACGTGGTGTGAATTGCAGTCAAAAAAAAAAATGTTATGCTTTAATTTTGAAAAAATAGCACTGCATTGTGTAAAACACATACGCCATCATAAAAGAAAGAAAGAAAGGAAAGCGAGGATGGTTTAGTGTCATTGCTATATGTTGGGACAAGCCAAACAACAACTGTGTATTCTCTATTCGTGCGAGCGTTTATGTGTAAATGTTGGCCTAGAGTGGCTTCTTGCAAGTTTGTCTGTTGCTGATGGATGTTGGACTGAGGGATTAGGCATCCAATCTATCTGCTCATGACGTAAAAATGGAGGTCAGTTGTTTTAGTTTGTGTAACCGACAACACTGTTCCTGGAAACACAAAATGGCAGTCAAACCCCCCCAAAAAATGATAATAAGTCTTAATCAAGCGTGTTTGTGTTGCATGTGTTGTGATATGCAGTCATATTTGCTAGACTTCCCACTGCTGCAAAACAGCTGCTTTTTGTGGATCTAATCAGATACAATTAGTATCTCTGACATAAACACTCTCCTCTCTCGCATCTCTTGCTGTCTTGCATGTTCTTGTTAACACCATTTGTGTGATTTCCGCCTGCCTTTATTAACACCACTTGCCTATAGGGAATTGGCAAAGTTAAGTGAGCTCTCTGATTAAGCCCAGTGTCAAAACTTGTAGCTGCTGGATGATTCTGAAACGTAATCCTGTATTTCCTGTGCAATGATTTGTACTCATGCTTATTAGCACACACATGGCCGGCAGGGTACTGTATGTATGCAGTGTATATATATATATATATATATATATATATATATATATATACATATTAGTGCTGTCATAGCGAAATGTTAACTAATTAATTAATCACAAAATATTTTCGCATGAATCATGTCTTAACAGAGATTAATCACACTATTAATTAATCACACTATTGATTTAATAAATTTTGACCGCAGATTGATTATTTATATGTTACCTTTTTCCTTTAGCGTTTTTTCCCCTTTAGCTGACAGCGGATGGTTACCTCAAAGGTAGCACAGGTTGTGTTCCCATAACATTAAATTTTGAAAACATTTACACATAACAGGTGCTCTTTAAATTTTGTCGGCAAACAATGTTGATAAAAAAGTATTGTAAATTAAGCGATTAGTTGTGATTAATCAAAATTCTAAGATGTAATTAATCTGATTAAAAAATTTATTTATATATTTATATATATACACACATATATATATATATATATATATATATAGAGAGAGAGAGAGAGAGAGAGAGAACAATGTTATTATTGTTAACATTAGGATAGTATAACAAAGTCTGTTAATATGCAAATTACACCCCAAAACAAACCATACTATCAAATAGCTCACACCAGAGTTTGTTTAAACTGATTCGATCTGATCAAGCGTGATTGTGGTGAATGGTGAGTAAGCACTGGAGTACTGAATAATAGAAAAGAATCTAAAAGGAAAAAGGTAATGTATAAATAATCAATTGAAAGACAACAATAGGAGTAAAACATACAGATGTCCAAAAGTGAATTTTTCGAGTCAACACCTATGAACTTATGAGATAGTGCTCGTGAGGAGATGGAATGAAGGAAGGAGAGTGACTCACTGAAAGAATTAAAGGGTGAATGAATGGAGCCGAGGGTGTCTCTGTTGCTAAACACTGCCTATAATAGAGGCCAAAGATTTGATGGAAAACTTTATACCCCTGCACCCACACACACACACTGCATTCTATCAGCACTTTATCTGGCCTTTTATTTGCTTTTATCGAGCATGGCGGAGGAGCCCGCTCAGCGTTAACAATGTCGGGCTAAAGTCATTTCACACAACACTACTTGGTCATGTAAGCTGACAACTTTTATATTCCCTTATGTCCTTGGCTTGCTCTGCCGTATGGCTTCTCCGTAGCGGGGAGTGCTGAAACCAGTTGGTTTGCAGCACCAAGATTGCAGAGTGGCGTAAATTGGGCTAATTTCAAGCCTGGAGGAACCATTACAAGGAGGCAAGCATAACTCTTAGTGGCAGACAAAACTGAAAGCAGGAGTGTACATTGCTCATGGATCTACTTACATGCCGCACTGCATTTAACTGTTCAATACAGGTCACTGATGCGCATCAAAGCGCTTCACATGCAATTTATTCGTCTTTGACGACGAGTGTGCGCACGTGTGTTTTTAGGCTGTTGGTGGAAGTTTCTGGTCGAGCTGCAATGGGTTAATTCGGCTGAGTCTTTTAATTAACCTCATGCCCGGTTTCTATCCACACTGCCAAACCTTGGCTGACCTTACAACAATTTATGCTTGCAATAAAAATGACAAGGTTATGGAAATACAGGGTGATGCAAGATGTGACAGAAAGGTTGCTGGGCCAACTGTTAATGGGCTGACAGAGGCCATTATCCCTGATGCCACATGAACAGCAAAACAAAGGCGCTGGTGGTAGATTTAAGGAGATTAATGACAATGTACAAGTATATGCCTTAGGGTGGCCTATGGAATACAACAATGTACAGTATATGCAAAGACAAGTAGTTCAACATCTGAGGCCAATTTAACTAGCGGTCATCAGCCTGTTTGTTATGGGCTGGAAGCTTGACTGATTAATTGCAACAAACTCAACAAATTTGGTGGGATTGTTCAGTGTGCTCGACAATTTCTAGTCCTCGACTTTGTAATTGTAGTTTTAGTTGGTAAACCTCAAATTTGACAGGTGGTCCTTCACTCAATTTTTAAAACTCCATAGAAAATCACATTTGGCTAAATTCTAATCATTTTTCATATTTTACCATCTAAATACTAACCACGCACTCTTTCCATCCCCGATAAAACACATCTTAAATTGACAAACTAGAAGAAGATTAAAAAAAAGTTTAGTCAAACATGTTTTACATTACGTGTACTTAATTAAAAAAGGATGTGGACCCGCTACCAATTGTGGCTCATTTCATAGAATATAATTACCTTTAGAGTACCATGTTTGAAATCAAGGGCAAGGGAAATAATTAAATCCAACTTTGAACGGTTTCTAGCGGAGCCGACACAGCTGAGTGATGATGTCAGTATTGCTAAATTAATTAAAAAGTGGAATATGGGTCCATTCAGCAGCACAAAATGATCTTGTCATTCCAGGTAATTAGCATGTCATGAGAATTCACACCCGCAACGACACTGCCCATCAAACCACAGGACAGTTGACGACATAATAGCCTGTTAATGTCATGTAGAAGACTACCTCACTTCACCACCTGGCTTGTTTACAGTGAAGCAAAAAGTAATGCTAAATCATGGCAACATTCTGTCCCAGAGTGAGTTTACATAGCATTTACATTAAAAAACACAGTAGCATGGATGGCTCACGTACTGTAGCATTGCACCCTTGGGGATTAATAAAGTCTATGGGCCCTATTTTAAAGCCCAGCACAAGTCTGGCACAAACGGGCATTTGCTCTGTGGGTGTGAACACAGCAAAACTTGTTTCCCAGCCAATGGAAGCGGCTCCTCTCATTGCCTTTAAATTCAGCGCAGGAGAGGCCCACAAACATGGCAAAAGTATAAACTGTCTTGCTGGAGTCCATGCAGGAAATCAGCAATTGCAACATATGTTTATAAGGAACTGAAAGAAGATCTCAATTTAGGATTTGCAAGTGAATCCTTTGGAGTGGGCACTTGGAGACCACCTTCCAAGCCGATCCTCTCTGTCCGTGTGTGGATGTACTAATATGCTTTCTATTGGTTTTCAGCTCTTTTTTTTTGTCCTGGATCTAGTGATATTAGAAGATTTGCTGCTGGCATTGTGTAGCGGCATAGTTGTCGTAGGAAGGATGAAGCAGCTTGTATTTAAGTCATAAGAGTTGTAATGTATTGGTAGAAAAAAAGAAATGGGATAAAACTATATCAAAACACTACCGTACTTGCTGTGTTTCAGCACATTCATGGTTTACACAGCTTGACGGCTAATAGAAACTCCATGGCTTGTGCATGGTAAGTGTGTCTGCAAAGTTTCAACATCTGCTCATTACTTCTAAAGGATGTCATTCAAAACTCAAATTGAAACAGATCTAGAAGCTTATCAAGCAAGAAAAATGCAATACATTTTAGAATACTAACTTGTTTGTAGTAATTGTTAATTATTAAATGAATAATCAATTGACTCAATTGAAGGAGACTCGAATTTAATATTTAAATTAATTCAGAGTCAAGCCTGTGGAGGACATTTATTTTTTGATAATTTTATCAGGATAACAGATGAGAACCTTGTTACATAAGTAATTAAAATGAAGGTTGTACCCTTTAACAATTTTGTGAGTTCTTTGTTCAGCTTAGAGATTGAATATAAATTGATACACACAAACACACAGTACACAATCAGGTTTTGATTTTGTGCAAGTTTATTTTCTAATCTATTTGGGAAAATCTACTTGGAACTTAAAATAAAATAGAAACAAGAACTAAAATAATAAAGAGAAACAAACAAGAAAAGAGACACGGTTTTAAACGATGTAATTTAGCTTCCTAATCATTTGATGGGACCCAACATTTAACCTAGTTGCTTAACCCAATTGAAGCACCAATTTGTCTGGTTAATGTTTGCAAAGGTGCACTTACAGATGGTCTCAGTTTGGCCCAAGAAGCAAATAAGGGGTCCTGGATTGGAGGTTCGCCAAGCCGTTGAAGAACAGATGAAAAAGATTCAGTTCAGGAGAGAGAGAGTTCATCAGGATGGGCAGAGGAGCCTCGTGGCCAAAGGGACTGCTGAGGAAATCCCTCAGGAGTCCACCTGCCGGCTGGAGAGGGCTTGTTTTGGTTTCGGTTTCAGAGAGCCTGTCACGGCAAAGCTCTGGGACCCATTGCAGTGCTGTGTGCTAGCCCACTGCTAGCAGCTGTGCCAGAGGAAGAGCGGACCCCCAGAGAGCATTGGGGGGGGGGGGGGTGAAACAGAGTCAGAGGTGAGAGGGACCAGCAGTGTGAAGAGGGAGCCAAGGGAAAAAGGAGAAACTAGCGGGTGTGGGGTCACGGGTCTTATACCGGTGGCCCCAGCCCCGCTCCAGGGGTGCGGTCTCTGCACCTCAGGTCACAAAGAAGCTGGAAATTGACCAGCTTGGTTGGGTTTTGTGAAGAATCATCAGGTTGAATTTGGATCCCATGTTAAACTAGATTCTAGCGTCAAAATTCAATCAATGCAAATATGTACAGTAGGACACAAAAGAAAGATTACCGAGCTTACAACTGTTAAACGAGCACACAAATGAAAGTTAAGTGGAGAATATACCAGTCAAAACTTACAACCGGCCGATAATCATTACAATATTGCAATGTATAAAGTGTTTTCTTTGATAGTATAAGCAGTGAAGTTTATATCTAGCTAATAAGAAAATGGCAGCATTGGTTGGTGATAACTCAATTAAATTCCCTTTTTCCCTTTTTCACTGTTTATTGTTGCTGCTGCTGTTGTTTTATATGGTGGTTGGATCAATCAGTCAGACAGTAGAGAGCGGGTTAGTGGTCTTCAGGTGATAAGGGGATTTTAAAGAAATAGTCACAAATGCAGCAAATTTCCCCAAAAATTAAATTAAATTCAAATTAAATTAAAAAAAAACATTAGGTGACTAAATTGTCCTGCAAAAGTTCTGATGTACAATGCATAAATGAACCTTTAGATGTTGTGAAATTACACTTTTATTGGTGGTGAAGGATTGTAGTCAACTGCTTTTGCATTGCCTACCTACCTGATGATCTGATCGGCGTGGAATCATTCAAATTACTTTTGCTCTGCTTTGTAGAGCAAATATTTAAATAATGTTGTCAAACAAACCATCTGGCCTGTCAACTTGAGTCGGCGCAACAGTCTGATAATTCGTTCACTTAAATTTGAAGCATCCGGACCTTACAGGGAATCAAGTTTAAATTTGTCACATGAGTTGTCTGGGATTTTCTTTTCTGTTGTTAAACAAATAGAACAATTCAAAAGCAACACAAAAAGACACCTTGATTTCACCCACTTCTTTACACCCACCCCCACCAAACACTCAAACTTTCTATTATCCTAGTTGTTCTATAAATTTGCATTCAAAAAGATGTATTCACCCAGTGGGACAAAACTTTTTCATGAATAATTAATTTGCTAGGATTACTTTGAGAATTTCTAACTTGGACCAGCCCTCTAGCTCTTTAGACTAATTGTAAAATCAAAATGCTTTAAGGGATTTTCATTAACTTTATAGAAAATGTGACACGGACAAGAACATATATTATATTCAATATTGTACTAAGCTGGTAGGTGTTTACTTTCCATCTACATTGTGAATACTGCAGTAAACGTAAGAACTCAGAGTGGTCTTTTGTTCTTCAACCAGCCATTAACTTAATTATTACCCCATTAGCTAATTAGATATTTAGATTTCAACATTTAAAACCACATTCTATCATTCGATGATAAATGATGCTGTGTGGGGGGGAAAATCAACACTAGACATTCAGAGCATTTTAATGACAAGATTTATAATGATATATGATGACAAAGACGCAGGGTCTCAAAAGAAAATCTATTTTAAGTGACATAGGGAGGTGAGCGGGAACTTCCTAGACATGCTTTAATTGCAGTCAGCACAAAGGCTTCTCAGGCAAAAGAGGGGAAGAGCGGGGAGGGGGGAATCGGATGTGTTCACTGCATCAACCTCACTTATCCTCCTTAGCCTCTGACTCTCCACTCCCTTTTGGCTCCAGTACACATGACAAGCCCATACTGTTGTTATGACCTCTCTTCCTTTCTCACACAGTACTTGCTATTATATCTCTTAATTGCCATCTTCAGTCATCGGGAGATACAGTAAACCTACGACAAAAGGCAATCACTGGTGTCAGCGTTACGCGACTAACTCCTGATAATGCGCACCAAGTTTCTCTTTTCACTATGTGGCAAATAGAAGTCTGACAAAATTCCTGTTTCTGAAACATTTGGGATAACCTGTTTACATGCGTGAATGGACATCTCGAGAGTATCTCGATCTAAACCACGATGCATCGGCAATGTCATTACGTAAATAAACAGCATTTCCGCTTTTAACTTTCTGTAGTCAATAAAATACATTATATAACTCACTCACAGCCATTTTCACTGAAGCAACCCCCTTCGCTCCCGGCTGTTTCACTGGATTTTGACTGATTTTGCAAGGTCCATAGAATATTCTGTTCTATTGCTATAAAAACATGTAACCTACCAAAAGAAAGATTAGGGTCTCTTCTTTCATCAGGAAAAAAAGTATTTGTATCTGTTTGCAGCAATTAACATTAGAATATAGCTAACATTCATCATTATTCACAAACTTGTTAAAAACACTGGCAAAAAGAGCTTGCTGAACTCTTATACTCTGCTGCCACCTGGTGGCCGTTTTTGTAATAACTACCATTGTTTTAAGTGACTTCTTCATGTCAGAAGCTGTATCAAAGCCTTCTGTTGGCTCTAGCATAAAAAAACAAGGACAAAGTAGTAAAAAACTTATTAATACGTTTTTGGGTTTGAATGAGTTTTAATCACCACACTCCAAAAGTGTGTTTTTGTGCTGCGTTGCCATGTTTCGCCATTTTTCTTTACTTCTGCTGGTAGGTTGCATGCCAGACGCGTTGACTAATATACGCACACTGTGGAATTTTCACCAAAGAGACAGATTATAACTTCAATTAAAATGCCACGGCAAAATCAATGTATGTATTCAGGTTAGGGCTCCTTAGGGAGCGGCAATGTAAAATGGCATACAAGTACTTTCTGTCTAGAAGACCAAGATCCCTAGCGAATAGAGCATGCAATGAACACAAGCAAATGTTCCGTTCAATGGAGGTACCCCAATATGCGTTTATATGACCAAATTATGTGAGTTAGAAAAGGGGTAACCGTGTACGTATTTGCATGGCCTTTCAAAACCAAATACAGTGGCAGTCCGAATTGTTCAACTTAAAAAACATATTTCCCATAGGAAATAATGTAAATGCAATTAATCCGTTCCCAAGCTCCAAAAACGGAAAATTCCTATTTTAATTTATATTGATGTTTTTTTACATTTACAGTACAGCACAGTATTTAAACAATAAAAATACCTTACCTTTTTGTTGTGGTGTGATGGCATCAGTGGATGATAAATGCTATGTTAATGCTAGCTTTAGTTCAGTGCTGAGTTTGTGTATTTTACATTGGGCATATTGTTAGACTACTAAGCGGTCCTTGCGTGCGTTGTTTAACGTCACGCACATTGTTGAACAGCTAAGAGGGGTCCTCGTGCCAGTATTTATAGAAGTAGTCACGGTACTTACAACGGCGCGATAATCTCCTTCCTAATTCCACTGTGGTTCGTAGCACTGTATGTTTTTCTTTGCTGCCACTGGCACTGTTGTCTTTCTTTGGACCCATGGCAAAGAAAATTGTCTTGGAAAAATCAAAATGCACTCGCGAGTATGGAGCACCTCCGGGAGTATACACGATCTGACTGGAAATGAGCAGTGCATTGTCTCATCTACCGCAACGTGAGCATTCGGCATTGCTCGGCTTTGCTTAGGTGTTCCAACTCCGAAAATGAGTTAAAACTCCGAGGCATTGTTTACTCAGATTTTTTGGTTGAGGTCCGAATTGTTTGAGTTCCGAGACGTTCAAACTCCGAGGTTCCACTGTACTGCCAATATTCAGGTTTTGAAAGGGTTATTGAATGCATTTAAACAAATTCATTCACGTACCACAATGAAAACACTAGAGGTAAATAACTGCAGTAATTAAGTTTCCAAGAGGTTTGGACAACCATGTATTTCATTGCGTTTCCAAAGAGGAGCCCTAAAATATCCAACCTAAAACCATTTTCAGCACCACTTTGTTAGGATGTTGGGTCATTGTCATATACCATAAAAATCCTGTGAATAACACACACCCGTGTATAAAACCCTCGCCAGAATCACAAAGATAGTTTTTCTCTGTACTAGTGTAATTGCCGGTATCCTTTATTATCGAAGTTAACAGTATGAATGGATAATGACGCAAAGCATACCAATAAAGTGTAAATGTTTTAAATGTTAAAAACAATGCTATTTTCCCATACCATTGATTAAGGTCTTTCAAAGTATTTTTTAAATCATGTTTTCAAATATCTTGCACCGTACATTTGGTAATTTTAGTAAGCAATTTATTTATTTATTTACTTTGCTTTTAAATCTCTTTAACTCTGTAACTACTTTTAAATGTCATACTTTTAATTGCATTTTGTGAAGCATATTGAGTTGAAACGCTCTATTAATCAGTGATTTAAAAAATATATATATTTTACAACCCATATGTGGGAAAAAAAAGTGTTTTTTCCCCCTTATTAAGGCCCCTGTATAGTGCAACACACAGACACACACACACACCCTCCCTCTTTTTAATTTTTATTTTTTTTAAAGTATTATTCACAGGATTTTACAGTATGTCAGTATACTCAAATGTGTTTATGGTTTACAGGTACTGTCAGCACTGAACCATGTTGTGTCTTTGGTTATTGAACTGTCGAATGACCAGCAGTGGAAAGACCCCAACTTAATCAGGGCTCACCTAATTTAAAGTCAACTGTGGCGAACAGAACTCAACTGTACCGCTTCATTTATTCCATGGCAGGAGGTGCACATGCTTAATCCGATTAAACTAACCACAAGACTAATTTCTTCCTCCTCTTCTGCAAGTATGTGACCTTGCACGAGCAAACCTCCAAGAAAGAGAGTCACTGCAATCTGTGTCTGTAAGCAAATGCAGGTAAAAAGCAAGTGAACAAAAATTCTTTCAATTGCTTTTCTAAATAGAGTCACTCAGCGTAACTGAGTTGCAACAACTCAGTACACATCACAGCCACAGATTCCCATTTTGCGACCATAATAGATCACTTGTCAACCTCAGTCATCTTATCCAGCGAAGGGGAAAGTTCACATATATTTTCCAGAACACATACCTTGCAGGCGGCAGTAAAACTGCATTCTAATGCCTCTGTGTATGCTATCTAAAATGGGTACAGATACCAGGCCTTTGTTTACTGCAGGAGAGGAGCTTCATTGACATTCAGAAAGAGACATTTAAAGACTTTGCAGCTGTCTTTGTTAATAGATCATTGTCTATTAAAGGAGCAGCTCTTTGGAAGCTGCTTGAGGTGAAAAGACAGTCAGAACTGTGACTTATTTTAGACACCTAGAAATATTCTATTACCCAGCTACCAGTTCAAGAATCATCTTGACCTAAGTTTTATATTTCTCCAAACTCTAGTGGGGGAAAAAAAATATGCAGACATGTTTGTCCAGTGTATTCTGCTCAACAGACTATCATTTAAGTTCGAAAAAATGCTTTAATTTTCATCAGTTACAAGGCTGGATTCATCAATACAGAATGAGAAGGCAAAAAAATATATCATTTCTAAAAGACAATTACAGCTTCAATCTCAAAGCAATCAAGAAATCTGTTCATCATTTAAACATATTACATTCTACATTATGGACTGAAAATAAACAGCCCCAGAAAAGCAATCATAAAGTAATGCTTCAGGGAAACATTCCACTCATACTAAACAGACTTATGATATGAAAGACTAATTGAATAACTGCAAAATTGATAGATATCACAAAAGAAAACAACTAAAAACCTGTCCTTGATAAGAATAGTAATAACTTTTAAAAGTATGCCATCACATACAGTAGCTGCAATGTATTCCATGTTCATGTGTGTTTGTGGTTACTCCAGGACACTTGAGCCGAACATGATATTTCCTTAAACTAAATGTCATGAAGGCATTCAAGTATGAAATGTCAGACTAATTCAGGGCACACGCACGAAATATGAGCTCGCAAAGGACTTTCTCAAACTATGCGGGGTAATTCAACACAACACAAAGGTGGTCCTCTGCAGGGGAAACAACAAATGGACAAATGCAGGTTTATTTGAATGGGTTTTATTAAAAAGGAGCCATGCATTTCTACATCAATTACATTTTTCTGTAAATCATTTTCTGTTTTATGATATAATTATATAGTTTGACAAATGAGTTTATTAACAAAAATGTGTCAGTCAAAAAATACGGTATTCATGTTACTTACACACTGGCCACATTTGGAGTTTGTGTACAATTGACTGTTTGTCAAAAATCTCTAACCTCAAACTAAAATGAATGCATTTTTTTGTAATGTTTTCTTTAAGTCCATCAAAAGAAACAATCACAAATGAATCAAGCTTAAAAGTTAAGGCACCAGGATCCCGAAACAAGCCATTTAAGGGCAGAAGAAAAAGGACGGTAACTACTGTATACTTAAAAAAACACAATAAATACATTTCAAACCAGAGTGATGAAAATCAGTTTGGCAAGCAACGCTTTAGAGTACAAAGTGCACTTTAAAATTCATTTAATATGGATAGTACTGTAGGCGGGTGTATAGAAAACCAAATAAAATATCGAAAACTGCAACCTTTTCCCTCCCTTCCCAAATGTTTAAATGTTATAAGTAGAAACTCATTGACCTTGTCGAGCTGCATCATCATTATATTAAGATTATTTTTTATAGTCCATTTTATCACTCGGTTTTATGTCTTTTAATATTGTCGACTGCATTTTTCCTTTAAAAGATGAGACAAAATAAGGACCTCAAATTGAATTAATTTAGTGTTGTTTCAGATGTATTGCATTTTAAGTACTGTACTTAAATGGACTAAATTGCAAACAAACAATGATTAATTTGGATTAATTAATTGAAATAGTAACATAATAACGTATATGCCAAATGAAACAATAACACATTAGAAGGTCGACTGTAATATGTTATGCAACAATGCATATATATATATATATATATATATATATATATATATATATATATATATATATATATATATATATAATGTTAATAAAGTCGGCAACCACAATTGTAGTTAAACCTAGAAAAACTTGTGTATGGGCCCCACAATGTAGCAAATACAAAGGCACGCACACACACACACACACGTACACACAAAACATGCAAACTCTCTCATGCATCTGATATTTCTCAGATCCCGACAGTATATATATATATATATAAAACTATGCCTTTGTATTTGCTACATTGTGGTGCCCATACACGCATTTTTCTAGGTTTAACCACAAATGTGGTTGCCGACTTGAAATTGTGGGAACATTTTGGTGGTCCCCACAAGTTCAGACCTCTTTTTGAGGGTTAAGACTTGGTTTTAAGTTAGAGTAAGGAATGGGGGTGGGCAATCATTTTTGATGGTTGGGGTTAGGGGAAGGGTTTAGGAAATGTATTATGTCAATGAGATGTCCCCACTAAACATGTAAACCCATGTGTGCGTGTGTGGGTCCGTGCGTGTGTTGTTGCTTTTTCTGAGCCACAGGGTAGATTTGACATTAAAAATGTGAAATGTTGAAATGCTCAGCGGTTACAAAACTGATGTTTTTACTTCACCTTTTATCCCAAACATGTTCAGTGAACAGCACATTCATTTACACCTGCCATAACATTCTTCCTAAAGTGTCTCTGTGGCTGAAAGGTCACATCAACAGGTTGCTGTATTTTTTAATCTTATTGTAAACCTGGTGACAGACACATTGCGGCAATACAGCACTTGTTTATCATAACGCCCCATTTTAAAGAATCCAGGTGACTTACAGCATAATTTAGAACACCCTTTTCTTTATTTCCTAATCAATTCTTATTGTTAAGATAATTTACTATATTCCGAATTATATTTAACTGAAATGGACTAGTCAGACAATGTTCATATTCTTTATTTGAAATAGGAAAAAAATTAGCTCAGTTGTGATTGTGGCTCATTACAGGCAGTGGCCTCAAATGAGCATCAATAAAGTGAATGGCAAATCCATTTATTTCAACAGGTCTGTGCCTCAGCTACACTTGAAAGGCATCCTTTTGGTATGAAAAGCCTTAATAATCATCTAAAATTAATATACCACTGCATAAACCACACCCTGCCTCGGGATTTGTGGAATGAAATATTAATCCCTTTGTAATGAGTGTAGCAGATTATGGAAGACAGACAAGATCAGATATTATCACGTTACCATAAATTGGGCAAACACAGGTGCATTATTTATGCATGATGTTTCAATACTTGAGCCACAAAGTCGGGTTTGTGTAAGCCCTGCCGAAATCTGAAAAGTGCAGCAACAACAGACAATAAATACTGATTCTAGCCTGAAAAACAACATGGAACTAGTGAACTGGTCTTTAAGTGCTCTGGACAAGATCTTCTCAATAATGAGATCTGAACCTGGACAACGCTCATGTCCGGGTGAAACTTTCATGTCTGGATTTGCTGAAGATAGCTGGGGAATATGGCGGCTGCTCTGTCTAGCCTCACTCGAAGACATCTACCTGTTCGTCACGCTGGTGGCTGGGATGCTTCTGCTAGGGATCGGAGCCCTCTGGCTGCATCGAATCCTCAGAAAAATGCAGGATGGGCAAAAAAAGGCGGTGGAAATGGCCACTGTGGCTCTGAGCACCATCACTGGAGTGCAAGCCGACTTGTCCAAGCCCTGTGACGACATGGCACAGGTGAAGAAAGACCTAGCTGCATCCAACATCGCCACGAACAGAATAGCAATGAACTTGTCTACAAAGCTGAACAACCTGGAGATGATTGAAATCGAGACGAGGAAGGAACCGACTGAAGGGTGAGGCTGGATGCCGGCTGCCATTTATCCTTAGCTGTCCAATGCTACTGGACCAAACTGATCAACAAGAGAACAAATCAACGTTTTGATCAACAAAGACGAACATTTGCATCAATCAACAACTTGATAATCCACACAACTATATGTGACGAATTACCACTCTGATTATCTCCGTCCTTTTGCATTCTGGGAACGGGAATTAATAAGCTTTGGCTTCATCCCGTCAGCCCTTTTTCTTTTCGGGCATAATTGTATGTGAAAAATAAACACATAAAAACAAACAAAACAAAACAAAAAAGAAATGCAGCGTTCTTGGTTTAAAAGAAAAAAAAAGGGATTTGCTTTACCCCACATTTCTCTGCATGCATACACTAGCAAGCTACCTTGCTTGTTAACCATGACTGTGTTGTCTCAGCCTGAACACTTTGAGCACCATGTAAAATGGGTACATATAAAATAAATTCATGATGACGAAAGTAGAATTGTGTGGAATATACAAGTCGATATATGGTTACCATGTTAGCTCTGTGTGCTGAGGTAAAGTGAACTAAAAATACCACACCGACTAAACCTGACCATCTGGAAAAAGGTGCCCAAACCAGCGACAGATGGCTCGACCCACCCAAACTCTGCCAACTCTGAGCAGTGGATGACTCGTCTTGTTACTCAGCTAACAGCGAGAATGAATGTGAATGAATCATTACAGGACATATTGATCATCCACGCTTTGAACGCCCCGCTCTACTCCCCATCACTTTGCTGGGTGTAAGCACATTACTTAACGGAGGAAAAGAAACCGGGTTCCGTCAGTGGCTGCAAATGAAGGACATTTAAAATAATAATATTAACGATAGATAGAGTTATATGATATGGTAGATCAATATATCACACAACAATATGTATCCCAATATTGCGCAACAATTCAATATTAACACTCAATATGATGCAGTCCAGTTCTACACTGCTACTATATATATAGTATCTAATCTTAAGTATATATAATTTATATATATATATATATATATATATATATATATATATATATATATATATATATATATATATATATATATATATATATATATATATATATATATAAAATCTGAAATAAGTTATAATTTCTTAAATTTTACCTAAATTTGCTTATTTTGCTTTGACAAGTTATTTTTGCTTAAAATGAAATTGTCCAACAAGATTATTGTGCTTATTTTAAGATACTTATTACTTAACTATCTTATTTGATCAAGCAGTCTTGGCATTGAGCGTTAACAGACAGTTTTAAGTACTGTGGGGCTTAACACAAACATTTCCCACATTTTAAGATGACTAACCAACATCATATAAGTAGAATTTTCTTATTTTAAGATTTTGCACAATCTAGTTATAAGATAAATGGGAAAATACAAGTATCAAAACAATCAGACGTGCAATATAGCTTAAGTGGTTTGTTTTGTTATATTTACTCAGCTAATTTTTTTTCTAGTGTGGTCTAGTGGTAAAGTGTCTATCCTCAGACTTGGAGGTTGTGGGTTCAATTCCTGGCGGGGTCATACCAAAGACAATAAAAATGGGACCTGTTACCTCCCTGCTTGACACTCAGGCTAAGTTATCCAAGCGTAAAAAGTTACTTATGTATTTTACGAAAAATAGTTCTATTCAATACAGCTTGAAAAAAGTAAACATTGCTGGTTTTTAGTCTAAAAATACTATTTCCAAGACCGCTGTGGTTGATATGGGCCTAGTACTATTTTCTTATTTTACAAAATCTTACACGTAAATTCAAGTAAAAATTTCTTGTTCTGTTGGCAGATAATTTTGCTCATTTTAAGTAATATAATTCTTATTTTACTATATATTTTTCTTAAATTTTCTACTGGCCTTTTTTGCAGCATTATTCCTTTTCCTTTTTATAAAGTAGGTTTTGTCCTCCAGCGCTTGTCTTGCATTTTATTGAATTGTTGAGCCGTGGGTGTTTAAAATTCACTCTGAAACATAAGTAATGCGACCAATCTGAACTTTTTAATGGACTTTGAGTTCATAAAATATGGATCATGTTTGAGATGACTGAGTTGTGCGCTACAACTTTTTCTTGAATAATGAAAAAGGTCTGATTTCACAACCCTAACTGCCCTGTATTGGATGTTTCTTGACACAAATCCATTTGGTTATAGAAGACACCCAAAACAAAGAAAAGTCTCATAAGTAAAGCGGAAAGTTACAATTTGATAGTGGAATTTGCTCCAAACACCACAGCTTATCCCTCCTGCCCATCACAGGATTGCACCATTATCATTGTGGCAAACGCTGATATTTCTCAGTGACAGCACCAGCCTGGCGTCTTTATAGATCACTGATATTTATGGCGCGGCATTGCTGAATCAGGCTTATATTACTGCTACAAATGTCAGCAAAATATCAATACTTCCAGAGAGAGGGCCACGGACTGAAATGAGTGAAATGATCAAGAGAAGACGAAGCTCGCTTTCATTAGCGAGTGGATGATAACGTCACTTGATTAATCACCATCTCCCCTTATTGCAGTATGAGCCGGAAGAGTTGTGTTGCTACCACAATAAAATATTCTCCGGTGTGTAAATCAGACTCATGGGCTACACAAATCTCTGCAAAAACGCTCTTAAAATGTTTGTTCCTGCTTTTACTGATCTACAATTTTGTTTTTGATAACAATCATTATGAATGCATACATTGTTGAAAATGTGGACCATTTATAAGCGTGTTGTGTTGCTGTTTGCACAAAAAGAAAGCAGGGAGATGCCCCTTTGAAGCTTGCCGTTATCCTTGAAACAAAATGCTTCCCGAAAACAACTGTTATACATAATGCATGGTGTGTTTTTTTCCCCTCTCACACATGATTCAAGGATTCACTGGTCTTTATTTCTGCTGGGGGCACATGAAAAAGACCTTGCACCAAATAAAAGCACAGTTTTCCTGTGTTTAAAGTGGCGCGCAGCTCCCACAATGGCCGACACATCAGGTTGGCTTGATTTCCCCAGGACTATGAAGGCTATTATATGAACCTTATATTCTATATGTATCAAAAAATATATAAATATTGCGAAGTTGGCCCATGCATAAGACATGCAAAAAGTTTATTATGGAATTGTATACTTTTATCTGATTTGACCACTCAAACCTAAATGTGAATCACCATTCAATAGTTTAACATTTTCTAGGGTACAATACAATAAATTGACTAAGAATACATTAAGCTCGCTTATTTTGCTGCATGAAACAATTTTTTTAATCTTTCATTAGATAACTTCATAATGTCATTCCCTTAGGTACATGTTAAATATTGCATTAATATCGAAATCACTATATTCAACAACTATATTGTATAGCGTTTCCAATTCAAAATTATGTATTGTTTTTTGTAGAAATTGTGTTTTGTATTTTGCTGATGAATCACACTTTTGTGACCTAAATATGCAAGAAAACTCACCAAACTTTGCACACTCATCGGGCCTTGTGAAAATGTTGATATTTTAAAGTTGGAACGCACAACCACAATAAAATGGCTCTGTAGCGCCCCCTACAGTGATCAAACAAAATTCAGTCCTGGTATGGTTGACCTACGAAAAATTGAGAGGCATGTGTAGCACTCCGAGACATACATAAAAGTTCACTGAAGCAGAATAGTCAAATGAACAGGACAGGACGTAAACTAGGGTTTTTTTGAATGCTTATTTTTGGCCCATTTTTGCACATTTACAGGGTTTAATCCAAGTGACTTCAGACGTGGTCGGTACCATCTCAAGACCTGGGATAATAGCATGAAACCCTTTGATTGCTTTTGCAGTATGCTTCAGGCCATTGTCTGTCTGCACAGAGAAGCACCGTTCAATGAGCTCTGCACCACCCCACCTTTTGCTTTTAAGTTAGCTGGGATAGGCTCCAGCTCACGCGGCACTCAAATGAGGATAAATGTTAGAGATAATGGATTGATGAAGGGAATTGAACTGATTATGTGAATAATGGCAAAATTGATATATTGTATGTAGCCAGAAATGTTACATAGAAGTGTTTGTGTATTCAGTTACTAGCTATGACATTTCTGCATGATAAATTGTTGCATTATGCAAGACACTCCTTGCAGCCTAATCAAAGGGTCACTGAATGCACTCTGCAACTGATAACCAACAAATGTCAGGAGAAGGCAACAAATGGGACTGGATCTCCAGTTTCCTCTGCCTCTCATTGTTTGGTGTTGAGATTGACTTGAATATGCTTGGTGTTTGTTGTGCTTCCCGTCCAACAATGGCAGTCAAAGGGGTACACACTTCCACCACGGTCAATCAATAATATTTAGAGCCCCACCAAATGATACGCCCAAAATGCTGAATATTATATATACCTTGCAAAACAATAACCAGTAAAATTAAAGAGACAAATGAAAAATCTCTCATGTTAAAAAAACACCGTAACCTGCGTGCTTGCAAATGTAGGAATAATCTCTTTTTAGGTTGAAAATGCCATCTCAAGCTAACAATGCAACAAAATAAATGTATCAGCACATTTGCTGACCTTATTGTTGACAGGAACTGCCGGTATGGCAGCCAAAGTAATTCATATTTGTGTCAAAAAGAGAATTTCTCCAGCCAGGAAGCTGCTTATTAAAACTTCTCTGCAAAGGTAGAGTGCACTGAGTTTCTGGGCTCGCTACCGTGTTGTTTGAATAAAGCTGTCAATTTGTCCTGTTCACATTTTTAGTATGCAGTGCATTAGAATCTCTTGCTTACTGGTTTGGTTGCAGGGTTATAAATAGTGAATGTGAATAATAAACAAGAGCAGGTGACACGCAAGACAGTCTTGATCTTCAGATAGCTTTAGTTTCAAAGGAGTTAGCCAAAAGGAGAGGAAAGGGGAGAACAAAAAATACAAAGGAGAAGACAAAAAAGAGGAGCACAAAAGACTAAACAAAGATTAAAAACACCAGGAGACACAAATTTAAAAATATGAGAATAGTTGACCTTGGGTATAATGATGAGCAGGCAGGAAACCAATGACACAATTGAAGAGAGGATAACAAGCGACATGTGAAACAAAATGGGGCTGGTAGGAAACACCCCCAAATAAGAACAGAATTGGAACAGCGAGATGAGTGCAATATATAACAATAAACAATTCATAACATAAGGCAAGTCCTGCCTGTGACCAGTTCAGGAAAACTGTACTCCATGTCTTTCTTAGGGATGCACCGAATTTTCGGCCACTGAAAATTTTGGCTGAAAATGTAAAAAAAAAAAAAGAAGAAGAAGAAAGTGAATTTTCGGTTATCAATCAAAACAAAACAACCTAAACTAAAAAAAAATTAAAGTGGGGTTAGTATTCCGCCTCGCTACTTGCTGGTGTTTCACCGCGTGAGTTTGTACAGACACAGTCGCTTCATTCGCACTGCCAAGTACTTCCACTTCTGTCCTGGGACTACAGCCGAGCCACCATTTTATCGCGGTCACATTTTGAACATGTTCAACATTTCTCTGCAACAAGAAAAACACGGTTTGAGAGCATAAAGTGGATTTGTGGGAGTGTGGCAAGTGGCTTTGGAAGGTTTTCCAACATTGAACAAAGCCTGCCGAAAAAGCAACACTCGCTACGTGTGCGCACCCTCGCAAGCCTGCGTCGCTCAGTGAGATACAGTCTTTAGCAAATTTGTTGATCTACTGCTAGATATCCCAATTTTGTTTGACTTCCACTGGGGTTTTTTTTCATGTTAATGTAATATTCTGCTCAGATAGTTTTTGTGTATCCATGCAGATGAATCCTTTTTCTACTACATCTTTTGAAAATCTCTTGGGATTTAGTCACACAAAGAAGACATTATGAGGCATTTCTGTCAACATGGACAGAATACAACAAATGTCCCCAACTGTCAGCACAGCAGTGCTGAAATATTACCGTTTAAAATTCGCACATGAAAATGTGTCTGTCATGTGTAAATGAGATATTTTTGTTCAGTCTGTCTCTAGTTCCAATTAGCAAGCTGACTATAGTGTCTACCTAGAAAATGCATTTTCATGTCAGCTGTCCTGTCACTCAAACGGGCCTTGTGGTTTAGACACATTATTAAAAGATGTTGTATTGTCTACAGGTTTTGCATACAAACAAGGCTGCCAATGAGGGAATGTCAAATGGATGATTGCAAAAAAAGTTTTAGGGCAAAGAATAACCAACACCGCCAACACTTTCAGAAAAAACAAAACAAAAAGTCAAACAAACCTTCGTTTAAACCTCAGCAAAAACAGTTTTCTGATGCCTCATAGGCATCAAAGCATGATATGTGGAGTCTGAGCAGGCAAAGGTGAGAATACAAATGAACATACAGATACAATAAATTTCTTATTTTAATTTTAATTGATACAGTCGGACAGAATGACTGGGTTAGCACATCTGCCTCACAGTCAGAGGTTCTGGGTTTGAATCTCAGACCTGACTCTCGTGTTCCATTTTCATAGGGCATTCCGGCTCCTATAGGCTACATATTTGAAAAACATCCATATTAGGTTAAATGAATACAGGGAGTCATCGAGTTACGGCGGAGTTCCGTTCCTACGCTGGCGATGTAAAGCGGATTTCGACTTAAGTCGGATTTCACTGTTAAAGTCAATATTAACATCAAAATACTTTGTACAGTAATTTTAAGAAAAATATTTCCACGACCAAAAAGAGCCGGAAACAATATTTTGTATTTCAGCACGGACGTTCATTGCTGACGGACGGAGCTAATTCAAGCTTAAACAAGGAAATGTGACGCGCCTGATGGCGAGCCGACCTGCTAGATGAACGGCTAAAAAAGGTAATTTTGTCTTCAAATCTGTATTGTCCTATGTTTTTTCTTTTTTAAGACAAACATTTTTTTTCGTTTTACGTTGACTAGTTTCCGCGTCCACTGTCACCTTCCTCAGAAGCTGTCGAACTAGATGCTAAAAACGTAGCATTTTTTCCCATAATGTCACAGGGTATTGAGTAGAGGTTTTTTTTCAGCATTTGTCCTGCATTATACATTCGAAAAATAAGGAAGTAAACATTGTTTATGCATAATTTTTTTATCATTTAATATGTCTGCAGTGCATGATTTCCGTTTCCGTCATTTTTTCTCCCACGATGCCACTAGATATTGACTTGCACAATTTTAGAAAGTATTGGGAACAATTCGACAAATATTATTATTATTATTTATTTTATTTTATTTTTTTACTTGCGCAAGTTAATACAGCATTATAGGAATAATGCTATACGTTTTTAGCATTTAGCCCACAATTACATTCGAATGTGCTTACGTTTGCAAGTACTTGCCAGTCAAAAATGTTAACTCCATATTCCCTCGCTTCCGTAAAAAAGAAAATTGATGGGTGGTTGGATTATTGCAGTCTACTCGACAATAGAGCTTGAGTTTAAGATGGCTGACCTCACGTGTATTATCAAACAAATCACATCAACATGTTTAGGATTAGTTGACCTTGGAGGCTGCACGCCAGATTTTTATGCATTTCTGATATTGGTTCTCATTTCATTGTGCAGGTAGACCCACTGGTGTGACCAGTGAGTGTATACATAATCTAGTCAGTGGTTATATCCCGGTGTGTCTTTTGTTATACCACTGTTTTTTTTCTTGGAAGGTGGCGCTGTCACACAGGACAAGGTCAAGATCTATCCCGGCCACTGCGTCCGTGATAAGATCAGCTCTCAACTGTTCCAGTGATAGCTCAAAATTCAGTCCCCTGGCTAAGACACCATTTTCTGGTTGGGTAAGCGGGCGAGTTCTTCACCAGCTTCTCATGCATGTCTCGCTGTGTTTTTCTCTATTTTCTCCAGGTCACTTCTTCTGTTTTCAAGGAGTTGCAGAATTGTGGTTTCAATGTTTGGAAGACATGCTTTATGTTTGATGTTTCTTGACCTTGGTGTGTTGTGGTCTGTTTCTTTTCTTTTTTTCTTATAGCAAACATGGAAACTTCTTGCAGGACTTTGCTTCCAGGACTATGTTATCTGCAACAATAGGCTGAATTCAAACCATCCTGTCCCATTTTTTTATTAGTGCAGAAACTGATTTATTTAATTATTTTCAGCACAAACCTGCATTCATTAATAGATGTTACTTTTTTACTTTATTTTTTTATTATTCTCACAGTGGTCATATATAGGCTGTGTTTTATTTGGGTCATCTTGATAGTGGTTCTTCTCATACTTCGCCAAAAATTATATGTACTGTACAGTATATCTTTACTACATTTTCAATACCAAGGTCTTTCAGGGGGTAAAGCCATTAACAGGCAGTACCTCTTGAAGTGGCTTTATTCATTTAGGGAAGTTATAACCGAGCAGAGAGTTAGCAAGGACATGAAATAAGTACGACCTCCAATACAATCTAAAACCTTTTTGCACCTAAGTAGTATCTTGTCTCCTCCCTGTTGCATTACACTTATGTTTAGTGTCTTAAAATGCATTTCTGGGCTGCAGACATAGACAGATTAGAGTTATGTAAGGGCGGCTAAAACTCTGCCTATGTTTTTATGATCCGATACTGTAAGGCCTCATACACAAAACTGAACTCTATTTCACCTATTTCACCCATTCATACAAAAACGAAGCTAATTTTAAGTATGGAGGCCAATTGCTCATTTTTGCAATAATTACAAAATTAGATACCAAATTTCGCTACAGAAACAGGCCTTACTGTATTAATAATGAATATGTCATTCCTTGCTAAAAATACTGTAGGCTGGTCATTCTCTAACAGCATTTATTGCTGCTACAATAAAGAGATTCCAGCAATTATTGTGAGGGGTAGAAGTTAATAGGGTTGCTGAAATATATGAGGGTCACTTTGGTGTGAGAATGTCCTCCATAGCAAGTGCTAATTAGCACAGCTGTATTGGTGAGTACTCTCCTAAGCATAATTCATGACTGCCACACACATTAAGCAACTTACAGTATTGTATTGTGAAAAAGGCTTGGGCCGCCATGAGGTTTTTGTTCTGTTTTAGCAGTGCTATAATGAAACCATATATGTTTAGAATGTTGTTCTCTAGAGAGCAGACCTCCACTAAGGACAAATTGCCATCAACAGTGGAATTAAACATGGAGGGACATATCTCTGGTTGGTTTTAGCAGTTTACTTCCTGGTTCATGTAAGATAATGGACAGATAGGCTTGGTAGAGGGGAGATCAACTGACGCCATAGTACAATACTTCACATCATTTATTGAGTCAATGCATATACCCGTACTGTATTTTACAATTTCCCAGCGCACCACCAATAACAAATATCACAAAAAAATTATATATATAAACTTTATTTTATTATTCAATTTTTTCGTCATTGGGTGTCAATTACCCCTACCTGTGTGAATAGCATGTCCAATGTATTAAATAAAAATACTTTTTTTTTAATTAGAAATTTCAAACTGACAAAAATAACAGCACACTAAAACACCACCAGCATCAGGGGTGTGTGTGTGTGTGTGGGTGTGTGTGTGTGTGTGTGTTTGGTTTATTTTGCTTCTTTTTGGCATATGGTGGGCGAATGAATGAGCACAGTTGCATTTGGCAGTGAGGAAGATAAATATCTCTAAAACCGTTTAGAGAGCAGCTGTTCACACACTAAACATGATATCTCACGAATGTAGACTGTTCCTCGAAATACCGCCAAAACAGTTTGTATTGGCATATACATATGTTCATGAATTCAATGCCAAAAAGAAGAGCAGTGCTATTTAAATTATGTAATCCTGTGAGGAAGTTTAATCTTTACAGGATAAACCATACCAGTATTCTGCAAGGTAGAAATATTCCCAGTCCCACCCAATAGACTTTAATGAAGCAACATTCAGACCTGATACAATACATTGCTGGCTCTGCTGAGTGTTAAACTGTGCACAGCTTGGTAAATTAAATTTAACATACATCCGGGGACATGCCCCATTGGCTTTAAAGGAGACATATTCTGCAGTTTCCAGGTGTCTTATTAACATGTTTGTGACATGCTTTTCTCAGGACACCCCAGGGATCAATAATTATAGCACACATTACATCACTGGCGGACCCAGGGGGGAGGCCGGGGTGGCACGTGCCCTTGCTCAAATGAAATTGGACCCCGCAGGCGCCAAATGATTGACATATCACCGCACCGTCTTGCCAGTGCAGCCTCCCGTTTTTTTTTCTCAATCAGACGCCTACAAATTGTTATGCCTCTCCTGCACAGTAGGTGGCGCTATGTACCACAATATGTTGTAATCCACCTCAGTAGGAGTCTGGAGAAGAAGAATCTCCCTAGTCCCATCAAGACACTTCAGATCAGTGCATCAAGATGACACGTTTCATGTCATGTTGGTTTCCCCGTGAGATGTAAGTGACTTTAAAATATTTTATATTCAGTTTTGAACGGACATCAATAAGGTAACGTTGTTTTGCACAAGCTAAAAATAAATCCATGAGCTGATTGACAAACGAAGTGAAACAGGAAATAGAAGTACGGAGCGGACTTCCAAATTAAAAGCATAGATTTCAAAATAAGATATTTAAACATCACAGAACAGCTTGAAGAATACAGCTTAGCACTTACTCACTTATTAGTATATATGCCCTAACGTTTTTAGTCTAGAAGTGGGGGGTTTAATAGCAAGATTTAATAACATTATTAAAAAATAATAACATTAGTAACATTATGTGGTTGTAAATAAAGTGCTAGGAGTAACAAATTTCCTTTTTTTTTTCATAGGGTGTGTGGAAAATGAAACGAGAAAATATAACTTCCTTAAACAAAACATATTTCAAATTTCAAACAAATTGCAAATTTCATTTATGTTAAACACTGTTAATTGTTCATTGTTTGAATATTGTATATTTTGGCCATCTTATTATGGGCACAAATCTCCTGTGTGCTATAATCCATCCATGCATTTCCTGAACCGCTTACATGTGTTATAATATGTACTTAAATATATTTCAACATTTAAAGACTCGATTGAAATTAATTGTTTATAAAACGAAAGTATTTGGCATAGTCTTTGGATACGCATACTAAGTATTCTTGCCACCCCCCCCCCCCCCCCCCCATTTAAAAGTCGGGCTCCACCACTGGTTACACCCCGTTTTTTTAAGCTTAAAATCGTGACTTTAATGTGTTTCGTTTTCATGAAAATTAGTGACCAACACGATATTAGCAGTCATCTAGACTGCACCGGAATGACAGCAACGATCATACAATAAATCTTACCTTTCCATGGAAAACTGCTTTTTTTCCCCGCCCACTTTGAGGTCTCTACATGTCAACCGCCTGTCAAATTTCACGCCTGGGACGTCGTTATCTTCCAAAATTATGTGTACGCGTGTGTCCTACTCTTTTGTCTGACTCATGCATATTAATTGGGAAAACGGGACGTAATTTGAGATCAACCCTATTGCCACAGGACCACCATAAATCATTTCATAACTCTTACAAACTCCACTCTTTCTAACCTAAAACCTGTAAAGCTTAATCAAGAAAAAAAGAAGTATTAGGGAAAATGAATATTTTCCAAAGGAAAAATAAAAATGAACAACTGCGATAATGTGGTTACATTGGTGTGTGCACCCTTTTATATATTAGTATGTGGCTCTATTCAGAATTAAACAATCACATCATCTGTTCGATGGGAGTGAGCCTCTTTACTTAAATTCAATCACTCACTTGCCTCGCCTTGCCTGTACAGTCAATATTTTATGGTGGTGACTATTTAATCCCACATTGCAATATTGTATTTCCTGTAGCCAATATTATTTCCCAATGTGAAACAGCATCCCAGAGTGATGTCAGTATTCACAAATGGCATATTTTAACAAAGAACTCAACTTGATCTCTCATCATTGAGCCACTTTTTTCTGCCCGAACCATCAGGTTCTAAATGTCACATTGAAAATGGGCATCTCTGTTTAGAATCAATCGAGTCATCATATTAAAGCTAGTGAGTCATTGTCATCCTCACTGTTCAATAAACCATCTGAAATTCTACTAATGTAAAGGTAATGTTTTTATTGTGAAAAATATTTTGTTGGAATCATTATGTGCACATGGGCAGAATACCTAACAGTGTTTATTGTTTCGATGTTTATGCTGATGTAGCTAAAGGCTACCCACCCTCATTCTGTCCCCGGTGTGCCAAGATCAATGACGCAGTGCTGACTTGCAGGAAAAATGATCAGTCTGCTGCTTTGATAAATAATCCCTGTAATCCAAGAGAGCTCTTTTGGAAGGTGGGGGTGTAACGCCAATTTTGACAACAATCTCAACATCACACAATATGTGGTTCTCAGCACCACCGCCATGAGGGTGATGGGGTGGACTGGAGAGGTGGGGGTGGGGGGGTGGTTGAATCCTTGCTGGGAGCAGCAGATTTGGACTAGGTACTGCATCATACGAAGCAAAAATAAACATGGAAGGGACACTTAAACATGGGATGGAAATGGAATCCTCAATCTTAAACTTACTTTCCTTTTCTATGCAGGACAGTGTTTTCATTTGTCCCCTATTATTCAATGAAGGTTAAACTTGATGTGATGTCATTGGTAATTAGGGAAACTCTTTAACCAAAGTCTAAAAGATGTGCAGTAAGTTTTGCCATTAGGCCAACATTTAAGAGTTGAATTACACTTACATTCAGTGACTTTGACTAGTTAAGACATTTAAAAAAAAAAAAAACAGAGCGCAGTCCCCGTAAAGAGGTGCCGTTTTAGAACCTCAAGCTGTTTAAATAGATTTCACAGCTACCTCCATAGTGGCTGCGTTTGAAGATAAATTGGCATCAGTTGAGGGCAGGAGGCGATTCATTGTATCTCTTAATAGTGAGAATGTTATTGTCAGAGTAGTTCATTAAGTCATTACAACCGAGTTGAAGAAATGGATCACCAGTGCTATGACACTTGCCGGCCCATACCGTCTGCGCTCAGGGCTGAACTCAAAACCTAAATTAAAAGAAGAAAAATAATCGGCTGTTCTAGAATCACAGGTATCCCCTCTAGATGTTTTCAATCGTTTGAGGCCAAGTGAGAGTTGCTTTGATTATATTCCATTCGTTTACGCTTATACCTGTGAGCTAACTTCTTTTGTTTCGATTTGTACTACTTTGTCATTTTCTTTTCCTCCACTTTGAAGTTACTTACAGTAGATATAGGATAGCCCACAGATATTTGTACTATTTGAGTCATTATTAAATGAAGCACAATTATAAATATCTCATACCATCATTGTCATTTACTGGGGGGAAAAATGTTTTGCAATTTTTTAAAGATTTTAAATTAAACTGTACTACATTGTATACTAAACTTTACACGGACTCACATCAGCAACATTAACAGAATATATTAGGATGAATCCTACTACTTGCAAAGCGACCGGAGTTGCGCCTGAATGTGAGGTCCCCTTCTAGGGATGAGGATTCGATTATTTATTGATTCTTTTTTTTTGGGGGGGGGGGGGGGTAAATTGAGAATAAAAAGTAACATGACCTTACAAACCCAACGGTGAAGTTTTAAGAGGTCCACATTCAAGGACTCCTTGATGAGGTGTCATGGGGTCCCCATGGAAAAAAAAGGGGGGGGGGATTTGAAAATAAACATAGCTATAACAATAATAATAATAATAATAAAAATGTCCTTCTGTAGAAATGTACAAAATACAACCTGTCAATGTCCCACAATAGATGTGTTTAAAACGTATTTAAACTCAAAAGTGATAAAGAAACGACTACCATGGCAAGATTGCTACTGTGGAAGTCTGCCTACTCCAGAGAGAGAAACATCATTGCTATATTACGCCTTTAGTGACATTTATGGTACAATTTGATAGGACAGGCTTGTTGTTTCAGTATCACTCACCACATGCTCATTAAACTGTGACATTAAACCGAGCATTTGGAGTCAAATGGGTATTTCTTCATGGCTTGTTTGATTTTGACTTTGGGTGCATCTTTGGGTGTTATATGACTCAAAACACAATTCTGTTGTTGGAAAAGGGTTCATTAAACAATTAAGATGTTTGGAGGGCATTCTTCAGCATCCCTCACCAACCAAGTCGTCCTCTGGGGTGCCAGAATACTTGAAATGATGATTTAATTTTTCCATTTGACTGCCAGCCTGCAACAAAGTCACTTTTAATTGACCAAATGTATTCGGAGAAGCAAACTCAATTGAACGCACTTGTGTGCAGTGCAGCTGAACAGATCTTGAAACCAGATAGAAGGCTTGTGGTGCCGCTTTGTTTTTGTGGAGGCTTGATCTGCGTCTGACTCGGTGTTTGGCTTTTCAGATGCGTGACTGCTACTCAGTTTTCTCTTTCTATCTGCCTAACACAGGCCTGACCTTTGCAGGTGTTGTCAATGTGTCACAGATCACTTCCACCTAATTCCAACAATCCTGTTTAATGAAAGAAACATAATGAACATTTTGTGACAACAAACACAGCAACACATATGAAGTTGTCGAGTTCGACGAAAATTGAACGCAGTGGGTTATAAAAAGTGCTTACTTTTACCCCTATTTTTGTTGCTGTTCAATTATTTATGATCAATAACATCCTGTTGTTGCTTTTCGATTTTGATGTAATAGTCACTGACCATACACTGTGGTGTATGTGCAATTTGTGCATTGATGTAAATAATCCAAAAAAGCAAACACTATTCACATTAGTTTCTTGTTGTACGTATATAGAGGTGTCAGTAGATTAAAATGTTTAATCGTAGTTAATCACATGGCTTCAATAATTAACTCACGATTAATTGCAAATTAATAAAATGTACAATATTTTTTCCTAATTTTTTATACTCTTGTTAACATAAAAATGGGAAGAAATGTTAACCCATTAGAAATATGGTTGCATTTTTTTAGTCATTGAACCAGTCATTTCATAACAATTCATACATTTTTAAAAACATTGATTTGTGTTGATAATTTTTCTGTCACTACGTGGCATAATTGCGTTTGCAAGACAATGGTGACAGCTCAGTGCATTTTTCTTTTTATTTTAAGAGCTGACAAATTTTTAACATGAAGTAACATGCAAACTTCTGCACATTTTTAAAATTGTAAAATACAACTTGACGCCAGTCCCCACAAGTATATGCATTATTATTTAATTTATTACTGCTAAATTGTGTTATAGTGACTCCTTTGAACGACGTTGAATGCTTTTATTTTGTTAAGTTCTCGGATGTGCATTGATATTAAAGTGACAGCTTTACTGCAAGCCGAGAGCACAACTATGGACTATGTGTTACACTTAAGAGCTATTTTCTGGAGTTGCTGAATAAAATACACCTCACATCTAAAGATCAAGTGGCTTGGGGTCACTCCAACTGACAAGTGCCACGGACACCTCTTGCCGGAGCAATTTAGCTCATTGCTAACGGCTAAACGATTGCATTCTTCCAAAGCAGAGAACCGGCGGTAATGCTACACAGTCCAAATGGCTCCTCCACGCTAACATTCTTCCCCTTAAACATTGTGTGTTTTAGCTCCAGTGTAGTATAGTGCATTTCTAAGGAGTAATTTTGACGTGGACGTTTCTGCTGCGTCGCGACTGGAGTTCCCTTAGTATAGTACAAAA
This sequence comes from Leptonotus elevatus, assembly GCF_054856555.1. Lineage (NCBI taxonomy): Eukaryota > Metazoa > Chordata > Actinopteri > Syngnathiformes > Syngnathidae > Leptonotus > Leptonotus elevatus. The sequence continues at coordinate 14,004,975 of NC_141246.1, forward strand.
CAAATCAAAAAAAAAACTGGTCAATATAGCAGTAACTGAGTCTTCTCCGATGCACCACGTGATAACATATTCTGAGCTGCTTGCGCAAATCAGTTCTTTACATGCCATTTGTAACCATAAAATGTTGAAAATTGTGAACTTCCTCAACTGAGAACTCCCTGTATTGACCATGTGCACCGATGCCCTATGACGGACGGCGGAAGGAAATGATTGTTGAATGGAAGTGGACGTGACCCGGAGCGACTTAGTGACTAAGTGACTGTTATTTTACAAATACGAATTCACAGCACACGACCTATATCCTTATATAGACAATGCCGTCTCTTCTCCGGGGCTGATTCAAAAGCGTGTCGCTGGCTGAGTCTCTGGGACGAGATGCTACGCTCACAACAGGGGACAATATACCTCGTAATGCAAAGGTAAAACTTGTTTATCATGCTAACTGACTTATTTTTACACAGTCCGTTTTATATTGAAACGCTGTGATGATGTTATGTTACTATGTTTATTAGCATGGAACAAATGACTATCGTAGTGGCAAGCTATGCGGTAATTTCATGAATATGACTCCGGCTACAGAGTGAAAAACTCCAAACTCCCCATTATTAATTAGTCAAATGCACTTAATAGTTTTAAAGAAGGTGCATTTTAAAACTAAGCTGTGTGTTCGTGCAGTTGGAATGGATGCTGAATATCTGGCTCGTTAATGTGATTTGAAAGACGCAATTCGACACCTCTGTTACAATCTTTGTTAGAGTGTACGTTTACTAGTAAAATGTATGAACATTTATCTACTAATTACAACATTGATCTACGAACCTCGCAAAAAATGATCGCTGCAAATCCGTGAATACTTTGTGGGCTGCCAGTCCTTTCAGTTGATTGCTGCTATCAATCGACATTGTTCGTCTTCATTAGTAGGTGTGCGATAAAAAGCAACATTTGGTTTACTCCTTTGTCTGTCTGTTCAACCGGCCGCACAGCAAGATATGACCATTTTATAAGATAACCGATTAGATAAAGGACTTTATGCTGTACGAGATTCAATGGTTAAAATACAGGCAAGTGGCTCTTTTGCTGTCCAGCGTCCCGGAGGGGGCGTTCCCATGAGGGCTGTGACGTCCACGCAAAAGGTCAATAGGCAAAAAACTATTCACAACTGCAGACCATTCCGAGTTTTCATTTAAACTTACTTACTTAATCTTAGATTGTGGGAGCAAGTACCCTGAGAAAACCCACAGCGGACAAACTGTACATTCAAACCCACAACCTTCTCACTGTGAGGCGACAAACAATACTAACGAATGCAAGACTATGCTGCCAAGATATGTATTCCTTATAGTCATTCATATTGTGCAAAGAGCCCAGAGCTATTTCGATCCTGTCTGTGGTTGGCAGACATATTGTTTTAAGAGAGTCCTCACTACCACATGGGGCTTAAGTAACTCTACTATATTTCTATTGGACTGCACTTTATTTGGGAACCCGCACAGCTTTTTGATGGTGAATTAATATCGATGGATGTGGTTTGTGTTGGCAGGGGAGACGGTGTTGAATGCTAATTGTTTTGAAGGGCACAGGTTGTTATGGTAACGGGAGACTGCAGATGTGCTGTGGAGAAACGATAAGTGAAACAGAAGGGAACCTAAGGATAAGGTGGACAGGCATACTAACAAATATACTGCACATAGGCATGTCATAGACATTCTGTAAAATGAGTAATCTGATCAACCCAAGACAAGTTTAAAGCACATATGTATTGATTGAATGGGTGCCTTTTACCTGACAATTACAATTTAAAAGTTAAAAAATATATATACTGACAAAAAAAGTGAATTTAATAAAAATTAGTGAATAAGTTATTTCTTCAAAATTGTACAAAAACAAGCAACTATTTTTCACCACTTCTTAGGGCCATTTGACACTTTTTGTGCCATTCCCAGTCAGGCATTCAACCTACATAAATTTGCCAGGTTGTAATTATTTAGTGGTTTAACTCATTTCACAGAAACTATGATGAAGTGACATAGGAAACCTATAATTATATTACAGGCAAATAAACTATTATTTGATTTTAAGATCCCTGATTAGCATATTAGCCAATACTTGATTTTTCTTTGATGCAATTGGTAGCATAAGAACACCAAAGATATTCCATCCATCCTGCTATGTTTTGGTTTTCAGCTGTGTCTGATTTCTCCCTTGCAGTTGCTGGGGAAACAGCTGGAACGCGGCTCCCGCCGACACACCTGCTGCCCATTAGGTCATCAGGCCGGAATAAAAGCCTGGCAGCAACAGAGAGGAGTGTCGGGTTATTGCTCCGTGACGCTACTCACCATACCTGACGTTTTGATACTGCTACCTTTCAAGCGGCAATCTTTCTTGGTGTTGTGGACACCACTAGTAATTTGACTAGTAGAGTTTTTCTTTAATCAACTTTGTATGCTACACTCCTCTGTGTTTTATCCGCCCTCTGGCGTGATTTTGTGTTTTTGCCCACGACGTACACCTTTTTGTCGTCGTCGCCTTTTGTTGAGCAACCTTTTGTCCACGTGCTGTGCGCTTTTGTTCATTAAAATTGAGTGACTTTCACCCTGGCTGGGTCCAACAAACACAACCCATTTGTGACATCCATCCATCCATCCATCCATCCATCCATCCATCCATTTAGCCTATTTCTTCCAGCTAATCTAGGGGGATCCCCAGGCCAGCCGGCAAATGTAGTCTTTTCAGCATGTCTGGGTCAGCCTTTGTCTGGTGGGAGACACGCCTGGTGCACCTCAGCTGGGAGGCGTCCAGAGGGCATCGTCACCAGATACCCGAGCCACCATATCTGGCTCGTCTTGATGTGGAGGAGCAGTGGGTCTATTCTGAGTCCTTCTCCATGGCGCAGTGGTATCCAATGGTTTTCAAAGATTAAAAGGTTAGGCTAAAACAGTGATGGGAATAAGTCACACAAGCTAGTAAAGCACAAGTCATAACTTTCAAGTCTCGAGGAAGTCACAAGTCGAGTAAAGTCAAAGGTTGTCTCAAGTCCCAATAAAGTCACCTTATTAACGCAGTGTCAAATTTATATGAACTTTATGTATGTATAAGCCCCCCCTCCCCTAATATAATGTACTCCCGTTGTTTACTACCACTTCACTTCATGTATTCAGTATACACCTGTGTATTTAATTATCTTTTATAAGCAAGAATAGGGACGCTCCCCTATAGATAGCAAAAGATTCACGACAACTACACACAAGTAATATTTGCTTCATAATAAAATATAAAGAGAGAAAATGTGAAATAATTATTGAAACCTAATATTATATTTATAATGTAGAACACTGCTCGGATTACTACAGTGCTGTTATCAGATTGACAGGTGAATCCTCCACTCATAGCAGTGACGTTCCCAGCGTACCCTCCCATACCGTAATTAACTGTATACAGTATCTTATCTATGAACCGAACATATACGATGAACAACAATCAATTCATGTCTTGAATTTTTAACTGCCTAGCCAAGTCAAGTGCAAAATAATCCTATTACTGCACATGCCTTGTTTCTTCACGATTTTTAATTGGACACTGGAGGAGCCTCCACTGATCCCATTTGTTAAGGTGATCCAAATTCTTACCGCACAAAAACACGTTCAGCGTGGTCGTATGTGGAACATTCAGATCACTAGTCATTCAACTCGTTTGCTACTGCTGCACTCCGTCACTCACCTTCCTGACATCGCAGCTTCAGCTGAGGAGATGTGGGCTCCCTTCAGCGACCATTTGCCTCTGTGCACTTCTGACAAGCCCAGCAAAGATTCTGCCGCACCTGCGTTCACATATGGAGAAAAGGTCTCAGAGGAGATGACCATATTTCTGCCTGGTCTCTCATCTGCAGCCCTGTCCATAGTGCAAAACATGAGGCGCATAGTTAAGTATAAGGACAGGCAATGCCTGAGCACATTTTCAACTAAAAATCACTTCTGATTGAGGAAAAAAAGAAGTGATGACGTATTGTGAATATAACATTCAAGTCAATTATGAAATGACCTGCATGTAAATTGCAGTTTATGATAATAAGAGCAGTTTATCTCAACATGCTAAGTCATTGGTTTGGTTATTCTCTGCAGCAGCGTCAACACTAATACAATGGGTGTTAAAATTGATGAGTAGCCACAGCTATCTATTTTGTATCCGTACCACAAACCCTGTTCAGGGTTGTAGGTAGCTGAATCCCAACTCTGTTAAATTCATGCAAAAGCAAGCCTGGACTGTCCTCCAGTCGATCACAGGGCACTTGCAAAAAAAATGACAGGACTCTTGATAATATAAATGCTTGGCAGACCATATTAAGCCCACCCCTTCTTGACTGTAACACTGTGAGTGTGAAACACATTTTACTTCCTGTATAACAAGCAACCCACACAATGCAAGAACAACAGCTGTTACAGTAGTCTCGGAATTAGTTCCAACCATGTTACTCCACCATATTCAGAGTATTTCTTTAGATTCTTATCAGAGTGGACAAAAGCTCCACAGTCATAATCATATTTCAGATGGAATCTAACAGTCACTGAGTTCTTCATTTTCCCACTAACATCCTGATGGTTCTGTACTGATGAGCCAGGACTGCAGTTTGTATTCTTGCCAACTGGAGTCTCTGGCTCAGTTATGCATGAATGATAACAATAATTCCCAATTTTCTCACTCTTGCAGGAAGCTACGGTCGCATGCCACACTTTCCCTCCAAAATGTAATCACTTCATGACTTCAAAATATAACAGTGAGATAAATCTTGTGTCTTGGTATTGTCAATGCCCGATGTGACTGTGTATGTCACAGGAAGTTCATTTTCAGAAGCATTTCATTAAAACACACCGCAATTATGCAACAGATATATTTACACAAATATGACACACACATTATCCCTACAAGCAAATGCTTTCAAATTGCTTATACTACGTTTCCACTATGATCCTGGCGGCCACGGCATCCCTGTTTGCTCAAAAGGTAATTTTTCCCCTCCATATTCAAGTTTTTTACGGGGTGTGTGAGGGGCAGTGGGGGAAAGGGGCCGCTAGGTCCCTGCGCTGAAAAGCGCACCACAGTTCAACCTGTGGTCTACGATGGACGGATGCCATTACGTCCCCTCTCAGCCCGTCATTATCTGATGGAGTCACTCACATGTCTCACATTCTGATCAAAGTGATAAGTTCTTCACGTTCTATCAACACTTTCTACGGATGTGACTGGGCAGCTTTGGAGCACATTTGTACCTTCAGCAGACAAGAATGAGCACTGCTTTAAACCCCTTCCCATATTACAGTATGCGTGCAACGTGCTGTATTTTACCGGAACCGTCATATGCTACGAAGCCTATTTAGCATTTGCTTCAATGGACCAATAGATGCAGGGGAAATACCTGCATATGCTTTTCTGCAATCATCCCACTATGGGTTGTTTTGCTAAGCATTATGCACATACTGTAATGTTATTTATTTTTTCCTCAATCGCCCTTTTATTCTACAGTCAACTAGCTTTTTTCAGATTCCTAGGTTTCACCGTCACTGCCATGAGAATTTTTTTCACAGTTTAAAAATCTGTCCAGGCATCCATTATTTTTACCCATCCTGTCCCACAGTGTTGTCTCACATCTGCCCTGTTGTCCACAGTGGCCTTGAAACGTGACAGCTGTGTCAGGATCTCATCAAAACATGATATTGATAGTTAACTTAATGTGTAATTCTATCTATCTATCTATCTATCTATCTATCTATCTATCTATCTATCTATCTATCTATCTATCTATCTATCTATCTATCTATCTATCTATCTATCTATCTATCTATCTATCTATCTATCTATCTATCTATCTATCTATCTATCTATCTATCTGAGCACAGAGAATCCAATGATGTTATGAAGTTGATATTGGTATAAAGTGGACAAAGGAGGTTAACAGCAACTATTGACCCTTTCCTATGATAAATGTGTCTTAAAAAAAAAAGATATAAAACTTTAGGCCCTTTTGACTTTTACATGGTAACATTTTGATCATCAGAGTAATGATTTGTACAGTGGGATCATGAGCTAATAAAATCTAGCAAGACGTACCCCTTCCATAAAGTTTGAAGCATATCCTACAATAGGCCATGCAGAAAATAACCAAGTGTATAAGGTTACAGTCATCCCTGATATGATCATAAATGCACTCCCTTAATGTAGCCGTAACAGGCAATACATTTCTCAAATGATCCATGCAGGGTAAATGAATTAGGAGACATAAAATAAGCTCGTTTGAAGCCAGTGCTCTCGATTATTCTATCAACATTTCAAGCTATTGGAGGGTGTTAGTGAATCAGCTAGTGGAACTGGTCAGTTAGGTGCTTTTCCAAACATGTGGCATCCATTTTAACTTCAATTTACAGTCACCAATAAGGGAACACTTTGACTTTAAAGGTTGAATGGAGGGTGGGAAGAAAAAAAAAGATGTCCCCGCCAGTAAACGGTGTCTATGAGGAAGCACCGGTACAAATGCAGTGCAATGATAAAGAGGAAAACGTTGGGAAACCATTTTAAGAGGAAGAGGGAAGGGTTTCTTCTTTAATCCCTGTGAGGCAATGCGACTTAATGGAAACTCTCTCTTATCGGGCATGGCGCAGAGACCTTACCATTGCCTGTGCTTCACTTTGATGTGTCTGAGAAAGAGACCACTAAACTCGGCTTCGCCACATTTACGCACATAGAGAGGCTCACAACCTCTTTGGTAGGTTACACTGCGCAATAGATCTATGCGGCACTGATAAGCCGTTTTAGAAGTATTGGCTTTATTTTTGCTCCCACCACCATTTTATTGTGCATAATATGCTCATACCAATAGCATCTAAAGACTTATATGGATTGGTACTGTATTATGTTTTGTTGTTGCTTCAAAGTATGAAATTGAAACACAGCCTGTATCACATTTAAAATATTATCCAGTTGACTTATTGCTCTTATGGGGGTTTGGTTATATTCTGCTGAATGTCCAGTAGTTGGCATATTTCAGTATTGTAGAAGCATAAATAGTTTATTTCAGTGGGTTTTTTTCAGTGGGTTTTTTTCAGGGCAGCCCAACAATTATGAAATGTAATTTACTTTAATGCTAATATGATAAAAACAAATAAGCAACTTTATAAGTTGTGCATTTCCGCATTCTGTATTGATTTAATTTTCACAGTGACCTTTTGGCGACACCGCTTTTGGTTAGTTACTCATTATGTTCAAGCTTATGTGTTACTCATTATTATATTATCATTATTTGTTTTGCTCCCTTAGTTCATTAAATTCTCATTATGTTATCGTAATAAATTATTCATTGTTGTTTATTTAGTAGCAGCACATTTAAAAATATATTTATTATTATTTTTATATTTTTTATATATATATATATATATATATATATACATTTTTTTTTTTTTATCAAATTACAGAGGAACATAGTTGTCAAATAAAGTCGATAAAAATAGTGTGGTTAAGTATTACCAAAATATGTAATCGTTTGATTCTTGAAAAGTTTGCTGACATTATGCACAAAAGCAATTTGAATTCAACAAATTTTCAACTTTTTACTATCGTGAATTTTATGAAAGTGGGGACATTCAAGTGAGTTAATATGCTCTAACTGATTTCCCCCAATATGTCATTTTCATTGGACAAAATTGCAACATTTGTACATAACTACTTGTATGCTTTGCCAAAGCCTCTCATGAGACAATCTTGCAGGAATAGAAATAAAATAGAATAGAAATATCAGCTTTTAGATTTTCTTACTGATAGGATAGCTTCGACCACCATTTGTATCTGTAGTAGTAAAAGCTACTACGTGTCAAGGCCAGCACCATGACTGCAGTCTCCTTCAAACACATGTACTATTCACACCCACAAATCATATCGTCACATCTGTTTGCACACATTATGTACTCATCAGCCTTAACGGATTGCGCTTGTCAAAAGAGCAATTATTCCAAAAAACAAGAGATAAGAATGGCAGCTTGAATGTCGGAAGCGAGTAAACACAATAGTCAAGCATGTAATTTAAGGGGGAGGGACAAGGAAAGACAATGATAAAGGGAGAAGGACTGAGACATGAGGGCTCGTTGTTATGTTTCGGTTTTGTAGGGGTTGGATTTTGTTTATTATGGGTGTGTTTGTTATTTTTGTCTGTAGTTGGTGTTTGTCATGTGTTCCTGATTTCTCCCCTTGTCTCGTTATGTCTGATCACGTCCACCTGTGTGTTTCTTCCCTTCACAGTGTGTCTGACCAATCGGTGCCCTCAGCCTATTGTGTTCCCCAGGTGTGTCGCATTAGTGTTGGTGTATTTAGTCTGCTGTGTTTGTCCAATCTGGGTCGGCCAATTGTCGTTTCCATGTTTTGTCGTTTCGCCCATGTCTTGCCAGTTCCTCGTCATGCCACTTGAGTTTGTTTTCGTTTTAGGATGTTGTTGTTTCCTGTCTGCTCGTTGTGCACCAACTTGTTTTTGTTTAATTAATAAAACCCTTTTGTTTTGGACTTTATCTCGGCCTCCTCACTCTGCCTCCCCACACTTGGGTCCAAAACCACAGCCAACTGTAACACTCGTTTGTTATTCAGACATTGCTAGTTGCTAGACTCTTACCAAAATCAGCATACCTGTGTTATGTTAGCGTTAAGTTTGTAATTTACTTTTCATAATTTGTTGCAGGTGATTTCCATCGCCTCCCCCTTTCTGCGTCACTCCTGGTCAGTTACAATGTTTCCGCTGTCCTCATCCCAAATGTTTGCGTGAGGTGAGCAAATAGAAATTGCCCAGTTAACGCAGCTCCTCCAGGATGACACATTCATATGCGCCGTTGCTGTGTCCTCTTCTCTTCAGAGGTGAGCGCAGGTTCACACTTAATGCATGTGACTGATGTAAGAGTCTGAAAATGGTGGTGGTGTGAGAATGCTCTGCTGACTGCAACATCATCCAGCATCACATTATTTTAAGTGGTGGGCCACTGACATATAGATTACTTCACACTATAGACCACTAAAGTTGAAGCAAAATACAAAATGACTTTTCCTGTCTCTCAAAAGCTGTAAAAATCAAACAATCATCAAACAAGTATCCAAGTGTAACTTTTAACATGAATATTTACAGACACATCAAAAGTCCATCCATGCTCCCATTATCATTATCATTGTTACTGCATTTCCAGTCACTTTCTCATTTTGACAGTCAGAAGTATGTCTTCATTTTCAGATGACTCAGGTGACCTCATCACAGCAAGAGACATTACAGTTTTGAGCAATATTGTGCACTGTGCAGTACAATACAAGCTGGCGCTATGCTGCACACACCTTGAGTTTCCACTTGCAAGTAGTTGAGACACGCATAGCGTCTCTTGTATTGTAATGTATTTATTGTAATGTTTTAAGGTTGGAATTCTGATTGAATTTGAGGTACATGCAATGTGTATTCTCTTTATGTTATTTTTTTATGCGGCATGGTCTGGATGCTCAAACAATATTGGAAATGGGGTAGGGCAGGCTATTTGCATTTTATGTGCTGTCTTTGGTTTCATGCTGGCTATTCTACCAGGGTTTTATACACACACCGGCTTAAATGTATACTTGACTCATTGAGCCATTTTGAGCAGTAAAAAGTTAATATTTGGTCCAGAATGAATTTGATAACTTCATTATTTTTCATGTAAAATTAATACCTTTAAAAAACAAATTTTTGCAATTGCTGTCGACTGAAGGTGAAATCAACTGTGCTGAGGAAGTTGGTAACGACCAATCATAGCTCACCTACTCTCTGGGTTTGGTCAACACACTGAGCCATGATTGGCCTTTTTAAAGCTATTAATTGTACCTGAAAATAATGAATAACTTTTTACCGCTGAAAATGGTTAAATTAGTCAAGTATCCCTTTAAATAACATTCAGTATGATATAAAGTCTAGTTTAAAAAATGTATTTAATCTTATCCTACATCTGAATCCGTTTTTTAATGGAATTACAGTGAACTGTGACAATTTTCTATATTGTTAATGGTCAGATCACAAGGAGCTGGAGACTCTCAGCTGACTTTGGGCAAAAGGCAGCCGGCGCTCTCGATTGGTAGTCAAACATAGAGAGGCTAACGACTGTCTTTAACACAGATTGACATCATCACTGGGTGGGAATTGAACCCACGCTGCCTACAGCCCTGCACGGAATTCAGGCAAATGAACCACTATATGCAACTTATTTGACATAAAAGTACTTGAACTTCTGCAGGTATTAGATGCAAAAGAGTGTTAAGCCTGGGTCTTTACTTTGCTATCCCCAACAAATGATACTCCCGAATTCTGTCAAAATATTCTGTCTAAATAAACATAACAAATCTCTCATCTTGGTGCTTCTGTATCCAAATGTTACCCAATCCAGGCAACCTGACACTCAGTGACACTTTAAAGAAAACAAAACACTGGCTGGTCTGAAGAGTCCGTTATATCTGTTCTCATACACTTGCTTCAAGAAGCACAGGCTTGGGTGGGCACTGTGGAATACAGACACGAAATGCATGAGCAGGTTTGGTACGTGCACTACATTATGTTGCCCACTCCGGAATATTTTAACATTTGCTTCTGCTCTGACTAAACTTAAAAGTAGAAATTTCTAAACTGAATGCTTCAACTCACTGGACCTCTTTTTATTCATCACACTGTGGAGAGGGCAAACAGTGAAGAGCCACGTTAGTGGATTTTCATGAGGCTTAATGCAGCATCAACATGCAAAAGGTTGTTTGGTGAATTATGAGTAAATGCTCTCTGCCATGTGAACATTATACATGTTCTCATTTTCAGTTAATGGGGAATATGATGCTATCAGGAAACTCTATCTATTTTGCTTAAATGTTGCTTTTACTTAGTAAGCAAGTGTAATTCCATGCTGAACTTTGATTCACATATATTTCTTCGAACATTGAATTCCATTTGTATGACAATATTCTAGTGTAATATTCGAGCACCCCCCCCAAAAAAAAAGTTCACTTAAATCTCATATGCTATACCTGTATTGCCTGCAAAAGAGGTCAATTCGAAATAATTTTGCAAACCTAGCTTCATTCTGACCACATATTGAAAGTAATTATTGCACCGAAGTGATAATTGTAAAGGAAATGTCAAATGTCATTGCACAACTATGCAACATGGTTCAAAGCAGGCCCTAATTATCAAAAGAGTTAATCAGTTCTTTAATAATACTGGACAGTGTTAAGTCGAGTTTTTTTTTTTCTGGAAAAGGCACAGGTGTCAAAATACAGTTAAAATACAATCTTGCTGTCAAATGTTTGGAGCGGTCACTGGAGCAGACGGTATCACAAGTCTGTTTTGATGTACCACTCGAGATGGATTTCATTTCCGAGGGGAAAAGTCAAGCAACGGGGATTGACTTAAAGGTCAAAATTTGTTATTTCATTTGAAATGTGATATTTTGACTGAAAAGAATAAATGAGAACTAGAATGCAGAGCACATCTGCATTACATATTTTATTAAAGCAAACTCATAGGGATTTTGTATATGTGTAATATATTTTTAATAATATTTTATATATATATCCTATAACCTGTTTGCACATATGTGCTTAACTTTTACTAATATAAATTATATACACAGTTTCTGCTTAACTCTCATGAGGGATTATTTTAGCGATATCATAATTTGGTTTGTTTAGGTTTACATAGTTCAGACAAGATCAGATCAGTTCATTTTATTCTTGCATGCCTCACTATTTTCCTTTTTCTTTTTACCTCAGGCTTTCTGAATAATCAAACCTGAACTTTTAGGTTACTCAGATGTAATCAATTCCAGTTACCTCTTCCGGGTTACTTTTCCCAAGGCGTTATTCAGAATTAAAATCTATATTATGCCCAAACATCTTTTCCTAGCCGTTTTACCTCCTCGGACTAATCCATATGCTGAGACTGAGCGTGTTTAATTAGATTGAGGCCAGAAAATCTGCTTCCATTCTTCTTCAGCAATATCGAAGTTTTACTGATGCCTCAATTCCAACCTTTTCACCCTGATTCAGCACGGGCTCAGCAGAGCAATGTTGAATTCATGTGGAATCGTGCAGAGCATTCTCTCCTTGCTCCTGAGCAGGAGGGGACAATCCTCCAGGGGGAATCGACACATTAGTGCAGTGGCCGCAGGAGGCCAGAGAATGCTCTTACGCTCCGTGTGTGCGTGGACAGCTCCTGCTGATCGCTCGCAGGTTTCTTGGAGAGCATTTTAACAGCTGTGGGTTCTGTGCCTACGGCAGCTTCTGTTGTAAGGAAACATAATGGTGGAGGGAGCACTTTCTCTCTTACAGGCTGAGACGACACATTACCTTTCTTACATTCACCCATTTTCAATGAGCGCATATATTATGAGCTTGCCAAACCTTGCAAGGTATCTAGGTGTAAACTTTCTTGTTCTGGACCGCTGCTTCCAGTTTCCTCTGTACTTCTCCTCAGGGGATAAAAACAACACAGCCAGCACCTTGTTGTTGATCCACATCTGTGTTACAGGTAGCTATTTGTCTGGCAATCTTCCATTTCATAACTTCATGTAAAAAATGTCAAAACAGTAATAGTACAAGAACAACTAGAGATGTTTCTGTGGCAGCTGAAATCATAAAATGTGACTTTGGCAGAACAAAGTGTGTTTGTTTATTTCCTAGTTTTCTCAATGCAGTTCAGCGGGTCACGGATTGTCATTATTTATGGGCCAGCTGTATTTTGTCCATATTTAAAATTTAATTTTTCATCAGGTGAAGAAGTGCATAGTCCTAATGGCCCCCCAATAAGGCTCTTGAAAAAGTGTGGCCCCCTCCAATCACTGATGTAGTACATATTAGTATAAAACAGTATTTGTCAAAATTAAATCTGTTCCAGATAATAATCATCATGAAAAAAAGAAATTTTCTTATCTGTGCGAGAATGAAAAGATAACCAAGTTTGACTGACGCCACTGATCACACTTGGGATACTTTCAGATACATTTGTAATTTGCATGAGATTAGTTGTACTTAAAATGCCCGGAAACTCTCCCTTTCTCCAGTCACCCAAGCATTCAATTAGGTGAACCCGACAGCATACCAGGTAGGCTTTTCAATCAGTGCTTGCCTTTCCTAAAGGCAGGCACAGAACCTTGTAATCTACATCTAATTGGTGACTGTCACACATGTCCTTATGCACAATGAGAGAAATGGAGGTATTCAAACTTTCAGTGTATTCTAAAAAGTCAATGCATGCTCCATTATTCACTTAATTGTGCACACTTTTCACTGTACTGTGATGTTTCTGCATCCACTTAGCTATAAATGCTGGGATGGCTTTGAAATGTGTTTTGTTATATTTTAGTGGAAAAACACGAATCTCAATTATGGCATTTTAAATGTAGCTTGCTAACAAAACACTGCCAAAATAGTCTACAAAAAAAATGCTAGTTCTTCAGTCATTATTCAGTCACTTCAGTCATTATTTTATACGAGTACATTAGTGCAGAAAAGTTTGATATTCGAAGAGACTTATCAAGGTACCCAATTATATGGAAATTGCACCTTATAAATGATTTTTACAGTTTCATTGGAATATTTTCTGAGATTGTCAGACATTTCTTTTTATCCTGGAAGGGCTGTCATTCGCTGTGATGCTCTCATTCTCTTTCTGCAATGGATGAAAGTAAATTAGACATCCTACATTAATACTATTTTCACTTTAGTCTTCTATTCACTCATTGATTTGATAAACCGTTGAATTAGAATCTTCGACAGGTGACCAGTACAAAATAATGACATTGTGGATATTGCGCAACACTCGCTCTGGTTAGAGTCACGAGTGTCAGTGGCGAGTCGCAATATTTATATATAAATATATATATATAGTATATATTTTAAGTGTGTGTGTGTGGGGGTGTGTTTGTATGTGTGTATATATATATATATATATATATATATATACATTATATCTTATTACATTTTCCACACATTTTGCATTTTGTTCATACTGATTTGTATAGGGAACACCAATTAAATAAATAATGAACTATTGACATAAAAAAAAATATTATAATTAAATCACATGATTTAGTCATTGGAGTATTCAAGTGTAAGGATCATAATTAGCCCAATATTGGAAGAGTTACCGTGAGAGAAATTTGAATATATAAAAAATATGTTATAGATGGCACGGTGAAGCATGTGGATAAACTAATACAATTTGTAAGCCTAAAAGGACACAATGGACGCGCAGGGTCAAAGAATACAATTTTAAATAGGCTCAATGTTCTAACACAAATTGAGCAAAATTCAAATTCCATCTCCAAGGAGCAAGCCTTCCACATTGTGCGCTCTGTATTTTGCATTATAAACATTGCATAGTTTTGATAATAAGCTTACACACCGCAAAATGTCATAATTTATCACAGCGAGGAGGCTTTAACAAGTTTGGTTAAGCCCTTTATTAATTGTTTGGGCTTTTAAGGGGGAACAGTGACGGAAAACACAAGTGAGGACGAAGAAAGAAAGATTATCGTTGAGAACAGGCTTGATTACATCAAGTCACAGAGATTGAGTTGAAGGGGTCATGACATGAGGGAGAGACAGAAATGGGTGGGGGGGTCAGGAAAGGAATTAATTACAGGAGGGGGGGAATCATTACTGAGCTCTGAGCTCTGGGAAAACGGATGAAAGAGAAACGGTAGAAAAGCTTCACATGGAGAGGAAGATCACAGTGTGAGAGACACATCACTAATACAGAGTGCGCACAAATAAGGCTTTTTTTGAAGTCACGGTAATTACGTTTATATTAATTAGACAGTTCTTCCCTGGTCTCAGTGGGTTGCGAAATCTCTTGAACCCCTGATGGCATCCGTACACATGAGATCTTTATCCAAATGGCTTATATGGCTGATGGAATCATTCCTAACAGCGAACATTCAAGTTATCTTGAGTCGTGTGTGTTATTGTAGCTCAAAAGTGGAAAATAGCTGTCAGTGGTAGGTATCCTTTGCAACTTTTTGCAAGAATGCGTCTCCGTGCTTGTGAAACATTATGCCATTGACTTTCCACAAGTCTCTGCTGTATATCAAATAAATATATATAAAGCCTGTAGGGATGCAACTTCCTTCGCATTGGCATCACAGCACAGAAGGTATAAGGTCAGTCATATTTGCTGCCGGAGCTCAAGTTTGAATGTCAACTTGTTCTTTTCCGGTAATGATCATCTGATTTGAGGGAACAAAATGGTGGCTACCACTAATGCTAGTTATTTTCCACAACGTGAGGAGAGGGAATCCGAGGAGCGGAATTAAAAAGGCTAGTATGACTAATAAGCCTGAAATTGCAGACCCTCCAAGATCATTTGAGTCAGCAGTCTGTGAGCATTTCAGCTGCCTGGTTGAGAACAGAGATGTCAATCATGTAGTCGACAAGTCCTGGAATCTTTGACATAAGTCTTCAAAAACTTTCACCAAGTCAAATACTGTTTTTTTGTGCAGTTATTACCCCTTCTATTGCGGGGGTTACGTTCCAGACCACCCGTGCAATAAGTAAAATCTGCATTACAGAAATAATCTATTTAAATACACAAAAGGTCTGTTTTTATAGTATTTATGGCACATTGTTTTTTTGGTTCCGCCCACCTTCGCCCCCCTAACACGAGTCCTCTCCTCAGCCATTTTGATAGTGGCTTGAAATGCATGTTGGGATATTTTCCCACCCATGTCTTCACAAGTTTCCAAATGATACATCTTTGGATTAAGCGAGCACATAAGAACAACATGTATTCCTTGCATTCTTGTTGTTAATGCGTACTTTCAACTGAAGACCACCGGTACACCTTCTTCTCACCTTCTTCTCCATCTGGATGATTGCCACGTCCAGCTCTATTTGAGGATGACTAGTGCCCTGTAGACTAACTGTAGGCGTTGCATCCCAGCTGCGGAGTGCCTCTTCATTTGTCTCTGGTGAGTGGCATTTTTGTATTGTAATGAGTTTGTCACAAGAGATAAATATTCACTATATCTACTGAATCACACTGGGCAGCTTTATTACAGTGCTAATAAATGTATCACAATGAATGGTGGATAAACCACATCATGCTGATGGTTGTAAAAAGAAATGGATTGAGTAAAACAAATGGAATGAATGGAGTTCAGATGGATCAGATCATGTGCCCTATCAACCTTCATATGCACACAAAATATTTGTTTGTTTGTTTAATTAATTTATTTTTTATTTTTTATTTATTTGTGACACTATGCATAATAACTATGGGGTAATGTTTTTAGCTAGCTAGCGCCGCATCTTGCGCAACTGTTTAAAAACCAAAATTTCCTAGCCTCGAATGTAATTCACAAATGATTTATATAAATGTTGTGAGGATAAGCAGATCTGCTAATGGATGGATGGATGGACATGGCAACCCAAAAAAGTCGAAATACACCATTCAGCACGAAAGTGAACAGAACAGTCATCCTACCCTTGGAGCAGAAGCTATGTTATTATCGCTCAGGATACCGGCGAATTGTAATCCAAACAGACAGACATCATCTTCAATTTCGGGATCTCTTTCTTAATTTCTTGTTTCTACTTTTTATTAAATTGACTACATTCACACACTTAACCATGTCCAATGACGAGGGGCGAACTCGGGCGGACAGCTGCAGGTCCCCCCGCTGAGCAGACTGACAGACTGTCACTCTGTACTTTCACTCACAGCGAGTCGGGAATTAAAAGATATGACGTGCCAGTGCCTTGTATGTAATGTATTGTAAATATTAATGTAACGTTCTGATCGCTTGTCGATGTTGTCAATTTCATACGACACCGTTACACGCCGCGTCAGCGATGTGTCACAAATTGTCTGCCTGTGTCGCAAATATCACTTTACATTTTTTCACTTTTTTGCTTTTTTAAGTGGGGTGACTTGAACATAAAAATGAGCTATAAAATATAGAAACTTGAAGATGAAAAAGGATCTCGATGGTCCTATCAATAGAGTCACCATGACACCCTGCCCCAAAATGCACACAGGATATATTTATTTGTAAATACAATAGTGTAGTGTCTCTGGGTTGTGTATTAATTGGGGTGGGGTGGTGGGACAAAACAAAACAAAAATTGTTCAAATTGTTATTTTCTTCATGTGAGATAATAACATCCATGATAAGTTATCAATAAAACACTTATCACTGGCCACATCAAATGGCAAATAATCTCTTTATTGACACAAAATTATTATATCAAATTTCCCACTGTGGTAACATGACCTCATTTAAGCAAGAAAATACCACAAGGAGCAACATTAAAACAACCACACTTTGGCTGATGCGTCAGAAGTTGAATTGTAAGCTGAAAGTCAAACTTCCAAAAACTTTTAAAGGGTTAAAATCTCTGACGATGGCCTTGCCTGCTATTGAAGTTGACACTGATATTTCAACAATTCCTGAAAATTTCAGCTTATTTTTTCCCCCCCAAGATACTGGTTGCTATGGACATTTGAAAGATGCAAGTACTAAAACCTTAAACCCCTTTTTTTCAAAATGAGGGATTTCTACCTTCCAACATTAAAATTGCTGTAAATTTTTTAGGTACATTTATATATTATATATCATTTAAAGGAATTAAGTGCAGAATTTGAGTATGTAAAAAAAATATATTTTGATTTTTTTGGCACGTGAGGACCCTGTTGCCAGAGTCACATGTATTTGAGCAGATTTGGTTCTTTCTGAAGCAGAAGTTTTGGGCTTACACTCTGATATAATGTATGTCAATGCATAGATGACTTTGTACAGAAGTGCTTAGCGTTTGCTTTCAATGTCAGTCAATTAAGGAAAATTTCACGGAGCCTCTCCCTGCACCACTTGGATTCTGAAGGAGACATTCTATTGCACACACGTTGTCATTTGGCCTTCTTTTTAAGTATCGTCGTCCAGTTTCATGGGAGAAGCTCAAACATTTCACCTCTGCTGATTGATACCGCCTAGTTGAGTGACTGGAATTGCTGTTCTCACCTCAGTTATAAAAACAGCCACCTCAGCAGATAGTAATTGCTCGGTGCTGGAAGGTTCATCGAAGCATTAACTTATTGGCTTGATTAAAGTTATTAGTCACATTAAAGGAGAAACGGAGCTGGAAGGAGCGTCCATTTTAAGAAACTCATACGTGACAAGAAAATTGAGAAAATAGCTGATCTTTGACTGCACAGTTTGAACAAGAGTCTGGAACAAATCACTTAAAAACAAAGGAGCTGCACTGTTGATATAGTAAAAATGGGAGGGGGAAAATTCACAAGATTATAGGACTGTAGTAGTTATATTATTATTTAAAAAAAAGTCATCATAGTTGTTAGATCTTACAATAATAAAGCCATATTTTGAAGAAATACATGTAAAACCTTACATGTAAGATTTGTCTCCTAACGTGGCGACCAATGTGAATTTTGACAAGAAATTTTGATTTAGTTTTATTTATAGTTTTTCGACTAAAAATATTAAAAGTTTTAGTCAGAATTTAGTCATCTGATTGTATTTTAGTTTGAATCCAATTTTAGTCGATGAAAAAAAGAGCTATTTTAGTTGACTAAATTGACAGTTTAGTCGATATTTTACTTCAGCATACATTTCAACATTTATACAGAAAATTATAACACAACTATTTGTACATGTAGTTTTAAACGCAAGACGTATTTGATACAACGGTGTCTTTATTAATTGTTTCAATGAAACATGTTGAACTGACAATAATATAACTTAGTTTTCACCTAAATAAAAAAAAAGTGCATAATTGCTTGAGATTAATTTTACTAGTGTCTCAATGAATAGCTTCTATTTTTGTTTTTGTTTAATGTTCATCTGAAAACACATTCCTGACAAAAATATGACGAAAAATTTCCATCGACAAAATTATCACTGCATACCACACACTAACATTGTGACCGCCATTTGGACGAGCCACGTCAGTGTCAGGTTTTTCTGGCATACGTTTTTTTATAATTATTATTATTTTTATTTGAACAGCAGCCTTCATTATTTGCAACAGAGCACTTTCATACTGATTTTTTTATTTTTATTATAATGTTGCTTTCTGGGAGAGCTTGTCTTTGGGGTACTGTGGTGTGGGAGTGGTTTTCTGCAACTTGTGCTGATCTTTTTATGATCCCTTTAAAAGGTATTTCACCCTATCTCATGTGACTCAGAAGCATCTGATAGTTTGACAACAATTTGTCAAGGCAACTGATCTGTGACGGATCATGCCATTGACTTTGGTACTTTTGCTTCCGCCAGTGCTTGGAATGAACCTGCCCTTAAGCACAGTATATCTTTAGGTTTGACAGACACTTTTAAAAGATGAGTTGGCTGCACAAGATACCGGTATTCCTATTGAACTGCGAAACCTGAACATGCTCACTACTCAAACCACCAGGCAGTTAAAACAGCAGTGACAAAAAAAAGGATTCCAAAGACCCATGCCAAATTCAGGAGAGGCAGCCCTCCTACAGTGGCCATTAGAGGGGTAACTTCTCGATCTTTGGAAGAGCAAGATGAAACACATGCAGGTAAACCACACCTGAGGAGGGTCAGCTGTGTTTTTCTGTAATGTGGTAAGTTTGTTCAAGTGGTCAGAACCTGTCCTTTAAAAGAGGCCCCTCAACAGTAATCAAGGGGTGCTGATGATTCATTCCCAATCAGAATGCCAGGTACAACACTCATTTGGAACGCAACAACCACACACTTTGTAGTACATATTGACTCTGGTGCAAACGCCAAACTTATTGATCAAGAATTTGTCCATTAACTAGGAAAGGCTTTCCCAAATCCTGGTCCTCTTCCCTGCCTCCTGAAATTCGTATTCTTATTTTATTGATGGAGGCACAACATATGATGTCAAAAGGTTGCTCCAGTCTTTCCACGTTTTCTGAGCATAGGACTATTTAGTCCTCTTGATGCCTGCTCTTTTCTTGCTGCCCTGAGTGCTGATGCTTCATGTACCCTGAAGGCAGCATTCCTAGCCGTCAGCAGTTATGCATTCAGCCAAGGCTTCAACTTTGGGTAAATAGCGATGGTGGTGGTGGTGGTGGTGGTGGTGGTGGTGGTGGTGGAGACATCATGAGCACATTTTGAGATAAAGTCCAGGATGGATGAAGTGTATTCCCCCAGGTCCACTTCTCCTTTCTGAAAAGCTGCTTCCCTGTGCATTTGCCAGTTTGTGCTCTGTAAACAGTCTTGAAGCACAGAAGCAGCATCACTGTGTCACAACTGGAAGATCCTGACTGTGGGCCATTTGACCATTCAAATAGTTGTCTTGAACTCTCACTGAATATTATATTATATTTCATCTGAGTTATAGTCTACTTCATACGTGCAATTGGTGTTGAGATAACGGCTTTGAAGTCATCTTAAATGCTGTGAGATTGAGAAGCTGCTACGTCACTGCCACCTTGATTATCTATATACACAAGGACTCATCAGAAGTAGATGTTCAATTAGAAGCTTCTTTAAATGAGACCTACTGTATGTTTGTGTTTTCATTCATGGTTGTGGTGTTGTGTGAGAGCAGCAACAGAGGCATCGGGCTAAGGGTCATCATAACATAAAGCACTTTTGGTTTGGGTTCGCTGCTTTCAAAACAATCACAGTGACAAGTTCAGTGAAGCTTGACCTGAACGCAGCCCTCTCTTCAATCGAATAAGAGTTCCTCTTTGCACCGTCTGCATATGTTTGCTCTGTGCTGTTTACACAGCATCTATATTTTATTTGTCGACGATCACACCATGTTGGTGTGTTTCATCCATATTATAATGTATTTTACATATCGCTGGCGTCAGGCCACAAACTCATAAGTCATAATTTGGCAACTGGCATATTTTTTTCAAAAATACATACTTTTGGTCAGTCCACTCATGTGGGTATAATTTTTACAAATTATTGACCACTCTAAAGTGTTGAAAATGGCTTGCTCTTGTTTTGGGGGTCTCTCAAAAAGTGAATTGTGATTGTTATGAAATAACATTTACTGGAGTCAATGCAGGAGGTCGAAGTACGCAAAGTACATTGATAAGGAAGTGCAAGCAAACCTCCATTGGTGGATGATGTAAAATTAGCCAGGCAGATCACACATCTTTAAAGTGAGCAATGTGAGACAATATGCTACTTCAATCATACAAGTTCTTGTGGTCTACCTGAGGTCATTAGAGCTGCTACCTCAGTAGAAACGTTTAAATCTTGATTTAAAGCAACACTAAGGAACTTTCAGTTTATGTTGATTATGGTGGCACTATATGGACAAAAGTGGTAATGTTATGCCTGAAGGAAGATCACATTTCCCATGAGGACAAGCACAATGCGTCGTTTTTGAGCTGAAATTTACTTCAGTCTTTGTAATGAATGGGGAAAAAAGGGGGAAGTGACGTATGCCATAAAGCAGTCAGCACATTTGTAGTTTTTTGTGTGGCAGTGTTCCAACCATCCTCCCTCAAAGTTGCTTAGTGCCAGTTAAATTGATTCAGACCCCTTTCAAGCCATGGCAAAGATAGCATTCAAATAGTTTTAAGTTGATGTTTCACCAGAAGTTATGAGAATATGAAAATATTTTATTAAGGTTGAAAAGTTTCTTAGTGCGTACTTTAAGGCTTACTTTTAAACTCTTGAACCACACACGTAGGGCTATTTTAATAGCACTTCTCCTATCTATTGCCCTCTCCTCTCCTGCTTGGAGACAAGGCATGGTAAAGATTTTTCGATCTGATGTTGTTGCCGTACCGACCAACCAGGACAAGGTATAGGTTGAGCTCGTTCCCCAGAGGTGTTGCTATTGAAAATTCTGCAACTGACCAGCACAGGTCCTGAGAAGCAACTACTTCCCCCAAGGCATCTTCCAGCAACACTTCATCTTATTAAATGGACTCGTGTTGGCTGTTACCATTGTATAGCACCACATATGTTGTCCACTCGTCATCCATTGCAGCCTGGTCATCCTGGAAGAGGCATTCCCCATCTGTAGTCCCTTCTCAAGGTTTATTTTTTGTTGTTGCTAATATGTTTCAATTGTGGGCTTGTGAAGCCATTTGAGACTAATTTTTGATTAACTTGATTTGACTTTACTTGAAATATGATCACATCCACCACACCTATCCACTCAGCAGAGTTTGTCCAGAATGCCGAAATTCTAAACAAGATGCCCACCTTTCGCCGAGTGCTTCCGCATTTTCGGCGAATGCTTTATGACGCGACGCTTCGCAAAAATACACGGAATGAGTAAGACCGTCTTTACTCACCCCGATCAATGGACGTAAACCTGCTTCAATCGGTGCTCTGTTTGTATTTTTTTGCGGCTTAGCATCATTAAGCACTGTGGCATCGTCATTGACGGGAATTGACGATTGACAGGAATGCCCACCCCTGCCTAAACGTGAAGCAACACACCTCCCAAGTTAATCAGTAATCCCACTCTAGGTGTTCATCATGACTTTAACAATGGTAATGGTTTCACCCTGGAATGGACTAATTCAATTTCCTTTTGGAAAATGTTCTTAGAAATTTGAAGAAAACAAAACACAGCACAGTACTGCATTGTAGTTTTCCTTGTATGGAGCCAAAAATAAGCTACTGTTTGTGTCTATCTAATGTAAATTGAGATGCATCTTCTTTATAGTTGTATAACAGTACACCTTAAAGCTATTCATTGGATTGACACTTAAGCACAGCCAGACCAGATGGTACCACTGGGTTTGTGTGTAAAACCTTAATGGGAAGTGTAATTTCACATTCTGTCAAACTGTGACTTTAAAAAACAAGTGTGGATTAACACTCATTGTACCTCACAACATTTATACACTACAAAAAACAAATTAGTTTTATTTGATTTAATATTGTTAGCTCAAACTTTCCCCTAACTCTTTTTTATGTGTTAATTGATGGCAAAAAAAAAATGACATTGACACAATACAGTTATGTAGGAACAAATAACCTTGTAATTATGTTGAGAAGGATCCTTTCACTTCACTCCCATAACCATGCTTGTCAATACTCTTCAGACAAACTCACCTTTGTTAATTTGCGGGATAAATTAGACACCACTCTGGAGGGATGATGGATCATGATATGCATCCTTCAAGGCAATTATTCCTTTGTAGCACATGTAATTAAGTAGGAAAATATAATGTGATGACTTAATTAGGATTAATGGAACTAATTTGAATGGAAAGATTAAGTGTGATGTTTTAATAGGCTCATATTTTACCGTGGTTTTGTCCTTTTTTTTTTCAGCCTTGCTCTCTCTCTACGTTCATCAGAGTGTCAGTGCGAATGTCCTCACGTCATTCTCTCGAGACCCGAAGGTGAAGAAGAGAGGCACATTGACAGCCCTGCTAGCAGCTTCCTTTAATTTGATATTTTCTGGATACTCTGTTAGCCCCATCATAAAAAGTTTATCCCAACAAGCAGACACTCATAAAGAATTGAAAAGAACAGAAGCCATTTACACACACAAGTGACAGATGGGGAATGAAGATGACAGAATGCTCACCTCACCTGAATCTGATGTGTCACAAAGAAACACAGTGTGTTGTGGGTCACTGTTTACTTTCCATAGGAAATCATGTAAAGTGATTTAATTCATTCCAACCCTATCCTGTCGGCAGCATGAAACCTTTATTAGCGATTGAGATGTATCCATCCATCCATTTCTACCATCTATCCAGTTCCAACAACAAACAAAATAAAAAAAATTGGGTTATTGATGTATTAACTATTTCACATTTTGAAGGTCTTGCATATCATTGCCTTTCCTGCTAAAATAATAATAATAATAAGTTTGTTATTTAAATGCGCACCTACATTGTGTGGGCCCAACATCAAAACACCATCTAAATAAACACATTAAAAGAGGAATGACATGACCCCAAACCCATCGCCAGACGTCAATCTCAAGGAGTTACATGAAATGCATTTGGGGAGGAGGCAATTATTATTACTACCCTATATACAGTACGTTTGATAATCCTACAACTACTTTCTTTGCGCCGTACTGCTGCATGCAGTCAATAGTCTTGAAGGTGCATCAGTTGTTTAGTCAGGATCCTTCTCCACCCAGAACGGTCGGACGCAAGATCCTCCCAGTAGTCACTGTTGATCTCAGTACCCATCATGTCCCTCTTACAGACATATTTGTAGCTCAACTGAGGGGGGTCATTGTCTCTTTTGTGAGCTTGGGTTCTGACCAGAACTAAGAGATCAGACCATATTACTCCAGTTCTAAAGGCTTTACACTGGCGCCCAGTCAGCTATAGACTTCACGGTTCTGCTACTGGTATATAAACCACGGGATTGATTTAGGTCCAGAATTCGTTGAATAAATGCTAATTGCATATAAACAAAGTAGGGCTTTTGAGGTCTGCAGACTTGGGTCAAATAGCATGGCAAAGAGTTCAAAACAAACATGAAGCAGCATTTTTGCTGTTATGCTGCACACAAATGGAATTTCAATATGACGTTACCATCATCACTGGTCAGTTATGTTCTTGAAGAGAACCCATTAAGATTAAGTGATTATACATAATGACTAGCCAGCAAGGCCTGTCTGACTATGCCAAAGGGCAACAATTGCAATGATTCAATTAAAAGTAAGTTATAGAGAAATAATCTTGTTTGAGTAAGACAGTTACTATGACCAATTAGCAGTTCTAGCAAAAGGAAGGTCGGGACTGGTTTGGTTTATCTACAGGGACTTGCCGCAGCCATTATTCTGCATCTATGTGTGTGTCTGTCCTGCAACCTGTCTGACACTCTTCTTGTTAGTTTGCAAATGCCACGTCCTAAGAATGACAGGCAGACACATGGGAGTGTGAATTAGAATTCACCTCTAATCACTCTCTAATTCACCTCCTGTCACTCCGCAGGCTCAATCTCAGCCCCGTTTCTGCAACATAAGCTTTCAGAATGCTGATGTGAAGACTCTGGGAACCACACATTCGCACACACGCGCACACAAACCCACACAATCATGCTCATCAAGTGATTTAAATCTACAAAAATATTCTTCAAGTCTCTTCCCTTTGCATTTCGTCTTACAGTTGCATGAGTCCGTTTTGTAATAAACAATAACTTCTCTCAAACAATTTCAACCCCCAAATCCATCCCTCCAAATTATGCATTCATTTATGCAACGACATGTCTTTTCGCTGTCCAAACAAACTCAATAAGTGATAAGTCAGCTTATGCTGCGTATATAAACACTATAAACAAACTCTGAAAGAAATACCTTTATCTATTTTTTTTCACACCAGCATACAATATCTTCATCACTTGCACAAAGATCACAAACTGTGATACAGTCCATTTAGGTAAGAAAGCATTCCAAATTCGATCTAATCCATAACAAATGAGCAAAATAGGTTTGACCCTAAAGAGTATAGTTGTACATAACTAGAAGTAGCGTGTAAACAGATTTGACCGTTGTCTTGTCAAACATGCATTTTAGCTTAGCATGTATGCAGTTAGGATGATTTGCGAAAGGCTTCCCAATGGAATTCTGCATGTTTGGTGGATGGATGTTTTGTCCCCAAAAGGTGCAGACATAGAAAGGAAGTAGTAGGATGATGTTTTGAGCTTGCATAATGGCAAGTTAGAAGGTATGCCAACTCATTTCTTGCCATGATATATCATCGAAAACCATAAATTCCCAGTAAACATTGAAAACTCATTGCAGCTGACTCCAGTTCACTTTCCATCATCATCCCCGGCTGCGGAACACAGATTCCTTCCCAAGCATCAAATCCAAATTTAACCCTTATTATTCTCACAGTAACCATCTCAGTCTACTGTCCCTGACCATGAGTGAAGCCTTAGCACTTGCTGCTTTCTGTCTGCTAATGTCTGTGGCTGTTTGGTTTTCTGCTGTCACGTCATCGCAGTATAAGTTTCCTTGTCTTGCTACAAGTGGGTTCCTGAGCGTTGAGACTTAGGCTTATGGTACACACATAATGGCAATCGGACAGTTTTTGTCACAATTTTGCTAATTCCCGACCAAGGATGTCAAACACCAGGCTATCTTTTTTTTTTTTTGTAAAATAATCCTATGCAAAATGGGTCACGGCCAACACTCTTATTTTGACTCATGGAAAACAGATATTAGGTACTCTGTATCTATTTTTGCTTGTTTGTTGTTCTTTATTGTTATAGTCGTTATATTCTTTGTTCTTTTCTTCATATTCAAATAAATTGGCATTCAAATTAAACTTCTTCAATATTTATAATCAAAAATTGTCATCTATGTGGAGAACGCACGAGGAATTGTAATACAACGAGATCACGTGAAGCTCATAACAGCTCGAAGAGTCTGATGAGGAAAGATACTTGAGAGACTCATTGGGTCTTCTGGTAGGTATCTAAATGTTGTTCTTGTTGTGTAGCAAACAGATGGGTGTAGGCAGTTTGCTGTAGTTAACTCTAAGTTATTAGTCACCCAGGACTGAGGCTCGACTCAAAATCATTTCTCACACTGAGATGCTAGATAGAGAGTGCGGTAAACCAAAAGACTGTATGTTTTTGTCTCGGCACTGAGATCACACAACATTATTAGCTCTAAGTGTCCGCACTGTAGTTACAATTCAAAATGGATGTTATGTTTATTGAATGTTTTGAAAGAGGCAAATAGATGAAATGCAGATTCTGCGCTTTCTTTAAGGCTAATATCAAATTTCTCACACAGTAGAATTGAGTTTGAATCGTGCCTGAACAGAAAGGTGCATCTTTATTGCATTACTTAATTGTCTTAAACGTGTATTCAAGGATCTTTTGCCGCTGCATCTTCCTGGTGGATCATCTTAACAATTTGTTCTCGATCCCGTCAATCAATCTGCTGCAACGACATAGTGCATGCTCGTTCCTAGCTGCGCATGCGCACTTTGAGTGTTTGTAGCATGTAGACACTGAGCTTCGGACTCAGCCATTCATCGTTGTAACTCCACCGATGTCAGCGCATACTTTGAAAATGGCTGAGAGCCGCAAGAGGACATCCCTCTATGAAGTGAGGCCGGCTGCAGAGACTGATGAAGATGAGCCGGCACGTACCTACCGTAGCTGGTAGGATGGTCTTACGCATGCGCATTTAAAAAAAAAAGTGACAAACAGATGTTTGACTTCTACTTTTCGAGAATATCCTTGAAGACGCCTTTAAATGACTTCTATCTAGTGGCATTCTGTTTTGTTTTACTATTATATTCGGGGGGTGGGGGGGGGGGGGGAGGTCAATATGTCAATCTAAATATAAGGGCTGGGACCGAATATCGTTTGGCAATAGATCGTGATACTGTCCGTCCCGATCCGCAGTAGCAATCCATTAAGAGAGTATCGATACTTTTGGATACCTTATATTGCCGTGCAGCGTCATATCTTAATCTGCCAAGCCAATAGGTGGCAGCACTGCGCCACCGCACCTTAGAGGCAAATTAAAAAAAGACACAAACTAGAGTGTAGCCTACTAGCCTACTAGCTAATATGCCTCGGGCTGCAGCTCCCAAACATGAATGCCGCCACCGCTGATTCAGCAATCGCGGGGCAAACATCTGTCTTTCTGCCAGAAATATTTAAGGCCACAAGTGCAGGCTTGCAGCTCAGCGTCGTTGGTGTGGCTGGCGCTTGCCATGGCCGCTTCGACAGCGTCAACTGTCGGCTAGAGCGCTCCACAAAAACACTCGAATAAAGCGCGCCGTCGAAAAGTTGAACTTTTGAAATAATTCAGTACGCCAATCAGAATAGTTTGTGCAGAGAATGGCTGGACATTGGAGCACCGGAACAGGGGATCTCCAGCGAGGAGGCTCTCCAGCTTGGTGTGGACCATCGTGAGGAAAAGCGGTTCTGAAAATGGATGAATGACTACGTGTTTAAAAAGTCCTAACTTTTATAGATTCAATGTTATATATAAAAACCTGCAAACAATTCAGTTTAAGAAAAACCTCTCGGAAAGCATGGATTGCATTCATTTATATCTTGGGGATTTATTATAGAAAGAAACATGTGGGCTCCTCTTTTCCTTATTATTATTATTTTTTAATCAGATGTGGAGAAGCTAATCATTTAATGTTTGGTCAAAGTGGGCATAAGGTGGAAATGACCACAGTAATGTTGGTCCGGATTGAGAGACGTTTTTGGGAAATTCTTAGCAGTTAATGTACAGTATGTGAAATGATTTTTGAATGGAAAACTTTTGTTTGATCCCCACTTTTACTGATATTATTTACGGATTTACTAAAACAGATGGCTGACATTGATAAAGCATGATAATATTGTTTTTCTGATTAAAAAAAACAAAAACAAATCATGAGTGAGTGAAATATGGGCTATTCCGGTCGGATGATCCCTTTTTTTAAATACACATGTTAAGGTTAATACAAGCCAAAAAGAGCCCAAAAATAAAACTTAAAAAACTAAAAAGTATCGCAATATGTATCGGATCGCCAACAAAGTATCGGGATCTGGATTGGATGGGGCAAAACTGGATCGTTCCCAGTCCTACTAAATGTTGAGCATGGATTAAATTGTCTTAAAAACACTTTTTGTTGGTCTTGAAAACTATATCCAAATAGATTCTCAACAAAATCTATCTTTAAAATCACACACACACACACACACACACACACACACACACACACACACACCCACACACTTAGTTGTGATATCTTTAATTTCATTTTTTAATTATTTATTTGCATATTTTAAAGTTACATAAATAAATGGCATTATACAAACCACAATCACAAAAAGTACTACTGACTCTCCTATGTCCAGACTGAACATAAGCAGTGGGCATGTGCTCGGTTTTCCCTTGTATTTTTTAGAGAGGGGAATTATGATGCAATCTTTTTTTCTTTTTTTTTGCTTTGACAAAGTTTTAAAGTTGATATTTTCTTCTCCAAACAGGCACAGCTCCTGGATTTTCTCTCTCCCAAAGCTAAAGGGAGGCTTGACCGATACATAGTGGGGCTGAAAAAGTGTATGAATATATTTTAGAATATGACCTAATATGCTGGAGGCGGCTGAACTGAGGCAACAAAGATTTCTGAGGGGCTATAACACCTCCTAGCCCCGGTTTACCGCCCTCCCTGTCTCTAAAATGTGATACTGTTTTATATATATATCCATCCATTTTCTTAACCGCTTGTCCTCACAAGGGTCGCTGGAGCCTATCCCAGCTGACTTCGGGCAGAAGGCGGGGTACACCCTGAACTGGTTGCCAGCCAATTGCAGGGCACACAGAGACAAACAACCATCCACACCTATGGACAACTTGGAAAGTTCAATTAACCTGACAATGCATGTCTTTGGAATGGAGAAAACCCACGCAAGCACGGGGAGAACATGCAAACTCCAGCCAGGAAGGCCGAAGCCCGGACTCGATCTCACGTCCTCTGCACTGGGAGGCGGACGTGCTAACCAGTCAGACACCGTGCCGCCTGTTTTATATATATTTTATGTAAAATAAGATATGGAATATTTCTACATTGAACCTTAAAATAAGCAAATAGGTCTCTTATTAAGGGTGGCATACAGAGGCAGTGTATGGGATAATAAAACTACTGGCAGATATTTTGGTTTGAAAAAACACAAAGTGCAAACAGCAGGTTGTTTCCACAGGGCATACCTACTGCTGGCAGGAGGTTTGGGAACTGCTTGGATGAAGAAACACTTGAGATGAAGTGCAGAAAATGCTCCACATGTGGGTTTAGTTCCAATGAAAACATCTCACTAGCAACTTTCTAAAGTATTTTTTCCAGCTACACTGAAGAAAAATCTCTGACGTTCCATAATGTGCGTCTGAAGTATTGAAAAGTGAGTCACACTCTGGTGCCTGATCCCTGCTGCAACTGTAAGGCGCAAAGAGACTTTTATGAAACCTTCGAAAAGTAAAAGCCTCCATCCCGACTTTCGTTTGTTCGTGAGAGAACATACCCTCGCTGCATTGTGACATTTACAAAAGTTAAACTGGGGAGACAGTTCTTGTGCTCATGAACTGAGACATCACTGAGCAGACGTCATGCACATGATGCACCCCAGCCATCTGCCACATTTGATCAATTTACACAGAATCACAAAATAGCCGCGGGGAACACTTGCATCTGATTGGTCACCACAAGTATTATTGATGATTGCAGCCACGCTAACTGTTGTCTTGCTTTTTTCTACACTTTTGATGATGGCCCAAAACAGACACAATCAAGGGTACGGGTCCTCTTTGACTTTCTTCCATTACTGTTTACTAAACGTGCCAAAATCAATGCAGGTGAAGACATTCTGAGCAATTATACACTGACTAGTCACAACAGAATGACCATTTAATGGCATGAAAAATTCTTTTTCAGAAAGAGTAATAATATGAGGGGAAATATTGTGATTCCCGAAAAAGGACACTCGGCCCGGCCTCGAGACACTTATAGGTTACTCAATGTTTACTCAAAGATGCCATACATCACAACTATTTTAATCTATGCCTCCGTGAATGGTTAGAAAATAAAATAAAAAACATAACTGTCTTTTGAAGTCTTATATGACGAATGAATAAATAGCTATAAGCTCAAAATCTGCATTTCAAGAAGCCAACCTCCTGCGATAGACCTTTTGTTTGTTTGTTTTTTGTTTTTTTGTTTTAAATAAAACGATTGGTTTTGGAGTGCAGAGCGCTGCCAGTGAGCTAAAAGTCTGAGCCATTGACAGTGATCAGGATCTTATTTAGACAGACAGGAAGTGAGGGATGTAAAAAGCTGACCTACTTTTTCTTAAAAAACAACAACTTTTTAAATATCTAATAATAATAACTAGTGATGGGAAAATGAAGCTTCATGAAGCACTTGTAATATTTTTTGACTCCCCTAGATTGTGCTCTTGGTTTAAATATAAAGGCTAGTGCAAAGGAAATTGATTACATTACCACTGCATCTTTCAACCAAGAGTGGCATCTAGAGGCGTCAAAAAATATTACAAGTGCTTCATGAAGCTTCATTTTCCCATCACACAAAACCTACTTTGGTGCAATCTTTGGTCTACCAGTCGCACACATACGATACCTTCCATTTATCACGCAACCCCAAAACTTTGAAGGCATATTTTTCCAGTCAATTATGATTGAACTCCAAATTGTTCGACTTTTGGGGTGCAATTTTGGAGGTTCCTGTGTGAAAACAAATTTTGGAAGAATATAGTAATTGTAAACTGAAGGAGTCATTTTGTATACCTTCTAAATATAATCTCCATAGAAACATTGCATGCCATAACAAGCCTGTTTGAGTCCATGATGTGTCCTAGTGATCCGCACTGATGATACTACTGGAAACATGATATTGTCACAGTGTTGTGTGATATGAGGAGAGTCATTTCATCCCTTGGAAGAGGACGCTGGAAAAGCTGGAAAAGAGGGATGCTAATTGGCTGTCTCCAGGGCCAGCTGGGATCTCAATTCACTTTAACAAGTACCACTAATTATAGGACACAAAGAATTGCTATCTGCTGCCTCACCGCATACTTTGCAGGTCAGAAACTCAGATGCTCTGCGTAAAATCAAAGCCAAACGCATCAGGGAGGAGAGGCTTTAATTAGCCTTCGCTCTGGATGTAGAAAATGTGCTGAGCTGTTATGTTACACCAAAAGATGGCAACTCTGTCTCTTGTAACACCTTCTTGTACTATCTCACTTTGGCATATACACTCACAGGGGGAAAAATATAAATGAAATGGGATTGTCTTGACAACTTTCTGAATTTTACCTTCTGTGCTTGTTAAAGATTTAAATGTGTTGCAGGTTTGCAGCATTTTTTAATGTCACTCTCCTCATTTGCTAACACATTTCTGTTGATGCACAATTAAGTTAAATGACAACTGGATGTTTAAACCGTATCCCCCTATTTTTCTCACTTTTAGAATACAGAGTGGTTTTGTAAAAATTTAATCATCAGCATCATTTGCCCTGCTCTTGAAAAGAAAAGCAAATGTTCCAGGGATCAAAAGAGTAAGTGGGATTTTTTTTCCCCCATTCCTTCCCATTTGGTAAGAGAAAATGATTTATTTTTAATCCAGCCTGTGAGAATATTGCCTCTGGCTGACAGGACTGTGTCCAGAAATTAATCTACTGTAAAATGTGGGGAAAGAATCCGAACAGACGGCGAGAACTGCTGTTCACTGGACAGTTTCTCTTTTTTGGCTCATTCTTTGTAAAGCTAAAAGATGGTTGTGTGTGAAAGTCCCTGTAGATCAGCAGGTTTTTAATTACTCAAAACTAGCCCATCTGGCACCAACTATCAAGCTGCATTAAATGTCAATTCCATACATTTTCTGCCCAATTCACTTACTTGATTTGAACAGTGTATACTTGAGAAATATGCATATTCTTTTTCTTTGTTGTTTACTTTTGAAGTGTTTTTTAACATGTGGATATAGTACATATTTTATTTCTCATGAACTTAATAACACATGATTATGTCAATAAAGTATGCCAAATTATACTCTAGAATCTGATACACATACAAACAGAATGTTCCAGTTCTCTATAGACAGTATATTTAAGCAACTGACCTTTTTTTCAACACATGGGTGGAGCTGACTGAGATGGAAGAACTGCTGTAGTCACATTAAGCAGCCTGTCTATGTCAAGACAGCCGCACTGTAACACGTATCAAGCTACATCATCTGTTTCACTCTAGTTTAGTCTTTCTGCCTCTTTGTGGTTAAAAAAAAAAAAAAACGGTCAGGAAAACACAGTTTGTCTTTTTTGTTACATATTCATGCCACGTTTACCAGGGCTGCTGCAATCCAAGAACGCTAGCGTGGCCTGCTGGCTCAAGCAAAAAATAAATGCTATCACGTTTAAAAAAAGATATCTTTAATCATATAATAACTTTTTTTTATGTAAACAAATGTTGTTAGATTTGTGCAGCAGTGACTATTTAAAGCATCTCTATAATGGATGGATGGGCTTTTGCAAAGCACTGAAAACATGGTTGCGTCAAGGTGGGTAAAAAGTAATTATTGTCATGCCTTTAACGCTGCCGGTAGTTGCACCCTGGAAATAACTTTAAATAGAAAGAGTAATATAATGATAGTATGATTTAATGCATGGCTACTGGTGCAGTGTTGAAAAGAGCTGATCTTTACACAGCTGCGTCTCAATTTCCCGTCAACGGTCTATTCACTCTTTGATTAGATGTCAGCCTTGGGTGTAAGTCCGCCTTTTACCCTAAGGCCTTGTTTACACTGCCAACTCCAAATCAGATTTGTGTCATATCCAACTTGATTTTTTGGGGGGAGTCTGAACAGCAGAAATCAAATACAGTTGTATTTTTTTGCGAGACAGATCCAAACCACTTGTGGTTATGAAATTGGATCTTAACAGATGCATCTTCAGTCTGGTCGGTTAAATCAGATGAAGCATGAAAACTGAGACGGAAGTGAAGACAACCTTTGGTGTGATAACGCAGCTGATAAACATTGGCATGGAACCAACATCACCACTCACTACTCTGCAGTAGTTGGCGAAAATGTTTTTGGTGCAGAGGCCCCCGCCGTCGGCGAACATTTTTCCGGTTACGCCAGCCGCAATGTAAGTAACGTCCACACCGACTCGCATTGAAATCCTAATACAGAGTTTCCTATCTGTGCTGCAGTAACTTTGGTGCACTTAGTAGTCGACTTGTGACTGTTGTGATGGTACATCGTGTGATTTCTTTATTATTGTAATCCTTTCATGCTGTTTTGAGCAAAAAAGGAAAGTGGTTGGACAAATATGTGCAATATGGATTCACATGTATCATGGAACGTATGGAGTTCCACAGTGTTCAATTCTGCGGCCTCCGCAGTTTTCTTTGTATCTACTCCTCCTGGTTTCTATCTTTAAAAAAAAACAGCGGTGGTTTGTTTTAAAATCATATAGTCCAGCACAACTAGCTACCTAGAAAATTAAAGAAACACTTCCTTAAGCTGCATGGAAATTGGGGATACAAGAACACAACGCTTTCTGAATTCAAGTGAAGAGAGACAGATTTTTTTTTTAAAGGTCACTCTACCTGTTCAATTTGTTCACCCCTAAACCATATACCTATGTCTTGAATGAGGAAAAAAAAGTATCATATTTTGTTATATATTAATTCAATATTTCAATATTTATGATGTTTATTTCAATATTTTCAATAAAGAAGGGTTTGGTGAATGTACATAAGAACCCGGTGGGGTTCAGTACCTCCATAACAGTTGTGAACCACTAATTTAAAGGTAAATAGTGATGCTAATCACGAAGCAAACTCATCATAATGAATGCTTACTATTATATTCTAAAAAGGTGTCTATTTTAGCACAGTGTAATCACAGAGATGGGTCTGCTCCTTCCCCCTGTGGATGGAGCAGCTCGCTGAGTGGTAATAACCTCACCACATGGCAAGGTTACTCTTCAGAAACCCACAGGAATGAGCAGGACATGCAAAGTTTGCATAATTGCGTTTCATTTATCGAGATAGTGGGACTTTAATTCCTTTAGGTCAGTCCAGTAATTGCGTTCGGACTCTATCTGGGATCAACCCAACCTTTTACCCCAGCATCACAAGCCCCGTGGCAAGTCTAGCAGAACTTAATGGCACAGGTTTGGACCCTTGATAGAGGCTGAAGGTCTGAGGCCGAGTGAAATTACAGTATCCGACCACCTGAGCCTGCTTTGAATGTCAGCGATTGACTGGCTCATGAAAAGCGTGCGGGCAATGTGGAGTTAAATGTCAAGTTTTGCTTTTTACAATAATTGCCTTCAGCGTCCTTGGAGGAGCTGCTGCATGTCGAGGCTGATTAGAAACGGCAGCTTCTTGAATCTGACCAGCTGATGAGCAGATGGGTGTTGAACTCCAATGAGTGCTCAAACAAAACTGTTGCCAGGGAGGACCAAGCTGGAAGGTCATTTTACGATGAAACACATGTTTTGGGAAAAATGCTGTCACCACTGCAGTTTGATTTGCATTACTACTTTAAATCTGTGACAGTATGTGCACATGAAAGCTTCCGTTTTAAGGAAATCTGAAGAGGAGAGGAAAGCGTGGTGGAATTGGGTGTTCTTGAAAGTATAGCAATAGCAAAAGCAATGCAAAAAATAAATAAATAATAATGTCAACAAATTTGAATGCATTTGGTTGTGTAACTAAGAATACTAAAAATGTTATTTGTGTGTGTGTGTTTTTTTTTTTTTTTGGAGTGCCCGGATGACTCTTATTTGCAACTATTGTATAAATGATGCCATTTCCAGGAGAAAATGTCTCCCTAAGTAAATGTTTCCAGAAAAACCACACTGCTGTCTGTTGAGGCTTCTCCCATAGATCTGACATGAATATCAATGCAGTGTCTGGCTTGCAAGTTAAAACTGCATTAACATGCAAGCGATTGTGTCTTCACCTGGTTGTCTTTATCTCAACAGAGAAAATTGTTTATTTTTGTGAAAATAAATTAATACTCTAGGAACTTAATTAACTTGTCATCCTCTCTAAAGATTCAGGAGAAGCTCATTTTGTGGATTTATAATCACACACACACACACACACAAACAAACACACCCCATCACCCCCCCCCCCCCCCCCCCCCCACACACACACACAGACACACCATCGATACCGCTCTTAAATTTAACTTTATATTTTTTAGCACAACTGACTCATCCTTTGAGAGTGAATATACAATGTATCATTATAAATGGGGGTTCAAAATCAAATGGGCTGCGCTCACAAAAAACGATTCAGAACCAAAAACATGAAACACCAGCAGGCTAATCCTCTATATGCACTAAACTGACATATATCTTCCAAAATATTGGTAACAAAAAGGCTACAGAAGTTTTTACCAGGTATTTCTCAGTTAGCTACAGAACTACACTTAAAGGTGGGTTTTGTGTGCGTGTTATTATTGTTGGCTATATTTGAAAAGTATTTTTTGTTTAAAGACAAAAGTTTAGCTCTTTACGTGCCTTTCAAATGTGTTGAAGTCCATAATTTTAGCTCACTAATAGTGTGCTGCAATTTCAAACCTGATATGTGGTCGCGGCGTGGATTCAAACCTCCGCTCCTTCTACCAACATTATAATAATTATTATTATTATTTTAAAAGGTCAATTGTGGCAGGTTGGTTGCTTTAAAGTAGATCTCGGAGCAAAAAAGATTGTGCTTAGACTATGTATTTGTCAAAATAAGACTTCAAAAGTGAGTTATGTTTTTTTGTTTTATTTTCTACGCATATAGATGAGCCATACATTAAAATATAAATAATGTATGGCATCTCTGAGTAAGCTTTGAGTATCATTTAAGTATCTCGAGAGTGGCGAATGTCCTCTTAGTGGGTTGTTCATGAAAATACTCCAATCTGCCTGACTAAAAACAATTTAGCATTCAGGTAAAGAGTGAATTTTCTATATATATATATTAGCAAGATAAAATAGGGACTTCAAACTTGGTAGTCCTTAGCAACTTGTCTATAAAACTGTTATGTAAACTCAACAACCGATGACGCATTTCCTCATTTGAGTTAAAAAAATAATAATCTGACTAAAACCTTCCGACCGAAAGCAAGGCCAGTGACAAAGAATTGTGAGTCTGCATCACAACAAAACACAATTGTCAACTAATGAATCCAAAAACCCGAAGGATGACTCAATGACCCCTGGCTGCCGACAATGCTTAATGATTCTCCTCGCTCAGTACTACTGGGGAGAGCAGTGATTGAAGTACACATGCGGCTTCACCATCTGGAAAAGCTCTTAAGATAGACAAACACCGTCCTGCAGAAGATAGACCCCAATCCCTGCTGCTGCAGACCTTGAACCACTTCCAAGTTCCCTTCTTGAGGGGATATATTTCTCGAGACGAGAGGCAGTTACTACCTGCATAACGGCATGAACTGCAACACGCTACGAGATGTCAGGTGGGAGGTCCATCATGTTTGTTGGCCATTCCCACAGGGTACAGATATAAAAAGCAGCAAGGAACACGAGGAAAGTAAGACCTTCAACTTTTACCATTTACTTTCTGGAGAAGTGCCAAAGCTGAAGAAAGTGCTCTCAATCCATCCACCAGTCACCTCTTCACTTACTACAATCCAATCTGGATCTCTCACCAGAAGCATGTTTTACTGCCATCAACATGTATTCTGTTACGTTACATGGCAGACGGTTGCTTTGTTTTCTGTAGGATGACTGGATGGATATTTGGTGTTACTACTATTCCAGGCCAATCATATCGATGAGTAGGAGAGAACAGCCGAGGTCTCATGGGATTACACACTTGCATTCGCAAGGTTGTGGTCAGGTTATAAGGCTAGTGCCTGACTAGCATTTGACTTGTAATCAATAACTTGTAGCTTTACCTTTTTACACACAAAAAAACAGCAACATGGAGCAGGATTTAGTTGCATGTCTACAATAGTGGTGAAATGCACTGAATACACATCGGCAGCAACATTGTTCAAAACAACAACAACGGCCATAAATCGGGAGCAAGGCTAACTCTAACGCTTCACTTGTTGTTATTAGATACGGATCTCTTTCTCTATTCTGTTTAGACTGAAGATCCCCCACCCCGCAGCAGCCCTGATTAACATTTATTGAATTTCTTGTTAATTACTTTTGCATTCATTGAATGAACTGGAATAGTAAAATGACCAGTTTGTGGTTCTACTTGTAGCCAATATATTGATTATAGTCAGCCTATCACTTAGCCTATAAATTTACATCCTTCGAATGTATCAGTGCTATCCCTAATGAGCATTTTGTATGTGTATTAACTCGTAATAAAAAATAATCTCCCCCCCCCAGAATCCTTCAAAGTAAACGTTTGTCCTTTAAAGCCATCCAAGATGTCAGCAAAGACGCTTTCCCACAACCTGCAAATCCTCACTGTGAGGGCCTGGACAGCTGAAAGACCACAACACAATAACAAGACATGTTCTGCGAGCTAAGAACCGTGTGATCTCTAGCTCACAGGACAGCTTCAAGCAGCTTAACAGTAGCCCAGTCAGCAAATATGACTCAGAACTAGGAAGAGTTGAAGCTACAGGTTTGACACGATGAGTGGCGGCAAGAAAAAAAAAAAAAAAAAAGGATAAACCGCATCTGGGCCACCTATGTCGAGTCGATGGAGATTTTAAACTGGACACACATTAGCTTTTGCAAACCACAATTCACTGTTTTGACTCTTCTTTTGAAACTGGTAAATGCACTCCTTCCATAGAAAACAACCGTTTGCTGTGCATTATTGTTTAATTAATTAAAACAAATTGTACCCACGCAGGCCCGCTGTCAAAGCGAACCATTACTGTAAAACAGTGCAGTTACTGTTCAAACACTATCCTTTGGATTGCGGTATGGTACATAACAAGCTGAAGCATTGACAAGATGACCTTGGCGTAGTCAATAGAGGGGGCTAGGTAAATAAATAGTACATTGGTAATGATGAGTAAAGCTGTGTCATTCATCTCTATCATCCATTTCAGTGATGCAATATATGACCAGCAGCACAAATATCCTTCCCCATTGACTCTCTAAAAATCTGACAGTAGGTTCCTTCACAATGCAAGAGATAGGATGAAAGTAGGGAGTCAAATTCTATCACCGTAACTCCTGGACGTCATATCTGACTGGCAGCTAGGTCTCCATAGATTGACAGTATCTCTCAATGTTTTTGGATTTCCACTCCACAAGTTTATTTTTAAAAATTGTTCCACACAAAAAAAAAAGTGTGGACACTGTTTCTGTTACACAAATTGAATCTAGTGCCAAAAGAAGTTAAGTATTTACATTGAACAGTGACATTTGTATTAAAGTAAGATTAGTAAAATGTGTAATTTTGGCATTTATCAAGAGTCAATGACATCTAAGTAATCAGCCATTCTGATCCTAACATTGACTTAGTCACTATTTGCTTACGTTAGACAATTGATTGAATTTAATTTTCAAAGTCCCTGTAAAGTGAAAATAATTATATTGTAATATGTCATTAATTTGACACAACGCAGATAAGAGTGTTGTTAACAAACCGGACACATTTGAATGCATAATACTAAAAAAAATTTTTTTTAAAGCCGAGTATACAAAATGAGGCTTCAAAATTGTGACAAATTGAGATATTCTCTCTGTTGCTGTGGGCATGTTGCTTGAAAGCGCTGAAAACAGTGCCCTGCTCAGCTTTCAGCTGCCACACATCTAGCATCATTTTTACGGCCACACATTGCTGTATATTTGATGAACAAAAATACAGTATATCCGCCCCCATAAAGTTGTCGTTTGTTTTTTCCTTGACGCAACGGGGAGGCACTAGCCATTAACTCACAGGCTAACTAGGCTACTGGACGCCGTGGATTGATCCAACACATCAGAGCCTCTCTTTTCTCTTTGTGTTATGTTGTGTGGGTCCACATAACCGAGACACCACAGGGAAAGTTAACTGTTTATAAAACACAGCAGCACACGCTATTTAGCCTGTTGCTCACATTTCTTGCCAGATATTTGAGCACATGCGTTTTGCGAGTTACAGTTTATGTTTTACCGTATAACGGTAGCCCGAATAACACAACATATATAAAACCTGGAATTTAAATGATCACATCCATCTGTTCTGAAGTGTGGCATTCAGGAAAAAAAACAATTCTCGGTGTAGTCATAGTGCTAGCTTAACCTTGAATTCTCGCCGTATTTGTGAGTTTACAGATTCCGAGCCCGTTGATTTTCACCGATCCAATCACAGAGCGACATTGTGTTTGGGGGCGGGATATGCAGCTGAGACGAAACCAAGAAGAGCCGACACCGTGGGAAAAAAACTGATCTAACATGGATGAATGGACGCTGCAATTAATTCTGTTCTTGCTAAATTAGCTACTCACCGTTTCCTTGTTGAATGTTGAACAGCGGCGCTTCGTGCACTTTTAACTGGTGAAGATGTTCGGGGGGGTTTTCTTTCCCTAAAACGAGACCGAAGTTCCGTTGCTGTCTGTGATTGGTCAAAATAAACGTGAACAAGATGCCACATTGTCCAATCAGCTCAAAGTATTGTACAGAATGTCCCGTCTTTCCCGAGCAAATAACT
This sequence comes from Leptonotus elevatus, assembly GCF_054856555.1. NCBI lineage: Eukaryota > Metazoa > Chordata > Actinopteri > Syngnathiformes > Syngnathidae > Leptonotus > Leptonotus elevatus. The sequence continues at coordinate 14,045,076 of NC_141246.1, forward strand.
GTGGAGCAGTCCCAGAATGATATTGTGGAGAACTCTTGTGTGAATCACAATTATCAATTTGGCTATTGCCAGGTTATAGCTAACTAGCTAAGTGCATGTTGTAGTGATAGAAATGGGCCATGTAATTGTCAGCTTATCACCTCGTTAACTCGCAATTCGCCGTATAGCCACTGACGGACCAATGGTTAAACGAACAAATGGTATTTCCACAAGTACCACACAGGTCTTAGCCTTTGCACATGCAAAAATGTATAATATATTTTAGAAACAAATCTCTAAAATCAGTCCAAAGTCCTCAAAAGCAAAAGGATATCAGGTAAGGTGTTTAGACAGACACCTCAGGTTGAAATTAACTCCGCAGAGCTTTTTCCAAAGCACTTACTCATTCCTCTGTCGGTGAAGAATGACATTAAAAATATGCATGCTGTCTCTACTTAGGACACCAAAATGGCCATCAAGTGTGTACAGCTGGGTTGACTGTTAAATAGTTGATTAATTAAGTGTGTGGAATAATCACTATGGCAGGACAGCGGATAGATGCTGATCCTGTTTTTACGCTGTGGAAGGGGCCATTTGTCACTATCACCGCGGAAGCTGGAGGACTTCCCAAAATACTTAGTGGGTGCTTGCGTATGGTAGTTTGTGAAAGACATACAAATGCGAGCGAACGGAAGGGACTCTGGAAAATTGTCATCTGTATAGGAAAAAAAACAATGCGGCTTGATGAGCTAGTTGTAATTTAAAGAGATGCAAGGGAATAACAATAACGTACAGTGTGCTGTTTAACTTGTGGTTGCACTTATATTTTCATATACAAAGCACTTTTCTCCTCCTGAATTCTTCATCAACTCTCTGCCGTCGCCATATTTCATTTGTATTGCTGCAGCCCGAAGCCCTGCCTCAGCTTTTGTTGGCACTCTGCCCTCGACAAACTTGGCATGGTCCTGTCCAATTAGGCGCTTTGCTAAGATAGATACTGTGTTGGCTTTCTTTTTTTTTTTTTGCTGCTGACAGACCCCATCACCCAGAAATAAACATAGAAAACAGCTGAACCTTTCTCTCTGCCTCAGGTAAATTAAGAACTTGCAGAAGAGTTTTAACCAAGATGGTCATCAACGAGAGTGTGGAGTTATATGATGGCCTTTTCAAAAGTCAGGTTTCTGCAGCTCAAACTCAAAGGACGTGTTCCGCCGAAGCAGTAAGCTTGGGCATTTTGGTGTGTCTAACTAAAGGGCGCCAAAATATTTATATTCCATAGTAAGTTGGTAAGTTAATAGGGAGCAAAATTTGATGTAGCCTCACTTCACTGAAGCTTGATCAGTTTTTACCAAATTGAACAGTACCATGGAAAACTAACTATTTGATGGAAACGTCACTTTATTTACCTCTGTAACTGACATTATGATTTCTTAGGGTGAAAAGACGTCACCTTTTTACTGGGACTGCCTCGGGTTTTGAGCCTTGTGTGTCAATTTCGCCAGCCTCATTGTTTTGTCCCAGTTTTACGCAGTTCTCGTCCTGATGTCTCGTTTGTTGTAAATGTTTTAGTCCAGTGAGCAAGCCAATTGTTTGGGCCATGTGTACATCAATCACACAGCGATGCATACGATAAACTAATTAAAAAGGAATTTAACTGTTAAATTACTTCCTATTTATTTTCACATTCATGTTTGCATTCTCTTTCTCATCGTTAGTAGGCATGCTTTTGGCATACCAGAACTAGAATTACTTCCTGTTTATGTGTCTAAGAATCATGAATTCTCATGAATATTTGCCTAATGCTGTGGTCGCGGTCAAACCCAACGCAAGCGGCGCTTTTGTGGCGGCATAATTCCCGTGTTAAAATGTTGGACCGGTATGAGGCACAGATAAGGTCAGATAATAATGGTGAGTGCAATGGACTTGTTTAGCGCTGTTGAACTCTCAATCAAGATAGCATTTAGCATTAGCTAAAGTAACAACATAACCAGTGACCACCCGTCACCAGACTGATTACGGTTTAAAATTGTTATAAATATGTATAGTATAAATAGTGGTAGAGTGGTTGTCTCACATCTCTCTTAGTTGGCTCCACAAGTCATATCCGTGAATGATATTCAACAGTGAATACTAATACAATTGCACATTTTAGATTACCCATTGAAATGTTGTGGTGTTTCACATCCATTTTGTCCACAGTGACCTGAAACTGGTTTGCAGTGACTGCCGGGAATATAATGTAAAGGTTACTTAAAAATAAAATGATTGACATTGCTTTCATGCCAGCTTCTTTTTGTACTGTGTGCAAACGTTTTCCAATCCACCCTGAATCTGCTTTTTATTCATAGAAAACCTTGATAGAGTGTGAAAAACATGTCAGACCTTGATCTCAATGTGTGAAACGTCAGAACATGCAGGTTAGGAGGCATTTGTGGGAAAGTGCATGTCGATCTGTAGTGAGCATTTGGGCCTCCGGGACTTAGCAGCAAATTATATTCACTGTATGTGTCATAAATGTTCCTCTTAGGTGTTTTTTATTTGTTGTTTGGGTACTTATGTCCAGATTATAAACCACAACTTTTGCCCCATCTTTAACCTACTAAAACTTGAGGCTTGAATTATTTAATGATCTGAATGTTTTTATATAAATTTAAAGCATTTGGTTGCTATACACTAGTGATGGGAAAATGAAGCTTCATGAAGCACTTGTAACATTTTTTGACTCCTCTAGATGCCACTCTTGGTTGAAAGATGAAGTGGAAATGTAATCAATTTCCTTTGCACTAGCCTTTATATTTAAACCAAGAGCACCATCTAGGGGAGTCAAAAAATATTACAAGTGCTTCATGAAGCTTCATTTTCCCATCACTACAAAGCACCCTTTAAATGACTTCATCTAAACTTCAAATCTTTACGATACAACTTTGAAATTCAAGCTTTTTCAAAAAAAAGAATCTGTAAAAAGTCAAAATAGAGGTGACCACATTATGGAAATGCTGTGTTAGTTTTATTATATACGCACAAATAATTTTTTTAACTAAATAACCAGGTATATCTTTTGATTAATACCTAAAAGTGCTTCATGAAGCTTCATTTTCCCATCACTACTATATACACTGTAGACTAATTCTGTTATGCTCATTGACATTACTTTCACACAACATCACTGCCAATAACAGTAGCCTAACATAAATTAGCTGGCTTATTGCTAACAAACACTAGGAAAGTCCAGGATAGACACGGCAGTTACAAATAGATTTAAAGAAAATTAGAAGTGCTGCTTGTCCTAGCTTGGTTTTGCTGACTCTGCTTTTTCTTGACATTGTCAATCAGTTTTATGTGGCAGCACATATGTGTAATTCATGTGCAAGTTCAGATTTTTTTTTTTACATGCTAATAAACATGCAAAATGTCATTATATTAAAAAATAAATGACTATTAATCTAAAGTGTTGAAATTACTGTCATTGTAAAATATTGGGGCCTGCTGATTGATATAGTGAAGTTGTGTAAAAAAAAAACTTAAAAAAAAAAACTAAACAACTTAAAACCCAAAACTGTTACAGTAATTGTGAATAGAAATGAATACATTCTGTAAGTCATTATCCAAGCATATTCGGTGCTCACTTCCTAGTTCCAAAAGCATTTTCATTGTCCTCTGCCTGCGTCAACGCATGCCATTTTCTGAACACGCTCCTCGTTTTATTATCTACTTTAGGTCAAGAAATTATTTGGTCATACATATTTTTCTAATTCACTCATTCCTAAGAGCCATAACACAATTCAACACATCACACAGTATGTGGTTAATAAAAAGATACAGCTGCCTGTGACAAAAGACAGAAAAATAAAATGTGTAATATGAAACTTACTTTTATTATTATGCATCCCAACCCACTCATGAGAAAATTCAACTCGGGCAATGTTGACAGAATGAACAGCAAAAAGAAACTTACACTGCATTGATTCCTTGCATAATAAACTAAACTTGGCCCCATGCGTTCAAAGCAGCTTTAACCCATGTAATGTGTCTCCATTCACACGTCCTTGAGTTTTCAGGGAGTGTTTGCTTACCCGTGGTTTCTGTCAAAGCTCATAAAAACTACTTTTCCTCTTGACAGCTGTAATAGTATAATTTGCATGCCTCCAGCATACGTTTTGTGAATGTGTATGTGATCCCTGAGGAAGAACTGATGGATCGAGTGAGATTACTGGGTGCCGAGGCCATCTTGCTTTGCCTGCTGCTTCCGCAAACACGGACACAACATAACTGGCAGGGAAATGATGGCGGGATTAATGATTTCCAGTGAGTTCAGTGATGTTAATTTGGCAAGTAAAATTGGCCAAATTACACAGTAATTAATCAGCTGCAAACGGTCCGATTCATTAGACACCGCTCCCTGTTTTCAAGAAGAAGAAAAAAGCCTTATTTATATATATATATATATATATATATATAGTGAGATGTTCTTATTGTACTCCAATTCCTTGGCAAACAATCAACACCTCACCTTTGAATAAAATGTTCTCACAAAGAGGACTCACTTGCTCTTCTCACTATCTTCTCACTATCCTCTTTTTAATTTTTAGTTAATTGTTTTAGTTGAAGCGATGTACATAAAAAGAATATATTAATATATGTTAATGCTAAGTAAGTGCATATGTAAAGGATCCACTCAAATTCATGGATTTTTAAACAGACAAAAAATAACTACATTCTGTGAGTATGCAGTTTTTTATTTGCAAATATTAACCATCAGCCACCAGTTGTACCCTATATCATAGGTCTTAATGCTGTGAGCATTAAGACAATTTCCTGATGAAAGGAAAACATAGGTAGAGGTCAGTTCTGCCTCTCCACTTCCAGAAGGGCCCACATCCAGGCATTGATCACCCTCACCCTTCAACCCAGATTCATCAGCCAGGGGAAAATACTAGAGTACAATCTTCTGGTTGGGGTTCCATGCAGCATGCTTTAAAAAAAAAAAAAAAAAAAGCCCATTGTCAAGAGCAATTTAAACATGAGATACCAAAAATGGGGCATTTACAGCAGGTGGCCATAGATTGAAGTGTGCGCGCGGGCGGGAAGGCTAAACCCACCAGTAATAGCCTTGGAGGGGGAAACGTACACGAAATTGAAGCCATCAAGCACAACGATGCCGTACTTGGTATGCTGTTATCTGGGAGTGCCTGCAAATAGAGAAGTTCTTGGAAAGAGTTTCATCACAAGCGACCCCTGAAAATCATGCAACGTCTGAAGATCCGTGATGCGAGAAGACATGTGAAGAAAGATGCAGGGTTGCTGTTATGTCGGCGGTGGAGATGGGCACAAAGATCAAAAGATCTTACAATGGATGGTATTAGACTGTACAAGGAATCCAATTTCCGTATACTTTATAGAACTGCTGAGGTGCAGCGATTATTGTTATTCATAATATTGGTTCAGCACAAACAACCTAGACTTTTTTCGCCAAGTAAAAGAGTAACCATTTTAAAGAAGGATACTAGATATTTTCACACATTTATCGCTATTTTTCCTCATCACCTGTTGACAAGTCCGCCACGTGGGTGTACAAAATCTGGCGTATTATGTATTGTGTTAGCACAAGTGAAGCAGCACATTTGAGTGGATTAAAGGTCAAAATAACAAACTGTTCTGTTTGTATCACTATCACCTCTATATTTCGATTGGCTGCCCTTCTTGGAAATCTAAAAGATCAATAAAGAAATGCGGGCTCTGCATCTGGATGCAGTAACAATATTACTAGACTTTACACGGATCTGATCGGCAGGATCGGGATTGGACGATTTTTTAAGCTTTATGCAAAATCAGTGATCGGCTGTAATGTCTTTATTTGCCTGATCGATCAATGATGTGATTGGTCGTCTCCACGAAATAAGATATTATATGTTATGTTTAATGTTTACCAGCATTTAAAAAAAAAAAAAAATGTTTCATGTATTTTCACTTGACGTCAATTATACGTAGATTTGCCAATTCCCTTTCCCAGATTGGCTGCAGTCAAATGTAGAGTAAATATAAATATAAGTTTAGATATAAATACAAGATTTTTAATTAGAAATGTATCTCCATATTCTGATCGAATCAGTGATTGATTATTGTTTTTCTCGTCGTCGACCGCTGATTAGCCAAAAAATCCGGATTGGGTAAAGGCTAGGTATTACCATTTTTTCAAATGCTTATGTACATTCTAAAGTTTAGTCTTGGCACTTGTCTTTTCTATGAAGTCTCTTTCTATTTCCATCCATTCACTTTAAATCCCGTTTGTCCTCTTTAAGGTTGTGGGTGGAGTGGAAGCCTATCCAAGCTGACTTTGGATGAAAGTTGTGGTACATTGTGAACTAGTCCCCAGCTAATAGCAGAGCACAAACAGACAAAAAAAAGCATTGAAATTAACTCCTGAAGACGATAGTGGATTCAATAAACCTCAAGCGAGAGCTGAAGATGCAAACTCCACACCCTTCAACCCTCAACGTCAAATCTGTAGGGCAAATATGCTAACTGCATCATGCCACCTGTCACAAATCATATGATGCTGAAATTGACTGGACACAGTCTATTTGGAACTGAGGGGAGAAGAAATGTGTTATGTGTATGTGTGATATAGCATAAACAAACAAACACTACTAAACTTATGGCATTGTGACAATAATAATTATGTTTCAATGGCTGGCACAATAAGCTGCAACAAAATGACCACTGAAGCATTTCGTAGGATTGGACTGATAACAGAGCGGTAAGAGAGGCCAAAGACAGCCTGAAAGTATGAAGCAAAAGAATAGGAACAAAGCAGGGAGAAGAAATGGAGAGTGTCACAGCTCCACCCAGTGGTTAATGAGTTTCTTTTTGTGCTTAATTGCAAGAGCTGCGTGTGGCTTTGAGTAAGACGTTTTTAACAAGACTGTGCACTGACAGAAACAAGGTCTTTATGGGCACCTTATGGTTATTGCTGCTATATCAGTTATACAATTGACAGCGAGAGCCCCATTCCTCCTTAACAAAGACATGTCAAAAAATAAGAGAGAATTAGCATTGGGGTGACATTCAATGGATGAGGAGCATAATAGGCTATGACATAATCTCTAAATTCTTTCTCTCTTAGTTGTTGCTCTACAAGTAGGATATTGTCGCATGAAATGGTATGTAACGTTGTTTTAAAGGTGACTTTTAAACTTTATAGATTGAACTGAAGAAATCCTTGACTAATGTCTAAAAACCTAATTACTGACCAAACGGGGTAAATGACAGGTAATTTACCTTTTTTTTTAAAATAAAAAAAATAAAAAAATAAGTTGGATCTCAGGATGTCCTTCCCACTCAACTTCAAGCAACAAGTAAATATTTGATCTAACTTTTTCTGAAAATCTGCCCGTGAGCTAGCTGTTCTGACCACTATGTCAAAGTCAATAGTCAGTGGTTCAGTACTCACATTTTAAAACTTGGCGCTCAATAGTCCCCTACCACCGATGCTAGTCGTCATGGTAAGAAAATTACGATTGCCACCGGCCCAGGAGTACAGTGGGTGGGCTTATAGTTGCTCACTTGCATGGGCTGCCCCTCAAAATGGGCAAATTTCATCAAGACAAAAATAGAGTGTGAAATGTGTAATTATTGTATCTTGTAATAGAGGTAATAGAAAAAGAAAATGCAGCGACAAGCCAAGATAATAGAGCACTGTACACAGAGTAGCTGAAAGATGCTTTCGTATAAAACAGAATCATCACAGGCAGACGTGCAGAAGATTGTGATCAGCAGCACAACCAGGGAAATTTGGAAAGGGGCTGATTATCTTCCATTATTTCATTACAGTACAATGACATGATTCAGAAGATAGAGCTTTGTCCATTGAATGGATGCCCTCATAAAAATGAACAACATTTTTGCAAATTCCAAAACAAGCCATTGCCACAGCAATAAGACCCCATTCAAACTGTATCAGCAATAATGTCCTTTGTTTATATAACTGATCCACAGTCTACGTTGTTTGAGTTTTCTCCGGGTACTCTGGATTCCTACCACAAATATGTATGTGCAGAGTGTGTAGTCCACCTTGGATAGGCTCCGTTGCGCTATGAACCTCAACAGGATAAGCAGTAGAGAAATGGACAGATGGTGGTCAAACATGTGTAAAAATAACTTGGACATTATGGAGTCAAACTTCATTACCTCTGACCATTCGAGGTAAACATGGTGGTAATCAAACAGAGGGAGGTTCACTGCATGTCCCTGGGAGGAGAGTCTCTTCTCAATAAGCATTGGGGTGGGGGGGAAACCTGATTTGATAGACATCGCGTGGACCAGAGCTTTGAGTTAGCGTGGAAAAGCCTCGCAATGGCTTTAAAGCATGTTTTTACGGCTCTAACGGGACTATGTTTAGGTGTTGGAAAAGATGCTACGTGAAGTAGCATCCATTTGTCAGCTGATAGTAGTTATATTTGATTGACACTTGAGCGCATTCAGTAGATAAACCCACAGGATTCGAGAGTGGAGAGGATGGCTTGTTTTTCATGATTTTGAAGCCTTATTTTATGTGTATATAGTTAATCAAATTGACAAGATTATCAAGGACATTCTTCTCTATGGTGTGTCAAATTTACAAGATTTATTTTCATTTCACAGGGTATTTAAGGGACATTTGAATTAGGCTCCATTGTTTTAATTTTAAATTAAGAAAAAAGCATGCATATCAATGTCAAGATCATGGTTGACGGATATTTTAGCAGTGGAGAAAACAAAGTCAGCACTGTGATGGTTGAATGGAAGGCTAGGTATAGCTGTATTTTTTATGCAACACATGAACCATATTTTCATAGTTGTGGGTATTAGGCGGTATATTACAAGTGAGCCGTTATGCCAATATCAGTCCAATACAGACTGCGTAGACCTGAAAACAGGATCTGGTAATTTTACACAGAAAATCCACTTGAAAGAGCGATATGTTTCATACATATGCATGAATGGGTTATTCTCTTTTTCATACCACTGGGATCCCTCCTCTTTCTTTCTTTGACAGATATTACAACGGGTGACAGATTGCTGCCTGAAAAGTGAAACCAAGGACTCACACGAACTCTGTGATTATGGACTGCAAGGGACAAGCTGCTAAAGATATTGCAGTGACCAAAGTGAATCTGGCATATTTGACATTGCTGTGATAAGATGTATGCCAGCCAGACAGGAGCCGCAAATCCAATCTGTCTTTTCCTACATTTTGCAAAAGAGCAAGATATTTTGGTTGGCACAAATCTCTTTGGTGTGCTAGGACAAATATTCAATTTTAGATCTAATGGGCCTAATTGAAGGACTACTGTGAGTTTGTTAGCAAGCAGCTCATGATTATGGCAACAATATCAAGTTTGTCCATGTAAAATTACATCACACATGGTTGGCAAGGCAGCAATGAGACTTACTGTCTGCAGTGTATAGTGCCCGTGAGGAGTTTACTAGTGATGGGAAAATGAAGCTTCATGAAGCACTTGTAATATTTTTTGACTCCCCTAGATGGTGCTCTTGGTTTAAATATAAAGGCTAGTGCAAAGTTAATTGATTACATTTCCACTGCATCTTTCAACCAAGAGTGGCATCTAGAGGAGTCAAAAAATATTACAAGTGCTTCATGAAGCTTCATTTTCCCATCACTAGAGTTTACTAGCAGTGAAGAAACACTGTTGAAAAGTGCATCCAAACCATTCAATCAGTATATTGGGTGGCGACACTCGCCCCCAACATTTTATTTATTTATTTATTTTTTATGAACAAGCTATTTCAATTTGTAAGAAGATCATTTAACTGTGTCATCTTGAACTGCATCATCATGGACTATTTGGTGATTTAGCAGCCTGGCAAGAGTGAGTGACAAAAGCATCAAATTGAAATTAAAAAACAACTGTTACCTAATCAGTTGTATCCCTCAGTCATAAGAAGTCGGACTAAAAGTAGGGGAACATTTACAGGCCAGAGCTAGACACAAACGCGCACATTTTTAAAATGTCCTGAATTAGATACTCTCAATTCCCATAGCACCCACCAGTGATCATTAGCCCAGCCGAGCATCTGACAGCTCATCCCCAAACGCTGCAAATTCTCTGCTACATCATTGCTGCTGTTTGCTGCCTGTATGTTTGCTTACTCAAGCACAGACCAAACATTCTGAGAAGCAGCTTGAAACAGAACCCATGGGGTGCTGAAAAATAAAAATGGCCTCAGGTATTCAGAATTCATCAGTAATGTTTGAGACTGTAAGGTTCAGGATGGCGAGGGACGGCGGAGGACATTGGCCGTGGTAAAAAAGAATCTAGGAGACAAGAGGACAGACAAATGTGAGATGTTTTCAGTGTCTTTAGAGAGTGATTAATGGTGAGAGAAAATAATTTCGACATTGCAGCAGATCCATGGGGATGTGCACCTTGAAATGCCCTCTGAAAAGTTAGACCTCATGTCAGCAGAAAATCAGGCCATTAGAAATTCATTCAGCTCAAGTTAGACGTCTTTTTATTCAATTGCTCAAATCATTAGCCTTTAAAAAAAAAAAAAAAAAAAAAAAGGGCAAAATACACAATAAAGAAAAACATTCAAAATATAAAACATTAATTAGCCTGCATTGTATAAATGTTTAATATCACTGATTTCACTTTTGATAATGAGTCAAATTGAGTTACTGTTTGGAAGATATTAACTCTTGTCCCAGATATTCACTGTATAATTTTGCAGATCCTTGCCTATTGCCTTTGTAAATCATGCACGCCTCCCACACCAAGAGCGCACAATCTGTTCGGGCCGAGGTCACCAACATGCTGGGTTCCTACTTGGAGAAGTCATCCTTTAAAAAAAAAAAATTATACACTTGCAGATTTGTGTCTACCTTGTTATAGCATTGTTAATGATCATATTGTTGCTTTAGTCTACGAGGTTGTTACGCTCAACTCTCGACTGGTGGTCATGGGATTGGTCCCCGCAACTGCTACACATGGTAATTATTTTTTTCTAAAAATAAAAAATACAAATCAACAAATTATTTAAAAAGTCTTGAGTATCAGCCCCTCTAAAATTGGTCGAATGAAACCATTGGCGGGCGCCAAATTGCATGTTCACTCACTGTGACACAATGGTCACCAACATTTTTTAAACAAAGAGCTACTTTTAGGTTCTTTATGCAACAAGCTTACACACTTCTGAAACAACGCATTTACTCACATTACCTTACAGTGTATATTATTATCAGTAATTAATGATATTAACACACAATAATGATCAACAATTAATTTACCAGGCAAGGAAATGGATGAATATCAATATGCATCATTTTATTTCTTCCTAGGAAATCACAATATCCCATCATGTTGGAACAGTACTTGGGAGCGACCTGGTTCCCGAATCCCAGGGGCACCATGTTGCTAGCACGTTGCGTGCTGTTGGTGTGGTGAGTGCACATGATTTGCTAAGATTGTGGCGCAACTTTCAACAGTTGTAAAAGGTTCTGCAAAACTGAACAGTTGATGTTCGAGACGAGAGTTAATAGTTCAACTCAAACAACAACGGGCCATGTAAAGTTTTTCTTCAACAATGTGTCTCTTGCAAAAAAAAGATTTACAATCCATAAACTGGGTCCCCTTAGGGCCAATGATAGATTTGTCAGTTGGCAACATATTGAAGCTGATGTACAACTTCTGTCATAATACAGCAACAATGACAGAAACGGAATGTCACACAAGTATAAAGCCTAAAATGTGGTTTGTGTGGCCTCAGCATATGACACGGACCTTAGGATATCAATCTTGTTTACAACAACCGCGTCACCTATGAATTTTATTGGCTAGTACATGCTAGCAACAACAATGTATTTTCTGCCTGCTCATTTTTGCGACAGTCGTAGTGTCGCCTTTAACTTTATGTTTTATGATTGCACAGATCTCTGACAGTATTGTTACACAAGCAATTCGAAAATGGTGACAACTTCAGTATTATTCACCATTTTCCAGGCTGCTTTGGTCTGGAAATAACCCAATACACATAACAATTAGATTTAATTGCATTAAAATAACCAGATAAACAAACAAATTAGAACATTAAATCTTCTTGGTAAATCTGAAAAATAAAAATAATTGATTAAAGTTTATATAATTAATTGAGACTCCAGTAGAAAAGTTAATGTACTGTAGAGTCATTGCGAATGAATCATTCATTCGAGGAATTTGTTGCATGTTCATACTTGATGCCATTTAAAACTTTTACTTTGTAACAAGAAATTTTACATATAGGAAGCACACAATATTTATCGTGTATAGTCCTTGTACTAAGTGGGCCATAAAAATATTTCATTTTGACGCTTGGCAGGTTGTATAAGCAAAAGATGGATGAATGCCGCACTCGGCTAAAATTAATACATATTTGATTATGTGCCATAGTTGAGTACCGCAAGATGTGTGCCTGTCTGCTTTGTTGTTGGATTCTGATTGCTCTTGACAGGAAAAATAAAAAAGATTTGTTTCAAACACATGGATCCTGTGTCTTAAATCCTACATGTAAGAGGTTAAATTTGTAATTGGCATTCTAGCGAGAAGAGTGCAAGCGTACATATAAGATATAGTTTATTAAAGGGGGGGGGGGGGCAAGAATGGCAGTTCAGGGAGTGACAGAGCAATCTGAACGGGGCCTTGGTTAAAGAAGATTTGTGATCGCTCGTGGGCAAGTGTTCAGCAAAGGTGCTTGCCAATAGCGCAAGATCGTATTCATAGAGGTATGGAAGAATTAGCTGCAGTGTTGGAATGGAAAATTAGAATGGCTCTACATCAAAGCTATATGTAAATGGCATGTGGGTGCTAATTTGTGGTTTACATGATAGGGATATGACATTTACTCAACAGATAACCTTGAGAGCTAGTTGCATTTACCACAAGACAGGAATGTAATGTAATCTTACAAATCCATCTTGCCACACCTCAAGATGATAAAACAGTTACCAGTGGTTCTCAAATGAATTGGGGGTACTATATATAAATATATATATATATATATATATTAAAAAAAAGCAGATCTGTTTTCATTTAAGATTAAGTTAATGTTTTGAGAATGGATCCATATTATGATCCAAAGGAGGACACTTTATATTTATTTTTGGTTTATTTTATTTAGAATTAGGTATTTTTTTTACTTTTTATCTTTTCATTTCCAAAGAGTTCTACAAGTACGACTACAAAGAGAGTTACAAAGTCTAATAAATCAGACACTGATTGCACATCCTAAAAGCTTTGCACTGGTTAAGGAGGTACTTGACTGGAAGAAGAAAAAAATAAATAAATATATATATATATATATATATATATATATATATATATATATATAAATATATATATATATATATATAGCACATGGTGTACATCAATGAAAAAAGGTTGAGAACCACTGGTCTAACCAATTAACAGCCTTCGTGAAGGTTAATGCAAAAGCTACACCTTCTGCTTTTGGTTTCTAAAATGTGCAACTATTTGTCCATAAAATCATATCTTTATCCTCTGAATATTTGGATATTTTCCTCATAACCACGATGTTCCAAAGGTAGAATATCAGGATCACAGCCATTGAAGACATTAGAAAGAGACGATGTGGAGAGAAAGAAAAAAAGAGGAGGCGGTAGGGAGGCTATCTGCAGGGCTGGTGTGCAGATGAAAATTGATTTATTGTGGCTCTGATGAGGAGCGGCAAGCCAGGAGACAGTGGGTGCTCTCCAGGCCCTTATTGCCGCAACATAAATGAAAAGGAATCCCCCAACTCCACTCCCGTTGTAATTGATACTGAGACCTCCGCAAAGACCTTCAGTGTAGAAATGTATAAGTGTTGCTCCCTATCCCCACATACAGTAGCTTTTACAGCATTGACGTACTTCCCGTTAATATTCAAAAATATCCTGATGACCCTCTCAAGATTTGCTGCAAACCAACACAGGTTCACAATCAGTGCCCATTATTTTGCTGAAGGAAGGAAGAAAGCAGTACATGACCTTTTCAGAGAGTGTTTAGCACCCCCACTGTGTGGCATTTAATCATACACATGAAGGAAAGCACTCACCATTTAAGCCTGACTGGAAGTGTTGTGGCCCATTTGATTGAGACAAAATTTTAATGAAGCTAAACCCGTTTTGCTGGGTGTCAGGTGGATGTTGGTGCTCCATACATGGCATAAAACCAAATGACTTCTTCATCGTCGCTTACTGTTCACACTGTACAAAGCTTAAGCACTATAGTAAACAAATCCACTTTTACAATTACACTTTTATGTGGGCCTTAAGCTTTGACAACAGAGGAATTTACACAGGGTGCCAAAAAGGACTGTGGGGCATGTTGTGGTGGCTTAAGGCAGAAAGTGTTGAAACGCAGGCTGACGTTGCACAGCATTTTGCAGTTGTCACTTTTAAAAGCCACCATTGACGGCAAAGACTTCTGCAAAGCCTTGGAAACCTACAGCAGTACACAGTGACAAGAATGTTCAATGAAATGAAGTGTTAGCTCATAAAGAGCTTAAAAAAAACAGATTCAAGATAAAAATAAAAATAAAAGGAGGGATTTGACAATTTAGGAGTGGGTGTACATTATATAACGGCAGGTTTAACATCCTATTAAACCTTACAGACAAAAGATGAGCATTTAACACAGCTTGGACTCATTTTGCTGAAATGGGAAAAGCCAGCCTTTCTGAAGATCAGGCAAGTAATTAACCTTAAATGCGGCTGGCTTTTGTCTGCTAGTCTGTGGTCAGTAAATAAAAAAGCCCTGGGTAAAGAGCTTTATTGAAATACTCTCACAGTTTGGCCTGCCGCATAGCAAGGCATTAATATGTGCTCCAGCAAGAGCCTGTCAGGATTTATTAGTTGCTGTCAGTGGTACTCCACTGTAGGTGTCAGCTCTTGCAGAGCAGGAAAAAAATACAAGACGGGAGGACAGACTGACACTCAGTGGTCAACAAAAGGCCTTTAATAGAGAATGTGCTCAAGACAACCCACAATGTGAGTCGCCATGTTGTGCGGAAGACTCAAAGTTTTGCACTCACATTTTTTTCATCTCTGTTGAAAAGGTGACACAATTGCGTTTGAAATGTGATTATTATACTGCTGACAAAATGAAAGCGCATTTATACAACTGATGCTATCGATCCCTTTTTTTTAAAAATCCTTGAGATGTCAAGCTATGCTTAAATATTTTTCCCTTCAATGAAATCTTTATTCCATGAAGAAATGAATTACTTTGTTGTAACAAAATCATGAAAGCAAAACAGAAAGTTGGAAAAGCAGAACAAAATGAAAGAAAGGCCTGAAGCTTAGCTCTTAATATTCAAATGTGCATACCAACCGTAACAAAACACTAGCCTGCAGATTATATCATAAAATATGAGCATGTGAAAATGTTAAAGCAGCCTAGTCTTGTCGTGTATTTGCAAAAGTTATATTGTAGACAAATTTGTGAGGGTTACTTTTAAAATGTATTCCGATACAGTTACTATAATTACCTATTAAAAAAGTATTTAGTGGCATTTAGTATATAATGATTACTTCTAATTACTTTTGGATTACTCAAATATCACATGCTAAGGTGGTGTATTCTGTAGACAGATTTTTTTTTTAAGTATTCTGGTACAGTTACTAGTTACTTGTTAAAAATATGCAGTACCATAATATTTTGAATTACTCCAATATCGGCATATGCTGAGGTACTGTATACTAGGGGGTTACTTTTAAAAAGTATTCTGATGTATAAAAAAATGCATTTAGTAACATAATCCAAGTTCCATATTATTAAAGTAATGTAATTAATGATTACTTTTAATTACTTTGGATTACTCCTATAGCACATAAGCTAATGAAGACAAAATAAATTTAATATTGCTACAATATACATTCATATTTGCAGGTGATAGAGACCCGATGTATGACAAAAATGCCATTTTGGACCAAATATTTGCAAAATGTGTGCTCTTGATATATGTAATTTTTCATTGTACATTTCTCAATGCATGTATAAAAGTTTCACTACCCTAATCTAAAAATAACGGGTATAAAGCAAACAACAAAAATAACCACATACTCTGATTTTTTTTATTGTATTTTATTTTTTCCAGTGCAAAGGGCTTTTGTCCAAAAGCTGCTGAATAGCAAACCAAAAATACCAAGTGCAATAACTCATTGTGTGCTTTTTCACAACAATCAACTCACTCAACATTTCATTATTATTGAGATACTATGTTTGTCCTGCATGTCATTACAAAAAGGCAACAACAACAAAAAATTGTATAGGGCAAATTAAGACCCGGTGCAAGCGCAACTGCAGGTAAGCCATGTCTGCCATCTAAAGGTGAATGGTGATATTACAACTTTAAATTATAATGTGGAAGGTCATTATTTGTGAGGATAGCAAAAAGCCAAATATAATTGATACCTATTAAAATGCATTGGAGAAAATAATAATTTTGTAAGCCACCAACCAACCCCTATAAATAAATAAATAAATACATAATTATTCGAAAAAAACGGATAAAACTGAAATATAAAATATAAATATAAACTGTGTGTATATATATATATATATATATATATATATATATATATATATTCAAAAGTCCTTTCACGTGATGTGCCCCTATTGGTGTTGTTGTTTTTGGAGTCCACAGAATGTATCACATGTTCACACTCTTTGAGACAATTACATTTCAGTGAGAGGAGAGACAAAGTGGCCAAAAGCTTCACGCGCTTAATTAGTTGAGAAAGGTGAACATCACAATGCAACACGGATCAATGAGGACGTACATGTGATGTGACTTGCAACAAAATCAGTAACATCAATGCAATGCGGTAGGTCAGTGGAAGAAAGGCTAAAGGCACGTCCCCTGTCATATAGTGAGCCAACAAAGCTTAAGTGCAAATGCTAATGAGCTCCATAGAGGAAGTATGCAGAAAACCCTCATTTAGACAATACATAAAAGCATGCATGTGTGTCATGTCCATGGCGTGCTCAATAAATGCACCTTCGTGTGTTTGCAAACGAATTTTTACTTTTGGGCCTAATCAACAGAATGGTTGACTTTGAACCTGCTACAAGAAAAAAAAAATGCTAGATGAAGGACTGAAATACACTTTTGAAGCCAGTTTTCAGCAAATTGGTAAAGTGGTGAGGCTCAAAGCATTGTGGTAACAAGCAAGACAAAGTTGTCACAAATATGTTTACACACAGTGTAGTATTCAATTCAGCACACCCAAAGTATTTGAAGAATTTGTTCCCTCCTGGTTGGAATATGCTTTGATGTTAATAGCACCCAATGGATAGCTTCCTTGCTTTTTTTTTATTAAATTCTGAAAGTATTTATCTAGTAAAAATTTTTGTTGTTATCACCTATGCGTATAAATATCTATTTTGATTAATATTTAATTATTAAAACAAACAGCAATTTATTACTTGCTCATTTTTACACATTTTACCTACTATACTTTCAGCACATTGAGTGTAACTACAAGCTTTAATGCATGTGATTTTCAGGTTGTTTCACAACCGCTGTAAATGTTTGTCTCAGAAAAGAATCCACAATCATTACACAGAAGCTGCAACACTAAAGAGTGTGGAAAAGTGCTTTCGTTAACTGCTTATACAGAAATTCGAGCCCAGCTTTAGTCTGGCACACAGTGTGCTGTGAAAATGTGCATGGGCGGGCGAGACTAGTTTTGGTATTTTTCGCAGATGCACGGTTATAAACGGCCGTTTCACGCAAGAACACACCCAACTTGCTCCACGGCCAATGAAAACGGCGCCACTCATTCCCATTAACATCGGCACACAGTCTTTGACATGACGGAAGCAGAATGGATGAAACACAACAATAATGACAAATGTGTTGATTGAATCATGGTTTGTAAGGCTGCAGTGCCAAGAGGTAAGCAGGGTAACGAAATACTATGGAAAAATCATCATGTCTTCTCAAAATTAAGGTTTCTTCTTTTTCCTTAACAATTACGCCATGTTGTGGCACATCAAAATTATTGAACGGCAAATATCACATTTTTTTCTGTTTGTTTTACGGTGAGTTTGGGATCTTCAGTAGGTGTGTGTGGGTCAGTCGCTGACTGCAATTTGTCCATGGTTGTCCAGTTCCGTCTATTCTGTCGCATCACTCCGTGTACGGGGCTTTATTTGCAGATTTTTTGGGGTGTTTACTACGCATGGGTTTTTCTATAAGCTCCATGTTAAAGTTTTAACAGTTTTGAATAAAATTCCCGTAAAATGAAGCATCAAGATTGGCATGCAGATCTGATCTCCTCAAGTGCACACCTTAATCATGGCGAAAATATGATGTAGTGCCGACAATGCAGCCTTCAACTTGAAGGTGATCGACTCGGCCATTAAAAAAAAAAAAGGCAATGGAGCTGCTGCACATGAGCTTGGTCTAAATGAATCCATGATAAGATGTTGGACGTAGAAAACACACAACAAGAAGGCAAAGGCTGTTGTGCATATTTTCTTCCACTGTATTTATTTCCTTTAGTCAAGATCGGCTATTTTTGTTTTCTCTCATTTGTATGTGTAATGTTTACATCACTTATACAAGTGAAAAAAAGTTTTTCTTTATTTTTTTTTAGTATTTTTTTTATGTGACTGTTCAACCCAATAGTTCAAGTGAATAGTGCTTTTTTTAATGTTTTTTTTTTTGTACAGAGGACATTAACACCTTAACGTGTGAAATAGGTTTGACTGACAGATTGGCATTCGTATCGAATTGTGTACAAACTATGTTAAGTAAGTGTAAGGTGTCATGGGCAATACCAGAAAAACTGGTCTAAGATTCCTATGAACAGAAACTGTCATAGTAACAGTGTGTAGCTGAGCAGCGTGCAACCAGCGACCAGCATTCCATGGCTTTTAATCCGCTTCCAAGGTTTAAGACTTTCTTAGGCAATATATTGGCTAAGACACTGTCCTTCATGGCTTTCATTTTAATTCAGGACATGAACTACAGCATGAAAAAGTCAGGTTAAAGTAGTAAAAGCATACATTTTACTTATGTCAGCAAAATATCCCTGATGGCACAGACAATATTTATTTTCCAATGTCTAACTCATACATCCTAGTCCAACATTGAAGTCAAGTCATATGTGCTGCACAATATTTACATTGCTGCTGTCTGACTATTATTTTTTTAAAGGTCGATGAAAAACATCTTTCACAGTGAAACAGTTCACAGAAAATATCATTAAAATGTTATTGAACAAAGTCAGCACCTGACAAATAAATATTTGTGTCACCCTTACCCTGTCCAGGGTCAAGAGGAGGGTGAGACCAACCCAGCAGACCCGATGAAAGGCTGGCTTCACTGAAGACATTTCAATCGCAGGGCGGACAGATGCGGACTGACAACCACTCACACTCACATTCACACCTGTGAGCAATTTATTGAGTTCAATGAATCTAACATGTAATTTTGGACTGTGGGAGGAAGCTGGAGTACCTGGAGAAAAGCCACACAGGCGCAAGGCCACAGAGAGGCTCAAATCAAGATTTGAATCCAGTACCAGCAGCCTGACTGTGAGTAAAAAGAGACTACACTGTAGACTTGTCTACGGTGGCCAGACATCCTGTTTAACCGGGTTCACAGTTTTGACACTTGGGTTCCGAGTCCCTGCAGATTTTGCTAGCCCCATTGTTTTGTCCCACTTTTACGTAAGACCCGTCCCGGCGGCCTGTTTGTCAGCAAGCCAATTGTTTGGACAATGTGCAACACACAGTTGGCATACCGATTCATACGAGAAACCAAATTTCAAAGAAACTTAACTGCTAAATCGCTAGCAGGCATGTTTTCGTCATACCAGAACTAGAACTACTTCCTGCTTCTGTGTCAAAGAATCATGGGAAATGTAGTCCTACTAGCTTAATGCGGCGGCCGCAGGTCAGAACCTTTTCTGGCAGCATATTTCCAATGATAAAATGCGGGACTGCTGTGAGGTAAACGGCACAGCCAGATTCCAAAGGACCAAACAAAAATGGTTGGATAATAGTACAGTGTGCTAGCATTTAGCATTAGCTAAAATAATAACACAACCACCGGTCACCAGATAGACTAGTGATTAAATGTGGTTTAAATAGTTACTGGTGATCATTTATTGTATATTTGATTTTCAGCAAAACTGTAGCGTCCCTAATTTTCATTTTGAAAATCAAGTCACCCTACCCTAATCACTAGTCACAGCATCATTGTGAACAAAACTGTACATTACACAAAACCCAACCACTACACTACCAATGACTTTGTTAAAAAAAAGCATGACACTAAAAAAAAATTCTGTGTTTTGATCAACTACACAGTGCATTACTGACATCATGGAGTACAGTAATTCACCTCACAAAAGTCAAGCTTGTCTAATAAAAGTGGACTTACAGGCTTTGTCATCAGACAGCTTCGGTATGTAGACTACAATAAAGAAAGAAAGAGTGAAACACTTAAACTTGCTGTCACAGCTCAGTGTGTACCTGCAAATGCAAAAGAAGTACATAGTCATAAAAAGCAAAATCAGTCGTTAATTTCCAGTGAGAAATTACTAAAGGGTTTGCAAAAAGAGCAATGTCCACACAGCATTCATTTCTACTGTGGCGGATGAAAAGAAAGTAAATCATGGGCTGTCAAAAGTATACTGAAGCCTTCAAGGCTTTTCTTGCACTCCTTTCATACAGCAAGCTCATGTATATAACATTTTGGACTGAACAATTGCCACTTGGGAGCATTTGAAAGTGCAGTTTGTCAGCATGTAGCATAGTGAAAAGACCCGAGGAAAAATGATTTCTTTGTCCCTTTGGCAAGGTTTTAGCCTGACTTTACACAGAGATATTAAAACGTTAATTATGGTTACCAGTGTGGTCACCAAGCAACCAACCAATGTTTCACAGTCAGGAGGAGGTTGCATATGATTTTCCGGCCAACTTATTAAACTAATCTTGCAAGGCAAATTAATTGGCGAGAATACACAGTACGCATTTAATGTCGTCAGCAATCAATTTCACTCAATTTCGAGCTGACACACTTGAGGCTGGTCAAAACATTAACAAAGTGAAAAAGAGGGCACAGCCAAGGCTTGAATTATAACAGCCAAAAAAATCCAACCTTGTAAACAGTGGTGCCAAAAAGTCACCAGTGGGAATGTTGTCCCTTTTGTTGAGAAGATTCCAGCAGTGATTACTTTTTTTGGGGTGCCTGACACGTGTGCGATAGCAAATCTTCAGTTTATCTTTCAAGGCTGTCTCAAACTGCCTGCCTTTTCTTTTCTTTTTTTATTGAATTTTTTTCTCACTTAAATGGATGCCATGTTCACATCTGGCAGCTAAAGGCATCGGAGGGTGGACACTTGGATTGAAACATTTGTGAACCAAACTGATTAATTTCCAACAAATGGGCATAAGAAAATTCCATCATTTGATTGCTTATCATCAGGGGAAGAATTTAGTCCAAAAATGACAGACATTTTGATCAACTAATTGTTAGACAACATGACATTGTGGCCTCTTTTTTCATGCCCAGCGCAAACTTGTTTATTGCCAATTGCAGTCTGATTGTCCGCATGGGTGAACATTTCTTTCTTTTGGTATTTTCCTAGATGGGCACATTTAAAAAATGAGCGTTTATGTAGTTGTGGGACTGAACACTGCGGACTTAATTCACAGCCAGTCAAAGCGACTCCACTCATTCCTTTTAAATTGAGCGCAGGAGAGGCACACATGGCAGAAGCGTAACAGACTCACTGTGAGTCTGTGCAGGAGATCGAAGCACACAAGGTGTGTTTATAATAGAGATAGATCAATATGTTTTTTTCAGGGCCGATACTGATACCGATTACTAGTAGTCAAAGATGCCGATAATAGATATTTGGAGCCGATATTCCATCCATCCATCCATTTTCTTAATTGCTTGTCCTCACAAGGTTCGCGGGGGGCGCTGGAGCCTATCCCAGCTGGCTTCGGGCAGTAGGCGGGGTACACCCTGAACTGGTTGCCAGCCAATCACAAGGCAGGAGACGATATTCATTTTCACTAAAAAGGAAAATATTGGCAATCAAAATTTGAAAAAAATACAAACTCCAGCTCTTATTATTATTATTAATAAAGTATTCTACATTTTCAAAATATCTTAAGTATTCAATTTTGACTTATCTTAGTTTTAATTTCAAACAAAAACAGATCTCTGAAAATTTAAAAAAGTAAAAAAAAAAATGTTTTTTATAAGTTCCGTGAAGTTAACACTTAAAAAAAAAAAAAAAGATCTATTATCAGTCATATGATTCTTAAAAATGGCCGAAGCCGATTTTTGTCTGAAAATGCTGAATATTGGCGCCGATAATCGGCCCGGCTGATAATCGCTCTTTCCCTAGTTTATAAGGTACTACAAAAAGACCTACTTCACTTACGGATGGTTTGGGTTTGAATCATGCATTTGTCATATTTATGAATAAAATACGATGACATCCACCATGCATATCAGTGGAGCACAGAATCTCTCTGTCTGGATCGAATCCACCGAGTCTAGACCATTTTCTGCCACCAAATTGCCAGGTGCGCCGGCGGCGTGTAAAAGAACCGGAACGCCCAGCTAAGTGTAGCGCGGTCTGCCAAACATGGTAAACTAGACTAAACTTGCTTTTTGAGTAAGCTGATTATTTCTTAGCAGTTTGTACAAAACATAATAGCTCTTTCTTTAGGTTCATGCACTCAGACTCAGTCTCACAAAAAAAGAAACAGAAACTAAATGCTGCTAAAAAAAGAAAAAAGAAAAAAAAAGCATGACACTGCTTTAAAGGGGGGAAAAAAGATAATTGCTATTTGCTACTATGCCCAGACCAACCGCATGAGGAACGACCACTGTTAAAGTTTCACAATTCATGGATGGTGCATTGCCTCCTACATGTTTTATACCGTAACGAAAAGCTTACTGATGAAAGATGTACAGTAAAAATTTGCCGGTCTGCCTCTCTGTCAGCAAAACGACTATGATGTGCGTGTGTTTTTTTTTTTTCACAACCGTGTGCTAATGTGCTTTTTGTAGTCCTGCCAAACCTGTTGTGCTGAACTTAACATCAAGATGGAAGAGGCAGCTGTAACACAACACCCCAACCATAGAATAGTGCTGATGGACAAAATAAAATCGGGAAAAAACATGCTTTTCTTTTTAAGCTGTATTTGAGTCAGCAAGGACCAGCGGTAGAGATAAATTGAGGTCATGAAAGAAAAGACAGAATGTTGCAATTTGTTCTGTTACCAAGGTTACCCAAAGGATGCTGAGTGATACGACGGTGGCGTCCCTCTCTCTCACCCTTCTTTTGCCATCTAGCATGTTTGCAGTCAATTTCTTATTGCTAATTTTTCATGCATTATTCAATAGTATGTCATTTTAATAGTAAATTTAATTGCTCTTTAGATGTCTGTCATTCCACACTATAGAAACTAAAGAGGGATAGTGATTATGGTGATAGATGGTACCAAAATCTATATTAAAAAAAAGAAGAAAAAAGACTTCGTTCTTTTTTCTTAAAAATGCAATTATCAGTCTTCTGCTTTCTTATCAACAGGTCATTCCCCTTTTTCACAAAAGCAAAGCTGTGATGTTGGATGAAAGAGCCTGGCCCACAATATCTGTTGCAGTTCATTCCAAAGATCTTTGCGATGGTTGAGGTCAGTGCTCTGAAGTTCTTTAACACTGTGCTCACCCAGGCGTGCATTCATGGACCTGAACAGATAAGGGCCTTTCACTAATGGTTTCCACAGAGTTGGGAGCATAGAATTGTCAAAAATATCTTGGTAAGATGAATGATTGAGGTTTAGGGAGGCTTCAGGAGTCTGGCACTCTTTTTGATCGATTAGGAGGTACTGTGTGTCCCAAGACTTTTGGCCATTTAGAAATTATGCAGTCCAGGGCGATTTGAATTCATATCTGGGGATGATTTGATGAGTTGGTTACGTAGCTCAACGTCGATAAAAACATGTAACGGTATCTTCAACGGACAGCACTGACTTTGCTGTATTGTTGTATTCTTTCACTAGGACTGATTATGCGGTGAGATAAAAACGAGGAGGCTGTTAAGGATCACATTAGAAAAAGCAATGGAGAGGTTTAGCAGCGTAAACAAAATCGTATTTTGCATTAAAAGGTCACTAGTAAGCAGGTGAACAAAAAAGGACACCCTTCGCCATAATGATTAAGAAAGTTTAATGATTAAGAAGAGGTAAGAAAAAAACAGTAGAACGTATTTAACTTGGTATATCATTTTTTATGTTCGTATGAAAATGTCAAAACGTAAAAAATACAATACAACAAATACAACAAATCAAACAGACAGCTAAGCAGTCACAACAGCTAAATAACATTTTCCTATTTTTTTTTTGTATAATGCTCTATATTATAGACCATTATATTTTGCCTATATACATATCAATTACTCGACCCCCCCCCCCCCCCACACACACACACACACACCAAATCTATACGATTGGCCAATCACGTCACAAGCGACCTTGTGAATTTTCTGTCTTTCTCCTGTTGCAGTTGTATGTATCTCACGTTCCCTTCTCTTCATTAATGATGACTAATGTCAATCAATGACTGGACAAGATGTTGAAATCATGAATTTCATGAGCGCAAAGATGTGTAGGCAATGAGTTTTGCATGGATGCTTTTGAATGAAAAGGCAAGTGTTTTCATCGGGTGTGAGGTGGAGGAGACGCGGTGGGGGGGGGGGGGGGGGGGGGGTTGTTTTGACAAGGCTGCGGCTTGTGTCTGCCGCATGTCAGTGAGGGACACAATTCACACAGGAGCACAAATAAATGCCCCGTCAGATATCCAAAGAAGAGGAGATCTGATGGCAAAAAGTGCACCATTAGAAGTCTGTCTGTGCACAAGTCTTGTCAAAACATACATTAAAAAAAAAAAAAAAACACACACACGCACATAGAAGGTAAGTTGGGTTTCTTTAGTTTTGTGGTGCTTTTGGGGAATGAGGTAAATTTGTGAGTAGAAAACTGAATTGTAACTGTATTGGTTTTAAAATATTATTATTATTATATTGTTATTATTAATATTATTATTATGATTATTATTATTTATTACTATTAATAATAATATATAATATTTTAAAGCCAATACATTATTAATATTATTATGTTTTTATTATTATTATTATTAATAATAATAATATTTAATAATAATAATAATGCATCTCTAGCATGAATTGAGTCTAAATATATTGCAGTAGTTAGTTCAGTGTGAGATGGGGAAAAAAGGGGGAGGGGTCACCGACATTATGAGAACGACGCTGCATTGAAGTCTGGTTAAAATATGCTTTCCTATTTTCCATCTTATCAAAATAGCAGGAGGTTGTAAGATCGAGCACCAAGAGGCGCATCCAGAGAAGTGCTCCAAAGGCATAGAGAATGAGAGCGCATTTGAGGCAGCCCTCACATCACTTTAGAACTTGGACATAAAAGGGAGACAGTAGACACATTAACACAGATGGACTTGCAAAGCAACCACACGACACAATGGCAAAATTAACACATTGTCCATTAACTAAGGTATATCAGATAAAATAAAATAAACATTATTATTCATTATTTAAGTCAAACTACACAGGGATGTTGGCGGCTTTTCACATAAAATCTCAACAAGACAAATAATAATAATAATAATGTAATTTAACCCTAACCTTAGAAATATTAGAACCCACTCTGCAATGCCATTTGTCCACCACCGCAAACTATAACCATCCATCCATTTTTAAGACCGCTTTCACAATGACAAGCAGTCTATGGGTTTCAATTCATACAAACAGTTTATAGAAAAAGCAAAAGATGTATTCTCTGCTATTGGTCTTCATGAGAGATTCTCTCTCCCGCCGTGCGCCAAGGTCAAATGGTTCTGTCAAGGATAGCCACTTTCCAAAAGAATGGATTGCTTTAATACATTTTGATTTGTTATCTGCAACCATCTGAGTCATCTGGACAAGGTTAGATGTGCAGCATTTTGTTCTTATATCAGAAACGTAGGTATAGTGATTGCACACTGGTATTTTTAAGCATCACAGAGAATATGTTTAATTTGATTTTGGAACTGCTTTCTATGAGGACTGATAAAATAATCTGGTATTAATTGCTGCTATTTTCATTAAATCCAAATTAAATGAGTGTCAATTAAATGCGCAAAATAATTTTTTTGCCATCATGTATCCTAAATAGAATGACATTGGTTGTCTCAAAGCAGCTAATACATTCTGTCATAAACACAAATCTTTTCTAGATAATCCTCTTCAGCTTCAGGTATTTTTTGGCTCCACGTGGTGTCTTTAAAATGTCACAAGAACATAGAGACTGGGCATTGTCCAATGTTTGCACATTATTACTGCATGTTATTGTTATTATATTTTTATTTGATTTTAACTTACTCTTAAAGCATAGCCATCCATGTAGGTATTACTTTCCATAATTGTTGCTCATAAACAGGTATTTGATTCAGTTATTATTCATTATAATCATACAGAGTTCATTCTAGTACAGTGGTGGACCTCGGATTTGTTCATTTTTTTTCCAAATCAAACCCTTTATTCATTCATCAAAGTCTTTACAAAAAACAATGTTTTAAGCAAAATTCGAAACTATTATGCAAATTTTTTATATATATATATATATATATAATATAATAAAACTATATATATATATATATATATATATATATATATATATATATATATAAATATAATTGCTCTATGTTAAAATACAACTAAAATATTGATGTATGGATGCATTGCAAGATGTGGGGTAATGTCACTAAAGGTGAATAAAGTTTGTGCGTTGCGAATACAGCAACATAACTCCCATGAGGACAAAAAAGTCATTTTGTTCAGATTTTTGTGAAAACACAAAAATATTGAACCATTTGCACCATGAGGAGATGATTTAGGCAAAACAATAATTTTTGCAACCAAAAAAAAAAAAGACTTAGGCAATTATTTTAAGAGGGTGAACCCACGACCTCCCAGTCTCAGAGCGGACACTCTACCACTAGCTCACAGAGCTGGTTTTTGCCAGATCTGTGAAAATGAGACCAAAAGACTAGTGATGGGAAAATGAAGCTTCATGAAGCACTTGTAACATTTTTTGACTCCTCTAGATGCCACTCTTGGTTGAAAGATGCAGTGGAAATGTAATCAATTTCCTTTGCACGAGCCTTTATATTTAAACCAAGAGCACCATCTAGGGGAGTCAAAAAATATTACAAGTGCTTCATGAAGCTTCATTTTCCCATCACTACAAAATACTACATCCCAAATACCACTCAAAACTGTCAAGTCATGAAGTTGAAATCAGTCAAATGAGTCTTAGTCAAGACTGATATTAAAACGTAAAAGCAATCAATTCTAAACTCATTCTTTTGGGAATTTTGATGACGCGTAAATGTTTTCACATGACAATCACAAGTCACTTTGCTGTGTACATGAGCTCTTCTTTTTTTTTTTTATTAAATTGATTTTTCTATTTTATGGTCATGTTTCCCTCTTCCCCGAATGTGGTGGCATAAACAAATCTAAAGAAAAACAAGAAAACCACCTTTGTTGAGTTAATCCTTTAGAACTACCGATAAAATCTTTAGGGACCTTTAATTTAAGAGGCTCCAAGTGTGTGTGAAGAAAAGTTTGCACTCTATCTTTGAGTTTCAAACTTTGCCATCTCGGTTTGTTAGTCAACTTCCAAAGCAAATACAGCACCTCTGTTTTCGCTGTGGCTCAGTCAGATGACATTGCAAAGCTTTTAAAGAGTAGATGAGAATGCTGTGTGATATTTGTGTCAGGTGGGTTGCAGCAAGACCACCCACTGCAGTACAATCAGCTCCCAAGTCAAGTGCACAGCAGTCATTAGAAATGCTGTTTATTATTCATGTGAACTCGCAGCGTCTTCCGCAACACACAGTGAACGGTGTGAGCATGTGGGAAAAATGTCTGGCCACTCGATGCTTGGCATGAACTCTGATATAAGACAGCGCTGAGAGTTCATTTCGCATTCACATTGGGACTCATAGCATCACCCAGGAACACTTACTGTAGGATTAAATTATCATTTGGGCCTCCGTATGCACATTCGCTTAACAGGATTTGCATTGATAATACATAAGGGACTATAGATGACAAACGTGTTTCTCTTCCACTTAAGCCAACTTTACGAAAATGTGGCTCAAGACCGTAAACCTTGTCCTGAGAGATCCAATTAATTTAGCTTACTTCATAGACTCGTCGTGGCGGGGAAAAAGGGCGAGTCAACAGTGTTGATCCACCGCAACATATTTGTTTGCATTATACAAGATGTACTGGAATGTTTTGTGGCGGATGCTAAAACTATCTGAACACTGGAAATCCCATTAGCAGATTAAATGTGAAGTACTGCGTGAATGTTTTACAGTCATAATCACTTTAAAAAAAAAAGTTTAATTATTTTTTTAAACGCTCATTAGACTTATGTTTAGGGATGGGTGAGTACGGCTGATACCTGGCCTTATTTCAAAGTATCTTTTATGATTGTGTTTTGGGTTGGGTTATTGTGCGCTTATGTGGTTATTATGTTCTTTATGATGAGTTATGCTTATGCAGGTCGGGGAGTCATTGAGTGTCCCTTATGATGATAATGTGATGATGATGATATTTTAGTCACTCTTAGTTTGCCAAATTTTATGCAGTTACTATGCCCCTTATGATGATAGCGTGATGATGTGGTCCATTGTTATGCAGTTGTTTTCTTATTTTGTCTACTCACTATTATTTTATCATATAGAATTGTGCATTGCCCTAGCGATTGTTAGTGAATGACACTTTTGTCAGCACATCGAGGTTCCTTCGGTGAGTTTTCTCTCGACGTGTTGAGGTTTCTTTCATGCTAGTTTTCTTTTATGCAAGCTGTCTTCCGTGTGTTTTCCATTTGAGTTCTGCATTCGGCCTGCTCGCGGTTCTTAGTCAAGGTTTATCTGTCAAGTGTTTTCTTCGAGGCCATCTGAATCAAGCCTTGCTCCCTGTTGTTAATTTGTCTTTTATAAAGCATCTTTGTTTCCAACTGCCGTGTCTTGTCTGCGTTTGTGTCCAAATTCCGCATGTCACATGACAGTGTCGGTACTCACGACTAGTGATTCAAATGTCAACCGCCCTCTTGTGGCTGTTTTCTGACAAGGAATGAGAAATTAGAAGAATATAAAATTACCATTAAGGTAATTTGCAATTGAGATCATATATATATATATATTTTTTTATTTTATTTTTTATTTTTTAAAGTCATATCGAACATCCCTACTTATGTTAATGTTAAAGCAAATTTGGTTACAATTATACTGGTGTAAATTTAACATTTTCAGTGTGATTAATAGCTTTGTCACGTCCCTTCAATGACTAACTACTGACTATTCTGTGTGTTTGAAATAGAGTTTCCGCTGTATGCTTGTTATCAATTAACACTGAAAGTTTGGTGAAGATCCGTTGAGAATTAGAAACAGAGTGAAGACAAGATACCTCATAGACAAATTTATCCGTAGCAAGAAAGATTCCGAAAGTAGTCAAATCAATACTTTGCTAAATATAAGTTTACCCATGAATTAGAGACTCATTTGAAGAAAAGATGGTTTACCAACCTGCCTTTTAATCTATAAAAGCAATTTCAAACCTTACTTGCTCCTTCTGGCCATTATCAGTGCAGCCTTGCATATTCTATGTCATCTATTGATTAAGGCAGGGTGGAGGAATATACTTACCAGTCGCAATCTTCATTTTGATTCAAAAGACAAATGATGTATTTTGTTAACATTTATGACATCATTGGATTATATATCAACAGTCTGTAATCTACATACAACATCACAGCACTTCTAAACATCACAATAAGATAAGGCACAGGTGTCAAACTCAAACTCTAACTTCATGTATCTTGCTAAAATACCAAAATTGCAAATTATTATTTCTTCATGTTATCAGTGGGCAGGTTCCACAAGTATCTGTGCATAAACGAAAATGATCAACGCTATACAATAGAACCGCTACGGTCGACCAAACTGTTCGGTCAAAATCAGTTTGCCCTTTAGGAGATTATGGAAAACATTGATTTTTTTTTTTGGGGGGGGCGCAAAAACAAAAGGTGTCAAATTAATTTTACCAACACTGAGCTGCTCAAGTCTCAAAACGTATGATGAAGTTTTGCATGACATCACGCATTAAGGTGGTTCAAACAGATATTTGGGACACTTTGATGGAAAATTCAAGCTTATACTTTCTTCTACAGCATTTTAATTTCAAAGTTCCATTGTTATAGACTGGAGCATCTGACATTTATACGTGCATATGAATATGGTCTCAATTCAACGAAGAGCATTAAATCTGATCCTAGCAAGCTTCAATCACAGGAGAGCAAGACGCAATATCCTTCACAGGATTAGGCTGCTTTTAAATTGGCTGCCGAGAACAAGACGAAGTGTACACCAGCAAAGTAAAATAAGCCAGTGGATATGGAGGACAAGCGGGAGAGGAGTGTGTAATTAGCTTTGTTAGGGTGAGTGATTGGGGGGGGGGGGGGGGGGGTTGGGAGAGATGGTGATGCCATGTTTAACTCGAGAATTATGGCCTTGGTTCTGTGAAATTAGTAAACCTTTAGGAAATTATCCGCTCGGCGGTAATTAAATTCACTATGAAACTTTTAATCAATTCAATAAATTACTTTTCTCAATTAGCTTTGCTTAATTCTTCTTTGGAGACAATTTTGGAATCATCTTCTGCCTTACCCCATTAATGTAAATAGGATTTTAGCCCAATTTTATTTTTCACCATGTCTTTCAGTTGAAAACTATTCTATCTTTTATAGATGGAATTTTTTCAAATTAATTGGTTTTATGAATGGGATGAACTAGCCCTTTAATGTAACAATTTGTGTTAATTTGTCTGCCCTAATGTTCGCAGGCCACTTCGTCGCTTCGGTTCAAACGAGGACTGTATGAAATGATGTATAATTCTTACTAGTGGAAATGGTTCAGTCGTAATGGCAACAGCAAGACTTAAAAAAAATCGATTGGTTCAAGAGTTTGTTAACAGGCTACATTTTGGTTCATGAGGAAAAAAACTGAAAAACGTTTTCGTGAACAAAATAAAATAAGAACGAAAATGTGTGGGGGGGTTTTCAAAACAAAAACTAACTGAAATTACATTATACAAAACTAACTAAAACTAACTTATAGCAAAAAGATCCTCTGTTTTCGTCTTTGGTAATTAACTTTGAAAATATACTATTCATATGTAATATTTGTACTTTTGCAAAGTTGTTTGAAGTATCGTGAAAAATGTGCTCTTTATTGCTGACTCCGTGAAGCATCAGGCACTTGATGTCAACACTCAGGAGAAATGAAGGTGAACGAACGATGTGATTACAATCAACTTAAATGTTTTTCTTGATGAAGGATGCCACTGGATTTTCTGTTTGCATTCATTGGAACAGGAAACACATTTGTATGCAGCTTAGCCAAGCTCCACTGAGCAAGTAAAAAGTTAATTGTTGGCATGCTTGAAAGGCTGCAAACAGTTTATTAGGCGACACATGACGACTTGATCTCTGCTTTTTCATTCAATGACATGACAGCAGTAAATTTAGAGCGCATATAAATCCGTCTGCTCTATTATAGTTGCAGGAAATGCTGTCAGGTTGCTCAAATATTTATCAACAGCAACAAAAGGACATGGGTGGTCACCGCCCAAAAACCTGCAAGGTGGACCGGGTTATCTGTAAAGATCACGGTGCGATCATCTGTTTCCCGAGCTTATCTCTCTACGCGTTTTATCACCATCAGTACTGACTCTATAATAATAAGTCACATTATCTGTTGTATAAGTGCCCATAAGAGGTTGAAACACTTAAGTGAGAACACTCCGAAAAGTTTGCTTGTTTGCCTGCCAAATGCAGTGACTGTTTGAAATGGAAAGGTCCTCTTTGATATATTTGAAAGTGTTTATGACCATCAAAGGGAAGAATCACTCATCAAAAGACGTACCATCGAGTCCTGTAAGCGAGAAAAAAAAAAAAAAGCTTGGCACATCTGTTAAGTCAACTCTGATATGCATCTCAAGCACCTCGCCATTGTCGCTTCCTGAAACAAAAGACGAGTGAGCCCAGTGCGGCCCTCACTCTTTATCACCTGGTGCCACATGCAGGCAGAGATGAAGGTTGAATGTCTTATCACAGACACACCATTAAGTCCCTCTGCTTCCTGTAGAAATGTGTTGAGCAATGTTTCCAGGTCCTGGGATCTCAGCAGAGGTGATTGATTCTATGATGGGCTAACCAACAACAACCTTGATAAATATTACTCTGTGGACCGGGAACCTTTAAAGGTGTGTGTCCTTTGTCACAGGGAAAAAAAAATAATGAATTCATTTACGGGTTGATCAAGGGAATTTAGCAACAAAACAGATTAACTTTACGCCATATATATATATATATATATGGGCGGCACGTCCGCCTCCCAGTGCAGAGTAAGAAGATACTGAACCCCCTGATGATGCGTCATCAGTAGGTGAATGAGTAGTCAAATGTAAAGCGCTTTGAGGGCCTTATAAGGTGGAAAAGTGAAGTACATTTTACCATATTTTATACATCGTTATGTAGGCTTATTTAGTCTTTAAATAAAATATTACTTTGGTGTAGTTACTTTTCTTCCATCTTATGTTTTTTTTTGCAGTATAATGAACTGGATCTACCCGGTGGGTAGTAGGTAATGTCTGGTCGGTGCTGGATTTCACTTTCCTTTCTTTTCTTTGATCCTTCCTCGGGTCTCCTGACAATCTCACAACTCTAGCTGGATTCTGAAGTATTCGGTTTAGGGGAACGGTATGGGACTTGTTACCGTGGCTCAAATAATTTTTGGGTCAAGACTAATTTACTCTTTTTTACTCTCACGTTGTAACCTACAAGTTACTTTTCTCAGAGTTTAGCACATTTAATCACAACACTTGAAATAGTGAATCTCTTATCATATAATGTGAGTCAGGATATCACCTGACATAACGTTGTCAAATTTTGTCTTTCACAGAAAGGCATCTCGGGTACTAATAGTGTAGGTCAAAGTATATACTGTAAATCTGTGCTCAGACTCTTTACACAGAATTTCTCTAACTTGTTCTTGTTTTATAGGCAACTGAAAGACCACACAACATGATTAGAACCTCAAGAGGCAAATTTCAGCCAGCGTCAAAGCAGAGGCTTTTACGATGAGAGCAGAGCATTGATAAATACAGACTATTGTCTTACAAAGTATGCTTACAAAGATAATACTGTAGCACTTGAATTGTGATGTAATTTGAAGCGCAACCTGGAGGTTAACATGCTCATTTATAAGGTTGCTTTGAGTGACTTGCAGAAATGTGTCAATTTGCAATTGTTTCACTTCACGTATACTCACGTCAGGCTAAATTGGCTAAATGAAGAGTTCGGATGAGTTTCATGGTGGTAGTAATAATCACTAATTAAGCCATGAGGGGGAAAACAACTTTGAACATTATCTGTTTTTTTTTAACATGAAAGTCTGTGCAATCTGCCATTAGGAAATGCACAGATAAAGGCACTTGAACAGTCAGCAAGACTCCTTACAAAGTCTGCCAGTAACTCCCTTTGGGCACAAGCTATCTTGTAGCCAAACGACTGATTTGCCAATGCTGCTCAATGAAAGCAGAGCTTCATTTCGGATAACACTAATCTAATTGTATCCACAGAACATACAATATCCTTCATTTTTCTATCTGTGTCTTCAGCGGCGGCTCTTTTTGCTTTTCTTTTCTTTTTCTTTTTTTTACCAGTGATTAAAGGCCAAGGTCCCGTGAATAAAAACACCTTTACGGGTCTATTAACCATTCTGCACCTTGTCCTGCCGATTCAACCATCTTGGTGAGCATACTAATCTGTAGTTTTCATCTCCTTGGCAAAGAACGGGCATGTGTTCTGGGATCACAAGAAGTCTTTTTCAGGTGTAAATTCCAGGTGATTTTTTTATTTTTTTTACCCAGCCAAAGTGCTCTGTGCAGATGTTTGCTCATTCACAAAGCATGTTCATTACATTTCTACAAAGTCTACACTGCTGATGGTCATATTGTAAACCTGTGTCATACATGCCATCAAGCGCGACCTCTGCATGCATAGAAATTATTCAATACATGTTTGATTTTTCTTTATTTCTTTTTTCTTTTGGTACCAGTGGTGAGGAAATGTATGATGAGCACAACAAAACCGGAAACTGTACTTATGGTGATGCATCAGCAGCTTAGGGATACAAATCCTTTAATGTACATGAGGTGTCCTCACTGCATGGTACAATATGGCTCAATCAACCATATTTTGGTAATAAAACTTTTTTTTTATGTAATCAAAACTCTGACATTGGACATTAAAATGCTTTTAGCGGTTTTTTGGGGCTTTTATGAAAGCTAATCAGGTGGTCTGTTGCTTGCAAGTGGTTCACTGTGACGACCGACCCCTGATGTGAAGAACAAAAAGTGAACTCCAATAACTCCTATTTCACCATCTAAAAAATTAAACATTTTGAAAGCTCAAGATAATGACTCAGTCCTTTGCTGTTATAGCAACCATTAAAGCTCAACTATATTGGTCAACACTCCACAATCATCCTGCATCTGTATTATTGAGAAAGCACAACCATATGCAAGTGCAAATTAGTTATTTTAGTTAGTTCTTCTTTTCAAACCAAGTGAAAAATAGGTCTACCAGCTATGTTCTGTTTTGGCTTATTCATTTCCTGTAAGGAGTTTGGCTAAACCAGATTATACTCCTCGTTTTTAATTTTGTTGAAGCAAAAAACTCGAAACAAACTCACAGATATGCTTCCATCTCATGTTTGGGTTTATAGCTAGCAGCGTGAGTTGATTTTGCTGGATTCTCTACTCACGCACATCACTGATAATCATTATAAAAGCACGTACAATTAATTCAACCCTGGTATTAACTGTAGAAACCACAGAAAGTAGAATTTTGAACCACTACTGCCACCTGTGGCCAAAAAATGAAACTGCACATATTTGATTTACTCTCTATATATTTACACCCTCTATTGGTGTCTTTATATGATGACTTGATTTGACATTTCCAAATACGTGCCCACCACCAAGCTGCCATGCTTGGAGTGGGGCACGTGTTTTTTTTCCCTATAGTGCATTAAACGTATTTTACATGTAGCTTGATTCAGGTAAGAGCAAATACCTTGTATTATTTTTCGGCAGGTGTAGATAATAATACTTTATTATTGGGACTGTACTCAACAATTAACTGCCACATCTTGGCAAGCTACATTATTTTTGATAAAATGCAAAGATTGTTGTAGGGATTTGGGGGGGAGGGGGGGGGGGGTTCTTCATTGCCCACCAATTTCTGAAAGCACTGCTACTTGTTTCTCAGGACCTCACTCTGACCACAAGCCCCCCAAACAAACAAAAACAAGCAGTTTGGTTAAAATAAAAACAAAGATCATGAAGCAATTTCCATATTCCGAGTACATGCATGCTATAAGACAAACATCTACTGAAAGGTTTTACTTCTATTTTTCAGATTAAGCATATGCCTTTTTTTTTTCATTTTTTTTTTACAGCGCGATAAGACTCCTGCTGCTCGCTACCTCATTTTCTACAGCGTGGTTAGACCCGCGCTGCTCATGACACTAACGCCAGAGCTACGTGCCCCGAGCGCTTGCCAGCCCTTATAACAAAAGTATAACAAAACATGTAACTATAGTGTTTACATGATTAGCGGATAGCAACAATTCTACGTCTGCCTTGATGAGTTGAGTCTTCAGGAAGGGGTTTTATTAAAATTCTGAGCTAGTGTTACAAATTCCGACATATTATGTGTACCTTAAATGCATCCGTAGTTGTAGTAGAAGCAGCACACCAGAGGAGATT
This sequence comes from Leptonotus elevatus, assembly GCF_054856555.1. Lineage (NCBI taxonomy): Eukaryota > Metazoa > Chordata > Actinopteri > Syngnathiformes > Syngnathidae > Leptonotus > Leptonotus elevatus. The sequence goes on from NC_141246.1 coordinate 14,081,050, forward strand.
TTTGCTGTGGCGAATGTGATTGAGAAGGATCGTTGTCTTAATAAAACTGTGGGGGACATGTTCCCCGCGTCCTCAGTTGCCAACGGGGTAGATGCCAACTTCCAGGTTTTACGCATCAGCGCCATTTCCGCCCATTACTGGCCGCGTTCCAACACTCGCACTCCCACCCCTGCGCCCCCCAACCACGCGCTCCCGCTTATCGGCGAGAGGGCGCCTCGGCTATCTGAAATGCTTCGGGCACTGAGACAGACACTACACACGTCGCAAACCGGAAACGGAAACAAAGTTGATGGGTGAAAACCCGGAAGTCGTAAGTCCCGCCTCCTCCGTGGCATATAGTCCACTGTATAGCGACCAATTTACCGACAGCAGGTCGAGCGGCGAGCGACCTGGCTTCGAATGAGAGCGCGTCTCGTAGTATGACCTCATCCATGGACGGCGTAATAATAATCATTTGTTTTATATAAATTATGTTGCTGAATTTTTGTTTTGAAAGGCAACAAAACTACTTTGACATACCAAAAAATACAATTATTAAAAAAAATAACGTTTTTAAATGGACAAAGGGGCACTTTGGGCATCAGTGCCCAAAAGGCCCTGGCACCCATCCTTTTGCAGCTTCATAAACTGCGGCCATTTATTTATTTATTTATTTGCTTGCTTTTTTGCTATACCCTGGGTTGTTTGACAGTGGATTACATCTTCAGTTTTTCATTAAATACAAAACCATAATTTATAGTAACAGCATTAAACACTGAACTGCTGATTAAACATAACAGCAGCGGCCGTTTATTGCGATAACCCTGCTGTACACCTGCTGAGAGTCCTGATGTTGTGTACATAATACATCTCATCTGTGAATGCAACTGGAAGCAATAGTCCCTGAACGAAGAGTCTTAAGGACAAGTTGCCGTGAAAATGTGGATTTAAGTAAATGCCTCGAACACCTTCAAACAATACCATCCATCTCACAGGTATCTGTTGGAACAGTGCACGAGACAAATATTTGCGCTAGAGATAAAAGAAAAAAAGCCAGGGGTTCAAGTCCCACACCTCGCTGAGCACTGCTGGTTTCAAATTCATTTTCCTGGTGTATGAAAGCAGAATTTAGTGGGCACATAGATTATTCATCTGTAACCCTAGCACAACCACTTAAGCCCTGTATCTCAACAACACAGCAAATTGTAAAATGCTCAGGAAATACACAGCAAGGGTTGGAGATATTCATGAGGCAAATGCAACATCCAAAGACATCCACTTTTAAGCCGGAATATGGATTCCCCCTCTAGTTGCTATTGATAAGCATAGGGAGGCCTTGTGAGACCCACTACTTTAAAACATTGTAGTCAAGATTCACTGGAGAAAAAAATATTGTTGACAGCACAACTGATCTTTCTGTCTCTGCTTTCTCTGTACAGACGGATTGGCAAGAAAATGAAGTTCATCCAATTTCATGTTTGATAAGCTCTTAAGTGAGTGTAAGAGATGGCCTTAGATGCATAACCGATAGCTGGAAAACATCTTAAAAGCGATGATGAAGTGCTCAATGCTCCCTTGCTCTCCTTCATCCCCACCGTAGCATTTTCTCCTTTCATGCAAATGTAGGGGAACGATTTGAAACGAGTTACCATAGAGATGATTACCAGTTTCTGCTGTGAATAAGAGAAAAAAGGAACTAATAGCATTGGAATATACACCGAGCAAAGGAAAAAAGATAAACACACTTGGAAGGGAAAAACATGTCATTTTATGAAGGTTTTCCAAGGCTATGGCTATCAAAAACAGTCTGTACTTGAACGACCTGTTAAATAATAATGGTTTGGTTTTGTGTCTTTACAACAGAGCACAATAAAGTAATTTAAGTGTAAACTGTATAATAATAATAATAATAATAATAATAATAATAATAATAATAATAATAATAATAATAATAATAATAATACATTGAATTTAATACAAAGACAAGATATTTAATGTTTAAACCACTATTGCAAATATTAACTCATTTTGAATTGTATGCCTTGAAATATTAATAATAAAACTGATAACTATTGATTGGTGTCTTATGATTATTTTTTAAATGAAATGTTGTATTGTGTTTTAATTGTATAAAACCAATGGACGTGTCAATTCATTATTATGAACCTTTAGAAAATGATCTGCCTTGTATAAAACAGTCAATTGTTTCACTCCCCTAATTTTTTCTGCCAAAAATGGCAGATGTTTTCAGGAAAAAACAAAACAACAACACTGCTGCTCAGTGCCAAAGCAGCAAACAAGGAGGATTTTACAGGAGGATAAATATTGGATTTAGATTCACCAGGTAGACGGAAACATGTCCGCGGTGTTTGTCCAAAACTATGTTGTGTGAGACGATGCAACCAGATGTTCACTATACGTACTGGTATCATTTAATTAGTTTGATTCTCACAAGTTGTGTTGCATTGTCTTATTTTTTTTTTTTTTTTTTAAAGCAGAGCCAAAGATATTATGCACTTTTCATAATTTAAAACAGTTCCCAGGATAACACACCACCAGATATAATAATAATAATAATAATAATAACATTTGTTATTATTATTATTATTATTATATAACATTTATTATTATTATTATTATATAAGATAAGTATTTTTTGCATTATGTCACTACACTACTTTGTTGATGCTTATACAAGTAGGTGTTGTGTGTCTTTGCTTGTCTAAAAGCACTTTGAGTTTGTTTCCTTGTGTATGAAATGTGCTATAGAAATAAAACGGAGTCGCCAAATTACACAGACACTTCAGGAAACATCCACTAAATATCCTATTGCTAATCCAGCAGCTCTCCTTACTTTTGGCATTAACATAGTCGTGCTGCCATTTTGTCTGGCCATCGCTTGAAAATGGCGCATCTTAGCCCAGCCTAGCTTCCAAGTCATGGGTGGAGAAATATATAAGAGGTATTAATCAAAAGATATACCTGGTTATTTAGTTACAAAATGTATTGGTGGGTATATAATAAAACTAACACAGCATTTCCATAATGTGGTCACCCCTATTTTGACTTTTTACAGATTCTTGGAGTTTTGGAAAATGCTTGAATTTCAATGTTGCATCGTAAAGATTTGAAGTTTAGATGAATTCATTTAAAGGGTGTTTGTAGTGATGGGAAAATGAAGCTTCATGAAGCACTTGTAATATTTTTTGACTCCCCTAGATGGTGCTCTTGGTTTAAATATAAAGCCTAGTGCAAAGGAAATTGATTACATTTCCACTGCATCTTTCAACTAAGAGTGGCATCTAGAGGAGTCAAAAAATATTACAAGTGCTTCATGAAGCTTCATTTTCCCATCACTAGTGTTTTGTTAACTTTATTTATATGGATCTTAATCACAAAGGAGCTTTACATGCCCCCAGTTAACAAATATTAATGACATCCCCTGATCGAAAGTAATTGAGCTTTAAAAAACTTTGCGAACCCAGCTTCATGAAAAGTATTGAACTCTTGAAAAAGTTTAGCCTTGAAGGCAAGATTTTTAGTATCCACGATTAATATCATTTTTTGTGTTTTTTTTTTTTTTTTTACTGGAAAACAGCAGCTCCCATGTGTACTTTGGCTTGCTCACTAAAATAAACAATAAAATAAACTCACACTTTTTGATTAATAATTTGTTGTATGTTTGCACTCAGCCTCCAAAAAACTCTTGACATTTGACTTGGAAGATAAATATCAGAAAGGCTGCTGTTTTTTTTCTAAAAAATATATATTTGGCTAGGGTCTTTTATATTCACTTATCATTCTCATATAAATAAGATTTGCCTCTCCTCTATCCCGGCTGTCTTAAACTTTTAACCAGAAGCTTGCTATGACTTTTTTTTTAATGTTTGAAAAGTCAGATGAATTGCCTTGCTCTTTTTAGAATAAAGGACGTATTATGCAATATTAACTTTTTAATTGGCTACAGTATATAGAAACAGATGGTTCTCTGGAGTGCCTGGCCATCCATCAAGTTTGAAATATAATATCCAAGTAGGCTACTGTGTATCATTTGTTGTCAGCGTATTTCTGAGCAAGCCATTCTATTTTTATTTATTTATTTATTTATTTTTACAAACTGTGGTGCAACAATTCAGTAAAACTACCCCCAATACACACACAGACACACAAGACACACCAGTAAAGTGACTTTTACAAACTGGTTATTGCACAGATATAGTTCACCTGGAAGCTGGCTATTAGGAGAGTCTCTTTGGGGTTTCAACAGCCGTCCTTGCTGACCCCATTTTGTAGCCTTCCGACCTGTGACCTTCAAATCACTGGAGATTTATCCTCAGCCTTTTCCAACTTGTTGTTGTTATATGGAGCTGCTTCTACACTGGATTGTGCTCTTCCTATCAAATTGCCCCCTGCCACACTAACACTGGTATTAAATTGGATGAAAGGACAAAGAGAAAATTGTGTTAAATCTCAGAGCAGTAGATGTTGAGTTTGATGGAAAGGCAGCAAAGAGGAGAAAATCTTAAAAATATATATTTTTTTGTTATAAAGGAAGCAGCAGGAAGACCGCCGTCTGAGAAAACTCCACAGGAAGTCCTGTGAAAAACTTCTTCAGCTTTAAATTGCTCAAAAGTACAGGCAAATTTAAAGCAGTGTTGTGAAGAATTCTCTGACTGCAACTAATATGACAATCAAGAGCTTGAAGAAATCATCCTTCCTCGACATCCTTTGTGTAAAATCAATGTTATAATATCAACGCGGTGCTCTAAAAGACTGTGGGTGAAATGGACACTGGCTAAAAGGATTCACTCCTGCAACGAGAAGCCAGCGTATAAAAAAGACAAAGTTGAAAGGTTTTTCATCAGAATGTTTAATGGTTCCCTCGTGAGCTAGGATGTTTTATTTATCTCTTAATTAGAAAAATTAATGTGCTGTATAATGTGCCTCGTGTTCTGCAGCATCTACAACAGCAGACAAACTAAAGAAAATTCAAACCACAACATATACCTCTGCACATCAAAACTCATCTCTCGGTGGGATTAGGACACACTGCTGACAATCCCAAAGGGGGGAATCCTGATGAGGAGTCTAGCAACAGCTGGCGGGATGTGATAACTGTGCATGGGAGCTGAACATTGAAGGTATTACTGCAAATAGAGATGCGTGTAAACACATCTCTTTACAGGGAAGAAAAATGCGCTGTCACCCCGTAGGATCAATATTGAAATAGGGGATATAATCTTGGATTACTACTGCTAAATTTACATGGCACAAGATATGAAAAGGAATTAAGATTGAAGAGCAAAACTGGATAAAGGATAATACAGGGAGCAACAAACAGAATACATATTAGAGTCCATGGGTGCAAAAAGGTTTATCAATCTTTTGCAAACAATGAGTGACAGACTGCTTTTTTTTTATGATTTCCACTGCAGTTGTAGTGCACTATATACAGTGTATTGTATATATATATATATATATATATATATATATATATATATATATATATATATATATATATCCATCCATCCATTTTCTTAACCGCTTATTCTTCACAAGAGTCGCAGGGGTGCTAGAGCCTATCCCAGCTGTCTTCGGGCAGTAGGCGGGGTACACCCCAAACTGGTTGCCAGCCAATCCAAGGCACACAGAGACGAACGACCATTCACACTCACAATCACACCTAAGGACAATTTAGAGTGTTCAATTAACCTGCTGTGCATGTTCTTGGAATGTGGGAGGAAACCGGAGTATCCGGAGTAAACTCACACAGGCACGGGGAGATCATGCAAACTCCACCCAGGAAGGCCGAAACCCGGACAAATCGAAAACCGAAAATGAAAAATGCTTGGCCTAAAACCAAAACGCTCCCAAAAAATTATACCATTTTTTTTTCAAGTCGGTCCCCACATTGGTATTTAAACCAGAAAAAAACACACGTGTATGGGCCCCATAATGTAGCAAAAACAAAGGTACACACACAACTATTTCCGGGTGTCCACACACAACAAAGATAATGGGGAAAAAAATCAATGATTTGTGAAGCCTCTATTGTAGACATTACAAGGACTCAAATCTGTTTTCTTGCAAATCTCCAATCTCATGAAAATTCATTGTGAAACTGCCTCAGTACTTCTTTAAATGTGCCTTGTTAGAAAGCAGCGATGGGAGAAAAAAAAATGCAAATGATCGCATTCACTGCAGATTTTACATAACTGTACTGCATCGCGCACGTTTCTTCTCTATTCATTGTGAATGATACTGAGTGGAGTCAACATGTCAATTCCTTTCCTAGCCTGTTGTATCTTCATCATCATACAGCGCACAAATACATGTTTCTGAAGAAGAAACCAATCCCACAGATGATTGAGAGCAAAAGCGAAGGGGCTCTACTCTTTGACGCCTATACATCGCCTTCTCTGTCCTCATTCTTGCCCTCAATTCCCAAAGCAATCTCAAGTCAGTGGTTCTATTAAAACAACACAGCCTCATGCAAATTGCTACTGTCAAGCCTCTTGGTTTTATTTCTTGTCCTGAAAACAGCTCGATGCTTTAATGGAGACCGCGCCGTGCAAACTTTACACCATCAGGTAGGATCAATGAAATCTATAAAACAATCTGACAATGGCCATTGGCCCACATCCATGTAAAATGAGTATAAGGTGACGCTGAATGGACGAACACTTAATTGAGAGTGAGCGCAAACAAAGCATGTAATTACAGCCAAGGGCAACAAATCTGAGCTCACCTATGCAGCTTTCCAGTCTACAACGTTTTGCTGCCGGAAATGAATTATCCTAATTGGCAGATGGCAGCGTGCGCTATTGTTTGCTATTGCAGCTAGCAACTGTTAATGATCCACCACACACGCTAAGTTAGCTTCTACTCATCCATGAACCTGCATTTGAATTGAGGGTGGAAGAAAACAACACTCCTCCTCACCTTACATGTCTGTCTGTTTTACTGTAAAAACGTTTTAGCGCAGTATGACTCATGTACTGGTTGCCATTTTTTTCCATCTCAGTGCTATCATCGCATCCTTTAGCTATAATGTGCTAGGTTTTCTATTATTCCTCTCAACATTAACAGCACCTGCCAGTTGTGGCGCTTTATTAGTAAACACCAGATTTGGGCAAGCAATTACTTAAAAAATAAATAACAAATAAATAAAAGATTGTTTGTCAATTCCCAGTTTTCAGATCTGGGAGCACTGAAAGTTAATTTTTAATGTAAATATGCTGGAACATTTTAACGTTTTGCGTTTGCTATTAAACCCTGCAAAGTTTTATTAAGCCACGTTTAAAGGAGCTAAACACCACCAAAGGTTAATATATGCTCTTTACAATACACATTGGGAAGCGTTCCTCGCAGCCTCACAACTTAAAAGTGAGATATTCTAAGCTTCTATACATATACAGCAGGCCTTGAGCTCCACTGTCAAGTCATTATGTTAATTTGCTGTGGCAGATTAAAAAGTAAGCAAAAGAAATATGTTGTAAACAGTTTCGCACTGCATACACAGACTTATCTGCCCTGGTGAATGTGATGATAAATACTAAATAAGCTTAAGATTGTTTAATATAAGGCGTTGTGCGCTACATTAAATTGTTTAGCTCATTTGAAGAGATTGTGTATGAGCAAAACAGCAGTAACCTTATCTTACCTCTTCATTTTTCTTCACTTTGTTTAACTTTATCCAGTGTACAGTAATGGTGATGTGTTTACCCTATAAGCTGGGTGTATGGATTTCTTTATTTTCCTTAATGAGAAGATAAACCGCATATTTGCATTTGCATTTTAGTTACATGTTTCTTTCTCATTAGAATAGGAAAAGATTAACAATGAAAAATGATTAACAGTGTGTGAACTACTTGATATCAAGTTAATTTCGTTCACAAAATGTATTATGAGTTTAAACTTGCAACCTAGGAAACTCATTTGTCATGTTAAAAAGAACTGCAGTGACATGTGTATTCAAAACATTGCAAATTAAATAAGCAGATGAAAAAAATAGCAAAAAATAAATTAAAATAAATGTGACTGTCACGGATTGAAATTGGTTTAAAAGTTTCACACAATGTGGTGATTTGTTTCTAACTTGACAACACTGACTTCCCCCCTCAATTTTCAAATTGTTGATGGTAAAAGGTACTCTGTGCTTTCCTTTCATCTCTATTTATAATGACGTACGATTGTGACATTTTCCCCGATCTGGAGCGGGTGGTTAGGATTGTGTTCTATAGGTTGGGTCGTGTTTTGATGTTGGTGTATTACGCTTATGCAGTCATGATTGTGCAGATCAGGGGGTCATTGTGTTATGGATATATTATGCTTATGCAGTTACTATATCCCTTATGGATCATGCTTATGCAGTTATGCCCTTATAATGATGGTCAGTTGTTATGCACCTTTATGTGCCTATATTGTTCTACGTTCCTTACGATAGTGCTAATGTAGTCGGTTGCTATGTGCTTTGTGTACACCCCCTGATCAGTTTGCCAAATATGAAGCCCCTTTTCTCTGGTTAGTTTAAAGTTAACCAAACTGATTCTAATCGAGGCCATTGTAAATTATCTCTATAGTAAACTTTGTTAAAGAAAACTGAGAAACTATTCTCTTTGTATTTGGTTTCAAAGGTTGGTGTCCCTGATGAGATGAGTGAAGGTTGTAGTGGCACTGGCACACGCGCACAAACACCTGACCGAGGTGCTCCGCCCCATTAAGCTCGCACTAAAAATGGTCAATGTTTGCAGGCAAATATTTTAGCAAATCCTTAGTGACAACAGGCAAGATGACAGAGCAAAGAGTTTTGGTAAAGGAGACTGCTTTTACAATGTCAGCAGGATATAACAGGAGCAAGTTACATCTCAGATAATAAAAGCTTTTCAGTCACCCTTTTTGGGTGATTTCCTCCTCAGTAGGTCACCTCCGTCTGGGTCGCTTGGCATTAGTCAAAGAATGGTCAAAGTTTGTGAAATGTAAGATAAGAACTCTAAATTTCATTTTGCCATGAGGAAATTCCATACATTTATTTGAAGATTTTTGCCTTAACATGTACTGTATATAGAAAAGCAAAACTCCTAAGTCATTGCCTTGCAACTTGTACTAAATGTGGAACGGGCATAAAGCAGCACAGGTTGTCACAATTATGCCAACTAATTTACACTTAGATGCACCATTTGAAATGTTGTGGTTCTCATGTTGCTTTCAAATGGCAGGAACCAACTTTAAAAACAAAAAGCTAAATGGCAATAAAAGGACTAATGTAGCAATGACGTCTCCAAAACAGGAAAAAACAGAAAACAGGGAATCAGCTCATGATGATGAGAAATATTTCTTATTCAGGCGGGAAGCCATTTACAAATGATGGGATACACTTCTTACAACAGGTGCAGTGAACCAAAAATCACAATGGCAGTTTTCTCTCAGCTTTTAACATTATGTGGAGGAAAGTAAATTAAACCCGCAAAGCTGTTACATGGTGTGTATAATGGCCTCTTAAAAATACTAGCAGGACACTATTTCTTTCTTTCATCATGTGCAAGTTCATGACAGAATTACAATATAAACGCAAAATGTGTGCTCATGGTTGCCAAGATAGGGGTTGGAGAATGGGGGCATTTGCACATCCAGAATCAGGTTGTTCATCTTGGAGGTCGCACGTCTTCTCGCAAGTCTGCTCACAGCATCTTCTTCTTCTCAAACTCCTAAAGACAAAAGAGAAAAGCAACAGGGATTCAAATGACACAGACAGAAGGGAATTATTTATTCGTGTTGATATCTCACAGCTCTTTTGAAAGGAGGAAACAGGCTGCGAGAGCAGAAGAGAGCCTGTTTATAGTTTTCCCTACAGTGGCCCTCGCATGCCTGCAGGTTCACGACCAAGTTGCTGTTGCGAAAACTACTCGCGTTCTGTGATTGATTAGGACAGCTCGGCAATAATCTGATACAGTTGCTTTATTTACAAAATCAGACCGCGTGACTATAAATGAGAAGCATTATGTTTAGCAGCCGTTTATTTAAATGTAGTATTCAATTTCAGACATATCACACAAAAGGTAGGATGACAAAATGTGTCCTTCCCTTGGAAACTTCTCTTCCATGGGGTGTGGGGGCGGTAACTTAACGCCAATGCCATTTATCAGGTCCGCAGAACACACAAGGACTCACTGCGTGGCCCATTCCAATGAGGCTTGGAGATATCTAAAGGTATACTGCCACCCTGAGGAAGCACTGGGCCAATGATTTAAGCCCCTTCAAAGCCTTTAAAGCCTCTTGTTGTTCTGGGAATAGGCAAATGAATTAAGAAGCCTTTTGGTGGGTCAACATGGGAGTTGTGCTTGATTGCAAACAGCTGCTTTAACAAGGAGTCAGCGGGGCCCAGTCATTTGGGACGAGGCTGTTAAAGAAATAACAGTGTAAAGACATGGAAAAAGGGAAACGAGAAAAGGGAGAGATGGTTGTGTTGCAAACAGACGCTTTGGTGTGGTACAAGGGAGAAAACCAGTGTTTGTGAAAAAGGGGAGGGGGGGCGGCTTTGACAGGAGATCGACGCCTGACATGGAGTCAAAATGAAGGAATGGAGGATGCCACTCAAAAAGTAACGCCAGACAATGGCTTTTATTGAAACAGCAGCGAGAGCAAGAAAACATGTCAGGAAAGAAGTGCAACACATTTAAAAGGAGAGCAACGGCAAGCGCTCGGCCCACCTGTGCCACAAAGTGTGACGACAGACGCAGGGTGCATCAGAATACATTTCATGAAGCAAAATTGACTCACGCAAGAGTGCGTGTGCGAGCTTATTTCGTAAACAAAAGTTAAGAAGGTTGTAATTATTCTTGCATATTAACGAAGTCGTCAGATGAACAAGTTTTTTCTGATAACGCCTTCCTGCACCAGAGGCACTCTCATTCCAGCGGCTATCACAGAAAATATTGCATATTTGAATTTGTTTCGAGCGATGTCATCCGCAAACAGCTTGGGAAATATGAAAGTGAATTGTATAAATTAGTGAATTTTTGGACAAACATCTAAATTACTGCTACAGCTGCACAAATTAAAATCTCATCAGAGGCATGAAATCATTTAATTAGTTGTTGAAGTCAAGTATATTTTTGTGAACAATATCAAATGATGTTACATAAATCCATAACTTGAAGCAACACTTTTCATGATTGCAAAGGCGCAGCAAGAAGAATATAATTATGTCTGTCCCTCTTTATCGTATACATTTCCCAATGCAGATAAATGTGGACTCAATGTGATCACTTGCCAAAGTTGAATATATACATACATATACATATATATATATATTTTTTTTTTATCTAGTACCAACAATTTTGTCCTCGCGTGTACTGTATATACACTCAGTGCAGTGTATGTTTAATATGATGATGACGTTTGGATATGGATGTCTGCAAATTAGATTTTACTGACAATCGTGCATTACACAACCCCCGTTTTTTTTTTTTTTTTGGTCTCCTAATGTAATACAAATCTGCCTTAATCTACATTAGCATTGATATTATCTTGCTTCCAGGTGATGTTGTGCGACAATGCTTTCCCCACAACCTAAACAGGTCCGCAATGGTCCCCACACACGAGGCATAGCGGCTCCTTGCATTTCTTAACCACTTTCATTACAGCAGTCGATGAGATTAACAGAGATGTATGAACACTGCGTGTGGTGGTGCGGGGCAAAATGTGCAACCGCACTGCACGTTTTTCCCAATTACACTCAATGATCATGAATTAAACTTACAACAAAAAGTGCTTGTAAATCAGTATCCACATGCGGAAGAGCCAGCAGTGGTAATGAAAGTAGAAGATGACAAATGAGTGTAATACCTGCATCCCACTTTTTATACATCCTTTTAACAACGCTTCTCTTGAGATGTGCAGAAATAAAGACACAGCAGCCTTAACTCACCCACTGTCAAACGTGCATATATTAAACGCTAACCTTCTTTATGGTATATTCAAATTGCCAGCTCATACTTTCTACTACTACACAAAGAAAATGTATGAAGTAGCATTTTGTATCATTTTGCTTTCATCTCATTATGCTCAACATCCTCAGTTAAAAAGAGGATACACATAATTCTCCCCCTGAAATGAAATTGAATGCTTTTCAATTTCTGACGAAAATTGGAGATTCATCAGTGCGTGTACATAGCAGGATTTAATTGCTCATGTACGCGAAGATGATAGTTTGCAATTTAGGAAAAGACCCACCTTGAACATCGTGCTACCCAGCTGGGCAGGCGACATGCTGACTACAACTCCAGCAGACTGCAGGGCAGCAATTTTCTCTTTGGCGCCTCCTTTTCCACCAGCAATGATAGCGCCGGCGTGACCCATCCTTCGGCCGGGAGGAGCAGTTAGCCCGGCGATGAAGGACACCACAGGCTTGGCGCTCGCACCCTGGACGCATCGCCAAAGTGAGGAATAAGGGGGAAAAAAAGGAGGTGAAAAGACCCACTAGAAGGATAATCATCTCATTTCAGAGTGTGAGGACTTTAGCAAAGCATCCTAATGGCATCGTCATAGGCAGGACAGAAAGAAATATAGGAGAGGAGGTGTGCATAAATCAGGGCAATTTGTTTTCTGCACCTGCATTTTATTCATTCATTACAAATTAAACAACCCATGTCCTCCCATTACAGAGATCTGATGATAAGAGTCTTATCCAAGCAGCCGTCTCTGTCTCAGCCCGCATTATTAAAACAAAGGGTCAATCAAGCAGTTTAATTGCATGGGTTGGTAGATGACCAGATAGGGGCCAAGGCGCCTGCCATCTCAAATCATCTCATTTCTGAGATGGTAGTTAGTCATGCAGCCACTGATTAGCTCAGCGCCTGTCTGTCTATACTGCTTGCTCCTTGATGGATGTTGCGCTCAACAGTTTAGATCATTTCCAAGGTGAGGAGCGCTGATATTTCATTCGTCGCAATAACATCACAACTGGAAAGAGGGACTGTGTGTGAGTACTAATATAGCGGTTCAAATCGTACTTAAAACACATGCACAGCATACAAATACAAAGATACAGTGTAATCTCTAAAGTTGAATGCCCGCAACGTCAAATTCTACATTTGGTTAATATTGGGAGGGTCGTGCTTCTTAAAAAGACACAATGCAATGCAAATCAATTGTTCTGACGTGATTTCATTAAATTTGCCACTCCAGACAACAATACCTTTGGTCCTAGAGTACCAACTTTACTAGGGATGGGCGAGTACCGATAACAGGCATCGGTATCAGGCCGATACCAGGAAACATTCCACGGTATCGGCACTCGCGACAAATATCGATACTGGTATTGGCCTCCGCTCATGTGGCCATTTTTCGGTAAGGAACTTAAGGCTGAAACGGTTATTTTTTGCATTTATTATAAGAGAGCACATAAGTCTTTAGTTGTAACAATTTAATTAGCTCTGAAGTGCAGAGAGATCTTTGTATATTATATAGTATATCGTCATTGACTACTGCACTGCTATGAGATGAATGACAAACGGAGACTGTGAAACCGGAAGCGGAAATACAGAGCACCCTTTCGTATTAAAAGCATGGATTTCAAAATAAGATATAATCAAACATCACACACTAACCAGCTTGAGGAATTCTTAACATGGTAGATATTACTAAATTACTTGAAGCACTATTGTATTGAATTGAATTATTTGCACTTCACTATATTCCTTCAACCACATATTTTGATTGGGACTTTTTTTCTGGCCACTGGATTATGTGTTTCATTTTTTTCATAAATTTTTTGAAATTCCTTTTATTGTGTGCTTTATGCAAAATGAATTTTATGAGCAAATTGAAAATATATATAATTGCCATTAATTTGATGCAATTTTAGGGAAATTTGCTATAGGATATATATGTGATTTAAAAAAAAATATCTGTCATTCTTTTTATGCATCATAAATACAGTCCTTTCTGGACTATAAGTCATACCTGACTATAAGCCACGCTAGCTACATTTGGGGAATACTTGAGTTTGTTGCACATATAAGCGTCACCCGACTATTTTAACGTTACCACGCCGGGTTCCCGCTATTTTCCTTTCCATAATGAGGGCGCAAATTGTCTCACTGTCGTTCTGTCTCTCCTACTGTATTTGGGTTCACTTGGTTTGTTTTGCTTTGCCTGACGCTCTTGCGTTTCCCTTGTAGTGCGCCCCCTTGTGATCTGGTGGATAAGCCGCACCTTTGTACTAGCCGCAGGGTCGAATGCAAGTGAAAAAAGTAGCGGCTTATAATCCAGAAATTACTGTATTAATGGTAACGACATTTGGTATCGGTGAGTACTGACGATTTAAGTATCGGTCTAAAAAAAAGTGGTATCAAACATCCCTAAACATTACATTACATTTACTTTTCGGACATTTCTACTGAAGTAAGCAGTTCAGTTTAACAGGGTGATTCAGTGGGAGTGCTGCTTTATTCAATAAACAAGTTTTTAAAAAGTAAAGCTTATACCACAAATACGCCCTGATGAAATACTGAGATGGATGCATCCACATGGGAAGCCTGGCATTTATCTAGTTCAGTCTCCGCGCAGCTCACATTACTATGCAGTGTTGTTTCCCCAAAATTACAAAAGGGTTTATGTAAGCTTGAGGGAGACAAGCTGGGCTAAAAGTCATGACGCTGAAATGGGATGAAAGAAATATCACTAAACCTTCATGGAAGCTTGGGCGAAAGATACTCAAGCAAATTATCATACGCTTATCCTGTGTAAGACCTTATTTCTGAATTCAGGAATCCAGCAAAACCCCAGTAAGGCTTGGCAGACCTTTGATACAAGTGACTTTTAATACCATATTATGTTGGCAAGTACGGCAGAAATTGATACCCAGTGAACCTTCAAATGTACCCTGCATTATCAAATCTGACAACAGAACCTAGAAGGAGGTGCAAGGTTGTTTTCTTGGATTTTACACAATTATGGGTATTGATAAACTAACTCTGTCTCCAGCCATTTAAATCAATGAATAATGAAGCTTTGTTCCGCCCAACATGACACAAAACTATAAGCCATTAAAACTGATAATTTGCCAGGTAATGTAATCTGCATTCTGTGGCGCCCAGTGTAGAATGCAGAAATATAAATGCTCTAAAATACAGTGCATTTTTAATTCATCCTCAGAACATGAAAAATGTGGTCTTGTTAAAAAATTTGTTGTAACGAGTTCTAATTAAGGCATTGTTTTTAAAGAGTTTTAGCCTCTTAATTGGTCATAAAACATTGCATAATTTATTTACAGTATTACAAATAATATCTATAATATTCATCTATCTGGGCCAATAATTTGTTGTGACAGTAGAACAATTAAATGCTCTTCCCCTTGATGTCAGAAGTGCAATCATACAATCAGCGTAATAGCTTTATATTTAACTAAATTTCACACATACAACGTAAACGTGTGAGTAAACTGCGACATGACCATCATTATAAATACTTTTTGTGACAGTTGTTTGGTGGTGTGCCATTTTAAATGTTAAAATGTGCAAAAATCATGAAGTTAAACCTACTTGAACTGTGAAAGTGAACCTTAATTGAAATTTACATTTAAAAATACAACTAGTAACTGATCAAAATATGGCCACATATTTGAAAAGACACAGGTCTCTCATTACATTAAGCTTAGTGGGCATGATGTAACCTCTAAATAAATGAAAGCGTTTAATGGTGAATGTTGAAAACTGAAAAATGAAAATGCTGGAATTAATCCATGTTATTAATTACTCATTTGCAGTAAAATTACTGACTGGTGTTTGCACTTTTTGTTATTTCCATTTGTTACAAAAGTCCTGTTGCAAAATACCAAACATCAAAGTTTTAAATTGGAGCTTTGTACCGTTCCTAATTATTAAGTACAACACTTTTTGTGTGATGTTTTCTACACATTCGGATTTCAGTGAAGGGTAGGCTGCCTACTCTTGCTTGCTTCATTTGAACTGTGCCTCACTGTCAACACTTTGGGTGACGGGTTGTGTTGGTTGCCGTTTGTACTTATTTGTGGAAAGAGAGTGAGGGAGCGAGAAAGAGAGAGACAGAGAGAGGTTATTCTCCTGAGACGCTCGCAGAAGATTTGCATGCATTAGAGTTACTGAGGGTAAATCAAATCAATTTCTCAGCTTCAGTGCACCATAAACACACAAAGAAATACAGAAACAAAACACACAAATACCGCATACAATAAGTAGCAAAAGTGCGGGTCTTGCCTGGATTTAAAAATGTCAATTACATTTTCTTGCTGCACAAGCGAATTGTCTCGCTGCTCTATATCGTCACAAAAGACGTGTACATTTGAAAAACATGCCTCATGAGTAGAAGACTCAAACACCCATCTGTCTTTCGTCTTCATCTTGACCATGTTAATTACACGGACTTTGCACACAAAACGGGGGAGGACTTTAGCTGTAAACTGGGAATTAGTCGACTCATCGAAGCTATTTGTTTGCGGCACCTGGAAGTTGTCGGAACCAATATTTTGTGCTTCTGCACAGACTCTTATTGGTGATGTACTCCGACCGGCATTCACTACTACTAACTCAGATGCTTTTTAGGGTTTGTTTGTGGTCTCAGACTGTATAGGGAGAAAAATATCATCGCTACATGTCTTATGTTTGTAACAAAACATTCTGCATCAAAATCGCCAAATAAATAAAAGAGTTCTCATGAATTTATTGGAGCCAACACACATAAAATGGCGGCCCTACATGCGTCAGCAAAAGGAAGGCGGTATCTACTGTTAGCAGGGTTCGCCAATTCCGGTCCTCAAAATCCGGAGCCCCGCATGTTTATATGTTTCCACCCGCAAGCCGCTAGCACACCTGATTCATTTAATCAGCTTTCGTATCTTTACTATCATACATATATATACATATATATACATATACATATATATATATACATATACATATACATATACATATACATATACATATACATATACATATACATATATATATATATATATATATATATATATATATATATATATATATATATATATATATATATATATATATATATATATATATATATATATAAAATTATTTATTTATTTGTTGGGGGGCGATAAGTCGATTCATCGATGGGAAAAAAAGTCTATTAAGCACTATTTAGCTGTGATCAAGAAGAAACGCTATCAGAGATTGCATTGTGTTGACTTTACTGTGTTATGTTTGAAGATGATACCTTATATTAAGACACTAGAAGTACTGTCACTAAAGGGTAGGAAAAAGAGTAAGTAAATAGGTTGGTGTCCCTTACGGAGTTGTGTTGTTTAAGATAGTTTGCTGCATTCTCCTCTGCATTGCCTCCAATCTCCCCAATCAGGATTATGCCCTCCGTCTTGGGATCCTGCAGGAACACCTCCAGGCAATCTATGAAGTTCGTACCATTGAACGGATCCCCGCCAATACCTTTGGAGGAGACAAGGCAAATGTGTGTTGTGTACCCATGGATCTCTCAGGATCATCGGTGTGAATATTTGAGGACCACAGGGCAGCACAGCCTTAGAACGGAATGCAAAGCAGGCGAAACGAACTTTAAGCCTGATACGGTCTGATCATCACAGCAGCAGCGCGCTCTTTCATGGCTCCTCATTGGGGATTTGTGAAAACAATTGAGCACAGTCGGAATTGCTTCTGGTGAGCAAACAAAATATTAATAGATGGATTTACTTTGAGCATGATTTTTGTGTATTCTACATCTCAAGTGTATTTCGTTATTCTGCCTCATCAGGCAGTGTGCTGACTCCTACGTTCAACGACTTCCCAAAGTATTGAGACCTCCGTACCTTTTGCACACTACAGTACTTTTCATTCACATTCAATTTGGACAGAAGATGACTAACTATAAAAGGTTCTCAATATATTTCGGATTCACTATAATTAGTGTATTGCGCGATTTAACGACTTTAGAGTCTGGTTTCTGTCTATAAGATGTTTATTTTAACAATTACCATCTTACGGGTCCTTTAAGATGACGCCGAGGGAATTATCTGCCCCTTTCAGAGCAAAAATGCTAAAAGTTAAAGGCTTGGACTGGGTGCTTATTAAATTAGCTTTAGCAATACAGCATTAATCTGAAATTGGGGGTAAAAAAGAAAAGTTGAACTATGATCTACAAAAGGATCAGAAAAGAGATATTCTAAAGCTATGGGACCTGTATTCCTCACAGCAGCCAGCAGGGGACAAGTTCAATGGTTGCAAAAAAAAGGCATTCGACTGTAGGATTTCAGTAGCTCAGATTTACAAGTCTATTTATGTTGCTTTTGTCAAGTCTTCTTCTAACAACGAAGATCATGCCAGGACATGGTTAAGTCCAAAATAGAAATGAAAACATTCAGGAAAAGTTAACTTTTCCCCCCCTCTTTGAAAGGACTTTTCTTTAGTGGTACAGAATATTTGTTCCACTACATTTTATCTGTAATGTTTCCTATCACATCCAAAAAGATTGCCACGAACATTAAGAGCCACTCGGCGCTTTGTAAAAGTATTTCCACTGGAAGATTACACCTCCAGAAGCCCAATCTTCACAGGCAAACATCAACAAAGTTATGTGAATCATAAAAAAAATAAAAATACCCACCAATTTTAAGAAGACGAAAAAGTTATGAATAATAATCAAAGAGAAGCACATTAACAGCAAAACAGATGACAGTGATATTAAATATTGTACCAACGGTAATTTTGCTGCAGCCCCGCAGGTCAGAGTCAGACTATAAAGACTCTGTCGCAGTACCACCAATAAACCACTTTAATAAACTCAAACGAAACGAAACTCCATTGCAGCAGCGGCCTTTATGAAGTCAGACTGGAGGACACGCTATAATTAAAATGTCAAAATCATAATGAACCCAAGTTGTTTTTGTGTTATTTTGGGTGTCAGACTTGACCTCGGTTACTGGTTGGAAGATAAATTGGCCATAAGGTTTTGTTTGCATAAAATAACAAATTTTCGTAATAGTAAATAATAACTGTCTGCGCTTGCCGTCATGAGCAATTGATACTGACACACTCAATCGATCAAGATAATATTCAGAGAGCACAAACAGTATGAACTATGTAAAAAAAGTGACAATATGGAATGGTTCATGATCGACTTAATAATTAATTTCTTAACACAGTGTGGCAAAACACATCAGCATATTTCATTTGAATGTGAACAGGAGAGCACCAAAATTGTATTTTGTTGTACAGATGATGGCACTGTGAATATGTGTTTAATGTTAAAGCAGCATGGATAACATCACTGTGATCTTACCAATGCAGAGGGACTGGCCAAGGCCAACTTGTGTAGTTTGGTGCACAGCCTCATATGTCAGAGTTCCTGATCTAGACACAATACCTAATAATAAGAGAAAAATGTTGACAGTTATTATGTTGTTTTTGGAAAATATATCAAACATAGATAGCACTTTTCAGATTCATTCACATTCACTATTTCTATTAATTTAATTGTTTTCCCTTTTTTGTTAAGAGGATGAAAACCTAGAATTGTTTTTATTGTACATTTAGAACAAATATAAAAAATTAATTAATTAATCGCGAGTTAACTAGTTAAGCCATGCAATTAATTACGATAAGAAAATGTAATCGCCTGACGCCCCTAATTTTTTGTAAGTGTAATTAATCGCATGACCTCAATAGTTAAGTCACGATTAATTGCAAATGTTATATCTGTTCTAAATGTACAATAACAAAATTCTAGGTTTTCATACTTTTTTAACAAAAGTGGGAACAATTATAAATAGAAATAGAGCAAATGAATTTTTGACGTCTATATGAGTGAATGAGTTAAAAACCGGTTAAATAACATTTCATTTAATTAGTGTGTGAAAACAATTATAAATAAATAACCATTGTGAAAAACTTACCAATCCTTCCTTTTTTGTGAATGTGGCCAGGCATGATCCCAATCTTGCACTCCCCAGGCTAAAAATGAACAGTTCAAATCAGAACAAAAGACAACAAACAGTTCAAGTTCAACCTTCTGATGCAGCTTAATTCATGAAACATTTGGCAAAACATCCAATTAGCTAGTCTCTGTTGAGTTTGCACTGCATAAATACATATAAATAATCTCCAAACTATTACTTACAATCCTTTGTAATGGTAAAAAGGAATGCAATGTATTTAATTTGAAGATCTTGAGCATGTGTGCATTCAGGCTTTGAACATTAGCATATCATATTCATATATGTACACATGCTTACATTAATGACTCCTGGGCAGTTAGGGCCAATGAGACGAGTGGCACTCTGGCGCAGGAGTCTATGTTTCACTTTCACCATGTCCTGCTGGGGGATGCCCTCAGTGATGCACACCACCAGGGGAACCTCAGCATCAATGGCCTCAATGATGGCAGCTGCAGCAAATGGAGGGGGCACGTATATCACGGTGGCATCAGCTCCTGTGCCTTCCTTTGCCTGAGGTAAGAAATGAATGCGTTGGAGGTGGATTAAAAATGGCAACCGTGAAATTGTTAAACACTGCCATCTAATGTCCATTTGGAAGAATGACTCCAAACACACATTCATTTTCAAAATTCATGTTTTACTTTTGAAAGTTTTGATTAGTGCTGGACAAATTCACACTGACCTCCTTGACTGAGTTGAAAACAGGCAAATCAAGATGAGTCTTGCCCCCCTTGCCAGGAGACACACCTCCGACTAACTGTGATCCATAGTCGAGAGACTGTTGACTATGAAATGTCCCCTAGGTGGAAAGAGAAGTCAGTGTGTGAATGAGTGTGAGATGAGGATAGCTCACTGCTGCAGTGTTTCGCTCAGAGGAATCAATCACAAGAGACAAAATGCGTCATCCAGCATCATCTCGCATCTTTTACCAGGGCAACGTTAAAGAATACAAAAGACAATCAATGTGCTTCTGTGGATGAATATGCTGGTACAAATGCTCATTAAGAAGGAAATGAAATGGTCTCAGCAGAAAAATAATGACCTGGGTGCGGTTTAGTCATTGCGATTGTACATTAACGCTGGGCTTTATAGCCTTAAAAATAAACCTGATTCCCCAACCAACAAAATCAAATATTCCTATTTAAATCCATTTTCCCCTTTGATTTTAGAACAAACATTTGACAATTCAACAACATTGACATTCAAAACAAGTTTTGCTTTATGCTTCATCCTGGAAGGGAGATCGCTCCATATTTGGTCTCTTTTCAAGGTTTTACTTTCCGTCAAACCACGCCCTTGGGTTTTGAGTTTTTTCCTTGCCGGGCAAGGCAGTTTAGATCATGGATGTCACTAATCTTTGTGGGCTTGTGAAGAAGCCCTTTGAGACTCTTGTGATTAAGGGTTATACAAATAAACTTGACTGGTATTAGGTTTATTTCTCGTGATACTAAACTAATTCACTGTCATTGACGGCTAGAAACGTCAAAAATTAATTTGAACTATTTCTATTCGTTTAACATTTTTCCCACCTTTGTTAACAAGAGTATTTTATTGTATTAGAACAGATGTAAAATTTGTGATTAATCGTGAGTTAACTAGTGAAGTCATGCAATTAATTACGATTAAAAATGGTAATCGCCTGACTCCCCTAATTTTTAATAATCTTTTCTTTCAAAAAAAGACAAAAATAATTACAATTATTTTATTTATTTATTTGAAAAAAAATAAAAGATTACTAAAAATTAGGGGTGTCAGGTGATTACAAATTTTAATCGTAATTAATCGCATGACTTCACTAGTTAACTCACGATTAATCACAAATGTTATATCTGTTCTAAATGTACAAAAAAACAATCTAGGTTTTCATACTCTTGTTAACAAAAGTGGAAAAAAATGTTTAACTAATAGAAATAGTTCAAATGAATGTATGACGTCTATAGCTGTCAATGGCAGTGAATGAGTTAGTATTGAAACTGATAAACAAGTATTGATTTTTTTCCTCTAAAGCCAGATTTGTTTGTTTTGTTTTAATAACTTGCATTAACTTCCACAAAAATAACATAACTTTTTTTTTCCTATTGGATTATTATTTAAAATTGTTTTAACCTTTTTCAACGCTTTGATAACATGACTGCTGTTGCACTAAATATGGGCATCATGTCTTTGGCAATGCTCAGCACAAGTGGCTCTGTCCACCGTGTGCTCCATTCTTATCCTACGGAAAATATTTTGAACATGATTCCGCTCATGTTGTCTTTCTGCTGGTGTTCGAACTGTCTCTTATTTTTAGGGGCAAAATGCAACATTTAAGGGCAGTCTAGAGGTCTGAGTAATGCTGATTTTTGGCCATCGCTGTTGCAGACCATCTCTTTAGTCTGATGTAAACAGCTTTAATTATCCTATAATTAAAGAAATTATATGGTATAAGAAAGCTGCATAATTTTGCCAATTTGGCTTAGTGATAAGGCCGTTATCTTGATTGAAAAGTAATCTTGTTACTTAGACGCCGTTAATTACGTTTACAACTGTTTATTTGAACACAAACTATATACTAATAACTATATGAGGAGCACTCTTTTTTTCTATGACTCAAAAGGGGGTGAATTGTGATAGCATGTCTAATCTTGGTAATCTGAATATTAGGTATAAATACTACTCAACGGCTTTTATTGTGGAAAATAAACATGAGAAAACAGCCCAATGACTTGTGAATTAGTTCATCAAAGCAGACGAAAGTCATTTTCAGCTCAACAAATCCCATCAGTTATTCGTCTGTTAATTATCACTGAGGATGCTGAGACAATGCCATGTGGCAAAGGGTCATACTGCAGAAAATGATAAATTAATGATTTTGGCGTACAGATTACAACAGATTGATTAAGAGGAATTACAAACTATGAATCAGCACTACCATTCAAATGTAATATATCCCTCCTCTCTGTTAGCTATGCTGTCCCCCCCTTCCCCCACCACTATCACCATTATTATTGCAAATGGGACAATCACCACTATCACAATTATTATTGCAAATGGGACAATCAATTTGAAGAATGGCTTGCTTATCAAGCTAGAACACAAAATGTATTCTCAATACCCCTAGCTTCATTTCTCATCTTTTTCTAATTACCTGAAGTGTTCACTGGAACCATTTTATTATGTTGAGGGCAAAATGGTGGATGAAAAATGGCATGGGGGTTATAAATCAGCAAAGATTCATGTTTCTGGACTGTCAAACACATTTGTCAAGTTTTGTTATTCTCCTTGAGCACGCGTGTTCAGAGTGTACCAACTGTGTTTTGTCCAAGTGCTTCTTACTGATTGAAACAAGGACTTGCACTCAAATGTGGCCTTCAGCTTTCTAGTTACCGCGTGTTGGTGGGGGGAAAATAACAAATAACAAAATATCTTCTTACTGTTGAAAATGGCTGAATGAGTCAAGCAAAAAAGTATAACTGGTTGAATGCTAGTTGGCGTTAAACTGTTTTAATTTTCATCCATCCAAGCATCATCTGAACTACTTATCCTGATGAGGGCCGCGTGTGTGCTGGAGCCTATCCCAGCTATCTTCGGGCAATGGGCAGGGTACACCTTGAACTGGTTGCCAGCCAATCACAGGGCACACACAGGGAATTATACTGACATGTAATTTGAGAGGGAACTGAATTTCGTATGTATTTCTGGAAGTGTGTATATGAGCAGGTAGGCAAGAGGTAAGCAATGGGCTCTTTGTACATAATCTCCCGCATAGCTGAAATATGGGTCGGTATTTTCCAATTTTGAACATTTGCATTATTCTGCATTTCATTTTATTAAAATTTTTTCAGAGCAGTTTTTATTACACACACACACAGGTTTGGGGAATCCAGGGCCAAAAAGTAAAAAGCCTACTACAGATGCTTCTACTTAACTGGCAGGTAAACAAGCTCATCTCCACCTGTTGAGTAGAAAAACCTGTGTGGCTAAAATCAAACTGTTACAGGGTTTGTTCTTTCTGGACCTGCTTTCCACAACCCTGTTCACACAGTCGCAGTAAGTTCC
Source organism: Leptonotus elevatus (assembly GCF_054856555.1). Taxonomy (NCBI): domain Eukaryota; kingdom Metazoa; phylum Chordata; class Actinopteri; order Syngnathiformes; family Syngnathidae; genus Leptonotus; species Leptonotus elevatus. Next base: position 14,105,012 of record NC_141246.1, read on the forward strand.
ATTTCTACTTCTATGGTTATCAATAAACTTTTGCTCTTTGCCATCACTGGTATCTTATTGTGGTGAAAATAAATCAAACTCAAACAGAAAGAAAAACGCAATAAACTCGGGGCTTACATCTAACTGTACATTTTTAAAATCTCTTGTTTGTGGATGATGAGTGGTACAAACTGTTTGGATGGTAAAGTTTAGGAACAAACCTGCTTTCCTGTGAAACCTTGACAGATGACCTTAGTGTTCTTGGTGATGTAGAGGTTCTGTCTTGTTCCTGTGTAACAGTGCCTGACGCCACTTTGCTGCACTGAACCAAGACAAAAGAAAACCCACATTGCAACAAATAATTTGCAATTTGCAACAACTTCACACTAGGGGTGCACCGATCGATCGGCCTGACGATTTATCGGCCCCGTTTTCCTTAATTTTGGAATATTCGTAGTCGGCCGATCCCTTAAAAATAAAGGGTTAGGGTTAGGGTTAGGGTTTCTTTTCCACCAATCTCATCTACCTCCTCAGAGGTCTGAAAAAGTCAGCCACTGTCCTGTTCTGCTGAGATGACTAATAGGATTTTTACTTTTATTTGAGAGAACTACTTCATGTGCAGTTAAAACAACCCATTTGTATTATTTCACCGATATTGTTCAATGTTTTCCAATAACAAGTTTGGAACACTGAAGGTATACGTTGCTTGTAATGGAAAAAATAAATCGGTATCGGCAAAAATCGGGATCGGCAGGTCAGACTTTTTAAAAGATCGGTGATCGGACAGAAAATTGTGATCGGTGCACCCCTACTACACACATTATTATAATTATTATATAGGCAAACAAAGCACACTGTATTAAGAGGCGGTACCAATTCAAGTTAATTAGGAATAGCATACAATACAATTGACTGGACTGGATTAGCTGGTTTAGTAAACCAATGTGTGCATAGTGTAACAAGAATGATGTGTGTGCATGTACGTGGATATAGGGGAGATGCAAGTTAAGGAAGGCATCCTTATGTTGAAACTGCAAACATTAGAGCTTTATATGTTGTTGTTTTGTTTTTGTTTTTTTACTCAATAATGACAATAGTCCAATCTTAGGTGACATATGTAGCAGTCAGGATTGTAATCACACTCAAGACTGAACTTTGGTCTATTGCATCTCAGATACACAACTCGTCACTGACTGTGCAAAGTTCAGTTGCAAACTCAAAAAGGTGACGAGAAGGCGAATATAGCTTGCCATGAATTCTGAAAGCAGGCTGCCAATACTGGCTGAATTAAAAAACAATTGCATTCGTTACAAGCTCAAATGTGCTACATAAATATATAAAATAAAAGTAGTTCAATGTATGTTGCGTGCATGAAGAGCAATGTTAGGTCATTGTTGAAAAATCGCCCTGGCATTATACTTCATAGCTGCTGTCAAGGGGTTAAAGTTCTGGCAGGGCGTTAGCATAAACAAGCTAGTTAGCATAGAGTACCTTTACACTCAATTCAAGACGCTAAGGTTGCTAACTTGTCTGCTAGCATGCTAACTGTCAAACAACTCTATGTGCCACTTACAGCAATAGCAAAATTAATGAGCAAGCTAAAAGAGCTTATGCGCAACACTCAAAAAACAGTTGTGCAATAATGAAACAGTAATTCGATGAATGTATTATGATTAATACTTACAAAGCAGCCTGGCAAATAACCTGCAATGTGACATATTCGGTCATTCACCAATGACACTTGGAGGCTCGGGACCTTAAACACGAATATTAGCTGGCCATAAACATCCCTGTTTCAAAGTATAACAAATCGATTGACGTAAACAAATACTTGTATTATTGTTTGTACATAGATATTGTAAAGGCATATATATATATATATATATATATATATATATATATATATATATATATATATATTTAGGCTTTATGGCATTTTTTTCCTGGTACTCTTCATAAACTAAGACGACATCACATATAAGGAGTAATATTTTCAGGCATAGAAGCGGCTTCATAGAGCTGGTGCAACGTGGGTGTTGTAGTGTTATGAGAAAAGCGACAATTATCAAAATCAAACACTGGAGGGCGCAAACAGAAAGCAAATAGGGCTTGGCATCTTGTCACACCAACATAGACACTAGTGTTTGGTCAAATCATGTCGAGGTGGATAAAATTGGGACATGGATGGATGTATAACTAAATAACAAATTGAATTTCAATAATCATTTTAATGTATTTCTTCACAATACATTATCTCTCATTCTTGGTTCACAGTGAGACAAAACCTGCATGTTACCACAGAAAAGGGCAGAATGAGATAGAAGAGAAAACGACAGATGACAACACGACAGAAGCAACAGAAACTTTTTTGTGCATTTGTTGCACTCGCACTAACAAGAATATGATGAGGAAGAGAGCGCATTTTGTGAGCCTGCTGTGTTCTGATCAATGGCATATGTGACTTCAGTGTAAGCGATCAAGAGAACCAAGGCGATGTGTGAGCTTTACCTCAGGAAAATTAGTTTGGATGGAGAGAGTGAAGGATGACAACAAAGTGAAGCAAAAAAATGGACTTGCATAATATGACGTTTTAACGGTTATTAATGCATGCAACACGTGCCAGAATATCATAGGGATGTAGTGATCCCTGGAGAAGTGGGTATACTCTAAATTTTCACAGTTTATTTATGTATTTATTTATTTATTTATTTGTTGTTGTTGTAGTAATAGTCCAACAAAACGTCCGCTTTTAGAAACGGTGAAATGTAAGAATTAAAAATCCGTAATTACTTGCTCACAATAATAAAATGATCATGACTTGTTAAGAACAGTTTGTTACTACTGGTAACACAAGCGGCCTGACATAATATAAAATGTACTCATCACGGGAAAATATACAGCATAAATAATAGCAAGTATTTAGACCATCTAAATAATCTTGTGTTGACTGTCTCATTGTAAATCATCAATAATAATTTTCACCCTTACAGACCAATATATATAGCATTGACTGCTTCTGTTACTCAGTGTTACCAAGTTAAAATAATTTAATATAAAAAGTAGCACAACTTTAATCCACACATAGAAACAATATAACTATATTAAACCTTGTCTGTACAAAAATAACACATAAAAGAGGCAAACCACAATCACAAGTGTTACTTGTACCAGCAACAAAGCATGATGGGAAAGCTTCCTATGATTACCGTTGCTCTCCAAGTTAGCGTCAGTCAGCTCAGTAGTGCACCAGAAGTGGTGAGAACACATTTCAAAAATAAGAGTACTAACAGGAAATGCAGTGTTGGCTGCCTTAATCTTGCTGGTTTAACTTCATTTGGTAAGTGTGTCTTGTGAAGTGTAAAACGTAGGTAATCCCATTTAATGTACATTTGCTTATTGGTTTATTTTTGTAATTTTTTTGTCCATTTTATGTTCACAAACTTGTTCAAATAAACACTGAACGTGCTTTTGTAAGAGCATTCAATTGTAAATTACATTTTTGATCAAATGCAATATGAATATCGTTTGAGGGAATGCTCATCTATTTTACATTGATACACAAACTTTAAAATTGTGTATGTTCATTAAAATGTCAACTAAAGTGAGCCAGTCTGAGCCCTGAAATTGCAGGGCTGAAAATGAGTCCCAGTCCGGCCCTGCTGACAGCCACGCTTCCGTCAGCCTGCCCCAGGGCAGCTGTAGCTACTTAAATAGCCTACCGCCACACAGTGTGAATGTGAATGTGTGAGTGCATGAATAACGTATTCCATTGTAAAGCGTCTTTGAGTGTCTATAAAAGTGCTATATAAATCCGATACATTATTATTATTATTATTATTATTATTATTATTATTATTATTATTATTATTATTATTATTATTATTATTATTATTATTATCATCAAACTTAACCATTGGTTGGAAAGCGGACTAGACACATGCCCCTTCTGGGTCCAAATTGAGTTGAAGTCCTCAAAGCTCTCACTACATTCTCTCCTTGCCGCACGTCTGCCGCTTAGGGTGCATAATCTCTCTCAGAACAATGCTGTCCTCTGTGCTTTGAAAATTTGGACTCAGTTCCGCAAAAATTACGGCTTGGTCGAACCATCAAATCTTGCTCCTAACCAGCCCCCTGAGTCCTTGGCCGACCAAGCGCTCACCCTAGACCCTGCTCAGTGACGCGGCATATCTATCATTTATACTTCCTTGGGATCCCTCCATCCACAATTCCTCGACTCTGTGAAACGGAAGTGGGAGGAGGTGATTGGAACGTCAATATTAACTAATCAATGGGTGCAAATATGTAATCTCGTACACTCTTCCTCTATCTGTGCTAGGTGCGGTCTGCTTCAATGCAAGGTTATTTTTTGCAATAGGTGCAAGCAATCACTGGCTAACCATGCACATCCACATGCATTTTGGTTTTGTCCTGCTCTTAACAGTTTCTGGTGTCAGATTTTCGACACTTTATCAGTGGTACCTCATTTGGACCTTGATTTTGAACCGTGCACAGCCCTCTTTGGTTGCCCTCCTCTTTCAGCACCAAATTTGCCATTGGCTAAACGTGGAGTAATGGCCTTCACTGCACTGCTGGCGAGACGCTTAATTTTATTTAAGTGGAAACATGCTCTTCCCCCGACGCTTTGGGATGTTATGATGCATATTAAACAAGAAAAGATGAGTTTTTCGCTTTCCATTGCCGATGATGTCTTCAACAAGACTTGAAAGCCCTTTAAAGAATACTTAGAAAATGTCGTGCTCCTTCCAAATAGCGATTAGATGCCTTCCATTTGCCCAACCCCATCCCTTTGCCGTTTTTTCCCCTTATATATATATATGTATCTTTTGTATAATTAATTTGTCTACTTTTTGTATTTGTGTGCATGTGTAAGAGTGAATGGATGATTGTCGATATTTTGATAATAGCTGGTTGTTCATATGTTCCTCAAGTTTGTTTAGGCCTTGTATGTATGGTACTTTGACAACATCACTGTGTTTTTCAAAAATTATCAAAATTCTGAATAGAATGATCTACATAAAAACAGTGTGACTCATTAAAAAATGTGATCATAAAACCTGATAATGTTTAGAAATTATTCTTGTAAAAAAAAAAAGTTTTATCAATTACTTTTTTGAAATTACCTACAGAGTACTTTTTCTCTTAAGTTAACATTTATTTCAAAAAATAAATAAGCTAAAAAAATGTGAACATGTAGAAATAAATATAATAAAGGTGGTCTTACAACTTATTTTATAGTGTCCTTGTATGAACACAAGCTACACAGAGCTACAATACAAATAAACAGAAAATGTAATGGGGTAGATTCCATGGACGGTTCTACACATCAGCGTCGTTTCTGGCCACTGATGGCCGCGTTCCAACACTCGCACTGCCACCCCTGCGCCCCCCAACCATGCGCTCCCGCCGTTTCAACTCTCTGAAATGCTTGGGACAACTTAGACGGACACACTACACCCTCACACTTGTCTACGGGAAGGTGCAACCAAGGGGCACAAATGCGGAAGCGCAAGAACTGGGACGCGGCCCACATGTCGCAAACAGGAAACGGAAACAAAGCTGATGTGTGAAAACCATGAAGTCGGAAGTCCCACCTCCTCCGTGGCAAATACCCCCATTCATAACTCTACCATAAATGGATGACCTTAAATTACTACGTTTTATAGCTTTGACAATCTCTAATTAGCATAGCAAATTAATCTTAAGTTGATGAGAACACATTCCAAAATAAAAGTACTAACAGGAAGTACAGTGTTAGCTGCCTTAATCTTGCTGGTTTAATTTCATTTGGTAAGTGTGTCTTGTGAAGTGTAAAATGTCTTATCCCATTTAATGTACATTTGCGTATTGGTTTCTTTTTGTCCTTTTTTTTGCCCATTGTATGTTCACATAAACAAAGACCCAGCTCTTATAAATTGATCAAATGCAATGTGAATATCGTTGGAGGGAATGCTTATCTATTTTACATTGATACACAAACTGTAAAATGGTGTATGCTCATTATGTGAACTAAAGTGAGCCGGTCTGAACCCTGAAACTCCAGGGCTGAAAATGAGTCCCAGACTCCCAGTTCGGCCCTGCTGACTAAACCACTGCATTTACCACACACTGTTAGAGTTCAGTCACCTTTTCGAAAGCTATTTCTGACGAAGGGATTCATTTGCCATTATACAAACAATCCACATCTTTCATGTAGAACACAGAACATTGTATCATAAAAGTTTTGCATGCACATGTTGGTCCTTTGGTGAGCTGGCTAGGGAGAGATGTGTTGCATGCCACTATGCCAAATTGTCAATATCTGGGGGAAAAAGTCAGTGAAAGGGATACGACATAGCTTAACAAGACATGACACTTTAGTATTAAACCTCAGAAATTAATAGCGTTTGAGTTCTCAAAAGTAAAGATGCTCGCATACATTTTGGTGAAGATTGTCTGCAGTTTATGACATCAGGTGGTGACATCATCTTGTTTATATAACGAACTAGACCTCCCCAGTCAGAAGTCATTCAGGAAGTTAGGAATATAAATCATGCAAAGGCTCAAGGGGCCTAGGAATAAATAAGGTGGATATAGTGCAGTATGTCCCACATCGTCATGTGTATTTAATGTCATAAATAGTTTAAACTGGATGTTTTGTCTGTAGTATATATTTCTATAATTAAGATAAATAAGATTGCATAAATTCTGCATTGGTCTGATCCATAGAACTGGTAGATTTCCGAGGTTCCTGAAGTAATCTCTTAGTACCGCCCTCATACTGATATCCAATCAAAATCCACCAACTCCTCGGGCGATGATTGGTTTCACAGATCACTCTTAGGCATATTCACGACGGTAAATACGCCCTTTTTTAGCTTCTCGCAAATACTGTAGCACAATAATTACGTACCGGTAAGCGACTGTACTGAGAAAAGAACGCACATCATAAACGAAGCGTAGTCAAGTCAAACTCGAAAGCTCCTGCACTGAGCATTTCAAGATGGTTTTAGAAACGATTTCGAGGATAATAAAAGTTCAGCTTCCAGCATATCTGAAGAAGCTTCCACTTCCGGAGACGATCGGCGGATTTGTAAGGTTAACAGGTAAATAAACAATAGCTGTAATGCAGTGCTGTTCTGGATGTCCTGCTTGATGACTTCTTGACTTAATGGGGGCAATTTTTAGCTCCAAGCGCCTAACCTTCACTTGCACCTACGGATACAAACAAGTCCAACGAGTCGGTAACTGTAAATTGGAATGTCAGTAAACAAGCTGACCAAATACTGCACGACTCAAGTCATTATTACCAACCTGGAGCACCGTGAATGAATTAAAAGCCTAAGCCAGTGAGCCAAAGCCCCTCCAGCATTTTAGTTTATGACCATAAAATATATGTATTTGTATATTTTTTTCAGACTCACCATTGTATTTGTCAAGCCCACCATAAATCTGAGGGAGAGAAAATTGATTTGAGTGATTGCTTCATGGTCAAGCACAGTAGCCTACAGAAGCTGGGAATCATGCCTCATTGTGTCTTGGCTACTGTAGTGTATATTAGGTTACTGGACAAATCCAAACAAAAATGGGTTACAGAATCAATCAATTTAAAATGTTATAGTTTGAACTATTTCTGTTGAAAGAAAAACAAGTGTTCTCTCATGTGCCATCTGCCTTTCTATCAATTGTGTACATCTCTGTGTCCGTAGTGTCCGAATGGCTGCGGTTGCTGCCACTACTGGGCATCTTGGCTCTGCTAGGCTACATGACCATTCGGCCCTTCTTTCCCAAGAAGAAGAAGCAGAGAGACTGTCTGATCAACCTGAAGATCCAGAAGGAGAACCCCAAAGTGGTCAACGAGATAGACATTGAGGACCTTAACAGCGCAAATGTGTGCTACTGTCGCTGTTGGCGCTCCAAAACTGTAAGTCAATTTCTCTTCTTCTGAGTTTGCTTTTTACCCATAGTAAGAAATTGAGAATGTCCCCCAGGTCTCTGATGAGGGTAAGCAGTATAGAAAATCACTGGATAAAGAGAAGGCTGAGTCATCATGTTTTATGTATACTCTACAGTGTATGTATTTAGGTTTTAAATGTCCTCGGCGAGGAGGCTTGGGCAGCTCAACTGGCTAATAACATGAACCCATTTCCTCTTTTCAGTTTCCTGTTTGCGACAAGTCACACTTAAAGCACAACGAGCTGACTGGAGACAACGTGGGACCACTCATACTCAAGAAGAAGATCCTATAATAGCTCACCTGCTGGGAGATTTCCCTCAGTATTTACAGTTATTTACACTCTGTAATCATTTTTTATTTGCACGTGCAGGTGAGAAGTGTAGTGTCATGCAGTCATCAACTGAAGTAGTCCTGATGTGTTGACAAAGGAATGGTTAGCCTTTTCTGTGGTTTCAACAGGCCGATTTACTTATTTGTAAATTTGATTTGAGTCTTTCTGAGAGCCTTCATAAATCATTGACACTACTTTGTGTGTAATGTGGCCTTTAATCAGTATAAATCTCCCAGGGTAACAATTTGCCTCTATTAGACATGAAGTAAAACCCTTGTTGAGTTATTGTGACAACCGGGCCTTCCTACGTTGTGTTTATCTGCCTTACAATTTGAAATACTCATGCTCAAGCTAATACTTGTAAAGGGAGACTCCTAGCAACCAGTCTGATGCGCCCGGTAATTTTACTCAATCATTTCAAACCATTGCACAGGCGAGCTGTATCAGCATTGCTGTAGAATTCTACAAAGCCTGATTGAGGTTTATGTGAGTGACCCTAAGCATTGTTTTCAGCCCGTTTCTTTGTATGCACTGTACCATAACAATGACTGTAAATACTTTACTTCCTTCTGGAGTGACTCCTAATACCCACCAATATTTTTGGATAAATGTTTATATAACCACAGTTGTAGTTTCATGTTTTCCAGAGCATGATTTGAATTATATAATTCTATATTGAGCATACATGTACAGTATATTTGCACAGTAATGCTTTGAGCTAAATGCTAGTCCGTTAATACAATACCAACCAAAGGTTTGGACACACTTCAGTTTTGCCAAACTTTGCTATTGTCCATCTATAATGTCAACTGTTGGTCCACGGTATTGATAAGTGTCACAGAATAACTACTCCTAAAACTTAAGAACTAAGCAAGAGAATCACATAAAAAAAAACTTTATTTATTAAAGAATATTTAGTAAAAAACTAATTCTCAGTTCCATATATATTTCATAAATACTCTAATACTGCACACAAAACGTACCACATAATTTAAATGAAATGAACATCAGGTTCCTTAAGTTACACTGCATATTTTGTAGCGAAAATACCAAATGTGATAAAAATGTCTAATAAAAGATAAGTTTATCTGACTGAATGTGATTCAGCTTCAATTTCAAAGCAAATGAAAACCTTTTAATTACTGTACATTTTCCTGAGTTTGTACACATAGTGATAAAAATAGTCATTAAAATAGGTGTCAAACAAACACAAGTTTAAAAAACATACACTAATTCCCATTTTTAATAACTAACTCAATAGGCTACTAGTTATAATTCTTAGTATTACCATGAGCCAGATTTCCTTATTTTAACATTCACACTCTTAAAAAAAAAGAAAAGGGAAACAACATTCATGAAACTATTTCATCCAATTATAATGAACATTTTGACTCTGGACTGAAACTCTCATACACTACATGACCATTCACATGCGCAGATGATGTAGGTCATTTGTCTGAGGTCTGGAAATCACCAGTGGCTATTAATACATTGTCATTCACACGTTGGCTCCTCCTGCACGAAAGAGATCAACAGGAGCTGTCTGGAAGACAGCATGACGAAGCAGGCCACTCGGTGGCCAAAGGAGGGCTGACATATCCAACATGTCATTCCAGTTATTTTGTTTCAATTTAAAACTTCAGTCGAATGTTATGAATAAATACAGAAAATATGTTAACAGTGAAGATTTCCATGATAATAGACAACCTGATAGTGTTGCAGACAAATGTGCTCAAATCTAAAATGAAAGCTATTTCATTCAACACCTTGTTGCCTGCAATGAAACTGGTGATGTTAGAGAGTGCTTTCATAGGTGACCGGCGTTTCATTGTCCTCATCGCCGCCTGTCGCGGAGCCTGGAGGAGATGCAGAAGGGAGCACAGGCAACGGTTACCGACATTTTGTGTTGTGCCTTTTCTACTTCTCAAAGTGTGTTACAGAAACCCTCATGTGGTCTGTGAGTAACTTAATGGTTCAATTCAGTGATACCTGTACTGGTACAGGTAGTGTTTTAAGCAACAAGTAACTTTTGTAAACTTTGAAACCTTACCTTTGATTAGCACCACTTTTGAAAAAAAGTTCATTTTTTAGTTCTATTATTTCATCATTTAGCCTTTTGGCTTGTCACTAATACCCTTGCGGAAGGATATACGGTGCAAAGCAATTCAAAGAAAAATGTGATCAACAAAAATATGGACTGGAAGTGAGAAGGATTAACTGTCTTATCCTTTTTATCCCATTTTTGATGGAGTTTTTGAAACTGTTTCATTTTTTTGGAACCATCCTTTCCTGAACTTTTAGGTCCAATTTGAAGCTGTTTATGGTACAATAATTGCTTAACCACCACCACTATTAATTACAGTGTTCACCTGCAATTTACTACTCACAGATTCACCTATTCAGATAAAACATTTTTTTACCCATTGTTCATTATAAGATGGAAAACTCACCTCGTCACTGCCAGTTTTGTGCTCAGTCAACAGTCCTGTATAATACACAAGTTATGGTTTGGCAGCATCTTGTCAACAAACTATGTTGACGTAAGTTGAGGAGCTTCATGTAGTGCTCTGCTGCCATGTTGATGCATCTACAGGCCATTATAAACCTTTTAAAGGGGGTGCCAATTATACATGGATGATCACTATTTGAGGTAGTACTCAAATCCTAAAACATTATACTAGGCAGGCCTACTTTTTTTCTATGTAATATTAGATGTGTCATGGCGGAATTACAGTATTTAATGATTGAGTGATCCATTTTCTAAAGAAGAAACTATTCCATTGCACTGACATTGCTGCAATAGTTGAAAGGAAGGATAGCCAAGCTACATTCCTGTTACATTTACTCACTACTTCACAACAAGGTATGGGTGGTGAAATCTGAGCTGGGTTCATTTGATAAATATGCAGACACGTTACATACCTAAGAAAAAGGCTGATAAATTCGGTTTGACTCGCTCACCACAGGCTGAGTTCTTTGGTTTCTGCAGCAGGCACGGTCCGCACAGGCCTATAATTAGGGCTCCGACTGGCGCCGTGAGAAGAATGGAAAGCACAGCCACAGTCAGCACGTCCATGCCATACTTCTGCATCTGCTTGTCTTGCCTTGCCCTGGCCATGTCCAAAGCCGAGGAGCCAATGGCTGCCTGGTGGTTTGAAAATAACATATTACTTCTATGGTCCTTTATGTAACAACCAGAATTAACTTTTTTTTTGTTGATACCTGCACTGTGGCTTTGGGCATCCAAGCCAGGGCAATAAACAGCTTTTCTCGAATGTTAAAGCCGGCGAACAACACGCAAACGTAGGAGAAAAGGAGTCGAACCAGCAGGGCAATGAGCAAGGAAGCTATACCCAGACCTGCACAAGAAAACACATATGTACAACACTGTCACATAACTATTAATGACAACAGCCACCTCATTGTTAATTTAAAGGGATACTTGACATCATTTTCAGCAGTAAAAAGTTCATAATTTGTTAAAAATTCATTTGATAATGAAAGCCTCATTCTTTTTTCATGTACAATTAATACCTTTAAAAATGCATTTTCCACTTGCTGTCAACTGAAGAAATCACCTGTGCTGAAGAAATAGGTAACGACCAATCACAGCTCACCTGTTTTCTGGGTTTGGTCAGCAAACTGAGCCATGATTGGTTGTTACCCGTTTCCTGAGCAGAGTTATGTATCTGTTTTAGTTTTTAAAGGTATTAATTGTTCACGAAAAATAGCTTAGTTATCAAATTAATAATAGATAAAATATGAACATAATCGGACTCAATGAGTCAAGTATCACTTAAGTCAAAATATACAGTTTTCAAAAATCAATGTTCTTTTCCAGCACCTTACAAACAAACATACAGTATCAATTTTCCACATTAAAATTTGTAATATATATGATTATATACAAAAAAAAGGTTTTAACAGTAGAGAGAGAGAAAAAAATGAACCACTGAACCGTAAACGTCAAATTCTAATGAAAGCTCTTAAATAAAAATATAAAAGTCACGGGCTGATTGTTTTATTTCAAATACACTGTGATAATAAAAAACTTAAAAAAAAAAACCTCAACACGGGTGGACCTAATTGAGTAGTATGTTGTATTTCATCACTATTGCATGTGACAGCAATTTATAACACACGCACTTCATCAATAATATTTTTAAACACAAAAATGCAACATTCAAATTGTAGCATTTTCAAGAATTGTTATCACCCCTTGTGAAGATTATCATACGATTCTCTCAGTGCTCTCACCTACTGTGTGTCCTTCCAACTCTGACACTCTTATCTCTGCTCCGATTAAACCAAACAGAAGTGGCTGAAACACGTCCCATGCCCAGCCCACCACTTCCTCCACGCGTGCCTTAACACAGACACACAAAAACATGGCGTTAATTCCTGTTGCCTCTGGCATGGATGTAGCTGAACAGGAAACGTATTACTGTATGATTTTCAGTGAAATGTTAAAAGTTATTACCTTTTCTGTACCCCATCCGAGACCAGCAAGAAATGCCAATACCAGAGTGCAAAGGCCACCAGAACCAGGAAATCCAGCCACACCGCTGCCAAACACAGCAAAGACGGACAGGCCGAGCACCAGGAAGGATCGCTTCATCACCAAATGTTTCTACAAGGACAAATAACAGCCAATGAGTACATATTGTGTGTTTTAGACACCATTTTGGCCGATCACGATTGAGACAGGAAAGGTAGTCCAAATGTAAACAGCGGAAAATGCATGTCTTATTTACATGGTTACAATCGTTTTGTTGTTCCTTTTTTCCAACCTTCAATTACAAGTGAATTTTCAAGACTTTCAAGCGCCAGCGGAAAGCCGAGCTATAGAAGTCTGGTCTTTCCGGCCCTCAGTAACTGCCTGGGGTCAATACCACGGCGGTTAAACTCAATGACTCAACAATGGAGGAACACCTACGGTACTCAGAGTGTAGTGATGTTGCAAGATGCTCAACGCCTACCTGATCAAGACTGGGAAAGTACTGGATGAGGAAGCCAAGAAGGATCCCGGCAAGCAAGCCACCGGCCACCTCCAGCACACCTCTCAAGATGTTGTACCATGTGGAACCTACACCAACGAGCAAGATTTACAAGAAATAAATCATTAAATATGTTGGCAGCAAAATTGCTTTGTTTGATCCTCCCCCATTACCTGTAGCAAAAGCCACTCCCAAGCATGTAGTGAACCCTGTTATGGCGAGAATGTCGTCAAAGCTGCCCGCTGCCATCAACAGAGTGGGGATGCCCTGCTCCACGCCGTAGCCGTCCTTCTGCAGGAGCAACATGGAGGGGACCACCACTGCTGGAGACACAGCACCGAGCACAAAGCTGCAAAGAGAAAGAGATGGGCCCCACTGAATGGATGCACCCTTAATCCAGTTAAACAGTTACAGACAGAGAAGAGTAGACATTTACCCAAGGATGAAACCCCACACCCAGGGCAAACCCATGAGGAAGTGGGAGACCAGAGCTATGGTGCAGGCCTCAATGATGCAGGGCCCTACTGCCAGACGCAAACACACAGACTTTAGCTTCCTCAGAGCCTGGCAAAACACAAGATTCAAAAGGTTATACAGTATTAAACAGGAATGATTTGCACACACACACACACAGAATAGTGAATTTTATTTTGTATCTGTACTTAAAAAAAATAATATTGAAAAATACTTCTTAAAATAATTTGTACAAAGTATTTTTCATATGATTAAGATCCTAAGTAGGCTACAATTTAAACATATATTTCATGGCACTTTTTTGCTTATTGTTCTCATTGTGGAAACTACTGGAGCATATATTACTAAATTGTAGGGGGAAAAAATCCATTGGGCAATATATCGCGATATTACAGCGCGCAATTTTCGAATTGGTTCGATATGCGGCCGAATCGATTTTTAAAGATACATTTTTTATTGGAATATTCAACAATACGTCTTACTTAGGGTTAGGATTCACACATTAAGCATGAAAGAATGTTATATTAATGGAACATTAAGCCTTAATATTTGATTTCAGTGCTGTTCAAACATGAAACAGACTGCAACCTGTTTTTTAAATGCAGTGGTTCAGTTACAAGCCTGAATTTTCAGATAAATAAATACATTTCCATACAAATCTTAGTGTACATGTACAAGTTTACTAATTAGTATGATCTAAATTTAAGTTGAAAAAAATCGCAATAATCAATTTATAGATTTGTATTGGGATTAATCGGTATCAAATCAAATCATGACCTATGAATCGTGATACGAATCGAATCGCCAGGTACTAGGCAATTCACACCCCTACTAAATTGGAACATTTGTGGGAAAGCCTCAATTAAAAATGTTATAATTTTCCAACCAACATGGTGTATTTAGCATTTACATAACTTAAACACGAAAACTTTTTCTGTATCTCTCTATGTGTCTTACCGAGGGATCCAAACCCAGACCGGCTCTAGCTAGGATGACAGCCAGCGCAATGTTCCGGAGTGAGGCGGACCACTTGAAGTTAATGTAAACACCATCTGTTATTACTGGGATATTTCTCAGCGTGAAACCCATAAGCAGCATACCTGGAATCGGAAAGAAAAAATATTGTTAATAATTTGATCCTCCCACTGTGTTCAAGTTTACAAAGTTTCAGTCTCAGATAGGCCACCTGGGGCTCAACTATCAAATTGTATTTTTCTATTTTCTGCTTAAAATTTGCAATCATAAGTAACTATTACTACACAATACTAAAAATTAAAAACAAAAAACAGAAATGCAGAATCATAGATGAACAAAATGTAACCCAACAGACAATCAAGTACCACAAAGTAAGTTAAGCTAACCTAGCATTGCAAAGCATCAGAAAGCGATACGAGACAGTTTTAAAATTTCACTGGAAGCAAAAATATGTTTGACTTGTACTCAAAATTATAAATACTATATACAGCATGCTTGCTTTTGTCCCTAAAGATGTTTCATTTCCTACCAAGAAGTGGAGGGAATGGTGGAAGTCTGGGCAGCCGGATCAGAGCCACCAGTTTGCCACCAATGACTGCACAGATGAAAAGCACCGTGATGCCAAACAGGTTACCACCTGGAAGACATTCATCTTCTGTGACAGACCACACCACTCCAAAGAGCACTGCGGCCAAAAGGACTGGGAGAGACACAAGAAAACAGAGTTATGAAAAATAAAAAATATTATTGCTGCAATTTCAGGAAACAGGTTTAAGCGGTTTTGAAAATGGATGGATGGGTTTTATAATGTCATAGATCATTGACAAAAATGATAACGTGTGGGCCTTCTGGGCGGTCTGGGCTTACCTTTTGTAATGACGGAGGCCACAAGGCCTCTTGGAGGACAAGGACAAAATCTGTGAAGCAAGGGGCAGCAAACAAGTGGGGGTTCTGTGTTGGTGCCAGCATCCACCACAGGGTTGCGAGGAAGAAAATAGGTTGTTTCCTCTGTGACATTTGGACTGGAACAACGCCGTACCACTACCTGGATCTGGTTCACATTAAGGTGCTGGAAGACACGGAGCAAGGAACAAAACAACCTAGAACAGCAGTAACAAAATGATTTTGCAGATTATTGCAAAGGTATATTTAGACAGACTATCAACACGGTACAGCTGCAGCATTATAATTTCTTTCTGTGTTTCGTTTTTTCAGCATTGGTTTGATTGAGGTCTCCTCATTTGTTTCGGCCAATAACTTTCATTTCTTTGTATCTCTACTAGTAATACCTGGTTATGCCAATGTTGAAGTGACATCAGTGAGTAGAGACAAACACTGTAGGTATGATGCAGTGAGGCAGGGTTTTGCAAAAATAAATAAATAAATAAAATAAAAATAATCAAGAACTCATTCAGCGTCATTCTGAAAAAGACCACTATTATTTATTTATAGTAGTTCAGTATTTATACTGAACACATTGTATACAGTCAAAACACAAAATGCAAAATCTCAATTGCTGGATTGTATGTTGATTAGCTAGTTGGTTACAAAAAAAATTGTAAAAACAAAATGATGGATTGAGGAATTGATTTGCTGTTTTTGCCAGTGAAAAAGTCGAATCCGATTATCTACGTCATTCTCCATGAATCAGAACGGAACCTGCTCACTATCATATGAACAGACTGACAACAAAAAATTTAAATGCTACTATTTTTTCTTTTGTTAGAGGAATGAATTGTGTCGTTTTGCCGCTGGCAGAACAGCAGTCAGCCAACATAAGCACTGTGACAGTTTGGTCTTGACACAGAGGAGGAGCTGCAGGAGTGTTTTGATGTAACTGAATGGTTTTCTGATTTTAAATAAGTGTATTTTTATTAGAAAATAATATTTGATGTGTTTATATATAACGTGCTCTAAAAAAAAAAAAAGAGCTGAACTGAGTGCTATTGGGTGAGGTGTGTAAACTGCCTGTTCACAGCACAGCACAGCGATAATCAGAGATTGGGTTTTGTGTGCGCTTTTACAAAAAAGACCAGTCATTGCCATTTTTGCCTTGTTCTTTTCAGAACACATGCAGCTGATTGCAGAAATGTGGTGCAATAAAAAAAAAATTATAATAATAATAACAACTTGGAACGTTTAAAAAAAACACAATAAGAGTAATGCTGATCATAAGCATAATAGTAAAGTAACACAATTGATTTTGATTGCATTTGATTGAATTACATATTTTAGTTAAGGAAAAGTTAAGAATACCTCCACATGGTTTCCTGATGGCAAAGGAATACTGTCCAGAAGTGGCCTGGGTGCGGGACTCGGTGCAGGACTTGGTGCAGGACTGGGTGCAGGACTGGGCTCCGGCGTAGCAGGTTTGGACCTGGTCTCCTCCATGGCATCTATCTACAGAATATCTGGTCCACTCTTTTTATCACAGAACATTTAACTGAGGGGTGGAGTTGCTGGCCATAGATGAGGCAGTTCCAGCACTTGAACCTATATGTGTCCACCTCTACCTCTGACTTGAAATCCAACTACACAAAAGAAAAGAGCAGTGTCAGTGGAGTTTAATTACATTTAGGAAATCTACTGGGCTGCGTTTTGCATGCACTTAATCATTGCTGGTTTTAGCTCTGTTGGAACAAAACAATAATAATAATGATAACTTAAAAAACGAGTACGTAGTAGAATGAACCCTTCAAGCATGACATACAATGTTTGCCACTAGCTGATGGCACTCAACAGCAGTTGGTTAATCCAATATTGTCAACAGACCACACTAATCGATGCTTACATGCTTGGCCATATGGTGCGACTAGCAGTGTAAGTAGGTGAACGTGGATTTTTCTGCCAAAGTCTGTCCGTCCTCACTCTTTCGTGGTACACTTAGACTGTGTTAACTGCTAGCTAACTGTGCTGGTTTGAGGAGGGTCTGTAATTTCATGAATGGGTTAATAGTGTATGTAGTACTACGTCATCGACATGGGCGTAGTAACGGCGACAGCTAACCGGTTAGCTTATTTATTTTACAATTTGCGTGAATTCACGCCTCCTGGTTAACATCTCTCCTAGATCCGTTTTCGGACACCACCGCAGCTAAAGCGTCTTGATGTCTTCGGTTTGTAATTACTGTCTGTTTCAGCATTGTAACATACAGGTTTACAGTAGTGCCGGCGTGATTTTGGCAACAGTAACAACCAATTAGCGTATTAGCTTGTCACGAAACGAGCTATATCACCGTACAGATCACACACAACAGATTAAGACATACATACACGATTAAAGAATACGTTCCAGCAAAATACTTGACTCTTGGAATAAGTTTTGTACTTGGTGTGTTTGCTTTGTCCTATAATGGATGCTTTACAATATATGAATGCCAATGTACCAACGTAAATCCCTAAACATTCCTATATTATTAATGATCAATTAAACGGAGAGAGAAAAAAAACCACTTACCTCACACCATAAACATTGTCAAAGCTTGGCATTGGGAGCCTTTCTAGCAGGTTGGCCGGGAGGGAAATGGTAATAAGAAGGATTAGTGATGTCCAGTCTCTGCCGTGTGGTATTGGTGTAAGGTTGGGAGGGGGGAGGTGAATAAACACATTTAGCACACATTATGTGATTTAATATTTATTATATTAGAATATTAATCACTTTGACAACATGACATTGAAATGTGTACATATTGCGCCCTATGTTTGTGCCAAACACAAGCCTGGAGCAAAGCGCAGTCCAATTGTCCGCATGGTGGGAGTACTTTATTTTAGAAATTTCATAGACAGGTGCAGGTAGAAACATTTATTTGTACCGTTGTGGGAGTGAACACAACTGATTTGTTTCCTGGCCAATGGAAGTGGCTCCCCTCATAACATTTAAATTCAGCGCAAGAGAGGCACACACAGTCTTTGACATCGCAGAAGCAAGAATGGACTCGCTGGAGTGTGCAGCGTACATTTATAAGAAATTGCAAGCAGACCTCCACAGGTGGATAATGTGAACCTGGCCAGGGAGATTACTGCTGTTAAGTGGGCACTTGAAGACCGCCTTCCACCACAGTTAGTATCTGAGCCCGACCACCACCACCCCACCCCAATAGCTGGGCCAAATTCTCAAACATGGTAAACAAGACTTGCTCCAGTATGAAAATCAAGATGTGCCAGTTTTAACGCCAAGCGCATGTGTGCTGTCTATGGATCCCTTGGTGTTTATCTTACTGTTATTGCAGGTAAAAAATAATTGGGTTTATCTGTAATTCGACATGGCACAAGTGCAAAGATTTCTCTCACAAAACATCAGTAATCAAAAAGTGATAACATAGTGAATCTACCAATCTTCCATGTAGCACTATGATAGGACAAGCTTGCTTAATGCTCTTCAAAGCCTCCAACCTCCATCGATGATTTGCTCTGTGCCAGTCACATAGGCCGACTGTGGAGGAGCACACACATGTGACCACACCAGACATATTAGGTACATCTGCATCATTTAATTCTGTGTAATAAATTAAATTAAGTGTCCGAAAAGTCACCATAGACTTCCTTTTTTTCTGTTTTATTTCATGTATCATTCGATGGGATTGATGCCATCAGCCTTTGAATGACAATTTGTTTCGAACCCTGCATGCAGTTCAGCGGCAGTTTGAGAAACTTTATCGCCATCACACTGCTCCAACACTACAACTACATACAATTTCTTCTATCCATGACAAATTTCTCAAAACAGGATATGTTCTTTGCAAGTCAACTCTCAAGGCTGCAAATATCCATAGCATTCTCACCTCATCTGAGGCCAGGTACACACACAGGTATGCCACCTCTTCGGCTGTGCACATTCTGCCGGTTTTCTGCCTTGCCATGAAATCCTTATAAGCCTGTAGAGAGCGTTGTATCCACATCAGAACATTATGATTACTACAAATAAATAATAAACAAGGTGATCGGTACCTTTTCTGGGTCAGGTTGAGCTTGGATCCGACCTCTTAGTGATGGAGTGTCAACAGTACCTGAGGAAAAAGTTAGCTCACAGAGCTTCAAAAAGCACATTTTCTTCCTGATTAATGTCATTTACACATTGTCTGGGCTGAACGATTCGAAGGTATAATCTATTTGCAATTTTTTTTCTTCAACATTGTGATTGTGATGAACATGCAAAATTTTTTCAAGGTCCTTCTCCCATGTATTTTGAAATGGTATGGAAATTTATCAAAAATATTCTACTACATTGCGACGTCGATTTGATTTGGTCCCTTCCAAATATACTAAAGTAAAATAACTGTCTTGCAGAGGTGCCAGACAAGCTGTGAAAGCCTTATTCAAATAGAAAAAAATGTGCTTAAATACAAAAACGTATAGTGATATACACTGCATTATCCATTTGACTGTTACTATAGCCTAGGGAAACTTAACAGGACACGGCGACATGTTTTTTGTTATATACTGAATGTTCTTGACTTACCAGGACAAACACAATTACAGCGAATGCCTTGCTCGATGAAATCGGCGGCTATGGATTTGGTGAGGCCAATCACGGCCGCCTTGGAGGTGCTGTACACACACCGGTTCACCACACCTGTGGTCAAGGAAACATATGTCACACGCGCGCGCGCTCGCAAAGCTGTTATCTGGCATAAGAGGATTAACATGCTCATACAACAGTGCCTGAATGTCCCTTTAAATAAGCATTTGTTACACAAGTGAATCCAAACCAAAGACTTGCTTCACCTTTTATGCTTGATGCAACGGAAGCCATGTTAATGATGTTTCCAGATTTTCTTGCCAACATCTGCAATTATAAAATGTATTGGGTTGATGGAATCAACCTATAGAATAATATAGCATAATGGAAATATAAAGTGTTAGTTTATGTACATTTAATTTGGTATCATAAATAGATTTCCAATTTCAGTTTGGTCTATCAACGCATCTTAGTGATTGAGCAGTTACTGCCAATCATGACACAGGCTCAGATTAAAACAGTTTATCTCGGTGCACAAAGGGTGGCAATGAAATAAATAAGCATATGTCAGTCAATTTACAGCTGCATCGGAACAAGATCAAGTGGATTAGGCATTTAGTGAGGAGGGCAAGGGTCACCTTTGGCAGGAAAGCTCTGCACATAAGGTACATGCTCCGGATGTTCACATCCATGGTAAAATCCCAGTCGGCCTCTTCACAGTCCAAGATGGAGCCATGGTGCACAAACCTATTGTGACACATACATTAAAAAAAAAATCTATGCTTTCATCTAAGTATATGTGAGACAAAGCTATAGCCATTAAACACAACTAAAATTTATTATTAAAATTATACAGATGTCCTAATTGTGTCCTTGCATATTCCAAATCTTACCGAGGTTCTTAAGTAAGACCTTTGTTAAGGAGATTTAGCAAAGGTCAAGGAAGGTTAAACCTTGAGGTGTAGGGATTTTTGATACGTATTAGTTGGAGATGGATATTGGATATATGACCAAAACAGCATGTTGGCTGCACGAGTTAAGTTAGGCTACTGTTACTGTGTCTGAACTGACTCAAATGTATCCAAAGCTGTGAATGTGAGTATGAATAACTGGCTGGCTAGCGACCAGTGCAGCATCTACCCTACTAGCGACCCTTTATGACGACAAGCACCATAGAAAATGTATTGATGAGCAGGTAAATGGAGCCCTGTGATTGGCTGGGGCCCACTTAAGGGTGTACCCCACCTCTTGCTCCAGCATGTGATTGTGAGGATAAGAGGTTCAAAGAATGAACATTTCAGATTATTTCTATTAACGTAAGGGATGAACTGCCAAGTAACTGAGACCAAAATTATTAGATAAATATGGAAAATATTAGAAACAAAACACCTTACTCTACAATGCGGTGGAGTTTGACAAACAGCTTACATTATTAAATATATTTTCAGATAGAGTCAGTCGATCATTCAAATTCATTTTTGTTATGAAGATTTTTCGCTCCCTTTTTGAAACTACACAACAAAGTTAGTGTTACTGGAAAAAGGTCAAGTACCCTGCAACATTGAACAGGACATCTATGTGGTCATATTCCTTGGCCAGGGCCTCCACTTGTTCTTTCTTGGTCACGTCCACCACTTTGGTCCTAATACCTGCTCAGGAAGAGAAAATGCAGAATGACAAATTAGATTTAAATTAAACAGGTTTGCAACCCAGCAATTGAATATAATGATATACAAAAATGATATACGATATATCTAAATTTAAAAGTCAAGAGGATGGATTATTAGTATTCCTGTCATTGTTACACCGTACGTAACCAACAGGTGGCGATATTAGACCTTCGTAAACAGTCACTACCTTGAATACTATCCAGTTCCTTGAGCTTCTCCTCATTTATATCAGTCGCAGTGACTTGAGCCCCCTCCTTTGCAAATGCCTGGAAACACAAGTCTGTTACTGTGGCTGTATAAAGAAAAAGTATATATATTTTTTTATCTAACTAGACTGCATGTTTTTGCAGGGAACAGGAGAGACTCATTTAGTGAACATATCTCAGCTCGCCTTCTGAAAAAAATATTAAGGCAGAGTGGTGATAAAAATTCCATTACTGGTTTTCTATTATCACATGATGTCATTTTCTAAAACCAATACCTCAACCCTCAATTTAAATTGATTCTAGCTCCCACCAGTTTGTGGTTGCCGAATAGTGTGTAAAGCGCTTTGGGCACCAGACGGTGCAGATAAGCACCATATAAGTGCAGTCCATTTACCATTAACAGCAGAGAACCTTCTTGTATCAAAGTACCTTTTACAGACTAAATTGAAACGTTCAACAGACCTCCAACTTGACAGTAAGCAACTTTTAATATTATGCATGTCTCACCAAATGGTCTAAAACTGATTAGATGCATTCTTTCCTCTCTGCGTTAAATCCTTCACACTTCACCCACATACATGAGGTTATTGCTTTAGGTAGAATAGAATTGAACAATTTTGAGTAGAGCATTTTCAAACTCTTTTCTTGTGACATGAAGAGGCTTCTCACAACATCTACATGATCTCAAGATCAGATATTAAGTATGAATGATAGTTCCTTACAGCAATGCCATGCAAGCAATGAAACAGATGTCATAAACTAAAACTCTTATTGCTGTATGATAATGGTCTTGGTGTAATGTTGAGAAACACATATACCACTTGCAGTTTTGCTTCAAAGATCACTAATTTTTATACAGTGTATATATATATTTAAAAAAAACTGCTGCTACTGTAAAGACGTTTTATAACTAAAAATGGTCTACATAATGGGACAACATTAATATTTGTTGCTTGCATACAGTTGTAATATGCAAGTCAACTCTAGAAACGGCATTGACTGGCATAGAGCAGTCTATTAAATAAACATTTTACACTGATAATGTGGACATATCAGTGGGAAATCTCATTACAATTGCAGCAGCACGTCCAATCCCCTGCGCAGCGGCTGACAACACAATCACTTTCCCATCTAAGCGGCCCATGGCGCACTGCTTCCAGCTGCTGTATGAAAACAAGAGCATAGAACAACAACATTTTGTTCATTAAGGCACTATGTCACTGTAAAAGCTATACATTAAAACAGAGGGACCTGCAAATTATTCTTAAGTTGTACAATGTAAGGTTCAACCTACATTTGTGTGACAGTGTAATTTTTTTCTTAGGCTTTTCCGTGATGCCACAACAGAACGGTACCATGCAGTCAGAGAGGTAAAGTGTGATCATGACAATATACTTTAACTGAGGATGGAACTTAATTGTGACATGAAAGCACAATAGTACAGTAATTAACTTAATGTACTGTATCACAGAGTAAAGTAGTCCAATAGAGTCAGAACTGGCCAAAAACGTGCAGATTTAAATCTTGCTCCAATTTTTTGTGTTCATTTAGTGTAGGCGTTCATATGCACGTATGAATAACTGTGAAGTTAATCTTTCTAGTCACATTCGGTGAGTAACCTAGATTTATATTTTGCAGCAATTTTACATAGTGTTCACTCAGTATTTCGGAGTCCATATTATGCACTTATATAACTAACATTTAAATCGGTGACATGAAAACATAGGCCTACAAGCGTCTAGCCTACAACACTAAAGTGCAAAGTACAAATCGTAAAACAGTCTGTTCTGGATGGCAATAGTAAAAATGCATGCAAATTTTTCTCTTCCCTCTGTCTCACTTGTTCCCAAAGTGAATTACATGTCCATGTGGCAGTCAACGAGCACATTAAAAATGTCAGACTGCTAGGTTTATAAACGTGTAAATCAAAGGTGGCCAAACTTTGCACTAACTTTAGAAATTCGGTGTTGAAAACTCACCTGCTCTGCAGACTTGATCCAACAACAATTTCGCAGTCGCACACCACAAACGTGATCCTGTTAAACTTGCTGCTATTGGCTATTAACCCGGAAGTACCACAGCGAATAGCAATCTGAAGGAATGAAGAAAGAAAGGAAGAAAGAAACAAAGAAAGAAACAAAGAAAGAAAGACAGATGAGATCAGTCAGTCTGTCTGTGCAGTTTTATTTTTAGTAGGAAGTAATTGTGTTGCACTTAATATTTAATGAATAACTCGTTATATAGATATATTCCTATTTACAAAATCTATTTGATCAGGTCAGTCCAATGTAGTTCATAATATGTATGAGCTATTTGCGCTTTTGCGGTGACCATCAGCCCAATAGCTTGTATTTGAATGAGCATGGGGGGTCAAGACACCTCATTATTATCAACATCACAGATGAGTCTCCTGGGATCCTTTGCGCTGCAGCTCTCTCTCTCTCAGGGAAACACTTCAATCAGTGGACAGTAGCAAAGCACAATAGAGATAACGCCGAACATTTTTGGCTGTGAACAATGTCATACTTTAAAGTGTTTTATACTTCAAACTAAATCACTTGTCTGCAGTGTGTTCATGTGTGAAATAGATCAGTCTCACACCTGATTTATATTCTGTATATTGTGATGTATCAACAATGTAGTATAATATTTGACATTTTCTTCTTTTTTTTTTAAAGCAAACAATAGGAAAAGCTTCGGAGACCCACAGGGAATGTAGCCTGCAGGTTTACCAAACGTTTGATAACCTTTTTACCATCACGCTATGAGGATTCTTTTACAATCCAAGTCTCTACAGGAGGTATTCAATGAGGTTTATTGAATTTTTTACTGCAATGAAGGCCCTCACTTGAACTTGAACTTCGATGAAGATTTTAACAGAAAGCCTCTCCACAAGCATTGACTTGGACATAGTTTTTTACTATTGTATCCGTGTGGATGTTGTGGAACTGTATTCAATCGTAATGTTTGAAAAAATATTTAATAATCCTGTTAAATTAACCGCTGCATATGAGTGCAAAAAGAATGACCTCAACAACCGTTTCATTTATACAATATTCAAAATACCTTTTGTTGTCTTCCATTCCAAGTCAGAGTTGATTCCACATACAAGTGAGTACCGGTATTGATCTGGCATAATTCTGTCCCCCAGCTTCCTGTTAATATTTCCTCCACAGATGCAACTTCTTTATAAAACTATCAATTACTTCATACCAGAGTGATACCCAGAATTTACCCCAAAATTTTTTTAGTCAAAGTTACTGAACAAAATATCATGTTACGCATTTGGACGGAAGCAGGCCCCCACCTGAACAACTAACCTTGAAAGTGTAACTCGCACATACGTGAAAGTAGACCATCAAAGATATAGTACTTGGATTCTGTTTCTTGTTTTTGTCAGACTTTTGATTCTGTGTAGAAACTTTTGCTTGTTTGTATCCCCTACGCGATGTTTTTTTTTTTGTTTTTTTTTTTGTTTTTTACATCGTTACCGTACATTATATGAACCAAAACAACTCCAATTGTTGGACCGGGCTGGTCACTGCCACTAGCAGACGGTTACTGTACAACTGACCAGATTTCCACTCTCTCAAACCAATTGTGTCTTGAGGTCAGCTCGCCCTGGATTAATGAACTTCCTCATTTAAGATGCTCATGTTTATATTGCATTAGGTTGAGTGCACTGTGTTGATACCTTTAGTAAGATAGCTGTCCAAGGGGAATGCTTTAATCTACTTGAAAGAGGTCATTCTGTCAGCCAAAGATGTAAGTAGATGTAAAAGAACTGATGGCTGCCGACTGCTTGACACACTCTACATTGTTCTCAACTCTTTGAAGACTGCATTACAACAACTAAATAATGTTTTAATTATTGTTCTGCACATAATAATAAGTGGACTGCATGAAAACGCTGTATTTAGAGTCTCTATTTCAAAGCAGCAAGAGGCCATTGAAAGAGTCAGGTACCAGTCAGATTCAACATTGAAATGATATTACAATGCGTCCAGAAGCCTGATGAAGACCAAGTTACCTTTTTCGGCTCACTGAGGTGATGAATGTTCACAGCGGAATGAATCCACTGGCAGAGATGGATAATAGTAAGTATACAGCTAATGAAGCCTTTCTCACCAAATGCTTTCTGGACAACATGGATCCAGAATTGTCTGCAATGATCAAAGCAAAATGCAAAGTTTTGGGTAGTACAAAAAAAATTCAGCTCATTATAGTAGAGAGGTTTACAAAAAGCAGTAATAAAAAAATATAGGCATATATCATAAAAGCACACATTTCCTGATCTATCACACAATTCAGCCAACGGGAGCAGCTCTATTGGACGTAAACAAGCTCTTTTTGGTTGAGTGAACTCAATCGCAAGTTGGATGCGACTCTTGAGTCACGAGGCATATTGAGAACCACCATAGAGAAATTGGCTTCTCGAGACTCAGGGTCAAGTGAAATTATTGTCGGCCTGCTCCCAAAACAATCGTTATTTGGACCTTTTCCCTGGTTGAGATCTACTGCTTCTGGATGGATGCTAGTGTCCCCTTTTCTCTCTTTCCACTCCTTCCTGTGTCCCGATTAGGCAGACAAACAACTGTCTCCATGGCAACGAGACGATATGCTTTGGTGTACCAGATGGGACACTGACCTGCACAAACATTCACAATAACATACTGCACACGCAACCCTTTTTCACCGGCACCGCCTAATGTTGGCTTCCAACGTTGATTTGACTTTAATCACATTATAGCTGACTACAAAAAAATCTTTCGTTGTTAAACCCTTGCTGTGAAGTCATACTGTAACATCAACAATAACGAATCAGCGAGACCAACAAGCAACAAGCTATGGTTAAGTCAATGGTGCCAAACTCAATGCCCGCTGGCAAGATCCTGTCCTCTGTGTCAACAGTGGCCCATGAAAGCGTGCTACAATTTTTTAATGACTTCTGTTCAAAAGCAGCACTAAAATTCTACTATCCAAATGCTGATAAAACTATGTAATAGGATTAGGCAATGCCCAAACTAAACAGGTCAGGGGACAAGAAGTGTAACTGCCTTGCACTGTAGCTAGTCCATTAAAAACATTGTGAAGCTCAGCTTGTGGCTGGTAGACATCATGGCTAGCCATATATTTGAGCGGGGGAGCGACTTTTCCCGGGCTCTTCAGATGGAGCCAAAGCAATAACAAACGCCATCTTTAGCGTTTTTATAGCATCATAATTCACACTGCTCCAACTGTAGCTACAGTATTTGTGTTATGATTTCATAAAAACAAAGTATTTATAAGCTGTTGATGTTTTATTTGAAATGTCATTAAATCTGTTCCTGTTTAGTCAGGAGATAAAGCAACGTTTTATACCCTTACTAAACCCAATGTAAACTGAACCCTAAATTGAAAACCATGATACAAATTGAACCATGACCTTTGGTGTACCGCTACACCCTGATCATTTATACATTTATTTGGATTCATTGTTGCAATCTCACCCCTGCGGGAAACCATGACTGTGATGAGATTGTACAAGTTTGATAGTCATATGGTATTGGCTGAAATGGGGCATTTGACATTTGACTTGCTAAATGAGTGTATTTATTATAAGTGGTGGTGAAAGTTTATTAGTCGCTATAGTTCAACGGCTTGGAAGTTTATTATACTGTAACTTTTTCTGTCTTATGCATTTAGTATTACCATTCCAAAGTCTTTGCTACTCTGCAGCTCTTGTTCCATTTAATCCAATAATGTAATGAAGCTGATTATTTTTTTATGATCATGAATATTCCCTAAGTGTGGTATCTTGTAATTGCTCAGTTAACGACGACTGCATGTTTTAATAACCCAAACCCTAACTTTACCCTACATTCATATGCTGTGAGGGAATGTTCATTTATTACTTTCATTTACCTTGGAATGGTTCTCATGATGCTATACAACTGCGAGCACATATAATGTGTAACTTTAACTCTTTGTTAAAGATGTATGAGAACTGCACTGCCTTTCCGCTGAATAGCTTCGTAATAAATTCACAAAAACACCGTCTTCGCCCTACAACCCCTCTCCAATTTTAATGCACCACACAACTGGGGGGGGGAGGGGGGCCGCAGTATAGAGCAATGCTGCGGTCCCCCTGTCCGTGTTTAGATGTTTCTGGGGTTGGCGAAGAACTCGAAGTTCGGTTTAGGTGAACGGTATGGGATTTTTTTTAATAGGTTTTTGGTGAACTAACGAATACACACACGCACACACGCACACTCGCACACTCGCACACACGCACATTCACATTCTCACCCACATACAAAAAAAAAAAAAAAGAGCAATGATGATGACATTACTGAATGAACAATACTGAGCTCTTTTTAAAAAATAAAAAATAAAAAAAAGAACAAAAAAATAAATAAATAAATTCACAAAAACATTTTGGGTGTCGTACATTTTATTTACTTGTTGCTATGAGTGCAATGAAATATGTACAAAGATGAAATGTAGGCTGTTGAAAAAATATGTTTTCGTAGAAAATTACTAAAGTATTAGGATGTAATTTGAAGTCACACTATTGTAAATAAAGCTTGTATGTTATAAACACATTGTATGGATTACAGTGAAGGCAATGCTTGCTACAAAGTAAAATCTCTAAATGGCAAGATTTAAAAAAAAAAAAAAATCAATTATTGCAATGCCGAAAACACAATATCATCCAAGTTACAACAAAGTAGAATTACCACAGAAAGACACACAGTGTATTTTAACATTCATACAAAACATACAAAATCACATTTTTTTAAACAAATAGTTGACATACAGTAAATATAATAAACATTTTACTTCACATTCTGGTGCCTATACTTTCAAGAAGTCTCGAAACATTCAGAACTCATATTAAAGGGCTTAACAGCAAGAACAATAACCCTTTTCCCCTCTTAAACTCCTATTACAATATATATTAAAGGGCTTGGAAAAGCAAGAACAATAAGTAACCTTTTAATTTAATAGATTTTTTCCCCTTATTTTAACATGAATTTTAATCTATTTACAGCAGAAAAAAAAGATAGCTAGAGCACGAAGAGGCTTTTCTTTGTTTCTTTGTGCAGACACGGAGCAGAACATGTATCACATTGCACGGCACATTTGAATTCTTTAATGGAAACCCTCAGAATGAAAAGGTTTAAAATTGCATCACGGGATACACACAGTACAATAGAATGATGTTTGTGTGAAGTTAAGGTTGTTTACTTCTTTTTTTTTTTATGAAAAAAAACCACATAGTTCATCTTATACTTCATTTACATGTAAAGAGAACTGTTAATGACTTCTGCAGACAACAGTAGTAACTCGACATTCGTTTCTTCAGAGAAACACAGTAGTTCCACACGTCAAAAAAAGTTCACATTTAATAATACATTTGGAAAACAAACTTTAACATACATACAGTATTTACAATCACCACAGCATACTGTCTTATTCAACCCACTGAGAACATGTCAGTCATGCTTGCGTCGTGTTTTACTTGTGTAAAATTCAAGCAGAAAAAACAAATCATTGGAACCAAGGGGCTGAGGCGTTCCCAAAATAACGCTACAATTAACCTTTTGATGTTAATTAGTGATTAAGGATTTTGCCGAGCAGGAGTTCACTGTTGCAGAGGACAATCAATCTGATTAGAGCGCAACTTTATGCAGTAAAGTACAGTATCATTTGAGCCAAGAAATTGTGAAGATTATTCAAATGTAACACACAAACACTTTGAATTGTACGTATAGTGTATCATGCATGCATCATTTTCTCATGCCAGTTTATTCATGTCATCGTTGATGCACGGCAGCGAAAATACTGTCATTTCTCAAGAATAACACTTTTTTTTTTTTGCTTAAATGGTAAGGTCAAGTAAAAAAAAAAATCCTTATAATATGTTCTATGAGCCCCCACTGATCTTAACATGGTATTCTGATTAATATTGCTTTTGTGGAATATGATTTAAGTAGCCAAATACACCTGCTGCGGCCATTTTGCTACTTGCTGAAAATTACAGTGCCTATGGCTTCACTTGTGAACATCACATGATCAAACCGAGAAGACAAATGAGCCTTGACGGTCGTTCTCTGAGCCTTTAGGCACTGTGATGTCGTTTTCAGACAACAGCTGTACAAGACAAAATGGCCGCCCGCAGAGCTGGATAAAAACAGGTGGATTTTGCTGCTTAATTAATTTTCAACGCAATATTAATCAGAATGGCATGTTAAGAGTACCATAGAACATATTATTATAATGAACAATTTTGACTTGACTTCCCCAATGGAGCGTGTGGTATTTTCAAGAAATCACTCTACCACTCAAGAAAATTGCTCAGCTTGAGGATTTGGGGTGCCGCCATTTTGTTTTTTTATGCTACCAATGCTGCAAGAGGCAGGCGTGTGGCGAGACGTGATGTAGCTTCTCTTCCTGGACGACAGGGACCACTTCCTTCCGGGTCCGCCGCCATCAGCGTCGGCGGGGTCGTAAACCACAACCATGGTGGTGTCCATTCTGGAGAGCGTGTACATGCTGCTGCTCTGCCGTGTCGGGTGCTGCCGGGTCGAGCGAAGTTCCAACTCGTCGTAGCTGGACACCTTGATGAAAGGGCACCAGCAAAAAGCTCGCTTGAAGCCAGCACGAAACCTGATGCGGTATCAGAGAGCAGAAAGAGCATAATAAGTGTCACAAGGCAGGGGACTGATCAGAGTGTGGGAGAAAATGACAGCACGAAGATAAAACTTCATGTGTGGCTGTTATGTATGATAATGTATTCTTTGGTCAATGACTATCGAGCAGGGCTGTGGCAAGATTTCAACTGAGATGCATAAGTAAGGAGGCTTAAATTGTTTTATTGTGCCCTCTGGAAAGATTTGTAGTTATTTATTGATTTTTTTTTTTTTATGTAAACACTGAAGCACCACTTTTGCTGTGAGCAGAGTCAAACCGAGACAAATGTGGGGAGAAACTTTAGGTTACCTCTACAACGTAGTCCATTGATTCTCAATCAGTCTGCTGTGAGAGGTCATCAGGTGTTTGACTGGGAATGATCCAATTCAATTTTCAATTTTAAGTGTGCCCAGGGGCGGGGCGGCCATTGGAAAATTTGGAACGACTGCCTAATGCTCGGTCCATTCTTGGCTGAATTGTTCTCACATTAAGCCAAGGTACATGCTTTTTAATTACGCAAGGATTTTTGCTATTTGTAGGAATCAATAAATCAATCAATCAATCAATCAATCAATCAATCAATAAGAGTGGAGTTCACTGACTTTCCCACAGAAAGCGGAACTTCTCCTTCTTTGATGAACCTCCTATGAAGAATGCAAAAATAACAAATGCTATTGTTGTTTTTCATTATTAGTATTACTAGTATTTTTACATTACAAAGATTGTATACAGTGTTTTAATTACAGAGTTGTTGTTGGACAGTGGCTGAATCCCATCCCAAGTTACTGAGTACGCATTCAGTGAAAACACTACTCATTTACATTTACTACTTATTTGGAGCACTACTTTTTACCTTTACCTTTTTACCTCTACTTTTACTTGGACTTGAGTACAATTTTTGTCTGCCCACCTCTGCTGACAGGCAGAACAATTAAATGTTCTTCCACAAGAAGGCAAAAGCTACATCATGATCATGTGTCATGGTGATATTTTTATTTGGTTGTGTCTCGTGAGATTGTGTCAACTGTAAAATATTTGCCTTGGCTCCATAATGGCTACTTTACACATTGTTACTCACTATGGCTTTTCTGACCATGTGAGAACATTAGCTGTATTTTAGATGTTATCACTAAACATATCACAAATTCAACTTTTACAATGAAGCACTTTGCCAAAATGTTTGTTTTCTGACCATTTAAGGCCACTGTACATCACTTCTGTGTTTGGCAAGCATCAGAGAGTCAAACAAGTCCAAGTTTGTGTGTAGAACAGCAGTACACAGTTGTACAGACAGGAAAAGAGCAAAACAAGATAACGTTGTTGTATTATGTGGAATCGCACAACCGCCCATCATGTTTGTTTGTCATATTGTGCATTATTTACATACGTGTGCAAACTAGAACTTGAACTTAGCCCACGGGCTAATCATGCAATCCTCGAGGGCTACCTCGTTATATATAATCAACTATTTGTTATTGTTGACTAATTTGGACAGCAGTAAATCACAGTGAATGTATCCAAAATGAATTGCTTAGCTTGAAAGAGTTCTTAAAATGAGCTAGCTGTAAAAATAATTTGTTACTTCACTCACAAGAAATGTCAAAAATTTTGAAAAATGTTAAATTCCTATATGTAAATGTATATTTATTCATAGAATACCACTACATCTGTGGTGCAATTATTGTAGAATACATATAAGGTAAAAAAAAAATTCAGACAGTGTCACCGTAATAAAACTTTAAGTTTAGATAAATGGTGATTGAGGGTTAATGAGTCATGTTTTACCGATTTTTGCAGGATATTTCATTTCTCAGAATAAATTTCAAGGACCTTTGCCCCCCCCCGCCCCCCCAAAAAAAATCATAATCTGGCATGTTTATGATACTTATGTTAATATATTCTGACATAAATGACAGTTTGTATAAAGGGAGAAGGGTGAATTATTGACTTTGGCGGTGGTCTTCGCTCTGCTGCTTCTCCTTTCCGAGTCAATTCTCCCAGACAATCCAACCAGATATAATATACTTAGCCCTTTCACTTTTCATTAGGATGCAATGATTAAAATCCCCAATTTATTTATCGTTAAAGGATATATGAAGCCATACATAACATAATCTTTAGTGAAGCATATGATCTTAGTTCTTGCATTAACTGTTGTGTAACAAAATGCAAATGCATGCGTGTAAAATAACCACAATACTGTACATTTCAGCTCCCAATCTGTATTTTGTTATGTAATCCCTTAACATAATTTTTTTTTTTTTTAATGTATCCAAATTGAAGAAGAAAATACATTTATGGTTTGTGTGGAACAAACAGAAAATGGCAAACGCACGTGCACATGATTGCCGGAAACATTTACCTTGCAA
Source organism: Leptonotus elevatus (assembly GCF_054856555.1). NCBI lineage: Eukaryota > Metazoa > Chordata > Actinopteri > Syngnathiformes > Syngnathidae > Leptonotus > Leptonotus elevatus. The sequence goes on from NC_141246.1 coordinate 14,138,100, forward strand.
CTTTGCGCTTTAACTCACCTGCTGTTCAAGCAGCAGTAGATAATGGGATTGTACATGGTGGAGCTCATGGCCAGCCACAGCACGGACAGGTAAACTTGCTGGATGGACTTCCACTTGATCAGATGCTTGTTGAGACCCGTCACAATGAAGTAGATATGATAGGGCAGCCAGCACAGGGCAAAGGTCACCAGGACGATGATCATCATCTTCACCACCTGGTTTAAAAAAATGAAGGGAGATGAATGATATCCACAGGATAATACTTAGATTTAATAAGTATTAATGCGCTTTTGAAAAACTCAAGTTAAACAAACAAAGTCACTGTAACATATTTTGTGCAGACTCATGGGAAATGTAGGGTCTTGAAATTACCCTAGCATGCGTGTTTTTGGAATGAGGGAGGAAACTGGAGTAACTGGAGTAACCCCATACAAAGAACAATACGAACTGTTAGCCAGATGTGCTAACTACTAGCGCAGCCTGTTTTTATTTAAATATTGTGTAAATACTGTACACATTTCATATACAGTGACAATGAATTGTACTTCTCACTTAACTAAACAGCGATTCCTGCTTAAATGTACAAAAAAAAGACTACTGTTTATATTGTGCTATTGTTTTGCATCACTACAACCTGCTGCTGCACAATCCATACTGGATCCAGATCACCTCCCACGACCTATGTGTTAACAAGGCCACGTTTTCTGCTCCAACATTCAATCATGTGGCTGGTGTTCTGACACTTGCTTTCAACAAGTCACTTCTCTGGATCGCAACTGTTTGATGCCTGGCAAAACACTCTTGGTGAATACCGTGAGCCTCCTTAGAAGCAGGCTACCGGAGACAAAACAGACATCAGCGGGTCCCTCCCGAAATGTAAACTCATGCAGAAACTTGAGCAGAAACTCACGCACCCGCCATTTCGACAAATGTTCATGGTATTAAAAAAAAAAAAGCCAGTGAGCTCTGAGGTGGTGGATCGACAGCTCAAAAGAACTCAGTTCATTTCTAAGGAAAATAAATGAAGACTTAAAAGTGATTCAAGGATACAGTTGCCAAAAGTCACTTTGGAATGAAAACAGTGTATTGTTTTTTCATTCCAAAGTGACATCGCCAAACTAACGAGCTTTAAATCTGTCAATTTTGAAGACTTTCATGAGGGTTGCACCAATGGAGATATCAGGATCTGTACCAAAGCAGTATTTCTGACCCTTTAATTGTCCTTAAAAATTATAAATCGAAAGAAAAGTAGACACATACAATATTTATGGTGTTTTTTACAATCCTGGCGCTGATGCTGCTCCCTCTACATTGTTCAAGTGTACTCTCAAGTACTTGTACAGTTGCGCAATCTCAATCTCCTCCCCAGTGATGGCGATAGCTTGAGAGTGGTGGTCCTGGTCCTCTTGAAGTCAAAAACGAACTCTGTGCTCTTCAAAATGGATGATGAACTCGCCTCGAGCAGCAATGGAGGTGGCTGCCAAGCATGGTCTACGAGGCTATGTATGGCTTTTATATAGTGGCGCCTATAATACTCAGACTGAACAACCACATAACTGAAATGCCTTGTATTGCAAGATGCATTAAATTAAATATGTGGTAAGACAGAAAAACATGGAGATGGATGTTAAAATGTGCTAAAAAGTGTTTAGTTTGGGAGAAACTTATGTCATGTTCCAAGAAAGTATATTGTTTAAAACAATACTAATTTTCATCGCAATTGCAAGAGAATGTCATTATCAAGCATCACAGCCACAAGAGTAAAACACAAATGCAGTACACCAAACCGCAGTAGCAATTGGTAATGGCTTTTTAATGTCTGATGTGACAGTTCTAGTGAAAAACAAGCGAGTCGGAACACAGATCAAGAGCAAGCGGAGATCAAGAGTCTCTGTAGACTTGAGGAGGGTTCCGGGGCCTGGACATGTAATGCTTCACAATCCACTGGGTGGCGATAGGTCAATGAGGTGTCATGAAACGTTCTGACACATTGCAAAACTGTATTGATACTTTGTCAAATCTGTGTCACTGAATACTGACACTTGCTAGACATTACAAATCCCTACAGGCAAGCTAGTTGACCGACTCAACTGACACTGATTTCGTATATCATGCAGTAGCATTAATTTCGTCATTTAAATTTAAATTTTGATTATTATAATTTTTTTAGTTACAGTCAATAAATCATGTGAGCGTGTCAAAGTGAAAATCTGAGTGGAAAACATGAGGGCTTATTATTCACAATTATCTAATTCAGTGCATGGAAGTTTGGATTCAAAAATAGGGGGGGGGGGGGCACAAGGAAACTCGCACAAAACATGAAGCATGCAACCAAGACAGAAATTGTAGTACAAAAAGATGCATGGAGGTCAGAGGCAGGCAAAGTTGTCAACGATAGATCAACATCAGGAAGAGTGTTGCATGAGCAGAAAAATCAATCTGGCATAGAATGATTGAGCAGGAGATGCCTAAATGGTGGCTGATTCCTGATTTGAAGCAACTGTGCTCCAAGGCGAGCAGAGTGGCGAATGGGGTGGGTGTGGCTTACTGGCAGACTGGAGCAGTAAAGAGGCGAATGGAAAAAAGTCAAATTGTGATCAGTGAGTACTTGCAAATGCCCGTCTATCTGAAGACTTATAAGATTGTCTTATACATTTTATCCTGTGGTCTGAGGTGTGTTAAGACTGGTTTGTCACTATAATATTGTCCGAAATGGGTCGGGTTGACATTATTAAATATTACAAATTTGTATTATTTCCAACCAAAAATCTTCATGTGTTATCTTGCCATGTTATTGTGTGTGTTGTGTACAGACTCCCATTCATCATGTTCAATTCAATGTTTTTTGTTTTGTTTTAGGATACAATTAACTCATTCACTGCTATTGACGGCTATAGACGTCAAAAATTAATTTGAACTTTTTCTATTAGTTTCACATTTTTTCGACTTTTGTTAAAAGTATGAAAACGTAGATTTTTTTTATTGTACATTTAGAACAGATATAACATTTGTGATTAATCTTTAGTTAACTAGTGCCATGTGATTAATTACAATTTTAAAAAATTATCGCTTGATGCCCCTAATAAAAAAAAGAAAAGGAAAGATTATTAAAAATTAGGGACGTCAGACAATTTTTTTTTTTATTGTAATTAATCGCATGACTTCAATAGTTAACTCACGATTAATCACAAATTTTATATCTGTTGTAAATGTACAATAAAAAAATGATAGATTGTCACACTCAAAACATTTTGAAACTAATAGAAATAGTTCAAATGAATTTTTGACGTCCCTAGCCGTCAATGGCAATGAACGAGTTAATATACTGTACAGCGTTATGGAATTGACATCTGCATCTGTTTTATTTTATTGAGGTAATAATTACAAGAAAATCATCTCAGTCATTGCTCTAGCAAACCCATATAACTTTCTTTATTGGTACACTGCCTGTGAACATTCTTAATCATCCAGTCACATCACAAACTGGATTGTTCTGGTTGTCTAAGATTTTTCGCCTCTCATTTGAGCTGTCTTCATCAGTTCATGGTCTATTGTACACAATTATTCTGGAAAGCTGTCATCTTGTGTTAGCGCACAGGTGTCAAACTGCGTGTTTTAAATGTTTTCCTCGTCCAACTTCAAATGAGCTCCTGTAGAGCTTGCTGATGAGCTCATCATAGAAAAGTAAGAAAACACTTTCTTTTTTTAACCCTCGCTCAACAGGATACATCACAGTACCATGAGTTCCCGTGTGTTCTGAGCGATGAGGTATGTGGAGGTTGGAAAATGTATCACACCTCATATTAATTCTGCACATCCCAATCATAACTTCTCTCACCGGTGCCGTGGGAAATAGTCAAATTTATTCAACAAGCTAATAATTCATTCAACCTGTCAGTCTGCACAAAACGTGATGAAAGGAATCCTAAGAGTCCAAAGGACCTGGCAATTGAAGAAGATAAATTTCACAATTTTATTTAATGTAAATACATTTATATTACAATTAGGAATACAACTGAACATCATCCATTACAGTTTATGAAAACTATTACCATGTAAGAATGTGCATGTATCTATCTTTCAGTATTAAGTAGGACACCATTTTTGTAATTGCCATGACGGCAAAAAAAATGTGTTGTAATTTGTTTATAACCTGTCTATAATAATAGACCAGACAGGGCACCACTTTGCTGCACACTTTAAAAAGAATCACACAATGAAAATGTGAATGACAAAAACAAAAGTCAGCTCATTTTCCAAATCATTGACCATTTTGTAAATTTCAAACAACAGATGTTTGGTTGCCCGGCCATCAAGTGTGTATTTTCACACGCTGGAACGTGGACAAATACACTTCCAAATGTCAATCACTTATGATCGGGTTTAGTGGAAATGAGGCGGAAAATCTTATTTCACAGAGCTTGCATTTGTTATTATCATTAAATAGTTTTTCTGAGTAGTCACACACTTTTGCACAGATCCGATAAGTACAATTAATCATTTGCAAACTGCACATGAAAAATTATGTGGATAACAAATAGTATGAATTATCTATGTGCTATAAAGAAATGCAAACAGCTGTTGAGCTGTGAACTGATGGCCAATTTTATTTTGTTTGACAGGATACATGATTGTCATCCTTTCAGCAATATTTAATCTGCTGTTGATTCCAGACCTGACACAACTGACATTTTAAATGAGCCCTGTGTCACTAAAAACAATATTGTGGGTCATTTTGTAGCATTTAAGCTAACAAGTACCAGAGGAAAGAGTTGTGACATGCAAAAGAAAAAAAATATCCCCACTTCTATATCACAGAATTGTGAAGTTCAATGGAAATATACGTTTTCAAAATTTTAGGCAAATACAATTTGAAAAATGTAGTGTGCATATGGTTTCAGTCCTCCTGTTTCAGTATTTTGTAGAACCACCTTTCCCTAAAAAAACACCTGCAAGCATTTAGGCATATGTAATCTACCAGAAATGTTAAAAAATAATAATCTAACCTCTCTTTAAACTTCTACAAAACTTCTGGTAACTTACTTGCTCTTCTTGATGCTGTTGTACACAAACCTCTTCACTGAACAAATTAACTGCATTTTTAGTGAGAGTAAATTACACACAAGTGGACTGTGGTTACTAATTAGGTAACTTATGAAAGCAATTAATTGCACTGGCTTGTATTGAGCAGGATCACGATGTAGGGGCTAACTACAAATGCGCACCACACTTTTCAGGTTTATGTTGGCCTAAAAACAGTATATCAGCAGTGTTGAAAATAACGGTGTTTAAATGAACTCCCAGCCTACCCCTTAGGTAACTTTGTTTTTGTTTTTCATAAACTGACTAATCTAACTAATTATTCTCCCCATATTTGAATCGCCGTTATCGTGATTATCATGCGTTACAATTCATTTATTAGTTTCAAGGCTCAAAGTAAGCTTACAAGATGTTGTTTGGTGACTGGCTCTGAAAATGTCATTTGCGCATAGTTAAGAGGCACTGTTGTTGTCGGACCTCACAATAAAAGTGTATTGACAGCTGAAATGTATAGTGGCTTATATTTTGGAGGTGCCGCGGGTAGTGTGTCACGACGTGACGGACTTGTCTTCTTTCTGGACGTGTCTTCCTTTTTTTTTATTAGGGTTAGCTTTTTAGCAAAGACAACTTTGACAAGAGTGACATAATAATAATAATAAAAAACAGTAGAGATTTGCCAAAAAACGGCCACCATGTGGAGGGATTTGTTGACAATTCTGTTCCACCAAGGACCATGTTGTAGTAATTGGCAGTGGTAGAACATACATCACCACTCCAAATAAATAATAATAATAATAAATATTTTTATTATTATTCATGGGTCATTTTGTAGCATTTAAGTTAACAAGTCTAATAATGATAATAATAATAATAATAATAATAATAATAATAATAATAATAATAATAATAATAATAATAATAATAATGATATGCCATTATGGAATAAGGCATTTATGTGTTAAGTTAGTTAAATATTCACAAAATTAAATGAAAACATCCTATAAAGCCTGGACATAATTTTAATTCCTTGTATAAAATATAATAATAATAATAATAATAATATTTCAAAAATCCAAATAATTTTACATAAAATATTTTTTTTTAAGTAGTGAAAATAGCTATTTTGCCTGGTAACGAGTTACTTATATTATGAAGTAATTCAATTACTAACTCAGTTACTTTTTAAAGCAAGTACAGTAATGAGTCACTTTTTAAAAGTAACATTCCTAACACTGTATATTAGTTCCAATCCACTTCAAAATTATGTGCTATATTTTGTGTTTGTCTATCACATAAAATCTTAACAAAATACAATGAAGTTTGTGATTGTAATCTCACAAAATGTATGAATACCTTTTTAAGGCACTGTAAACAACCATTCACACTCACAGTCAAACCTACGGACAATTGAGCAACAAACATTTTGACTTTAATTGTCATTCAAAGGAGGAAGCAGTATTACACAGAGTAGCTGACGTGGAAATTAATTAAAAAAAAACTGACTGTGATGATCACAGTATACACGACACACTATTCCAACATACAACATCTTATGATAACGATGTCCTTAATACTGTTTATTTCATCTAAATTGAATTACATATTACATGTTAAAACAATGCTGATTTGCTTTGCTTTGTTGAATAAAACTAATGAAACTCAAATGCTAATGAGCTTTTTAATGCAGAAAAAGGATCCCGAGTTACAATGTAATTGACCAAAACAGTCTCAGGGCTTTCTCCACAGCTAGATTTATGTTTGTTCATTATACCAATAAATGACCCCCCCATTAATTATCTGGCAGCCAGAATAAGTCCCGCCATCTACAGTCTATTTGCAACGTTATACAGCGTGGAGAGACCGTTATAATGATACCTAAGTGGGCGGAGAGAAACAGGAGTAATAAAAATAAAAGAGAATTTAAAAATTATTTTGTTATAATCCTTTGGGTAGATACATCTTAATCACTTGTCCTTTATTAGGTGAACTTCAACCACATGTTGCAGTTAGAATTCACAGTGAATGAGGATTGTAATTCATATTGAGTGCTTCAGTTGGAGCAGCTGGACTATACTTTCATGCATTCAAAAAAAATAATTTCTTCCAGATTCAACAGGGCCTATTTGCCATTGTTTAGTTTGTACTTCATTCCAATTGCATCTATTTATAGCGTCAAGCCTTTCAACAAATGTACCTCAGGTCCAAAGCATCCTTGGTAGCGCTCTACTGCTTGCAACTCTCAAGTGATTATTCCTCTTTGTGAGATTTGCTCTTTGGGAACCAACACAGATTGGACATGGAAACTGAAGTTAAATGTCACATTGGTGCTCTGCCAGCCACTGAGCTCAATGATATCACCTTGCTGGCACTAAACAATGATGTTTGTTAAAGATTGTTGTACGTTTATAGTATTGTCTGGTCCTTTTCAAGGGCTTTGACCTTGTATGTAAAAAAAAAAGTGCTATACAAGTGAAGACATTCATTTTATTAGATGCTAATCTACAGCACACTGTTAGACACAAACAGAATGGGATTGTAATTCAATAAGAGCTCATATGTATTAAAAAGCCGTGGTCACAAAAATAGAGCTGAGAGAGTCAGTCCTGATGATTTGAAGGTGCCATTTTTGTAGAATTTAGGGCAGTTGTAACTGTTGTCCCTGTGCAGCCCCTCCCAGAGAATTGACACAATTGCCACCAAATTTGAACCAGGTATACTAGAAAGCGTTTTCATCACAGCGTGTTGCTTGTCGCAAATGTTTGGTGACTCAATATCAAAAACAAGAATCTGACAGCTTGCCTCGATCTTGACCAAATTTGCTGTGTATGATTGATGACTGAGTCAATCCATGCATCACTTTTCATTATTTGTCACTGGCAACGGGAAACGGTTAAAAATAAATAATAATAGGTGTCACTTGATAATGATTTCCTCAATTATTGGTTCACTTCCATACAGGCAATGAGACAAATGGGTGATTTTAAATCTGAAAGCATATGAGTTTTCAATCTGGGTATACAAAGGTGAGGCGAGGACGTTGCAATAGTTCAGATGATCACATCTCCAAATTGCATATTTTGACCCCCTCCAATTCTGAATGAAGTGGAGGGGGTCCAAAATTACCTGAAATTTACTAGCTTGTGCCTCCTGAAATGCTACAAAAATACTGGAAATCAACCTGACTTTTGTTTTTAACAGATGACGATATTGTGGAAGTTTTAATATCGTGATATCACGATATTGCCGTTATCATTATATTCCAACAAAACTACCTCCTCCACCAGTTTAATTGATCAATGTAAAATTAGTGGGATTGACTATCATGAATAAATGTATAAAAAGTCTAAAGGGCCCGTGCTCTAAAATCAACAAGAAGTCAGACATTTTGTTTTTTTACTTTTCATATACATATTTGTCAAGAATCCTGTTTCTAAACGTTAAGGCAAAAGAGTCAAAACAGTGGGAAAACAATAACAAGCAAGAAAAACGATCAAGTGGAGGATTGACTGAACCTTAAAGTTGCTTATTCGGTGATTTTCATCACCAAGTGATTGCCCATGACCACCTGCCCTCAGGACAGGACTCCCTGGTCTAGTCATTATCCAAGTGCAGCATGCCCAAAATGCTCATGGGTTGCATAGCATTACCGCCACTGTCCAACACACCATCAATTCACAACCTAGCCAAGGAAACTAACCAAGTTGGTGTCTCACCCACACTCAAATATCCTTAAGGGGAAAGGTCAACTCTGTGTTGCCTACAACAAGCAGTCCATGTCTGTAAGAGCTATGGCAGACTTATAACATCATTAGTGCTGCACTCTGGGTTGACATTTGAAATACAAAGCCCAGGGCATGGGTTGAAAATGGAGAACCTGTTGTGTTAGGCCTGTCTATCATTGAAGATGAAGAAAAATCACAGCAAACAATAAATCGGTGACCAGCCACCTCACTGACCTGCCACATTCTCCCAAGAAGTGTGTGTGATTGAGACAAAATGCAGGAACTCTATTTTTATAGACTACATTGGTGAAACAGGAACAATTTCTGCCTCAATACGTTCCTCCATCTACTTCATCAAGTGACCTTTGCTTCCGTAATCATCTTGACAACTGAATTACTGCACGTAGTGAGTGGTTTACAGATGTGATTGCCTCAGGTAAAATGATTAGCTCTCACCACTGCGTCGCACAAATCCATCGACTAGCTTTCTGCCAAGTAGTATTTTGTGCGACAATGCAGAAGGGATTATCGAAAATGTGCGATGACTGCGAGTATGTAACCAAATACAATTCATGTGAAATGTTGAAAATGTCTGTAGTTAACACAATTTAGTTATTGTCATGGTTTGGGTTAGGTTTTTGCTTAGTTTTTTTATTTTACTTTTGTCATGGTTGAGGTTTAGTTTGGGTTCTGTTTGATTTTGTCATGTTTCTTTAAGTTTCTGTCATGATCTGTTGTGTTCTGTTTTTTTCTAGTGTGTCTCCCTTGGTCTTGTTATGTGTAATCCTGCCCTTCCCTGTGTCAACCAATCAGTGCCCTCAGCCACTGGTGTCTTGCCCCAGGTGTGTCTCGTTTTGTTATTAGTGTGAGTGTATTTAGGCCTCGTCCACGCAAAAGCCAGTTTCAATGTATCCTCACAAGTTTCCTACTGTTTAGGCCGTTCGTCCACACGATGGCGCGGTTTCGGAGCTTGAAACCGATCACTTTTGAAACCGGGCTCCAGAGTGGAAAGATTTCAAATCTCGCCCCATACGCGTCCGTCTGGACACCATATGCAGGATACTCCACCAGTGATGACGTAATGGTCGCAGCTCGGAGACGACGCATTGTCGCAGCTTGAATTCTCGCGCGACCGCGCGTGAGCCTTCAGTCTGTCAACAACAATGGTGGATAGCCGTGTCGTAGTCGTTTTGCGCAGCCTCCTTAGGTTGCTTATGCTTTTGCAGCAAAAAATGTTGCTTCTTTATTCGCACGTTCAACAAGCCGTGTTGTACTTGAATCACCCGCCATTGTCACTTCTGCTGTGTTTGTCTTTTTCATGTTGTTTCGATACATGCAAAGCCATGTTTGTTCTGTAGATTGCAACAAAGTTCGAAAAAAAAAAAGTGTTTGTCTTCTTCGCTGATTCTTCTTTTATGCTTTCCGTTAACTCCGTGGCTGCCACTCCAGACTTGGCATATACATTACAGCCTTTAAACGTCCTCAGCATTTCTTTTGGACACACGCAAGTCTTGAAATGCTCTTGTGTACGAGATTTGTTTGAGGAACAAAGCCGGCTTTGCTTCCGTCTGGATGGGGCCTTAGTCACGTCTCCCCTGTGTCTGCGTCGAACCATGCTTGACCCCCCATATCTTGCTGCCGTTTTTTAGGATCAGCAAAAGCTTTAAAAAAAGTTCTTGTTTTGAAGTACATATCATGTATCTTCACGATTACCGTTCAGGATTCAGGTTTGATCTACCTTCTGCTGGTATTTTACTGAGTGCTCTTTATTTTGCTTATCTTGGCTTGAAGCATATTTTATCCTGTGCCTTCCTTTCATTTGTAGTCATGTTGCACAGTGTCGTTTTTCTTTGTCATGAACGTCATGTTTGCAAATACTTTTCTTTTTTTTTTTGTCCTGCAGGCTGAAGTCAGAGTTGGTTACCAAAGCGAGAGAGAGAGACGCCTCGGGCAAGACTCTCAAGCATAATAAAACCAGCTGACTTAAAGTAAATGTACACCTGACTTTTGGACAAAGCAAAACATTACACACAACGTGAAATGTTCTACTCAACATCCAAATGAAAATGCCCACTCAGTGACCTGTACTGAAATCTCTAATGCTATTGTTTAAACCCAACATTGCAGCTGAACTATTGCACTGCTATTCTCACTAAATAATAAATGAATTTCTTTGCTGTTTTGTCCTGGAAACGATTTGTGGTTTACGTGATTAATCCAATCGAATCTCTTTTGACAGACTGTCTAAGAGGATTATGAGCGACATGTACAATGTCATACAGTCTACTACAAATTTCCCAGGTTTTGCCAGACACGCTCAGAGAGTTAGCAATGAGTAGTATGAAGGGAATAGAATTAAATCGATACAGTAATTACAGTATTATCAACACTACCATTGTTGCTGTAACACACAATTGAGTCTTGAACATTTACATGTTTCTGTAAATGTTACTATAACACCGGGTAGTGTGGATGCAGAGAGACACTTTGCCGGTATTCAAATGAACACCACAGGTGTTGAATTGACACCATCATATTTGCAGTGCAGCAGAATTGCATTTACTATGTCTTCCTCACAGTCAGCAAATCCTGATTTCAAAACTTAAATATTGACCTCCTAAATGGTGTACTTCAGCTTCTTACCATATTCCAGAAGCCGGGTTAATTGAAAACTCTGAGGGTCCGTAGGTGTGAGTGTGAATGGTTGTTTGTCTTTGTGTCATGTGCCTTGTGATTACTGTTGACTAATTGGCCTTTCTCAATTGAGATGACCCAATCGATAGATGGACACATTCATTATCACTCCTTCAATAATGTTACGCTTGAAAATGGCAGGTGGAGCCCAGGAGAAAAACAATTAGTGGCCACTTTAAAGATTGAAATCTCCGTAACACGTGTTGAAATGTCATTGCTACAAAGTACTGCCTTAAAATATAATTATGTTATATATCTGTGTTATCACCAGGTTGTCAATCAGGAGACTTAAAAGCGAGTTATCTTAATAGACATTAACATGGCCTAAAGCTGTTAATTACATCTCGTAGGAGTCTGGAATGCCATTATGAGAAAATCAATATTTTGACAGAGAAATTAAATTAGCAACACCTGAGAATTAAACTGACACTCCGAGGGAGTAACAGCCACACTTTGCCCTTGGCTGACTCAGGCTTTTCCCAAATCTGAGTGGGAACAAAATGTGACTTGAATGAAGGAAGGAGTGTAAAAAAGCTGAGGATGATTTAACAACTACTTGCTTGTGGAAGGTACTGCATGTTTTGACGTTTACTTTCTGATACAATTGACTGATTAAAATTGCTATTAGAGGTTGTGCAGACTAGTGGACTAAGAGACTTTATTTCTCTACAATAGAGTTTATAGTGTGATGTCCACTATTCTCTAGACATACATTTTTTTGGCTTGAAGAGGAGGGAGAGCCGTTTGCTGCAACAGCGTGGGTGCGCCGAATGCAATTAGTCCATCATCTTGATTGATTTAAATTGTCTTCCCTATCTGAATATGCAGTTTTGGTAAGTGAAGGAGATATAGTTTAGAAGAATAAAGCCACAAGTTGAAGGAGAATATGAAGGGGAAATATGACAAGGTATGTAATTACTTGCAAAGACCGCAAATGCCCAACATGTAGAACCCGCTGCTATGGTGAGCACAGAACGAGGACAGGCTTACCTTTTTGGTCAAGTTGTGCAAATGTTACCTAGCTGTCCCAATTGCAAGCACAGCAAGAGAGAGGATTTTTTTCTCTAGCTGGAAATAATGCTTTGCAACAGCGGGTGAATACTTCACCCATCCTCCCTTTAAATCCCGCAACCCCTATTTCTATGCAGTTAAATGGCATAGAGCAGGGGTTCTTAATCTTTATTCATTTATTTATTTATTTTACCTTGGGGCCCAACTTTTCCTGTAAAAAGTGGCCCGGGGCCCATTCAGAAATAATTATGTTGACTTATTATTGTTTGTATTTAATAACTAAATTCAATCTAGATGAGGTTTATAAAATAATTATCAAATAACATGATACAATGTGGTCATCAATGACATTTATTTATGTGACACCCAACAAGATGCTCAACAAGCAAAACAATTGCTGAATCAAATTAAATTTTGTTACCCTGGCAATAGCTCGGTTGATCATTGTGAATTCAGCTTGCTGGCAAGGTTAAAGCTTCGTCTCAAGTTTATGTGTATGTGTTTTATTTTAAATCCAAAGAGGCAGTGTGGACGGATTGTTTTGCTACACAAGAATGGGGTAAATATTCGGTTTAGAAAAATACCCTGCTACATGTGTACAAAGCGGCAATTGAAAGTTACCAAAACTGAAATTACTTTGTGACCAACTAGATGGCGCTCATGGCCTTCATGGTTAAGAATCACTGACGTAGAGAATATAAGAAAGCTCAGTATGTAGAACAGTTTTGCATATATGCAAATAACTTTCCGTGTCTGTTGCCCTTTACAAATTTGAAAGCATCTCAGATAATAAGTGACTAATTGTAATGATTAAATCATCACTCATCTCCAGATGTTGATAATTACCCTGCAACCTAGTGAGTCACACAATGTATATCTGAATTTATGAATATCTAGTGCACATTTCCCTTCCAGCATGCTCACCTTTCTTTTAGCTCGCAATTGTCCATGATAGTTGTCAGATGAATCTCCAGGGATCGCCCCTCCCCAAAGAGTGACCCCCACGATAGAGTAGGTGATGCCCATCACCACCAAAGGCAGCACGTAGACCAGCACTGTCACTATGATGTGGTACCTTCGGGGACATATTTAACGAAAAAGATATCAATTTACAGCTGAGTTCTAACATTACCTTTATTGTTTTTTTTTGTTTTGGGCCTTTTGATTTTGTAAATGAATGTCACCACTTTATTGTATAATAAAACATTGCTCACATGACGGGGTCGTCCTCCATGCGGGGCCACGCCACATAGCACAAGGTCCTACGAGGCATCACTCGAATTCTGGAGAAGTAGCAGAGGGGAAAGGCCAGAACTACGGCCAGACTCCAAATGCAGGCGATGACTCCGGTGGTGGCCTTGGCTGACAGACGAGGCTTCAGTGGGTGGATGATGGCCATGTACCTATTGTGTCAACAGTCACAAGATTTAGTGACTCATAGGACTTGACATGCAGTTTTTCAATAATTGATCTTTATGTGGGGGTAGATTTAAGATCAGAGCCTCCAAAATAAGTCGAACCTTCAAAGCAAACCAGTCCAAGCATGCCTTGGTCACACAAAATGTAATGAATTTGACACAATGGTCACAACACACAGGGTCCCTGTTCGTAGAGTTCACCCAATTGAATTCCGTGCAGGCAACATGGGCTCATTTCACACTCAATGGCAATGTGATTGTGAGTGTTAGTGGATGTCAGCTTCTATATGTGTCCTTTGAATGGTTGGAAAACAGCCCCAGATATGGTCCCAAAGTCATCTTAGATAGGCTGCAGTTCACAGTGACCCTGAACAGGATAGGATATGGGGGGAAGAAAATGGATGGATGGTTGCACATAATGCTGGCTTCGTTTTGTTGGGAAAAAATAGGCTGCTAGGTGTGATGGAGTTATGACGTTTTTTGGCAGTACAAGCCTGATCATCGGAATCAATAAAGGTTCACTACCCGTCTGCCTCAGAAAAGTAAGAGAGGGGTTTTATTCGCTATTCAAAACAGCGAGTAATAATAACCATATTAGGCTCAAAATGGTGGCTCTGGGAGATCTAGTTGTTTTACAATTCTGGTCATGCTAGTGGTTAAATGCAAGTGTATTTATAAAAAGAACAAAGACGGGACTATTGACAAGAACGCAATGATTTGTACCTTATAAAAAATAAAAAATACAATTTAAAAAGCAGCTCCAGCCTGACTTATCATTTAAGACTCACAATGTAAACAAGCTTGTTTGTCTGAGCAACTGGTTCAAAGTCACATAGCATTAGTTGTCAGATCCTGTAACCTAGCTTGGGGTAGGTTTTTGATTTGAGGAGTTGATACTGTAGCCCCAGGTCCTCTTTTGGGTTTGAGTGGTTATGACTCAGTTATTGTAGCTTTAGATTTTTGTTAACCTCTCCTTCTAACCTCTAACTTTTCCTGAAACCACCACAGCTATTATCAGTTCATCTCATGCCATCCATACGCCGAACCTCAGCTTGTGGAAGTTTAGATTCAACATTGAACTTTTTGGAACAAAATTGAAGTTTATGTTATCTTTTAAAATAATGCCTGACCTAATTGTTTTTTGTTGATATGCTTAAACGTTTTCTTTTAAATTTCATTAATGAAGCACACTTCAACAATAGAAATGTGGATTTCAAAACTTCTCTTCTTGTTCTATTCAATTGATTAGTCATGCACTACAATTTTGTAATGTCCTAGAATCCCAATTCTTTATTTGGGGATCTTTGGCAAATATGAGAATAAAATTGATTAATTAGATTAATTAATTTAAAATCCTGTAATTAATTAGATCACATTTTTCAATCGCCTGACAGCACTAGTAAGAATGTGTCTTTACGAATGTCCTTTGAGAATTCTACTTGATTTCCAATTGCCCAGGCTGACATTTGTTAATTGAGTCTTTCTAAAAGGCCACTGACCTGCTTTCACCTCGATGTCTGAAACACAAATACAATCTATTTACCAGCAATTAAGAGTCACATTGGTCGGTGCATGTCAAAGCACTGAGAGATACTTTTGTTGCACACCAACCACATGAAGATTATTAAGAATAACTTAAAAAAAGAAGTCAGCCTTCCAAAAATATCTTGACAATAATACTGTATGTTCTATGCAGCCCCACTAGTTTAAATATGGTATGGTATGGTTAATGTTGTGTTAGTGGAATGTTAGTTAAGTAGCAAAATCCAGTCATTTTTATCAATATCAGACGGTGGCGAGTGAAAATGACATCACAGTTGCTTAGGTGTCATTATCTCAGGTAAACACAGCTCAGCTTCAGAAAACAGGTGAGCTTTGATTGACCGTGGCCTGAGCCCTGAGCAACATTGATATCATCTTCAGTCGACAGCAAGTGGCAAAATGGCCGCCCCCTGAGACTTTTTGCATATATTATCACAATGTCATGTTAAGACTAGTGGGGTCAAATATAAAATATTATTGTCAAGAAGTGTTTAAGGTTGACATCCCCTTTAAAAACTACAGCAAGACACAAATACACTCACACAATAACTTGAAGAATTGGACTACAACATACAGTAATTCCAAAAGACGTCCCAGAGGCAGATTAATGACCCTTGCCATCTTTAAATCTCAATTTGACATCTTCGTCATGCCTGAAGCGACACAGGGTGCTTTAGGAAACCATCCCATTTGAAAGCTTGTCACTGCACCGTAACATTAACAACTCACAAACACTTTATCATTGTCTGGTGTTTAAATAGCAGTAGTTCCGTTGCCAGGCAAAAGTATAAGCGAACACACTAAATGTCAAGTTGTCCCTCCATGAATGGAGAGGGAAGATGGTCGCCCTCCAGTCAACCATGCTTTACAACATCACAGATTTGAAGAGTTAGGGATGGGCAACTAAAATACAACAAACATTTTGAAGCAAACAACAAATTACATACTGCATTTTTTTCCCAGTGCAAAGGGATATAGTGCATAAAATTTACCATTCATGGATGGCGCAAAACTGCTCAACAAGAAACCATCATTGATTTCAAGAGTTCATTTTGTACATTTTTGTTTACATAAATCAACTCACTGAAAATTTTAAAATAATTGACACATTATGTTTGTTATGCATATTATTCCAAATCAGCAAACAGTCATTAGGCCTACTCACTTTGTGGCATAAGGCAGTATAAGACCCAGTGTAAGTGCAACAAAGACATATGCCATCTAGTGGTGAATGGTGATTTTGCAACTTAAAAATACAGTTGACCTCTGCATATTCGCGGTACACACCCATGGATTTGCATATTTGTGGGTTTTCCCACAAATATTTTGGCATATAAATTGACAGATTTGTATCTAGATATAGTGCTTTATTTAGATCATATTGTGCCCAAAGCGCTTTACAAAGCCTCACAGTCACTCATTTACACACCAGTGGTCAGCTGCAGCCATGCAGGGATCTGCCAGGTCCACTGGACGCAAGTGTATGGCTCAAGGACACTTTGAGATTATCACAAGAGCAGGGGATTGAACCCACAGACACCCAGTTGGGAGAGGACAGCACTCTACCACTGAGCCATTCTGCCCCCCATAAAATCATATTTCCTTTTTTTTCTGAGATCCCCCCATTTTCCCTGTATAGGCCTACTACATGTTTATCCGTGGTTTTTTTTTTTGAAGATTTTTGGGGTTTAATTAAGAAATGAATAAATAAAAATAAATTAACAAGATTGCCTATCCCCAAGTTAGAAAATGCCACAGTTTTGAACTTATGTTGTAGTTTGATTTATTTCTTTAATCTCTTTCACCCTTGTTTTTTTTACATAATATGTTGAAAACGCAAGCACGTCTGATGGTAATCTCCACAGTCCACACAAAGCAAAAATCCCAGTTCCCACAACCATATTGATGTTCTAGTTTAGGGATATGCCTAATATTCGAGGAATCAATTAACTGATCATTAAGAGCTCTATAACGTGGAATTTAGGCAAAACGGATTACAACTATTTGGTATCTATGCAACAAGACATTCATGCTATGGCACAACTCCTTGGGGTAACTAGTTGAGTTGAGAGTACTTAACAAAATCTATTCAATATTATACTAGCGTTCTGTGAGATTGTCCCACTGCATCATCTGTTTACTATGGTGCAATGATGCGCTTAGATTTGTGTTCCAAGCTCTGCCGTATATATAGGTTGCACAAATACAGGCAGGCAGGCCAAACACATCCAGGCATGCTAGATGAGCTGTCTGAGCAATTGGGCACACAAACTGTGACTGCACCCTTGAGCTACAAGTTTGGGTGGGGTTCGGCGTCTTGATCAAGGGCACCTCAACAGTATGCAAACGACTAGCATCTGTGCAACAACTAGCTTCAGTTTATTTGACTGGCTGGCTGGTTCCATATCAATGTTACTGACTCAGAAGAAGGAAGCAGACATGATGCAGTTTTTTTTTTAGTTTTTTTTTTTTTTTTTAAACCAGCCTCATAAAGGTGAAAGCAAGGACAAACTGATGGCTGATCATGAACTGTGGCCTTGTGCCATTTCAAGAGAGCAGAAAGCGAGGTCCAAAAATAAG
The DNA here is from genome assembly GCF_054856555.1 of Leptonotus elevatus. NCBI lineage: Eukaryota > Metazoa > Chordata > Actinopteri > Syngnathiformes > Syngnathidae > Leptonotus > Leptonotus elevatus. Next base: position 14,156,107 of record NC_141246.1, read on the forward strand.
CATAACCTGGGGTTACATCTACGCGCGCAGGTCATGCGGATGTTCTTTTTCTTTATTTTATTGATGGAATCGGAAAGACAAAACAACACTGGAGACCATATACATGGAAGTTACACAAGCCAAAGTGAGCTTGCCTGTAGGAAACAGATTGTTCCCTCTGTGTTAGTCGAGGAGGACAATGCCTCACGCCATATCCCAACAGTGACGCACATCCACACACACACAGGAACGCACATTCTCACTATGATACTGAAGCCACTGCCTTCATCATCTTCTTATTGAACCATGACAGATGACGCGATAACGCTACTCCCGCCGAGTGGAAAGCCAATCTGATAGCGATCACCACATACGCTGAAGTCACAGGGCAAGACACACTGAGGATGGGCATAATAATTGATTCGTTGGATGATTGATTGTTGAGCATTATGTTGACCTGATTGTGTGCAATTGATTGCAAAAGGGAGTGCACTACTTGGCAACAGCGAGCTGAGGTGCTGCTGATTCAGTCTCGACTTCTTTGTGAGCTAAAAAAGAACAAACTCTCATAACATTTATTTAATTAATCCCGCCCCCCAAAAAACAACAACAATTGGTTAAGTAAATCAATCAATCCATTTTCTGTAAGGCTCATGCTTACTACATGGAGAGGTGGGATACATCCTGAGGTGTTTGCCAGCCAATCACAGGGCACATATAGACAAACAACCATTCACACCTACAGACAATTTAATTTTCAGTTAAGATATCATGCATGTTTTTAGGTTACGGGAGGAAACTGGACTACCAACAACAACACCCACGCAGGCATGGGGAGAAGTTGCAAACCCCCTGCAAGAAGGCCCTCACCAAACTGTGAGGTAGATGTGCTAATCAATCAATCATCCACTGTGCCGCCTACTCCTAAGTTAATCATGGAAACTGAGTGAAATGCCCATCCCTTGTTCACACGCAGTCAGTCAGTGCCAACTATGAATTAGTGCCAGCGAAATGTAAAAATAATTCTGAAAGACGGCCTCATATGGCGAGTGAGAAGGCAGTCAGTCGCACTTGAAACTGCCTCCCCAGCATGAATATCAACCATCCAGCACTATAGGCTACAATAGGCATGAGCAACCCCACCCTGCCAGCTCACACACATCTTGTATGAGAACAAATTGCACAGCACATTTGCCAGATACCGTCCAAAGGGCAGCTTTCATGCAATTTGAGTTTTTCATTTAAGCTGAAGATTCCATTTTAAGCCTCTGTTGATGAAAAGCAGCAAAGCCCAGGGGAAGAATGGATGGAGAAGATATTGAGAATTCATGCTGAGATTGAATTTGACACAATTTGGTTCTCTTTCTTTCTTTCTTTCTTTGTACCCCCTTGACACGCTTTGGAGCTTGAAGTATTTATGTGCTGCTGTGATCTTGCCTCTGATGGGCTCACTTTCAAATGGACGACAAAATTCCTCCACTGTTGGATGCCAATATCCCTACACAAGATTGTCATAATATTAGGTACACATGAATAACTTCATGAGTATAGGAGGGTCAAAAAAAAAAATTATACCTTTGCAAAGCTATTGAGAGAGGTAATTATTAAAGGGGCAAATAAACGCCTCCCAGTATGATGCACCGCTGCAATCTCCAACCACAACAGCATGCTATTATTAATATTAATAGCACTTATATATGTGCATTATTAAGAGATTGCTGTTGTTTTGAACCTCTTTTGATTATGAGGAATGATGGCCAGTCAGTCAGTGATGAGCATTGAACGCACCTGTCCACGGCGATCGCAGTCATGGAGTAAATGCTGGCGAACACGGACGTGACTGGGAAGAAGTTGTGGAATTTGCAGTAAGCCTCCCCAAAGTACCACTCCCCGTGGGTGGCGTAGACGAAGTTAATCAAAGTGTTGAAGGCGGCCATAGAGGCGTCGGAGAAGGCCAAGTTGAGCAGAAAGTAGTTGGTCACCGTCCTCATGCGCTTGTGTGCCAAGATGATCCAAATGACGATAAGGTTGCCGAACACGGCCACGGCCAGCACCGAGCTGTAGGCGACGGACCAGAGTGCGACGCGCCACGGCGGCTGCACAAACTGGTTCGTGTAGTTTGATGTAAGGTTTGATCCATTTTGGGAAGCTGCCATTCTTGTCTTCTTTCCTCCCAAAGAGAAAAAAAAAATCGGATGATGGAGCAGGAGCTACCAAGACAGACGCGCGACAAAGTGGTGCTCAGGTACCTCAGTGCGCAGCAGGACCGAATCCATAATAACTAAACATCGTCCTCCCATTTGATTGCTATCTGCCGGATAATTTCTTGTCAAAACGCGACCGGTGCGGACGTGTAAGTGTGCGTAAATGCCTGTTGAATGGGCTGTGAGAGCAGCATCAGCAGCTTGACGCCGTGCGCACTCGCTGACGCACGAGTGGAGTGGGCACACAAGCCGGAGGAGATTGATCGACACTTGTGGCTGCTGTTGTTTTAAACTTCATGAATAACAAATGCAGGCAGGAGTGCGCGTTATCACAGCACGCTTTGCGTTGTCTTTATTTTGTTTTCAGCCCACCGAATCTCGCGTGGGAGCAGCCACATAGCCTCCACTACAGGACATTGAAACATTCAGGTGTGTGTGGCTTCAACCCTTGACTGCAATATCAGATGCATAATATGGATTTTTTAAAAATTGGCCTTTTTATAAGGCTGGCCATGTTCACACAAACACAAGGATTTTGGATGGACAAACAAACTGTTGTTTTGTTGTTGTCATACATCTAGTCAAGGTGAGCCCTCATGGGCACTGATGAAAAATTGAGGCCACCCTCCATTTAAGTTGCATATTCCCGCCATACATGGTAGGTACAATAATTACGATGAACCTTAAAACAACTGCTACTTCAACATGGAATAGCAAAGCAAAACAAGGCAATATTCAGATTTTCCATCTTGATTAAAACTTTGCAGATCAGTCTGAACTGCACAAGAACCAAAACAGAAAAATTGCCATTACATCACCGTTTTTTGTTATTTTCAGTTTAAAAAAAATTCTTATACCCTCTCAAGGTTGAAATTGCCACCCTACTGTTTTTGACCCTTTTCAATCTCAACAACTGGTGAGTCATAATGGCCAGTCTTTGCCTTTGTGTATCAAAAAGTAGCACAACTCCATTTTGCTATAACGCTACATCATAGCTTGCTGGGCAGTACTTTTGTTATTTTTACTTTACCGGAGGTTTGAGTGAGAGGGAAAAAAGCAAGCAGCAGGTAGTATGGACGTCATCATCATGAATAAGAGTCGTTGCTTGCTGCGCAAGGTGTAGCATAGTAGCCTACCTGTTGCTTGCACTCAAAAACACAAAGGAAGCAATAAACCACAACTTAATTGATGAGGTTGAGGACTTCACATGAATTGTGCTGTGTACCAATTATCACTACAATCATCCTGCATTACACAACACTGTATTAAGTTGGCGCGGGTCATCTGCAAAACAATCACTACCTGCCGTCAATATTCGGATTGAAGACAAAATTCCAGTTCGTGAAAGATTCTGGATAACCCGTTCACATGCATGAGTAGACAGAGTAACTCCCTACGTGGTATTGCGATCGATGCCTGTCTCTAAACCGCGACGCACGGACAGCGTAATGACGCAAATAGGTCATTTCTGCTTCTTATTTTGCACCGTCGATAAGACGTTATTTTCATATTACTCACCACATTAATAAAGAAGTTGGTTTCCTCCTCGCTCCAAAAGTTTATTATTGCACTGCGTCAAGCTTTCACCATTTTTATTCATATATTTATTTCTGCTTGTGTATCATATGGCAGAATAATATAAGCTCATTTGAACGTCACATAACGAAGACTGTGGATCGTTATTTTGTCCACCTTTTCTTGGTTTACTTTTATTGTAGAATAAACTAATGTGATACTTCTGGTCAAAATGTTGACAAATTTGTAAAGATACAGGAGTGTGGGTATTAATGGTCACACAGAAGCTGCAGGATCAATAAAAAACCTCAACCTTCTCGTTCCACGTCACAAAGAAATAAAGGAGCTCGGGGTGAGCCTTGAATTTGCACACAACCAAATTATCTCCATGGGGGGAAAAAGGTAAATGGACTGATCTTAAATAGCTCTTTCTACACCATGTGGTGCTCAAAGTGCTTTACACTGCGTCAAACATCATTTCATTCATCGGTTGAAACACTCACCGAAGAAGTGGCAACAGTTGCTTGAGGAAACTAAACTACTTTGGATTTGCATTCATGAAGCTTGCATGACAATCTGATTTTCAGACGGCACCTCATAAGAGGACTTCATCTTCCAGACAGTACTGCTATTTCTCTCCACTATACTGCTCATCCACCTCAATAAAATTATTTTTAATGAGTAATACTTCTCTCCAAGGTATCCGAGGCTATAATATAAAATATGATCTCTCCCTATTAACACTGAATCCACTATTATAATGCTGTTTTCATCGGCGCTTCAAAACCTTCATCTTGGTTTATGCGTGACACATGTAAGTTCTGTGCAGAAATAAGATGTATGGATTCAGGCTAACACAGTTTTTGCAGCATTTATATTCTGTGCGGCTTGCCTCTGCTGTTAAACTATATTCTCCCAGACTATAGGGGGCAGTGTAGAGCAGCAACAGCATACAAACAACACTATACTATAATAGAAGTAAAAATAAAACACTGTTGTCAGTAGGAGGGAGCGCTTGCTTTTCCGCCATGCTTTTCACCGTCAACGTAGTTAGAAATTTTTGTCGGTACGTGGTGCTGAAAATTTGGACCATGAGGTCGGCGCATGGACAGTTGTGATTGATAAAATGGTCACCACCTTGCTGATGCGTTAGACATAAACCAAACTCAAACATCCTGACTTTACCGCTGTTTAGCAGAGAGACTGAGCATCCTTTGTCAAATTGAACGATTCCCCAGAAATTTCCAATACAGGGACTAGAATAAAAAAAAAAATCCAAGCAATACACAAACATAATGTACTCTCAAATAATCCAAATCAGCAAACAAAGAAATACCTGAATGCTCAAAATCAATTCAAAAGTCCCATTCCAGTTTTTGTTTTTGTTTTTTAAATATATGTATTTATTTATTATCATCATTGATGCCCTTTTATTGGGTTTGCAAGATAATGTGGGTTGGAAATGAGCAGGTTATCAAGTTGTTTTCTGATAAATATAAAAAAAAAAAAATTAAACATGTAAATGAGCTATGCTCTGATTGTGCCGCCGTTGTCCTTAATCTGATATGGAATTTAGCCTTCCTCTGATTGCTAGCTGTCGATATGTGGCCGTCTTGTGGCCATCATGTCTCTTCATGCACAAAAGGGACATGCAATAATGCCAGCTATATACAATTTGAAACTACTCAAAATCCATAAATTTTCCGCTTATCCTCGTGAGTGGTGCGGGCATGCTGGCGCCTATCCCAGCTGTCAATGGGTGATAGGTGAGGTACACCCTGAACTGGTTGCCAGCCAATCACAGTACTCAAAATCCAAAAGGAATACATTACATTTTCCCTATGTACTATAGCAAAGAATACTTTACAACAAGATTTGAGAAATCAAATAACTTCAATAACACTTCATGAGCTCTACAAAGGCTTACTTCTAAAGCTAAATAATGCATCACAAGGACCCAATAGGATTGCGGTTGCATTTTACAAACACTTCTGGCACATTTCACACCACCTGCCGTATTGGCTTCTATAAGACAAACGAACTACATCTTAATCAATTCCATCAATCCATACTCTGCTCTGCCTATCCTTAATAGGGTTGCGGGTCTGCTCCTTAAACTGGTTGCCAGCCATTCACAGGGCACATATAAACAAACAACCATTCACGCTTACATCGCAGAACATGCATCACAAATTCCATCACATATAAAAACCCAATTCAACCCTTGAGGCATTATTATCACTAATACCTCGGATTTTAAAATCCTCAATATATCTCTAACCACTAGATTAGAAACCGTCAGTAAATATCGGCGGTGCAGAGACAGCGCAGACAGAGAGAGAGAGAGAGAGAGAGAGAGAGAGAGAGAGAGAGAGAGAGAGAGAGAGAGAGAGAGAGAGAGAGAGAGAGAGAGAGAGAGAGAGAGAGAGAGAGAGAGAGAGAGAGAGAGAGATTTTTTTTTTTTTTTGCACCGGAGACTCTCAGCATGGTGTTACGCTACTGGAAACCGTCATCCACTCTCAAACACATCTCAATCAAACAAGATTCATCAAAAATACAGATCGCATTTGAAGATTAATTAAAACTATAAATCTCTTACAACACTCTCTAATAAAGACCAGGGCCCACTGCTATCACTGGGGGAAAAAAAACATTTAAACCTGCACATAACTACACAATGATGACAACACGTTTCAAAGACTTGCACTTCAAACTAATTTCAAAATTGTAAACAGTTGTTGAACACAGACCACACCATAACGGTCTCAATAGCTCACTGGAAGACAGACTCCAGTATAAGATAATACACAGAACACTCAATACAAAATGTACAAAATGACACTGGCAAACACAGACACCTGCTCACAATGCAGAACACATTCAAAAGATGATTACTTTCACAATCGCTGGAACTGCCAATTTGTTTACTCTCTTTGGGATTATGTCATTTAAATATTTGCCACCATCGCAGAATCCCTCTAACCTCAAAACCTGGTTGATTGTGAGCCATCTCTAATAAGAACGAAAAAATCTGCCAAATACATACCGACACAAGAATAGCTTGCTCATTTCTTGAAATGTTGCCAAGTAAAGATTCAGATGAATTGGAAATAAATAATTAAAATGAAGAAGAAGAAAAAAAAGCACAACAACCACTGGACCAAGATTATATAATAATCCATATCCATGTAAATAAATAAATAAATAATAGCTTCAATTAACAACATTATCACATAATTAAAATAGTGTATAAAGGTGGTTGGGCTCGGATCTTAGTTGTCACTGCTCCTCCCTAGCTCCCTTTTCCGCACCTCTATTCCACTTGGGCTGGTTTCTTACACATGCCTTGTTCCCTTTAACAAGACGCAAACATCTTAGGAAAACAAATCATAGAAAAAAAGATAGTTAGATGTTCATTCATTTGTGGGTTCGATTGCACTATTACTTCACAATGTTGTGAATGCCGGACGCTAGTGATGGGAAAATGAAGCTCCATGAAGCACTTGTAATATTTTTTGACTCCTCTAGATGCCACTCTTGGTTGAAAGATGCAGTGGAAATGTAATCAATTTCCTTTGCACTAGCCTTTATATTTAAACCAAGACCACCATCTAGGGGAGTCAAAAAATATTACAAGTGCTTCATGAAGCTTCATTTTCTATTCTATAAATAGCAGTAATTGTATTGTATTGTGCTTTGGGTTACGGTTGTACCATCAGTGATAACAGAGAGATAATACATTATATCGTGCTAATATTTTATGCCAGCCCTACTATCCTACGACACATTATTCCTCCTTATAATAGAATGTCAATCATACAAGTATTATCATCTAAAAAAAAGTAAAGGGAATATTTTTCAGACTGTGCTTTTCACACAGAACCCGGTTACTTTTCATGTTTCAAGTTAGATATAAAATACTCCATGAAGCCTGACTTAAAGCATCCAGGATCCTTGTCTTATTTTTTATCTTCTAATCTGTTTGTAAACTTCTTTTTTTTTTGCAAGCAGAAATATAAGGGACTTATTAACAAAAATGATTTTTTTTTTTATGGAAGACTAAAATGAATGAAACGAATGATGCTGTTAAGATCCAATTAAGTATCAATGTAAGTCAGGACATTGTGAAAGCAGCGCACTTCATAGAGGCTTGTAACTAACTTTTTTTTTTAACTTTTTCCTGACTGGCCTGATTGCCATCAGGTAATTATTGTTGCTTTCTCATTGAAATGTCACCACATCGCTTTATGAAATGTCAGAGCAGGAGCTTCAGTGCTGTCAACAGCTCGTTTCCCAGAAGCTTTTATAGCGTACGTCACAACTTAGGGTGCAGTTGTCCTTGATGAATGCAGCTGTACCAGGGCCAGCCACTGATTGGCCATCCAAAGACCTCTCAATTATTTGTCCAATTAGTCAGATGATGTTCCTATTAAGGAGCCATGTGAAGGCATTTTGTGGCAGCACTGCTCTTTCACTTAAGAGTGCAGTGGGATGTTTTGGTGCTCAGACGTGATGTCCTTATTTGTCTGTGTGTGTGTGTGTGAGGTGAGACATAATTGAAGACCACTCTGCAGGGAAGCGTCGGACAGAACATTTAATCAAACACATAATTTCAATAGGTTAACCTTTTAGCCGAATGTATTTCCACTGATATGGAACGCCAGCACCTCATTACACAGTAACATTGGCAGCAACGTGAGTGCAGTACGCAAATTAACAATCAAGTTGTTGCCAGCGCAAAGTGTCACGATTCGGGGCGGTGGAGACGCGACAAAGGCAAGGTGGACACAAGCGCAGGAAAACGGCCAAGACAAGGCAAGGTGCCTGCATGTGGAATATTTATTTAATAGGAAAAAAACTGACACGCTTGGAACACAAGGCATATTACATATGACTAACTTTGACATTGACACGAGCCCCAAATGAACAGAAATAGGCAACTAAAGATACACGGACTCACGACCAACGGTTAAGCTAACTGTGAGTCGGGGAGGAGCTGACAAGGAAGGCAAGAACACCCAGCAAACCAAAAAACAAACACAATGCGCCGTCACATCCAGTGAACACAAGTAAGGTAACCTCATATGATGTATTCTTATGTTTCACCACTGTCTTCATAATTGAACTGCCATGCGTGTAATTTCTTTTTCGCTCACAGGCAGATGGAGCCTATCTTGGAAAGAGCTGTGTTAGCCGTGCAATGGTCCGGACATCTACTCTGCAAATTGCCTGTGAGTATTTGAAGGCCTATTGCATGTTGTTTTTCTAGTATTAAATATAAACTACTGTTGATAATGTGATGTCAACCACTTGTTTGATATGACAGGCTGTTGCCCGCTCTTGCTCATGTCTCACTGTCATGGCAACATATTTTTTTTCAAATGCCCAATTCCAGATATATTTGCATGAATGATGTTCCACTCCCTGAAATTTCACATTTAATTATACCAGCTGGAGTTTGCCTGCATGGTGCAGCCATTCGTCTTAAATGCCTGCTTTTCTCACAAGCCACCATGGATGTGCATTTGTGAACCATTAACAGAGGAAATTGGACTTTTGAGGGTGCCAATCAATCTGTATTTGTGATTCAGAGTGAAGTGTCATTTCTGATAAGTACTGCATTGATTGCTTACAGATGAACATGTTTTCTTTTTTTATCTGCTTCTTTTCCCCACACTTTTATTATATTTGTATCATATTTTTCTTACAGCCCATTCTTTGATTGAAAATGTTCCTTAATAATAATACTTGACTTCTGTTAAACATAATTTTTCTCCGAAATGGTTTAATCGTTGCTAAATGAATTTAGGGACACACCAATACATCAAATGCGTATTGTAGTGATTTTTGGATAACAAGCAAATCCATCCATCTTCTTAACCGCTTGTCCTCACAAGGGTCGCGGGGGGGTGCACCCTGAACCGGTTGCCAGCCAATCGCAGTACCAAGCAAATATGAAAGTAATAAAGAAAAGTAATAAAGAAAGAAAGAAAGAAATTAAAAAGAAGAAGAAGAAAGTTGTTTCTAATCTCATTGTAAAATAAATACAATATGTCAGGGCAGAGAAAAGCGTTATTTACATTTGTGCAGTTTTGGCACCCTCTGGTGGTTAGTTTATTAGTGCAGCCTAATTTTAATTAGGCATGTTATGGTCAGCGAGCTTGGTGGCGGCCAAAGGCGGGAATCGATCCCCGGCTACAGAAGCTAGCTCTTTGGACATGGAATGTCACTGCTCTGGCGGTAAAAGAGCCCGAGCTGGTGTGTGAGGCAGAGAAATTCGACTAGATATAGTCGGACTCTCCTCCACACACGGCTTGGGCTCCGGTACCAATCCTCTCGAGAGTTTGGATTCTAGACATTCAATATAAAATGATTGGGAAAAACGATTTATTTGTCACTGCTGTTATATACAAAAACACAAGATTGTGCTTCTTTTCAATCGATCTGAGCTTTTTTTTCTTTTTTACAATATCGTCAAGTTTTTATAAAGTATTGTGAGATTTATTTTTTTATTTTTACATCAACGTCCCCACAATATCGTGATATTATCGCATTGTGCGGTTCAGATCGTGATAATATCTCGTGACGTTTGGATACTGTTACATCGTTACATAGTTTCTATGTTTACAAAATACTTTGCACTATGCTAGTATTTTGAAATAATTTGTTGGGCATGGTAAGTATTGGTTTGAATGCTTGATTTAAAGAGACAGTCATTTGAGTTGTTGTTCAAATGTGATTTAATCTCTATGCTGACCAATGTGTTTCTTTGACTTTTTCACAGTCGTGTTGACCTTTTCCACACTACACTACCTACTTCTTTTATTTATTTATGTATGTATTCATTCATTCATTTCCAAATTGTGAAAGGGTTAAGGCATGGATGACAAAAGACATGTCTGCTTAAGTGAAACATTTTGACATTTTGGGATGCTGGTTGAAAACAGTTTTGCCATTAGGAATTAATTCCAAGGGACAATGTTTTAGTTAAGATTTTTTTTTAATCCATATTTATCTATCATACAATCATAACAACATCACAATAATAAGCATAATGCCGATAAGCTAAATAGTAAAACAACAAAACGCTTTGAATGTTCTGGTTTATATATACTTTGAATGTGAGTTTGCACACGTTCCATAACTATGCTATTCTTCTTTCCTTAACACCACTTTAAAAGCGGCTCCTTCTTTTGGACTAGATGTCAAACCATAGCCACAAAAAAAGCTAAACCAATGACCAGAGTTAATCCTTTTATGCTGTAATATTTTTCCACAAAAATGTTGGGCACTTTACAAATTCATCTATTTTGTGTTCTCACCATTGCAGTTTTGAAAGTCACATAACTATATAGGTTACGCTGACATGATCAGGATTTAATTATTAGAACTATGCAAACATTAGATTGCACCTGTTTTTCTTCATCTTAGCAGACATACCGTCTCGTGAGCTAAACGTACGCACGCACGCACACACGCACACACACGCACACATTACAACACAGCGTGTCTTTCCAAACAAGGAGACGAGGAGAGGCCCTTGCAGCTTTAGCTTACTTTTCTGCTTACTGGTATGAATCCTGCGAATTTGTGATGGAATGTCACCAAAACGTGTACTTAAATGTCCCTGATTAATAATAGGGCTTGCGCTTCGACTGTATATAGGCCCTCCGCAAATAACAAAGCTGGCTATTAAGCTAATTATCCAATATAGACTTATTTGAAATATATGTATTACTGCTTTTGTAACAGCTACAAAACACAATCAGGAGCTATGATTACAAAGAAAATGGAGGGATATTGCTTGACAGCATGTGTGTGTGGGGGGGGGGGGGGGGCATTTGGTTGAAATAGAGCATCCAAAGCTAGAAACAGCAAATGCAATATTCCCAGTGATGAAAAGCCGCAATACAATAGGCTCTACTTCCTTAATTTTTTTATGTAAACAGCCCTTTATGTTACTTTTGATGGTTGTTGCTTTGTTAATACTGCTTCGACAGAGTCAAACCCCCTTGGGCAATTAATTCCCAAGAGACACTTCTTCTGGGAAATCAGCAGCAAATGTCCCAGGATAAATGGCATGTATTCCATCACGCCACCTTTTCTGCTCTGCCAGGACTTTCTCACAGGCTTCTCACACTCACTTTTCGGTTCATGACAACATGGGGTACGTGACGCGAATATTAGCAGAATGCAGGGAACGCTGCGCATACACCTGGAATGTATGGAAGTTTGATCAAAGGATGGCAGCTGTTCATGGGAAAGGCAGTGAGACATTTTTCCTACTCTTTTTGCTAATATTTTCACATTTCATACAGAGAAGCAATTCAACATTGAAATCAAAGAGGTATTCCCTCATTTAGTGGCTGCAGAACGTACCATTTTTGCTTTATTTTACAATGGACATGCAACAGTGTTTGTCCCCAATTGTACGAGAGTGAAACGGTAAGTTACAATGTAGCGAAACACTTTGACCAACTCATTTGTTTGGTCTATCGACATTACAAATGACACAAGTGAGTAACTGGGCGTGGCCTGAATATTCAACATATTGGTTTGATAGCACACTCTCATGTAATAAGGAGAATAGTGTTGCTGTCTTGCTGATTCTGCAAAACCCAATTTAGAAGGTCAGCAGCGCTAATACAAATATTGCTTTGAACAAGAATGGAACACAGAAAGGAAATATTTGTTTTAAGACACAATTTTACAACACACACAGGTTTAGTTTGTGTACAGCAAGCATATCAATTGGCTTCTGACCTTGTCTTTGTCACTTCCATTTTCTTTAGCTGGAAGGTTTCTTAGAAACTGTAAATGCACAAAATTTGGTGTCCTGTTCTGTTGCTGACATGTACACCAAGACATGAATGCGTATCAATTTGAGGGAATGAAAAAAAAAGGGATGTTTCAAAGGCAATTATTTTTTGTAGAGATTTGTTAAAAATGAATGCCGGTTTTATTTACTTGACAACAAAATACATATGGAGTGAGCTTGTTAGTGAAACTTCACAACTATAGATAGTATTAACATGACGTCACCAAACCCCGCCTATCCATCCGGCGGCCATATTGCAATTCAATACGAATGTGAACGAACATAGGAAACCAAAAGTTGTCGTCAAAGTGTATACAAATAAGTGATGAGTCAACAATGTCAACAACATAGAACTGCAGGAATCCTGCGCCAGTGAAAATATCCACTTTGAAATGAAAACGTGGCGAAAATATCTAACGGTGTTATTAGAGTGACTCCACTTGTTCAGATCTAGTGGCTCAACAGCGCCCCCTACTGAAACTGCCGTTTAGGGCTTGCACGTTGACCAGTACACGTTGTGTTTATGCAGGAAGTAAAAGACGAGTCAACAAAATTCACGTCTCCTGTCCTTTATTACCAGAGGCGGGTAGTAACGAGTTACATTTACTCCGTTACATTTACTTGAGTAACTGCTTGAGAAAAATGTACTTCTAAGAGTAGTTTTATCGCACAATACTTTTTACTTTTACTTGAGTAGATGTGTGAAGAAGAAAAGCTTTTCTTACTCCGCTATATTGGGCTACACTCGCGTTCTTTTTTTTATGTTATGATTTGAAGATGCCAGAATTTGCACATCATTTTAGATTTTGTCTGATGACATTGTTTTTAAAAATAAATCTGACTTTACGTTCAAGCAGTTACTCAGTACTTGAGTATTATTTTCAGCGATTACTTTTCTACTTGTACTTGAGTGATTTTTTTATGACTAAATCTTACTTTTACTTGAGTAATAATATTATTTTGATGTAACGCTACTTACACTTGAGTACAATTTTGGGCTTCTCTACCCACCTCTGTTAATTACACACAACGCAGAGACCAGCAGATTTGAGATCCCCGCCAACTAAAAAAGTTTTACCGTTCATGGCAAAATAGCGCTAGTCGAAGAATTGTCGAACACGGCAAAATATCCACTGCCTTGTACTAAACATGCGAGTGCTTACGGCTGTCTCGGGGAACTCACTAACTTGGTCTCATAATAACTCGAGATTCTAGGAAGCCTAGGAACAAAAATAATAATAATAATAATCGGAAGTATGTCTCAGTCACATCCCCCCTTAATTGGTTCATTGTTTTAATTCACCACCTACAGTCGGATTTAATTGAACATCTGCGTGCCACTATCTTTTGACGAATGGACCCACTGCCTGGCACACAACTGCTTTCCGTGAAGCCACCAAATTTAAAGTTGTACTCATTCAGCTCTTGCCAACTCCCCCAAATTGCTTTATGTTCATCTTGGGCTGGCTTTGTCCATCATTTGATTAGAGCTTGTAATGAGAAGCGTTGATGGCATTTAGTCATTAGCACCCAGGGACCAACACAAAAGATGGTTAATCGTCACACAGGGTTGTCTCACTATTATTCCGATGATTTGTTTATGTCTCAAAAATGTTCCCTTAGAGAGGGTTTTTGGAAAAGATTGCTGTGTAACTTTACTATTGATTAAGGCTTTTATGAGCAAGTGAAGAAGCCAGTTGACTGCATGGTTGCCTAGTCATGTACAGCAATCTCTTCCCACACATGTAGTTTACTGTGCAGTACTGTAAATATCAGATTTGTTATTTTAGCAGTGCTGTAGTGACCATTTAAACATAAAATGAAACCTTTCAAATTGTGTTTTTTTCCCTATATGTTAAAATAGTGCCCTCAGCGCAGAATTATGTTTTTATTCAAGTCTTTTATAGAAAAATGCACTTGTGAATTTAACTGTAAAAGCAGTTTAAAGTAGTTTGCATTAAAGTGTCTGTTAATCTTGTTTGGGCTTATGCAATTTTCCATCTATCCATTCTCTAAACCGCTTATTCTCACTTGGGTTGCAAGCTTATGCTATTATTGAGCGAAATAATGATTTCCTATAAAAATAAAAAATAATGATGTATCCCAGTGGTTCTACTTAAAAATTACTTAGCTCTCCAAGTACCAACATAACGATCATTAAGATAGGGCAGCATAGTGGGCCTACATGAAAAACAAGACAGATGCCGTATTCCTAAAAAGGTGTATCTAATTTTAATGTAAGTCACTATAACATTTTGAACTTTGAACATTAGCACTGCTCTTAAAAAAAAATACTCAAATAATGATTCAGTTACAATGTATTGCACAAGTTAAATACAATTTCTCTCTCCATTTTATATAAGAAAAGGTCCCCTCCAAAAAGGATTAGGTTCAATTTTGGTACTAAAATTAAATATAGAATATGTCAAACTGCATTATTATTGTTCTCTCCGCAAGTTTGCAATTTACTGGCCTATGTATGGAGATCATTGGTAGACTGCAGGTTACAAACAATACTCTTCAGGGGTAGGGAACCCTGGTCCTTGAGAGCCGCTGTCCTGCCTGTTTTCCATGTCTCCCCCCATCATCACACCTGATTGATGAACAAGATCGTTATCAGGCTTTTACAGAGCTTGCTGATTAGCTGATCAGTTGAGTCAGCTGTGTTTGAGGAGAGAAACGTGGAAAACAGGAAAGTGGCTCTCGAGGACCAGGGTTCCCTATCCCTGCTCTACACTATTTATAGGTATCAAACTCCGGTCCTGGAGGGCTGTAGTCCTGCAGGTTTTGGATGTTTCCGTTCTCCAACACAGCTGATATATGATCAGCTCATCAGCAAGCTCTGCATAAGCCTGATAATGATCCTGCTGATTGGTATCAGCTTGTGTTGGAAGAGGGAACCTCCAAAACCTGCAGGACTGTAGCCCTCGAGGACCGGAGTTTGACACCTATGCTATAGATGAATACTAATAATATAAATTGATGAGGTTGCGTACAAGAGATAGCAGTGGTTAAGTCAATACATAAAATACTAATGCAAATATTAATGCTCTCATTGATTTGCCAATGAAATTGTTGTTATGCATGGGCATTACAGGTCGTTTCCATGGTTACAGCAGCTGTCCAGTTATTCTTTGTCAGTTTGATCTGAATACACAAAATACACTTGTGTTCATGGTTTTATTCACACAAAAAACTTTGAGGTTTAGTTATTTTTTGTGCTCGTCGCCTTTTTCTCCCACATCCTTTGCTTCAGTCTTCTCTTCCTCTTCGCTCACTTCTTCCATTTTCTCTTCACCTTTTTCATCCACTCCAGCTTTATCTTCCGCTTTCTCCTGTTCCACTCGAACGTCCTCCTTTTTCCCATCCTCCTCCCCCTCGCCATCATCCTCTATCTCCTCTCCTGTCAGACGCTCCAGATCATTGATGCGATGCCACAGAGTCTTATCGGTTTTCTTGTATTTCTCCAGAATCTTCTTCAGTTTGATCTGCATCAAATCCATGGTACTGTATAACCTGTTGACTTTTACTTCCAGCTCCTTGGCCTCCGGCTTGATGTTAGCTGGGTCCAAGTCAATCAGGCCATCTTTCATCAGGATCTGTTGGCCCTTCTCCTCCAGCATGCCTTTCGCATCCGGATACTCCACTAGAGACTCCATGAGGTCATCCTTAGACAGGCAGAAGAGGTCTGAGTATCCGATGCTGCGGATGTTTGCTGTCCGCCTGTTGCCTGCTTTGCTGCCCTTGATGTTAAGGATACTGATCTCACCAAAATAGCTCCCGCTCCCGAGCACCACAAACTGCGTAACGCCATCATCGGCAACCACTGCGAGTTTTCCATCTTTGATGATATACATCTCACGACCAATATCGCCCTTCTTGCAGATGTAGTCTCCGGGGCTGAAGACCTGTGGGCGGAGCTTGAGCACGAGCTCGATCAGCAAGCCTGCCTCGCAGTCTGCAAAGATGCGAACCTTCTTTAGAGTCTCCATGTGTACTTGGATGGCGATCTCCGCTTTCAACTTGTCTGGGAGATACCGTAACACCTCGCGCTCGTCCTGTGTCTTGCCATTGTTCCAGAGGTAGTCGAACCACTTAATGACACGTAATTCCAGCTCCTTGCTGACCTTCCGAACCTGTAATTGACAGTTTCATGCAATCAGTTTTATTCAAACAACTGTAAATTGCAGTCTATGTTGTTGCAAAAAAAAATATATATATATATATATGTGTGTATTTTCTACCTGCATGTACTGTTTAATGTTGTCAATCCGAGCCTGAAACTGGGATTGGGCAGCATTCATGTTGGAGATCATGGTTGCGATGTTTCCCACAATTGTGGCAAAGATGAGAACCCCGACTAAGAAGTCCGCCACGTGGAAGATAAATTCAGAATCGAGGGCTGGTGGTGGCGTTTCTCCAATTGTGGTTAGTGTTAATGTGGACCAGTAGAGGCTGAAGGCGTACTTCCGCATGGGCTGGCCAAAAGCAGGCTCCTCTGGATCGTCAACAGCTGGGTAAACCCATTCATCTGACCCAAAACCAATGGACTTGGAGAATGAGAAGTAGAAGCAGGCGTTCCAGTGGATAATGATGAGAATGTACATGATTAAGTTTGCAATGCGGAAGATGTTGGGGTAGTTGGTTTTAGTCTCCGTCTTTGTAAAGAACTCCAACATGCGACCGATTCTTAGAAGTTTATTAACTCGAATCTCTGGGTAGTCCAGACCCAGAATGAGATACAGGACATCAGTAGGCAACATGGAGACGGCATCCAGCCGGAATTGGAAGCTTTTGATGTAGCGGTCGCGGAGCAGCTTCTCATCCTTGATCATCAAGCCTTGCTCAAGGTAACCTGCAAAGATACAAGTTAAATCGATGAAGGATGTTTGGGTTGTTAACCATTAAACATTAGCATATGGATGACATAAAGTAATGAACACTATTCAAATTTAAATAGCAAATAATCTTGAAATGGTAAATGTGCAGCAGCTTGGTGGTTATTGGGGCGTTATAGTAAAAACTGGAAACATATATGTATGTTTCATCAGTATGTTTTCCCTCATACATTTCAAGCAACTCTTGAAAAACTCTAGGAAAAATTTAGTTTGGTCTCTTGATTTTATGTCCTAATAAAACTTGCTGTGTTTGATTCGGTAACCAGAAGACTGAGGCTGTGTAATGTCGATGTATGGTTATCGTTTATTTCACATACAACGTCCCACTTCCCCAATTTATTTTTGTTGTTGTTGTTGTTTGCAGTAAATTTCATAGAGTAAATTTTACTTTAAAAAAGAGAACAGTCGGTCTCGGTCTAAACAAGGTAACCTGTACACTTACAATAAGAGTAAAATATTCACACACAAAAAAATTCACTTAAGGGTTGAGGAATGATCGCATTATCGCAGAACCTTCAGGGTGGGAGACCGCTAAGCTGAAAAATGCTGCTCCTACTGTGTATCAGTATATCACTGGTGTCAGATGGAATCCTCGTACTGCCTAGATCATAGGTGTCAAACTCCGGTCTTGGAGGGCCGCAGTCCTGCAGGTTTTGGATGTTTCCATTCTCCAACACAGCTGATATATGATCAGCTCATCAGCAAGCGCTGCATAAGCCTGATAACGATCCTGCTGATTGGAATCAGCTTGTGTTGGAAGAAGAAAACCTCCAAAACTTGCAGGACTGCAGCCCTCGAGGACCGGAGTTTGACACTCATGGCCGAGATGCTGAAGTTTGTAGATCTTTCCTCAACACTTGAGTGATTTAAAATATATATATATATTTTACTCTCTTACAAGAGCAAAGTTTAGTCTGTTTAGACTGGGACCGAATATTGTATTTTAGAGTTGCAGCAAGAGTCAATACCAACTTGGAGGAAACCATGTTTCGCAATAATTGTTGATCTGTAGTGATGACAACGTACAATTAGAGGGTTCCCTGCTGCCTTCAATTGAACTGTCAGTTGTATCCTTCACAAATTATTCAAAGTCTGGATTTTTAAGCCTGGTTTGTTGATAATAGAACGTTGGAACTTCAACTGTGTGATACGGTGGCCGGGAGGTGCAAAACACTTTCACAAAAGCTGGAGACAAATATACATTTTGGAAAACAAAAAGCAAAAATAAATTGCTATAACACATTTACAAGTCCTGAGACAAATTTACATTTGAGAAAACAAATGTACAAGACGTGAAACACTTTTACAAACGCCGACACAAATATACAAGTGACAAAACACTTTTACAAGCAGCCGAAACAAATTTACAAGTAACTTTCAAGTGGAAAGACTGTACAACCGGAAGTGATAAGGAGTTCATGGTGATCCAAGATGGAGACCTTTTCTCTATACAAATGTTTTTTTTTTTTAAGATGGACGGTGGGGAAGCAGCGTTTTGCCCGTTTTTGAGCCGATTGACAGTTTTGTCGTGTCCCTCGTTAAAATACTTTACGCACTGCTTAGCAGATATGGTCTGTCTCCTGACATCCGGCGTGCGGCTGGTCCTTCTGTCTATTATACCGCCCGGTGCATAGCCAGGCTAGCCACTAGCTGCTAATACCAGCTGGTGCTGTATAGATACTGTAAGATATAATATCAGGCAGGTTACCTACTTGAACAATGTGAGAATAGCCGAGTTACCAGTCAGCCGAGATTCCGCCCAAAAGTGATGATGTAATGCTTACCATTGCTAAATATTTAATAACTGTATGTTTTCTTAGCGAATAATACTGTCAGAAAATGGCAAACACACGTCACATTTCCACAACTCATTCCCCGCGCAAGTCTAGCGCAAAGTTTTGACATCTTAGGTTTCCCCGTCATAGATCATGCTTTTTTTTTTTGTTTACCTGTTCTGCTCCTGACGAACATATCAGCCAGATAGATGAGGTCTGAGGTGTAGTCAAATAAAACCCAGTAAAGGATGTAGTTATGCTGCAACTCCTCGAAGCATGCCCTGTTTGCAGGACAACACCAACAGAAACACAGGTGACTAATAATAATAAATTGTAGGACAAAAAAAAAAAAAAAATCCACTTAAAATTTAAAATGACGACATTTTGCATTCAATTCGATTTTACATAAAATATGATCGTACTGTTGTGCCATACATAGTACCTTTGGGTGACGCATTTATCGCGTACCCAATTCACATTAATAAAACATGTTTTAAAAATAACGCTAAGCTACCATGCTGCTAAAAATATTGTGAAAGTAATCACCTAGCGATAATCATGGTCCAGTTGTACATGACTGGCAATGTTACGATGAAGAGCCAGTTGTAATAAAGATTTCCAGCAGGGTTGATGACAAATAATTCTTTGGGCCTGTTAAAAAAACAAAAACAGAATGACTAAATCATTTAAATCACACTTAGTCCTCATTTGTTGTTCTAGTTGTGATGATGTACTTACTTATCTACATCCTTTCCCTTTTCATCTGCTCCTTTTTCTTGTTTTTCTTTCTTTCTGTGCATGCGTTTGAATAAAAGTTTACACAGTGAGCAGTGAATTATTTCTTATATGAAATCAAATCACTTTTCTCTCAATAGAGCATTAGATTGACTGTCTTCTGATGACTCCAGAACGCTACTTACTCGTCATTGTTGTTACTGTTGTTCACATTGAAGTGATTGGAGAGTGACTGAGGTGCAATCCTGCAGCAAATGTAGTTTGTGAAAGGTCAATGATGGCACTCATAAGAATAAAGAAGCCTATTTTGCCTCTATAATACATCATGTACTTAAACATCCGCTCACATTTTGAGCCTGCTGTTTGGTGGTCCTGAGTCAAGTGTCATGTTGAGGTCGCCGACGTGGTCATAGTTGCAGAACTGCAAAGTGGCAGTCAAACAATACATCAAACGTGGATATTGTAAGATTTACAACAATGTAGCATGTTTAAAATATGGAATCAGTAATGTTGTAGAGTACTGTATTGCAACATAAATGGACAATTACTCCCACCACTAGTTGTTTGCAATATTGGTCTATTGATAAAGTAAAAAAAAAAAAGGGTTTCTTTGTATAATCACGTTTGTCCATATGTGTACCTATTAAGATTTTGAAAATAAATACATTTGAATTCTGTAATTAGGCCAAAGGTTTCATTAGTCTTTCTCCTATTTTCAGAAAGGAAATATTTACTGCTGTACACCTGATTTGGAGTTAAGCATACTGTCAGCCTTATCTTTCCCATTAACTTGCAATGTGAAAATAAAAAGAAACTGAATCTCTTTTTGACAGTTCATGAAAAAAAAAAACCTACCTTGGTCTCCAGCAAACAAATCCATTTTCTTGTCTGCAAGAAGTACTGACATGTGTAGCAGAATGTGCAAGCAGGTCTTCGGAAGCTAATTGGACAAAATATCAACACGGAACACTGACACATATAAAGCACTGGGGCTAAATTAATAGTGTCACAGATTTAGCGACCCTGATAAGGATTAGGAGGATTAGAGGTTGGCTGGGTGGAGAGGAGGCAAAGACCTTGTAACACCCATGCAGTGATATACCTTCAGAAAGTGGACAACCAACGTACCGAAACCAATATAGTTACAAAGCTTCTATTTTTCTCCTGATATTTTTCTGATCAGACTGCAACACCAGAACATTTTGTTATCCCACACACATATACACACACAAGGCCACACACACACACTTACGCTCTGTCAGCACTCTCAGCCATATCCAACTCTGATCCGATTAAATGTTACCGGCTAGAGGAGGTTTCACATCAGGTATGCCTTCTCCCGCTCTTTTAGTAAAGAACTGAGATGGAAGTGGCATTGAACCTCTGGCAGTGTTGAGCAGCGCAGCAGCTTTTTTTTCTCCTTTACTTTTTATCTTTCTCTTAAGGCAACGGTGGTCTGTCAACTCAGTGGCTCTCCCTGTTGGCTGCTGCAGGACACATTTCCCTCCATCTTCTCAGCATCTTTAAATAAACAAGGAAGGATGCTATAACTATTGTTTTTTAATTATTTATATTGACTAGAAATTGCTAGGTTATTTGGCCTTATAACTACAAACTGTCATGGTAAACCTTAGTGGTCGTGTGGGACGTTAATAGCTGCTCAGCTGTTTTGACAGCACTTGATCTTGACGAGTTACAAATTAAAAAATGCATTTGCCATAGCTAATATTGATGCCTGCGACAACTGGTTTACAAATATCCTCTGTGTTGAATGAAATTATTGCCTGTCCAGTATTTTATGTCACACCAGATGCTTTATCACCAAATACTTTATTATACAATTATAGTTTGATTTATGTTAAGCAGGGATTTGGTGAACGCAAATACTTGCCAATTAAAGGGAAGAAAAAAAAATCTATTTCCATACGAATTTGCTGCCATAATCAAACGAACAGATCCATTTAGCAAGAAACATGAAATAGATGCACCTTATTTGCTTTAGAGGGCAACAAATACAATTATGTAGTGTGTGACTTATGCATATTATAGGAGGAAGCTGGAGTATCCGTATAAAGCCACAAAAGCAGAGAGAGAAAAAGCAAACTGCACGCTTCGATGAGATTTGAACCTGGATCTCGTGACTACAAGGCACGTGCTGCCATTACAACATCCCATTTTTCTAATTTCTCAATAAATAATGCATGGAGCTTGATGATTAAAGACAGAGCTGGTTATCTATAACGAAGTATAATTACGCACTGATCCAAATTAGCATTAAGCCTGAGTCACGTGCTTTTGTCCTTTTCCTTCTGATTGTGCCGTGATACAACCAGTCTGAGTAAAAGCTATAGAAACCACAGTTTATGGAATTCGACCTTTATTTAATAGTGTGTGGTAACTCTAATAACACATGAAGAGTGATGTGATGTCGTGTTTGTTTTGCACTAGCAGTAGGCTACTGTATACTAACTGTTCCACAATGTTAATATGCACCCACAAAAGCATACTATTCCATCTTTATTCATACCATTCCACTTTATTGAACTGAAACTATACAGTGATAGATGCAGGGCATAATTACTCTACAGCAGTGCCGGCAACTTTTTCGACTGCCGCGTCAGCAGCTTCAGGGGCTTTTGGGGCAGCATCCACAGCTGGCATATCAACTGCTGCAGTCTCTGCAGGGGCATCAACCACTGCTGGCACATCAGCAGGCGTTGCGGGGTCTGCTGCAGGTGCTTCAGCCTCGACCGCAGTCGTCTCTTCGGCCTCTTCTGTTTCATCTTCCTCTTCTGTCTCGTCAGAGTTCATACGGGCAACAGGAGCAGCAGCTTTTGAGGCAGGTTGGCTATCCTGTGTTCCAGAAAATTTCAAATATTTTAGCATCTGAATCACACGCCTTGTTTTAAAGGCTTTTTCACGATTGGCAAATGTTTTAAGCATTTATCTTTTGTAAGAGGAAGTGCACACAATAACGATCATTTAATATTCTGCTAAATGTCAAGCTAGAATGTCACCTCATCTTCTTCTGATGCATCTCCAGCCGGCTCTGCAGCAGCAGGAAGAGGAGGAGCCGCAGTGGCTGCCTGAGCTGGTGCAACATCCACCTGCTTAAGAAGAAAGGAACATTATTTAACATGGGTGTCTCCATTTAGAAAAAAGAAAAGTTGCATTGAATGCAGCTCACTTACCTCAGGTGCAGCCTCAGCCGGCTCAGCCTGCAAGGACAAAAATATTTTTATGAATACACAATGATTTCACAAATAATAGCTTAGTGGTAGAGTGTCTGCCCTGAGACTGGGAGGTTGTGGGTACAATCCCTGGCCGGATCATACCAAAGACTATAAAAATGGGACCCATTGCCGCCCCGCTTGACACTCAGCATTAAGGGTTGCAATTGTGAGGTTAGATCTAGTGATGGGAAAATGAAGCTTCATGAAGCACTTGTAATATTTGTTGACTCCCCTAGATGGTGCTCTTTGTTTAAATATAAAGGCTAGTGCAAAGGAAATTGATTACATTTCCACTGCATCTTTCAACCAAGAGTGGCATCTAGAGGAGTCAAAAAATATTACAAGTGCTTCATGAAGCTTCATTTTCCCATCACTAGTTAGATCACCAAATGATTCTCAAGCGCGGCCCCTGCTGCTGCTCACCGCTCCCTCAGGGGATGGGTCAAATGCGGAGAACGAATTTAACTCTGTACTATAGATTACTACTAACAGTGAACTGAGGTAATTACATTAAAGTGTTGTGGGTTTGTTTTTTTTGAGTGAATGCCATTATCAGAGCTGCCAACCTATATGAATTTGTCTGAATTTCCATATTTTTCCAAATATTTCCAAGAACTTACATTACCAATTATTGCAGTATATTATGTATTAGGTTAACAGTAATTCTGGTCAATTGCACAACATAATCATTACTCTATGACCAATTTGCTATTGTACCGTATTTATATCATCAATCTTGTAATGACGAATGCAGTTGTAGCCTCAAGTAAATACAGTAAATATAATTTCAACGTGACATCATCAAACATATGTTTCTATGGATGGATGCTGAAAGCAGGGCGATATGGTGACTTTCAATGTGAACGCACCATTTTTGTTTGTTTTTACAACATTTTATGAGTTTATTTCATCAAATTCATTAATGACATTTGTACTGTCCAGCGACCAATGCGTCTTGGTGGCCCGTACTGGCCCCAGGGACCTCTGTTAACGTTGATAGTGTTCAAGGGCGTAAAGAATTAGTGTTCAGTGATGTCCACAGAGGTGGGCGTATCAATAAATTTTGAGTGTTCGTCATTCATCAATCATCCACAGTCGTCAACGTCATCATCAATATTTCAAGTCAAACCGCATTGTAATCATCGGCGAAATGGGCAACAATCCATGTTTCCGTATTTTGTCATTAAAATGGAATGCCCACGTCCATTAGTACTGACCCGATTGATGATTACATTGGCCAACAAAAACGACACTTTGGGCAATGCTTAGTCTGTCAATTTTTCGAACAAAATGGGCATCCCTCATTGGACGGATTGACGGCCCTTCTGTCAATGTTGACAGAATGCCAACCTCTGGTTTTCTGTAATTAAATACAGACGATCCGTAACATTTCACAGCTTTGCGTTATTGGAGGAAATGCGGTTGTTTTGAAGGTCTTTATAGATTATCAGTCATCCAAGTCATGGTAATTCACAAAAGTTAATCACAGCAACTGAACCCTTTAATTCAAAAGGATTCTTCAGTCCCAAAGGAAGTTTTAGCTATCACTTATCATGTGCTTACAAAAAACTCTCCTTAAATAATGTGTCTGCCAAGTTTGCCACCTCAGAACAGCAAAAACTCTCACATGACCACTCTAGTGGGAAATCCCCTCCGAGAGATAAATTGAGACACCGAAAAATTTTAACTGATGAAGCTTTTTAAATCAAAGGTGCATCCGTATGCAACAAGCTAGATGAGTTCAGTTCCCTTGATTCCACTTCTGTGGATTAGGTTGTTTGGAATCTTACTGGAGGAGCTTCACCAGCATCACCTGCTCCAGTCGTTTCAGCTGGAGGAAGAAAAGGGTTTGCCACCATCCCCTGAAAAGTAAAACCAAAAGTCAGCAAACAGATTTATATATATTTTTTGTATTCAAATGAACCTTTCAAACCTGCTGCTGGTACAGCCTGTACATCTCCATCAACCTCAGGGCCTCATTGGCATGCGCCGCGATCTGCTGGAGAAATACCAGACATCTCCAGACTCGCAAGTGCAATAGAGGCAATTACCACTGCTGTTTCATACATCCATCATCCCGTGATGTTCAATGGCCTGACATAAATACCTGTCTCCATAAATACGACATACGGATTTGACAGAAGACCGACTTACCTCATTGTCTTGACTCTCCAAAACCTACAGGAGATGAACACGGGCGATTAATAAATGGTTTCACATCGTCGTGAGCACGTCTTTCAAATCGAAGACAGACTTACGGGAGCAGCCGAGCAAGCGACAAATAGGCACATCATGATAACAGCTCGCTCCATCTGGACTGTAGATAAGACATATAACACTGTTGTTGTTATTGTTGCTGTTATTTTTAAGTCTTATTTAAAGTCTCACCTTCTTTCTGGGGTGGAGAATGTGAAGATGATGTGTCTCTGGAAGGGTGGAAAGTACCTGCTTTCTCACATGGAGACCATTTATATACAGCACCTGCACGGGCTATGATAGCCAATCAAATCCCACCGAGCGCAAAGAAGAATGTGTTTGAAGACATAAATATACTTGGAAAAAACGTGGAGAAAAAAAGGGTGCGTTGGGTCAAGGTTCTTCTTATCTTTAATTACACGCTGTGTAAGGAACACTCACACGCACATAATTATGGATGCATGATTAGATCAAGTCAGGCAAATGAGTAAGAGGAGATGTTTTGGTTGATTTAGCGCATCCAAAAGTGTGCAAGTGGGACAAACATATTGCAGGACATGACTGGAGGGAGTGACGCCTGTGCCCTTAAAAATGTGAGAGGTCTTGTTGTGACAAGCGTTTGTCCCCGGGGGGGATCATCACATTGAAGCCATCATCTTGCCTTTCTTGGTATCTTGCACTTGCAATTGCATTCCACGGTGTCAGTGTGTGTCATTATGATGAACGGTGGCTCCACATTGAAGTAGTTTTCCAGGTAATGTCAGTAGTTGTCTCCATGGTGATTGTTTATATTTTGGTCAAAATATTTTATGCAGCAAAGTCACAGGAGAAGGTTCTTGGTATGTCCATGCGTAAAGGTAACCTGCACAGAGTGGATGGCATAAAAAGCGAGGGATGCAGTATATTTACAGTACAGCTTAAGCCATCATTCAATGTTTTTAAAAGCAACAAAAGCCCTGAGGTCACACTAATAGTGCAGATATTTCTTCCTAACATTGAAAGTCAATTAGCGATATATTGTATTAGTAGGAGGATCTAAGTACAGAGCCAACACAAAAAAAAAGGATCTTTACAATAAATAATGTTTTTTATAGAGTAAAGATTAAAATGCACAAGTAATGTGTATAAATGAGCCTGTATTGTAATTTTTGCAATTCATTTTGGGATTCATTTAATGGATGGATGGAGACGATAATTATGGAAACTAAAACCAAAACCAAATTGCCATGATTTTCTTGTTTTTCTTCTTCTTTGTCATCTTCGTCTTCTTCTTCTTCTAAAGCAGATGAACAAAAAGCAACTTTTGCCATAAGTATGGAAGTAGAGAACTGTAGTCATGACAACTTGGTTTTGGTTTCCACAAAAAGACTTATAAGGCGTGGGGTCAAGGTTCCACCAGGTTGATTCTGGTTAAAGCTGCCTAATGCAGAAAATTTAATTTCAAATCATTACTGCCACGTGTGGCCGAAAAATGATACTGCACACTCCTTTACACAATGGGCACATGACGTCACATCTGCAGATAGATGGCAGATAGATCCTTGTACTGGACTCCTTTTTTTCCCCGAGCACTCTGAATAACTGAACGGCACATTTGAACAACGTTCTGAGTTTCCGTCTAAGGGAAGCAGCGTGCATATTCATATATCTCTCTCTCTCTCTCTCTCTCTCTTTACTCTCTCTCTCTTTCTCTCTCTCTCCCTCTCCTCTCTCTTTCTCTCTCTCTATCTTTCTCACTCTCTCTTTTACTCTCTCTCTCTTTTTCTCTCTCTCTCTCTTTCTCTCTCTCCTTCTCTCTCTTACTCTCTCTCTCTCTTTCTCTCTCTCCCTCTCTCTCTATCTCTCTCTCTTTCTTTCTTTCTCCCTCTCTTCCTCTCTCTCTCTCTCTCTCTCTCTCTTACTCTCTCTCTGATGCCAGTTCACAGAATGTCCTTGAACACAAAGCACCCTACAACTCATGGTGTACCACTACTGTGAGTAAATTTAAATGAGACAATGATAATCTTGATGAAAAATGGCAGCTTTCCCCCGCTCTCCACATGTTCCCTGTATATACAGTATACAGTACAGTAGTATGCAGTATACATGCAGTATACTGCATGTATGCATGAAAGGTACTTCAAGCACTTGGGGTTGGTTGTCATGGTTACAATCATAATGGGAAAAAGAAGTATGAAAAGAGGTCTCCCTTCCTCAAAAGTACAAATGTACTTGAAATGATAAAGAAAGTGTGATGGGCTAATTTTATGCTTCGATAGTTCTGTTTTTGTTTACCTTTCAAGAACGACCACCAGCAAAGTAAAACAAAAAAAGTGATTATTTTGTTTTAGAAACAAAACCCAGCCAACCCACTTTCCCACTTTTTTCATTCATTCCATCCAGGTTACACATGTTACACCGTTTTCAATCGGCTTGGAATCAAGTTGGCTGTGTTCACTCCCACAACGGCACAAACAATTAATTTTTTTACTGTACCTATCTACCAAAATTCCAAAAGGAAGAAAACTTCACCCATGCGCATGTTGCGCTAGACTTGCAAAAATAGAGCCCTAATTGTTTAAAAGGATTCCAGACAAAATATTTAGCAAAAGGTGATCAATTACTTTATTTCTTAAATAAATAAAAAAATAAAAAACTTAAGGAAAGATGTTAGCATGCAGCACATGTATTCTTTATTGTTCTACAACTTATTGACACTCGATGAAGAAAATTGGCACAGGGTTGGTGTCAAATGTGTGAATCTGAAAAAGGAAGAAAACCTCTCAAGAGAACAAATGGAAGTAACACATCACAGCAACATCTTTGTCTTGGTTCACTCACATTCGCATTTTGCTGGGGGTGGATGTCGTGAGGTGAAAATTCAAATAGTAGCACCTGTAATGGAAACAAAGCAAAAAGAAAAGAAAATAATTAGCCTTTATTCATTTAGCTCTACTGAAATGTAATTTTTAACTATTCACTATTGAATTATTATGCAAAAATGACATGTTTACCTGCTGCTGAGAGAAGTCGCACGGGGAGTACTGTGAATGGTAAAACAGAAAACGTTTTTATAAAGTTGGCTATTGTGCAGTATTCAATAACCCAGTAGGGACTTTGCTGAATATTAGTGTATATATTTACCACTTCCAGACTTCCTGCCAAGTGGCTGTGGAATAGAATACTTAATGAAACCATGAAAGGGGAATGGCTGCAAGAAACGAGAGGTAAAAAATCAACTACATTAACGATATAGGCAATGTTTAAAGCATGTTTAAACAATCTTAACTGGCATAGAAGTGTAAATGCATATTATGATGATAATGTTGACAACGTATTGTTGTTTTTGCTCTACTGTGCTGAGCAGTGATAATTCCGTCGACAAAAAAATGTCGGCAAATTTTTCGTCATGAAAAAAACTTTTCTGACGAAAATTTGACGAAAACTAAAACAACACAGTGGCAAAAAAATCACAAAATCAGATGGAATAAAACGCGGCTGGGAAAAAAGAACCGCTCAGAAACTGTTCACTGCACTTTATTTAATGTTTAAACATGTTAACATTAATTTCGCAGCTGTAAGATTAATCATAGGCAATTAGCACTTTTTTTTATTTTGGTGAAAATATTCTCAGTTCAACATGTTTCATTGAAACAAAGTTTAAGTCGACTACAACTGCTCTTTATTTCGTCACCTAAAATGACTCTTTATTTTTGTCGACTAATATTTGATTAAAATTAAAACACAATCAATGCCTGTTGCAATGCGGATGGCGCCGTGAGGTAGTCATGTGCTGGATTGCCCCACCAGCCGTGTGCTAGTCCTTTTTCTAGCAGCCGTGCCAGATGACACAGAGCAGGGGAGCCAGAGGTGAGAGGAACCAGCAGTGTGAAGGAGCCATGGGAAAGAGTAAAGAGGAATTAGCGGTGTGTGGTTCAATTAGTTCACATAATTCAGGAGTGACGCTTGAAAATCACCATTTAGAAGTGTGTTGTGAAACATACAGGTGCAGCAGAGGCAATGCTGGCCAGGCTGAGATACACAAGGACTACTTTCATTTTGGCAACGAGTCCCAATGCTACAGACGTCACCTTCAACAAAATGCAAGTGCTTCAACACAACAAAATAAAAGAAGCTTTTAAATGAATGAATGAACATTTGTCACTCACCTTCTAGAGGAAATGCGGTGAATAATGATAATGATGCACCATGCCATGTCTTTTATTGCATCATCTCGCCTGGTATTCAAACACAGTGCATCGAGGTCACGTGTAAAAAGCCAAAAACAAAACAAATGTGCAAGCTGATGACTTCTGAATTTAGGCTTTACTAAATTACCGCTGACCTCATCATACCTTAAGTCTGATTGCACACAATGCTTGATTACAATGTCTGATAGATATTATTTCTTAGATTGTGTGCAGCATTGCTGGCATCATCTGAGGTGGTTGGGGCAATTAAGCCAGTAAGACTGGAGAAAGATGAGTAAAGATTTTGTTGGAAAATCTGTTATTCATATATACTATAAAGCTCATTTAAATTCCATCCCCTGTTTATGCACAAAATATAAAGGAAATGGTCCAAGGATAATCATTTTGGTGACTAATGGGTCCTCTTCTCGTGTCGCCACAAATGTCTTTCAAAGTCGAGCCATTTAAACGGGTTTCAGCAGGTTGACCTTACCTCAGAGGTCATTTCAGAACAAAATGAAGTCAATTACGGTGACTGTTACAATGCATTAAAGTCTACTTTCTGACCTGCAATTACTGCAAATCTTCTTGATCGTCTGATTTGCCAGTAATGGATGTGAACGATCAGATTTAAAGATGAGGATGGTATATTTAGCACTTCTGTTAACTCAAACAATTGATGATAAATAATGATGTATTGATGAAGTAGCAGTAATGGACACATGAGTATTTTTATGTAAAAAAAATTTTTTTTATTGACATAACTATAATAGTTAGGTAAAAATGTGCATGAAGAGATGTCGTTTTAGTCCATACAGCTGTACATGTTGCATCATAATTATCAAAAGCAAACGGGAATAGTGATAACTTTAGCGTTAGTGTGCTTAAAAACAACAATATTGAGCCTTGAACCTATTTATGGTGGCTCACAAACATTGTGCCCTTGTGTGGGTTGGAGTGTTTGCTCTGTGATCCCCTCCGGGCCCAGTTTGCTTGCCCAGGATAAATTAAACCTGCAGTCGGACCTACATACTTAACAGTTCCTGCAGGCAGGTAGCCACCCATTTGGCCGGCTTGAGCCGCCATCTGGAGCATGGAGGAGGGCACAGATGTAGTCAGAGCTGAATGAGCGAGCATGCCCGAGAAAAATATATATCTCACGTCGAGCTCCTCTGAGCTCAGACTAGATGAAAGGGAGGGCTGCTGCGAATAAAAGTAAACATCTTGAAATCAGACAATACATCAGATGATTGACAATCTAATTTTACAGCACAAGGTTATCATTGACTGCTGGACCATGAGCACAATTTGGTGATGCTGGGGAGCCAAAGAAGGCTGATGATATACAACAAAAATGATGTACCGTTTTGTTTTTTGTTTATGCAGTTTTTTTGGTGTTGTTTTTTTTAAGAGGCAGCTACATGCTCACTTGGCTGACATGCAGCTTGTGATGAACAAGTTTCTCTTGGGATCAACCAAAGGTGTGGGAATGGACTTGGAGGTGTGTTGGCCGATGGTCTCTGGGAATAATTTATTGGACATAAAAAAGTCCAAACACCCTTGTTAATTGTCAGTTGTTATTTTTAATAGAAAGCAATATAACCAAGATAAAGCATTTTAAATCTTTTTCTACCATTAATGACCTCCAACCTGTACGACAACGATCTCCAACCATCGGTCCATGGCCCAGTATCAGCCTGCGGGACACTTTGTACCAGATCGCACATGTTGAACGCAATACAAAATGGATGGATTTCAACATTGTGCACCAGTATCTCTCTGTGCCACAGAGCCTGTAAACAATTACTGTATAAAGGGCCACCATTTTGAGTGGACTGGACATTATCTGGCGTCTGTTAATTCCGAAGTCCGTTGGTTCCTGGTCTGTTAGATTGAGGTTCCATCGTTGCCTACAGCTTTCAACTTCATGGGCAACTATACCAAATGCTAACATGTAGCAACCTACCAACTTGACATAGAAGTAAGGATGGAAATGCTAGTGTTAAGCCTTTTTACCCTTTAGGGCCACAAAGCCTCAAGCTAACTTTCAGCAAAGAGTGAGTCAAAACAAGTGCACATATAATGCATCGTAACTAGCTATATCGCTCTACTGCTATTAGCTGAGATGCTTGAACAAGTTCCACAGTACATTATGACTGTTAAAATGGTGTACCGCACGATATACGTCACCACACTTAATTCATATTCATGAGGCTAGGGAGGGGGTCAAACTCGGTGGGCCAGTCATGCTAGACGCATGTAAACAGTCTACTAGCGAGATGTCTACTGCGCTAAATCTACAAATTCTGTCCGAGAATGATATCCAACATACAAATGTTCAATTAAGGAGATGGTTAGAGTATACCTCATTTCTTTCAATTATTATATCCTTCCCGCTTTTAAACCGGTTATCTTAATTCAGAAAAGGCCCTTACAGATAAATCTTCATACATGTCACAGCTGCAACGGAAGGCAAAAAAATAAATAATCAGGCGGTAAGCAAGACAGATAAGAACAACAGTGGCAGCGCCATTTTAGCATTTTTCCTCGGTGTTGGTGTAGTGCCAAATGCCCCCCCAAAAAATAAAAACATAAAGACAATCGCTAACCTCTTCGGGACGGCGGTGGCCGGCAAGGGCAGGATTATCATCTGGCCCACAGCAAAATATTTACTACTACAAGTGGAAACTAAGTACTTTATAATGTTTTAGAGGCTGAAAGTAATAATTTTATTGCAGCTTGTCCCACAGTTGGTGACTCAGTTATCTGCGATTGAGACTTGAGTTTCCGTTATGACAGATCTGAAATTATTCCGAAAGTTGAATAAGACGATGAGTGTCTTTGAGCTGTTCTTGAATGTGTAGACAAATGAGGACTCAGTAGAATTTTTTAAATAGAACAAGTACATGATGGGTGTACTCGCTGGGAGTCCTGACACTGTAATTGTAAAACATGTCAGGATTACAAGCATCATTGTGAGAAGCTGAGGAAAATCAATAGAGTAGAGATGAGTTCCCTCTGGATCAATGCTTGCTTTCAAGGGATGTCCTCTTGGACCACTTTAGAGCAAATTCAATAAAAGTAGCGGCAGGCATATTATCTATGCATTGCTCACGGAGTGAGACAACCAATCGGGCATCATAAGACAAATTGGCACTTAAATCTCAATCACGGTGAAGCAATGAGGTGGAAAGCAAGAGAAAATCCGGTAAATACCCCCATCTGCTTGTTTTGTACCATAATATGTCTGCAGTTCAATAGACGTCGCATCAGCACCTGCGGGTGCAACTGATGTGTCATTGCCTCACGAGTGGTGTCAAAATAACGCGGGCAGCCTAACTTGTAGGTGGGATGAAATAGCAAACTGCGCCCATCTCAAAGAATACTGTTTTCACAAAACAACAGCAAGCTTTGGTGGTTTGTGGGATGTGATTTAAACTACAATTGTAGTCTGTGTATGTATGTGTGTGCGTGTGAGACTTCCTTTGTGTGCACCGAGCACGGTTCTTATCTTGCCAAAAGCTGCAGTATCCATTAAACAAATCATTCTCATGCAAAGATAACCACAATTCAATGACAGATGAATTTTGTAGACAGAATCTATAATATTATAAATGTAAGACTAGGGGGGGCAGTGTCAGTGGTAATGCAAAAATATCACTTAATATTAAAAGACCAAAACTGCTCTCTATGATGGACTCAAACGCTACAGCAAAGGAAGACTGATGTGTCAAAATTTTAACAGCTGTTCAGAGATTTCTGGAAACGCAAGAATTCAGAAAACACGTGTTGACCTCATCTGCCTACAGCACATTGCACTGGTGTCATTTCAACATGTACGGTCATGTGTTGGGGCTTGAAAAACGGCATCTCTTTGCACGTGTATTTATAAGATTGATTGTTATTTATTCAATACTCAATATTATCTCAAACTTGGCTGCAGCTAAACGTAGCGCATGGTTTAGCATGGCTGAACGTGATGCTGAGTCATGATAAATGGAATGCTGAGTGCAGAGATGGATGAAGCAAAGATTATGCTGTTAAAAGGATCAAACACGATTCCTACAGAACCCATGTTGATCCTGTACGTTTTGTGTGGGCATGCCCGACATGTTAAATATGGCAACACATTACACCATTCCAAGCTGACTGTTTTCCTAAGGCAAATCCGACACGAAAGCGAGTGGCTAGACAGCGAGTTAACGACCTTCCAAATAACCAGACTTCATTTTCCTTTTGGGCAGTTTATTTGAACAATGGCCTCTGAACATTACCCTCTTTAGGTCGTCGTAAAAAAAAAAAAAAAAAGTGTATTAGCTAACTATACACGACACACTCTCATGCTAGTAGCTAGTTACATTGCACAACAGTCTCTTGTCTCTAACAACTGTCCTAAATTAACTAAAATGAATACACAGTGTTATTTTCTTAACATCACATGTACTTATGGACAATTCTTGTACAAGGCAACAACGAAACAGGATCCAACAGTTCGCATAGCACATAAACGAGTCGGCGTTGCGTGCTGCCACATTGGAATTCTCTCTTCTCAGCAAAACAATGAACAAAGCAACCACTGGAGGGAGCTCTAAGGTTGCACAAATTCAAACGGTGAACTTCTGAAGGGCAGTCCTACTTCCTTTCCTCCGTGACCGGGCAGGGGTCACATGACTACAGGGAATGCGCAAAAAGTGTTTCCATTACACTTTTGCGAAATACTTCTATCTCGACACGTCTCAAACCACCTCATGAGAGCGTAAAAACTTATTTGCGATATTTGTGAGTTTTTTTCGAAAATCACGTGTTTCCATTACCAGCTTGCTTTTGCGCAAAACTGAGGGTAATGGAAACGCACCTAGTGTAGAACAGCTCACTCTGATACTTTTTCAAAAACCAAAAGACTTAAACATTAACTTCTTTTTTTTTAATCATACTTGGTTGCTAGGCATGCACCGAAGAAAGCAACTATTTGGATACATTAAACATTAAAAAGTAAATTTTCCATACTACATTGTACATTTCAGTGAGCATTTTTCTGCAATTTTTCAGACCATCACTTCATTTTAACATCCAACTCATGGGTGCCTTGTTGTTTAGAATATTAAAGAAAACAATGTCATCTGTTGTCACCTCGTGGGCCCTCAGTGGTCTGTGGGTTCTGCGGGCCTGCACTCTGAGTCGTGACTGGAGGTGGAGGTGGCTGTGGGGTCGAGGCCGGTGCAGGTGGCGGCCACAACTTGGGAAATAGAGGCCAGCGGTGGAACGCAGGCCACGGCCGAAAAGCCTTTACTGCCTCTCTGAACAAAACCAGTAAACCCTTCCAAGTATTCATAAAAGAGCATTTTATTGTCATCTATGTCCAGAATGTCAGTCTCACATCATGACTGTGAGACTCATCACTATCAGACTCGCCGCTGCTTTGGTGATGACACAACTGTGGGAATGTTGTATCAGCTACATTTAAAGTCAAAGAAATGCAACAAAAAAGAAGGAGGATCATACAGGGGGGGTTGTACTTACAGCGATAGACGAGTGGATCAAATAGAGGAGCAAAATAGGAAGAAACTTCATCTTAGCCTTGAAACTTTAATTCAGGCTAACAAAACTACTAAAAGAAGTTTGAAAAGTTGTTAAAAAAAAAAAAAAAAGAATGACAGCTCAACTGATTAGGTTCAGCCTTGAAGTCTGACATCCCCTGAAACTCCACGAGCATTTAAATAGCTTCAGTGGGTTTACATTATGTCGAACACACACTGCATTTCATCAGGCATGTGGTTGGCTCAAGTCAAAAGACAAATAGGCGTGATGCAATTTCATCAGCCTTTGGAATGGCACTACATAGATCTCAAAGTTGAAAGCTATAGCTCTCCAAAAGCTTGTGGAATTATTCAAATTCATTGGGATCTAATGCATCTACCGCAAAAACCCTGACTGATTGCTCTCTCTAATTGAACAAGATCTTTCTGCTAGTCAATATTAGTCTATATTCCCTTAAAAGGCATCTTGATGAAAACGTTCTCATTTCCACTGGTGCCAGAATTGGAGGTCGTTTCAGGTTAACTTTTTTTTTTTAATTCATTTATTTATTTATTACACTTTCTGCTCATATTCAAGTTGAAAAACAATGGAATGTAACTGGATTGTTTTGTTTACCACTTTTTACAAGCTATAACATTGAGCATTATAATATATTGTACACATTGTTTTGTTTTGTTAACAAAAATGGTTTCCCAAATATAGTTTTAGTTTTCGGTATTTTATTAGTTTGCATTAACCAAAATAACCTTGATTGTGACACATACTAACCACTACTTTCAGTATTTTATAATATTTTTGTATTTCTCTTCAAGGCTATTGTGCTATTGAAACACATTTGTCAATTGAATTTTGAATGGAGCAAGGAAGGTCGACTGCATATTGTTTTGTCGTCTTCCTGTAGAGTGACAAAATGAAAAACGACAAAACGACTCAACAGTGCTCTCCAGAGAATCTTCACGCTTCCAAGTACGCAATTCAACAAATGTATTATATTTCATATAAACAAGTCATATACCTAAATGCTTTTTTATCAGTTCTCCCAATTTGCAAATATTGTTGCTCGCTCATCAAAAGTGTTGGCTTCACACAAATTCTTCAGTGTAAAATAATTATGTGTATGCAGCAGGAGCGAAAGTGGGAGCGAAAGTGGAAGCGAAAGCGGCACACGCGTCGTTATAATGATGTCTCTAAAGTCGTGCAAAACTTTTGAAAGTGTCAGCATTTCACGCAAGACCTCAGCGTACCTCAAAATATCTCAAGGATTAACTCAAGGTGCTTTGCCTTTTCTTTGGGCTTTTTTTGCCGCACTTATTCCAAGCAGCACCAGAGGGTTATAAGAGACGATGCACTTCAGAAGAGATGAATAATATACACACTAGACTCCATTCTTATTTGTTTGAGTGTGTGTGTTTCATTATTTTGCGCTTTGGTTGGCAGTTAAGAAAGTTAAAATGGTAGTTTAAAAGCATTGCGTGTGCAATTAATAAAAGCTTTATGATGGTGACAGTTTGACCTTAAAATATATATTTTTTTCAATTTCCATTATTTCCGGTGACCGGCCAGAACAGATTTTGTTCAATCGTTGAGGTACCACTAAATATTTACAACAGAGCAATGATAATGTCTTGAAAAAATGTCATTCATTTCTCACTCACTTTTTTTCTTTCATTTTTACTGACTATTTCCAGAAATGCATTTATCATCAATTCAATTCATCCAGGTGTTTGTTGCAGACCTTTCTGGCGACCCACCTGGGACAGGCGAGCACAAGCTGTTCATCATCATCTACAATATGTTAGCCTGCTTGCTAAAACATAACAATTAACTTACAGACAGGTGCACAGATTATACTGCCAATTTTTTTATGATGCTGGAAATCCCAAAGCTTTCAAAGACATTTCTCTTGTTTGTTTGTATGCTTCGACTCGTGCGGTTCCATTTCTCCTTTTTGTCACTAAAATGTTTACATTCCGCTTCTCAGCTATTAAGTACCAGAACAAATGAGCATCGCTAGCTTGCGTCGGCCACATTTGTTGCCTCTGACAATGATAAAAGTGTTTCTCCACATTCTAAATAAAACAAGTATGCAAGTGTGTGGAGCCTTTGGGATGAAAACACAGATGTTGATTTCCTGCATTCGAGAGGCTCTATCATTATGCCTACTTTTGCTGGAACAACCTCTCTGATTTGAAACGTGGATGTTTTTCTCCATGAATAAAAGCTTTTCGTCAGGTTGTAATGACAGGAAGATGAATCATCGACGTTTGTAGCCTATTTTTTTCCCGAAATGTCACCTTTGGCTACTTTGTGGGCATGTGTACATGTTCATACAAAGGAGT
Organism: Leptonotus elevatus; assembly: GCF_054856555.1. NCBI lineage: Eukaryota > Metazoa > Chordata > Actinopteri > Syngnathiformes > Syngnathidae > Leptonotus > Leptonotus elevatus. The sequence continues at coordinate 14,193,506 of NC_141246.1, forward strand.
TTGAAAGGGAACACATTTACAGTACATCCTGGGCTTTTTTTTCTTTGCATAGAAAAGTCAAACCAACGCAAAAGCTGCAAGGTTACTGTGACATTGCTGTATGTGAGCCATGCTAAATGTGAGCCGTCCAAGGTTTTGCAGAATTGTGGAATCAGGAGTCAGCCATGACTACCCCCCCCCCCACCCCACACATGCACACACTCGACAGCACTGCCATGTCAATGCCAGAAGGTAAGCAGAGCTGCAGTGTTTGAACATATTACCCTTAGCAAACAGTATTAACAGTGTTAGCTTCTAAAATCCACATACTGTAATGTTTGTTATGAGAGGTCAACCCCAACATTTTCTTGACAATATGTATCTGTATTCAGAGTGCTACGGGGCTGCCTATAACACTGTTGGAAAATGATCCATTTTTCATATTGCGCTGGTTAAGCTTAAACTCAGGTGGTCATTTAGTATGAATTATGTAAATTTGAACTGTAGTGGAACAGCCAATAGTCTCTGTTGCACTTTTTGATTTAAAAGTTGTTCTAATTTCAAAACAATTTCCCCCAAAATAAATAATCTATAGAGCACACTTTAATCTTGTTAACAATAAATAAAATGACTCATCCATTAGCAACACTTGACAGATACTAACGAGGGGGGGAAGGAAGATGTTTGCAGGGAAATAGCAACACTTAGTGGCAATTCATAGGTTTTGCAGTAAGAGCTGCGAAGATTGTCATAAATTTCTTTAAATTAATTCCCGGCTAACTTTGGTCAAGAGATGGGTTACATCCTGGACAGGTTGCCAGCTAATCGCAAGGCACTGGGAGAACGTACAAATTCCATCCTTAGCCTCTTGACGATGAGTTATAATACATCATGTTGTTATAGAAATCAATTAAATACTAAGCCCCAAACAGGACATGAAGAAAAAAATTGCCTGATGCCCTGAAGATAAGTTTCATTTTTGTATTCAGTTCTCGTCAGTAGGCAATAATACAGTTGCAGATTATCTTTATAGCTCATCGCCAGCATAAAAATGAAATTGAATTCAATTCAATTCAATCATACTATCTCTGTCTATTGCTCGAAGCCGGTGCATTGTGAACGTTATGGCTCACCTGTTTTCTTGGTTTGGTCACGTGACGTTCAAAATGCTGAAGTCTTAATACTAAAAGTCTGAAGGCACGTTGATGTCAATTTCAGTCCACAGCAGAGGGCAGTATAGTGTCAAAATGGCAGCCCCTTCAGATGGATGAAAACTGGATTAAACCAGGAACATATATTACAGCAAATAACTTTTTATGGGGGGGGGGGGGGGGGGGGTTCAGGCGCAAGTGTGCTAAGTGTAAAAACGGGTGTATCTTCATTTTCATGCTGGGGCAAGTCCAGTTTATTGTGCTTGGGAATTTGGCAGACAGCACTGCGACTGGTGGATCAATGGCATTTTATTTTACGTGCGCCCGATGCACCTGACAATTTGGTTCAAAAGTAGTAGGCTAGAGCTTAGACGAGCTAAAAGCAGGTATAAGTTGTGGTGCTAGTGATTGTAATGCGATTTTGGTGGATTTGATCAAAACGCAGGCAGAAAGATTCTTGACTTCGCCGAAGCCCAAAGAATAGATGTTAAGTTTATGTCATGTCATATTCACTAAGATTTGTTAGGCTCTTTAATTCTCTGACAAAATACAGTACTGCTACATACGGTACTGTCAATAAATTTTCAATTACAAGTTAGTTAAGAAGGTGTTGAAAGACTAAATTGCATTTGAAGTAAAAAAAATATTTAAACAATTGTAATGTTCTGATTGTTTCTGTTGAAGTATAATGAAAAAGGTGCATTATGTTTTTCACTCTGCGGTTGATTTGTCCTCACTTTAATTTAAAAAGCTTTGCTGGGCTTTCTTTGATAACACGAGACAAAGCTGCGTTTTTATTTACTGATTATTTTGAAAGTGGAGTGATGAGGATCTAGTGGAGCGAAATTAAAGCTGTGTTCTGATTCTGATCAGAAACAAATATTTCTGTGGATAGTTTAAATGTTGCAATATGGGGCAGAAAAAAATACATTTATGCCAAAAAAGTGAGTCAGCTGCTCTTAAGCCATATTTGATCGTGAAAGTAGGAAAGGATTGCTTGCAACAAATAACTCATACACATCATTTTCCTTGCATGATGTTTATTCACTCGAGTGGTGTTTGTGAAAAGAAAACACTCGCCGGTTCTCAGTGAAACGTGACGAGGTGTTTGACACAAGTGGCTTGTTGCTAGCCAACTGGAGCAAGTGTAACTGCAGTTGTAGTCGTGGTCGTCGTGGTGGCGGTTGTCGTGGTGGGCGTGGTTTGTTGGAGGAGGCTCAAAAGGTTTTGGATCAACTGCAGCAATTGGCTCTGACTCAGGGGAACCTCCAGAAAAGCAAAAAAGATTAATTTTTTTTCAAAACCTCCGAGAGCCATAATAAATGTAGGGGAAAAATGATGCACCAATCAAACAAATGTCTATTATTATATATAATTAGCACGCATTTGTTTTAGGTTTGAATATCAGCACATGCCTGTAATTGCAAATTTGGGTGAGTGGTTGTTGCCGATATTTGCCTTGGGATTGATTGACCACTAATCCAGGGAAGCTACCTTTCGACCAGCCAGGACAGACTCAAGCATATCCTTGATTCCAAAAAAGAACAGGTTTTACAGAAAATGGATGGATGGATGTCACAGTTGTGACGTTTTTATTAGTGTTGTTCCGATTTTTGGGCCCCCGCTACCAATTCCGATACACAGTTTTGCCGATGCCGATACCTAGGTGTTTTTTTATCGACATGAAAAAGCTTCAGCGCATTCAAGGATGTCTTGGCTCGGTATGCAGATGCTGCATCCAAAGTCCTATATTAGCATTGGAAATCATGGTATCGGTATGTTACTTGTTAGTACTTGCCGATGCCAATACCACTGTTTTAATGCAGTCTCGGGGCCTCTCCCGATACTGGTATCGGAACAACACTAGTTTTTATAATTACTTGGCCCATTTCTACACTACATCGTACAGTTAGCTAGCTTACAGCCAGAAAATGCCTTTTCCCTGGATAACAAAATTCACATTACAGTTCTTTGAATTCTAAGTTCTGTTATGTAAAGTCCCAAATGTTACATATTTTGTGTTATTCAGGCTACCATAGTATGTTTTAATGCAACGCATTGTGAGTATAACTAGCAGGAAGGATGAGCAGGCCTTGGCACGATGGTTTGTTAGCATCTGAAAGTGGTCCAAAGCCGGATCTATATTTAAACTTGCACACTGAGGCAAAGAGATGCTGTTAATCTTCCTTTTGTGGCCATATGCCGACAAACAGACTGCACAACAAGATGGAGGATGGGAAACTTCAGGCTGGCAGAAGAATGGGACGTTGCCAGTCTCTGTATACATTCAATTGTAGTCAAATATGAGGGACATGGTAAAACCTTATAATCCACACTTTTGTTGCCTTTTTGGATGTGCCTTGCATTGTTTTGATCTGATTTGGTTTTGTTATGTGGTGTTGTGTTTTCCTGACCTTTGTGCCTTCTTTGTCTAGTCATTATGAATGTCCCCACCTGGTCTCGTCATTCCTGCCCCTCGTGTGTATCAGTCAATCATCTCGCTCCATCTGTTTGTATCTTATTCAGGTGTGACTTGTTGTCTTGTCAGCATATTTTGATTTATTTCTGCTCAGTCGTCAGTACATGAACCTTGTCGCATGTCATGTTGCCTGGTGAGTCTATCTCACATTTCTATCTGAAGTAGTCTCATTTGGTTTGCTTTGTTGATAATAAATACTTTTTTTTAGTATAGTCATCAATGATGGGTCATTGATCAGCTATTTATGAGCAGGAGCAGCATGTCTGCTACATGAGTGCCCTGGATTAAGCATTCAAGAGGCTACCATCCAGTCGCAGGGCTACAGTGTCTGGCTTGTGGGGATGTAACGATAATGGCAATATCGTGATATCGTGATATCATGATATCGTGATATCGCGATATTAAAACTGCCACAATATATCATCGTCGTCATGTCACGATAATAAAAGCAGAACATCTTTTTAAAAAGTCAAATTGATTCCCATTTGTGCAGTTCTAGTACCCTCTGGTGGCTAGATTTTTAGTGCAGTTTAATTTGCATGTTTTGGCCCTTCTTTTAAAATCCACGCTATTGGTCAGATGAAGGGGAACGTAATATGCTTGTGAACCGAGTCAATATGTGGAGGAACTCAATGTGTGCGTGCATTAGCATTAAGTAAGTGCCTCAATATTAAGTGTTATTAGAGATTGTAGGTTGTTTATATGAATTGCTGTAGTCGACAAAAGTGTGTGTGTTTTTTAGTATGAGCTCCTTTTTTTTTTTACAATATTGTGACCTTTGTGTTGCCAACCTCCCCACAATATTGTGATAATTATTGTGACCTTCATATCGTGATAATATTGTATCGTGATGTTTGGATATCGTTACATCCCTACTGGCTTGTAGGACCCAGAGGCTCGGATCCACTTTTGTCACTCAGGCTATTCTTCTCCTGAGCCCTCAGAACTCTGACCTATAATCATACTTATTTCTATTCATGTATGTATGTACAGTATGTAAGTATATATGTACAGTATAATTGTGTGTTGAATTTATCTATTGTAAACCTGTGTCAGTACGTGCCACACGCTTTTCTTAATCAGAATAAATCAAATGGAATTTTTCAAATGTTACTAAAAACATGAACACATTCAGACAAAGTGAGTGTGTACTTTAATTTTTTACTTCACTGTATAGTTTGGTTTTGAAACTAGAAATTAAATTGTCATTAGCTCCGTCGTAGTGAACACAGCTGACATGAAAATGAGCATCCGACATTTTTTTTACTTGGAGTGCACATGCACCTGAATATGAATTTATATATGTGTTCATTGAGTATGGGCTTCTGAAACATAAGTAATAATGATATGTTGACAGGATGGGTTCAAGTGATGTTTTAAAGGTTGGGTACATTATCTATACATGGCTTGGTGCTAAATGTGTTATTTGATGAACTGTCAGTGAAGGGAGGATGGTCGAGACATGTTTCATGCTTTTCACAGTGGACAAAAAAAAAACATTGGATATCGGGTTTGATCCACTTGTTTTAGAGCAGCATTTAAACAAACTGTTACAGTAAATCTGACAATTCACAATAAAAACATTTTTAACACCGTCTAGATTTTGCTTTATTAAATGTTATCACGGCAAGAAGAGTACTTGGGCGCAAGAGAGATATAGTTTAATTTGCCTCCAAACATAAAGGCGCAAGTAAAAAAAAAAAATTGTTTTTACCACTGCACAAAGAAGAAGCTTAGTGACGTAAGAAATCACCTTGTGTGTCTTTTTCTGGCTGGAATTCAAGGCTCAAACAAGAAGAGAAACGAGTGAGTCTAGTGAAACATTGATTCAACATTTGAAATGCATTTAAATAACTTAAAATATTTTTCGGACGTCACAAGACTATTTTTACTTGAAATGATTGTTATTAATGTATATACTGCTTGTCCTCATTGAGCCAGAGCACAATAAGACAAACAACCATTCAAACTCACACTTATACCAATTTAGAGTCTTCAATTAACTAAAGAAATGTGTTTTTGTAATGCGGGAGATGCAGAACATCTTGACTGTGAGGCAAGCGAGGCTACCGTTAGCACACTATGCTTGTCATAATCAGAATACAGTAGAGATATTTACAATACTTATATATGTACTATTTTCATTGTTTGCATTACTTTCTTTGTTGAATGACTGGAATAAATTATAGAGCGAGTTATTTGACATATATTGAAGTTACCAAAGTTGGCTATGTGGCATAAAAAAAAGGCCACAGACAGATGTCAGTTTTGGTCATATTACTGATCCTCGTCATCCTGTCTCGGCTCACAAGCATCAAGGACAACTCATATTCAATATAGAACACATGTTACACACTTTTACTCGCTTAAATTAAGTCCATCTATGTCTTCATCTGTTCTAATGGCAAATAATCCAACTTTGACTGCTTGTTATTCCAGTCAAGAGTCATATTATGCTTGCAATATTCCTCACTGATCAGTAATGGCATGGCAAGGGACCGTGAACTTTCACTCAAATTTCCTGATTATACCTTTGCCTGGAATACTTGCAAATGAAAAATGTTTACAAAACATATGTGTTCATGTGTAAATAGCCATTCTGTGGGTGCAACCCAGAACATGTGTCTCAAATACAATAAACACTGTGGCAAAAAATATATATACTGTGCACTGAAAACTAATTCTGTTGCTGCACTTGTTATGGTCTGTCATGAATCATTCTGCGAGACAGCTCCATAATGGCTTGATGTTGTTGGTATGTTACTATACAATGTAGTGGCGATTCAATTATAAAATCAATGTCAATATCTCTTCTATGTAGTTCCGCAGCATTCTCGGCTCCATTGATCAAGCATTTTGAACCAATTCCATACTGTAAAAAAAAAAAAATAGCGTCAATTTACAGTAAAAGAAGCACCGGCAGCATGCTGTTGTTTTAAAGTGTACTACTGTGATCTAAAACAACAGTTGATTGATGTAAAAAATAATACAGTACTGTGCTGTTCCAAAAATTGTAATTACAGTATTATTCTGTCAACCCTTTGTTTGCATTTTACTGTTATTTTACACACAATTAAAAATTACCATTAATTTACGGTAAACTACTGGCAGCTACAATCGCCAGTGTCATACTGTTATTTTACAGTGGATTACCATAAAAATAATACAGTACTGTACTGTACAAAAGTAAATATTACAGTATTATACTGTAACCCAGGGGTCTCCAACCTTTTTTCCACTGCAAGCTACTTTTAGAAAAGCACAACAGTGAGCTACTCATGTTTCACAAGATTTATTTTATAGTCAAACTTGTGTTACATAGCCTTCACTTCAAACGCAATAACAAATTAACAGCGGTTACAAAAAAGCAGACGTTGGCATAAACCAAACAAAAAATCATACTGAAATTATGCTGAATATGCATGCGCAACATCTCCAAACTAATGGCAATTAAATAAACGCTCGTTCCTGATTGGCTGCTCTTTCAGTCAGAGCAGCGTTATAAACGACAACCACACAATGCTGTAAGATGGCTCCGCCCACTAGCACACCTGATTCATATAATCAGCTCATCAGCATGCCTGATAACGATCCTGAACTTTAGTATTAAGTATTCTGGTTGTTGTTGTTTCTGTAAACATCTAAAACCTGCAGGACTCCGGACCTCAAGGACCGGAATTGGTAAACCCTGCTGTACACCAAGGGTCTCCAAATCCAGTGCCAAAGTGCTGGATTCTTGCATATTATACATAAAACAGTCAATAAAATGTTAATCCAACACAAAACCACATTAGAATATTATATTGACTTTTGCAAAAATAATATTTACCTTCTTAAGGAGCCACGAGGGCAGGATGGCAATGGCTGTGATGTTGATGGAGGGCTCCCTCGTCAAGTGCTCCGTCCAATTTGGTGCTTAGTTAGTTAGTTAGTTAGTTAGTTAGTTAGTTAGTTAGTTAGTTAGTTAGTTAATTAGTTCGTTCGTTCGTTCGTTCGTTCGTTCGTTCGTTCGTTCGTTAGTTCGTTCGTTCGTTCGTTCGTTCGTTCGTTAGCTAGCTAGCTAGCTAGCAGCTTGCTTGTTGTTTGTTTGTTTGTTTGTTTGTTTAGAAACCACCACGCCAAGGAAGAACAACCAATCAGACATCAATGTAACATCTTTAGCATCATCAACTGTTTGTTTAGCTTAATTGCTTAATTTATGGGGGGGGGGGGGGGGTACTGCACATGGGTTTCATCTAGATCTCACACAGGGAGTTCCACTGAGAACCCTTTTAATATTTCAAGTATACATTTTTCTGTGAACAACTTGTCTTTTTTTTATGAACTTTATTATTATTATTTTAATTGTTTAATCATGGTAGAAGCTTAATAACGAGGAAAACTTTGGTATAAAATGTTTTATGATGCTTTTCTGAGACGGTCAATGTTTGTTCTCCCTCCCTTTCAGTGTTATGACATCCAGAGATTGTGCAACCCAATGTTTCCAAACATTTAGTGACCTATTTTACATTTTAAAAAGCTCACATAAAATAAAGAAAATGTTGGGGTTGACTTCATCTTTAAGCAATTATGCTAATAGGCTGACATTTCCATCATATTAGTCATCATTACAATGACTTGCAAAGCATATGGCATTGATAAAATAAAGAATGCTTTCTTTTCTTGCTCTTCCTCAGTGTCCACCCCAATGATTGCTCTTCATCTTCTGCCCTCATCATCATCCTCATGGCAGGTGATTGCGTCCTCCTGTGGCAAGCTGCTATGTGTCCAGTAGTTACCGGTGGGTCTTCCCCAGCGGGGGCCTGCTGCAACCAGCTGGTCTGGCCCATCAGGTCCTATTTGCGCCCCCCATAAGAAAATACTTGCTGTAATCCATTAAGGTTGGGTCAATATTTGAGCAATATTGCCACAGCTTCCTGGAGCTGGTCTGATATGTCTCAGCAGGTGTTGAGGACAAACCACTTCATAGTAAAGATATGACGCACAACAGCCAAGACATTCTTTATCAGTGCTTTGCAATGATTTCCTTTCTCTGCTTATATTGTGTGAAGCAGATTGGTCAATTGCTCTCGGAACAATCAATGTTAAGCACTGGATGTCACTGCAATCATTTGGACCTTTTACATTTGTATGGGAGTTAACAGGGATCCACCAACATGATGCAAAAACACAATATGCGTTCCATTCATCTTTTAATGATACACTGTGCAAACACAAACACATTCTAGGTAAGGTAAGTAACAATTTTCCAATCTACTTGACGCCGCAAAAGGATATTCAACAGCCTGCTACTATAATGTACCGTGCAACACATTCTCCACTAAATGTTTACCCAGCTTGGAAAGAACAAATAACGATTGAATTCTAACCTTTAAAAAAATGGCATCCTAGCAGTGGCATCTAAAATATAGAATACTATCAAATGTAGAAAATAAAGCATGTGGTTCTCAGATTTAAGGTATTAGGATGTCAGGTGATTACATACACAAGAAGTAAGTCTCAGTTCTGTACTAAAGTACAGTCATGATGGAACAGGAAATGGAATTTCCCAAACTTCGCCCACAGTTGAAAGCCTCGATGTGTCCAAAATTTATTCATTTAATCAGTAACATGCGGCGAGGCTCATGACTGTCGAGGCACAACTCCTCTGGAGTCGGACATAAAAAAAAAATGAAACATCATTTAATGTAATCATTATAAGGTTGTTGTTGTTTTTAAACTCTTCACATGCAGAGAACGGCCAGCAGGGGGCGGCACTGCCTTACTTGCCTACCCTGACCGCACGTCCTTGCATTAAAGTAAATCAAGTGAAATATTATAATTAAAGGGAAATGAATAGTTCTAGCCCAACCCTTGATTAACTAATCGCTTGGTTAAAAGGTGTGTTTTCGAAAATTTTGTTCATATAGATAGTACAACTCAGGGGCCCCGTCATGTCGTGCCATCTGCTGGTGAGCTACAAAGTGAGCTTAGAAGAGAAGGTTAACGTCGATATCATCTGTGGAAACAACATTCTTGGCGTTAATGGCTTGACATTTACAAATAAAATGTATTTAGTCTTCAGTAGACATTTCAAACCATAATGGATTACAATTAATCAGTATAGAGTAATAAATAACTCCTGATGCAGAGCCAAACAAGTACAAGTCAACATGTAGTTTCAATGCGGTTTTTTAGCCTTTAATTGACAGGACAGCTGAAGAGTTGATAGGAAAGGGGTGAAAGAGGGAATGATCTGCAGGAAAGGACCGCACAGTCCGGAAATCGAACCAGAGCTAACCATCGTCCCCTTTCAATGACTTTCTTTACTCATTTCTGATTGAACATGGCGTCTGTGTGTGTGAATGATCTTACTATTCTTGATGCCAAAACACGAAGTCCACTCTGTAAGGGACACCTGCTTGTCCTTGTCGGCATCGCACTCCTGAAAGAAGCGAGAGGTGCAGTGCTCCATGGGTACCAGAGGGACCCGCAGCGGGGCCAGTTCTGAGTGGGACAAGACTCTGCACAGGAGAAAGCAACATCAAATGATCAAGCACGGCAGGGGGGTGTGTCCATTGACATGCACCCGGCACATGTGACAATTTTTTAGCAGAAAGTTGGTATAAACTTATACCTGCGGTCAACATTAGCTCATTTTGTATTTAATAAGGGTACCTGGTCACACTGTTGCCACACGGGTCAAAAGGAGTGACAATGCACGGGTCGATGCGATTACGCATTCCGTACAGAGATGTCTCCATGTGAGTCACTGTGTTCACACCCACAGTGGCACAGTATACCCACTGTCAGAGCCACCCGAGTGCTCTGGTCCACAAAATTACCTAAATCGGTGTGACACCCCAATGGTTCACGGTTGCGCCGCTCGCTTTGCTAAATTTACTAAATTAGGGTCTTCAGTTATCCTAACAGTGAGAGCAAGTACCGTAAGTAAGGAAAATTTTGAGTGTAAACCCAAACAAGAACCTTAAAGAACCTTAAAAGAGTGAGCCATATGCACAGTGTCTTGTGTAAGTATTTTGGATCAATCAGAAATCATCAGACAACTTCTGGAGTCAATTGGCTGCACTGAGAGAAAAGGGGGTGAATCATTTTGCACGCCCTACTTTTCAGTTATTTTTCTGGAGAAAAAAAATGTCATGTAAATTTTGCTCCACATCACAATTGTGTCCCACTTGGTGTTGATTCTTCACAAAAAAAATACAATTTTATCTAGCTCCTCAAAAGTTATTTTAGCTTACTTAGATTACATACAGTTAAATATTTTTGAAATCTGAATAGAATATCCCTAAAGTCGACTGCATGCAAATGATTATGCGGAAACAATGAAATGAAACAAACAACATTTGAAAATTCCTATTTTGGCCTTTGCCAGAGCTAGCGTCAATCAGTGCAGTAAAACGGACCTATCAGAGGGGTGCTGGTCCAGTTGAGCAAATTGCCAGTGCACTGGGTAGATGTACATGTTGTAGTTCTTCTCAAAGTCTTGAGCCAGTAGGTCGGCAGAGTGATTACCAGCATGAAGACGTCGCTCGCTCTCAAAGATTTTCTTCACCTATGAACACAAACCGAACAACTTCATGTCCCTTGCATATTAGTTGTTTTTTCCGTTTGTGATGTATGCTAAATTGTTTTCTATTGACAGAGAACTAGAGGGACAGAAGATGCAAGATCAAAGTTTGTGAAGGTTTTGTAAAATTGCAGCAATAAGTTTAACGCACCCTGAATCGTTGTTTGGCAGTGAGGTAGCCGGGAGACATGGAGTCGTGTTCATAAAGTTGCAGCAGCACATTTTTCAGCCAGTCCCTCATTCGCAGTGGGAACTGGACCAGCTCGCTGTCCATACATGGAGGTATCACTAAGCAAGAAAGAAGGAGAAAGCGCACGGTCATATTCTTTTTTCATGCATCAGTCTTTACGTGAAATGTTCACACGCGCTCACATTTGCATGGTCCTGTGTAGTCCAGATGAAGTCGGTGTCCTTTCTTGGTGCCTTCCAGATTGCATTTCGTGGCGAAGAGTTCACATGAAGTGTTGTATGTTTTGTTGTCTGTCCCGCAAACCTTCAGCAATACAGACAGTGGTCTTCTTTATCAGATTAAGGTATGAAGATGAAAGGTGTTGTTTTGATTGTTTTATATATATATATATATATATATATATATATATATTTATTTATTTATTTATTTATTCATTTAATTAATTTTATTTTTTTTAAGAAGTCTGAATTTATTGCTCTGGCAAACCAAGCAATAATTTGAGCGCCAACGATATTTTAATGGTTTATGAATTATTTGCGACTGCTGAGTCTGAAATGCCATCCCTTTCTTTTAATTGGTTTTAGTTTTTGTGATCGATATTTATGAAAATTGACTGATGCTAGAAGTAGTGGTTGTGTTTTGATGTCACCTGCTTTTGCATTTGTTTACTGCTAATATTGCCTACTTTTCTGAACTTTTGCTTGATTTTCACATGAAACATGATTTGCCTATACCAGGCCTTCTGTGACGAGCTCTTTCATGATATTGCATTAAAAGTGAAAGAATGCACTTGAAAAGACACATGCAGCCTCATCATAGTTGTAGCATAGAGAGAATACCAATGTCGTAACTTGTGTATTATGAGCCCTTTTGTAAACAAAAAGAGACAAAAATCTAAAAAAAATTACAGCAAATAAAAAGATAAATAAACAATGTTATTTTCAGATGTCAAACAACGGCGACGTCAAACACCCTAAAACTAAAAAAAAAAAAAAAAAAAAAAAAAAAGAGAAAAAAAAAACACCCTAAAACTGTTCAAACTTTCGTGACAACAAAATCTGTGTTATCTCATTTGGCAACATGGGATGCTAGCGGTTAGCATGACTGCCTTACAGTCAAGATGGTTCAAATCTCAGCTAAGGTCTTTCTGCATAGTTTGTTCCATTCCTCTCATATGATTAAAAACAACCATGTTGGGTAAACTGAAATTTAAAAACTACTAAATCGTCCATCCACACTTTGTGTGAATGTTTTTGTTTTTTGCGTACATGTGACAAGGTCATACTCTACTATACTTGTTTTCCATGCCTCCCCAGCCAACACAGCTGAAGATCGTTATCAGGCTTCACGCAGAGTTTGCTGATCTTTTGAAACACATGTGTTGCTTGTGGGAGACATTGAAAACAGGCTGTATAGGGGTACTTGAGGACCAGGGTTGAGAACCACTGCTCTATGCTATAAAAAATGGAGAGAATTTCTCTTTAGCCATTTGGGGTACAATTAACCTCCCTCAAAATATTGCTATTTTCTGTCTCCTCATTTTTATCGAAGCTCATATTGTCAATTCAATAAATTGCTGCTCATACTACGTAGTATGGTTGGGCAAACAAACACAAATAGTCACTGTATTTTAGTTCAGACTTACATGATCAAACTCATTCAAGCTAAAGGGACATTCTGAGGGTTCCTGGCATACACAGTTTGGCTTATTATCCTCATCCAGTTTGCATATTTTTCCACGTTTGCAGCGGAAGTTATCGCATAGATCTGAAACAAACAAAAATCATTAAAAAATCATACTTATATAAAAAGCAGTCCATTTACCATAAATACACCTGACTCGATATGATTGACGTCCCTCCATGACTGGTTTGCTTCATTTCAGCTAAAACCACAACACACCATCCTTCGCATTCCATCTGCCTTCAAGTTTTTACAGTGACTAAATTCCACCTGATCTGTCTGCATTCTCTCCTTAAACTGGTAGAGTCGTGTTTTGCTTGCAGCCATGAAGCAAGAATGGCTCCGCTCATGCTGAAGTATTCGTTAAATTCGCCAGTCAGCAGATTGCGAGACTGTTGGTATAGTGATGGAATCAATGTAGAGAATGCTGCTGTATTAGGCAGACACCAACCAGGAGGCGCTTCTGGGGGAGGCGAGAACCTGGCACTCGGGTAGAGATCCACTTTGGCCCTTATCTGCACTGGGTTCACACCTACTAAAGGGCCCTGTAGGATGAAATGTAGGGAATCATTCAAACGCATGCAAACAACCTATACATCTGTAAATGTTTAATCTGCTTTTAACTACATCAGATTTAGTGCAGGAAAAGCAAACAATTTCCTTTTACTTCAGCAGCTCCTTGATGGACACATGTAATAACCTTTTTCGCCACTTGAGGGCAGCAGAAAAGGTCTAAATTAAACACATGACTACCACTATGGTGATTGGTAAAGGCTTGCACAAGTCTACCGATGAGCCACTACAACTATATTGCACTATACTGTGATATAGAAAAGGATCTGACTGAGTCAGTATATTATGAGCAATGCCATTAAATATAAAAATGCTTCATGCATTCTAGCAATATTAGTATATGGCCAAAGTTTGAACATTAAGACTGCGCTAATTAAAAAAAAATAATAATAATAATAATAATACTGTAGACCCTCATCATGTGCAGGGATTAGGTACCGGGTGGTCTGTGAATAGCAAAATTTCAGAGAATTAATTTTTTTCAAAATCTTCAGACAACAACATGTGTTTACCTCAAAAAAAAAAAAAGGAAAAAAAAGAAAACGGTGGTGTCCCTGGCCCCACACAAAAAGAAAAATAAATCTGCAAATCCGTTAATTTATGAGTGCCAAACCAAAGGTTTGCGGGGTTACACTGTATTTGACTTAAATACTGTAAATATTTTTAAATATCAATGTTACCGTAGCGAATGTTTGCAAACAATCTGTACTTCAAAGTTAAACACAACTGAATTGTATTAATCAAAATGTACTGTATTGTATTTCTTTTTATGTTGTTGTCACGGTAACAATAGGTATAATTTTACCATTTTATCCAGTGATTCTTTCAAATACCGGACAAGGGAGCCCGATTGGTACTCTTACCACACTTTTGAGAATCACTGCTGTGAGGGTTATTAATGAGAAAGTGTTAGTTAATATGTGGCCTTAGAGCAGGGGTAGGGAACCCTGGTCCTTGAGAGCCACTGTCCTGCCTGTCTTCCATGTCTCCCTCCACCAACACACCTGATTTGATGAACAGGATCGTTATCAGGCTTCTACAGAGCTTGCTGATGAGCTGATAATATGAATTAGCTGTGTTGGAGGAGGGAGACATAGAAAACAGGCGGGACAGCGGCTCTCGAGGACCAGGGTTTGAGTTAAAGATGTTGTGAGTGCAGTGACATTTTGAGCCCAGCATTAATTAATTGACTTGACAATATGTATTTATTTTGACATGAGTGTCACAGAAATGTTGAACTTTGGAGGTTCTGTATGTGTGCCATACCCATTGTCCTGCTCTTCTCCTCTTTGCCTTGTGGACTGTGCTGTTATTGTGTCCTCCTGCCACCTCTTGAGGCGCGTCTTGGCTCTGCTCGTGTTTATCTTGTTTTTCCTCCCTTTGTGGCGAGTGCTTCCTTGTTCTTTGGCTCTTCTTTGGTCTCCTTGTCTGTCCACTGGCACGATCTCCACTCTCAACATGACTTTTCTCCTCACCCTTTACAGCCAAATGTGTCTCTGAGGCTTTGGTTTTGTGGTCTTGATTTTGAACCTGACTTGCCGCTCCTTGATGTGCAGTTCTTTTGGTGTTTTGCAACACATCGTCATCTATGACGCCAACGCCAAATTTATCGTCATTGACATCTGATGTAGAAACGTACTTTATGTCATCGGTGTGGTCTTTGTCCATAATTGGCCGTAGAGGTGGCACAATTGCACTATCACCAGCGTAGTCAAAACTGGACAGTATCTTGGACTGTGTGCTGCCTTCCGATTCTTCCAAAAAAGCAACATGTTCTTCACCTAAAGATTCTTCCTCATCTTGTTTGCTTTCTTTCACCAACTTTTTACCTCCCTCAACACTCTCATTCTTAACCTGCTCATTTTGTGTCATCGTCATTTTCCCCTCCCGCACTTCTTCCGTTTGACTGACCTCTTCTTCATTTACACCTGCATTCACTTCTTCATCTATCCCTTCTCTTTCTGCTTCTTCCTCTTCCGCTGCTTCCTTCTCGAGAAGGTCCACCAGTTCGTCCTCACTCAGCAGGACCGCCTCGCTTTTATCCATGGTCATCTCAAATTCACCGTTCTTTTTCACAGCCGAAGTGTTGTCTTCTGCGCTCGCTTCCCCATCTTCCTGCTCCTGGTTACTGGCTTCAACAGCCACTAAAGTGGGGAAGACTGGTGCCTTATTGGCCTCCTCAATGACAATGTCCTGAATTGGGCAAGAAACAAAAAAAATTACAATTTCAAATAAGGCCTTTTACAAAAGAGAGTCGGCGGTTACCTTTTCTTTGGCCTTGTGTGAAGTTCTATGTTTTCCATGACGATTATTTTCTACCTATATGGAATTAGAAATGTGAAATATTTGATACATGTGTATTTGAAAACGTCATTAAATAGTCTTCATTACTGACATCTCTACTCACAGATAAAGGGAATGCTGCAGCCAGTAGGCAAATAAAAACTATGCAGGTCCTCATGCCTGGAACAATAAACACAAATAAAGAAAATGCACATTTACATCAATCACTACAGACAGACAGACAAGCAAATGCTTTAAGGACAAACCTAAGCAATAACCCGTATAGACGGATTTCAAAACTGCCGCAAATATTTTGACTTCCACACATTTGACTTATGTGCAAAGCCGTCCGTCCCCCATCATCATGGTAGCAAGCCTCGGCTTCACCTCAAGTCACTTGCAAAGCTAAAGTAAACACGAAGCAGCTACTAGACTGGAATAAAGCAGACTAAGTCCACAGTCGCTTTTTGTTGTTGTTGCAGAGCGGAAGCAAAGCAGACATTCGCGGGTCTGTTCATGGGAACCAAAGTTCTCTGGTTTGGTCCGGTTAACCCATGCATATCAACTCCAGACTTGGCTGTGATGTGTACAAATATTTATTAAAAATATGATTTTTTTTAAGATGACAGTTTACAGTCACAGTCCTGACTGCAGCATCGCAACTCATATTTCTATACGTCATATTTTTTTCATGCTTGTAATGCATGTTGTGTACAGTAAAACTGAAGATGCTTTCAGGGGAAACTTTGATATAGTAGGTTTGAGTGTGGGGGCAAAATTTTGTGCTCAGTGGCTAGATTTAATTTTTAAAACGGAAATATGGGCCAAAACATTCATAGAAAATGTAATTTGTTTTTTTTAAAAAAATACAAGTAAGCTGTGTAAAATATTAATTTTAATAAGGAAATCATGATTTAGCATTCTGTTTAAATTATTTAGAATGAATAATTAATTTACAATTATTTACCTAAATAAATTTAAAATGTAAATATAAAATTGTTTATCTTACTAATATAATTTTGTTTTATTTTTTCAAATAAACCACTAAGCCAATTCATGAGGAAAATCAATACAAAATAATTTCACATAAAAAAAAGTATACATTTTTAACAACTACAATGTTATTTGACAAAATGACATTATTCGCTTTTCAGGTTTGTTGATTCTTGCATCTGCTTGATTGGTCAATAATGTGTTTAAAAAAAAGGTATGTATGGGTACAAAACAGTAGTCTAAATTTGTGAGAAAAGAAAAATTCACAAAATTTTGACATAGGTGGTTTTGTCACG
The DNA here is from genome assembly GCF_054856555.1 of Leptonotus elevatus. Lineage (NCBI taxonomy): Eukaryota > Metazoa > Chordata > Actinopteri > Syngnathiformes > Syngnathidae > Leptonotus > Leptonotus elevatus. Next base: position 14,210,703 of record NC_141246.1, read on the forward strand.
ACACGAGCGATCAAATAATAATAAACAATAATTAATTAATTAATTAATTACAATTAATTTATCAAATGCATTTTAAATGTATATGTAAATAGTTTTTACTCCCATTAGTTTTTAATTATTTACAATAAACAAATTAGCCAATTATTCAATGAGATTAATCATTTAAACTGAATAAATGTGTTATAATTCATCAATTGTATGGAGAAATTGACACAACAAATACTATACTTACTTAACCATACTTTGCCAACCTCTAGTCTAGACAGACTGTAATTTAGAACTTTCATTTGTGGCATTATTAAGTTGACAGAATCTTTCAACCTGATTGACTGGTGATAAATGTGCATTTGTCAAGCCGCAATTATACTCAAGTGTGTCTGAGGGAACGTCTGCCACATTGATATATGGGCTACATAAACGGCGTGAATAAAATACTAAATGGTTCTTCATCGTGTGACTAGTACACACTTGACTCAATCTGAGACACGTGCGTATATCAACATGCATATTTTTTACAGATGAGTCTAGACGTTTGATTGTAGCTCATATAACATATTGGTGATACACATAAATCCCAAGTATCAGAATAAAGCAATAAACACTCAACCTCGGATAAAAGAGGCCTCAGTACGAGCATACCAGCAGCTGCTACAACAAATGGGAACTAATCAGACAGCATAAATTCACAAATTTTTAATGTGAGAATAAAACACCCGCGCATAAGGAAATAATACCTGAGGTAAGTTGCTTGAAGAAGAAGGGGAATTCTGCGCAAGCATTAGGATGTGCCTCTGCTCAACCTGGGAAGAAGCTCTTTTGTATTCCAGACGGGGATCATACTCTACAAACACTGCACACACACGCCTCACACACAATAGGTCAGTCACGCCAACACTTTGATAGCAAATGGGTTGGGGGCTCAGGGGAAAGAAAGACTCAAATACTGTGCACCATCCGTCCATTTTCTACATTTACATATTAGGATGACTTTGAGCAACAGATGGGTTCACGCTGGGCTGGTAGCCAGTCAATCACAGCGCAGATAAAGACAAAAAAATATTCACACGTATTCTCCTGTAAACAAACTCCACAATGGAAGTCTCAGGATGGGATTCAAACCCAGAATATTACAACGGAGAGAAGCAGACAAGACCAGCATTGGACAGAAAATGAAATACGGGCCTTTCTGGGGCAAGTAAATTGGGATTCCACAAGTTAGATTTTTTTTTTCAAGGCTTTTGGTTCAACTCCAGCTTTCCATTTGCTCTTAACACCCGACTTTTTGGCCTTTTGCTGTGGAGTTTCCATGCAGTATCCACGCTTCTGTGGATTTTCTCTCAGTTACCCAGCCTGCTGTCACATTCCAAAAACATGTAAGTTCATTTCTGGCCATTTTCCTTGACCAAGGTGCTGACACATGGTCTGGATTGGATTCCCGAGGCAGTACAAAGCTGCCCACTGCTCTTTTAAGAATGGCTTCACTGCAGAGAGCACATTTTACTGGACGTTGTACGCTCCGAAAATACGCCTCTAGGATTGCCCCAAAACATGAAATTCACCAGCTACGAGGCTGTCGAAATGATCAGAAACAGAAACTGAGGTCAAAATGATCCTTTTGTTTCCTGCTAGTGCCAAAGATATCAAGAAATCAGTTGAAGTGACTGAAAACTGCATGTCACTGAACAGTCCAACTGTGAGGTCAAATTGAGGCTCCTGGGCCCACATTCAACATTTTTGCTGAATCCTGGCTCAAGAAAAGGGCACCACAACCACGGCTTGCCAAGCAGGGTGTCCTGAAGCTATATTCCACCTTTTTTATATATTCCGTGAAAAAAATCAACTTTACAAGAAAAAAACTCATATTTGCGGCATTACAAAGTGGTAAATTTGCGAGAAAACCCACGCACAAATTTACGGGAAAAAACTTGCAGATTTGTCACATCATAATGTGGCAAATTTGCGAGGAAAAAACTCGCAGATTTGCAAGAAAAAAAAAACTGAAATTTGCAAGAAATACACATAGCGTTCTCGGATGTTTGTGCCAATACTTTTCGGTCGGGTTTTCAAATAAGGAGAGAGTGATTGCTTTAGCAGATATTAACCATATCATATTAAGCACACGCACTTTGAAGCGTTGTGTACAAGTTGCTAAATTGATGTGTTGAATCTGTTGTTCTCAGTCATTCACTTGCATTTACCTAAAGTCTGCAAGCTTTTGATTGGTTAGTGTTAGTCAGCTGATAGTGGGTCAGGAAGTGTTGTTGCTGTAGCTTGCCGTGTGTAACGAGTAAAGTTTAGAAATATGTCTCCATCCTGCGTTTTCATTTTTTAAAGATTGTTCTATTAACCAACAACGAATTTTAGCATTATATAGCTCCTGATGTACAAAAGGCAACACTGTCCAGACTATAGCTACGCTACGTGTCACACGTTTCAGAGTTTTTTTCTCGCAAATCTGCGAGTTTATTTCTCGTAAATTTATTCGTATTTTTTCCGCAAATTTACCACTTTATAATGTCCCAAATCTTTCTCGGAATATTACGCCCCCTCAAAAAACAAAAAAAATGTACGTGGCCTTAATGCACCATTGTAGTAGTTGAAACAAGATATGAAATTGCTAAAAATCACCATTGTCTTAGCCTTCACTCGTTAAAAAGACACCACTGTCATAGGCCATAAGACCAACAGTATAATGTAAAAACAGTAGTTTGTGAAAGTCATTAAAAAAATGTGCCTTGCCTTTTACAAGGCAAGAACCCAAATTGTGCAACTGTAACTTCTTAGAACTTGTTTACAGACGGTTTAAAATAGAAGCTGGCAAATTTGTTTTGGCTACTTGTTGGGCAGGACAGTGACTTGCGGTTAGCACATCTGTCTAAGGTTCGAATGACGGCTCTCGCCTTCCTGTGTGGCGTTTGTATGTTCTCCCTATGCTTGTATGGGTTTTTACTTATTTACCGTGATAAACCTGAGTATACTTCAAGTGCAGTTGTAAAAGATACACTATTGGATAAATCCAATTCCTAACATATTCTTCCAAATTCGTGAATTTATTTAATTTTCTCACTGCAAAAGCTCAACTGACTTAGACCCATATTGCACCCAAGATGGTTTCGGTATCTGAGGTTTGTTCTCCCTTTCCTGTTCAGAGTGCTAGCATTACTTTAGCAATCATTTATATATTGATTCCATAGTTGGAACGCAAGTGTTCTGCAGTTTTCTAATTCATTCTCTGAAAACCACCAGGTGATATAAAGAAAGTCACAATTGTGACAAATGTTCACTTGCAATCAAGTTATTTCCCTTGCGTAAATCCACAGACTTGACTGTGAAGGTCAACGCATCACACAACTTCACAGAACCGCACGGCGAACACACAGACATAGTAAACCGCATGTCTGCGTGCCACAACAAGCATCAATCAACCTCGGCTCACTACGCCCCTTTCTAAAGCAGGACACCGAGTGGCGGCTGTGGTTTGCAAAGTGCTCCAGACTTGAGTGAACATCCCCAGCCTAATTACATGTTTCTTGTGCATAGCCAAACTCCAAGGAGGTTAAACAAGGAATTCTTTAGTTTTATTTAAAGACAGACCATATATGGACAGACAGGAAACTTTTAAAAGCCTCAGACAGGAAATATGATCTCTTTATTTAGGTATCTTACTGTACATATCTTATTTCCACAGACCAATCCCAAAGTTCCAAAAACAGGGTATGGTTACATCGTAACAAAACTATATTTTATTTACGATGGGGTTCTAAACATTTTTTTTTTTAATAATACATTATACTATTGTACTCGAGGCACCTGTATTTTTGCATTTTGCACAGTTCATAGTTACAGTAGGCCTATATTTTGTATAAACTACCAGTCAAAAGTCCGGACACACTTTCTAGTGCTACTAAATAGGCTGATTACCAATTTGATGGTTTACCATGATTACGAAAGGTCAAGGTTTCATTCATCCATCATTTCTGCTTATCCGAGGTTGGGTCACATGCACAGCAGCTTTAGCAGGGAAATGTAGATGTCCCTCTCCCCAGCCACTTCGTGCATCTCTTCTGGGGGAATCCGAAGGTGTGCCCAAGCCAGCCAGGAGACAAAGTCTCTCCAGCATATCCTGACCCGTCCCCAGGGCCTCCTCCCGGTGGGACATGGACCTCACCTCACCTGAGAGGTGTCCTGGAGGCATCCTGATCAGATGCCCGAGCCACCTCATCTGGCTCCTCTCAATGCAGAAGACCAGCGGCTCTTCCCTGAACCCTTCCCGAATAACCAAGCTTCTCACCCTATAACCAAGAGACAGCCTGGACACACTGCGGGGAAAATCATTTTTGCTGCTTGTATCTAGTTCTTTCAGTCAAGAACCACAGCTCGTACCCATAGGTGAGGATAGGAATGTAGATTGCTTTCGCCTTTCAGCTCTGCTCTATCTTTACCACAACAGACGGATAGAGAGTCCACATTACTGCAAACACTGCACCAATCCAACTGTTGATTTCCCCAGAACACGGTCAACTCAGACTCAATGTTTCCCGGCGTGGGCTTTTTGTCTGTTCGATGACACAACCGCAATGTTGACCAATGAACTGTGGCCTAGAGTGTCCTGGTCCCAAGTGCACGTATGGATACCTTTATGTTTGAACATGGTGTTCATTATGAACAATTCCTAACTACCACAGAAGTCCAATAACAGAACAACGCTTTGGCTGTGATCGAAGTGTCTGTTCCGCCCAATCACGCCCTGCCAGGTCTAACTGTGATTACCCACGTGAGCATTGAAGTCCCCCAACAAATCGATGGAGTCACCAGCAAGGACCGGAGATCTCTTCTGCACAAAGGACTCCAAAAATAGTGGGTACTATAAACTGTTGTTTGGTGCATATGCACAAACAATGATGTATTTCCATTGTTACTGTTGTTATTTACGCACGTCATGAACAAAGCTAATGAAATGGATGAAATTTGTTGGCTGTGCTGAAGCTTGTAGATACAGTTAAGCTACAATATACATTGATGTCACAAAGACAAGGTAATAGGGCAGCACGTGAGTTTGACTAAAAAACGTATAATATAGTAAGTATAAAGGATTTATAATGTCTTCTGGACTTCATCAGCATTGACAGTTGGCAGTTTTGGGGAAAAGTGGTCAAAATGTAAGGTAACAGGGAAACAAGTATAACCTCGTTTATGCCACGCTTCCGCTCTGAGTGGGTGATGGTTTTTTTCTCCCCAAAGGAACACAAACCCTATAGTTTGCGCATCTGTATTTCATATAGGCCTATGACAAATGAGGGGGCAGAGTCTGACCAAAATGTAAGTGTGGATCTGGGGGGCAAGGTCTGAATTTTAGATATATCATTTTCTATCTATCTATCTATCTATCTATCTATCTATCTATCTATCTATCTATCTATCTATCTATCTATCTATCTATCTATCTATCTATCTATCTGCTAGCTAGCTAGCTAGTTAGCTACTGTATCTACAGTCTCTGTCTATGGACCAATTTTTTTAGTTCACACTAAAAATGTGCTTGCTGACATAATGTTCCTCCATAGTTTATGACACTTGGTTTGAAGTGCAAGAACTGGATTTTGTTTTAAAAAAAAAAATGTGTATGTCTGTGCATGAGTGCGGATGCGCGCGTGTTTGTGGCGTGTCTGTTTGTGGTTTGTGTGTGTAATCATCACCAGCCCGCCAAAATGTTTTGAGCTCACTCTCTGGCACAAATATCTTGGCGTGTCCATAGAAGAGAAATCCGGAAGGAAGTGATGTAACTAAAGCATAATTTGGTTTGCATATATACAGTAGCTGTTGGGGTTTCCTACAGCATGCTCCAACTACGATCTTGCAGCTCAGAATAGGCGCTGGCTTCTCCTGCTCGCTGTCACATAAACTAAAGCTCGGACAGCTTCTCACTTGGCGTCTCACTGAAAGAAGATTATCCATCAAGCTTTGACTGCTTCTACTCAGGTAATATTTAATATTTATTTTGTATCTTTTCATTCAGTTAAATGTGCTTGCATTTTTCTTTACATAGAATTAACATATTTCTGTATTTTAAATTTGCATGCAAACATCTGCTTTTAGCTTTAGATTTTGCTGACAATAATAAAACAAATGTGTGAGATTGGTTTAGCTCTATAATAATGTGTATTGCACATGTGTATTACAGAATGAAGGTCATCGTACTAACATTTTGCCTTATTGGGGCTGTATTTGCCAAACCTGTAAGTACATATTTTGGGAAAATAAGTACAATGCTTGTTATTAAATAAATGCTTATTATTAAAGAAAAACAATTTCATCAGTCATATACCTGTTTTTTTAAATGTAACTTTTGTGGTGCTATAAATTAAATAGCTCCCGAATAATCACGGACAGTGTAAACACGTTCATTTTATTTCTTCATCTGTCAGATTTCATTGAATGGCGTCGCAGAGTCAAGTGAATCAAGTGAATCAGTGAGTGCATTTTTCTTTTCTTTTTCTCAATTTCATTTAATGTTAGAAATCCAGCATATCATTAGACTAATGGTGTGATTATATTGTCTGCACGCATCTGCAATTTCAAGCAACAAATCTTCAAAGAATGCGCTACAGTAATGATGTTGATGTTGAAGAGTATCATTAAATGTCTCATTCTCTCCGGTTAATTTCTTTCAGTCTCAAACTGGAGGTTCATACATTCCACAATCCTATCAACATTCCACCTACCAACAGCAGGTAATTTACTTGGATTTAATTATGATTTACTGCAATTTGCAGCTATCATTTTATTTTATTTTGGGAGGTCTGAGATCTGGGGTTTAAAAAAAAAACTCTAATTTTTTGTGTGGTTTTTTTTTGGTGTGTGTATGTGGCTTACTCTAATGAACTTTCAATGACAGCACCAGATGCTTGAAGGGTGTCATTAAATGTCTGTGTTAATTTCTTTCAGTCTCAAACCGGCGGTTCCTCTGATCCACAATCCTATCAGCCTTACCCCTCCCAGCACCATCAGCAGGTATTTTAATCGACACATGACGGAATTATGATTTTCTGCTGCTAAAGGTATCGTTTTGATTTTTTTTCCCCCTCATCTTTTGTGGGTTTCAGAGCTCTGAAGAAAATCGCCAACATCGAGTGAGTGTTTTTGTCTACAGATGACAATGATGAACATTACACAAATGAACGGGATGTTAACTAATGTCATTCATTTAAATGTGTTAATTTCTTTCAGTCTCAAAGTGGAAGTTCCTATGATCCACAATTCGAAAAGCATTACCCCTACCAGAACCCCCAGCAGGTAATTTATTCAAAATGTTTTTCTCTATAGATGACAGTATGACAGATGAGCCTCGGACAAATGCAACATAATCATGTTGACGGTAATCATAAAGTGTATCATTAACTGTTTCGCTCTGCTAACTTCTTTCAGTCTCAAACTGGAGGCTCATACGATCAACAGTCTTATCAGCAGTACTTGTACCACTACTACCAGCAGGTAATATACTTAATTCATTATTATTATATTATAGTATCTGCTATTGGTACAATTTTGGGATGTATTTTCTAGTCTTTCTTTTTAATTATGTCAGTGATGATGTAGATGGTTAGAGGTGGGTATTTCCGTCCCTCCGTTGGCCTGAGGTTGACGGATGCCCATATTTTTGGCAGACGGCAACATTTTCAGCAAGTTCTTTATGACACAAAGCCTTGAAAAAATACACGGACTGAGAAGTACTGACCCGGACCTGCTTCGGTCGTTGTTCAGCCCATGTATTTTTTTTAGGTTTCGTGTCATAAAGCACCCGCCAAAAAAGTGGGAACTCGCCGACAATTTGAGCATCCGTCAACGACGGGGTCGAGACACAGACGGAAGTGTCTGTCTCTGTAGATGGTAAAGTGTATCATTAAATGCCTCTATTCATTTCCCTCAGGCTCAAAGTGGAGGTTCCTATGATCCAACATCCTATCAGTATTACATCCAACAGTACCAAAAGGTGATTTACCTTATTATGACTTAATGTACTGAAGGCATAATTTGGAATGTAATATTTTCACTTCTTTTGTGGCTATGAATTAAACCTACTGCCTAAAATGGCTCAAGTAACACAAGGGTTTTTTTTCTGCTTCAGAATTGGGATCCAGCTTCTGCGAGTACTGACAACCAAGTTGTTAGTCAATCACAGCAGCACACAGCAGACCTCAGCGACACTACTAGTGAGGAAGGGGACACAGGCAGCATCACTGGCAACACAGCTGACGCTGCTGACAATGATGAGGGCACCAGTAGCGAAAGTAATGAGGCCAATGACACACGCCACGGCATCAAGGACCAAGGGGCGAGTGATACGACTGACAGCAGTGACAGCACCAGTGATGAATCCAATCAGAGCGTCGATGGCTCAAGGAGTGAAAGCACCGAGAGCAGTAACATGAGTGAGGCCACCGATAGCGGCAGCGACGAGTCCACCGAGACCATCGGAAGTAACAATGATGGACCAATTCAAACTGACAACAAACGTTACACAATCAAGAGCCCATTGGTCGAAAAAGTTATTTATAAAATTGAGAGCAACTATGGGGAACCTGATCAGACCATCAAGAGTAGCGACGGAACCAGCAGTGAAAGCAATGAGACCAGTGAAGCCAGCGACAACGCCAGTAGTGAAAGTAGTGAAACAAGTGACACTCATGACAGTACAAGTCATGAAAGCAAGGAGGCAGACAACAGCAGCGAGAGTGCCAGTGATGAAAGCACCAAGTCCACAAGCAGCCCCAGTAGTGAAATCCACCAGACGTTTAAGGTCAGTGAAGTCAGCTATGCCATCAAGAGCTCAATGGGAAGTGATGTGATTGACAGCAGTGAAAGCAACAGTGAAGAAACCGTTCAGACCAGCGTGACCAGTGGCACCACCAGTACCGAGAGCAATGAAAGTGCGACCAGTGACATCAGTGATCATGACAGTGATAGCAGTGAGTCCAATGAGAGCACCAGTAGTGGCAACAACGTATCGATTCAAACCAGCGACAAAGGTTATACCATCAAGAGCCCATTGCTGAACAAAGTGATTTACAAAAGTGTGAGTATCATTGGGGAATCTGGACAGACCGGCAAGGGAAGTGATGAAACCAGCAGTGAAAGCGGTGAGACCAGTAAAGCTAGCAACAGCACCAGTAGCGAAAGCAGTGAAACAAGTGGCACTCATGACAGCTCAAGTCAAGAAAGCACTGAGGAAGACAACAGCAGCGAGAGCGCCAGTGATGAAAGCACTGAATCCAGCAAGGCCACGAACAGCCCCAGTACTGAAACCCCTCAGACGGTTAAGGTCAGTGAAGCAACCTATGCCTTCAAGAGCTCACTAGTAAGTGATGTGACTGACAGCAGTGAGAGCACCAGTCAAGAAACAGTTCAGCCCAGCGTGACCAGTGACACCACCAGTACTGAGAGCAACGAAAGTGACATCGGTGATAATGGTGAGGCCAGTGACAGCAGCGAGTCCAGCGAGAGCGCCAGCATTGGGTCGACTCAAACCGATGACAAAAGTCATACCATCAAAGCCCCATTGGTTAATAAAGTTATTTACAAAAGTGGAAGAGACGGTGGGAAAGCCGGTCAGGCCGATAAGGGTCGCGATGGCACCAGTAGTGAAAGCAGTGAAACAAGTGACGCTCATGGCAGCACAAGCCATGAAAGCAACGAAGAAGACAAGAGCAGTCAGAGTGCGAGTGAAGATAGTAACGAGACCATTAGCCCCAGCAGTGAAACCCATGAGGCAGTCAAAGTCAGTCAAATAAACTACCACGTCAAGACCTCGCTGGTAAGTGTGATTGAGAGCAGTGAAAGCGCCAGTGAAGAAACCATTCAGACCGGCACTGGCAGTGATATGACAAGTAACGACAGCAGTGAATCCACTGACACCGCCGGTCCGGAGAGCAGCGGAACCACTCAAGGTAGTCACTCCACTAGTCACGAGAGCAGTGAGTCCAGTGACACCACCGAGGATGACGACTCCACGAGCAATGAAAGCAATGGATCCAGTCGCACCGCCAGCCACGAGAGCAGTGAAAGCAACGAGGCCAAAGACAGCAACAGTCATGAAAGCAACGAGGCGCGCCAAAGCAAAGGTGCAGACTGTAAAGACGGGGATGAGAGCTGTGAGAGCGAGGAGTATTTCTTCCAGGATATCGGCGACGATGCTCACTACTCTGTGGACCACCTCATGGTGCCAGATGAGGACGACATGGAGTTACGTCTGCGGAGAAGATGACCTCATCTAAAGCAAGTTTCACACATTAACTTCAAGACTGTTGAAGAAGCTGTCTGGCGGTATTAGGTGGCTCATAAGCTATTTTTTTTCTACACCTGAATGTTGACATTGGTATCATGTTACTGTTTGTTTACTGAAATTATTTTGTACTCCTGTCTTCACCTGGCTGCAGAGTGTATCTATACAGTTTACTGCATTTTGTGTGTTTTATGAAAATAAATCTTTTAATTTGTATTTGCTTGTGTTATCCTTAAACACAAAATGTTTTGTGCTGCTTGTCAGTCACTTTCCTGTAGTATTCCTTTATCGGGCTCTTGTGTTAAGATTTGTCTAATCGTATAATAAACTATATTGTATAATAAAATATTTTGTTCCAGACCCAGCTCGCTCATTAGGCAATATAGGCAGATGCTAACTTAGCATAGCATGGTAACTTAATTGGCACACAGAATAACAAACAAACAAACTTAACTTCTTCGATTTAACAAATACACACAAAAATTGTGGTATGAAATTACTTCACATGTACACATACTCTGGGACAAGGTAATTTATCTTCAGAAATATGTGAAATGCTGCTTAGGTAACCGGTAACTTAAATTACTGCATCACTCTCAATCGCCCCTCGCTCTATCATGATGTTATTCAAGCTTTTCGGGATCCATTAGAATAGTACCCGCAACGTTCACCTACCGAAAAACAAACTAGTCTTTTGTACATAGTAAATGCTGTTAATCGTTATTGTTTACTTGCTGTTTGCGTTGCCGTTAGATTGTGTGTGCAAGGTACTTGACCTATCAGGTTGTACTTGTGTTGCATGTTTATTTTATTTGTGTTTAACGCTGACTGTTGGGTGTGTTTGGTTTAGAGACATCCTGGTCATTTCTATTTAGTTTCTTAATGATTTACCAACTTAGAGAATTATGAATGTTCATTTTGCTGATATTGCCCTGTTTCAGCCAAATAAAGTACTTCGATATTCTGGTGATTTATCCTTGCCATATTAGTAACACTTGGCGACTAGGTTAAGTAATTTAAATCTGATTATCAGTTTGGAAATAACGCATTACTAAAGAAAGAGGCCGTGTTAGAGTAACACGTTGTTTCATTCATGACCAATTTTAATGTGTTAGTTGTTACTGACATGATCACTAGCTGTGTTATATGGAGGTAAATTTGGTGCAAAACTAACTTGTGCAAAAAATTTGTACCTGTAGAAAAAAGTCTAAATTTGTATCTGTAAAAGTCGTGATTTGTATCTGTAAAAAAAATGTGTGCCTGTAAAAAATTTTTTTGTGTCTGTAAAATAAATTTGTACCTGTAAAAAAAAAATGTGTATGTGTAAAACAAATTTGTATCTGTAAAAACAAATTTGTACCTGTAAAAGTCATGATTTGTATCTGTACAAAAAAAAATTTGTACCTGTACAAAAAGTATAAATTTGTATCTGTAAAAGTTGCGATTTGTACCTGTAGAAATGACAACTTGTAGTCAAAGAAGTCGCCACTAGGAGTCACAAGTGGGTTTTCTGCTGCTGTTCAGTGACGTGAGTTTTGCCCCATTTGTCGCGCTACAAATGGAGCAAAACTAATTTGTACTTGTAGAGCGCCGTGATTTGTACTTGTAAAGAAGGGGGCGGGCTCTGGTGTAATGAAGGGTTGTTTTGACCAATCAAGTGAGAAGGATTTGAGCGGATTGGAGCGCAACCTCATTGGTTTAGCGAACGACGGTGGCGGGACTCGCGGAAGGATACAAGCAGGACACATCGTCGCCAACCAACATACATATTAAGAATACTTCAGTCGACTGAAGTATTCTTCCTCAACATACATATTAAGAATACTGAAGTATTCTTCCTCAACATACATATTAAGAAGTATTCTTAATATGTATGTTGGTTGGCGACGATGTGTCCTGCTTGTATCCTTCCGCGAGTCCCGCCACCGTCGTTCGCTAAACCAATGAGGTTGCGCTCCAATCCGCTCTAATCCTTCTCACTTGATTGGTCAAAACAACCCTTCATTACACCAGAGCCCGCCCCCTTCTTTACAAGTACAAATCACGGCGCTCTACAAGTACAAATTAGTTTTGCTCCATTTGTAGCGCGACAAATGGGGCAAAACTCACGTCACTGAACAGCAGCAGAAAACCCACTTGTGACTCCTAGTGGCGACTTCTTTGACTACAAGTTGTCATTTCTACAGGTACAAATCGCAACTTTTACAGATACAAATTTATACTTTTTGTACAGGTACAAAATTTTTTTTGTACAGGTACAAATTTTTTTTTGTACAGATACAAATCATGACTTTTACAGGTACAAATTTGTTTTTACAGATACAAATTTGTTTTACACATACACATTTTTTTTTTACAGGTACAAATTTATTTTACAGACACAAAAAAATTTTTTACAGGCACACATTTTTTTTACAGATACAAATCACGACTTTTACAGATACAAATTTAGACTTTTTTCTACAGGTACAAATTTTTTGCACAAGTTAGTTTTGCACCAAATTTACCTCCATAGTGTTAGTTCATATTTTCTAAAGCAAGTTAGTTTTTTAAACAACACATCAGTGTTCAGATATGTATGGAATAATTGAATAAAGATTTCACAATGATAACATTTTGTAGTATTTGTTTCTACATTATACATGTTAGAAGGTTTTTTTTGTTAAACATGAGCAAAAACTGAGAACAATCTAGGCTATGTATTACTTTTGTTGTTGTTGGTTTTTACATATTACAAGCCAAGCCTGGTCCTTTAAGAACAGTATGGTGGGGCTATAGTGTCGCAGTTCCGCACTTTGGCACAGGGAGGCGGTGTCGGTCCAGAGAGTGAATGGCAGACTCAGCGCACTGTATGTTGGTTAAAAGGGAAGAATAAAGTTTGTGCTAAAACAACGACAAGAGAACATGCCTGTTCTGTCTTTTGTGCCACGGTTAAGAGGTCACTGGACGGGGGAAGAAGAATTAATAGAGATAATACATAGGGTTACAATCTTCATAGTTAAAGCGAAACCCAGTGGTACACTTGGGCTTCTAGAGTCGACCCTCAGAACATGAGCGCCTTCAGTGGCTTTCCTGCGCAATTGCGAATTTCTTTTTATTACAAGACCCATTTCTACTACTACAGCGTGCAATTAGCGAGCAAGTAATGACTACAACCCGAAAAAAAAATACTTTTCCTGGATGCCAAAATCGCTAGAATGGCAAATGGCTCGTTTTCGTTAAATCCCAACTGTAGCTGGCAAACTATAAAATTTTATATAGGGCAATGCGTCGACATGGCCGGTTAGCTCAGTTGGTTAGAGCGTGGTGCTAATAACGCCAAGGTCGCGGGTTCGATCCCCGTACGGGCCAAAGATTTTGTTTATTTTTTTTGCTTTGCTTTTTGTATTTTCCTGATTGTTTTTGGACGTTACATTTGTTTGTTTTTTGTTTTAAATCATTTAGTTTTACAGCATAAATCCAAGATGTAACGCGCTTTTACAGCATTTAAATGTTAAAAACTGAATGTATTTTACTCAGCATCAATTATGTCACCAATAAAAGCACAACGCTAATGTAAGCTCAAAATGCTTTTCTACTTCAACCGTTTTTTTTCTTCTAAAACAGTTTATTCATAATGTAATCCAATATTTTTATGGCAGTTGTTCTTTTGTCAATTTTGAAACAAGTATGAGATGTTGACATATATAGACCGCTGGAAGTAATATTAGATAATAGACAGAGGTCATTCAGATCATCTAAACACATATAAATTAGTGCTGTCAAAGTTAAAGCGTTAACTGATTGATTAATTATTCACAAAAAAATTATTGTATTAATCATGAATTAACGCAGAATAATTGCACTATTAATTTTTACCATAGATTATCCTTTAGCGTGACCGCGGATGATAATTACATGCATTAAAGTAAAGCATTTAGTAAATGTTTGCGTATCACATTTAGAATATTTGTTCATCTCAAAATATTGGGGTCTTTTTTTTTTCATTTTAAATTATGCAAGGAAATTAACTGATTATAAAAGAGGAGGATGAGCGTTTGCAGTGGATCCAAAAATGTTGAAGACGTCCTCATAACATTAAATGTCAAAAGAATTAACACATAATCAGTGCTCTTCAAATTTGACGGGGGGAAAATGTTGATAAAAAAGCCTTTTTTTTATTAAGCAATTAATCGGGATTAATCAAAATTCTAAAATGTGATTAATCTGATTAAAATGTAATCGTTTGACAGCTCTAATATAAATAAAAACTTTAAAAAATTGACATTTACCTCGTATAGAAACTGTACATATTTTCTTTAATGTTTACAAAACAATCAAAACCCATTTAAATGTGAGGAAAAAGAAGCAATGTACTGTCTGTAGATCATGATCCTTGCATCCATGTTATGTCCAGAAAAAGAGGGGCACATCCATCCAATTTCTATACCACTTAGACCTATCTTCACTGGTCACAGATGAGCAGGTGCCTTATTCCAACTGACTTTCGGCAAGAGGCTCGCTACACTCTGGACTGGTCGTCAGCCAATCGCAGATGTCTCAAAACGAAGCTATGAACAAGTGAGATACTATGATGCATTTGAGGTCATAATGTCAGCTGGGAAATGGGACTTGAGATGTTGTTTCAGAGCTGGTATAGTGGGAAGTTCTTTGCGACACACGTGGCAACGTAGAGGCAGCTTCAACAACTCACTGGTGCCTCCTTTGACGGTTACCTTTCCATCCGTTTCAAGCATATGGATGACATCTGCAGAGAAATCACAACAAAAGAGCACAAAGTAATCAATTTCGCCAATGTAATGTGTAAGTTTTATTTTAAAAACAATATAAAAATCAACAACACTGCACTTTGTACCTTAAGACCCAACAAAAACTTGATCAATTATTAACATGATCATTAGTTGCAGCCCTGCTAATAACAATATATTATCTCACCTTGAGACTCAATGAAATAGTCTGTTGTGAACGAGTTCCAGTGCTTTTTGTTCTTCAAGCTAGGAGAATCGAAGTCTTGGCTGATCACGTGGAGGTGCACATGACTGCAAGAGAGAAAATACAAAAACTGACACAATATGTACGTGTGTTGGAATGCTCAGTCGGGTTCTGCCGCATCGCTCAGTGTGTAGCAGCAGCTCTTACTCAAGAAACATCATCACTAAAAGCTCTGGTTACCTCATACTTGGGATGGCATGGTAGCCACTGCGGAAGTCCAAGGAATTTGCATGTGGGCACTGTCGAACCATCTGGTCAGCCACTTCCTGCATGTGCTTGACCAGGCTGCAGTGCTCATCACGAAGGGCCTTCAGGCTAGGAATGGATACCCATGGGAGGACCAGCCAATGGTAACGTGCTTTGGGGTATTTATCC
Organism: Leptonotus elevatus; assembly: GCF_054856555.1. NCBI lineage: Eukaryota > Metazoa > Chordata > Actinopteri > Syngnathiformes > Syngnathidae > Leptonotus > Leptonotus elevatus. The sequence goes on from NC_141246.1 coordinate 14,226,349, forward strand.
TTGATTACAACTACTTTATCATCCTTATACACCTACAAGAAGAATTCAGAGATGTATAGTAACCCTACGACCATAATTTGACTTATTACCAAAGTGATGTTGTTTTTTTCCAGAACCTGCATCTTTGGGTCTTGCATTGATGCCTTCAGCCCTTGGCTCCAATGTCCAACACTTTCCTGCAACAGATTACATTTCACTTTCGGTTTTTATAAATAAAAGCCACACCTCAAATAGATGGCTTTTTCCCCTCCTCTCCAGAAAAGAAGAAAATGTCTTGACGGATCATTATGATGTCATCAATATTTGTCCTGATGGGAGGGATGGTTGCATCGCGCATTATAGAATTGACTCACAGTTATTTTGTAAATCATTAAAAGGTAAATCAGAGGAAAAGTTAATATATCAGCACAGCCTTTTCAGTTGTAAATTTCTTACATTAATCTTCCTTGACTCTTCTTCTCTGACAGAACTGGGCAGTTGCTCTTGTTTTTTGGCTGCTTTTACACAGGGAGCCTCTGGATGGCTTTCTTTATCCTTTGAAGACACAACGAGTGGTCTCTTACAACTACCAGAATCTTCTTTGAATTGTATTGTGTATGGGTACAACTCATTGACAATGTGGAGTAGCTGGCCAGGCTTCATTTTGACCTCCTTCCCTTGACCCACCACCTCAAAATCAATGGAGGTGGGGTTTGCGCCCAGCTATAGAATAAAAATGGGAACGAAATTCAGTAAAAAGTTGTGACTATTCATTTATGCAATATGCATACATTTTTACATGTTCTCTTACCTGTTTAACTTTGATAAAACCTTTGCTGCAGTCCGCTTTCAACTCAACTGGTTGGGAAGGGATCATTTGGGTAAAGTTTGGAGTGAATAAATGTAGTACATTACATTTTAAATTAACCTGCGAAAATCTTGAAAAAGTCTACAGCTACTACATTATAATGTTCAGAATCATACAGATCAGGCCACATATTTTTCATTTAAGCAAATCAGAATGTTAATGAATAAAAAACAACAACTTTCAGATTAAATAATTTGGAAATTGAAATCATATGAAGTCTAACTTTATCCCATACGTCAGTAGCTGGCGTGGGCGTAAATGAATCGCAAGTACTGTACAGTATTTACCTTGTTCCCTGGAGCATTTTTTGTCTTTAATAGTGGTTTCTGGCCCACGACCCAAGACAACTGGCTGAAGGTGAGGCAGCAGAATGGGTTTGTGCGTGTCTTCCTGACTAACAAGCCTACAAATCGGCATTTTAACATTTTATTTTGACAACAAAAAACAAACAATAAAGTAGTCAAGTTAGCAAACCAGGCGTCGCTTGCTTTGACTCCTGGCGGCGCTTGTTGATGACGTACTTTCAGTGCCGCTTACCCCATGGCAGAGAAAATTCTGGAATTTGAAGTCTTCGCTTGACTTTTTGACGGCGTCAACGTGTTGCTTCCCATAAGGTTGGAATACATTGACACAAGCGTGCGAATGAATGTTAGCGAATCAATTCTGTTAATGAGTAAATGTTAGTAATATTGCCATCGTATCTTTAAGCTAGCATGTTAGCGTTAACTATACATTGATCCGGCTACGAAGCTAACGGAACCAAGGCCGGAGTAGAAACGAAACCTTGTGAACAGTTTGTTAATGCTACGTTGGTCGTTAGTTGTTCTATTTTTTATACCCACTTAAAAATATGAATTAACCAGAAATTTGTATTTTAAGCAGATGTTTGAGTTTATTTGTGTCTTTGTATTTGTTCCAAATAAATATTTTACACGTAACAATGTTTTAAGAACGCTTATTTGTTGTTGAGCGTTTTCCAGCATACCTGTTGTCGTTTTCGTTTTGTTGTAAAAGGATAATTAAAACGATCTGTGACAACTGGCAACTACATGGGCCAACAAAATCATTTAAAATAGTTTTGTTAAACTGAACGTGTTAGTTGTGTACAAATATTTCTGATTCGGCCACTCCCTTGAATATGGTCTTTCTACAAGATGAACAAGATTATGTGACTTGTCTTTCCATTCCCCCAAAGACAATGTCTGTATTAATTCATTTATTTTTCAAACTGCTTTTCCCTCACTAACTTGATGCATTATTAAAAATAAAAGAAAAATCTGGTGTTGTAGACTATGTCCTAAAAAAGTGGTGGGCAAACTCGGTCCTCGAGGGCCGAAGTCCTGCAGGTTTTGGAGGTTTCCCTCTTCCAACACAAGCTGATTCCAATCAACAGGATCATTCTCAGGCTTGTGCAGAGCTTGCTGATGAGCTGATCATATACCAGCTGTGTTGGAGAAGGGAAACATCCAAAACATGCAGGACTGCAGCCCCCAAAGACCACGTTTGCCCACCGCTGTCCTAAAACATAAGAAGAGTATCTAAATAGTAAATGTAATTTCATGATCTCTTTCTCTCCAAGGTTATCATCTCAAGGCAAACATGGTGAAGGAAACGGGTTTCTATGACACCTTGGGTGTCAAACCCAATGCAACCCCTGATGAACTAAAAAGGGCTTATCGCAAACTTGCTTTGAAGTATCATCCTGATAAGAATCCCACAGAAGGAGAGAGGGTAATAAAAAGTGGACAAATTGTGATTTTTTTGTACTTTGTCTGACACGTGACAAGAGATTGATACCATCAGACTTGTAGTCCCCATCTAATAAGTACTTTTGATTCTTCGTAGTTCAAGCAAATCTCCCAAGCATACGAGGTGCTGTCAGATGCTAAGAAAAGAGAGATTTACGACCGTGGAGGAGAAAAAGCCATAAAAGAAGGAGGACCCGGTGGTGGCGGTGGAGGAGGAAGCTTTGCATCACCGATGGATATCTTTGATTTGTTTTTCGGCGGTGGGAGGCGGATGCACAGAGAGAGAAAAGGTATAGATATGCAGGATATTGCTTGATTTTCTGACTCTTGGCTGTATTAGTATTTATTTTATTGAAAGTAGTGGTGGGGAAAAAATGAACCTCCTTGAACCACTTGTGATTTTTTTTTTTACTTTTCTAGAGAATGTTTTTGGTATAAAGATAAAGGCTAATGCATTGGACATTGATTACATTTCCACTGCATCTTTAAACCAAGAGCACCATCTAGAGAAGTAAAAAATATATATATCACAAGTGCTTCATGTAAAGTCATTTTCCCATCACTAAATGTAATGTACTACTACTCAAAATAGTATTAAATATAATAAATCGCTATTTTTTTTCTCCTTCTATTGCAGGAAAGAACATAGTGCACCAGATTTCAGTAACACTGGAAGATCTTTATAATGGAGCCACAAGGAAACTCTCTGTCCAGAAGAACACTATTTGTGAGCGATGTGAAGGTATGTTCAAATCAGCTATGGTAAATGAAGTGCATTTTGGGCGCTTTATCTCCACAATGTGGTGCCCAAAGTGCTTTAAAGAGGCTCACGTTTACTCATTCACATTCCATGTTGCATCTGCTGCAATACAACGGCGATGCCAGGCCCACTGGGAGCAAATTTGAGTTGATACTTATTACTAATAATTGCAAATAATTAGCTATGAATACATTAAAGATTTGAATCTGCTTATTTTGCTGCATGAAAATATTGTATTTCTATCACTAGATAATAAAAATGTCATTCTTTTAGGTACATTGCAATTATCGCAACAATATCAACATCCCAATATTCAACACCCGTATCACATATCAACAATTTTCCAATATTGTGCCAGCCCCATCACATACCAGTGGCGTCTCTGAGCTTCTTCATTGTTGATCTAATTATTTCAGTAGACATAACTGCTCTTTTCTAACTGGTTACTTGGACAGCTACACTATGTAAGAAAAGCTCCTTTATCCAACAAAGCCTTGTGACATCATTTGTTATTAATCAAGCTGATCATTTTATATAAAGTTTCAGTTTTTATTTTGTTTATTTTTTTGAGTGTAATGACAAAGGGTGATCGAAAGACTAAGACGACTAATTTTAACAATATGTTCATTCACAGATTATGCTACAGGGAATATATATATATATATATATATATATATATATATATATATATATATATATATATATATATATATATATATGACATTTGCTGATTTTGTTAATTTTTTTTAATTTATTATTTTTTATTTTTGGATGGTCAATTTAACTATTGATGACAAAAGGCCAGAATATTTGAATAAGATTGACTTTTTTGTGTGTGGACAAGGCCTTTGTTATTGTAAGCAACTGCCATACCACAGAAAGTGAACTTTGACAGCTTATGAACTATTCTATCGGCAGGTCGTGGCAGTCGTAAAGGGGCAGCCCAGATGTGCATGTCGTGCCACGGTACGGGCATGCAGGTGCGTGTACACCAACTGGTGCCGGGCATGGTCCAGCAGGTGTCCACAGTTTGTCATGGCTGTCAGGGCCAAGGACAGCGAATCAGTCAGAAGGACCGCTGCAAAGCGTGCGCCGGTCGGAAGATCCTGCGACAGAAAAAGATTCTTGAGGTCCACGTCGATAAAGGTGAGAACAAAGGAAGAACCAAGCAGAACGCTCGGGGAAGAATATGAATACAAATCTAAATGTTGCATTGCACAGGAATGAGAGATGGGCAGAAGATAATGTTCCATGGAGAGGGAGACCAGGAGCCAGGTCTTGAACCAGGTGACATCATCATTGTCTTGGACCTGCAAGAACATCCACGTTTCACCAAGTAACATTTTTACTTTGAAACGTTATTTACTGTGTATGTAGGAGCCAGTTTTACTGTAATTCTAATTTTGGAATGCACTTTTAGAAAAGGAGAAGATTTGACCATGTCGATGGAGTTACAACTGGTAGAAGCTTTGTGCGGTTTCCAGAAGCCGGTCCAGACCCTTGACAACCGAACTCTCCTCGTCACCTCCCATCCAGGTCACCACCACTCTCTGAACTAAACTGCTTCTTGTCTTTTGAAAGGTCTCGACAAAATCAGTTCATACATATAAGACTGTCTCTTCCCACAGGCGAACTGATCAAACCTGGCGACAAAAAATGCATCTGCAATGAAGGGATGCCGATGCATCGCCGGCCGTTTGAGAAAGGAAAACTCATTATTCACTTTTCTGTAAGACGGGCCACGTTTACTCATACATGCAACCAATGACACACACCTCAAGTGGACTCACATCTGCTTTCTTCTAGGTGGTGTTTCCAAAAGCCAACTTCCTCCCAAAGAACAAACTGAAGGAGCTGGAGCGCTACCTTCCGGTGAAAGTAGACGCGGAGCAGCCGGAGAGCATGGACGATGACCTCTACATCTACGCCGACCTTGAGGACTGTGACCTGGAGAACAGGAAACGACACCGGCATCATCAGCACTACCACATGGATGAAGATGACTACGCCAGCACCGGAGGTGTTCAATGCCAGACGTCTTAAACAACCACCTTGCATTCCAAAACCTCCATCTCTTAAAATTAAGCGCCTTTTTTTTGTGTTAAATCTCATGCACCTTTTAGTTTTTTTCTGTAATTTTTTTTCAATTGTCAAGCTGAACCACAAAACTGTGTTCATTGTTATTTTTGGATGGAGGTCTGAAGGACTTTGTTGTTGTTGTTGTTTTTTGCTGCTGCTGTATTGACAATGACAAAAGGTGAAGGCGAAACAAGACTTGTGTGTCCGATAACACTTTTTAATGCCGAGGCAATCGACTACGATGCCAATATCATAATATAGAATAATCTTTTATAGTGTTACTGAATCACGCTGTTGTAAACATCTTGTCAATAATCTGTTCAATGTGTGTGTCGGCGTGCGTGTTAAAATGGAGTGCGCATGCTCACTTGATTTTATTACATTCATGCTATTTGACCCTTTTAAAAGGGCGGTTTTCTAAACATTTTTTTAATCTTGGAAATGTGACTGACAACGCCAAGCAATTAGATGTTGCTTGAAACTAATTTATCAGTTGGAGTTTCAATATTTAACTTTGGTTCAACATTAACATACCGCAACTGCAGTCTTTGTTTTGCTTTTGTAATTATCATGCAAAAGGGGTTGATTTTTACAGTAAGTAGATTTTTATTTTTTAATTCTTGGCAGGGCTAGACTGTGCTGTTCCAGTGGGGTTCAAGGTTTCAATGCCAACTTTTTAGAACCTCCGTTTGTTTATTTTTTACTCAAATCTTTACTCCAATACACCCCTGAGGAATTCGCATGATACTGACTTTGGGGTATGACATTTGGAAGTGATGCGTTTTAATCAAAGATTTTTAAGGCCTGCAGTAAACCATTTTGTCTCGTGTCATGCAACTGGTTGTTGACTGTATATTCCACGTTGGTAGGTGGAGCTGCTGATGTGCACCTTACCTCATTAATAAATGCTTGTCTTAAGGAATCAAATAGTTTTATTGGCCTTTTTGTATATAAATATTATGGCTGATGCAAAATACACTAACAATCTTTTTCATTTGTGCACCTTTTACAGGCTCAATCCATTTGAAATTGGGTTTAAGGCTGAGGACATTGCAGAAATTAATCCTCGATATGGCACTAAACTTCTAAATAGGAATAAAAGCATGTGATGTAATAACGCTTGACCTGTTGCAGGACATATTGAAGATTTACAATTTACAATATGTGTGCACACAGATTGGCCTTTTGGAAGAAGTCTTAAAAGCAACTTGGGTAGTTGATGCAGCCACACCTAACACAATTCAGACCATCCTGGACCCCTGGTGAGGGCATCTCAAAAGCGGCGTCATCTAGGTTTATAGTATGCATTGACAAAAGATTAGTAGTACTGTAGTCTACGTTTCAAGATGAACCATCAGTTTACGTACATAAATATACCCGCGGTACAAGTTGAACAGGCATATCCAAATCCTCCCCCTCCCCCACCCTCTTTTTTTAGGTGGGGAATGTTAATTTTTCATCGGTCAGATGCCTGTATGTTTTCACTTTAAAAAACAAAACACACACACACAATAAATCTGACGTTGCTATGAACATAATATTTTTCTGCTTTTGCTTCATTTACGTCATTTATTTCCAAAGTAACAGTACTCTTTCTTGAGTACATTTAATTCTATATTTTGACCCCACCACCTCAACTATTTTAATAGCATATAGCATCATATGCAGCAACAGTACAATTTCAAGCCCCCGAGGTGCTAGATGTCTCTACACATAGCCTAATGTAGAAATCGTTCAAAACATGACTATCATTTCACGAAAACAAAAAAAGTTGGAAATACAGTACTGTAATTGTTTTTGTAGTGCAGTATATGTATAGCCGTTAGACGGCACCAAAGTTACAATGAAAGCAGAGCCGTATATAGTTTGGCCGCTGTGATTGGTCAACTGCTGGTCACATGACATAAGGCCGCCATCTTGTTACCCTGTCGAAACCGAGTTGGCTAAACTCTCTCTATATACAGTTCTGAATGAAAGATGAGGCACTCCTGCATGTGGTAGGATGGAACCTAAGAAAAACAACATTGTTCTTGTCTGCAGTTGTGTGTGTTTTTTTTAAGGTATGTATGGATGTAATAACAATGAATGAAACTTCTTTCCGGCTTCGGCCTTCCTGGGTGGAGTTTGCATGTTCTCCCTGTGCTTGCGTGGGTTTTCTCCGGGTACTCCGGTTTCCTCCCACATTCCAAAAACATGCATGGTAGGTGAATTGGACACTCCAAATTGTCCATAGGTGTGATTGTGAGTATGATTGTTCGTCTCTGTGTGCCCTGCGATTGGCTGGCAACCAGTTCACGGTGTACTCCGCCTACTGCCCGAAGCCAGCTGGGATAGGCTCCAGCAACCCCGCGACCCTTGTGAGGACAAGCGGTACAGAAAATGGATGGATGGATGGAAACTTCTTTCCTCTCATTTGCACCCGTTACAAAACACTACGTAGCCTAATGTACACAAACACGAACAACAATATGAAAGTTTTGGGAATTTTACTGATAACCATTTCTGATAGTGGCAAAGCAGTAGTACATACATTAGATGTACATAACAATAGTGAAAGATGACCGACAGTACCATAAGACATACAGTATGTCAAAAGATTTGCACCTTTACATTGCTGAGTATTTGTACGATTGTACACAAAAGAGTAATGTGACGTCACGTTAATTGTACGTACTGTACAGATCATACAACGTACGTCACTGGAGCTTCACTGAGACTTTAGTGTTGTTGACATGCTGAAATGCTAAAATTGCTCTGAGTGATATTTAGCACTGAGGTAGCATGCAGAAACAGAAAAGACTGAAAAAACATACAAAAACATTTAAAAAATTGCATTAGAAACAAAACGTTATATATAATACAATATTACACTCCTGATGCTGTTTGTTTACGGCCGAACAAAGAACCGGTATTGTTTTGTAAAAAAAAAAAAAAAAAACACTACCGTGTCATCACAACAGTTCACAATCATGCATTTTCATATCTAAATACATAAGAGATGAAAATGAGGGAGTTTAAACTGCGCTGGTAAAGTTTGGAATCATAAGGAAGTAGGCTACACCTCGATTGACAGTTCATATATATACACGATACGACCAGACATGAATAAATCATCTGTTTAAAAAAAGAAGTCATCTGATCACTGTACTAAAAAGAGCTCTCACAGAAGACTTTAATCCACTTTGCTTTGTTGTCAGTTTGGCATCCTGCACCCGGAATAGTCTTTTTCCCTTTTTTTCCTCATCCAAGTGCTAATCACGTTTCCTTTCATTTGATATTGCTTATCTGTGGTGTACTTTTTAATGAAATAACTCCTTTTGACAAAGATATTGTTTGAATACTGAGAATATGTGATCACCCGAAGATTCCTGGGGCCATATTTACATGTTATGTGACGAGCTTGCTACGATAAGCTGTGATGTGTTAACCAGCTCTATAGTCCTAAAATATTCTTTTCATTCACTTTTCCCCCCCGCGTACTTACATCCACCCATCCGTTTTACGCACGTTGTTTCACGTCGAGTTGAAAGGCCAGTCAGTCACAGGGTGAGCCCGCGCCAGCGTCAACTATGTGAACCACTACACTGCCATTTTCCAGCATTCACAAGCAATTTCTGAGGAATTCAAGTTTAGCTTTCTGTGTCTCGCGATGGGTCTGCTGAAGAATGCATACGTCTTTCGTTTACAAGAATTCATCGCGATTGTTCACATCTGGTTTGTGTAGCGTCTCAATTCAGTATTAAACTTTTGATTGCACATTTGGATAAGAATGTCATGTGTGAGTTTCTCCATGCCCCCCAGTCAGTCTAAGGCTTCCACAGCCTCAGGAGGCCGTCCTCGCTGTAAGTAGCAATCAGATTCTCATGTGGGTGGTGAGTGATGCCAATTACATCTTTCTCGTGGACCTGTAATGGGCACAAAAGCACATAAGCACATTCTGCTCTGCCCCGTCTAACATTCTACACTTGTAAGTCTTCTTACATAATGCTGGCAAACGGAATAGTGGTAAATTACATTCCTCGTACACATCCCTGCAGGCTTTTGGTAATGAACGAGTATTTTCCACAGAGCTTACCGTCAGAGTTTTCTCCAGCCTTGCTGTCACGTAGTTGAAGCAGTAGAGCACCATGTCCTCTCCCACGCAGTAAATCCACCCGCCTCGTGGGGACACTGTGCTGCACACAAACTTTGCTCCTGACTTTCTATCTGCACTGAATGTCTTGACAGTCTGAGAAAGAAGAAAAAAAAATGGGCAAAGAAACTCAAGATACCCTCAATGAAAAAAACGAGTCATTATGCTGCAGTCACTGCGAATTAAACCAAAATAAGAAGTAATACTTCTCTGAATGAAGAAACTGATCATTAAAATAGCATTATTATTATTTGGAAATGTATTATTTTTTTTCTATGTATAGCTCTTGCATTAGCTCAGATTATTTCTGGTGTTATTATTGAAAAATTGCAGAAGTTGTATTACAAAGTACATGCGCACTGTAAAAAAAAGAAAAAGAAAAAAAAGGTCATATTTACTTTAAAAAAAAACTAGTAACGTTTTTTTCACTCTGAAATTCTAAGTACATTTTACCAGTTTGTTTAAAAAAAATAAAAAAATAAAAAAATGTAAATGCCCATTTTTGGTCTCATTTTGGACACACCAGCAATGCATTATCAGGGCAAACAGCAAGAGTGGCATGGCTCAGATGGTAGAGCGGCTGTCTACCAAGCTGAAGGTCGTGAGTTTGTTCCTCAACGCTTGACTAACAAAAAAATAAAATAAAATAAAATAAAATAAATAAACTGGCGAAATGTACTCAAAACTCTCCTGGTAAAATGTACTTAAAAATCTGAGTGAAAAAAAACTTTTTCAAATACTTAATTCGCTTCCCTTGACGCATACGGTATCCCACAAAAGTGACTACACCCCTCACATTTCTGCAGTTATTTATTTATATATTTTCACGTGACAACACTGAAGAAATGAGACTATGTTGCAATGAAAAGCAGGCAGCGTAGTTTATATATCCGCGTACATTTATTTTTCCTTTAAAATTACTCAAAATTAATAGCTAAACCCCTAGCAACAAAAGTGAGTACACCCTTAAGTGAAAATGTGTGACTATTTCGTGTGGCCACCATTATTTCTCAGCACTGCCTGAACTTGCCTGAGCATGCAGTTCACCAGAGCTCCTCCACCATCCGTTGGAGGATGCCCCAGCGATGTTCAATAGGGTTTAGGTCCGGAAACAGGCTTGGGATGTCCATCGCCTTTACAATCAGCCTCTTTAGCAAAGTAGTAGTCATCTTGAAAGTGTTTTGGGGGTCATTCATGTTGAAATACTGCAACACTTGTTTACTGTATGTACCTAGCACAAGCACTTGGAGGACATTTTCACTGAGGGGTGTACTCACTTTTGTTGCTAGCTATTCGCGGAATGTACACTGACTACTTTTTATTTTTTTTTAAGTGTCATGTTCTCAGTGTTGTCCCATGAAAAAATGTAATTAAATATCTGCAGAAATGTGAGGTGTGTCGTGTAAATGTGAGACAGGGTGACTTGATTCGACACGAAGAACTGTTTCTGTGATTCGTCTCACCTGACCCTGCGTGTTCATGACAATGATGGTGCTGGAGTGGTTGCAAACCACAAAGAGCTGTGGATTTTGGGGAAGAGCGATCACGTTGTTCACAGGGACATCCAAAGCCCGCGACACCGATTTAAACGTGTGGATGCATTCACAAGTTTTGCTGTTCCAAATCTAAAACGCACACACAGAACAATGATCATCCAATAAGCAAGACAATTAATTGTTGGATGCGCTCTAATTATTTTTTTTTAACAATATGAGGCATCAGTAAAATATTTATAGACACCCCAGAGTGGAGGGAGTCAAAGAAGATTTGGAAAACTGATACTTGATACTTTTGCATATTCATTCGAAGAAACATTAGCTATTCGTTCTCCAGCCCTATAAAGTATCCAAGCAAAAGATTTGGGAGCATGCGCCATTTTGGATTTCCTTGTACTGGATCAAACAAAGAAGGCTGTGTCCAGAAGTTCTGTCATTATTTTCCATCTTTATCCTGGCAACTTCTAGAAGTGTCAGGTTTGTTCTCCCCGAGCTTGTCTGGGTTTTCTCTTTCTTCCTCCCACATTGCAAAACCAGGCATATTAGGTTCATGCAAGACTCTAAATTGTCTATTTGTGTGTGGGAGTTGCAGTTGACAGGCAACCAGCAAAATGCTAAAGATAGAAAATTGGATGACGGAACGAATGTGGGAATGCTGAGCACTGTACCTTGACGGTACCATCCGATGACGCGCTGATGATGTGAAATCCATCTTGAGTGAAAGATGCATCATTCACAAATGATAGATGTCCATTTAACTCCTTCAGTGTTTGGCCCGAACGCAGCTCGTGGATCCTGAGGATGACATCATCACATGGAGGAACTAAGGAAACAACCAATATGATTCCTGAACTCGAGAAGGGATTTCGTTCTTCTTAAGAGCAGGCAAAATGTGTTGCTGAGCTGGGAGTTATTTTTGTGATGAGCTGGGCTGTGACAAAAAAAAACAATACAGAGAATTGCGACTCATGGAACAGCGCATGGCGGAGCACGTGGCAATGTTGCTCCTGAGCACATGGAGTCTCAGCTGCACCCACGCAAAAAGCTCATGTGCTGGCAACTGAGGAGAGGGTCAGCCCACACCCCCCGGAGACAGAAATAGAAATATCCGTCTTCTTGATTGTGATGGAGCTTCTTTGGTGAGCGTCTGTGGCTTACCACACAGAATTGTTACATTGCATTCACACGGAGCAATGTCTGTTGTTAACTGAAGTTAAGTGAAGGTTAAAAAGTCGAAAAGTAGTGAATTAGTTAACAAATGTTTAATTAGAGTGATGACAATGCAGTAGGGGTGTGCCCAAAAATTGATTCTCATAAGAATCGCGATTCTCATTTAGTATGATTCAGAATCGATTTGAAATGTCCCAAAATCGATTTTTAAAAAATTATTTTATACTGTCTTGCCTTTGTCTGTGTTTACTTAGCGTGCTGTTCATGTTGTGCCCGGTTTGGCCACTAAGGGGCAGTGTGGTTCCACGCAGTCTAATACACTGTTAAGTTGTAGCTACATTTGAGAGTAGAAAGAAAAAGTCACGATCAAGTTATTCCAATAAAAGTTGGGTTTTTTCCAGCGAGTAGCGCGCTAATTAGCATTAGCAAGTCAGACTGGAGTAGATCATTACAATTCCTTGCACATCTATAGATTGAAGCAAAAATCATTGTCAATCAAATCATTTTGAAAAGCGCTCTTAATCGAAAATCTATTCTGAATCAAATCGCAGACCCAAAAGTCGGTAACGAATCGAATCCTGAGACATTCAAAGATTCCCACCCCTACAATGCAGTTTTCACGTTTCACTCCATCCATTTTTGACAGCGCTTGTCCCCATTAAACAGGAGTTTACCATTTTTTAAGTCACCTTTTGTCACATTTCATAAAACTGGCAGTATAACCTGACAGTGGTATACAAGTCAAATGATCTGCAAACAGATAAAAACAAGCCCTCTCAGCTTTTGCCAACAATTGGACCTAAAACTAGCAAACTAGGCAGCTGAGAGGAATCAGAAGCGATGGGGAATTAGCAAGTTAGCAACATTTCTGCTCTACAGGTACATTGTAAGCTTAGCAACCCTTTTTGATTTTTTAATTGATTGTACAGTAAACGAATAAATCATGTCACCAATATACTGTTGTCCCTTTAAGATTGAGCTGGATGGAGCCTATTTCACCTGTGTGAAAGGCACGGTGCACTAGTCGTCAATCAATAAAAGGACATCTTTAAACAAACCAACACTAAAATTGACACTTATGACCATTAGGATCTTCAATGAACTTAACATGCATGTTTCTGGAATCTGGGAGGAAGCCATATGTGGAAAGTTAAACAGTCATTGATTTCTACTCTAGGTTTTTATTTAATTTAAACGGGAAGTCAACCTTAAACATTTATTTACAATAATATGTTATATGTAACCTCACTAGTCTAAACATGACATACTAACAAATATAACATTTGTGGAATGAGATAGTTTTATCCATCTCACAGGGCGGCCATTTTGCCAGTTGCTGTAGACTTAAGATGACATCACAGCTGCTCAGGCGACGACCAATCACAAATCACCTGTTTTCTGAAGCTGAGCTATGATTGGTTATTACCCCTGGGCAACTGTGATGTCATTTTCACTCGACAGCAAATGGACGCCTCCTGATATCGATTTAAAAAAAAAACTTCTAGATTTTGCTGCTTAACTTATAGTTCACTAACGCAATATTAACCAGAATACCGTATTTAGACTAGTGGGCCTGCATAGAACATATCATTGTCAAAAAAAAAAAATACTTGGGGGGCGGGGGGTGTTCGACTTCCCCTTTAATTCTTAGCTGATATTATTTGTACAACTGTGGAGAATTCCCTTTGTAATTGACCCCTGTCGAATTGATATGTTATTGTTAAAAAGTAGATTAACCCACCTGATGGTATGATCAAAAGATGCACTGAGGATTTGGCTGCTGTCCTTGGAGAAACTCAGACAGGTCACACCTTTGTTGTGCGCATGTTCAAATCTGCGCAGGCACAGGCCACTCTGGATCTTCCATACCTCGCACACAAACACACGCACAAAAAGGGTTACATAAACTCCATTGGTAAACTCAGTGCACCTCGACACAGACGCATGACCGGGGATCTTACAGTTTACTTGTATAAACTGACTTTGCATGCACCGATCTCATGCGCGGACCCCAATCGAGTGAATTTCTGTTTCGCCCTGAATTTTTTTCCCCATTTATTTTTCCTTTCAGACATATTATTACAACAGCCTTCAACATCCGAAAGGAATTTTTTTTTTCATGTGAACTATTTCTATTAGTTTAACATTTTTTATGAAAACCTAGAAAAAAAAGTATTGTACATTAAAAAACAGATATAAAATATGTGATTAATCGTGAGTCAACTATTGAAGTCATGCGATTAATTATTATTAAAAATTGTAATCGTCTCACGCCTCTAATATTTTATTTTATTTTTAATTAGGGGCGTTACATTTTTTAAATTGTAATTAATCGCATGACTTCTCTAGTTAACTAACGATTAATCATACATTTTATATCTTTTCTAAATGTACAATATTTGTTTTTCTGGGTTTTCATACTTTTGTTAACAAAAATGGAAACAAATGTTATACTAATAGAAATAATTCAATTTTTTTTTTTTTACGTCTATAGCCGTCAATGGCAGTGAATGAGTTAAACGCCGTCCCCGGTATACAAGTAGGACGCATCAATCATCAAGACTGATTTTCAAACGAATGAGTGGAGCCGCTTTGATTGGTCGGGAGTCGGTTGTGTCGTATCTCACAATCTTCTATTTACGCTAGTCTAGCAAAAATACCAAAACAAAACAAAAAAAACATCCCATCTCCCAGTTGTGTGACGTCATTCTCTTCTTTCTTTTTTTTTAAGTTGTAAAGTTTTATACTTTGCACTGTAAATGGCTGTACCTTTATTTTTCCATTCTGGGCTCCAGTGGCCAGCAGATCGGAATCCTGGCTGAAGCACATACACAACACCGCATCATCCATCATCATGAAGCTGTCTTGGGCCTGGTACTTTAAATCCTAAATCAAACACACACACAAAAGAGGAGACAGTAAATATGTTTTTTCATACACATATACATCATCTAACCTTTAGTGTCACCTTTTACCTTGCTTATGTTGCCTGTGTGGAAATTCCACACTTCAATGAAGCCATCCACCGAGCCAGAGATTAAGTACTTGCCATCGGGAGAGAAACGGGCACATTCCACATGTGATCGACGTCCAAACTGCACATTAGTTCAAAGTTTTATTAATTTCCTTGAACTCACTTTTTTACAGTGTGAAGAGCCTATTTATCAGCTGATTATTATTAGTGCCAATCGACCTTCACCTTCGGAGTGGCCGAAGTTCACGTGGAGCAAGGCCAAAAATCAATTTGCAACAAACTGCATCATATGTTTAATTAAAAGGTGAGGAGGGCTTTCCAGATTTGTAATTATTTTTGCGAGTACGCCCAAATATGATGATGCAATGACCGGGAAAAAAAATCTCCAATGCTCATATTAAATTCACAAATTAGCACAAAGTTAGCACTGGGTATTGACAATCACAATAATAATATGTATGTGATTATGTAAATGTACATTTAGTTTACCTTAATGTGACGGTACAGTTGGGTTGGACAAGTCTCTTTCTCTGCATATCTGTCCGTATTAGTCGGACTCTCAATGGTCATTTCAGGCGAGAGGCTCTCCGGGGTGTTCAGTCTCAGTGACTAAAAAAAAAAAACAACAACATCAACCAATCATTGATTTTAACAATCAGAACAGATGTTGGTTGTATCAGGATGGGATTGTGAAGCAAACATGATTCATTATAAAACAGGTGAACTGGACAATGACTTTGGATACTTACACCGACTTGTTCCAGGAGGCCCATGAGGCGTGACGGCGGCACCACGCTGACCTCCCTCACCAGCTCCTCTGCGATGGCCCTGCGTCGCTTCTCCTTGCTGCTGCCTTTTGGGTACGCCTGCAGTGGAGGGAGACCACAGCGTCACCTAGCGAAACATTTGTGAGCCGTTTCAATGCAGGAACCTTGACTGGATCTCACCTCGCGTGGGTCAAAGTAGGAGAGTGTGAGAAGGTGTTCCAGGTGGGTGTACCTCTCCGGCTGGGTCTGCTTCAACATGATCATCGGGTCGGTTTGCCTCAGGAGTGAACGGGCGGCGCCCACTTCCCTCATTTCAATCAGTTCCATTACCACCTGTGGGAGTTAATTAGTAGGAAATGAGAGTAACATAATCATTATATATTGTTATATACAGGATTGGACACAGCAGTTTGGGGTCAAGATTTTGATTTAACAAGGGTAAAAACTACCCATACTGGAGTTAAAGCTAACAAAAAAATTGGTCGGTGCAGCTGTGGTTAAAAAAAAAAAACTTATTACCAACATTTTCTAAGAAGATGTAGCAACAGCCACAGCAAGTCACTTACATGCTATGCCTGGCACAATTTTTACACCAGATCTCAGCACAAGCCACCCGTGTTTCAACCCAGGATTGAGACCAAGTTACCCAAAAACGGCATTACTTAACCAGGATTTGAACGCCGATCCCCATGTCCAAAGTCAGCAGTGTTAAGTTAACCACGGAGCCATCCAGCCAACATCAAACATCTTCCAAGAAATGTGCATTCAAATTGACTTCAACTTCAGTGCACTGATCGGCACATGCAAATATATTCTGCTATGTCAAAGTAATTAACCAAACTCAGCAATTTTTTTTGTGTGTAAAATACAATAACTGAGCACATCAGTTTCACAATCTAAAAGATCAATTTCTAGAGATAAATCAAATATTTTGTTAAACTTTTTTTTTTTAAATCTCAGTTTTGAATGGCACTGTCAAAGATGTATTTATATATCAAAATATGTATTATTGCCGTAAAGGTTAATTTGTCGCTACAGCGCGACCTTTGAGAGCTGTCTATGAGTCTATTACTGATAAAAGAGTTCTATAAATAGCAAAGAGCTATTTCAATATGTATATATGTATATATATATATATATATATATATATATATATATGTGTATTAAAAAAAAAAAAAGAGCAATGATGATGATGACATTTCCGAATGAACAATACTGAGCTCTTAAAAAAAATAAAAAATAAAAAATAGCAAAGAGCCACAATTATGTAAAAATAAATTAATAGGTTTTGGATAATGTCAGACAAAGTCAAGCATTGATACATCCATGACATTCATGCCACATTGAAATTTAGCATTGCAAACTCTACATTTATACATTATTCTAATGAGTTACAGACTGAAGGAATCGTTTTTATTCTTTTTTTTTTCTTTCTATCCGCATCAGAAAAGAATAAGGAAAAGCCAAATTCACCTGCTCATAAAGGTCAATTAGTGTGTTGTCGGGCAATTTGAGTGATTCAATTGCCAGCAAGACCGAGTCCCAGTGGCCTTTTTGGATGTCTGCGATAAAGCTGTCAATGCTTTCCACAGTGTTGAGCGAGACGGTTGTTTCTTCCTGTAACGTGGTCAAAGTTCTGTAGAGGTTGTTCTCCTTTAGGTATTGCATTATCAAGCGAATGACACTGCAAAGACAGGCAGAGGAAGAAATTAATAAATCAATTGTTAAATAGGCTTACATATACTTTGCTCCCTGGGCTGCAGCTTATTATGCAGTGATGATATTTGCATGTTATGTTGTTGCACCTTGTAGTTCATGAGGTTGTTGATATGTCTGTTGAAC
Organism: Leptonotus elevatus; assembly: GCF_054856555.1. NCBI lineage: Eukaryota > Metazoa > Chordata > Actinopteri > Syngnathiformes > Syngnathidae > Leptonotus > Leptonotus elevatus. The sequence goes on from NC_141246.1 coordinate 14,244,164, forward strand.
TGTATACAGAAGAGTCTTAATGTTCATCATTAGTATGCATTGGCCCTTATGTTTACAGTATACAAATATTGAATAAAAGTGCTGATTCAAATATTATCTCTTTCAAAAGATAACAGAGTTATTATGTTCATTAATGCAGTTGTATGTTTTTCATTTATGTCCCAAAAAATTAGGAGCCACAATAATAAGCATATTGTTCAATTAACTATCTCAATCATTACACTACTACTACTAATAATAATACTAATTAGTATTATTATTAAAAGTACAAATGGGACATCATTGCACTACGTTGAGAATTGTACCCCCTGTGCATTCTTACACGTGGATCACATGTTGCCATCTACAGTGATGCTGATCTTGTTCTCGTTAAAGCCAGTTGTGCTCATTAAACCCCTCCGCCAGAGTACCCTCCCCTCCCCCAAAGGAAGCAAATGAAATGTAAATATGGACCATCAAAGGCATACTTAAAGGCTAGCACTTCAGTTCAACAGGCACATGAATATAAAACAACATACTGCTTTCTCGCAGCACAATCATCCAGCGTATATAATTCAAAGGATCAAATGAGGAGACTGGCATTCATGAATTAAAAAAAAAATGTGTGGCTGCAGCTCAAAATGAACGGAAAATGTCTACAACACTTCTGAAACATGCATTTTTAAAATACCTGAAACTATTTAGCTGCTCTAATTAGCAATTAAGCATGAGTTACAAATTGTTCTTACTCGGAGGGCTCCATCTCCACAGCCATGCTGGCGTTGTCTCCTGCAGATGCGGCAACAGACTGAAAGTGCTTGGCGACTGCGTGCTCGTCAACGCCACGTGCAGCTGGTCCGCCATGGCCCGCCCACTGCACGTGTTTCTCGTGCGTGTCTTTCGGCTTCCAACATCAGTCCGGAACCTTGTGACTGCCCCCCCCCCCCCCCCCCCCCCTGCATGCTACATAAAAGACCGAGAGGCTGCACCCCCTGCCCTCCTCCCTGACGCATATCGACACATAGAAACATCTTCCGGCCGAGCACGTTGCGATGATGCTGCGGCATCAATCAACATGAACATCCAACATCAGCACCACGCGGGGACAGTCCACGTGGATCAGAGCGTGCACGATGGCCAAAACATACATCGGAAAAGGAAACGTGATGTTTAAACATCCCAAATGCATTCCTTTACTAAATCGGCATAATTTATTTTTGTGTATGCAGCCTACACTGTGTACCCGAAAATTATTTACAGAACCTTCCCATATAAGCAAAGGTGTGTTTTTTGTGTGTGATGCATATGCTTTAAAAACAGACAAACAAAACAAAACAAAAAAAAGGGGGCAGCATATAGTGCGTTTACAATATCAACTCTGCCTCGAGTTCAGCCGGTTCGGTTTTGAATCTGAGAAAATGAATTGATAGAAATATGCATACACACAAAACAACAAACACGTTTCCATGATGTTTTTTATGGGGTGTAGAATTAAAAAAAATAATTCGTTTGTGAGGCTGACACATAATAAAATGTGGACAAAGTGCACTTTGTGGTTGCACTGTAGTGTACACACATATCTTGCCTGTGTATACCACCAGATGGCGCTGTAGCAAAAAAGCTAATTTGGTCATTTGTACAGAGATGCTGCCGGGGTATTCAATTCTAGTTGACGGTATAAATTATGTCTCATCATTAAACTTATAAGCAAGGCAACGCATTGTTATTTATATAGCGCATTTCATACACAAGGTGAGGGCCTGACTGGGACTCATTTTCAGCCCTGGAGTTTCAGGGATTAGACCGAACCACTTTAATTCACATTTTAATGAACATACACAATTTTACAGTTTGTGTATCAATGTAAAATAGATGAACGATATTCATATTGCATTTGATCAAAAAAAATTTACAATTGAATGCTCTTACAAAATCACGGTCTTTGTTTATTTGAACAAGTATGTGAACATAAAATGTGCCAAAAAAAGGACAAAAAGAAACCAATAATCAAATGTACAGTAAATAGGATAAGACATTTTACACTTCACAAGACACACTTACCTTCCATCCATCTTAACCGCTTGTCCTCAAATGAAGTTAAATCAGCAAGAGTAAGGCAGCTGACACTGTACTTCCTGTTAGTACTCTTATTTTGAAATGTGTTCTCACCATTTCTGGTGCATACTACTGGGCTGACTGACGCTAACTTGAAGAGAGCATCAATACTCGTAGGAGGCTTTCCCATCATTCTTTGTTGCTGTTACTAGCAACACTTGTGATTGTGTTTTGCCTCTTTTATGTATTATTGACGATGAGACAGTCAACATAAGATGACATGGATACTCTTTATTTACGGACTGATTTCAAAACGAATGTGTGGGCTCCTGCCTGCCGATTCAAAGTGCTTTAGCTAAAATACTACTTTTGGCTAAAATAGGCAATTCTCTATGACCAGAACGAGAGCTTGGATTTGTGGGCCGACAAAAATGAGAGCTTGGGTCAACAGCAGCGGCAGACCACAACAAAAAGCACACCAACCAGCCAGAGTCCACAACCACCGATCGGCCCATGTGACATGCAATCCATTAGGGGTGTGAATTGCATAGTGCCTGGCGATTCGATCCGTATCACGATTCATAGGTCACGATTCGATTCGATGCTACTGGCCAATGTAAACAATGCTGTCATTGGCCTTGGAGTGATGATGTTGATTATACTGTAACCAATCGTGTGCGTCACTGGCCACATCGAGGATTGTGGAATAACTGTATGCAATTTGCATACTGACATTTTTCTCTTTTTTTGCGTACAGACACTCTTTGACAAAATTGGCCGCGCCAATGTGGCGAACGTGGGGAATATTTACCTCGCCACTCCCCATTTCACCTCGTCGTAGCGAACGGGGAGTGTGCACCCTGAAAATGCTTTACTTTTTTCCAGGCTAAACAGTAGTGATGTCAATATCGAAACTGTGTTTTGGTACGTACCGGAAACCCAGGCGGAACGTGATTCGAATCGCGGTCTTAAATCTGTCTCAGAATCAGGACGGCACGTGACAGTTGCCTTTCACGTTCCATTACGCCTCCAAATGTCACATTGTTTCAGCAAGTGCCTTTTCTAAAATTAAATAAAATCCCACCATTGCACTATATTTATATTATGTCTTAAATCTGAAATAAATCCAACCTAAGTATACTTCGTATGTAAAGTTGCCGTGATTCATCGCCCTACATGATAAAATGTCAACATCCTCTTGAACGCTTTGATCGCGGCGGTTGGTTTAGTGGTAACGCACCCGCACAATGGGCTGAGAAAAAGGTCCGTAACACAGTTATGTCATGTTTTTGTGGGTCATTCTTTTTCCTCTCTAATACTTTCTGTCAAAACTTAATGCCCTGTCACAAAGAAGCCTTTGAAAGTTAGTTTCCTTACTGGGGAGCTGTTTCGAACATTCCAAAAGATCGATTATTTTTGTGAATCAATCGTTTCAAATGATTTGCTCATTTCAATGTTCAATTTCTGCCATCCCTACTAAAGAGTAACAGATACTTGCTCAGCAACTGACGACTGCTTTTGGCGTGCACCGGTGTTTCACGTTAACTTAATTAGTCGGCCAGCAGAGTGGGACAGGTAAGATGGGGCTGATGCATTTAGGGACAGTTGGAAAAACTAACACCCAGTCTAACCACTTGGTTACACCTATATCATTAAAAAATACAAAATTGGATGAACACAATACAATTGTGAGTAAGATCCGATACATTTATGTAACACCAGCTCAAGCTAAATCCCCCCTTGTAATATGATTTAACTGAGTTGGTCAAACTCAACTTTATCAAATATAAATAAAAAGCGTATCTGGCCTAAACTGATTTTCATCGGTTGAACTTAAACTGATCTAGATGGTCTAAAATATATATATTTCCATTAATCCTGCCCACTGGCTATTTTTTTTTAACCTTATCTACAATGAGCTAATATGAATAACCTAATATTTTTCAAAAATCAAACAGGGCCTTTGAACGCAAATTTATGCACACGCAACCGTTTCCTACAAAGTGTACATCTCGCGAGATTTGAGAATTCACTGAGACACAAATTGGCGTTAATTTAATTGGCTAGTCGCCGGGACGTGACGTGCGAAGTTTTCCCATGAATGGTGTTAAAAATTGTCGGTGAGGTAGCGACGTATTTCCGTTTTGTTACATCTTATAATTAAAACCCAAACGCCCTGTCATATTCTCATGCTGTCCCGTCTGCCTTTTTAGTTCGTAAACATGTCCCAAAACAAGCAGGTGAGCTCAATTCACTTTATTAACCCATCGCATGCTGCATCAAACCTCTTCACAGGCGTCATTAGAACTACGCTTTTGGATAACTTCACTGCAGCACACGTTGGGATTAGAGGGGCATAAATGAGACATAAATGGCCGTGTGGGTGTTTTATATCGCACTTTAAATGTAATGTCTTGTCTTGTGTGCCGCAGACCGCTGCTTCCAGAGTGGCCCAGCTGCCCCTGGTACGCTCTGCCTACGACAACCTGTCAGTGTTGTACGGGGAGACCAAAAGCAGCAACGCCAGCCTGAAGAGTGTGTGTGAGGGCCTGGAGAGTGGCGTGACCCTGTTTGGTTCGGTTGCTGTTCAACGAGTGTCACCTGTTATCACCAAACTGAAGCCGCAAGGTGAGTAAATATTTTAAGTAAGTAAAAAAAATAAAAGCTAATTAAATTCTGCCAGGTATAATCAGGACTAATTGACCACAGGCCGTTAAATTAGCAAAACAACACTGGTACACAACAATGAATTTACCAAGAAGAATTTGGGGAATAGTACCAGTAACACTTAAAAAATATTTTGAGGCCATGTTGTAACAATCGGCAGTGTGGCACTGTTCCACACGGTGGCGCTTCTTAGTTTTTTGTGTGCGCGTGTAGCACTACTTCTTTTTTTTCTTTTTCTTTTTGATGGTGGTAAATGTTTTCTTTTGATGCCTTAGAAGCTACGGTCATTGTGGCGCCGAGCCCATTGATTTTCTTTCAGCGTAATAAAGTGAATTCGTGGACTGCCAATTGTTTTGTTGTTTTCCCGTTTTTTTGCGGACCCGCGCGCTATCCATGGCCGATCGTCCCGCGAGCGTTACAATGTGTAGGCAGGGAGTATTTTGTTCCAATGAGGCTGAAAAGGAAAATACTCGAGTAATCCAATTAGGTAAATTAAAAGCTCACAGTTGTCCATATGTGTGAATGTGCTGGTAACCACTTCAGGGTGGGGGAAAAAATAGGAATTTTGCCTAGTAACAAGTGGCTCAGCAAGTTTACGATATAACCAACAGGGGTGCGAATTGCGAAATACCTGGCGATTCGATGCCAGGTATATCTCGGTTCATAGGTCACGATATGAATCTATAAATTGATTATTGCGATTTTATTTTATTTTTTTAAACAACTTATATTTAGAAAATACTAATCAGTAAACATGTACATGTATTCTGTAAGATTTGTATGAAAATGTATTTATTTATCTGAAACGTCAGGCTTACTGAGCCACTGTAGTTAACAAACAGGGTTTGTTTCATATTTGAACAGCACTGCAAATGAAATATTAAGGCTAAATGTTCTATTAATATAACATTCCCCCATGCTTAAAATGTGAACCCTAACCCTAAGACGTTTTGTTGAATATTTCCAGCAAAAATGGATTCGGCTGCATATTGAATCGATTCCAGAATTGCGCACTGCAATATCGTAAATATATTGCCGAATCAAAAAAAAAAATTTTTTTAAATGCTTATTTGGTTTAGTATGATTTTCAGTTAGGAGACAAATTGGAAATCTATGCAAGTGGGTGACCTCACTGTCCTTTGCATCTCCAGTTTCCTTTGCCAATGATGTTGCATGTAAAAGTCTGGACTGGTTGGAGGCAACATTCCCTGTGCTGCACACACCCACAAACCAGGTGACGAGATTAACGTCACAGTTTAAGCTAGTCATGTGTTCAATGTTACATTTTCATGATGACTGAATGATTCTGATGACACCAAAAGCACTTTAGAGTGATATCATCTCATGTAATTTACTCCCGCCTCTTCTAATGTGTTTAAAAGCGGCTCTCCTGCTTTGATGTTTGCCTCCTAGCTTGTGGCTGGTGTCCGGAGTAAGGTGCTGGAGGTGCATGATGCGGTGAATATTGTGGCCCATGGAACTGTGGACTGTGTGCAGCACGCAGTCACATGTATGATGGTGAAGGTGCAGCAGCCGGTCGACCGGTCGCTGGTGGGAAGGGCCGTCAGTGCGTCCAACGTGGGACTGGATTCGGCACTGAACATATCTGAGGCTCTGGTGGATCGCATGCTACCGCCTACAGAGGAAGAAAAAAGTGAGCGGCCGGGAGGTTTTGAAGCAAATGTACTTTTATCATGGCTTGGTCCTGAACTACAAATTACAATTATGCTGAGTTTATAGAGGAAGAGGATGTGTTGGTGGAAGATTCTCAGGCAGCTGCGTTCGAGAGTAGGTACTCTGTGCGGCTGATGACGCTCTCCATTACGCTGTGCAGAAGAACCATCCAGCTGGCTGGAGCCAAGATGCATTCTGCTCAGGTTTTTACTCAAGTTGATCCATCAAAAAAACATACAGGACTTCATGGAGAGGAACATTTAGCACAAGTTAATCAAATTTACAAATTTATTGTGCTTCCAGGAACTTAATTTTTACATTATCTCAACATCACAATGCTTTAGTGAATATCCGTAGGATTTTTTTTCTCCCTTTTCCTGTATTTGCAGATCATGGAGGCGTTTTCCACAAATTCAGGTCAGCGTCGCATCCTGCAATCGAGCTGGCTGGCCCTGGCATGGAGCCTGGAGCGGCTCCCGCTACATGTACAGCAGCAGATTGCGTCAACGTTCTTCTACTTCACGGAAATGTACAACTTAAGGGACGCCCGGCAGAGCCGCCCCAAACAAGATGGAGATACGCACCTTCGTCCAGCGGCATTAGAGGCTACCCCAAGCCCATACAAAGGTGTCAAGAATAATCCGCGAGCAAATTCTAACTGGCGAGCGAGGAGACCCGCCAGCACCTCTTTGATTGAGAGCCGATCAACTTCATTCGGCAAAGGAATGGGCAGCATTGAAAAATTTCACTGAGTGGTCGGTGTATATGTAAATAAAGGCACTTGAAAATTGAGTGATTTGTTCATATTTCAGAAATGCACCAATTTAGAAGACATTTACTTTATTTGTGCGTAACAAAATAATCAGATGCACTCAGTTGAATGAAATTAACCGCAAACATGTTCAGGTTTTTCATAACGAAAAACATTTTGTTGTGCGATAAGTTTAGTGGCGTAAGGCGAGCACCCTTCACAGCTCCCAAGGTTCACACATCAGCACCACCAGATTCCTGTTAAGATATTAAGTCCACATTCTAAACATTTATTTGCAACACGTGGGTGGAAGAACATTTAACTATTAGTATTGTGTTCTGAGAAGGATGAAACAGCCAAATTTAGACCAAACATTACTTTATTTGACTTATAAAGTTCACTTTTGGCTGGACTCTGACTTGGATGTGGATGCCCTGAGAGAAGAAAGGCGGCGCCTCTTGGCGATCTGTTCCTGGCGCTTCTCTTTGGCTTCCTGGTGATTTAAGAAAAACATTGCAGTGAAATCTTTCATTATGACATTCTATACAAAGTGGTGAAATGTAAAAGACTAACAGCTTTTAATCGCAGACACTATAGCAATTTTGCCAAAACAACTTCTGCATAGTGGTTTCAAAAGCCAAAAAAAATAATCACACGTCTTGTCTTATTGGCTGCAATTGAAAGGCAACAATGCTCAAGAACGCTGGAAGCAGTTTGAGGCATCAATGCTGTCAAAACAGCAAGGAATATTGACTTTGGCGTAACTGGCTAATGGGAGCATCACACTCATAAATATTTGAGCTAAAATGAGATGATGCATGCCCTCAAGATTACCTTCATCCTCTTGGCCAGCAGCTTGGCATACTCTGATGCCTCCTCCTTATTCTTCTGGGTGCGCTTCCTCTTAAGGGAAATGCGGCGGCGTTTGTGCTGCAGCACACGTGGGGTCACCAGTCTCTGGATCCTGGGAGCCTTCGATCTTTGCTTTTTACCTGAAGAGCCAACGATGACGTCTAGTCAGATAGTCCATTCTATCTAAGCAATATTTTGCTGGTGTGGGGCCTCGTATTGATCTACAACTGACACTTTACCACCAATGCAAATGTGTGCCTCCCATTACAAGTTAATGCCTAACAAACTGCCAACAATTTACAGATCTGCACACTACATCATTGTCAGTTATCGCAGCAAGATTGACTGACCTTCCTTATTCAAGGGTCTCCTCACAACATATTGTCTGACATCATCCTCCTTGGCCAGGTTGAAGAGTTTGCGGATCTTGCTGGCCCTTTTGGGGCCAAGGCGACGGGGGACAGTGCTGTCGGTCAGCCCGGGGATGTCCTTCTCGCCTGAAGGGAAGGCGGTAAAAGATAGCTTAGTGAAATGTGTTATTCAAGAATAAAAAGTGCTCCGTTAACAATAAAGCAATCAAAGCTTTGACAAACATTTACTGTCAATGTGAGAGGACCTCAGTTTCAACCAGCCATTGTTTGGTCTGGTCGTATCCGGAGAGTCCTCTGGTTACTTTAGCACACACTGTCCCACCCTAATGACTTAGAAGTAGTCAAAAAGGATCACCTGTGTATGCCATGAACATCCACACACGGACCAAAACTACCTGTAATACATTGCTTTCGACATGCAACTAAGCCGTGTACGTTCAGACTGTGTGCACTTAAATGTTACCTTTCTTGACAATGACCAAGTTGAGAACACTCAGGTTGGCGTCGACGATGCAGCCGCGGACAGATTTGCGCTTGCGCTCGCCAGTCCTGCGGGGACGGTAGCAGGAGTGGCCCTTGCTGAGGAGCAGGCGCACGCGGCCGTGTGTCAGCACACCCTGCTTCATGGGGAAGCCCTGCTTGTCATTGCCTCCGCTGATGCGCACCACATAACCCTTAGAATAGAGAAGAGTTGTCATGATGTGTGCAGCTTTTGATATACTTTCAGTTTGAAACATGAATCATATTGTTCATTATATTCACTTATTTGACAGACAAGGCGTGGGAGAGAACTACAGTTGCAATCAGGCACTGTTTGGGCCTAGTCATATCCGGAGAGTTCTCTACAGTTTCTTTAGCAACACTCATTTCCATCTTAACGACTACGGGTCAGTCAGAAAGATACTACAAGTGTGCCACATTTACAGAAGTCTCAAATATTTAAGTGATCAAGATTACATCTTACCTTCCACTCATCTCCAAGGGGGTCAGCCGCCACCTCAGTGGCCATGCGCTTCTCATAGAAGGTACGCAGCTTGCGTTCATCGTCCACTTCGATGAGCTTTTGGCAGCCAGTAGCGGGGAACGAGATGTTTAGCTGCAAGACAACAGTGCATTTGTGGTCATAGACGTACAGTTCTGCGTGACGATTTAGAAAAGGTTCACATCAGATTAATATCTATATACAAGATTATGTCATGAATAAATTATTTCGTTGCCACTTCGCTAAAGAAAACTCATGCAATGAAGGCCCATTACTAGCTTCACCGCAGGTCGGTCATGAAGCTAAGGCTAGCAATTGCCGAAAATACTTTATAAACAACATTTTTAATGTTTACCGAGACTTCAGCAACGACCTGGATTTATGACCAATACATTGTGCAAATACATACATATAGGACCAGTCAAAGTGACGTTGACTCGGTGCACATTTCTACATGGGAACCGCCATGTTTCAATGTCCGACAGTGCTTAGCGAGCGCTACAATCAAAGCGCATCCTCAGCGTCGAACGCAGTGATGCTACGGTTTTTGAGAGCGCTTCAATTTGAATCATAACTGCTTTACATACACGGTAATATTTCAGGGAAAATAGTTTTCTCCAAGAGTATACGCTTGAATAAATGTTGTACCTTCATTTTGCCAAACCGGCCCAACCACGGTCCGCCACGAAAAAGAGAACGGATATCCGCTCCGGGATCTCACATAGCTGATGAAATGTTCTCGCGATATCTTACGTCACACTATTTTAAGGATAAACCATTGTGACGCTAACCCACGTAACAAAAAAATTTCGTCCTGGTACATAAATATGCGGTAAATCTACTCCTTAGTTTTGTGGCTGAAAATAAGTCAAAATAATTGAATTCGATATTTGACGTGTCAACCAGGATTTTGGAACAACTAAACGTCCCTAGAGCTTCAAGCGTTACGCAAAGCCAAGAAAGTTACCTTCACCTTCATCATCATCCGTTATCTTTTGATGCTGCACGTTCAAACTGTGATGCAGACATTCAACAGCAAAGAAACGTGGTGCGTATCTTATTAATCTGAAATGTATTTGCCTACTACTACAGTAAACTAACGCAATTACCTCAAATAATATTTTATTTGTGTGTGTTTATATTTATTTTTTAATGTGTTAGAATTTTACGAACAACGTAGAATGCTAAACATCATACTCAGTATTTTAGTTCAATGACGATCAGTCGATCCTTTTGTAAGTGAGAGACCGATTAGTTGTGAACGTATGAATAAACTAAAAACGACGTTTGTCCTTTCCAAATACAAACCAGTGTGTGGGGGGAGGAATGCTCTTGTCGAACAGAAGTGATCTTCGGTTGTAAACGGCACAAGTGTCAACGCGGTGACGTCGATGGTTACGTCGAATTGTAATCTTTGTCAACTCACAGCGGGGACGCTGGAAAATCTTGGCATCATTCGATGTGCATGTGCTCGCCGCTTGTTATGAATGATCTTGAGACCAAAGACGAGACATTACAGATTCATCTCGCGAGTTTTCTTTTTGCGTGGCGGGGCGACAACAGCGTTGTCCTCGAGCGCAACTAGTCCAGACATGAGTAACGTTAATCTTATTTTCTGGGACCATTTGCAGGCTGGCAGCTCCGATGTGGATTGGTGTGAAGGCAACTACCTTATTTACCCGAGCATCGCTGAATTTTACAACACGGTCAGTGTGCACTTTTAGTAAAAGCCGTGCGGTTTTTCCATATTAACACAGCTCGGCTTGCCATTAACAGCTGTCACGTTTTTAATTTTAGTTTTTCTTTGTATTAAACTGCTGCCGCTTGCGAGACTTGATGTTTACAGTTTGTGCTGCAGCATCAAGTTACATGTCAGTGTAGAGCCCCCCCGCACGCTGGAAAACATCTGCCTGTGTGTTTTTTTTCTCATGGGTTGTTTCCCTTTGTTTGTCATTTCAGATCAGCAACATTTTGTTTTTTGTTTTGCCGCCCATATTAATGTACTTGTTTCGCCAATATGCAACACATTTCAACAGTGGGATTTACCTCATTTGGACACTCCTGGTTGTGGTGGGTAAGTTGGTTTGAGTGACGTGATCTTTACTGTGTAATGATGACCCATTTTCTGTGCCACCAGTCAACTGAGTCACTGCAGCAAAATAACAACTATACTTCTATGTAGTGATTGTTGAAATATGCACATTCAGTGGTATGTAGTTTAAGTTGAGACAGGACAAAATATGTCACATTAAACACTTTAAATATTTAGCAGGTTGCTATGGTTTTAGGTAAATAAGAACTGTTTATCCCAAGTGGTTAAGTTATCTATAACGCGAAGAGTACATATTATGTTTGGAATGATAATTGAATGTGTGTGGAACGAAAAACAAAATTTCACAACTCGTAATAATTCATTCTCAAATACTATAGCTTCACTGTTGCCTTCACAAGAATTATTTCTTCTTCTTTTTTTATATACGTGTACAACTGTGAATTTTTTTTAAACAAAATAAAGAGCTATTTATTTACACAATTATAAAACACTCAAGGTTCTGGGGCAATGCTACCCAACAGGTGAATCGATAAATAATTGTTAGCTGCAATAGTGCTAAGCATTGAAAAATATTGAACAATTAAAACAATATTTTACCAAAAATATAAAGTTTGTAAGGGATGCAAATATGTACATGTGATTTTAAGTAGCCTAACATATCATTTTTCATACAGAGATGTGTGCGCATTGGTCGCTCTTGTGTACTAGGAATAAGTTACATATCCAGTTCTATGGTCTTCATCATAATCTCATTAGCTGCAGCTTGAAGCTACCCTCAATCATTCAACCCTTATATAATGACTTGGCTTATTCAAGGGTTTCATTTGATTTGACTCAGTGGTCATTAGTCTTAAATGGTACCTCTGTATGTAACAACGTTCTGGAGGAATTACGGTGCCTCGTTCTCTCAGTGTTGATTTTAACCGACAGTAACCCCCTCCTCCATTTCCTTACTGAGGTCAGAATGTGGTAGCCAGAACTTAAAAAGCTTTGTGTGTGAATTCTAGGGCAGGTTTATGGTTAAAAAATGGATTGTGTCTGACAAGAGTATTACATTATTTCACTTATGGAAATTATTAATGATTTTGACACATATATTGTCTTTATCTGAAATGTATCTTGGGAAGAGACAGTAGAGACTGTTTGGAAACGGGCAAGTCTTTCAATACACATCATATCCAACCTTATTAGCACACCTGACTTTTCTAGTGAGTAAGTCTCTTTTTACCTTTCCCACTATAGGTATCGGATCAACATACTTCCACGCTACCCTCAGCTTCCTAGGCCAGATGTTGGATGAGTTGGCCATTTTATGGGTGCTCATGTGTGCCATCGCCATGTGGTTCCCCAAAAGATACTTACCCAGGATGTTCAGGAGAGATCGGTATGGCAATCATTGTGGTTGATGATTGATTTATGACCTTAAGAAACTTTAAACTGATATTTAAATGTGTCGTTGCGTATCAGCATCTGGTATGAGAGCCCTGTTTTTTTGTTGTTGTTGTGAAACATTTTTCTGTTTCAACAGATACAATTTCAGGTCTTAAATTAGCATTGAACAGCTACAGTATATAGCTTATGCTCACTTATTCTGTCACAAGACATAGCCACTGCTGTCACACCTTCAGTTTAATAATAGGCCAGTCCAAGATAGCTGACACCAGTAAAAGCTACATCACATGTCCTTACTTCTCTTTCCATTATCACACAGCCATTGTGGTTGCTCTTATTTACCACGCAGCTCTGTTTTATTGAATGTCAGTTGGCTGTAGAAAGATTCTGAGCCTCTTTTACCCTTATCTGACAATGTTCTTCTCAAGTGCGATAGAAACTTGTTTATCTCCATTTGATTTGCTCTTTGCTCTAGGTCAAGGTTCAAAGTGGTCATCGGCATCCTGTCAGGGATCACTACAGGCTTGGCCTTTGTTAAACCTGTTATAAACTCCTTGTCGCTCATGACTCTGGGCATCCCATGCACCGTGCTGCTCATCACCGAGCTTAAAAGGTCAGTTGTCCGCTGGTATTTGAAACACTAGTGCTAAATGTGTATGGAGTCATGAACCGCCCTCTATCATGATCCATTTTTCACTGTGTACACTTGTTGCTGTGCTTTATACGGAGTTGATGAATTTTGACAGTCCGCCATTTGTTAACTGCCGGGACGCCCGTCCGTCATCGTCGAGCCGTCATTCTTTCAAGCCGAGACAAACTGTAACAGTCAATCCTTCATCGTTATTATAACTGTGTGCTTCCGTCATTGCTAAATTACAGCCGCTATTTCAGGACCGTCAGTAAATTTCACTGGTCGCCGCTATATTAGGATCATCATTAAATTTCAACGGTCCATCAATCAGTCACTCCATCATCGTTATTATCGTGATGAATAGTGTTTTACAAATAAACTTTATTAAGTGACATGACCAGCTCAAACTAAGTATTTTAAAAACAAGATTTTCTTACATTTCTTAATTCTGAAGGAGTTCATCTTCTCCTTTTTAGTTTATTGGCAGATGATGACATTAACTGAGGCAACACAAGATGGCTGCCCTCTGCCTTCAGCTGTGACAGCCAACTGGCAGTCCAGGTTATTATTGTAGTTTTGCAGAAGAAATCAGGCTAAGGGGCAAGCTGGCAACAAACTCTTGAATGAGAACAGAAACATCCTCCCTACCGTTGCCTTCACAGCCCCTCCAGATCATAGGAAACTACAGAACTTCTCAACTATTTTGCAAGGTTGCTACACTATGTGCATTTAAGGACTCGTCCAGCATAAACCAAGCTTCAGTCATCGGCGAAATGGGAGTCCGTCACTCAGTACTGACCCACTTATTGTCGATTACGTTGACGGACGAAAAACGGCTTCCGTCCATTATTTGAAGTTTCCTGTCATTCGTTATTCATCAACAAAACGGGCGTCCGTCATTGATGGATTGACGGACCTTTCGTCAACATTGACGGAATTGCCACCTCTGGTTTTATCTCTGGAGACCAATATTTTACTCCACAGTCTCTACTGCAGCAGACCGTTTTCTTCTCTTGGATTGTCTCTTTACCGTGCGCATCCGCACGCTGATAAGTGAAATACAGCAGAACTTTAGTCTTCCATTGTTGTTCTCTGTTAGCATGGCTCATTACGATGGATTTATTCAATGTGTTGTTTTTTTTTTTGCTGTATTTTGATGTTGAAACCCAACCAGCAAGTAGAGCTGCATCAAAATGAGCTGCGGAAAGCCAGTACTCATAATTAATAAACAAGAACGATGTCATAAATATGACAATTCAAGCACTGCTCGCCATCTTGTTTATATAGCACACAGTATATACAGAAGGTTAACCAAAAGTCAAGGAAGTAATTTAGACTTCTGGTTCTGAGCTAGTGTTTTACATAATCAGATTTTATCATTCAAAATCCCAATGACATTTCCAACAGGATCTCTCCGTTAATGCAATAATGAGTGGATGTAATACCTCTCTCTACAAATGCTTTGAAACACGGTGACTGTAAATTTCCGAACGTGCCAAAACAAGAAGAACATTGGCGGAGGCAAAAATACATCTTTTGGAACAGTCTGACTTTGCAGTGCATGCTGGCGGAAATTGATTTATTTTTACTGCGAGTCCAGAAATGGTTAGCATTGAAGCTTTGCTGGCAGTTGGCAGTTTCTCAGGACCATTCAGGCGAGCATTCTGCTCTCTCTCTCTCTCTCTCTCTCTCTCTCTCTCTCTCTCTCTCTCTCTCTCTCTCTCTCTCTCTCTCTCTCTCTCTCTCTCTCTCTCTCTCTCTCTCTCTCTCTCGGGAAGCCTTTGACGGAGATAGTGCTGGACTCTTCTCAATGCAACTTTTTCCTCCACCTCTACTGTGGAAAAGTCTTCTGAAAGTGATTTAAAAGACCTTTCTTTATGAGAAGGAAGATGGTAGGGCGCCCATTGACCCTCCAGGGTGTACCTCTTGCCCTAAAGCAGTGGTACTCATTAAGGACAGTTTTTATGGTGGTGGTTTGTCTGTTTGTTGTCACATCATCAACACCATTTGGGTCTTGAAAACATAGCGTTTTCACAACAGTTACATCTGCAACAAGCGATTATAGATGAAATCATGATCACAAACACTGAAACTGGTTCTCTGTAAAAAAAACAAACAGTATATTGTCCCTGGGGGAATACGTGTACCTTCAAAATGACAACTTTTCAGCAAATTAAAAAATAATGCTGCATTCAAATTGCTTTTATACCTTATATTGCTATCATATACCGTTGCATATTTGCATCTAGAGGTGTTAATGCACAACTAATCCCGCATCGCATTGTGCCCAAAGATCGAATCCTGGTCGGTTAATGCACCTTTTGGGGCTGTAAATCCCTTTTGTGGCATGAAGAAGGCGAAAAAAAGCGAAATTAATGATATATTACAAATACCTAGCAATCTTCCTCTTCCTCTTCTTCTTCGTATGAATACGATTTTGACATTCTTGTTCTCCTTCCACAAAATGTCCCTGTTGCCATTTTACTAGTCTGTTCTCATGTCCCCTCAAGATGGGACGTCAACTGGGATAGGCCCAGCCCAACCTAACCCATGACCCTGAATTTGTGTAAGAAATAAATTATCTTGGCTTTAATTAGTTGAGCATCAATTTCTAACTTGTAAACACTTCAACAGCAGGAGATAAAACACTTTTCTGCCAATGACTCACTGTCGTTCTGTCAAAAAGTGTGTGTGTACTGTATGTTTGTTTATTGTCAAGGGGCAAATGAGACACAGTGTCAACATGCAGTCAGCAGTACATTAACTCTTCCCCCTTTTGACCTTCTATACTTGCACTGTGACTCGTCCCAAAGTCATGTAACAGGCCAGTTTTTAGTCTGCAGCCTTATCCCCTTGTCATTGCAATTTACAGTTTCCTTTTACCATCAGCCTCACTCACCATGGCTACTCTTATGACATTAAGTATTCTATTGTTCAACCTGAATAATTCTTGACATTATTGTCGGTGCTAGTCATCCACGGATGCGGCTTGTTTTTGTTGGGGGAGAATTCCTTCCCTATTTCATCTGACTTTTGCTAATGACGTGATATGCTCTTGTTTGCTTCCCTCCTACAGTGCGACTAATTTCCCCTCACTTGCATCATGTTCACTGGAACGCACAAAAAAAAAAAGATTTGATGTAAATAACATTCCATCCCACTGTGACAGTAATTATGAGGGCAATAACTTGAACCATATGAAAATTCTATGAAAAATCAAATGTTTAACTCATTCACTGCCATTGACGACTAGAGACGTCAAAAATTAATTTGAACTATTTCTATTAGTTTAAGATTTTTTTCCACTTTTGTTAACAAGAGTATGAAAACCTAGAATTTTTTTATTGTACATTCAGAACAGATATAACATTTGTGGTTAATCGTGAGTTAACTAGTGAAGTCATGCAATTAATTACGATTAGAAATTTTAATCGCCTATTTAATTTTTAATAATCTTTTTTTTTTATCGCGTCAGGCGGTTAAAATTTGGAATTGTAATTAATCGCATGACTTCAATAGTAAACTCACGATTAATCACAAATGTTATATCTGTTCTGAATGTACAATAAAAAAAATCTAGGTTTTCATACTCTTTTTAACAAAAGTGGAAAAAATGTTAAACTACTAGAAATAGTTGAAATGATTTTTTGACGTCTATAGCCGTCAATGGCAGTGAATGAGTTAAAAGGAAAACATTTATGATGATGATGATAATAATAATAATAATAATAATAAACTTTTCGTTTCTGCATATATGTTGTCAGTAGGACTTTCATGAAGTCTCCCTGTCACTTCCCTTTTTCTGCCTCCAACTTTTCATTGAAACTCCACCCGATAGACATGCCAGCCATTTCACCACTTATCTTTGCCCCCATGCTCTTTACTTTCGCCATCAGCCCCCTCCACAAAATAAGTCCTGGTGCTGCTGCTTATCTTGCATGCTTATGTCACAGTTGATAGTCAGTGTATTACACTTTACAGACATACTACTGAGAACTAATGTATCTGGCACTTTGGGTTTGTTGTAAGGAAGTGCTTCTTGTGGTGTTCGACGTGATAACAGTCAAGATAGATGCTGCTGAGAAGTTTGGCAGAAGTTGTCCTTGTGACATAACAGAAGATGAGAAGATATAATACACCATGGACCCTTTAGGGCATTTCCTTTTAGGAGGAAGTATCATGAGCCAGCTATTCTTCAGTATTTCCTTTTGCCTGAGAGTAGCCTCTCCTATCTGCCAAAAGTCAGGATGTCTTTTAAAATAACAGATTGATTTATAATTAGGAGAACATTCTGTGTGTGACCCTTAATGCTTGCCTTGTCGAAACGTTTTAGCTTATTTTTATTTTTTAATCGTGTTGCTACTGATGTACTTCCCTGAATTTGAAACCACATTTAAAATCAAGGTTCATTTTTATGCCTACAGCACAGCACAGCACAGCTCAAGGCAATGTGCATAAAAATGTATGTCAGTTCCAAAACACACAGTGAAAACCTTAAAATCCATGGTCAGTTATAGATTGCCAGTCAGTGGATAAAGCACAATATACAGGTGGTTGTCTGTTTTGAAAACTAAAAGTAGATAATTTGGATAGATCGAAAAAGGAACATGAATTGTTCCTTAAAGGAGTTATTTCACAACTTTAAACAGGTGTCTTAATAAAATGTCTGTAATATGCTTTATGTCAAAATACCTTACAAGTCAAGAATTATTGTAATTTCATAAAACCTATTTTGAGGGGTGGTCCTTTCTTGTGCGAGCAAGACCCCGGAAAGATAGTGTGGATGTTAATTTCTCGTTATCATCAAGCCATTGAATTACACTTGTCAATTAGTGTGCAGATATGCGTAGTCCATGTGCTGTTTACCAGAAGCTAACAATATTAGCTTAAGCGCAATGAAGACGTCTGTCCCCCGAAATTCAGGAGGCAGGAAAAAGTGTGAGATTGACTCCAGCAAATTATTAATGACATCAACACTAAGCTGTTGTCATACAATACCACGGAACAATGAACCGTCAGGAACTGAATTAAACCAGGAAATTGGACAAAGCAATTAGACACAGCTGGTAGAGCTTGAGGCCAGCCAAAGAGCCGATTTTCTGGACTAGCAAGTACAACTAATGCAGTCAACGAGCTCCTTTGTAGACACAAGCCTAAGCTAGTTAATGCTTGCGCCAAAGCACATCATGATAAATTAAACACAAACAAGTCTAAATAAATGTATTTTTAAATGCATTTATAAAAAATTAGGGCAGCAGTGGTAAACTAAGAGCAAAGTCCAAACCGTTTTCTATATTCAGATCCGTTAGCAAGTAGTAGCTGAGTTAATGCTACATGTTGTTTATGAGGCTTCTACCAGCTGTATCTTTTTTTTTTTTTTAATCCTTTGTTATACAATTCCATTCACACGGTTTTGTCCATGTTTACTTTCAACATTTCTACATTACGACAGCTTAACTGCCGACTGTCGTATTAGCAAAGCATCTGCTGCTTTCCCTTTATTTTAAAGCAGTATTAACTGAAAATCTGTGATGCAACATTGGGGGGGGGGGGAGTTCACACCAATGTTAATTTCTCCTTGGAGCGAGGGCGTTCGCATGAGTGTGTCACAGTGACTGCACTGTTCAGCCAGCAGCAGGTTTATGTGTGTGTGTGCATTAAGGACACAACTAAGAATAGTTTTCTATCAGCAGCATTGTGGATTAGTCTGTCTCAGGGTCACTGACTGGGTGCAAAGGCACATATATGTAGAGAGATCAGAGGGGTTTGGCTTGCTGCTCTTCTAAATATGGAGGGGAAAAAATGCTACGAGAACCGTTAACTTGCAAATGATTGCGTACTTTAAAAAAATCAAGCAATATGTTTGGGGCAATAACTAAACAGCCAGGCCATATACATTCTATTTGGAAAAGCTCCGGCAATTTCAAAGGGGATTATGTGTATATCCATCACAATGCATTAGGGTTTAATTGGTGAATAAAAGTGCAGGTAATTGTAATGTCATTTTCCAGGAGAACAGTATCATGAAAAATCAACAAAAGCCTTCAATGCTGTTCTTTCCTTGTCCTGTGCTGTCCTGTAGTGATATAATGGTATCCATTCTAATGTATTTAGGTGCTACCGTTGTATACGCATACATTAGACATATGTATAGCAATGATTTAATTATATTGCTACTTTGCATAATAAAGTAATTGGTCTTTAGCAATCACATTCAACAGTTTTTTTAGACCATAATGCATATTGACTAACACTTCATATTTTTGTTAAATATGTTTCAACATAATTTCAAGCTTCTCTTTTGACTCGTTACACATGGCAAGATTTTTTTGATTTTTTTTTTTTTAAAGATTTTGTGACTGATTTGTTGTCATAACATTTGGCAGAGTGTAAACCGAAATACATATATTAGTATTATGCTATCAATCAGCGATGATAATGATGTAAGATTAGGATGACACTGAGGGTGTGCATGGATCCAATAAAAGATAATTCGATACTTCAAGGGCGCTACATTTTAAAACCTAATGATTGACTCTTTAATGATACACACATAGCCTACCGTACTTTATGTAGGACTTGGCGATCGTCATTGTTTGGTGTACAGTAGTATTTGTGTTTCTCAATGCTGTTTATTTGTCACAGGTGTGAAAACCCACGTGTGTACAAGCTGGGTCTGATCTCAGGGATCTGGTGGGCTCTAGCTCTGCTCTGCTGGCTCAGCGACAGGATTTTCTGTGAAATGTGGTCATCCGTCAACTTTCCCTATCTACACTGTGCTTGGTAAGCTCATATCACAGCACACAATACACCAAAAGGAGTATTAGGCATTTGTGTGTTCACTGCCATTGACGGCTATAGACGTCATAAATTCATTTGAATTATTTCTATTAGTTTAACATTTTTTTTCACTTTTGTTAACAAGAGTATGAAAAAATAGATTTTTTTTTGTACATTTAGAACAGATATCAAATTTGTGATTAATCGTGAGTTAACTAGTAAAGTCATGCGATTAATTACGATTACAATTTTTAATCACCTGACACCCTTCATTTTTAATAATCTTTTCTTTAAAAAAAAAAATTAAAATAAAATAATTGTAATTATTTATTTTGGGATTTTTTAATAATCTTTATTGTATTTTTTTTAGGAAAAGATTATTAAAAATTTGTGGCGTCAGGCGATTACCATTTTTAATCGTAATTAATCGCATGACTTCACTAGTTAACTCACAATTAATCACAAATGTTATATCTGTTCTAATACAATAACAAATTCTAGGTTTTCATACTCTTGTTAACAAAAGTGAGAACATTTTTTAACTAATTGAAATAGTTCAAATTAATTTTTGACATCTATAGCCGTCAATGGCAGTGAACGAGTTAACATTATTAACTTATTTATTGCATGTCCACCTTGTATGTGTTTGTCAATAGGGACAGACATAATACATTTAATGAAGAATTTGCTTGATTGTGTAGAGTTGAATTTTGATTGTGTCTTAAATAAGCAACAAAGTGTAGTAGTGGTCTTGTGTGCATCGTAGTTCTAATGTTCTGGATTTGAATCTCAGCATGGTCAGCTGGGATGGGGTACACCAGCTGGAACCTATCTCTTGTTGAAAGCAACCCCCCTGTAACCCTAAACAGGATAAGATAGAGATTTTTTTCTCCCCTTAAATTTATAGACGAGTCTGTTCTTGTACTTCTCTCTGGTTCCTTCACAATTGTCACTCTTGCAGGCACATTCTGATTTGTCTGGCTTCCTATTTGGGTTGCGTCTGCTTCGCCTACTTTGACGTTGCTAGCGAGGCCCCGGAGCGAGGTCCAGTCATCATGTTCTGGCCCAATGAGAAATGGGCCTTCATCGGCGTCCCCTATGTTTCATTCCTCTTTGTGCACAAGAAATCGGCTATCAAGGTGACTTAAGGTGATCCACAACTACTCGGCTGTTTGCACTTAAGCGTTTCTCACCAGGGCATGTCCCAACAAGATTCATCACCAGACCGATTGCCTCCACGAAGCTTTTTTTGGATTGGATTACAGTGGTGGTCTTTATTCCCAGCTATACTCCTGCAGCACTGTCAAGAGAATAAAACGTGCCACAAACAACGCAACTTGGGGACATTCCTGGTGGCTTCCTACGATGTCAACGTATGAAACATGCCATGAAGCTTGCCAGAGGAAGCATGTGATATGTTATTAAAGTATTATGCATTTTCCGCTTTTATTAAATGTTTTGCACATTGTATGACAACTCAGAAAACAATGTAAAGTATCAGATGGCCTTTACAAACATATGCAGGGGCAATCTGGCCCTGATGAAACCAGCATTACGGACAATAATGCACTGGATACAACAACTGTGATTATTACATCATATACAGTACAAACCAGCTGCTCAGATTTTAGTGCAATTCTTTCACTGAAATCGTTAATGCCAGCATGATGATGTGGTTGACTGGAAACATACTCTTGTACGTTATTTACCAATTATGTCTTTATATATGACTGAATGAAGAGCCATACACCGGTAACCAAAATGTCAAAACGTGAATGTTGACATCAAAATGGATTGGATTTAGCAATGGACAAACAGCAAGCCGCTATCGCAACATTTCAGGTCAAAGATCGGTATTTCATTGTAATTGTTAAGCTGTATGTGACTTTCAAATACTTTGCAACTGTTTTACATTGTATTTTGATGGAAGTGTTTTTATTGAACATAGCAGAAATCTCAAATCATCTTTTGTTCTCCAGGGTCTGTTTATTCTAAATTTAACTGGATAATGTGTGTGAAGGAAACGAAAGTGCAAAGCTGTCCCTGTACCTGTAAACATGGTACAGTATGATGTATGCTGTGTAACTATTTATTTCCACTTAAGGGAAGCATAGTTGAATTATTTCCTTAAGCCACAAACTGATTTATTTGGACATATTTTTAATGTCCAATTAAAGGCTGTTGATTTGACCAAATATCAGCTGTGTTAAATTTAAAAAGGGAAGCATGGGTGCTAAACAAACAAACAAAAAAGCTTTAAAACAAAAACGTCACCTCAAATGATTGTATTCCATGTGAGAAAACGGCCTCAAGCTAACTCACATGTACGCATGAAGGGTCAAAAGAAGGATTGCCACAGAGTCTTGATATAACAGAGTGATTTTTAAACCTCAAAATAATTATATTTATTCAGCATATGAAATATAAATGGGTTGATATTGTACTACCATTGTATTGCCAAATACTATTCTATTTTTTATTGTATCCTGGATGAAAAATACATGATTGTGTAGTTTTGGATGAATTGCAGTGCATTGTGCAGAAAATAATTTAAGTAATATTTGTGAACTGTTTTTCAATGATCACAAAGCATTTGTGTATTTTCACTTGGACTTTTTTTGTACGCTGAAGTGTTTTTTCCCCTCTCCCTTCATCGGTGATACAGACCTGCAGCACAGAATTATTTATTTTCATAATTTATCCTGTTTTGTAAACAAACATTTGTAATAGATTATAATATTGGTACTTTATTTTATGCAATAAATGGAGCTAATGACTACCACATCCTCTGCTTGGATCTTCATTTGTCATTGAATTACACTTTTGTCCACTACGAGGCAGCGTTTTCCCATTTTATTTCCACCAGAACTCCAATTCAGGCAGGGGACGATTTTCTTGTGCTAGTTTCCCCATCTAGATACAAGTAGTATAATTTGAATTTAAAGGAATAAAATACCCAATTTAGGCGACTCTTTGGCCCCAGTAGATTATTATAAAATGGCAAATGTGAAAGCGTTCAGCATATTGAGAATTACCGTTTTTTATTTATTGTACATATTTTGATTCATAAAGGCAATTATTAACTATGGTTGAAAGGAAATCTTTTAACTCTTACATTTGTCTTTGATTCACTTGATTATTCGCTAAACAATATTGACAGCAGGTCTTCGGAAGTCCCGCCCCCTGTGAACATTGCGGGGCCTCATTTGTTTGCACGCGCGTCAATCAAACAGCCATGTCAAGACTGTGGCTCAAATAGAAAACCAGCTATTTTAATCTGCTTGAATTCTGTGGAATTATCTCACCGCCAACCTTTTGGGACTCATATTTTTTGTAGTGAAGTGGCAATTGTCATTGTCAAGAGATTGACGAGTTAATACTTCTCTCCCCGCGTTTTGTCATCGCCATAACGGAATGATGTTTGGAATTAGACGCTGGAACAGCTGTATTTGTCGACGTTAAAGCAAAAATAAAACGGGTGTTTCCTCAAGCGACTATTTTTTTTTTTTTTGCTTAAGGACCATCGATGTGATTTCTAGGCAGCGAGGGCGGCGTTTGAAGGAACAAAGCATCCAAAATGATGTCTGGAAAGCATTTCAAGGCTCATGAAGTGAGCTGCTGCATCAAATATTTTATATTCGGATTCAACATCATATTCTGGGTAAGTGCTCCGCTTGCTGTCTTTAGGCCTGTAATGTAACAACAGTCTTACGTGACATGTGCAGTCTGCCATTAGTGGAAGCATTCATGATGTGAGAGTCGTTTACGAGCCGCTTCTCGATGATTTCATCGCTGCAACAAAGCTTGCTGCTTGGGTGCACTTGCTGCCTCCATCAGGCATTGGATGGCTTTTGTTTTAGTACACTGCTGCGATAGCTAGACGGCCACCGCTCCTGTTTACATGCATCCACCAACACTCTTGTAAGGTAAGGGTAGTTTCGTGCGAGCCTGCGAGGGTCTCCCTTGTTCTCATTTATTGTCCTAGCTGCCAGGCAGGCTCCAGGACTTTAGCTCTTGTTCCATTCATCAATTTTCTTAACCGCTTATTAGCTCTTGTTACTATAACAAAACAAAACAAAAAAGTCAAATTAAAAAGATTTTTAAACACTGCCCATTTTTAGACTCTGCCCTAGCCGCCCTGTCAAGGTTTAGTGTAAAAAACAAAAACAAAAAAAAAACAATAAGAGATATCACTTATAACTATAAGATTAGAATAACAAATAAAATGCCGGAGGGGCTCAACTGGAGCTACACAAATTTCTGATGGAGCTATAGCACCCCATAGCGCCAACCCTGTAAATAGTTGTATGAAGTTAAAAGTTACGCTTTATTTCCTTTGTGATTATGTGATGGTTTTGTAGACGAAAGAAGGGCTGACCTGATCCGATATCCATCTTTTATCTTTTATGTATATCGGAGAAAATCAGATTTAGACGCGTGATCGGACGATCCATTTACATGTGTTTTTGTGGCATTGACGTAAATCATAACGATCCATCCATTTATTTGCTAAATGACATTATTTCAAATGGACAGTGCAGGAAATGTACATTGCGATTTAGTTACTGGTTTGGTCTCTAAAAATGCAGTGTAAAAGAAAAAGGGGAGGATATGTAACACTTGACACAGGCTGGTCTCTAGCTGGCTGCAGGTTGCCAAGCAGACAATCGTTTTTTTTGTGATCGGCAATGAAACGCATTGATGGACGTATGCCAATCACATGCTTTTTTACAGAAATCGGCTGATCACTATCGTTGGAAAAGTACAATATGGCACAATATAGTGTGGAGATGTGTAAATGACGAGACGAGGAGACAAACAGGCGGCTCATATCTTTGCTCTTCACAACAAAACGTACTCGCAGTAAGCTTTCATGTCTATTATCCATTTGAAAGTTGGTGGAGAGGATTGTTGATAACGGATCTCCTTTATTTTCGTAAAGGTTGGTCAGAAGTTAGATATGTTTAAGGTGGCTTAAAGGCTACAGCAAGGCACATTTTTTAAAGGATTTTTAGAATTTGAACAACCTTCAAATACTTCCGGGTCATCTTTCTTGGATAAGAAAGGAAAGTTCCGAAGAGGCCCACCATAACAAAGTTGGAACGAAGAACAGGGCTAGAAGCTTGAACGCAACCCTTTTTAATGTAACCAGACCCATCTTCCTTGGCATATAGGCCTCTCATGCAATTTAGCCACACAGTTGGTAATTTGGTCCACACGTGGCTAACTTGGCAATAGGCCTATATTGACAATTGTAGTAAGTGAACATTCTGAGAATGTTCAATGCAAACCTGTGCAAAGGCATTTTTGTCTTCATGCCAGCTGACTTGCATCCTACCCCCACCAGATGGCATTTCATAATTATTTGTCATAATACATATTTTATATT
Source organism: Leptonotus elevatus (assembly GCF_054856555.1). Lineage (NCBI taxonomy): Eukaryota > Metazoa > Chordata > Actinopteri > Syngnathiformes > Syngnathidae > Leptonotus > Leptonotus elevatus. Next base: position 14,269,740 of record NC_141246.1, read on the forward strand.
CACTACAGACGAGAGCAGTGATTCAGAAGAGAATTATGTAATTTTCCCATTCCAAACCTGCTCTCGTCCCGTTTACTTCCTGTTTTGCTTTTGATGGTCTGTTAGCGATGCATAGTGGTTTGTTCTAATTTTTTTACAATGTAGTTACACTGACGACATATGTGCTTGTTAACACAAAGCTTCGAATGATCAAATTCACAGATTCAACAGATTTTTTATTTTATTTTTTTTTGTTTTTTTTTAGCTATGATCCTATTCATCATTTTGGCTACCAGCTTTGCTGATTATGTCTTGTAAAGATATCAAACTGATTTTAATAATATTTTAGATAAATAAGACCTAATTAAATAACATTGTAAAATGAAATTGTCAAATGCTGTATAAAATGGCATTCAGCAAGAATAGAGGAAAGGGATTCCATTAAACTGTGTTACATAAATTACATAATTTCTGAAGTTTAAGGAATTTATTACCACAATCTATTTTCATCTCTGTTGGCCCACCAGTTGCACCTCCTGGAATGTCTTTTTGAGCTTTCAAGATGTTAAGTGGTAGTTTGAGCTGGAACTACCCTTCATTCAGTCATTCATGATTTATTCGAGCTGTTTAAGATGTTTTCAAATGTGGGAGTCTCTCTTGCTGATGCTGCAGACTGAAATTTGATTAGATTTTTTTTGCGTGCATGGCGTTTGTTCCCCAGTCTCCATCACAGAAGAAGAATCACCTTGTTCTTATCTCTCTTCCCATCCAGTTCCTTGGAGTGGCGTTCCTTGGCATCGGATTGTGGGCATGGAGCGAGAAGGTTTGTTTCCATGGATTAATAGTTTTTTTTATTATTCACATACACAGATTCAGTCACATTTCTTAGTTGTGGATTGCAGCCACCTAACGACCAGCATTTATTGGACCAGGAAAAAAAGTGTTTGAACTATTGAACTTTGACTCCCTTTGTCTTACTGGTGTTGGAATTTCAAAAATCCAATGAGAAAAAACATTATAGTAAATGGGATTAAATAAATCATATGTATGATTTAATTGTCCGTTATTAGCGCTTTTAAAATAAATAAAAATAAGTTAAACAAATACTCTAAAGGACAAATTATTGCGAAACAGTCAAATGAGAAAATTATACCTGTAATTCCTATCTTGTATTGTTGTAAGTTATTTTATTGACTGTATTCTCTGTTTACATTTTTTTTCTGTCAGATATCAGAATCAGTATCAACATGACAAAAAAATCTTTGTCAGTTGGGCCTTAATGATTTAAGCATTTGAGATAATGGAAGCATAGATTTATTTACAGTACAGTTTAATTCAGTGTAGCCCCGCTAGTCTAAATACGGTATTTGGGTTAATATTGCATTAGTGGAATATAAATTAAGCAGCAAAATCCATCAGTTTTTATCAGAATCAGAAGGCGATCAATTTGCCACTTGCTGTCGAGTGAAAATGACATCACAGTTGCTTAGGTCTCAGGTATCAACCAATTACAGCTCAGCTTCAGAAAAGTGGTGAGCTGTGATTGGTTGTTGCCTGAGCCCTTAAGTTGACAGCAAGTGGCGAAATGGCTGCCCCCTGAAAATGATTTTTTTTTTTAAACGGTTGGATTTTGCTGCATAATTAATACTCCAATAATGTAATATTAACCAGAATGTCATGTTTAGACTAGTGAGGTCACATATAACATATTATTGTCAAGAAATGTTGAAGGTTGACAGTTGAGCCCGATCAGAGTCCTGCTTGTAGTAAATATTGATTAGTGTGTTGACAACTAGCTCAAATGGCAAATTACTTAATGCTCATTTTGCTTCTCTCTCTTTCCTTGTGTAATTTTTGGTTCTAAAATGTCCTCTCACTTGCTTTTACTCCCACACCAGGGTGTTCTATCCAACATCTCATCTATCACAGACCTGGGGGGCTTTGATCCCGTGTGGCTCTTCCTGGTGGTTGGTGGAGTGATGTTCATTCTGGGATTCGCCGGGTGCATTGGAGCACTGCGAGAAAACTCCTTCCTTCTCAAATTTGTAGGCGTCTTGGTCAAGCAAATTGTGGACAGCTAATAGTGTTGCTTGTCGTTTTACAATATTGGCTGACTGTGATTGCGTGTGTTCAGTTCTCGGTGTTCCTGGGTATCATCTTCTTCCTGGAGTTGACGGCAGGAGTCCTGGCCTTCGTCTTCAAAGACTGGATCAAGGACCAGCTGAACTTTTTCATCAACAACAACATTCGGGCCTACAGGGATGACATTGATCTGCAGAACCTGATCGACTTCACTCAAGAATATGTGAGCATTTGTTTTAAATCCAATTACCACTTTTTTTTTTAAATTATACGTCATTCCGGAGTAAAGCAAGTCGTACCAGCCCAAAAAAATGCATCATGAGGAAGAAAAACAAACATACTGTAAATCATCTGTTGAGCAAAACTTATGGGGGAAAAAAAAGTGACTTCAAATCCGACAAATATGCTAGATTTATCGTTGTGTTTATCAGGACTGTGTGACTTAATCCAAATATCTCTGAAAGTTATGTTGCCCATTTGACCTTGTTACAGTGGGAGTGTTGCGGCGCTTTTGGAGCCGACGACTGGAATTTGAACATCTACTTCAACTGCACTGATACTAACCCGAGTCGCGAGAAATGTGGGGTGCCCTTTTCCTGCTGCACCAAAGACCCAGCGGTATGTTTACCCCGCTCGGTGTTTTGCTTTTTCCCCACACAGTTCCTGTCCATTCAGTTGAAAACAATCTTGTAAATTAAGGGGCTGGAAGTCTTACAGTCTTGCGGAGGTCAAGGTCTGGCATGCAGAAATATTTACACTGCTGACTTGTACTGTACTTCAGGGGTAAAGTGAAGAGCTCCTCCCCGTTACAGATAGTTTGGTTATCTGTGTTCTCCAGAAGCTGGCCGTCGTTGTCAACTATTCAGGCTGGCGTCCAACAGGACATCCAGGCCTCTCTACTTTTAGTCATTTCACTCCCTGCTGGCTCAGCACAGAATGGAATTTTCGAGTCAGTTTCTTACGTGTTGCTGAGGAGTCCTTTTATGTTATGAGTATTTTATGTATGTATCTTTTTCCTCCCCACAACCAACCATGTTGAGTATTCCATTATTTAAATGGCACGTACTGATGAAACAACTACAACGCACAAGATGTAGGCCTTCTGACAGCATACACTACAGCACACTTGTTAATTCCAACAGTACCTATACAATGGCACCAGTTGACAGTATTCCTCTCCAAACACCTTCATTTTCTGTCTGTGTCTGGGATTATACGAGGATGAGTACAGTAATTTACTCCCATTTTTTGTTGTATTTCATTTTATTATACATATGGTTAACTACTCTTTATGACAGTTACTAATGTTAAAGCGTGGTCCATAAGGTTACTGATTACTTTTATAATGTGACAATTTGACCCTGGCACACATTGATTCACTTAACATTATAGGTTACATTTTTTTAACAATCAGGTCTCTGAAATGGCGGCATTTTGTCCCTAAAATTTGAGACGGTGCAAGTAAAATTTTCATCCACTCGCACCATTGCAACCAGTTAATTGGCTGATTGTTTTATTTTTTAGTATATATATAATATATGCATATATTTTCTTTCTTATTTATTAGTAATATTACAAGTCAATTTACAGTGTGCACCCCTAAATTTTCTCCTTGTGCCCCTAAAATTTCAGGTTAGGTGCTACTGTGCTCCTTAGAACTGGCAAAGTTCAATATCGCTTCTTAGGTTAAATAAAATGACTCAACATTCATTGGCCAAGTCCGATTTGGAACAAGAATAAAAAGAACCAATTTTAAAAAGTGTTTTCACGTGTTTTCTGAAGCTGAGCCATGATTGGTTGTTACCTGAGCCCTTAGATGCTGTGATGGCATTTTCAGCCAACAGCACGTGGCAAAATGGCTGCCACCCCGAGATGGATAAAAACAGGTGGATTTTTTTTATGCATAACTCATATTCCACAAACACAGTATTAATCAGAACGCTGTGTTTAGGCTAGTGGGGCACATACAACATATTGTAAAGATTTTTTGGGGGGGGTTCACTTCCCTTTGAATATGTTTTGATTTTTTTCAGCTTTTACTTATTGATGAGATGCATTTCTTTCTCCATCTTAATGTCCTTCTTTCCAGGTTATCTTACATATTCAAGCTGTGTAAAAATGCAATACTCACCACTGCCTGTTTTTTTTTACAAGCAGAAACTGAAATACTGTACTCTTAAGCTGGCTGTTAAACTTTCTTCTTCTTCTTCTTCTTCTTCTTCTTCTTCTTCTTCTTCTTCTTCTTCTTCTTCTTCTTAGGAGGACGTCATCAACACTCAATGTGGATATGATATCCGAGCAAAAGCTGTGAGTAACTCGTCGAAAAAAAGTTAAAATTCCTCAGATCCAAAAGTTCAGTGGTGTTGACATGAAAGCAGTACAACCCTGATTTGTGAATGTTGTTTCACTTGGTGTGCTACTGATGCATGAGGTCATTAGGTTCTCCACCCTGGACACAATATCCTCCTTTCAGTACATTTCTGTTCACTCCTCAAAATCTAGCAGCTGTGTCCCCATCAGTACCAATGTGGTATTACTCATGCTGCAGCAATGCGGTGGGATTTGAAACCCCTCCCCCGTCATTAGCTTTGGCCTCACTCCCTCACTAGGATCGTCATGTGAGGAAAGGAAAGCAAAGGAAAGAGTTTGTTTTCTTTGACTTTAAATGTGAAGACAAATCCAGTACAGAGCACATTTGAGCCAGTTCCTTCAGGAAAACATTATGCTGCATGCAGTGTGTGTGTGGGTGTGTGTGTGTGTGTGGGGGGGGGGGGGTGCAAACAATCCAGTGACAATAGTGCAACAGGATTTCATTGTGAAAAGCTTTCGACAGCAATGCCAAGAGTACATGGGTGAAACCGCAATGTACACCGTGACCTGAATGCAAATGTAAACAGACAGTAAACCAGCGTGTTTCTCGTGGTTCTTTGGGCCTTTCAGGACTCGGAGCAGAGGACGTTCATCTACATTAAAGGTTGTGTTCCACAATTTGAGAAGTGGCTTCAAGATAACCTGACAGTGGTGGCAGGCATATTTATTGGGATTGCATTATTACAGGTGAGAATCAATGAGGCACATTTTTTGGAGTGTAATAAGTTAACTTCAATTAATGTTTTTTGTGTGTGTCTTATTATTTCTCTATATATTTATTTTTTATTTATTTTATTATTATTATTATTATTATTTTTTAGATTTTTGGCATCTGTCTAGCACAGAATCTGGTGAGCGACATTGAAGCAGTAAGAGAAAGTTGGTATGTATATTTAACTGTTAAATGTGTTTTATTGCTTTGGCATGACACTTTGTCTTTCATGGTTCAGTGACACACAAGAGCATACAGTCATAAAGGAAGGAAGGGAAGTTGGGGGAGTAGACTTGTGCTGCCTTACAGGAAATGGGATTTTATAAATTTGTAATTTCAGAATAGGGGGGGAAAAGCAATGGGACACTAATTGCTGTCACACTAAAAATGTAACTGTTTATATCTGTATGTATTGTTGTTGTTGTTTTTTTGGGGTGGGGGTGGTATCTGCAGTAAACAAGTGCTTTTTTTCTGAATATGTATTCCAATGCATCTAAATGTGCTTCATTTTGTGCAGTTTGTTTACCTAAAGCTGCCATATAAATCTCCAGAGGCAAGAAGGATGTACCAGGTAAGCCTTGCACAAAATGGATGAATGTGACTGAATTGTGGCGTAGTGTGCGGGGTTCTGCATCTAGTTTTTTAAGCTGCAATTCGAAATTCAAGTCGCAAGATTGTCGCCAATAATATTTGAATATTATTTATCACCTGTGGCTATATAGAGTCTGTGTTGCTGTGCTGCAGGGTGCAGTGCAACATCCACACTCTTTTATTGATTGCCAGTTGATTTGCTTTGTATTATAATGTACTGTAGCTACAGTAGCCAGGGCAATCCAGTTCTTCTCTGACAATCGCGTCATGTTTACGTAATTAAAAAACAAACAAACACTTTTTATGTTTATATTAGGGGTGTCAGGCGATTACATTTTTTACTTCAATAGTTAACTCACGATAAATCGCAAGTTTTATATCTGTTCTAAATGTAGTTTTCATTCTCGTTAACATAAAAGTGGATTTTTTTTTAAACTAATAGAATTCTGGCTGAATATTTTAGTCATTGATACAATAATGTCATAATAATTTATCAAATTGAGTTAAAATTAAAAAGATGTACTGTACTGTAAAAAAACAAGTGTGATATTGCTCCGTGTTGAGGTCATTTTTCTGCCACTAGATGACATAATTGCATTTGTAAGAAGTTGATCAGTTGACAGCTCAGTGCAATTTTATTTTCATATTAACTCATTCACTCCCAGACATTTTCACTGAAGCAACCCCCTTTGCTCGCGGCTGTTTTACTAGATTTTGAGTGATTTTTCCAAGGCCCACAGAATATTGCGTTCTATTGCTATAAAATTATGGAACCTACAAAAAGAAAGATTAGTCTCTTCTTTCATCAGGAAAAAAAAGTATATTTCTATCTGTTTCTGTTTTGCAGCAGTTAGCATTAGAATATAGCTAAGTTTCATCATTAGTCACAAACCTGGTGAAAACACTGGGGAAAAAAGCTTGTTGCAACATGGCCCTGGTTGTTCTCTTATACTCTGCTGTTTTTGTAATAATTACCATTGCTTTAAGCGACCTCTTCAGGTCAGGTATGTTCTAGCATTAAAAACAAACAAACATAAAAAACGTATAAATAAGTTTTGGGACCATGGCAATATTAAAAATAGAAAGTTTTTATAAATTTTGGGGAGCAAATGAGTTAAGAGCTATCTAATCTTTAACAAGAAAGTAACTTCTGCACAGTTTCAAAATTGTAAAAAATACAACTTGACCCAAGTCTCCACAAATATATTCATTATTATTACTTTTATTACTGCTAAATTTTGACGTGGACGTGTCTGCTGCTTTTTGACTGGTATTCCCCCAGTACCGGCTTTCCAAGTAAGGGGCGGTCATTAACTCATTCAAATCCAAAAATGTGTAAAAAGTTGTATTTATTTTTTGTCCTTCACCCCCAAAAACATGTTAACATGTTTTTTGTTTTATGCAAGAGCGTACACAGAAGGCTTTGATGCAGCTTCTGACCTGAAGAGGTCGCTTAAAACAATGGTAGTTATTATTCACGTGTTAAAAAAATTAGTGGCATAAGAAACTTTAAATTAACTCAAAATGAACGCACTCATTTTGACACCCCTAGTTTATATGTATTTCTCTAATTGTGTGCCTTTCAACTCAATCTTAAAATGCATTTCTTTTCCAGGACTCTTCAGGCTGTACACCAGCAATGAAAGGAGACACTTTAATCAACTTTGGTGTCTAAAATGAAGAGACTCATTTTTGTGTAAATAGTACATGAGTCATTTTGTGGACCTATTTCTGGATGACGCACAACCTCTGAAATGTATTGTGAGTTACATTGCGTCAAGCAGTTCAATGCCGTGGGCGTCCCTTATGTTGGTGAACTTTTAGTACAGTAGCTTTCAAACAACATTGTTCTGGAAGGGAAGCAGCAGAGGAGGCTGCCATGTTGCATTGTTACAAATAGTACTTTGTATTGAGAGTGGACACAACTTGACAGTGGTGTCGTTTTTAATGCTTCTTGTACAAAAGTTAAGTCTATTCTGAGCAAGCACTGCATGCCTTTTGTCTACTGGTGGGAAATTGGCTCGCCTATCTGTAGAACATTTAAGTATTAGAAAACATTTGTAAAATTAGTGACTAGTTCATGGTGCATTTGGCTGGTTAGCACTTTGTGAAATTATGGATGGAAATTGGAAGTTGCCAAGAATGAACTTGAGATTTATTTATGGGATCACCTTATCAGACCGTGACGTTCAGTACCTAAGTAATCCTGAGGTAGATAGATCAAGGCATATACAAGTAATGAAGGTTCGACTACTTTCGATGCGTTAACAAACATCATCTGGAAGAAGCATAAAAATGTCTCATCATCAAAGGTCAATTTTAAGCACTTTAATCCTCATGGAGGAATAATGACGCTTATTGGGCGGATCAGCTACTTTTTTGATTCTTTGTTTTAGTTCCATGGGACCACTACTTTTTTTTTTTTTAAGCAGCAGCAGTAACTTTTGCTTCTCTATTGTCATCCAATGACATCATCCATACTATATTTATTTTAATGTTTAATTGTTTGCAATCAAATGTGTCTAAACTGATAAGAAAAAAAGATGTTCATTGGTTTTACCGTGTTAGCCGGTAATTTTTCACAGGAAACTGGGATATTTATGGCGTGTGTTGTATTTGCACTTGAGAAAAAAATTTAAGGCTTACACAATAGCATTTAAAAGTAAGGCACGTGCACCATCACCAGCATTATTTAAATACTGCAAGCTGCTTTTCAGGGTTTTGCAGTCACATTCTCTTTTTTGTGTTGTTTTTGTATCACCAACAACTTACAATGATTGTTAATTTTGATTGATTACACTTTCTTACCACTCAGTGCCAAATATGTAAGTTCTGCATATTCTTGGTTTTAAGTTGAAATATTGTTTGCTAAATTTTGTTCTGTCCTCTTTCTTGTGAATAACTGGGTTGTGGCAAGTTGTAAATATATCTGAATAAATGTTGGTCTTTGTATACATTTTGTATGCTGTCATCCTCTTCATATCACAGCTGCATAAAGGCTTTGAGTCAGCCCAATACTGACACCTGGTGGCTAAAACTACACCAACAACTACAAATAATGTGCTCTGCCTCATTCAGTAAAGTACAGTTAGTAGGCATAATGAAGCTTGCTAGTTGGAGTTTGTGAACTCACAAATACCGCGAGAATACATCTTGCGAGAGCAAGATTAGCAAATCTCCGCAATTTGGGGGAAAAAAATCAAACACAATTCATGAGGAATCATTGATAACGTTTTCCTGATGTCATGTAAATGATGAAACAACTGCAAGGTAGGTCGCCATATGAAAGGTTAATGGGCGAACATAGCTAACATTGTTTTGTAATGTTCAAGGACAAAAGAATCAATGATGTAACTAACGAGCATTATTTCGAACAAAGAGCCCTGTGGTTAAGGAACCATTATAATATACACAATATTGTACATGGCATGTCTTTGCTGTTAAGCAGTTGAACACAGATATTTACACGTAAAAATAAATACTAGTATTTAATACACATCATTTTCGACGGATAAGATGGGAGACTTAATGTTTTGCATTAGCACTGTAGTTTTGAGTTCAGTTTTTTTTAAATAATTTAAAGCGTATTGTAAACACATTTTTGTGTCACCATAAAATACAGGTAATCTTAAAACTGCAATCTTGTGATGAAAAAGCCACATTTCCGTTCCCTACTGTGGCACCAACGCACTTTGCAGAGAACAGATGAATAACACTTCTACAACACAGATAATTTGTCATTTAGATACATATTTGATAAGAACAGCTTTGTCTGCAAAACACTGACGTGACACGTGACCTTTGGTCATATGACAGAACATAACTTTCAGGATTTTTTTAAAAGCAGTTTTAATGTAACCTATATATTTGCATATCTTTTTTTCAATTTGTATATATCTTTTTTAAGGTGTAAGGTAAAATGTTGGTTAAACAACTAGAATACTACTGCCTGGTTATTTTTGTCTTTCAAATATATTTCACCCTCACATTTCATTGTTCAAAAGGTAGTGTGTCATAGGTCATGACATATTTTATTATTTCCTGAAGATTATGTGCACCAGGTAACGTGCAATGGATTACACCTTCTCATTTGATCAAAAGACAGACTTTTTTTTTTAATACAGTACATTTACTTAAGTATTGTGTACTTCTATATTTTCAGTATTTCCATCGTCAAATTACCAGTACTACTAAAACAAAAAATCTGTATTTAAAGTAAGTATACATACTGCTTTGGCTTATGACCATATTGCATAAATATTGTTTTTACTGCATTAAGACATGACATTTTGGTTAAATAATTAGAACTAGCTGTGTACGTCAATAAATAAATAAATATCGAATGACAATTGATCAAATATATTTTAAAGTGACTGTATGTAGAGATTGTTGCCATCTAGTGGTGGACTAATAGAATGCAATGGCCTAAATTTGAAACTCATGCATTTTGAAGCACGTGCACTACGGTGCCTCTAAGAGACCACACTTAGCGAACCTACCACCGATTACTACATTTGCTAAGTTTGCCTCCTTTGGGTATTCGTAGCAGAAAAATGGCGACAAAACATAAGCCATCTGTAAGGTGAGGCACGACCCATATAATATAATTAGCGATCACTGGACTAAAGATTATATATATATATTTTTAAATGCACGTTGATGTGATTAAACAAATATTTTTCCATACTGTTGAAATAAATAGTGGGTTTTTAAAATTTATTAATATAGAAATTTCTACACAATGTCTCTTTAAAACACAAAATATCCATATTTATGTTAAATTTAGTTGTGTGGAGACTTGGAAGATTCAGTCACGACTTTTTTTGTGGCAATGTTCAGTCTTAAAGATGGAAAAGAAACAAAAAAGACATGCAGCATGTTAAACCATTAAATATAGCTCCAAAGTCTTTGCAAATTGTCAAGGGGGTCAAATTATGCGTTAGATACATATTTTTGTCAGTCAGTCAAAATGAGTCACCACCAAGTGAGTGTAATATTTAATACCTGTTATCAACACAAGTGTAGCATTTCCTTTCCATGCAGGCAGTTTGTAATTGACAGTGTGAATGAAATTGTGAAAAGATGTCCGTCCAGTTCAGCGTGACCCTGAACTAGCAAATAATTATCGAAAATGGATGGATGGAATTCAGAGTAACGTGTGAGCTGTTTGTATTTATGTAATGAAGAGTAATTGGGCCCTCGTTCCCCATACACCCATTAACACACACCGATGACCTCTGTGATATTGTGTTTATGTATCTTGTTTCAACACCAGTTATGCAAACGCATGACACTTTTCCTAATTTCCCAACTTTTTAGAAAGCTTGCCACAGAAACTGGTGGCCAGCTAAAACTTTCTAAAGAGCTGTAATTTGAGTCAGCGGCTCTTTTCACTCGGCAAAGACCTCCTACCACTCTGCAGCAACAAAGTCACAACTGTTCCCCTGAGAAGAAAATAAGGCGACTAACACGAGGACGTGTCTCCACATCGACTTGGTAAATGGACTCATTCATACTTTTGGCCTTTAAAAAAATGTAAAATGAACAAATTGGCTTTTTTTGTTTCATTTATTTTTAACGATACTATTCAATCCGATAATAGCGTTTCATTGATTGAGCAAATGATCACATCCAAACGGGCAGCCGCTGGTTCTTGAAAAGGGGGTCCTTGCTGCTCCAATCAATAGCAGGAGCTCCTGTCAAATCTGTGCTCATCAGGTTAATGATTTGCTCGTTATCTCGTATACTTAGTACTTGAGAGTGGAGTTTGGAGTCTGCCCTCCCCTCCGATAAAACATAATAGGAGAAGCTTTGACTTTCTTTGCCTCTTTTTGGCCCTGTAGTGCCACTTCCCGCACACACGGACACTTTTGTGTGTCGTTTTCATTCATTTGGCTGCAGAGAGAACACACAATGTTAACTGTTGCTGTGTTCTTGCTTTGTGCAGCCTCCTGTCTCGCAAAGCCTGCCAGTGGTGAGTACTCTGCTTAGTATGGCTGCTCTGTTTGTGCGTTATTATTTGCTAAATTCTGTTTTGTTTTTTTAAATGATGATGTCACTTAATTTGATGTCACTGTAATATCTTCTCATTGTTAGTGGAGATGCTTCCTTTAAATGAATGCATTCATGTCTCAATTTTGTAATGACATCAAAACCTTGATAGGATGCTCCTTGCTGGTCTTGCGAGACTTTCAATTACCTGGAGCTTTGTTTTGTTGAAATCACTGCGTGGTGATGAAATCATATACTGACACGTCAGTCCATCCTCACTCCTTACCAGACTCATATCTGACAAAGAGCTCGTCATTAATAGCACAGAAGAGAAAATGTTATCTTCTATCAGGGTGAACACACCTAGTTATATGGCCACTGATTGAATCAGCTAGAGACTTTGGCAGAAGACTTTCATTGTGGGATATGACAAATGAAACTAAATTTGTAAAAGCAAAGTTGCATTGTTGGGAAAAATGGGCCTAAATTTGTCGTTGTTGTGTTTTTTTTTTGTCTTATCCTGAAGTATTACTTCTTGAAGACTTTTCCCAAAGTTTACATCTTACTAACAGTACACTACACTAAGCCTTGAAAGCTAGCAAAAAATGTGATCTTCCCCTCCCAAGATCCACATTTGTCTGCAATCCAAACTTACTCTGAATAGTAAATGTACAGGAATAAAGTTAAATCTATAGACATTTGTTAATGTGCTAATCTATTTAACTGACAGCTGCTGTATTTTATTGTTCATTTGCTGTGGTGGTTGTGTTTTTTCAGGTGGTGCCGCAGGACCCCAGCTAAATAACAACCAGCTGTACAAATTCAGCTACACCACCGAGGTGCTGGTGGACACGGCCCGGGGGTCAAAGGAGGGCAGTGCCGGTTACAAGATCTCCAGTGATGTGGACGTCAATCTAGTGTGGAGAGATCCAAGCAACAAAGACGAGCAGTTGATCCAGCTCAAGGTGGTCTCCTTGGTGTAAAAATGATTGTTAACAGAGCAGTTTAATTTTAATCTGATTCCATATCTGTATGCCAGATCTCCAATGCGAGAGCTGACCCATTGTCTCATCGATCTGAAAAGAAGAATGTCTTCCATGGAACCACCATTGAAAGGCTAATGGGCCAAATCAGACAGACAGCCCTGACAAAGCCTTTCTTTGTGCACCTGAGAAATGGAAAGGTACTCAAAATCAAAAATATTACATCAACATATAGGGCTTAAAAACTGTCGTATTCTGATTTTTGTCCCCACACAAGCCTCGATGCACTTGTTTGGGAATTTGGTTTGTCTCCCAGCACCAAGCTGGGCATTTCCTTTGGCAGGCGCCTGGCACACATGACAATTTGCTGGCTGAAAGCAGACTCATATTTACACCTGATGAAACCATGTCTAAGTATTGGCACAGATTGCGCAACGCAATTTGGGTTACAGGGAGTTCTCGAGTTACGTTGTACGCGACCTACGTGGTTTCAACTTTACGGCGCCCGTGCCTCATCTGTAGTACCTTCTTTTTCATTAATTTCCTACAGTAATCACGCCGTTTTAAAGTTATTTAAAGTTGTGTTGTTGTTACCTCCAGCAACGGACGTCCATCGAGCAGGTTGGTTCGCCATCAGGCGCCTCGCATTTCTGTGTTTAAGTTTGAATTGGCTCCGCTCTGCCGTTTGTCAACAATGAATGAAACACGAAATATTAGTTGCGGGTCGCGCAAGTATGTTTTTTAAAATTACTGTACAAAGTATCTTCATGTAAATATCGATTTTAACTGTGAAATCCGACTTGAGTCGAAATTCGGGTTACATCGCCAGCATAGGAACGTAACTCCGCCGTAACTCGAGGATTCCCTGTAATTTGATTGAGGTACAGGCAGACAGATTCTGAGCTCTATGGATATGTGTGGTGGATGTCATCGTATTTGTAGACTAATGACTGTCACGATCTCTTAAAGTGGAAGTCAACCTTAAACATTTATTGACAATGATATGTTATATGTGACCTCACTAGTCTAAACATGACATTATGATTAATATTACATTTGTGGAATATGAGTTATGCAGCAAAATCCAGCCATTTTGGTCCATCTCAGGGGGCGGCCATTTTGCCACTTGCTGTCGACTGAAGATGACATCACAGTTACTCAGGGCTCAGGCATGAACCAATCACAGCTCACCTGTTTTCTGAAGCTGTGCTTTGATTGGTTGTTACCTGAGACCTGAGCAACTGTGATGTCATTTTCACTCAACAGCAAGTAGCAAAATGGCTGTCAACCTTAAACATTGTGATATTGATAAAAAAAACTGCTGGATTTTGCTGTTTAACTAACACTCCACTAACGCAATACTAACCAAAATACCGTATTTAAACTAGTGGGGTTGCGTATTATTGCCAATATTTTTTGGGGGGGTTGACTTCCGCTTTAACTTTATAACCCTATTGTCATCGTGGGCGTGTGATGATGTTGGCAGTATCAGTAAAAATATATTTAATGGACTTTATGCACTGCGCATTTCTAGTGGAAAGGTCAGGTGGCGTAGTTATCTTAAATGTGTTACACTGACTGAAAGATAAGATACCGTAGTTAAATGTGTGATAGCCTGTCACCAAAATGCACACGAGCGATGTGCCGGTTGCAGTACGTGAATGCGGGTGAAGGCAACCACTTAAAATGTCCTCATTCGCTCCTTCATTCTTGCCCACATCACTTTTCTGTCACAACCTGCTTTTTCCTTGATTGTTTTGGACTGGTTTGTTAATTGTAGTGAAATGCAATATACTATATGTCCATTCTTTAAAACTTCTAGGACGTTCAGGGCGTCTATGTCACCCATCGCTTGGTGAATTCCAAACATGGCCGCCACAGATGCAAAGATATTGCCACTTAGCAATCAGAGGAAATCTGTTTTCTATATTCAATTGAAGGGGAGCAGCGAGCCAATCAGCGCAAAGCTCATTTCTGTATAGTAAATATCAGATGATTCATGAAAATTTGGCCCCATGAAGATTGCAGAGTGTTTTTGACCAACTATAATAGCTTGGAAAAGGGCATCTTGAGCATTTCCTACCCAAATACGTAGCGAACCCGATAAAAGGGTATCAAAGGCTATTTTTAAAAACAACGTGGCATGGGACCTTGAACGTAACGTGACATGCAGGATGATGCACTCAACAAAGTGACTGCTTTATTCCGCACACTTAATTTCACCACAGCTTTAATGTGTTGGGTTTATCAAAAAAATTGGAAAATTAAGATTAAATAGATTGAGCACCTTCTCTCCGTGGAGGTTATTTATGGGAATTTAAAGGGCCAAGAACACACACACACACACACACACACACACTCACAGCACATGACGCAAGCAGTGGATGATCTATTTCTGGTGGTCCAATCTGATGCTGCGGTCGGATGCCAAATGAATGACATGCTTATAGTGGACACTGTAGGATGATGTCATTTGCTTGGCTTGTTCAGGACATGGAGCCCAACCGGAAAAATATCATATTAATATGTTTTATGATATGCAATGCTCAATATAAATGAGTGGAAAATGTTGAAAAGTCAATTTTGTATTAATTGTATTTCATTTTAAATGCTGGTTTTGGTGAGTACTTAGCAACATTACAAGACATGAAATTAATTTGTTGTGTGTGTACAGTGGCAAATCTCATTTGGATTTCAATGGCCTACATTTGCGGGATTATAAAGTGTAGATTTTGAAAAGAAACAAGGTTTTCTCTCAAACCAGTTGGGGCGTAGGCTACTTATTTATGTTTTGGACTGTAAGCTAAATTACTACCATACCTTAACTGCTGCACATGATTAAGAAACAAGAAAACCTTGCCTCTGTCCAGCTGTCACTTTACGCTTCAGCCGAACGCCCGGTTGCCGCATCTGCATGGGAAACCGTTGCATTCAGTCTTCTAAATCAAATAATTCTGCTTTCTATTTGTGCTGCAGGTTAAAGCGTTTTATTCCTACTGGGGCGAGCCAGCCCTCATCAAAAACCTTAAACGAGGGGTGTCCAGTTTACTTCAGCTGCAGGTCAATACAGGAAAGGTTATTGAGGTAAAAGTTTTAATCAAACACAACATTTGATTAGATATGTATTTGATTAATTAAAGAATTAATGGGAATAACTGTGTGGAAACAGAATGATGTGTCTGGAAGGTGCACGGTTGCATACAAAGCAGAAAACAACCATGTGACAAGGACAAAGTTCCTGGAGTCATGCCAAACTGCAGAGACTGGATTCACCACACACAGCCAGGTCAGTTAGTGGACTGAACGACCATCTCCCCCCGGGATTCATTCTACTGATGCTTTCCCCACCTCAGGTTTTAGGTGTGACCCGAAAATCTAGCTCCGTCACCGTGTTCACACTGGAAGACGGTTTCATCCGCTCGGCTGTGGCTGAAGAAAAACACTTGCTGAATGTCAACGCCCACCGGTCTTCGTCTGCTAAGGTTGTGTCCAGGTAAAGTGTTGAACAGAAAATTCCATACAGGATCGTCGCGAAGGCACTAAAGTACATTCCGGCTTCACAGGCAAAGCTTCACCCTGGTGGGGACAGAAGCTGGACCCCTGGAGACGGCTGGAAAAGATGCGGCCGTGGTTGTCAAGTCCATCGATGCCAAGATAGCAGCTGTTGGTATCAAAGCGGAGAAGATTAAAACTCGGTGCAAAACTTGTCCATCAGTGAGTGATTCTATTCTTGTATAACACTTGTGCTACCATTGTTCAACTGAAAGATAATATTAATATTTTTTTTGTTATTTAGTTCAATTTTCTCGTGACCTCACTTTGTCTTGTCCCTCTCAGCTCCTTGA
Organism: Leptonotus elevatus; assembly: GCF_054856555.1. NCBI lineage: Eukaryota > Metazoa > Chordata > Actinopteri > Syngnathiformes > Syngnathidae > Leptonotus > Leptonotus elevatus. The sequence goes on from NC_141246.1 coordinate 14,286,293, forward strand.
ACACTGGCAAGTTCTACAGAACAAACTAGAGCCAGGCAGCTTGTCCAAGGCCACGGCCCCTCGCAGCTTCCTGGCGCTCATCCAGAGCATCAGGAAGGCAACCAAACCCGATATCCTCAAATTGCTGAAGAGCGCCAGCAAGACATCCCTGTAAGTAGCTGGAACTCCTTTATTTCCCACTCACTCTCACTTAGTGACTTAACAGAATATTTGAAGTTGAGTATTCATTCAGTTGTTCTCGTTAACGTCTAATTTTAGTCCTCAAGTGGTGGATGCTGTCACTTCCTCCCAAACGACAGCATCTTTGGATGCCATGATTGAATTCCTCAACTTCACAGATGCCAAAGGTATGGTTCTGCAGGAGAGGTTCCTTTATGCCTGTGGATTTGCCTCACATCCTGATGAGAGGATGCTCCAGATGCTGCTGGTGAGTGTGTCTTTCTAAATAAATAAAGAGTCAACCCAATTGTTTTAATTTTTTGACAATAATATGTTCTGTGCAGCCCCACTAGTCTAAATATGATACTCTGGTTGATATTGTGTTAATGGGATATGAGTTGAGCAGCAAAATCCAGCCGTTTTTATCCATCTTAGGGGTGGCCATTTTGCCACTTGCTGTCGACTGAAGATGACATCAATGTTGCTCGGGGCTAAGGCAACAACCAATCACAGCCCACTTGTTTTCTGAAGTTAACTCATTCACTGCCATTGACGGCTATAGATGTCAAAAATTCATTTGAACTATTTCTATTAGTTTTCCACTTTTTCCACTTTTGTTAATAAGAGTATGAAAACCTAAAACATTTTTCTTTTTTAACATTTAGAACAGATATAAAATTTGTGATTAATCGTGAGTTAACTAGTGAAGTCATGTGATTAATTACAATTTGAAAAAATAATCGCCTGACGCAAAAAAAAAGAAAAAGAAAATATAAAAAATTAGGGGCGTCAGGCGATTAAAATGTTTAATTGTAATTAATCGCATTAATTCACTTGTTAACTCACGATTAATCACAAATTGTATATCTGTTCTAAATGTACAATACAAAATCTAGGTTTTCACACTCTTGTTAACAAAAGTGGAAAAAAAAATTAACTAATAGAAATAGCTCATGATTTTTTTACGTCTATGGCCATCAATGGCAGTGAATGAGTTAATAATAATGCATCAGATATATATAGCGCTTTTCTACACACTTAAAGACACTTTAAAGTGGATACATATACATGGACTCCACATTCATACCCTGGTGGCGGTAAACTACTTAAGTAGCCACAGCTGCCCTGGGGCAGTCTGACAGAACTTATCGTGGCTGCCAGTGTGCGCCTACGGCCCCTCCGACCACCACCAAACATTCGCACCTTCCATACACCGGTGTGATTAGCACTGGAGGCAATGTGTGTGAAGGGCCTTGCCCAAGGACACCACGACACATGACTTTGGTAGAGCAGGGATCGAATTGTCAACCTTCTGGTTACTGGGCGACCGTGTCTACCCCTACGTGTCTACTTATTTATAGTTTCCGTGAGGGACCCCAGGATAAACATTATTGTCAAGAAATGTTGAATGTTGACTTCCACTTTAAATGTTGTGCTGATGCTTGTGTTTTCATGTAGGACATTTCTAAAGGAAAGATAGGCAGCGCAGACATCAAGGAGTCTGTTGTGATTATTATGGGAGCCCTGGTCCACAAACTGTGTCAGAAAGGAGGATGTGACTTGCCGGTGAGCTCCAAGGAAAAGTTTAGAAACTTCAGTGGTTGTATAAATTTAGGCTATTTAGAGCCTGTTTATGTTTATGACTCGGTTTAGTTCTCCTGTCCAAATGATGATCTTCAAATTCTCAGGCAGTCGTTGAGGTCAAGAAGATGATTCTGGAGGGGCCAGACAGCACACAGGAAGAGTCCGAGGTCCAGATGTTCCTCCTGGCTCTGAAAAACTCTTTGCTACCTGAGGCCATTCCCATCTTTACCAAATACACAGAGTCAGAAGTTGGCGCGTACAGCACCATCGCACTCACCAGCCTGCAGAGATACGACGTCACCCTCATGACTGATGAGGTAAATAACCAGCAGAAAACAAAAAAAAACAGCCTAATATTATAGAAGATTTTTAAAAGATTGTTAACCCCCACTATCCACAAAAAATGGGGGCAAAATCATGAATAATTGACATTTAGGACTGCATATATAAATGTTTCAATACCAAAAACTATGATCTCAAAACACATTAATGTCTCATCTTACAGCATTACCCTTAAAAATAAATGGTTCACATGACTCGATTAAAAAAGAAAAAAAGCACCACAACTGAGAGGACGCTATGGAGTATAGCGTCGCTGCTATGTGAAAAACACATTTTTTTCTTAATTTTTACGTTTTTTACGTTTCATCCCAAAAAAGACAAAAAAAAAGACAAAAATGGACATAAGTGTCACATAGCAACGACGATAGGTTGGTGCTGCATATATTTCTCTGTGATTTCAGGTCAAAAAGACAGTGAACAGAATTTACCACCAGAATCGACGGATTTATGAGAAAAACGTGCGAGCTGCCGCCGCGGATGTCATCCTCAGTAGCAAGCCCTCGTACATGGAGATCAAGAATCTCCTGTTGTCCATCGGACACCTGCCACACGAGATGAACAAGTACATGTTGTCGAAAGTCCAGGACATCCTCCGCTTCCACTTGCCTGCCAGGTCTGTTGTAGAACAACACAAGTAAGATCGGATGTTGCTCAGAGCAGAAAAGTCGAGTGGAACTAATCTATTACAATTCCTTTCAGCAAAGTTTTGAGGCAAGTCATGCGGGATATGATTTCACACAACTATGACCGATTTTCAAAATTCGGGTCATCATCTTCGTACTCGGGATTCATGGCACGTAAGTAGTTAATTTATAAGGATTCATGTCTTTTCAATTTCCTATTGGTTATACATTGATTTTTTTTCTTTAACCTTAATTTAACCAGGTTGGTCCTATTGAAATTAAAAAAAATTTTTGAAGGGAGACTTGGCCGAGCTATTTTTTCTATATCTTTGTCCATATATATTAGTATTTTCTTTAAAATCTCCAATAATATCTATAACGGGTGTCAAACTCATATTCATACTCTCTTAAACCCGAATTTGATCTAAAGTGGGCCGGACCAGTATGTGCATGGTCTAATAATGTAAAAATAACGACAGGTAAAAAAAACATTTCCTTTTTTTGTGTGAATAATTGCTCAATTAATATGTATTGATTATTTAATTAATAATTAATTCTTAAATAAAAACAATTACATAATAAATTAAAAAATATTTAATTAGAAAATGGATGGCTGGATTGATTGCAACATAATCTTAAAATGAGTCAAAAATTATAGCATCAGATCAGCCACATTTCTGAATGTCATTTAAATGGTCATCAATGTACCATACAGTGGACAAAATTAGCAACAACAGTTAATGTTAGTGAGAAACTGCAGTATGTTTGACACCCTTGCACTATAATAAGACCCCCCCAAAACAAATTTCATACAATCCTGCAAAATTTGTACTGAAATGGTGTAATTCACTTCCCACAGAATCTGTCGATGTCACCTCCACATACAGTTTGGAAATTTTGTACTCCGGCTCTGGAATCCTGAGAAGAAGCAACATGAACATTTATGGTGCTAGTAAAGGAGCAATGCTGCACGGACTGCAGGTTTAAATAGTCATCAATTTAGCGAAACAATAAAAGCCATATTTGGTGGTCAAAGTGTTTGACCGGTTTACTTCTGCTGCTGTGATCCAGGTTGCGATTGAGGCGCAGGGTTTGGAGTCGTTCATCGCCGCAACACCAGATGAGGGCGAGGGAGACTTGGAGTCGTTCGCTGGGATGTCGGCTCTGCTGTTTGATGTCCAGCTGAGACCTGTTACCTTCTTCAAGGGTTATAGCGACCTCATGTCCAAAATGTTCTCCATGTCTGGGGAACCCATGAATGTGGTGAAGGGTCTCATTCTGCTGACTGATCATTCTGAGGTATTCAACTACAGTAATACACATGGGCTAATTGGTATAAGATCAACATTGGAATGAATCTATGGACCAAGATACCTGCCATTTGTTTCTCAAATTGTGGATCAATTGCTTGGCTACGGAGCCCCTAACACATCTGCAACAGATTCCTTTCGCTGATTCAGTTTTACTTGTAGTTTACATAAGTGTCAGCCAAAACCTTTCTGGGATTTTAAGACGGCCAATTGACTTTGCACTTGTATTGCAAATGTGAAGGATAATTGATTACTTTGAATTAATTTGGACAGAATGTTTACTGATAAAGGCTACTTTTGTCACTATCCCATGGAGGTCTCAGAGAAAGTGGGTCCGCGCCTAATGACGTCACAAAGTGCTCACCCGCTCGTTTTCTCAGTTTGGGAGGGGCTGGTGCTTGGAGAGCAGAATGACCTAGAATTTCTCATAGAAAGGGGCGAATGGAGGAAAACACCACTTCGGTTATGTTTTTGGTGAGGAATTGGCATTTTAACATAACTAAAATCTCCAAAAAGTAGATTTTTCATGTTACTGTCTCTTTAATAATGCCTTAAAAACACGTAAAATAATGAGGTAGAATCCTAGATAAACCCTGTAATGTATGAATTTTGGACCCAAAAACAAATCTTGGGGGGGTTCAATAATCCCCCCCCCAAAAAAAGAAGAGAAATCGTGAGGTAGAACCCAAAATAAACCCCGTAATGTATAAACTTTGGACCCAAATACAAATCTGCGATATAGTGAATCCGCGATAAGTAAAACCGCGAAGTAGCAAGGAACCGCTGTATTATCTGGTGTGTATGGTTTGGTATCTAGTGCGCATGCATTAGCACAATGGTCCTCGAGTACCCCTATCTAGCCTGTCTCCCACGACCAACACAGGTGTTTCATCCGATCAGCTAATCAGCAAGCTCTGCATAAAGCCTGATAACGATCCTCAGCTGTGCTGGCTGAGGAGACATGGAAAACAGGCTGGATAGGGGTACTCAAGGACCGGGGCTGAGAACCAGTGCATTAGCATCTGGTGCGCATGTGTGAGCATTTGGTGAGGATGTGTTAGCATCTGATGCTCACGCATTAGCAAAGATCTGGTGCACGTCTTAGGAGCTGTGCGGGACATGTTAGTACAAAGGGGGGCAATCTCGGTCCTCGAGGGCCGGAGTCCTGCAGGTTTTGGAGGTTTTTCACTTCCAACACAAGCTGATTCCAATCAACAGGGTCGTTATCAGGCTTAAGCAGAGCTTGCTGATAAGCTGATCATATATCAGCTGTGTTGGAGAAGGGCAACATGCAAAGCCTGCTGGACTTCGGCCCTCGATGCCCACCTCTGCGTTAGCATCTGGTGTGGCTGCATTGGAATCTGGTGCGCACGCATTAGCATCTGGTGAGGATGTGTTGTTATTAGCCAATAGCTGGTATGGATGTGTTAAGATTTGGGGCACATAGGACTCCATTTTTAATTGCTAGATTATCTTCAAGAAAATAGTTATAAAAGCTCAGAAAAGTCTTGAAAAGTATGGCCATCCTTTTGCTTATTATCTTCCTTTTCCCTTGTAGGTTATTCAGCTGCAGTCAGGTCTGAAGGCAAGTGCAGAGTTCCAAGGAGGACTAGCCATCGACATCTCTGGTGGCATGGAGATCAGTTTGTGGTACAGAGAGTCCAAAACCAGCGTAAATAACAGGTAAAGTCCAGAAACCGTGCAACCAAAGAGTCCAAAGTCAAAGCAATGCCTTTACATGATGATAACATACGGTGAATAGTTCACAACCTCGCATGCATAATCTGTGGTATGTTTGTTAACAACTGCATGGAACACCTCTGGATACCACCGTGGCAATTCTTGGAAAAATAACCTTTATGGTAGTTTCAGAAGTTCCAGCCATGTCACGGCGCCTCAAATAGACGCGTGTTGATGTTGGAGTCATGTGAACTTTAAAGGCTCTATAAGTGTTGTCTGATTCACTTGTTCCACTTGACATGTTGGAAGTCATCCAGTATTGTGCTTCGCACCTATCTCGCCTTTGAGGGTTCGCATGGAACGTGACGTCAGTCCTGTCTGGCTCGCTATTTTAGAACGTAATACACGACAGCGGGCGCAGCTATCGGATGTCTTTGGTGGGATTTGGCGGTGTGTGTAGTGCCACTGAATTGCAAATGTGCTGTGCCAAAATCATTGTATATTTGAACGTAATAGTTGTGTAAGTAGAGGGTTATTTATGAGACCTGCAAATGTCAACAAATTGTTTTGTGCACTATGTTGGAGTGGATGCCTACAAAAAGCGGAGGTTTGCGTTTGTGTTCAAGAACAGAGCTGGTCACAGCAAAAGGGGACTTGACCTGTGTGTGCAAGCGAATGGCAGAGGCAGGTGAATGGATCAACATAACTGTGCCTCTTTTACCCTGATAATAGACTGACGGCCTATCTATAGACACAGAACAAACCACACACACGCATCTTTGCCAGGGCATGCCCCCATGGCCAAAGTTACAGACAGGTGGATTTTTCAATGGAGTCCGATGCATGTTGGAGAGGCAAACAAAAAAGGGGCATGCACGCATATCGCAGGCAGCCTTTTTGTAGCTTCTACCGCGTCATGATCAGTTCTGGTATTCTGCTGTGCAATTTGGCGATGTAGCACTCACCGTTGCAATGGAACACTGCCGAGCAAGACAAAGGATTCAGCTGAGAGACAATTCTGAACTACTGAGCAGTCAAGACAGTGGAAACTGCTCATGGCTTTAACTCAGTGATTTACATTATCAGCATTTTTGGTATCAAAAAATATGGATTTTTATGTAGATCACAATTAAAATCACAATTAAAATCGCAATCATTCAAATTATTGTTAATTTTATCAGCCATTTTAAAATTTAGTCTCAGTTTTAGTCCAGTTTCAATCATTTTGTTGATGATGGGAAACTTAAAACAATTTACGAATTTGGCATTGACGAAAGTGGGTTTTCGTCCGTCAATGTAATCGGCAATCTGTCAACGACGGACGTCCCATTCTGTTGACGGATTGACAAATGACGATTGACGGACGCTCATTTTGCTGGGCAATCGACGAATGACAAATCGACTGTTCGGCTTGAAATATTGACGCGAAGTGTGTCCCGACTATTGCCGATTGCCGAATGATGAACGCTCAAAATTCATTGATGCGCCCACCTCTGCATTTTGAGTTATGTTTTCTTCTGGGCCCCACAACGTCATAAAGCATCAATGTAGAATGCAGATGACATACTTTTCACCAATCCTTCCTCTGCGGTGCTTTTTCTAGGGGAGCGTTAGTGGTCTCTGGTAATGTTACAGTCGACATGGACTTCATGAGCGCCGGATTGGAGGTCAGCTTTGAAACAGAGGCCTCCCTCGACTTCATCACGACTGTCCAGTTCTCCGAGTATCCTTTCCTGGTGTGCATGCAGATGGACAAAAGCACCTTTCCCGTCAGGTACGACAGAATAATCCCCAAATCAGTCAACTCCCTCCCCTCCAAAAAGAAATCTAACGTCTCGATCATACTTTTCAGCGAGAACATCAAGAAACACGAGAGCCTGTCAGCAGGGAAAAGCGTAACGTCGCAAAAGAGCAGAAAGCTGCTCATCCCCGGCTCGGAATTCCCGCTCCACCAGGAAAACTCAAACATGTGCAAGAAAGTTTTTGACTCCAGCTCATAGAGGAGACACCACTAACTCCCAGGAGGAAACGTTCATGTTTGGGGCATTTTATATTTCCCCTCTGTGAGGTTTTGGTGCATTTCAGCAAGTACACATTAGGCCATGAAACACCCAAAGAGACAAATGTGGTGAATGTGTGTTGCTTTTTGTTAAACAACATGCAATGTTTACATTCCTGTGAGTATTTAAGTAATCTGACATTTTGTTTGGGATTTCTTGTGTTGTCTTGTTATGGCTTTATTTGAAAATATATTTATCTTGGGCACATAACAGTGCAGTGTGAAAAGGGGTTGCACGTAATTTTTTTCATCAATCCCACCAAAAATCTTATTTTAATAAGTAGGTAATTGGAAATTACTTTATTTTAAATATAATTGGATGAAAATAAACATACACTGGAAACTCTGTCTGTTGACATACGGTATATTTAGAATTGGGGAAAAAATCATCAGTACACTCATTAAAATCTTGCCTAGTGTACAGTACTGTTTGCACATCCACACTTCAGTTGGCCCACAAATGCATTTTTTTGTAGTACATTAAAGCAAGGCATTAAATATAAGATACTCACTGGTCGATCCAGGTGAGGAAATAAAAAAAAAATTCTATCCTAACTGTGCCTGGCATCAGAGCTCCAGTTGGCATCTAAAACCAATAACTGGGCCTTGATGCAGATTCTTCCAAAAGCACGGAGAGCAGCTGGGGGCAAAGCGGTGTCTGCCAGTCTCGTTGCGGCCATGGCGACCAAGTAAACACAGCAGCAAACGCTCAGGTTAAACTTAAGCCTCGGCCGGGTGATGTTTCAGTGTCACCACAAAGCTAAATTTGCGTTTTGGCAAGACGGCACATGTGCTCTTCTGCCGCTGCCATAAATCTGGATGATTGCTCTTAACACCCACTATGATTTTTTTTTTTTATCCTTTCGAACGTTCAGTTGCATAAACATAGATAAACCTAGTATATACATATAGATTTTGTATTTAATATTACATTGGTATTATTTTAAAATACAACAAAATAAATGGTATGCGTGTTATTTACTACCGGTACACATTTTCAGTGTTTTGTTGCTGTAAAAGTCATTTAATAGCTCACCTTTTTTTTTGTGTGCAAAAGTTAAATGTGAACAGCTAAAATCCATTCAAATAATGCAAACACCTTCAGTAGCTTGCATTTTGAATTTATTCCAGAGGTATGTAGGCTTGTCTGTCTACATGACACTCATTTCTATTCAAAGTCAAGCATGGACGTACAGCACTCACTTCTCCTTTCAAAAATGTCTCTCTGCCGCCATCCCCACCGACCTTGTGTCTTTTTTTTTCTGCACATGCCACACAGCTCAACAACACCCATCGTATTGTGATGTCATTACAATACAGCAGATCCTATTTGAACTTACTTCTAACCATCAAGACTTCCAACAACCTTCTTTGTTTGCAAGCAAGCATCCATATATACTTTTTTTTTTTAATATGAATCCTTATAGGCAACTGCTTTGTTTAACCTTGAAGAATATTTTATTCATTTTACTTTGACATTTTAGGGGGAAAAAATCCATAAATGTGCCTGCAAATTCTATGCATACAGAGATCATCCAAGTTCATTAAGTACATGAATATTCATTAATACAAATTCTACAACAGACTAAAAATGCACATGTAGGTATGATGGACTTTATGTTCATATTATAAATACAACAAGTTCAATAGAGAATCATTCTTTTCAGGGTCTAAAATAAAATGTATATAATGTATGTTTTACAATAAATAATCAAAAAAGAAACATTTCAGCCTTATTTGGACAACTTGGCATTAAAGCATACAGAGCAAAAAAAATGGGGATTATGCAATCATTTTCTTCCACATATACCTTTAAAAAGACTGATCTAGTTACCAATCAAATGTATTTGCACTCATCCCAAATTACAGATTCCAGTAGTAAGAAGACAGATTGATTGTGTTTCACATACATGTTTTCTTTCTGCAAAGTTGCAGCAAAGCGCAAACGAGCCGTTCTACTCTATCAAACATCCTTCCAAATGATTACACACACTCATACAATACTCTTATATAGGGCAATTTAAATAAAGTTGTGCATCTTACACAATGAAGGCAAATAGACCGACCAGCAGATCCAATTACCTTTAGTACAACGGGTTGGAAACCTGCTAAAACAACAGTCTGGATGGGATACGGGGTGATGTTTATAATCTGTCATGGCTCATTGCATAGTCAAAATGTATTATGAGAGGGAAATGAATTCATCCTGCATGTCGTCAGTGAGCGCAACGAATAAACATTTCAGGGGTGTTAAGGATTGCTTGTACAAGTTGAGAGGAGTGACCAGTGTAAAATCACACTAATGGGCCTGTTCTCGCCAGAATGGAGTAGGATTTTGTGCCGGTAAGATGGAGCCTATTAGGTCAGTAGGGATGGGCAAATATAATTGATTGTTGATTGATCGTGTCTTGAAGCCATTGGAAAAGAAATAGGAAAGACACTAACTATTGATTTAGAGATAAGCTACAGCTGAGCTCACTGATATGCAATTAGTGGTTTATCAGGGAAATTGTCATATTTCCTACTAAATTCTCCCGAGGACATTAGCCCATGTAGCATCGCCTCGCTTCCTGTCCACAGCGAAGTAACGTGACTCCTCTTTGTATGCCTGCCAAATGCTGATACATCCCGCATGTGTAGCACACGCACGCATACTGTACATACATACAGCAGACAAACAGACTCCAACCTCATTACACTGAAAAGTGTCCAAATAAAATAAACATAAATAGAGGAAGTAAATTCCCTTCAAATCCAACAGGAGTCCCGGCTCCGCTTCGACACGCTTTGTTCTCATTTTGTCATTTAAGGTGCAAGCTTGATTCTCTTATAAAACAACAGCTCACCAATTCCATACATTTCATCCAGTGCTACAATAGTGCAGGTGTAAACAGCATCGTGCAGTCATGACGCAGAGGATGCATCTACTTGTACTTCAAGTGGAACGTGAGCTTTCAACTTGTAAACAATTGTCTAAATGTGAGTAGGTGGTGGTGAACACCGCCACATTCTTGTGACACAATGTTACAAAATATAAATTAAAAAAATCTAATTCCACATTTTGCTGAATTTACTTCAAATGGTCCCTGTCCTTAATACTGTGTATGTTTCACTCTCTTTATTACTGGTGACCAAGTGACTTATTTCCTAGGTTGGTAAAGAATCGCACATTGAGATTCATTGTTTTTACCTTGCAAAGTGCTGCCATGCAAAGAGACTAAACTCGTTTTGACTTTGGGTACAGGATGTCTTGAAGAACAGAATGCTGGCTGGCGTTGAATGACGGCAGATTTCTCCATGGATATGTCTGCAAATGAAAAGTGAGAGAGAAAATAGTCGTGATTGAAGTGTAGACTTTCAGCCTTTTCCGGTCGTAAATTTTCATACTTATAATCCTTTACTTTTCCTCCCTTTGTCATGCCTTCACTGCAGCCTTTTTCACTTGTTGCTTGTTTGTCAGCCTTGTTGCCTTTCAGGAAGTGAAGAGTATACTCTATTGATTCAAGATCAGGGGAATGACCTAAAGAATACTACATTTCTTTGACGTCAAATAGTGTGATCAGACAGCTCGTTCCATTCTTTTTTCAGTTTTTCAGTATTTGTTAGGTGCTTAACCCACTAAAATCGATAAAATCAACTGTATTTTGTCTTTTTTTTCTCTCTAAATAATTGGTGAATTGATTTACCGTAAAAAAAATAAATAAATAATAATAATAAATTATAATTACATTTAAAATATTGAGAATAAATTATTTTATTTTTAGAAAAAAATATTTGACAGATTTTACTTTTTTTTTTAAACGTCAACTTCAAATTATCTGACTAATCGGCCTGTTTTAAAAACTAAATGTAGCCCATGAGCACAAAGGTTTGCCTAGCCCTGATCTACACTGAAGCTTTTTAAAACTTTTGGATGGGGTGTTTCGATCAGGGTTTTATACTGTCAATTCCGATATCGATCACATGGATTAGCTGCACATTTTCTATTTTAGAGCTGTTAATGTTAATGCCCGTATCCCACTGAGAGGTGAACGTTTGCGAAGCTCCGGAATTACGAGTTCTCGTGAGGGTTGTTCAAGTATGCAACTTTTTTTTTTGCTACCTTAGCCAACGCTTACAAATGTTCGTCCCTCAGTGGGATATGGGTTTAACATTTTAATAATTGATTAATCTGTCAATTGTTTTGCAAATAATTGATTCATCAGATTATTAAACGAGCACCACTAATCTTCATATGAGTTGTATCTGTCTTTCTTGGGGGGGAAAAGGACCCCCACTTCACAAGTGACGTCACTCTACAAAACACAAATTTTTTATTACTCAAGTATAAACTAGATAACTTTCTTCATTCATAAATATTCGACATAACTTCATGTAACACAACGTACGTAACAGTATGCCGCTATCTTCCTGCATGAAATTATACGGTGAACTACTGAACTGTATGGATTGCTTATGAAACCAGATAAAAACAATAAATGAAGCAAAATGGAGGTCAAAATGAGTTTTGAGGACCAAAATAATATGCAATTTATCACTATACGGCTATCCGTCATTTGGGTTGTTTACTTTCGCATTGAACACTCTCAAGTCGGAATTGGGAAAAAACAACTTGGGTTTATCCGACTTCCGACCATCCTCGAATGCAGCATTAGTAGTGTGTCATATTGCGAGCTCTGTATTTACATTCATGGCATGTCTTGATTGATTTTAACACTGACATGCCTCCATTCCTCAACATATTTCCTTTTGGCAATTGTTGTGTATATTTTTTATTCACAAAGGACATGATTCTGCCATCATCCACTACAATTGTCCACAGAGAATGCTCTTTCTGTACTGAAGATTAACTTGAAGGCAGTAAGACAAACAAAACAAACAACGAGTGGAGATTGTTGAGAAATTCTGAATTGAATGTCGACGGGATCCACACCTAAGCTTGTCATCCGACTTTTATAGATGATTGTTATGTTTACAACTATTCCAAATCTCCAGGTATTTTTGATCCCCCAATAACGGAGGTGTACTTTCATGCATTCACTTCCTATGTGCCAGGTGCTATATTGGCGTGTACAGTACACATCAATCTGCTGCAGGGACTCAAAACACAGCTTAGGTGGTTTATGTAAGAGTGAAGGGAGTACACTGCTCTCCACCGCCGTCCAGCCCGTTTTGGACTGGGCAGAGGGGGAGGGGGAGGAGCTATAAAAAAAAGTTGACCCCGTCCCAGCCCGGCGGACTCGCTTCCACGGCGGAGCAAGTAGCAGCATCTGATCTCTCCCAGCAGCTGTCCTCTCCCTGCATCAGCACAACAAATACTTTACATTGACCTGACCTTTTCCTCATGCTTCACTATCTCAGCCACGCCCCCCTACACACACTCACACGCACACACTCGCTCACTCACACACCGTTCCACTTCACACCACTACTAAATCCCACACTGAGCCTCTGGCTGCCACACAACTGACAAGAATCTCGCAAGCTCACGCAGCTGTATTCTTACTCTGACACCTTGCTTGACAATAGACTGGAACAGATTGGAACAGTGTGAATGAGTCAACTCTTTGTTTTTTCATGTTCCTATTAATGGACTTTATAAGGTACTGGCTTTGTTTTGTTTTGTTTGAAATATTAAACCTATTTGACAGCAGCCATGTTGGCATTAGTCCAACACATTTAGTGCGATTATGCCAAAATTACCTCTTAAACATCATTAGATGAAAACAGCCAAAGTTTGAAGACAATCGGATAAATTGTCTTGGAAGAGTTGGTTAAAATATGACTTTGTATAAAAAGGCAAAAATGGCGCAGAATTCCAAAATAAAGTCAAAGCGGCAGACTTCCCGTTAGGTTTAGCACATGGGTCCATAATACTTTTTTGTAGGTTTTGGGCAGTTACTTATGTTTCAAAGGTCGAGGTGAAACATACAACCTGGGGTAATTGGATCTAAGGTGTATGCAAAGTTTTCATCACAGCATATTTGGTGTGTTGCACTCCGTTTTTTTCTTATACTCGTTTGAATAATGCTTTTAGATTTCATCTTAAGTTTTTTATATTTCATCTTAAGTCAAGTGCGCTTCTTCTCAGCAGGATTGCACCTAAATTAAATCAATTAATGAGCTACCATTCAACAGGTTTCCCCTGTAATATTATTGAGATTGCAAAAGACTGCAGCAGCAACGTTCTCCCACGCCGCCTCCCTCTCAGAGCCCTAAAGAGATACCGTATTTTTTTTACACTATAAGGCGCATCGGATTATAAGGCGCACCTTCAATAAATGGCCTATTTAAAAACTTTTACCATATACAGTGGTACCTCATAGTTTGAACATAATTTGTTCCTGCGAAGTGTTCAAAGTCTGAATTGTTCAACCTCCGAAACATTTTTCCCATAGAAAATAATGTAAATGCAATTAGTCCGTTCTCAAGCACCAAAAACAGAAAATTCCTATTTTAATTTAGATTTATGTTGTTTACATTTACAGTACAGTACAGTATTTAAACAATATAAAATACCTTACTTTTTTGTTGTGGTGTGATGGCATCAGTGGATGATAAATGCTATGTTAATACTTGCTTTAGCTTAGTCCTGAGTTTGTGTATTTTACATTGGGCATATTGTTAGACTACTAAGCGGTCCTTGCATGCGTTGTTTAGCGTCAGGCACGTTGTTGAACAGCTAAGAGGGGTCCTCGTGCCAGTATTTACAGAAGTAGTCACGGTAGTTACAACGGCGCGATAATCTCCTTCCAAATTCCAGTGTGGTTCGTAGCACTGTATGTTTTTCTTTGCTGCCACTGGCACTGTTGTCTGTCTTTGGGCCCATGGCGAAGAAAATTGTCGTGGAAAAGTCAAAATGCCCTCGCAAGTATGGAGCACCTCCTGGAATATTCACGATCTGACTGGAAATGAGCAGTGCATCGTCTCAACTACTGCAACGTGAGCATTCGGCATTGCTCGGCTTCGCTCGGCTTCACCCGGCTACCCGTTTTCAAGGTACGTTCGGCTTAGCTTGCTTTGCTTGGGTGTTCAAACTCCGAAAATGAGTTCAAACTCAAAGGCATTTTTTACTCAGATTTTTCGGTTGAAGTTCGATTTGTACGAGTTCCGAGACGGTCAAACTCTGAGGTTCCACTGAATAAGGCATTATAAGAAGCTACTGTAGTGGCTGGGGTTGCGTTAAGCATCCACTAAATGGAGCGTACTTAACCAATATTGATCCACATATAAGGCGCATTGGATAATAAGGCGCACTGTCGTTTTTTGAGAAAATTAAAGGCTTTAATCTACTTTCCTATCTTTTTTCTAACACTCAACATCAAGCACGTGAACAAAGTCGCCTCTCACTATCGAAATAGTCCGACGGTGCTGTCATGCGGAAAATCGGGCACTTGAGGAATGCGGTTGAAAATCCCATCAAGTTTTGCGACAGTTCTGAGTGCTCACATTACTTGTCATGAAGCTACCGCATGTCTATTAGCGCTGGCATGCCACAGCTGAGCTCAAAAGTCAGTATGCATGTGTGGTACATGACGACCTCCGAACACTAGCGCGCACGCCGCTTGACCTCAAACTCCTTAACCCCATGAATAAGAAGAGAAAAAAAACAATCCAGACATATCACTACTCTCGGTCATTAAACATTAAGTTATTCTGTTCCATTCCATACTGTGTATAATTAAAGGGAATGAATATAAGTGCACACAGAGTAAGCAGGTCATACATCCACAAACATTTACATCTTTGATGATGCATGACAGTATCAGAAATGCATGATTGGAGATGACCATCATGTATCCCCACTGGGCATCTCAGTTATTTATGATATTGTATATGTACCAACAACATCCAAGCTTGGATGCTGCCTGTCAGCACATCTAAATCAGGTGCCGCCTCCATCTTTCTGTCTGGACGAGCAATTTATAAGATTACATCAGCTGTCTACAGTACATACAATACAGTATATGTATTCTTATCAATCACTGTTCCTCTAATAATAATAATAATAATAATAATGTATCAGATTTATATTGTGATTAATAATAATAATAATAAATTAAATAATAATAATAAACACTTACACTTCAAGAGGGCAAATTGTCCTTTAAAAAAATAATTTAAAAAAATATTTCAAATAGAGAAAGTGACAATAAAGCCAGCTTGCTGTGATAGACTCCAGCTCCAGTGTTTTTAAAAAATGGATGGAAGGATGATGAAATAATATGTACATCTGATGAGCCATTTTGACCAAATTAGAGCCATTCCTACTAGCAGACTGCCTATCTCAGCATTTTTCGATGTTGCTTTTCCTAAGCCCGCCAAACCAAATAATTCCTTTTTATGTGTCGAAAATGAAGGTTTTGTTTTCAGAAAATGGTGCTGTTTTATTGTAGATAGCGTCATCTTTATTTGTAGCCAATCACGAGCCCACGCATCACAAATTGTGACACGTCTGCACCCAATGTTTTTCTTTAGCTCGCTGCTAATACACAGTAGCTTCAACTATGCTTTAAAGTGATCATGACATATAATAATTGTTTGACACATTCAAAGAGAGATGATTTTATGAAACTCATCAGGATCGGTCAGATTTGGTTTAGTGATCCGATCCGCAGGTTCTACAAGGAAGCTACAAGCTCGGTGATACAAGTGTGGCTTAACATGTTGCTCCTGACTCAATCATCGTCACCTCCATCCATGCCGGCGAATAAGCTACACTTCTGACAAGTATCGTTCTCATGAAGAGTAATAATTAACAGTAGACGGAGATGCAATGCTAATTGCTAAGCTATCTTACCATATAGACAACAGTACACGGAATAAGTGCTTGGTTGACAGAGAACACTTTTCACAAAAGTCTGGCTGGAACCACATTAAAGCGGAGCATATCCAACTTGGGCTGGGCAATATGCCCCCCCCCCCCCCAAAAAAAAAATTCTGTCATTCAGGACAATTACAATTTTAATTGATTTTAATCTAATAAACCCAACAAACTATTATTTAAAGGTTGTATTTATTCAAAAATAATTCCTGTGCAAATTGTTCAGCCAACAATAATGTATACCGATTCTAAATAACAAACTCGATTTAGCAAATTTTCAACAATTAGATTTTTAAAATGATGATGTATCTAAACAATTATTGCCTAGCCCTATATCCAACTTTGAATAATAAAATAGCAGCAAATTTAATAACTTTCTCAAAATTACATTACAGCAGATCGCTTTTTTCTTTTTCTTTTATCAATTTAGCTTTTTTTGTAGTTGGAACAGAATTTATATTTGCTTTTGAAATGTTTCTAGATGAAAAAAATATATGCTGCTATTCACAAAATGCATTCAAGGAATAAAAAATGTTAATTATATATATTTTTTAAAAGGCAACAATTGTTCATTCGATATATTGTCATATTTGCTTCAGGATTACCATGCCAAAATAAATGCTCCTCAAAAATAGAAAGTTGCTCCTCAAATGAAGTCATTGATTAGCAAAACTGCACCTCAAAGAAAAAAATTGTTCTTTTGAGGCTTGGCGAAATAATAAACCACATTTTTTCTCAGTTCAAAATGGAGATGATTTTTGTGTTTGAAATCTTTACTGTACTGTACACACCTAATAAACCATGATGCTAACGCTAAAATCGTTGCTTGAGATTGCCATGACAACAACAGATGCCAGTGGTAGCATCCACGTTCTTCTCATTTTGCAGGGTAAAACTATGGCTGAGTGTTAAATGTGAATATTTGGGCAATGTGCCAACTTACATGTGCAATGAGGTGTCTTCTTGGTCATCTGTGCTCAACCACAAAGCTCATCGTTGTTCCGTCGAAAGAAGGCGGGGCGATGATTCTTGGACCTTGTTGCGTTGTGATGCTGATAATCGGCTTCCTGTCCGCGCTGACTGCGCCTCCTATGAGCGACGAGGCCTTCACGTGTCCCGGCGGGGCCTCGGCCGTGGCGCTGTAGTAGGGACTCTCCGCCGACGGAGCGTTCACTTCCTGCTTTGCGCTTGTAGTGCTTTTCAACTTTTCTCTGTCTTCGGAGTGACCGGGCGACGGTGTCAACAAGGCTTGAGTTTGCAGAGTGGGCGAGGGGATGAATCCCGGGTAAATCATGTAGGTGGGTGCGAATGCTCCCGGGCTCAAGGCCAGGGGTGGCAATGGGAGAGGGACGGGTGTGACGGGGGCGATCGGCGGCACCGGTGAATGTGGCACGTCCACGTACTGGCCTGTTTCGGGGTCAAACAGTCGCTTTGTGGTGGTCTGGATGGGCGTGTCCACTAGGTAGTAATGTCCTGTGGTGGGGTCGAGGAGCATTTTGCGCTGCGTTTGAAGGGCCGCGTCTCCACTGGAAGGTGGAGGTGACAGAGTGGCAAATGGGGGTGAGAAACACAACACTTGTTGTGTTTGCGGGCCCGCTGCAGGCTGGTGGTAGAGAGATGAAGACGGCTGCTCGTATGCCTTCACGTCAACTTGTTGCCTGATGCTCGGCTTCGTCTCTGTGTACGCTGTCTCCTTGTTGCCCACTTTGATCTCATTGGTGTACGCCAGGCCCGGTATGGTTAAATAGTTCTCCGAGTCGATTTGTGGGACGTTGAAATTAGTGGGACTGTTTTGGACCTCCACCTGCCCTTGTGTGCCAGGTTCTATTTTCACAGAGAAAGGTGCGGCTGGCGCCTTGGAGCTTTTCACAGTCTGTAAAGCGGTGCTTTGTAGCGCAGGGCTAGCAACCGAGCTAATGCTAACATGCGCCTTGTTGCTTTTGCCGAGATGAAGGACGCTTTTGTTGCTGAAGGTTTTGCGTTGCGCTGACTGGTCGTGTACGACGTCGCGTTCTGCTGTTGTTTCTTCTGCTCCTCGCTCCTCGCGGGCGATGAGCGACAGCACGTGGCTGCCCGTGATTGGCTGCTGAGGCTGAGCTTTGCGTTTCCATTCGTTTCGGTCAAAAACGTAAAGCTGCTCCATCGTTTTGACGGCAGCTTTGAGTTTCTCCAGTGCGGCTTGTTTGGGAATTCGAGGCTCGAGTCGCCTGTCGGCCGCCTCGCCGGCAAACTTTTCCTGCCTTTGTTTGAATGGTTTGTCAGCTTCCGACTGCTCAGGTTGCTTTGTTACAACAATTGGCACTTTGCTGGTAGCACACTGTGGCAGTGCATCTTCTTCTGTTTCTTTTGGTGATTTATTTGTTTTTACTGAGTGGCATTTAATGACAATGGGAGAAGGCGACACTTGTTTTACTGGCTCCTTAGTGGCCTTGTCTTCAAGTTTCTCGGCGGATTCAACCGAACCTTTACTGTCGTTATTATCCAAAGAGACAAAGCGATATGAACTTTTCACCAGTTTACGCACATCCCGGACACGGTAGATTGGTGTTTGAAACTTGCACTTAGTGTCTCTGACGTCTCGAACTGTAAAACTTGGGATCTTATCCGAAGCAGACAAAATATGGCATTTGGCATCACCTCCTCCTCGAAATGTGTTGACAGAACTTATTTTAGGGGTTAACAGATTGGCAATATTCAGGGTTCCTCCTGTATTTTCTTTCACACTTCTCAGACATATTTTGATTTCAGGTGTTTTTCCACCTTTGTCGCTTTCTTCTTTAGCAGCCGCGTTTGCCGTCTTGAGCACCGTCTCACATTCGGCACGTTCCTTCTCTTTGGAGAAACGCTGGCAGCTCGGCATGAAAAGAAGTTTTGTGAGCATGTTGCTCCCGTCCGATTCCTCCTTGGCGAGCTCAGCCTCCTTCACGGCGTCGTCGTCCTTCCAGGAATCAAACGCGCTGCTTTGACTGTGACTGAGCCCCGTTTTAGGCTCCTTTATTCCTGAATCCTCCACGGCATCGGCGCTACTCTGCTCTTCAGCAGGCTCGCAAGAACTCGGCCTGCTGCCCTCCGAAGGCTGGTCATCTCCAGAATTAGTGTAACCTGAGCCTGATTCCGAGCCCCTCCAGTCCTTCCCCCCGTCCAGAAAGCAAGGGGAGAGCGCGGGGTATGTGTCTGAGATCTCACCTCTCTCCATCTTGCGCTCCTGCTCGAACTGCATCTTTTTGGAGATGACATTTTTAAGCAGGCTTGACGCAAAGATGGCCCTCTTATGTGTGTTGCCTGTGCTGTCTGTGTGGTGATACTGCATTTCACAACCTGACCTGGCTAACACTGCTCCATGCATCTCCCCGGACCTGCTCTTGGTGCTTTTGGGTCGCCTGGTGGCTGCTTGTGCGTTTAAGTCGCACTGGACATTCAACGTCACCTCTTGCTGATCTTTTATCTCCGCTCCTTTGCACAAAGACGCTTCCTGGTGAAAAGTTAGTCTCTTATTAGCCTGTGGGGCTGTTTTACTCTCCAGCGTCTCATTCATTTCCAATGTGGTGCTGGTTGTCTTGTGCGCAATTACACTGTGCTCTGCCCCCCGCGGGATGTGTCCATAATTCCAATCCACGTAAGCAGACCACTTGTTGAGGCCGTATTCCGACATGGACGACTCGCTTGAAGTGCTTAAATTAATCGTATCAAAGTAAGGGCACGCCAAGCTTCGGAATGACCTGGCGGTTAAATTACGCACCTCTTTATCAGCGTCATCCAGCTCGCTGATGGAGCTGGAGGCGCCACTGGAATATTCATTAATGTCCTTCCGTCTTAGTTTGGTTGCAAGGTGCTGACGGCCCGGAGCGGGGATGAAATACTTGGCTCTGTTATCTCCCAAAGGTCCAGCACTCGCGAAGGAAAAGTGACTCCTGTCTCCAAAGCGCTTGGCGCCCTCGTCCGTAATGCCGACAGGCTCCTCTCTGGACGCTTGGATGGACAGGTGGATTTTGTCCCCGACCGTGCGGTTTTTACACACACTTTCATCCGAGCTGGCGCATTTCTCCGAGTCGCATAGATCGCTGTCGTCCTGCTCCGTGCTCACGCCGAGTTTGGCAACCTGACTAATGCCCTCCAAGATCAGAGTCCCGGTTCGGGTGTCGTCGCTTTCAAACGAGGCGTAATCCACGAAGGAGTACACCAAGTTGTCGTCCTCAAAGTCCCAGTTGGCACCGCGGCCGAGGTCGTAATCGACGTCGTGGTCGAGTTCGGTCAGCTGGATTTCGTGCGTGGTGATATAGTGAGACTCGTCCTTTAGCGTGTCCGTGCCGCTGTGGTCGGACAGAACCGCGCTGGCACCGTCATCCGACTCAGATCGGCTGTTCAGGTACATGTCCGTGTACTGGAGCTCGTCCCCCTCGCTGCAGTCGCTCGGGTCCACTTCCGCCTGCAGCCGCGTCTCATCCCCAGAGTCCTCCTCGTAGGAAAGTCCGGCTCGAGTTTTCAGAGCGGGTCCACTCGGGTCAACACCGCTGCCCATGTCCAAGGAGTTTACAGAGGCCGGTCCACGCACCCCCTGCCTCGAACCGTCACTTTTGACAGAGAGCTGGCTCCCTTCACCGGTGAACGTTACTTTCACAGTCTTTGCGCCTTCCGGTCTCATGTCCAAATCCACGTAGTTGGACTCACTTTTTGTCTCAAAATGTCCCCCGGTGTCCTTAGCCTTGTCCCCTGGGAGCAGCGTCCTGTGAGGTCCGGGGCCATGTCGGTAAGTGAGAGTTTCCTCCGCTGCTTCCATGAGGTCAGCGATGTTAACCCGACACAGGACAGAAAACTCTGCCGGCTGCCAGAACGTGGGCACTGAGAGCCACGAGTGAGGGGGAGATGGTGGAGAGGGGAGGGTGGGAGAGAGGGTGGGTCCTGTGGGGGAGGACCACCGTCAGATCATAGCTTATCATGATCAGTTTATTTTTTGTTCGTTTGTTTGTTTTTATCAACCTTAAGGAGAAGAACAGCTGCTTAAAAATACATTATATAATTTTGATACTTTTAATAGGGTTATTCAATACCACTTTTTTTCCAGACCGAGAACAGGACGTGTAGGCTACTCAGCTCGAGTAGTCACCGATACCAGTATTGCATTGTTGAACTTGGTCTATATTTGTTTTGTTTTCTTATATCAAATTATCAATTGATCACATGCAAAGGCACAACTAGGGATGGGGGAATACCAATACCAGGTATCAGTAGCAGGCTGATAACCGGCCTTATTTCAAGTTATCGGTACTCGCAATGGCGGCTCTTGTGGCTATTTTAGGATCAAGAACTTACAATTAAAAGAAAAGAAAAAAAATCCTTTAGTTTAATGCAAATTTAAGGTATAGGTAATTTAATTACAAATAATTATCTGTCATTGTTTGTGTGGGGAAAATTTTATATATTATAAGTACTAGTGGTATTGTTACTTGAAATTGGTATTGTGACTAGTCGAGTTGAGTATGGTCAGGAGTCGGTCTGAAAAAAAGTGGTAGTGATCATGCCTAAGAAAAATTGTATCATCCTGTCTGTATTACTGTTGTATATCCTGCAAGATGGCAACATACACAATGTAAAGTAGTTTCTAATTAGAGATAACTACATCATGTATAGTAAATCAGTGGTGGGGGGGGGGGGGGGGGGTTGTACCTCGGTGACCTCTTATTGAAGCAGCTGCATGGCATATATGAAGACAATCTCCCAAACAGCAGGTGTTGGCTGGTCAGTTGAAGGAAATAACTATAAGGTTACACGATTTGTGTGGACTTGCCTGAGGTATGTATACCTCATGCCCTTAACGAAGATGCAGGGATGCATGTTCTTCAACACTGCTCGCTCGCTCTTGCATCACTATTCTCTAGTTAGGCAAACTGATTGAAGACACAAGTGTGGCCTCTGGAGTCATGCAGGACGCTGGCTGGTGGTATGCAGCGGGGCGAGGCAGAGCCACCAGTTGCTCTGTGTCACAGGCACATTATCGAGGTCAGAGGTCACCATTATGAAGCTTTTGTCACCTGCAAATCCCTCTCTTATCCTGTGTCACTAATGTAGTGTAGCCACGCGCGCATTTATAGCAGTGTATAAACATGTTTAAAACTGCAATTGTTTGCTTGTAAATTGGTTTTAAGTAATTGCAGGTTTTCTTTAATCGAGAACTTTTATATTGCAATGTAAATCATGTCTAAAACTGTAAATGTTAACAAAGAAACTCTCTGAATTGCAAGAAAATGCTTAAAAGCTGGACCTATGGGTGTTGTCACACACAGATGCACAATTTGGCAAGTGAAGATGTTATTGCCGTTCCTTATAAACGTACTTTGCGCACGTTGATTTCCTACAGCGAGACCATTATGCTTCCGCCATGTAGACCGTTCTGTGCTGAATTTAAACGGGAAGTCAACCCGCCCAAAAAAGATCTTGACAATATGTTCTATGCAGCCCCACTGGTCTAAATACGGTATTTTGGTTAATATTGTGTTAGTGGAATATAAGCTTTTAATCAATATTAGAAGGCGGCCATTTTGCCACTTGCTGTCAAATAAAAATGACACCACATTTGCTCAGGTCTCAGGTAACAAACGATCCAGCTCAGCTTCAGAAAACAGGTGATCTGTGATTGGTTGTTGCCTAAGCCCTGAGCAACTGTGATGTCATCTTCAGTCGTCAATAAGTGGCAAAATGGCCGCCTCCTGAGATGGAACAAAACGGTTGGATTTTTCTACATAACATATACTCCGCAAATATAATATCGATCAGAATGTCACGTTTATACTAGTAAGGTCACATATTACATATTATTGTCAAGAAATGTTTATGGTTGACTACCCATTTAAAGGAAATGAGAGGAGCCGCTACATTGGCCGGGAATAGTCGGCTATGTTCACTCCCACAACGGCGCATATACCCATTTGTCTGAAAATACCAATAGAATGAAAACTCTACCCATGCGCACAGTTAGACCAAGGTTTCTGATAGACTTGGCAACTTTTTCCTCCCTCGCCCGCCCCTGTTGGTCACAGTACAACTGAAAATCACAACAGTCCATCATCACATGTAGACGGAAAGCTGAATTGAAAAACAAGAACATTTAATAATTGCAACTGTCAAGTGGTCGAGCTGGAAACTACAGTATGTGGAAGCAGAGCACATGCAGTGTGAGCTATTAAAGGTTCTTCCTTGCATGCCCAAATGAGAGCAACTAGAGGTTGAAGCGACCTCGACAGAGAACATCCACAGCCGTAGCTATTTAAAATGACGATGCATGCAGATCAGTTTCTTAGGAAGGATACATTAAAACAGCAGGTGTCCAATTATGAGCACCATCCATCATCATCCGAGACGTTTTTGCAAACATTAGATGCAGATTTGGAAGAGGGTCACAACCCAGAATCGATTGGCACCGTGTACCTGGGGTAAAAATAGTGGCCTGAAAAGCAAAGCAGCAAATCTCGCAGTGTGAACAAGCATGGCAGATGTGCGGAGCTGACAAGTGTTTGTCACACAGCTGTCTGTCTACTCAAAGAGCTGACAAATGTCTTCCAGAAGGCGACAAACCCTCAAGGATGAGTCTCACTAAATACCAGGACACTTTAACTCGTAATTAGACAAACCACTCGTGTTGTTATGATGCACTAGTTTAAGTTAAGAGTTTAGTATCTATCTATCTATCTATCTATCTATCTATCTATCTATCTATCTATCTATCTATCTATCTATCTATCTATCTATCTATCTATCTATCTATCTATCTATCTATCTATCTATCTATCTATCTATCTATCTATCTATCTATCTGTCTGTCTATCCGTCCATCCGTCCGTCTGGCTGTCTGTCTTGCCTTGCTGACTGCCTGGCTAGCAAGCTAGCTCTCTTTCTAATAATGTGTTGTGCTTTTGTTGATTCTATACTTTCTTCATTAACCCAAAACAGCACAGCATCCAGTTGCCATAAAAATATCTTATTTTTTAAAGCATGTATCCAATTAGTTTTTGCTTTTAGACTCTCACTATTACAACAACAACAACAATTTTATTTTAAATCCAAAATGGAAGCAGCGGTTAATTTCACTCGAGAGGATTAATGTTTGCTGCATTAATGAGCAAGTTTAACAGCAACTTGAGTTGATATAAGTTATGTTTGCATCTGATATGTAAACGTGTGTGTTGAAATTTGACTGTCTAAGCCTGAGAGAGAAAAAGTGGAAAGTCAAAGTGAGTCAAATATCTGATTATAAGGCTCATTACATGCGTATTATGACGGATTCTTTAGTTTCTCATCCTAACGTGATACTTTCTGCGACTCTTGCACATGAAGACAAGAAGTTTGAGAACATAAAACACTTGTTGAGAAGCACTCACTGACAGCAAACTTCTCTCGGTTGCATCCTCACCCCACCCAGGGGTCAAAGGAAGATTCATGGAGAGTTTGCCTAACCCACTGAAAAGTGGAAATCGGAAGCTTGAAGACTATCAAGCAATCATGCATCCTAATATTTGTGTGGCAAACTTCAAGTCAATAACAAGTCAATAACATTTAACTGAATTAAATGTTTACAACTTTACAGTGCGTACGTACTGTATGTTATTCAGATGTTTAGATTTTTCCAAAGTAATGATTTATAAATAAAATGTCACTCGTAATTGCAGGTTTTCTTTAATCGAGAATTTTAATATTGCAATGTAAATCATGTCTAGAACATTAACTGTAAATATATATGCACAACCACATCAAACTATAACATCTCCAAACGCAAAGACTTGTAATTGGAAACTGTTTAAAACTTTTATCAAACATTTATTTCATTCTTCAAGAACTAGGAAGAGGGTGTTCAACTGTGCCATGACGGAGGGAAAAAAAGAAAGAAAAAAAGGTCAGTAAAGTGGGTAATTAAAGTTATTCTGTTATTTTTACGTCTGTTTGTCTTAGAATTTCAGATGGTAGTTGTAGAGACCCTAATGGCCATCCTTGGATGGGTTATAGAGACAACTCTTGGGGAGAAATCAAAGCTGAGAGTGAACAGTAGACAAATAAAGACTGGAGACTTTTGACATTATGCCCTGGGAAATTAGAAATTGTTGCATTTTTCTTCTTCTGTGTTTTGGTTTATGCATCCCAGGCAGGTAGTGTCTGGATTTGTTTTTTTAAACTATTTTTGTAATTTTGTGTATTAGACTTTGAGACACTTTTCCACCCCATTTTAAAAACAAAACAAATGCTTATATTATATTGGTAATGTTGTATTTTTTTATTTCACTGCAATATTTTTAAAATTGTGTAAAGAAATTACAAATATCTTCACATAAAAATAAAATAAAATAATAATAATAATAAAATAAAAATAATAATAATCTTAACTCAAGCAATTTTATTACAGTCAGTTTTCAAGAACAGACGACCACAAAAAATAACATGTTGTTGCGCAACATAACATGTAAACAGTAGGAAGGGAACATTCCCTTAACAACTGATTTAGACACCGTAACCAAAATCAAATCTTTTATTTAGAATAAGGTCAGCAGTCGCCGCTGACCATGTAAATGTATCCAGTGTTGCTTTTCCATGGCCACGGGGTAAAGGGTTCACTTTCATGAAGTGCACAGGCATTCGAGACACGAGCAAAATGTAACAACATATGTGGTGTCAGGGGTCACAAGCGACAGTCATCAGAGTGTGAAAGACAAATAATACGATGAAACAGGTGTTGTTTGCCTCTGACATAGAACACGTTTGAAATGTCTGTCAGTTTCCCCGTATCATTGAAAGGTATTCAACAAAACAAAATAGCAATATAGACAGAGACTTGGTTTTGGCTCGCACGTGCCCACATTGTATTAAGGTTAACACGCAAAGGCTAAAAACAGCAATGATTGATGCAGAGCTGTCGTGAATTATGCCAGCCATGGCAGAACTGTACGGTTGCTCCCTCTTGGCAATGAAGATTCAGTTTCATCATCCTCATCAACTTCTTGTCCTTCAGCAAATTTGGCACCTTGTTAGGCCCTGCTAGCATCCATCATCATCCCCTCAAAATAAGACTTTTTTTTATGAATAGCATGTGTTTTACATTGATGCGGCTTAATTCAATACATTTATATTACATTTTACCGGGCCCAGAGCAGATAATCTGGACAATTGAGCAATTTCCGGGTGGGCCGGGCTGCTATGCTTAACATTAATTTCCTCTGACCCGCAGAGGACTCCGTTTTGCTGGGTGACTTCACTGCTCTCGTGGGCAATGGCAGTGAGACCAGGACGGGCGTGATCGGGAGGAAACACGCCTCGATTAGAGCCTGATGGTGGGGGAAGATGCCGGTTCGACCAGGGAAACCCAAACATTGTGAGGGTTCTGCTGCGAATGTCTGTTAGAGTCCCCTGTCAGAAGGAGTTTAAACTCTCCCTACAAGTACTCAACAATATTGATGCCACTAGTGCTTTTGATACTTAAAGACCCCGACCCCCAAAAAAAAAAAAAAAAAAAAAAAAAAGATAATTTTAAAGAAAGACCTATAGGCTATATCCAATAGCATTTTTCCTTAAAATTGCATGAAATTGATGACAGTTTTCGATTCTTCAAATGTATAGTTCCTTATTGTAAAATGGCCACAAGAGGGCCGATACCAGCATACATCGGCCACTGTTGCGAGTGCGCTTACCTTAAATTACTGTAAGGCTGGGTATCCGCCCCATCCTTGATATATTTGTAAAAAAAAAAAAATAAAATAAATTAACTTGTTTTTTTGTAGAATAAAAGGTTAATTAATTCTTATTAAGAATAATACAATTTAAATGTACTTAAATTACGTATTGGACTATTTTGCACATATATTTTTAACTTTTTTCATTTATTTATTTATTAAATACTTCATCTACAGGTACGAATGACCTGGCACGCCTGTCAGTTTTAAAAAATACAAATTGTAGCCCTTGGGCCCACGTTAGCTCAAATAATTTATTTTTTCCATGTGGTATATTGTGTAATAGGAGGAAGTGGATAAACAACAACAAAAGGTTGTTGTAGTTTTCAGTCAATCTCCATAAAAAATAAATAAATAAAGATACTTTTTTGAGCTGGCTGCATCAACAACGCTGTTCTTGAGAGGGCGCAGCCGCGTGCCAGTCGGTGTCAGGACAGGAGTGTCCTCGACTGCTGCATTCCCGATGTCGCCCAGACTGATAAACCGCGGCTGGTAGAGTAAACCTCACGCATTTCCCCTCCTTCAACAACGACAACAGGAGTGACGTCTACCATGCATCGGGTTCTGCTCTTCTTATTTGCGCTGCTGTGTATTTGCAGCGCAAACAAATGGAAAAGGAATTTTAAATGTCCTTCAGGATGTACGTGCACGAAGGAGACCATCATGTGTGTTGGCACCTCGCACGTCCCGCGCACAGTGCCGAGTGACATCAACTCCCTGTAAGTAACATGCCTCAGCACTATTTACACAAAACAGGCTACTATATCCATATTCGAGACGTTTATTGCCATGTGAATATATTTATAAAACCGTTAAAATAATTAAATACCGTAATGAAATTCTTACTTGCAGTTGCATGGTTCCCTTCACATAAACATAATAATACATAAAAGGGACACATCCCTAATTTCTCAAGAGTTCCAGTCATGGGTCCCGCTGCTTGGGGTCCAAATGTCCCAATGTGAGTTTGTGTTATTCATTCCCCACCAGGAGCATCGTAAACGGCTCCATTGCAGAAATCCCAGAGGGGATGTTTTCGCTCATGCCTTCTCTGCAGCTACTGTAAGTGTATGACACTAATCACCAATTTTTATTTCGCTGCATTTGCACATACACTACAAACGTCTGCCTATACTTCAATCTAATGAACCCAAGAGATGTATTAATGTGTTATTTTAATTACCTTTTCAAATGTAATTAATGGTCTGTTTTGAGATGTCCATTGTGGCGCTGCATTATTGAGAGCTTAAAAAAAACAAAAAACATAACAAAAAAACATGACCAATATTAGACATAATTTGAAGTATATAGTATAATGAAGTGTTCTATAAGATAATGAAAACTATAACCACACATATGCTTCTTATAATAATGATCAACCTCTCCAACTAAATGCAAAGCATTATTATCTTTTTAAGGGTTTCGATTAATGAGGATACAAGCTAAGTAAATTGTGCAAGTGTCCCATATTTTGTGTCTATAGTCAGTATACAATGTAACACACCTAATAATAATAATTATTATTATTAATAATAATAATAATAATCATCATCATCATTAATAGTAGTTGTAGTAGTGGTAATATAATAATAATAATAATAATAATAATAATATTGCATCAGATTTATATACTGCCCTATTTTTCAGCCTTCTCAATGCAAACTCCTTGACCACGATTAAAGATGATGCTTTCTATGGTCTTCCACATTTGGAATATTTGTAAGTATTTTATACTAGCACATGAGCATAACTTCAGAAAAGAGAATCATTTTGTATCTAGTCCGCCTATTTATGCATCCCTATTGTGCTGTTTGTTGAACAGGTTCATTGAAGGAAATAAGATTGAAACCATCGCCAAAAAGGCCTTCCGTGGTCTGCGAGATCTAACTCATCTGTAAGACAAGTCACTCCACATCTGTATACAGCCAATTTCAAACTATGAGTTATACAAAAATGTATAATGAGGATTATTATTCTTTCTGTGGGGCTATTGTTTAGATCCCTTGCCAATAACAAGATGAGGTTCCTGCCAAGAGACCTGTTTTTTGACTTGGATTCATTGCTGGAACTGTGAGTAAGCACTTTGTGTATGCAGTGTGTGTGTGTGTGTGTGTGTGTGTGTCTGACTGCACTTCTATTCCAGCTGAGTCAGGCTGCACTTTGTGTTGTACAGCAGTATCCCAAATGAATGTTAAACGTAAACATCAAGTCGCATGTTTACCGCAGTTATAGCATTCATTTGTTTGTTCCCGTGTCCGTTGTTAGGGATCTACGAGGTAACGCTTTCCAGTGCAGCTGTGAGAACAAGTGGCTGATGACGTGGCTGAAAAACACAAACGCCACAGTGTCAGACGTCTTCTGTGAAGGCCCCAGTGACATGAAGGGCAAGCGTCTCAATGACCTGCCCATCGCACCAGACCAGTGCATGTCTGCAGGTAAACTGAAATGAAGCCTAAGCAATCACTGGAGTGTCCAACTAGGCTAAAGATACCTCGTGTGGAAAGAAAGAAAAGGAAATAATCAATGAAACTATTCAATAATTTATCATGACCCCTGTGGAGGTGACTGAAATTTGCACTGTAGCTCGTCATTGCTGAATGTTGACTAACTGTATGCTTTTCTTTGTAAATAGACGTTCTAAAAACACATTCTATCTATCTATCTATCTATCTATCTATCTATCTATCTATCTATCTATCTATCTATCTATCTATCTATCTATCTATCTATCTATCTATCTATCTATCTATCTATCTATCTATCTATCTATCTATCTATCTATCTATCTATCTATCTATCTATCTATCTATCTATCTATCTGTCTGTCTGTCTGTCTGTCTATCTATCTATCTATCTATCTATCTATCTATCTATCTATCTATCTATCTATCTATCTATCTATCTATCTATCTATCTATCTATCTAATCCCCTCCTTGTTTATCTTACATTACATTAGTCTAGCTTTGACTTTTGTTTTTTCTTCAGCATTTTATTACATGTTATGTGACACAATGTGTTGCTTTTTTTTCATTATAAAAGTTGTTATATACAGTGCGAAGGCATGATTGCTTGATCGATTGAAGAATCAATACTCTAAAAAGAGCAATTATCCGCATTTGTCCGTTTTTTTGTGTCTTTCTCCCTTCGCAGACTTTGTGCGTCACCAGTCAATTCCGATTCAGTCCATGTCGGCGGACATCTTCTCCTTTAAGGAGGACATCTATGTGGCCATGGCTGCACCCAACTCTAACAGCTGTGTGGTCATGGAGTGGGATCACGTCGAAATGAATTTCAGAAAATTCGACAACATAACAGGTTGGACAGCAAAGCATCCATTTTAAGCAAGGATCTAATACAACATGTCTGTGATGTAATGCACTTCTCATGTTTTCGAAAGCAGCCTGACCGACTATTGAATTTGCTCATCAGTGTTTCGCAACCTTTATTGAGCTAAAAGCACGTGTATATTAGAAATGACTCACAGAACTGTGGCAAGCAAAAATCTCACAAAAAGTATATACAGTATACTGAAATAATGATGATCTTGTCTCAATTTACTCACTGTGTGAAATGTGGGGCTGTTTAGTTACACATAAAGCTATTATTCTGTTGTATGAATGGCAACAGTTGGATAAGTTTACTTGGACCTTCATCCATGTAGTGGAAGAGCATTTATCTGTTCTGCCTGTCACTATACATAGCTGGCATGAATAGATGAACAAAGATATAATATATATAAATATAGTTTCAGACCAATTAATAATTTTTCATGACACACTAATGTGCCGCAGCACAGTGGTTAAGAAACGCGATGCTGTGTTGAACTGCTGATTACAGGCAGTTTTTTTCTCCACAGGAAAGTCTGTCGTTGGGTGCACGTCGGCTCTGGTCGACGAGCATGTCTTGATCATCGTCACACAGCTCTTTGGGGGCTCCCACATTTACAAATTTGATGATCAGCAGAACAAGTTCACCAAATTTCAATCCATCGACGTCCTCAACATCTCCAAACCAAATGACATTGAGGTCTTCCGCATGGATGGCGAGTGGTATTTTGTGATAGTAGACAGCTCCAAAGCGGGCCTGTCTACTCTTTACAAGTGGACCGACCAACCGGACCTGAATCAAACTGGGTTCCATACCTATCAGTTCCTTCATGAATGGTTCCGTGATACAGATGCTGAGTATGTTGAAATGGACGGAAAGTCCTACCTCATTTTAGCTAGCCGCTCTCAATCACCCGTCCTCTACTTGTGGAACAAGAGCACTTTGAAGTTCATGCTTCACGGCGAATTTCCAAATGCGGAGGACGTGGTGGCGGTCAAAGCTTTCAGAGTGGAAAATGAATTGTATCTAGCTATGACCTGCTACATCGGTGACTCCAAAATACTCAAGTGGACCAGTAAGCAGTTGACGGAGATGCAGGCTCTTCCCTCTCGAGGGGCGATGGTCCTCCAGCCTTTCTCCTTCACGGACAGACACTACCTTGCTCTAGGCAGTGATTACTCCTTCACTCAAATTTACCTTTGGGACACAGAGACCAAAACCTTCCAGAAGTTCAAGGACATCTACGTGCAGTCTCCGCGGTCCATTACTGCAGTCACTACTGACCGCAGGAATTTCATCTTCTCTTCCAGCTTTAAAGGCAAATCGATGGTCTTTGAGCATATCGTTGTAGATTTAAGCTTATAAGGCGAAATACCTTTGTGTTTCAGTCCTATAGTATATGTGAGACTAGAATACTCTTCCATAATATGAAAGGATTATTGTACTGTGGCAGGTTTCCAGAGGAATTCCAAAGCAAGAAAAGGAACTTCAAATTCTAATATCTTACGTCTTCTGACAAGCTTGTTGGCTCCTTGCATCAGTGTTTGAATGCCAATGCAATACAATAAAATGCTCCGGATGCGAGAACTGTGACTGTGCTCTTTGTACAGTAATATTTATTAGGGGTGGGAATCTTTGAATGTCTCACGATTCGATTCGATTCCCATTTTTGGGTGTCAGAATCGATTTTCGGTTAGGAACTATTTTTGATTCAAAATGATTTGATTGACAATGATTTTTGCTTCAATTTATAGATGTTCAAGGAATCGTAATGATCTACTCCAGTCTGACTCGCTAATGCTAATTAGTAGTGATGGCAAAATGAAGCTTCATGAAGCATTTGCGATATTTTTTGACTCCTCTAGATGGCACTCATGATTCAAAGATGCAATGCAAATGTAATCCATTTTCATTGCACTTGCCTTTATCTTTAAACCAAGAGCACTATCTAGAGAAGTCAAAAAATATCGCAAATGCTTCATGAAGCTTCATTTTGCCATCACTACTAATTAGTGCTCAACTTGCGGCACTTTTATCACTCAAAAGAACGGCTCCATGCTGCAAAAAAACAACTTTTATTGGAATAACTTGATTGTGACTTTTTCCTTCTACTCGCTAATGTGTCTACAATTTAACAGTGTATCAGACCGCGTGGAACCACACTGCCCCTGAGTGACCAAATCGCGTACAACATGAACAGTGCTCCCAATAAAGGCACACACAAACAAAGGGAAGACAGTATAAAATAATTTAAATAAAATCTATTTTGGGACATTTAAAATTGATTCTGAATCGTACTAAATGAGAATCGTGATTCTTATGAGAATCTATTTTTTGGGCACACCCCTAATATCTATAGATGTCAGCTTTTATTGTTATTCTATTATACAAAACTTAGCCAAGAATTAAATGCACCGAAAAATCATATTTGCACTTGGACACACTATTCAGCTGTATTGCATCTGTGTACTCTATATGTACTCGTCCGATAACTCTGGTGACTTGATGTGCATGATGAATTTGTTTTTTTTAATCTCACTTGGAATAACAGAATGTATGAGATTCATATTAACTATGTAAAGCTCAACGCACAATATATATTGACCTATGCAAAAATACAAAACGCAAGTCTATGCTGCTATTGAAATACCTCTTGTGGTCCCTTTTTCATATTTTTTTTTCTTTAATTACAGACTGCAGTAAAATATATGGTTTATTTTAGACAACCTCTTCACTTGGCCAATATCTTAATGATTACTTGTATCTGATGAATGTACCAGCAATGCTAATAGTATGCATTTACTGTCGTGTATTAAAGAACATATAACTACAATTCACCTAGTGGGGGTTTATTTTTTGTTTTGTTTCGTTTTTTGCCATTATATCAATATTTCAAACAGCTATTTTTGGCCGTACGTTTCAAATTAACATTCTGTGCCATCATCTGAAAAGAAGAAGTGTGACCAACAAGAGAAGATTTTTAAAGTATACTTTATCAATATATATTTCACATTTCAGTTGAGTTAAGTATACGAGAGACTATAAATCTTGTGGGAAAACACTTGTAACTAAAAAGAATACTAAATTTTCCGAGGGGCAGCTAATGCGTCATGATGTGACCAAGCGGTGGGGGTGAGGGGCATGTCCAAAGATCTTCGGTAATGCAAGAGATGACATTTGTAGGGACGGACATTAAAATGACAGCCAGAGTGTCAGACGAAGCAAATTTACTCGATTCACCATGTTAACATTTAACAGAAATGACCAACATTTGGCCATGTTTTGAAACCACGCGACATTACAACGCCATGAGACATCGAATAAGTAGTTCGATTGGCTGAATGTGACACACGTGACTCATGCTAACCCCAGCCAGCGAGAAACCCTTTCAAGTAACAGGGTTAGCTGCCGTACCAGGAAACGGCAAACAAAACAAAAAAAATGCGCTACTGTACCACTGTCTACAAGAAGATCTCTGATGATGACTCCTACTCGTCGGCGTTGATGACAAAAATGCAGCTGGAAGTATTTTGAGCAGAAAGGACACATTTTTTTGATCGGTATTTTGACGTCAGTGGGTTTTTTCGTACACGTCACAGAGAGATGGATCTGTCCAGGAGGAGTGACGGCGACTGGCAGGGGATGGTCAATGAGGTAAAAACATTCACAGAAAAAATAAATACAGCTCTATTGTCGTTGGTGTGAGCCTGAAAAAGACCGAGCAAGGACCAGATTACTAGGATCACGCGTTCTGACACTATTAATTGTGCTAAATGGAACTAATGCCGGTTGAATAGCTCAGTTGGAAGCAACGCTGTCTTTGCCTGCGGGGAAGTGATTTTCGTTACACCTGCATGGCGTTTTGTTTACATCAGTGATTTCTGATGAGAAGCTTGATTATGACCTATGGGTCCAGTTAAGTCGTTTTATCCCATCTTTTTTTTGCAGTGACGCAATCACGAATAAATAGTGCACAGAGGAACCTCAGTACTATTTGTAGAAATCCATATACCAGGGATCCTATGTTAAAACAAGAAAGGACGCTGGGGTAGGGGGACTAGAATACCTGGAGAAAAATAAATTTGGTACACTGCTATAGAAATCTGATGGGTGGATAAGACTGATTAAGTAGAAAACATTAAACATGAATTGAATTTCCAGACGTTATATCTGATTATTATATTTACCACCTCTGTTAACATTCATTTTCTTTGCATGTGAAAATGTCATTGGTAATGACATGAGTTATCCATGTGTTCACAGTTCCTAATTTGTAAACGGAAGTTGGAGAGCAAGAAGGAAGCTCTGCTTATCCTGTCCAAGGAGCTGGACACATGCCAACAAGAGAGGGATCAGTACAAGCTGATGGCCAACCAGCTTCGTGAGCGGCACCAAGGACTAAAAAAGAAATACAGGGAGCTCATTGTAAGATGACTGCAGACATCATAAAGATACACAAATGATGCGGTTTGCTCTAAAACATATAAATTGTTTTAATTTCCTAAAAACAGGATGGAGATCTGTCTCTGCCTCCTGAAAAACGCAATCAAGTAAGTTTTCATAGCCAATGATCACATTATTCACGACAAGCCCACTCTGAATGTTATTGCTCAGGGATCGGTTGCAGCTCTTGTATTAGTCCTGAACAGAATTAACAGTATACACAACTGGAAGGATTGACAAGTTTGAACGCTTTGGTGTTATCAATTGTATCAAAAGGTCACAATAACAACTTTAGCTTATGGCGTATTCCACAGGTCAATTTAGCTCAGCTATTGAGAGGCTCAAGAGAAAAAAGCAACCGTCTCTCTGAGGAGGTGAAGGAGCTGAAGCAACGACTGGCCGAAGCTCAGGGAGACAACAAGGTGTGTGACATCACTCAATGCACTTACTCAAACTTGAGGTCTGCAGGCTGAATTTGTCCCTCCAGAGTTTAACATGCATGCGGTTGTCTTAACATACAACTTTGTAGTACAGACTTTTATGAGGAATAGAATAGTCTGTTTACTGGATTCATTAAATGCAATGCTCAAATTCCATGGATGTAATGTAACCTTTACATAGCGGGTAAATCTCAATTGTACTTCTGTAATTCTGATTTTAATGAAATGTATATGTACCAAATCGACATCCCCATAATGCAAATTGACAATTATTCCCATAATGGCCAAGAAGAAGAAAAATAGATACAGAAGTAGGACAATTTAACAAAAGGTGGGAACATGAATACATGTTTGTGCTTTAAGGGGGGGGGGGGTCCGTATGTATTTTGTGTTATGAGGTTGTTTCTGTAACAGAGGTCAATTTATGTCAGCATTTTGACATCAAATGGAAATTTTCTGAATATGACGAATGGATGAGCGTGACCTGTTGCAGCAACACCTTATAAATCCACAAACTTGACTATTATAGTTAGAGCTGAGTTTAAAAAAAATCTATATCGAATCGATATTCCTTTTCATAGCCCAATATCGATTCATAAAACCGTGAATCGATACTTTTAAATATGGCTACCAAATGCAAATGTTCCCTTCTGTTACTCGGAGTACCCCAAGAGGAGTCCAGGGTTTTTGCCACTCAATTTACATAGCGCTGTGGTTGTAATCGATTTCAATTATTTTTTATTGTTTTGATCAGGTCATGTTCAATAAAACATACATGAATAATGTAACTGCATTGGATTAAATTTTAAATGTAAATATGAATATATTTTTGTCATACTAATGCACCAAGTAAAAGGAAGAAGTTTCTATTTGCAGCATTGATACTTCTGAGAATGTCTTCCATATAAAAGTAAAATTGGTACTGCATGAAATCCTTAACTGAATCAAAAATGAATGTGAATCAAATCGGGCCCTTATGAATCGAATCGATATCCAGCCCTAATTATAGTAGTTTTAAGCGAGACACCTCATTTTATTTTTGAGTCACTGACATATTCTACTGCTTGTTTTTATTGTTGTTGAAATTTTAAATGGAAAAAAATACTGTATTTTACTGAGGAAAAACTTTTTCCAGTCTGATTATATTCAGATTCAGTATATATACCAGACCATTCAATAAATGTTCATCTTGTTTGGTCCGCAACTTAGATGTTGTTTTTAATTTCGGAACCTTCATTGTTTTAGTTTGACACTCCTGACTTACTGCATCATGGGATATACAGCTGTGACCGTTTCGGCAAGTGAAGTCTCCTCGAAGTGGTCATAATCAGTTTGGCTTTATTGTCTCACAGCTCCTACGTATGACCATCACCAAACAAAGACTGGGAGACGACGAGGTGGGCACTCGCCATTTCCCAGCGCACGAGCGCGAGGACCTGGTCAAACAGTTGGAAAGAGCAAGAGAGCAGGTGAACACCACCGACCACTCATGTTTTATCAGAGCAGATGACATCCGACTACATGGAGCTTTGTGTGTTTTGGGATGGCTGTAGAATGAGTTGCTGGAGCACAGCACAAAGTCTCTCACCGACGAGCTTCAGGACGTGCGAGCAGAGCGCGACGTGTTTCAGCAGAAGGCTCATCGCCTCAATGTGGAGATGAACCACATTGTTGGGAATGATGACGTTCGGATTTTAGATATTGATGCACTCTGCATGGAGAACAGGTTTGTTTGCGTTCAAATGCGCATGCGGAAGGATGCACGTTAAAGATGACTTAACAAGTTCTGACTACTTCAGGTATTTGCATGATCGGCTCTGTCAGCTTCAAGAGGAGGTCAGCTTGCTCAAGATGAATTTGGGCAAGTACAAGGTACAAAAGTATTAATTTTTTACATATTATATTAGTATAAGAAGGAAATATTTCACCCCCCCTAATTCTCCACCGCAGAGGAGCTAATATAGTACAAGTGGTATTAGTAATACTACTTGTGCTCTCTCTGTCAATAAGGGCGCCACTGCCACCTACTGTAGAGGATTCTCAATTACACTTTATTCTAATGCTGAATTCACATCAAAAGAGGGGGTGTGCTCTCTTTTTGTTGACTCGCTAAAGTGCTCTACAGTCGTTGTTCACCGAGGGACACGCCTCCAACTCTCCAGTGTGCACGAATGCATGAATGAGTGGAAATCGTTCCAAAAAACTCTACACGGTGAAACACTAGCAAAGGAAGCGTTCCAGATCGCCGTTTCGATTTTGGTGTGAATGTAGCATTATATGGCAAAAGCAAAAAAATGTTCCCTGGGGTCACACACACCTGAAAGTAATAATAAAAAAATATATATTAAATTTGGGTGGATTTGATTAAAAATGTGATAAGTTAACAATTCAATGTACAACTCGTAAAAATATTCAGAAATCACGATTATGCATTAACTAAAAGTTACAAATGGATGCATGCTATGCTTCTGGGATTGGGAAAAGTGTTTGGGTTCTTATGCAGAACTTCACGTAATTCAGTTTATGTCAATTAAATGGTAAAGTGGGTTGTAATGAGGGGAATTATATATCTGTTATTGTCATGGTGACCTTATATTATCTAACCAGGAAATATTAACTACTGTAGCTTTAAGAAATGCATGTTAATCATTTTACCTGTACTGTGTATAGTGTTTTGTTTTTTAAACACTGACTAAAGTGTAAATTACACTTTGCAACTGTAGGGGGAGACAAATACTTTTTTTTTTAACTTTAAAAAAATTATTCACTTTTTAACTGTTTATTTTACCATTTATGTAACTCATTCACTGCCATTGACGGCTATAGACGTCAAAAATTCATTTGAACTATTTTCTATTTGTTTAACATGTTTCCCACCTTTTGTTAACAAGAGTATGAAAACCTATAATTTTTTTAATTGTATTAGAACAGATATAACATTTGTGATTAATCGTGAGTTAACCAGTGAAGTCATGCGATTAATTACGATTAAAAGTGGTAATCGTCTGACAGCCCTAATCTTTAAAAAAAAAAAAAAAAGATTGTTAAAAATTGGAAAAAATTATTACAATTATTTATTTATTTTTTATTTTTTGAGAAAAGATTATAAAAAATGAGGGGTGTCAGGTGATTAAAATGTTTCATCGTAATTAATTGCATGACTTAACTAGTTAACTCACGATTAATCACAAATTTTATATCTGTTCTAAATGTACCAAGAAAAAAAAATCTGGGTTTTCATACTCTTATTTGAAAAAAATTTAAACTATTAACAATAGTTAAAATTCTATATAGTCTATAGTCGTCAATGGCAGTGAATGAGTTATAATACAGAAATGGAAGCTCGCAGGTAACAAACAAGCAAACTCCACAGTTCATTTTTGACTGTTTTTTAATTCTAATATGAAACCTCATTTCAGAGTGCACTGGAATCCAGAAAGAATGCCAGAGTTTGCGGGAAGCCTAACAGTAGTGCACTCACTGGGGTGCTCTCAGCCAAACAAGGTGGGCTCTCATTCACTCATCTCACCACAACTTGAGTTTTCTGGTTGAGAATGGTTTGTGTGAACGAAAGCTTGACGACTCTGTGATGTGTGCGTGCAGTGAAGGAGCTGTTGACTGACGAAGGCGGGTGCACGCTTCCCGTCACCGCCCAGTCGATCTCGGACCTCAAGTCTCTGGCCACCGCTCTCCTGGAAACCATCCACGAGAAGAACATGTTGATTCAGCACCAGCGACAAATTAACAAGTACTGACTGTTATCATGACTTCTTTCTCGCCTAACATTTACTAATGGGCCCCTTATCGCCAGGGTTCTCGGAACTCGGGTTGCAGAACTGGAGAAGAAGCTCAAAACATTGGAGACGTCTGGATTGTGGAGTTTGCCAGGTAGAGGCAAAATCTGTGATTAGTGGTTATCGCCGAGGGAAATTTGTCTGTACAATAAGACAATAAAACCCTTTATCTCTTTGATTGCAAAGCCTGACGCTGTCATGTCCTCTCACTTAACTCACTGACTGCCATTGACGGCTATAGACGTCAAAAATTAATTTTTACTATTTCTATTAGTTTAACATTTTTCCAACTTTTGTTAATATGAGTATGAAAACCTCAAAAAATGTTTTATTGTAGTAGAACAGATATACAATTTGTGAATAATTGCGAGTTAACTAATGAAGTAATGCGATTAATTACGATTAAAAATAGTAATCGCCTGACGCCCTTAATTTTTTATAATCTTTTCTTAAAAATAAAAAAAAGATGATTAAAAATTTTAGAATATATATGTATATTTATGTTTAAAAAAAAGAAAAGATTATTAAAAATGAGGGGCATCAGGCGATTACAATTTGTAATCGTAATTAACCGAATGACTTCCCTAATTAACTCACGATTAATCACAAATTTTATATCTGTTCTAAGTGTACAAAAAAATAGTTTCTAGGCTTTCATACTCTTGTTAACAAAAATGAAAAAAAAGTTAAACTAATAGAAATAGTTCAAATGGGTTTTTGACGTCTATAGCTGTCAATGGCAGTGAATGAGTTCATGTGTTTAAAAATATATATTAAACTCATCACTTGTAATCAACATGTTAATAATTCTTCTGCCTTTTTCTCATTTTGCTCCCAAAGGCCTCACTTACCATATATCTGTGGGCATATGTGGAAGTATGTTTCTTCTTTTTTTCTTTCCTTTTTTTTTTTTTTTGTTACTGTGAAACTATAAAAACTTAACACGGTTTTCCTTCACAATAGAGGGTAAAGACGAACTCAACACTCAGCCACCAGCCACACCAGGACATTCAAAGCAAGAAAGTGAAACGCCAGCAGAACTTCCCGAATCGCCCCACTCGTCTTTTCCTTCAGTTGAGGAGGAGCCATCCAGTCCTCAAACAAGAAGCTTGCCAAACCGCGACGAGGTCCGTGACGGTGACCAATCCAAGGAGGATGAGAGTGCAGGTGATGTCTACCCCTCCTCAATAGATGTGAACACACCCCTCCTGTCAAACACCTCTGGGCAACCATCTGTTACATTAAACCACAAAAGAAGAGAAAGTAAAGATGAAGAGGGGGTGGAGAACGGTGAAACGGAATGTATCGTAATAGAGGAACACGTCCCTATTCCAGCCCGGACCGTCGCATCGGTTCCTCTCGATACGGAGCAGGAAATTCGGCAAGATCAGGATTTTTTCATTGAGACGGACAATATGGCATGTTCTGTTTGATACTCACATGTTTTGAAGGGGATGATAACACCCAATTACGACAGTTGTGCTTCCACACCTGTACATTCCAGAATACTTCTAGAGGCTGCTATTTATTGAAATCTATATTTTGTTTAAGGAAGCACATTATGACATACAATGATTATGCCTAAAAAGCAATCATGTAGATTGTTGCTCTTGTCTCTGACTGTTTTAGGCAAAGGTATTTATTTCTCCATAATAGCTGAACGCATCAGACTACAAAGGAAGCTAACAGAAGATTTTCATAAGGACACTTGAGTTTCACCGCTAAAGTTAATTTTTATGAATGTATCTATGGGGTCCAGAACCAAAATGTAGCAACTAACAATACCCTCCATGAAGACACTTTTTGAATACAATTTACTCCTTGTAGTAGAAGTACAACAAAACACAACAGTACCCAGAAACCGCACTGAGGATTTAAGTTACATAACATTTGAACATGGCAAATGAGATAGCACATGCCATTTTGCCATAAGCTAAATCTAGATTATATAAAATTAAAATCAGATTTCACTTGTGATATATATTTTTTTAAACTTTTTTTCTCTTTATGAAAGGTGAATTCTGGTAAATTTATTTTCAATTCATTTGATAAAAAAATGAACACAAAGCACCATTAAACAAAAAAATCTCAAATAGTTGCAGCAGCTGTTGTAATATTTATTCACAATATTGTCATTGGAAGCCACTTGGTGTGAATGTCTGCACTTTGTAGATTTGGTCATTTACAAGCATTCATTGGTTAACACGAAACAAAATGTGAGTACACCTTGTGAAGATTATGTCTGTGTAATGAATACCAGGGTAGCGTTATGGTTAGCATTTGCCTCAAGAGTTATGAGGTAGGAGGTCCATATCGTTTTGGGTATGGAGGCCACTATACAGTATTTCAATTAAAAGCACTGGCCCTTATGTGCGGTGAAAGAACTAAATGTAAAATGTATTATAGGATGTGTCAGTGATGAAAATGAATTATCCAAATAAACCACTTTTCACACGTTTTCTCAATAAAGCAGAAAAACAGGCTTGTTGACCTGTGCATCATTGACTTGAAAAAACTTTTAAAGTCAACTAATTTTTCATTTGTCAGACTAAGCGCACGAAAGGCTACAATATATGAATGGCAAGCCGTAAAAATGCACAATTAAATTCTCCGCTGGCGCCTGGAGTATGTATTCCAGAGTTTGGGGGTGGTTATCCCAATAATGCAGCAGCCGAGCCTGCGCCCTGCATTTCCATGTAGCAGACTGCCAGCATCCCCCCCAAGGCCCATGTCATCCCGCCTCTCATGAACCACCACCGCTCTTCCAAGCACGGACAGACCGCCAAAGAGCGTGGCCTCAGACTCTAATGCTGCATGGATTTTGCCCTGTTGCGGCGCAAAATTTCCAAAATCTCCAGGGTGGTCGGGATGATTGACACCTCCGGGGTTGTAGTGGCCTCCCGTGGAATCGCACCCCTGCTGCAGGTCTCCATACTGATGAATGTGCACCGCGCTGGGCTCTGGATCGCTCCCCACGGGGAATCCATGGAACCGGAGAAGGACTTTGAGCTTTCCTTGAGGATAATCCTGCTTAAAGAGCGCTTGGCCGTAGACTTTGGGTAAACCCTCATCCAGGGAGGAGCTTGGTCTCATTTTACAAACTGCATACAGAGTGCTATTGTTTTGCCAGACTTCTGGTGGAGCCAAGGTGCACTGACAGATGGACAGCACAAAAAGAAGTGATGCCCCAACTATACACTTCGGCCTGGAAGATATGAAAACACAATGCATTAAAATAATTAGAAAATCTTTTTAACCTTTATTCAAATTAGTGCACTACTGTTGTATCACAAAAAAATCTGTTTTAAATGTAGTGTTAAGTATTATTTAATAATGATTTTTGAACGATTATTTTTAGATTACTTTGACATTTTGGAATTGCACACCATACATCCTTCACAATGACTAGCTCATCGAATATTGTTTTTTACAAAATACCCTTGCTGGGATGTCACAGGTACAGTTTGTTCAATCATAGTTTGGGATAAATTGTCAGTATGACCGCAGTTTATATTAGCCAGGTTAAACAAGTCTTTATTTAAAATGTTTTGGCTGTGTGTCAAGTGTTCACAGGATGAGAAGGATGCAAGTCCCAAGAAGAAAGACACACTGATCCTCCCTTCTTTGGCATTATAGGCTCCATATGCTTTCAAAAATTTGGGATTTTCCCTTTGGATTCTTGCTGAGATTAAGTCTTATGAGTGTTATTTGACTTAAAAATAAAAAAATAAATAGTTTTAGAGGTAATATGTCGCATTAATGGTGGAACAAAACTTTAGAAATAAGCTGGGTCTTTATTTTCCATCTATCCATCCATCCCTTTTCTTAACCGCTTGTCCTAATTACACAAAATTTTAACAGGGGTGTGTAGACATTTTATAGCCACGGCAACATCCCACAACCGGGTCAATGATATGAAAGACTGATTGTGCACATTTCGTAAAAACTACACGTAACAGCAAGTTCATAGTGTGATCAAAAGGGAGAAAATGTCCTTTTTACAGAGCAGAGTTAACTAACAAACGACAAAATACAGTGTAGCCATACAGTATGTCAAAGTTGCGATGTTGGTAGTTGCAGTTTGTCATCCACAAACTTTTAAGTCCCTCCGTATTTTTATGTAGCAAATGAAATGAGTAAATGAAATGCACTCACCAGTGTTGATACATCTCTAAAATTGAGAAGGCGGCGTAGATCCGAACAAAAAATGCACTTTCACTGGAAAGTTTTTGCTGCAGTGACCATGAGACGAACAAAACAAGTTTTTTTTGTACTGTATTTGTCTTTGTTGTGTAAGCGAGTCAGTGGGCGTCGCTTTGCTGAGGGTGGAGCGCAAATGCATATTTAATTCTATTTAACTTGTAATTTTTTTTATATCGTCGGGTAAAGCCTCTGCACTTCTGAGCAAGGATGTCAATGTAATGTTGCGTATACCCAAACGGATTATGTGGTGATGCATGTAGTACAATAGTAATTGCAGCACATATAACGGAGCAGACGCAATGTCTTTTTTTTTGGGGGGGGGGGGTGTTCCCAGCGAAAACATCACAAACCATCACAGAATTAGAGTTCTGTACGCTCTTATTCAAGTGGGGATATTTATGTTCGCATTATTATGCCGGGGGTTTTAATTTCGGACGTGTGATGTGGAAGTTGTAATGTGCCCCCGGACAGCTGGTGGCGGTAATGCACTTAACGACTACGACGCTGGATGACAGAAAAAAAACAAGGAAGAACCAAATCAGGAAACACCATTGCATTAAACCGGGTGAAGTAGTGGCCGCCGTTATTGATTATTTAAAGATACGCTCC
Source organism: Leptonotus elevatus (assembly GCF_054856555.1). Lineage (NCBI taxonomy): Eukaryota > Metazoa > Chordata > Actinopteri > Syngnathiformes > Syngnathidae > Leptonotus > Leptonotus elevatus. The sequence goes on from NC_141246.1 coordinate 14,330,400, forward strand.
CTTATTTCATAAAGATGTCCAAAAGACATCGGTTGGATTTGGGTGATGACTACTCTAGTAAGAAGAGGTCTGAAGGGTAGGTGCGGCGCTAACTGAACTTGTCCGATTGAAACATTTTAAGCGCTCAGGGATTGTTGCTAGTTGGCTAAAAGCCTACGTTATGGTTAAATGGGACAATATAGCTCATTTAAACGTTATATGTCGGTTTTGTTGACCTGGCGACGTGCCGGTGTGACAATCTTTAATACGCTCAATGCAATATAATAAGCGTGTTTTATTGCATGAAATAGCATCACCACTAGCGTTTAAGGCACGTGTATGAAGTTAGCGGAATGCTACCACCCATACCTGATAGCTAAGCTAACGAGCTAGCATGCTAGCCCAAGCGGAAAACGACTGCCTTTTTAAAATGACATATTTCGTTATTAATTAGTTGAGCTTATGGTTTACCTATGTTTAAATTGTATTTATTGCCCTCTCTTAAATACGTTTTTTTTGTAAGGGAGCGTATTCTAAACTATCCCTGGTATGTAATGTTTAATTATCCATCATAAGAAAGAGGCAGTGGTTCTCTTGCCATGACCAGCAACTCTCCTGCTAACGTAATTTTGCCGTGATTGTTTCAGCTTGTTCTGGCGTGAACAGCTATTTTACTGTGTTTACAGTTTGGTTGGCTGTGAATAGGTTATTTTAGCGTTATGTGTAGTGTGATTTAAATCCTTTATTTTGCCGTGAATCATGCACTGTGCGTGATTCTCACCTCGCTACGCCCGCCTCTTTTCACGCAGGCTGTTATCGGCGTTACTAGCCTAACCATAACCCTTTAAGTAACTCTTCAGTTCTTCAATAAACATGCAAAAAAAAAAACCCGGCCCATTTACCATCTAGCAAGTTGTTAGTTTGAACCCGTGACAGCACCTATGGGGAAAGAGCTCTATCCGCTACATTACAAGCAGAATTTGTACTTGTAGTTCTCGCTCAATTCACGGCAAAATGACGCTAAGTGGCAAGTTGCTGGTCACGGCAAAATAAACTCTGCATAAGAAAGCAGCTTGCTTTCTGTTAATTCTCTTGCCACACATGCTTTGAAACCGTTTCACTAAGCATTTAGTGTTGACAACTTTTATAGTATTAACAATGCCACCTTGACTTACGAGTGATCCAATTTAAGAGTTTTTCCGAGTTTGTTGTTACTTTTATATTTTTATTTTTTTGCTGTAAGCCGTAGTTTGAGATACAGTGTTCCCTCATTTATCGCTGGGGTTACGTTCCAAAAAATATCCACAATAGGTGCAATCTGTGACATAGTCAGCTTAATTTTTTTGCAGTGGTTATCTTGCTGTGACCTGCAACTCGCGACGTAGCACCACATTTTTGGCATTCGGACTGACTCCGTCATACATATCATGCCATACAGGGGGGTATTTTCTCTTAGTATGCAAATTGTTGTGTTCATGACATGTCATCTGTGTCTTAGCAGGTATTAGTTCTAAGTCGCTTTTTTAGAAATATTTGCACGAAATCCAAATATAGCGAAACAAATCGCTAAGTTGGTAACCCCGATTGTGCTTTTGTAAACCATGTTCGCATTTGCAGCCATGTTTAGTTCAAGCAGTGCATATCACTGGGGATGTGTGTTGTCTAAAAAAAATAATCGCTTGCTTGGAGGGAAAAAAGATCTTGAGAAACTCAAATTGGTTGATGGAGTTGGTGAAAAGCCCGGCCCCATCTCAAAGTATATTGGAACACCAATCAGAGTACATTAATTATTTAACGTTGCATTTTATTGACACTGACAGGCGTGACAGAGACTCTGATCGAGACCGTGGGGATCATTCCAGGGACAGGGACAGAGACCGGGATCGTGACCGTGACAGGGACCGTGAGAGAGACATGAAGTCTTCGATTGCACCAGCTAAAAGCACGCCGGCCATCATCACCATGCCTCAGCTGAAGCAGATGGCCATGCAGCAGCAAATTAACCCGTTCACCAACCTCCCGCACACGCCTCGCTATTATGAGATTTTGAAGAAAAGGTTACAGCTTCCCGTGTGGGAATACAAGGAAAACTTCAGCGACATCATCACACGCCATCAGAGTTTTGTCCTTGTAGGAGAGACAGGCTCTGGGAAGACGACACAGGTGAGAAAAGACGTACACAGAAATGCAATTCAACGGGGATTTTAATCTATTTCGAATTCATGTGACTTTTGCTTTCCCTGTAGATCCCTCAGTGGTGCGTGGATATGGTGAGGAGCATTCCTGGTCCGAAGAGGGCGGTTGCCTGTACTCAGCCTAGGAGAGTGGCAGCAATGAGCGTGGCCCAAAGAGTGGCAGACGAAATGGACGTGATGCTCGGACAGGAAGTGGGCTACTCCATTCGATTTGAAGACTGTAGTTCTGCCAAAACAATACTGAAGTAAGGCGCTGATTCCACTCGTTTATTCCAGACACCACACATTTTCATCTGTTTGTCTCCATCTCCTGTTCTTTTAGATACATGACAGATGGTATGTTGCTAAGAGAAGCGATGAATGATCCTCTTCTGGAGCGATATGGAGTGATTATACTGGACGAGGCCCACGAACGAACACTCGCTACAGATATTCTGATGGGAGTGCTGAAGGAGGTGGTGCGTCAGCGGGCAGATTTGAAGGTTTGTTTGCTCACACATTTGCAACCTCAGGGGCACACATTCAAATGAATTCCCAATCCTGATGCTGTACACCCTCATAGTAGAAATGGATCGAGTGTCGCGGTTATCAGCATTGTTGCGATATTGCTCAAAGTCAAATAAACACGACCCAAAAAAAAAGGCACAGAAAACATTGCAACAGGTTACATTTTAAATGTAAAGAAATTAGCATCTCAATTGCCTTTTTGCCCATTAGGAATAGTTAAAATGGTCATATATAGGGCTGTGAATTGCTTAGTACCTGGCGATTCGATTCGTATCATGATTCATAGGTCAGGATTCGATTCAATACCGATTAATCCCGATGCGAATCTATAAATTGATTATTGCTACTTTTCTTTTTTTTTTACTAAAATTTAGAAAATACTAATCAGTAAACTTGTATGTATGTATGTATGTATGAAAATGTATTTATTTATCTGAAAATTCAGGCTTATAACTGAGCCACTGCATTTAACAAACAGGTTGCAGCAAACATTTTTTTAAACTCAAATTTAGAAAATACTTATCAGTAAACTTGTACATGTACACTGTAAGATTTGTATGAAAATTTATTTAAAATAAAATTCAGGCTTATAACTGAGCCACTGCCTTTAACAAACATGTTGCAGTCTGTTTCATGTTTGAACAGCACTAAAATAAAATATTAAGGCTTAATGTTCCATTAATATAACATTCTTTCATGCTTAATGTGTGAATCCTAACCCCAAGTAAGACGTTTTGTTGAATATTTCCATAAAAAAACTTATGTTTAAAAATCGATTCAGCCACATATCGAATCGATTTGAGAATTTCGCTGTAATATCGCGATAAAAAAATTTCTAACACTCCTTGAAAGTTGACAATATCTCTACTCATTTTAATTTTCCTTTAGCACATGCCTGAGTTTTAACTTTAAGATGTAATGTAATTCAATATAAAACATTTCTAACAAAAGTTAAAAACATTCCTGGATATTGGTATCCAAATTGGCACTCATTAATAATCAGTTATTTAAGTAGTTTGTGTTATGCTTTTTACCAAAAAGAATTGAGGGCAAAACACACAAGGAGTTTATTATTCTGTCCGGTAAGGTGCTATGATTTTTATTGTATTTTTTTTCTTCCTTAGTCCAGTTTATTGCAACGCAACGTTAATTTTTATTCTGCTCTCTGTCTCACATTTAAGACATTATCTGGGAGATATTTAGTAAAATGAAATGCTCATCAAGGTTCTGTTTTTGCTCAGGTGATAGTTATGAGCGCCACACTGGATGCAGGGAAGTTCCAGGTGTACTTTGACAGTTGCCCTCTGCTGACGATTCCCGGCCGCACACACCCGGTAGAAATCTTCTACACGCCCGAGCCGGAGCGAGACTACCTCGAGGCCGCCATTCGCACCGTCATCCAGATTCACATGTGTGAGGAAGAGGAGGGGGATTGTCTTCTCTTCCTCACCGGACAAGAGGTGAGAGCATACGTGACATTTACATTAGAAGTTGATACTGGTTAACTGCCAATTTGTTGCAACATGAAACCAATATGTCCCTTTTAGAAATAATGCAAACTGATGATTGGCTCCTGGCTCAAACCTGCACCACCATAAAAACCTTTGTCTTAGAAAACATGAAAACATTCTGTGTAAGTATGGAGGAAAAATGAAAGTGATGTCACCTAGTTGGAAGGATGAAAATTCTACACAACCCACCTATACCACATGATCATTTTCAGAGACACGTGATAATTGGGCATCTGCTGACTTTGACTGCAGTAGACACAAAGTGCTGTTATTGTATGATATTTCAATATTTTATTTGGCCCGAGTCATATTTTTCAGACCGTTTTGGTTGAGCTCCAAATTGCAATACTTGACGAGCATTCAATTTAGTAGATTCCATCCACTAGTCAGTATCTTTAAGTTGCCTTGAAAATAAATGTCTTCCTCTGCAGGAAATTGATGAAGCGTGCAAACGGATCAAGCGGGAGGTCGATGATCTCGGGCCTGAAGTTGGAGACATCAAAATCATTCCACTTTATTCCACATTGCCGCCACAACAGCAGCAGAGGATCTTTGAGCCACCACCTCCACGGAAACCCAATGGTGCTATAGGAAGAAAGGTATGTATTTTTGTTGTTGTCGTAAAGCTCCCACTCTTTAAAAAAAACAAAAACAAAAAAACGAATGTAAATTAACTACAAGCACACAATGTACATGCAAGGTATGTGACTTTGCTGACAGGGTGAACATGTTTGGCTAATGTTAGCGTTTAAATGAGCACATGGGGGACTGTCACTTATCAGCATGATTCAGTTAGCAAGCTGACCGTTTTTTTTTGTTAGTTTATTTACAACTATATTTTGGGCTTTCTGAAATGTTTTTATAATTGATATTTCAGAATGACAGAGTGGAAATGTTCAGCTTGACATCTAACTGCATGCAGAAAATTAAGCGTAAATTTTAATTCAATAAAAATCCACTGTTTTATCCTCCACTGAAAAAGGCGAAAAAAGAAAATCATGCCATTCATTCTTGGTTTGGATTTTTATTTTTTATTATTATTATTTTTTAAGGTTGTGGTGTCGACAAATATTGCTGAGACCTCTCTAACAATTGACGGCGTGGTCTTTGTCATCGATCCTGGCTTTGCCAAACAGAAGGTAGGCTTTGCAGCCGCACTTGCTGTCGAGCAGCTCAAAATTGTTTGCCATGGGCAAACTTCACTTGATTCATGTAAATATTGCACGTGGTGATTACCAATGTGTGTGCAGGTGTACAACCCTCGCATCAGAGTGGAGTCACTGCTGGTCACTGCCATCAGTAAAGCTTCTGCCCAGCAGAGGGCAGGACGAGCCGGCAGAACCCGTCCAGGGAAATGTTTCCGCCTTTACACAGAAAAAGCTTACAAAACAGAGATGCAGGTGACAGGCCGAAATAGTTTTCTTCCTAGTCTTTAAGTCTTCTATTAATTGTAGAATGCTAATCATGCTGTCATTTTCAGGATAACACATATCCAGAAATCTTGCGTTCAAATTTGGGGTCTGTGGTGCTGCAACTGAAGAAATTGGGCATTGATGACCTCGTGCACTTCGACTTCATGGATCCACCAGGTGAGCCAATCCACTTTACAAACAGATGACAGATGAAATTGAAGGATAATTTGACATTCTGATTATAATTGGTACGGAAGTGGTAAAATACACATAGAACATTGCAATGTAATGTTGAATACAAATAATATAACAATGAATGCTGAATCCCACATCAGAGTGCGCACGCTGACCAGCGACATGAAACTTTTCAAGGACATTTTGTCAACTCGGGCACATTTATCCAAGCCTTAACTACTCAAAAGAGCCTCCAAGACTGAGCTCTGTTTCAGGTTGATGTTAGAGGGTTCCTATAATTTAGTGACACTTTCCTCTTTCCTTACACTACAAGCATGAGTGGACACAGACTGGTTGTGGGTTTCTTCATTTCATCTACTTTCTATATGTGCAAGTTTGGCCCCACTCGCGCACCCAGTCTCTTGCCTTTCGGGGCAGCAGATGGATGAAAGCTTATTTTGTATTGACAAAGTACAATTTGAAATAGTCTTCCCTCATTTTCCGCTGGAGTTAGGTTCCAAAAAAGTACCCGCAATAAATGGAATCCGCCAAGTAGTTAGCTTTATGTTTTACATTTATTATAAATGTTTTAAGGCTCTAAAACCCCTCTCCACACAGTTTATACACTTTTCTTATCGAGGAATTTACATTTTCTCACATTTGTCTTTTGTTTAAACATTCTCAGTGTTCACATTGCTGTTAAAAAAAATGCATGCAAAATTGCACTAAAAAAATCTGCGAGACCGCGAAAAGTGAACTGCATTGCAGCGGGGGAACACTGTAATTCGGAAATGTTATCAGTGAGGTGGAAAGTGTTCCATTCCTTTGTCTTGTCATACATATTTCTTTCGTCACCCTCCTTGCAGCTCCCGAGACCCTGATGAGAGCCCTGGAGCTACTGAACTACTTGGCCGCGCTCAACGACGACGGCGACCTGACGGAACTGGGCTCCATGATGGCAGAGTTCCCCCTCGACCCTCAGCTGGCCAAGATGGTCATCGCGAGCTGCGAGTTCAACTGCTCCAATGAGATTCTTTCCATCACTGCTATGTTGTCAGGTAATGCCCACAAATGGGCGCCCGCTCATAGTCCCTGATGAATTCACATCAACTCACAGGTGTCCAACGGGTCACCCCCCCAAAAAAACTTGAGCCGTGGAAGATGAATGCAAAATTCAGTTGGATTGTGTTGTATTCAAATTTCCAAGGCCACCTCGGACTGAATGAATGTGTCTCTTGTGGCATCCAGGAGAGATGCATTTTTCAGGTTGTAGCCATAAATTGCTAGCGGCTGTAACTGCACGTTTAAGTGGTAGGTATAACAAAAAAACGAAGTAACTCGCGCCAGGCCAAGCCCATGTGCATCACTGGACCTTTTTTTTTAGCCACACCCCAAAAATTCGGACACCTGAAATGGTGAAAAAGAGTTTCGCGCTATATCTTAAGGATTCAGTACTATTACTTAGTTCTCAATCTTTGAACATTTTCAGTAATTATCTTCATATACTGTATAATGTCTTTAGAAATAAATATCAAAATTCACTTTACCAGCTCTTTAAATAAGCTTGAAAGACAGTGACAGTGGGCTTAATAGTACTATTTCTGCTGTGATGTAGTGTAAATTCCTAATCAATAAAAGGATTGTCTAAATAAAATTAAAAAAATTAAACAAAAAAAAACACAAATCTTTTTCTCACTGGTGTACGGATGTCTGTTAAATATGGACAATTTTCCTCATATTTTGTAGATTTATTTAATTATTTTCCAGCTGTGCTTTAATAAGTTTCCCCCAACCCCCTCTCCAAGCTAAGGCTGCAGGCCCCCCTCGATAGAGCTTGTGGTCGTGCCACTTGAAGCTGTCACGTCTTAGGCTTTTCTCCGTTGTTTTGGGAATTTTTGACTCATCCCTATGGGCGGCTTTGTTGGGGCCCATACCAACCTTGTTTAGTCCCACAGTGTTTTGTACGCCCCACGGAGGCTAAGAAGGCCGCCGACGAGTCCAAGATGAGATTCGCCCACATCGACGGCGACCACTTGACTCTGCTCAACGTCTACCACGCCTTCAAACAAAGTGAGTGGCACTCACTCACGGACATGTTTGGTACAGTGACCCCACGTGAAAATTCACAATGTTTTTTTAAATTCTCCCCAGACCACGAGGCGAACCAGTGGTGCTATGACAACTTTGTCAACTACCGCTCGCTGATGTCCGCCGACAACGTGCGGCAGCAGCTGTCCAGGATCATGGACCGCTTCAACCTGCCCCGCCGGAGTACAGAGTTCACCAGTCGAGACTATTACATCAACATCCGCAGGGCACTCTGCACGGGCTTCTTCATGCAGGTTTGTGCTGCTGGTGTATGACACACAAAAAGGATGGTTGGTGTCGATATACCGTAAAGTTCAGACTGTAAGCTGCAGCCTTTTCCAAAGCAAATCCATGCACACTGAAGCGCACACATGTGGAAAATGCAAATTTTCTTGTTTTTGTAGAACTTTACTTGCAGTGCTTTTTTTCCCCTCCAATTATTATTTTGCACTCAATTGAATGTGCAGTTAAGTTGAGCAGATATCTAACAGTGTGGTGTTCTTGCTTCAAGCTGCAAGGGTTCATTGTTGGAAAAAAGGTCTGCTAGCTTAATGCTAACTTATAATGGGAAATGCCATAGATGAGCTAAATGAAATTAGCACGTCTAATACAATGATGCAAAACCATGCAACCACCAAGTACTTTTTCACACAGTCAAGTAGCGTTGAATTGTTTATTTTTGTTTAATAAATCAAATCATTTAAAAACTGCATTTTAAGTTTACTTAGGTTTTCTTGATCTTTACATTTGTTTGATCTCAAACATTTAAAGTGGGGAGAGTATGCAAAAAAAATTCAGGGGGGGGGGGGCAAATACTTTTTGATGAAAGTTAAGCATTTTTTAAAATGTGGTGGATGCGGCAGGTATACAGTTTGGCTCAATAGACCGAATTTTACGTTCCATTGACTGTCTGTTCTGCAGGTGGCTCATCTGGAGCGAACCGGTCATTACCTCACAGTCAAAGACAACCAAGTGGTCCAGCTGCACCCATCCACAGTGTTGGACCACAAGCCCGAATGGGTGCTCTACAACGAATTTGTCCTCACCACCAAAAACTACATTCGCACTTGCACAGACATTAAACCAGAGTGGTGAGTAGCAGAAAGTCGGAGGATGATTAATTGTCGGTTCAAATAAGGTTACTCATTCTATTGCTTGTGTTGCAGGCTGGTCAAGATCGCCCCCCAGTACTATGAAATGAGTAACTTCCCACAATGTGAAGCTAAACGACAGCTGGAGCGAATCGTTGCCAAACTAGAGAGCAAAGAGTATTCCCAGTACTAAAAAATAACCAGTAAGTGTCCTAAGAAAATGACAGCGTAAAATATAGTTTTAGATCTTTCTGTATCATCGTATATTAAAACTGTTGACTATTTAGCATTTTGATTTTGTTTTTTATATATATTTTGTTAGCGTTCAGTTGTCTCCTCACATTGATGTCCATTCTTCAACTGTAATGAAGTATCAGCAAGCGTTGGATCGCTATAAATATTTTCAAAAGGACTATTGTCTTGATGTTTTCCTATAGGGAGTTGCTGGCTTTGTTTCTTTAATAAAAGGAGCTTTGACTTACAACCTTTTTATTACTACGTATAAAAAAAATGCACTTGATGTATTCCAAATCAACTTTATTCTATAGCATTAATTTGCCAGTTGAATCCAGTCCTCTAGTAATAACTACATGAGTGAGGATATTGGGTTAAAAATGTAGGGTGCCTACAGTACCCCCACCCCCCACAAAAACACATTTGATCCCTGACTCTTGGCCTTGCACAGGAGTTATCCTTGAAAGTAAAAAGAGAGATGAAAGGTTCTGTCTTTTAGTCCTGTTGGTCCAGCTTCACAGCTATGATGACATTTTACTCTGAGGCAGCCTAACAGGTAAAACTCCCAGCAGTCTCTGTCTTTCGGCCTATCGCCTCCCCTCAACATCCTCGATAGTCTCCGGAAGGCACCGGCCGCGTGTCTCCGACAGCTGCGATGCCGCAACTGCCCCCAGGACAGCTGAGGAGAACAAGATGATCTGGGGGAGGTCCTTCCACACTTCATCCAGTAAAAGGATCAGAGGAGCGAGGGCCACACCGATTCGGGCCATGGAGGAGTTGTAGCCCATCCCGTTCTGTCTACAAAATACAAAGTACAGTAGACCTTTTGGTATTGTCAATAAAACTACGCGTGCCTGTAACTGGCATGGTTTTGCTGCACAGATGGAAATGGGTCACTACATGGTTACAAGAAGCTCAAGTTGATCTAATTCAGGACTTAAAGTACTCCGGCTTTCCAGCGCAATGACAAATCCAGCGAAGTCAAAACACCAATGCGTAGAGAAGGCCAACTTCAAAATAAACCTTCCCATACCAAATATGTGGAGCGCAATGCAAATTAATGCTTTTATTTTGAAGTTTTTTCCCAGAAGCGTTTTGGCAGTCGCGGCGCAACTGATGACTTTACTCGAAAAGAAAAGAAAATGGTTGATAATTATTAAGTGAAAATATATTTTTAATGTCTTCTGTATTCATAATTGTTCTTTCACCATGCTAAAATATTATTTTTATCCAAATACCTGATTATTCAATAGAATTTTCCGTAGGATATTTGAATACCTAAATATTTGTAAGCTGCAGCACTAGAGGGGACTGCAACCCACAATGCTATACTATTACTATACAAAATATAAATGGATAATGAAAGAGATGACCTGGCACTTGGGGAGGACTGGCCAATGGGAATTTCATGAGTTTCCCAAATGCCCAGTCCATCCACGGGCACAAATCCAATTTCGATGGCTTGATAACTGTCGAACAACGAATCACGAGCACGTTGGACCCTGCGCTACCGCTGCCCGGAAAAAGTTCAGGCTCAGGATTATTATTATTTTTTTTTTACTTTAAGCCCTGCTAATTATTCTTCTTTCGTCGTCTTCTTTCCATGATTATACCTTCGAGCTACCAAAACCCCAAATTCTCTAAAATAAATTAGTACAAAAAATGATTTTGAATATTCATGAAATTATTTCAGGATTGCCCTTCTTTGCACGTGTTTAATAAAACTGAGTTGAATTTTTTGAAACCAACTACTGAAATGTGGTTAGCACCTCTCACAGTTGTCAGTCTTACCTACATTTGCAATTGTTCCAGTTTCCAACTCTTCACAATCAATGACACGTCATCTAAGATTTAAAATTGTGACTTCTTTTTTTTTTTCAGTCAGTGCACAAATACTGACAGTCTGCTGTTGAAACGTAAGATATGCAAGCGCACCTGACGACAGTGGGAAACAGTTCAGAAGAATAGAACACAATGGTTCCAAATGATGCTGAAGCAAAACCTTTTCCAATGACTGCCACCACTGTTCTCAAAGTAGACATATCTGGGGGAGGGTCACAGCCATCATTAAGTAGGACAACATTTCAATCGGTGGAAATGTAGTAACACCAACCTTTTGGTATCACAATGTTGATTCCCAGAAAGACCGCGAGCATCATCATCATTCCCACCTGTGTGCGCTTTCTGCCGATCGTGTCCAATAAGAACAAAATGGACAATTTGCCCGGCACTTCAACTGAAGAGTAGAGCAATTGAGTGAGGTAAACATTGAGACCAAAGCCGCTGATGTTGAAGGTGATGCCGTAGAATGCGATTGCCAAGCTGAGCCTAGAGAAGAGAAAGTGGACTGTTAACGGTATGTAACCCTAACCCACACATGAATCTGGAGATCATCATTTATTTATCCTGCACACAGACCAAAGTAAACCAGTGCATAAGGACAGTCTTCTCATTTTAGGTGTTCTCATCAGGTCCAGGTAGGAATACACTCTGCCTTTCTTCTCTGCCATCACGATGGAGGACAGAGTCTTGAGATCGTAAAAGGAACATTCTCGATGATTTTTAATGATTCGGACGCGACCATCATTATGAGGACTATACGAACCTCAGGTTGAAGTCTTTGACACAACGCCTCAGTTCCGTTCATTTTGGCACATTTGGTGAGACACACGAGAGCTTCGTCCAGCTTTCCGTTGGCAATCAGCCATCGAGCCGACTCTGGCATCCACCTGGAGGTCAAATGCAAAATTGCAAGCAAAAAAAAAAACGAAGACTCTTTTCACCGGATACAATGTCAAAGTCTGCAAAAGTTTAATCAAGAAAACTGGACAGCCTTTTGAATTAAAGGTTAACCTTTTTCAACCACCAACAATTGTCCAGCGTCTTGTCCTTGATTAAACTTTTGCAACTTTTACCGCAGCCTGAAAATCTACACAGACACAATGTCTCGGCTACTAAATAACCATTTATTGGAACCAGGCATAGGTCCATATATATATATATATATATATATATATATTACCTCCACGTGAAGATACCCAAGATGACGGGCAAAGTGACACTAATCGTCAGCCACCTCCAGTCTTTCACAAGGTAAGCAATGGGTACAAAGCATATGCTCCCAAATGACCAGGACAAGCTGTCCATTATTCCAACCATCTTTCTGTGTTCTATGTCCACCCACTCCACACCTGGATGAAGATTTACAAGGACACATACAGGATAGGTAAGTAAAGCACTTCAAATAGTGATTGAAATGAACACAAAAAAAGCAATTTGTGGATCTGGAATTACTGTACAGAGAACCACGGAGACGATGACTATGCCAGTCAGGCAAAAGCCGGTAAGGAATCTCAGCACTGCGAACATCAGGAAGGATGAGGCGAAAGCACTGGCGAGAGCAAACAGCATTCCGGAGAGATACGATGTCAGCAGCATGATCCTCCGACCGAACCTGAGCCCAGGAAGTCAACACATGGCGGTCATGTCATTAGCTGACCCGTACTGTAGGTTCTCTTTATAATCAATTCTTAATAGGCCTGCGAGTAGATGGTGACATTTTGTGCAAACACAACGGGGCGAACAACTGCTCTGTTGCCAGTTAGTAGCTTCTACTGGAGGCTTTTAAAACACTAATAGTCACTAGATGTGTTGTTAAGTTGCCAACACTGACTAACCCTTGCTTTGATCCAACGCCTTGGCGCTTCTCATGGTCATCAACAAAACTGCTCTCCTCATTCTCTATTTCGAGACTAATGTGAGAGAGCTTTTAAAAGACTTTTAGAAACAGTGAAAAATCGCGTAACTTTCAGCTTGTCCCATCAGAGAGCGCATCACGTTTAGTTTTTATACAAGTTGCACTTTCTGAAACTTGTTTTTTGTTTAATTTTTGATCCTGGCTTGGGATCGGCCAGGAATCAAACCCGCCATGTCTGCATGGCAGTTGCATGTAACCAGTGTGCTGATGTGTGTCTTTCACAAGGTCAAAAATCAACATGCACGTCAAATGTCTTATCTTGGATTATTTTACCCTCAAATGATAATAATGATGGGGGGGGGGGGGGGGGGGTCATGCTTGCTTTTGGGTGATTAAACATATCTTACGATATTTTATGGTAAATGTCAGAAAAATTAAGTAAACATTTCCACAATTTTATTGGAACGTCTTTAAATTTTGACATAACTCAATAGTAAAAAGATAAAACGAGTACCTTTGTATCAAAAGGCTTTCTATAGCTTTAAAAGGGAAGTCAACTAAAAAAATATATTTACAATAACATATTCTATGCACCCCCAATAAACATAATGTTCTGATTAATATTGTTTGTGGAATATGAATTAAATCCACCTGTTTTTCATCCATCTCAAGGGGCGGCCATTTTATCTTGTAGTCTGACATGACCTTCGTCACAGCTGACCTGTTTACTGGGTTTGGCCATGTGACAGTGGTACTTTAATTTTTAGTCAACAATAAGTGACAAAATGACCACCTCCTGAGATGGATAAAAACAGACGGATTTTTCTGCTTAATTCGTTTTCCACAAACACAGTATTAATCAGAATACGGTGTTTAGAATAGTGGGGGAGCAAAGTACATTATTGTTTAACTTGTCCATATCCCTTGAACAGATAACATAATCACCAAATAAATTTACTGATCACACAAATTAGGACAAAAATGACTTAATTACTTATTTTTCTCTCTCCCACTTTTGGGGAGAGAGAGTGTTCAGCCATGACCATAACTTTCTAAGGGAGCTTTGATAAGTAGCTATGTGAATATATAACTATGAAAATTACCTGTCACTCAGAATTCCAAAGGTAATAGCTCCAAACATGACGCCAACAAAGAAGATGGTGGCCGTGGTTTGGCTTCTGCTTCTTTTATCACACACCAGGTCCCACTAATAGCAACACATTCATGTTTTGGGGGTTTTGTTTTTACTGTGGGAAACCAGTGACGAAATGTAAAGTATAGGCTGCTCGTAGGTCACCTCAGTGGCCAAAGTGGACTTGAAGGTGGTGTTATCATACACCCATCCATCCGGACAGGGCAAGGTGGGCGCCTGAATGACGTCAGACGTGTTGAACAACAGATGATATTGAGGCTCTGCAAACATCCGACACGAGCTGCGGGTGCCGTCCTCCTCCAGCGGGATGCTGACGGTGATCCTGTCTGCCAGGGACAGATTCCCGAAGAGCCCTCCGTCGTCCAGGGCGGCGACTTGGCAGCGGTGCGCCGGAACGGCCGCGATGAAGCTGTTAAGTAAAAAGTGGCAGGGCAGCGTGAAGCGGCTTAAGAAACTGATGGTGATGATCATCTTCTGGAACTTCCCGAAACCGCCGATGTCAGAGATGATGTCCTCGAACTTCATGATGTGTGTTCCAGACACACACCGCAGCGTTCGCACACGAGAAAAGGTAATCGAGACTTTGGAAGCGATGAACTTCGACCTCTGATGCAGTTCGGCAAGGAATTCACAAAGGCCAATTCATAATTAAAACAAAACAAAACAGTTAAGTGGTGTGGCACAACAGTAAACCTTGGGAAACGCGGCTGAAACACAACACAGGAGACATTACGACGACGCGCATATAGTGCTGTAGAAGATTGCGGTACGGTCCTCGAGCTGTTCAAAATAAGTAACAAAATAACTACATGCTTTAATAAATAACTATACTAGTTTAACTATAGGGATAATCAGTTTCCTAAACAATTAATCATTTAAAATGGATGACAGGTGGGTACAGTTAAAGTATAGGCTACATACATAGCTATTGCAATATCCTAAAACATCCGGTTGAATTTAGAAAAATATAAAAGGACAACATATAAAATGTTATCTATAAATTTAGAGTATATATAAATTGTTTTTTATAAGCTAATTTGCTTATTGCTTTTGAATTGATATTTTAAAATGAAATAATTGACAAAGGAGTGCAATTGATTTGGAATTTTCAATTAAAACTAGCAATGTCAACTTGAGCCACCCAGTAATTTATTATACAACAGCAAGTGTCTGACTGGCTGCTCCCTCAAAATAGTTCCAGATTTATAAATAAATAAATCTGTCTTGTATGCTTTATGAAACTGTAATTTAAAACTCACTCTGTTCATTCTTCTATTATTATTATTGTTATTATTATTATTTTAAACTGACCAGACACATTATGATTTCGCTTATTAGGTTTATGGAAAACGTGCAAATACACATGATGCTTAACCAGATTTAGGAAGGCTTGCATTCATTATCCCTCTGTATTCCAGAACTTAAAATAAACAAACATATAATGTAAAACCCCAGATTAGGCTATACAACAACAACCACAAACTCGTAAAATATACAAAAATATAACATACACTCTGACTCATAGTAATCAAGTAATAAATATAAAAAATTAAACTTAGTGTAAAGTTCATTATTATAGATAGGCTATATTGCTGGAGTCGAAGTCAAGTTAGCCGCCAGAGATGGTTTTGGGGGTAAACTTAAAAATAAAAGCCATTTAAGGCATTTTCATGTGCACCGACAAGTATCAGCCTTTTTGCCCCAGATGAAAAAAAGTGGCATTCATCAACATTTTTATGTGGCATGTTGACTCATATGCCAAAATAAAACAGTATATGAATCAAAAGAACGATTGATGGCTTTCCAAGTCTCATGGTTTGGCTCATTGCCGGTTATTTTATAAAATAAGTTGAGACAAACATAGCGCCACACCAGGATAAAAAAAAGTCCAATATCACATTGTGAAAGATTGAATTCACAGTTTAATAAGAGGGTTCACTCCGTTCATTGCAAATGCCACCCAGGTGCTGCGACCGATGCACTGCGTGAAGCCTCTTCTCTTCCAGCCCACCAGAATGATTGATATCATTTTCATTTATCATGCCTTCAATTGACAGGCCCTACGTCCAACCACAATGTCTAATACAGTGCCTGTGCTAGAGAGGACATTCAAACAGACGTTGTCCATGTCCAAGGTGGCGGAACCGTGGTCTGCTCGTCAGCATCGCAAGCCCTCCATTTCGGAGTTCACCACGGACGTCTAGCATGTTGCGGGCAAATCCAACGTCGTCGCGGACTGCCTCTCCGGGGTCTCGGCTATGCCTGCATGAGTGTGGAACAGGCCTCAGACCTCGGGGTCCAGACCCTCAAAGGTTCGGACTCTGGGTTACGACTGGAGGAAGTGGCGGTGGGGGAGTCAGGTGTTAAGCTGTTGTGTGATCTTTCAACTGGCCTGCCTCGCCCACTGGTGTAAATATATATATATATATATATATGTACACACAATTCGTTCCTGTGAAGTGAGTGAAGTCGGAATTGTTCAACCTCCAAAAAAAAATGTCCCCATAGGAAATAATGTAAATGCAATTAATCCGCTCCCAAGCTCCAAAAACAGAAAATGTCTATTTATATTTAAAACAAAACAAAACATGTACAGTATTTAAATAATAAAAATACCTTACCTTTTTTTGTTGTGGTGTGATGGCATCAGTAGATGAAAAATGCTATGTTAATGCATGCTTAAGTTCAGTGCTGAGTTAGTGTATTTTACATTGGGCATATTGTTGGACTACTAAGGGGTCCTTGTGCGCTGTTTAGCGCCAGGCACATTGTTGAACAGCTAACAGTCGGAAGTAATTACGGAAGTAGTCACAGTAGCACTGTACGTTTTTCTTCTCTGCCACTGGAACTGCTGTTTCTTTGGGCACATGTTGAAGAAAATTGTAATGGAAAAATTAAAATGCACTTGCGAATATACGGAGCAAATATAGGGTTTCCCTAATTATTTTGTTGGCATCTTACAGCACAAGCTGCAAAAGGCTGCCATTTCAACATGGGTGTGTAGACTTAATATATCCACTGCACAGTATAATACATATGTAAAATTATATATATATTTTTAATTTCTTTCATTTGGTGAATTGGCAACTTTTACCTGAATGATAAAAATATTGACAGTTTACCAATTAAACCACTCATGATTTTTTTTCACCTATGTTTAATAAGTTTGATTCTTTGCACCAATGACAAGGCCAAATGCAAAAATATTTTATTTGACCAACAACAGGAAACTTAGGTTTTAAAACAAAAACATTTCAAACATATATACGCTGTTGGGCATTTAAAGTTTAAAAGTTATAAGCTAAGATATGTCAACATTGTGGGAACAAACATTCAATCTTAGAAAAAACAATTAAAAGTTATAAAACTACCGTACAAATCATCTTTGGCTGCTGGAGCTTGCCTGACTGTCTTGACTGTGAGCTTCTGTGTACTGATTTCGCCACTCCTGGGGATCCTGGTTATGAAGCTGACAACAAACACGAAGCAGCACTGGCATGTCAAATACTTGACTCAAATAACCCCAAAAAGGCTTTTGAGCCATCCGTTTTCATACCCTTCTTTACCCTAACACTTGAATATTCACCGCAATATATACACAGCAAATTATGTAAAGTCAATTTGACTCTATTTTGAGTGGGACCATATAGACTCCGTTTTAGAGTAATATTTTCACTTGGAAGAATAGCTCAGGTGGTAGTGTGGCAGTCTCCCAAGCTGAAGGTTGTGAGTTCCATCCTCAACCCTTGAGTGATTTTTTTAATTAAAAAAAATTTGTACTCTCTTCCAAGTGTAACTATTGGCCTAGTCTAAAACTGAGTCTATTTGGTCCTACTCTAAATAGAGTCAAATTTACTCATTTAGAATTTACTGTGTAGGATTTTTGAATGACTTTGCCACAATTTTTAGTGAATGAGACAATATTTTAAATCTTTGGCCATATTCACTGGAAAGGGGAACAAAAATAATTATTTCTTGAACTAAAACTTTACGCTGTCTGATAATTGTGACCGATTTCAAAAGAACTCGTGCTGAGTTCAAAATAAAACTTCTCTGTCAGTGCATGACAAACTGTAGAAAAGAGGACTTGTATATCCGGTGTGCCCAAATCAGAAGTTGATTAGCTTACTGGGAGAAAGCACATACATGAAGTCCTTAACCCATAAATGGCATGATGACCTCATCCCTGCACTCAGGTTTGATACTTACTTCAGCCACAAATTGAAGGATTTTGGTCTTGGAGACTTCTGCATCAGCGCGTGGACCCCACACAAAGTTGTGTTCAGGTGGCTCAGTGTGGGGGATAGGTACGTACCCCAGGTACCTGAGTACACATAAACACAAACAACACAATGCATGAACGAGCTTCTTTGTATTTTTTTTGTGAGATGCCAACACCTGCCCCACAGTGGTGATTACATGACCAATTATTATTATTTTTTTTTAAAGTATGTGGAGTGTGTGTGTGCGTGCAGACGCATAATGACTTCATGCCTGCATGTGCACTTTTCCTCCATGTTGCTGTGTGGTGTGGTATAAACCAGAATCTATGGTCTTACAGAATCTGGCTCTGAACACACCAGCGTGGAAATTCCGATGAACAGAAACGCAACAAAAATCAAGGAAAAAAATAAACCAGGCAGGAAAATACAACAAAAATATTTTTGCAACAAATAATTCCACATATGTCAAAATCAATAACGTGGTGTGCAGAACGTTTATAGCACAGCACATAGAAGTTAGACACACAAAAGTTCACAACATAACAGTGTTGGTAAAAACTTTATTGTGCATGATGGGAAAATTCCTAATCATTCACAAATTATCTCATCTTATCCCGTTGCTATGTGCAGTTATTTCACCAACACCCAAACTGTGCCACCCCTTTCACGGAGCACAGCTTGGGCATTTTTTTTTTCCGAACTCGCTGACTGACCCAAAAATTCTTGATTGTGTAAAGCCTTTTTTGTTGTAGAGTATAAAGTAAATAAACAAGTTATTAAAATAGGCAAATTATTTATTTATATAATTTTTCCTCCCCAGAATGAAGCTTCTAGAGAAGAACAAATTGATTTGGTACTCTTATGTGGATGAGAAGGATGGTCGTATCGCCAAAAATGGGGAAGAATTGAACCTTGGATGCCCTTATCGGCGTCCTGTACCGTGTACCCAAGACTGCCATTGCGAGCACAGTTGTTACCTTTGACGCACAAACTCATCTGTGACCGTCTTCTTCACGTCGCCAAACTCCTCGTGTTTCTTTCTGCAAGCACGATTTGTGTCGTCACCAAGAGGAAGTCGAGCACCGTCGGGAGAACAAACGGCGGCAATCTTACGCAGGGTTAGCACAGAGCTTCCCGAGGATGTTCCATATCAGGCCTTGCGGTCGCAAACGAGAAGACCGATTCAGTCGCATTTCTCATCACAGACATTGGCAGAGACGTGACGGCTCACCTTCTTTGGCCGTGCCCTGTTTCATGAAGATGACACTCAGGATGACAAAGAGCAGTCCCGTCTTCGGGTCAGCAGAGCTGCGGTGACCATGTCAGTCAGATGAGACACTTTGAAGGCTTTCAAAAAAAAATATATATATATATATTTGTGGAAGACTTACCTGAAGGACGAGGCTTCTGCTGTCACCTCCAGTTTATTGATGAGGATGTACAATTGATTCTTTGCGTCTATTTTAATCAATTTAAGGCCAAAAACCTTAACGGGGGATAAATAAATAAAACAAATAAAACGCATGTTAGTAATAGTAACTAGCTACATAGCATTTTAGGAGAAAGACAAAAACATTGACAGTATTTTATAAAAACAATGAAAAATACATTCTTAGTAGTGATGGGAAAATGAAGCTTCATGAAGCACTTGTAATATTTTTTGACTCCCCTAGATGGTGCTCTTGGTTTAAATATAACGGCTAGTGCAAAGGAAATTTATTACATTTCCACTGCATCTTTCAACCAAGAGTGGCATCTAGAGGAGTCAAAAAATATTACAAGTGCTTCATGAAGCTTCATTTTACCATCACTAATTCTTAGTGCATTTATAACAAAATATAAATATTTTGCTCCAGCTATAGCATCCTGTGGAGTTCACAGAAGAGACAACCTGATCAAAGGTGCGCGCCACCCTCTTCATGATCTCAGGGTAGACATTTCGGTATTCTTTGAATACGTGCTTCATCAAGTCTGAAACCAAAACAAAATCAGCCTCGTCACTGCATTTAAGCAAGACACTAACAGTAAGATAAATGGATTGTTATTTTTGGATTGCTTTCTGTCACTTGGTCGACAGAAAGCGGTGTTGCAATGTATGCAGGTAGCACTGTGAATAACCTCATGGTTCGCACTCACAAATACACATTTGGTTAGCACATCTGCTTCAATGTTGAGGTTCGGCGTTCACATTTTAGCTCCGGCGTTCCTATGTTTGCGGGAATGTTCTCCCTGTGATTGTGTGGTTTGTCTATCAGTACTAAGGCTTCCCGCCACATTCCAAAAACAACTTAGTTTCATTGAAGAATACTGCCAAAAAGTGGTAAGACAGTGTATACCGCCTCTTGTCAGCTGGACCAAATTAGGACAAGCGCTATAGAAAATTGTTGGCTGGCACGCACAAGTGGAACATTACTCAAAGTTGAACCTGAGTTAAAAGCGTTGTGTTTCACATGTATTGAGTGTCTTGATTGCTTATTACCTGCTCGCCTTACGGGTAACTTCTTTTGATCTTTTACCAGGATGTACTGTACCACATCAGCTGTCTGGAAAAACAGAGCGATTTGTGTGAAACCGAAAATTCCCTCCACTGTTAGCTATTTGTGCGCGTACCTTCTGGTCAACCTGGGAAGGCGAGAGCTTCTCAAGGCTCCTTTGGACCTGTGATGTCATTGGCTGAGTGAACGTTGCGTCTTCATCCTCACCTCCAGCGCCCTGCGTGCCACTTAGTCTCTGCGAGAGAAAACAACGTTGGGACAATTGTTATTAAAGAATAAAAATATTTCACAATAAGTAAAAATGGACTATAAAATGAGCATGATGGATTTAATTTGAAGGGTCATTTTGAGTGGCGGTGGAACCACTCTTTTCTGTTTCACCGTGTTAGTGTTATTCACATTGCTATACTCTCAACACTCCTACTGATGACGAAGAACACGTCCTAGTTTTAAGAAATTAATTGAAAAAGTATTACAATACATGCGTTATAATATGTCTCACGTGAATGAATCAATCATTTAAATTTTACACACATAAATGGAATTCAAAGATCGCAATGACGATCGTAATTTCTTGCCATATAATTTGAGAATATTATAAATACAAGGGAGACGACTTACTTTACCCTGTGAGGAGCTCTGACTAATGGATGTTTTCTTCTGCGACATGGTGCCTTATCATAATTTGCACGCGAGGAGTCTTGTTGTTAGCTGACCCGCCTAACGTTAGCCAACGTGCACTAGTGGTGAAAAGATCGCCGATGTATAGATCTATGGATTTATGACGCTTAGAAGTGAATCGAGAAGTGAAGCCAGCGGCGGCCATCTCGCGTTGCCACTCGCCACGTGCGACTAATTTGAATACATTTCTTGCGATGTTTTAACGTAGTTTTCTGTCTTCAAAGCGAAAATGGCAGTGTGTGGCGTAGAGTTGTACAAATACGCCCCTACACGTTACGTCATTAAGAATGTGATTATATTTGTTCTCTTACGTTGTATATCTCCGAGTGCTACTGGTAGGTTTGTCTGTATCATATTGTCATAACCATCAACAAAGAAATGAAAGCATAGCCCATCCGTAAAAAAACAAAAACATTTTTGCGAAATGTAAACCTAACCTCTGTAAGTCACGACTCATGATACTGGGATAACAAACTCTGAATGGTGATGCAAACAGTTAAGTTTGCTCATTGAGAGGCTCGCATTACTCCATACGGGGATCTTAGCGTAAAACACGCACTGATAAGTGTTTAAGGGAGGGCTACCAGTTGTTAGCAACAGTGGCAACGTAAGATGCCGGTCCTCTGGCTTCTAACCGAGAGGGGCAAATGTAATCCGTTCATATATAAATCAGTTTCTTCTTCTTCGTCGTCTTCTTCTTCTTGGTTTATTGGTGGGTTGTAAATCAATGTTTCCGGTGCTTTACCGCCACCATCTGGATTGGAGTGTGGAACAGATTGCATGTGGAAAGGTCGACATTGAAATCACGTTTGATTTGAGGACGTTGTACACGGACTATGTTAAATCCGTTTGTACGTCGGGCTTCGGTCAGAAGCAATGCGTTTCCGATGGAGTTGTGTTGTTTATGTTGTTTACATTCAAAATTTCTACTGTTTTGCAGATTGTTTTGTTCAAATTAACTAGATAGTTAGTTTATAAAGTTGTGTATTTGTTAAAAAAAAAAAAACTATTTGCTTAAAAAAGAAGCTCGAAATCACGTGTTTCCGGTGGAGTTCCACTCGCCTAGCGTCTGCAGCCTTATGTGCACATGTCAACAATTTGTAAGCAAAAATAACTGCATAAAATAAACAAAACGGGGATTCAGACATAACTTATCATTTACAATTACAGAAAGCAGCATAAACTTGAACATCAAAACAATAAATACTGAGCAATATTGGCACTTATTTTTCTTGCATACTTGCTTTCCCCCCATTTCTTCAGACATACAAAAAAAATATTTAATATCTCAAATAAATCATTGGAAGGAGGGCTTACAGTTCTTCCACTTAACCAATAACAAATCTGAAAAACAATATTCCAAATCATCCATAAATCAAATAATATGACAGTTCAAATTGTGGAACATCACTAATTCTCAATATCAACCAATTTCTTATATCAGTTCAAAATCCTTACAAAATTGGGCAAAGAAAAAATGAAGTTTCTTCATCATTTTGGCAGAAAGAACAGTAATTGAAATATTTTCTTTAGAAATTCCGACACAGGATATATATTGTTTATGATTTTAAAATGTGTTTGTTACACTTTAGGCAAAACAAGCCATTTGATGTGTATTTATTTATATGTAACTGAATTTGCTCAATTAAAACCCTGCCAAACTGTCCAACTACCATAGCCATGAACATTTCTGGTTTTAAATACCTTTCCAATTATTATAATTATTATTATTATTATTTTATCACAGATCTTATCAAACAGATTATACACACAAAAAACGGAATCAAGAGGATCAAAGGCAAAGCGATTACACTGCAGATTTTCTTATACAGTACTCTTCTTTTTTTTAAAACAGTTAAATTTATATATCTCTATAAAGTATGTGTAACTTAAAAAAAATGCCATAAATATCCATTACATCAGTTGAATTACAAATATAGTTTTTTTAATATCAATTTTCCATTCATTATAATTACTCTATTCTAGTGTTCCACAAAACTGACTCATGGGAAGAAAAATTGTGGGCAAATATAATATTCCATAAAAAATAGAATTTGCTTATGAAAATTAGACAACGTAACAGAAACTCTGTTCACATCAAAAGCACATTTCAACACACAATCTAAACAACCAATCTTTTCAAACAAAGACCTAGGAATGTGGTACCACATAGAGTTGAGCTGTGACAAACAAGACTAGATCTCGAGCAAATATTTTGCTGAAAAACACAAGTTTGGCTTATCATCATCAGACCCTTATCCAGAAAGTAAGATAAAAGTCCTGGCACCAGTGGAAAAAGAAAAAAACCTTCTTCCCCGTACAGAATGCTCTTTCTCAACAATTCTCCACTTTGGTAAAAATCTTCCTGAAAGCAAAGTCTGCGCTCTATTATTGCAGCGCTCCCCACTTGCAAGATGATACCTCCATGTCTTGGCTCCTGTGCAGACTACGGCCTCTTCCCAGGTGATGGACGACATCTATGATATACCAGCCAGCTTTTCCATCATGCTTGACAGGACAAGGTTTCGTCAGGTTTCTTCTCTTCAGCCTCCTCCCCAGTAAATGGAAGCATACAGTAGAGGGCAGCAGAAGTACGTGTTTGTGTGTGTATATATATATATATATATATATATATATAATATAATATAATATATATATATATAATATAATATATATATATATATATATATATAATATAAATATATATATATATTATATATAATATAATATATATATATATATATATATATATATAATATAATATATATATATATATATATATATATATATATAAATATATATATATATATATATATATAATATATATATATATATATATATATATATATATATATATAATATAAATATATATATATATATATATATATATATATATATATATAAAAAACATATAATATAAATATATAATATAATATAATATAATATATATATATATATAAAACATATAATATAAATATATAATATAAATATATAATATAATATAATATAATACATATGTATATATGGGCTATTCATCTCCACATGCTGTCTTAGCATACTTTATCTTTTTTTTTATTCCGTTCTGATGATTGTCAGACAGAATAACAGCCTTTGAAAGCTGCCATTTTGTAATATGCTGTGACATCTCCATCTCTCGATTATTGGCTTGGTTTTAGCCCGTCGCCTCTGACATGTCATCAGCGGCGACCTACGCCATTCCTATCCTGCTTCTGTCGACAAAACAGCGAATCAAACAGCTCCTTTTTCTTTGCCTGCGCAGATAAGGGAGGATTGGATGGAGGTAAATGTTTGACCTCTATTGCCATTTTGTTTCCCCTCAATTTATATCGAGTGGCTCCCTTGGGGTGACAATATACTCGCTAACAAACCATTTTTTTGTCAGTCTTCTTTGGCGGGGCAATAGCTTCAACAGCTTGGGGGGAAAACACCGTTTATTTGTTTCGTTTTTTTTCTTCTGCATTTGAGATATTAGTATTTCTTTCTTGAGGGAGGGAAGTGGGGGGACAAAGAACAGAGAATGTCCGGTGTAGGATGATGTTTCCAGATGGCATGTAGTCCTGACTGACCTGTTCTGTGAGAAGCAGCTATCTGAAGGAGTAGTAGACGTCATAGAAGAAGTTAAGCTAGCAGAGGGGAAGTTTGTGCTCAAGGGCCACATTTGGTTTTCGGAACTCTCCTCATCTAGACTATACCAACAGAATCCTGTACGGGGTTCCTAACAAGGTCATGACTCTCATTCGCTTTAATTGCCTCCCAATGAATTTTCTAGCTCGACATCAAAATCCTTCAAAGGACTTACTTCAAATCCCTTCAGGTCTGGACTCCGCCACACATCAGCAACATCCTCCGTCACCGTTTAATTGCCTGCTGCCCATCCCAAACACTTTTGCAAGTTTGGTGACGGGACTTTCAGGGCCACAGCCCCCCGCCACCTGCGGGAAAACGACTCAAATATACACACACACACAATCTGTTAGCGCGAACACGCAATTTGGGAGCTTTAGAAATCAGGCGCTAAATTTCATTTTGGGTAGAGATAAAAAATAAAAATAGATGATGTAGAAACGGATCAAAACATTCTATGTTCAAATATAATGAAAACTATTAAAAAGTTTGAAGTTACGACAGGAAAAGTGCTGTGTAATGTACTTTTTCGCGGTTATCATTTTTTTTTAATTTTGGGGCTTTTCAATTAGGGAGATGGAGAGATGTTGAAGGTCCCTGCGTATACCCCCCCCCCCCTCTCTATATCTCTCTCCCTCTCTCCCTCCCTCACTGTGCCCCTCTCTCTTTTATCCTCCCCACCCTTCACTCATTCCATCAGGTTCCCTCACACATGCAGCCGGTGTGAGAGGATGAGACAGACAGACAGAGAACAAGTATGACAGGGAACAGCATCAGCACTCGGATCTCCCACACTGAGAGGGGATAAAAAGTGAGGAAGAGAGAGAGGGAAGTTTTTTTTTTAAGGAGAGGAAGGAATAACAAAGGAGAGCTGGAGGACTTTTTCTTTTCAGCCTTTCTTTTTCCTTCTTGCCCATTATTGCTCTCTTCCCTTACCCCATCTCTCCTTTTCCCCCCCTTTTGCCTTTCACTCCTTTTTCTCACCCTGGTTGTTCTCCCAGCTCCCGCCGTGGGGTCTCAGCTCTCCGTCACCCTCCCCCCTTCCCTTGCTCCCTACCTCCCCCGGGCCTTGCTTGGAGCCTCCAGGCTGCTGCGCCGCCGGAGGATGTCTCGCAGGGAGTCTCCCCCGCCGCCCTCGCCAGAGCAACTGCTTGGCGTGAGGAGGCGGGACGTGGATTGCGACGACCGTCCGGAGCGGTCCGAGCCGCTGTCCGATGCCGAGAGGGAGATCATCCAGGACACTTGGGGACACGTGTACAAGAATTGTGACGACGTGGGGGTGTCGGTGCTCATAAGGTGAGTTCTGTCAACAGGTGTAAGCCTCCGAACGTGTGCTCAATGAAACTTGCCTTATCACATTCCTTGGGAGCACTTTGTTAACTTCAGGATGCTCTAATTTCTAAATCTGAAAAAACAGTAGAAGTGGAGTGAATAATTATTCTCACGCACATGATAATAATTTCAGTTTTTAATTAATCCTCGGTTTGCGACGGGGTTCGCATCCTACGGCGGTGATGTTTTTTTTTGTACATAAATTGCAATAGTGTAATTAATTACTAACTAATCTACGCTTGGTGGAAGTAATGCAAATACTAAGCCATTGTACTTATTTAGAGTTTTCAGGTATTTGTACGAAAATACTTTTTAACGTGACTTTTTGCTTTTACCCACTACATTTGTATTTTAACATAGAACCTTCTATACCTTGCGTTGCCAAAACAGGGTTGTTGGATTTTTCAACCTCTACGTATGACAACGTAAAGCGATAAGCGTGTCTAGCCCATTTTGAAAGAAAATCCAATTACCCACCAACATTTTCAAGATCGTGATATTATTTTTTTACTGTGTGTGTGTTTTTTTTAACAATCTAGAAAGAACACACAGTCGGCTACAAGTTGAAACATATATATATTTTAACAATAAACATATAGTGCACCCCCTTTTTGTTTAAAAAAAAAAATGGTTTGATCCAGCAGAGCGTGATCTGCCTATTGATGATTGATTCCAAGCTACGTCACAATTGCATCACAAGTCAAAATGGCGGCGTACAGCGGAGGACAAGAAGAAGGTGGGAAGTCTAACTTTGCCGATTTCAAACCAGGAAGTGTGCATGGGGAAAAAAGGACCCCAGCATCACCTACCGGAATGGCAAAACACAATTTACACCATTATAAACATATTTAGCTCTTTATTTATTATTGACTGACTGCTGACTATATGACTATTCGAAATAACTTCACGTAACCCAACGTGGTTTGGACCGGCTGCGATTACCAGAACAACAAACAATTTACCACAATCAGCCATCTTTGTTTACATATGACTTGAACACTTTGAGCTTCCCAATTTCCTTGAAAGCAGCATCAACTCGGTGAAAGGAATATCTCCGCTCATTGAAAAGCAATGGACTTTGGATTGTTGTCATTTGATTTGTGAAGATTAATTTTGATTTCATGTGATGACATGTCATTTGACTACTATAAGAAACGGTCTTGTACGTACATAGTCACAGGCAAAAGCGATACTAACACCGAAATATCAGAAAAGCTGACTGTATCTTCCCGTCATATAGTGTGAAAGTGTGAGTGAACCTTGCTTCACCGTGGGGCAAATTTCTTTTTTCTTACCACTCATTCACTAATTATTTGTATCATACAGGTAAGCTGTCTTTCTTCAGTTGTTATAATGACCTCATTTGCTATTTCATGTTAGTCAGTTCACACGTTAGCATAGCTTAGCAGGTAAGGGAGCTCATTTACATGTGGGTTGATTAGAGGCACCTGTGGCTAAAGCTAAACTGTGGCAGAGGTTTTACTTCCTGGAATTGGATTTGACACCTCTGCACAGAACGCAGCAGTGGCACAAGGACCAAGACACGACAGTCGGATGTCTGCTCGGGGTGCTGGAACGTAGCGCTCCACCCTGGTTCTAAATATTGCATCGGTGAAGAGCTGCGCTACTGCAGATTTTCAACTTTTAATGAGTAAATATTTGCGTGCCCCAGAGTGGAAGTGCATCATGAAATTGGACCACAAGGAAACAACTCGATAGCAATGCAGTGTTTATCTCGCTCATCTGAAAGTAGATGTATGCATATTTTCAAACATTTTTATTTTATTATCAATATTTGTACTTAATTTTTTGACTTGAGGAAAGTAATGTGCGTGTGTGGTGGGGAAGCACCCTTTCCTTAAAGAAAGGGTAGAGGGCGGGGGGATTACATTACATTGTACATTATTCAATTTATTTATTCATTGCAAATTACATGCTTGTTTATATCAGCTTTTCTTCACTCGATGAAGAAAGGCTGGATTTTTTGGGTTTGCAGAGCTAAACGGTCAACGTCACACAAAAAAAAAAACCTTCAAAGATTGCTAAAATTGACAGCCAACCGCAACCAAGAAAAGTGATCGAAGTGAGACAAACTGATTTCCAGTTTGGGGTTGACAAAATCCCTGAGGGGGAGAGAAAAGGGCAGGGGGAATATTTATGTGTGTGCGCGTGTGCGTGTGCGTGTGTGCGAGTCTGTCGTCTTATCTGGGGTTGACAGAAATACGTATTGGCACTTCTCCCTTCACTATCTCGTCTTCTCTTTCATTCTTGTCTGTCTTTTCAACATATAATTTAAATTTAATTAAAAGGCAGTTATTCATCTTCTATTCAAAATCTCAATTGGTTGTGAGGAACGCTAAAATCAATTAAGTTAAAGCTGAAAGGCAGATTACATACTGTAGGCCCTTATTGAGGAATTATAAAAAAATCAAGTCAGTGACATCCTGGTTTATAATAAAGTAGTAGTTTCTCAGTCAATGTCATGGTAACTAACTACAGATCACCTCATATTGGTGCAACAGGCAGGAAATCACTCATAAGCTCTTACATCAATGCTAACCGCACAGAGCTGTTTTCAGTGCATGTATAAATTGTTCTCCACACTAAATAATTAGACCATGTTTATTTCATGACGTGACGTTAGAGCGCTAAGATTCCTTGAGATCAGTGATTCTGAAAATGTAGTACTGGTCACCACCACTAGTGGCAGCATGTATGCAACAAAATCATTGCCCAATATTTAACTTGCATTTTCATTTAGTTGAGTAACTTTTTAAACATTTGTTGTATGTGAAATTTTAAATGTAAAACTTTCTGTGCAACAATGTTCAATTGAATCATCATTTAAGCATAGTTTTATCAAATATACATGTGATGGTGGTACTTGAGTATGGTATTGTTTTAGAATGATAATACTAAGTTTAAAACGGTAGACACCCATTGCGTTAGATTCTTTAGCGACTATACAATACAAAAAAGAAAATTACACGACTGTACACAGAAAACTTTACTTCTGCTGTGAAAGTCAACATTCCTAAAAGTTAAAGTAGAAGTAGGACTCCACATTTTCTATGTATTTGATCAACTAGACCTGGTGAATGATTGCAGTCATTTACTTTACTTCAGTTATTATGACCCGTTCGAATCAGGCTAATTCTAAGAGGTACGATCGTATGCACAGCAAGATAAATTATTGTCAGAAGTGAGGTGATCTCAAAACGCAGACACGGATAAAGAGGAAAAATTAAAAGAAAAACAGCACACAATAGAAAAATATAAACAGAAAAAGCTTAGCAAAATGCAAAAACATGGAAGTAATTAACTAAGAACAACAAAAAAATGCTTGCAGAAAAAGTGCTAGGAAACTAATCAACATGGTACTTACAAAAATCGAAAGACAAAGTTGAGGCAAAGTGAGTAATGAGGAACAGGGAGTCTTGACTAACAAACGGAAGACAGTGAGGTGAAGCGAATAGTCTGCAAACAAGCAGCTTCAGCTGCCTTTTAAAGCAGATCAGTAGCAGGTGCGTCGCTGGAGGACCCGTCCACCGTCAATTAGGTTGGACTGAAGAAAACACAACAGTCCTTCCAACCAAGGACTGTATGGTCATAAAAATGTTGACGACGAATTAGGGCTACGTACAAATATATATTTGGGGGGGGGGCATAATATTCAGAGAAAAAACTCACAAATTTATGAGAAAAAAACCTCATGTATTTGCGACATTAGAAAGTGTCAATTTTGCGAGAAAAAAACCTCATACATTTACAAGAAATAAACCCGCAAATTTGTGACTTTAGAAAGTGGCAATTTTGCGAGAAAAAAAAATCATAAATTTCAGAGAAATAAACTCGCAGATTTAACTAACTCAGACATTTCTGATTGTTTAGTTAGTCATCTGATAGGGGCGTGTTGTTGATATAGCTTTCCATGTGTAACGAGTAAAGTTTAGAAATCCGTCTCTATCCTGCTTTTTCATTTTTATAAAGATTGTTCCATTAACCACCAACAAATCTTCACAAAATTTGTGAATTTTTTTCCTCGCAAATTTGCCACTTTATAATGTCACAAATTTGTGAGTTAATTTCTTGTAAATTTGTGAAAAATTTTCCTCGCAAATTTGCCACTTTATAATGTCACAAATTTGCGAGTTTATTTCTTGTAAATTCCTGAAATTTTTCCTCGCAAATTTGCCACTTTATAATGTCACAAATTTGCGAGTTTATTTCTTGTAAATTCGTGAAATTTTTTTCCCGCAAATTTGCCACTTTATAATGTCACAAATTTGCGAGTTTATTTCTTGTAAATTCCTGAAAAATTTTCCTCGCAAATTTGCCACTTTATAATGTCACAAATTTGCGAGTTTATTTCTTGTAAATTCATGAATTTTTTTCCTCGCAAATTTGCCACTTTATAATGTCACAAATTTGCGAGTTTATTTCTTGTAAATTTGTGAGTTTTTTTCTCAGAATATTACACCGTCTCCCAAAAAATTTATACATTGCCCCAATATGTCAACGTAAAAAAAAAATAAAAAGGACATACAGCAAAAAGAAAACAATACTCTTGAACATTTTAGTGGTTCTGAAATTCAATTTAGGGGCACTTAAGTACCCCCCAAATTAGGCTAGAAACGATTATATTGAGAATTGCTCCATTCTCGTTCACCATGTGATGGTCTAAGAGTGTCATTATCCACAGCTGACTGACAGTTCCTGGGTTACTTAACAACCAGAGGCTGACCCGGAGGTCGCAGCCTTGCACGGTTGACATGTTATTATCGAGAAGCTGAGAGATCAGTGCACAGCAGCCACCGTGGGCCACGGAATTTCTTTTTTCCACTTTGATGTCGCTCCATCTGCTCGGAAGCATGGAGCAGCGAAACA
The DNA here is from genome assembly GCF_054856555.1 of Leptonotus elevatus. Lineage (NCBI taxonomy): Eukaryota > Metazoa > Chordata > Actinopteri > Syngnathiformes > Syngnathidae > Leptonotus > Leptonotus elevatus. The sequence goes on from NC_141246.1 coordinate 14,361,704, forward strand.
GTGGCAGTGGCTTCGGTTCATCTCAACAATGCGTACAAATGCAATTGCACCACTGAATGAATAAGATCTCCTCAGGCAACAGTAGTGCATTCGGCAGACTCAAGTTTTAGTATTGTTAAAAGGGCATTTTGGTTTGCGGTACAGTTGAATTAGAACTGAAATATGATCCTTTTCATCACGCTACGTCATCAGTCATCATCTGTGGGCTATTCATGTTTATAAATATTCCATTTTACATTTGAAATTGTTATTAGGTGGTTTTTCAGATATTCTCTTTGTCAATATGTTCTTAAAGTGAATACCAAGAAGACGTTCACGCACATAATTTATTCCTCTTTCGTCATTTTGAAAACGGTTTCGAGCAAACAATGCAGATCAACACTTCAGAAGCCATTTATTCCCAGTCTTGATTTGCGATGAACTGCTTTGTACTCCTGACTCATTTCGGTCAATATGGTCTTGTTGTTATGTTTCAGTTCATATATAGCTGATCAGTAGTGACGGGAAAATTAAGCTTCATGAAGCACTTGTAATATTTTTTGACTCCTCTAGATGCCACTCTTGGTTGAAAGATGCAGTGGAAATGTAATCAATTTCCTTTGCACTAGTCTTTATATTTAAACCAAGAGCACCATCTAGGGGAGTCAAAAAATATTACAAGTGCTTCATGAAGCTTCATTTTCCCATCACTACTGATCAGGTATCAATAATGATGCAAGTACCTCTTTTCCTTATCTTTACCGAGTTTATTCTAGTTAGGAAACATTAGTCTGAATAAGGTGCATTTGTTCTTCAAATCAAGAAAAAAAAGAAGTCACCTTTCAAAAAGTCTGCAACTGTTAAATAGTTAATGTGCAGAAAAAAACATCCTTGTAGATTCAACAGTAAAGCCCAAGGTTGTTCACCCTGCTCTAAATAATTAGAAAAACCCTCCCACTTTGATTCAAGTATGATTAACAAGTCACGCTAATGGCGCCCATTTGACTTTAATGGATTCATTTGAATGCAGAGGCAGGTGCAAGAATGTGCTCTCTCTCACACAGGGACGAAATGTTCTCCGGGTTGCTTCGGTAAGTCAATACAGAAATGAAAGCTACAGAATAAAACATTCAAGTGTTTGTATATGTTTCAAATATGCATTCATTTAATGAAATCCCATTTTGTTAAAAGTCCGTCAAGCTGTTGACCTACCGGGCAAAGTGAAGAGAACAATAGATTACAAATCCTTAAAAACAAAAAAAATGTTTTGAACCAAAACTTAATGTCTGTCCAAACAGGGTAAAAAAAAAAGAAGCTACTATACATATATTTTCTGTCACTGAGGGGGAAAAAAAGTGTCCATATCGTGACAGCTGGTAGTGCCAAGCTAGAAATGCTATAGGCAAGCGGAAGCCTTTCTTGGCCTGGCATGACAGAATCTGGTGAGCGTATATGCAGTTTATCGGGGCCGCCCAGGGCCAAACTCAAACTGGGAAATAATTGCATCCACAATTTTGGCCAGCGTGAGCAATGACAAGATTTAAATGAGGTCAAAGTACAGTAGTAAGTCAATAGCGTGGACGCTCGTGATTTGTAAGGCTCTTGTAAACATTTTACGTAATTATGTGGCCATTTTGCAACTTTAACGGTGAAAATGAAATGGCTGAATCATTTACGCATCAGCATTTGAGTTTCAATTAGTTGGATACGTTTACATTTATAAAGACTCGTAAGCTCTGCAGTACGCTGAGCGATTGCGCCATTGACGCACTACAAATTCCAGTTTCCGCATTCCACTTAAGGATTATGCCATACTATGCATTTAAACACCATATTATTTGGATTGTAACCTCTCTATAAAGTGCGATTTTAACTTTTGCTGAATTTACATTTTTAATTCAATTAGGTTTAATCGTCGACTGTAGCTTTGTCTAAGTATGTTAATTAGTTATCAGCAGTTTGATCAAACTGTAATGCAACGTTTGGCCATATGTCGCCACGTTAACATACTTTAGTACACAAATCTCTACTTTGGAGCAAATGTATCTCAATGCACATTTGGATTGTGTTTGGAAACAAAATAAATATAAATAAGTGTGCGCTGTAACCCAAAGCAGGCCCATGGCCATTTCAGTGGAAAAGGAAAAATAAGTGAGTCAGCTTGCACACGTATGGAAAGTTAATGATGATAAATGAATGCAGGTCAAACATTTCATCACTGACTCCCAGGATGTCCTCATTAACTGATAGCTTCAGGTAAAATAGAAATAAAAAATCATCACAATCCATAAAATAAAATTGAAATACTAACCACAGAGATTCCACATGAAATTTCACATGAATAAAACCAATGACGTTGCTTTGTTGTTGAATCACCCCCCATCCCCCCACCCCCCCATCCAGGTTCTTTGTGAACTTCCCATCAGCCAAACAGTATTTCAGCCAGTTCCAGGACATGGAGGACCCCGAGGAGATGGAACGAAGCTGCCAGCTTCGCCAACATGCCCGCAGGGTGATGAATGCCATCAATACTGTGGTGCAGAACCTCAATGACCCGGAGAAGGTGTCGTCGGTGTTGGCCCTGGTGGGGAAAGCTCATGCTATCAAACACAAGGTGGAACCAATGTATTTTAAGGTATGAATGACTTCATCTTACAAATTTCTACAACGCGCCTTTGTTTGTCTATTGTTATTATATTGAGAATGCTAATATTGCTGGGAATTAAAATACTTGTCAATATAATGCACACTGCACAAAAAGGTACTAGAAGGTAGTGATGGGAAAATGAAGCTTCATGAAGCACTTGTAACATTTTTTGACTCCTCTAGATGCCACTCTTGTTTGAAAGATGCAGTGGAAATTTAATCAATTTCCTTTGCACTAGCCGTTATATTTAAACCAAGAGCACCATCTAGGGGAGTCAAAAAATATTACAAGTGCTTCATGAAGCTTCATTTTCCCATCACTACTAGAAGGTTCCCGAAAGATTGGAACAAATTCATGTAAATTTCATAAGGAACCATTCAATCCACCTATTAAAATAACTTTGATAATTTTGCAATGGAATGTGCAAATTCTTTATGATGAAGGCAATTAAATTGTAGAATCCACTTGTGTCCATTACTTGTTGATTGCCGTGAAGACGAATCAAACAAACTACCAAGCAAAATGCTCAACGTGTCGTGTTTCATTTCCCCCATATACATATTTGCATAATTGCCAATCAGAAAATCAACCATGCATCCCTCTTCATACGATTGAAGACACTTCCTCTCTTCATGTCTTTTCAATATCATCTTCCTAAATGCAGCTGCACATCAGCGCCATTGAAGTCACTGGCATCCGATTGGCTACGGTGCTTTAATTCCTTAATAATTCAGGGATGAATCATGACATTTATTTTTTTACATCTAAATTCTGCATGTATGAAATCGAATCATATTCAAATGTAACCATAGTATATACATAACTCAATGTTTACATGTGCCAGCGTAACGTTTGATATGAGCAAAAGTATCGGACCATGTGACCGATCGGTATTTCTAAGAGTAGAGAGCTGTCTATGGAAGAAAAGTAAACCATTTTGAAGAAAATCGATCCGAGCTCTTACACAAACATCGAGCACAGCCGATACAACAATTTGGAATGTCCTGAAAAAGAAGTCGCAGGTTTGATGCAGTTATTGCAAGTAAGGGTTATGCCACCAAATATGACAAGTTATTCACTGTTCTAATACTTTTGTTCACTTGAAAAGTTGTTGGGTTCGAACAAAATGTGCTTTTTCTTCTTCATCGAGATGTAAATGATATGAAATAACGTTTGTCTCCTATTCGTCTCTTGAGCTGAAACCGAAATGTCTTCAGTACGCAACAAAAAGAAAGGAATTGACCTTGTCATTGCAACACTTTTGGAGGGGACTGTATTCATACTACATATTTACAAGTGGCCAGCTGTTTGATCTGTTTCATTCATGGTTTTAAAAGAGTGTTAAATGATACTCTAGTTCCAAAATAGAGACTGAAAGATAATGATTTGAAAAGCCCTGCAATTATTTTTAAAATCTATGTGACGATGTGAAAATGGGCCATTGACGAATATAAAAAGCGCAAAATGGCAATACAAGCAAATTACTTTCAGGCTTTCTGATCATAAAATAAGCTATAGCAAGAGCATGCACCTGCATGGGAAATGTGCATTTAGTCTCTCTTTTTTTTTTTTTTTAAATAACCAGTTAGGAGATAGACTGCTTTCAAAGGCTGTTTACTACATCGGAATCATTTCTGCTGCTGATTTGCGTATTACATCATCTATTTCATGTCCCTTGACGCACATATGGCCCACGTCTTTACTTCGGCGTATTGTCCTCTCGAGCGTGTGATTCTCTTTCCCATTGTGATTCCTCTCTACCTTGTACTTTCATGTTTCACCATCGTGGACATTTTCAATTCTCACCTGTCTCGCCCACCTTTCTTCAACAATGAATTGGGCTGATTTCCTGCCTCAGCTCTGCTCCTACCTTACCAAATAATCTTATTTCTTACGACAGCTTCGTTTGATTCTCTTTCCAGCTCCCTGTTGCTCATATTTAGGCCATACTGTATTTTTTATTTACATTTATGAAAGGCTTGTCAGAAAAGTACCAGGACTGGGATCACAAAAGATACATTTAAAAAAAAAAAAGTTAGACTTACATTTCTGGAGTTTATTTCAACTCCCAAAGTGTATTTTTAACATTTACTGAGTTAAATGGTGTCCAGAGTAGGTGTTATTAGGAAAACAAATATGTCTGAAAAGAGTTACGTGTCTACTCCTGCAGTGTTAATTTAACTCTGCTTAGTGAGACTTTGTGCGTTGCATACCAAATTACAGATACTGAGCGGGGTGATGCTGGAGGTGCTGTCTGAAGACTTCCCGGAATTCTTCACGGCTGAAGTGCAGATGGTGTGGACCAAACTCATGGGCGCCGTCTACTGGCATGTGACGGGGGCGTACACAGATGTGGGCTGGCTGCAGGTCTCCAGCTCGGCCGTGTGAATGGTCAGTGGGAAGGAAGAAAATGTGTCGAGGTTTGCAGTGGACTTAAAAAAAAAAAATGAGAATGACATGTTTTCCCTGATTGTTTAAGCTCAAGTTTTGCAAGGGAGGTTTCTCAGACATGGATGACGACGATGATGATGATGATGATGATGATGATGATGATGATGATGATGATGATGATGATGATGATGATGATGATGAGTAACATGTTCATCTACACAATTGCTCTGCTTATTTGAGTGACATTTGGAAGCTGGGGCTGTTCACTAAATTCCCTGGATAACCCCCTGACAATGTAGGCTGGCAACATCTGCAAACGCTAAGGACACTTTAGCTCAACTAAGTTTAGTAATTATCCAGTCAGCTGTCAACTGTTGCCAACCCCACAAGCAATCGTAGTCCAGCAGGGGTGGCCCCTTCCAAATGTCGTGCCCATCTAATTTCCCCTTTGCTCGTATCGCACATGTCAAGCTCTTTTCTCTGAGACCAAATTTCAAGAATCAAGTGTAGGGTAGTTGCCACTATTGGATGTCTCTAAGACCACCTGCAGAAGGTGACACTGTTTGGCATTTTTCTTGTCAAAAAAGCATAAATGGAACTCATTTTGTTTCCTGAAATACTTTATCTGATGATACAAACTATTGATTCCACATGAAAAGTCAAACAATACAAAGTGTATAGCAAAGCCATAATGCCAGCATAATGTTGCGACTCGCTCATTTAAGAGCAAGCAACATAAAATATAATTAACATAGACAATGCTTTCTGCCAAAAATAATTTCTACTGTTAAAAAGCTCAACAAAAGATGACAACCATATCCATAACATCAGAAAAATAGGCTATATGGCTTAAATTTGGCACATTGGTGTAACAAAAATACTCATTTGTGCTCTTTATTCCTACAATGCTTACAAATGGAAATAAACAGTTATGACAAATAATCTACTGAACGCACCTTTTTTTTTTTTTATGTCAAACTGGGTTTTTTTTTATACAAAGGGCCATAAATGCACTAAGGGGGGGGCAAAAAGGGAAAATTCATGTGGGAATCTGCTAAGCGAGATGCATCCTCGAGTCACACATTTTGTATGAATACACCTCATGTTATTTTGAAAGTAATATTAAAGGGATACTTGACTCATTGAGCCGTTTTCAGCAGTAAAAAGTTAATATTTTGTCCAGAATTAATTTGATAACTCCATTATTTTTCATGTACAATTAATACCTTTAAAAGCGATTTTTTTCCACTTGCTGTGGACTGGAGATAACCTGTGCTGAGGAAATAGGTAACAACCAATCACGTCTCACCTGTTTTCTGGGTTTGGTCAGCAAACTGAGGCCCAATGTATCCGCACAAGTTTCTTACCATTTGGGCAGTTCGTCCACATGGCGGCGCCCTTTCGGAGCTTGAAACCGATCACTTGGAACCGGGCTCCAGAGTGGAAAGATTCCCTTACGTTCTAATGTGGACACCATATGCGGGATACTCCTCCCGTTTGATGACGTATGCTCCAATTCTTGCGTAACTGCGCGCAATCCGCCAGTCTGTCAACAATGGCGGATAGCCGTGTCGTAGTCGTTTTACGCAACCTCCTCAGCTAAATATTTGTGCGTGATGTTATTGTACCGGAATCATCTGCCATTGTCACTTCTCCTGTGTTCGTCTCACTGATCTGTATATACTACTGGACAGCCGATAGCCCAATACACACCCGTGCAAGCCGTTGAAGCGACAGGGCGGCCATCTTACTCCTCCCATCTTGCGAGAAGACTACTGTATAAACGATACGTATATGTATATATATTTGAATACAGTAAATGTATAGGATCGAATGCCGAGAAACGTTTCTTGGGAGGAGTAATATGGCGGCCTCACAACTTTTAAAGTCTTGGCCTATCGACTATTCAGTGGTTCTTCTTCCTTGCTGATTCTTCTTCTACACTTTTCCGTTAACTCCCTGTGGCTGGGCTGCAGCGCCACTCCAGACTTGGCATACACATTACAGCCGTTAAACGTCCTCAGCGTCTTCTTTTGGACACACGCATGTCTTGAAACGTTTCTGTGCGTTCAAGATTCTTTTGAGGAACAAAGCCGGCTTTGCTTCCGTGTGAACAGGGCCTGAACCATGTTTGGTCGTTACCTGTTTCTTCAACAGCAAGTGGCAAAATTCGTTTTTAAAGGTATTAATTGTTTATGATAAATAATGACACTCTCAAATTTTTATAGACAAAATATCTTCTTACTGTTGAAAATGGCTCAAAGAGTCAAGTATCCCTTTGAAATATGTATAGACAGGGAATGCTTGGGTCAGTCATATGTTTTAGGACCATGGAACTGCTGACTGTTAATTGTTTTTTACTCTTTCTGTCCTGTATTGCTCAGATTTAAGGGGCTGTGCTCCTCTTGGCTCTATATCGACGCATTATGTGCTCAAAATATCTGATCTCAAGTCTGTCCTTTGTACAAGTGAACCGTGTGCAAGTGTACATGTGCTGTTCTGCCTTCGCAATTCACTTCCACATGAATCTGTTTCCGCACCAAAGAGGGCTTTACATTTGCTTCACTCTCTTTAGACAAACACAGCGACACTGAGAACGTAAGATGGAAAATGTCCGCAGGTGGGCACGATCAGCAGCCACGCATGTCCACGTTGCACGGGCAGTTCTCCCCCTTTGCTAATATTTACAAGCCTGTCACTTAGTTTACCTCATCAGAGAAACTTACCGCATTAAAGGCTCCATTAAGGGCTTTAAAAACTCTTCTGGAGGTCTCGGAAACAGAGCGCGTCTTCTAACAAGATTTTGTAGTAACAGCAAAGAATTGACGTTCCTGTGTCTTGAAGAGTCGTACTAAAAATCACATGCCCCACCCGTCTAACCCCGTGAAATAATGACAATATATCGCAATTTTGCATGCGCCGCCATTTACAGTTGCCATCTGTTTATTAAATTCCCGAGCATGCACTGCAAATCTGTTTAGGATGGACATTTGATCCAATCTTCAGCTCGCATCTGCTCCACTGATGTCCTGTTTCTCCTATTCGACCCTTGTTGCTATCAGCATCTGGCCTTTACCAGGAGGCAATGAGTCGCCGCTCCTCCTCGGCTGCTCATTCATCTACTTAACGTAACATCCCATTGCCTCGGTAACGAGCGTCTTCACTGAGAGCTATAACTCTTTTTAAAAATGGCCGTGTGCTGTCATCCATCATACGCTTTCATTCATTGGCAACACTTGCTGATAAGCGGCCTTTCTAATCACTTAAAACGGATTACATTGAGTTTGTAGGCAAAAAATGAATTAGAAGATGGAAAGAAAGCACTGCAATTTATCTAGTTTAAATTCTGGTCCCGACATGAATGAACATATATCGTGTCAGAGTCAAGAATGATCATTTTAGCCTTTCAGATTCAAATTTCAGCCTAATGTGCTGCCATGTCAATCGAATCTACCCAGGGCCTTCGGAATCAGTAATGCTGGTTAATGTATCTTAAAATATGAGCAAGGTCTTCGATCAATCAGATTAAAAAATTCATCTTCACAAGTTCGGCAGAGTTACAAAACTTTCTTATGGAAGACCCAAGTCGATTTTAAGTTCTATCCACACTCTAAAAACAGTTGGGTCAAAAATGGATCGATCCTCTACTTTGAGTCAAGAAATGGGTCTTTCAGCGTAAAACAACTCATAAATATTGGTCAGATCCTTTACTTGGGTCAAAAAATTGGGCCACTTTGTGTAAAACAACCCAGAAAATTGGGTGAAATTGACCCATAAAGTAGATCGGACTGGGTTACTTTTGACCCCACTGTTTTTAGAGTGTAGAGACCCAACAACTGCTGGTCATAAATGATCCATCATCCTAAAACTAGATTCCTTGGCTCAATAATACCAGTTGTCATCACGCCGCGTTGCTGCTTTAGCCTTTTACGACTTTCAATTCGCATCTTGTTCTCGTCCATTAACACACACAAACACGTAGATACAAGATACATACATCCCATTTTCACATTCTCTCACACACACACTTGTGATTGTGCATACAATTAGCTGACTCGGACATGTCCACGCATGCCAAGTATGCCTCGGCACTTCATCCAATAAAAAGATAACATCTAACACGCTTGCTCTCCCCATAGCTTGTAAGCTCATCACGGCATATATGTGGAAATATCTGTTTTCTTGTGAAAATATTTTGCCAATCAGTTGTTAAAAGTGCAGACTTAATTATATTTTTCTAAGTATATCTCTGACAATGATTTTGACATATTTGAATACTATATTCTCATGTCATTGTATACTAGGTTGTCGGTGGGAGCAAGTGCAGTGGCTTTGTCGTGTTTCAAGCATGTTTGCACATCTTGCCACAAACTCGTACCTCTGTAGACGTGGTGAACATGAAAATGGTCAATAAAATGCACTTGAACAGTTGTCCGTGTCCTGTTTTGGCAAACAGCGTATGGCAATGCACTTCTTCTTGTGATAGATAAAAACATACAGTAACATGCGTAACATAGAGAAATGAATTAGTCATGTTGACATCTCACTATCACAACAACTGACGAGAAACCGAGCAGTGAATAAAACCATGACCCACTTAATGAGACAAGCAGAGAACGGGAGAGGACATAAGGGAATGGAAGGAGCCGATTGGCGGACAGAGGAGGGTCGTGACCGAAACCGACTGAACTGTTGTGCGTTGTGCCGGATTCAGCCACTAGTTTTCCTGAGTGAACATATTACGTTTGAACATACTCACAAATACGTTTGAACATTCTCGTAAATACGTTCGAACATACACAGTCAATTCTTTGGAGTACAATTTAGTCTAAACAGAGTCTATTTGGTCCAACTCTCCATAAAGTACAAATTTACACTTGGAAAAGAGTAAAACACTCAGAGTAAATTTTAATCAAAGTATTTGTGTGTACGAAAGAACTTGCCTATCCCATTAAAAAAAAAACTATTAAAGATTTTTTTACTCAGAAATTTTAAGTTCATTTTGCAAGGAGATATTTTGACAACATTTCACTAGTTTATTAAAAAAAACAATCTACCACCTGAGCTATGCCACTCCTATATTTAAAAGAAGACCAAAACCTTTTTTTTTGTTGGATTTACCAAGATTCCAGCTGACGAGCGATATACTAACACAAGCAGGAGCTGCATGGCTCAGGGAGTAGATCAGCTGTCTCCCAAGCTGAAGGTAGTGAGTTCGTTCCTCAACCCTTGTGTAACTTTTTTTATTTTTTTTTTATTTTACTCTCTTCCAAGTGTAAATTTTATTCTGTTTAGAGTGGGACCAAACAGACTCTGTTTACAATAAAATGTACTCTACAGAATACTTGCAGGCTTAAAACTACAAACATGACATTTTTTCCCATTGCCGAACTGAAATAATGCCCTGCAGACATACCAATGAATCGTAAAAGTTACGATTAAACAATATTTGTACTTGATTTTTTCCAAAGTATCAGCATAATGCAAAAAAAACCAATATGCTATGTTTGTAGCATTTAGCCTACAATTTTGAACGTATTTGCGAGCATGATCGAACATACTTGCGAGTACATTCAAACGTACTCGCAAGTAGGTTTGAACGTACTCAACAGTCAGCAATGCTTACTCCGCATCGGCGGTTCCACGCTCCCGTACTTTATCGCAATGTCCTACCTCTGCATGATAACATGATGCATGTCATAAAATGAGTACATTCCTAAAAAGAAACAATTTCAACCAGTCTGACGAGTGTATGTTAAATTCGCTGTAATATTTTAAATAATTTATTAATAGATTTGCACTACATTTTTTAAAATTAAGTTTGTAAAAAAAACATCTTACCAAAGTATTTACCTTTTAATCTAAATATTTTGACCTTCAACTTGATGTGTTGTTTATTTTTGAAGATTATATTTACATTACACACAATCATAAGAGTGCTGACAAGAAAACTCTACAGAAGTGGCGGATTGAGGCCAAATATTATTTACCGGTAGTAGTAATGTTACATAAAAAGAGGTATTAATGTTTGTAATTATTGTTTGCCTGTTTGTCGCTTGACGCTGTAAGCAAGAGGTCCGAAGGGAGGTTCACGCAGGGAGGAAAACTTTTATTTTTCAAATGATTGGCCTCATTTACTGGAGCCTGAGGCGTTTAATTTAGAGATTTATTTCATTTTTAATATGCATTTGCTCAAGTGCCCAACAAAACTGTATGTCAGGGTTTGTTCGAAGTTGTGGTGCGAAGGTTTTCTGCGGCTACTCTTTTTTTTTTTTCTCACATTCCGAAAACATGCATGTTAGGATTAATGAAGACTTTAAATTCAGAATGTGAACGTGAATGGTTGTTTGCATACAGTATATGTGCCCTGCGATTGGCTGTTGACTATCCCACTTCTCACCCAAAGCCACCTGGGACAGGCTGATATCAGCACAACCTCGACCTTAATGAGGATAAGCGGTATTGAAAATTGCCGGCTTGATGGAGAGGTGAGGCAAGTAAACGGCAAGTAAACGGCACTACAGCAGTCAGAAAATGGAGCAATTTACCAATGACGGTTTCCATCAGGCCTGCCGCGCGACCATACGCTAAGCTGTTCCCATGGCGACAAATTTCCCATCGCCCCAAAATTGTAATTCCAGGAGCGCTGTGTGAGGCAATAATTCAGATGCGAGACACCTTGTAAACAATGGCTCCATCAATTTTTTTTATACCACCTATTCAGGGTCACAGGGAAGCCGAAGCCTCGATGAACCACTACATTGCCAATCACCTCTGCTTTGGAAGCTCGTTAAAACAAGCGCATGAAGGGAAATGACCGTATTAATTACTTACATGCAAACAGTCTCTGGAGTGCCTATTCAAAATCAACATCCAAATGTGAAATGAAACATCTTTTCTTGCCTATTTCTAAAAATGTGAATGTGAATTGTGCTTAATTTACGTCAGCAACCTGAAACACAGATTAGCCTTAGCTAACTGGGTTAGCTTGAGATACGCGGCACAAGTCAAGTTTATTTATATAGCCCTTAAAGTGGAAGTCAACCTTCAACATTTCTTGACAATAATATGTTTTATGGTGACCTTACGAGTCTAAAAATGACATCCTGATTAATATTACATTTGTGGAATAAGAGTAATGAAGCAAAATCCAGCCATTTTTATCATCACAGGGGGCGGCCATTTTGCCACTTGCTCTCTCAGGCCACGACCAATCACAGCTCACCTGTTTTTTCTGAAACTGAGCTGTGATTGGTTGTTACCTGAGCAACTTTGAGTGGTAAAATGGCCGCCCCCTGAGATGGATGAAAAAGGGCTGGATTTGGCTGCTTAACTCATATTCCACTAACGCAGTATTAACCAGAATACCATATTAAGACCAGTGGGGCTGCATAAAACATATTTTGGAGTTGGCCTCCCCTTTAATCACAAAAGAGTCTCAAAACAAGTTTAAAATTAGAATCCAAGTTGTCTTTGTGGGGACTTGCGAGCATTTTGCTGTATGCACAAACTTTTTTTATTGATTTATTTTTTATTTTTTTAGAATTGGGCTCAACATACAGCCACCCCAAATTCCAGCTGTAGTTGTCATGGCAACAAAATATACCCAATTGGCCCAGCAGTATATGAGACTGGGTGAGCAGTACTCAATTTCTCTGTAGCAGTAGATTCCATTTCACATTTGGGGGGCATCATAAAGAAAAGTCATCTTCAACATGGAGGCCTGGAAAATCATCACGAGGAAGGAAACTCGGAATTCAGTCCAACCTTCAAGCAGTCATCAACTGCACAGATTTGCTCAGTCCCCTCAAAATGGAAGTATTCCATATGAAATTGTAGTAACTCCAAAATGGTAAACGTTAAAAAGAAACCACTTGAATCAAAGCTCAAAGTCTACACTTCAACCACATGATTGCAGTGGTGGTGATTGTCACTAAATATTGATTAGCGTGCACTGCATTTAAAAAAACACAAGCTAACACGTTGAAAAACCCAACATCACCTGGGCATTTTGAAAGTGCAGGATCACAGCACAGTCCTCCTGATTTTTAAGCCACGATAATATTCCAGGCCACTCTCTCCATCAGCACTGCAGAGGCAGCCTGCAGAAATGACCAATTAGGCGCGTGCGAGCGTAAATATCTCAGAGCGGGAGATGAGATGCACAGCCGCATCTCTGCGACTTGACATTCCTGACAGCCACTTGTGTGAACTTCCATCTGTGTGCTGTCCACGCACCGCAGCCTTCACGGCAGAGTGGCACACGTCGCGGTGAGCAATGTCTTCTCAGGATTCTCAATAACCATGTCTTGCTCACTGCCACATATAAATTGGGCATGATGAGACGCAAAATGGGAAGGCTTTGGATTTCATGTCGAGCTGAGTGTGTGTCCATACTTTGCTTATGAAAATGGTGTCTTGTTTCGTTTCTTTCTATCCACTAAGCATTCACTCCAACATTAAAGTGCGCACTGTGTCGGAATAAAGATTGCTGTCACCTTGTCTAATCTGGGATTGACTAATCCCACGCCATTGCTGATCCAGCCAGACGGGCAGGGCCGGATAGAAACAGAGCCAACACCTGCACAGCATTTCTGTTGTGTAACGTCGTCTTGGCTACGGATGCTTCCTCTCCCGTCTTTCTTTGTCTGGATTGCGGTGGACTGTCGGGGCCATGTGCACCACCGTCATGGTTCTGTCCACTTTGGCTCTCCTACTGCGCCAGCGTTTCATCAGCAGAGACAAAACGTGAGCTATTTCTCTTCCCTCTTATGTTATTCCTGGTTTTTGGCGAATTACAGATTTTATACTGTTGCCGTAAATAGTTTCAATAGGTAGCTAGGCCTACTCCCACAATAAAAAAAATAAAAAAAATTAAAAAAAAAGTTAATAACTAGGTAATAACATTGAGTAATCATTACGTTTCAGAAATGTCTGCATTTTAATATATGCCTTTTAAATAACCTTTCTGGCAGAGGTAGCAAAGCAGCACTTGTGAAGAGATTCACTTTTGCTATCTTTTAACCTGCATAAATTTAACTTTTAGAACATGTGTGAAGAAGGGTCCCCTTCTTTTTATCTTATTTATCAGAATCAAATCTTTATTGGTCAAGTATGACAAAACTCGCAAGGAATTTGTCTTTACACTCTAAAAACAGTTGGGTCAAAAATAACCCAAATTGGGTCAAAAAGGGTCCAAGTCAACGGGTTGGGTTATTTAATTAATCCAAAAAGTTGGATAAAATTAAATGAATAACCAACAAAGCAACCCGATTTTGGGGTTGTTTTTTTGGGTTATTCATTTGAGCCAACTTTAAACTTGAACTTTTTGGGTTAATTAAATTCAAAAGTTGGGTCAAATGGATAACCAACCCCAAAACTGGGTTACTTTGTGGGTTATTAATTTAACTGTGTAAATCTTTTTGGGTTAAGTAATCCATAAAGTTGGGTCGGTTAAATTTTCACCCAATTCAATTGGGTTATTCCATTTACCCCATATATTGGGTCCAATTAGTAACCCACAAAACAGCCGAACAAATTGGGTTGCTTTGTGAGTTACTATGTAATTTGACCCAACGTTTTGGATTAAATAGCTAAAAAAAGTTGGTTATGTTAATTTTTTTACCAAATTAATTTGGGCTAATCAATCACTTTGGCTCTCCTACTGGTTTGATTTGGTTTTGATCGGGTTTAGATTTTCCACGTTTTCCCCATGTCCCTTTTTTTTTTCCATTTCTTGTCTGTCTCGTTAAGTTTTTGTGGCCACCTGTTCTCATCAGCCCGGTCCCTGATGTCTACTAATCAGCTCCAAGCAATTAGCAGGTTTCTTTCTGTCTTGCCGGATCATTGCAGGGAAGCAAGGAGGCAAGACTGGGGAACAACACGAGGCGTCTCCAAAAAGTGTACAAGTTACATTGACGTATCAAAAAGACTAAGTCAAAAGTAATTAAAAAACAACACTGGGAGCAGATCTACATAACCAGGAGCATGACACGAAGAAGGTACTAGAGAACAGAGAGCAAGAGAAACAACAAACCAACAGAGACAGAAAGAAACCGTGGAAATAAACTGATGAGGAACACCTGGACGAGACACGAGTGGCCGAGGGAGCTGATTAGTAGACACCTGGATAGTGGTCTGATGAGAACAGGCGGCCACAAAAACTTAACGAGACAGACATGACATGATAAAAGGGACACGGGGGAAAGCATCAAAGCCAAATGAACGAAAACCATGAACAGGAGAAGCACTAACGGATACATGGGAAATATCTGGGATATTGGGTAAAAATAAATGTTCACTTTAATAAATGACATAGAAACATGAATTGATGTCCGTAGTTTAAGTAAAACTAAGTGAAACTCTCATAATGTGTTCAATTTATTTTATATAATGCTGCATAAGAAAAGGCCAATTCCTAACTGTTTTCCATGTTTAAATCATTTGAACTGTTTATGTTATATTCTAATTACTTGAGATAGTGCATTTAGGGTTTTTTGTCTCTGTAAGCGAGAATCAAACCATTCCATCAAAAATGATTTAAAAAAAATTCTATGATATTTTTATGAATTAAGAAGCACTTGTGTATTTTAAGTATACACTAGTAGATTTTGCAGTGTCTCCACTTTCCTTAGAGCTCATCCTGATAGCTTGACGAGGAGCCGATCATAAGTGGCTGTGGTTGAGAGGTGGGATACACCCCGGGATTGGTCTCCAGTCAGTCGCATGGCACGTAGCGTATAGACAAACAACCATTCACACTTACTGTACATTCACATCTGTAGAACTTTGAGCCTTCGATGAACCTAAGATCAGTTTTGGGAATTTGGAAGTTAAGCAAAAGCGAACCGTGTAAAAAATGACTCAAGAGAATATTTAAACCCCTCAATGGAAGGCCAGAGCCCAGATTTGAACCCAGAACCCCTCAGCAGTGAGGCAAACATGCTAATCGTTACTGTATTGTGCTTGTTGAGATTTTGTATTGTAAAATGTAAACTAAGAAATGTAAAATGTTAAGTCATCAGAAATGCATTAGACAAAGGACAACAACATTTGATCTATTCTCTATTTTATTCATAATTTGTTATACTTGGAATTAACTACTGGGAGAACCGACTACAGTTTGTCACATTCAAAGTAGTGAATTCCTCCTCCTAAATCCTTGTGGCAGAATGTGGTGTTCCTCAGGGTTCTTTTCTGGGGCCATTATTATTGCCCAAATTGCAAAATGCTGCAAAGTCTATAAACGTTCACTCAATATTAAGAAATGATCTTATTTGATCAACGCTTTAAGAAGAACCCTATCAAGATCACTCTGATTTTCTTTTTCAATACCTGACTTTTAGCCTTGTTGTGATATAATGATGCTGATGATCGCCCCGGGGCGAGAGATAGCTTGTGTGCACATGTTATCATACATTAAGACTGAATACATTGCACCATTAAAATGTATTCTATTAATAAATTGATAAATGCGTGGCCTTTTTCGACCTGTCAGATGGTGATATGTCACGCGACATTAGGGGAGGTACTGCAGTTAGGTCAAGCATCGTTTTCACATCACCATCTCGCAGCCAGGGTCTATCCGAGGTTCTTCAGCTCATTATTGGCACCGTAATCACCGAAAGATCAATAAAGCAACATCCTCTCTCAAAGAATACGGACCTCATTTGACATTTGTCACCTCAGAAATCAATGAGAAAAAGGCTACATACTGCGATCAGGATTTAGAGAAGGAAGTCAACATCGATCATGTCGAGTATCTTTCTCAAGCCAAGGGCATCCGTTTTAACTACAGGCGACATCACACGCCTTTGAGGTCGTTTGATTAGGAAGTCGAGACACGTTTTCTGCGGAAAATTCGTTTGTAAAGTAACACAAAAACATTTGTTTTGAAATTCGAGCACTTTTACGTCATGTACATTTGACGAGCTATCATAGATTGTTGTCAAGCATCTGAATAAGATGAACGGACTTTACTGAGTTAAAATTCCTGACGTGAGCAAAAAATGGATCCGTGTCGAATATCCAGGATGATCTTTCAATTGGAACGTTAGTCGGGAAACAAATAAAGAAACAAACGTACCTATAGATGATTTCTTTTTTTGGCGGGGGTGAAGCCATTTGCAGACAAAGCTCACTCAGTCTGCTTCGTAATTTGTCACTCAGAGGAATCCAAAGCTTTATGGCATGCTGTGACAGCCAAATGTGACAAATATGCAATTGAAATGCCAAGTTCATTATGTTGTTGTGCAGCGGCGCCACTGGCAGCCTGACACTTGGTTATGATGCCCTTTGAGGAAATGGTTTTAGATTAGTGCCAAAACAAACACTTTGCATCCTGACGGATGTTTTGCTTTTCACACATGCGTTATTCCACGCTATTTTGGTTTTCATATGAATAAACGGAGGTTTCTCATCCGATCAATGTATAGCAGCTAAAGGAAACATGATGGTTCCGACATGAATGTACGCAGCACCGTATTGATATTCAACCCATCACAAGATTTTTTTTCCCCTGAGACGTCAGAAACAAATGCTGGGTCACGCTTCTCGCCGACAGTCCTTCAGACTTCCAAACCCCATCTCGCTTTCTCTCACCTTCATCCCCTCCCGCCGACAACCCTATTATCTCCTAACACAATACAGTATAACGCAAAGTAATGTAATGTACAGTTGTACCGCTGACCCGCTGACCTCTTCCATCAGAAGCTTGTGTTTTTCTCTTCGCAGCTTTCCAAAAGACACCAGGGAGAAGGCAGCGACTAATGTGCACATCAGCGAAGCTCAGATGTGACGCCATAAAGGTAAACAATAAAACCTTTCAGCATTTCAACCAATAAAGCCATGCCGATGAATAAATGACCTTTCTGGCAGAGGTAGCAAAGCAGCACTTTTGAAGAGATTCACTTTTGCTATCTTTTATCCTGCATAAATTCAACTTTTAGATTATTTGTGAAGAAGGGTCACCTTCTTTTTTATTTATTTATCAGAATCAAATCTTTATTGGTCAAGTATGACAAAACTCGCAAGGAATTTGTCTTCACAAACAGTTGGGTAAAAAATAACCCAAATTGGGTCAAAAAGGGCCCAAGTCAACGGATTGAGTTATTTAATTAATCCAAAAAGTTGAATAAAATGTAATTAATAACCCACAAAGCAACCCAATTTTTGGGTTATTCATTTGAGCCAACTTTAAACTTTAACTTTTTGGGTTAATTAAATTCAAAAGTTGGGTCAAATGGATAACCAACCCCAAAACTGGGTTGCTTTATGGGTTATCATTCATATTATTCATTTTATTCATCTTTTTGGGTTAAGTAATTCATAAAGTGGGGTCGGTTAAATTTTCACCCAATTCAATTCCATTTACCCAAAATATTAGGTCAAATTAATAACCCACAAAACAGCCGAACAAATTGGGTTGCTTTGTGAGTTACTATGTAATTTGACCCAACGTTTTGGATTAAATAACTCAAAAAAGTTGGTTATGTTCATTTTTTACCAAATTAATTTGGGTTAATCAATCAACCCAAAAAGTTGGGTCAAACAAATAACCCACAAACAAGTAAAATAAATGGTTGTTTTGTTGATTGTTAATTTTATTTATTTAATAGCTCAACAAGTTGGGTCAGTCCATTTTTGACCCAATTTGGGTTATTTTTGATCTAACCGTTTTTAGAGTGCACGGTCACAACCTGTCCTAGACAGAACGGGAAGCCTGGCAGTTCGCTAATTAGCGTCCCAAGTTTCTTGTAATCATTCATCATCAACATTATTATTATAATGTTATCAATTATGATCCCTCAAGGGAACTTCAACATGGACTCTGCTGTACAGTGGATAGAGATCGAGCCCGACCGTGAATAGAAAAAAAATATTTGACTAATTGACGTGGACTGCGAATAAGCAGGGGATCGGGTCCGAAACCCTAGTACCAGGTCATTTCTGTGGTTAATAGAGATTTTTTCCAAAAAGGACAAATCCACAAATGGCTGAATTCACAAAAGCTGAACCGTGAATATGCAGGCTGCGGTCCAAACCAGATCATACGCATGCAGGTAGGAAACATTTCGGTTGGGCTGATAATGGAGCAGATGCGTTGTCATGTAAGCCGACACCTTTGGAGCTGCACGGAAAGAGGAGATCCATTTGGAGAATCAAGTAACAGGCCGGAGTGTTTGACACTACTGTGGGCAGCTCGGTGGCCAAGGTTAGAGGGAGCCTCATGGCAAAGAAGGAAGGTAGCCAGTCCCCTGATGCATGTTTACCTCAACACTGGAGAGATCTGCGAGAATGGAGCATCGAGAAGAGACAGGACCACAGAGTAAGACCGGCAGACCGGAACATTTCTAATGCGTGTTTTTTTTTCTTTTTTTTCTCATTGGATTCATGGTAACGATTCAATAATTTCAATTAAAAGACAGAATCTTGAAACTTTGAGATACAAAATTAATGATCTCCCTTAATGAACATGTTTTTTAAAAGCCGCCTCCAGCGGTGTGGGAGTTATTAACTCTCCACATCTTAAATGAGTTGCTAAATAACTATCCACTCCAGTGACTGACTGACAGCTTTAATGAGACGTTTTCATTTACTAACACAGGAGTTGGTGTGGTGGTTTGTTGGCCTGACTTGAATTCTTACTCAGTGACGATGTGAACGTGAGTCTATATGTGCCCTGCGAACAGTTTGTGATGCGCCATTTCAGCACCTTGAACAGCGAACTGATGGACAGAAAGAAACACGGCGCGCTGAAAGGCGAGCCACCAGGCTTTCGTTCTGTTTTCATGTTTCTGAGACGGGTTTTTGACTGGAGGAATTTCACGACCCGCCATTGCAGTCCAGTCACACACATGCAGCATTCAAAGAGTCACTTTTGGCACAAATGCTAATGGTCCTCATTCACTAATAATTAGAAGGAAAGTAGAAATGTTCTTCCTTTGTTCTTTGTTAATCCTTCTCCTATTTTCAAAAGGTTTGTACCATTGGAAAGCTTGCTGAACGCAGAAAGAGACAACATCAAAATGTCAATCATTTTTAATTCATTTCAAAGTTAAATGAGAGAATGCTACGCACAAAACATGAAGAGGAAAATAAATTAAGAGCAAAGAATGAACAAACCACTGCAAGAATTGTTAAAATAGATGATAAGAAAGAAATGAAGCACAGCAAAGAAGCCTTTTTAGTCAATGAAATTAACATTGGAAGCGAGAGAATATTTGACTTTTTCGTCATCATTTGTCAACTGTAAGTTTCTGGAAATGTTTGAGAGAAAACTTCTTCTTTTTTTGATAGCTTAAACAGTAAGTATCATGTCTTTGTGTATTCAGGATATGCAAATCATTATTGTTCCGTTTTTAATTACGTTTTCCCAACTTCATTGAAATGAGTGTTAATATTATATTAGAGAGTGTTTGATTGCGGTTTTCTTGCCTAAAGACCATCAGGAGAATCCTTTGTAGTCCTACGGTGCAAATGACCTTGGTCAAAATCTTTGTCTTTGTCTTGTAATGGCCGCATTATAATTGAATTTGAGGCTTCAACAAGTTGAGTTGCTCCCCAGACAGACTCGTTAGATGTATAGAACACAATAAGCTTTGTGTTCATGCCAAATATTTGCAACTTTACGATCATTAGAAACAAAATGGACTATACTCCGCCCCAGGCAAGGAAACTGAAAGTGAGGTTCAGTTTTTCATTACGCTGGAAAAGTCCTTTTGCTAAAACGTGGGTCTGCTGTAATAAATGATGAAAATGGTTAATTTCTCCGTTTGGTTTCACCAACTTATCTTCGCCCCCTTATCTCTCTCTTGTGCTTCAAGGTGTGGCTATTGCACATGCAAGCTGTCATCAGGTCTACGGAAAGAAAATTGGTGAGCTCACTCATGGTGCCTAAAAATCTTGGTTGAAGAACACAAAATTTAGCGTAAAAAAAAAAACTTTGCTTATAGTGTAACTATTTAGCTCTTACTTTGCAGATGACAATAAACCTCTTCACAGCTACAGTATTGCAATAGAAAAACAAACTGTTCAACACGAGTCATTCATACTGTTATTTTTCTGGAATGTCAGTCAACTACCAAAATTCATGCCTGGTAAAAAAAATATGTTTTAACTAGGGGTGTCAAAATTAGTGCGTTAATTTTGAGTTAATTTAAAGTTTCCTTAACAACACTATTTTTTATTTTATTTTTACTTGGAAAGCCTGTACTGCGGGAATTCCAGTCGCAACGCAGCAGACACGTCCACGTCAAAATTGAGCAGTAATAAATTGAATAATAATGCATATATTTGTGGATACTGGAGTCAAGTTGTATTTTACAATTTTAAAAATGTGCAGAATTTCTCAAGTTACTTCATGTTGAAGATTAGATAGCTCTTAATGTGAAAAGAAAAATGCACTGAGCTGTCACCAATGTCTTACAAATGCAATTGTGCCATCAAGTGGCAGAATTTTTTTTTTTTTTACAGTGCAGTACATCTTTTTAATTTTAACTCAATTTTATGAATTATTATGAAATTACTGCATCAATGACTAAAAGATGCAGCCATGTTTCTAATAGTGCAACTTTTTTTCTACTTTTATGTTAACAAGAGTATGAAAACTTAGAAAAATATTTTATTGTATATTAAGAATAGATATAAAATTAGTTTTTGATTTATTAATCATGAGTTACCTATCAAAGTAATGTGATTAATTACGATAAAAAAATGTAACCCTAATTTTAACATTTGTATGTGGCCTCTAGTATAAACAACACATTTACATAAATAATATAATCATGTACATTTAAATATTAGAAGTAATATTATTAGGATTTCCCTGCATAGAAATGTTTTTATTTCTTTTTTATGTTGTATGTTTTGTTCTTTCCATCTGTGCGGATTGTCCGTCTTTTGTTATTGTGACTAGCTACTCAACATTACAAATCAATTAACTGCCACAATTCATCAACTGGCAGCAGGCATATGAATTTGCTTTTATCCGTTTTGTTTCTTATTTCTGAACACTGTAACAGGCCCTGCAAGGCGACCCGTTCCTTGAGAGAGTCACTATGTTTACATGCAGTCAATAAGCCCTTGTAAACCGGAATATTTACACAAGATCATGTCAACACTTGAGCTGTCAAACAATTAAGTTAATTACATCTTAGAATTTTCATTAATCACGATTAATCGCTTAATAAAAAAAGCCTCTTTTTTTTTAATCACAATGCTCTACTTGTAGCATGATATCAGCGATAGTGTTTGCACTTATAGTTAAATATGGGCAGTGAAGTTAAACTAACATCTCTTCTCCGTATTCCAGAACGCTTCACTGGAGAAATGTCCTCGCCGTGATTGTGGAAACAGTCCAGATGATGTGACAGCAAAAGCAAAGACAAATGGAATGTACAGGATTTGTGCTGGGCGGCCAATTGGAGGAGGCCGACTTGAGGATTGCGTTAGTTCACGTTTGTGAAGCCTTTTTTCGATATCCTCACCTAAAAGGTGTATAACTCCAAACTTTGGCTGATAATTGTCAGGCGTGAAATAAGCATGTTTTCAGGTGCATGTAGCATGGCATCAACCTCCGGCTGATTTCAATATTATTTGCCATTTAGTTAACACCGAGCTCAACGACATATTCGCTATCATCCAACCGAATCACGACAATTATGTCCCAATGCATAGAAACTTTTTCTGAGCAGAACAATTTCCTCACTGACAAATGAGTCTTGTTGTTTTCTGCCGCCTTACCTAAATGCTTGATTCCTTGTTATTCTGGTTGTTTCCCCGCTCTCCCTCATATTCCAATGTGCATTCATTTCACATTCCCCTGGCCCCCAAAAGGCAGCCGAGTTATTTCTGTAACAGACGGAAAGCACCTCTGTGATCTGTAACGAGACTGAGTGTTATGCATCCACTCTATTAAAAACTCTACGATGGCAAATGTCTCGGTGTCATTGCGTACCAAGTCCCAGTGCGCCGCTGGCCGAAGCCGAGGGAGCTAATGTGGCTCATGTTTCCCCAGGAACGTCGCCTCTGCCAAGCATGCACTCTAATCATGCGCTGTGTAATGAAGGCGATATGAAACATGAATATCCGAAAGGTCCACCTCTCGCTGTCGCCTCCCCGCACTGATGAGCCTGTCGCACTCAAATAACGAGGTGAAAGCAGGACTTTTGTGCATTTGGTACGGTGAAGGTAATTAGGATGGTCTTCCTGCCAACGCTGGCAGAGCACAGGAGTTAATCTAATGACGGGAGAGACCCATGATGCTTAATGGCCCCCCGAGAGAGCGACGCGGGTTGATGGGGAGCGATGGCGGCTTCAATGCAGAGTCCTTTCATTCTATTTGACTCCTGTATTGCAGACTTAATTTATCATCTCTCCGCCAGACTTAAAGACTCCGAGTGAGGACTGGAAGGCATTAAAGCGGCATCAATGATTTTATTGTCTCTTGAGAGGCTAAAGATAGTCAAAGCTGTTGACTGTTAAGGAAGGATAAGCATTTTGTCATTGATTCACCATTGTGACGCAGACTAATAGTTCCTGTCATTAATCATCATTTACAAATGCTGGATGCACTCGTGTTGCTGAAAAGTCAGGTCAGCTGCACGGTGATTTCATTAAGAACAATTTGGATAAAAAAAAATAATAAATAATCATCCTTTGGACTTTTTATCATAATAAAACAGAAATATTTTGTACAAAAGTACAATAATGCTCTATGTCAGGCGTGTCAAACTCATATTATCTCAAGGGCCGCATGGAGGAAAATATATTACCAAGTGGGCCGGATCGGTAAAATAATGGTATATAACTTCAATCATAAGCAAATTTTCGCTATTTGTGGGCAAGCCCTAAATTACAGAGCTTAACTGCAATCATACTGTTCCAAAAAATACACAAATGCAAATGACTGCTGTCATCCAAATTGTACTAATTTGAGAAAACAAACAAACAAACAAACAGACAAACCATACCAACCAACACACACACAAACAAAAAAGTTTTTTTCCAGTTATTTTCATTAGCTAATTTACCATTTCTTGCTATTCAATTCACAAGGCTAGCAAAGCTATGGGAACACATTGTTTTGATAGTATAAAAGCTGTGCCATAGCTAGCTAGCTAGCTATCTATCTCTTAAACGAGCGATGTAACATCATTTATTTCCTTTTTCATTATTCTCTGTACATGCCCTATAATGGACAGTAAAAATTCATTTCTTAAGCACATTTCAGAGTCTGGACTTTTTCTTTCTTTTCTTTTTTTGCTTTTAATGAAGAGTTGAGTCAGTACTTCTACTTTTACTAGTCTACTACTACTAGAAACTACTAGTATCTTTATGTCTACAGATGTGCGAGCATTTTTGCCGCCCCTCTTGCTCTACTACATTAAAGGTGACTTGTGTTGGGATGATTAGTGTCCGGTACATCATCATTACCTGTCCTCTTTCCTTCATAGAGCCAGATTAATTTTTTATTGGTGTCTATGTCTGTGACCTTTGCATTTTTTTTTTTTTCAAGCCTGACAGGTGATTTTTCTCTTGCCTTAGTGTTGCTTAGCAACTTGTGAAGAAAGAACACACCTCACTAGATGTCCTTTCATTCAGCCTCAAAGGGTTAGCATAGCATGTGTTTTGCTTTCTCCGTTGCGGTTTCGTCTGAAAGGATGACAAGAGGAGAAGAATATATCCCTGGAAGGTTCGGTGAATATAAATGGACACACAGACTAAGTATAAAAGACTAGGGTTATTTGTCCAGTGTTAGCAACTGATTTAGTCTCTTCTTGATAGTTGGAGATCGTCCCTATTTATAGACCAGGGGATGTTGTCAATCTCTGTGAAATGTGGACTTTGTCTTGTGGACTTGCGATTAGCGGCTAGCTACCTTGACTTGACATAAAGTTTCCTGCTAAATTACCTCTTAAATATTGACTCATCATATTGTAAATTGGCATTAAAAAAAACATCTTGGAAATAAAGGTAGAAAGCTAGGTGCCATACAAAAGAAGTGTGTATTTGATTTTTCATTATATTTTAGCTGGGCACAACAAACAATTTGTTTCCCAATGTGGAGGAAGAGGAAGTGCTTATTAAATAAAGGCTAGCAGCTCACTTTTCTTAGAAATTGCCACGGGGAGGCAGAAGTCCAGAGAGAGCATGAGAATGGCTTTGATGCTGTGAAAGGGAAAACTTCAAAGGGGTACACAAGAAACGTCACTGTCGAGGTATGGAACTATGCCGGTTGGAGAAAAGCAAGTCATTGAGTGATGAAAACTTTCACATACCGTGTCTGCGCAACACAGAAATAGCGTACATCCATCCATCCATCCATCCATCCATTTTCTATCAACACTGGAGAAAATTGAACTCGATAAGGACTTTAGGCTGCCCTCTGCCGCAATAGGTTTTCTCTGCGCAACAGTGATTCGCAATCTCGGCTGTGAGGACCTCGAAAACCAACCGTCACACAACGTAGGATCTTGAGACGCACTTTAAATGCATGGTGGGAGACAACCATATGTATTTTGGATTCTACTCAAGTCTCTTTAGTTTTACTCTACTGGTTTCAGAAAACAATCCTCAGAATAGCCTTTGTGGCACAGCATGACTCCAAATTGTGGGCATATCTGCAATGTTAATGATGTAATGTTTTGAGAAATATACTTTGTGCATGAAATCTTCTGTGTCTATGTGTGGCTGAAGAAAAAGCAGCGGGCAGTGTATATTTTGTATCCACTTTTAGCTTTATAGTTATTACACAGTCGATGAGCGCGATCTTCATCATAATCATCATCCACCCTGCTGAAGCAAGCGGCGGCTTCCTGCAGCGCAACCAAGAGTCTGATAAGACGCCATTCACCACCGCCGGTTTGGAGCAACAAAAATAGTCTCGCAAAGACATCCACATGTGACCGCCTACACACAGTCTGCTGGTTAAAAGGGTGCGCTTTGCCAAGGTGGCTGTAGTGCTTTTGGAGAGGAGATGAGAACACAGCAAGGTGTGCCTTGCAAAGACTTGATATGTTTGTTCTTCTCTCTCAGGTCCACTTCAGGAAATGAGCAGCGGCTTCTATCCGAATAGGTCACGCCCAGAATCATGAGAGCTGCGCCTTTGTAGTTGTTGACACTGTAATGGCGGTGATGAGAAAAAGGAGAACACACAAGCACAAGCCTGATTGTCGTTTCCATAAATAAACGAATCGATTGATAGATTTTCAGTCTATTTCAGGGGGTCTGCAACTTGCGGCTCTTTAGTCCCTGTCCTGTGGAGCTCTAAAAAAAAATTAGTCGAAATTAATATATAAAACTGAAGTTAATTATTTTTAAAAAAAAGAGTCAAAATTTGTAAATTGTCAGACAAAGAGAGATGAAATGTAGATAAAAAAAACAACTGGTTTTAAGTTCCTAATCATGTCGAAAAAGTGACCCTAAAAAAGGAAGAGGAAAAGTAGAAAATTACCATACAAAGTACACAAAATTTACCAAAAAAATAAAATAAAATAAAATAATAATAATAATTTTTAAAAAGGCAGAAAAATAACCATATAATGTCCAAAAACAAAAGAAGAAAGGCAGAAAATCACTATAAAATGTATCTGGAATTGACCCCAAAAAAAGGTAGAAAAGAAACAGTTCAAAACGTAACTATAAAAAGTCCAGAAACAAATTAATTAATCCCGAAAATTACCACATGTGCACAAAATTGCCACCAAAAAATTCAGTTTTTTTTTAAAGGCAGAAAAGAAAACTTTAAAAAGTAACTATAAAATGCCTAAAAACAAAAGAAGAAATCCCCCAAAACGACCATAAAATGTCCACAAAATTGCCAAAAATGACAAATGTCAAAAAATTATAGCAAAAAGGCAGAAACAAATGTCAAAAATGTCCAAAAAAGGAAGAAGAGATTTAGAAAATGGCCATAATACAGCATGCTCATAAAAATGTCAAGAATGTCAGAAATTTGACAGAAAGCCAGAAGATTCTAAAAATGTATGAAAAAGTAAACCTGAAAAATTACACACACAAAAAATATATATCAAAAAACGGTAGACGGAAGAAAGAAAGAAAGAAAATGAATTTCAAAGTATGGTTATTTATTTTTTGACAGTACAGGTTGCTGACCCCTGGTCTATTTATTCACATACTGCACATTACAGTTGTTGGTGTGCTTCACACAGTATACACAAGACTGGACGAGGGCGCTCAAAGCGAATACGGGGACCAAAGTGAGCAATTTATCCTCTAATATGCAGCCGCTGAGAATTTTGCTTGGGGCTGTCGGCTCAAAATCATATGAACGGGTTTGGCGTTTGGATTGGCCGCCTGAATTTCTGCCTTCCAGCCTTTTCTGTGGCCTACCAGTTGCTCAAGGTGCAACGGCCATAAACTAAGAAAATGCCTGACCTCATCTGATCTTGGCAGCCACCCATTGAGTAACCCTTTATGTATTATTCATAGGTTTGAAAGCAAGTATGTTTATCTATATGTGCCCGACAATTGGCTGGCGACCAGTCCAGGGTGTACAGAACCTCTCACCCAAAGTCAAAATAATTTAAAAAAAGATCCTAATGAGCACAAGCGCTATAAAAAAAAAAAAAGATGGTTGCTATCGGGCATTTTTTGTTGTTTTTATTTTCTAAATTAGTAATGCATGAATCTTAATAATAAATTTCACTGGCTGTGGTGTGTGTGGATTATATTGCCCTGCTGGGGTTATTAATTGATTAACAAATTCCTCAGATTTTCCCTCAGATGGGTTGACTTGAACATGCGTGATCTTCCAAGCCGGTGTTGCAATTCAAGAGATTTACAAAGACTAGATCTAATAGACCCGGGCAACTTGGCTATTTTGCAAGAGTGCACATTGCTTTCTATGGCACATATCAATGCCGGCACGCTAATACAGCTGCCTCTGTTTGATTCCTCCACTTTACGCTTCATCAACCCCGCTATTATATTGGCTGTGACCCAATAAACCAATGTAATATGTAACAATGAGTGATAACCCAGAAGAGCTTTGCAGAGGCGGCGCATGGGCTTGCCTCCTGTCCACTCCTCTTGGCCTCACGTCAGTTTTAATGACTCTATAACTGAAGAAAGAAAGAAAGAAAGAGAGAGAGAGAGAGAGAGAGAGAGAGAGAGAGAGAGAGAGAGAGAGAGAGAGAGAGAGAAGACAGAAAGAAATAAAGAAAAAGAGAGAGAAGGAAGGAAAGAAAGAAAGAAAAAGAGAGAGAGAAAAAGAAAGAAAGAAAGAAAGAAAGAAAGAGAGAAGGAAGGAAAGAAAGAGAGAGAGAAGGAAAGAAAGAAATAGAGACAGACAGACAGACAGAAAGAAAGAAAGAGATTGGACAAAACATGCAGTTCTAATTTGTAAAGATATTAGAAATTAAATTTGCCATTCACTGTGACATTTTGCGGTTTGACTAATAGCTTATGAATAGATTCTCAATAAAATGTTATTGAAAATGACAATGGCAAAAGTAAACGGGTCTAAAGGGCATACAAATTACAACTTACAGCTTCCCTCCATCGCCAGCAGTTTATAATTGTACTAATTGCACCTATTATTCATGCAGGCAGCATGGTTCCTGTTGAGTGTTGTTTTGGGCCGAGGACAAAAGGCAGCATTAGGCTGCGAGGGGGGAACGAACAACTCCACAGGTGACAAGCAAGGAAGGACCAAAAAAAAAAAAAACGTTTGAATGAGGGTATGGAAAAGTAGTGGAGGATATGAAACAAACTCAATACATTTAGGCTCGCTAAAAGCACCTGTTCAACAGGTAGTGCACTCTAATGACATGAATGGATTTAAGCTAAATCAACATTTGAGTTTCTGTTTTTCTGGGGATGTTTTTATCCCCAAATGTTTCTCATGTCTATTAAGATGTTTGAAATAAAACTTAGGTAGGGTTGAACATTAGTTTCACATGTGAGTCTAAATAAAGGAAACTAGAAGAAAGGGGGGATAATGCTACTAATGAAGTGTGGAACTATGGTTGTCCTTAATGTTAATCATCACATTAGACCTATGCTTACAATGTTTACTAAGGTCTGCAACCGATCTCTAATAAATAAATAAATATATATATATATATATATATATATATATATATATATATATATATAATAAATAGTAGAAATTAATATTATTTTCATATTTAATTATTTTATGTATTTTATTATTTATATTTAAATGATTTAATGAATAAATAAAATATTTAAATATTAAAAGATGTCAGAGACCGAATTATTAAGTTGAAAGGTCGATGGAAAAAGTTTTAAAATGTACCTAAAAAAAAAAGGCCAAAATGTGACTATAAATGGTCCAAAAAGGAAGCGGAAAAGCAGAAAATTACCATAAAATGTCCATGAAATAGCCCAAAAAGTCAGAGAATTGATTAAAAAAAAGAAGCAAAAAAGAAAACATTCAAAAAGTAACCCATAAAATGGTTAAAAACAAAAGATGAGAGGCAGAACATTACCATAAAATGTCTTTAGATTTGCCCAAAAAGTCAGAAATAGATTTTTTTTTAAGGCAGATACGAAAACCTTCAAAAACTTAGTTTAAAATGTCCACAAACAAAAGAAGAAATCCCGGAAATTATTATAAAATGTCCACAAAATTGCCCAAAAAGTTGAGTTGTTCTTTCCCTAATGCCTAATGCTCCCTTTTGTCCTCGCCCCAAGTCAGAACAAAAATGTCAAAAAATAGCCATAAAATGTCCAAAACAGAAGTAGAAAGGCAGCAGATTACCATATGTCCATAAAATTGCCAAAAATTACAAAAAGGCAGAAAAGTCTCAAATGTCTGAAAAGAAAAAAGAAAAAAAAAGGACAAAAAGGACAAGAAATGTAATTTAAAAAATAATGGATAATTGCATATTTTTCTGTTATGGTGCAGCTCTAATTAGCTCTTGGTCCCTCAATGCACACACTGTTTCATTCATCATAATCTTCAGATATTTTGTGGCTCCAGACAGATTTTTTATTTATTTATTATTTTGGCTTAAAATGGCTCTTGTGACAATAAAGGTTGCTGACCCCTTACTTAGTAGCACCATTTCATATTTTTAGATACAGCAATAAGTCATATTTGAGAATGATGCAACAAGTTTTGCAAAGTTCCATTTGAAGGTTCTCTCGTGAAAAAAATCTGTCAAACTCAAGTTGGAAAAGGAAAGTGGACAGATGATCTATTCTGGTCTCTCCTAAGACATTCAATTACATTTAAGGCTCTCGTGTTGTCTTGGCTGTGGACTCGAGGTCAACCATCTGCCGTATCTGCGTTTCTAAGCACTCTTGACAAGGTTTTCATTTCAGCATTATTTGTACTGCCATGTTGATCGCTCCCTCAAGTCTCAAGGCACTTCATTGAAAGCTCTTCGCAGGAATTTCACAAGTCTTTGCTTTCTGCCATTCAGCCGATATTTGCGGAGGACTGTGTTTACGGCACGTCTTCCGCTTATATAATGAAGTCAGCGCTGCGACAATGGGGGCGGGCATGCGAAGAAACAGAGCAGAATTAAGGGGCAAATGAAGGAGAGCCAGGCAGACAGGCGAAACCTTTCTCCGGGCCTTCAATGCTAAGCGACCCAGATGGCCAACGTGCCATGTCGGATGCCAATTTGATCTCAACGTTGAGATCTATACGACATCCCAAAGTCCCACTTGGTGACCCGCCACTGTGTGTGCGTACGTGTGTGGGAGCTCAACACACACGCTTTTGAAATAGCGATTGCACCGGCGTGCTCCAAGTTGACATCTGTGCCGCATGACCCCTTCAGTAGATAATGGCAGTTTAGCCGCTATCGAGCTCGTGTCAGTCAACTTGCGCTCAGGAGATTCATTGTCGGGAAGGCCCGCAATTAGCACAAACTTTTGAAATCAAACCCCTCCAAGTATGAGCGTGCGTGCTCGTGTTCCATGTCGCCACATGCAATGCCAGCCCTCTTCCCCCACTTCAAGGCCTTCAAGGCTCCAATAGAGCTCCCAGCTGGAAAAGCGTGGAAGGGAAAATCGATTTGTCTCCATTCAAGGCTGCTCCTCAGCTGTGCCATTTTCAGTCAATAAGGAAATCAACATCTTCCCTGCAGTTTGAAATGAAAAGCCTCTTTTGTTGCGAGTTCCATCATCTATGTAAAGATCTGACATGCGCGTTTTGAGATGTTGCAAATGACATGATGTGTCCGTATTCATATGAAGCTGAATGGCTTTTAGGGAGAAACGCTGCATTGGCAGCAAAGGAATTGAGGTGCTACCGTCTACCGATGTTCTGTTGAAAGGTGGAAGTCTTTTTGCTCTCTCGCACACAACTAGCATGCGAATCTCATTTCTCCTCTGGCCCCAGGTGTTACTGGGACCGTTAATTCCCATCTGCATATATGCATACCGCCTCCTACTTGTTCCACTCCTCCTTTCCTCTCAGTTGATGATATGCTTGTGCCTGGAGCATCACCACAACACACGATGACTTTGTTTTGACCACAGCAAAGATGCACAAGAAATGCATTAGGTGCAAAACAATAGTGCCCTTCCTCCTCCTCATACATCAGTAAGAGATCTGCTTGATATACATTTGATCCACATTTTACATTTGCTTGATATGTTAAATTGAGACATCATACAGTATTTATTTTTCACTTAACAGAGACTTTAGTATATTGCAGTTAACTTCTTTTACACATAAATGACAAGTTTAAAGCTTTATAATGTTACATTTCTGACCACAAAAAAACATCAACAACGAATAGCAATAGGCTACTACATTACATAATGAAGAGTAGAATCCAAACGGATTATTTCCCCTATTCAGAGTCTCTTCTGAGAATAGTTTTAAAGACACTGCATGTTACGATCTGGTATCTTGAATGAGAAGAAAACGGTTTAATACGTATTCTAAACTCCCCGTCGTTGTTCTTTCCAACAGTGCCATCTGTTGGTGTCAGAGTATAACTGCTTCAGCAGCTGTAAAATGACACAGACCAGTATGCCAAATGAAAGAGGAAAAAACGAAAGAGAAAATAGAAAAGGGAAAAAGTTTTGCTTAGTACCTAAATGCAGCTCTTTAACTGATAAGCATTGGAGAATTGTTTAATACTGTAAAATCATAAGTACCGTGTTGACCTCGTTGCCTTTGAACCAGTAATGAACCTCGAAAGAACCTCGTTGGTGTACTGTACATTGGTGCAAATGTATCCACGGGTGCTATTCAACCATAAATGCAAAATATAATCTCTGAAGCACCTTTATTTATTCATCAGAACATAGTAATACACAATGCAATTCAATTTAGTCCACAATATACTGCTATATTTGTGGGAAAATACATAGATTGACTTTTTGGGGAGAATGCAATTGATCCGTGTGGAAAACTATGCAAATAAAACCAATGAATAGCTGTAACTTCTCATGTTTCATCAGTTAAAAAAAATATAATAAAAAATAAATTTAAAACTTTCATCATATAGGCATTTAGTTGTTTTAGTAGTCATTATTTATAAACAAATAACATTTGTCAGTGTTGATGTTATTGGCCCAATGTTTCATATTTTCTAACACATTTGCAGATAATAACCGCTAGAGGGAGCTATATCATATCTTTTTTGCACAGCTCTCGACCAAAGTTGCGCGTGAAGTATGGATAAGTTTACGTGTGAAGTTCACAAGAATCACCCACAACACTAACTACAAATGTGTCTGTCGAGCTCTTAAGAAAAAAAACATTCCGCGGTTGTTAAAGTAGTACGTCATTGTTTCATATGAATAATAAATTGTTATATTTGAGGAAATAGTTAAATTAAAGTTGTATTCATTATAGCGTCCAAATGTATGACTTGTTTGAATATTGACAGATATAATACTCTTATTGTGAAGTAAAAACGGATGCAGTGTCACTCACTCCAGTGACTGACAACAGTCGGACCGGTGGCAACTGTCAGATGTCCCGAAGTGTTCCCTGCATGGTCTCGCGGCGATGTGACCGTCGCGTCCAGGTCAGGATGGACCTAATGAAAACAGAACATGGCTACCATATGAACACGCTGTACGGGGAATTCACGGCCAGCACCGGGAACCGAAAAGTCAGGTGCGCCGTGAGCCTGACTGACAAGGAGCTCGTCGTCCGACGGCTCACATCGGTACCTGCGGGCCGGAGCCGAGTGGTCCTCAACCTGAAGGACTGCGCCGGCTGCCGGGCGTACCGGGAAGAAGACGATGCTGATCTGGCGGCTTACCTGACGGCCTCTTTTTACCCGTTTAAGCGACGTTGGGTGGGCTCCGGGCTCTCGCGGCAGAGAGTGGAGCAGTGCTTCCGTCTCTCCGCGCTGAAAGACCCGCGAGCCAACCTGGAAGAGGCGGAAAAGTGGGCTCGCGCCGTCCGGGAGCGCTCGAACCGGTGGCAGCACCTTCTAGAAGGTAAGAGTCTTTTTTTCCCTATTGCTTTTAAGCAGGTCAGAAGTTAAATGAACTCTGAGGATGCCATTATCTCACCAGTTGTGAGTAACCAATTAAAATAGCTGACATGTTTTAAATTCTTGTGGCTGATGGGTCATGATGAATAAGTAAGTGTCATATTCTGTTACCTAGGCTTGATTGTGTTTTTATCCTCGGTGATGCCAGACTGAGTGATTGGAAGTTTGTGTTCTCTGTCGTCACCAAAATCAATCAATCAAATCAATCAATCAGGTCTATCCAGTCTGGATTTAAGACTGCCACCGGCACTTAATCTAGGCATTATTTGGCACAACACTGTGGAATTGTGAATAGCACGTCTTGGTTAAAATCTGCCAAATAGAGAGAACATCAAAATGGATGTGGGTTCAAATCCGCTCTCCGACCTTCCTGTGTGGAGTCATGTTCTCCCCGTGCTTGTGTGGGTTTTCTCTGCAGTTCTCTGGCATATCCCCCCCCCCCCAAAAAAAAAAACATGATGCATGTGTAAGACACAGGTGTAATTGTAAATAGGAGAGTAAACAGTTTATTGTCTATACTGTATGTGCCCTGTGATTGGCGACCAGCCCGGGTGTACCCCACCTCTCACCCATAACCCTATTAAACATAAGTGGTATAGATTATAGAAAATGGATAGATGGACAAATATGGTTTTCCTTTAACATTCAATGTCATTATTTGTTTCTCTGCTTTATGTATTTATTTGCATATTTTAAAAGTTAAAATTGACTGTCAGAGACTCCTGAGAACCTGTAGGGAATTAGAGCGGTTAAATTCCTGAAATACTAACAAGTACAATTACTCCTGTGCGGAATGCTGAAGACTCCCAAAGATAAGTGATCTGTAAGGCTTACGTGTCCTATATTAAAATGCATGAAGAGTATCACTGGCACATTGTGACCCAGATAACATCTCCCAGTTTGCAATGATTATTTTTTTTTTTAATACAAAACATGCTGCAACTTTATATGTCTTGTCATTGTCAGAGGAGGAAATAGCAGATGTGAGACTTACCATGGAACTATAGTGATCGGACAGGTTTTGTACCCTGGGAAACATAAGAGTCAACTGGCTTTGTTGTCAAGCAATGCTCTCCGCCCACTTAATTCACATTAGGCCTCTGTGCAACCGCAGCTTTAACCTTCTCTGCAGAATTGAGATGAGAGAGTTTGGATACTTGTGAGAATCACTGAGTTTGTATTCTTCTTCCTGGGAAAAAAGAGAAGAGAATAAAACAGTGTATCAACATTACCCACTCAATCTGAGACAATTCAGCTTGAAAAGAACCAGCAAGTTGGTTCTACTGTATGTCGTTAGGGCAGCCGTGACCGAGTGGTGTCCTTGAGCAAGGCACCGATACCCCAGAATTGCTCTCCTGCTCCAGTGTGTGTCACTAATGTGTCTGCTACTGTGATAAAGAGGTCATAGTTCATGTATGTGCATGTACATGACAAATCATCTGCTAAACTTGCCAAGTCCCATTCATATGTTTACATACATCCCTGCTCACACATTTATGATTGACAGAGCAGCAGCTGCTGCTGCTGCTTTGCCCGACTACAATCTCATCAAAATGGATCCGATTTTGTCAATAGCGGGATTCAGCTGTGTTGTGGACAGCATTATCATCGTTATGATCCAGGCGACGGCAGTTGGCCCAAGAGGTTACTGATCAAATCAATCCGTTGACCTGAAGCAATTGACCTGCGCTGGCCAAAAGCAGCAAATCAACACCACAATATCAGCTAATGGGATTCAAATGGTTAGCACATTTAGCTCACCGTTTTGAGGTCGGGGGTTGAAATCCAGGCTTCGACATTTTTCTTAGGTTAATTGAAGACTCTGGAGTTTTCCGTATGTGAGTGTTCTTGATTGTCTATTTGTGCCCTGTGATTGGTTGGTGACTTTTTCAATGTGTGCCCTGACTCTCAAGTCAGTCAGTCAGCCTCGAGGAAAGGCAGAAAATAGATGGATGGGGTTCAAATCTCAACACTATAATGCAAACTTGTTTATCACAGCCAATTATACCATGCAGACAGGGCTTCTGTAGGTCAATTTTTGTTTATGGTCCCATCTCCAATTTTTTAATTTGCTTACTTTCCCCATATTAAATGTGTTTTATAACCCACCTCTCTATACCTATTTCATTTGCAAATAACATTTATAACAACATCAGGCATCCACTTAAGCAGGCAGCATGATCATTGTGAGGAACTCTCCCATGATAAAGCTCAATAAAACCACATATGTGTAATTCAATTCAATTATAAAATTCAAATGTGAAAATATCCCAGAAGAAAACATTCTGCTCCGGGAGCTAAACTCATAAAGTGCTTGCTCATTCATTACTTTGGCTTTATAACTAGAACATTTATACTTAAGTACATGTTGTCTGCAACTTGTCAACCTTACAATTCACAATCCAACGAGCTCTTTTTCTGCTCATCATTGTTTCCAAAGTCACACCATGGAGCAGATGCCATGTTTTACTTTTTTGTGGCAATTTTTATGAATTGCCACCCGTGTCAGTGAAGTTCACCGACCAAGCAGTACAATTTTGCTCAATTTGGTATGGGATGCATTTTACGAGTTTCCATTCTTACCCCCAAACAAACAATGATTGTCTTATTTTTATACAATATGTAGCCTTTTCCCTAGAAGAAAACACTACATGAGGTCCTCTGTAGCTAATTTTGTTCACTGTGTTGTTCCTCTACTTTTCTGACCTTGCTATCTCCATCCCACCGACACATCTGTGGCGGAAACACGCACAAGATCAGCGTTTACAGTCTTAAACCATACTGAGACCTAAGCAATAGCTCAGTCAGATGAAGATGATCATTTTCTTGAACCTAGGTCTGAAAAATCTTTTGCAGTGA
This sequence comes from Leptonotus elevatus, assembly GCF_054856555.1. NCBI lineage: Eukaryota > Metazoa > Chordata > Actinopteri > Syngnathiformes > Syngnathidae > Leptonotus > Leptonotus elevatus. The sequence continues at coordinate 14,398,043 of NC_141246.1, forward strand.
GTACTAACTGGGAAGTCCTTTTAAGTGTGAAACCACAAACGGAACTCTCCAGGCCGAGCTCACTGCTATTACTCAATTATTAACTTAACCCAGCCTGAGTAAATGCCGCTTTTGATATTCAAAACCTCGAACCTCTGATCCTGCTATACTGGACTCGCTGAGACTGCACACCAGCAAAGAAACCACCACTTACCATGTTATCCAAAAGCTTCTGATGCAGACAATATAATGAAAATGACAGAGAGATCGTAGCCGCCCCCACAACTGCCTTTTCATATCTTCACTCACGTAATTTATGGTTGTGTGTGAAGACTTGGTGGCTGATTGCTGTTGATCACATATGGTATTTATGTGCAAGTGTGTGAAGCGGTACGGACCGCTCGAAAAAAGAATAGTGTAAATAATGGTACGAAAAAAATGACTGACTATTGCAAAAATATTGTGATTCAGTGAATATACTGTAAATGACCAGTGAAGAGGAACTTCTGTGTGAACAGACATCACATCAGACCTGATGTGGAACAAGTGTAGAGTTCCTCTTTCAAATAAACCTGCAAAGGGAACAAAAACAAAAATGATCAGCCAGATTTTTTTAACTGAGTTGTACAAAAAAAAAAAAGTACTACAAATGACAACAGGATTCCGACTCATCCTCATCGGGCGTTTGGTTCGTGATTCAGCTTCTCATGTGTTGAAAAATTGTGTATGAATTTGTAACATCCTTCTTCCTCTTACAATTAGTCACATACAGTTGCCTCAAACTACTCTTTAAGGGCCACTTTCTTGTGCGTGCGCGCGTTTGAGTGAAACGCATTTCCTGGCAGCAAAGATTCAATCATTGACTTAACGCTGTCATTTACGCACATTCACGCGAGATACGACTCCAGGCAGAAGGAACGACTCGAAAATGTCAATGTCAAATCTGAAATCATCACTTAATGTGTTCACTTTGAAGTTGAGTTCCCATATGCATCGCTTTAGAACAAAGACTCTGGTTCCAAGAACCAAAAACAACGCTATCGGACTTGCATACAAACCTCAATGTCGTCAACTCTGAGCCTCTCTTAAAATAGAGCTGCAGCTAGCTAACCGCCAGCACCTCCTCCTCCTCCTCCTCCTTCCACACTCTTTATGGTCTCATTCAGCAGAAGTAAGCGTGTGTGGCCAAAAAGCCGCCACTTATTTTACAAGCAACATTATGGAACGGCACATCTATTTGCTGCTGCGGCTGGGCCACTTGTGAAGTCTGTCGATAGCTGCGGTCTGCAATAAAACTGTAAATGAAAAGGATCAAACTAAATTAAATGTTGTTAAAAGGACATTTGAAAATATATATATATGTATGAAATTGTTTGCCCACTTAATTTGCAGGTTGTTGATTTGGATGAAATGTGTTATCTAGAAAAAAAAAATTAGCTGAGAAACGCAATACATGAGACCCATTTGCCAGTTATATAAGAAAGAGAATTAAAATGTTCCATTATGGGACCAATACAATGTTTTTCTTTCTGCTCCGACAACCTGCAAATTAAATGATCAAATGTGTAAAAGTGTACAGTTAATATGGTATAAACGTACTGTGGCGATTATGGTAGCGGATCAAGATACATTTGATTTTGGAATGGCTTTAATGTTGATGCACACGCAAGAAATTACCTTCAAGCTTCAAATGCTGAAAAAGCTGCATTTATGCATTATTTAGTTTTCAGTGGATTGAAATTGGGTCTCTATGTCATATTACAGAAGGGACAGATTCGCACCAGGCCAAATTCATGTTAATCCGTTAATCCCTTTAATGTGGAAACTGGATTCCCTCCTAATGGGTGTTTGTTCGGGCTTAAGAGGCCTCGTCAACACAGAGCAACAGGCAGAAATAGGAGATCTCAGTTTGTTGGTGGTACGAGGGGTTCACAGAGAAACCTTTTTTTTTTTTTCTTTAAACAATTTCAAATTATGACTTGAGTGTATGTTGAGTTCAAGAAACGGACACGTTGCAGAATATCACAAGTCTAACGTGTCTATTCTCAGACTCCCAGACTGTGTGCGCCCAGATAGCTATTATAAGATCGCTTTTCCGGCTCTTGGGTTTCCCCCCCTTTCAATTAGGACATAGGAAATACTATGGCGGATACCTCAATATAGTGATTACTCCATTAAGATTTGGGCCGGTTCCCATGCTCTTGCTTGGAAGAATGCATGGAGTCGTCGTCTGTAATCACACATCACAACACAAATTTGGCTTTCAGTTTAAGCACTTAGTTTGGGGACTTTCAACTTTTCCAGCCATGATTGGCTTATTGTTGAGTGAGAACTGCCGTAAATGCCAAATAAAACCTAAAAAAAAAGATCAAATGTTGCACATCACTTGGCAATCAGGGCAACACCCACTCCTATACAAACAAACCAGACTCGTTATCCTCGGACATAAATCCACCAGTCCTCTTCTGACGACTGCCCAGCCCTGTGCATGATGGGTAAATAAATATACAACATGTGTCACAGTTTGGGCACTGCAGCTAATGACGGAGGAGGAAACTGGGAGCAGACAGAGGCGAAGAGATAATTCACTCCGGAATGTCTTGGGGAGGGAGGAGTGGCACACAGGAAGTGGACGGGATTTGAATGCGGCCAACGCGGACACGCAGGCAGCCGGGTCAGGACCTCCAGCGCCAACTGGCACGCCTCCTGATTCGCAAGGCCACTAAAGTGCCACTATTACTGCTAGTTACACTCAGAATTCCAGAGGAACATTCTTTGTCGTTCGCTCAGTTGTTGTAACTGTGTGACTTGTATGATGCCTTTATTACCTCCCCCAAGGATCTACCTTTTTTTTTTTTTTGAGGTACCGACAACTTTCTCCTTTACTTCTCCTCCCATGTTGTGGGACAGATGGCCCAAATCCATCTTCCTTCATCTCCTCCCTCCTGCTGAGCCTTCTAAAGAAGATCATCGTCAAGCGTCTTTTAAAAAGATTCGGGATCTGTGTTCATAAAGTCTTTGTAACCCTACACAATACTCTGAAGTCTCCTTCATCCCTAACATATTCGATATGCTAATTTGCACCATAACATGAGCACGAGATTGGTTTATACATGAACAGTTTAGTTTGAACGATAAGTAGTCATTTGGACCAGGAATTAATGCTTACAAAAAACAACAACAATTTTGTAGGAAGGAAAACGGTGTGTCCGACTGCCTTGGCAAAATTAGATAATAATAATAATACACTGCACCTGCTCAGTTCTCAGCTCTGCAATCGCACGGGTTTCCTGCGCGCCCATATTTGGATGTGCTGATGTAGTAGCCTATCGCAAAGTAAAAATGGAAATTTTACAATTGGTTTAGACTGCACCTTGACAAGATGTATCATTCATTGTTACAAAAGAGAAAGCTATGACTTTGCTCATTTTAATGAGGAGGACGAAACGTGCAGCAGAGAAAAACTAATGGCTCAGTGGGAACTTGGACAACTTAATCATGCCGTTACTTGGAAACAAGTTCGCCAAAATAACACTCCTCTTCTGCACCGCTCCATTCCGTGGTGACCCGCCCGTCACCACCTATACAATGAATACGCCCTGCTAAATGCAGCGTGAAAAGGGCTTCATGTATTGCTTACTTAAAATCAGTTATATCGTTACTCTAACTTAAACAACTGTGTACTGTGCACACATTTTTGTGGCAGTCATCACATGACCAAATTTCTATAATTGCAGGGTTGCTGCTGAGTGACTTGTCGCACCCCTGTCGGATGATGCTGCTGGTGAATCCACAGAGTGGGAAAGGACAGGCGCTCACGCTCTACAACAACCACGTCCAGCGGATGCTTAACGAGGCCGGCGTCCTGCACACGCTGGTCATCACCGGTGAGCACTAGAACACGCCACAAAGACAAGTTGACAAAACACTGGTCATGCTGATATGTCCTGGCTGCAGCATACACGTGAAAAAACAGGCTTGATTTGTTACTTTACCTTTAACTATTATAAGTAAAATTGATGAATGTTGCGCCTTGAAAAATACAAGATTTTTTTTATCTTTCAATTTTGAAATTGAATTAAGTTATAATACAAGCATTATTAAGGGCATCTCGTAAATGTAATTCAATCACGTTATCTCTGTCATGTCATTCAAGGTTAGTAAACAAGCTCACTGACAGACTTGACAGGTACGTTTTGTTTTTTTTACTGCTGAAATCTCACCGATCGTCTCTTTAGTGTTAAAAGCCACACGACTGCACGGAAAACATGCCCCAAAACACCGACTCCAAATGAACACGTCATTTTTCATGCTGTCACTATGTTGATCAACTGCCTCTGACCCACGTGCAAGCACAGCTGTTATGTAACCGATGTACATGCACACATGCATTCACATACTGTATGTATAAAGACACACACGCAATAAACACACAGTCTCACAAAATCCCCTTCCACACGGTGATTTGATTTATTTATTTATCATCACTAGCCTCCATACCGGCTGGTAATGATTATGCAACACAGATTTATGACGAGCAAGTGTGACACTAATTTTACCACACAAAAAAAAAAGATTAATTGTAAGTCATTCATGTGAGCGAGGAAAGGGTGAAACTGTGCATTTAAGTTACTGTGGGGAAATACACACTTTTTGGGGGGAGGGTAGAGATGCACTTTTTGCCACATTAATCCTGAAGGAAATAGACTTTCGGATTTACTCCTAAAATCTACGACCACGGACAAGGGAATCTGGTTACAATCTATTCAAGTCAAATATTGTGAGCCATTTTAATCTCTGGTTTTAAAATGAAAGCTACCCAAGTAATGATTTGGTTTTATTTAGATGCACTTAAGACTGCTCGTAACAAAAATAATGACATTTAAAAATTCGATGACTTCTGATGATTAATTCTATGTAATAAAGTTTTTGAAATTGTCCATTGATTAACAAATGCACCTCACCAGTGAGTAATGTCTTGTGTTTGACGCTCTTTTAATCTTGTGTGTATTATTTACAGTACGTGTGTGTGTGTGAATTACTGTGGCTTGAAGTGTCTAGCTAACAAAAGTGGACAAACTCATTATGCGTTGCTTGGCTGTGTGGCAGCTGTGGGCACTACTGCAGGGTTGCAGGATAGATGAGGCATGACTGCATTGCTAGAGGGTGTGTGTGTGTGTGTGTGTGTGTGCGTGCGTGTGTGCGTGTGTGTGTGCGTAAGCATGTCTTGGTCAGTGTCAGCAGTGTCAGAAAGGATGGCACGGCTATGTTTCTTCTCCCTTACTGCACAAGTACCCAAGGATGTCTGTCAGACAGCATTAAGAGGAGGACGCTTGTCCTCCTTTTGTGCCCCAAGAAAAACACTTCACTGTTTTACTCAAATGGAAAAAAAAAGAAAGAAAAAAACCGCCTCACTCGTTTTTTCCATGACTTGCACTTAAAGAAATAAGTAACACATTACACTAAAATAACAGCTTTAAATCCAATTTTAAGTTGCTCCAGCTTGTAATTAGGAGAATTGTGTCTCTATTGTTGCCATGGTAACACTAGACCACGTACATTAGTGAGCTATCATAATGTACCTTCCTGTATTAGCGCTAAAATGCCTGTTTAAAGTTATGTACAGTGCTTGTACAAGTGTTCAACATACAAAATATTTCAACGATCTTTATTTTAATCCATAATGTTCTAAAACACACATTTTATTAGCATTTAGCATGCTTATGTACGTAGCATCAGCTGTCTGTTAGAGGAACCCGAGAGCACCAAAGACTGAAGAATCTGGATACCTGACATTTATGGAGGACCAAAAATGCCAAAATAAAATAAATAAATAAACGTAAAAAAAAAAAAAAAAATAAAAAAGAGATATTTAAAAAATGTATATAAAAAATTTATATAAATGGAAATAAAAACGTATTTATACATAAATAAATAAATAAATGTAAATACACAACATAAAAAAACGAGATTCAAAAAATAAAAATAATATAAATGCGGAATTAAATACAAAACTAAATATCCATCCATACATTTTCTTAGCTGCTTGTCCTCACAAGGGTCGCGAGACAAAACTAAATAAATAAATAGAATAAAAAGTCAATCAATAAATAAAAAGTCTCTGCTCTCATATTTATTTCATGCTGCAGACGCTGTCAGCAGAAAATGCGTCATGAAATGTTATTCAAATGAGGGGGAACGGTCCTAAGTGTGTCTTGGTTAGACTCCGCCTACTACTTCACAAAATTGTCTTCAATAGAACGTGTTTATAAAAAGATTTCACTCTCTTGTTCATATAACAGAGTGGTTTTAGTTTCTAAAATATCTGCTACTTGATGAACTGTAAATGTTTATCAATGTTCAAAATAGGCCCTTGTCAGTTTCCAAAGCATCCTCATTTAAGGGTTCAGACTGGATTTAGAACAGGAAGTTGCCATCAGCGCCTCCATCCACGGCTACCATCCAGATTTAATTTGGTCATCATAGCTAGAGACTGGCAAAACCCCTAAATACATCATTATAAATGATAGGACTATTCCAAGGAACATACCGGTAATGTGTGACTTTAGAATATGTCTATACTACACTATGTCCGATACCTGAATGGCTTATTATTCTACAGACAACTCCCTTAAACATCATAAATGAAATTTGTTTTTATCTTACGTAAAGCCAGCAATGGTGGTGTTATATTTCGCAATGAACCACTGCCTGTCTTGACAATAACCTTTGAGGAATACATCAGGCCAAAAATCTATTCTGTTCGTAACGTCAGCATGCCCCGACTTGTATGAGTACAACACAGTGAGTGTTTGAATTAATACAAATGTAATTATACGTGCAGCAGTCGTCCCTTGGCATCTGATTAAGCTATCAGAGTGATATGCACACACACACACGCGCGCGCACGCACACACAGTCAGTCATCACCTGCTGTTAGTGAGGTGGTGGAGCACTGCAGCTATTAGGCAGCTCCTTGCTGCAGAGTGCACATTCATCTGGCGCCGCCTGCTTCTAATGAATGATGCACGATCAGCACAATAGCACGGAAACTCTCTGGATGGCAAACATTTCGCATCAATCAACGGTGCAGTAAATAGAAGCCAATTAAGGGTTTTAGCACATTTGTGTCTTCAGTTTAATTTGAGCTCCACTTGAGTCATTTTCATCACTTAAGTCAGCTGTAGAACACTTTCAACAAGTCATCATTACGAAGTTCCCGAAATAAATTCTCAGACTTGGCTAAATAGTTTGACTAAAAAATAGGACGCTGTTTTTAACAAAAGCAAGCATAGAGCGCAAATTATGGATCCACACTGAATTTTAAAGAATTTCTTAGATCTTTGGCAGTGCTAAGTTAACTTGTAACTAAGCTCAGGACTGCAGATTTTAGAAGCTTGTAATATTTCCTGCTTACTCTCTTTCTGCAGATCTGTATTTCAACCCACAGAGACAATCTTTGTCAGCCAAACTGTCGAAGTTAATAAGCACCAACAGCAAAACAGACACAACCTGGCAAGGCGGGCGGCATCACTTACTCTACTTGTGTTTTACAGAACGTCAGAACCATGCCCGCGAGCTCGCGAGGGAGGCCGACCTGTCCCAGTGGGACGCGCTCGTCATCGTGTCAGGGGATGGTCTTCTGTTTGAGGTAACCAAATACTCCAAACGTTCAACATTGAAAGACCTCATGAGTAAAATAAAGAAGCGTTAAAAGGGAAAGTGGGTAGAATTTTGTGCCATCTAGTGGTGAACTAATAGAATGCAACAACCCAAGTTCGAAGCTCATGCATTTTGAAGCACATGCACTACAGTGCCTCAGAGAGACCACACTTCAAAGCATACCACCAATTAACGTTTGCAAAACTCTTTTCCTTTGGGTATCCGTAGCAGAAAAATGCCGGCAAAGCATGTTAGCCTCCTGTAAGGCGCGGCACGACCTATGTGTTATAATTAGCGATTACTAAACCTAAAATGATATACAAAAAATGTATGTCGATGTGATAAAACTTTTTTTTCCGCATAATATTGAAATCAATAATAAAAATTCTACACGCTTTTCTAAGGTAAACACAATCAAAGCTTTGCTGAAAACTCTTAAATCATTGCATAATTAAAAGTATATTTTTTTGGTGCAAGGTTATTATGGTTAATGAAAATACACCAAATATACTCAAATTGAAAAAACACTTTTTGTTAAAGGATCTTTGTGCAGTTTGTCACTTTTTTACTCACGATTGCCACCACTGGGCCAAAGCGTAACTGCAGCATCTGTGTCAGGCTCGTTCATGGTGCGCGTGCAAGTACTTGCACGATCTTAAAGCGATAGCCACAGTTGAAAAACAAAGACATGACTTCAAATGAGGTAAGAAAAACTCCACCCCTCCCCTCCCCAAAGAAAGTGTGCAGGGTCCGCACACTCTGCTATAAAGATAAAAGCTAAATTGGTGCAGTCAGAGTAAAACAGTCAGGGTTCTTCGTACTCCTCTTGGCATTGGTGGGGCATGCATGATGTAGAAAAAGCTTTAGCATGACCTTTTTAACGGCACAATGCACCTTTAACAAAATAAAATAAAGATAAAAGTGCTTTTAAAAAATAAACTAAATGAAACTCAATCTACATTTTACATTTATAAAAAATAACTATAATGCTCGTAAAAATGTTGTTCGTTTCTGTCTTTGTTAAAATCGTACATGAGCTTTCAGGGTTCATTTTAAATTTTGTCGCTATTGCGGTACCAGTACAGAAGAATGAAGTCGTTGGAAAACTGCAATTTACTTTATTTAAAAAATACTTAGTGATTTTTTTTTATGTTGTGTCCAACAAATACTCCATATTTAAAAAAAAGAGAGAAAGAAACTAAAACTAAAACTAATACTAAAACTAACAACTCAACTAAACAAAGCATTTTTTATTTTATTTTTTTAACTAATAATCCTGCTCTAAAATTAATTAAAACAAACTGAATTTTAAAAACTTAAAGTCAAAACGGTATAAAAATGAACTATACTGAAGAATCCCCAATAATTCTAACCCTGTTTTGGTGTTAGGTAATAAATGGTCTCATGGAAAGATCAGACTGGGAGGAGGCCATCCGTACACCACTTGGTATACTTCCTGGCGGCTCAGGCAATGCCTTGGCCACATCCATACATCACTACGCAGGGTGAGTCACACGCACACACCACAGCACTCACAATCACTATTCAGGGGATATTTCCGTAACAAAAATAGACCAAAAATAAAAGTAGTGGACGACATATACACTTGACTGCCCAGTGCCCAACGGCTATAATGGGTCCCAACTACAGGAACAGGAGCATTTTCACATGCTGAAGGGGGCATGGAGTTTGAAAGCCGCCGTCACAAACAACTGCAGTCATCGTAATGGCGCCGTGAGTTGCATTTTGAAACATTTGTTTTTATTTGACTTATGGGGTCACGAAATTCGTTGAAGTGACTCATCTGTGCTTGTGAATGGGAGAATTTGGCCCTAAATCATTACTATAGCATGACTAACACTCATCACAGACGCCAATAAAACGAGTCTAACCAGTCTGGGGACAAGCTAATTAATGTCACGTGATTCACAACGTATTGCCATGCTGTCACGGCAGGTGAGCCCAGGTCAGTGTGTGATCCATTATGCAGCAACAGTTGCGGACTGATTACTAATTACATCAAAGCTGCAATTATAACAATTGTACCTTTAAATCGCAGCTTCAGAATAGCACGGACTGTACACGTCATTTTTTTCGTGGTCCACTAAAGCCGTGTCAAATTTACATTTCTTGCGCAATATACTTTTTTCATCTAGAGAACAATGCACTTAATTAATTAATTAACGATTGCCACATTGGAGTGGTTGAGGTTGCCAAAATCAAGACAGAAGGAAACGAATGGAAGTTTACTACATTCACTTATTAGTAGTTGTTGTTGTCAGATTCCCAACAATAGAAAGCAGCGCGTGTTTTTCTCTCCTCATCATCGAGACTCGCTCGTCCGCTGCCATCCATCACTTCATTCAAATTCGATGAGAAATACTCTCGTGTGCTTTTCCTTCTGATGAATTCCTTGGCCTGCACCCGTCAATCCCTTTTCACATGCTGTATGGCAGCGCTCCAGTGACAACAACAATAGAGGAAGGGTCCAGGCTTCTGTATTGTTTACACTCCTCACATCACATACACTCACACTCCCCGCTGCATCCAGAAGCTCCGTGTCGTGTCTGCTTGCTGCAGGCTGCTCACCGGCAGGCAGTACGTTTGGGATTATTCCCTGATGAATGGGGGTTGGGGGGGTTCGCCGGGTGAGGCGTGCTGTGATTGAAATGAGCACCAGCTACAAGCTAGCTGCTATTACGCAATACGGCGAAGAGCGCAACATGCGCGCCGGGGGTGGGTGGGGGGGGTGCTGTGAGCTTCAACGAGACGCACGTCGGATGTATGGAGTCAAATTAGGAAAGTTCTTTTCAGGTCATTTTTGAAATGTTGAGTACATTATTAGCAGTTTGAGCTTTAAACGTCAGCTTCATCTTTAGCTTTACAGTTGCCGCGTTGGCTCTGCAGATGATGTGTTATAAAGCACTCGGTGTAAAGAAATTTCACAGGCAACAAGGCGATTGTCTATTTGGAGTGAGGTGTTTATTTATTCAAGACCACCAGTTCAGGGAATACTTTATATTGCTCTATTATTTTTTCCCAATTTGGAATTCATTATACTTATTGGTCCCTCGAGGAGAAATTCAACACAGACTCCAATTATAAAATGACAATGAAAAACATAAAAGAGATTAACGGCAAAACGAATGACATCCTACAAATAATCTGGCAACAAATAGTTTTGGTTATTAAGTTGAATTAGTGCTTGTGACCTCTACTCTTTTAACACGTTTTAACAATCAAACAAAATCACGTTTTTATTCAAATCTCATAGAAGCGTGACAACTAGTACAAGATTGATTGTCCTCATAAGAGAGATTGCAAGTTTAAAAAAAAAATATATATATATATTATGAATAAACAGTAAAAGCACTGACATTAAAAATTGGACTAATGGAAAAACAACAGTGAGGTTTCAATTGGTTGCAACCTTTCAAGCAGAAAATTATAGAAGAGGACAAGAGCAGCAAAAATGTCAATTAGACTCTTTGCACAACTGCAGTGTGTGTGTGTGTGTGTGTGTGCGTGCGTGTGCGTGTGTTTGTATGTTTGAGAGAGAAAAAGCGAAAGATAGATCGAGATTATGACCTTCTACCCTTGTCTCCATTTCCCCAGATGGGACTGCCTTTGTTGTCTCACTGGCCTGTCATGTCTGAAATCACCACTCTAAAACGCACGCACACACACACACACACACACGCACGCACGCACGCACGCATGCACACACCCAGCATCATCCATCTGCCTTCATGGCTTTATCAAGCCGCTGTCTCCCCACAACCATATTGGTCCGAAACAATCAAGATAACTCATGATTGAATCTCTAAAAGGCATTCATACAGCAGCCTTGACCCATTTCCAACCTTCCCCAAATATTAAGGGCACCTTCATGGTTTCATCTTTGTCTGCATATTTATTTTGGGACCTTAATTATTAACGCAAATCTAATCCCAGAAGACTGGCGTTGGTTGGAAAAACACTTTTTACATTTATAATTTATCAAGGTAAAATGTGTTTCACTGATTTTCCCAAAAAGTCTTTGACTCCTTACTTGGATTTTTTTCCATGTTTGACTCTTGGTTGGATTTGGGAATGTCATTGTGGCCATCTGATATTCTGTAATTCAGAATGAAATTCTTTGGGAGATCTACTTTTATCTGAGCCCGTCTGTCGATGACAGAGGTGGGCAATCTCGGCCCTGGAGGTCCTGCAGGTTTTGGAGGTTTTCTCACTTCCAACACAAGCTGATTCCAATCAACAGGATCGTTATCAGGCTTATGCAGAGCTTTCTGATGAGCTGATCATATATCAGCTGTGTTGGAGAAGGGCAACATGTAAAACCCACAGGACTCCGGCCCTCAATGTCCACCTCGGGTCTATGGTGCTCCCATTACAACTTTAGCATTAAGCTAGCCATTTTAAAGACAAAATGCTGTGGTTGTTTTAAATAAACAAAATGTAATTGCCTTTATTTTATGCTTATTTTGACATTAAACCTCAAATGGGAGTGCCGTTAAACAGCCTCTTTTATAGGCATTTGAAAACTTTTAGTGAAGAGGCATGAAGTAGTGTGGGTTTAATGTAATTGTAAAAAATCTGACTGCATTTGAAAGCATCACTAGCTGTATCTGTGTTGTGCTGCGTTCAGGGTGTCTAACCTGCCTGATTTCCCGCAGTGGCTCGTTGGTGTCCAGTGAGGAGCTCCTGGTCAACTGTGGCTTCCTTCTGTGTAAAGGCGTGGTGTCCCGCATGGATCTGGTGTCAGTCCACCTCTTTTCTGGCACTCGCCTCTTCTCCTTCCTGTCGCTGGCGTGGGGCTTCGTGGCCGACGTGGACATCGAGAGCGAGAAGTATCGCCGTGTCGGGGCGGCCCGCTTCACCGTGGGCACGCTGGTGAGGTTGGCGTCTCTCCGCGTCTACAAGGGCAAGCTGGCCTACTTGCCCGTGGCAGAGGACTGCACCCAGGTGGGATCCAGACATACGAACAATCGCAGCGCCTCTTCGCGCGTCTCCACAGACTCTGCCGTGCTGAACTCCTTCCACAACTCCTGTCACTCCAACAACTCCCTCAGGGCGAGAAGATTTGAGCGTTCGCGGAGCTCCAGCAAAACTCCGACCACCCTGTCGGACTCTGTGCTCCCCCGGCTGGACGAGCCCGTCCCAGGAAACTGGGTGGTGGTCCCCGAAGAAGACTTTGTCCTGGTGCTGGCCATGTACCAGTCCCACCTGGCCGAGGACCTGCTGGCCGCGCCGGATGCCGCGTTGGACGACGGCGTCATTCATCTGTTCTACGTGAAAGCGGGAATATCCCGCCCCGCGCTGCTCCGGCTCTTCCTCGCCATGGAGAAGGGCGCGCACGTGGCCTCGAGCTGTGCTCATCTGGTGCACACCAAAGTGCGGGCGCTCAGGATGGAGCCGTATTCTCCCAAAGGGATTATAACCGTGGATGGGGAGGTGGTGGAGTACGGGCCGGTGCAAGCAGAAGTGCACCGGGGCCTCGCTAGACTCATCAGTGCATGAACTGGAACAAACACACACACACACACACACACTTCACATCCAACTGCACATGCAAAGACAGGGACTTAAAACTTGAAGCTGCTGCTTGTCTGCGTCCCAGCACTACATTTGCCCGAGCTTTTTAGGAATGTGCATGGAGAGCCATATATAAAGCGGCTCATGCTGAAAATAACAGCAACATTTTGTCACATTTCGCTTCAAACAGCGGGTTTAAAATTGGTGAGAATAATTAAGAGTCACTTTTCTGCATATTTACAACAATATTTGTCACCTTCAATGGGTAAATCCAAATATCCCAGCTAGCACAGCATCATAGAAATTATGTTGTTTCAACATAATAGGCCAACAGAAAGAACTAGGGCTAAAAAAAATTGAATAAATTATTTTAATTTTCAAGCCCGACATGGATTCATAAAACCATGAATCCATGTTTTTAATATCTTTTCCCATAGATTCATAATAAAATTGACTTTTAAAGGCCAAAGTTTTTTTTTTGTATCTTACAGTTTTATTTATTTATTTATTTACTGTTTTACTGAAATTTAATTGAATGAGAATTATGACAATATTTTCATCTTTTCTGATGTCAATGTTTATGTAACACTTAAGCGATAAACGCGTGTTACTTTCATTATAACGAAATCATTTAACCAGTTACTGCCTCAGCTAAATTTTATTTGGGAATTTAATGTTTGTGGAGTTTTTAATCATGTTCTTCAGTCCTTGATATTTAACAAGAATTGATGTACCATATATAATCAAAGTAAATGGAATCAGAAAAAATTTGAAATCAAATCGAACTGAACTCGTGTGAATCGAAATCGAATTGATACCCAGCCCTAGAAAAAACTTCACGTTAGGTTGTAGATTGCAATTTAGTATTACATAATTTTGTCAGCGTCATTTCAGCGTCGGTTTTGGCCAATTTTAAACCTCATTTATTGATACAAAATTGTTCAAAACACAGATTTGAATAATTGTCTTACACTGTCAGGGCATACAAATATTGTGCCATTATTGTACTGTACTAAGTACAGTATTTGTGTTGCTTACCAGGCCGCCGAATTTTGAAGGTTCCGCCTAAATGTTACATGAAAATGGTCTTAATATATATTAAATCTAAGAACCCTATTTCCTTTCCCAGTGCAAGTCTAGCACAAAGCACAGTCTAAATTTGCGCATGGGTGGAGTTTTCTTTCGTTTGTTATTTTGCTCTACCACATGTAGAAGCGGGACATTTTGTGCCGTTGTTGGATTGAACGCAGTCGACTCTGGGCCAATCAAAGCGGGTTTCCCATTCCCATTCAAATCAGTTCGGCCAAACATACTTGACGTTGCGGAAGCAGAAATTGACTCACTGGGGTCCAAAGTGTGTGTTTACAGTATAGATAATGATATATTTAAAATTTAGATTTAAGATTTATACTTCGATATATATTCAATATGTAGGTGTAACATTGAATATTTCGATTCAACTATTTAGAAATATTGTAAATGTGCAGGAAAGTTGACTGTTGGCAGTCACACCAGGTTATTTATTTATTTTTTTTAGATCACAATTTGAAGCTAAATGCGACAAAATGTTGCTGTCATGTTCAGCATGAGCCGCCCAATAAAAAAGTGAAACTTAACGTGTTCTGTATTAAATAAAGACGAGGTGTCATGTTCTCACTGTGCTTACGTGGGTTTGCTTGCGACCAGTCCAGCGAGCCAGCTGAGATGGTCTTCAGCTCACCTGCGAGCCTCATGAGGACAAACGCTACAAAAGATGGATGGATAGTAAACTAAGGTTCAATTTCCTTTTTTTTTCTTTTTTTTTTTTAAGGTTCAATTTACAATGGAGGTGCAAGTGCCCAATTCCTATTCCTATTCCTACTACTAACCTGCATGTTTGGGAATGTGGGCAGATGCCGGAGAAAATCCACGCAAGCATAGCGAGAACATGCAAACTCCACGAATGAAGGCTAACCACTTTCGAACCCTGCTGCCTATAGATTATTGCCATTTCACAAAAATATTTATTAGTATTACAAATCAAGGAAACTGGAAGACCAAAACATGAACATGAAAGCACAGTTCAGAAGTCATTTTCTTGCCTCTCCTTATATAATTAGGAACACTGACAAATGTCCCATTCTTGTCTAAGTGAACTCATTCACTGGCAAGCATATTGAGCATTTTTTGGCATTTTCAAGACCCACAAGATATTGTGTTCAATGATTATATACACACACCAAATCTAATCATTGAATAAAAACAGGTTGCAGAAAATGCAGCCGTTTCTCCCAGTGGACTTCACAAACTGTGCTGTACTGCTTTCTGATCTCAACAATGCCATCTACTGGTGGTTGTGCTTCAGTAAAGTTGTTCCCATCCCCGTTGATGGCAGTGAATGAGTTAAATGATGTTTTCAGTTTAACTTCCAGCATGTTGCTGTCACCTTTCACAATGTTTCAATCTGGTTGAGCAGGGTTATTCTTTTCTATTTCTCAATTAAGATGTACATAGCATTTACATGCTTGTTGGCATGTTTTAGAATGTTTGTGTTTCTACTACCCCACAAACAAAGACTAATAATAAGAGAATGGCAACACCAAAACAACCCAGAAACACACGCGAACAATCCTCACACCAAGGTGTCCTTAACACTGCGCTAAAGATTGTATAACAGACTGTTAATTGCGACTTGTGCCTGTTCATTTTGAGTTGCAATTTTCTTTCCAAATGTGCCATCAACTTGATGAGACTGACGGCAGTGAAACAGCACAGTGGAGAGGAGGGCTGCAGCTGGGTACCATTGGGCGTTTGTATTGTACTAACGTGACTGACCGCTGCATGAAGATAGCGGTCGTGTTGAACTCCTACGAGGCGTACTAATTCATTCTTGTTGCAGTAAGAGACGCTTTGGGAGAATTAGCATCAACATGTCTGCTTGCCTCGTAAAGAAAACAACAACAACAACAAAACAAAGAAAGACGTACTCGAGGGTTTAGTAGAAAATTGTGCAAAAAGAAGTACGGTACCCCCAATTAGGCCTACATCACATGCTGCACTGAAGGCCTATTTGTTACCATTATGTCAAAGTGTCATGACTATACGAGAACTAATTAGTTGTCGTTTTTGTTTGTTACCACAAATACTTCAATTAGCAGTACAAAATATTGCTACATTTGTATCTATATATCGTCTAGGGCGAAATTTTCAGGTACATTTCTAGAAGGTTCCAGCCTTCCACAAGGACTCTTTAAACTGAAAGTGAATGAAGTTCAGGGTAGAAAGTTTACACGAACCTATTTAGTAAATGTTAAAAGCAGTACAATATTTAGGGTGGCAAACTCACCAGTTTTTGCTTTACTAAAGGTGAGTTAGCTGAGTGGTAAATTGGGGCCTGTTTGTACTCCATTATTGAACACCTGCCACAGATTACTACTTCTCTGTATTTTCCAGAAATGCGGATGCCTTGTGGCACCATGCTGCCTCTCACAGGTCAGTCTTGATATGACACACGTAGGGGAGGGGACTGGTGATGCCACACAGTCAGAGAGCAGTGAACACGTCAAGTGGAAAAAACTGAAATGTTAAAAACATGTTTAAAATCAGTAACATTTAAACATAATTTTGTCAGACAACCTAAAAACATTCAAAGTACCGGTTTATAGCACAACCTGCAATTTTACAAATCCCCCTCAATTCCCATGAAAGTTCCATATCCACAATTTGTCATTCCGTTGGTATTATTTCTTGCACACATGGAATTTTTGAAGTCAGCCTTGTAGGGCAATTATAGTGGGTTTGTGTATCACCACAAAAACCCTGCATGTTTATTAAAACTTCTCAAATTAGATGATCCCAAAGAAGTACTGTCGTCAAAATAATATCAAATATATGGGGTTAACACAAACACACACTTGACACTAACTTATATACAGACACAAATCAGGCCCTTTATTTTTAACAGGTGCATTATGCGTACCTTGATTGTTCTGCCTCCTGCTGGTTGGAATAGGAAAGTGCTTTCAATGAGCGATTGAACGCCACTATTCCTGATGCACCTCAAATGACCATTTGGGAATAGAAAATAAAACTCACATGAGTCACATATACAAACGCGTTCAAAGCGATGATGCTGCAGGTCAGTGTGATTGATGTGTAACTTATGCTCATAACACTTTCGCTTTTTTCTGGTTCTGAGCTATTTAGTTTTATTTTTTTAGGGATTATTCCCTTTATTATTCTATAGATATCTATTTTTCCATGAGGCGAATGTCTGTAGTTTGTAATTTGATGTTTTATGCTATGATTGACAAATAAAAGGCCATTTGAGAAAATCTTGGGACACTTTATTTCCCCTACTTTTTCTAGTTTGAGGCCACTCATTTGAGAATACTGTATACGGTACTTTTTTCTTGTCTTTTTCCCCCCACAACATCACTCTTCATTAGGGTCTCGTGAACTGAGTCTATCCTGGCTAACTTTGGACAAAAGGCTGAAACACGACTGTGATCTCATGTTTTGGGACATTGTGCAGTTTTCAAGTGCTGCAAAAAAGCAACACCCTTACATGGGGCAATCAATCAGGAGAAAATAATCCAAAACAAAGGAATTCTGTTACTAGGAGGAATTCTGAACTAGTGTATGTATTTCTTTTCATTCTAGAGTTTAAGAATGAATCATGTAGCCTTGCTGTACGGTACTGTACTTTTGTTTCTACATTAGAATGGAAATTACAAAATTATGTCATGTTAGCCCAGGGGTCTGAATGTGCAAGTAGCACAGTGTGGGGATCCAAATAAACAAAAAGACACATCACTACAGTAATGCTTGCAAAGTTTAATACGTTAATATACATCTGTCTCAACACAACAAATGCAATTTGAAAAAAACTGAAATCATTTTGTACATTTTGCCCCAAGCATCCGTACATCTTCAAGTGAGTTTATATATCCATGACATCCACTCAGAAGGAATCAGGCTACAAATCATAACTTTAATTCTTCATGTATATATATTTATAAATAAAACAGGCCACTGTGGAAATGACATGATACAGTCAAGTGTTGCCTGGCAGAAAGGCTTAATTTAAAGCAAAATGGTGCATGCTTTGGCTTGTGGGGGAGGAGAAATAACACATATGATATTGTTTAAAAGCCACGTGCTTGATCGGATCTTTGACAGCTTCACAAGCAATGGCATCAACTTCAGGCAGGAGCTTGTTTGCACTTCATGTAAGAAGATGTCTGACATTTACAGACAGCAGCGTGAAGAGGACGAGGAGCAGCGTAAAGCAAATACAGGCTCGGCGCTACAGTGACGATCACGTCATTTCTTTGTAGCATTAAAGGCAGCAAAATAATGATGTCGGAATGTCAAGGAAGCCTGATTGCCTCATCCGGTGCAGAATTGCGTGTGTGCGCGCGACAATTCATCATAACTCAAAAAATAACTCTTAGCACTCGTCCAGCTAGTTCCACAGCACACAGAAAGCACACGTTATAAGCATAGCATCGGTTTAGTCAGAGAAAAAAAAAAGTATGATGGGAATCAGTCATTTGTACAAAATAATGATTAAAAAAATGTAAACAAAGACTGCTCTGCTCTCCCTAGGAAGCACAAGAACCACTTTCTTTCACAGTAAAATACAGCATCACCTGTCACCGGGCAGAATAAGAACCCAGAGAGGCGAGTTGGTGGGGAAATTGCTGTATGTATTTTATTTTTATTTTTTTATTTTTTTAAAGCAGTCACACATGGCCAGGGAAGCGCAATCGTGCCAGATAAGCAGATGTGTAGTTTGCTGCCATTCATGCAGTGAGGAGGGCTGAGGGCGGAATAGAGAGGTTAACACTGCAACAAGGCACAGTGCTAACCAAACAAGCAGCTCTGCCCCCCCCCCCGAGTAAGGCAACATTTTGACGAGATGATGGAATGGATGTGGTCATAGTGTGTTGCGTGTTATGCCTCAAAAGCAAGTTCCATTTTGATAATACAGTGATACCTTGGCTTAGGAGTTCAATTTGTTCTGTGACTCAGCTCTTATTTACTCAATGTATTATTTATAATTGTGAGCGAGATGCTAAATGCTGGGCGGATGTTGTGAGGTAAAACAATTCATAAGACAAGGTACGACTAATAAATAAAACAGATAGCGTTATGAATGAAGTAACAAGCTGTTGGCAGTTTGATGACATTGGTGTGTTGGCATAATTTGGCAGAAAGCATACAAGAAGTGGTTTTGATTTTGGGTGGGTGGTTGGGTGTTCCCATATGCCTGCCTGACGCATTTGGATGGAGTTATCAGTGCAGGGTGGTCCACTGATGGCATCAGCGGTGCTACAAAGTGGCAGCAGATCGGGCCTTTCAACAGGAACCCGGTGGTTCTTTCGTAACACGTTGCGAGGTTTTCAAGCAAAACTGAAACGCGAAGTGGTCATCAGGTTCTTGGCACTCTCCTTCCCATTCTTTTCAATCTCCACCACTGACACAAGGGGCTTGGGGGAATGTTTACCTGCTTAAAGTGCAGATAAGGGTTTCTGTGACGCTTAGCAGCTGAGGTCCTTTGTCGGTATCTTTATGTGTCACTGGAGGGAGAACAAAAAGACGAGATCAGGTGGCACCAGTAAAAGGCCAGCCCACAGAGGAAAGGACAAAATACATCATTTGGAATAAATTGAAGAGAAAAAGATACAGCGGACTTGTGTTTCGGTACCTGAGGATGCGAATAAATGCAGATTTTTTTTAAAACACCTCAAATATATTTTTTATTCCCTTAACGCAAATATATATATATTTTTTTATGTAAAACGCTTGTTGAATTTTCATCAGTTTCTTTTTCTTTCTTTTTTTAAATATTTCCCCATGATACTAGCTTGGCAATAGCCACATTGATTTGTGCTTCACTCGAGGGAGTTCTCCACAATACCAGTCTGCGACTGCTCCGCGTTGATTTGCTTGGGAAAGGCGGGGCATGCTGTACAACACTTTCGTGCGCACGTCTACCTAACTTTTGTTTTGACCAATCACGGCAAAGGATGAAAATGTCGTCACCGACATACTACTAGCTTGTGACTAGCTGATATCATGGCGTTGAGTTCATGTTGTCGGTTTTGCAATGTTGATATGCAGATACAAGAGACTAATTCAGCGAGAACAGAATTAATTGCAGTGTCCACGCATTCGTCCACCGGTGTCGCCATGTTTGGTTTGTTTCTTCCCACGGCTTCGGCGCTTCTTGTTTTCGTCACAACTGCATATCCCGCCCCCAAATACAATGTCGCTCTGTGATTGGTCCGAACCACCAGTGGTTCGTATCGGTGGAAATCAATGGGAGCGGTACAAGATGGATTCTCGGGAGTTTATGATCTCACAAATACCGCGAGAATACATCTTGCGAGAGCAAGGTTACCATAAGGCATTTCCAGATGAATAGCAGGGGTCCACTGCAATATAAATTTTCTGAAAGGGCATTAAAAATGCTTCCAATGTTGTATACATTGTGGCAATCCAGTAATATTTAGTGAAGACATGTCAATTTAAAGATCAAGAACGAAGTAGCTAAAGAATGGAGAGACAATGTTGGTGAAATGTACTCAATAGCAAACGCATACGAGCACGTATCAGAAATAAACACCACTTATTTCCCATAATACAACAGTTACAATCTTAAATTTTCATAGCAATCATTAATATTATTGAAAAAAAATGTGTCTCTCAAAATGTTGCTTGACTTTCAAATTATGCGCAAAGTATTTCTGACCACTCAGATGTGGCCGTTTAGTGTTAGCCTAGCAACAATGTTTTGTTTATGCCACGAGGGATTGTATTTGCGCCTTTTGATTGGTTGATGTGTAATATCACGTATTCGCCCATACATACACATCTAATACTGTATATTTCTGTCACTGCGTATGTAACTACTCTGATTACTATAAAGGGTTACTCTATTTCAAGATTCATCGTCGTCTCAACATGATGACAAATATTTTTCGTTTTCCTATTGTTTTCTCGCATGCGGGCCACTCCAGCGGTTAAAAAGCTCCTCGGCAGCTTGATAGAAAGGAAGGAGATGAGCAGACAGTGTAGAGACGTGAGGAGGCACTTACTTGTCCTTGACTTGATCTGGGACGTCGGCGGCCACCAGCGCGGCTCGATACTGCAGCAGCACGCAGCGGACGCTCTTTACGAAGCCTTTAGAGAGCGGGAAGAGCGGGAAGCCGATGTCCGGGTAGCCGCCCTCTGGGAGGAAGCTCCGATAGCTCTTTCGCCGCTTCTTGGGTCGTACCACCGGCTGGCTGAACGCACCGTCGCCAGCAGCGGAAACCGCTTCTGACGTGGCCGAAGCGGCGTCTTTGCTGTCGTGGTCCGAGTTCTGACCAGTCTCCCGCTGAGAAGTGGACGCAGTGGACGGACTGAGTCCTGAATCCTCCGGCTCCTCCTCTATAATACTGCCTCCCGCCTTCCGTGGGGTGCTGTGCGCCGCGGCCATGGGCGCCTGCTCCTCCGGAGCATCCGCGCAGGAAGCTTTGCCGTGATGCGCTCTGGAGGAGACGTGCGACGCGTAGTCCCTTTCGGCGGCGTCATGCAATTCCAGCCAAACTTCCAGGCGGTGGACCAGACGCCAGCCGTTGGTGACGAAGTGCTCCCGGATCTCCAGTTTGAAAACCTCCACGGGATTCTGGAGCAGCTGCGTCATGGACTGGACCATTTTGATCAAGGCCATCTCGTTGTAGCAGCGGCTGTTTTCGTACCCTTCCTGGAGGCCGCGGTCGCTGTCGAAGCCCGCCTCGTTGTAGTAAGGCTCGTTGACCAGGATCAGACCTGCCAGTTGACACACCGTACAATGTAGTAGAATGTTTTCAAAACGCAAAAGCTGCAATATGGGAGAAGATGGATGAATGTGCTAACCTTGTATGGAGATGAGGACTTGCAGCAGGCTGGACTTGCTGGTCCATCTCTCAGTGCCCTGTTGATAAAAACCAAGGATGAAATGATGAGGGTGCCACTGAATATTTTAGCCAGATTCCCCCGCAAACTCCTAAAAACATTGAACTGGCTAACACTTACCCTGCCGATCCAGGTGCCCAGCAGACTGACGCAGACCTTGCCGTTGTTGTAGAGGTTGGGATTGAGGCGGCCGCTGCACTGAGACAGGTAACGAAAAAGGGGCGGCAGCGCCGGATAAATGTTAGGCAGTTGGATGTCGAATAGGAACAAGCCATCCTCGTAAGGCGTACGATTTGGCCCCTTGATCAAAGCCGAGAAGAGGTCCTGTGTGGGAGGAAGCCATGACAATGCAAAATTAAGAAATAATGGCATTTAATTTAGCCACCAACTCAAGCAATTCAACGCAAAATCATATTACAATGCGATACAATTGTCTTGCCAAAACGTTACCGAAGGTTATAGGCAATATTGCACCCCTAATTTTGAAACAGTGAAAACAAAAAACTAATAGGAAGGAGTACCAAAAAAATGTTAACAATTAACAATACTGTCTTTGATGGAGGCATGCAAAATATTCAACTTAGATATCACAATGTTAAAACAACATATTTAATGCAGCCTAAAAATGTTAACAGTCATGTATGTGGATAACAGCAATGGCAGAGAATCAGGACAGCAGTGCTGGTCAATGAATTTGATTGACGACTAACATAGGTGGCCTCGGGTTTTTATGGCAGTGTGTCAGCAAACAGCAATTTTTAGGTAATTTTGCATGAGATTGCATATAAGCAATATTTTTAAGATGAACACGGTGAGGCACTGATGTTGTTTGAAGGTCAATGGTTTACAGTATGTAATCAAGCTACTAACTATTAATCTAAAAAGGCAGCCATTTCGTCTATCTTTCAGGATTGCCAACCCACCATGCGATCTTCAAAGGTTTTGACCATGATGCCATCTGGCAGTGACGTCGCCAGCAGAGCCATTTCCTTCCTTACGGTGCTAAAGAACTTTTTGGCTTCAGCTGGCTGAAATTCCATTTTGTGAAAGGAATGCGTTTCTGCAAAAGACAGATGGGGGACATGGAGAATTTTAAGCTGCCAAAGAGATTGAACTCATGTATAATTGATTCCTTTTGTAGTCACACCAGCTTAAGTCTTATCAGCTGGCTAAACCCAGCCAGGGTTGATCATTTAGAAGAGAGTCTGAAGTGCTGTATGGTAAGGTTAGCAACGTAGCATGCTTTATCTGGTTTTCTTGACTGACTCATGATTCAGAACCAAAAAAAGCTTAAAAAAAGAATTCTAATATGCATCAAACTCAAGGCTGCCGGCTAGGCAACGGAACTTTTCCCTGGCTCTTCAGATGGAGTCAAAGCACTAACACATGCCATTTTTAGTGTTTTTATAGCATTATAAATTCACACTGTTACTGTTGCACTGATCTGCATCATTTTATTGCCTAAAATGTGCATTTTGCTCACTTTCTAAACTGACGTGAACTACATCATGACCTTAAAATCGCACATTTATCACAGCCTGAGGACAAGCTTAACTACACCGCAGCCAGCGATGAAAACAGGTTTGACTTTGAAAAAAAGAAGAAGAACATGTGTACCTGGCGCCCAATCCAGCACAGAGAACACTTCACCCTTGGCACTCGTAAATGTGACGCCAGGTTTGCCTCCACTCTGTTGGCACAGTACAGGTGTGTCACTCAGAAAGTCAGTGGGCCACTCCTGTCCAGCCACCGGCGTCTGTGGCTCCTGATGGGGTTTCTCCTCTGCAGGTCTCTCAGCCTGAGGAACCAGTTGGAAGGACAAAACAAAAATGAAAGCGGAATAGAAATCAAATCAACACGATGACTGATTGTCAGAGCATACCTTTGTACCCGCACCCCCGCTTGCTTCTACTACAGCCTCCATTTTCTCCTCCTCCACGATGGCCACAATATCCAACGTCTTTCTCAGGTTCTCCTGCAGCTTCTTGAGGTCATCAAGGAAGCGCTTTTCCTTGTTGGGTTTTTCGGGGGCTGATGGCGGCGCGGGACTTACGTTAGCTGCCGAAGCCGGTGCGACCGAGGTGGGGGATGTCGGTGAGAGGCCGGTCCAAAGCTGCTCCACAGTCATGTTCTTCAGGCTCTCCAGGATCCTCAGGGCTTCCTTCAACTCCCGGAAGCCTCGCGAGGCGCCGTCTTTACTTGGCTTCTCGGCTCCGTTGACAGCACCTGCTGGAGTGCGCCATGAGACACATTTTGTTAGAAAAATGCAATGAAATTTGAATCTTGACATAAAATGTTCTACATTATTCTTTAAATTAGAATCTCAAACCCTCACCTCCTCCAGAAGCTGAACTCGCCACTACTAACGTTTCACCTTCTTTTCCACCGACTGCTTTCGTGGGACTGGTCTCCCCGACTTTGTCCTCCTCTTGAGGGGGAATGATGAACATGGACGTGGGGGTCGCCGTCTCCGTGACGTCCATATTGTCAACATGGCTGTCATCCTCTGTGGTGAGGCCGTTATCAGTCTCCCAGCTGTCGCTTTCGTCTTCCCACTCCTCAGTGGACAGGCCGCTACTCGTCTCGTCCACAGAGTCGTAGTCCGTCTCCTCGATCTCAGACTCCACACAGTAAAGATGCTGTGTGGGATTTCAAGAATGTCAGCAACTATGATGGCAATAGCTATTTATTTTACTTCTCAGTTTAGCGATTAGGTTGTAAAGGACCTGTGGGAGGACGATGGTCATGGAGTTGTCCGCCCACACCACCTCCACTTTGCTGCTCACATCCACCCTGGACACTTGGCCGACTGATGTCTGAGGGTGGGGGTATGTCGACATAATCATAAGACAAAAAGCATGTGAGGAGGCTAGTACAAAAACAACCAAATAAATGCTATGATATGGCTAATTCACAAGATTCTAATTCACCTAATTTAAATACCCCTTACCTCATTTTCACAGTCATTCTCGCCTACTTCCGAGTTCCATATCCTTATGACAATATCAGTGGTGCGGAAGTGGAAATCTGGGTGGTCCGTTATGTCGTAGACGCTGACATCTTCCTCCACACCAATAACCTGGAGGCAGGGGAGAAAAGAAAAAGATTAATCATACTAATGCATTCAACAATGTATAAACAGATTCATGATGAGTAATAGCGTTTTTGTTTTTTATCAATCCGTGCGCAGGTTTTCGGACTGACCTCTACATCGTCACTGGTGGCGTTGAGTTTGATCCACTTAACGACACATGTCCTGCCCTTGTGGTCACCAGACTGGATCACACCATACACACCTGTGTCCTGGAGGACTTGGGCTATAGTGAACAACAAATAAAAAACATTTTTAACATTTTATTATCATGGAGATTACAAACCTCTATTTGCAATGATTTATATAAAACACATTATTGAAAATGGACTAGCAAATGTAGATTAAATAATGGAAATACATGGTTACTGGTCATGTATCCAAAAGCAAACAGCTTCAATGTGAATTGCAAAACTGTTGGACAATGGCTTACGTCGTTTGTCTACCACAAAGTCGCCAGGGCAAAACTCATGGCCGTCTAGATGCTGGATAGGGATGAGGTCATTTGATCGTATCCCTTTCTCCACACGTCCGTCCTTCCACATTACATCAGCTGTAGTCTTGGTAGATACAACTTCCACAGCCACACTACACATAAACACACATTGTGTCAACCCAAAAAAAAACTATAATCATACTACAGTAGACAAGCTCTTAACGCTATAAGATGTGCCACCAATATAACACCCCCATGTTAGATTCTGGATGTTGTAATGTGCAGCACTTTTGAATTGTTATGTATGAAAGTGCTATATACTGAATTTAAATTTAAATTTTGAATTGATGTCTCCATTTTTACACTTTAAGACAAATTTAACCTGTATATTCTATAATGAATACACAAATCTATCAAAACTGTTATGAAGAAATTTTGTATAACAAAAAGAGGCAGCCCAAACATAATGAAACTACAGTATGCTACATCTCACCTGTCTCCTGGTTTGAACTCGCGGGAGAACTTGGTCCTCCTCTTCTTGTGTTTCCTCTTCAGATTTCGTATAGAGAGTGGGATGCTTTTCTTGCGGTTCGTTCCCAGGCCGCCGCTTTGTGAGGATGCTGTCGAGCTGGCCGATGATGTCAGAGAACTACAACACAGGTAGAAAAAGTGACTTTTTTGCGTTACTCTATCCCATGACAGATTTAACAAATAGAACAGCCCCGCCACACTAGTGGTAGTCGGTAGTGCAAAAACTTATCTTTAAGGTCCAGATTTCTGTTGAGCATAGTTTTCTTACATTTTTTTTTACAAATGTTAAGTCAATGGTAACGTGTCAACTACTGATTTGGTGTGCGCTTGACAACCTGTGAGTGAAAGTTGCAAAATGAGTATAGCTAAATTCGATTTCCTAATTAAGTAATCTCGCCAAAGGATTGTCAAATCAACAAGAACTATTCACTGATAAATCCATAAAAAGCTTGCTTTTCAAAAGGAGTTGTACTCCCTAAAGTAAGCTTTTTATGGATTTTTCAGTGAATAACTTTTGTTGATTTGACCGGCTTTTGGCTGGATTATTTAAATATGAAATCGAATTTAGCTATACTCATTTAGGAACTTAATTTGTTAAAAAAAAAGAAAGAAGACATTTTGGTTTGTATGTGCGTATCTAAGTTAAATCAAGAGGCGCTGCCAGACCTGGCGTCGTCCGTGTCTTCTGCTGCTTCGTCATCAGCGTCGTGCTCGCCGTGCTCAGCATGCGCGTTTTGAGTGTTCTGGGCGTCAGGGGGGTTCTGATTGTTTGGGCAGTTATTGTCGTGAAGGGAGCCATCGGTCTGTTCTGATTTGTGCTCGCCTGTTGAAATATAAAAATAAATTGGCAATTCAAAAATAATGTTTGACATGACAGTAAATACCACAGAGTAAGGAACGTAATAAAGAACTATAAAAAAAACATGTAATCAGTTGTATAATGCCCCAAAACAATTCATTGGGTTACTTTTCTGTGTAGTCAGAGAACAAAGTACCACCTTCATCTGTTTTCCTGGATATCCAACACCATTTGTCAACAAACTATTCCCTCAGCTCAGGGCTTCATTTGTGGAGAGTCTATCTGACAGACTGCTCTCCCAGGAATTTAACGCTCTCTGACACATTTAGTTCCCAAGCACGTCAGGGAAGATGTGAGAAGAATATGCTTTTTTTCTGACCATGACAAATGTATAAGGACTTTGGTGTGTGCTGAATGACAGTATTGTTTGGTACCTTGTGTATCGACGTTTTCTGTCTTCTTACCAGAATCCTTCTTGAAAAATCTTTTTAACTGTAACACACAGGCAGGCATGCGCACACCACACACACACACACACACCCTTGAGTGAGTTTTGCAGGGATCACATTTGTATGGATTGACAGCTAAAAGCCTAAAGATAATTATCAGTGATGCCTCATGTAAGATAGACCTTTCTGACCACAGGATCCTCTTGCAGGACAGGGGTCCTTTCAGGTCCTTCGAATGTGATGCGTGTGGCATCCCCATTAGCAGGGAACACATAGAGACCTCTGTCTCCAAGCTGCCTCTGGGTGTGGTCATAATAGCCTAGGCGTCTCACCCTAAACCCGGTGAGGAGAGCAAAATTACACACAGGGCAGTGCACAACACAAACGATCTGCAAAAAAAAAAAGACTAGACTCTAGAGCTACATTACATATAGTTGTTGATCAAGTATGGTGTGTGGCTTCATTTGTATCAGTGAAGAAGCAGACCAACCTGCAAAGATTCTCCTGCGTGATGGTGCAGGGAGGAGGATAGATGCTGTCAGAGCCTTTTGGGGAATAGCTCTTTGTGATCCACGTGACCTTCAACTCCAAAACCTTGACCTGAGTAAACCACATTAATACCAGTGATAATGGCAGACCCGTGCAGTCGTAGCAGTAGTAGACAAACAGGCGTTAATGTCCTTAATTAGTGAAGACGTCATATTGATGTCATGTTAGTCAGTACGGTGCGATGTTTATACAATTTTAATCGATTTTTTACATAATAAATTAGTTATTGACCATAACTTTGGGGTACTGTTGTGTTGATGTGAATGTACAAAGGTATATGATAGCAATATACTGAATATTTCCTACTTGAACAAAGCGGTGTCTGGAAACCCACACAGGATTTTTTATATTTTTTTCCTGCAAGGTTGTCATTTTGGAGGTAGGGGGTATTCCATCGCTGACATTAATGATGTATAAAATATGAGTAAATACGGCAACTTTAGCCTGCAGTACATGCCTTTGTCCACACAATTTGGTATCTAATTCTGCCAATTTCCAGAGTAACCAATGGAATAATCAATTGGATAACACTGGTCAACAAATGTTGACAAAAGAGAAGCAAGCACATTTTTCTAGAATATTTTTTTGTACAAATTTAGAATCTGCCCTTGTTTTTTCTCGCTAGAACATCAGGTTGTCATAACAACAATATATGTAATATGGAAATATATTAAGTAGTATTTATGTAGGTGGAATTTTTTCTGGAATGTCATGGCGATAAATTACAACGCATCCTTATTGCGCTAGCTTTTATAGGTCAAACTTAAGAAATGAAAATCTCAGAAATCCTGATGTGCTTTAAAAAATACAATAAAAATAAAAGTGGCACTTAGTATCTTTTTAACCGTAGTCAAATATTTTCATAACTCTTCTGATGAAAGATTGACTAAAACTAGCTGAATGGTACCTTTGCCATGGGCTGAGGAGGTCTGTATCATTTTTACTGGCACTAAGCAACTTTGAGGAGGATGGTAGGAACACTGCCACACAAAAAAACTACAAATGTGCTGTATGCATTATGGCATACGTCACTTCCCCCATTTGTTACAAAGACAGAAGTCAATTTGAATGTCGATGCATGATTGCTGCTTTCCTGGCAGGAGCTGCAAAACAACTGAAAAGTTTTGTCTGAGGAGACAAAAAGGAAAAAAGGAAAAGGGAAGATGCCCGGATAAAAGGACAGTCAAGGATCAACATTGGCCCGGATTTCACTCGCTAGCATGAGCTAAAAAAAAGAAGAAGAAAAATGACGCAATGCGCTTGTCCTCATGGGAAATGTTGTCCATATGGCACCGCCATGATCAACGTAAACTGAAAGTTTCTTAGTGTTGCTTTAAATTAGCGCTAAAAATACATTTAGGGGCACATAAAGCCATCTCTAATTAAAATTAGCTGTTTACCAGTGTAATCGCCCCTAAAAAGATTAGTGACAGGCTGACAGCCCGAGTTCAAAGCGTGTGAAACAAGTAGTGGTTTATTGTCCGGAAATAAAGGTTTAGAATATAAACATAGCTGGTTCATATGAACAGCTCATCAGCAAGCTCTGTGGCAAAGCATGATAATAATCCTCAACTGTGTTGGAGGAGGGAGACATCTAAAACCTGCAGGAATCCAGCCCGAGGACTGAGTTTGCCCACCCCTGGTTTATATATTGCGCCAAAACAGGCTGATATTATTGAAAATCAATATCAGTTTAATTTTGCTGATCAAAAAAATACTTCTAGTGAACTTGTTAGTGAAAAATGGACCCTCTGGATGCTATAGGTCTTTTAAGCTTGCAGTCAACCCTGCACAAAATGGTAAAGGTTCACTTTACCTCTTCCACCACTGCCCTGAACTTGCAATTCCTGCAGAGGACAGGTTTGACCCCTGACAGCCACTGGACATTTGAGAAAACTTTAGAAGGACCAATCAGGACCTGGCCAGGATAGAACCCGTACTCCTCGTCAAAGAACAGACCCTGAAAATCAACAGTAAATGGTTGAGCAAGCAGAAAATACAGCACAAATTAAATGTTTTGATAATGAAATGATCATCAAGTCATTGTCTGAGATGCTCATAAAATGACAAAACAACAGCCAAATTAGGGTAAATTAATATATATATATATATATATATATATATATATATATATATATATATATATATACACACACACACACACATCTGCCATGTTGTTAATCACTATCTGCCATCTGGCTTTGGCTTCACAATACACGAAGCAGAGGTAAAGCATGTAATAAGAGCATCATACCATACCGGATCACAAACATGACGACTGACATCGTACAGCTTGGCGCCATCTTCCACACTCATGGAACATCTGGAAGACGATGAGAAAAAAATCAGTTGACACATAATCACAATCACACACAATGGCACACAAATAAGCTTACCTGGCTCCATTGGAGAGCTTGAGGATGATGTGATTCGTAAAGTCGTACACTTTGCCTAGCCAAAAGTCATAAGCTATGTAGTCACCGTACATAAAAGACTGGGGAGGAAAGAGAAACAATTTAAGAATTAAAACAAGACATTTTTATGTAAGTGGACTTACATAAAAATGTGTGATTGATTTAATACTGGCAGGAGTCGACTTGGCTTGAGGTGCTGATGGGAGACCCATTCCTAAAGGAAACCCTTTTTTTTTTTTTTTTTTTACTTTTTCAGCAGCTTTAGTTGAAAACATGATTTATTTTATATGGCTGACAGTATTAGGTAGATACACAATTAAACACAATGACTACAATATTAGTGGCAGCTTGACCTTAGTCACATTGGTGCCGCTAATGTTCACCATCACCCTTATCAATTTTACAATTGTTGGAAAAACATGGCAAGTATGAAATTAACAGTATCACTAAGTTG